>NC_092874.1:164668680-167168680 GCF_028372415.1 Notamacropus eugenii | reverse complement strand
GTGTATCGTATGTCCACTCTGTTCTACTGATCAGTCTTTCCATTTCTTAGCCGGTATCATGTAGTTTTGATAATTACTGTCTTATAGTATAATCTAAGATCTGGTATTGTTAAACCTTCTTCCTTTACATTTTTTCATTAGTTCCTTTGACTTCTTGACCTTTTGTTCTTCCAAATTAATTTAACATGATTTTTTTTCTAGATCAGTAAAATAATTTTTGGTAATTTCATCAGGATGGCATTGAATTAATTGATTAGTTTAGGTGAAATGGTTGTTTTTATTATATGGTTCTGCCTACCCATGAACAATTATTCTCAAATTATTTAAATCTGACTTTAATTGTATAAAAAGTGTTCGATGATTATGTTCTTGTGCCTCCTGGGTTTGTTTTGATAGGTATACTCCCAGATATTTTATACTATCTACAGTTATTTAAAATAGGGTATCTCTTACTGTTTCTTCTTGCAGGGTTTTATTGGTGATATATAGAAATGATGGTGATTTATGTGGGTTTATTTTATATCCTGCTAGTTTGCTAAAAATTATTGTTTCTACTAACTTTTTAGATGAATCTTTAGGATGTTCCAAATAAATTATCATATTATCTACAAAATGTTATAGTTTTATTATCCCATTGTCCATTCTTATTCCCTCCCTTTCTTTTTTTCTCTTAGCATTTCTAATAAAATATCGAATAATGTTGGTGACAATGGGTATCCTTGTTTTACTCCTATTCTTATTGGGAAGGTTTCTAGCTTATCCTCATTAAAAATGATGCTTGCTAATGGTCTTAGGTAGATGCATCTCATCATTTTAAGGGAAAATTCCCATGTTTTTAATAATAATGAGTGTTGTATTTTATCAAAAATTTTCTTCTGCATATAATCATATGTTACTTTTGTTATTAATATAATCTATTAGGTTGATACCTTTCCTTAAGTTAACCATCCTTACATTCCTGGTATAAATCCCACCTGTTCACAATGTATAATCTTTGCAACATATTATTATATTCTCCTAGTTATTTTCTTCTATAAGTTTTTGGATTTCTTTTCCCAATTAGTTGACTTTCTTTTCATAATTTTCTTGATTTTCTTGGATTTCCCTTATGTTTTTCTAATTTTTCCTCAATCTCTCTTATTTGACTTTTGAAGTCCTTTTTAAAACCCTTCCAAGAACTTTTTTTGTCCTTGTCACCATCTGACATTTTTCTTTGAAGTAAAAGTGGCTTTTTCTATCTCCTTTACTTAATCATTATCATTTTTAGCAGCTTATTTTTATAGCTAGGTTCTAGTCCCTAGGTATGAGGCTTGATGCCTCAGACTTCAGGTTTTTTCTACTATTGTTTTCTGAACTGGGGGTATGGGGGTCCCTGACCTTGTGCACTCTTATTCACACCTAAGTCATGGTGAGGGCTCCTGGGCCAGACATCACCACAAATGCTCTTATTCCCTGCAGTACCTCCCAAATCTGCAAACTTCAGCTCACCCTTCTACACTGGAACCAAAACCAGGGACTCTGTTCTCCTATGAGTGCCCACAGCCATTAGAATTACTCCCCCTCTACTACTACACTCACCCAGCATGTGCTCTCTCCTCTCCCACAGCGGCATCCCAGGGCTACATCTGGTTAACACAACTAGGCCTAGCATCCTGCAACAGACAGACCTTCAGTTGTCCCCTGCTCAGCTGTCTGACCATCACACTATCCATAAAATAAAAGCTCCTGAAGCTGAAGGCATATGCCTATTCCTTGTTGTTTCAGCAGAGTCTACCCAGAGGTGACTGTTCTTCCATTTGGCCAAACCTACACTCCAGAAGTCACATCTTTCCCAAGGTCCTCCCAAGCTGTCTTAGGAGGGCAATTACTTTACTTCAACTTTTATTTTTGTCCTTGAAAGTTTACTTTAAGAAGATATTTTCCCTTGTTTGTGGAGAATTTTGGAAAGTCCTATATTTCCTGACCTATTCTGCCACCTTCACAGAATCCTCTGAGCCCAATATCATTAATGAATATTGCTCAAAAATTTTAAACAAAATTCTATCAAATAAACTACAGCTATTTATTCAAGAAATCATTCACTATGATCAAGTGGGATTTACCAGGGATACAAGGATGATTCAACATTACGAAAAGAGTCAGCATAATCAATCATATTAAAAACCAAAACAAGATCATCTCAAAAGGTGTAGAAAAGGCCTTTGGAAAAATACAGCATTCTTATTGTTAAAAACACTAAAGAAAGGGACTTAAATATATATATATATAAAATATCTAAAACCAAAAGCAAGCACCATATACAATGGAGATACACTAGAACCTTTTCCAAAGAATGTGGGAGTGAAGTAATCACTCTCTCCACTATTGTTTGATATAGCCTGGAAAAGAGAAAGAAATTAAAGGAATAGAGATAGGTAAAGAAGATATAAAACTATCTCTGTTGATGATAAAATGGTACTTGGAAAGTCCTAGGAAATCAGCAAAGATGAATTGAAACAATACCTTCAGCAAAATTGCAGGCTACAAAATAAAGCCTCAAAAATCAACAGCATTTCAATATAAAATAATAATAAGAAAGTACACGTACACACACACAGAAAAAGGGAAATCCCATTCCAAATAACTACAAAATGCATAAAGTATCTGGGAATTTATTTCCCAGAGCACAAAATAGATTTATATAAATTCAATTATAATATGTTCCTTAAAGAAATAAAGAACAACTTAAATAACTTGAAGAATATTCAGTATTCATGACTATGCCATGCCAGTGTAATCAAGATGACAATACTTCCAACTGTTAACACTATATCAATTAAATGACCAAGAAAATAATTTTCAGAACTTGATAAAACAATAATAAAATTCATTTGGAAAAATAAAAGAATATCAATAAGGATGATAAAAAAGAAGTGGGGATGGAAGGGCAATTTATTTCTAGAACTCAAATTAAATTTTAAAGCAGTAACTATCAAAACTATCTGGTATTGGCTAAAGAATAGAAGGACAGATCAATGAAATAAGCAAGGAAGGGAAATTCAGAAACAATAGAACTCAACAACCCAATGTTTGACAAAATGGAAAAGAAATTATGTAGGGAAAAACTCTCTATTCAACTAAAAAAAAATTTACGAAAACTAGAAAGCAATCTGGCAGAAATTAGACTTAGACCAACACCTTACACCACATTCCAAAATACATTTTAACTGGATACACCATGTAAATATTAAAGATAATATTGCTAAAAAATTAGAAGTGAAACATTATACCTCTCATAGCCATGGATAGGAGATATATTCTTAGCCAAACAAGAGATAGAAGCTATTATAAAAGATATAATAGATTACTTTGATTATTGAAACTTGAAAAGCTTTTGAGCAGACAACATTAATCCATCTAGGATAAGAAGGGAAATGGTCAAATGGAAAAAAAGTTATAACAGATTTCTCTGATAAGAGTTTGGTTATACCCCAAGGAAGCCACATATGAGGGAAAAGTCCTCCTATATTTCAAAATATTTGTAATAGCACTTTCCGTGGTAGTTAAGAACTGGAAACGAAGTATATACCCATTAATTGGGGAATGGCTAAACAAATTGTAGTACATGAGTGTAATGGAACATTACTGTGCTGTAAGAAATGATGTGTGTTATGAATACAGAGAATGGAAAGATGCATAATGAAGTAAGGAGAGCCAAGAAAACAGGTAATACAGCAACTATAACTATGTATATCAAAAGAATAATAAGCTAAAAAATTAAAAGTAATGAGGTGGAGCCAAGAAGACAGAGTCGAAAGACACACATACGCTAGGTCTTCCCCCACAGCCCATAAAATACCTGTAAAAATGACTCTCAACAAATTCTAGAGCAGCAGAAGTCACAGAAAAACAAGGTGAAAGAGATTTCCGACCAAATGTAACCTGGAAGGCCAATAGGAAAGGTCTATCCCACAGGACACTGAGCAGAGCAGAGCCCAGCCCTGGCAGTGTGGCACCAGGAGGAATAGGACCAGAACAGGTCTCTGGGGCAAAATTCCCAGCAGGGAGGGTCTCAGATCCCTCAACCTGCAAGCACCAAAGAAAGCTTCAAAGGTCAGTAAGAGGGTGCTCCCAACTGGGTGAGAGGGGAGCAGGGTCCTCCCCAACATGGGCTGTAGGCAGTGGCAGCAGCAGCAGCAGCAGCAGGGTGGCAGTGCTACATGGCAGTGGCAGAGTTGGGCAGCAGCTTCCATTTTGGGAATGGCTCAGCTTAAAGCTCCTGAGGGAATTGAGCAGCTGATCTAAACCTCAGCCCTAAGTGAGGGTCCTGGCCCCCACCTAAGGCCCCTGAAGGAATTGAGTAGCTGATTTGAACCTCAGTCCTGAGTGGCAGCCTTAGGGGAGGAGCACTAGGACCCTCCTCTTGACAGAGAATTCAGAAGTCAAGTAATTGGCTGGGAAAATGCCCAAAAAAGGGGAAAAAAATAAGACCATAGAAAGATACTTTCATGGTGAATAGGTGTTTCCTTCAATCCTTTTGGATAAGGATGAACAATGCATACTGTCAGAGGAAGTTAAGGCTTTTGCCTCCAGTACCTCCTAAATGAATATTCAATGGGCTCAGGCCATGGAAGAGCTTGAAAAGTGAGTCAACAGCTTGCTAAAGGAGATCCAAAATAATGCTGAAGAAAATAACACCTTTAAAAATAGGCTAACTCAATTGGAAAAAGGGGTCCAAAAGAGCAATGAGGAGAAGAAGGCTTTAAAAAGAAGAATCAGTCAAATGGAAAATGAAGTTCAAAAGTTCACTAAAGAAAATAGTACTTTTTTATAGCAGCACTCTGTAGTTGCCAAAAACTGGAAGTCAAGAGGATGCCCATCAATTGGGGAATGGCTGAATAAATTATGGTATATGAATGTAATGGAGTACTATTGTGCCATAAGAAATGATGAACAAGAAGACTTCAGAGAGGCCTCGAAGGACTTATATGATCTGATGCTGAGTGAAAGGAGCAGAACCAGGAGAACTTTGTGCACAGCAACAACCACAGTGTGTGAGAGTTTTTTCTGGTAGACTTGGAATTTTGTAATAACGCAAGAACTTAAAAAAAAAATCCCAGTGGTGGTTTTCTAAGGCAAAATGCCTTCCACACGCAGAGAAAGAAATATGGAAGTCATTCGCAGAATGTAGCAGATCATGTTTGTGTGTGTGTGTTTTTGTGTATTATGTTTTGATTTGTTATATGATTTCTTCCATTTATTTTAGTTCGACTACATAGCATGACTATAGTGAAAATGTACTCAATAAGAAAGTATATGTAGAACCTATATAGAATTGTATGCTGGTGTGGGGAGAGACGGGGGTAGAGGGGGGTAGGTGCGGGGGGGGGGATAAAATCTTAATTTTATGGCAGTGATTGTAAAACATTAAAAAAAATAATAAAATTAAATTAAAAAAAAGAAAATAGTACTTTACAAATGAGAGTGGAACTGAGGGAATCTAATGACTATATGATAAACCAAGAAATTACAAAACAAAACCAAAAGAATGAAAAAAATAGAAGATAATATGAAATATCTCATTGGAAAAACAACTGACCTGGAGAATAGATCCAGGAGAGACAATTTAAAAATTATGGGACTACCTGAAAGCCTTGATCAAAAAAAGAGCCTAGACATCATCTTTCATGAAATTATCAAGGAAAACTGCCCTGAGATTCTAGAACCAGGGGGGAAAATGAATATTGAGAGAATCCACAGATTACTTCCTGAAAGAGATCCAAAAAAATAAACTCCTAGAAACATTGTGGCCAAATTCCAGAGTTCCCAGGTCAAGGAGAAAATATTGCAAGCAGCTAGAAAGAAACAATTCAAGTATTGTGAAAATACAATCAGGATAACACAAGATTTAGCAGCTTCTACATTAAGGGATCGAAGGGCATGGAATATGATATTCCAGAAATCAAAGGAACTGGGACTAAAACCAAGAATCACCTACCCAGCAAAACTGAGTATAATACTTCAGGGGGAAAAATGATCTTTCAATGAAAGAGAGGACTTTCAAGTATTCTTGATGAAAAGACCAGAGTTGAAAAGAAAATTTGACTTTCAAACACAAGAATCAAGAGCAGCATGAAAAGGTAAATAGTAAAGAGAAATCATAAGGGACTTACTAAAGTTGAACTGTTTACATTCCTACATGGAAAGACAATATTTGTAACTCTTGAAACTTTTTTCAGTATCTGGGTAGTTGGTGGGATTACACAGAGAGTGAGAGAGAGAGAGAGAGAGAGAGAGAGAGAGAGAGAGAGAGAGAGAGAGAGAGAGAGAGAGAGAGAGAGAGCACAGGGTGAATTGAACAGGATGGGATCATATCTTAAAAAATGAAATTAAGGGGTGAGAGAGAAATACATTGGAAGAAGAAAGGAAGAAATGGAATGGGGCAAATCATCTCTCATAAAAGAGGCAAGCAAAAGACTTTTCAGTGGAGGGAAAAAGAGGGGAGGTGAGAGAAAACATGAAACTTACTCTCACCACATTCAACTCAAGGAAGGAATAAATGCACACTCATTTTGGTATGAAAGCCTATCTTACAATACAGGAAAGTGTGGGAGAAGGGGATAAGCAGGGTGGGAGGGATGATGGAAGGGAGGGTAATGGGAGGAGGGAGCAATTAGAAGTTAACACTCTCAGGGAGAGACAGGGTCAAAAGAGAGATCAGAAGAAATGGGTGACAGGATAGGATGGAGGGAAATATAGTTAGTCTTGCACAACACAACTATTATGGAAGTCATTTGTAAAACTACACATATGGCCTGTTTTGAATTGCTTGCCTTCCCAAAGGGGATGGGTGGGGAGGGAGGGAGGAAGAGAAGTTGGAACTCAAAGTTTTAGGAACAACTGTTGAGTGTTGTTCTTGCATACAACTAGGAAATGAGAAATACAGGTAATGGGGTATAGAAAGTTATCTTGCCCTACAAGACAAAAAAGAAGATGGGGATAAGGGAAGGGAGGGCAGATTGGTGATAGGGGTAATTAGATAGCTTGGTGTTTTGGGGTGGGAGGAGGGGAGAAATGGGGAGAAAATTTAGAACCCAAAATTTTGTGGATATGAATGTTGAAAACTTAAATAAATTAATTAAATATATATATGTATATATATATACATATATATATATATATATCATTAGAGAAGGTAGAGTCAAGATGGCTACATCTTGAACAACTGCACACCAAAAAAAATAATAAGTCAATTAACAAAATAATAAAGATCAGGCAAGATTTCAATGAAAAAGATGGGAAGGCAACCCAAACTACCCCTTAATGGAGGTGTGAGGTCTATAGATATTACACAAGTGTCCAAAGCCCAGTTTGAATTCAGGTCTTCAGGTCTAGCACTCTATCCACTGTGCCAGCCAACTAGATTTTTGCCAGCATTCTACTTTTGTGAGGAAGCAAGTGATAATAAAAAAAAATTGCCAATACTAAATTTTTAATTCCAGAAAACATCCTGTTTCCATTTTCTATATGTTTTATGACCATATATGTATATATACAACATTATACCATCATAACTACTTAATATTTAGTTACCAAAGATTAAATTATATTTAAAATTATAGCAGTACCTCATTTAACACAGTAGATGTCTTCCTGAAGAGTTATTTATCAATATAATTTTTGTGACCTGAATTCTAGTTAAATGTATTAGGAAAAATAATTCCCTCATGGCAGATTTGTAAAGGACATTTATGCAATGTGATTTAGTTTCTTCCACCCCAATTTGCCCGTTTCACAAATTCATCTATTTTCAAATATATGATTTCCTTAAAGCAGAGCATCTTCTGCCTCATCATTATCATTCTTATTTTAAAGTTGTGGGGAAAAAAGTACAAAGAGAGCATAATTATTCTACAGTCAATAAGGGAAACTGAAACTAAAATCCAGATCTTCAGATTCATTTAGTATAAGCGTTTACTAAATACCTAGTGTTTGCCTAATAGGTTCTCCACTAAAGACATATTTCACCTAACCCATCTAAATCTTGAATTTCTTATTTATAAAATGAGAATAATACTTATAATACTTCTCAAGGTTATTGTGAGGATCAAATTAGATAATTCATGTGAAGTATTTTTCAATTTTGTTTATTTCCAGGTATTGTGCTCAATGAGAAGAGAATTAGAAAAAATTTTAGTCTTTTTTCCTCAAGGAACTTAAATATATATCTTAAAGTGTAGGGTAGAAATTTGGGAGGGTTTTTTTGTTATTGTTGCTATTTATCATCCTAAAAATGTCAGCTTCAGGAAAAAACTTCCTTTTATTCTACAAGACTCTCAAGAGATAGCATACTACTCTTCCTGAACTACCTTTCAAGTTCATTATGGAATATAAGCATTTAGTAACAGATTTGATAAGCATTTGTTGACATAAATCCATACTTTGCATTATAACAAATTAATAAATTCACACGCTGTGCACATTCAGCAACGCTGGTTAAAATTCTTCCATTGTCTTACTCATCTCTTTCTCAGTGTCTTTTTATGAGCCTTCACTTAAACTTGAGCCACAGAAAATTTCTTTTTATATTATTATGCTCAGTAAAGGATGATTCATCTTTATGGAATCCAACATGATCCACAATACTTCAGTCCTGGAAGCCTATTACAGTGACTACTTATATCCATCACCTAAGACAGTGCTTTGCACATTCATGTTTGTTGCATTGCATTATTCAAAGATTAACTAAAATATCACCTCCTACATTAGGTCCTCTTCATTCCCCTAGATCCTAAGATCCTTCCTACCCTTCAAAAAATTACATTGAATTAATTGCACATATTAATTTATAAATATTGACATCTCTATGTATCTCACCCAATTGAATGTAAGCTCTCTGATGCATGGACTGTCTCATTTCTCTCTTTGTAATTCCAGAGCCCAGCACAGTCCCTGACATGTAGTATAAAATTTTTCTTAATTGATTAATTGAATTGGTTTAATCAATAAACATACATAGTCCAAAAAGTAGTAAGTCATTTAGGAATTCTGCCTTGATATTTACTATTTGTACTATTTGTAAGCTCCTTCAAGGTTGGAACAGTCTCATTTTTCTTTCCAGTACTTAGAATAGTGTCTAATGCAGACTAGATGCTTAGTAAACATTTGTTGAATTGAATTTATTCCAAAGTTTAATCTTTCCTGAAGAAATTCTTCTGGGCTCAATGGGACTTGTCTGATTCTGATAGTTTATTATGGTTCACTTAATTATAGTTAGTGACAGTAAGAATCAGGTCCTGTATTTGAGGGGAAGCTCTGAATTCCACCTCTAATCATTCTATTTAAGCTTATATTATCATCTTTGGTCAATGAGGGTACCTCATAACTCCAGACTGACAAAAGTCATCAAATGAACACCAGGTTGACGAATGCCTTTGTCCTCCCTTTCCTATTCTCCCCATTAGATAAAGTGTGAGGGCAAACACATAGTAAATGCAAAACATCTGCTTCACTTCTTAATTAGCCCCTATTCAGGGGACTTTGGGAAATCTAACTGGCTATGACCTCATAGTCTTAAGTCTCTAATTCCAGAGAGACTCAAACCAGATGAGGAAATGTGAGAGAAGGAATATCTGCCAGAGTCCCTGAATTTGTAGGCTGGGCTAGTTCTTTTCCTTAGAAAGTGCTAAAAGCTTCCTCAAGTCTTAATTGGCTTAGGATACGAAAGATGGAGACCATTGGTGTCAGTTTCCTCTTCAAAAAGCCACAAGCAGCTTGAATTTCTCAAAAATTGGACCAGCCAATGACCAGAGGCAACACAGAAGCAGGGCAGCTGTGTTCAGCTGAATCAATGAGGTATCTTCACTGAATATTCTTGTAGGATATGCATTCCCTGCTATGAATCATAGGAACATAGATTTAGAGCTAGAAGAGACCTTAAAGGGTCCAACCCCCTTATTTTATAAATGAGGAAACTGAGGCTGAAGTGAGGTCAAGTGTCTTGCCCAAGGTTACACAGCTAAGTGCCCGAAGCAGAATTTGAATTTATTTCCTCTGACTCCGAACCAAGAGCTCTATCCAATGAGCCAGCTAGTTAGAACTGATATCAGCATCAAACTTGAGGGCAACTGGGTGGCGCAGTGGATAGAGCACCAACCCTAGATTCAGGAAGACCTAAGTTCAAATCTGGCCTCAGTCATGTACTAGCTATGTGGTCCTGGGAAAGTCATTTCACCCTGTTTACCTCAGTTTCCTCATCTGTAAAATGAGCTGGAGAAGGAAATGACAAATCTCTGCAGTACCTTTGCCAAGAAAACACTACATTAGGTCACTAAGAGTTGGACACATCTTAAAGGACTAAACGGTAACTGCAACAAATCAAACTTGAATTACTGAGTGATCAGTTTGAGTTAATCCTTTCCTACAACACAGGGCCAGGCCAAGCTGGGCTTTCCCAAACTGTTCCATTTTGAACAAAATCCATTCCAGCAGAGCACTAAGTGGAGTAGGAAAAGTGAGTGACTCTTCCTCCTCTACTGCCAACATTATGGAAGGCTGTCTCTTCTTCAAAGACCACCACCCACCGCAGGGCTTGGTCTTCTACTGGCCCAAATAGAAAACACCCCTCCTGGAATTTATCCACCCCAGACTCTATAGGGGAAGGGTCACCTTCTGTCCTGTCAATTGCACCCACACAATCCAAATGCTCCCTTATACAACTTCTGCCTCCTCCCTACCTGCCCCCAAGCTGAATGTTCTAGGACCAAGAATTCCTAGTTATGTTTCATCCACTATAGTTCTTTTTTAATTCTGACATACTTCCCTTAAAAGTGTATGTGTTGGAGGGAAAGAAGAAGGGGGAAAGGGTAAGGAAAGAGTGTCGTTTAGTTCAATATTCACTTTGTAACTTTCACAAGACAGCTTACCCATATTGCTTCTGGTAAGAGACTGCTAGGTATTCCAGCACATATACTTTGTGTTGGTTTTTATAGGCTCTAGCTTCTGAGGTCAGTGGCTATAGTGTCATTGGAATGACAAAGCAACTGACCTGGTATCATGTAGTCAGGAACACAGAGGTCATATTTCTGGATTCTAGTACACAATGTAAAGCTTTAGAACCAGATGAACTCAATGTCTCTCCACTGAGAGAAAGCAAATAAGTGTTGGAAATGTTAGTTAAATCCCAGGTGGCCTCCCATTCACCCATATTACACATCTACCATTTGTGAGTAGCATATAATACATCATTAACCACCATAGTTTCCTTACAAAATGGAGCCTCATTATCCTTTCCAAATGCCTGCGGGCATATATGATATCCATACTTGGAAAGAGAGAACGCAAGAGGCTCTTTCCATGAAATAGCCTTGCTTTCCATTTCCCAGGAGACCATGTGTTGATTCCAGTGATTTTTATGAAAGGTTTTTATTAGCCAGCATGACCTCTAAGAGGTGTGACAAGAAGAAATAGAGGTTTGACTCGTGTTTCTGGAGGGGTGTTTCTTCTTGCACGTATTTCCATTTCTTAAACCAAAGCATACCTACAGTTTCTAAGATAAGCCTTAATCTTTTCAGTGCCCACCTAAAATTCCTTTTCTGCCTGCTGGGTTTCATTTTATTTTTCTTTTGACCACTTGGAATGCAAAACAGGAATGTTTCCAAACATCAGCCATTTTCTTCATGGTGTATGAAGTTGGGTGACGGGCTATAACAACTGGATTTCCTGCCAGCAGATTTAATCGCTTAAAACCAGCCTTCCACTGTCAGCCATCCATTCGCTCTTCAGTCCAGGCCCTGAAACTCCCATTAAAGTTAATGGAGACAATTATGCCTACAGACCAAAGGGAAAATAAACCCCTTCATCTGTAAATTAGCCTGATTCCAGTAGAAGATTTTCTATGTCAAAGCAAGAGAGAAAAACATGAAAACATGCCAGTCACAAGCTACTCTATTTAAAAATCTAAAATCAATGTTTGGAGCTGAGGGTGGACAGGAATGTTCTTCTTCTCTGAGAACAGAAAAGGACGATTGAAAAACCTCAACAATTTCTTGGGATACTGGGTCACTAAATTGCCTATCCATGATTTTCTCTGCCAAATCTTAAAAAGAAAAGAGTCAACTCTAGCTGTTTCTTAGCTTCCTCTAATTTCTGCTTTTACTGAAGCCTTTTCTACTCTCCCTCAGTCTTTTTGTTTCCCTCTCCCATTTTTAAAGAATATTTTTCCATTTTATATATACTTATATCTGTATATGTTGTGACCCCTGATAGAATTTAAGCTTTGGAGGCCAAGGAATGTTTTGGTTTTGGTTTTGAAGTGCTTTCACTGAAGCATAGTACCTGGTACAAAGTATGCATTTAATAAATGTTGCTTGATTATTTGATTGATTTTTTTTTAGCCTTATGAATCAAATTTTCCTTTCCAATAGGTGCTATGGGAATATTTCTGTCCGCTCTTCATTTATGTTGTTGCACTGAAATAATTAGTTTCTCCATATTTAGGTTTTGGGGAGACTTTGAAAGCTATAACTTAAATCACTTCCCCTTGCGTGAGTCCCAAGGTGACAACCCTGTAAGGATGCTGAAGAGTCCACCAGCACTGGCCAGTAACAATATTTGTCATTCAAAAGTTCCTGTGGCAGCATCCTTCTAAGTACTAACCTGAAGAGGTAACAGTCTATATTGAGACATTATGACTGTAGGGAAATAGAGGCAGTGGTCAATATTAACTGGTCCTTATCTATTCTCACAATATGAACTCTGACAGATTGTAAGGCATTAGCGTTACTTCAAGAAGTACTTCTCCCATGCTTGATATGATGTTCTAAGTTAGAGAGAACTCATCCATTCCACAAAGCACATGATCTGTTCATTTTTTTGCCTTTACTGGGCACATCAATTACATTAATTGAGGCAAGAAATTTTTTTATAATTTACTATCATTTCTCCTATCTGCAAATATGCTTTAAACATAGATAATTGACACCAAATAATAGGTGACATAGTAGATAGAGTGCTAGACTTGGAACCAAGAAACACCTGAGTTCAAATTTGACCTCAGATACTTACTAGCTACGTGACCCTGGGCAAGTCACTTAAGCCTGTTTGCCTCAGTTTCCTTAGCTGCAAAACGGAGAAAGTAATAGCACCTACCATGCAGGAAAATTGCTACAATCAAATGTATAATACTTATGAACAGTGCCTGGCACACACTAAGTGCTATATAAATGTTCGCTCCATTCTCTTTCCCCTATCTCTAATATGTGTGAATTCATTGCAGTCAATTGACACAGTTTGGTTCTTCAAGGTATTCTTAAATTCCAGTCTGTCTAATGTAGAAAGATGTGTTCTAGTGTGTCATGGTCTTTGCCCAGTGAGAATGTAGTTACCTTAGTAGTGAAAAGGTTATTTCTCTCATGTATTTATAACTAATTATTGAATCAGCACCAAGATTTTTCCCCTCTTCTACTTTCTCATCCAGAAATCACCCAGTGTGGGAAATCTTTCTCAATGATTTACCTAGGTCAAGATCTAATCAGACAGTAAAAGAAACTCTAAGTTTAGACTAATGGATGAATTCCTGTTCATTGTGTTTACTCATACAGGTCTGGGAAAATGTGCATTCTCCCTCTTGTCAGAAAGGTGATATGGAAATGGATGTCTCTTTGACCAAGATTTGGGTGATCCAAGTCACATACCCCAAGACTTTCATTGTAATACAGCCCAGCCTCTCATTGTAATATTCATTCTCTCAATAATTACTAATCAATCATATTTGATTGGTACCCTGGGGAACAACTACTCTTCCAAGAGCTTATAAACTGTGAGCTCCCCTTCTCCCTCCAAGAGAAGTCTTTGGTCTAAGGGAGATGACCAAATGACCATCCTTTAATTAGTAAACATATTGTCAATATTAATAAAATTATTAAATTACCCAGAAACTACGTCTCTCAAACTTTTAGATGCCACAATGGCTAAATTGCTTGTTCTCTTGAAGGATTATAAGTATCAAAGCAGATTCTTGCTTCATCAGCAGAAGCTTCATCTCTTAGTCAAAGTGAATGAAAGCCAAGATTTTCGAAACAAAGGCTGAAACTTCATCTTGAACTGATGCAGTCATCACAAAAGGGTCTGAAAAGAAGGTGGCCTGTCATGTAAACCTCTCCTAAGTTGCAGTAGAGTGGTGATGAGTTCAAGGTGTTGTCTTTCTCTTAACTTAGAGTTTCCTAACATTTTTATTGGTTAGTCATAATGGGTCTAAAGATTCTTGAAATCAGATATTTTTGCCTATCACTAGATTGGGTATTGATTCTGTAGATTATAGAAAAAGTTTGGAGGAAGAAAGGATCCCAGACATAGTACTTTGAGATAAAAGCAATCCTTGCTAGGACTCAGGTGAGGAGAATCTGACCATATACATACACAGTGGCAGCTAGCTGACACAGTGGATAAAGAACTGGACCTGGAGATGGGAAGACCCAAGTTCAAATTAAAACACTAGCTGTGTGATCCTGGGCAAATCAGTTAACCTCTGTTTGCCTCAGTTTCCTTAATTGTAAGGAAGATAATAATAGCACTTACCTCCCAGGGTTGTTGTAAGGATCACATGAGATAATTTTAAAGTGCTTAACACAGTGCATGGTACATAGTAATTGCTATATTATTATTATTATTACCATTTTCAATCATTTACCCAGTTAGATCCCTGACATTCTGCATCACAAAAATTAGACTCTCCGTGATCTCCACCTTGGTCACAGTCTGATCTCTTCTAGGTTTGCCTAATTGATTTGAGGCACTCCATATCTACTTTTTTAACGTTCGTGCTTGTCATAATTTCTCTCTGTGTCTTGTCATTGGAGTCTTTCTCTTCTCCCTGCCTCACCTTCATACACATATATTATTCTCTCAATCGTATATTTGCTGAGTTGAATTGAAAATCAAACTAGTCATGTGATGAAGAAAAAAATACCTTTCACTAAAATTATCACTTAATTCAGGAATTCTGGTTTCTCGAAAACCTCCTGAGCAGACCTGACAGGTTTGCAATCTTTCAGAAATTAGGTTAACTAGAAAGGGGATAAGGATAGAAGGCAAATTTTCTAAAATGGGAAGATCTCATTGTAAACTTGTTTAGATCTAGATAATTATTTTGTTCACAGGTGTTTGGAGAAGATAATTCCATCCTTCCTGGCCTGGAATCTATGTGGCACACTGGATGGAGTGCTGGGCCTGGATCAGGAAGGCCTCGGTTCAAATGTGACCTCAGACAGTTATTAGTGATGTGACTCTGGGCAAGTCACTTAGCCCTGTTGGCCTCCTTTTCCCCATCCATAAAACAAGCTGGACAAATAAATGGCAAACCATTCTAGTATCTTTGCTAAGCAAACCCCAAATGGGTTTACAAAGATTTGGACATGATGGATGCCACTGAACAACAACCAGTCCCTATTTCTAAATGGCGGGTAATGTGAAAGGCTCCCCCATTAACAGCTGGGAGGACCAGAAAAAGCCTGTTACAAAAGAAGGTGGACTTTGAGCTGGGGAAGAAAGCTGATGAAACTAAGAGGCGGACGTTAGGTGACAGGACATTTCAAGCACGGCGGACCTATGGCCAATGAAAAGACAGGAGATGTAGTGTCAGATTTCAGGTACTGCAGGTAGGCCAGTTACAGCTGCAATACAGAGTGTCTGGAGAGGAATAAAGTGCAAATAGAGTGGAAAGATAGAAGGGGATCAGGTTGTGTGTGAAGTGCTTTAAATAACAAACAGAAGAGTTTATACTTAACCCTGGAGATAACAGTGAATCTTAGCACTGTCAGACCTATGCTCTAGAAAAATCACTTGAGTAAAAGAGTGCACCATGAATTGGAATCTGGAGAAACTAACTTGAGGCAGGAAAGGGGAGAGCTTTAGGGGAAAGATAATAAATTCTGTTTGTACATGTTGAGTTTGAAGTGCCTCTGGGACATTCAGCTAGAGATGTCTAAGGGACAGTTCTTGATTCATTCTATTTCCCTTATAATCTAAAGATTCCATGATATTCCAAGTATGTACTGAATAATTACACACACACACACACACACACACACACACACACACACACACACACACCCCTATTTGTGTCTAATGGAGCCATCTTTAGAGTGAGGAGAGGGAAGGGAAAAAAAGAGAGAAAAGAAAAAAAAGAAATTTACATGATAACTTTATTGTGTATTGAAAAAGAATAACAAGTAGTACATTGCTTGCAGCTTCATGTGCAATCATCTTTTTAATTATTCTATGTTATGGAAATGTTTAATTAATTCCATAAATTAGAAAAAAGGAAAAAAAAGATACCATGATACAAAGATGACAATTCAACAAACCTGACAATTTGCATGGCATAAAAAAAAAAATCTACCCGAGAAAAAGCAGAGATAATGAATAAAGGACCAGAATGGTGACTTTATTGGTATAGAGAATTTTCAGGGGAAGAAACTTCCTCTATCTACGCAGATCCTTAAATTTTCTACAACTTAGAGAGTTGCATAGAACCCTAAGAGGTTAAGTGACTTGCCCAGGGCAACATGGTCTACATATATTAAAGGCAAAACTTGACCTCAGATCTGACTGGCCCTGAGACAACTAGGTGGCTCAGTAGATAAAAGGCTAGAACTGGACTCTGGAAGACCTAAGCTTAAATATGATCTCAGACACTTACTAGCTGTGTGACCCTGGGCAAGTCACTTTACAAGTTTGCCTTAGTTTCTTCAACTGTAAAATGGTGGCGATAATAGCATCCACCTCCCAGGGTTATTATAAGGCATTTAGCACAATTCCTGGTATATAAGTAGGCTATTAACAAATACTTGTTTCCTTCCTGAGCCTAGCTCTTTATCTACTGCTCCATAGGGGCCTCTAATAAAACAAAACTGACTTCAGGTCTATATTGGATCCAGACCTTAATAGGTCATCTTCCTCAGGTACCTCTCGGAGGGGGGGGAGCAGATGATCTTTCTGGTGCTTTCTCATGACAGTCCTTGGATTCCATTGTAACAATCTTCCTCACTCTGACCACACTCTTCCTCCACCTTGCCTCGCTAAGGGTGGCTCAAGTGCCTGTCATTCTGTGACTGTATAGGCAGAAGGAGGAGGCTGGGGACAAGGACAAGGAGAGAACAAATCCTTAGAATGGAGAAGCACCCAACTGGAGTGGTAGATGAGAATGAGTAAGGAGAGACAAAATGCTGGACGCAGAACCAGCCTCTGGCCATTTTCCTGTGATAAGATTTAATTGTGAGTGAGCCGTCCTCTTTGGGCATGAGCCAGGCTCAGGGGTAAGCAACCAACGTATGCCGAGCTGAGCCTAGAGCAGGGCTGGTGATTTATAGTCTGGACAACAGAATTGGTGCCTAATATAGATTGCTGGCAGAGCTAGACCTCGGCCACCTGGAGAGACGGAAACCAGCTGAAGAGCCCTGAGGCCCTGAGTCACCTCCACTGCTTGGACCCAACCTTTCAAGGAGTTTTGCCATAAATGGAAAAGCCCTGGGGGTGGTCACCTGTTAACTCCCCATGGGAGTGACTGGGAGGGAGAACTTAGACACCCGGGTTTGGGGCTTGCCTGATAACCAAAGCAGGTGGCGACTGCTGGGACTGGGAAGGACTATCAGCCTGGCAGGAGATGCCCATAGCGGTTGCTTTTAATTCATTTCAAATATAATGATTAAAAAGCTGTATAAAAATGTTTTGTGAATGATCTTAATAGTAGGGACAGGATGAAAGTTGAAGTTTTCTCACTGAGTGGGGACATCACAGGTCAAGAGTCAGAGTGGATAAATCCACACCCACAACTACAAGAAAGAGGAACACTATCCGTGAGTAGCAGAGACAAAGGAGTGAATCACAGCAGATGGCATGAATCTTGAAAGACGTTCTGAGAGCCTGTGGTTGATACCCCAGAGCACCCTCTGGTGTTAGGTAGTATGTATGACAACTAGGACGAACACTTGCTTAACCAGTACATGTATTGATTGGCCTTTGCCATTGAATGGGATCAGGTTCTGGTCAATATCGCCCCCTGGTGTCATAAAATGATCAAAAATTCTACTCTAAAGTTCATAATGAGTTCCAGAAGAAAGGGCCCCTTCTCCTATAACCACAGCTACATGAATTATAGTTTCAAATATTTTTCAGGTACCATTTAGACTATTTTTATTATTCAAGAATAATTTTTAACAGGCAAGGAAAAACCTGGGAAGCTCAGGAGTTAACAGAAATATACCAGAAGAATTAAGGTCTGTTGAGAATTAGAAGGTCATTTCTAAAACCTCAGGTCTTGCTTTATTGCATCTGTCTGTAAAAGATTATAAATTAGAGTCATTATGTTTCATTATTAATTGCAGTGTGTTCCCAAGCTGTTTAATCTTATGGTCTGATGAACACACTTGACCCAAATACGGATGTATGTTGCAAAGTAAGATGGGGGATAGGAGGGAGTCTGAGATCTTCTTTTTAAATGGGAAAAGAATAAGAAAGGACAAGCAGAAGGAAAAACAATGAAACATATAATCTTTGTCTTCAATGAAGAGCTTCCATTGTTAGAAATACTGAACATGAGTCCTTGCTGCTTTTTTTCTTTATAGCAACTTGACTTCTCTAGTTATTATAGGAAGCCTTTCCTGAACCCTAACCCAAAGTCCAGATCCCTCCCCAAAAACACTTCCCAAAAGGCTAGCAAGTATATATTTTTAAATTGTTATTTGTTTCTTCATTTGTGTATTATAAGCATTTATTATCTTTCCCTCCCACTGTCCCTGTCAATTGAATCACAGATAAATACATAAATAGATAAACAGAGCTCTCAAAATACATATGCATAGTCCAGTAAAACAAATTCCCAAATTGACTATATCTGAAAATGTATGCCTCATTTCTACATTTTGAGTCCATCACTTACCAGGCAGCAGGTGAATAGCATGTTTCATCTTCAGTTCGCTGCACCTGCACATTATCATTGTATCAATCACAATTCTGGAGTCTTTCAAAACTGTTTATTTCTACAATGTTGTCATTATATAAATTGTTCTCCTACTTTTGCACAGTTCTCTATCAGTACAGAAAGGTACTTCTAGTTTCTTCTGAAACTGTCTGTTTCATCATTCCTTATGGTGAAATTATATTCCACTGTATTCACAAATCATGGTTTGTTTATCCATCCTCCAAATAGATGATCAACACCTTTGTTTCCATTTTTTGGTTACTACAAAAAAAAGCTATAATAAACATATTTGTATGAGTCCTTTTCCTCAATCTTTGATCTCTTTGAGGTAGGGGACTAGCAGTGGTATCGTTCAAAGGATAGGCACAGTTTTATTTACAGGTGTACCAATAGCACACTAGTATGCCTGTTAACTCACAGCCTCTCCAGCATTTGTCATTTTCCTCTTTTGCCATTAAGTTGATAGGTGTGAGATGGAACCCCAGAAGTGCTTGAATTTGCATTTATTGAATTGTTAGTGATTCAAAGCTTCTTCTATGGTTCTTAATAGTTCAAATATTTTCCTTTGATTGCACTATAGATGTGTGTGTATGTGTGTTGTCTGCCCCCAAAAAATATAAACTTCTTTAGAGCAGGGACTGCTTTTTTTTTGCATTTGTCTCTCCATTGTCTAACACAGAGCCTGGCATATAGAGACAGGACTAGGTTTATGATTTCATTGGTATAGGAAATTCCCGGTGAAGAAATTTCCTCTACCTATGTATTTCAGCACCATTTCTGCAATATATAATCTTAGAGAGCTACCTGGGACTAAAAAGTTGAGTGAGTCATACATCTACTACATGTCTGAAGTGAGCTTTGAACCTGGTTCTCCCTGACTCTGAGGATCTAACTGTGCCAAACTACCAACTGACTTATATCAGGTGCTTAATTAGCTTTCATTGAATGATTGGTTAATTGATATACTGAAAATGCTGTTACAAAACTTAGCATAGTGAATAATGTTTTAGAAAATCTTGAACACACAAATGACTCTTGAAAAGCTTCAACTTTATTTTGTAACATCTACCCATAATGCTATATGTATTTTCATTTCTTCATTCAACAAATATTTACTGAGCACTTATATGTAAAGGACTATGATAGGTGCTATGGAAGATATAGGTATTTATAAGATTTAGCCCCTTCTCTCAAGAAGTTTATAATCTACTATGTCATGTCCACCCTATGAATTAGGAAGCAAATCTAAAATATTTATTTTGCAAAGTGATGGATAAATTCATATCATCTATGACATCTCTTGGAAAATCTTAGCTAATCTATTATTAATAAGCATAGCTAACATTGATATATCATGTTAAGGTTTATGCAGAGCTTCATGTGTATGTATGTATGTATATATTTACATATATGTGTGTGTATATATATATATGTATACATATATTCTCATTAATTCTTACAATTATCCTATCAGGTGAAGGCTATAATTATCCCAGTTTTACAAATGAAGAAACTAGGGCTGAGAAAGTTTGAATGACTTCCCTATATTTCATACCTAGTTAGTATATGAGGCAGGATTTGAACTCATATCTTTCTGACTCCATATTCACATCTCTATCCTCTATGGCACCCTGCTTGTCATTCAGATTTGTGGACTGATGGAATCAATTTGGGAAGTGAAATACAAATATTGAGTATGTGGGGACAAAAGCGTTGAGCATAAGTAAACTTGGTCCTGGAGACCAGACTCCTACAGGGACTTAATGACCCCGCAAGACAATCAAAAGTCTAAAGAGGATAGGCATAGAATGAAAACTTAGACCATTCATTCTTTTCTTTTCTAGGTGCATTGTTGGGGAAAATATATGAAAAAGGCTGATGAGAATGAGATAACCAGATCATTTTCATCAAAATCTGCTAAGAATATACCTGGGATATAATAAATTAACACATTTGCCCTACATGTAAAACGCTTTATATAGGAGTTGAGAACCTGAGGTATGCCATTCTGGGAACCCACCCAAACCTGGCCAGTTCTAAGTTTCCAACTACATTCTCCAACTTCTCATTTGACCAAATATATCATTTCCTTTTTTTTTGCCTTAAAATGAGAGATAATATTGTCTTGTAGAAGAGTGTCTGAGGTTTCTCAGACCTCAAAGAGCTCCTGCAGGATAACTTTTTATAAAGTTAAGTATAAATTAACAAGAAACACATAAACCATATATTTTTATCATAGGACAGAGTTTAATACAATGAGAAAATAAGTGATTGGCTAAATGCACATTGGGATTCAGGGTATCTAAAACGCTTGAAAAAGAGTTTGACACCCATTAACAAATCCATTTGCACCTCTATTTTCCATTCTCCCATTCCTTGAAAGGTGTTGAGAACATTCACTACATCTCAAGTACATGAGAACAAGAGGCAGTGGCCATTAGGATTGATCTTTATAACAGCTTTCCTGGGGGAATTATGATTTTCCCAAAGATGCTGCAATCAGTAAAACTGAGCAGCAGGGACAAACTTCATGCGTTCTCAGTGACCTTTCTTACTGTGTAAAATCTATTTCTAGTGTTTTGGTTCATTGTGATTTCATTGACTACAGAGAACTCCCAAAGTAGAAGTTCCTTCCTCAAAAGCAGATTGGCAATTAATTGATAATTTGCAATCTTAGGGAACCGGCAGGTGTTTTTAGCAGGAATGAGTGTTGTATTTTGTCAAAAAAAAAATTTCCTGCAACTTTGAAATAATCATTTTTTTTGTTTTGTTCTTAACATGGTCATTATTAATGTGGTTGTTAACATGGTCAATTATGTTTATAAGTTTCTTAATATTGAACCAGCCCTGCATTTCTGGTATAAACCCAGCCTGGTTATAGTGTATAATGTTTGTGATATATTCCTGTGATTTCCTTGTTAGTGTTTTATTGAAAAATTTTGCCTCAATACCATTGGGGAATTTGGTCTGTAGTTTCCTTTCTCTATTTTGACTCTCCATGATATAGGTATCAAAATAATATTTATATCATAAAAGGAATTTGGTAGAAATCACTATTTATATATCTTTTCAAACAATTCATATAGTATTAAAATTATTCTTTAAATTCACGGTAGAATTTTCTTGTAAATACATCTGGTCCTGGAGTTTGGGGGGGGGGGCAGTGAGACATCATTCTTTTTTTCTTTTTAATAATATTTTATTTTTTCCCAATGACATGTAAAGACAACTTTTACTATTCGTTTTTACAAGATTTTGAGTTCCAAATTTTTCTCCCTCTCTCCTTCCCCTCTTATATCTTCTGAAAATGGTAAGCAATTTTATATAGTTTATGCATTTGTCATCATGTAAGACATACTTCCATATCAGTCACAGTTGCAAAAGAAGAAACAGGTCAAAGGGGGAAAAAATCATGAAAAAGAATAAAGTAAGTGAAAAAGGTATGCTTCAATCTGCATTCAGAGTGCATTAGCTCTTTATCTGGATGTGGACGGCATTTTCCTTCATGAGTCCTTTGTACCTGTCTTAGATCATTGTTGTGCTAAGAAGAGCTGAATCATTCATAATTGATCATCCCACAATGTTGCTGATACTGTGTATAATATTTTCCTGATTCTGCTCATTTCACTTTGCATCAGTTCACACATGACTTTCCAGGTTTTTCTGAAATCTACATGTTCATCCTTTCTTAGTGCACAACAGTATTATATTACATTCACATACCACAGATTGTTCCACTATTCTCCAGTTGATGGGCATCCCCTCAATTTCCAACATTTTGCCACCACAAAAAGGGCTTCTATTAATATTTCTGTACATATATGTCCTTTTCACTCTTTTATGATCTCTTTGGGTCACAGACTTAATAGTGGTATTGCTGGATCAAAGGGTATATACAGTTTGGTAGCCCTTTGGGTATAGTTACAAATTGTTCTCCAGAATAGCTGGATCACTTCACAACTCCACCAACAATGCATTAGTGTCCCAATTTTCCCATATCTTCTCCAACATTTATAATTTTCCTTTTTTTTTTTTTTGGTCATATTAGCCATTCTCACAGGTATGAGGTGGCATCTCAGAGTTCCTTTAATTTGCATTTCTCTAATCAAAAGTGACTTAGAGTACTTCTTCATATGCCTACGGATGGCTTTGATGTCTTCATTATTAAACTGCCTATTTATATCCTTTGACCATTTCTCAATTGAGGAATGGCTTTTATTCTTATAAATCTGACCACATATTTGAGAAAGGAGGCCTTTGTCAGGGACACTTGCTGTAGAGATTGTTTCCCAGCTCTCTGCTTTCTTCCTAATCTTGGTTACACTGGTTTTGTTTGTGCAAAAGCTTTTTTAATTTAATATAATAAAAATTATCAATTTCACACTTCATAATGTTCTCTATCTCTTGTTTGGTCTTGAACCTATAACTCATTTAACTTCTCCTTTAAGGATTTGGATGCTATGCCACTTGGTGCATATATGTTTAATATCGATATTACTTCATTGTCTATGGTACCTTTTAACAAGATGTAGTTTCCTTCCTTACTCTTTTAAGTAGGTCTATTTTTGCTTTTGCTTTGTCTGAGATCAGGATTGCTGCCTCTGCCTTTTTTTTAAATTTCAATTGAAGCATAATAGATTCTGCTCCAGTTTCTTACCTTTACTGTATGTGTGTCTCTCTGCTTCAAGTATGTTTCTTGTAAAGGACATATTGTAGGATTCTGGTTTCTTGATCCATGCTGCTACCCACTTGTTTTATGGGAGAGTTCAGCCCATTCACATTCACAGTTAAGATTTTCAGCTGTGCATTTCCCTTTCATCTCCCCCCACTCGCCCCTCCCCACACCTCCTGCTACCTTGAGTTAATATCCTCTCCACCTACTTTCCTGGCAGGTAAGATAGATTTCTATATTCAGCTGATTGTGTATATTATTCCCTGTTTGAGCCAATACTGATGAGAGTAAAGGTTCAAATAATATCTATTACCCACCTTCTATCTTTCCCTCCACTGTAATAGGTTTTTTATGAGTCTTCATTTGAAATAATTTATCCCATTCTACCTTCCCCTTTCTTTTGCACCCAATGTACTCCTTTTTCTCATCCCTTAAATTATTTTTTGTGTCATTGCCTCAAATTCATCTTATCTATATATATTCCTTCTAGTTGTATGATTAGTGGTACAATTTTTAAGAATTACAAGTATTCTCATGTAGGGATATGAACAGTTTAGCTCCATTTAATTCCTTATTTTTTTTTCCTTTTCTCCCTTTTTAGGCATCTCTTGGATCTTGAAAATGGAGATCAAATTTTTGGTTTAGTTTTGCTCTTCTCCTTATGAAAATTTGAAATCCTTCTATTTCATTGAACGATCATTTTTTCCCTTGGTGTATTGTGCTTAATTTCACTGGATAAGTGATTCTTGGCTGTAGTCCTAACTACTTCATCTTCAGCAATATCACGTTCCAAGACCTCTGACTCTTTAATGGTGTAACTACTAAGTCCTGGGTAAGCCTGACTGTGGCTCACCTGTATTTGAATTGTTTCTTTCTGAACTCTTGCGCTATTTTTTCCTTGACCATCTGGCTCTGTCATTTGGCTACACTGTTCCCTAGAGTTTTTATTTGGGGATCTCTTTCCTGAAGTGGTTGATGGATTCTTGCAATGCCTATTTTGCCCTCTGATTCCACAACAGTAGGGCAGTTTTCTTTGATAATTTCTTTAAAGGTGCTATCCAGGTCCTCCTTTTGATTATGACTTTTAGGTGATCCAGTGATTCTGCTGTGGAAGTGAGGTGGGAGGTGACTGGCACTGTTAGAGGCCAAAAGGCTCTAGCAGCTTACCTGGTGCTGAGCTGGGGTCCTAGTGGTGGTGTCTGGTGTGTGCTGAGGCCCAGTGGGACTGTGTTTCCCTGGAGATATACTGGAGGACTTGGTGGTCTGTATGCCAGAGGCTGCCTTTCTGTCTAGGACTCTGTAGAAGCACACGGAGGTCTAACCCCTGGAGGATGCCTATTTGCCCAAGGCTACACTGATCAAAGGGCTGGTTCTCTAAAGTGGAGTCTGCCAGTTACCCTGCCTGTGCTGAGGCTTCTGTGTGTGTGTGTGTGTGTGTGTGTGTGTGTGTGTGTGTGTGTGTGTGTGTGTGTGTGACTGCGTGGAGGTGGGAGACAGTGTGATGCTGTGAAAAGGATGCTGATGTTAGAATGCCAGGAGCTGAGTTTAAGGTGTGGCTCTGCCTCTTACTGTCAATGTGGCTTTTGGCAATTCCTGGCCTGTATTCCTCATCAGATAAATGGGGGAGTTGGATCACATGACCTCTAGTCCTTTGCAGGTCTAGATCCTAGGTTCCATTCCTGGATCTAAGAAAGTTTCTTGGGCTACATGAGCATTTCACCCTGTCTTTTTGCTGGCTCAGCTGTTCCAAACAAATTTGGGGGCACTATTTTATGGTTGTTTGGAAGTGAATTTGGAAGAGTTAAGGCAATTTACTGCTTACTCTGCCACCTTGGTTCCTGGAAGTCTCTGTTCATTCTTTTTCTAAGACAGAGTTATTTAAGCATTCCTTTCCTTTTCTATTAATCTGGGCAGTTATGTTTTTGCGAATATCAATCCATTTATTTAGATAGTTATATTCACCACGTAGCTGGGTGAAATAGCTCCTAATAATTCATTTTATTTGTTCTTCATTGGATGTAAATGCACCTTTTTCATTTTTTATACATGTAATTAGATTTTCTTTTTTTAACTATGTTAGCTAATGGTTTGTCTATTTTATTATTTTTAAAAAATAGCTCTTTCTTTTAAATTATAATTGAATAGTTTCTTTGCTTTGGGCTTTATTAATCTTTGCTTTGTTTTTCAACATTTAATTGAGTTTAATTTGTTAATTTTCTAGATTTTTTAGTTGCATGCCCAGTTTGTTGATATTCTTTGTCTCTTTTACTGATGTAGATGCTTAGCTATATGTTTCCCCCAAGTACTGCTTTTGATATGTTTTCTCATTGCTGCCATTATCTTGACTGAAATTATCATTTGTTTCTATGATTTGTACTTTTACTCATCCATTCTTTAGGATTAAGTTATTTAGTTTCCAGTTAATTTTAGTCTTTGCTTCAATAGCCTTGTATTGAATATAATTTTCATTGTATTATAGTCAAGAAAGATAATATTTAATATTTTTAAATATTTCTGCTTTCCTGTATTTGTTTGGGGTTTTTAATGCCCTAATATATAGTCATTTTTTTTTGCAATGGTGCCATGTATAGCTGAGAAATGGGTATATTCTGTTCTATTCCCATTCAATATTCTTCAGAGTTAAATGGAACTTTTCAATCAAGCATTTTCTATAACAAGAATAAGCTAGAAGTCATAATATGGTAAGCCCTCAAGAGCAAAAGAGAGAGGATACTGCCTAAAGAGACAAATGACTCAGACTGGAAATAGAGCAATGGAATGGCTCAATCATCCTTTGAGGAGCCACTATACTTCCAGCAATGGATGAGATAGGGAGAATCAATCTTTTTAAAATGATTATGTCAGAAGGAGGAAAAGGTTAAGAGGAAAGATCATGAACTCATTTTTCAACACATTGAATTTAAGGTACTAGTGGGACACTCAGGCTGATATATCCTGAAGATAGACCAAGATGTAAGTCTAGAGCTCGGAAAAGAAATCAGGGCTAGACTCAATAGATATGGGATTCCTCTTCATAGAAGGGGTAATTGAAGCACTCTTAGGCAGAATATAAGACAAGATTCCTAACTGTGGAAGTTCCAACACTCCAGGCTTTCAGAAATAAACTAAAGTACTAAACAGAGAGAGTCTTACATTGCCAGAGAGGAGCAGATGATCTAATAGGTCTTTTCTATCTCAAATTCATGTGATTTTACAAATAGCAGAGCAGTGTATCAAAATACAAAGACTCTATTCCTTTCATAGATTCTAGTAGGGTACAGTCTATACTGGACTGGAAAGTATTTCAACTAACAAATTCCACTTGTCAGAGCAAGTGAGCAAAGGGCATCTGAGGATGAATTTGTTTTCTTTGACTTCCTTCTGAGATTTTTTACTTGCTTGCAAATTTTCAAGTTTCAGTAGTTAGTGGCTGATCACACAGCTGCCACATTGAGTTAGCTGGGTGTGGATACATTCAGAACCAAGACAGTTTCCATTTTATATTGAGACTATCCAAAGTGAGTCTTTTGGTATGGGCAGATTGTTTTATAACTTTTCAGCTTCATATCTGGAAGGGACCTCAGATGTCATTGAATTCAACTTCCTTATTTCACAAGTAGGGACACTGAAACCCAGAGAAGCAAGCGACTTGCCAAAGGTCATCCAGCTAATTTAGTGGTAGAGCTCAAACTAGAACCCCATTCCCTGGTCTTCTAATCCAATGTTCTTGTCACTATACTTCAGGGATAAAACATTAAGTCAGAAGTAAAGGTAGCATAAACAACAAAGAATGTAATAATTTTAGTGGAAGGTCTTTTTTTGTAGACAGATAACAGAGGTTGTCATTTCAATTCACATCAATGGATATATACTATGTACTGATGGAGTAGTATGTGTATGTTTGGAGCAGAAAAAGAAGGAATATACTAATGATGAGACAGTGAGAAACATTATGGCAACCATCAACAGTAGAGGAGGGGCAACTAGGTGGTGCAGTGGATAGAGCATCAGCCCTGGAGTCAGGATGACCTGAGTTCAAATCCTACCTCTGGCACGTATTAGCTATGTGATCCTGGGCAAGTCATCTAACCCCAATTGCCTCCCCCCAAAGAAAACACAAGAGGAGCAGACTAAAATAAATTAGGCAAGTCTAAAGGAAACCAGGTTGTGACCAAGTAAGAGTGCTCATAAACACTGAAAACAGGGCATCAATAGCAAAGAACTAGACAAAAACAAATATATATCAGTTGGGGGATGGCTACACAAATTGTGGTACGTGAATGTATTGAAATATTACTATACTCTAAGAAACAATGACTTGAATATAGTGCATCATGAGGAAACATATGAACTGATGTAAAACTGAATAAGCAGAAGCAGGAAAAAAGATATACAATGATCTGTTGTTATTCAGTCATATCTGACTCTTTGTGACCCCCCCCCCAGACTCCCCCCCCAAGGATTATACGTCCATGGGGATTTCTTTAAAATGATACTAGAGTGGTTTACCATTTCCTTTTCCAGTAGATCAAGGCAAACAGAGGTTAAGTGACTTGCCCAGGGTTGCAGAGCTAGTAAGTATCTGATGCAAAATTTGAACTCAGGTTTTTCTGACTCCAAGTCCAGTGTTCTATCTATTGAGTCACCTAGCTGCCTATAAAATAACTCCAACAATGTAAATAGAAACAGCAACCACACACACACGCACACACACACACACACACACACACACACACACACACACTGAACAGTGTATAATTACAATAATCAAGCGTGGTCCCCAAGAGAAATAAGAAGGCATCCATCCTTGTCCCTTTTTCAGAAGTGAGTGACTCCGGACATGGAACACTGTATATACTTTGGGATTTGATTGATATCTCTTGGTTAGTTCTTTGGAACTGATTGTTTTTTTCTTGCTTTTTAAGATTCTTTTTGATAAAGGATGGATAGGAGATGGATCTGGAAATGAAGATGATATAATAAAAAGCATGGGCATAAGGACTTGTGGTGCCATTCGTGTAAGGAATTCCCACACGAAGCAGTTCCCTCTACCAGTACAAGTCAGCACCTTCTCTACAACTTAGAGTCTTAGAGAGTTGCCCTGGGGCACTGAGAGGTGCCTTGCTATGACGTACTCTGAGTCATAATGCCAATATGTGTCAGAGACGGGACTTGAAACCAGAGCCAGGTTTCTATCCGCTACAACAGATGGTCTCTCTCTCTAAAATAAAATGTACCAATGATACTGATTTAAAGTATATTTGAAAGGAAAGAAATAATGCCTCCATCACAGTGTCTTTACTCCCTAAAAAGTACCTTGCTGAAAACCACGTCCTACACCTCACATGAGAAGAAAACAGAAGAAAAGCCAGAAGAAAATCCTCAGTAAATAGGATAATTTGGAAAGGTAAATGTTTAATTTATTATATATTTTAAAAGAAACATAAGCTCTATATAATATTTATAGTGTTGTGTATAAGCCCTTCCTCCTGTCCTGCAACGCATATGGAAATGCTAACTTTATCTGATGTTTGTTAGGTTTGGAAAAAAACAAAGGAAAACAAAAATCCTGCCTCTCAGACATTTCTCTGGACGATTCACTTATCCTATCTGAGCCTCAGTTTCCTCATCTGTGAAAAAGAGTGTTGGACTAAATGGCCCCAAAGGTCCTTTCCAGCTTTGAACCTACAATTCTGTGATCTTAAGATCACATATTAATAGAATTATATATTATATTACATTTACTTAATATATTCATTATGATTATATTATACATAATATATTATAATTATATGTTAATAGAATATATTTATATATGTATTATATATATGTATATATACACATATACACAATAGTGCCTGGCACAACACTAGACCTACAGGAGGAACTTAACAAATGAGAGCTGAATGAATCTGTGGGTGAATGAATAGTAATGATGATAATACCTCAGAGAGATGGAAAAGCTAATAAAACATTCGGTGTTTTATTACATGGATTGCTATGAACCTGTCCAAATGACTGAGCAAAGGTCTCTAAGATAAAGCATTTCAGTGATCCCTCCAGAAAGGGACCTCAGCCACTCACACCTTCTGTCTTGGCTGTTTTCCCTCTGTGCAAAACAGTAATTGAGATTGTACCAGAAAGCAGGCTAGAATATATGATATGACTACCCCATGAGCAACCAGTGAACGTACATATTCATTTTCTTTGTGTGGGTTGGTCATGTTTCTATGTAAATCAGAAGCCATTTGGCTGCCATTGGTCCCAGCTAGAGAATAAAGTCCCTGCTTTCCTCATAGATCTCTCCATTAGTGGCCAATAATAAATAACGAAATATGGCACGCTACTCCAATGAACCTAAAGTGTTTTAGACTGTGCTTTTTGCTGGATGAATGCTCAGATTTGAGCTGCCTGGTGCTGAACAAATTGTATCAATGAGTCTGCGAGGCCATCTGTGTTCTGTCACTCAACTGCTCCTCATGGGCCTTCTGAAAGGCCTGTTGTGTAATTTCATTAGCCCTTTCCTGCGTAATCAACCATTACCCACCCCCCCAAATAATTTCATCAATACCTTTCATGAAGAAATAGCCTTTGAAAAGTGCTTATGTGGTTCCAGTTGGTGTTGTTAAATAATCACTAGTTCGGAGCTAGGTGGCCTGGGTCCAAGTTTCATCTCTGACACTCTCTCACCTCATGACTTGAGGGAAGTCTCTTCCACCCTTGATGCCTCAGTTTCCTCATTTGCAAAATGAAGATAATAGTAATTCTCTTTCCTACCTCCCAGGGATCTCAAAAGAATTAAATGAGACAAATAAGTCTTGTTTGTAACTGGAAAACTTAGATACTTCTACTTTACTAAAAAATAAAGTTCTTCCTCTTGGAGCTCCCTCTTCTCCTCCACTCCACATCTCAAAGCCCCTGTACATTATCCTATATTCTTTCCTCCTTTGTCCTCTCCCTTCTCTCTGCCAAGGTCAACCTATCTTCTCCTGTCCTTGATCCTCTCCTTTCTCCTCCCATCCTTGCTTCTTCCATAAATCCCTCTATCTTCTCACATCTTCAATTTCTCTTTATCAGTATACTGGCTCCTTCCCCTGCTGGCTACAAACGTGCTCTGGCATCCTCTGTCCTTTAAAAAAAAAGGAACTTCACTTAACCCTGCAATCCTCTCAAGGTATAATCCTGTATCTTATAGCACATAGGGACCCCTAAAAACCCAGACATGCTGCCCCAGGTTTAAGATACTTTTTGAGTCCATAACTATCCAAAAACTATAGCCCATGTATAGCTTTTCCTACTATGTTTACTTTCCTAGTCAATCAAAATGCATCATTATTAAGAAAAAGAGCATTAGAACATTTCCCCCCACTCTAGGGTAACTATCACACAAAAATAAGCACCATTAATAAACAAATGGATGTACCTAGCAAATACTAATGAAGTCACACATGTGGGGACTATGTGTAGCCAGGATGTTCATGAAGGGCACACATATAAGGAAGACATTTGGCTAGAGCATATGTATGTGAAGGCACACTAACACAGGGAATGCATGACCAGAAGAGGCATATCTATAGGGAGCTTGTGGGGGGGAGGGCAACAAACTTGGAGATACTTCCTGCATTTAATGCCATAAGACTGTTATTGCCTTCCAGTCATATGATCATATTGGTCTGCTCCCCACTAGATTGGACCAATGTGCGTTCTCTGTCAGGCATATGGTCTTATTTAGCCTTTCATGTTCCTTCTTGTCCCCTGGTTCCTGCTGGTCTCTGCCAATCATTACTACACTGGACATAAAGTTTAGTACTTTTCCTCTGCTTCCAGTTTCTGGCTTCAGTTGCAATCTTCAATTTGAGGTGCTATCCTCAGAGTGGGTTCTGCTATCTCTCTTTTAGTCTATAATCCAGAACCTTAGTTTTTCCTTTAGAAAGGTGGGAGTTTCATATATCCAGTCTCCAGAATAGAGAAAAGCTATTAGCTGGGTTTTTTTCCCACCATAAGAAGAATCTGTTCATCCTCAATGTCTTGGCTCAGTCCAGGAGCCAAGCTCTGTGGAAGATAAAGCAAATAATCAGGTAAGTTGTACCCCCTAGGCATTCTATATTCTTTTATCTTTTTTTTTTTTTTTTTTAGTTTCAGCCTATTTTATGGTCAGAAAGTTCCTGTTTAAATTGCCAAAATATACCCTTCAATAGCCTGCCAGTGATTGCCTTGATCTGACATGCCTTAGTTTTGTCAACCACAAGATTCATTTTGTCTCCCACACAAATGAATGACAGGGGAAAAGGTAGGGAGAGATGATCCCTAACTGGAGTTGTTAGGAGGTATCACCCTTCTCTTCAATTCTATGTTTCAAATTCCTATATTTGCTATGCATATGTGACCAACAGAAACTCATTCTGAGCTCTAAGCCATGTCCTGTAATATCTTCTCTCTTTTCAGAAAAGTAATCTTCACCACTGGTCTGTTTTCTTACCTTCCATTCAATTTGAAACACTGCAATTTGGCTTCCAACCCCACCAACTGACTGAAATGACTTTCTCCAGCAATCTCTCAAGTAGTAAATCAGATAACGTTTTCCCAATCCTCATTCCAATTGACTTCTCTACAGTTTTTGGCACTGTCAACCATGCCCTCCTCCTGAATTCTCTCTCCTTCCTTGATACTTGACTCTTCTGGTTGTTCTTCTACCACTTCTCCATTTCCATTGTTGGACTCCAATTTCTGGCTTCCTAATGCCCGTGTCCCCCATGGCTCTCTCCTAGGACCTCTTCTCTATCTACACTCACTTTTGATTAATTATTCCCCTCCTATTGTTCCAATGATCATCTCAATGCAAATGGTTCCCAAATCTGTATATCCAGTCCTAATCTCACTTCTGAAATCTAGCCTTATTATCACCATTTGCCTGTTAGGCATCTCCACCTAATTGAAGCAGCCTATCAACCTGAGGGAGAAACACATGATGGGCAAGTCAAACCACCTCCACGTCTCAACCACCACTTCTCACCCAGGCTCCAATAAGAGTAGCTCATGACTAGGAACCCAAGAGGCTTGGGAATAGCTGTGCCCCCCAAACCATCAAGTCCTGCTTTTAGCCCTGGTTCCACAGTCATCAGTGAGGAGAACAATTAATGTGGAGTTGGAGTGCATCTTCCTTGCCCCTATCAGTAGCTACTACTCACCAATTGCCCATAAACCTGAGACCCTTGAGAAATGAGAGCACCATGCCATGGCCCCCCCATCCCTACCAGCCCACCATCCTTGCTTCCAACCCAGCCCTTGTAGACATCATCCCAGGAAGTGACCCCTTAAGAAGACACAGTTTGGTAACCATCTCTATAAGTGCTGAAGTTCTTGCCCTCTCTGCAGCCATAGATATTGAAGACCTGGAAAATAATGACTAAAATCTTTGACGCTGTCAAAGGGTTCAAAATAAAAATTAGATATAATTATCAGTAGAAAAAAATTTTCCATCTCCTTTGTGATGCCACAACCTAAGGACGCTGGGAACTTTTCATAGACCTGAAACCTCTTATATGTGTTGTTCCTCCATTGGAATGTGAGCACTTTGGGAACGGGACTATCTTATTTTTCTATTTGTAATCCCAGTGCTTACCCACTGCCTTGCACAGAGTAAATCCCTTTTCATTCATTCCACATTGCTGTCTCATTGATATCTCAAAGTTTATCTAAAATCATTATCTTCCCCCTAAAATTTCATCTCTTCCAGACTTTCCTATTTCTAAGGGACCATCTTCTTTGTGTAACTTTCCATTCATAGCCTCAGAGCCCTCTGTAACTCTTGCCCTCCCTTCTCATCCCATCTCTAAGTAGTTGCCTAGTCTTTTTCATTTGACCCTTACGTTGTCTCTCACATCCATCTGCCTTCATGCACAAACTCACTACCCTAATTCAGGTCATTGTTCCCTCTCACCTGGACTTACTTAAAAAGCTTCCTAACTGATCTCTGTTCAAAAACATTCATTGACTCCCCATTGCCTATAGGATAAATAGCAATTCCTTGCCCTGGCCTTCAAGGTTCTCTATAGTCTGTATCCCATCTTCCTTTCCAAACTTATTTTCATATTGATTTCCTTCACAAACTCTAAATTCCAGCCAACCAGAGCTATTATCTGTTCACTGAAATCAGAACAACAATTCCCACTTCTGTGCTTTTTCACAGGCTTCCCCCTTCCTTCTGGGCTTGGAATGCATGCTGTCTTTCCCTTTGTTTTATCAAAGTCTTACCTTCCTTTCAGGCTCAATCCAAAAGCCATCTTCCACACAAAGCCTTTCCTGGTCCCTGTCCTAGTCATTCTGCCTTAAATTTTCGTATTTGCTTATCTATGTACAATTTGCCTCAATAAGAAATCATTTGGTAAGCCCCAATGTGCTAAGCACTGAGCTAGGGGCTGCGGATAAAATACAAAGAGAGAATAAAATAAAGCCTACCTTCAAATCAAAGTTTCATGAAGATGACCCTTCCTGAGGGATACTTATTGTAAGTTTTTGAACACAAAGCATTGAGTATAGAGCCTTACAGGAAGTTGGTGCTTGACCGATCAATCATTGGATTGAATTGATTTAGACTCTGAGATGGGTCTGCAATTTCATTGCCATCCATACTCCCTTCACCAATGTGAGTCCCAACCCTATTACAATTTTTATAACTTGCAAAGCTTTATATAGTTATTAGCAATTAGCCAGGGCAAAATGTACGTGATGTAAAAACAAAATATAGCAATAAAAATTTTTTGATAACATGATTCATTACTTTGTCCTTTGCTGCTTTACTCCATGGGTCCCTTGGACTTTTCCAGCTGAGCAGCAGCTGAAACTTTGTCTTCCCCCAATAGAATGTTAGCTCCTTGAGAGCAGGAATCGATACTCTTAGCTTTTTATTTGTATTGCCATAATTTAGCCCAATGTTTGGCACACGGTAAGGCTTAATAAATGATTTTCATTCATAGACTGTTATTAATGACCCAGCAATGGTCTGACTCTGACTGTTGCTAATAATAGCTAGTGTCCATACAGTGCTCTAAAGTTTGCAAAGCTTTTTATATCTCATTTGATCCTCCCAGCTCTATGGTGTATATGTTATTTTTATCATCCCCATTTTATAAAAGAAGAAGCCTGGAATACTAATGTACTGTTGGTAGAGTAGTGAACTAATCCAACCCTTCTGGAGAACAATTTAGAACATCACCAAAAAGTTATAAAACTGTACGTACCATTTGACCCAGCAATACTACTACTACTAGGTCTATATCCCAAAAAGATCTAAAAAGGAGGAAAGGACCTACTTGTACAAAAAAATATTTATAGAAGCTTTTTTTGTGGTGGCAAAGAATTGGAAACTGAAGAAATATCCATCAACTGAAGAGTGACTAAACCAGTTGTGTTCTATGATTGTGATGGAATACTATTATGGTATAAAAAATGATGAACAAGAAGGTTTCAGAAAAAAACCTGGGAAGATTTATATGAACTGATGCAGGGGGAAGTGAGAAGAACCAGGAGATCAATGTATATGGTCACAGCAATATTGTAAGGATGATCAAGCACGAGAGACTTAGCTACTCTGATAAAGACAATGATCCAATATAATTCCAAATGACCCATGATGAAAAAACCTATCTACCTCCAAAGAGAGAACTGATGAATTCTGAATACAGGTTGAAACGTACTTCTTTTTTACTTTTTTTTATTTTTGTTTCATTTTGCTTGTTTTCTTTTGAAACATGGCTAATATGGAATTATGTTTTTGCATGACTTCATATAAATAGATATGAATTTAATAATTGATATGAAATTGCTAGCTTTCTCAGGGAGAGGCAAAGTGGGGAAGAGAGAATTTGGAATTCAACATTTTTAAATTATTTTTAAAAATTTACTTGAAATTGGGCTGTAGCCACAGAGATTGATAACTTGTCCAGGGTCACACAGTTAAGTATTAGAAATTAGGTCTTCCTGACTCGAAGGCCAACTCTTCAAGCACTGTGTCACCTAGATGACTCATTTAAATAGTTAAAGTTTGCAAAATGATCTCATTTGATCTCTTACCTCTCAATGCATTTATACTTGAAACTATGTTATGATCAACTCCTTGTGAGGACACTTTGACCCTCATTCTGCCCTAGTGCCTAGAGACTTTACAACTTACCCTGGCACTGTTTCATGTTCTGACAATTAAAGAGTTTATAAAGGAACCAGAAGGTAAAAAAAGAAATGATTTGTCACATTTTAAAAGTTTTCCCCTATTTGAAATGTATATAGAAAATAGAAACAGTACTGATATGTATCTATATCAACATTTCTTATAAGTTTTCATTTGTACCAATCAACATGCTAAATTGGATCAAATGTCTTCTGACTATTGTATTAAGTCTAGTACAGGATAATGAAAGAAAATTATGTACAATATTCTTTTATTTTCTACTCTCTTTTGTCACATTATAATTTAGTACGTAAGGCTACTATTATCATGTTGTTCAGAAGAAATATTAGTCAAGATTATTATTTCATTTTATGATTGTATATTTTTCAATTCCTTTTCTTTGATTTTTTTTTCTTGTTAATAATTTCTATCAATTTATAATCAGAAATGTTTTTATATTCCAGGTCTAGAATTGCTCAATGGTAACTAACATTCATATAATGCTTTACAGTTTGCAAAAAAAATTACTTATATTATTTCATTTCCTCACAATATCCTTATGAGGCAGGGATTACAGGTATTTTTATCCCTATTTTCCAGGTGAAGTTTAGTAATGTATCCATGATTAAACAGCTAATAAGTGTCCCAGGTGGAATTGGAAACTGACTATTAGCCCAGCACTCTATCCCATACGTGGTCTTTACTTTTAGTTTTACTGATCATTATTATGTGTATTCTAAATATAAACATAGTGTAATATTAATGATTTATTTGTATATTTACATTTTAAAATATAAACTCAGAACAACTTGTAAATAAAATAAATGTTTTCATTTCATAATGTTTTAAATATTCTGTGTTTCCAAAGTTTTTTTTTTCCTTTTTAGTAACATATAGTTTTTGGTTTGGCTTTGTTGCTTGAACTATTTTACAATGATAAGAAAATTGATCAAAACAAACCTTGTCTAAATTCTCCCCTAAACAAATGATGCCTTCATCATATGGTTTATATTTGGTGTCTCTCTTCCCCCTTACCACCATCACCACCATTACCTTCATCATTGTGTAATTTATTACTGTAGCTTCTAGCCTCCTAGTATGCTAGTAGATGTATAATGATCAGCTCTCTGGGAACAGCCATTCTCGGGAGCTATCTGAGCTGACTCCAGCACACCATTACTCCTCATTGACTGTCCTGTTTCCATCTTCTTCTCTCTCCAAAACCTTTTCCATATGCTGTAAAAAAATTATCTTCCCTTTGTCATTTCTTATGATACAGCAGTATTTTATTTGCTTTGTATTGTGTAATTTGCTTACCCATTCCCTCAGTTGATAATTACCTCATTGATTTCCAATTTGAAGCCACCAAAAAAGGGGGATATTATATATACTTTTGTCCAAATGAGTCCTTTTCCTCTTTGTTGGATTGTTGTCCATCCTTCATCATTCTCACAAAGGATCAATGACATCAAGCCTGGTAATGGTATTGGTGGAACAGGGGAGTATGCACAATTAATTAATTAATTATTATTTGGGACATAATGCCAAATCTCTTTCCAGAATAGCCAGCCCAATACACAGTTTCAGCAGCGTATCTGTCTTCCTACAATCCTTTCAACACTTGTCATTTTCCTCTTTTGCCAATTTCACCAATCAGTGTGCTAAGTGTGAGGTGACATGCCAGAGTTGCTTCAACTTGAATTTCTTACTTGGGAAAACCCATGTGAACTGATACAGATTAAAGTGAGCAGAATCAAGAGAACAATTCATAGAATAATGGTAAAAATGAGCAACCTTGAAACATTTCAGAACTCTGATCCATCCAATGACTAGCCATGATTCCAGAAGACCAGTGATGACGAACTCAACCTGACTCTTCACAGAGAGACGATGGACCAAATAGGCAGAACAAGACACACTTGGGGGCCCTACTGTTTTAGGAGATTGTTTTATTTGACTATGCATGTTTGTTACCAGGATTTTGAACTCCCCTACAGTGGGGGAGATGGAAATAAGTGAGAGAGGGAAAAATAAATCCTCGTTACTCAAAAATAATGGATTAAAAAGCAAAATAACATTCCAAAGACAAAGGTCTGATCATGCCACTTGCCTGATCAAAAGCTTCCTGTGATTCTGTATTGCCTCTAGGTTAAAATATCCAGTGTACAGTCTGGCTTTTAAGGTTCTCCAAAATCTCTACTCAGTCAACCTCCCCAGACTTATTCCACACTATTTGCCTTCAAGAACTCTATGTTTCTGCCAAACTGCATGACTTACTAGGGGTTCCCCATATAAAACACTCCCAGATCCGGGAATGGAGCCTAGGATCTAGAGCTACAAAGGACCTTGGAGGTCATGTCATGTTCTGTGAGAAGTAGAGGTCCAGAATTGCCAAAGGCCACATTGGCATTAAGAGACAGAGCTGCCCCTTGAACTCAGCTCATAGGATTCCAAAGTCAGCATCCTTTTCACAGCGTCATACCTCCACACCTCCACAAGCTTTTCATCATGCCAGGAAAATGCTAGCTTAATTTCTCTCCCCCTCATCATTCTTACCTTCCTTCAAGGCTCAGATCAAGCATCAATTCCTCCATGAAGCCTTCTATGATCCTTCCCTTTTCTCCCCTCTCCCCACCTTAAGTGACTAAAAGGTGACAGTACTATTAATTAAAATAGAGAAATCAAGAGTACGAAGAAGTGTGAGTGTGGGAAGGGGGTTTGAGGGAAAGACAATAAGTTCAGTTTTAGGCCAAGCTGAGTAGATGTTGGTAAGATGTGCAGGTGGAAATATCTAGGAGGCAATAGGAAAGTAGCATTGGTACAATGCAAAGATGGATGTCAGGAGACCTGGACTTACAGTACTACAAAAAAATCACTGTGTGGCCATGGGCAACTTACTTTGCCTCTGTACGCTTCTGTTTTCACATTTGTAATTCAGGAAAGTGAAGAAAATGATCTGTAACAGCCTTACCAACTCCAAAATTTCAGCTCCAAAATTCTTTGGTCCTATGGCCTACGAACTGTGAGTCTGGAACTTAAGAGAGAGGTTGATGCTTTGGGAGCTTCATGGAGAAGCTACATGGATATAAGAGTTTATAACATAGGAGAAGAGATGAGCAAGCTTGACAATATGGAGGAAACAAAGTCAGCCTTAAGCAAGTTGTGTTCCACCTTATTAAAATGATGCCAGATCCTAGGGCAAACCACAGATAAACATCAAAGGTGTTTGATTCATTAAGTATTGAAACAAGATAAAAAGAAACCCAGAGAAACAATGCTTATCTTGGTATCCTCATGTGTAAAAGGAGGCAGTTGGATTAGATGACCTATATGGTTCCTACCTCCTCTAAATCCTATGCTCTATAAACATCACCCTGGAATGTAGGAAAACATCTAAACAAAATTGAGTGACAGCAAAAGTTTATACAGGATGATAAAATTTCAAAACTTTTTTTCAAAATGACTATAATATTTCTCAGTTCCATTTTTCACTCTCCGAAAATAGATCTGGGCAAAAGTTATATCTAGCAGCATTTGAACTTCAGGGGGAAATACAACTGAGAATAGTAAAGAAAGCTTTGGCTGCGACTGACTTAAGAAATAGACCTCAGGAAATATGTTTTTTCAAAACAGCTTTTTTTACCCAATATTTCTACAACCCTGAATGATCCCTTCTTTGAAAATAGTTTTAGAAGAGCCAAAGCTCTCAGCTTTCTCTAAGGTTTAATTTCCAAGCATTAAGATAAGAGGGTAGTGACCAGATCTTTAGCCCAGTGTTTACAGTAGATACTTTTAATAAATATTTGCTGGATTTTTTGAATTATTTAATCTTTGTAGGGGAGGCAGCATGGAGAAATAGATAGAGGACTTCAATCTTGGAGTCAGGAAAGCATTCAAGTCTTGCTTCTAACATGTAATAGTAGTATGACCATGGAAAAGTCATCTGACTTCAAAGCACCCCTTTAGCCAACTCTTCAAGACTCTAAGTTGGGCTGAGCTATAAGGTGATGGAGCACATCAAATTTTACCATAATGATGAAATCACAAATCCTGAGTAAATTATTTTAATTTCAGTTTTTCAATTTCCCCAGGGCCTAGTGCAAAGCTCTCCATTTACCATGGGCCTCCTATTATCAGAGGTCTTTCCTGGTTCCCCCATCTACTTATGTCTTTCTCTCTAAGAATCATTTTTATTTGATCATCTCTTTAGCTTACTGGACATTGCACTCTGAAATACAACCAAACTGGCCTCCTCTTTGTTCCTCACACACAACACTTCATCTCTTGTCTCCATGCCTTTGCACCGATGGTCCCACATACTTGGAATTCTCTCTGTTGTTATCTCTTCCTCATAGACCCTCTCTTCTTCAAGCACTATCTTCTGCGTGAAGTCTTTTCTGATCCCCCCAAATACTAGTACCCTCCCTTCTAAGCTAACATTATTCTTAAATACTTATATATATATATATATATAGGTATATATAAGGATAAATACTTACACATATATGCTTAAATATATAATGGTACACATTGACTACATGTAATATAATCAATATTTGTATAATATTAATTTATAATATAGTAAATATATAATCTTATGTAATTGAATGCAAGTTCATTGTGAGTAGGTATGGTTTCATTCTTTTCACTTTTTTCCCTAGTGTCTCACACTGTGCTTAGCAATTAGTAGGCCCTTAATAAGTACTTGTTGATTGACTGGCTTGTATTTATCTTGTATGTATCTTTATATGTACATATTGCTTCTCTCATAGAATGTAAGTTTCTCAAGGACAGAGACTATTTTTGCTTTGGTTTTTGCACCCTAGGATACTTAGGACATTGGCTAGCAGGTAGTATGTACTTAAATATTCAGTGATTGATTTGTTGAATCAAATTGAATTAAGATAATAAGGAATGATTAAAATGTCTTTACATTAGAAAAAGAGTTGCAATCAGGAATGATGTTCAGATTCTGAGGTTTGAACAAAAATGTAAGAAACCAAAAAAAGATTTTATGAAAATATGCAAATTCATTTAATGAAGCATTGACACATAGCCCAACAACTTAATTCACATTCAGAAGATATTTGGGATTCTAGGGAAGAATTACATAAAATAATGTTTTCACAGATTGTTTTTCTCACATTCTAGTAGTGATGGATGGGAGAGGCAAAGAAGGAGGCTTTCTTTGCAAGAAGCCCAAGATGCAGAGCTTTACCCATCCCCCAAAAGGAGATAATTGGATGGATCAGTCTCTTCTCTGAGTACAATCAGCTAGTCTTACCCACTTTCAACAACTTCTGGGAATGAATGAATGAACAGAAACAAATAGGTGAAAATGGAATCCAAATAGCTCACCACCTAATTATTCTATAAAATGTTTTTTTCAGAACATTTGGTTATAAGGGGGGGGCTTTGCAACTTTTGCTTGTGTATTTGTTTCAATTCTTTCATGAACCGCTTTTGCTTCAGGGCTACTGGTCAGGAAAAAAGCTCAATATTTCCCTTCACTGACATTTTCTTTTAAGCAAAGCACATATTTCACATCCCTTTTTACAAGAGCAGGTACTCTCTGTCAGCTCCTTTGGATTAGAAAGGCAGTTTATTTGTCCGTGGTAAACAGATTTGTCAAATGTTCCCACTGCTCCAGAATGTCAAGTGTCAGTGAAGTCACATGAGGAGAGAGATGGTTGAAATATTTGCTAGATGACTGTTGTTTTCTGGGAAAACCTCTGTCTTGAGGCCCCATCTTTCTCTTTCTGATGGCCTGTCTTTGCCATAATCATGCCCCCTCCTCCTGCCTAATACCTCATCCTTCCTGCCCTGTCCCTTTCCTTTAGAAAACCAATCATACAATCATGGGCATAGAGCTAGAAAGGGTTTTAGAGGCCTTCCAGTCTCCTCATTTTACAGATGAGGAAACAGGCCCACAAACATTCAGTGACTTTGGCAAAGTCACACTGAACAAGTGTCAAGAGGATTTCAACCCCAATCCTCCAACTGCCAACCCAGCGATCTTTTTCCTGATGCAGGATAGTTCTAAGCAGGGATTTTGACACTGCCTGCCCACTCCCCTGTCCTTATAACATCTGGCCTTCTTTTGGAAATTGAAAGGATGCCCATCCATTGGGGTACAGCTGAATAAGTTGTGGGATATGAATATAATAGAAAACTATTGTGCTATAAGAAATGACAAGCAGGCAGATTTCAGAAAAACCTGAAAAGATTTACATGAACTAATACAAAATGAAGTCAGCAGAACCAGGTGAACATTGGTCACGGTGTCATTGTATGATGACCAACTATGAACGGCTTTGCTTTTCTCAGCAATATAAATGATCCAAGTCAAATGACTTCAAAGCACCCCTTTAGCCAACTCTTCAAGACTCTAAGTTGGGCTGAGCTACAAGGTGATAGAGCACATCAAAAGTTTACCACAATGATGAAATCACAAATCCTGAGTAAATTATTTCAATTTCATTTTTGCAACCTCCCCAGGACCTAGTGCAATACTCTTCATTTAACAATGAACTTATGATAGAAAATGCTCTCTCTACATACAGGGAAAGAACTAATGGAGTCTGAATGCAGATAGAAACAAACTATTTTCACTTTCATTATTTTTTCATGGTTTTTTGGTCTGTTTCTTCTTTTACAACCTGACTAATATGGAAATACATTTTACATGATTCCATATATGTAACATATCAAATTGCTTAGTGTCTTAGGAAGGGGAGAGATGAGGGAGGGAGAAAATTTTTTTAAATGTTTAAAAATTGATTTTCTATGCAGTTGGAAAAACTAAAATGCTATTTAAAAAGAAAAACAAAAATAAAAAGGCCCAAAAATCTTTTTTAAAAAATCTGGCCTTCTTCAGACTCACTGAACTTCCCTGATGCATGTATTTACAGAATGAAAGCTGAAGGAGAACTTGGAAGTCATCTAGTACAAACTCCTCATTTTACACATATGGATAAGGCCCAGGGAAATTAATAACTTCCCCAAGGTCACACAGGTATTAAATGTTAGAGGCAGGATTTGAACCCAGGAGTTCTGACTCTACAGCCAGTGCCTTTATCTCTGTCCTCTGTGATGGACCATGAGCCTCCTCAGAGCAACAGATAAAAGTCTGGCATAAAACTGGACCAATTCCTGAGAATGGTTTCTGGCCAAGTCATTGTGGACTCCTCCTCCTGTCATGACCTAAAAGCTTTCTGACGTCACCCCAGGTTGTAGCTTTTGCTAGATCCCTTCCTTGTTCTTCTTCAGCACATAACTCACTTGGAAGGCAACAACTGTTGCCCTGGTTTGGAGGTAAGAAGAGATTGCACCATAGTAACTCTACTTTGCCCTTGCCTCCCTCATGGTAACCCTTGGGTGTTTCTGATTAAACCAGATAGTCTTTCCTAAAGGTGGAAAAAAAAAAGCAGAGAGAGAGGAAATCATTGCTTTTATCATTGGCTGCCCCATCTAATTCTCCCTACAAAGTTTTTTTTAAGTCTCAGAATGGAACTCAGTAATATCTTCAGTATGCATAGCTATTTTTCCATCCTGCTAATGTACTAAATAAAAAAAACAACCTTTGAGAAGGGAAACCTGTTGTATCTCCACAGACACAGACACCGTTTCTTTGTACAGTTAAGACCTTGCATTTATCCCAGAACTTTAGAGCTAGAAGGAACCTTAAAAATAGAGAATCTAGTTCAACTACTTAATTTTTCTGAGGAGAAAATGGAAGCCCAGAATGTTGAAGTTACTTGGCCATGGTTATACAATAGGAAATGACAGAGCCAATACTTAAATCAAGCATCATGATGCCTAACCTAGTCCTCATCTAGTCCGACCTTTCACCCCTGGACTTAGGTGCTCAGTGGACAGAGCACAATGCTCTGTTAAACTCAAGAAGACCTGAGACATGGAAAGATCACTTACACTCTATGTCTCAGTTTTCTCAACTGTGAAATGGAAATAAAAACACTTCTATGTAGTGCCTACCTCATAAGGTTCCTGTAAGAATCAACTGAGATAAAATATGTAAGGAACTTTGGAGAATATAAATCCCTACATAAAACTGCTGGCACTTATTTTTTATCATCTCCTGCCTGAATCCTCAGCACCTAGCATGACACACATGTGTGCTTGAATGTTGAATGATTTAGTATTATCAAATAGTACCTCCACTTTCAAGAAGGAAAATATGAAGCAGGGAGAGATGAAATGACCTGTCCTAGAATGCAGATCTTCTGAATGCCTCTAGTTCAGTTCTGAGTCTGTAATATATGTTGGTTTGAGACTTCTACTATTCCTTGGCGAGAATCTGTTGCATGGTTTTCCCTGGCTTCTTGCTTCTCTGTGTTGCTGATACAAACTCAGTCTCTTGTATTCCATTTCTATCTCCTTCTCTCTCTCTCCTTCTCTAACTCTTTCCTTACATACAGCCCGAACCATCTGGTCCTCCACATATCATCTGACTGTAATACACTCATGAGTGTGTGTGTATGTGTGTATACACACATATATATATACATATAAACATACATGTATATAACATGCATACACATATGTACATAGTATATATAGTGCATGTTATATATATGTACATGCACACATGCATATATACTGGGCAGGTAGGAAAGATGAAGAATGAATTAGGTCCAGAGTTAAAAAGGAGGAAGAAAGCAGATTAGATTGTCTTGGGGAAAATGCAAAGTTCTTTTAATGAATCCAAGCTCCCCATGAATTCAAAGATCCATATTTTTAATATCAACAGCCTACCAGAATACAACAGTCTCCAAGGAATTAAAAATTAATATCATACAGAAAACAGTGAAGTAAGCATATGAGCAGACTGCAATATCTAGCCAGTTAGAACTTTGAAGAATAGGAGAAAAAGACAATGTCATAGGAATGAATGGTGAAGGCAGACAAATAGGCAAGATGCTCTCCCAGTACTCTCAGAATGTGAGGAAAGCCCCCAGCATTTTGAATGGACATTTGAGAAGAAATAGACAAGAGTCACATGGGACAGACCAGGCATGGGTAGCTTGCAATCTGCATCAGAGGTGACATGGGCTGTATGCAGCCCACAACACTCCAAAGTGCATCATGTGCCAGATTAAAATGCATTTTGGAAATATTTAACAAAATAAATAAACTATAAAACAAAGATGATATCCCATTTTTGTAATTGTCAACATGTGGGGGATTGTAATGTACAAATTAATGGCCTGTTTCTATTTGAATTTGATGGTGCTGATCTACATCACTAAATTAATGAAATCACAAATCTGAGTATTTAAGAATATTCCTCATCATACTACTCCCATCATACTACTCCCATCATACTACTCCATCGACAACCCAGCAAAGCATGCTCTGATACCAAAAATTAACTGGGGTTAGGAGCAGCAGAAAAAAAAATTTTTCATAAGTGGTTACTCACCTAACTCTAATAGAGAAAACACAGAGAGGCCTCAAACTTGAATAATACTCTATGTTTTGTCAAAATGTTCTCAGATGCATTACATCACCAGAATCATCACAATTTCCTGTGAAGTAGGTAGGGCAGGACAATTCCCCTTTCGAAAGATCCAGAAACTCATAGAAGTTGCAACATATGAAATGGTATAGAAAAGTGGTAATACAGTTAGAAGGTAACATACAAATAGAAGGTTACATCATAGTGGAACCTAACATTTTAGGGCCCTGAATATGTTGTGGGAAATAGTGGTGCTTGTAGCTCTGGATTCGTGGCTAGGTTCAAATTCTACCTGTGTGGCCTTGGACAAACGACTTCGTTTCTTCACCTATGAAATGAGGGAGAAGCAAAGAAGATCAAAGAAATGGGAAGGGGATCCATGATATAAAAATATTCACAGAAACATTTTTGTGATATCAAAGAACTAGTAACCCAATTCTTTGGATTTTCATTATTTGAAGGTACCCATTAATTGGGGAATGGTTGAATAAATTATGGTATATGAATATAGTGAAATACTATTGTGGTCTAAGAAAGGGGTAGTTTCAGAAAAACATGGGAAGACTTGGATGAACAGACACAGTGAAATGAGCAGAACCATGATCAATCAACTATTGATTCATTGGTTCATGTTGTTGTTGTATAAAGTGTTCTAGGTCTACTCACTTCACGCATCACTTCAGACAAATCTTACCACCTTTCACTGAAACTATTCCTTTCATCATTTTTTTACAACATAGTATCACTCCATTATATTCATATGCCACAATTTGTTCAATAAAATTGTAAAGACAAACAATTTTGAAAAACTTAAGGACTCTGATCAGTACAATGACCAACTATGATTCTAGGGTATCAATGATGATGTATACTACCTACCTCTTGATAGAGAATTCAAGATGCGAAATGAGACATACATTTTTGGCCATGACTGATGCTTCAACTTGAATTTGTTTTGCTTAACTAAGCATATTTGCTGTAAGAGTTTTGTTTTTCCTTATTTTTTTCAGTAAGAGGTAGGATGAAAGGATTAGAGAAAAGAAATGCTTATTGATTCTTAAAATGATAAACAAATAAAACCAATGGAATTCTAAAAACAATTATAATAAAATAGTCAGACTAGATGACCTCTGAGGGTCCTTCCACCTCTGGTCCCATGATCCTGTCATCCTTTATTCTTCTCCCTGTTCACAATTGAAATAGATTCTTTTCCATATAGAGAGCATAGGGGAGGACCATAATGCATTTCATCTCTGTGGGAACATAGAGGGCCCCAAAGTTTCCCTCACGGGAAACTAAGTCATTGAGAGATCGGACACAGGACTTTTTGGGGCAGTGACAAAGCCAAGAGAGAGATCTGAAGACAGGAAGAGATCTGAATGCCAGAGTGGAAATTGACCCCTCTCTTTTTCCTTACAATGAATTTGACCTTGGGAATAATAGCCATGCGTGACATTATTTTGGATGCAGCACTAAGGAACTTCAGGTAAGACACAGAGAATTGATGGCCGAAAGGAAAAGGGGACAGCACATGGTTTATCTAGAGGTTACTTGCTGCTGTTGCTGCTGCTGCAGCCCCCAAGGTGATAACCACTATGACCAAAATGGATGACGACCAATGTTGCAGAAGAGACCAAAGCAGAATGAGACAGAACTGAAAGCCTGTGAAAGTCTCATCAGATAGTGAAGAACTAATCTACTTATCCTCTCTCTGCTTTACTTTGGGGGCAAATCCAGCTGAAAGTGCACAGTTCACCCTTTTAATCATTCCAAAACTTGTAGGTGCTACAAGGAAATTGAAGAAGTAGCCAAGAACTTTGCGGGAAGCAGTCAAAGAATAAACAGTTTCCTCATCAGTAAAATGAGGGGTCTAATCTCTTTCCTTTGTAACTTCAAATCTATTATCCTACAATCATGAATTTCTACTTAGTCATCCTAAGAGAGCGGGGAGGTGATCAAAAGGATTAGTGGAAAGTGATTAGACTGAACATTCCATGGAGTAACTCCTAATAAGTTTCTTGTTCATTTTATCTGTGCAATAAATTGTGTGACTACAGATTGCCTGTATAATATAAAATATTGAGTGTCCACTGGATTGAAGAAAAATTTCCAGATGTAAGGTAAGGGTAAGTTCTAGAGATTTCCCTGTAATTTACCAAAAAATTTGGGGTAGTGTTTCATTTTTGTATTGTTGGATAAGGAGTTCTTAATCTTTATTTGCATCATAAGTCTCATTGGCAGTCTGATGAGTGTATGGATCACTTCCTAGAATAATGCTTTAAGATGCATAAAATAAAATATATAAGACTATACAAGAAGCCATTTACACTGATATGCAGATATCAAGATATTTGTCAAAAGCAAGTTCACAAACCTCATTTATTGTTGATGGAATTGTGAACTGATCCAACCATTTTGGAGAACAATCTGGAATTATGCTGAAAGTTATTAAAATATTTATGTATACCCTTTCACCCAACAATACCATGACTTGTTCTATTTCCATAGATGATTAGAGAAAAAGGAAAATAATCATCTATGTATTCTAAAATGTTTATAGCATCTCTCTTTGTAGTGGCAAAGAACTGGAAATTGTAGGGATGCCCACCCATTGGAGAATGGCTGAGCAAGTTGTAGTATATGATTGTGATGGAATACTGCTGTGCTATAAGAAATGATGAGTTCAGTGATCTTAGAAAAATATGGAAAGACTTGCACGAAATAAAAGCAAAATGAGTGAACTGAAAGAACATTGAATGCAGTAACAGCGATATTGTTTTAACAATGACTCTGAGAAAATATGTTATTTTGTCTATTAGCAGTACCCAAATTAACTATAAAGGACATGAAGAAAGACACAATCTGCATCCAGAAAAAACTACTGATAAATAGAACTATGTATAGAATAATTTTGCTCATATATTTCTATTTGTGTCTGGTAGTAGCCATCTCTAGGGTAGGGGGAGGGAGGGAGAGCAGGAAAAAAGGAAAAAAAGAAATTTACCTTATAATTTTATTGTATTTTTGAAAGGAATAGCAAATTGTGCATAGTACATTTGCCATTTCATACGCAATCATCTTTTTATTGTACTATGTTATGGAAATGCTTGTTTTATTCCATAAATTAAAAATAAACCCATTTTTTAAAAAAACTATGCATCAAAAACAAAAAAAAACAAAAAAAAAAACCCTGTACTAGTTTAACATTGTCTCAGGGCCAAAGCTGGTGGCCTTACTAGGAGTCGCATGGAGTCCAAACAGTGGGAAAATAGCTAATCTAAAAGATTTCAGGCTGAGTACCCTCTGGTGGGTAGTGAGGATGATGTATATTTTAGTAAGACATACAAATGTATCCCGAAATGGAAACTTCACATTGTGAAGTAGGCTAGGACAAAACTGTACAATTTGGTAGACAATTTATATAGAACACTCCCTTGATAATTAATTAATAAATTATTTAAACAACAACCTGTTTTCTGTGGACCTATGGAAAGCAGAGGCTGCTAGAAGCACTGTGGATAGAGCATGGAACTTGGAGTCAGAAAGATAGTTTGAATCCTAACTCAGATATTTGCTGCATGGCTCTGGGCAAATCATTTAACCACTCTATTAATTGAGGGTAATAGCACCTACATCACAGGATTATTGTGAGAATCAAATGAATTAGCATATGTAATATGCTTTGCCAACTTTGCTAGCTAAAGGCTAGCTATCATCATCATCCTCATCCTCATCCTCATTGGTTGGGCTTCTATTGTTATTACAGCTTATCAAGTGCCACCTGAGGTATACACCAAGTACACAATCTCTCAGCACCAGTGGTACTAAGGCAGCCAGGTGGCACGGTGGATACAGCATGGGTGGGGAGTCAGGAAAGCTCGTCTTCCTGTCTTCAAATATGATCTCAGACACTTACTAGCTGTATGACCCTGGGCAAGTCACTTAACCCTGTTGGCCTCAATTTCCTCATCTGTAAGGATGATTTGCAAAAGGAAATAGCAAAGCACTCCAGTATCTTTGCCAAGAAAACCCCAAACAGGGTCATGAAGAGTCAGATGTGATTGAACAACAACCACTGTCTCAAAAGTAAACTCCTGAAGGACGTGTACTGTCTCTTTTTAAAAATCTTGGTATCCTTAGCACCAGGCATTGCACATAGTAGGTTCTTAACAGATGAATACTTGTTGAACTGAACTTTCCATTACCCTGTTAAGAGTCAGAGCTGCTCAGAATATAAGCCAAGGAAAGGGGTTCTAAAGACCTAACCCTCTCAGTTCACTCCTTCCTTTCTCAGACTTTAAACTACTTTCCTGGGTTCTAGCAAACTATACAGATGCTTGTTTCTCTTTCAAATAAGTTCTTTCCTTCACTGTCTTTTCCTTTGTGGGAACCAGTTCCTCTCTTTGCTTTCTCTGCTACTAATTTCCCCTTTCTCTTTATTTCAGCCTGCTAGGTCAAAGGATCTAAACTTTTAGGAACAATCCTAGAAATAGAGAAAGAATGCTAGTCATGTCAATTTCAAATAGAAATCAGAGCCTCTGATCTGTACATAAGGATCCCCTTAGGCTGCATAAGGGTAGTTTGAAAAATATGTTATCTATATTTTGTTTTGTGAAATATTTCTCGATTACATCTGAGTCTAGCAGGTCATACTAGGTGGTCTTAGAGCCCATATGCTGCCCGCAGTACACATATTTGACATCTCTGCTCCAAACAGAGACTAAGAAAATCTAAATGTTTTGCCAGACATTAGGCTATTGTGCTACCTGATGGGATTAAAAGAGGGTTGTTTTCAGTGTCATGTTCTTTGGAAGAGACATGGGGTTAGTATTAGATACCAGTTCTGAGTAGGAAAGAGCATCTTATAGTAACTATGTTTTTAAGGTAATCTGGACCTGTAATTTCACTGACATAAGAATTTCCCTCTACCAGTGCATATCCATAACTCTTCTAGAACTTATAATATTAGAAGTTTTCCCTGGAGCAACGATCCTTGCCCAGGACCACAAAGTGGTCTTTGCTTCACAAGTAACACAGAGTGTGTTTTGGAAGCTGGACTTGAACCCAGGTCTTCTTGACTCAAAGGTCAGTCTCTATCCACTGTACTACCCTGCTTCTGTAGGAAATATGGTTACTAAAATTGAAGTCTAGCTAGAAAAGGAAAAAGCAGATGGGCAGAGAGAGACACAGGGCTGAAGAGAGAGAGAAAGCAACAGTGAGAATGACAAAAAGGGACAGAGATACTGATTGAAGTCAGAAGGTGAACGGGAACACCTCTTTTTCAACAAGCTAAAGAAAGCCATCCATATTAATTATATTTTTGAGAAAGCTATGGCATACATCAGGCAGAGGTGAAGAGACACAGCACTCTAGGCATGAGAAACAGCCTGTGCAAAGGTATGGAGGTAGGAGATTAAATATCATCACATGTCATGGTGTGTCTTTGAAACTAAGACATGACCTAATTTAAGGACATCCTCCCATTGCCCTCTTTAATCATTCTTATTACACCAAGTACACCAAGGCTTCAGGGGAATCCAGGGAATTTTGTTACATCTAAGCGTTTGTTCATTTGTGTTAACTCAAAATGAGATTGTTTGAAATGTACATATATCAAAGTGGCACTCTGATGCTTATAGTGCTTTATGAACTGAATTAATATCTAGTCATGGGCCTATTATAGGTTAATGAGAAAATGTAAACAAAAAAATAAATAAATCTTAAAAAAAAAGAAAGTCATCTCAAATTTTCAAAACCTAGGCTTTTGACTAAAAGCTTAGGGGACAGACCAACATTCTTGGATGACCCTTATATGTCCCAATCAGCAAAAATGTACAGTTGCACAAGGGTTTTAAGAGATTCCAGGCAATTTAGGGCAGAGGGTTCATATTTGCAATAGGAGTTGAGTCCCCTTTCCTGCCCTCAAAGGTTAACCCTTTTCTTGCTCCCCTAGAAGTCTAGGATTGCTACATTTCGACAATGACACCCTATCTCAACTAAAGGATAGGAAAGACATCTGAATCTTCAGGTCTTCCTGAAGAGATTCTTTTGAATTGGTAAATGGGAATGCTGGCTTCCTCTGATGCAGCTCTGACTTCTTTGTAGGAGCACTTAAAATGCCTTGGATCATGGATAGATTCCTGCAGATTTTTAATAAGGGTTTAATAAGGGTTTCCTTCTTCCTCAATGGATTGAAAAATAAGGTTTTCTCCTAGGGCAAGCTTGCCCGACTCTGAGAACCCTTCACAACCTTGAAACTAGAATGTACTTTTAAAAATCATCCAGTCCAGCTCTCTTGCTTTAAAGATGGGATAAACTGAGGCCCAGGGAGATGATGTGGACAAAGTCAGAGGATCACAGTTTCAGAACTGGGAGGCAGTTTAGGGATCACTTAGCCCAATAACTTCAATTTAGAAGTAAGGCAGAAGTACAGAGAAGTTAAAAAGTCTTATCCAAGGTCACACTGGTATAAGCAACAAAGATGGGACTTGAATTCATACCATTTCCAAATCCAGTGTTCTTAGTGGCAGAGCCAATGCTTGAACCCATTCCACTTGCCCTAAGTAGACTACAAAGAATTGTGGACAAGGCATCAGGATACTGGGAATGTGATGCTGGCTTTGTTGGTAAATAGCTGTGTGACCTCAAGGAAATCATTATTTCTTAGATTCCCTTCAGAATCACAGAGGCAGGAGAGGGAGGAGGAGTTTAAAATAGGTCAATAGAAGGCATCACATTAACTACAATCCTAGACAAACACTCATCCATTTAAACTCCCATGCTACCGTATCCATTTTTGGCAGGTGAGGGCTTAAGTCCCTCCAAAAAAATAAAATAAAGAATGAAACTGTGTATGTGTATTTGTGTGTTGGGGGCAGGGTAGGGGATTCTTTTTGAATTTTTTTTTAAAGTGAACAGGGACAAACATCTGAATCTCCACCATCTGTTTTTGCATTGTTCACAAAAGAGTCTCTCTTTGGATGCCCCATAGGAAAAGGAAAGCGAGCAGGACAGCTGCACAGAGAGAAAGCAAGAATCCCATTGTTCTCTGTAAAGGGCATCTGATCACATGACCAAAGCCTCATTCAGTATTTAGGAGGAAAAATGAAAGAAGCCAAGAGAAGCAACTCCTTGGAGACAGGCTCAGTAAGTGACTCCATCGCACCAGACGCACAATGCAGCCCATTAGCACAGACAGTTGATGAGCTGATGACTGGTGAATGATAGGAAACAGAAAAGACACTTTTCCAGGTGGTTAAACAGCAGGGGTGGGGGAAGGGAGAAAGCATTTTCTTCCCCAGGCTTCTTTATTTTAATAGATAATGGGCCTGGGTTTTCTGCTATTAAAGTCTGGAGCGGGAGGAGGCAGATGGGGAAGGGAAGAGACCGAGATAGTACTGGACAAAAATTGTCAGTTTGGGCATGTTAATGAGGAATTCGGCCTCCACATGGGACCCTGCAGCTGACTTTCCCAATCATTCACTCAACGGAAGAACTGAGTTGAGCAATTAGTATATATTCCTTAAGAAATCTCATTGTCTTCCAAGGAGAAAGCAAATTGAAAAGCGGAGGGGGAAAGGGAATGATTAGAAAGAAGGAATGAAATAAATATTTGTGAAACATCAACTATGTTCCAGGCATTGTGCTAAGCCCTTTACAAATACTATGTCATTGGATTCTCACAACAATCCTGGGAAGTAGGTGCCATTATTATCTCCATTATACAGATGAGGAAACTGAGGCAGGCAGAGATTAAGTAACTTGCCCAGCATCACACAGCTACTAAGAGTCTGAGATCACATTTGAACTCAGGTGTTCCTGACTCCAGACCCAACGCGCAGTCCACTTCATCACCTAATTGACTCTAGGAGCTAGAAAGAACCCTGGACCTAAAGTTCAGACCTATATCCAAATCTCATTCACAGGCTGTGTGACCCTGGGCAAGTCAATTCTCTGAGTTTTCTCATCTACTAAATGAGGGGGTTAGAATACATGATCTTAAAGATCCCTTGCATTTCTAGATCTAATACCTTTTGATCACCTCTCTCCTCTCTGTGATGTCTCTATGGTTAAATCATAATCTCCACGAAGGCAGAAACTGTCTTTGCTTTTGTATTTGTATATCTGGCAGCTTAGCCCAGTGTTCAACAAACAGTAAGGGCTTAAAATAAAAGCTTCTTCATTCACAATATAGCAATTCACTATACTTTTGGGTTCTCATTGTTGTTTAATAATTTTTTTCAGTCACGTCCAACTCTTCATGACCCCTCTGAAGGTTTCCTTGGTACAGATATTGGAGTGGTTTGCCATTTCCTTCTGCAGTTCATTTTATAGATAAGGAAACTGAGACAAACAGGGTTAAGTGACTTGCTGAGGATCACACAGCTAGTAAGTGTCTGAGGCTAGATCTGAACTCAGGAAAAGGAGTCTTTCTGACTACAGACCCTGTAATCTATCTACTATACCTCCAAGCAGCCCCTTTTCAGGTTTGCAGAAGCACCCAAAACTTAGTCAGAATCACATACGTATAAAAAAGAGCAGATATTTGTCCAATAGTCTCCCTACTGTAACTTAGAATCCCAAGATGTCCTTTATAGAACAATATCAAATCAAATATAACAGAAAAGTAGGATGTTCAGTTTTATATTTGTAGTTTTGAAAAAGAGGTCAAAACATGAAGGAATCTGGAAATCCATGTTCATCCACTGCCCATTCCAAGTCTATGTGGAAAAGCCAACTAAGACCTGTGTTAGCCAAAGAATTTCCTTCCTGAGTTCAAATTTACACATCTCTCTCTCTTCAGTTGTCCTTAAGGATCATGCCGCTCTCCACTGTAGCACCGTGTAGAAGGAGATGACATTCGTCCACCCACCCCTGCTTCCATGGTGAAGCTTCAGAGGTTCACCTACAAAGAGGGTATAATTTAAATCTTCAATGAACAATAAATGGGGAGTTAATTATTCTCCCCTTGGAACTGCAGAGTCTGTTCTTCAAACACAGTGGCCACAAAGATTCTGTGCCATTGGGCTTTTCATTCCTAACAGATTATAATATCACAATACTGTTTCCATGAGCACAAATTATTAAGAAAGAATATGTTTCCTAAAAAACAGTTAATGAGGTTTGAGGGGAAGGAAAATATCACTAGGAGAAATTCTTGTTCTGTGGCAGAAAATAGTCCCAGGAGGGGCCTCTGAAGGAATAATAATGATGTCCTCCTCCTCATTTGTCATTCCAGATGTTCATAAAGGTTAGACAATTTGCAGACAAAATCACTAATTCAAAGCAGTAGTGATCCCTGTGCTTGAGCTTTATTTTCCATAGACAATCCTAAGAAATATAACCTAATTCCAAGAAGTATACTGGCTTATTTGAAAAAGGCCCATTTAACTAAATAGATTTAGGGATCTTGTGTATATTTGGTCTCTGACCTTTGGCTGTGCATGTATTTGATCTATATAGGAACACTTTCTTGTGTGCCTCAGACTACCTAGGGAAATAGTTTTGTCTCTGTTCCCAGTATCTGAAACATTAAAAGAGAACTGATGGCTTCATTTTTTTACTGTAAAGAGACGGTCCCCTACTACAAGTAGGTATAGCAATAATATCAAAGAACAACTTGCAAGACAACTGATTAAAGCACTACATGTCATTAGCATGTTAGCTATCATCATTGTTATTACTTTATTATTAATAATAATAGCTGTAGGATTATGCAAAACTCTAATGTTTTTATGTTGCAAGTGAAAGCAAATAGATTCTGAAATAGGAAAACTGGAAACTGAAGAACTATGGTTTCCATGGCAACAAACAATAATGCTATTAATAACTTACTTTATTAACACGATATTTTATCAAAGAACTTTAATAGACATATGTGATATCTCTGGGATAAGGTGAGAATCCTATCCTTTCCCTTCATCTTTTCTGTATCGTTTCCTTCTCTCTCTCTTTATCACTTCTCTCTCTCTCTCTCTCAATGACTTCTCTCTCTTTCTCTCTCTCTCTCTCTCTCTCTCTCTCTCTCTCTCTCTCTCTCTCTCTCTCTCTCTCTCTCTCTCCCCCCCCCCTTTTTCCCCTCTCATTGTCCCTATCTCTCCATTACAGTACAGTAGCCACTCACAGGTCTATTCCACTGCTGAAAAAGCACAAAAGTTCTAACCTGCTCTGGTTTTCTAACCTGGGCCAGTTCCTGCTCCCCAGGCTCACCATAGTGCTGTTAGACTTAATGGAGACACCCAAACTGCTTTACTCCTGCTGAAGCGTAGAACTCCTGAACTCAAGAAATCCATCAGCCTCAGCCTCCCCACCAGCTGCGGCAAAACATGATCCACCATGTCCAGCTCCCTCAATAAGTCCAAACACTATTTTGAATGAGTCACTTAACTACTCTGGGCCTCAGTTTCCTTTTCTGTAAAATGGGGGGGCAGAGGGGAGATAAGTAGATAGCCTCTGAAGCTCCTTCCAGCTCCATGATCTTACAACCAGCATGATGCTGTGTACATAGCAGGCACTTAATAAGTGTATATTGAACATTGAGTAAGTAAATCAACAAACACAAGTAGGGACCCATTGCTCATATGGTATATACCATATTAAGATTTACTAAGTATTTTCTTCACTAGGGAATGGAAATATTATGATGCCCAGTTTATGGATGAGGAAACTGCAGTTAAGTGGGGTCAGCTGGTGTTTGAATCCTCTTCTTCCAGGATGGGAATTTAGATCCCTACTATTCAATCCAATTCAACAAACATTGATTTAGTACTTCCTAGTTGACCTCAGTGGGCTTATATTCTAATAAGAGAAAGCAACGCATTAACAAGTGTTGGTCAGAAAGGAGTATTTTGGTTGGGAAAGTTACTGGGACGATGAGTAGAGTGGGGTGTAGACTGATACATTCTTCCTTTGGATCCTATTGGACACTTCCTCCCACCTTGGGGTCATATCTCTCCTCCAATTCTCTTCCTAGCTCTCTGACTGTCCCTTCTTAGCTTTTTGTGCTGTTTCTTCTTTCCTTTCCTATCCCAATCCCTGATGGGCAGTACCTTCTGAGGCTCTCTCTTTGCTCTTCTCTTTATGCTCTCTCCCTTCTGAGGATCTTCTGGCTGACCTAGAATGAACTCCTGCTGTATCTTCCCAGCCACTGAAATGCTTTTTTTCCTTTAGGGCTTTTGCGTTCATCTTCCCAGAGCTCAGCAGGGTTTTTCAGTACATGATATGCCCTTAATAATTGTTTTTCATTGATTTATTCAAATACACTAAAAGTCAAGGAGGATGAGGAATGGGAAAAAAGTCATTAGATTTGACAGTGAAATCACTCATGACTTTGGAAAGAGCAATTTCCAAAGAGGCTTGGGGTTGGAACCTGGATGGCTTGGGGAGGAATAGAAGAGTGGGTGCATGATTAAAAATGGGCAGAGCAAAAGTAGGGCAGTGAAGGGGAAAAGGTAGAAACTTCTGTTATTCATTTGACTCTGCCTTCGGTTCTCTTTGGACAACATGGAGGCACTCTCTCTGTCTGGAACTCTAAGAGTTAGTTAGCTAGCTTGTGTAAATTAGTCTAAGGTGACTATTGTTTGCCTTCTTATGCAGCAGGTGAGGTTAACTGATTGGCTAGTTTTATGAACAGGTCAAATATTTCCCACAGGACTTAGCACAATACTAGGCATATGGTAGGTGTGCAATTAATACTGGGATTGGGGTGGGGAGTCCTGGCCTTGCAGTTAACAGACATGGATTCAAAGCATTTATCTACTCCCTCTCCCATTTTACAGATTAAGAAACTGAGACTTAATAAGGTTAAAAGACTTATCCAAGGTCACAGAGGTAATGCGAATCAGAGACTAGACTTGAATCAAGTTGTTTGGACTCAAGACAGGAATTCCCCACCCCCTCCCTTTACCATGCCTTCTCCCACTGTGATCTCTAAGGTCCCTTCAGGTTCCAAAACTATGATGCTGAGATCTCTCAACTTCTTTTCTTATAAAATAGGGACATTTGTACTTGGTTGTTTATTGGAAAGTGCTTTGTAAACCTTGAAGTCAAGTACTATTGTGAGCTATAATTATTTTTGCTCTCCCCTTAGACTGAGAGGCCACTTCACCTCCTGTTGGAGTTTTTAAAGATGAAGTTTCTTTCCTTTAAATCATGACAGCTTCTTAATATTCAAGCATCCTCTATTAAAAATGCAAATACTTCCTGAATGAGTAACACCTTAAACGGCTGTCAACTAACAATTTCTTGGGGATAGCTGGCCACCAGCTAAGCGCCAGATGAGTAATAGGGATAGGCAGTAGAAAGGGGGGAAGAGGAGGAGAGCATCAGTGGCTTCAGATGTGGAGAGCTCTGGCTGAAAGAGAGAGGAGGAAAGACATCGAATACAACCTGCCTGTTGCCTGATTTGGCCTAAGGCCTACCCTACCCTAAGCAACTGTGACAGTCCTGAGACGTGATCACAGGAGGAGGTGACTAGGCAGGCAGGTGCACCACAGCGTTCCTCAGATCTGTGGGGTTAAGTAGGGTGCTGACAGAGAACAAAGATTAAATGTATGTACATATGTGAGTGTATATAGACCTGTATACTCATATGTACATAAATGTATATATACATGTATGTAAATATATGTGATATATGTGGTTTGGAGAGACAGAGAGAGAGACTATATCACCCCAGATTTCCTCTGAACCTACTTTTCTCTAAATTCTACCAGCTTCTCTATAGTTGACAACAGAAAGACAAAATATATATATGTATATATATACATATGTATACATATAAAACATAAACAGAAAACTCAATTAATAGGCATTAATAGAATAAACAATGTAATTTTACTTTTTTCCAGGTAAGAGCACTTTATTTCATCACATGTTTGCCAGAGATGAAGCAGTTCAATAAAGCAGAGAGTAAGCAGTGTAGCCTACTGGCTGGTAAGCTAGCCTTGAATTCAGTATAGGCCTGAACCCAAATCCTATCTCACACACACGCTAACTAGGCGACCATAGGCAATCACTAAGCCTCTCAGGTAACTATGTGATTATAAGGTATACGCTTCTTAGATTGGCAGTTTCACGTGCAACCATCTTTTTTATTTTACTGTTATGGAAATGCTTGTTTTGTTAAATGAATTGAAAATATTATTTTTAAAGTTATATCCTTGTTTGTTTGTCTACATTGTTAAAAGACATTTCCATGCTGAGAATTCCCTACACTAGTGATATCACAGATCTGAACTTTAAAACTTTACACTTTAAGACTTTAACTTTAAAAAATGATTTAGGAAGTCGGGCAGCTATGTTTAAGATATCACAAATATAACATTCTGGAAATTTTTTTGTCCCCAGGGAGAAAAATAGCAGAAAGATTTGAGCCCTTATCATTCCTCCTTTCAGACGCACTTAGTTTTTACAGTGGGTTTGAAGGTCATACTTTGCTAGTAGGCATGAAGGAAAATAAATCAATGGTCTTGCAGACCTTTGAAATGAAAAGAGACACCTAGGGTCAGCCAGGGTGAAGCTAGGTTTTGAAGTGAGAAGTTGCGGTTCAGTCCTATACCTTCTTGGGCTTCTTGTCATCCTGAAGTTGCTATCTGGTATTGCTGCCTGAATAAATTAGGGGCTTGAAAAAGATCGAACTTTACCAAACATTTCCCTTGGTAAAGTAGATCTGACAGAGGCTTACCCATCATGTCTGCTGTCCAGGATGCACTTCACTGTATTTCTTTTTGAGACTATTAAAGCCCAGAAAACATGACAGTTGTGGTAACAAGAGTTGCTAAATTATTTAACATGAGACAAACAAAATAGATTGGATGTTCTCATGTTGCATCGAACATGTTGTTTGTTGATTTCTGCTTGTCTTACTTTTGTCATGAAACTTTCAAAGGACATGAAGGAGCAGCCAAGTTTATAATCTCGGAGTCATCTTTGATTTTTGCCTCTCTCTAACCCCCTCCATCCAATCAGATGCCACATCTTATCAATTTGACCACCTCAAGATCTCCCTCTCCACTCCCTTTTACCCCATTCACAATCCCACTGCCTTCACATAAGCACTCGTTATATCTTCCTAGATCATAGCAGTAACCTAATTATTGTCCATATTTCCAGTCCATCTCCTCTCAAATCCTCCCTCTATGGATATCAAATTGATATTCCTAAAATAAAGGTCTAATCATGTCATTCCCTTTCTCAAGAATCTTGAAGAGCTCCCTTTTGCTCCTAGAATAAAATATGTGTTTGTCATTTAAAGTCCTTCACAATCTAACCCCAACCTAACCTTCCTGGCTGACTATGTATTATTTTCATCATGAATTCTACCTTCCTGCCATACTGGCCTTCTTGCCATTCCCCATAACAGGGATGTGGCTGGTCAGTGCTGAACAATGAGCTGGAGGGTGGGAGGTGGTGTGGAGAATGTAGCAGGACACACTTTTCCATTTAATCTGCATTATTAATGTGTTCTCCATCATTTTCTTAAGTCTAGACCATGGGTGGGGAACCTACGGCTTCATGACTACATGTGACTTTCTAGGATCTTGGGTGCAGCCTTTTGACTAAGTCTAAGTTTTACAGAACAAATCCTTTTATTAAATGAATTTGTTCGGTGAAGTTTGGATTCATTCAAAGGGACACACTTGAGGACTTAGAGGACTACACATGGTCTTGAGGCTGCAGATTTCTCCACCCCTGGTCTAGACAATCAACAAAGCAATCAAGCCCTGATTTGTAGCTTACTCATTTCTGAAATGTGAACATTCACAGTAAAAGCTGAACAATTGCAGTTGACTGTGGGATCCCAGCAAATCCCTTCCATTCACCACATTCTTACTACCTCTGGAACTCTGAACAGCCTATCTCCCAAGCTGGAAAAACTCTCTCTCTCTCTCTCTCTCTCTCTCTCTCTCTCTCTCTCTCTCTCTCTCTCTCTCTCTCTCTCTCTCTCTCTCTCTCTCTCTCTCTCTCTCTCTCTCTCTCTCTCTCTCTCTCTCTCTCTCTCTCTCTCTCTCTCTCTCTCTCTCTTTCTCTCTCTCTCTCTCTGAAAGTCTATTTTTTGGAACCCTAGCTCCTTTCAACTCAAGAGTTATCTCTTACCTCCTTTCCTCTCCCAGGTATTAGTGTTCCATATTATTTTGTATTTGCTTATCTATCTGCATATTTGGGGGTTTTTTCCTGCCTAGAGAATGGGAGCCCATTGAAGGGAACGACTTTTTAACTTTTTTTCCCTTATTTTTGGACCTACAAAGCCTAGCATAGAGCTATATGCAAAGCAGGTGCTTAATGGATGTGTATGAGTGGAATCAAATGGAACAGAGCCATCTATATCACTAATGGTCACTTGAATTTTTCTTCTGTCTTGGTGAATGAATGGGCAGACCAACTGAGCTGAATGAGCAGTCACTGCAAATGGAGAAAGCTTAGGCAGGGAGATAAATTTAAGTAATCCATTGCAAGATGACATTATACTGATAGCATCAAGCTCTGGAACATGACAGGGCATCCTCAACGAAAGCCAGTCATCATGGCATCAGCTTAGCAACCCACTTATGAAAACTGGGTGGATGATAAATATACATTGCCTAGATTATTACATTCAATTAGTCAAGCAACGCGTTGAGTTAGCCTATTAGTATTGGTATAGTGTGTGCGTGTGTGTGTTGTGTGTGTGAGAGAGAGAGACAAAGACAGAGAGACAGAGGGAGACAGAGAGAGGGAAAGATAGAGACAGAGAGAGAGAGAGAGAGAGAGAGAGAGAGAGAGAGAGAGAGAGAGAGAGAGAGAGAGAGAGATTTGTGGGGATGGGGTGAAGGGGAAAAATCTATTGAAATTCTGGTGATACATATCACTACTTGCTTTGAAACTTTTGGATTTAAAGAATTACTCCACAGTACTGAGAGGTTAAGTCACTTGGCCAGAGTCACCCAGCCAGCACATGTGAAAGGTAGGACTTGAACCCATCTCTTCCCAGTTCCAAGGTCAGTTCTTGACTCTATCCTGCTGCCTATCGTATGCATATATGTGTCTATTATAAATGAATCGATGGTTTCCCAAAAGTTTGAGTAAAGTTTCAAGATATTAAAGCTTAAAACTGACCTAAAACTTTTGGTAGCCTAAAAAAAAGATGAAAAACTTGTATGACTAGAAAGGAAACAGATAGTCAGGTAGAGAGAGTGAAGGATAACGGAAAGATAATCTAAATGCTGCACTGGCATCTACAAAATATTTTTAAACTAGAAGACTTTCCAGAAAGCTATGTAGATATTTGTCTGTGCATTGCTCAAGCTGTCCGCCATGTTTGGAAAGAAATATTCTGACTGTGTGACCCTGAGAAAGTTATTTAATCATTTAGAGCCCTGGATAACTGTAAGGTTAGGAGCTACAGAGGAGTCGACTTATGTTAGTAGAGAGAGGTTTTTCATATCTAAATTCTATACCACCAAAATCACAGGTGTAGTCCATATCACATATCTATCTATCTATACATACATACATACATACATCTATCCATCCATTGATCCATCTATCCATCTATCATCTATCTGTCATTTGTCATCTATCTACCATCTTAACTATCTCTCAATCTATTATCTATTTTACTGTCATCTCTCTATATCTACCTATCTACTATCTAATTATCTATCCATTTATATGTATAATCAGAATAGGCAGTCCTGGCATAGTGAGCAGCTGGCCTCAGTGTCAAACATATTCAACAAGATCTAGATTCAAGTCTCACTTCCGACTCTGTAACTCTGGGCAAGTCATTTAACCTTGCAGTGACCCAGTTAGAAGTCCTTGATTACAGCAAGACACTTTAGAACACCAGGCTTCAGAAATTCTAGTTCACGATGAATTCTGGGTCCTCTCCACCATGTTACAAGAGGTCCTGACTCCCAGATCTTTAACTCTCATGTAAGCCAGGGCTATGCTTCAGCTAGCTCAAACCAGCTCTCAGATTATTATATTCTCAGCATGAACATTCAGACCTCAGAAATCAACAAGCACTACAAACCAGGGCTTGATTTATTGTTTGGTCAATTGCCTAGACTTTAAAATGTAATGAAAAAAATGTTAATAAAGCTGACTAAATTTAAAAAGTGCCAAGGACAATTTTTTTTTTGGAGAACCAATTGTTAAACATTTATAAGCACATTCCTGTCTAAGACTCATTGGAAGTATAAGACAGACATCACGTGGGAAATGCCTTGTATTATCTACACTCTCCTGCCCATTTAAAGAAGGAGTGATTATAAGCAGCTGGGGGCAGCTAGGTGGTGCAGTGTATAGAGCACCAGTGCAGGGGTCAGGAGGCCCTGAGTTCAAATCTTGCTTCAGACACTTGACACTCACTAGCTGTGTGACCTTGGGCAAGTCACTTAACCCCAATTGCCTCATCCTGGGTCATCTCCAGTCATCCTGATGAATGTCACTGGATTCAGGTGGCTCTGGAGGAGAAGTGAGGCTGGTGATCTGCACAGCCCTCCCTCACTCAAAACAAAGTGCAAGTCATGTCACTATTTCTCTGATGGCATGGTCTCCTTCAGCAACAAAGGATGAACACACACACAAAAGCAACTAAACAAATTCAAAAGTCATCTTCCCTTGAATTCCTGGGTTCACAGTGACATCTTCTATCTGGAAATTGTTGAGATCTAGAAGAGTGATGGGTGCCCAACCATTTGGAAAATCGCTTACTATTCATTTCTCTCAGTTTTTATTGGTTCTATATAAAGAGTTAATACTGTTTGAAACTAGGCATGTTTTGTTCATTCATGCAGGCAATAGATTTCTACACCACCATACATGACTAGGCTTATCAAAATATAGCATGATCAAGAAAGAAGTGAGGGTTGTCAGAGAAAAGGGTTCAAGATTTGATTCTGACTAACCCATGTTTCTTAGACACTGAGCAGGTGCTATCAGATAGAAAGAGGGAGAGCTGAGAGATAAAAGGTCATTTACTCACCGAGAACTAGAGACCTCAGTACTACCACACAACCAGATACATACGCATAGCTGCCCAAGTACATATAGAATACCCAATACCAATTTGGGCACACTATGTTTAGAGAACTGGGACTAGGATCAGAAAGACCTGAATTCAAATCCAGCCTCAGATACTTACTGACTGTATGAACCCGGGCACATTGCTTACCCTCTGTTTGCTTCAGTTTCCTCATCTGTAAAATGGGGATGATGATGTAGATCTCTCAAGGCTGTGAGGATCAAATGAGATGATAATTGTGAAGGGCTTACCACAGTATTTGGCACATAGTAAGCACGATATAAATGTTATTATCATTATCACTATTTTTACCAGATCCTTGTTGCTAACAGGAACGATCAATCAATAAGCACTGATCAAGAGTCTGCTACGTGCCAGATACTGTGCTGCACACTGGACGCACAACACAAAAGCAAGAAATTTCTTTCCCTTAAAGCATTTAATTCTCCTAGGGCAGAGGTTCTTAACTAAGGGTCTGTAAACGTTATTTGAAATATATATTTCCTGTGTGTGTACATATATGTGCATGTGTGTACATATATGTGTGTATACACATGCATATACACATATATTTTATAACTATTCAATACAGTTGATTTCTTTTACAATCCTTTATAATTATTTTTACATATTTAAAAACATTCTAAGAAGGGATTCATGGACTTCCCAGATTGCCAGAGGGGCCCTTGACACCAAAAAGGTTTAGAATTCCTAGTCTACAGGAAAACAACGTGTTCACAGATAAATAAGTACAGAAGACTTACATGCACATGTATGTACACATATATATATTGATACGTACAAATCTTCCAAATAAATACTTGGTGATTGGAGGGGAGTAGGTACAATCAAAATCTCCTCTTGAAGGATGTAGCATTTGAGTTAAGCCTTGAAGGCAGCATGGTGTTCCAAGAAGTAGAAGTGAGGAGTCCTCAAACATGCAAAAAAGCAGGAGATAGAATGCTAATCAGGCCAGTTAGCATCACATATGTAATCAGCCTAGAAAAAAGAACAGGTGGAGCCAGACTGAGGCAGTCATTAAATGCCAAACAGAGGTGTTTGTTTTTTAAACTAGGGGCAACAGAGAGCCCTTGACACTCGAGCAAGAACATGGTGTAGTAAACTCTACACATTAGGATGATGGATTTGGCATCTGTGGAGATGAATCAGAGAACAGATAGAGTTGAACCAAGGAGTCAAATTAGGTGCATAGCACAGTAACCTAGGTAAAAAGTCATGAGGAATTGGACCAGGCTCATTGTGGTGTGGGTAAAGAAAAGGGAACTAATGCCATAAACTAGGGGAGATGGGATTAACAAACCTTGGTACTTGATAGGCTATAGGGGTCAAAAAGAAAATGGAGGATGACTGCTAGGTTACAAAACTAGGGGACCTGAAAAATGATGTTGCCTTCAAAAGAAATGGAGAAATTAGTAGAAGGGGTTGCATTAGAGGGGAAATTAGGAAATTATAAGTAGAGACTGGACTAGATGACTAGGTAACCTCTGAAATTTCTTCCATCTCTGGAATTCTAAGATTCTTTTATTCATTTTTTTAAGACGTAAAGGTTTTAAATATTTTTAAAATGTTCAAATCTGATTTTAAGAACTGTATTGTGAATGAATGAAAAATTTAACAAATGCTTTATTAACAGAACAAAGCAAACTAAGTTATGGTATTATACGTAAGCAGAAATGATTCTTCCTTTAAGTGAAAAAACAAGTCATACATGAGATAAATAGATAGCATGTTGGCCTTTAGGTTGGAGTAAGAAGTAGAGAACTATAGTCACTATTCTCATTGCCAAGGTCTTCCCTTAAAATGTAACGTTGAACAAATCCCAGCATCTTGGCCAGTAGCTTCCCCATAATAGGCACTCAAGACATATTTGTTAAATTGAATTTAGCTTACCTCTGTCTCTCTCCATCTGGACATGAAACCAGTAGCTGGAAGAGGCCATTCACTTCCCTGCTACTTGTTAGGATTTAAGATTTATTTTCCATAAATTTGGAAACTAGTGTTCTACACTTTCCACCATTGTCTCCTTTTTCATGTAAAAAAAATTCACACATATACACCCACACAATAATAGTTGTACTTTAGCATCTGTTTACTTAAAAATAGCTATTAGGAATTCAGTAAAGCTTTTAAGTTAATCTGTAATGTATTCTTCATAACATCTACAGATTTTTTTAAATAGGAATGACACATGTAAGGAATAATTCATTCTGTCTACAGAAATGTGTTTGCATGTTTATTATTGTAAGAGACTTGTCCATCATGATTGAGACTTCATTTGCCAGATCATCTTCATCTTTTACAAAACTTTAGCCTGAGCCTGTCATTCCCATAAGTTATTATCGTTTTATCATTCTTTTCCACTTCACAGCCAAACTCTTGTGAACACACATGCACACAAACACACGCACACACATACACACACTGTGCACACTGGTTGCCTCTGTTTCACACACTCCTATATACTTTGTCCTCTTGACCTGTTTAAATGATCCTTCTTAGACTTTTGCTGAATAATCAACCATATTCTGTTCCTCCCTTTTGCATAAGTGAAGGTTCTGTTTTGGGTTCTCTTCTCTCTCTGTACTCTCTGTCTCTTAGAGACCTCATCAGTGCCACAGGTTCAATTATCATTTCTTTGCAGATGACTCCTAAATATGTATATTTAGCTCTAATCTTTCTCCTGAGTTCCACTTCCGCATCTCCAACTAGTGGGACATTTCCACTTAGGTGTCCCATATATATCTCAAACATAACATGTCCAAAACAAAACTCATCTTCCCCACAAAAATGCACCTCTATTCCTAACTTTTTTGTTTCTGTCCAGGACATCGCCATCTTTCCAGTCACCCAAGCTTTCAACACTGCCTCTTATTCCTTCCCTATCCAGTGTTCCCAAGTCTGGCTGATTCTACATCTTAAACACTTTTATTTATCTGACCCCTTTCTCTCCACTCATATGGCTACCACCCTCATTCAGGCCCTTATTACCTCTCACTTGGACTATTGAGTTAACTTCCAGGCTCTTCCTATACCAATTGATCCTTCACATTGCTTCAAATTGGCACTCCTAAAACATAGATCTGAACATGTCATTCCCCAGCTCACAAAAACTCGGTGATGCCTATTACTTCTAGTATAAAATATGAATTCCTCTGATTGGCATTCTGTGCAGATCTCTCTTTCCAGAATGATTATACATAATACTTTCTCACTCACATATACTACATTCTAATCACACAGCCAGAGTGCTTTCCCTGGTATACATTGGCCCTTCTTCTACCTCTAGGTCTTTGTATAGGATATTCCCCCATGCCTAGAATACCTCTACCTCTTAATAGTCTTAACTCCCTTTATAATCCATTTCCTTGGCCGGTCGCCTCAACACAATACTTGGCATATAGAGGAATTTAATAAAAGCTTATTGAGTGATCACTTGATTAAGCTCTTTTCTACTCTCCCCCAATAATTAGTGTGCTCTCAAAATTATGCTTTAATTATTTTGTATATATTTTATATTTAACTTATCTTTGTTTCTCCCCCTCCCCACCAAGGATATAAACTTCTTAAGGACAGAGACTGTTTTTGCATATAGTAGGGACCTACTATGTTTGTTGAATGGAGTTGAATACGGTTGAGACAAGTAGCTACTACAGATTGGGGAAATCCCAGAATATCAGAAGTCCATGGAACTTATGCCTGGATGCATACTGAGTCAGAAAACATAAGTCTGATTGAAGAAGATGGTCATGTAGAGAAAGCCCTCATGGTAGTACCAAGTATAGGATAGAAGGGCTCTCCTTTTGGAAACTGTATTGGTGGTCAAGAACAAACCAAAATGAGAGACTTCTGGCTGTGTCTAGGAAGAGCTCTTTTGACCAGAATGAGAATTAGGGACCGTGTGTGTGTGTGTGTGTGTGTGTGTGTGTGGTGTGTGTGTGTGTGTGTGTATCTACAGCAACTTTTTCCAAATCCTAGAGTCCCAGGGAAATTCTAATGACCCTGAAGCTAGTGAGGACAATGCATTGGTACTATGGGAATCTGAAGATTTCAGTAGTGACTCCATATTGAAATATTGCCCCCATGGGGATTTTTCCCACCCCCATTGGGGGGGGAATATATATACATATACATATATAAACCTATTTATAGTTCTATCTATAACTATATCTATAAAACTTACTGTTATATCTATATAAAACTATATCTATTTTACTTGAGACAGGGGTAGAATAGGGAAGAAACTGAAAATGATTTTGTTACCCATTTATTATACTGTGACTTACCTTGCTATTCTATTCTAAATAAGTTGCTATTTGACTTGTGATTCCTAGATGGTATGTAAATGGATTAGGCACTGAAATGAAAACTCATGCCATATGTGGAAAATTAAGCTTAACTAAAACACCTCACAGCAAATTCAACAAGGAGTCCTAGAATAGGTGTAGGAGACAAGTCAAAGTACTTTGTAAGGGTAACTGTCTGCTTAGCTGTTATCCCCCTATAACTATGAGACCCTTCCATCTGTCTTATAGTTGAAACCTATATATGTGTTATTTTCCTCTTTAGAATGTGAGCTCCTTGCAAACAAGGATTGTCTTGCTTTTCTATGTGTATTCCTTAGAGTATAATAAGTACTTCATTTTTTCATTAATTATCTCAATACTACATATTTTGTTGGAGTTCATAAAATCAAAATGAAACTATTTGTTCGGCATACAAATTAGTGGACATCTTGTAACAAACTTCTTAGTTTTCCAAGAGTTCTCAACCTACCTGTTCAGAAGGATTGCAGTAAATTAAATTGCAAGGGCATCCTAGTCAGTCAGTCAACAATCAATCAAATGGCATTTATGAAGCACCTAATAGGTGCCATTCCATGTACTAAGTGCTGGCGATACAAAGAAAGGTGAAAACATGATCCCTGTCCTCAATAAGCTCATATTTTAATAAAGAAGACAATATGCAGACACCTATGTACACACAAGATACACATGGATGGTAAGGTTTTATGTTCTTGTGCATGGAGTATGGCTATTCTTTTAAGTGGTTTTACTCACACCTGTGTTTACTTAATTCAACCTAATTTTTGAATTGAGTCAAAAATCTCCCAATGTATTTTTTTTTGGAATTTCCACTTCTAAAAATATATGTTGAACTGGTTTTGCTGCTTCCATGGCAACAGAGTTCCCTCCATAAAGGTTAAATGCAGTCTTGCCTGACCATCCATCAATCATTGAGTGAGATCTTGGAACTTGTAAGTGAGCTAGCTGTGAGCAACCATCTGTGAACTGGGCTCCTATCCTTTAAGGCTTAGAAGAAACCAATGATAAGACATGAAGTTACTACTGATGGAGACAGCCAATACCTACTAAGAGGCTGGCAAGATGCCCAACTTATGGAAAGAAAAAAGAATCCATATCTTTCTTAAGAAACACCTCTTTTGGTGCTGAAATTCTTAAATTAACAATTTAAATTTCCACTTTTAAGCTCCTTTTTGGAGAAGGCTGTTGAGAAGTAAATCAGTAGTAATTCTGCCTTAGGGTAATTCAAAGTATTTAAATCCTATCTCTGCTTTCAGTTAAGGTTTGGATTCAAATCAAGAGTTGGATTCAAGAGCATCCTAATGTCAGTAACCAAATAACCATATTAAGTTGGAAAATGAAAAAAACAAAACAAAGCCAGCTTTGTATGTGTTTCCAAGAGATGTCTCCTAATGAAACTTACATAAGAGTGCCTATTGGAGAATTATTACTCTGATGGTTCATAGTTTCTCTTACAGAATGCTTCAGTGACTGTAATTATGAACCCATTTATTTTTATCAATGACAGGAATGAGAGCCCAACCATAGGAGTCAAGTTAAGAAAAGATTCAGACAAATTGTGTACTGCTACATTCTGTGTTTCATAGCAAAAGCTTACAAGGAGATGAAAGCTGTCACAGACGGGGAATCGGTACATTTGACAGGCTGCCCTAGAAAACATTTATAATAGAGTGATCCATCACCTTAAATACAAAGAACATAAATCTTTATTTTCCAGAAGGTACCCCTTGGATACAGGGCTGGCTGACCACAGGTGCCCTTTGGGCTGATTATCAATCAGGGAAGTGGCTTTTGGATTGCTTTCTTTTAGGCCACACTTTGTACATTTCTACATAAGCATCTGCATTTTATTGTTAGCTTTCTTCTTACATATGGTGTCCTATAAATTACTGATTCTCTATTCTGTTTGTCTCCTTCTGTTACTGCAACTGCTACTCTCTATGGCACCAGGCTTTTTGGTGTTGTGTGGGAAGTTTTCTCCCTTTCCCTTGCTTTTCAATATAAAGTCTTCTTGATCAATTTTGCAAGGTTGTAGGGAAGCATGCTTCTACTACACCTTGTTAGGTGCACCTCATCTGTGACCAAGAGTCCATCATCCCAATAGGAAAGCAGTTTGCCAATCCTGACCCTCCAAGAGTTTCAAGAAGGCATGAGTCCCTAGGAAAAGTCAGGGAGAAGAAGAGATTTTAGTATGACAGTGGTCAAATTTTGGCCCTGCCCTGGTGACTGTTTCCTGGGCTTTAGTCAGGGAACCATCACATTTCTCTTCTAAGCTAAAAAGTACCCCATTCTATATTCAATGTCATCCTTTCCAAGATGCCAAGATGAAGAGGCTAGATGACCAATGCCAACTCCACATGGAGGAGAGAAGGACGAATGAAGACAGATCCAGAACTGTGGCTGGCTTGTCAGCTGGAGCTCCAGAGCAGATGGATGCAGATTAGCAGCTGTTGTGTGCCTCCCAGCTATAGTGAGACCCAAGGGGAAGTGGTACCACAGCCCAACACTTACTTGTTTTCTCTGAGAGTTTGCCAACCTGATAAAGTCTAAAAGAACAATAACCCTTTTAAGAGTCTCTTACCAAATTCTTATTCCGCCATTTATGGATCTGGGAAAAGATATTGGTAGATTGGATTTAATCCTGTAGGGCAGTTTCATTGTGATTTGTTATTTGAAAGCCTCTTATGATTTTGCTTTATGGTACTAATTTTTCACAGTTATCTTACTGGTTTTTTTTTTTTCAAAAAATCACATACCCATTAAACAACAAATCCTCTAAGCCAGAAGTATCCAACTTGTTGCCAGCAGGCATGCCATCAATATTCCCAAAAGCTGCCAAAACCAGATTAAACTGTAACTGGGAAAAATATTTAACAAAATAGATATAAAATACAGTAGAACCTCGGTTTACAAATTTAATTGGTTCTGAGATTGTCATATAATTTCGTATTGCAAAGCAAATTTTCCTATAAGAAATAATGTAAAATTAGATGATTGATACCACATCCCCAAAAATATTCACATAAAAATAATTATAATTTTAAGGTTTTTGTCCCTAATGCACCTGAAATACAATAGCAATGATTAGCATAATGTATAAAACAAAAATAAAATAAACTAACCTGCACTTTACCTTTGAGAAGAGATGCGGTTGGTGTGAGGGAGATGAGAGGGAGGAGGAGAAGGAAGGGTTATTGCTTGGAAAGAGAATCTCCTTCTGTGAGAACATCGGGGATTTCAACATCAGGAGTGTTCTCTCTTATGCTCCTTCCACTAAACTACCTTCACTTATTTTTTGTTTTTTTTTAGAATCACTTTCATATTTTGACTCACTGATTTTTTTTCTTTATGTTCACTTCTGACTAGGAATCTATCTAATGACACTTGTTTTTTACTTTTTTTTAATTATTTGTTTTCAGTTTTCAACAATCACTTCCATAAGTTTTAAATTTTCTCTCTCTCTTCCTCCACCCTCCCTCACTGAGACTGCAGACTATCTTACATGGGTTCAAAAGAAACCATGGCCCTAGTTGAGCATCATTCCTTTGTGAGCCATTCAGGTCCTAACATGATGTTCGTACTGAGAATTTTTGTTCATCCTGCAAGACAAATTTTGCAAAAATATTTTCCTCGTCCAGTGAAGCATACGTAAACCAGGTTACTTGTAAACAGAGGTTCTGTTCCACTGTACAATATAACATGAATAATGTGGATTTGTGGTTTTCTATATCAATATGCAGACTGCAAGGATCTGATTCTGTTTAGCACAGCTTTTCTAAGCCCTATGAATAAGTGTGTAAGTAAGGAGACACTCTCAAAGTGAAATTAGGGTCTCAGAAGCAAAGATGAAAGAGCTTCCTTTTCCTTCTTTTTCATTTCTTTCTTTCTTCCTTCTTTTTTTTTTTTTAATTTTTTGCCATATCCTAGATACCACCTCCTAATAGAAAGGGATGCTAGAATAAGTCAGGTGTGGTCAGAGTGCCCTCTGGTGAAGAAAGAGTAAGGGACACTGTAGACATTGTGAAAGTCTTACAAACTTACTGTCTTCTCTTTCAAATAGTTAAAGTGTTGATGGTCCAAGGGTAGATCCACCCCTTGGCCAAAATTCATATTATATGCACAGCTAGCTAATTAATTATTTAGGTGATAGCCTCTTGCTCTCAATGCGCTGCAGAAAGCAGAGTGATGAACCAAGGTGTAGGTGGGTAAAATTCTGAAAGCACAACCACACATATACTTTGCCACCACACATACAACCTGTCACACCATATGTATCTTAAGCCAAGATCCAGAATCCAAATTCTATCGTTGGACATTATATTCTTAGCTAATTTCTTTTTTTTATGCATTCCTATTAAATACATTTTCATCTTAGTCATGTTACACAGAAGAATTAAAATAAATAGGAGAAACCATAAAACAAAACACAACAAAAGAGAAAATGGTCTGCTTCATTCTGCAATCCAATTCACTAGTTCTCTCTCTGGATATTGAAGGCATTTTGCCTCAAGAGCCCATTGGGAATTTTTTAGGTACTTGCATTGCTGTGAAGAACTAAGTCTACCAGAAAAATTCCTCACATACTGTGGTTGTTGCTGTGCACAAAGTTCTCCTGGTTCTGCTCCTTTCACTCAGCATCAGTTCATACAAGTCTTTCCAGGCCTCTCTAAAGTCTTCCTGTTCATCATTTCTTATAGCACAATAGTATTCCATTACATTCATGTACCACAACTTGTTCAGCCATTCCCCAATTGATGGGCAATTGGGCAATCCCCTTGATTTCCAGTTTTTGGCCACCACAAAGAGTGCTGCTATAAATATTTTTGTACATGTTGGACCTTTTCCCATTTCTGTGATCTCTTTGGAATATTGTTCTAGAAGTGACATTGCTGGGTCAAAGGATATGCACATTTGTGTAGCCCTTTGGACATATTTCCAAATTGCTCTCCAGAATGGTTGGATCAGCTCACAGCTCCACCAACGATGAATTAGTGTTCCAACTCTCCCACATCTTCTCCAACATTTATCATCTTCTTCTTACCTAATTTCTAAGCCAACCTTGTTTCTCAATCCCTTAACTATAAGTAATAATAATAATTATAATGAAAATAATAATAGTGATGATGAGAATAATAAGAATTAATATTTTTATGTTATTTACTGTATGGCAGGCACTATGCTAAGGACTTTACAAACATCATGTCACTTGATCTTCACAACAACTTTGAGAGATGGCTGCTGTTATTATACCCATTTTACAGATGAGAGAACTGAAGAAACAGGTTCAGAGATTTTCCCAAGGTCACACAACTAGTAAGTATCTGAGACTGAATTTAAACTCAGTTATTCCTGACTCTAGGCTAGATGTCCCATCCACTATGTCAACTATTTGCCTCAATAACTAAAATTAAAAATAGAAATACAATCTGTATCCCCAAAGTCTTCAGGGGGGTTTTAAGTTTAGTTTAGTTTTGATACACTTTGATTTGGTTTTTGGTTTTTGTTTTGCTTAGGACTTCATAGCCCTTAGCAATGCTTTTTGGGATTCCTTCTGCTATTAATATTTTTCTTGATGTGAGTTACAAGAAGTGAGTAATGCTTTGGTACTTTGAGGGGAAGCTCTTTGCCCCAGCCAAGATTTATGTTCAGAAAAATAGCAAATCTCGACCATAGAAGTTTCACTCATTAGTCTTCCCTTGGTTCTTATGCATGTGGCACACTGGATAGAAAATAGTCCTTGGAAACAAAACCCCCACAAACAGACTATGGTAATTCAAGAAATAATTCATTACATCAACAACGGGATTTCTATGCAAAGAATATTCAACATTAGGAAAACAAGCAATATAACTGTATTGAAAATTAAAATATCCAAGAACATATGGTCTTCTCTTTTACATCTTTCCCTGATGGTAAGCATTGTTCTTCCTCATCCAAAAGGATGGAAGAAGATATCTGTTCACCAAGAAAGTAACCTTCCATAGTCTTATTTTTTTTCCCTTTTTTGGGCATTTTCCCAACCAGTTACTTGACTTTTGGGTCCTTTGTCAAGAGTAGGGTATACTCTGGGGATCTGTAAGATCTCAGTTCCTCCTAGGTGGCACAATCAAGCATGTACGCTGGTCTGGGAGCAGAAAGAGATTTTTGTGCCCAGAATCTTAGCAGTTTTCTCTCCACAGCCACCTGGCCTCCAGTTCCACCGCCATTCAGTGTGAGATAAAGATCAGTTCCCTCAGGGCCTCTACACAAGGCTGAGGTAATAATCAGCTCCTCAGTGCCCCCAGGGTTTTTACAATCCAACAATGGATGCAGGCTGCTGTAGGAGCTGCTGTGGGAACTGCTGCTGCTTGGCCACCTGCCCAATGTGGCCTCTGTGGCTGCTGCCTGAGGCCAGAGCTATGGGAAGGCCCTTCTCCCTTCTCTGCCAGCTGAAAAAACCCTGTCACTGATCTTTGGCGCCTGTGGGTTGAGGGATCTGCAATCCTCTGCTGCTGCAACTGGGGATTCCACCCCCAAGGGCTGTTCCCAAGCCAAATGCCACAGCCAAGTCTAGGCTGGGCTCCACTTCACGTCCGGTGCAACAGACTTTTCCTATGGGCCTTTCAGGTCACCCTGGGCTGGAAATCTCCTCCACTCTGTTGTTCTCCACTTCTGCTGCTCCAAAATTTGTTGAGAGTCCCTCTCTACAGGTATTTTATGGGCTGTGTGGGGAGAGCCAGCGTATGTGTGTCTTTCTACTCTGCCATCTTGGCTCCACCCTCAACATATGGTCTTCTCAATAAATGCAGAAAAATCCCTGTATTAGTTGACATATTTATAGAAATGCTAGCAGCAGCAATAAAAAAAATAAAGAAATTAAAGGCATAAAGTTAGATAAAGAGAAGATAAAATTATCCCTATGTGTTGATGATATAATGGCATACTTGGAAAATCCTAGGAAATTGGCAAAGATACTAATTGGAGCAACTGTCTCAGCAAAGGTACAGGTATCAAAACAAAGCCTCAAAACTTAGCAGCATTTCTATATTATAATAACAAAATCCAAGAAGAAAAAATAAAAAGGAAAATCCCATTTCAAAGAACTACAAAATGCATAAAATATCTAGAGACTGACCTACCAAAGTACACAAAAAAATTTTTTATAGATTAATGTACAAAGTGCTCCTTAAAAAAATAAGGAATAATTTAAATAGCTGAATAGTCAGTGTATATGGCTAGGTCATGCCAATATAATAAAACTGACAATAATTCCAATGTTAATTTATACTTTAAATGCTATATCAATTAAACTACTATTGAGATACTTTATAGAGCTTGATGAAATAATAACAAAATGTATTTGGAAAAAAGATCTAAAATATAAAAGAAAATGATAAAAAAATATTAGGAATGAGTGGGGAATCACACTTCTAGACCTCAAAGTATATTACAAAACAACAGTCATCAAAAACATGTTATTGGTTAAAAAAATAGATAAATCAATGAAATAGACTAGACAAGGAAAATGAGAAATAATGAAACTCAATAACACAGTATTTAATAAAGTAGTAAATATGAATTATATAGAAAAAACTGAAAATTAGCAAACTGGAAAGTAGTAAACATAAAATATGTAGAAAAACCAGAAAATCTGGTAAAAATTAGACTTAGACAGACAGTACAAATATTCTACAACACATCCTAAACAGACCCTAATATTAATGATTAGTCTATAAAAAATAGAAGAAAAGCTGATTACATATTTCTCACAATTGTGGATAGGATGTGTATTCTTATCCAAGCAAGAAAGAGATTATTATAAAAGAGATAACTTTGATTACATGAAAAATGAAAAGCATCTGCACAGAAAAAAAATTAATGCAGCTAGGATAAGAAGGGAAAAGGTCAAATGGGGGAAAAAAATCTTTGTATATGATTTCTCTGATGAGGGTTTGGTATCCAAAATACATAAAAAACTAAAGCAATTCCGCAATAGATAAGTGGTTAAAAGATATGAAGAAACAGTTCTTTAAAGAAGAATTGCAAAGTATTCACAACCACATGAAAGAATGATCCAAATCACTAATAATAAAAGAAGTGAAATCAAAACAATCTTGAGGTTTCACCTACAAACTGTCAAAGATGACAAAAAATGGCAATGCTCAATTTTGAAAGGTTTGTAGGAAAAAATAAGCACACTAATATACTGATATAGTGGAGCTGTGAGATGATACAACCATTTTGGAACGCAATTTGGAATTATGAAAATAAAATGACTAAGATGTCCAAACCCTTTGAACCAACTTAGACCCCACGGAAGCCATTGCAAAGAAGAAAATTCTCTTATACAACAAAATATTTATAGGAGCACTTTTTATGATAGCAAAGAACTAAGCCCATCGATTAGAGAATGACTAAACAAATTGTGGTACATGAATGTAATGGAATGTTACTATGCTATAAAAAATGATGTGTGTGATGAATACTGAAAAGCATGGAAAGATACAGAGTGAAGTAAGCAGAGTCAAAAAAATGATATACACAGAAACTACAACAATGTGGATGGAAAGAATTATCACACATCAAAAAATCTATAGTGAATATAATAAAATGAGTTGGGAGGTCCACAGGTGTTACACACCGCACATGTTTTTGGACTTTTTCAATATATTGATCAGTTGTCCTAATTTTTTTTCCTCTTTAAAAAATACTATTTGTTACTAGAATGATTTTCTAGGACGGGGAGAGGGATGGATATTGTAGATAACTATGATGATGTAAGAAATGGAAACCATTAATACAAATTTTTTTAAAAAAAAAAAAAAAGGAAGCAGATCTTGTAGTCAGAATGACTTGGGCTAAAGTTTTGCCTCTCACACAAACTGCTTTATAGATTTGGACAAATTACTAAAACTCTCAGTGTCCCAGGCAGTAAACTCTCTATGATGTTAAGTTCCAGCCCAAATGTGGTTTTTCTTTGCTAGAGGGAATTTCCTCAGCAAGAGCGCCTTACCCCAATGAAATCTCAAATCTGGTTCTATCCCTGTAGGGCTCAGGCACCCCCTCTGTCACTCCCAGCTTGCACCATATGACTGACTTATTTCATTTTCCTTATGCTAGAATCTGTTTTTATTCTTGTCTTTGTATATGAGTCATAAAATCACAGCCATAGAGCTAGTAAGAACCTCATAGGCAATATAATACAACCCCTTCATTTTACAGAGAAGGAACCTAAGGTTATCTTCTGAAATCTGTATTTCCCCTATTTAATGTTAACATCCCCTCTACACTATTTACTGACCCATTGACTCTATACTATTGATTGATTGGCCTGTCATTTAACCAATAAACATCAATTAGCTTTTACAAAGTTCTATTTACTAAAACGTTTCAACAAGAATCAACACAGAAAGCACATACAGACACATATACATATACAGACACCCACCCCGCCCCCCAAACTGTAGCATACTCTCCTCTCTACCACCTGTATCTCTGGGGAGAATAAGCTTAAATTTAAATTAATTGTTACAAATACTCTGGATATGGTCATTCCTTTGCTTGTAGAACACAATATGTGACTGAAATTCCTACTTCCATTGCTTGGGGTGTATGAGGTGTTCAAGGAGGACTAGCACCTCTTGTGTAAGGACTTGCTGAGCTCTGTTCAGGGCTGCTTATCCAGCTTGGGTGTCTACATGGCATTCCATTTTTACATGTGGTTCTAAGAAGCTGTAACATGAACAGGGGTCATATCCCAGTAACTGGTCTCAGCGGAGGAGCTAAATCAGGCCTCAAATCTATTGCTATCCAAGCATGTGAAGACTCCCACCTCCCACTCCCCTAGTGAAATAGGCAGATGAGAACAACTTTGTTCCAATAGCCATGAAGGCAATTGAAACAGGTAATGTGGAGTGCTTAGAGCTTAGTCAGATATCAAAGACACTGAGTTCATCTACTGAATCCTGGACCATCAGCGGTCATCTTGATTTTTGTCTTGCCATGGAACCTGAATGACATGGAAGAGAGAGTAAGGCTAACAACCTTATGTAACTCTTATGCTTTGTTTTGTCATTCAGTCGTTTCAGTTGTGTCTACCTCTTCATGACCCCATTTGGGGTTTTCTTGGCAAAGATACTGGAGTGGTTTGCCATTTCCTTCTCCAGTTCATTTTACAGATGAGAAAACTGAGGCAAACAGGATTAAGTGACTTGCTAGTAAGTATCTGAGGTCAGACTCTGCCTCACTTAAATTCAATTCACACATGAGTTGAGACATCACCCTGTGATGTCATCAGTCATCTTCAGAAACTAAGGACAAACAATTGCTATTGCTTGCATTCTCCCCTTGCCATTTTTACTGACAAGGGATTATTGTATACTAGACCAGCAAAACACTGTAGAATAAAAGGAAAGTAAACTATGACTGAGAACTCTAAAATTTGACAGCAGCCCCCAAGATTACTGTAAAAATAGATGAGTTAATTGCCAGACTATAAAAATGTGATTATTATCATTAGGTCCTTCAACATGCTATATATTCCATTAACAGTGTGACACATGCAGAATTGGATAAAACAAACGGGCTTCTCTGTTTCTCAGATAAAACATGGCCAAAGGTTAATTGGATTTCATTTCAGAATCTGTACACCTCCAGGTACTCATGTATTACAGAGTTTAGTAGCAGAGGATGAGAAAAGTTAAATCACTGCAGAGTTGAAAAAGGTGAATGCTGCCCATCTCAAAAATGCCACAGTCGTATTTTTTATTTCATTTACTTTCCAAGCTTCCTGATCTCTAGTAACTTACAGTTACTCAGTCTTGGCATCTGCTTCTCCTCTTAAGCATTTGCCACTTATAAAGCCTGAAAGACATCTGCAGCTGTACCTACCAGAGAATACAGACATAAGATACGTAATTTTCAAAGTAGAAGGAAATATAGAAATTATCTTATTTTATACATGAGGAAACTGAAAACCAATAAGATTTAGTGTCTTCCCAAACATCCCACGGGTAATTAGTCAAAAAGCCAGAAAGAGAAAGAACTTAGGGCTCTGAACTTGCTTTAGTCCTTTTTTTTTTTGGAAGGGGGGAGATGTTCCATTTGAGCTCCAAGCTGTTTCCTTCCCTCCTTCCCAACTCCACACTGGAAAAGGCCAACATTTGACACAGATATGGATAGATAGACAGGTAGATAGATAGATAGACAGAGAGGGAGAGATAACAGATAGATAGACACACATTTATGAATATGTATATGTATTTGAAATCATACAGTATTTAGTTCTGTATATCAGTTCTTTCTCTGGAGATAGATAGTATCTTCCTTCATAGGTCCTTTGTAGTTGATTTGAATATTCATATAATTCAATATAGCTTAGTCATTCACATTTGCTTTTTGAACAATATTTCTGTTTGTGAATAAAATGTGCCTTCGGTTTTGCTCATTTCACTCTTCATCATTTCATACAAGTCTTTCCATGTATTCCTAAAATCAATCTGCTTATCATTTCTTTCATCACAGTAGTATTCCATCAAGATCATGTATCACAATTTGTTTAGCCATTTCCCCAACTGATGGGCATCCCCTCAATTTCCAGTTCTTTGCCACCACAAAGAAAACTGCTGTAAATATTTTAGAACGTAGAAGTTCTTTTCCTTTCTCTCATCACCTTGGGAACCAGACCTAATAGTGGTATTGGTGGGTCAAAGAGTATATACAGTTTATAACTTTTGGGGGATAATTCCAGATGGCACTCCAAAATAGTTGAATCAGTTCAGAGTTCCACCGTAGTGTATTACTGTCCCAATTCTTCTATGTCCCCTCCAGCATTTTTCACTTTGCTGTAGGTATCTCAAAGTTGTTTTAATTTATTTTTTTCTAATCAATGATAACTTAGAACATTTTTATATGACTTTATGTAGTTTTGATTTCTTCCTCCAAAAAGTGTCTGTTCATATTCTTTGATCACTTATCAACTGGAGAATGACTGATTCTTATAAATTTGACAAAATTCTCTATATATTTGAGATATGAGGTCTTTCTCTGAGAAATTGTCTATGAATTTTCCCCCAATTTTCTGTTTTCCTTCTAATCTTGGCTACACTCATTTCATTTTTACAAAATCTTTTCAATTCAATGTAATCAAAATTAACCATTTTATATCTCACAATGTTCTTGTTTATTCATAAATTCCTACCTTATCCACAAATCTGATAGGTAATACATTCTATGTTCTTCTAATTTACTTATGATATCTCCCTTTATGTCTAGGTCATGTACCCATTTTTTCCTTATCTTAGTAAATAGTGTAAGATATTGGTCTACACCTAATTTTTGTCAGACTGGTTTCCACTTTTCCCACAGTTTGCCCTCAATTAACCTAGCATTTCCAAGATGTTTAATGAATGCTTATTGATTGAGAAGTAAGCACAACATAATTTGAGGCAGGAGAGGATGCTAAAAACTGGAGGCATGAGGAAAGATTTCCTGTAGACTGTAGTACCTAATTTTAGTTGCAAGGAAGCTATGCATTCTAAGAGGCAGAGGGAAGTTGGGAATGCATTCCAAACATGGAAGAAAGTATGTTCAAAGGCAAAGGCTCAAGAGAACAGGTATGATAAGACTGTTTTTTTTCCTGATGCAGTTTCTTCTCACCCACACCTTGGAGGGAGGCTTTATCTTAAAGAGGCAAAGCTGATTGGCCCCAATTTTCCTGATGCTTCTCTCCTCATCCTCACCCTAAGCCAATGTGGAGCAGGTCCAGAACAAAGCTGGCCCTGGAACCAGTCTGGTTCTGACTTCTCTGAAGCCACTTCCTGATCATCTAGTCTAGGAGCATTAAAAAGTCCCAACCAGTCCTTAAAGGAATCTGTTCCTCTAAGTTTTAGTGGGTGCCAAAGACCATTCAAAAGGCTACACCTTGATGACCTACTGACCAGATGCATTTCTAAGTACTATATGAATGTTAGCTAGTGGTGCTGTTAGCTCCTGTTGTTTCATTTGGAGATGAGGGGGACTGTAATGGGAGTTAAAAAAAAATCTTCCCTGCCCATTGATAGGCCTCTGGTGGGGCTATTGAGGCAGGCTTAATTAGGGGAGGCTTGTTTCCTATAAAGGCCCATACATTTTGCTTATTGCTAATGAGGCACTGGGTCACCAGGGGTCATGCCCTCTGGCTCTGAAAAGAGTATATATACTATGAGGTGAGATTTTGCTCTGGGGCTTAGTTTTGGAAGAAAGTTCATGTGCCAGATGAGACTCTGGGAAGCCACTGAGCATTCCCATGGCTTTGAAAACCCAGATGTTGGTGCTTCCCTCTCTGGTAATTATGTATGCATGTAATAGTAATTGGAAGTATATCTGTCCCTGTATATTGAACGTAATTAAAGTGATTGTTGGCCCCTCAAAAGTGGCCTTTCCTTTTATAAATGCAGATCTAAGAACCTGTGATAGCAGTTCCTCCACCCCATGTATGTCGGGGTGTTTACTGATTCAGGGACCTAGTCCAGGGAAATATGTGTTTTATAGTAGAGACAAGTTGAAGCCACTGAAGTTACCTGAGCAGGACAGGTCTGACTTGCGTTAAAAAAGATAATTTTAGCAAGTGTGTGAATAATTTATTGGAGAAGAGAAAAAAAGCACAAAAGGCAATAGCCTGGATTTAAACTGAGGTAGCTAGTCGTGTGACTAGAGAGAAGGAACCAGGTACAAGATGTGGAGGAAGAACCTGATTGGGACTGATTAGAAATGGGTAGTGGGGTGGGGGGGCAGCAGCAGCAGTGGGAAGAGGAGATGGAAAATAAGGTGGTGAAGTTGACTCTGAGGTTGCAAGCTCAATTACTGGAACAGAAGTAGTGCCCTGCAGGGGAAGCATTTTCTGGTCTCCTTGCCTGCTGATTCATCTCAAAAATGAAAAACACTCCAATATGTGAAGTGTTGAATAAAAAACCAGAGTGAATGTTAACCTATTTATTATACCTCTATGGAATGTTTTGAACTTTGGAGACTGGCTCAGGAGACTTGAGTTCATAAATTCAAGCCATGAACAGACTTAATCACGGGATGTTCACAGAGCTAGAAGAAACCTCAGGGACAAGCCAGAACAACCCTCTCTTTTTTACAGATGAAGAAACTGAGGCCCAGGGAGGTTAAGTGAACTTTTAATATCACTCAAGTAGGCCTCAGAGGCAGGATGTGAATACAGGAATATATGCTCTAGAGCTAGTGTTTTTCTGCTGTATTATGCCTACTCTCTGGATAAAAATGGCATATTTTTTCTTTTCTTTATTGCAATTTATTATCTTCAGCTCTGGAACTATACAGATAAGAAATGTCTCCCAGACTCCATCCCAAGACCATGGAAAAAATGCTCATCTCTATTAGTGGATATTAAATTTGCTGTCAGCCATGAGATGGGACAGACTTTTCCCCTTATTTCCCTTTCTCCTTCAAGTAGTTGTAATGCTACAAGATCCCAAAGCATGAATTCAGGAGTCCAGGCAACAGATAGCATCATGCCTTCCCAATAATTGCCCCAGAATTCCTGGGAAGCAAGGAAATTGTTGAAGCATAAGGAATACACATCAGAGATGACACTTGATTCTGTATATAAAGGTAAAGGGTGGAAATTGTTTTTGTGCTGCTATGTCATGAACCATATCATGAACCTGGCACTAATGTGGAAATATAGCAAGCATGGGACTCTATTTATAATCCTGGAACAAGATATATTCTTTCTTCTAGAAGCATCTGGAATAAACTTATAATCCCTGTGCCTTTAACCAGTGAGTTTTCACTAAACACCTAGATGGTTGTAGGGATACTTTTAATAAGTCTTGTTATGATATGCAAACTTTGTGCCTGGTCTGTTAGTCATTTCTCAGGGATAATAGCTGGGTTATCATTAAAAAAAAATTTAGAAAGCATTTGCTGCTAAGTGGTGGGGAAAGCAAACCAAAGAATCTATTCACCTCTCTTTCCTCCTGTTCCCTAGGAACCCTATGGTAATTCATGTCCTAGGAAAGTTTGGAAAAGGAAGGGAGGAGCAGGGAGAGGTTCTTGTTTGTCCTTCATTCTCAAAGAGGACCATGACATCAGGAAGGTGATGCCATTACTTGCAAGTGAATTGGATTTAAGTGAGGGAGGGCTGTGAAAAGTCACCAGCCTTACTTTCTCTTCCAGAGCCATCTGGGTCCAGTGGCGAGATATAGATCAGGACAACTGGAGATAGCCCCAATAGGGAGGGGAGATAATAATGTAAAGAGGAAAAACAAAACAGGAGATAAAAAAAAATTCCTGATTTAGATGTTTGGAATCAGTTCTTAGCCAGTAGGTCTCACAGTGTATAGAGTACCAGGAAGATTCCTCTTCCTGAGTTTAAATCAAGCCTCAGACACTTACCAGTTGTAAGACCCTGGACAAGTCACTTAATCCTGTTTGCCTCAGTTTCCTCATCTGTAAAATGAACTAGAGAAGAAAATTGCAAACTACTCCAGTGTCTTTCCCAAGAAAACCTCAAAAGGGATCACAAAGAATTAGACATGATTGAAAAACTACTAATTAACAACAAAAGCAACAATCGGTTCTCATCACTGTGACTTATCACTGTGAGGAAATGAACTAATTATGCTCAGGATTATATTTCTTACTAGTATGTACAAGACACATTTACCTCTTTCAAATGTATGGTGATATTATTGCAACTTGAAAAAAAGTATTATTTTCCACTCACCCTGGAATCCTTATAAATGATTGGGTTCAACATAAGGCTAATACATAGCTGAAGTCCCTATCCAGCACCTAGCCTACTAATGGTTCAGGTAGGAAACATAAAATAGAAAGGCAAGTCATTTGGATAGGATTTTTTTAAAAGGCACATAACAAGGAAAAATCAACAAGAGAATTGTCCTTAGTACACCCACCCCTTTGTTGTCCCAATACTCTAATAAGAAACTCTCAGAAATTCACACATTGTAGGTAAGAATTTGGGGACTTCTTAGAACAAATCCCTGGAAAATTCACTCTGAGATGAGAAAAGAATTAGCAATGTATGCCATATGCTTTGCCATCAAAACTGGAAGACATCTGCCACTTGAATCTCCATGACTATCTCTTAGATGTCAGTTGTGTCCTCCTTTTTCTCAACTACATTTCTGTAGCTCCTCGGAATGGTCCAGGAATTTCGTCACTGCTATTGCTCTACCCCTTATCAGCTCCCACAAAGATGTGAAAGTCTGATGTTCTGCTAATTCATTCTTTCCCTATAACTACCACCTGCTAAAGTTCTGCTGTCACTGTTGGTTTCTGTCACTGCTGCATGAAGAAAATGCCATTATTATATTTTAATGGAGGGTTTAACACACTCTATCAACTTGCTTATCTCTCCACATGGAGGATAATAAGGAATTTGCTTCAGAAGATTCGTGATGGATATGAAGGGAGTACCGTGGAGAGAAAGTAGAGCATATATTCCATAACTGGTTCCATTCAGCTAACCATATGATGAAGATTAGGCTTTCTGATTGGCTTTAGAAATCAACTCTGGTTTCTTGCTTTTTACTTCAATTACCCTGAGAGTTTTCAGTGATTCTTTGGCTTGTGACATTCTCTGTTGGGGGAATGAAGCCTCCAACCTTGGAAGCTGAAAAAGGTTGAGCAAGTATCCCACAGAAGTCTAGGAATCGGAGCCCAAGAGAGGTATTACAGTCAGCCTAATAACAATGCCTTAAGAAACAAGGAGAAATTTTCAGGACTTTCCCCTGCCCAAAGAACACTTAGATAAAGTTTCATCTAACAGTGATTCCATCTTTGGTGAACTTGATAGGACCAAAGCTATGTAGAAACTGAGCAAAAATTTACCCCTAGGTAAAGTACCATGGAGATACTGGAGGGAAATGTTTGTAAATTTGTGTTTGCCATATCTTTAAAGTAAATATCCCTTTGTAAAACCCAATTGATTTTCAGTGTTTCAATGGAACTAGACTGCTGGTCACTGACCCCTTAACAATGGGGGAACATAGCCAGTGGGAACTCAAGCTAATGTCAGTAGAGAACAGAAGAGAAACTGAGGATCAGTCACTTCCCTACCACCCCTCCCCCCCAAAAAAATATCCTGAGGGGGTAAATGTGGCAGCCTGGTTCTCAGAAAGTCAGCCAGAACATACATGCTATATTACTACTAACAGGTCATCTTTTCCTTCCTTCCTTCCTTCCTTCCTTCCTTCCTTCCTTCCTTCCTTCCTTCCTTCCTTCTTTCCTTCCTTCCTCACTTCCTCACTCCTCACTCTCTCCCTCCCTCCCTCCCTCCCTTCCTTCCTTCCTTCCTTCTTTCCTTCCTTCCTTTCTTTCATACTTTAAGGCTTGCAAAGCACTTTATTAGTCTTCACAATCACCTTCCAACTATTCTCATTTTACAGATAAGGAAACTGAGGTTCATCAAAGTTAAATGGTTTGCCCAGAGTCACACAGCCACTATGTCTGAGGTAAGATACCAAATGAAGTCCAATGTTCTTTTCACCATGCCATGTAGTGAGTGAGGTGGTCTGGAACAACATGCCTTAGGGATCGTCAATAAATTCTTAGCTATTAATCAATTCACAGCTTCACCAATCTGACTCATAAAAGGGCCATGTACCCAGAGGTTAGACTTTCAGATTCAATCTTTTCAATAAAGGGGAACTCAGAACTAACTTGTGAGTGACTAAGGCAAACTAAATTCCATTCATCTCCCTCTTGCCTGAAGGTGCTGGCTGTATGGGGTAGGTACCTCCACAGAATCTTTATTAGGTTGAAGATAAACACTCACAGCCTCTGATAGTGTATGGCTTGGCCTAAATATGTTACAAGGGAGGAAGTAGATCCAAGAGTATAAATGGGATTCCAATGGGAAAGCTCCCAGACTGCCATTCAAATAAAATTTCATAGGAGAAGTCCCTAACCTATGGAGCAGATAGCATTTCAAGACCCTGGGAGTTAAGGGATAGTGAGGGACTATAGCCCTCTACATGTAGATAGCTAAAGCATAAAAATTTCTTTGTTTCATGCATAACTGAAGGCTTTGCACTGGTAACACTGCAAATGGTAGTTCCCAAAACATATAAACCACCTAGGGGGACACAGTGACTTGGAGATTCTCTTACCACACCCTACAAGACTGTCCTGGTCATGACTATAGATGTTGCCTCTGTGAGGAGAGGTCTTGTGCTCAACTGAACCAGAAATGAGTCTGTACTAATAATAGAGGACCAGAACCAGAACCAGCAGCAGGGACTATAAACAAGCATCCTTGCTCCGTATTCAATATCAGCATCTTTATGAATGAATGTAGCCTGCAGGCTAGATTGTAATCACAGAGCCCCCAAGGGAAATGTAGTTCCCTATGCATCCTTGCCATTTCTCCAGCCTGGGGAAAAATGAAGGAAACACCAAATGAGATCTGAGGGAAAGAGGGAGAGTTAGGAGTTTGAGTGGAAAGAGATTTGGGACGAGAGTCATGCTGTAAGAGAAAGAGGGAAGCCCAAAGATTGTGGACCATAAAAGGGCTAATGACTGGGATCCTTCTCCCCCTTCTCCCCCCAGGAAGCAGTGTTATCCATGCTATCACAAACTGGAGCCTGAGGAGTAGTAGACTTTTTCTAAGGGGGCATCATCTTTTTCCTCGCCTCTCCCCACTCCTGTCTACTTTAGAGTTAAAAGAAAATTGTCTCCCAGTTGCCCTCCCTGCCTCTCCCTTCACCATCCCCCCCCCCCAAAAAAATCTACTTTGTAAGACTGATTCTTACTTATATAAATGAGTTTAAACTATATGAAGGCCATGTGGCTCCTTGTGATTAGAGTGGGATGAAGAGGGGGTAGCTGAGCCCTGAGGGGTTCTCATATTGTACAAAGTATATTAACTAAAATCCTCCAGATTTGGGGAGGTCACAAGATTCTCCCTGGGGGCTACCAAGCAGCAGCAGCAGCATATTTTTATAAGTAATTACATAATTATCTCACCAAACAGAACTTCTAAAATATTAATTCAAAGTCACTAACTTTTATTATTAAAAAGAGCCTCACCATCCGTTATTATTGAAAGCAAGAGTAAAGAGTTTGGCCTTCCCTTTGTGCTTGAAGCTACTGCTAAACTTCCTCTCCTACACTTGTGAGGGTTAGAGAATGAAGTGAGGAGTGAGTAGTGACCAGGAGAGATCTACCCTCCTCCCCACCCCCCAGCTTGCTCCAGAAAGTAGAGCTAGGCATAGTCTATGAGGATCTCAATCCATATTCTTTCCTATACTCTCCTTGCACTGGACAATCATTTATGACAACCAGATACTTGGGCTTAGAGCTTCTTCAGCCTCTGTAGCCTTTTCTAGCTAAATTTACAGCTTCTACCATGAGCTCCCAGGAACTAGTACTCAGCCATTAAAATTGCATTAAACCTCTGACAAGCCTCAGGATGGCACTAAAAGTATTGGAAGGACATGGAAGAAAAGGAGCTGTTGAGGGCCAGGGGTGCTGGGACCCAGAAATAGTGACATGCGGGTCTTGCCCAAAGAATTTGATGTAAGTCTTCCTTCCACCAAAGAAAAACAAAGTTTATCAAAGATCCTCCATATTGGGTAGACTTTTAAGAAATCTGAGTATTTGTATCTCTAACATAAACAGGACAGAGAGAATCCGAGCAGCTTCATAGTGGCAAGATAGATCTTATAGAAACAGAAAGACTATGGGACTGTGGGATCTAGGGTTGACCAAGTAGTTTGGGGAAGAGGGAGTCTAGGGAGGATCCTGGTGTGAGCGGCCAGTAGACTGGAGTGACTAGAGATAAGAGGCTTGGAACCAAGATAGGTTTAAGGGCTAGAAGTAGCCAAAGGAGAGCCGGTAACAGACAAGGGAAGGCTAGGCTAGGTTAAGGATAACGGAGATTTGAACATAGTGATAATAGAAAGCTTATGACCTCAGTAGAAAGCCAGATCAAGTGAGAAGATTCAAGGAGAGTTCAAGGAGGTGCCCAGAGCCCATACCCCATCAGAGCCACTGCCTGTATTCCACTGTCATGTTCAAGGATTGGTCCTGCCATACACAGTCAAGTATGAAGCAACATTAAAGTCCATGGAATACTCTCAATACCTCTTTCCCTTCAGAATTCCTTTAAAGCTCAGCTCAAACACCAGCCATTCTGGATTCTCGATAACAACTTTCCCTCACCCATACCCTGTTTTTTGTGAAGTTATTTCATTTGTGTTAACTTTGTGACCCCATTTTCGATCTTCTTGGCCAAGATGCTGGAGTGCTTCACCATTTCCTTCTCCAGCTCATTTTACAGGTGAGAAACTGAGGCAAACAGGGTTAAGTGACTTGCCTAGGATCACATAGCTAGTAAGTGTCTGAGGCTGAATTTGAACTCGGGTCTTCTTGACTCCAGTTCTATCTGGAACTCTATCCACTGCATTGGAACTCTAACTCTATTAACTGCCTCCACATGACCTTTACAAAGTATTTTGTTTCATACCTCTGATGCACATGTCTATCTGTTTTTATAATTAGCAGTATTATGTATCTTACCTTCCTATAACTTAGTGAGAGTTGGGAATTTTTCTTGACTAAGTTTGCATCTCTGTCAGGTCATGTCCAATGATCGTAAGATCTTGGATTCACAGATCTAAGGCTGGAAGGAATTTCTGAGGCTATCTAATCTAACCCCCTCATTTCACAGATAGGAGCTTACTAAGTGTATGTTAATTTGAGTTGAACTGGAGTCACAGACATAACTTGAGTAGTAAACTGACATAAGCTTAAACGGAATCTCAGCCTTTGCAACAGATGTCCCAATAATGTTGATGAGCAGATAAGCTGTGGGCTGTCACTTGGGAAAATGTGGACAGTGTGGCACCTCCACAAACAACATGAATGTGAATTCGTAACTCTCCAGGGGCATTTTCCTAAACCAGAAAAAGAAATATGTTTATAGTGAGAAGTGTTTCCACACATAGCATTTACCTCCAAGGAGGTCAGAGCAATTCCCCAAAGTCATGACCTTTTATAACTTCTCTATTTCTTTTTGTCCTATATATTGATAAAGCTCAAAATTTTGGATCAGGAGCCTCTCGTGGAAGTAAGCAGCATCTATGGAGGGTCTCTTCACTAAATGCTTCTTATTCCAAGAGTGAGTAACAACCCAACCAGGAAACCTGATCCTTCTTTCTCTCTGCTTAATTTCATCCAATCCTAGAAGATGACATCGCTCTATTGTGTAAAGAATATTTTTTTCATGGTGAGAGAGGGAGAGGATTTTGGCTAATGAAGAGCTGTTTGATGGTTGCATAAAAGAGTGAGGAACAGAGAACAGTGGTCAATTGCTAAAAAGCTCACCCAAATTTTAAAAATTAAATGCAGTACTTACTCTAGTGACCAGTGCAAGTGAATTCAAAGCAATTTCTTTTGACTAACGTATTCACCTCTGAACCTAGTTAGCCTCTTTCTCACTTCTATCTTTTTATTTCTTTCTGTCTCTTTCTCACTCTTTTCCCTTTTCTTTTCCTTTTAGCTATTTTTCATTTTCCTCAAAGCATTCTCTTTCCTTTTTCTCTCCTACTCCTCTATCCCTTCTGTCTCTTCTCTTTTACCTTTTCTCATCAGTTGTTTTTTTTTCCTTTACTAAGATTGGAAATTTTAAATCATACTTTGAATAATTTTGCTGTTCCTTATTTGAAAAAAAGAGTCTCCATTGAAGCTAACCCTTTTATATAGCCAAGAGGAAATCTAGGGTGTGTTCCAAGTCTATACTTCAGTTTTTTTCTCCATGCAAAGTAATATTTTGGGATGTCTACCATTTAATACAGGCTACATCCCTAAAGTTATCTTTGAAAGGAAAAATGTGGATAAGCATAGACTAAAAATCATGAAAATTGTAGGCCACATTTAGGGTTTGGAGGAAAAAGTATGGTCTATGTTGGAACCAATAAAGCATTTCATAGGAGTGTCCAGGTGGTCCTGGGAGCAGTGACAGGGACTGTAAGGAGCTGTGGCTCAGAAAGTGCCACATATAAGGTGAACTTCACAACTGAGCACTCACAATGAGCCTCTGTCAAATGATGGCACAAAGGTTCTTTCCTACCCAGATGGGAAAATGAAAACCTGGTGAGATGAAGTGATGCAAAGACCACATTTATTAGGCACTTATTATATGTCAGGCAGTGTGGTGAAAACTGGAGATAGAAAAAAATGCAAAAGAAGAAAAAGAAATTACAGATAGGCCAAAAAGTCCCTGCTTTCAAGGAATATACAATCTAATAAAGAAGAAAACATGTAAAATCTGAGTACATTCTAACTATATACAGAGTATATGATCATAACCTGAAAAGAGAAGGCATTAGCAGCTATGGGGATTAGGACAGGCTTCTTGTAAAAAACTGAATTTTAAGGAAGCCAGGGAAACTAAGAAGTCTATAGGACAACCGGTTTGAGGTATCTAAGGGAAAGCTGAAAAAAATATGATTCAGAAATAACTATATTGAGTCTTAGATGTAAGGGGGCAGAGTTGTGAAGGTAGGAAGGGGGTGAGAGAAAGAAATAATAGGGAGATAAATATGTGTATATTATATAGATATATTTAATATCTATATATAACATCCTATATATCTTAAACACACACTTAAGTGCACATTTATATGTATTTCCACAAAATACTAATGTGTTAATATTTTTTGTGGTCAATGCCTTGTCCTTCTCTCTAGACTAAGCTTATGGCTCAGGCCCTCAGCACGAGATTTAATTTGCGACCTGCAAAGAATTTGCAGCTGTGAATTTCTTCTCTTTTGCTTTACTTATCTTATTCCACAGCTGGAGTTGACTGAATTCAGAAAGACACATGAATGTGATCCTATGAAGAGAGGGACCTCTAGTGTTAAACTAGTTTTCTGCCTCGTAGTAATGACCTATTTATGAGTATTCTTTTCACAATACTCTTCAATTCCATTCAACATTTATCTTAAACACCTACTATGTATCTTTTAGCTGTGCTAGACTCAGGACACTGGGATTTCAAATACTGTATTAAAAAAGGAAATAAGTCCTGTGCTTCTTCTGGGGGTTGGAAAGGTAAGTTAAAAATATAATAGAAATGACTTAGAAAAGATTAGATTAAAAAATATAATAGAAATAATTGAGCAAAGAGTATTTATTGAGCATCTAGCATATGTCCATTATTATGGAAGACACATTTTCGCCCTAAGGAACCTTCCAGTTTAGTTGGGAATATGAGACTAGCATGCATTAATATATATATACATACATACATGTATACATATATGCATACATGTATACATATACACATATAGAGAGGAGAGACAGAAAGAGAGAGAGATGAGTGGCAGCATGGGGTAATAAATAGGCGAGACAAACCCAAAGCCATCCTTGTTGAGTATCCTTTCTATGTTACTGAGCTACTAGGGGAGGAGGGACCTGTGTGTCAGGCTCTGCCTATTCCACTGGCTCAGTTGCCAATCTTCTTAGACACAATGTCAAGTCATGGAGATACTCAAGGATTAAGTAGAAGTCACTGGTTCCTGGTGTCCTTTATCAAGGAGCCAAAATGTGGGGCCTACCAGAAGGGGCCAGAGCACATGCTAGGCTCCACAGTAAGTGTTTCTGTCTAGTAGATTGGGGTGAGAGGACCTTCAATGAGTCCATCCATTACAACACTATTCTTTTCTGACTTCTTCATTGTTGCTCTTCCCCTTATTTTTATAGTTGAAGAGGTAAATAATTTGCTCCAGTGGAAGTCAGTGAAAGTCCTTGCACAAAGTAGATACTTAATAAGTGTTTGTTAAATTGACATGAGCTAAATTGGATTGAGAGAAGAGATTGTTGCCATACTGGCTCAGGGGTCAAACCAAAAGACAAGGGGGCAGATCATCAATAACACTAGTGTTATTGAGTAAAATCTGAGGCCACTGCCACTAACACTCAACCATTTCTTGCCAAATGTCACTTTTCCACTTCCCTCTCTCTTATTATTTATTTTGTCCTTTTTATCCCATGTCTGTGCTTTAGAACTCCCAGCGGTAACACAGGGTTGTCACAGTCAAGGCTGAAAAGGTTGCTGATTCCTTGGGTAATATTGGACTTAGAGTCAGAAGACCTGGGTTTTAAGTTCTCAGTTTTCCACTTGATGGCTGTGTGATGTTGGTCAAGTTGATTTACCTCTTTGGGCTAATCTGTAAAGTAAAGAAATTGGACCAAGAAGTTGTTGTCACTCAGTCATTTCAGTCATGTCCAATTCTTCATGACCCCATTTGGGGTTTTCTTGGCAGAGATATTGCTGTGACTTGTCTGCAACTCATTTTACAAATGAGGAAATGAGGCAAACAAGATTAAATGACTTGCCCAGGGTCACATAGCTAGTAAGTATCTGAGGCCAAATTTGAACTTGGGTCTTCTTGACTTCAGGCCCAGCACTCTATCTATAGTACCACTTAGCTAGTTGGACCAAGAGGACATGAGATCAAACCTTACCTCTTGTGTTTACTACAAATGTAAATCTTGGGCAAAGACGTGTAACCTCTCTGGGACTTAGTTTCCTCAACTTTTAAGTGAAGGGTTAGATCAAATGCCCTTTGTCCCTTTCAACTCTAGGTCTATAATTAGGGCACTGAAGTTAGAAGATGATTCTATGCTCCCTTCCAGCTCTGACAGTCTGTGATTCTCTATGGATATTTTTCTGTTATAACAGGATAATAGATTTGGAGCTGAAAAGGACTTTAGAGATACTGAATTCAACCCTTTCATGAGGAAACTGAGGCAAAAAGAAGTTAAATAACTTGCCCAAGGTCCCATAGGTAACGTAACAAAGCCAAGATTTGAAACTAGGTTTTTGAGCTCCAAATGACCATATTCATTCCACCATGTTGCCTCTCATTCTAATCCAGGTATCTGCACTTATTGTCAGTAGCTTATGTGCTATTTCTAGTTGTCACGTTCTTCTTTGTAGGAAGGACGAAACCAAAATATGTTTTAAATAATTCTTTAGCTACTGTAAAGCTATTTGCATTCATAGCCTTCTATAAATCACCCCAGAGGATACCTGAATGCTAAAAAGTAACTGAGCTTTTAACAAAGTGATGTCAGCAAGGAAGCAGAACCCGATACAATGTAGTCACTGAGAACAATTCTGTTTTCATTTCACCTGTGAGTAATGATGACCCTTTTGCCATATGGCAGCTATAAGCTCATGAACAAACAAAACAAAGGACCTTGCCAGTGATAATCAAGTGGAAGCATTAGCTGCTAAGAAGATCTACGGCTTAGGAATTTTGAATCAGTTACATCTGTTGCAAAAATGGCAGCCATTCAGATTCAAAAAGTGTAATATCTGATCACCTGGGCTGTATTAAGCCTTAAGAGAACTCACTGGCTTGCATGGCCTCAAATGGATTTTTCAATGGAATGTGGATTTACTAATAAATAATGGACCAATGAGTAGAGGGCTGGCCTTGGTTTCAAGATCTGTCCCTCACTCATATTGGCTTTCTGACCCTGAGCAAGTCACTTAATCTTCCGGTTCTCTAGGCAGCTCTTTAAGACTCTACGTCATGGACAAATTGCTGATCTGTAGCTCTTGAATTCCCTACATCAAGAGAAAGAGATACTTTCTATCAACAGCTTGGCGCACTTTTTCCCCCAAGTAGGGAGAATCTAGCTTACACACGTTTAATGAACACTTAATACTCACAAAACCTAAACCTTAGAAAAATGTACCATGTAATGCATTGATCTTGAAGTCAGAAGATTGGGGTTACAGTCCTAACTCTAATACATATTAGCTGAGTTACCATGGGCAAGTCCTCTTATCTGTCTGAGCCTCAATTACCTCATCTATGAAATGGAGATAATAATACACTACTTACCTCATTGGGCTGTAATGAGAAAAGTATTTTCTAAACCTTAAAATACTATAAAAATATGAACTTGTAAAATGAATGATATCAAGGGATATTGCCACTAAGCTAAGGCAGCCTAAGGCAGTCTGAGTGCTCTTCACTATAAAAGCTATAACTACAAAACAAAGATCCACCACAGATACTTATTATGTGTATACATTGACTCCCTATTAGACTGTAAGGACCTTGTGGGCAAGGATTATTTTCATTTTACCTTGGTATCCCCAGATCCTTGCTCACTATGTGGCACATAGTAAGTTATTAATAAACATTTGTTGATTGGTTGGATAATCTTATTATCGATCAGTGAGGGCAGCCTCTCTAATGGACATTGTCAGTCCTGTGGAAGGAAGGAAGGAAGGAAGGAAGGAAAGAAGGAAGGAAGGAAGGAAGGAAGGAAGGAAGGAAGGAAGGAAGGAAGGAAGGAAGGAAGGAAGGAAGGAAGGAGGGAGGGAGGGAGAAAAGGAGGGAGGAAAGAATCAAAGAAGGAAACAAAAAAGGAAAGGAGAAAGGTAGGGAAGGGGAGATGGAAGAAGAAAAGGAGGGGGAGCCAAGATGGTGGAGTAGAAAGATGCACCTGCTCTAGCTCTCCCCCCATAGCTCATAAAGTACCTGTAAAAACTGACTCTAAATAAATTCTAGAGCAGCAGAAGCCACAAAACAATAGAGTGAAAGAGATTTCTAGCCCAAGACAGCCTGGAAGGCCAGCAGGAAAGGTCTATTGTACCAGGTTCAGAGTGGAGCACAGGCCCACCTTGGTCACACTGTATGGCACAGATAGAACTGGAGCAGGCTTCAGGGTGCAGAATCACGGGTAGCAGCTGCAATTTCCAGATTTCTCAACCCACAAACGCCAAACACAACTTCAAAGGTCAGTGAGAAAGCTCTTTCATCTGGGTAAGAGGGGAGTATAGTCTGGCCCTGCCCCTGGGCAGCAGCAGCATCCACTTTTCGAGCCTTCAGTCTAAAGACTCTAGAGGAATGGATCAGTTGATCTGAGTCTCGGTTCTGAGTGGTAGTCCTGGAATAGTGGAATTGATGGAGACTGTATAGAGGGAATCCTACTCACAGATCCTGGAGAAAAAAGAGTGCTTGTGATTGCTCATAGACCAGAGCACTGGCCAGGAGAGGAGAAAACTCTTCTCCCTTGATTGTGCCACCTTGGAGGAACTGAGGATTTATAGGTCCCTAGAGTATACTCTCTACTTGACAAAGGACTCAAAATGCCCAAAAAAGGGAAAAAAGCAAGACCATAGAAGGTTTTTAGTGATAAGGTATTTTCTTCCATTCTTTCAGATGAGGAAGAACAAAGCATACCATCAGTGGAAGACATAAAAGTCAAGGCTTTTACATCCAAAACCTCCAAAAAAATATACAATGGTCTCAGGTCATGGAAGAGCTCAAAAATGATTTTGAAAATCAAATAAGAGAGGTGGAGGAAAAATTGAGAAGAGAAATGAGAGTGATGAAAGAAAATCATGAAAAGCAAGTCAACAGCCCAAAAAACTGCTGAAGAAAATAACACCTTTAAAAATAGACTAACCCAAATGACAAAAGAAGTCCAAAAAGCCAATGAAGAGAAGAATGCTTTAAAAAGCAGAATTGGTCAAATAGAAAAGGAGATTCAAAAGCTCACTGAAGAAAATAGTTCTTTAAAAATTAGAATAGAGCAGATGGAAACTAATGACTTTATGAGAAACCAAACCATAAACATCCAAAAGAATAAAAAAATAGAAGGGAATGTGAAATATCTCATTGGAAAAACAACTGACCTGGAAAATAGACCCAGGAGAGATAATTTAAAAATTATTGGTCTATTTGAAAACCATGATCAAATAAAGAGCCTAGACATCATCTTCCATGAAATTATCATGGAAAACTGCCCTGATAGTCTAGAACTAAAAGGTAAAACAGAAATGGAAAGAATTCACCTGCTGAAAAACATCCCAAAAGGAAAACTCCTAGGAATACTGTAGCCAAATTCCAGTTCCCAAGTCAAGGAGAAAATATTACAAGTAACCAGAAAGAAACAATTCAAGTATTTTAGAAATATAATCAGGATAACACATGATTTAGCAGCTTCTACACTAAGGGAACAAAGGGCTTGGAATATGATATTCCAGAGGTCAAAGATAGGATTAAAACCAAGAATCATCTACCCAGCAAAACTGAGTATAATATTTCAGGGGGAAAAATGGAATTTCCATGAAATAAAGGACTTCCAAGCATTCTTGTTGAAAAGACCCAGAGCTGATTAGAAAATTTGATTTTCAATAAAAGAATCAAGAGAAACATGAAAAGGTAAACAGAAAAGAGAAGCCTTAAAGAATACATTAAAGTTGAACTCTTTACATTCCTACATGGAAAGATATTTGTAACTCATGAGACTTGTTTCAGTATTAGGGTAGTTAGAGAGAATATATATGTAGGTATATATGAGTATGTATGTAATTGTATATTATATATGTGTAGGTATGTATATGTACATGTGTGTATATGTGTGTGTATATATACACACATGTATATGTGTGTATACACACACAGACAAAGGGCACAGGGTGAGCTGAATATGAAAGGAAAATACCTAAAAAAATAAAATTTACTGTTGAATGGAATGTACTAGGAGTAAGAGAAAGGGAGAGGTAGAATGTAGCATATCATCTCACATACAAGAGGAAAGAAAGAACTTTTACAATGGAGGGGAAGGTGGGGAGATGAAAGGAAATAATTGAGCCTTGCTCTCATGGGATTTGGCTTAAGGAGGGAATACCACACACTCAATTGGATGTGGAAATCTATTTTACCCTACAGGAAGGCAAGGGGGAAGGGGATAGGAGAGGGAAAGTAATGAAAGGGACAGCGAATTGGCAAAGGGGATAATCAGAAGCAAATACTCTTGTGAAAGGACAGGTCAAGGGAGAAAATGGAAAAAATTGAGGGCAGGATAGGACAGAGGGAAATGTGGTTAGTCTTTTACAATATAACTATTAAGGAAGTGCTTTGTATTGTTACCCATGTATGATCTATATTGAATTGTGTGTTTTCTCAATGAGGGTGGGTGGGGAGGGAGGAGGAGAATATGGAACTCAAAGCTTTAAGAAAGAATGTTAAAAACTGTTTTAGCATGCAACTGGAAATTAAGCTATATAGGCAATCGAGTATAGAAGTCTATTCTGCCCTACAGGAAAATAGAGGGGAAGGGGGATGGAAGAAGTGTGGGTAATAAAAGGAAGAACAGACTGAAGGAAGGGGTGGATGGGGGTGCATGCTGTCCTGGGGTGGGGGCGGGGAGAGATGGGGAGAAAATTTTGAGTTCAAATTCTTGTGGAAGTGAATGTTAAGAACTGAAAAAAAACATTTTTTTGAAAGAAAAAAAAAAGAAGGAAAGAAGGGTCCTAACTATTTTCTATGCTATCTGACAATGTGAAAATAATGTTGTGCTGTTTTAATAATTAGAAAATGAATACTAGGTCTAGTACTATTTATCATTTGACTAAAACATTGCCTTATGTTAATTTTGGCTATTTAACCTGTTTCCTATTTCACTCTTCTCCTAATTTCTAACATCATAGAAACCTATAAAAAACCTTTGGTCCATTATGCAAAGGTCATTTTGATTTCCTGAAGCTTATATATTACCCTGCTTTTCATTCTCAAAGTCTCTACATTCTATCTCCTGTGATTTTCTTGAACACACTCCCTTACAAACCTTGATTTCTACACCTGCTGTTTTTCTTTCCCTGACTTCAGTCTCTCCCTTCTCCAATCTATCGTCCATGCAGGTGCCATATTGATATTCCTAAAACATACCTGACTTGCCAGTCTTCTGCTCATTAAGCTTCAGTGGCTCCCTGTTGCCTCTAGGAAAATATACAAATTCTTCAGAAATATAAAACTCCTTAAAATCTGGCTCCAAACTGTCTTTCCAGATTTATTTCATATTACTCCCTCCATGTACTCTTTTCTTTTTTTTGCTCAACAAGTTTCCTTGCTACTCTCCAAACTGGACATACCATCTCCTTTGCATGGTTTGTCTCCCAAGCCTGGTATTCCCTCATCTCCACCTCTTGGAATTCCTAGTGTCAATGTTCATTTCAAGTACCACTTCCAGCATAAAGCCTTACATTGGTATTTACTCTGTGTGTGTGTGTGTGTGTGTGCGTGTGTGTGACAGACGCACACACACACACACACACACACTGCCAAGATATCAGGAGACACCCTCTTTTCCAGAACTAAGGCCTAACAAGCAAGCTGTGGCCTGAGCTTGCCATAACAGTCCTTTCTTGCACTCACGCTCTGGATGATCTCAGCCACAGCAAGTATAGAATCATTATATTGCTTTGACCAGCACCACATGTTCTCTGAGCTCAAACACTGGACAAGTACTCATGTTCCATTCATGAAACCCTGCTGCGAATCAAACTTGTTCCATTGTTGCTGTGCCCCTCATTGTCAGGGCTACAGTTCACTGCACAGCCATTGTTGTAAGTATTGAGAGATCTCCCCACACTGCTTTGGGTCCCCCTACTAGGAGAAGGGCCCCTGCACATGTGTCTAATTTGCCTCCTTGCTTGCAAGCTGTTTCCCTCACTTTGAAATTAAACTTCTGTTTGACTCCTGACTCTCCTCATCTCTAGCCTGCTTTGGTTGGCTCCAGCTTGTTTCATCCAGTCAACAATACAAGTATAAGAGCTGGGCCTCAGAATAGATTTCTCCAGATGGGTGTAAGGTTAATTAGCTCTTCCCCTCCTATTAATAGGCCTCAAGTACCTTTTGCTGATTTCTATTGAGGCCCTGGGTCCTGCCCTCCAGCTCTGAATGGTGTATAAATACTCTGAGCTGAGGTTTTACCTTGGAGCTCACTCATTGGAAGTGTTTGTTTGGTCAGATGAGACTCTAGGCAGCCACTGAGGAACCCCCTGGCTTTGAAAACCCAGATGTTGGTGCTTCTCTCTCTGGTAACTATGTATGTATGTAATGGTCAGACAGTTGGATCTGTCTGTTGATCTGTGATGTATATATTGCTTATAGTCAGGCAGCTATAAGTCCTGTTTGTTGATCTTTCTTTCTGTTCATATTCTCTCTAAAGTTCAGGTTGCTGACTTTTCCCCCTGAACTAAGTGAATGATATATGTGCTTGATTAAAGTGATTGTTGACCCCTCAAAAGTTGCCTTTCCTTTTAGAAAATCAGATCTAAGAACCTGTGATAGCAGGCCTTCCTCTGTATGTCAGGGTGCTTGCTTTTATAGTGAGAAGGATGCTAATGAGGAGGAGAAAAATTCTGAAGAGTGAGGAGAGTAAGTTCAATTCAATTCAACAATCATTTTTAAGTACCTCTGTATGTTAAGCACTATGCTAGGGATACAAAGATAAAAATTTAAATAGCTCCTATCCTCAGTCAGTTTAGATTCTCCTAGGGGTAAATAGCACATACAGAATAAATCAATACTATGTGCTAAGCAATAACATATATAAAATATAAGATATAAGAATATATAAATATAATGGGTATAATGATATATCATATAGTAATTATGAAGATATATAATAATATGTAAACTATAGTAAGATATAATATAAATAATTGATTATCCTCATTCAAGTAATTAGTTGATCAGTTGTTTGTTTTCTTACAATTAAAAAAATTTGCTATATGAGATGCTCCTAGAGGTCAGAGATTGCATATATTAAGCCAAAATCTTTGTTTTTGAGCCCAAACCTACTTCCATGTGAAAATGCCCTCTGATTCTGGTTCTGCCCTTTGGTGTCAAACAGAATAATTCTAATTATTCTAATATTCTGGACAGGAATTATCTCCTTTTGTAATTCTAATCCTCTTTCACCAGAAAAAACATTTACAACCCTTGACAACAGCTAGTATATGTTTTCTAAGCTTTTTTCCCCCCTGAGGCTAACTATTCCCAGTTCATTTAACTGATCCTCATGCAATATGTTTCTTATCCCTTCATCATCCTGATTGTCCTTCTCTGCACACACTGAGGGTGGATGTCATTTTTAGAAGCAACTAAAAGTCATTTTAAGTGAAGCCTGATAAACATGATCAAACTCTCTTAATGAGATGTGATTATTCAGTGACTGTATGGTTCAGAAAGCAGTTCCAAAAGAGGAGAAATATTCTAGCATTACTGGAATAAGAATATGGATAATAATAACAATTAAAAATAAAATCATTTACATAGCATTTATGTTTGGTTATGCAAAGCATTTTACAAATGTCATCTAATTTTACCCTCATAGCAGCTCTGGGAGGAAGCTACTGTTATTGTCCCCATTTTACAGATGAGGAAACTGAGGCAGATAGAAGTTAGAAGTTACATGACTTGCCCAGGGTCACACAGGTAAGTACCTGAGGCAGGATTTGTACTCAGGTCACTCAGTATGACTCATTTAAAGGATACATACTCTTATGGTAGAATGAGCTATGGTCAATTTCAGAGGTTGGAGTTGGTTTAATCTTATTGTCTTACAGTTACACAAATATATCTTAATATGTGGTTTCTTCCCCCAGACAATATGTGTATTCTCTTTTGTTCAGTGGCCATTTAAAGTTGGGTTTTTTTTTGGTGGATTCAGGACATTTGATTGGCATATACCCAAAAACTGATTGATGATTTCCCAGTCTGTTGTGGCATTTTTTAATCCAACATCTATTCCAAATGTGTGAATGTGCCAAAAGATGATGTCATGACAGGCCCATGTCTTTACAAAAACAACAAGGAAAGTGGGGAAAATGCACTCTCAGAAAGGCCTTGGAGGTTTCATTCACTGATTTAGTCTAAGTATGCTGATTGTAAGTATGATGATTGGGTTTATCTCCCCAGAACTGACTGATGTGTGTCTAGAGCCATGAAGCTTTTTAGGAATCTTGAAGAGAAGTGTGGTTCCCAGGACAAAAGGTTAATAGGGCTTTTCGTTTCCATTTGTCTAGGGAGGGCAACCACATGCAAAAGGAACCTAATTTAAATCCCTCTTTGCCATCATTTAAGAGGCTTCCCTCTTGTACCATGCTCCCTCACCTCACATACATTCTATTACTGTTTTAAGGATCTCATAAATGACCATGACATTCCTATCTACAGACAATCTGATTATTAGGGACTATTTTAAACATCTTGAATGCTTCACCTAATTAATGATCTCATCTGTTTGGGGGCCTCTTCCAATACTACAGATTGCAATTCATCCACACCTCTTGTATTGTTCTTGACCACGTTCTCCTATCAACCTCTAAAGATGATCAACCCAATTTTATTCAATTCAACAGACAGTTATTCAACACCTTTTATATATGTAACAGCCCTCACAAAGGCCCTGAAAGTTATACTTATTTTTTTGCAGCTTGGGAAGAGAAGAAGCTAACCTGAGATCAGAACTAGTAGAATTTTTTCCAATATAGGAGGAGTTTTGGAGCAACTGTCTAGAGGAGAACACAGGAGAGGAAGGAGGAGGAGGAAGACAGGATAAGGAAAGGAGGGGAAGAGGAAGAAAGGAGGAAGAGAGAAGAGGTGATAGGGATTCACACACCTACCTGCATCCACATACATACAGGATCTCTATGGGAGATTATTGAAAGGTGACACCCAAATGGATAAGTGGAGAGGTATATGTGCTTTTTTTTAATTGATTGATTGATTGATTGACTAATTGATTGATTTAACTCAGGCACTGGTTGTAGTAGTTGGAGAGCTGAGGGAAAACAAACATAAGGAACTGACAAATCTTCTGCCTTTGCCTTACCACAGCATACATTTCTACTTGGAATTATAGATATAGATATACAGATATAGATATAGATATACACACATATGCACATATACATACATACACATAGATATACATATATACATATATTATATATATATTTAAATATATATAAATATATATATTTTTAGGACTACATTTGACAGATTTAACATTATATCTCATTAACACTTACGGTTCCTGGTTGGCTACATAACATTGTAGGACAAATCAGGGATGATCCAAGAGTTTTTTGCTCTCCAATTGGGGGCATCATTACAAGCCATTTCATAACTATACCTCCAAAAGCAGAATTACTACAGATTAGGTTATTTTAAAATCTGTCCTAGCAGAAATGAGTCTAACTAGTGACCATAGGTTACATCAGAAACAAAAACACCACCAAATAGACTAGGCTCTTAAAGACCTTACATCCTTCTAGGAGAAATGACATTCTTACCTGGTGAGCTGGAGACTTCCCTTGAGTCTTTTAACCTTGTCTGGGTACCTATGCAACTCCCACACTCTTTATATGCAGTGTTAGTTCCTCGCCTTCAATCCATGACAGGCCTATTTCCTTTTCTAATTATCCATTTCATAACTGATTCATTTTATGTCACTTTCTGGGCTCAAGTAACCCTAAATGCACCCTAATTAGGCCCACGTCCATTTTTAAAAAATCTATTTTCCCCCAGATTCATCTATACTCATATATAATTAATTAATATGACTAATATAACTACATCAAATTACATTATAATATAGCCAGTTAGTATTACTTTCTATATAAATAATATATTCATTTCTATCTCAGGTTTAGCCATTTAACTAATTTCTCTTTCCATGGATATAATTAGTACTACAGAGTCATTTTGCTTACTTTCCAGACTCAGGCTGCAGATCCAAAAAGGCACAGAAACTTCTGCTGTGCCACCATTTATGCATTCCCAAAATGCCTCAGGCTCTGCCAAATTGGGTAATAAGACCACAGAGCTTAGGGGGAAAACACTCACAGTTTTTGAGGGACACTTGACAAAGAAAGATAGGAACCCAATAATAATGGTAGCACAGTTTTAAACGAGCGCGTATAAAAGAAACATATCAATATGTACAATGTATAGTGGCTGCGATTGCTGCTTGGCTTTGGCCCCGGCTGTTGGAGCAAGTTAACAATTCTAGGCCTCCCCTTGAGGTCAGGGTAGCAAGGGGTGGAGGTGGGGGTGAATGTGGAGATGGAGGCTGGGCGGACCAGCTCCTCTCCACAGCACCTCCTGCACCAGAAGACATGGAATAAATATGACTTTACCTTGAAAAAGAGCTGAAATTTGCTCATGGTGGTAGGATTTCAAGTTCAACCCTGTAAGTTATTGTGAAGTGGTACAGTTTCATTCATTCTTGCTGTTTCAGAAGAATGGAGCAGAAGCCAACCCAAAATTCAAGATATGCTCAGAATGTTCCCTGATAAATCAGTTTTGTTGCAATAGATTCACGCCTTCATGTTACAGCAGAACTGACTATATGCGATGGTAATTTCTGGGACCTCAGCAGCCTTAAAATTAAAAATGAAAGCCAGTGAGGGCTGTGGGAGAAAAAAACAAAACACAACCTTCCTGAAAGCAGCAGTCTCTAAAATAGGGTTGGGTCTTTCTGGAGGACCATGACTGTGATCTGTGATCAAGCAGGTTCCACTAAAGCTGCAATGAGGAATATTCCCTTCTGAACACCCCATTCCCACTTCCCTATAACCTACCTCTTTGGGGTGTAAAGTGTGTTCAGGGAGGTCCAATATCTTTGGTGTGATGGCTGCCTAGCCCTTTTGGGGGCTCTTTCCACCTTTGGTGTCCACCTGTTCCACCCAACTCTCACCTGTGGCTCCAAGAAGTTGCAGCATATGCAGCGGCGACACCGTAGTAAACCACGTCAACAGGCCAAACCAGGTTGAGGGTAACCAAGGGGTCTCAAACCCATTAGTGAATTAAGGGGGCGTCTACCCCAAGCTTGTGAAGAATTCCCCTGGTGGAATGGGAGGAGGAGAAGAATTTGTTCCAATGGGCATGAAGGCAGATGAAGCAGGCGATGTGGAGTGCTTAGAGCTTGGTTAGACACCGAATGTACCAAGGTTATCCACTGCATCCTGAGCCATCACCAGTCATCTTGACTCTGTCCTGACACTGGAGTATGATGACTCAGGAGAAGAGAGTGAGGTTGACTCTCATGCAACTCTGCCTCACTTAAATCCAGTTTATGAAAGAATCGAAAGACATCACCCATTCCATTTCACTATTATGCCTTAAAGTCCTGTGGCAACACGCAAGTGATGAAGCAGCAGGTATGAATACACTGGGAGCTGTAGTAACAACCCTGAACACAGGTGGCCCAGGCCACAGGGTCCTTTCTCGCTGGAAGCAACAGTGGAACTCGGTAGACCCCTGGGTGTCTGAGCCTTTTAAGGATTGCGCTGCTCACCTCCGGGTGTGAGGAAGGGGTTAGAAAAGGAACTCTAAAAATTGTCTGCCTACCCAACACTGGCCTGATTACCGTGGCAGGCAGGGAATCCCACTATGCAGTCAAAACACAAAAATATGTACAAAATGTACAAAAACATTTGCAAAGATGATTCCACTCACCATCAGCACATGGAATGTGTGCACACTTATAGACAACACAAAATCCAGTGAGCCTGAAAGAAGAACTGCTCTTGTTGCAAAAGAACTCAACAGATATCGCATCCAAATAGCATCCCTAAGTGAAACAAAGCTGGCAAATGAAGGCCAGCTTATTGAAGTTGGAGCTGGATACACATTTTTCAGGAGTGGCTGCAGGGGAGGGGAGTACCGTGAAGCTGGCGTAGGTTTCGCAATCAAAACTAATCTAGTCAGCAAGCTGGTATGCCTGTGTTAATTTTGGCCTAATAATCAACACCAAGAAAACACAGGTGTTCCATCAGCCACCACCGCACCATCCATACGTGGAACCATTGGTTACAACAAATGGAGAAGTTTTGAATGCTGTGGATAAGTTCACTTACCTTGGTAGTGTACTTTCCAGGGATGTACACACTGACAATGAGATTGACATACGCATTGCCAGAGCTAGCTCAGTGTTTTGGAGGCTCCGAAGAAAAGTTTGGGAGAAAAAAGATATTAGACTGACTACCAAACTGAAGGTCTACAGGATTGTTGTGCTGACCTCATTGTTGTATGCCTGTGAAACGGGGACAGACTACCAGTGCTATGCCAGAAAACTGAATTACTTCCATTTGAACTATCTTAGGAAGATTCTGATCACCTGGCAGGATAAGGTACCAGCCATTGAGGTCCTTGCTCAAACTAAGCTGCCAAGCGTTCAGACTATACTTCAGAGAGCACAACGCCTATGGGCTGGCCATGTTGTTCGAATGCAAAATGTATGCTTGCCAAAAAGACTATTTTATGGAGAACTTGCATGGGGCAGGCGATCACATGGTGGCCAGAAGAAACGATACAATGACACCCTCAAGGTCTCTCTCAAGAATTTTGGATTTGACTATGCAACATGGGAGACACTAGCCCAGGACCACTCAGCATGGCGTGCCCACATCAGAAAAGGTGCTGTGCTCTATGAGCAAAGCAGAATTGAGACAGCGCAAAATAAACATAGGATACACAAATTTGGAGTAACCACCCCAAATGTTCGTGCAGACTATCTGTGCCCAATCTGTAGTAGAGCATTTCAAGCTCCTCTTGGTCTGATCAGCCACAGTCGGACACACTGAAACTTCACTTTATCATGGTGATGTCATTTTGGTCCTCTTTGAGAACAAAGGACAACGACCAACCATAACCTACCTCCAACATCATTTTTGTTTTGGGTTGGATAGACTGAGCTGAACTATTGCATAGATAGATAGATAAATAGATAGATGGATAGATAGATAGATAGATAGATAGATATAGATATAGATAGATAGACATGTAGATGGATGGACGGACAGATGCATGCATATATGTGCATAAAGACATACAAACATGTGCATACAGATATGTGTATATATAAACATGTGTATGCATATGTATAAATATGTGTGTATATATACATACATGTATATGTGTACATATAGAGATAATTTATAAATATATAGGATTGAGCTTTTAAAATATTTTTTAATTGATATGCACACAATCCAAAAAGTTTGGAGATCGCTGTTGGAAGACTGGACATTTTCCAAAAAACCTTCCTGAGCTAAACTACCTAGGAAGGGTGGAGAATCTGCATCTTCCAGGTCACAGGTGACCCTCTCAATCCTCAAGAGGGGCCCTTTGAATCCAAACTTCACAGTACAAATCCCCTTAATAAAAGAATTTGTTCTGTAAAACTTGGACTCAGTCAAAAGGCCACACTCAAGGACCTAGAATGCCACATGTGGCCTCAGAGATGAAGGTTCCCCACCCCACTCTTTTCTGAGCAACACATATTCTATTGATACCTTTAAGTCTTTCAAAACCCCAGTTTATTTTGCCAAAAAACAAACAAACAAAAAAATCAGGGCTAACTACTTAGCTTTCTATTAATCAAGAAACAGCCACTAGGGGGCTCAAGAGAACCTTTTTTCAGTGGTTGTTCCACTGTAGTGTCTTCATTCATTTGCTCTTTGCTGGATTTTTATTAGTTTTCATTTCCCTTAGCACTTTACATTAATATTTCTTTAGACTGCTCATCATATTCTTATGAAGGTGGGCAGCACAACTCACTTTATGACCAAGGAAATTGATTAATAGAGTCAATTAAGTAACTTTCCCAGCTGAAGCCATTAGGCCATGGAGGCAAAATGAGAATCATGGTATGTCTGAGCCAGAAGGGCCAGTTAGAGAGCAAATCCAACCATTCTTTTAGAGATGAGGAGACAGACACTGAAAGCGCTGATCGTTAGTTTAGACAGAGCCAGAACGAGAAGCAACGGACTCCTGGTCCCCATGGTGGGTCACTTGCTTCATCAGTACTTCTCAAAATGCTTTAAGCAGGAACAGACTGCTCATGCACAAGGTTTCCTTGTGAACTTGGCTCCTGATGTGAGACAGGAGAAATTCCCCATATCCCCTTGTTAAAAGAAGGGAAAGTCAAGAAGAATTTTAATCTTTGGCACATGTGAACTGATGTAAAAAAGGAGAAATACTTCACCATTTGAAACTAGTGGTATCTCTCTGACAGGGAGATGGCATTCTGAAGGTCAGAAGTGAACCTCATAGATGACTTTTCCTAAGGAGTAGCATGTACGGCATTCTTTCACTGTGCCTGCAGGTTATTTTTGCTTGTTTTGTTTTACTGAGTACTAAAGCAGTTTCCAGGGAGGTCAAGAGGGAGACTAGAAATGGGGAGCTGAACTTTGAGGTACTCTAGCCTGAGGGGCCACTGCCTGAGGTTTGAGGCACACTGTCCAGTAGCTGCCAGAGCTCCAGGGGTGGCAGCTGTCTCTGCTTTCAGTGACCAGAATGGGACAATGGTTATTTGGGAGAAGAGTTAGCTGACTGTGAAGTAAGGTCTCCCCTTTCCTTCCCCTCTTCTCTGCTAAAATAAGAGAAGCTGATTTCAAAGGTTATTTTGTTATGAAAAGTTACTTTTCTAACTTGTTTTTCAGTCTTAAAATGTTTAATAATGATATGAGTATTATTATTCCAGACCCCTATTTCCATGGCTCTTTAATTACCATAGATCCAAGTGTTTCTTAAGTAATAAAAGCTGACATTTATACAATGCTTTAGGTTTTGAAAACAGATATCCATATACTTGACCTAAATTCCATGATCCTCACAATGATCTTGCAGTACTACTAGAGTACTCATTGGAATACTACTGCTACTCCCTTCCACCATTTTATAGGTGAAAATACTAAAACTTGGAATTAGAGTCACTTGCTAATGGTCACAACAGCTGGTTCACAAGGCAGATTTCCAACAGAGAAACCATTTTGACCACAGGTCTAATATTCTGTCAACTACTCCAATGCCACTTTGTTACTTTGTCACATCTAACTTCTTTTTAAGTAGTCTGAATGTCTTTTGTGTTAGATAAATCTGACTGATGTTTATCTCCTATTGGTTTATCTAGGAAGATAAGGGAGGACATTGGAAAACAGGGATAGTCAAAAGACCAGAGTTTGAGCCCTTGTCCGTGGAAGTGATAGACTTTTTCCTGCAAGGAAGCAGAGACAAACTGGTGGAGAAGCTTATGATTTTGATTTATTGATTTCAGAAGATCTTCCCAACAGACAGAAAATAAACTGAATCTGGGGTGGTGGTGGTGTTTTTTTTCCTTTGCTCTAGGATAAAAGTTAGTCAATGTACTATTTTGCTGTCTGGGACAACTTGAGGCTGCCTTGCTCACTTCCTTCTTCCCCCTCTCCCCACCTGTCATGCATGTATGTGCAGAAAAAGCTCTTTGCTAGAGTCAAGGACAATGACCAAATAGAGTAGGAACTGAGAAAAGGTGTGGCTGGACCAGGTCAGCAAAGCTCACATTCCAAAGGTGGGGGCCAGAGGAGGAAATATTTTTTTTTAACCATTTCGATTTTATCTCCTACTCCCAAGGTACAGAAGGCTACATACAGATTTTTCAAAAGTACCTAGGTAAACTCTCCATCTAAAATTACTTATTTCCATATAAAATCAGTTGCAGAAACTGAACTGGAAAGATCTGATCTTAGCTGTATTACTCGTCATGGCATAGGTAGCTGGCCTCACACCAAGGACCTGAAATTCTTCGGAATCTTGAAATACTAATGAAACAAGGCACTCTAGCTGTATAGCAACATTTCATAAATACACACACACACACACACACACACATATTATATATATATACACACACACATATATATGTCCACAGGCACTAGATGGCAGCATTAAATATTATTAAATATTATTTCAAAAGAAGTTCTTTAAAGAAAAATATTTGTATTTGAGGAAATATATTTGAGTACTTCAGGAAAAATATATATATCTATATGTGTGTGTGTGTGTGTGTATGTGTTTATGTGTGTTCCCAATGAACTAAAGTAACTACTGTTCAGCTGTTTTAATAATATAAAAAGTTGGCTTGCTGAATTTTATTCTCATTTACCTTATATTGTCAAAACATATTGTAGGTGTTTGTCATATTTACCTGTAAACGGATACCCTTTAGGTGCAAGAGTTCTTCATTCATTATGGGTAGTTCCCCTGTGAACAGGGTAGAGGGGCATCCTGAGGATTTCTACTGGGCTTCAATGCCTTTTTTCCCTACCTACCTGGCATCAGACTGGAGCAGGGCCTCAGATTTATGAAATATAGCTTTCAGTGGTCAACTGCTTCCTCATTCTGTACCCTCCTCTCTTTTCTGCTCCTTCCACTAAACTTTCCCTGCTCTTTCTGATGCCTCCAGGCTGTCCACCCCATAAAACACTGCATACTCTGGGCCTATGCCAGGTGAAGACGTAGGATCAGAGTGGTAAGGGACTTTCGGTCATCTAGCCCAACCAATATCCAGGGAAAGGAAAGGAAACAAGCAATGATTAAGTATCTACCATGATCCAGGCACAATGCTAAGGGCTTTTACTGATATTTTCTCATTTGTGCCTCACAATAACCTAGAAGGTAGGTGCTAATAGTATCCCCCATTGAGGAAATGGAGGCAGACAAAAGTTAAGTGACTTGCTGAGGATCATATAGTAACAAGTGTCAGAGGTGAGATTTTAACTCGGGTCTTCCTGACTCTAGGTCTGATGCTCTATATCCAGTGCCATCTAGTCCATATACAACCTCCCTAACAACATTTGGTCTATACTTATTAACCGCTGGTGACAGCAGACCGCCATTTCTCTGGCACTGCCCATTCCAACTTCAGACACCATTAATTATTTATTTAATAACTTAATTTAATTAAACTTAGTAATTTACTTAATTATTAAAAGGAGTTTTCTTTCATTAAACCAAAATCTGCTTCTCTGTGATATCTGCTCCCTGGTTCTAACTCTGCCCCTTAGGGTTGAACAAAACAATCCTAATATCTCTTCTACTTGAGAGCCCTTCAGATATTTGATGATAGCTATCCTGTCCCCCTTTCAAAGTTCCTCTGAAACTAGAACAAGGGGACTTAGGTGAGCGTGGACGCCTGACTACCTTTTCCATTTTTTTCTCCCTTTGCTGAGTAGGAAAATGTGCATCTATACTGAAATGTTTGTGTCCAGGTTTGGAGGTGACTCTGTGCATTCTAAAGGCCCTGCATCCAAATGACAGCCAACAGATAGAGCTTCTGCACCAAAAAAGACTGACATCAAGATGAGGCCTAGTCCTGGCTTAACTGTTCAGAAGGCAGGGAATCTGGGAGATAGGGGAACAAAATAGTTCAAGGATGAGGTGAAATGTAGATATGCTTACTTAGCAGTCTGGAAACTTTGATGAGGTTTAAGTATCAACCTCTCAGGAGAACATAACAGTAGTTATAAATGAAGTTACTGAAGCCTGTTTTAAAACTTGCAATTAATGTATGCTTGTGTTTAGTGTTTTGAAAGAAAAAGTTCACCCTTTTTTCAGTAGAGGCAGCCTTCTTCCCCAGCCCACTGCCTCCAGTCTAGATTACAGGTGTGGACACAATGAGAGGGGTCACTGAGAAGAGAAAGGTGATCACATACCCCTTGGGCTCAGTAGCAGCTATTACAGTCATCCCTTCCACTTTGCAACTTTCCCCATCGTGGTTTTGATATATCACAGCTCTGCATAAGAAATTAAATGGGAATTTTAGGGGAGTTTTGGGGAAGCCACAGATGACATAAGGCCAGCAGACAATACAGAAAAAGTTTAGAAGCTCAGAAATGCATAAAATATATGTACAATATAGTATAATATCAACTCAAATTTTAGAATAAGTTACTGTAAACACCTCAGAAAAGAAAAAGAAAATATTCTGACTTCTCTGCTACAAAGAGAGGGCCAAAAATTTTATGTGGATTTTCTAGATCAAGGGAGTACTGTGACCCTAACCCCCACAATGTAGAAGGGATAACTGTATTTCTCTGCTACAGGCACAGCTTTTTTCACATAAACTGAAAGGACATCTACTGAAACATATAGGGGATCCTCTCCATTTCATTTGTTACCCATTCCGCTGTGGTTTATATTTTCCAATTTGTGTTTACCCTATCCCTTCTTGAAGCTTATATATCAATACCTCTTACAGAGGATGAAGAACTAGAGAAATTCTATAAGGAACTTGATAAAATTCTCCAAACCATGTCAACATACTCCTTGATACTTGATGACTCCAGTATGAAGGTAGGTCCAGGGGAAGATGATGAACAGTATGGCGGAGAATATAGTTCAGTGTTACTTTTTGTTCATTCATTCCTTTGGTGACATCTTTGACTCCATTTCGCCTTTATAACTCCTTCTCTACAATGCGTTGCATCCTGTTTATTCCTACCTTGCAACTCTGCTTTGTCCTTTGAGTGAATTTCAGTTTCAATTCTTTGGACATTTTAGTGCTCCACGACTCAGAGCTATATAACAACCTTGGAAGAATATTATCACCAGCAGGTTGAACCTTAGTTTTAGAGCCTGTACCTTAATAGATAGGAAATGACTGATTATTCGCCTGAAAGTCATTTCAGAATCTATGCACAGTCAGATCATTGTCTAATTAGAGCAAAGTTAAAAATCAACTCCATACTAAAAGAAAAGGAATAATGTGGTGTCACTGTGTAATTGTGAGAATTACAACTTGAGCTATTCAAAACACTTACTTGGACCAATTTTAATCAATATAAAATAATGCCACAATGAGGAGGTTTAAAAAAAAAACAACCCTAATATTTACTTGGGTCAGTGTCTAGGCCTAGCCAAGAGACACAGCAGTCATGAGCAACACCAATTTAGAGTATTAACTCATTTACAAAATGTCATAGAAAAGATTGGTAGGTTATGAGCAACATCACCTCAGAAAACAACAAAGAGAAGAGAAAAAGAAACAAAATGGTAGAGAGCTCATGAGCCCCACATAAGCTGCATTATTCCAAAGAGCCTGAAGTGTTCTTTGTGAACATGAAATTAAGCATTCAAAAAGATGATGTGGGAGGTATAGGGCAGACCAAACAGTCACCAAAATCTGTGCTAGGTATGACACGAATGGTTGATTTTCAAGATATTCCAAGGAGGGCAAGATGCCGAAAAAGGAGAAAGAATAAAATCACTTTTATGTTCCTGTTCTAGACCTCACTGGATATTACTTACCAGAGGATCATTGAACAAAGGTATGTCTGTCATCACATCATTCAATTTTGTGTTATCGGACCATATGTATAGGAAATATCTTACAGAAAGCTTTCAGGGTTCATTTTTCTCTGTGACACATCAAATGTTTTCCTATAAATGATAATAAACAATACAAGGCCTGATACTTTCTATACTTTAGGGCTAAATCTTTTTCAATGTGATGATGTAGTCTGCCGTTGAAAATGCTTTGCAAAGGGCTGCTAATTGTCTTATTTTCATCAAGGATACGTGTAAAGATTCATAAATGTGAGAAAGTGAGGACTAGTTATTGATATCCCTCTCTCCATTGAAATAGACCATTGGTTCATAGATCTTGGACAGGGACTGCAGATTGACTCAGAGAATAAGGTTATGTAAGATAGAGGAAAGAACACTGGCTTTGAAGCCTGAGGATTGCTTTACATCTTCCCTCTATCCTTGGAAAATGACTCATTTAACCTCTCTGGGCCTGTTTTCTCATCTGTAAAATGTAAAATGAGGGGATTGAACTAGATGGCCTTTGAATTTCCTTCCAGTTCTAATCTTATGATCCTATGATCTATAGATATATCATTAATTTAAAAATTTTTTAAATGATATTTTAAAGCTAATATTTTTTAAATTGTTATTTATTATTTAAGCTAATATTTATGGAACAAAGGGGTGGAAGGTGCCTTGGAGGGAGGTTGGAGGGAGCCTGTTAAAAAGATGGGGCTTCCAAAAAACCCAGTGAAATGGATCAGAAGTGATTGGACATTACTGGAATGGGCATGGGTTCATGAAGATGGAACAGGAGCATGCAGCTTGCAGCTAGGGCAATAAAGTTAGAAGATACGAACGGGCAAACTAATATGATGGAAAATACACTAGAAAAGCATTTGATAGCAGGGGAAGAGGACTTCTCAGTAGGCAGAAATTAGTCAGTGGAGGACCTTATGGAATTTACCAGTCCCCCAAATTCCAAATACAGTCTAGAATGTTTATATTTTAGAGGGTTATCTGCACCAAGCTTCACTCCCAGGGGTTGTAATACCACATTGCCTCTATTTCTTTATATACAAAATGAAAAGAGGAGAGGATAGATTCTGTAGTGTCTTCAATTATAAGTTGGACATGCTCTCTAAGGATTCTTCCAGTTCTAACATTCTTAGCTTCTAATTCCATGAAAGGTTTCAACTTGCAAACATTCAGCTTACTTCAGCTAGTAACAATTTAAAACAAGATTGCTTGTTTCATTATTTTAGTACCTGAGCTAAAAAAAAGGGTGGGGGGGACTGGACCTATGATTTAAGAAGTGTTAGGAACTCCTGAATTTTCTTTACCAATTCAGGTTAGCACTTTCTCTGAAGCTCAGTCTTACAGAGTTGCCTAGAGCTCTGAGAAAGCTGTGACTTGTCCAGGATGCAACCATCAGAGGCAGTATTTGAATCCAGCAAACATAGCTGCTAAATGTTCGATGCTTAATTCTCCAGGTAAGCTACAGCCAGTGAATAACCTAAATCAGCTAAGTCGATCTCTCAAAAGTGGCATGCTAAATTTTCATTAATTTATGACCTCTCAGACTAACAGGTTTTCTAAACACAGTATTCAGGGCTCTGAACCAAAGACTCACTTGGGTAAACTACCCAACAGAACCCACTGGCAGGAGAAGTGATTGGAGATACCAAGGATCAGGTTCCTAGCAGCATAGCAACCTAAGTTGTAGTGGCTTGGAGAAAAGGTCAGACAGGAAAGGAAGGGCAGTAGGCCTGGATTTCCAATGCACATAAATGCATATAATCTTCTGTAAAAGCAATTCTACATGAATCACTGTGTGCCCCTTAAAATCAGTCTTCTTGCCACCTTTAGCATGCATGTCATAAGTTGTTGGCCCTTAGCCTAGACATAACCTGTTCAAGATATAGGCCCGTAGAAAGATCATTCAAAATATCCAGAATAGCCACAGTTTGGTAGCATGATATCACAAAAAGAAGATAATGACTTCATACATTTTCTTTCCATTGACAAAAGTTATTCTGAAAAGCTTGCTATAAAATTGGAGAAATTTGGTGTTATAAATTTGTATAAGATATTACCTTTATCTACAAAATATGATAGGGCCTCTTCTCAGCAATGTAAAGACCTAGAACGTTTCCAATCCGTATCCAGAGAAAGAACTATGGAGTCAGAACACAGAATGAAGCAGACTATTTTCTCTTTTTGTATGTTTTATTTTTTTCTGTTTCTCCCATTTGCTATATATTCCTCTATGCAACATGACTAATGTGTAAATGTGTTCAATGGGAACCCATATAAGACTGCATGCCATCTAGGGGAGGGAGTGAGGAAGAGGGAGGAGAAAATTTAAAAGCTTCTGGAAGTAAATGTTGAAAACTGAAAAAATAAATTATGATAAATATGATGGGACCTTTTCCCCTTACCAACTAAATCACAGATATAAGAGAAATGAAGGGAATTAGTGCATTGACTATATCACAGGATGAGAGTGCAATCTAGAGAGATCCAAAGGTCAACACCCAGGTGAACTTCCAATATTCTCAATGGACAAAAATGGGTCCAGGCACTGATCAGTGGCAGAAGTGGATCTTGGGATCAGTGTAGGAAATAACAATCGGGCACCAGGGAGAACCAATCAAAACTCTCATTTCCATTACCTGACCCCATTATTGTATGCTCTAAGGGATAGTCTGCCATTCAATTGATAGTAACAATGTAAATATGTACTTTTTTTATAGATCTGAAATTTTATCAGTATAGAGAACTCCCTCTACCAATACACATCAGCAACTAGTCTGCAATTCATAATCTTGGAGGATTGCCTGGGAGTCCGAGATTAAACAACTTGTTCAGGGTCACACACAGACAGCTACTATTAGTAAAAGGTAGGACTCGAACCCAAGTTATTCTATCTTCCAGGATGGCCATCTTGTATCCACTACATCCATGGTATGAAATTCAAATAGAAAAGATCCCTGCCTACTGCAAATTGACTGAAAACCATAGTATGTTGTATCATATATTTTGTTAACCTTTTCCAAATTACACTTTAATCTGGCTCAGGCCTCCCTCTGGCTGGGAGTTTGACAGCTCTGTCCTACCCACCATCTGTCAGTAACTGCATTACAGGCAAAATATATCAGAGCTTTAGACTGGACACCTGTGGGAGAGAGGGAACAAAGGTTCACCGATAACCTTGAGGAGTACAACTGGGAGTGGAAATCTGGAAAAAAATGGAGGTTACCTCGTAATCCAAGATGATGTGGGAGGAGTAATAAAATCATTAAAGTTGGGAGTTTTTCTTCTATTTTCTATTTCCTTCTATTCTGGGTTTTCAGAGTGTCTTGCTTTAAAAAGCACATCTAAATGAAATATCATCCAAAATCTCATTTGAGCCATTCTCCACCTACGTCCCTCACTAAATATTTTTGTACTTCAGTGTGTTCATCTTGCCTCTTTTAAATCTATTAGGGTAGCATTTACTGTCAGTGACTCACTCATTGGGCACTGAGCCCTTACAGCCATTTACCCTTGATTATCTCTTCCTGTGTCCTTGTTTTATCATCCAGTCCTAGTTGCCAGTTATCTATTCGAGGCCAGTACACAGGAGGGGTTTGCTAAGCATTGGCTGACTGATTGATGGGTAGGAACTCTTGTTCTTCAAGAAGGAAAGAAAAAAATGGCAGGAGAAAGCACTGAAGAAGAAGCTAGAGAACTAAAACAAACTAAACAAACAAACTAAAACACTTCTATATCTAAGATAGTTAAGTAACTAAGTCTGTTGCCAATGCCATTCATTTGTTGTTCCGCTTAGAAATGTGGCATCATGAAAAAAGAAAAGAAAAGCTAATTTGGATTCAAGAAACCTGGGTTCAGTTCCCAGCTGAGTTGGGCAATCCTGGACAAATTACTTAGGTGTCTTCATTTGTCTGAATTCTATGATTGTTCACTCTATATAAAAGTGGGCCCATAAAATGATTCCCACCCAATGTGTAATAGAGCTGACAGCAGATTTTTCTGAATCATGTAATTTGCTCTTTTTCATCTTAGCACCTAGAAGATACAATGTGTAACTGTGTCCTGAGACTTGTAGAATGAATTTGGAAGCTCAAAATTAATTTCTATAAGCAAGTTGCCCAGAATACTTTTCAGGTTAGTGTGTTGTCTCAACACAAACCTCAAAAAAAAGCTTGAGTTGTCCAGTATTGATGCAGCTGAACACAAGCTTCTGTGTAAATAAGTCATTTATATTTTTTCAATTAACAAGCATTTATTTTCTCTCCTTCCCACTTCCTGCCCCCAGTTGAAATAAGAAAACCCAAACTTGTAAAAAAAAATTTAGTCAAGCATAACAATTTTCAGCACTAGCCCAGTCCAAAAATAACAGCTAGCCAGGCTCAAAATATCCCATTTGATCTTGACAACCACCCAAGGAGGTAGATGCTGTTTCTCATGCTATTAGCCCATCCTTGCCTTGCACGCCTGACATGAGGTGCAAAGGTATTATGGCTCTTATTATGCCTCTGTGATGGTTTTTGATGTGACCAATCAATAGTCAGTCAATCTCTATATTCATTTGGTGTTTCCACCTAGTCAAGATGGTTGTAGCATGTGCAGCGGCCACACTCTGGTAAAACCATCTCAGCAGATGGGCTAAACTAGGCTGAAGATAACAGACAGGCCTCAAACCTGTCAGTGAGGTGGAGAGCAAGGTGTCTATCCCAAACATTTAAAGACTCCCCAAGGGCAGAAAGGGGATGGGGAGGGGAAATGAGAACAATTTGTTACAAAGGCCATGAAAGTAGCAAAAGCTCCGCTGGAGTTCTGTCACACATCAAAGATGCCAAGGTCATCCGCTGCATCCTGGGTCATCACCAGCTATCTTTTGTCCTGCCACTGGACTTTGATGAATCTAAAAGAGAAAGATTGTAACTCAGCCTCACTTAAATACCATTCACATGCTAATGGAGATGTCCTCTTCGAAAATGGATGAGCACATATGCTAGTGTTATCCCCATTTTACAGATGGGGAAAGTGAAGCAGATAGCAGTAAAGTGACCAGCCCAGGGTCACACAACTTTGAAGAACTCAGGTCCAGTTCTCTAACCACTGTGCTCTCTAGCTGTTTCTAAGCATAATGTTCTAAAGATGAATATACAGAAATTGGTTTCTTTTAGCCCTCTAAAATTTTTTAAAATTAAAAAGTATTTATTTTTTCTACCTCTGACTTGCTTCTTCTAAGAGTTTAAATAACATAGAAGACTCAGGAGTGGTTTTGTTATGTTCCAATTATCTTAAAAGAAGAAAGGAGAGAGGGTAAATTTTCTTTTTAATGACCAGTAATCACCATTTTTTCTAGTTCCTATTCCATCTTTGTAGTCACCAAGGAACTCTTCCAAACCCCTCCCTGACCTGCTCTGAGGTTTGACCAAATCCTTGAATTTAAAAAAGGTGGTGAGAGAAGAGTTCATTTTAGTTGTAAGAAGGTGACATTTGTAATCATAAGAAAAAGGCTGGCAAATTATCCTATTCTGTTACACTAGACTTTCTACATCACCCAAGAGTGGAAATTTGTGAGATATGAGTTCATTAAATATTCTGGGACTAATTCCAAAGCTTATAATGCTGTAGAAAAGCAGTAATTCATTACTTATTTACCACTTCCTGGCATTCCTCTACACCTAGATGCCAGCCAATAAAAATAACTGTGGGAAAAATCCTAGCAAGCATCAAACCCACAATTCCCTTAATTGCTGGTAGTAGTGGAAAAAAACTAAAGGGGAAAAGTTGTTTTCCTGAGACTGAAAGATGCTTGTGAACTCTGGATCCCCATTGGCTGCACCCCTTTTGTAGACTGAGAGTTGCAGCTTGTACTCAGACCACAGGGTTGAAGGCATTTCAACACATTAGATGATCTGGAAAAGGAAGAAATAATAACCCTGACAGCAATTCAAAATATACAAGACACTGTGCTTCCTACTGGGGGTAGAAGAGTAAAAAAAAAAAAAAATGTCAGTCACCATCCTGAAGGATATTCTACAAAGAGAAATGACATATTCAGGATTGTTAAATATTCAGCGTGAACATTTATATAGAAATAAGCAGAAATCAGCAAATGCTACAAATTAAAGCTTACTTTATTGATTTTCTGACCCTAAGAAAGTGATGGAAAAAATGCAAATAATGCAGATAAAACTTAAGTGTGTCCAATGCCTTTTTTCTCTGGAAAGCCAGTTTCTAAATAAACATTTACCAGCACACCTCTTAAATACAAGCTAAAGGGTCCTAGAATGGAAGGAAATAGAAGGTGTAAAGGGTAAGTATGCTAATCCTTGTACAAGGTTCCCTGAAGCCTACATAGTAAGCTTAAATATGGAGATTTTTAATGATATTTTTAATTATTTGTTTAAGTATTTCCCAATTACATCTTAAATCTGGTTCTGCCCCAAATGGGAATGCGAGAGGCCCTGGGTTTCCCTATGGTGTAGCAGACAGGGCATTAGACTACTAGTGTCAGGAAGGCCTGGGTTTGAATCTTGCCTTACACATTTATAAGATGTGTGGTCTGGGGAAGTGACTTAACCTCTGTGTATGAGATGTAAAACAAGGGAGTTGTATTCAGTGGCCTCTGAAGTCCCTTCCAGCTCTAAATTCATGATCTCATGTGAAATCCAAATTGTTCTAAGGAAATTTGAGTGGAGGTGAGAACACTTTCATTTGTGGGAAGAGGGGGATATCCTATCAGAGTGACTAGTTTCATGGATAAGGTGGCACACCTGAGTTGAGTCTTGAAAAGCAGAGATCAAAGCTGGGAGGGACCTCAAAGACCCTTTGGCCCAACCTCCTTATTTTGCAAATGAGGAAACTGAGGCCCAAAGAGGTAAATTGACTTGCCCTTAGCCCAGTGCCTGGGGCATAGCAGGCACTTAATATTTTGATTGACTGCCCAAGGTAACATTAAGTCAGCATCAGAGGTGGGACTGAAACCCTCATGCTCTGATTGCCAGAGCCAAGGCTCTTTCCACTAGAAATTGTGAAAGATTGCAAGAATATTCAGAAGTAGGAAGGATAGCCTGATTTCAGGGGCACTACTAATAATCTAACTGGGCTGGAACAAAGGGTGCATACTGGATTCTAAATTTTACATTCCTATGTCCTTGGACTCACATCCATCAAGTCATACCAAATGTTTTTAGTAAATTTGTTAATGAAAAGAAGTACTTAGAAACTTTCTAAAACACTTTTCAAATCAAATTTTAAAAATTTTATCATTTCAGAATTATGAAACCATGATATTTTAAGGCACTAAAATATAATTCAAAGGTAAATTTGCCAAATCCATAGACACTATCCCCACCCCAGAAAACTACAGTTCCATCATGTCCTACAAATGAAATGGTGTACTGATAATTTAAATGGGAAGATCTTTCCCATTCATTAACAGGTCCATGTGACCTGCCTGGTCTGAGTGGTGGGAGGAGTTTGCTGGAACAGGAAGAGGCAGAGCTGGGAGGAAGTTAGTCATGAGAGCAGTCAGAGCTGGGAAGGATGCTGGCAGACAGGCAGCTGGCTAGTGTGAGTGAGAGAGCTTGTTTGTGGTTCTGTTCAAGGAAGCTGGTTTGGGGGAAGGCTTGGGAATGGTGTTGCTCTCCGCATTGTTATTGTGTATAAACTTTGGTTGCTATGATGGATTTGGCTTTCTGGTGTGTGAATAAATGTTTTGGTTCTGTCTTCCATGTGGAGTCTATAGTATTTCATTATTCAGAATTGCGCCAGGATATTCATGGCCGCTGTAGGCGCTACGAATATTGCATTGGTGCTACAAATGGGGATATTCCTAAAAAAAGATAGTCTCTTTCTTGTAGTCACATCACCTTAGATTTGTGAAATGTGCTACAGTTTACAAAGCATTTTCACACGTACATTTCCCTTGATTTTCATAATCCTGTAGCAACAAACAAGCCCTAATGGCAAGGCAGATAAGGCAGGTGTCTTCATAGTGGCTGCAGAGACATTAAAAGATCTTTCCTGCTCCCACCCCAACCCCTCAAAAGTACTTTTAATAACTGAAATCACTAATACTCTCATTGAAAGAAATGAAGGCTCCTCCTATTAATAAATCAATCTATGATGTGACAAGGGCTATCTACTGAGACATTAATACCTATTAACATCTTAGCATGATGCAATACAAGCTCCTCAGTCACCTAGCAAGGTCCTGAAGGAATGGAATACCAGCTCAGTCTAAATGCCTAACTTGGGGGCAGGAAGAGAGTAAGGAATTGGAGGTGATGGAAGCAAATGTGAAGAATGCTGTTATTTCCACTCATTTTCAGTCATGACTGGTTCTTCATGACCCCACTTGATGTTTTCTTGGCAAAGATATTGGAAGGGTTTGCCATTTCCTCCTCTATCTCATTTTACAGATGAGGAAACTGAGGCAAATAGACTTAAGTGTCTATAGACCCTTGTCTAGGGTCACACAGCTAGTAAGTGTTTAAGGCCATTTCTGAACTCAGGAAGATTTGTCTTCCTGATGCCAGGCCTGGTGCTCTATCCACTGTGCCACCTAGCTGCCCAAAGAATGTATTATCAAACAAACTTAACTGACAACCTGAACAAAACTACCTTTTAAATTCAAGTCATTTCTTTTCTGTATGACAGACACGGTGGTATAGTTCAAGCATGTAGTAGATTTTTATTAAGCATAACTTTGGTTCTAAGTATTCCACCCTCATTTCTGTAATACTTTCAGTTAAAAACAATTATATAAGAGCAAATACAAAAAATATTAAATTATGAAATTGTGAAAACAAACCCATTAAGGCTCCCTTTATATATATTATATACACTCAAACAAGTCAAAGTTTTTCAGAATAGAAGAATAAAGTCATATGTAGCTTAGAAAGCAACACAAATTTGTTACCATGCTATCAAAGTGGGAGACAACAAAATTTTCCAATATTTTAAGAGGACAAAAAAACAGCTAAACTAAAACGTTGGACCATTGCAAAATTAGAAAGTGGCTCAATAAACAGAACTGCTCAGAAGACTTCTACAAATTTTAACCAAGTTAAATAGCTTTTTGATCTTAAGGAAGATTTTGCTTGCCATGTTTTAACTCAGATTTATAAGCTGGGCCCGTCAGGATCCTAAGATGAACTCTAACTATATATTCTACTTGCTTTGTAACAACACACATTACTTTCACACTATATTTACAGAGCTGTTTTGAGGCATTTTGTCTATTAGACTGAAAACTACTCAGCACACCTACTAGTGAGTTTGGGAGGAAAATTCCAATCCATTTCTCCTTTCTGTTATTCCTTCCCCCACTAGAGAAGAATAAGTTTCAAGCAATCTAAAGACAATGAGGGAGAGTATGATCCTTTTAAAGGACTGTGCTGAGCAGGCAAAGCAGATGAGTATCTCTTCAATTTGAATAGCTCAAGATATCTGTCAAATGGGAGATTTATCACAAATTGCAGGGATCTAAAGATCTAAGATCTTGCTGAATAAAAGAGTTGTGGACTTATCCTAAATACCAGTATTATAAATCACTCCATCAACACCCCACACTCAAAAGGAAAAAATCCTAGTCAATATGAAATTGGAAATGTACTCTTGAGATGACCCACCACCACACTTCTTCTCAAAAGGAGTAGAGAAACAGGAGGAAAATCTCAGCCATCACCATTTCATTTTACAAAGACAAAACTAATAGGATAAAATAATATATCATACTTGTATTCTATAGCAATAATCCTCAATGATGAACTGGATAATCTATTTCAAATATAATTCCTATAACATGTTCTCCTTCTTTATATGTTGTAACTTTATGTATTTATGCTATGCTGCTCACTTGAAGATTTGAAATTGGGTCCTACAAAATATCCCCCAATGATGCCAATTTCCATTATGGTTTTCAAGGCCTTCAGATGGCTTCAAGGTTGAACTTTATATATTAAGTCAGGCAAAAATAGTGTCTTGCCCAAAGAAGTCACTGGCTCTATATCCTAGACAGAGAACAATACTGAAGCTATATTTTTCCCAATTTCATATCCCAAATTTCATCCAATATGGGAGGCACTCTTGCACATGCCCAAGATAGAAAATACATTTGCATAAACATTTAGCTATTATTTATAATTGGGAATTTGCTTCTCAATAGTGCTCTGGCTAGCAAGAGGAATCTTAGCAGTCTCTCCCTTAACGTTGGCTTTTCCTGAGAGAGGGAATTTAGTAGTCATTATCACTGAGACAGTGGTAATATTCTGCCTTCATAGGAAAAAAAACAGTAAAGGCATGTGTGATCATTAATCAAAAATTTTCAAGGCTTCAGTTCTAACATTCAAAATGTACAAATGCAAGAAAATCTTCTAAAAGTAAGTCTCCTTGAGACCAGTTCACACTTGCATCACACATTAAGCTAAAATATCTTGCTACAGAGCTCCCACTTGGGATCCCCCTCGCCATGTGGCTAAGAGTAGATCAAAGTAATTCAAGGATCTTGACCTCTACTTGCAACACTGAACTTGGGTCTACAAACTCCCAACATTTGTCTAAATAAACGAGCTTGGAAAGAACAAAAAAAGAGAAAATACTGAGAGAGGGACAACTATGCTATCAAATCATCAGAGAATATGTCAAATACCCTTCTTTGGGTTGGAATGTTAATCAAATAATATGATGTTGCTCAAAAACAGAAATGAATGAAAAAAGGAAAAAATTCTACCTAATCTATGCATTTTGGTTTTCCTAAAAGTGGGTTTGGAGTTCAGATTTTAAAACTTCCTCACTGCTTCCTAATTCTATAATTTCAAGTCAACTAAGATACAACTTGTGCTGATCATTCCATACAAATGTACATTTTTCCACACTTAGGTGTTAAGATTTGACCCATGCTAAGATTTTCAGGCTTTCAAAACCAGAATCACAGTTATGAAAAGTAACAGATTAAGCACATTTTTGTGTAAGTTAAATTCTTTAAAAGATAACCAAGAATTAGAAAAATAATATTTTTTAAAAGAAGAAAAAATAAAAATACTATATGTCCCCACTACAGTTAGGTTGGAAGAAACCAAGTAGTGCAACGCTTAAGATACTCCAGTGTCCTCATCCTTTCTTTTGAGTCTCTGAAGACATATCTGTTATACCAACAATAAGCTGCTTATCTGCTGGTCAACATATTTCATTTGGCGAATCTGAACTGCAGCTATCATAGGCAATTTGTCCCCCCAGATTCAAGGAAAAATGATAAACAAAATAACCCCTTTTAAAAATTAAAACTTCTGCTGGCTGGCATTTTCTCAAAAACAGATGTCTCTCCATGCTACTATTGGCTCAAGAAGAAGCAGCACTGGAGATGATCCCACAGAAACAGGAACATCCTCTCTGCAGCAAGGGGCTAGAATTCAGCAAGTTTTTGTACAGCGTATGCCTAGGAATCTTGGACTTCTGCCATTTCTTGGCCTGTTCTTCTCAGGTTTCCTTTCACCTTCACAAATTCTGGGGCATTTTCCTGCTCCTCTTGAATCTTCTGTTTCTCAAGCTCAAGCTTAAATGAGAGTCACAAATGGAAAAAATATGGTATTCAGAACAAGTTTTTCAGAACCTCATCCCTTCCCAGCACTCACTACCAATATCTGTCAAAGTCTAACCTTTTTTCCCACTATTCCCCACTTTACCAAGATGAAGACAAAAACTATGATTCCATTTCAGAGATCAAGTAATACTACTGACCAATGATACTAATGTGTGTGCAGTTAGATAAAGACTTCTCCCTCGTACTGCTAGTTTAAAAAAAAAAAAAGTAGTAATTGTCCATGAACAAATTGTTTGAAATCTCAATTTTCTGAAAAAAAAAAAGCTCTCCCCATTCATCCATGTTTCCCAGAGCAAAAATACATCAGGTACAGAGATATAGTAGAGAGAATCCTAGACCTTATAGTCAGACAACTGGAAGCTCTGTCTGTTGATTTTTATTTCTCTGTATTTTCTCTCAAGTTCAGGGTGCTGACTTTTTTCCCTGAACTAAGTGAATGATATATATGCTTGGTTAAAGTAGATTGCTGACCCCTCAAAAGCTGCCTTTCCTTTTAGAAAAGCAGATCTAAGAACCTGTACAACAGGCCCTCCCATGTATGTCAGAGTCCTTGCTGATATTGTGGGAGACAGCAGAGCATCAAATTTATGGCAAAAGTGGAGAGACAACATAGTACTGCAAAGTTAACACAGGTGTTTTTTTTGGAATGCAGATTTCTTTCAGGATTCTTTATGTAAGGTCAAATTTGCATAATACAAATTTATGGTAAAGTGAAAATTGTAGATACATATTTATATCTACTATCTGTAGATGTATGTTATTTGTCCAAGAACTTGTATGTTTTTATTGTCATTGGTGATACTTGTATTTGGAACCTGTAATACTTTAGTGTTGGGGACACTCCAAACATGGAAACAAGTTATGAAAAAAGACTGGTAACTTTGACTTTAAAAAACTGCCTGGGGCCTTGAGAGGTTAATTTTCCTTCCAAGGTCACTCAGAATGTGATCAAGACTGGATGTGAATCCAAGTCTTCCTAACTCCCAGGCTAGACACCTCCATCCAATATTACGCCATGCTGTTTCTCTCTTTATGTAAATGTCTAGTGTCCTATCTGAGAAGACTGAGCCTTGACTTGTGAGCTGCAATTCTCATACCAATTGCAAATTCAGAAACAATTTCCAAAAGAGTCTTCTCTTGTACCTCTCCCACAGCCACCTTTTGCTTTTGGTGTTTTCTAAGAATACCTTTGAGCTTCTCTCTGCTTCTATCTCTGACTCCATAGTTTTGTCTCTATGTCATATACCTTTCCTTTCCTTTACTGAATTTAACTCCACCCATTTCATTAACTGAACATATTTCTTCTATTCCAGAGCTCTTGTATGCCTGTCAGCTGGGCTCCAACTTTCTTCTGTCTCACTAAGCAGACAATATTTGCATCCCACCACTACCCACTCACCTGCTCCAATTTTTGCTGCCGTTTCAGTAGTTCTATCTCCAAATCAGACTTCTTTTTCTGGGCTTCCTCTTCCTTCTGTTGCTTTATCACTTGGTCTCTTTTTCTCTTCTCCATCACCTTCTGCAGCTCTGGTTTATTCTGAGGTGCAAGACCCCTTCAAAAACAAACACATTTTTTAGTTTAACAAGAACACTGCTGTTTTTTTTTTTAAAGATCTACAGTTAACCAAAGCCATCCACAGGAGTGCCAGAGGAGTACTGTGGAGAGTACTGTGGCATTCCAACCCAATTGATGAATAACTAGAAGATATGGGTTCAAGTTCTATCTCTGCCATTCACTCCTAGTGTGACCTTGACCTTGGACAATCACTTCCTTTCTCCAGGCTTTAGTTTCTTCATTTACAAAATGAAGAGGCTGGTTTAGATCAGGGTCCTTGAATGTGTTTTGTGTCACAGACCTCTCAGCAGTCTGATACCTACCTATATTCAAGGTGCTGGCACTGTCTCAGGCAATGGGGACAGAAAGACAAACATGAAATAGTCCTTGCCTTCAACATTACACACCAAAACAAAGTTGTACAAAGTAATTTTAGGAGATAAAAGAACACATAAGTTGGGTGGGATAGGGTATTAGAAATCTGGAAAGGCCTCGTGTAGTATTTCTAAGTATTCCTAATGTAGTATCATCAATTTGCAAATTAGTGTAAAATTCCAAAGGTGAAAGACAGGTTGTTAAAAATCAAGAAACAAAAATGGAGTGATCCTGGTATGGGCATCACACAATACATTTAGTTACAATAACTGAAATACATTTTGATCACATGTCCACAGTATATTGCTCATTTTAAAAAAGAGGAAAACTAAAGGAATCAGTTTCATACATTAAATTTTTTATACTTCAGTTACCTCAACGTTGGCTGTCTACATTTTATGGATCAAAGTATAGCAATATTATTCTTCTAAAAATTTATGAAATGACTACCAAATTATTTTAGTAAGTATCCCAACTTAATGACTGCATTTATAATTAATAACATGGCAATATATAACTAGTTATATTACTAATTACTTCAAAATTTTAAGGTTAAAGAATTTAACTAGCTGTATATTATTTAAAATTTAGGCTTCATTTTCCTATTCTCTTAGCCTGAAGTACTTCTACAATTATCAAATTTTCTGGATTATGCAAAACCCATTCAATAGAGTCAGGGATCCACAAAGCTGACAGTCTCCTTAATATATGAACAGCTTACATATTATATAGTATTCAGTTCTTAAAAGTTTTACATAATAGCACCACTAATATAAAATATGTATTAAAAAATTCTCAAAAAATTATGTTTGTACAATATTTCAAATATACTAAAAGTTGTAAGATTTTAATTAATATTTCATTACAATGAATTGCTTTTAATTTTCTGTACATGCACAAGAAAAGCCTGAAGTTCTGCAATTTTGATTCTCTAAATCACAGACAACCTGTGAGTTTTTAACTATGGCCCTGGCAAAATGAAGGAAAATCCATCCTTCTTAGGTTACTTTAACAATGGTATGGATTACTGGGTGGGGAAGAAAAAGCAATCCTTTTGGAAATTCAAGTGAAGGGGAAAAAGACAGAGGTAAAAAGCAATCATTGTGCTATTATCCAAGTATGAATGAAGCTAACACACTTAAATCAAACAGAAAAACAAACAGCTATGCCAGTTGCTTCAGAAACAACTGAAAATGTAAAAAAAACAAAAACAAAAAAACCCTCAGTGTGATTCTAGATGCTGAAAATTCTGGTGGCAGCATTCATTTCAGAAAATTAAATATCTTCAAGCCTTCTTCCATGAATCTTTAATAATTCAGGGCAGAAATAAGATAATCAAAATGGAATAGAGGACAGAGCACACAGACTATAGTAAGGAAACTTCTTTCAAAATCAACATCAAACATACAGTTGCACATTTTAATATATATTAAGGTAAATTTTATTAATGATATAAATCAATATAAATTTTCTTTTAATTTCTACCGACAAGTACAAGTATTCAGATGCATAAATAACAGCATAAGCAAGGGGAAATGAGCATGGAAAAGAAACAAAACACTGATTTTGTTCTTTATTTTGTCTATGAACTTGTGATTATTTTCTGATAATTCTAGCTCCAAATACACGTGTATTGGCATTAACGTAACTGACCTTATCCTTGTTTCTTTAATCCTTTTTGTGTCTACCAGCCATATGTTGCTGTGATTGTCTCACTACAAGCAATACTGATTTCTTTTGGTTCTGCTTTATTTATGAACTACATCACTTTTTCTGTTTCTTACCATATTTCTTCAAATTCTTCATTTTAATTATTTTTCATGGTCCAATACAGTTATTTATTTTAATTTGTTTAGTCATATCCCAAACTCTAGAAATCTAGTTTGTTTTAAGGTTTTTGCTACTAGGGGGAAAAACAGTGCTGTAAGGACTATATCTGGAAAGATGTTTTTCTTTTTCCTATCTGTAATCCCTAAATAGTGTGAACACTGGGACAAAGGGTATAACAATTTAAAAATTCTCACTGCCTAACTCCATACTGATTTCGTTAAAAATTTGGACCAATTCTCAGCTCCTTCAAAAGAATAACAGTATGCCTATTGATGATATAGAACTTTAATACTAACCCAAAGTACCCTGGTTTCTGGTTTCTGTGAAAGACATTCAGTTCCCTATATTCTTGCCCCAGTCTGACTTCTTCTAGACTTAACATTAAATGATGTTCAGTTCTTTCACGGAGATTTCTTAATCTTTGGCTTTACTGATTTGATTTGCAACTGTGCAAAATGGTATAGTTGTTCCAGTTTGTATGGATTTCACATTGGGTAAAAAAATCCTTTAGAACAATAAAGACATAAATCTCAAAGGACACGAATGAATAGGTAAGTGGGTAATCAACTGAAACAGAGGAAATAACCACATTAATGAAGTGGCATAATACTTTCTTAAGTACTGACATATAATATCCATGGATACAAGGGTAAGTGCTTCTGTCCTGTACTGCTTATCAATTTTCATCTATCAAGTCAGATATTATTTCTTGTTCTTGATATTAAAAACCTTTTCAGGTATGTATATATATTAGTGTGAAAATTTAAGGTTTCCGGTTACTAAAAGATGATTATTATAATAATATATATATTTTTGCTGTTCATTTAATATTTTGTTTTTTCTTATTACACATATAAACAATTTTTAACATTTGTTTTTAAAATTTTGAGTTCCAAACTCTCTCTCTTCCTTCCTACCCTCCATCATTGAGAAGGAAAGCAATTTAATATGTTATACATGTGTAGTTACACAAAACATATTTCCATATCAGTCATACAAGAAAACATAGAAAACCCAAGAAAGTTTTTTTTAAAAAGTATGCTTCGATTTGTATTCAGAGTCCATCACTTCTTCCTCTGACGATGGATAGCGCTTTTCATCCTAAGTCCTTCAGAGTTGTCTCGGATCATTGTATTGCAGAAAACAGCTAAGTCATTTGCAGTTGATCGTGATGTATATACTTAAAGACAACAAGAATTTATTATTACCTGTTATATGCTAGAAAATGCTTTTTGGAAGTATAGGTGGCCAAATATATCTCATACCACTTTTATACATGCCATTCAGTTCACCCATAGGAAAAAAATGTCTTCAGAACGTATGAAACAATACGTTCTTTACATAGGCTAAGTTAAATCTTCTCACTAGTTTTCTACCCCATTAAAAAATGCTGATGCTTTTCCAAAATGGAAAAAAAAAAGTAGACAGTTATAAACTTTTCAAGTCAGTCAAATACTGAACCCTCAATTTTATACACAGACACACATACACAATTATCTCTGGATATTATCTCATTTGATCCTTAAAATAACCCTTCAATGTGGGTGCTTTTATTTTATAGATAAGGAAATTGCCTAGTGACTAGTCTAGAGTCATACAATTAGTGCATGTCTGAGGTTAAATTTGAACTCAGGTCTTCCTGATTCCAGGACCGCACAGTGCTCTATCTGCTGTGGTCCCTGCATGTCTCTGAAAAACCAAACTCAAATGGACAGTCCATGTTCTTTGGGAGAGGAAGCCCCTGGAAACCTGTCTATCTAGTGAAAACATTGTGTCTGCCAGATTGCCCATCATGAACCAGATGAAGGATATAATCTCTTGATCCACATTAAACTATAACCAGATCACAAATTCAAAGGACTGATCCAAAACTTGGCTGGGACTCAGAAGATACAATATGCTATAATATATAATAATACTATATAACTATAATGATACTATAATACAATATACCTTTAACATAAAATATGACTTCCCTGAGCTTAATAATCCACATAAAATTGAGACTGTTTACAATCAACAGATGCTATGATATCTGAGTTTATTAATAACTACTTTAAGGAATATTTGAGATTCTAGAAAGCATTTGAGTTTTGAGGAGAGGGAAGAAATCCCTTTTCTACTCAGATGAAGTAGAAATGATGAAAGCAAGGACTATCAGATAAATTTTATACAAATGGAACCAGTTTGACTGATGGGTCAAAATTCTGAAATAAATTACTAGTAATGTCTCTCCCTCTCTCTGGGTCTGTTTTATCTATAAAATGAGTACCCTGGACTGAATTATCTTATCTCCATGGTCTCTCTTCCAGCACTAACTCCTATAATTCTATGATTTTCAGACAAATTGGCATCATCCAGGCCTAGGCAAAACAAACAAACAAACAAACAAAAATCCAACCCTATTAGGAATGGCCAGGTGATGATATGTAAGGAATGGAGGAACACTTGCATCCTCTCAACAGTTTTGAGACATAGGGGTCTAGATAGTGAGTGAAAGGTAAACTCGAGACAGAACAAAGATGAGAAGGAAGAGGCAAATGCAAGACCAAGTTTTAGCTGTTACATTTATTGTACAAAAGATATATGCACCTGGTAGTATACTTTCATTTGTATCATTTTCTGTGTACCTGGTAAAAGCAGCCTGGTTCTAAGTACATTTGGAAGAAAGGTAGCAATTTGATACCTCTCCCAAAGAACACTGGCTATGTCCATTTGTGTTTGGTTTTTCAGAGGCATCTAGGGGGCACTGGATAGAGCACTGGGCCTGGAGTTAAGTCAAAAAGACCTGAATTGAAATCTAGCCTCAGACACACTATGTGACTTTGGCCTAGCTACTTAATGTTTGTGGCAGTTTCTTTATCTACAAAATGGGGATGATAATGGCACCCACAAGGAAGGGTCATTTATAAGGATCAAATGAGACGGTAAAATGCTTAGCATAGTAGCTGGCACACGGTAAGCACTATACAAATGTTAGCTATCATCATCACCATTATTATGACTATTTTGTTTTTGCCTTGATTATCATCAACCTTAAGTGATTCTACTTTATTTTTCTTTTCAGTGTGAGTTAGGACTATAAACAAGAAAAACCTAAGGATTAGTAACAATGCCTCCACAATTCTTTTAGGCCTTTTATAAACTGATACATTTCTTGCAGTTTTAAAGGCAAGTAATTCTGGTAGCTGAATCCACATCTCAGATTTTCAAGTCCCACCTCAGACAACAGTATGATCCTAAACAATTCACTCAGCACCACCCAGCCTTTCATTTTCCTTATCTATAAAATAGGGATAATACCTATAGTTACTACCTCATAGGCTTTTTTTGTTACAAACACAAAAATGAATATAAGTGCTTTTCAAACCTTAAAGTACTCCATAAATAGAAGCTATTATTTCTTTGAAAACTTCTGAATAGGGGGGGCGGGGGAGGTGGAGCCAAGATGGCAGAGTGAGAGCAACTACTCACCTAAGCTCTTAAACAAACTCCTTCAGATACCTCTAAAAATAGAATCTGATCAGATTTTGGAGGGACAGAATCCAATAGGAGACAGACTATGGCAGATTCACAGCCCAGGACAGACTGGAAGATGGATGGGAAGGATCTGTTCCACGAGGTTGGAGAAGCACACAGCGCATAGGCTGTACCAGTGCATCCTCCATCGGGGCAGGGCTGAGTAGGAAGCCCCGGGGCAGTCTGAGGTAGCTGCTGCACTGCAGAATCTTGAGAATATCAGCCCAGGACAGGAGCCCAACCGCACCTAGCAAGTAAGAGCTGCGGAGCTCCAAGTATCAGCAGCAGCTGCTCCTGAGACTATCAGCCCACACATTAAATGTCTGTAAGTTACCTAACTGAACTTCCAGGAGCCAAAATGGCGGAGTGATCAGTAAATGCTCTCTCCCCCTCCCCTTGTTGACCTTGAAAGAACCATAAAACATTTCCCCAGAAAAATCCTGGAACAGTGGGATCAAGCAGAAGGGGCAAACAGTCTCATAACAACTGAGGCTAGGAAAATTGCTAAGGAGGATCCCTTTTGCTGTGGCTGAAGGGGATCAGTGCAGGAGCAGAGCTATCCCAGACCTCAGCAAACCGAGAGGAAATCCAGAGCCCTGGGGGGGTAGAACCCCACAACCACCAACACCAGGACCCCAAGCGTGCCTCAGCACCCCAGGGGAATCAGAAGATTCACCAACCACTGAGCTTGCCTATGCTCTAGCTCAGCAGAGGAGACCTCCTGTGGCCAGACCACCCCTCCCTCACACTTAACAAGCTAGCTCCAGGGAAAATCCAGGGAAATGCAAAAAGACTTTGCCTCTGCTTTCCAACACCAGCCAGCTCAGCAACAGGTAAGCTGTAGCACTTTAGCTTCTAGCTGAAAGAACCAGAGGCCACAACACACAAAGTCTCAAAAGTTCAATGTACAAGAACTGTGGAACAGAGCCCCTCATGCCCTACAAACAGAGATCTATTTTAAAAGCCAGTGAAAGGATGATTATCATCATCATGAGTAAAAAGCAAAGCAGGGAAGAAAAGACCACAGAATCTTTCTATGGGGACAAGGACCAAAACATGAATAGCACAGAGGTCAGCATTGAGACTGTACTCCCATCTGAAACTTCAGAAACTGGTCGCAAGCACAAAGAGCACTCCTGGAAGAAATGGTGAAGGATTTTAAAAGCCAAATTAGAGAAATAGAAGAAAAATTGGCCAATGATTTTAATAGTGCGAAGAAAGAATTCACTGAAGAGAACATCTTAAAAAGGAAAATTGGACAAATGGAAAAGGAAGCATAAAACTTCTAAATCAGAAAGAAACAGAACATTTGTGTTAAAAGGAATTCCATTCAATGTAATTCTCAAAAAGACAATCACTCAGATGGGACTGTGCTACAGTTTAACTAGGAAAGCCCTGAAATATGGTCTGTGCCATTAAACACACCATTATGCATTTAAAGGTTATAAATTTGAGTTAACTGTTTTAAACAGTATATTCCATTAATCTGAATAGTTTTCAGGTGAGCATGCCAGTTGGTTGGTTGTTGTCCTTTGTTCTTCAAGAGGACCAAAATGATATCACTATGTTGGAGTCAAGATATATGGTATGTTCAGCTGTGGCTGATCAGACCAATACTAGCTTGGAAGGCTCTACCACAGGTCAGGCACAAATAGTCCCTGTGAACATTTGGGGTGGAGATGCTTCTAAATTTGCAATTATGTTTCACTCATGCAGCACAGGGCCTTCTTTGATATGGGCATGCCATGCTGAGTATCTTTTGCCAGCATCTACCATGTCACATAATCTATTCCAAAGCTCTTCAGAGAAACCTCAGAAATGTCCTTGTATAGCTTCTTCTGACCTTCATATGAGTATTTGCCTGGTTTGAGTTCTCCATAAAATAGTCTTTTTAAGCAAATGAAGGTTTGTCACTCAAATGATGTGGCCAGTCCATCTGAGTTGCACACTCTGCAGCACAGTTTAAATGTTTGGCAATTTAATTCAAGTAAGGACCTCAGTGGCTGGCACCTTAACTTGCCAGGTGATCTTCACAATCTTCCTAGATAATTCATATGGAAACAATTCAGTTTCCTGGCATGGAGCTGGTATACTGTCCAGGTTTCACAGGCATCCAACAATGATGTCCGCATCATGACTCTGCAGACCTTCAGTTTGGTAGGCAGTCTAATACATCTTCTTTCCCCCACTTCCCTTTGGAGCCTCTCAAACAATAAACCAGTTCTGGCAATGTGAGTGTCAGTCTCATCACTGATGTGTACATCCCTGGAAATTCAAAATTTCTAATTCAAAATTTCTCTACTTACTGTAATGAATGGTTCCATGTATGGATGGCATGGTGCCGGCTAGTAGAGAACCTCTGTTTTCTTGTGTTAATTGTTAGGCCAAAATTAGCACAAGTGGCAGAGAATCAATCCATATTCTCAGGTTTTCTCTTCTCTAGGTTCAGCATTCTCTGATTCCCCTATGGCAATGGTCTGGGGATGGGTCAGGAATGCCTGGGAGACCATGGCCCAATTCCAAGAGAGATCATTTTCAAGAGAAGAATGGGATGGGGCTCTGATGCAGATTAACTAGGAAAGCCCCAATGTATTCATAATGGTTTGTGCCATTAAATATACTATCACGTATTACCATATATTTTAAAGCACCTTGGGAACCATGGCCTGGCTCCAATGTATGTGTGATTAACCAATGAGAGAGAGAATATCACATCTTGCCCTCAGTATTATAACTAACTGTCAATAGTGGAACTTCTCTCTACCAGAACCACTACCCTTATAACTCAGCACTTAGCCCTTCCCTCTGTTACACCAATTTCCCTGAGGCCTTCTGAACTTGAAATCAGCCCCTTAGGGAAGTTATAATGTAAATGGTCACTGCACAGAGAGCACTGGGAGAATCAGCATCCTCCCCCTATCACCTCATGGCTGCAATAGCCACACCTTGCAGGGCATGCTTTGGAGCAGGGACTGATGAATAAGAGCCTCACCTTTCCCCTTCTCATTTTGGGTGAGACTGAGTGATTCATAAAGAAAGACAGGCATGGAAGCATTATAATATGAACCTCAGTTATTACATTATCTTTCCCCCCCAAATCACCCATTTTCAAAACATTCCTATTACTGTTCAGGGTATTGCCATTCTCCTAGTTTCCCAGCTCACCTTTAACTCCTCATTTTCTCCCTCATCTCACATCCATATATCCAACAGCTGCCAGATCTTATAGCTTCTCCTGCACATCTCTCATACATTTGTCCCCTTTTTCTTCACATAGCTACTACCCTAGATCAGGCCCTTATCAACTCTCACCTGGATTGTTTTAAAAGCCTCCTACTTGGCCTCCGTGCTGCAAGACTTTCTCCATTCTTAGCCAGCCTGACAAGTATGCCAAAGTGACATTTCTAAAGTAAAGTTCTGATGATGTTACTTCCCTACTCAGTAAAGACTTGCGATTCTCTACTGCTCCAAAAACAAACACTATCCATCTTTATCTCATCCTTTCTTAAATTCTATTTTTGTGTAAGTTTTAAAATTTACACAATTAGTATAGCAGTACATGAGTACAAGTATGTAATTTACAAGTAAGTAAATATGCATAGACTAGGGACACATGCTCACTTTTTATTTATCAGGAAAACATGGAAATAGTATTTTATTGAAAGGTACAAGACCAAAAAAGTTTTGCCTATGGCATGATTTTTAGTCCTTTCACTATCACTAATCTAGTTTTGCTCCAATCTGCCAAAAGTCCTTCTTAAAAGATGGTACCCAGAGCTGGACACAATGTTCTAGATGTAAGTCTGACCACAGCAACATAAACAGGATTATCACTTCTTTTACTCTGAAATTATGTTCCTTTTAATGTAGTCTATGGTCACAGCAGTGTTTTAACAGCCTTGTCACACTGGCTCCCTCATATTGATCTTGCAGCTCATGGAAGAACCCAGAGGTCTTTTGTATGAGAATTACTTTCCAGTTTCATGTTACTCCATTCTGTACTTATGCGGTTGGTTTTTCTTATATTCAAGCACAGGGTTTTACATTTATCCCTATTAAATCTCAGTGTGTTTGCTTCAACCTACCATTCCAGCCTGGTGAAAGGTTTCTGTAGTCGGATTTGGTCATACATGGTATCACCTACCTATATCTCCCACCCATGTTTGGTAACTTAATATCTAAACTACCTTCCAAGTTAGTGACTAAAAAATTTAACTGAATAAGGCCAAGGACAGAGCCCTGAATCAACTCACTGGAAATTTCCTTATAGGTAAACCTAGATCATTCTTTAGGGCTAGTAAGATATCTGTAATTTGTTTGTATGATTTATGACTAGAGGACTCTATGTATGTACAGCTCTATGCAATTCATAAATAATGTATGTCATGTCTACCTCAGTCTCTTCTCTCAAAACACAAAAGCATATTAGCATTAGACAATACAAAATACACCAATCTGAAAGAGTATATATTAAACATCTTGGGCTAAGAGCAATATTTTAATTCGTCCTCCCATGCAGGCTAGTTTTTACTCTAGTTTTCCCTTAAGAAGTTTTAAGCCATTCCTGCAGACTTTGTTGGCTCAGGGGGACTAAGGGCTCAAGCTGTGGATGTGACTTCTTTACCTCCTGAATACAAAGCAAAAGAGGGGGAGGGGTGTGAAGGAGATCAGCAAGGTTTGGCTGGTATATCATGAAGGTAAGACAGGCCCCATCAGGCAAGGGTTAAATCAGCTGAATAAGCTCAATGTGTCCTCGATGCCTGCCCTAGTAGAATTATCCATCGTCTATAATGCCTAAGTAAATCTTTTGTTAGTAACTGTTGACAGTTGGCTTACCAGTGTCTCTCATTTTATTATTTTATCAAAGCACTAGGGGACTGGCCTGACTCAGGCTTAGACCAGGATATACCTGCTGTGTAAAGCACTAGGCTAAGCATAAGAAATTAAAAACAAAACAAAAACCCAAACCACCTCAAGTCATTTATGGCCAAAAAAAAAAAAAAAAAAGAAAAGAAAAAGTGGGGCCCATAAATGGCTTATATCTAAACAGCTTAAAAAGTATTTGTTTTCCTACACTGACATAAATTATGGGCCTACATCCAAACATTTTATGACAGCTTCCTTAAATGTAAATTTAACAGTTCTTTAGCAAACAAATCCCACTACCTGCCCCGCCTGCTCACAGGGCCCCCAAAGCTTAGGCAATAGGTTTATATGCCTATTTTTTAACCTCCCACAAAACACAGAAGAGGAATTCATATGTGTGTGTGTGGCGGGAAAGTTCTCTAAAAGAAGTTCCCTATTTCAGTTTTCACACATCTTTAAGAGCACTATGTGTCTCTCCTTCACCCTTTAGGATTCTCCAATTAAAATTAAATTAAATTAAAACCTTCTAACATTTAAAATCTTCTTCAGGGTCAAAGGTAAGAAGAGACTTAGAGTAACTGAAAAACTGATCAGCAACAATGGCAGCAATCTATAAAATAAATCACAAGTATGATTTCAGAGAGAAGTGTTACAAGGCAGGGGAGTGTGTATAAAAATGTTGAAGATTACAATAAGATGAAATTTTATATTGGATGTGTAGGAAAATGTGCGTAACTGTGTATTCATGTTTCTTTGGTACCTTTGAACTTTAGTGCATAGAATTTACCATCAAATCCAATGTGTGAACCAAGAACAGATGCGTAACAGTTTGAGTTAACTGACAAACAGGTGGAATGGTCTGGGACCCAGATTTGAACCCCCAGGGCAAGACGACTGAAAAAGAAGCTTTAGAACTTTGGCAGGAAAGCTCCCAGGGACCCTAGAGAACCCCCACTGGCAAAAGCCGGACTTTAATCCAGATACCTAGCATCTTAATTTACTCCAAAGAAACAATTGGGAAAATGAAAGGCAAGAGATTCTTCTACTCCCCTCCCCCAAACATACTCCCCTGTAGGTCAGAGAGAAACTCACCTTTTCTGATTCATCAGAAGTTCTCTGTGAAGATCTTGATGGTTCCGGGAAGTTTTGACAGGATTAATTAATTTCTGAGGCTTGATTAATTCAGGATTGTCATCCTCTATGTAGTCAGGTTCAGCCATGATACTTTTTGGAATGAGAGTGAAGTCTTTTAGTTCAGGATCCTCAACTGTATTATCTGTAACAGAAAGAAGAAACAGTTGTAAGCACTCTACTTTCACAGATTTTCATGCAAACAGGGATGTATAAAATGCCATATTAACATATAGGAACATATCAAGGTCACTCTTCCATTGATAATAATGCTTTGCAAGATACGGGAGAAGGGGTGGAGGAGGATGTGCTAAGGGATGTATGTTTTGATTAAAGTTTCAGGATTGATGACTCACCATCACACCCTGGAGCTCCTGGGTTGTATCCACTGTTATTCCCCCACCTTTTTTAGCTACTTAAAGCAGGTGTCAAACAAGCTACCTGAAGATCCACTGAAAGGTTAATGTCAGAAACTGGACTTGGACTGAAGCCTTTCTGGTTCTGAGGCCAGCACTTTAACCACTACAACCACAGTTGCCTCTCTTCTGAGTAGAAATGACTTAGGTTCAAAACCCACCACAGACATAAGCTGAGTGTTCGTAGGCAAACTAACCCGCACAAACCTCAGTCAACTCTCTATGAGTTATTTAATAAGACCAAGATGGGATGTTGTAACTGTGTGGTGGAAGAAGCAAGTTCTCTAAACTGATGAAATGTCCACTGAGGCTGATGTAATTCTGGTACTCCCAGAGGAGATGTGAGAAAAAGTTTCTCAACTCTTCACCAGTGGTCTTGATATGGCCACTTAGGTTCCTTCTATCAGATTCTTTGATTTTCAACATCCTACCCTTCCCCAAGGCAAACTCATCTCTACTAGGCCAAGGGAAATACAGCTTCCTTGGTTCTCAGGCCACTTGAACAAGAGGAAGGGAAGCTAGTGACTTTGCACAGCCCTCCCTCACTTAAATCCAATTCACTTACATGTCAGGGCATTGCTTCCCTGATGTCATGGCCCTCTCTTCCAGAACAAATGACAAACAACAACCACTGTTCAACTTCTATGTCTGAGAAGCAATAAACAACAAATGTCCTTAATACACCTCCAAGAGCAAATACACTGGATTGTACATTTAGGTTTTTGATGACCTCACAATAGTTCAACTTTTTCATTTGTAAAATGAAGACAGCACAGAACCCTTATAGTAGAATGGTCAGATCCAACATAAGCAAAACTTTTTTTTAAGTTTGTAGAGGAACATTTTAGTTACAAAGATTTCATCAAAGAAACTGAGCATCCTTTAATGATTTACATTTTATGGTCATACTTTTCTCTTTTAAATTAATTTTTTTAATGTATTTTTTTCTCCTTCCCCTTTCCTTGAAGAAGGAAAAAAAGCAAAATTCTCGTAACTAATATGCACAGTCAAGCAAAATAAATTCAGGCACTAACTATGTTCAAAAAATATGTCATAGCCTTCGTCCTAAATCCATCACTTTTGTCAGAAGGTTAGTAGAATGATAAACAAAGTTCTTTATGGAAGCTAGGCACTTTTTTGCCCCAATCAGTTCACTCGGTTAGTAATTCTACAGCATAACCCCACCCCTACAATTCTAAATTTGACAAAGCACACCCTGTATGCCTATTCATCACAACAATAGTCTGCTCCTACACATGGTGATGAAACTCTGATAAGACAAGTAGCTAGGACTGTAAGAAAGTTACATCAATCAGATTTTCACAATGCTCTATGCATGTTGATGCTTTTGGAAGAGAAACAGAGAACTAAGGGACTTAAACTCACTTAACTCATTAGTTTTTTCAGGTACAAAGCAATCCCCAAGATCAGTTATATGGTGCTTTAAAATTTCCCAAGGAAGGGGGTGGAGCCAAGATGGGAGAGTAGAAAGACACACATATGCTAGCTCCAAACCCACAGCCCATAAAATATCTGTAAAGAAGAACTCCCAACAAATTCTGGAACAGCAGAAGCCACAGAACAATGGAGCGGACGAGATTTCTGTTCCAGAGAGCCCTGAAAACCTCTCACAAAAGGTCCGTCGAGCCCTGGACCCAGAGCCGAGCCGAGCCTTGCCTTGGCCATGCGGCGCCAAGAGGAGTGGATCAGAGCAGGCTTCAGGGACTCAGGGACGGAATCTCCAGTGGCCATGCAGGTCCCTCCACCCATGGGCCCCAAAGGTTGGTGAGAGGGTCTTCTCGGCTTGCCGAGAGGGGAGTGGGGTGCCCCCATAACTCAGGCCCCCTTGGGAGGCAGCAGCGGAGGTGGCAGCAGACCAGGGCTCCCCAAGCAGGCAGGAGCCTGGATCCATTGTTGAAAGTCTCCGCATAAACCCCCTGAGGGAACTGAGCCCTGTGAGGTGGCCCTGCCCTTACCTGAGCACCTGAACATAATCTCACACTGAATAGCAGCCCTGCCCTTGCCAAAAGCCCTGAGGCTGGGAAGCACCATTTGAATCTCAGACCCCAAGCGCTGGCTGGGCGGATCTGGAGGCAAAGTGGGTGTGAAGAGAATACTCAGAAGTCAAGTTACTGGCTGGGAAAATGCCCAGAAAAGGGAAAAAAAATAAGACTATAGAAGGTTACTTTCTTGGTGAACAGATAATTCCTCCCTTCCTTTCTGAAAATGCCCAGAAAAGGGAAAAAAAATAAGACTATAGAAGGTTACTTTCTTGGTGAACAGATAATTCCTCCCTTCCTTTCTGATGAGGAAGAACAATGCTTACCATCAGGGAAAGACACAGCAGTCAAGGCTTCTGTATCCCAGCCCACCCAATGGGCTCAGGCCATGGAAGAGCTCAAAAAGGATTTTGAAAATCAAGTCAGAGAGGTAGAGAAAAAACTGGGAAGAGAAATGAGAGACATGCAGGTAAAGCATGAAAAGCAGATCCACACCCTGCTAAAGGAGACCCAAAAAAATGCTGAAGAAAATAACACCTTGAAAAATAGGCTAACTCAACTGGCAAAAGAGGTTCAAAAAGCCAATGAGGAGAAGAATGCTTTTAAAAGCAGAATTAGCCAAATGGAAAAGGAGGTTCAAAAGCTCACTGAAGAAAATAGTTCTTTCAAAATTAGAATGGAACAGATGGAGGCCAATGACTTTATGAGAAACCAAGAAATCACAAAACAAAACCAAAAGAATGAAAAAATGGAAGATAATGTGAATTATCTCATTGGAAAAACAACTGACCTGGAAAATAGATCCAGGAGAGACAATTTAAAAATTATGGGCCTACCTGAAAGCCATGATCAAAAAAAGAGCCTAGACATCATCTTTCATGAAATTATCAAGGAAAACTGCCCTGAGATTCTAGAACCAGAGGGCAAAATAAGTATTCAAGGAATCCACAGATCACTGCCTGAAAGAGATCCAAAAAGAGAAACTCCTAGGAACATTGTGGCCAAATTCCAGAGTTCCCAGGTCAAGGAGAAAATATTGCAAGCAGCTAGAAAGAAACAATTCAAATATTGTGGAAATACAATCAGGATAACACAAGATCTAGCAGCTTCTACATTAAGGGATCGAAGGGCATGGAATAGGATATTCCAGAAGTCAAAGGAACTAGGACTAAAACCGAGAATCACCTACCCAGCAAAACTGAGTATAATACTTCAGGGGAAAATTTGGTCTTTCAATGAAATAGAGGACTTTCAAGCATTCTTGATGAAAAGACCAGAGCTGAAAAGAAAATCTGACTTTCAAACACAAGAATGAAGAGAAGCATGGAAAGGTAAACAGCAAAGAGAAGTCATAAGGGACTTACTAAAGTTGAACTGTTTACATTCCTACTTGGAAAGACAATATTTGTAACTCTTGAAACTTTTCAGTATCTGGGTACTGGGTGGGATTACACACACACGCACACACACATAGAGACAGAGTGCACAGAGTGAATTGAAGAGGATGGGATCATATCTTAAAAAAATGAAATCAAGCAGCGAGAGAGAAATATATTGGGAGGAGAAAGGGAGAAATGGAATGGGGCAAATTATCTCTCATAAAAGAGGCAAGCAAAAGACTTTTTAGTGGAGGGAAAAAGAGGGGAGGTGAGAGAAAAACATGAAGTTTACTCTCATCACATTCCACTAAAAGAAGGAATAAAATGCACACTCATTTTGGTATGAAAACCTATCTTACAATACAGGAAAGTGGGGGATAAGGGGATAAGCAGGGTGGGGGGGATGATGGAAGGGAGGGCATGGGGAGGAGGGACAAGATCAAAAGAGAGAATAGAAGTAATGGGGGGCAGGATAGGATGGAGGGAAATATAGTTAGTCTTATACAACACGACTATTATGGAAGTCATTTGCAAAACTACACAGATATGGTCTATAGTGAATTGCTTGCCTTCCAAAGGGAAGGGGTGGGGAGGGAAGGAGGAAGAGAAGTTGGAACTCAAAGTTTTAGGAACAACTGTCCAGTACTGTTCTTGCTACTAGGAAACAAGAAATACAGGTAAAAGGGTATAGAAAGTTATTTGGCCCTACAGGACAAAAGAGAAGATGGAGACAAGGGCAGAGAGGGATGATAGAAGAGAGGGCAGACTGGTGATAGGGGCAATTAGAATGTTCGGTGTTTTGGGGTGGGGGGAGGGGACAAAAGGGGAAAAATGTGGAACCCAAAATTTTGTGAAAATGAATGTTAAAAGTTAAATAACTTAAAAAAAATTTCCCAAAGAAGTAGTTATTAAAAACAAAGTATTAAAACATTTTTCACAATCTCCAACAGAATCCAAGAAAATAATTCCCAGATTATGCATTGCCATCAACATAAGATTTAAAGCAAGACTGAACTGAACTATTAAAAAAATACCACTAAAAAAGTTGTGAAAACAAATTGTACGTAAATCTTCACATGAAACATGCATATAGTAACTTTAGAAAAGGTATTTATATAGTCTAAGTACAAGATAACAAGTTTGAAACTACTGAGATACTGGCTATGATAACACCAAATTCAATCAAGCAACAGAAAACTCACTACTAAAATTATATACCAAATACCTTAGACACAACCTGACTTAGATACAAACATTATTTTTTTAGAAAGCCCACTATAACAAAACTTTTAAAACCTTGAACAAATGAATTAATCACAGTCATCCCTGGTTGTATGTTGCCTCAATATAAAATGCTCTTGTTCTCACCCTAAGGTACCAAAAGAACTATCTTCATTAGCAGTTAAAATACACCATAAGCACCTTTATTTAGTTAAAATACACTATAACTACCTTTATTCTACTATAGGTGTACATAAAAAATAACAGTACTTTCAATCTGGCTAATCAGTTCAAAAGACATGTAATATAATTCCAAAAAAGGGATGGGTTTCTTTTACTCAAATAAAGGAGGATACAGCCCAGATAGCCAAGACAGATGGTGTTCCAGATTCAGTCTGATAACAGAAGATAAAAAGTAAACAAATGCCTAACTGCCCAGAATCTGAATCATAATTCTCTCACTGAATGATGTATGTCTGCCTGTCCTACAGCTATCTCTTTTTAATGAAACAGTGCAAATATATATTATAGTATATTATAAGAGTAGCCGAGTGCTTTAGACACATCATTTTATTTGATACTAATAGCAACCCTGTCAGGTATTATTCCTGTTTTACATAGGAGAAAACTAAGTGAGTTACCATTAACCACAACGCATGTAAATATTACAAGCAGGAACTGGAATTAGATAAGGATTTGAGGCCGACCCTCTAGACTCCAGTCAAGTATTCCCATGCCACACAGCTATCTCGGTGGTTGTGTGGATGCTTCATGGCCCTCTCTTACCTCCATCATCATTTCCACACACAGTCTGCATGGTTACTGAAATTGATTTTTTTTTTGTCCATACAAGCATTTTGCATTTGCTGCAAATGAGTTATCTGAGTTGTGAGCATCACAATAGTGAGTCACAGGTTTCTGCTCACCTGCAGTCATTCCCTTCTGTCACTACATTGCTTAAGGAGTTACAGCATTACAACATTTCCCTTCTTTATGTCAAGGCCATTTTTCTCTCCTAAGTACTCGTCACAAAAAAAAAAAAAATAACTGAAAATGTCCCTCCACCATCTTTTTTCCACGTACAAATGTGGTTTCTTTGTAAAAATCCTTTTACAAATATAAACTCTGTAGTAAATAATGCATCATAAAAAGACTTGTTTTAGGAGCAGCTAAGTGGCACAGAGAATAGAGCTCTGGCCCTGGAGCCAGCAGGACCTGAGTTCAAAGGCCTCAGATACTTGACACTTAACTAGGTGTGTGACCTTGGGCAAATCACTTAACCCCAACTGCCTATCATTCCCCCCTCCAAAAAAACAAAAGACTTGTTTTCTAGTACAAAAATTACTCACTAATTTCCCCTGTGACCTTGAAAATGGTTACTTAACCTAAACTTTCTTCTCTTCATCTTAAATTAGAGGTCATGAACTAAATAATCTCTAAGGCCCCTCCCAGCACACTTTCTATTTAACCTAATACTTAACATCAGGGGTAGCATGTGGCCAAATTTAATACTTGATATGTAGTAGCTACAAAATAAACCTAAAACTTTCATTTATAAAATTAGAGAGAGAGAAAGTGGGTTTCTTCAACTAAGAATCTAGTGAGAAAGATAGCAAAAGTGAGGATAGGGGTAAAAGGGCATATGGGGGTAAACAAGAAAAAGTATTTTGCCAGAAGCAAGTAATTTCCATGGTATACAAGAAAAATGTTTTTAATCTAGCAAAAAGTTTATTGGGAATCAAGGAAAATTAGCCAAGATGTGTTCAGATTGTCCAAACCTATGCCCAATCTTCAGTTATAAAATTCAAAACTTAGGACTGACTCAAGGAGAAGATTGTCATCAGACTCTTTATTCAATCACTGCAGGCAAATCTTCAACTTCTATTTCCTGGAGGATAAGAAAATCCTAGCCTTAAGAGTAAGTATTGTTTCTTTGCTTTCTGTGTTCATTTTCCAAAGGTACATTCCAGCTCCACCTCCAGCTCCTGCCCTGGGATTTTCTGAATTCTTTACATCAGCAGGGAAAATACCATTCATAGTGATGAGTTTCCCAACTACTTTAAGGAAACAAATACTTTATTTCATACCAATCAAGAACTCACCTGCACAGGACAGTAAAATGAAAATGGTAAAATTCAGAACCATGAGATGAAAATCAGAATCAGTAGGAAGACATCATAATTTTCCCATCTGCCTAGACTTAGAAATGATACTGCACAGAAGTACTAATGTTTGACTCACTTTTTAAACAATCTCATGAAACTTTATAGTCTGAACAGGCCCAACATGTTCTAAGTCTACTCGAACCAAAAGATCTTTTTGTAAAAGTTACCATTTTTTTTAGAACTCTGAACTGAAGGGTTTGTGGTTAGCTACAAGTAATCCCACAGCATTCTTTCAGAGAAATTTGGTCCACACTGTGGTGTACAATTTTAAAGAAAAACACTAGCGGTGCTCTCCCTGGATATACATTAGTTACATAACTAAGTTTTCAAACCCTAGGCATACAGACATTGAAGATGAAAGGAAATCCTCCAGATCCTATTATCATTTTCCTTACAACAGAAACAGTGCTGGTTCTAGGGTCAGAGGACCTGCATTCCAATTCTATCTCTGACCTTTACCTAGGACAAGTCACTAGGACCCTGGTGAGTAATTTAACTACATATCAGTTTCATTATTTGTCAGATGAAACTGGATTAGATAGGTTTCTTCTTTAGATTTATGATACTACCTAGGTAAGGCAACTTACTCTAGCACTAGCTTCTTCCCAGCTGCTTAAGATGCCTAGGAATAAAGGATAAATCTGCAGATCTGGGGGGGTTTTTTTCTGCGTACGTAAAAACAAAAGAGTTGGACTAGAAATGATCCTATGAAGATGGAAGAAAATAAAGTGTTTCTCTAGTCTCTCTACAGAGAAGCTGTAGGAGGGCAGTCCCATCCTACTGGAAGCAGCAGAGCGAACTCTGTGCACAAGAGGTACTGACATACTAAACTGAAATGATTTCATCTGACAGTCTCCCAACCCTAAAATCCACAGGTCCTAACTACTGACTTTTTTTCCTGTAAGGCAGAACTAAAACTTCAGTGAACGCTACTGTGGACACTGTAACTGCCGCCATCTCCTGACCGATGAGCCCTGGACATACGATCCACAGAATCCTGCTTGAAGTCAACTATTGCTCTCCTTTCCCCTTCCAGAAGGAAGGTCTGATCCTACATACACAGCATAAAGACAAGAGTACAAAAAGCACACTTTGAGCATGCATCAACCGTTCATTCTATTTTTTTCTTGGCTCCAAGGCTGCCTCCAGGCAAGTCCCTCAGAGGCTCTCCAAATCTCTATTTACATAAAATAACATCTAACAGAAATAAATGCAAAGCACTTGGCAAATAAACTTCTGTGTAAATGCCAAAGACTGACATGCTTGGGAAAATATCAAAGGCATTTACTACCTCCCCACAGTATGTATCTTTGCAGATGCGTCACAAATTTAAAGTTCAAGGGATGAAAATAACGGGAGAGACCCTTATGAAAAACAGAAGGCACAGTCCAGATTGCTGGACATGAGCCAGAGAAGTGGTTGAGGTTCCGTCATTGGTCAGTAGGTGGCACTAGCTTTACAGGTAAGCATACCTCCCTAGTTAAGAATAGTAATAGTACTCTAAATCCTATTAAAATCTGCAGAACAAAAAGTAATTTCTCAACCTGTTTCCTAAAACATATTAGTGAATTTGCATTACAGGACAACATTATATGACTCAGAGATGTTTTATAAAAGGAACAAATATATCTTGGAACCCACAGCTGTTCCTGGTATTTTCTCGCTGCAGCAGCGCATTGTAATAGAAATTACATGGGAGCTATAGTCAGAAAACCACGGTTCAAATACCAGTTCTACCACTTAACTAATAACTATGTATCCTTGGGATAGTCACTTTCCCTCTTATATATGTGTAAAATAAGGCAGTTGGACTAAAGCAGGGCCTAGTCTGGGCAGGGTCCATAAACTTAAAAAAAATTATTTTTGATAAATGTATTTCAATATAATTGGCTTCCTTAGTAATTCTATGTGCTTTAGTTAATGTATTTAAACACATTATGAGAAGGAGTCCATAGGAATCACCAGACTTACCAAAAGAATCCATGACACAAAAAAAAGGTTAAAACTCTAGGAGTCAAGGACCTTTAGGGGCTCCTATCCTGTGTAAATCATATGAAAACCCTATCAAAGTTACACAGAAAGAAACCACAGCTGATTCTACTTTAAAATGACACATTTGCTGTGTTTCTGATGCCTGCACATTCTTCCTACTTTTAATTTAGTCATGACTTTTTAGGAGTAATAGAGCTATAAGAGCTACTAGAACTACTCTTACTAGATATCAGTTGGTCCTTCAACTAGTTTGAGTGTGTGTTTGCGTGCATGTGTGCGTGCGTGTGTGTGTGTGTGTGTGTGTGTTATTTTATGCAGCTAGAAAAAATAGCTACATTCATCTGGAAAAAAAAAACTCAAGGATATGGTCTAGCCATACCAGATCTCAAACTGTATTATATCGTAGTAATTACTAAAGACAGTGGTGGATCAATGGAATAGTATACATATAAATTAAACTAAAGCAAATCACCATAGTAATCTAGTCTATGATAAATCTGTACAAAAATGACCAATATGGAAATGTTTTACATAATTGCATGTATATGACTTGCCAAGGTCACAAAGCCAGACTAGGTTTTTGGTTCTCTAAGTCCAATGCTCTTTCTGTTCCACCACAAAAACTCCAGCACCCTAAATTGTACTTTTTTAAAAAATTGTTTATTTTTATTTTGTTTTATTGTTAATTCGTTTCTGTAAGATTTTGAGTTCCACATTTTCCCCTTACCCCACAATTTCCAGTTTTTGCCACCACAAAAAGAGCTGTTATAAATATTTTTGCACATAAAGGTGCTGGGTAGCCCTTTAGACAGAGTTCCAAATTGCTCTCAGGATGGTTGGATCAGTTTACAACTCCACTAACAATGCATCAGTTACCATTTTCCTGTTTTGTCATGTTAGCCAATCTGAGAGGTGTGATGTGGTACCACAGAGTCATTTTGATTTGCATTTCTCAAATCAAGAGTGACTTAGAAGAATTTCTTCATATAACTATAGATAGCTTTAAATTCTTCCCCCTGTTCGTATCCTTTGACCATTTGTCAATTTGGAAAATGACTTGTATTCTTATAAATCTGACTCAGTTCTCTATATATTTGAGAAATGAGGTCTTGATCAAAGTTACTGGTTGTAAAAGTTGTTTTCTGGTTTTCTGCTTCCCTACTAATCATGGTGGCATTGGCTTTATTAGTGCAAAAACTTTTCAATTTAATGTAGTCAAAATTATCCATTCTGCATTTCATAATGTTTTTGATCTCTTGTTTGGTCATAGATTCTTTCTTTTTTCATAAATCTGACAGGCAAACTATTCCTTGCTCTTCCAGTTTGCTGGAGTATTAGCTTTTATATCTAAATCATGTACCCATTTTGACTTTATCCTGGTACAGGCTATAAGTGTTGATCTATGCCTAGTTTTTGCCATACTATTTTCCAGTTTTCCCTGCAGTTTTTGTCAAATAGTGAGTTCTTATCCCAGAAGCTGGAGTCTTTGGGTTTATCAAACAGTAGATTACTATAGTCAGTGACTACTGTCTTGTATACCTAACCTATTCCATTGACTCATCAATCTATATCTTTAGCCAGTATCACGTAGTTTTGATGACTGCTACCTTATAATACAATTTAAGATCTGGTACAACTAGGCCACCATCTCTTGTATTTCTTTTCATTAATTCCCTTCATATTCTGGGCTTTTTGTTCTCCCAGGTGAAATTTACTATTTTTCTAGCTCTATAAAATAATTTTTCAGTAGTTTGATTGGTATGGCACTGAATTAAGTAAATTAGTTTAGGTAGGATTGTCATCTTTATTGTTTTAGCCCAACCTACCCATGAGCAACTGATGTTTTTGCAATTATTTTGATCTGATTTTATTCGTGGGAAAAGTGTTTTGTAACGGTGTTTATTTAGTTCCTAGGTTTGTCTTGGGGGTAGACTCCCAAATGTTTTATAATGCCTATAGTAACTTTAAATGGAATTTTCTCTATCTCTTGCTCTTGGGCTTTCTGTAATATACACAGAAATGCAGATGATTTATGTGGATTTATTTTATAACCTGTAACTCTGATAAAGTTGTTTATTATTTCAAGTAGTTTTCTACTTGATTCTCTAAGTACACCATCATACGATCTGCAAAGAGTGACAGCTTTGTTTCTTCTTTGCTTATCCTAATTCCTTCCATTTCTTTTTCTTCTTTTACTGCTAAAGCTAACATTTTTACTACAATACTGATTAACAGTAGCGATAAAGGACATCCTTGTTTTGCCCCCAATCTTACTGAAAAATGCTTCTAGCTTATGACCATTACATGTAATGGTTGCTGATGGTTTTAGGTAGATGCTACTTATCATTTTAAGGAAGACTCCATTTATTCCTATGCTCTCTAGTGTTTTCATGGGAACGGGTGTTGTATTTTGTCAAAAACTTTTTCTAAATCTATTGAGATAATCATATGATCTGTTAGTTTTGTTGTTGATATGGTAAATTTTGCTGATAGTTTTCCTAATATTAAACCAACCGTGCATTCCTAACATAAATCCTACCTGGTCGTAGTATATTTTATCCTTCTGATAAGTTGCTATAATTGCTAATATTTTATTTAAAATTTCTGCATCTATATTCACATTAAGGAGACTGGTCTACAATTTTCTTTCTGTTTTGGTCCTTCCTCGTTTAGGTATTAGTACCATATTTACACCATAAAAAAAATTGGGTAGGACTCCTCCTTCTTTGCCAATTTTCCCAAATAGTTTATCTACATAGCATTGTAATTAATTGTTCTTTAAATGTTTGACAGAATTTGCTTGTAAATCCATCTGGTCCTGGAGATTTTTTCTTAGGGAGTTCATTGATGGCTTGTTCAATTTCTTTTTACGAAATGTAGTTACTTAAGTATTTTATTTCCTCTTCCATTAATCTGGGCAATTTATATTTTTGCAAATATTAATCTGTTTCACTAAAATTGTCAAATTTATTAACATACAGCTGGGCAAAATATCTCCTAAGTATTGTTTTAATTTCCTCTTCATTGGTGGTGAGTTCACTTTTCATTTTTGATACAGGTAATTTGGATCTCTTTTTAATTACATTGATTTTAATTGATTTTTTATTTTAAATTTTAATTAATTAAAATCAATTAACAAATTGTCCACTGTATTTTTTTTCCCATAAAACCAGCTTAGTTTTATTAGTTCAATAGTTTTCTCAATTTCAATTTTATTAATCTCTCCTTTGCTTTTCAGAATTTCTAATTTGGTATTTAACTGGAGATTTTTAATTTGTTCTTTTTCTAGCTTTTTTAATTGCATGCCCAATTCACTGATCTTCTCTTTCTCTATTTTATTCATATAAACATTTAGAGATATAAAACTTCCCCTAAGAACTACTTCTGTTGCATACCCATAAGTTTTATTATGTTGAACTGTACTTTTTTAAAAAAAAATGAATTTATGTTTTATTAAATCACAACAGCATTCACATACATTTGAAAAATATACACATAGACATATTTATTCAGCCCACAAGTTACTCAATAGTTTTCTTAATCTGTTAGGGGTTTACTAATTGACAACAGGAGGTTGGTAAGACAACAAATTCTACAGATGCCCTTAGCCAAGTATTAAATTTCCTGTCTGATGACTAATTATAAGCATTTTTTACTAAAATAAGCAGAACACATTTCTGCAGTTAGAGACCTCACACTCATATGTTCAGGACTTCCTGGTAAAACTTGTGCCTCACACCTATAGCAAATAAGCCTCACAGACCTAGATCAAACTCAAATGAATACCAACCCAAAAGGCAAATAGGGCCAATTAAAGCAGTCAGCCTCAACGTGTTTCCTGGGGGCAAAGAGGTTCTGACCTTGTTACACATTCTTGTATAAAATGGGCAAAAGGAGACCCACAAATCAAACCAGGATATATCTACTAATTAGCCTATGCTAGCAGAGTTTAAAATTACCTGAATGAGAATGGCTTAGAGTGATTTTAAAATAATAAATTCAAAGAATTTAGGGTCCTTTCCCAGGAAAGTGCCTGAATCCATTTAAGCAGAGGGAACTTACACCTGACTATAGTCATGGAAATTGTGGTCCTTTCTGAAAGTCCAGGTCAGTCCTCATTCCTCCCACACTTAGTTATAAATGACTCAGAACTTTTTCCTCTGCTCAACAGGGTGGGGCCAGATGTTCTTTCAGTGAAAAGGTCCTACCCCTTGTTCCTCTCTAGGGCAGATCACAAAACCCATAGCAAGAGATCTAACTTTCTGTTCAAAATAAATGGTCAAGTGAGTAATCCTGCATCAAGCAGAGAATAAATGCAAGAATCAAATAAGCAAGATTCTCATTTGCTGAGTCAAAATCCAGTTGGTATATTTCTATCATTCCAGGCAAGCTAAGTTCATAAAGAGAGTTTGGAGTTGTGCAGTCAAAGGGCCGCACTTGAGAACCTAGAGCGCCAACGTGTGGCCTCGAGGCTGCAGGTTCCCCACCCCCTGTAAACCAAACTTGCCTATTTGAAACTTGCTCTTCCTTGACTTTATATTCATTTCTTCTTCCTACCCCTCTCATTTTTGTTTCCTTTGGTGACTTCCTTCTTTCCAAACCTTCTCCAGGACAGTTTCCCCACAGTTGAGTCGATGGCTTTCTGTTCACCTTTCTTTTCACTCTGTCCCTGGGTGGCCCTTTCACAGTATCAAACAACACAAGATCATAGCATGTGGAGCTGGAAGAGGCTTCAAAGAGGCCGTTCAGTCGAACTCCCTTATTCTGCAGCTGTGCCCTGACTACAGAGCCAGTATCCTTTCCACTGTATCATGCTGTCTCTTTATCTATACGAATGACTTAACCTCAAAGCTGCAACTGCCTTCAATTAAAAAAAAACCCTAAAATTAAGCTTCATCGATTCACTCACATTGGCACCCACTACTGACTTCTGTCAATGGTACTATCATTCTTCCAGACAGTTACGCTAGAAACCTAGAAGCAGAACTGGAACTAAAGTAGGCAAGACATGAACCTAACATGCAAAGAAATGCAGTTTTAATTATCATTTTACAAGCAATGTATTGGTATGACAAAATGCCTTGCTGCTTTCCTTTCTGTCTACCAAAATTCTGTGCATCTTACTCCAATTCTGTTCTCCATGAAGTTTTACCTGACAATGCCAAATGACAGTAGCCTACAACCTTCACTTGAATTGCTGTCTATAATATCATTTCTTGTCTATATCACTACTTTGACAATTAACAATGGTAGATAATTTGCTTTTCACATGGATAGGTCCAGTAATCCTCAGTAATACTGTAAATCCGAGAGAGAGAGAGAGAGAGAGAGAGAGAGAGAGAGAGAGAGAGAGAGAGAGAGAGAGATCGATCAGTTAGTGAACTCAGTCAGAATCTGTATCCTCCTTGGTGTTGTCAATACCCCGGACACCTTCAGGAGGCTTGAGACAGTTGATTAGTAAATCAACTTTATATAGATCCAACAAGAGTGCTGTGGTTAGTACGCAGACCAAGGCTGACAGTCACTCTTAACAACCCTTCACATCTTGCTGCTGGAAACTTCCCTCTGAGGAGAAGCTTTCTTCTCAAACAAGCCTAGAAAATATGTCAGATGTCAATCCTAATGCCAGCCAGGTCACCACTGATTCAGTTGCCTAGAGAAATCCCAGTAAAAGTATTTTCTTTGTCCTGTGAGGCTGTTTAATAAAATAAAAGTAATAATAAACTTTCTTTTAAATTCTGAGCCCCCAGTTAGAGGGTCAACTCTGGCATCTTCTCACCTAATCCAGCTTTATTTCTCCAATAACAATGTAGATAATTAATAGCTTTTATCATATTTGCTCATTTAAAAGACAAAAGATTAAAAATTGAAAAATAAACTCATAAGAACAGAGCTAAACCTTATACTCCAAATTAGAGTCTCCAATAAGAAAGGGAAAAGAGTGGAAAAAAAAAACTTTTAGAAGGTGGGGGTGGGAAAATTATGAGTCACAGTCCTTCCAAAACTCCCAAGGGGAATATGGTCTGATAGATGAAGGAGAGTGGAAGAGAACCACGGATACTCAAGTTCAATATCCAGATCTCTTTAAGATGCCTGGAGTAGATGTGGTCAAAACTTTTAATAAAGGAAACCGAAGAGTCAAGAAGTTTTTTATTTGTTCTCTAGTTGTTTTCCATCAACGTAGGGTCTTATCTCATATCTAAGGGCTCTTCTCTTTCTTTTGATAAGGGAATGGTGAAGAGAACCAAGCAATAATATAAACCAGTCTGTCTTTCTGTCTGGTTAAGAAATAAATGCAAACAAAAAATCTGGCACAATTATTCTCATTAAGTAATTAGTGATTCATCAACATGAAGAATTTATTCCAAACAAGATCCCAAGAGACTGAAATTCTATTCTATTTACAAATTACTTCTTTTTTTTACAGATTACTTCAAATCAATTAAATTTAAAATTACTATAGATTTGGAAAAACTATATTTATCAAGTTATTTTTTGATAAGTCCTAATTCAGAAATTCTATGTAAGGTGTTTTTTTTCCTCTTCTACATAAATTCAAGCTGTATAATGAAATCTGACACTCAAGAGCACTCCTGTTAATATAATTAACAAATGATAGGTGTTCAACATATATTTACTGAAGACCAACTGCATGTAAGACATTGTCATAAGGCTGAGGTGAATTATACATAAGACTTGCTAATAAAGAATTCATATTCTAGAAGCAGAATGGCAAAAAAGTATACCACTAGTTTTCTGTTATAGTTTAGTACATCCAAAATGTCATCCAGTTTCACCCCGCATTCCCTCACATCTGCAGCATAATATGTGCTCCTGAGGGTCATGGCTATCTTATCTCTTTGTATTACCAGTACCCGAGTGTGCATTGCCTAAAATAGGCACTTAAATATTTGCTGAAGCATGCCTGGCTGGATTCAGCTTAAATGCAAAGGCTTCTACTGTATTTTAAAATATTATTTTGTATATGCCTAAGCAAAGTCCGACTCAGATGGTTTATTATGCTATGAAGGTGACTTGGTGTTCTTAGACGTCACGTCCTGACAGGTTTCACCAAAGTGGAAAGGTTCTGAGTATGAGTAATACTACTTAACTATACAGTTAAGCTTCTTTGAAGAAACTACTATCATGGTGGGGATGGTAGAGGAGATTAACAAAACACACACCAAAACTCTACCAGCTAAATAAGACCTTAACATCACTGACTTAGAGTCAGAAAGGGACTTTATCAGTCACCTAGACCAACCCTCTTATTTTACGGATGAGGAAAAACTGAGGACTGACCAAGGTCAAATACGTAGTTATTGCAAGGAGCAGAATTTGAACATAGATTTCCTTGTTTTCAAAAGTCCAGTACTCTTTTCATTTGGTAAATGGTCTTCATGTATTACTTTGGATAAAAGCTTCATCAGCCTTTAGTGATGAGCTTCATGAAACAGCTTGGCTGGCAGTTAGACAAGAGACAGAAAGTCCATCATTGGGACTAATACTCAAAACCTTTCAAGTTTGGTGGAACTTGAAGCATTCTGTAAAACAATATTTTTAAATGATCCACTATTATAATCATTAACTGAAGATGAGAAGAGGTTGTTGCACCCACTGGTTCCTTTTCTTTAGAAAGGGGAAACTACACCAAGATGGCAGAGAAAAGGCAGGGACTCACCTGAGCTCTCCCAAATTCCCCTCCAAACAACTTTAAATAATGTCTCAAAATGGATCCTGGAGCAGCAGAATCCACAAAAGGACAGGGTGAAACAATTTTCCAGCCCAAGACAATTCAGACAGTCAGGGGCAAGAATGGAGTGCAGTTCAGTACAGGCAGTACACCGGTAGCATCTCAGCAAGCCAGAAACAGTCTTATGGGCAGCAGCAGTTTCTGGAGGCCTCAGCCAACAGACAATAAGGGGGTTGGACAAATAGTCATAAAGTGATTACTGGGGTCCCTGTGATGGCACTGGAGGCAGAATTCTGTTGCATTGCACATATGATCTGGGTCACAGCCCCAAGGCAAGGAGGAATACTAGCACACCAGAGCTTGCAACTGCAGGGTAGTGGGGACCCTGGTCATAGTTCCAGGATGGAAAAGAGTGCTTGTGATCACTCACAGAACACAGCACAAGCCAGAAGAACAGTGACCACATTTCTTCTTAGAACATACCACCTTGGAAGAACTGAAAGCTTACAGATCTCCAGAAGTAGCTCAGAAAATAGCTGCACAAAAAACCTAAAGCTTGAAGTGGTATCCCCTCCACCCCAAAAGCAGAATCCAATTTTAACATCAAGTTATAAGTTAAGATGTAGGTTGGAAAATGAGCAAACAACAACAAAAACCTGATGGTAACAGGGAAAATCAAAACACAAACTCAGAAAAAGACAACAAAGTCAAAACTGCTACATCCAAAGTCTCAAAGAAAAAAAATGAACTGCTCTCAGGCCCAAAAAGAATTCTTGGAAAACCTCAAAAAGTATTTTAAAAATCAAATAAGAGAGGAAGAGAAAAAACTGGGAAAACAAATGACTCTTTGACTCTTTAACTCAAATAGTTTGTAAAAGATTTTCCATCTATTCTGAGGATCCCTAGGGTTTCATGGAAGTATTTAAGAACATCAGATTTCAGGTATATTTGTGAAATGAATATATATATATATATATATATATATATATATATATATATATATATATATATATATATATATTGCATATGTATGTACATTTTAGATTATATGTAACAACTTGGTAAAGAAGGCATAAAAAATTGAAGAAAATAACAACTTAAAAAACTGAATAGGCCAAATGGTAAAAGAGGAACAAAAATCCACTAAAGAGAAGAACACCTTAAAAAGCAGAATTGGCCACATGGGAAAAGATGTACAAAAATTCACTGAAGAAAAGAAGTCTTTAAAAAGTAGAATTGGCAAAACAGAAAAGGAGATACAAAAAGCTCACAGAAGAAAACAATTCTTTAAAAATTAGAATGGGGCAAATGGAATCTAATGATTATAATAATAATAATAATAAGACATCAAGAAATAATAAAACAAAATCAAAAGGACAAAAAAATAGAAGAAAACGTGAAATAACTCATTGGGAAAACTACAGACCTGGAAATCAGATCCAGGAGTGATAATTTAAGAATTGTTGGACTACCTGAAAGCCATGATCAAAAAAGGAGGCTAGACATCAATTTCAAGAAATTATATATTAAAATCCTAGAACCAAAGGAAAAAAATAGAAAGTGAAAGAAAAGACTCTACCAATCACCTCCTTAAAGAGATCCCAAAACCAAAACTCCTCATAGTATACACACATTCCAGAGCACACAGGGCATGGGTATAAGTTGATTATGATGGGATGAGAGCTAAAAAAATTAAAGAGTGAGAAAGAGGAACGTACTGGGAGAAGGAGATGGGTTCGAGAAGTAGAATGAGGTAAATTATTTTACATAAAAGAGATACAAAGGAGCTTTTATAGTAGAGGGGGAAATAGGGAAGGAGTCTGGAGCACCTGAACTTTACTCTCATCAGAACTGGCTCAAAAATTCAACTGGATATAGAAATCTATCTTACCCTATGGGGAAGTAGGAAGGAAGAGGGATATGAGAAAAGAGAGGCTGATAGAAGGCAGGTTGGATTGGGGGAGGTGGTAGAAGCAAAACACTTTTGAGGATGGACAGGATGAAAGGAAAGAGAGAGATAAAAAGGGTGGGGGGGAATAGAATGGAGGGAAATACACAGAAATCACAACTGTGAAAAAATTTTACAGCAAATTTCTCTGATAAAAGTCTAATTTCTCAAACATATAGAGAACTAAATCAAATTTATAAAAATAAGAGGATATTCATAAAGGATATGAATTGGCAGTTTTCAGATTAAGTAATCAAAGCTATCTATAACCAAATAAAAAAATGCCTAAACCATTACTGATTAGAGAAATGAAAATTAAAACAACTTTTGAGATACCATCTCATGCCTATCAAATTGGCTAATGTGACAGAAAAGGAAAATGACAAATACTGGAGGGGATGTGGGAAAATCAAGATACTAATGCAGTGCTGGTGGAGCTGTGAACTGATCCAGACATTCTGGAGAGCAATTTGGAACTATGCCCAAAGGGCATGTATACCCTTTGACCTTCCAATATCAATACTTGTTCTGTATCCCAGAGTTAAAAAACAAAAAGGAAAAAGACCTATATGTACAAAAATATTTATAATGGCTCTTTTTATAGAGGCAAAGAATTGGAAACTGAGGGGATGCCCATCAATTAGGGAATGGCAGAATAAGTTATATGATTGTGATAGAACACTATTGTAACTATAAGAAATGACAAGCAGGATGCTCTCAGAAAAAACCTGAAAAGACTGACATTAACTGCAAAGAGAAATGAGCAGAAGCAGGAAAGCATTATATATAGTAACAGGAAGAGTGGATGACAATCAACTGTGAATGACTTGACTACACCCAGCAATACAATGATCCAAGACAATTCTGAAGATGAAAAATGCCAGCCATCTCCAGAAAAAGAAGTAATGAAGCATCTGAATGCATGTGAAAGCATACTTTAAAAAAAACTTTAGGTTTTGGTTTTTTTTTTGCTTTGGTCTGTGTTTTCTTTCCCAACAACTAAGATGGAAATATGTTTTGCATGACTGTACATGTATAATCTATATCAAACTGCTTGCCTTCTCAATGAGAGGGAAAGAAGAGCAATAGTAAATTTGTAACTAAAAATTTTAAAAAACAGATGCTAAAAATTGTTCTTACTATGCAATTGGGAAAAAAAATATTAAAAACAAAAAGAATGTGAAAGCCATTTCAGAATGCCAGACTTATTTAAGGTAAGGAAATGAACGAAGCTACTACCTTTGATTCACTCCACTTTTCCTATGGAGTAATGTCTCTTTAAGTTAAAAGATTATCTGTAAGACACGTTTTGAGGAGTTTTTCAAACAATGATGTTAGATTTGCCCTAATCCATGAACTAAACACTCTTACCAAGCTCTCTTTGTGACCTGATGAACATGGCATTTTGTCAAGACAATGAACCTGGAATTAGACAGTCTGTATAACTGCAGAACAAAACCAAGCAAATCAGCACAAGATCACAAAGGGATCAAACTCATAAACTTTAGCACAGTGGTCAAACATAAGGGTTTTCAAAAATTTTTAGGTATTAACTAATTTAATTTAGGCATTATATATTTTTAAACTCACAGAACTGTAATCAATCTGAATGAGATTTAATTTTCTATAGAAAAAGGCAATGTAATAATAGTAGAAAAACCAAAGGCTCTGTAGGTAAAGGATGTATATTCAAATCCTACCTAGTTCCTCTATGACTTTGAACCATTCATAAGTTCCATGATCTTGGTTTCCTTATCCATAAAATGAAGAGATGAACAATATGCGTTGAAATCCCTTCCAGTTCTAAAGCTGTGATCCTATATGTTACATATAAAGTAAATGGTAAAAACACAATTTATGCCACTTTGTGACAATAATCCATTCTGAAATGGAGAACTGGGGGAAGAAGAAGAGAAAACAAATAAATATTTGGATGGAAATATCAGGGGACAAAAGTTGTCAGGTTACAATAAAAATGTACTGAGTTAAAAGCCAGGGATCTACTTCATCTCTAAGCATGAGAAGTTATAAGGATTATGGCATTCCTTATTATCAAGTATTCCTTGATTACAACACTTGTTAACAAGTATATCACTCTAGAGTACAGAGAACTATAACTGTCAGAAGAAAAACATACTAGTTTAAGAAATAAACATCTGCACACAAATAGAATATATGACATATAATCTAAAATATACACATATATACAAGATATATACATCCATTTCACAAATATACCTAAAACATGATATTGTTAAATACCTCCATGAAACGCTAGGAGTCCTCAGAATATAGACAGAAAATCTTTTACAAACTATTTGAGTAAAAGAGTCATAGGATTGCTAACAAGAAACTGTTTCAGGAAAGTTGAGATATAAAGCAACAGGCTTTGGGATCAGTTTTCCGTTCTTCAAATGACAGCAGCATTTCATTGCCTTACTAGTTCTAGAAAAAGAAGTGGCTGTGGTAATCCCATGGGGATGCTGTTACAGGAACCTATGGACCTGCATTTTGTCACAAACTTAAAACTAACCAAGTAGGTGAGGGGATGCAGAGAGCAGAACAAAATGAAATAGAATAATGTTGTTTAAACAGAAAACTAACTGTGTGTTTGACAGTCACAGACCTTAGCTTTAACAATGTTAAGACATAATAATTAAATGCCCTAAAAACTACAATCCAGGGAAATAAATGAAAAGGTAGATCCTGACTTCTGAGTGAGTCAGGTAAAAAGTATCTGGTATAGTCCAAAAAAAACCCCATGGTTTTAGAACACCTACAGTTTTTCTACCTTAAAATTCATTCCCAATTTAAGAGGCAATATAATGTAAGGAAACTGCATTGGACTCAAAGAGAAGCCCAACTGATCCAACCATTCTGGAAAGCAATTTGGAATTATGCCCAAAGGGCTTTAAAACTGTGCAAATCCCTTGACCCAGCAACACCCATCCCAAAGAGATCATAAAAAAAGGGAAAGGGACCCACATGTACAAAAATATTTATAGCAGCTCTTTTTGTGGTGGCAAAGAACTGGAAATCAAGAGGATTCCATCAACTAGGGAATGGCTGAACAAGGTGTGGTATATAAATATAATTGAATACTATTGTGTTATAAGAAATGAGGAGTAGGCAAATTTCAGAAAAACCTAGAAAGACTTACATAAACTGATGCCAAATGAAGTGAGAAGAACCGGGAGACCACTGTATATACACAGTAACCGCAACACTGTGTGATCAACAACTATGACTGGCTTAGCTCTTCTCAGCAATACAACAATAAAGACAATTCCAGGAGTAACGATGGAAAATGCTATTCACATCCAGAGAAACAAGCATGGAGTATGAATGCAGATCAAAGTATACTGTTTTCACTTTTTTTTTCTTTCTGGTGCTTTTTCCTTTTTGTTCTGATTCACAACATGACTGTAATGTGGACATATGTTTAATATGATTTACACATATAACCTATATCAGATTGCTTGCTGTCTTGGGCAGGGGAGGAAGAAAAATTTGGAACTCAAAATCTTATGAAAGTGAAGGCTGAAAATTATGGTTACATGTAATTGGAAAAAAATACAATACTGTTAAGTGGAAAACAAATAAACAAACAACAAAAAGAAGAGTCCTAGATTCTAGCCTTGATTCTACACTTAGCTTGCTATGATACCCTGGGCTGCTGTGAGAGAAAAGAAAAAATCACTATCCAATGGCCAGCAGAAAGGCAACGAGCCTCTCAAGCTCACTGGTAGATCCCTACCTGAAACTATCATAGCTTAGAAGGCCCTACTGAACTACCTAAGACACAGCCTTTAAGAGTCCAAGGACATGTCAGTGCCACAAGGGGCAGTGACGTAGGAACTAGGAAGGAACAGTAAGAGTTACCTACATGTACATAATGCTTTAAGGTGTATCAACTATACTCTTTACAGCCACCCAATGAGGTAGATAGGGCAAGTATGATTTCCTGAGTGGAAAGAACTCTCAATTCTGGAAAAGTTTATGCACCGAAAGGGGCTGCAAAACTATGATTTTAGCAGCCTAATCCTAGAGAGTCATCTGAGGCACTGGAGTTAAAAAGGTGATGACTACAAAGTCACATCAAAGGAAGGATTTGAACTAAGGTCATCCAGACTCTAGCACTCTGTGCATTTTGCCCACAGCTATCAGACTTTTTGGTCTCAGGATCCTTTTACACTCTGAAAATATCTTGAGCATCCCAAGTAGCTTCTGTTAAGGTAGGTTATATCTATTGATGTTTTATAGTATTTTAAATCAAAATTGATAGATTTAAAAATAATAAACCCATTAGATAGTGAATCCACACATTTTTAAAAATTAGCTAGAGGAATGACACTGTTTTACACTTTGTGCAAGTCTCTTTTAAGTTCTGACTTAACAGAAGACAGACGGACTCGAGTATTACTTTAATAGACAAACAGAGTCTTGGTATTTTTATTAAAAGTTTTGACATTAAGGACTCCGAGAAGGTCTCCGGGAGAACTGCTAAACTCTACCTTGATGTTTCCACTAATGGAAACATTATTACCTTCATTTTAAAGTTGGAAAAAGCAGATTTAGAGAGGTAAAAATACTTGCCTAACATCACAACATTATTAAGTATTGCAGGCTGGACTCAAATCCAGATGTTTAGACTTCATGTCCTGTGTTCTTTGTCCTACATTATATAGTATCTCTCAGATAAATCACATAACTCTACCTCAGTTTCCTCACCTGTAAAATGACTGGATTGGATTAGATAATCTTTTAAATCACTTTCACTTCTACAATTCTTGAGACTGTGTGAACTCTTATCACTCCCATATCTCCATCCAGTCAGTGATTTAGACGTCATCTTTCTCTTGTCCTTGCTTACTTCTACCAATAAAGTCCTACTCCCTCACTTTCTTAACTTTGCGGGGGGGGGGGGGGGGGAGAGCCTTTGTTCATCTTATCTATGTACTACTTACATCACAAGTACTTGTGAACTGGCTGACGCATTTAGTTCACTGAGGCACAGAAACTAAAATGGTACAGCGATGAGACTGCTTACTAAGCAACTAATTAACTAGTGTCAAATGTCCCAGGTGAGCCTTTGAACTCCATCCCAGAAGCAGCTTAAACAAGGCTAGAAGCAGATATTACAAAGCAAGAATTTAAAAGAAGACCAAAACAAAATAATAACAAAAAAATCGCACAAGTGTCTGGTCATATATTTTGTCTTTATCTCATCTTTCACTCTGCTTTAAGAGGGCTGATGTAACTCATACTACAAAGATTTAGGTAACCCATGAAAACCCTGTTTAATAAAGCTAAGCCACACTGTTGCAATCAACTATTACAACAGCAAATACAGCTGGGAGGCGTGAGGATTTTAGGATTTAGGAAAAAACCTCCACAAAACATGAATTGACCTAAACTATTTCTTTTTATCCTTACATTGTAAACATTTTCCCCCCTAAGGACTCTTTTGACTTAGAAAAAAAAGGTATGAAGAAATCACTACAAAGTAGAACAGGAGGATGACATAACTCGTTTCAAAAGTCATTTAAGTAATGCTGGCTGAGGGTGAGTACAGACTGTCCTTTGTACACTAGACCGAGGAGTGACCACACACCAGCCAGGAAGACAGGAAGGCGAATATCTCTGTATCCTCCTTCCAATCACAGATAAGACTGAGCACCCTCTTTTTCTAGGGAGGTCTCACATTTTGCTCCACTTTTTTTTTAAAGTTACAGATGACCTGACTTTTGTGTTCCTGAGCAGATATGAAGTTACCCTAGTACAGAAAAATTAGAAAATTGGCCTATACCCATCTGTGTAACTCATCACCCTTTCACCCCAGCTATTCTTTACATGGGCAGCCTAACCTATCCTCTGGATTTTGAAAAAGACCACAGAAATATCTATGATTGTGACGCTAAACCTCTTATGTGGGATAAAAATTTACCATGAGAGTAACTGAGACACCGGTTTAATTTGCTACCACACTGTGTAAAAAAGTGGGTGGTTACATACTTTCACATATATAACCAAAGGCTTTTGGCTCCCTTAGGAAGGTCACAATAAACAGGCAAAGATTCTTTTCCTTTCTGAATCATTCATAGCTAGGGTAATGTTTTTGTCATAAGCACAGAAAAAGCTTCCCTTAATTCCCTCTCTCCTTTCCATTTCTTTTCTCTTACCCAATTAGCTCAGAAAAGTTTCTCAATTCCATTTAGAAATCAAAATACAACCCTACTCATAACTGATTAAAATATGATTAATGCTAGTAATATACCTCCCCCAAAAAGGAGATGGTTGGAGGGAATGGGAATTTACAGCTTAAAATTCTAAAAAATATTCCAGTCCCCTTAGGATCACCACAAGTTTCTTCTCTCTTCAATATCCTCCAATTAAACCTATTCATTTTCAAAAATATCAGTATTTATTCAAAATGTAATGAAAAAAATTGGCTTAATTTTGTTATTGTTTCCTTTCATTATCAGTATTGTATAGCATAGCTTAGGCTATATTCAAGAAACCTAGATTATGACCATTTAGTAGCTTTGTGACGTTTAGCAAGTCACTTAACACTCTTAGGCTTAAATTCTTCTTCTGTAAAATAAAAGGGTTGAATCAGATAATTTCCAAGATCCCTTCTAACTTATGGTAGTATTTTTCTTAGCAAATGCATAGAACTTCAGCTACATTATCAATTAAATAACAGGTTAAGAATCTATTTGGCACTTCTAACATTGTATATGTGAAAAATATATTATAATTTCAAAACAACTAATATATACAATCAGCTTTTAAAATATAACATGCTTGTGAGCTGGAGCTTCCCAAGCTTGATGACATATGAATAATCACTTTTAAAGAAGAAATTATTAGTATCATTTGATTTTTAGCTCAAAAGGAGAAAGAAAAATATACGAGGATAAACAATCAAGCATTTCTATCAGTCTTCTGAGGCTTGTCTGTGTCTAGCTACACTCTAGGGCTTACTTATTTATACAGCCTAGGGGCTTTCAATTAAAGTCTGTTTTCCAACCTGCCATAGTTTGTGCTGATCCTTTGGGGTTTCTATGGATAACAAGTGCTTATCTCACCACTGACTATCAAGCCAAGGATGGGCATCCAAACGCAAAAAGAACCATGTCACTGAAAGGAGTAAGGTCAGGAGCAATTCTGCCCTAGTTACATCATCTGCTAAACCAAAGGAAGAAAATTTCTCCATTTTAGTGGGAAGTGAATATCCCTACAAATGAAATAAATGCAACTGTTTAGTGGTTGGAGTTTAAAGGGTAGTGTGAGGTCTTAAGTGTTGAATTATAACCACGAATGACTCTTTATACTAGCATGGGCTATCACTTAGCCCATCTGCATTTTGATTACAAAGCAGTGAAGTGGTAACCATAGCAGCAATAACTTCCTCTATAAGATGTGAGGTTCTGTAATAAGGTACAATAAGTTTATGGCATCATTAATGGTAGTTTGCTATCATGCATTTATCCTTAACTTTTCCATCCATGATGAGTATCTTTATTTAAACTAAAAGTTTTGACAAATTTCAAATACTATCCTTCTTTACGTATGGTTGCATTCTCAATAAAAAGACCTAAGAACTAAATTTCATTTATTTCATCTTTAATCTTTACATGCCCTCTGCCCATCGATCCAATTCCCTTAGGAGGCTGCTGGTAGTGTCTTCTCTCTTTTCCCACAGGTTGACTTGCATATTTAAAGCAAAACAAAAACAAGAGAGGCTAGCCATCAAATAATTTACCATAAAGAGCTATTTCATTCTCCTTCAGACTCCTCACCTAAGAATTTCCTCACAAAATGCTCCAAAGCAGCACCAAGTGTTAAGTACAACAAGGCCCAGGGCAGAAAAAACACTAAATTTAAGAGTTGGAGGAGATCTCAGTGGCTTTTGATAAACCAATCAAGGTCAGTTCTACACAGGATTTAAATAACTATGTGTTCCCTCTGAGTTACCCCAAGTTGCACCAGTTTTTCTTGCAACAGAACTCACTGCTCAAAAACTTCGCACTTTAACTATATCCAGTAATTTCCCAACAACATTAATGCCTCACTCAGTTCTTTTAGAACAAAGGTTCTGACCTTCTCTGGCTGTTATAAATGTTATTTGTTTTTAAGTCACACATATTATATGAGGCAGGGGAGCACTAGACCTGTTACTTTTATTAACTGTGGAAATGAGCTGGCAGGACAGACGGTGTGCCAATATGTCCTTCCCTTACAGTAGGCTATAAAGGAAATTGTTAATCCTTTCCGGAAGAGCAATTATAAAAGACTTCTCTAACGAGAAATTTCTGTAGTATTGTGTTAAGCCATTTCTGTTACACTTTTTAAAGAAATCATGTCTAGTCTATCAAGTTTTAGGTAAAAAAAGTTTTACCTTTAGGGTTTATTTCAGTTTTAGGGTTGAAATGGTTTTAATATTACAGACTTTTGATGCAGTTTTTATTAAATAGTAACCAGTCAAGAAAAACAAAAGGATAGGATTAATTCATTCAGCAAATACTGTCTTATATATACTAGGCACATTGGGTAGTGTCTCAGAGAATGCAAAAAAAAAAAAAAAACAGCTCACATTTATCTAGTATGCTAAGGTTTGTAAGGTACTTTACATAAATTTTGTTCCCTACCCACAAAAGTTACTCTTTCAAGCAGTGATTTCAAGAAGATATTAAAAACTAAGACAATGCTGAGAAACAGATATACTATACTAATACTGTGTACCTTATGATTATCAGACTGGATACAGTTGTCATTACACAAATAATTTATCTAAAGGAGTTAAATATGCATATTCACACATCCCTCTATACATTTACAATTTGTTCCTTCACAATGCTAAGTAGAGTAGGAATGCTCTCAATAAAATTATTATTCTTCTACCCTGCAATTTAAATAAGTCCAGTTCAGTAGTAACTAAAGCCATAAAGCTTATTTTCACCTTTTGAAAGACACATTCAGTTTCCCAAAAATCACTAATCCAGCTAACTGAATATTAGCTAAGTTAAACTCCCTTCAAATTATTTGTGCTTTTTGTTTCCCATTTTTTTAATTAGGTAGTTTTTGTTTACTCCTTTGCTTAGTTACCCACCTAAACTTAAAACACAGTCAAAATAATTCCCACAGCTTACCAAATTCTTTCAAAGCCCCAAAGTTTTACTTCCTTAACAGTTTATAGGAAGACACCTAACAACACAGCAAAAATTTCCATTGATCTCATCCTTCCAATCCACTTCCATCACTGACAAGTTCTCTGTCTTTATCCTGTAACACAATTCTAACCTTAAAAGATTTAACAAAATTATAATGGCCTAGAAAAAGTAAAATATTCAAGAAAACAGAAAAACTAATTAAATATGGGAAATTTCAGTGATAATTATAGGACCGAGTAGTTTTCTGCTCCAAACCTCATGAAAACAAGACCACAAAAACCATAAAACTCCAAACTGGACACATTAACTCACTTAGGGTGTGATCAAAATATGGCTAACACCAAAAAAAAGATATTCTCCATCAAAAGCTTTCTTCCCATAGAGCCCAGACATTTCTTGAGGAACTATGAAGACAAACTGAATTCAACTGGCCAGTGTTACAGAAAATCTTTTAAAATTATCAAGCTAAGAAAGAGAAGAACCCTTTAAGATAATATGGCTGCTCACTGCTGCACCTGCAGTAGTTAGCAACTCAAGTTTACAACAAGACTCTATTGAAATCCCTCCCCTTTTCAAGACCTAGGTGCTACCCCTTTCACATGAAGAATTCTTCCCTGATCTTGGTTCTCCACCCTCTCCTCCATCACCCCATACAATTCCCCAGCTTAAAGTAATTTCATGTTCTTCAAATTTTTCATAATAGACCTCTAGTTTGCCCTAATTACATGATGCCTTGCATCAATTCATTTAAACTGACTTTTCAACCCAATGGAATGTAAGTTCCTTGAGGATAAGGCCTCTGCCTTATTTCATCTTTCTATCCACAGCACCCAGTACACAGCAATTATTTCACTTGTTTATTGGAAGTATAAGAATAATTTTCTCAATTGCCTACCACAATCATTTCTGTCAGACACTGTAAACTCTAACACGTAAGAGGTGGGAGTGGGAGACAAAGAAAAGATTACTATTCCTTTTTTCCCTTACTTTTCTAACTTTTAAGTTAAAATGAACAGTTTCCCTATAGACAAATGAAAAGGTAGAGAATCAAAAATTTTAAACAGTAGACTTTTTTTTTTTTTTAAGAAAGATTACTAAAACATAAAAGCTAAGTGTTATCTCAGGTCTCTGGCACCAAAGCTTAAAAAATTCTGTACATGTGCAAAAATAAAAAAAATCAAACAATAAAACAAAATCCCAGGAGATCAGTGCTAGAATCTTTGTGTTCATTATAAAGAGCCAAATGAATTATTTTCCCATTTCTTGTTTTTCTTCTTTTCAGTTGAGAAGAAACAAGATTAAAATTAGACTTTTTTCTTCCCTTTGATATCTCTGATAATGTTTGATACAGCAACTGATATTGCCAAACAGAATTATCTTTTGTATCATCACTGTCATCTGTGATTTCAATTTCTACTATTTTTCCAGATATCACCCCTCCTGACCCTCCCCACCCAACTGATTGCCACAAAGGTGACTATCAGGGTTATAAAAATCACGTATGGCCCTACTTAACTTATTTAAAGTGAAATTGATCCTCAATTTGCCATTGTGTGTTTGTTAGATTTTGGTTTGGAGCTGCATTTGTCCCCAAAGGAATGTTCTACTCTATTCTACTTCGAATGATTACCTTCAGTTTAAACTGTGTATATATCTTGCTTGTACATGGCTATTCTCAGACTGTCTCCCTCAGAAAAATGCAAGTTCCTTCAGAGCATGGATTTGTCTTTCATCTTTCTTTGTATCCTCGGTATTTAGTGCAATGCTGAAGTAGGCGATTAATAAATATTTTAGGGACTGACGAATAAGACTAGCTTCTCGGAGCAAGCCAAATTCATTGCAGCATTCTTTATTTGTTGTAATATGATGATTTTTTGGTTATATTTAACTCTTCACGACCCCATTTGAGGTTTTCTTGGCAAAGCTAATGGAGAGGTTTGTCATTTATTTAAACAGATAAGGAAATGAGGCAAACAAGTTAAGTGACTTGCCCAGGGTTACATAGCTAATAAAAGTGTCAAAAGTCACATTTGAACTCAGGAAGATGAGTCTTCTTGACTTGATCAGGCCAGGTGCTCTACTCACTGTGGCCTAGATACCTGTATAGTACAAGTGTGTATAATGTTAGGTCGAACATTACAGGGAACTCAACTCCAAAGCTGGGCTATAATCCTCAGATGCCAAAATTCAGCTTAGTTTAGTTCTGATAATTCTTGGGATGATAAAGAAATAGAGGGTAACTGAGAATTCAGTAAAGAGTGGTGAGTGACAAGTGTTTTCATCTCCTCAGGCTTGTCTTACATCCCTATTCATGATAAATAAATGGGAACATGGATGTAGAGTTCAAAGAGACACTCACAAGGTTATCTAGGCCAAACTTCCTAATTTTACACAACAAAAATTGAGGCCCAGAGAAGTTAAGTGACTTTTCCAAAGGTCACACAAATAGTAATATTAATAAAGCAGCTAACATATGTATAGAACACTTTGAATATTGTAAAGCACTTTACATTATCAGAGACACTATTTAAATGGAAGTTCTCTGAATCCAGAGTCAGTACTCTTTTCATGTTGCTTCCCTTTCTTGAGGTGAATCTGGCACTAGGAAAAAGGACAGAAGCAGGGAGTGTCATGGTGGTAACAGGTATCTTAACTCTGTCTTCCCTCTTCATCTTTGCAGAGGTCATCTTAACATTAACCCAGTCCAGATGACTAAAAAGAGATGTTAAAATCTCAACCTAGATAGGTGATGAGAAAGAGTTAGCACTATTATTAGGGTAACAGTTACCACCAAAGTCTCTTCATTGGATCATTATGACACAGAAGAAAGATATAGGTAAAGATAGTTTAAGAGGGTACTGTATCAGCCAACCATCACTTGGGAAAAGGTTCAGAAATGTCATGTGCTGGAGCTTCAGATCATGAAGGAATTTTACCTAAGGGAATAAGCTTCCTTGTAACTAATTGTATTAAAATCAATTCTGGAAATGGCAAATGCTATGTTGTATGTAAGTTTCAACAAAATTTTCAAAACAGAATTAGTTTTATTTTCTTTAACTTTCCATTTCTGCTTAGTAAATTTTGAAAACTACACAATACCTATTTTCTTTTGATATTAAAGAAGTTTTTGCAAATAGATGAAGGTTGTTGATATGTGCTGAGGTCACTGTAGTATACCAACTAAATTAATTATAAAGGCTGAAATTAACTAAAATTGTCAAGATGTATGACTTAAAAAATAAAAATCAATGAACCCAGAAAATTGTGCTTGTTCTATTTTTAAGTTAAGCAGAAAATACGTCTACTAAATTAAGCTATTATGATAGTTTTTGAATACCATAGCCACCAGTGGCTAGATTAATAAAAATGACACCTTATTTGGATCACTGAATTTCAGAGCAAATAAAGACCTTATGATTCATCTAGTCCAACTTATACATTTTACAATTAGAAACAAAGAGACTGAGGTTAAAGGGTTGAAGTCCCATGCTAGCAGACTCCTCAATTCACTGTTTTTTACTATTCCATACTATCCACAAGAATCTATTTCTGAAGTAACAGAGAGCTCTCCATTTTAGTTTTGAAAATATATTAACTATCACTATAATGGTTGCAAATTACAACTTTTTTGGTAAATTAAAACCTGTGATTTTCACTAGTTTATGGAAGTTCTAGTGTAGAAACTACAATCTCAATAGAGTTGCCTGTGAGGAACTGAGGGGTTAAGTGACTTGGCCACAGTAAGTCACACAATCAATAAGCATCAGAAGTCACAAAGCTTTTAAATATTAAAAGGGCTACTAGAACATAGGTCTTCTTGATTCCAAGGCCAGATCAACCTTGTATCTACTGTACCACACTGCTCCATATTACAATAAAGAAAATTTCCTAACAACTGGAACTGTGCAAAAGTGGACTTCCTCTTATTTTAAACCTGTAAGTGAAGACTAGATGGCAACTTGTCAGGGATGTTGGAAAATGCCCCAATAAGGTTCAGACCACATTGCCTCTGAAGTTCCTTCTAATGCTAAAAGTCTGAATTCTACCTTTAAAACCTAGGAAAATCACTGATGTCTAAGTTTCAAGAAAGGAGATAACAACTTCTATTCTTGGTTGAAAAAAGAAAAGTCATCTGTAAGCAGTGATGACATAAATGTTTTAAGCTTCTGAATGGTCAGAAGAAAAGAACAGTATTTTTTATATTATTTAATATTTTGAAGAAACATGAGATTTCTTAGCCAGGCTTTGAAAGAGCGAAAAAAAGAAAAGAAAAATTAATTATTCAATGGACTATTATATTAAATTCTATTAGCTAAATGTAAAAAGCTTTAATATTACATTCGTTACTTTAATAAAATCAATCATGAAACTATGAGCATAGTCAGGACCTTCCCTTCTCTATAAATTTGCCCTATAAAGCACGTGCTACTATATCTACAAACAAAATATTCCAGATTGATCGTCAACAATCAAGAATGATGTATTAATTCCTTATTGTGCTAAGTGCTAAGAATACAAAAGAAGGCAAAAACATGGCCCCTGCCCTTAAGGAGCTTAGATTATGATGGTGGAAACAACATGAAAACAACTATGTAGAACAAACAGACAGTGTAAATGAGAGGCAATCTCAGAAGCTAGGAACAGTAAGCGGTTGGGTGGAGGGAGTCAGTGAAAAGTATGGAGTCCGGAGTGTCACTGCATTACAGATTAGGTAGAATGGAATAAAATGTAAGACGACTCTCCGGCCATAAATGTATTCTTTGAGAAGGAAGAAGGAAGTTGACAGACATACATTATAGTACATAAAATGTCTAGGATAGATGATATACAAGTTGTTATTACTAATAACCATAGCCTTCTTGATACTGGCATTGTTACATATGGTGATAAATAATTCCAAGGAGTAGAATTAAATTATTTTGCTAAGTCACTCTTATAACAGAAGAAATGTTATTGTTTTTTCCCGTCATCAAGAACTGAATTATTTCCTTAATCACAGTAGTGCACTTCTCAATGACTAGGACTGAACTGGTGTTAATGACCTACAAGAGCCCTAGTACTGGGTAAACACTATTTCTGAGGCTTAGTTAACCACAACATGTGCAGTTCCCTTCGAGTCCCTAAAATAAAAAGAAAAATATGATTTTAAACTTAAAAAGTGTTTGAGTCTTAAACAATTTCTTTTTAATGAACTGCAAATGCATGCAGCTTTAATAAAAAAGACTAGAATGCATTCAGATAAGAGAACTGTGACTCCTGAGAGAAAGGATATTGTAAAAAGAGATGCCTATGGTTTGGTTTCCCTTGAACTCTTGCCGGACTTTCCCTAGGGAGAATTCATGAAAATCACACACTTTCACTTTTCAACTTCCTATATAAAACTATGAGTTTAAAATTAGACTGCCAGTTCATCCATTTCTCAAAGGAGTACTGGGAACACCTACTAAATAGTAATGCTTGCTGATTTTAAGGTTAGCAATATACAATGGATCACACTCTGATATTCTTTGTTACCTTTGTCACTGCTAGCCTCAAAATGATTTTTTGTTTGTACTGATTTTTGTTTCTCATCTTAGTCCATAGACAGCTGTGACAACCCCTAAGATTTTTGAAAAGAAATGACATGACTACAGCATTATATTAGAAAAATTATTCAGGCAAAGTTCTGAAGAATGGATTCACAGAACGGAAAAACTGGAGGTAAAAGACTAAGGAGGCTGTTGCAATTACAAGAAAAAGAAAGAGGGATCGATACATAAGATATCAAAGAGGCAGAATTCACAGGATTTGGTAAATGAGTATAGTGAGCAATAAAGAGGGAAACTGTCTATGCCTAATACTGAAGTCAGTCTAATTTGTATTCAGATTTTGTATGTATATATATGCTCAATTATGAACACAAAAATCCATACCTGATATTCTTTTATAGAGTAATTATGGGAAAATACAAACTGAAAGGGACCATGACAAGCCATTTAGTCTACCCTCTTCACCTAATCATTCCCTCATTGTTTTCTCCATCTCCGACACTTCCTCCCCAGCAATAAGCTAAAACCATCCCATGAAAATTCAAATTTCTTATGTTTTAAAGACTATCAAAGATGTTTACACATACATAAGGTGTTTCACTGTTCTCTTACACTGTGTTTTTAACTATGATTTTTAAGGATATTATAACCTGAAGGAAACATGCAAAAGCTGTAGTTCATAAAGCCCTCATAAAGCACTTCGATAGCTCTAAGAGATATTGTGGCTGTTGCTGATGTGGAGAAAGCAAGCGCTTTATGCAGTACTTAATCAAGTCCACAGGAAAACACTATCGGTCACACCAAAGAGCAGAGTCAAGTGTAATAAATAAAATCACCAAGAATGGACAATCCAGCGCTGCAAAATAGCTTGATTTACTCTTGGGGAGGCAGGGGGCGGAGAACAACAAAAGGAAAGACCTTCAGAGGAAACTAACAACCTGACATCTGGAGGTGTTCTTCATTTCTTTACCTCTCCTTGTAGGCTTCTTGGGAAGAGCAGCTAAAAAGCCAGTTTTTAAAAATGACGAACAGCTGATACTGCTAGAAAGAAAAACACTTCTTTTGGGCAAGACAGCATGAAGTCTGGAGTTTTGAAGATTGGAAAAAAATAATTTTATACTGATAAACCTTCCTATGTGCACTGACAAAAAATAAAGTAAGCAAAGCCAAGAAAATAATACATGCAATGATGACAACAAAGTAAATGGCAAGAACCTCTATCACAACGCAATAAAAATTAATGCTGTAAAATTATAAGTAACAAGCTTGTCTTCAGTGAAGACATGAGAAGACATCTTCCCATACATTAGGCTGTAGAGTTTCTAGAAGTGCACTACAGCATATAAAGTAAACTATTTTTTTTTTTGGATGTATTGATTGGTTTTGCTGAATGTTTTGTTCCATTATTTTTTCTTTTCTTTTTAATTCTCTGTTATAATGGCTTACTTCCTGTGAGGAAGGGGGAAATCTAGGCAATGTGAAAATAAAAAATATTGCTAAAAATCTATTTTTCAAAAAGAAATATATCCAAGATAAAGAGATAAACCTTCTTCAGTGACTGGTGAACTTATCTGATTTAAGCTTCACTGAAACAGGCAACGTCCAAAACCACACAATTATTCCTACAGATGCAGGAAAAAGTCTATGACAAAGTACAACATTCATTTATGCTATCACAAAATTTAAAAACCTTATGAAGTATTGGCATAGTATCTTCTCTTAATATCATAAAAAGTATCCACATAAAATCAAAAGCAAACATCATATGCAACAGCGACACAGCAGAAGCTTTTCCAAAAAATACAGGAGTAAAGCAAGGATACTCACTCTCTCCAATATTATTTGCTATAGTTATGGAAATGCTAGCAACAGTCATAAGACAAAGAAAATAAAATTTAGAGAAAAGAAATAAAACTATCTTTATTTGCTGATATGATGTTACGCTTAGGCAATCCTAGAGAATCAATAAAGATACTAATCAAGAGCTTCAGCCAAGTTGGAAGCTACAAAATTAACTCTCAAAAATTAAATGTATTTCTAGAAAATAACAAAAAATTAAATAATAGAAAAGGAAATCTCACTTCAAATGACTACAAAATGCATAAATATCTGGGAATATATCTATTAAAGTACACAAAAGACTTCTGTGAATTCAAGAATAACAAATAGCTGGAGGAATATCCAGTGCTTACAGTTGGGCCATGCCAACACAGTAAAAATAATGATAATACCTAAATTAATTTATACTTTCAATGATATACTAAATTATCAAAGTTCATAGAACTTGATAAAATATTAACAAAACATTCAGAAAAACAAAAATCTAGAATATCAAGAGAAATCATGAAAAGAGAAAGAAAAGTGCTTGCTTCGGCAGCACATATACTAAAATTGGAATGATACAGAGAAGATTAGCATGGCCCTTGCACAAGGATGGCATGGAAATTAGTTAAGTGTTCCATAATTTTCAACCAAAATTCGGCAGGTTGTAGAAAACTGGGAAAGAATTTTTACAGCTAATGTCGGTGATAAAGGCCTCATTTCTAGGATATATAGAGAATTTAGTCAAATGTACAAAAATACAAGTCACTCCCCAATCGATAAATGGTCAATGGATCTGAACAGGCAATTTTCAGAGAAAGAAATTAAACATATCTATAGTCATAGAAAAAATGCTCTGAATCACTTTTGATTAGAAAGATGCACATCAAAACAACTCCGAGGTACCACATCATACTTATCAGAATGGCAAACATGACAGAACAGGAAGATGATAAATTGGAGAGGATGTGGGAGAGTTGGAACACTAATTCATTGTTGGTGGAGCTGTGGGCCCATCCAACCATTCTAGAGAGCAATTTGGAACTATGCCCAAAGGGCTACAAAAATGTGCATACCCTTTGACCCAGCAATATTGCTTCTAGGACTGTATCCCCAAGAGATCATAAAAATGGGAAAGGGTCCCACACATACAAAAATATTTATAGCAGCACTCTTTGTGGTGGCCAAAAACTGGAAATCAAGGGGATGCCCATCCATTGGGGAATGGTTGAATAAATTATGGTATATGAACATATGGTATTGTGCTGTAAGAAATGATGAACAGGAAGACTTCAGAGAGGCCTGGCAAGACTTACATGATCTGATGCTCAGTGAAAGGAGCAGAACCAGGAGAACTTTGTGCATAGCAACGACAACAGTGTGTGAGAGTTTTTTCTGGTAGAATTGGAACTTCATTGCAATGCAAGGACTTAAAAATTCCCAATGGTCTTCTAAGGCAAAATGCCTTACACAACCAGAGAAAGAACTATGGAATTCAATTGTAGAATGTAGCAGATTATTTTGTGTGGGTGTGTGTGTGTGTGTATTACGTTTTGATTTGTTAGATGATTTCTCCCACTCATTTTAATTCTTCAATACAGCATGACTAGAGTGAAAATGTATTTAGTAGGAATGTATGTGTAGAACCTATACAAAATTGCATGCTGTCTCAGGGAGGGAGCGGGGAGGCAGGAGGAAGGGAGGGGAAAATAATAGTCTAAGTTATATGGCAGTTATTGTAGAACACTGAAAATAAAATTAATTAATAAAAAAAAGAAAAGAAAAAGAAAAGAAGGGGGATTAGCACTTCTAGACCTTAAACTATATTATAAAGTGGCAGTCCTCAAAACTACCTTGTAAGAATAACCTATAAATTTTTAAAAAGATGAAGTATCACAAAAATTACAAATAGGTTAAAAAAATAGAAAGATAAATAAAATAGGAGAGGCTAGACAAGGAAGAATCAGAAACTGCAAAATTTAATAACCCAGAGCTCATCAGAAAACAAGTTACTAAGAAAGGAACTTACCATTTGATAAAAGCAACTGGATAAAACTGGAAAGCAATCTGGAAGAAATTAGGCTTAGACCAATACTTTACAACATATTCTACATTACATTTCAAATGAATATATGTACAACTTTCATATTAAGTTATCACTGCAAAAAAAAATTAGAAGAGGAGATCATACAGTTTACATGGCTGTGGTAGGAGATGTATTCTTAATCAACAAGGACCAGAAGAAATTACAAAAGATATAATAGATAAATCTGATTATTGAAAGTGAAAAGCTCCTGCGCAGACAATATTATTGCACCTCAAATAAGGACGGAAGTGATTGAATGGGGGGAGGAGAACTTTGTCAAATTCCCCTGATAAGGGTTTGGCATCCCAGATATATAAACAATTAACATAAATGTGTATGGCAAATAGCCATTTCTCAATAATAAGTGGTTGAAAGATATGAAACAGCTCTGCCACAGAAGAATTGCAAAGTATTGTCAACAACATGAAAGAGTGCTCCAGTCACTAATAATAATAATAGAAAGGTACATCAATACAACATGAAGGTTTCACCTCATATCCTGCAAACTGGCAAAGGAAGTTGTAGGAAGATAGACATTAGATGCACTGTTGGAGGAACATTCATTGGTACATTTTGGAAAGCACTTTGGAATCATGCAAATGAAGGGACTAAAATCAGAGATTCCATTCATAGGTTTATTCCCCAAGGAGGCCACTGATAAGAAGAAACTTCCCATATACATCAAAATATTTATATCAGCATTTTCCAAAGAACTGGAAACAAAGTAGATGCCCATAGATAGGGGAATGCCTAAACAAACTGTGGTATATGAATATTATGGAATATTATCAGGCTCTAAGAAATGAAGTGTGATGAATACAGAAGCAGCATGTAGAGATCTACAGGAACTCTTGCAAAGCCAAACAAAGAAAAAAAACAGCACATACAATGACGACAACAAAGTACATGGAAAGAACAATGATACGACTCCTCACAAAATCAGAAGTGAACACTGACTCAAAGAAGAGAGATGACAGGATACTACTGAACCATCCCTTCTCAGGAGGGAGAATGTTGCATGCACATGTTTCTGAACTTTTTCAGAAGGAAGGAAATAAGCATTTATTAAGTGCCTATTATGTGCTAGGTACTGTGCTAAAGTGTTGAGTCTACAAAGAAAAAAAAAACAGACCCAACCTTCAAGCAGTTAACAATCTAATGGAGGAGACACCAAGCAAACAACTCCGTGCAAACAAGCAACATACAAGATAAACAGGAATTAATCAACACAAAGTATTAGAATTAATAGCGAACTGGAAAGGCTTTCTGTAGAAGATAGGATTTCAGTTGGAACTTGCAGGAAGCCAGGGAAGCTAGGATGTGGAGGGGGTAGGGAGTGCATTCCATGCATGAGGGCTCATCAATGAAAGTGCCCAGAATTGGGAGATGATGGATATGTCTTGTTCAAGGAACAGCAAAGAACCTTTTATAATCTAAACTCAAAGTCAAACCTATTTTGCAAATGAATAAAATAAAAAAGCAACAGGCTCTTTCCCAGACTCTATAAAAGAGCATACACTCAGCATTTCTGATCCACAAAGTCAAAGAGAAATAGAAATGCTAAGAGTGAACAGCCCCTTCTAGAACTCAGTCGAATCCAGGAGGTATTTTTTTAGCAAGGGAAAAAATGAAATATCCCTCAAGTGCCAGTCAGAGGACTGGATGATCTTTTAAATAAGAGCACCATTAAAAATACCCAATTAGACATCTCAGGCTACTAACAAAACAAGTGATTTTCTGTGGCTTAGTAAACTAGAGGAAGATTCAAAATATTGGCAGATCAATAATACAGCATATATGCACCACTGATTTGACGCATTAACCAAATCCATAGTATTAGACACTAGTATTAAGTTTCCCTGAGCTCTAATTTCTTTTTTCAGGAAATACTGAATATAAACAATATCAAAATGTCAGAAGATATGATAGCTTTCTAACAAATAGTTGCCCTTTTTCTTTTTACAAACTTGCAAAATCCTTTAAGTGTGCTTTATATCTCCTGAAAACACATGTAATCAACTATTATAAAGAATGTAAAGAGAGGCAGTATGACACAATAGACAGAGAACTATTAAGGTCTAGTAGACTTGGGTTTAAAGTCCCACCTCTTATGCACACTAAATATGTGACTCTAGCAGGTCATGTAACTTCTCAGTACCCAGAAAACTCTCCAAGAAGCTAAATTTTGGGGCAGAAAATGACCCACACGGAAAGAGAGAGTTCCTCACCGAAAACAAAAAGAAAGAGGTCCACAAAATAATAAAGAAAATATGACAGAGCCTACATTTTAATGAAGAGAGACAAAATTTGGATTTATATCTAAACAGAGAGATTAGATTAGAAACTCAATGGCTTTGTCTTATGAGTATGTCAGTCCAGTGTACACCAATCAACAAACCTTACTAAAACTAAGGAAAATTAGGGAGCTAATCTTTACATGTGAGAGTTGCCTACACATTTCAGCATCCTCTAAGGTCATGTGTTTCAAAAGCTGCAATGAAATTCTAAAAGAGAAACAGGCAATACTCACAATACTGGCAAAATCAGCAACCAGTGCTACAAACGTTTTATCAGTTTTTCTTCCTTTCTCCCTCCGCTTCCATCCACCCAGCGTCTGCATTAACAATGGGAAAAATAAAGGAAAGAGGAGGAAAAAACCCTTAGGTAAAACAGAGAAAAGGGAAACCTGGAACTGCTCATATATGAAGGATGTATACTTAAAGTGGTGATTGTCACTACATGGAATCAGTGGCCTGACTAATCTGAAGAGTTGGAAAGTACTTCTGAGCTTCCATTTGATCCAAGGATTCCCCACTCTCATCTCCAACAAGTCATCAAGGAGTAACTGCTTGAGTCCCTCCAGGGAACACTTCCCTCACAAGTTTTCCAACAGCCTTAATTATTATTAAGTTCTTACATATATTAAAAGCAAAATCTGTTTCCCTGCAGTTTCTATTGTTTCAAGTTTATCTTCTAGAGCTACATAATAAAATATAATGCTTCCTTCTAAGTGGCATACCTTTAAAAATATTTGAATATAGTTATGCTCTCCTCTCCACAAATTCTCTCTTCTCTAGGCTAAATAGTCTCAGTATCCTATATCTGTTGAAGATACTCTCATCCTTCCAGTCATGCAGGCTGACAACCAGATCTATCATTGACTTTCCCTTCTCCTTCACCCTCTCAATATCCATTCTTGTCAATTCCACCCTCACATCTCTCACAGCTGCATCTATTTATCCCCTTCTCTTTACTCACAGGACCTCTCTTCTCACCTCTACTCAAATACCTTGCTAAATGGTATCTCTGTGTCCATTTCATTCTTCCCCCTCTCCAAATAATACTCTATACAAGTGCCAAAATAATTATTCAAAAGCACAACCCAATTATGTCATTCCTTTGCTTAAAAAACTTCAGTGATCTCCCCATTTCTTTCAGAATAAAATACAAACAGTTCACAGTCTGGCTCTAGGGCTGGATTTTCAAATATAAATTCCAGACAACCTAGCTGTTACTTAAACTCAGTGGTCCCTAAAACTCTCATGCATGCATGCATGGAATTTTAACCCCTTAGAATCTTAGCTTCTTTCAAATCTTATTTCGTGAGCCACCTCCAATAAGATGCTTTTATTGATCCTCCTGGTTTTTTTTTTTTTTAGTACCTTCACCAGATCTTACTAAGTCTTACCTGCTTTGGTGGAAGGAATTCTCCTTGATTAAAATCACAGATCTTTTCTAGAGTACTGACCTACATATTTCTCCCCCTGAAGGAAAACTGTAATTCCTAGAAGAGAAGGACTATTTTTCATCTTTGTATTTCCACAGATACAAGACTTAGTCATCTGAAATCCCTTTCAACTCTAATTTTACAATCTGTGTAATTAGTAATTGACTATAGATTTTTTCTCCTCCAAATTTATTTATTTTCAATTTTCAACAATCACTTCCATAAGTTTTAAATTTTTCCCCTTTCTCCCCAAGACAACATGCAATCTTATATGGGCTCTACACATATATTCTTATTAAACACATTTTCACATTTTGACTATAGATTCTTGAAGAATTTCCTGGGACAACGTGAGGCTAAATGATTTGCCCATGGTCACACAGCAAGTATCAAAGACTGGACTTGAACCCAAATCACTGTGACTCTAACTATTTGTCCAATATATCATACAACATCTCACCCTGCACAAAGTGCTTAATAAATGCTTATTAAATTAAATTTCCTAGACAACTTAAACAATTCTTATGGCTTGAAAAATAGATCTATTCTCCCATTCACCTCACCCCCTCCCCCAATTCTGCCACCATCAAATCTCTTTTATTGGTTCCTTGTTGCTATCTTGATTTCCCATCCTGTGCTTCCCAGAATAAAGTATGTTTGTTCTTATTATTGTATTCATTAGAACAGGAATTGGATTTGTGACCATTGTTTATTTACTGTTTTTCTATTTACTATACATTGTTTTAATATTATTCTGTTATTAATTTTTCTAAGTCAAAAGTTATTCACAATGCACTATAAAGGAATCATACACCCTTTTACTTACAAATAGAATAACAGACACATAGTATTAACACTGAAAAAAAAAGTGAGGCTGAAAATGTGTACATACACACACACACACACACACACACACACACACACACACACACACATATATATGTATATGCACATTGCAAAGTCAGTTTTCATTTCTTAAAAAATAAATCCAGGAAATCCTCATGGATTTGCTGATGTAATCTCCAGTAAGCAACAAGCAGTAAGAAAATAAATTTTCTAGTAAATGTCAAAGGAAAAAATTTAATCCTTCTCCACAGGGTTTAGGGTGCGGAGGAAGGATATTACAAAGACTATACCATCTGGTGATAATAAGTCCAATGGTTGGCCAAGGGAACTCACCCACAGGGTTTATTGTTTCATATAAACAATTCATCTTAATGGAGGGTGGGACAGACCTGTAGAGGAAAGAAGTCTGCCCAACCTTCTCACCTCAGACTTCCCTTCTTCCTTCCCCCCTAAATTGGGTACAGGGAGGCAGGTAATGAAAGAGACACAAAAGGGCCCTAGCACTTCCATAGTAGTCAGTGATCTGGGAAATAAACTATTAATGATTCCTTAATCTGTTGTGGTAGAGTTATAAACTCCTTTTCCTCCCTTAACATACAGGGAATGCGCCTAGCTTTACTCCTATTTGATTTTCTTTCCTCTTCAACCCTTTAATATATGGCCCCACAAACCATTCTTAACAAGAAGAGCTGTGACTCAGGCCCATTCTAAAGCTAGTCAAGTTTCACCTAGTGTTATCCTAGTTCCTCCATGAATTTGGGAGAAGATTCCAAGGAAAGGACGCAAAGTTAATAGGAGATGGTGGGATTCTACCCAAAGGTAGAATCACCACCCCAGTGGGCCTGCAAGGCTTGGATACTCAAAACCTTAAAAAAGGGAACCCAAGCTGTCCACCTGTAAAAGTGCACATGGGAACTATAAGAATAAACCCCAATTTAATAAATGAAGTTTCTACTAATTTAATAAAGAATTATTTCATTAGATACTCAAAAAGGATAAGATTTCTTGGTAAGACTTCAGGTTAAATATTAAGCTAAAAAGTTATGAAACTCGCTAAAAATTTAACTTCATGTAAATAAAAATTTTTGTACAACTTGAAGTGAAGTAAATCAGCAACCTCTTTTGAGAAAAACAACCCATATTTTCTAAATGGGGATATTGTAAATCCATATCAAATAAAAACATGAACTACACTCAGTAAGGAATTATTTTCATGAATTTTCTTAGTGAAAAGAGTTGAATTATTATTATTATAAAAGGGTTGAATTATTCTTTTATCTGGGCAAAGAGTGAATGTGCAATTTATTTAATGAGTACTATTTCTCCTTTCCTCCTTATAAGAAAATAATTATGTAAAAAGATTGTGGGTGAACCACCAAATATCTTGAAGCAATCAGATTTCCTGATTGGCTGAAAATGATCTTTGTCTTGTAAGGAAAACAAAAAGAACTCAGTGCAGGCAGAGAGCACCTTATATGGGACAATCCTAAATGGCCACGTTCTATTTTTTTTTTTTTTTTTGAAGGAGGTGGCAGAAGAGGTCTGTAGGAACATGCTTTGACATGATTCTAGGGTAAAAACATTTTATATTTGTCCACTTTCAAAGAAACAGGACAGACTCAAAAGCTGGATGATATCCAGTTTGGCCTAGTCATCTAATCTTTTAAACATACTTCTATTTAATGTACCCTGCTTTGTTATCTGAATTTATATCCTCTCTCCCTTTGTAAATAAATATCTTTGCTTAAACTCAAGTTGGTTCAGATGTGCTAGAGAAGAAAGAGGGTGCTAGAACTGGATATCCAGATCAGGTGCTAGATGAAAAGGTAATATGTAATCTGCTACAGCAAGTTTCTAAATTCAAAGAGGCTCAACAATTTTGAGCCAAGGATTAGAGATCAGTAAAAGTTAAGAAATTAGTAAAAACAGAAATCCTTGAGATCAAAACAAGGGTGCCCTAGACAGTACCCAGAAAACACAGGTATCCCATGAAGCTAAAGGAAGAATTCAAAAGAGTCCACGATTGATTTAATAAGCTACTGCAAAAATGAACACAGCAACCCCCAGATAAAAGAAAACAGTATCACAATTTGAGTTGTTGAGTACTCTAACTATGCTGGAAAACAAATTGCTTCAGTCCTTACCAATGGAAAGCACCCTGGGCAAGAAAAAAATTTTCCCTGATTACAGTCAAAAAAATAGTAAGAAAAAAATTACATTTACAATGCTTTTTGGAAATGGCTCTTCAGCACAGACTTAAGCAAATACAAGAAAAAATTAGAGGGTAGGAATAAGGACTTGGAGAATTATAATTTTAAAAAGCTTTCAACTAGTTCATGTTAAATTATTATGCAGACTTCAGATAGTCCTTTAATAATAGATCAGCTCTATAGTTTTCATTTAAGACTGTATTTGGTGATGCTAACAACTTAATAAGAAAACCCACAACCTAATTTATATTTGAATTCCCCAGCTCTACTGTCGTAATGGCTTGGATGCAAAAGGTGTTTATTTTTGCATTCATTTTTATAAAAAATAACCAAAATACCAGAGACAAAGTTGAACACAAAAATTCACAGGGAAAAAAAGAAGAAAGAAGAGGAAAGCAACTGAGATGGAAGTGAATTTAAAGTAGCAAGGGAAAAAGTTGAGTTTTCTGGGAGCAACGGGAGCACTAGGGTAATAAAGAGACAATTACTATTACTTTATACCATTTTCCCACAAGAATAAATGATGTTCAGTATCTCCACAGCATACGCAGTAAAATTTCTGAGTTTCCTAGGGTATGTTTTCCTTTAAAAATCTATAACTTAAGACTTCATACCTCCTCTATCAAAATACTGTATCTAGAAAGAAACTATAGGAAGATTCCAGTAGGTACATATTTTCTGAAGTTCATGTCTAGTTCCTGTTGTAAAATGTGAAAACAAAGTGTTGGGGAAGAAAAAAAACTTTTTTGGCAAGAAAAAAGGAACCTTTTCCTCATATTTCCACCTAATCTTGCGTTTAGATGGAAAAAAGATATAAAATCCAAATATTAACCTCCTACAATACTAACTATTCAGTCCCCAAATTCATGACAGAACTCAAAAAGTTCAATTAAAAAGGCAGATACTAATTTTCCCCCCCCATGGCAAGAGAGAAAAACTTGAAATAACTTACCTTTTCAGAAAGCCAAATTAGTGCCCAAAATAAAAAAAAAGAGAACTAGTAGCAACTTTTAGAGAAGAGTTATATCTGCATATACCAGTCTTTGCGTACAGCTGAATGACCTCACATGGCAAAGAAACGAAGGCAAACAATGAAAAACAGACTGTACAAACTCTAGTACCAGTTACTGACTGCCTGAGCCAATAGAAAATGCTGTTTCTAAGAGCTGTAAGATTTTAGTTCTGTACAACTGACCAGCTACCCTGAATGTAAATGCTCTTGGTATGAGTTAATTTAAATCTATTCATTAAAGCAAATATTGTCACTTATGAACCAACTCCCTCATTAAGTGGTGTGACTGTGTAATATGTAAGTATCTTCAGTTTTAGAATGGCCATAGGGCCCCTATTTACACTTTTTTACAAAATAACCATGATTCCTTACTTTTTTATCTCTCTTCCAGATCTCTATAATCAACTAATGTTTCATGGGGAAAAAATTTATAAATAATACTATTTGTTTGGTCCACATTTTCTACACTTGACTTCTTTTCCAAATGAAAATCTGACAGTAAAAAAAAGAATCACACACTGAACCTTATGAATTCATTCACCTGTTCTTGTTACTCAACCCCACCTCATCTGAACTCATTTAGGAAATGATGTTGCACTTATCTCAGTATAAAATTAGAGTCAGAAGAACTGGCTTATATACTTAGGGATCTGAATTCTCTTTTAGTAAAGACAAAAAATATAATTCATCGAAAACAGCTTCTGCACTGGTTTTTAAATTTTGTTTTTATAACAGAAGAGTTCCACATGAATGTATGTATGTATTTTTAACAAAGGAGTCTGAAGAACTAGGTTTCAGTCCTGACTCCCCACACTTAACAGTTGTGTGGACAAGTCATTTTATCTATTGAAACCTTGTTTTCTCACCTGTGAAATGGAAATATTAATACTTGCACAACCTTCCTTAAAGGATCATTGTGATGAAAGCACTTTGGTAAACTGTAAAGCATTCTATGAAGGTTAAGTTATTATTTACTATCACAGAAGTCCAACAAACTTAAATTATTTCTTAATACCTGGGGCAAAGAGAAAAAAAATTCTTTCTCTATTCACTTTTCCAAGGTTTCAATTCTCTAAATTCTTAAGGTGTGACTATCATCTCCACCTCAAATCCCAGATGAGGTCAAAGAAGTGTGTGTGTGAATTTCACTATTACATTACATATCCCTCTGCTTGCCAATCCCCAGTCAACTGTGAGCTAGACAGCACTGTTTCTGTTCAATGAGCCAGCGCTAATCAGGGCTAACTTTTGAGAGAGATCTTAGCATAGAGAATTATAATTCTAGTTTTCTTTCTTTTTAAGTAGCTATTTGAGAATTGGATTCTTAAGGTAAAAGTGGATGAAATACATTATAGATACTTTAAAAATAAGCAGAGTATCATATCTCTCCAACATTCGCCTGTAAAACCAAATCAATCACATTCAGTCAGGAATCCTATATAGGCTGGATGGATCTCTAATTGACTCACTCTAATTCCTCACCCTAACACCCTAACTCACTCACTCTAATTCCCCACCCCTATTCCTTGACAGCTGAAGCTTCTTCTTTCTAGTAACTGTTGCTAGGTACTACTTAGATAAATCTCAAGTAGGGAGGGAAGGCAATTGAATTTTCCTTTAATTCATTTACATAGGAGCACCCAAGTATCTCCTAAAAATAACTTAACACAAGTTCTATCAAACATCTTCTATTGTAATAGTTACTTTAAGAGGATGACAGTAAGATTATGAATGATTTCCAGACTAACAGCTAAGTTCTAACACTTGGCTTTCTCCAATGTTCCTCCTTGGCCATATCTATCACGTCTGAACAGCAGCTTTAGAAAAAGAACTGAGTAAGTATCCTCTGCTGAGAAATTAACGGAGAAGAAAGCTCAAATTAAATGGTAACGAACATTGAAATAAACAGCAAATCAAAGAAATTCACCACAGCTGATAAGCAGCACCCATACTACCCAATGCATTGTTTTCTGAATAATTATAATTATTTTCAAAAGAAAATGCATACACACCAAAAGGCTGGATTTTTAAAGATATCTTGGGGGAGAAAAAGGCTCACAGTCAGAATCTGTAAACTGAAGGAATCAATAAAAATTTATTTTTAAAAGATGCCAGGCACAGGAGCAGCTAGGTGGCACAGTGAGTAGAGCATGGGGTCTGGAGTTAGGACAACCTGAGTTCAAATTTGGCCTCAGATACTTACTAGTTATATGACCCCTGAGCAAGTTACTTAAGCCTGTTTGCCTCAGTTTCCTCATCTGTAAAATAAATTGGAGAAGGGAATGGCAAACTTTGCCCAAATAAAAAACCCAATGGGTCATAAAGATCTGGACACGACTGAAATGACTGAACAGCAACAGGTGAAGGAGGCTACAGAGGAAGGAGGGGCTAAATCGAGCCAACCCCCCCCCCCCAAAAAAAATATGAGTACCTAGGAAACTACTATCCATTCAGTGTTCTCTTTGTTGGTCATATAAATCTAGAGTACAGTGACCCATTTAAGGTGTGACCCTTTTAAGAGGAAGTATGACAAACGAGAAAGCAATCTGGATGATGGGAGATTTAAGAACCATTTCCTATGATGATCAAGAGAAGTAGGATATTTAGCCTATAGGAAACAGACTTAGGAGGAGGGTACCGAAAACAAACAGATCTGTGGGTAGAATTTAACAGAGAAGACAGGTAATGGCTCTATAATATAAAGAACCTATCCAAAAAAGTGAACAGGCTTCCTCACAAAGCAGTTAAGTTTTCAGTTCCTAGAAGCATTCAAGTAAAGTTTGGAATGGTTACCGGTCGAGGGCACTGTAGCGGGTAGAGGCAGAACTGGACAACCTATAAATTCTCTTTCAACTTTAAGATTCTATGACTACAATAATAATAATAAATTTGACTTGTGTAGTCCCTAAGTGTTCACAAAGCACTACCTTCTGAAGCAGACAGTGCAAATATTAGCCTCTTCTTACAAATTAGGAAACTGAGACAACAAGAGGTTAAATAACTTGCCTATTAGGTTTGGGCTTAATGCAATCTCTTTAGAATTTGAGTTTTAAGGCATCATTTATTTATCCCTGAGACCAGTACTGAACCACAGCCCTAAGACTATAGATTAAAGGAAGCAAGGGAAGCCAGTAGGCAAATATGAAGAGGGAAGGCATTCCAGGCACGGCGGATAGCCAGACAAAATTCTGGAGCTGAGAGATGGAGGTCTTATTTGTAAAACAGCCAGGAAGCCAGTGTCAATGGATTGAAGAGTAAATAGGAATTACAGATCCCCAATCAGCACAGAAAGAGCAGGGCCAGGGCCTTTACCTCTCTTTCATATGTAACTGCATCTTTTGTATGTGTATTATGCTCATGATTTTTTTTTTCTAAAAAGTCACTAATCCCTCAGCCTTTTCATTGGCAACTCCCAGATCAAAAAAAAAAACTTATTTCCTTCAAGGAAGGAAATATTCATGGATTGGGAAAATCATGGCAAATAGGAAACAAGTAGGCAATTTTAGTCTGTCCTTAAGTATAGGATGTTCAAAATGATTAACCTTTATTTCCTAGATACTGATCAGCCTGACTAAATGCCAGAAACCAAAATGAGCTCAATGTGATTACTCTCTTTGATCTGGCCTCAATCCATTTTTTTTACACTGGGCCTAGGTTAATGATGCTTCCATGTAAAAGTGGCTACTTCCTGAACAAACAGAATGTTTATTTTGCATTCAACCAACTCAGCAAAAGGTAGACCATTCGTACTATGTCTAAGCTCAAGGGGGTAGGGGAGGGAGGGAACAGGATACGCAGCCAGTTTGGGGTACTCCAATAAAAAAGTAAAGCAAAACAGATTATGGAAACTGGGGCTCGTCATAACTTGTCTTCCATTACCCATTCATAAAGAAACATATTAAAGGGGAAAAAGTAATTTTAAGAGAAGGAAAATGGATAGAAGAAAAAATACTCTGGATGCCTTTTAAATTCTGACTCTAAAATCACACTTTCTGGAAAAAGCCTTTACTGGTCCCCTTAATGCTAGTGTCTTCCCTTCGACATGGCTTTCCATCTACTTGTATATATCTTATATACACGTATTTGAATGCATGCTGTCTCACCCATTACAATGTGAGTTCCTGGAGAATAGGAACTGAGGTTTTTTTCCCTCTCCTTGTAGCTTTGGTGCTTATCACAGTGCCTAACACTTAAAAAACGCTTGTTGACTGATTAATCTGCAAGACAATGTGGTACAGTGAAAAGTGCACTGTATTTAGAGTCAAAGTACCTGAATTCCAGTACTTTGTGACCTTGGAAAAGAAATCAACTCTCTAGACTTCAGTTTCTTCATCTGTGATTTTTAAGGTCCTGTCCAGTTCTAAATCTATAATCTTAGGTTTGGAAACACTTTCTTAAACAGGATCAGTCTACAATCTGAAATAGTTAATAGGCTTAGAGAAAGGAAGACTTAGGTCTGAATTTTGCTTAATGGTCACAAGACAGTCTAGTCATTTAATCTCAGAGTCGCAGCTTCCTCATTTATAAAATGAGGATAAAAGTGCCAATGTGTATATACACTGGCTCCAAAGTGTTTCTGTAAGGTTCAAATATGAGAATTCATGTAAAATGCTTTCAAAACTCTAAAGCACCACTATAGAAATGTCCTTACTTAGCTGGCTGTTGTCCTTTGTTCTCGAGGAGGACCAAAATGACATCACAATGATAAAATCAAGTTTCAATGTGTCCAACTGTGGCTGATCAGACCAATACCAACTTGGAACGCTCTACCACAGATAATCCGAGTGAACATTTGGGGTGGGTACTACAAATCTGCGCATCCTACGTTTCCTTTGAGCTGTTTCAATTCTACTTTGCTCACAGAGCACAGCACCTTCTCTGATGTGGGCACGCCATGCTGAAGGGTCTTATGCCATTGTTTCCCATGTCACAATCAATTCCAAAGTTCTTGAGAGAGACCTTGAGAGTGTCTTTGTATCACCTCTTCTGACCACCATGTAATTGCCTGCCTGCAAGTTCTCCATAAAATGTCCCTACTACTATAGAGGGCAACACCACCCTCCCAGTCCCTAAGGCTCAACATCTAGGTGTCATCCTTGACTCCTCACCACCTCCCACCCTACATATCCAGTCTGTTGTCAAGGCCTCTCAATTTGATATCTGCAACACCTTCTGAATTTACCCCTTTCTCCCCTCTAACACTTCCACCACGAAGAGGTGCAGACCCTAATCACCTCATGCCTGGATTGCAGCAATAGCCTGCTGGTGGGTAGACCTGCCTCAAGTCTTTCCTTACTCTAAAATATTCTCCATTTAGTCACCAAACTGATTTCCTAAATGCCCAAATCTGACCAGGTCAACCAACTCCCTGGTCAGTATACTCCAGTGGTTCCGTATCAACTACAGGATCAAATACTAAATTATCTGTCTGGTGCTCAAATCCCTTCAAAACTTAGTCCCCTCCTGCCTTTCCAATTTTCTTACACCTTCCTCTCCTGACATATACTCTTATCCACTGATATGACACTGGCACCCCAGTTATTCCATGAACAAAACCATCCATTTCTCAGTTCTGAGTATCTTTTCTAGCTGTCTCTACTTCCTGGAATGCTCTCCCTCTCTTCATCTATGCCTAATTGGTTTCACTGGTTTCCTTTAAGTCTCAATTAAAATTCCATCTTTTATATGAAGCCTTTACCTGAGTCTAGTGCCTTCCCTCTTTTGATAATAGCCTATTTACCCTCTATATAACTTGTTTGTTTGTTGATTAGATTGTGAGCTCCTTGAGGGCAGGTGCTATCTTTTGCCTCTTTTTGTATTTTTGTGTTTAGCACAGGGTCTAGAACATAGAAGGTGCTTAGTAAATATTTATTGACTAACTTATGCACAAGTTAACTTTTGGGCAACAAGTAACTGTACTTTTCTACAGCAATATTGTTTCTTGTCTAGATTATGACATGCAACACATATGCATAGAATCAGCACTAGGGATGGAAAATAAGCAAGGCCCAGAACTACAGGGGCAGGGAGGGGAAAGAATTGTGCATTTAGAAAATTGTACTACACTTCCAAGTAAGACCATGTGCCCCTTCCCATCAAAGCTCATCTTTTTAACACCAATATTCTCCTAGTGGAGCTATGTGGCTATCACCTATGGATCTAAGAAAAATCAAAACTGGATATGCATTATGTTTTGAAACAACAGCATATTATCAAAAATAAGCTGCATGAGTTAAATAGTATAAAAAATATATCATTAACAACATGAATAATGGGAAAAAGAGATGAGTTAGTCATATAAAGAGAGTGAAGCAGATGACAGCCAAAGCACTGTACTGGTATTAACAAACATATTACAAGTGTTAGAAGAAGTTCTCCATCATGTCAGGCAGATCTTCTATGAAGGATTGCTAGAAGGATATGAACAAAAATCTAAGAAAGGATAAGAAAGCATGGATAGGTTAGGATCTGTCTCAGTAAAGAAAACGCCCACACATATGAGCTCGCCGATATATCCAAAAAATTATTCTATCACCACTTTGAGTATGTGTCTTAAAAATCTTGACAACTAATAAAATATCTGCTATTCAAATCCCTCCTGCGCTCTAATTGACTTCTTAAAATGTCATATAATATACTAAATTATAGGATCATAAATTCAGAAAGGATCTCAGTCATCTAGGTAAGAGAGTAATTTACACATGAAATATTGAGAGTGCATTACATGTAATCAGAAAAGCAAAATATGTTATATTATATAATTATAATACCAATTAATGACCAATCATAGTGACTTTTCTAATTTCTTTAGAGAATCAACTACATATAGCAATAAATAGGCAGCCTGCTACATAGGTATCAATAAGTGAGACTGTCAATGGTACCATATTAGTACTCTACCTCACATATTTTTTTTAATTCTCAACATTTCTCCCTTCCTTTTCTCATATAAGTTAATACAAGATAATTTAAGGAGGAAGAAAACACTACTTATTCAGAGAATCAGGAAAGGCTTTGTTATAGTTGGTCACAGGACCATAATGCAGAGCTGAAAGAAGTCATTGAGGTAACTCTCTCATTTAACAGATGAGACAATTGGGTAACAGAGAAATAAATAGACTTGCAAGATCACAAAACTACTATCTAAACTGATATTCAGACTCAGATCTTCTGATTCCAAGTATAATAATCTTATCTGCTGCACCACCTGGTTGACAGCTGAAAGAAGTGTAGAAAGAAGACAGAAGTTCTAAATGGTGGAAATGAGGCAGAAGTCCACTGGGGGCACCACCGGAGGTCAATCTGGGCAAAGGCTTCAAGGTGGAAGACTGGATGCTAAGATCAGGGAACAGCAAGATAAGCCAGGCTTGAACACAGGATGGGTAAGAAGAAGAAGCCATAAGCAATAAATGTGGAAAAGTGAACTGGAGTCAGATTGTAAGGAACTTTAAATTGCAGGATGAGAAGTATTTATTTTTTTCCTAGAGGCAACAAAAAAACCCTGAAGCCTTTTGACTATGGGAATGACAGGGCCAGAATTAGACTTCAGGATGATAGCTTGGGCAACTATATGGAAGACTGACTGGAGATGTAAAAACCAGGAAGCAGAGTGGGCAATTCAAAGGCTGTGGAAACTGTCCAGGTGAAGGGTGCCTAAACAAGAAGACAACTATGTGATTAGTGAGATGGGACCTGATAGAAGAAATGTTTTGGAGTTAAAACTTACAAGGTCTGACAAGGGATTGGAGAGAGAAGAAAAGGAAAGTGTTAAAGAAGAGTCCAAGATTGTAGCCCACAGTGACACAAACAGGAAAGTTACTTCAGTAGGAGGAAGGGAACGGAACATTTACGTAGCATGTAGTATGTTCCAGACACTGTGCTAAGTACTTTACAAATATTATCTCACTGATCTTCATAACAACCCTGTGAGAGATATATGCTGTTATTATCCCCATTTTACAGTTGAAGAAACTGAGGCAAACAAAATGACACAGCTGGTTAACTTTCTAAGGCTAGATTTAAACTCAGGTCTTCCTAACTCCAGGCCCAGAATTTTAACCACCTTGTCACCTCTCTATCAGTATAGATTGAAGTAATACTGAAATAACACAACTCTATATGACTCCATAAAACCCATGCTTTCACATGGAAGAAAAATCTGTTTCTTTAAGATAGTGATTCATGTTCAACCCATTCATAATGCACATAACAGCATAGATCATTTAGTCTGTATTTGCCACTGGGTTGGCAGCATTATATTGGCTATTCTGAAAGAGGCACCTTCAGTCAAAAGGAATTTCATTTATTTAGTTTAAAAAAATTCCTCTTAGGCATCGGAAAGACACACAGGGAATATGGTCTGTTATTTTAGAGAAGAGTTGAGGTTTTTTCAGAAGAATAATACGGGCATTCTGTCTGCCTAATAAATCACTGAGATCATAAGTAAGACAAGTGTCAGTCTTTGCAATATTATGATTTGTGTGCCATTATTAATTAAATTATGTATCTCTTTTAAACACACTCCATAGTACTTCTTCAACTCTGGGTTTTAACCCCATATGGGGTCTTGAAAAATATGGCAACAGTAAAAGGTTTCCGAGCATGGAGACCAAAATTTAATTCAAAATCAAACTCATAATGAATCTGAGATATTTCTGGCACTTGCCATGTTGTATCACATAACTTCAAAGCAGCCCTGGTTTTGAACACAAAGTGTGCACACTTTCCACTGTGAATGCTGCCAAAATGCAAAAAGGGGTCTCTAGTGGAAAAAGTTTAAGAAAATATGAAGTTATATTCAAATATAAGTTAAGAAATATTAACATAATTCACTTCTTGACTTTAATAAGAGAAGCAGCCACAAATTCCCTCTTTTTCTATTGATGTTAAAACTGAATGCACACATTTGGAAAAACTTTTACTAAAAAGTGAAGCCTAAATCAAACTGGTATATATTTATCTAATTGGTAAAAAATTTCTTAAAGACATAATCATCTGCCCCCATTTACCTCCATAAGCTTCAATGGGATAACTAGATAAAAGTTAACTGATCACATTCATGACTGGGGAGAATTTGAAACCAAATATGGGGAAGAGATGATGAAAAGAGAGACAATCTTGAGGATATAAAATTAATGCAGCTGTAATAGAAACTCTCAAATAAGAGAGGGAAACACCCTTTTGTACCAAATAGCCCCAATAAATGTTTGGCACCTAAGACATAGACTGATGTGACTCAAATATGCTGGATTACCAGTGATTCCTACGGATGAATGGTCAAAACCAGGCTGCACAGCGGACACAGAGCAGAACCTGGAGTCAGGAATACTTTAGTTCAAATCCAACCTCGGACAACAATTAGTGAGGTGACCACGTACAGATCATTTAACCTCTACGTCGGATTTCTCTTATACAAAATGGGGTTTTATAAGAGCACAAACCTTTCAGGGTTGTGAGGATAAAGTGGGAATATTTGTAAAATGCTCGGCAAATCTTAAAAATGCTATATGCTAGCTATTATTATCAAAGGGTGAAGAGTTATTCAAAGGAAAAACTGCAAACTCTCAACAATCAAATGAATATCCCCCTCTCAGATTTAGAAAAATCTAACCAAAATATAAGCAAAAAAGGAAGTGAATAGAATCTTAAGCTCTCTCTCTCTCACACACACATACATGGAGAGAACTGAACAGGAACAGAAATGAATACACCTCTTTCTCAGCAGTAGATGGTTACCTTTACAAAAACTGACTATATAATAAAAACATAAAAACTTTAAAATAGGTAGAAAAATTTATTACAGACAATTTCCCAGATAAAGGTCTCACAGTTTAAATACATAAAGAACTTTGTCAAATTTATAAGAATACAAGTTATTCCCTAATTAATAAATGATCAAAGGATACAGGCAGTTTTTTTTTAATGAAGAAATCAAAAATATAGAGAGCAATGTGAAAAAAATGCTCTAAATCACTACTGATTAGAGAAATGCAAATTAAAACAACTTTGAGATATCATCTTATTTCTATCAGATTGGCTAAAATGATATACGGGGAAAGTGACATTTTACATCTATGGATAAGGAATACTATGCATACTATCAGATGTGGTCACTCTGTTGATCAGGTTTACAGTTTTTTGTTACAAAGGTTGATTTCTACATGGTGTTAAGGAACGCATATTGATAATGGGTACATTGGAAAAATTACTTTTTTAAAAATGTCAATAAATTTTAATAGCACAAATTAAAATGCATTTCTTAGGCCCTTTGGAATAGCAGTACTTAAATATTATTGAATAGTTGTAAGTATGATAAATTAAGTTCTTTTCTGAACTTTCATTAGGTAGCTCTCAATTTTGTTAAGTTTTTTGTTGTTTTTTTTAAAGAAGTCACTGAAATGGTCACAGCGAGGACTGTTCCATTCAAATCCTAAAGTACAGGATGGGAAAGTAGGAAGGAGATATAATACAAGCCCAGCAACCTGCATATTTACTTACTATTGCTGCCCAGAAGGGAAGGGGAAAAAAAGGTTATTATGTAAACAAACTAAGGAAAAAAAACTTTAGCGACCTTAAAAATACATAGAAAACCACCCCCATGCTTTTCAACAATAGCCAGGGCACTATTTTACACATTCAGAGTACCCTGACTCATTCATTTAATTCAAGAAGCATTTAAGTACCTACTACATCCCAGGAACAGAGGATACAAAGACAAAACAAGCAGAAGCAAAGGCAAGGGAAACCTGTGTCAGTAAACTGCTTCTTTTTTTTTTAAGGACTCCCTGGGGAGTTGGGTTTTGTTGATACCTAACTAAAGGGCTATGGAGAAATAAAACAGATGGAAAAACCAAACTGAATGACAACTGTAAAAACAGTTATTTCTGACTACTGCAAATCCTTGATACTAACAAAGTTTGAAATAGTTACTGACAAAAGACAAGCTGAGTATTACCTAATGAAAAAGAGGTTCATTCTATCATCAGGAAGCAGGCAGCAAGGCACAGAGAAGAGTCCCAGGACACAAAGTCTCATCCTGACACTATTGCTTACTCCAGGATGACCCTGAGGAAATTAGGTAATATCTCTGTCTCATCTGGGAAAAGGGGGGTTCAACTTGATAACTTCAAAGTATTACTTCTAAGCAGATTATTTTCACTTGACCCTAGAACATTGACAAGCACTAGGCTTGGGTCTTCATATCTGCTCACACATGACTCAGAACCACAAGAAACACCAAGAAGCAGTCACATTTCCTTTTACTCCTATTCCATTTCAGTTTAGTGGACCTCTTATTTTGTCAGTGTGAGGAACTAGTCAATTTCTAGAGTACAGAGCTGCCTGGAACATGGAAAGGTCATAAATGACTCCTAGACGGTCACAAAGCTATGGTTCAGAGGTGAGGTGTAAACCTCAGTTCCAAGTACTCACTCATTCACTACTGAATGATATGTCTCTCTCACAGCTGACAGATTACTGCAACAGCGCTTCTTCAACTTCATTCATGAAATGTTTTCAGAGGCACAGGGGGCCAAATCGAGAATCTAAGCTTCATTTCCCATTCAGTCAAGGATATGACCAGTATAATATTTTTTGTCTATACCTCTTTGGCTTTATTTCATCACACCTATGGGGGAGAGGGGGTCATAGAAGGAGAAATAATTTACGCTTCTAACAGCAGAAACAACTCAGTTTTTAATGACCGTCAGAGGCAATAACCACAAGATAGAGGTTTTACCCCATTAAAGCACTGTTTTTCCCATGCTACTCTTGACAGCAAGGCTTTAGGGGATTTTGCGTCATTAAAAATGAAAAAAATATATACTTGTAATAAATTTTAGCAATACTCACCCTACAAAAAAATCTGAGGAATTGTTTTTCCCCAGAGAAAGCAGTATTATTACATTAATTCTTATCTATGCCATTCAGGACTTTAACAAAAATAGAGATTATAATATTGTTTCTACTTCACATCACCTTATTCATTTCCCTTTCTCCTGCCTATCTGTCCATGAAATAACACAGTAAAATATGTCTTATATTATTTGTTAACATTTTCAAAAAGAATTTTATATTCGTTTCATGGGATTCCTTGCCCAAAGAATTCACCATCTAATAGCGTACCAATTGGTGACCTCTCCATACTTAGCTTGAGTTGTCCATAGACAGCTGACTCAATCTGATGCTAAGAGCATATTGGAAAAGTCTCTCCAACTAGGTGAAGTATTCTGGAACTTCAGTTCTATTGGAAGAGTCTTCAAGAACTCAGGAATCAATTCCAAACTCAAATGGGGTATTAGTGCAGGACTTAGTAGCAGTCGGCCACATAGTGAGCTCAAGGTACAACCTAAGGTGTACACTGGTAGCCATAAAAAGATAAGAAAAGAACAGAATTAGAATTATAAAGGACCTTATGTTATCCAATCCAAGCCATTCCTTGTAAAGACACAGAAAATTGAGTCTAAGAGGGATTAAATATGTTGTTCAAGGTCATACAGTTAAGAGGGAGGTTTGAGATTCAAATCCAGGTCTTCTGACTCTAAATCTAGAACTCTTTCCACTAATATGAAGAAAACATTAATAAGAATCATCATAGAAAGAGAAACTATAGATGGGTTGAGTTCAATACAGATGTAGGTCATACCCGTACTGATGAATCCACAGATTCACTGAAGTATGCTTAAAATTAAAAGCAGAGGATTAAAAATGAAAATTATTAAAGGTTCATCAGTAAGATAGGCACAATGATGCACTAGGAAGCAGTTTGAAACTAACCCACCCCCAAGCACTAAACTTCATTGACCCTTTAACCCGGCAGCTAGGTGGTACAGTGGATAGAGCACCAGCGCAGGAGTCAAGAGGACCTGAATTCAAATCTCACCTCAGACACTTGACACTCACTAGCTGTGTGACCTTGGAAAAGTCACTTAACTCCAATTGCCTCATCCTGGGTCATCTCCAGTCATCCTGATGAGTATCTAGTCACTGAATTCAGATGGCTCTGGAGGAGAAGTGAGGCTGATGACCTGTACAGCCCTCCCTCACTCAAAACAAAGTCAAGTGCAAGTCATGTCATCATTTCTCTGATGGCATGGTCTTCTTCAGCAATGAAGGACGAACACACACATCTCTTTTAGACCTATTTGCTGAAGACAGCAGAGAAAGAATAAAGATTCCTATGTATAAAACGTTTTCATAGTAGCTCTATTGATAGCTGCAAAGAACTGTATACATAAGAGAGTACCCCCTAATTGGGATATGGATGAACAAATTACGGTATATGAATGTAAGATGATATTGCAACCCAAAGAAGCTGAAAGGAATGGTTTTGAAGAAACCAACCTGAATAAACTGATGGCACACTAAGATAAGCACAGTAGAACAATTTATATGGTAACAACATTATATAAAATAGCTTTGAAAAACAACTCAAATTCTTGGGAAAATACAAGCAAGAATTACAACAGAAAGAACACTATACATACAAGAATATACATACATATGTAGAAAAATACTCAAACTTATTCACATCCAAAGGAGAAGTCAATGTTTACTACAAAGGTACATTTGGAAATTTACTGAACACCTGTAATAATGAGTAATAGTCTTATGGCAAGTGTCTTTCAGAAGCAAGGGAACAGGATGAATATAGTTAAATGATGCAGAAATTCTCCTTGCTTAATGAGGGGCTCTCTCAGGCACACAACATATTAATCTCATGTATTAATGTTAAAACGAAAATATGGACATTCAATCAATCAATAAGCATTTATTATACATCAAGCATGGTGTTAGGGACATTATCAACAAAAGTGGAACAATCTGTACATGATAAATAACATTTTAAAAATAGATCATTAGTGTCTCATTGTTCTTTCTGTGAAGTTTAGGGGTTCTTGTGGTAGCTAGAAGAAACATGGAATAGAAGTATATTAACTCAAAAAGTATATTAACCAAAAAGAATGCTTTATTACATGAGTCCTGAGGCTCATTTCTAGCCTTAAGATTCTATTACAATTTTCAAAAAAAAGCCTTAATAGCTACAAGAGTAAAATAATACATTTTACAAGAACTTTAGGGTATACAAATAAAATAGTCATCACTTTTGAATCAATAAGTCAGTTACTATGTACCAGACACTGAGCTCAGATATAATTCAACTATTTTATCTGAACTTTTTAAAAATTGTTTTTTTCTTCATAATTTTGATGAGTGAAACAGGAAGAGCAGGAAGAGTCTAATAAGACAGACTATAAATAGAAAATATTTGAAATTATTCCACTGTGTCGCTATAGTCCTCAATGAAGCATATGTACACAACATGTTCCAAATTGTATTTGCCAGTTATTTTGTTTTTAGCACAAAAGGGGGGAAAATCTTAGTATTTCAATCATATCTCAATTTTTAAAGTGTAGAAAAACAAGAAGCTTATGAATAACTGCAGACTGGAAGCTTAAGAGCAACTTATTTATTATGTCTTTAAAGTATCTGTGCTAAAGTGAAGTTTAACAATAAAAGCCTGAAGAATGCACAAAAATACAGAGAAGTCTTGGTTCTATTAGAAGAGTTAGTTCTGGGATTGAAGCTCAGGGCTCTGCTCATTCCATGCTAATTAACACCTATTCAGTTTCTCTACCAGGACCTCACAAAAGAGTGACTCTGTTAAAGCAGTGGGAAAGGGAAACAAACATAACTCTACCAACTGGATCTGGAAGGTTGTAATAAAAATGGCGTCAAAATGTGCTAAAACAAGATAACGAAAAGTGATAGCTGAACAGCACCAAGTTGCCCATAATACATTCAAGCCAACAGGCCTAGGCTTCCCAGGATAATAAATCCTCTACCAGAAGTAACAAAGAGATAATATCGCTTGTCAGTCATATTGTAGGGAAGGGCCCTATACAACATACTAAATTATTGACCTCTAAGTGTGTCCCCTCAAAAAAGAAAAAAAAGTCCCTAAGCCTAAAAACACACAATTACTCCACGAACACTACTCTTTGCCCCACCCCAAAGCATTACTTCTGTGATTAGCCCTCCAACCTTCCTCATTAACCACATTCCATTGTGACACTATCCCTCCTTAAATTAAAGGTTATCTTTTTGCACTTTCAAGGTTATTTCCTGATATCACTTAGGGGAAAAGGAAAGAGGAGGTCAAGAAAGGTAGATCAGCAAAATCAGACTGGGGAGGTTCCTGCTTTCCAAACCTTGCAAATTAGTCATTAGTGATGACTTCAAATATCTTGGTTCTATATGTTCAATAGATTTTTTTTCTGTTTCATGGATCATCATGGATAGAAAAAATTCACCATGTAGCAGTCAATCTTTTCTACTGATGAGTACTTCATATTTACCTAAGCTGATCCTACAGTTAAGCAGGGACCTATCACCTGGTTGTTGTTAAAACCTTTTGGCATAACAGAACTAGTACAAGCTTGTGCCACACTAATCTCTGAGCTCTGAGAGCACAACTTCTCACCTATGCCCCCACAATAAGTCATGAAAATATAACGTATCTGTTCAATTCAAAATTTCTTGTTGTTACAGGGAATCTTATGCAGAGGAAAGTATTAGTTTAAACTTTTCTAGGTAGCTTTTTAAAAATGAAATGTGCCACCTACACAGCATGGTATAGTGGAAAGAACTTTACTCACAATAATATTATGAGGCTAGTGAAGCCAATTCCAATTTGAGAGATGAAGAACCTGAGATCCTAAGTGGTCCTGTGACTATTCAAGAGAACAAAGTTTGGTTAATGGATGAAAAGGAATTCAAACTCAAATTCAAACTGCACAGTAATATATAAGAGTTAGCGTTATATATCACCTTGAGATTTGCAAAGCACAGTTTATCTGTTATCTCATTTGATCCTCAAAACAATAATGGGAAGTAAATACTATTACCCTCATTGTACAGATGAGGAAACTAAAGCTAAGCAAGGTTAAGTGACTCATTAAGTAAGCTTACCTTACACAGCTAGTATCTGAGTCAATGTCTGAACTGAGGTCTTCCTGACTCCAAGTCTACCACTCCGACTCACAGCATCACCTAGCTGCTTCAGGCTTCAAGTCCATGGTTCTTTCCATTATCCCCAATGCTGCCTTTCTACATGTTTTAAAATACACTTACATATATGCTGTCTTTCATTTCTGGAAAGTAAAAGGTGAGAGAAAGAAGAAGCTAAGAGCATCCATGACAAACCTGGCATCATTCCACCTATACATATAGTATATAGTAGGTGCCTAATGTTTTTTGATTGATTGCCTTGAATTGCCCTGTATATCTTCAACTTAACTATAGAAAAATAAAGGCTATGGAATAAGGTGCTGTATCTCAGTGGCTACCAGAATGGACATCCTACCAGATGCATTGACTAAATTACTTTTAATTTAAAAGTCTGGCATCATACAATTTTGTCTTCTCTTAGAATGTAAATTACTCAAAAGCAGGGTGGGGCTGTGGATAGAGTACCAGGTCTGGAGTCTGGAAGACTCATCTTCCTGAGTTTAAATTTGACCTCACACACTTACTAGTTGTGTGAACCTGGGCAAGTCACTTAGCCCTGTTTGCTTTAGTCTCTTCATCTACAAAATGAGCTGGAGAATGAAATGGCAAACCATAACAGTCATCTTTGCCAAGAAAAATCCAAATGGATTTTTGGAGTCAGAGTGAGTTATAACCGAAATGACTGAACATTTATTTTGTCTGTTATATCAAATCAAAACCTAGGACTAAGTCAAAATTAAAAAATTTATTCTCTTTGAAAAGATTAATCTTCTGATATCTAAACCAGGAAGTTCTGTTACCTAAACCAGAAAGAGTCAAAACAGAAAAAGAAAACTATAGACCAATTTCTCTAATGAATATAGATGCAAAAATTTTAAATAAGATATCAGCAAAAAGAATACAGCAACTTATCATGAGAATAATACATTGCAATCAGGTAGGATTTATACCAGGAATGAAGGGCTGGTTCAGTATTAGAAAAACTATTAACATTATTGATCATCTCACCAATAAAACTAACAGAAATCATATGACTATCTCAGTAGATGCAGAAAAAGCTTTTGACAAAATGCAACACCCATTCCTACTGAAAACAGTGGAAAGCATAGGAATAAATGGAACTTTCCATAAAATAATAAGCAGATTTACCTAAAATCATCAGCAAGCATATGCAATGGGGACAAGCTAGATGCATCTCCAATAAGATCAGGGGTGAAACAAGGACGTCCATTATCACCACTGTTATTCAATATGGGATCAGAAATGTTAACTGTAGCAATAAGGAAAGAAAAAGAAACTGAAGGAATTAGAATAGGCAAAGAAGAAACTAAGTTATCACTCTTTGCAGATGATGTGATGATATACTTAAGAGAATTCCAGAGAATCAAGTAAAAAACTACTTAAAATAACAAACAACTTTGGCAAAGTTGCAGGATGCAAAATAAACCCACATAAATCATCTGCATTTCTATATAATACTAACAAAGCCCATCAGCAAGAGATAGAGAAATCTCGTTTAATCCTACAGTAGACACTACAAAATATGTGGGAGTCTACCTGCCAAAACAAACCCAGAGATTATATGAACACAATTACAAAACACTTTTTGCACAAATAAAGTCAGATCTAAGTAAGTGGAAAAACATTAGTTGCTTGTGGGTGGGCTGAGCTAATATAATAAAAATGACAATTCTACCTAAATTAATTTACTTGCTCAGTGCCATACCAATCAAACTACCAGATAATTATTTTCTAGAACTAGAAAAAATGGTATCAAAATTCATCTGGAAGAACAAAAGGTCCAGAATATCAAGGGAACTAATGAAAAGAAATGCTAGGGAAGGTGGCCTAGCCCTACCAGATCTCAAATTGTATTATGAAGCAGCAATCATCAAAACCACTTGGTACTAGCTAAGAAACAGAAGGTTAGACCAGTGGAATAGGTTAGGTTCTCAAGACACAGTAGTTAACGAATATAGCAATCTACTGTTTGATAAACCCAAGGACCCCAGCTTCTGGGATAAGAACCAACTGTCTGACAAAAATTGCTGGGAAAACTGGATAAGTGTAGCAGAAACTGAGCATAGGCCAATGCCTGACACTGTACATAAGAATAAAATCCAAATGGATACGTGATCTAGGTATAAAGATTGATACTGTACACAAATTAGGGGAGCGAGGAATAGTGTATTTGTCATTTATAGAGAATGGAGAAATTTATGACCCAACAAGAGATAGAGAACATTATGAAATGCAAAGGGGATAATTTTGATTACATTAAATTGAAAAGGTTTTGCACAAACAAGCCCAATGCAACCAAGACCAGGAGGGAAGCAGAAAACTGGGAAAGAATTTTTGCAACTAGTGTCTGTGATTAAGGCCTCATTTCTAAAGTACATAGAGAATTGAGTCAAATGTACAATACAAGTCATTCTCCAATTGATAAATGGCCAAAGAATACGAACAGGGAATTTTCAGAGGAAGAAATTAAAGCTATCTATAATTATATTAAAAAATTATTAATATATAATATAAATATAATATACAATATAAATAATATAATATTTATAATATAAATATATATAATATAAAAAATAATTAAAAAACTATTGATTAGAGAGAGACAAATTGAAACAACTCTGGGGTACCACATCACACCTATCAGATTGGCTAACATGACAAAACAGGAAGATGATAAATGTTGGAGAAGATGTGGGAGAGGTGGAACACTAATTCATTGTTGGTGGAGCTGCGAGCGCATCCAACCATTCTGGAGAGCAATTTGGAACTATGCCAAAAATGTGCATTCCCTTTGATCCAGCAATATCACTTCTGGGACTCTATCCCAAAGGGATCATAGAAATGGGAAAGGGTCCCACATGTACAAAAATATTTATAGCAGCTCTCTTTGTGGTGGCCAAGAACTGGAAATCAAGGAGATTGCCTGATCGCCCATCAATTGGGGAATGGCTGAACAAGCTGTGATATATGAATGTAATGGAATACTACTGTGCTATGAGAAATGATGAACAGGAAGACTTCAGAGAAGCCTAGAAAGACTTATATGATCTGATGCTGAGTGAAATGAGCAGAACCAGAAGAACTTTGTACACAGCAACAACCACAGTGTGCAAGGAATTTTTCTGGTAGACTTACTACTTCATTGCAATACATGCTCTTAAAAAATTTCCAATGGACTCTTGAGGCAAAACACCTTACACATCCAGAGAAAGAACTATGGAACTGGATCACATACGGAAACAGACCATTTTCTTTTGTATTATGTTAGGTTTTGTTTTATGGTTTCCCCACTCATTTGAATTCTTCTTTGCAACATGCATTTAATAGAAATGTACGTGTTGGATCTATATAAGATTGTACGCCATCTCAGGGAGAGAGTGAGGAGGGAGGGAGGAATAATGGGGAGAGAGTGAAAAAAATCTAAGATATATGGAAGTGATTGTCAAACACTGAAAACAAAATAATTCAACTAAAAAAGATTAATCAACATTTTTTCTCTTTTCGTCATCTTAGAAATTAAGGAAACTATGGCAGAGATAAGTACTAAATGTCAGTGACTTTACCAAGAATGAGCCAGAGTCTAGGTTATAATACTGTTGAGTATAGACTCAGCCCTGCTTTAATCCACCTGAAATTCCTCTTAGCTCTGAAAGTGACCCTAATTTTCTAAACTAAAACAATCAGGACACATGGGTTAAGAAAGGATATTCCTTTTGTAAGGCCTCATTTTTAAAAGTGCAGTTTTTTTTTCCTTGAAATTAGGTCTAGCCTGGAAAATCTGTGTCATGTGGTCATCATACTCATAACTTACCAAGGACAAAACTAGAATAAACACTTGACAGGGTGTTCTGCTTAAAATCCTACGGCTGAGTTAGAATCATGCATTTGGAACTTTAAAAATCCTTAAATAACTAGTAAACCACCACTACCTCCCATTTTATAACGAGGAAACTTGGAATCTTAAGTTAAATGATTTGCCCAAGACCACATGATTCAGTGACAAGGCCAGAAGGAGAACCCAGGTCTCAACTACCAGCTCAGTACCCTCTGTATTAGACTACTATCAAATATTGTTTCTTTCAAAAACAAATATTTGCAATATCCAGTGAACTTCTTTGCAAAATAATGGAACTGGACTAGATGACTTTCAAGTTCATTCCCAGCTCTAATTTTCTTTTTAATTCAACAAAGGGATATAGTCAGTTAAATCCAATAACAGAAGATGACGAGAAGCATTTGGGTCTCTTCATGAAGAGCCAAGAGAATTATTGGAAAGTAGTATTTTTTTTAAGAAACTGAGGATACTATGCACCTGTGGTGACAAGTGAGGATGCATGGTGAATGTCCATACATAAATAGTAAAAAGCTAACTATCTTGTTTGATGGTGTCATTTTCTACCAAGCTGATGCTTCCAATAAATAAATAAACAAAAAAAAAAAATCAGATTTTTTTTTTCTGAAAAGCAAGCCTTATCTAATTATGTAGCTGTATGTTTTTAATTAAGGGCAACGTAATTTCAACAGTTTCTACATGAATGCTATATAAACAGATCACACTTCAATTTCTATTTAGTTAACTCTAGAATTTAAATGTGATATACACATATACTTTTCCTCTCCTTGAATCATAAATTATGATTTCCCAGGTAAGAGTGCTTTCTCATCTGTGATTCCAATAGCATCAAAGGGCCAAATAGATTTGAGTATCTTTATGTTATACTTATAATAAGACTGCTTACTCCGATGGGGGTTAATTCCAGCAATGTAGGAAATAATTTCTCATCCTTCTGTAGGTAAAAGATATTGTTGAAAAGCAAAGTATTTTCTCAGTCTGGTATCCTTGACTTCCTCTTCCCATTTAACTTCATGGGCCCAGCGTCCCTGACACAGCTTCCTCCCCATATGTAACCAGCTAGGCCCTAGCTCCCCTAGACTGGGGGCACAATGGTCCTAGCCCCATCTTGTTAATGCCTCTCCAACTTGTCAGACTTGGTATCTGGCTGCCAGGGCCTAGTACGGAGAAGTTAAGGATCACTATCTTTGCTAAATACACTTATTGTGTTTGAACACACTAAGTAAACTTTCTCTGTTCAATGATTCAGGAGTGCCTCATTACATTTCAACACCTAACTTTAACTGAGGAAAAGTGGGATTAGAACCCTGCCTACATCTAAATAAGGGCAACACTTATTCTTTAGCCAACACTTATTCTCTTATCTGCTCCTTCAATTCTATTATAAAGGCTGTCCTAATAGTCTTAGTGCAGTTTTAAGCTTTAACAAGTTGTTTAGGTAGCATGTCCCAAAACTCTTGATTTTTGAGAGAGCCTATACTTTACTTTGATCAAGATGCTGGTACCTTTGCTTTCAAAGATTACTCCATCTACTCTGTATGCATCTTATATGTACCTATGTATTGTTGTTAGTGTGTTCGTCCTTCGTTTTTGAAGAGGATCATGACATCAGAGAAACGATGACATGAATTGCCCTTTACTTTGTTTTGAGGAAGGGAGTGCTGTGCAAGGTCACCAGCCCCACTTTCTCCTCCTGAGCCATCTGGATCCAATGACCAGATATTCATCAGGATGACTGGAGATGACCCAGGATGCACTGGGAGACCTTGGCCTTTTAGTCTAAGGCCTTTTCAGGTACTCACTTAAAGTGAGGTAATGCCCATTCTGTGAATAGGACCCTTTAAAAAGTAGTCAGGGGATGGCCACTTTAAATAGAAAAGGAAAGGAATGAATGAATGAATGAATGAATGAATGAATGAATGAATGCAAGAATGAATGAATCCAGCTGGGAGGGGCAGGAGCCTAACTATGACACTGACTATATGACATCCACTATGACAATGCCTCTCAAATATATGTACTATTTTTCAAATAAGTGTAGATGCTCTTGTCATTAATAAAATACAAAAACATTTAGCAGTGCTACTATGTTCAAAATAATTTTGTCACTGCAGACTGTGTAAGAAGATAATCACTTAGTGATGAAAAGGACCTGAGAAGTTATTTAGTCTCTCTCTCTTTCACAGAAAATGAAACTTGAATGAAAGGGCCACAGGGGTTAAATGACTTGCTTAAGATAAACATATCTCCAACATTAGAATGTAAGATCCTTAAGGGTAAGAACTATTTTTGCTTTTTCTTTGTGGCCCCAGGACTTAGAGCAATGCCTGGCATGTAGCACACACTTATTAATTATCTGTTGGATTGACTGATTTGACAAATACTGCTTTCCATAAACTCAGACCATAACCCCTCTACACTTAGCAGAACTTCTAGAGTTATTATGGCTGAAAAGTTAATCACCCTGAGATCAACCAAGTGATGAATTTCTCTAAATTATACAAGCAGGTTGCAAGATGACAGAAAGAAGGTTCCCTCCACCTTGGGCCGGTGCACTAGCTGGGTAAGAAAGGTCAATATTACATGGTCATAATCTTGAAGAACCCTGTGTCACCTTCACAACACAATGAAGCATCAAAGTAGGGGGAGGTAAACAGAATTGCTATTTTACAGTTCACCTGTGTAGAAATGAGGAAATCAAGGACCAGATGATATACTAAACTAATCATTCAGCTAATTCTGACAAGAACAGGATTCTAGGAGCCTGTCACAAAAGAAAAGGACAAGTTAGTAAAGAAATAACAGGTATCAGTGATGTCAGTGTCATGGTCTAAGCAGGGATTTAGTTATCAGAAGACTGAAAAGCAAGATAGCATGGACCAGGAGACATGACAACCTGGTCTCCTTACTGAACTCATCCAAGGGTATGTTCCCTGTCCCATCCTACATCTCATGAGTTACATGAGAATGCAGTTATTATTACTATGTAGAATCAAAGACTGATTTTCTAACATACTAGAAAAGAATCAGGTACCTGATAAGGAATAAAAACAAGAGGAATTCAGAATTCATACATGAGAAGAAATGCATCACTCTTTAAACAGTTTTAAAGTCATCAGTGCCTGTTCAAAAAACAAACAGGAAGAAAAAGACTGAAGGAGATGGTGGAAGTTACAAGACTATAAACCATACTTCATCTCAACATCTTACTTTGTCTAAGGAACTGAGATGATCTCAAAACACTTCTTCAGTTAATTAAGTCTCACAATCTCTCTAAGAATTCTGTATCTTCACAATTTCCTCATTTAAAAACAGGGTTGAAACTAGAGAATAGTAAAATGACATATCCAAGAGCCTATCATGACTCAGGAACAGAACCAGGTATATAATGAATGATGCTCAGACAATTCCAAAGCAGAGAATGACTTCGAAAGTGACATTAAATATAAAACTCCCTTTTTCACAGTAGATAAGCCTAAAATCCTTATGTTTTTATAGAACGCTATTATTTCTCAATTATCTCCCCACGCCTTAAATTATGAATTTCATGAATACTACTAGATGGTTAGATATTGCTGTACACTACTATATGCAAAGTTTCCTTTTGTTTTTTTAACAAAGCCTCTGAAACATCCTGCTAAAAACGCATGTGAAGTGCAACTGGTCTCCATTCCTCTATGGACAACTCCTCTAATTCTTCCTTAAAAAAGTATCTAGTTTCAAAATATTTACTCAACATATATTTGTTGAGCACTTATGGTGTACTGAACATCTATTATGTCCCAAGTGAGTACCGTACAATACATAAAAATGAATAAGACAAAGATACCTCTCAGGCTTTCAAAAAGCTTACCTTTTTCCTATTCTTTGCTAAATCTCCCTAATAACTGTTAGTTTTCTATTCAACTACATATTAGCTCTGAGTACAGGACTAAGCTATGCCCTCCCACCCACATATACCCAGAACAATACTAGCCCTCACCTAGATACCAGACCTGAATTCTCCTAGATCAGTTCTGACTGTTGGGGACCTAGGACCAATGTCTTGCAATGCATAGAATGTATGGAGAGATTAGGTGGGGCAGGCAATTCAAGGGCACTAAAGTGGAAAGGGCTTGACTGAGTACACAAACCCAAACACCAACTTAAGGTTATAAACTTCATCATTACAGATGCAATTTTAAATCACCCTCTCCCTAAGACTCCCATTAACACAGATGATCAATCTCCTGAAGAGCATCTTTCACTTGATATTTTCCCCATTATACATTCAGAAACACTCAAATATCCATCATTAACTATAATAAATATAATTCTCATCCAGGTGTCCTGTATACATGGGGGGAAAAACATAGCTCATAAATGAAATTAGGATTAGATGGTGGCCTAAGATAAGGAAGACCCGAGTTCAAACAAGGCCTCAGACATTTACTAGGTCAGTGACCATGGGTTCCTCACTTTCTTCATCTGTAAAATGGGGATAACAGTATGTACTTTGTAAGGGCTATTGTGAGAGTCAAATGAGATTGTATGTAAGATGCTTAGCAAATTGCCTGACACAGAGTAGGCGCTATATAAATATCAGCTATCATTATTAGTTATTTCACATAATGGACACTGTTCTTTGAACACATCATAATGGAAAACTCACTGGACTTGGGTTCACAGGGCCTAGGTTTGAATCCCAGACCCTGCTAACTAATACCTTTATGACTTTAACCAAGTCACCTAACTCCTCTCTGGGTTTTAGTTTTCTTTCCTATACAATGAGTTTAGTCTGAATGCTCTCCAAGGTCCTCTAAATGCCATGAGCTTGTCAACCTCCTATAAACCTGTAGGTAGCTAATGCATATATTATCCCTAGAGCCCCTTACCTATATTCACAGTGGCAGAATGGTACCCTGTACCAGGCAAACAAAAAGGAAAGTTGATTTTTATCCTCCCTTTCATTACCAGCATGCCTTCCTCCAAAATAAGAGGAAGGCTAAGTTATTGCTTCCATTCTTTACTCCCCCACCCCCAGCCAGTAGGCTGCCCCAGGCTGAGTGTAAAAAAGGCCTATATATGGAATCAAGAGGACCTGGGTCCAAATCCCAGCTCTGCTACTTACTATCTACCTTGAACAAATGTCTGGATTTTAACTTCTTCATCTGTAAAATGAGGCTAAAACAAGTGACCTCTAAGGTGGACCACCTCTTACACAATTCCTAAATGGCAAGGTAAATCAAAGTTCACAAAAAGGAGCAAAGTCCAGCATGCCCTCTGGACTACAGAAAGAAAAAAAAACGTTCATTCAAAGGAGATCAACAAAAATAAGTCAAGATTAGAGAGAAGGGAAATAAGAAAGGAAAAGGAAGTGAACTAGAACAGGGGCCCCATCAGGTGACCTGCAGCTCCCCACAGCTATTTCACACTGGCTTGGTGGCTGAGCATACCTCTGCTTCCTTCTCCCGAGCTAAGTCAAGTCTTTTGCTTGAGTGTTATGTAAAGGTTTCACAACTTGCAGTACCATCTGAGAGGATGACAACATGAGCCGTGGGCCCCGTTCAGAGGAGCAGAAGTCAGGATACCATCCATTCACTCTAACTGTAAAGTTATACTTCTCTGTCTCTTACCAATACACAAAGAAGAGTTGTGAAGTCTTTTCCACCCCTAGCTTCAATGGTTTAAAAACAGAGAGTCATCTGTCCTCAACCCCCACTCTCCCTGGAGGCCAGAGCAGCATCTCTCAGATTTACTTCGATCTAGTTTTAAACATCCAAGGAATGCAACGCAACTTCTGTTCTTTCCCTCAGAACATTTTCCAGTCCAATACGCCAGGATGAAGTTGCCATCCTGTCAAAAAGAGAAGGATCAGAGCATGGCTCCAGCAGAGAAAGAAGACCTGAAGAAGAGAAAGCCAAAAGAAACCATCTCTCCATCCTACCCTCTTACACATGGTTCACACCAAAGACAGGCGGAACACCAGGCTCAAGGATTCTGATGGTTGTGTTTTCCCATCTGCTTTACAGGACGACTGTTAAATCTCAGAAACATTTGTGCCACCACCCTGGCATCACGCTTCATGGCCCCACCTACCCCATCAGGCACTTTCCTGTCTCTTCCACTGCAGGCCTTTGCATGAGCAGCTTGTCCACTTTTAAAGAGCACCATACATCCCCACAGCAGCTTTCCTCCTCTAAGTCCTCCCAACTTTTATCACGTCATCTTACTACTCAAGTCAAGCTAACTAAGAATTGTACTTCTGACACAACAATTAAGAGGGGAGAGCCTTCGTACCCACGCTGTTCAGGGAGCGCGGTCGTGTAGTCGCACACGCAGCATTCCCTGATGTAGAACTGACTTAATACAGCCCCAGCGTCCCTGACTCCGACTTGTTTCCTCTCTTCTCTCTCCCTGTCCGCGTCTATGCTGGGTATTGGCCGGGCTGTATGGAAAGGACAAGCAGTACTTTACAGCAAATATTAGCATAATGACGCTTTAGGTCTCAAAGTGACCCAGCTATCTATGCCGCACGTGCCAAGTTTCAGGCCGATGTGAAGGGAGATAAGAAGTTTGGTTTTGATTCCGGAAGTCCAGTCCACTAAAACGCAACTCAGGCCAAATGCCACAGGCGATACCCTGCCAACACAACTACTTCCTGGCCATACAACACGGGGACCTACTACCACCGACACTACCGGGGAGGAGGAAGTGAATGGGCCCTGCTCACTGAACACCTCCGCTTCCCCTTCACTGTGCCCATGTTTCCTAGTCCAGGAGGAGGACAGTAAGTTTTCGTCCGCAACCAAACCAGACAACTGCTCCGCTTCTGGACCCGAAGCGAGTTGGGGGATTCGTTGGGTCAGCCGTCCGGCCACAGAGCCACCTCCGCGGCCACTTCGGCTCTCACTCCCACTACTGTGCCACGCCGTTTTGGTTAAACATGCTACCTGCCTAACAGATCTAGGGTCAGCCCCGAGGTCCAAACCACCTCCGTGACCTGACCAACACGATGGCCACCCCGGGCGCAGATCCTGGCGCAGGTCCTGGCACAGTCCGGACGGAGTCAAGTCACCAGGAGGTGATGTGTTGGGAAACAAAGCCACCCTTCCCCTAACACCCCGGGTGGCAAGGCGCCTCTCCCACCCTTCTTTGTCTGCCTGCTGTCTGCCCAGCCCCGGACCCATCCCGCCCCTGGCACGCCCGCGGGGTCCGGGGCTCCGAGGCAGAAGGATGCTGCCCCCGCGGGGGGCGACCCCTCCGGCTGGGGGGGGGAGCACGTGGCTGAGCGCGAGGCAGAGCTCCTCCATCACCTCCGCTCCCTTCCCGAGACGAGCAAACAACAATAACCCCGGCCCGGCGGGGGGCGGGGGCTCCCCCTCCCCGGACTCCCTCCCTCTCGTCTCCGCTCCGCGGCAGCATCGCTCCGCGGCCGGGCAGCCCCCGCCTCTTTGCTTCCTACGTGGGGATGCGCCGGGAAACTTTCCCCCTGACAACCCCGGGGAGCGCGGTGCCTCGGGGGAGCAGAGGGAAGGGGACCGCCTGGCAGCCTGCCGGCCGAAGCCGCCCCTAGCAGCCCGTCGTCATCCCTCCCTTCCCTCCTTCACGCGTCCGTCCGGGCTCCGCGGGAAAGCGGGCGGCGGGCAGGGGGGCCCCGCGGCGGGGCGCGTGCCCTCCGGCTGCCCCGCTCTTTGTGTGTCCGGCGAAGGAGCGAGCCCGAGCGGGGAACCTACCTCCCTCCCTCCCGCGGCCGGGGTCTCACAAAGGAGCTTGGCGGCGGCGGCGGCGGCGAGCCCGAGCTCCTCCCAGCGGCGGCGGCGGCCGTTGCTGCGGCAGCCTCTCGGCTCCGGCGCGCGGCGGGAGGGGGAGGGGCGGCGGGCGCTCCTCGCGGCGGGGCGCGGGCCGGTGGGGGCGGGGGCCGGCGCGGCTGCGGGGCTCGCGGGCAGGGCCGGCGCGCTCCACACTGCGGGGCGGCTCTTTCACAGCCGGCGGCCCGAGCGTCGGAATTAAGCGGTGGGGCGGGCCGGGGGAGGGGCGCAGCGGCTGAGTCACAGACCCGCCCCTGTCCCCCCCACCCCCCCGCCACTCCGCACGCACCCGCGGGTCCCCTCTCGGCCCCGCGTCCGGCTCGGCCGGCCCTTCCCCGCTCTGTCTCCGAGGGGCCGACGAGGAGAAGTCGGGAAGGAGTCCGGACAAAGTTTGGTGCCTGCGTGGGGGCGGGGAGGGCTTGGGGGGTGGTTTTTGGTCAGAAGCGGGGAGCAGCGCCTGGGAGGATGGGCTGCCCCGGACGGGAGGGTGCTTAGAGAGGTGTGCGCCGGGAGGAAGCGAAGGTGACAGCTGAGCCACACCGCCCCCGGCCTGGGGAGACCGGAGCCGGCCAAGTGCGCGGCTAAGTTTTCTTTGAAAAGCCCCCCGCGCTCCCTCGTGGCCGCGTCCGACGTCTTCTGCTTCTCCTGCCAAAGAGCGGGAGAAGGGGGTCCCCCAGACCTGCCCAGAAGAGCCAAGAGCCGGGGCTCGGAAGCTAAGGAGAGCAGCCGGTCCTCTCTCCTCTCCCCTGCGGACGCGCGGCCCTGCCCCGGCCGGCGTTAGAGGGGGACCGGAGATTGCGGTCCGAGCCCGGCCCGAGAGTTCCCGGAGCGTCCTCCCCCTCACCCAGCCCCAAGCTTCCGTCGGACGGCTCCGACTGCCACCCCCGCGGATCGGCCCAGCCCTCCGCAGACCTGGCGATGCCAATCTACCTGAATCACAGCCGGCCCGGCAGTACCAGGAGCGGCGCTCGCCAGCGCCCACAGCGAAGCTCGCAGCTATTCCCGGAATGCGAGCCCAAATGCTGCTTGGGCTGCGGGCTGCAGGGCAGGGTTTATTAGATTTACTCGTCTTGATCTTTCGTGTCTATTTTAGACATGAAAGACAAAAGCATTCCCCGGACGCTCGGTGACCGCGTCTTGGTCTCTTAATTGCAAGTGTTTCAGAGGAGAGCAGCTTGGGTCGTGATGAAGGAAACGATGACTTCGAGATCTCATTGACGGACCTCAAAAAGAAAAGAGCCCCAACATCAAGACTCCCTCCTGGGCCGAAGTCTCAGCCTGCGCAGAAGCGCACGTGGGCCCTCTCCGATTGGCCTGCGCTAGACTCTCCAAAGTGTCCAGAAAGCGGCTCAGTCTCAGTCTGAACGCCCCACATGGGCAGGGAGTTCTACTTGCCCGCTATCCCAGAAGGGAACCTTCTCTTCCCAGCCTTGCCTTTTAGCAGGGTTTTAGTGCCCAGTGCAAGAGAAGCTGGAGGACTGGATTCCGCTAGGATTAAGGGACACATTCCCTTTTGATACTAGACCCATAGGAAGATCTTAAGGGATAACCAGATTGATATTCATTTTCCATACTCCCAGGGACGAATGTTGCCTGATAACTTTCTGGAATAAACCTTACTGCCTATGTAACAGGAAATGAAAATAAATGATGAAAGATAGGGAGTAGAGTGGAGAGAAAGCTGGGGGCAGAGCAAAGACCTGGATTCACTTCCCCATCTGACACATGCTGATGGCCTTGGGCAAGTCCCTTGACATCTCAAGTGCCCTCAAACAATTCCCTAAAGCTGCAAGTTGCAAAACAGTTGTGGATATGAGTTGGCAGATGAATCTCCTCACCTACTCACTGGTCTAATTCCTACCTTGTCTAAGCTAAAAATAGTACTCAAATGCCACATGAGTCCCCTGAGGCCACCAGAGATGAACTAGGCACTGGAGGTTCAAAAAACAAGAGTCCTTGACTTCCAGGAGCTGACATCTTAATGGGGGTTGGGGGGAAAGATACTATAGGTACACAAAAAAACATTATACAAGGTAATTTGGGGAGGAACACAGCACCCACAACTGACCACTGTTCAAGGAAGGTTTCATAGAGGAGTTGCCACCAGAGCTAAGCCTTGAAGGATATACGGATTCTGAACAGCAGAGATGAAGAGAGAGTGTATCCTATCATGAGGAACCACTTATGGAAATACACATAAAGAAGCATGAAGTGAAATGTATAAATTAGGACACAGCTAGTAATCCAGTTTGACTTGCTACCTAGCAAGTAATACTTTCTGGATTAAAGATTATCCAGAGTTCAGCCAGATTGTCCAGGATTGCATCACGTTATAATGATATTTAAAAAAACAATAATAACTCATATAAATATATCATTCAACAAGTATAAAATTATTTTCAAATAGAGGTTTAAGCCTCTGAGCGTAAATCCAGAGGTCAAAACAACCAGTGGGAAAAAAATGTTTAAAAATACCTTAGCTTCTTCAGGCAAAACAAATTGAGCATAAAGCTATGAAGGAAAAAGTTGTGGCAGCATGTGTCAAGAGATTGGCATCCTGAAGTCAAAGTTCAAAGGGAAGAACATATTTAGAACTATTAACCCTTCTGCAATGCTGATTTCATATGTGCTTTGGGAAAGACAAAATGGAGCAAGAGATTGAGAAAATATCCAAACAAAAGATCTATCCTAAGGACACACAAGGACCCAGGAAGATGGGAGTTCAAATCCCTTCTCAGACACTAACTCTGGGCAAGTCTCTTAACTGCTGTCTCAGTTTCCTTCACTTTAAAAATAATAGCACCAACCTTCTAGGGTCATTATGGGAGTCAAATGAGATAATATTTATAAAAAGAGTTTAGCACAGTTCCTGGAAGGGTGTACCCTTTCTCTCTCCCTGAAAGAACAATAATTGAACAGCAACTTGTCCCAAAACTTTCTGACCTCTAACAAATATAAGATGAAGAAAAAGAGAATATAATAATAAAACATTATACTTTAACAGTTTATAAATTATTCTCTTAACAACCCTGTGAAGTAAATATTGCAAGTGTTATTCTCCCCATTTCACAAATAAAATCAGTTGACTGAAGGTCACAAAGTTAATAAGCAGCAGAACTAGGACTGAAACCTAGGTCCCCTGATTTCAAGCCCAAATATCCTGAAATCACAGCAGACTCCCAACCTTGAAACTATTGTGATTCAGACCCCATTTACTGAGGCTAGTCCAGCCTTCAGAGACAGAAAGTGTCTTCTTTTTCTTGTATCACAATAGTTATCTCAACTATCCTTCCCTCTTCTCTGCCATTGTAGAGCCATCCAGAGTACTTTTTTTAGAGAAGAAAAAAAATCAATACAATGTATTGATACATTGAAAAAGTTCAAAAAACATGTAATGTATAACATCTGTGAAACCTCCACCTCAATGAAGGGGTAGGGGTCCATTCAAATCTTTTCATTCAATTCGTGCTTGAGCTTTATAATTTTGTTATATTTGCTTTTGATTTTTTTTGTTTTAGTTGTTCATTGTTGTAGTTACTGTGTATATTGTTTTCTTGGCTCTGCTTTCTTCCCTCTGCATCATTTCACATAGATCTTTCCATACGTTTTTGGGTTCCTCATACACATCATTTCTTACAACATTCTGTTTCATTCATGTACCAAAATTTGTTTAGCCGTTCCCTGACTGGTGGGAATGTACTTTATTTCTAATTCTTTGCTATCACAAAAAGTGCTACAATAACTGTTTTGGAGTTTACAGGGACTTTCATTGCTTTCTAAAATGGCTGTCCATTTAACAGTTCCACCAACAATGTATTAGTGAACCTATAATTCCACAACCCTTCCAATGTTAACTATTACTATTTTTGTTATTTTTGCCACCTTTCAGGGCATGTGGTAAAAACCTCAGGGTTTAATTTGTTGGGTTTTTTAAAAATTTCTCATTATTAGTGATTTGCAGTATTTTTTTCATGTAATTGTGAATACTTTGCAGTTCTTCTTTGAGAACTGTTCTTTCATAGCCTTCTGATGGAGTCCTAATAGAGCTGCCCCCAGCCCCAATATTCTAACTTCATTACAGGTCCACTGTACCTACCTAACCCCTTCCCACCAATGTCTTAACTTCTTCATGTATGTCTCACTGCTTGCTAGAACAACAGGTGTTTTCCTGAACTCTTCGTTCCCACAGAAGTAGCAGGTGTGTCTATGTGATGGGAACCCAGCCACTGCTTCTACCTAGATACTGCCCCCAGACCCATTCCCACATATTTTGAACAGTTGTGTTCTTGTATTCAATCACAGTCACATCATCCATCTAGCCCAAAACAGGACCACAGTACCTAGCTATCTGTCTTGACCAGACAGGACCACAATAGCTATTCAATTAGAAGGCAGTATGACCAGAATGTATATCCACTCCTCCTGCCTTTTTAAAAATATTAATCATATTCCTATATTCTATGTAAATTTTGATTGTGTAATCAGCATCTTTACCCTATAAAAATCCATCTTGCTTTCTCTGTAGTTGCTTGCTCCTCTTGGAACTTAGCCAGCTTCATGAAAGGTGTCAATCTCAATAAATGCCTATCCTTGGATTGGAGGAGTTCTGATTCTGAATTCTTTGAGATGGTTCCACCACAACATATCATGAAACCCCAGTGGTTTTTGGTGTCCCAAAGCTGAAACCTCAACACTTATATCTATTGAGGAATGACTATTAATCTTATACATATATTTTTATTCATTGGATACTGACCCCTTTTCAGAAAAATTTGATACAAAGATATTTTTCCCCATTTGACCACTTTTCCTTATCCTAACTGTGTTAATTTTGCCTATGCAAAAGCTTTTCAGTTTCATATAATTAAATTTATACAATTTATCTTTTGTAATTGCCTCTGTCTCTTGTTTGGTTAAGAACCCATAGCTGTGAAAGATATAGTATTTGTTTCTCTTCTAAGTTTTTTATAATATGATCTTTAATATTAAGGTTACATATCCCTTTGGAGTATATTGTGAATAAAAACCATGATTATATCAATATACACAGACAAAGCTTTTGGCAAAACGCATCATTCCTGTTAAAAACACTAGAAAGCATAGGAATAAATGAAGTTTTTTTTAAAATACTAAGTAGTATCTATCTAAAACCAAAAAGAAGCATTATCTGTAAAGGGGATAAACTAGAAGCCTTCCCAATAAGATCAAAGGTAAAGCAAGGATGTCCATTATCACCATTACTATTCAGCATTGTAATAGAAATGCTACCTATAGCAATAGGAGAATTAAAAGTAATTGAAGGAATAAAAACAGGCAATGAGGTAACAAAACTGTCACTCTTTGCAGAAAATATGATGGTGTACTAGAGAACTCTATAGAATCAACAAAAAAAACAGTTGAAACAATGAACAACTCTAGCTAAGTTATAGGATATAAAATAAATCCACACAAACCATCAATTCATCTATATATTATTAAGAAAGTCCAGCAGGAAAAGATACAAAGAGAAATTCCACTTAAAATAAGAGGAGACATTATAAAGTACTTGGGAGTCTACCTGCCAAGGCACATACACAGAAACTATATGAACAGAGTTACAAGATACTTTTCGCATAGAGAGACCTATACAATTGGAGAAATATTTAATTGCTCATGAGCAAGTCAAGCCAATATAATAAAAATGGCAATTCTACCTAAATTAACTTATTTAGTACCATTCTATAAAAACTAGCACAATTACTTTATAAAGCTAGAAAATAACAAAATTCATCTGGAAAAACAAAAGGAACTAATGAAAAAAGTGAAAGAAGGTACTCTAATATATTTCAAACTATACTACAAAGCAATAATCATCAAAACCATCTAATAAGAAGTAGAGTTCTTGATCAGTGGAATAGATTAGGTATACAATATAGAAAAGTAAATGACTATAGTAATTTAGTGTTTGATAAACCCAAAGACCCAAGCTTTGGGAGCAAGAGCTCACTATTTGACGAAATCTGCTGGGAAAACTGGAAAACAGCATGCCAGAAACTAGGAATAGAACAGTATCTCATGCTCTATACCAAGGTAAGGTAAAAATTGATATGAGGTTTAGAAATAAAGGGTGATATCATAAGCAAATTATAGAAGCATGAGAAAATGAGATCTATGGATAAGGGAAGATTGTATGATCAAATAAGATGAGAAAGGGTCACAGGACATAAAATGGATAATTTTATTTAAACAAAATTTAAAACGTTTTGCACAAATAAAACCAATGCAGCCAAAATCAAAAGGAAAGCAGAAAACTAGAGATTGGAGTGAAATTTTACAGCAAGTTTCTGTGATAAAGGCTTCATTTCTCAATTATAGGGAACTGAGCCAAAATTTATTTTCATAAAAATAAGAGCCATTCCCCAAGCGATAAATGGTCAAAGGATATGAACAAGCAGTTTCCAGATGAAGAAATTAAAGCTATTGTCATGAAAATGTACTCTAAATCACTAATAAATAGAGAAATGCAAATTAAAACAATCCTGAGGTACCACCTCATACCTCTCAGATTGGATAACATGCCAGAAAAGAAAACTGAGTAATGCTGGAGAGGATGTGGAAAAATTGAGACACTAATAAACTGCTAGTAGAGTTGTGAAATGGTCTAACCATTCTGGAGAACAATTTGGAACTATTCCCAAAGAGTTATAAAATTCTGCATACTCTTTGACCGAGCAATACCACTACCAGGTCTTTATACCAAAGAGATCGAAGAAAAAAGGAAAAGAACTTATACGTACAAAATATAACAGCTCTTTTTTGTGGTCCAAAGTTTTGATAATGGAGGGGATGCCCATCAGTTGGGGAATGGCTGAACAAGCTGTATAATTATGATAGAATACTATTGTATTATAAGAAATTATAAAAGGATGGTTTCAGAAAAACCTGGGAAAACTTTTATGAACTGATGCAGAGTACAATGAGCATAAGAACCAGGGGAACATTGTTCGCAGCAACGATATTGTAATGACCAACTATGAAAGTCTTAGCTACTCTGAACAGTACAATGATCTGTGACAGTTTCAAAGTACTCATGATGAAAAATACTATCCACCTCTAAAAAGAGAACTGAGTGTAGATTGAAGCACACTTTTTTCAGTTTCTTTACTTTTCTTGCCTTTTTTCTTTTGCAGCATAGCTAATGTGGAAATATTTTACCTGACCACATATATAATTGATATATTGCTTGCTTTCTCAGTGATTATGGGAGGGATGGGAGGAAGGGAGAGAATTTAGAACCCAAAATTGTAAAAATGTTTTAAAAAAGAGAGAAAGATTGTCCAAGTGGCAGTCTTGAAGATTTTCAGTCAAAAGATGTCATACTTGCAACATTACAAAACACTAGAACAGGATCACAGATTAGGCTACACTTACAAAAAAACAAACAAACCATAGACTGTTTGCAGCAAATAGATGATGAATAAATGTGCAAGCTGTGATTCTTAGATTACAAGGAAATATGTTTGATAATAAATATTTTCATTCACCTAAAATGGAGTATATTTTGAAATATGATGATGTGTTAAAATATTTCAGCCAGACAACCAGTTTTCCCAGCAATTTTTATCAAATAAGGAGCTTTCCCCAGGTGATTTATGTTTTCCCCTTTATTAAACACTGAGTTATTTAGTTCTTTTGTTTGTGATTCACCCTTGTCTATTCTATTCCATTGATCGGTCTCTCTTATTTTTTAACCAATACCAGATGGTTTTGATGATTGTTGCTTTATAGTATATTCTGAGATCAGGAAGCGATATTTCTCCTTTGTCTCTACCTCTTTTCATCATTTCTCTTGATATTTTAGACATTTTGTTTTTTCCAAATGAATTTTGATGTTATTTTATCAAGTTCCATAAAATAACCCCTTGGTCATCTGACTGGTATAACATTAAAAGTATAAATTAATTTTGGTAGAATTGTCATTTTATTTATTTTGGCACAGCCTAGCTATGAGCACTGAATATTCCTCCAACTATTTATGTTGTTCTTTATTTCTTTAAGCAGCATTTTATAATTGAATCTATACTTCTTTGTTTGCTTTGACAAGTTGATCAACAGATACTTTATGCATTTTGTAGTTATTTGGAATGGGATTTCCCTTTCCATTATTGCTTCTTGTGTTCTGTTATTAAATAGAAATGCTGTTGATTTTTGAGGATTTTGTAGACTACAACTTTGCTGAAGGGATTGTCTTATTTAGTTTTTTTGCAGATTCCCTAGGACTTTCCAAGTATAACAAATAAAAGTTTTATCTTCTTTTCGCCTTTCTTTTTCTTTCCCTTGTGGTTAACATTTCCAGAATAATATCAAATAATAGAGGAGAGAATAGGTATTCTTATTTTACTCCTGTACTTATTGGAAGAGATTGTAATAGGTCCCCATTGAATATGATACTTGCTTTTGGTTTTAGATAGATGCTTTTTATGATATTAAAAAAAGGTCCCTCTATGCCTATTCTTTGTAGGGTATGTATAATATATCATAGATACATGTATATGTGTATTTCTATATATATCCATATGTGTGTGTGAATTAGTCATAGAGCCAAAATAAGAAATGGAACATATGTGTACATAAATATACATATGCATATATGTGTGTATATGGATATATATGCACACCTACATATATACCTATATGACCCAAAAAGTTAACTTTCTTCTTTGGGCTTTTTGCCCCTGCCTTGTGCTTAAACCATGAAAATCCCAAAATATCACTTAGATATAGTCCCTGTTTAGTATTGCACAAATCCACAGAACAGAATGTCAAGGAAACAAGTGCATATGGTCATCCCTCAGCCTTGAAAAATGTGCAAGGTATAAAAGACTCACAGAATTTATAAAGTTATTTATTTATTTCCAGAAAGCTTAATTCCAAATTATCGAATATAAGACTGCTTTTTAGTCAATTCACAAAAGTGAGATTGACCAGAAAATCTCCCTTGTATAGAGAGAAGATTACCTCTAGAAATAAAAATCTCCTTCTTCTGCATAGTAGGTTGAGGTTCAAGATCCTTGTCTATGAACTTCTCTCTGTCTGAATGACCAAACACATCTGCCTCTGTCCTGTGCTTCTCTCTAGGAAACATCCACCAATGCTCCAGCTGCTGCCATATTTTATGTTGAGAAAGTGCTCTACAAGAAACTCTTCCCTTGGGCTGAATAATTCCCATATGGTTCTATGCCAAAGCAGCCATTAGTGGTTCCTTGGGAGATGACACTGTGCACATATACAATAAACACAGATTCATCCTGCAGTGTCAGTTGAACAGGGAAATGGAAAGGGGGACAAAAGGGGAGTTTAAAAAGAGCTTATCTAGGTTTATTTTGATACTCCCTTGAAAGGGGCCAACTCTTCCAACAAGATTCCAACCTTTTGAGTCCCAGTCAATCTCTCATCATGGAGACAGCCCCAATCCCTGAAATGTAATCAGGAACAGTTAGTCAATCAAAAAACATTTATTAAGAAACTATTGCATGTCAGTCACTGTGTTACTTCATGCAGGTATTGGGTATACAAAATGAAGCTTTCTCAGTTGTCAAGGAATTTATACTCTAGAGAGGGAGAGAATAGGTCTGTGTCCTCTTAACAAGGCACAAATTAGCATGCCCATACCTTTATGGGGGAGTGATTTCCTGATCCCAGACCTGGGTCACACTCTGTTGTTTATCCTTTGTTTTTCTTTTATTATTATTATTATTATTATTATTCATTTATTTGCTTTCACTTTTCTACAATCACTTCCATAAGTCTTAAATTTTCTCCCCCTTGTTCCCTGGGATGGCATGCAATCATATGGGTTCTACACATACATTCTTTTTTTTTTTTAATTAAATTTATTTATTTAACCTTTAACATTCATTTTCACAAAATTTTGGGTTACAAATTTTCTCCCCTTTTATCCCCTCCCCCCCCCAAACACCAAGCATTCTAATTGCCCCTATGACCAATCTGCTCTCTCTTCTATCATCCTTCTCTGCCCTTGTCTCCGTCTTCTCTTTTGTCCTGTAGGGCCAGATAGCTTTCTATACCCCTTTACCTGTATTTCTTATTTCCTAGTGGCAAGAACATTACTCGACAGTTGATCCTAACACTTTGAGTTCCACCTTCTTTACCTCCCTCCCTCTCCACCCCTTCCCTTTGGAAAGCAAGTAATTCAATATAGGCCAAATCTGTGTAGTTTTGCAAATGACTTCCATAATAGTCGTGTTGTATAGGACTAACTATATTTCCCTCCATCCTATCCTGTCCCCCATTACTTCTATTCTCTTTTAATCCTATCCCTCCCCATGAGTGTCAACCTCGAATTGCACTCTCCCCCCCATGCCCTCCCTTCTATCATTCCCCCCACCCTGCTTGTCCCCTTATCCCCCACTTTCCTGTATTGTACGATAGGTTTTCATACCAAAATGAGTGTGCATTTTATTCTTTCCTTTAGTGGAATGTGATGAGAGTAGACTTCATGTTTTTCTCTCACCTCCCCTCTTTATCCCTCCACTAACGAGTCTTTTGCTTGCCTCTTTTATGAGAGATAATTTGCCCCATTCAATTTCTCCCTTTCTCCTCCCAATATATTTCTCTCTCACTGCTTGATTTCATTTTTTTTAAGATATGATCCCATCCTCTTCAATTCACTCTGTGCACTCTGTCTCTATGTATGTGTGCGTGTGTGCATGTGTGTGTGTGTAATCCCACCCAGTACCCAGATACTGAAATGTTTCAAGAGTTACAAATATTGTCTTTCCATGTAGGAATGTAAACAGTTCAGCTTTAGTAAGTCCCTTATGACTTCTCTTTGCTGTTCACCTTTTCATGGTTCTCTTCATTCTTGTGTTTGAAAGTCAAATTTTCTTTTCAGCTCTGGTCTTTTCATCAAGAAAATTTGAAAATCCTCTATTTCATTGAAAAACCAATTTTTCCCCTGAAGTATTACACTCAGTTTTGCTTGGTAGGTGATTCTTAGTTTTAGTCCTAGTTCCTTTGACTTCTGGAATATCCTATTCCATGCCCTTCGATTCCTTAATGTAGAGGCTGCTAGATCTTGTGTTATCCTGATTGTATTTCCACAATACTTGAATTGTTTCTTTCTAGCTGCTTGCAATATTTTCTCCTTGACCTGGGAACTCTGGATTTGGCCACAATGTTCCTAGGAGTTTCTCTTTTTGGATCTCTTTCAGGCGGTGTTCTGTGGATTCCTTGAATATTTATTTTGGCCTCTGGTTCTAGAATCTCAGGGCAGTTTTCCTTGATAATTTCATGAAAGATGATGTCTAGGCTCTTCTTTTGATCATGGCTTTCAGGTAGTCCCATAATTTTTAAATTGTCTCTCCTGGATCTATTTTCCAGGTCTGTTGTTTTTCCAATGAGATATTTCACATTATCTTCCATTTTTCCATTCTTCTCTCTTTGTTCTGTGATATCTTGCTTTCTCATAAAGTCATTAGCCTCCATCTGTGCCATTTTAATTTTGAAAGAACTATTTTCTTCAGTGAGCTTTTGAATTTCCTTTTCCATTTGGCTAATTCTGCTTTTGAAAGCATTCTTCTCCTCATTGGCTTTTTGAACCTCTTTTGCCAATTGAGTTAGGCTGGTTTTCAAGGTGTTAATTTCTTCAACATTTTTTTGGGTCTCCTTTAGCAGGGAGCTGATCTGCTTTTCATGCTTTTCTTTCAACTCTCTCATTTCTCTTCCCAGTTTTTCCTCCACTTCTCTAACTTGATTTTCAAAATTCTTTTTGAGCTCTTCCATGGCCTGAGCCCATTGGGTGGGCTGGGACACAGAAGCCTTGATTTCTGTGTCTTTGCCTGATGGTAAGCATTGTTCTTCCTCATCAGAAAGGAAGGGAGAAAATGTCTGTTCTCCAAGAAAGTAACCTTCTATTGTCTTATTTCTTTTCCCTTTTCTGGGCATTTTCCCAGCCAGTGACTTGACCTCTGAATATTCTCCTCACACCCACCTCGCCTCCTGATCCTCCCAGCCAGCTTTTGGGGACTGAGATTCAAATGCTGCTTCCAGCCTTAGGGCTTTTGGCGGGGGCAGGGCTGCTATTCAGTGTGAGATTAAGTTCAGGTGGTCAGGTTGGGGCAGGGCCACCTCTCAGGCTCAGTTCCCTCTGGGGGTTTATGCACAGACCTTCCACAATGGATTCAGGCGCCCATCCGCTTGGGGAGCCCCTGTCTGCAGCCGCCTCTCAGCTTCTACCTCCCGGGGGGGCCTAAATTATGGGGGCACCCCACTCCCCTCTCGACCCACCAAAGAGACTCTCTCACCAACCCCGTCACCTGTGGGTGGAGGTACTTGTGCGGCCGCAGGTGATCCTGTCCCTGAAGCCTGCTCGGATCTCTTTCTCTGGGTGCCGCAGCCGCGGCCGCAGCAGGTCTGGGCTGGGCTCCGCGTCTGCAGCGCGACAGACCTTTTGCGAGAGGTTTGCAGGTCCCTCTGTGGGTGGAGGGACCCGCGTGGCCGCTGGAGATCCCGTCCCTGAAGCCCGCTCAGATTTTTTCCTCTCGGTGCCGCAGCCACGGCAGGGCTGTACTCAGCTCCCAGTCCCGGCGCCCAGTCCGCAGCGCAAAGGACCCCCCGCGAGAGGTTTGCAGGTCTCTCCGGAACAGAAATCTCCCTCGCTCCAATATTCCGTGGCCTCTGGGTGCAGAATTCGCCATGAGTTACTTCCTTGTGGCTGTTCTATGTGTTGTGGGTTCGGAGCTATGTGTATGTGCGTCTTTCTACTCCGCCATCTTGGCCTATCCTTTGTTTTTCAAAGAAGACTAATGACCATCACAATGTGTTTGGCTGTGGCTAATCAGGCCAATACAAGTTCAGAAGCCACTACCACAGATGGTAGTGGTCTGTTAGATATATTGGGTAGAGGTGGTTCTGGATTTGCACAGATTTGCTCTGGATTGCACTTCTACAATTCTGCATTGCTTACAGAGTATAGCACCTTCTTTAATGCATGTACACTATGCTGGGTGGTCCTGTGCCAGAGTTTTCTGTTTCACAGTCAATCCTAAGGTTCTTCAGAGATACCTTGAGAGTGTACTCCTTATGCAATTTCTTCTGGCCACCATGTGAACACTTACCTTGTGTGAGTTCTCTGTAAAATAGTTTTTTGGGTAAGCATGTATTTGGCATTCATGTTACATGACCAGTCCATTGGCATTGCCCTCTCTGCAACAGAGTTTAAATGCTTGGCAGTTCAGCTCTAGATAGGACCTCAGTGTCCAGTACCTTATCTTTCCAGGTAATCAATTCAAATGGAAGCAGTTCCGTTTTCTGGTATGGTGCTAATAGACTGTCCAGCACAATGGCTCTGTAGACCTTCAGTTTGGTAGGCAGCCTAATACCTCTTTCTCACATTTTCTCTCAAAGCCTCCCAAACACTGAACTAGTCCTGGCAGCATATGCATCAATTTCATCATCTGTGTGGAAAGCCCTGGGGAGTTTACTACCAATGTAGACTAAGGTCACACTCTAGTCTATGACTTCATCAGACTGCTCAGGGAATTTTCTTAATCAGCCCCTTTTATATGTGAATGTGGCAGAGACCATCAGTCTTCATCGCTATTTCATCAGGGTTGAATCACCTCCCTGGCACTCATATGACAACAACCATCAGCTCTGCCTCCTTCCCCACTTTGTTTCCTTAAGGCTTCTTAAGAAAAGTCCCCTCAATGCAGTCATAGAGTATGTGCCCTAGCCCAACTAACTCAAAGACCAGCTGGAAGCAAATGCTCATGGTTCAGTGGAAGATGTTGAGCACCGTCACCCAGAAGCTAGAGAAGGTACTCACTGGAGGATTCAGCACAACTCAGACAGGACTAAAAACTGATGACTCAGTAGAACAGGACACATAAAGAAAGTGATTCCCACAGCTGCCTGAGGAGACCCTTGAGTGAACTGGACTCACGCAAAAAAAAAAAAAAAAGAAAAAGTTTCAAGTGACATGAAAGTATTCTGGCCATAGGCATAAAAGAGCTGTGATGTTGTTCGTCTAGTGGCTTAAGCTCTTAGAGAGAAGAAAGAAGTGCAAATGAGAGCAGAGGAATGGAGCATTGATGGAAATGGAAGGCTAGTGCCAGAAAGCCCGAGTAACAAAGCTGAACAAGACAACAGTAGCAGAGTTACACAATGCGGAGAAGAGGAGATTTGCATGGCAAGGAGCTGAAGTAATGGAGTTACAGAGCAATATGACTAGAGGGGGACCTGACCAAGGGACAATAGGGCATACAACTATAATACAGAAGAGCAAACTAGGACCTTGCAGCTAGATGGAACTGCATCAAGGGCATTACCATCAGTCAGGTGAATGGGATATGTCTCTTGAGGGGGCTAATCTGCTAGAAGAGAAGTGACAGAACTAGTATACTCTGAGTTATTGCTCCTTGCTGGGGGCCCCACCCAAGGTAATACTGTAAGTCATGGAGACTATATGGTTGATGGGGGAAGATAAAGGCCTATTGAGAGGGAAGGAAAATCTTGACTACTCATGATCCTTTACAGTGTTCGTCTGATGTGATCTTGAGTGCTTCTAAGGGAAACTAATGGTCACTCCCTAGGAAATGGCAGATACCTGTGATGCAAGGTGTCAGCAAGGTGAGGATAGATGAACTGGAAAGATTTATAAAAAAACTTCCAAATTCTAACTGGGATCTTTGTTTCAGGAGAGAGTCTCTGACCAAAAAAATTACATAAGTTATTAATATTACTTCCCTTATTTATTACTGCTACAGTTCCTCATTAAGACATTCACACCTCACCCCTGAGAAACTTTCATTTCAAGAAAAGACTATCCTGAGGAACTGTTAAATTGAAAATATGTTCAGTAAATATGACAGTGTCATTATTTGTTTTAAAGTAAGTGGAAAAGACTGAAATGATCTAGGTATACTTACTGGAATATGTTGGAAGCCAGATGATCTGATCTTTCACAAAAATGCCCTCTTTTCATTGACATTTATGATTAAAAGTATGTAATCGTTTCATTAAATATACCATATGTCACAATAATATCAGCAGTGCTGAATATTTTTCCTCTTCCTGTACTTTTCAACTTCAAAGTATTTTGTAAGCACCACCTGACAACTCAAAGTGCTTGTGATTTAACCAAATTCTTCTCTCTTTTTTTTACATCTATGGTTTTACAATTTCAGAACATATTTTATTAGAAAAAATAAATATACTTGCTTTTCCCAAAATGTTTGAAATCTGAATTTTCACAATATGCATTTTGAATATTTTGATTTAAAAAACAAACTCCATAAAAGAATGACCGTAATTGTGTAACCAAATTGAGTTAATACACTAAAGAAACAGCTGTTGCTCACATATTCAGAAGCTAAATGATAGGAATATCTGAGTTTTATGTCATTTTCTTTGCATGAAGCCTAAAGCAGAAAAAGGATTTCCTGAGAGTTTTCCTGTGTATTAAAACTAGTTTCAAAATAACATTTTATCTTAGATTCTTCCTCTCTGACAAAAGGAAATAGTTAGACCAAAGCTCAAAAAGCCAGAAAGAAAAATCCAATCCCAACTTGCCAAATCATTAAAATATTCTAACACTGGAAATTATTAACCAATGTACTATATTTCTACATATAATTTAACAGAGTTAATTCTCTTATGCTGGTTGCTGGATGCTTGTGGCTAACAGAACTCTAAATGTTTTAAAATTTAGTACACTTTTTTCCCTTTTTTTGTTCTTCCTGACTTTCTGGTGTTTTCTAAGAGGAAATAGCCTTATTAAACCTCTCTTCATCAACAATTTTTAACTTGAAATTCTTATGGTAGCAATATCTGGCTGTACACCTTTTCACACACTCTCATTCATTATACAGTGGTATGAAGTGTGTTGTTTGATACATTAAAGAAAGAATACTTATTTTACCTATATGTCTATGTATTACAAAATTAATGGATAAAAGTGAGAATGAAGGCCAGAAAATCCTCCACCTTAAAAATATAATTATATATTACACTCTTCATTTGAAGAGGATGTCACTGATGACGCTGTTTCTAGGTATGGCTAAAAAGCTCTAGTCCTTTTCATATTACATTGACAGCTAAAGTCCAAACTATACCTAATGATAACATTAATAGTCTGGTTAATATTCACTCTGACTAAACAAGAAGGCTTTGCTTATTAACTATGTTTAGAGAACCGTATCATCTACACATTTAAAATGCTAATAATTGCTGGACTTTGATGGTGATTTTAGAGATAATAGTATTTGGTTAGTTTTGTCAAGATTTAACCAGACCTCTAACTTATATTAACTTTAGCCAATTAACGTGGATGTTAATCAGTTTCAACTGAAACAGTATAGAATCATTGAATATTTGTTAAAAGGGAACTTAGAGATCATTTAGAGTGCAACTTCAGAACCCTTGCCAGAATCTGCCCTACAGACCTCTCAGGTGGCTACAGCCGGATGTCTGTTTAGATACCTCTAGTGATGAGGAGCTAGGTGGCTCAGTGGATAGAGCACTGGGCCTGGAGTAAGGAAGACCCGAATTCAAATCCGGCTTCAGACACTCACTAGCTGTGTGACCCTGGGCAAGTCACTTAACCTCTGTTTGCCTAATCTAAAGGAGAAGGAAATGGTAAATCACTGTGGTATCTTTGAAAGGGAAACTCCACCTATGGAGTCACAAAGAGTAGGATACAACTGAGTAACAACAAGTGATAAGGAAAGTACCACTTCATTCCTTTCTTGGGCTACTGAAGTCAGGTTTTTGGAGAGTTTCTGCGTCTTCCCAACTCTATGTCTACATCTGTCTGGTTCTCTATGCTCTGGTTACAGCTTCCCAGCCTATGGCTCTTATTCCCCAAACTACTTCCAATTACATTGCTTTAAACTGTACTTCAGCACATCCTATGTTATGTCTGATTTTCCCATGTCAGCTATTTAAAGCAACTACTTAAATATCCTGTTGTCAAAAGTATTATAACAGAAAACAGCTGGGTAAGGGTGTGTGTGTGTGTGTGTGTGTGTGTGTGTGTGTGTGTGTGTGTGTGTGTGTGTGTGCGTTTCTAAGTGACAGCCTTATCCTACTCAATTCTATAAAAAATGAGCTTTTTAAAAAAAATTGTGACATCAGGAAAAGTTCCTGATTTCTTATTCCAAATAAATTTTTTCCCATGTAAAACAAAATGTCCAACAGTTCCTGGTAGTTGGAAAGAGAATGTTTGTTAAATACACAATGAAGCCTTAATTGATGAAAGCTTGGCTATATAAACAGCACAAGATGAGAAAAGGTTTAATCTCCAAATCTATTAGGTTGGGCAAAGTAACACCAGTAACAGCCACTTTGCGACATTACAGGAGGTCTCATTTCTGTCAGGGGTTAAAGTGGCCCACCTTGATAAGGGGCAAGAGAACTGAGCAAAATAAAAAGCTAATTTGAGAGGGTAAACCTTCTTAATCATCTGAGAGTTTTTAGAACTGTCCAAAAACCCAGAACTCTCTTATTTTTATCTTTAACTTTCTCCCCTACCAGGCCCCAAATGCAAAGAGTAGAACGACTGTCCTTTTTGTGTTTAATATGCTTTGAGATCATTTCATTGCATCTCCCTTATTCTCTATATCTAACCATAAGTAAGCAACAGAAAGACTTTCCTCACTCTCTCACCTGCCATCTGCTTTGAGCGGTTCTCTAAGAATCATCTCACATTCATACTAAACTTTTCCTCCAACCTGATCCTAAATGCCTTAGCTAAATTGAACAGCTTAAAAACTACCCACAGTCCTAATTTTTGTAAGCCATCTTGTAGGTCTAGGTTAAGAGGCAGCATGGCGCAGTGGCTGGAGGTCTGGTCTTGGAATCAGGAAAACCTGAGTTCAAACCCTGCCTCTGATGCCCATTAGCTGTGACACTGTTAAATCACACAACACTGCTGAGTGTCAGATAACTTTATAAAACTTCATCTTCTAAGTTATAGAATATCAATGCTAGTGGAAAGAGTTCTCCCCTCTCTACCTCCTTCACCTCCTCATTATTGACATGTAAGAATAGCAATCCTATTCTTCTGGAATATTTTATTATCTTATTGGTGGACATCAGGCCATCTTACTTTAACAAGTAAAAAAAAAATATTGCTTTAAGTTAAAGAGCCTGATGCATTTTTATAAATAAATTATTTCTTTTAAACTTACTGCATATCTTTTTGTGGTAACAAAGAACTGGAAATTGAGGGTATACCCATCAACTGGGGAATGGCTGAAAAAGTTGTGGTTTAGGAATATAATGGAATACTATAGTGCTATAAGAAATGATGAGCAGGCGGATTTCAGAAAAATCTGGAAAGACTTACATGAACTTACACAAAGTGAAGTGAGCAGAACTAGGAGAACATTGTGCACAGGAACAGTAAATTTGTGCTATGATCAACTATGACAGACTTAATTCTTCTCAAGCTCTCCAAAAGACTCAGGATGAAAAATATTATCCATATTCAGAGAAAGAACTGATAGAGTCTGAGTGCAAATCAAAGAATATCATTTTCACTTTGTTTTTCCCTCTTGTTCTGTTTATTCTTTTACAACATGATTAATGTGGAAATATGTTTTACATGATTATGCATGTATAACCTATATCAGATTGCATGCTGTCTTGGGGAGAGGGGAAGGATGGGAGGGAAGGAGAAAAATTTGGAACTCAAAATCTTATAAAAGTGAAGTTGAAAAGTATCTTTACATGTTATTGGGAAAAACAGGACACTATTTAAAAAAATAAACTTACTGTACATTATTCTATTTCATTCACTCTGCATTCCAACCAAATTAGCCTTATTGTGAGACTTTGTTCATGACATACATTTCCTGCCTTTAAGCCTTGGTACAGCCTGTCCCCATGCCTGGAATGTACTTTTTTCTTGCTTCTACCTAATAGAATCCCAAACTTCCTAAAGACTCTTCCAAAGTACCACCTCTTAATCAAAGCTGATCCTGAATCAACTTTGTCCTTACTCAGTACATGTCGTATTTGCTTATCTGTGTATGTGCCTTTTCCTCCTGTTAAAAGAATTTATAGAATGTTAGCTTCTCGAAAGCAAAAAAAATTTTTATATTTGTTGTTTCTTCAGTACCTCGCATAGGGTCTGACATTTTTTGTTTTAGACCAGACCTGTAATTCTAAGGGTGCAGGTAGTTTCTGGTGTAAAACAAACAAATAAACAAAACCTCCTCTATTAAGTGGAAACAAGGAATTGTTTTGCAATTTATAATCTTAGAGAGTATACTGAAGTACTGTGAAGCTGTCAATCAATAAGTATTTATTTTTCATGTGCCTTCTATACAAGGTACTGTCCTAAATACTGGGAATGTGAATCCAAAAAGATAGTTCCTGCTTTCCTTAAATGGAGGTTTCTAGCAAGAGCCACCCAGTCAGAAAGGCGAGGATAGGTAGGACTTTCAATGTGTGAATTTCAGGGCAGGAGTGAGCTTCCAGGATAAGATTTCAGGAGCACAGTAGAATAAGTCCATATTACAACCTGGAAAGGAATGAAGTGACTTGGATCACAGAGCCAGGATTTCTCAGAGGCAAGACACAGTAGGCACTTATTGCTTTTTAAATGAATGGATGATTGGAGGTATCATGATATGGTGAAAATATCTAGATTGGAATTGAGCTTCCAACCCCAGCAGTTTCAAGTCCCAACTCCATTGCTTACTAGCTATGTGACCTTAGAAAGGCAACTTGGCTTCTGGGACTCTCAATCTCTAACTCTGTAAAATGGGGTTAATAATACAGACAGGCCAGGATCCAAACCCCAGGAACTCTGTATATTGCAGTAACTCCTTTTCCTAACCACTGGTCCTGCCATGACCAATATTGGTATACCATTTTGCCACTACCAATACAAATCGCTAAATAACTGTCACCTATGGCAGGTAAGCTCAGTAGTTATCCTGGCCACTGAAACAATCATCCAGGGGAGTAAACCCTGTGGAAAAGAGGCTTATGTTCCCCATCATCCCAACTGCCACCCATTAGGCAGGTGAGTCAAAATAGCTCAAATAGCAAAGAGAAATAGGAGGCAGCATTACCACATAGGACCTAAAGCTCAAGACCCCCAGGAATTGCAGTACCTCCCAGACTACCAACCTTTCTTCTAGCCTGGCCTCCACAGGTATCATTGAGAAGGGCAACCCTTCTAGAAACACAACCTACCAACTAGCAGCCCTAGTTACTGAAGACCTGGAAAAAAAGAAAAGTTCTTCTCACCAAAGTCCTTGGTATTATCCTTGGTTCAGTATCAGAAATAGATACAATTTTATCCATGCAAATGACATTAGAGAAGATGTATTACCATCAGCTATCTCACTGCACCCTAAGAACCTTAGGACTTTTCCATCTGACTTAAAGCTAACACCTTTTTGTGTAGTCTCTACTTTTAAAATGGGAGCTCCTTGAGACCAAGGATTGTCTGCCTGAACTTAGCACAGGGCTTGGCACATAGTAAAGACTTAGCAAATGCTTTTTCATTAGTTCATAATACCTGGTTCACAAGGTTATTATAAGGTCATGCAAAGTAAAGTGAATTACAGCTGTAACATATTATATAAAAGTTAACTATTATGATACCACTGTTAAAGAATATAGGGAGGCTTTGGTCAAAAAATCCTTATTTGTGAGAAATTATAAAAATAGACATTTGGATAATTATGTTCTATTTTGCCATTTTCTTTATATTGTCAGGATGAAAATTGCAAAGTTGCAGGGGATAATGAAAATCATTTCTACCATGATCTTTTTCCTCATGTTGTATATTATCTTGTATCAGGAATTTAGTTCTTTTTCTACGTAGTCAAAATGAACACCAGAATAACCCTTCCATTGACATGTAATTCATCACTAAGATTCGGAGTTAATGTGGCCTCTTCTTGACTTTTTAAAAAAATTATGACTCCATTTAGGAAGAAATAAGATAATGAATTTTTCATATTATCACTTATCCAGCCATGGAACAAAAAAGATATCCTGGGTGAATGATTTGTGTGTTCTATGTCTTCGTTTCTTCTGTAAAATAGAGATGATAATAGCTATCTTATCCACTTCACAGTACATAAGAAGTTTAAAATAACAGGTATAAAAGAGCTTTGAAATTAAGAGTTGTCACAGGAGATTGTTATTATTAGTTTTTTTTAAAAAAAAAAACAATAATCAAGTTATAAGGAGTGTTCCACCAACCAAAAAAATAAAACAAAGGGAAATCAAACTACATTTACCCTGGCAAAAACAAGAACTAAACTCACCACCATTCCTTTTTTCATTGATGACAGACAAGGTAAAAAGTATCAACCTAGGATTCAGCAGAATCTCCCAAAGTTTCCAGAGTAAGTATAGGTACCTATTCAGGTAATGATTTAGAAGAAGACCATATGTTTAGAGAAGTGTGTTAAAAACAAAATCTGATATCAGTTGAAAATATTAATACAAAAACGACAGTCAAATTAGATCAAAAAGTTGAATTCATACTGGCATTCCTACTCCCCACCTCCATCCCCCACCATTTCATGTCCAATCTCTGAGCCTTTGTTCAAGTTGTTGCTTATGTGTAGAATACCCTTTTTTTCCTTTCTCTCCAACTTTTCAAATTCTCCCTCTCCATATGTGCAATTCAGCTCTGAAGCTTGCCCTGACTACTGCACTTCCTAGTTCTTTCTCTCATCTCTGAAATACTATTCAAATGACTTCTCTGCTTTGTAGTGTTACCTAGTCTGTAGTGATTTTTGTATTTATGTATGTGTATACAAAATGTGTGTGTGTGTGTGTGTATATGTATAATGTATATATGCATGTAGAGGTGGATAAGTGGTGCAGTGGCTAGACCACTAAGCTTGGAATCAGGAAGACCGAGTTCAAATCTGGCCTCAGGCATTTTGTAGCTGTGTGATCTTGGGTAAGTCATTTAACCTCTGTTTGTTTTAGTTTCTTTATTTGTAAAATAGGGATATAAAAAACCTACTTCTCAAGAGTGTTGTGAGGATCAAATTAGGAAAGATTTGTAAAGTGCTTAGCATAATGCCAGGCACATAGTTTATGTCCTTCATTCTCTAGCTCTCTTTTAAGTATCTAAGGACCAGGACCATGTCTTAGATTTCTTTTTATTCTCTCTTCATTGTCTACTAGTGGTTGGCACATAGTAGGCAATTAGTAGTGGTTGGTTGGTCGTTGTCCTTCATAATCAACAGGGACAAAAATGATGGCACTGTGTTGGAGTCAAGGTTCAGTGTGTTTGACTATAGCTGACCAGACCAATGGGAACACCAAAGGCTCTACCACAGATCAGGCACAAATAGTCCATGTGGACATCTGGAGGGGAGATGTCTCTAAATTTGCACATCTCACATGTCTTACGAGCAAATGAAAGTCTGCTTTGCTTATAGATCACAGTACCTTCTTTGGTATAGGCATGCCATGCTGGGCAGTCCTGTGCCAGTGTCTCCTATGTCTCACAATCCATGCCAAAGTTCTTCCAAGAGACTTTGAGAGTGTCTTTGTATAACTTCTGACCTCTGTGTGAACACTTGCCTTGTGTGAGTTCTCTGTAAATAGTCTTTTAAGCAAATGAAAGTTTATCATTCAAACAGTGGCCAGCCTATCTGAGTTTCGCTCTCTACAATAGAGTTTGAATGCTTGGCAACTGAGCTTGAAAAAAGACCTCAGTGTCCAATACTTAATCTTGCCAGGTGATCTTCAGAATCTTCCCAAGACAATTCAAATAGAAGTGATTCAGTTTTCCTGGCATGACACTGGAACACTGTCCAGGTTTCACAGGCATACAATGAGACTAACATAACAGCTCTGTAAACTTTCAGTTTGGTAGGCAGTCTAATAATTCCTCTCTCTCACACTTTTGTTCAGAGCCTCCCAAACACTGAGTTAGCTCTGGCAATACATGTGTCAACCTCATCATCTATGTATACATCCCTGGAAGGTACCCTGCCAAGGTAAGTGAATTTATCCACAACATTCAAAATTTCTCTACTTGCTGTAACCAACGGTTCCATGTATGGATGGTGTGATGCTGACTGGTGGAGAACCTCCATTTTCTTGGTGTTAATTGTTAGTCTAAAATTAGCACAAGTGGCAAAGAATTGATCCATATTCTCTTGCATCTCAGCCTCAGAGGCTCCACTGAGTGCACATTTATCTGCACACACACACAAAAATTATGCACCAACTTTCTCTTCCCTTAATAACTGAACTGACAAATCTGGATGATGGAATATCTTTCAAGTTCAACTTTCTTTCTTCTGGGTGCAGTTAATCAACAAGCATTTATTTGTATCAAGTACTCTACTAAGCATTGAGATATAAAGAAAAAGTAAAAATAGTCCTTGCCTTCAGGGAGCTTATATTTTAATAAGGAAGTCAATATGTATAAAAATAAGCAACTGCAAGATACATAGAGTAGATGGAAGGAAGCCTTAGAGGGAAAATATTAGCAGGTAAAGGGACCAGGAAATGCCTCCTGATACTTGACCCAATCATAAAAGAATACAAAGATTCTAAGAAGCAAAGGTGAGGAAGGAGAGCATTCCAGGGATCAACCAGAAATGCAGAGAGAAGGGAGAGCTTGTGTGAGAGGTAGCAAGCAAACCAGAATTACTTCATTGTAGAATACATCGATGGGCAGCTGGGTGGTGCAGTGGAGATAGCACTGGATCAGGAATCAGACAAACTCTTCTTCCTGAGTTCAAATCCAGCCTCAGACATTTACTACCTGTGTGACCCTGGCCAAGTCACTTAGCCCTTTATACCCCAGTTTCTTCAACTGTAAAATGAGTTGGAGTAGGAAATGGCAAACTGCTTCAGTATCTTTGCCAAGAAAACTTCAGATAGGGTCACAAAAGTTGGACATGACTGAAAAATGATCCAACAACAAAGAGTATAGGGAAGAGAGTGATAAATTATAAAACTGGAAGTTAGGAAGGAATCTGACTACTCAGTTTGTGAAGAATTTTAAATGGCAGATGAGTTTATATTTGATTCTATATCAGAGATTCTTACCCTTTTTTTTTGTGGTATGGATCCCTTTGGCAACAAAGTGAAGCCTATGGACTCCTTCTCAGAATAATGTTTTTAAATGTAAAAAAATAAAATGCACAGGATTAGCAAAGAAAACAATTATGTTGAAATACTGTCATGAAAAAGCCATCAAACTTGGTTATTAAGAGATTAGCAAGGTTTAACCCTTGAAATTCTTATGATAGTAATAGCTTTATCGTTTTACTTTCCCAGTTTATCAGTTGTTTGTGAATAGAGAGATAAATTTCAGTTGAGTGATGAGATCTGAGCCAGATTGCAGATAGCTTATAAGACAAAAGCATCAAGGACATATGGCTTTTCAGGGACTTTATCAGAGAAGGGGAGAAGATATATAGAACATTAGGTAGTTGGCACACTGGGATGTAGGGAGGAAAATTTTTAAGAATGAGAAAGACAAGCACGTTTTTAGGCAGCAAAGGATGACCCAGTATAAAAGGGCAGAATAAAGATTATAGTGCAATAGGAATGATACTGGTAGCTAATATGCTAGAACAGACAAGACAAGATGGGATCAAGGGTGTATAGAGAAGGCATTGCATTAGCAAGAAGAGTCACCTCTTCATCAGAGGCTGAAAAGATACAGAGATAGGGATGTGAGATGAGGAAAAACTGGAATCTCTCAGTGAATGGCCACAAGTGCACTTTTGTGTGTAACGTATAAATCAAAGGCCTCAGTTGATTGAGAACATGGGATTAGGAGGGTGCAGTGGAAAACTTGAGGAGAGAAGCAAACGTTTGGAACAGCCACTGTAGTGAATAAGATTGGAAATAGATTAAGAAGGAATATTAAGATTGCTTTCTGCAGTAAAAGCCTAGTTGAAATTAGATAATGTGAATTTGCGGTGAACTCAGTCAGCATGGCTTTATAAGTTCTTCTAGTTTCTTTCAATAGCACATGATTAGGAATAAAGGAGGCAGATGGTGGGAATAATATAGGGTTGGGGCTTGAAAAAGCATGATAGCAACAGAACATGGGAATAAGGGATTCAAAAATAGAGGATGGTATAGAGTTAAAGTGATTCGCCAACAGATCAAGATTGGGAAGGGAGGCCAATCTAATGTCCTGGGAAAGTCTTGAGAGTAGAAAGATAACAGTGAGAACAGGGTTAAGAGGAATAAGAAATAGGGATAGATATAAAGAATACTATGGAAGTAGGATAGTTACAGTGATGATCAAGGGTATGACCATGTGTGTAGTTGAGGAGGAGTGAAGGAGTAGGTCATGGAAGTTGAATGGATTAAAGAAATAGAAAGCTAGAACATTTGAGGGAATATCAACTGGTATGTTAAAAATCCTTTAATATGAAGGCAGGAATTGAGGTGCAGAAGAAAACTGTGAAGCCAGCACTGAACTTATTGAGAAAGGAGAGATGATATTGTGAGAACTGGTAGATAACGGGGTACCAGCATCTGGACTGGAAGACAAATTTAAATTCCATGAATCTTAAAGGATGAGAAGTTGCTGATTGATGGGGGTGGGGTAGAGGCAGAGTCTGGAAGTGACAATGGGGAGCAAGGAGTATTCTGAATCCCCATCTTTGACCAGTATGAGTGAAAGTGCAGCCAGAATCAGGAAGGTTGGTCAGGGGTGCAAGGTCATTCGGAGGGAGCCAGGCCTCAGAGTTGGAGAAAATGGAAGAATCGAGTGAGAAAGGAGTATAAGATGAAAAGAAATTTGTTATGGAGCAGGAGTTTTAGAGGACAAATCTGGAATAAGACATTGTGGAGGTAAGGTTGAGCGGATGGGAAAGGCAGAGTAAACAGCTAATGTTGAAGAGGGAGATTTTTCCTTCAGCAGTCACTATCACTAGAATATGGAGAGTAAGAAGGAGTGAGTGTGTTAACCACTGGAGAATGAGTACAGACAGACTATTAGTGAGGTACAAGCAGTAATAATAGCGTTGCTAGCATCTAAGATTCTAAGTCTAAGGGGATTACACTGAAGAGTGCTGCTTAATGTTCTATGGTCCTGTGGTTGTTTCCAGTTCTTTTAGAGATAAGCCTAGGGTCCCTAAGCCACACTTTCACTAGATTTGCTGTCCTTGGGACTCACCTTGGTAGACAAAGTAAAAATCAGACTTAGGGGATCAACCTGAGGGCTGCTGGACATTTAGTGAAATGTCAGGGTACATGAAAAGACAATAACTATCATTTTAACTGAGATTTCTACATGTCCCACTGTACTCTAAATGACATAGGATAAGCTCAGGAGACTGTTAATGAGGTAGAGGGTATAAATATGCATAAGCTGGAGTCACACCAAGAAGCTAAGAAAAGTTGAGACTGAATTGACTATGGTTAGCTGGTAAGAGAGTTGAAAGAGATAGGGAGTCAATTGTTAGTTAGAGGATATTCTTTCACAACTATTGAAGATGAATTTTTTCTTTTTTCTGAGCTATATAATAAGCCCTTCAATGAGTAAATTTTTAAGTTTTGTGTAGCAGAAAAAACATTGGACTGGGAGTCAGGAAACTTGTGTTCTAATTCTAGCTTTGAAACAAATTAGCTGTGTAAACTTCAACTTGAAACTTGTACCTTATTCTTTTAATTCTTATTGTTTTAAAATTTTACATGAACCTTTCAAAAATATATTGCATGACACCATTTATTAAATACTATCTTAACATAATTTAACCTTTTCATAATAATAGCTATCTTTTCCTTCTTTTCTCCTAGTCTGTCTGAATCTGTGATTCCATCCATGTGGAGAACTCTGTGGTATAGAAACTCCACAAATGCAGATCAGCAACTCCTTTGTAAGTTACAGCTTTAGAAAGAATTGTGAGAGATGTGAAGTTCAGTGGATTGTGCCTGGTCTCATGGTCTGTGTGTGTCAGAGGCTGGACTTCAACCAAAGTCTTCCTGACTCCACAATTGGCCTCTATTTGGTCGCAGGGGCGGCCTCTCAGATGACATCAAGTCATTTTATAGAGACCATTTCCTTTTATCCTCTCAAAGACTCTCTGAGGAAAGACCTGACTCAGATCTTCTTTCAATATTTCCTCTTCAAGGTAACCCTGTATCTGAGTTGCAGGTGTGTGTCATACAAACACACACACACACACATGCATATACACATGCATTATGTAGCTAGATACATATAGGCACACATATATACATAGACAAGCTCACACACGGAAGGGCATACCTCGGAGATATTGTGGGTTTGGTTCCAGACCACTTCAATAAAGGGAATATTGCAATAAAGGGAGTCACACAATTTTTTAGTTTCCCAGTGCCTATAAAAGTTATGCTTACAGTATACTGTAGTCTATTAAGTGTGCAATAGTATCCATGTCAAAAAAAAGCAATGTACATACTTTAGTTTGAAAATACTTTATTGCTTAAAAATGCTAAGCATCACCTGAGCCTTCAGCAAGTCTTACACCTTTTTGCCGGTGGAGGGTTTTGCTGGAGGGTGTTGTTTGCTTATCAGGGTGGTGGTTGCTGAAGAATGGGTGGCTGTGGGAATTTCTTAAATGAGACGACATTTGCTGCATCGATCAACTTTGCCTTTCACTTGCACACTTAGAGGCCATTGTAGGATTACTAACTGGCCTAATTCCAATATTTTTTGTGTCTCAGAAAATAGGGAAGTCCAAAGTGGGGCGGGTAGGAGCTGGGGCGCAGGAAGAGAACTGAATGGAGAAGTCACAGCATTTATCCGTTAAGCTCGCTGTCTTATATGGGCTCCACTGGCATCTCCAAACACCTACAACAGTAACATCAAAGACCTCTGATCACAGATCACCGTAACAGATATAATAAGAATCAAAAAGTTGAAAATATTGTGAAAATTACCAGAACGTGGCACAGAGACATGATGTGTGCATGTGCTGTTGGAAAAATGGCACTGATAGGACTTGCTCTCTCTCTCTCTTGCACAAACCTTCAATTTGTAAAAAAACAAAAACAAAAAAAACCCCACTGGTGTCTACGAAGGCAATAAAACGAGGTGTGTGTGTGTGTGTGTGTGTGTGTGTGTGTGTGTGTGTGTGTGTGTGTGTGTGTGTTCCTGATGTAGAATAGAAGCTCCTATAGGGCAGGGATTGTTTCAATTTTGTTTTTGTATAGCCTGTGCATAGTACAGTTTCTGGTACGTATTAGGAGTTTAATAAACATGTGTTGATGGATTTATGTAGAACCATTTAACCCTAAACTAAATGGTCCCAGACCACTGGTGGTGCTTTCATTTCCTCCCTCGCTGTCCCTTGCTACTTTCCAATGCTTCCATTTCAATCCCACCCCATCATCCTGCTGTTTCTAACCGGCTGTCCTAGTCACCTAGGTAACTCTAAAGGGCAAATCAGATAAGTGAGTTTATTAAATCAGTGACCTTCATTTATATACCTTTAATTCAGTAAGCTCTGAACTCCTCCCCTGTGGAGTCAAATACATGAGCTATAGAACACTAGACTTTTTCCCAGTTAGTTCCCTGCTGTGTTTTTTAGGTAACTGAAGTTGCTAGGAGTCTGACGCTGGAATAAATTGAGCATTACTGTATGTAAGTAGGAAAAGAAATGATACCAGGCCTAGGGCTAATATTTAGTGATTTTATTGAATAGAAAACCCCCAACTGGAGAAGCCTGAATAGGGAGTGGACATATAAGCGATACCTATGTAATGTCCCAAACTCCCCAAGCTACAATTACTAGGGCTGGAGGTGGGAGGCGTTGTGAGTACCACCCCTCAGGCTACACCACATAGGTAACCAAAAAAGCACTCCATTAAGATTCACAGGACCTGGGTTTTGATCCAGGTTCTGCATCTGTGTGACCTTGGGGAAGTCACTTGACTTCTCTGGGCCTCAGTTTTCTTACCCATATAATTGGCAGGTGGTATCTGATGTTTGCTTATGTCTATTGTGACGCTTTACATTTTCACCTCTAAATTCTATGATCCTGAAGTTCCACCCACTCTTCCTCTCCTTCCAGCCTCCCATATCCTCCCACATCTTCTTAGCCCCTCTCTCTATTCACACACACCATCCCAGTCCAGTCACTCCACCATCCCCTCCCTCACCATAATTCCTATTTTTATAATTTTTTTCTAAGGTACTTATTTCTTCCATAAGATGTATGTGGTTTGGAGTTTTGTTTGTTTGCCTAAAGTCATGTTTTCATTTAGTAGATTAATTGGCAGGGCATACTTATTTAAAAATATAAAAACCTAAGGAATTTAAGGATGTTGGGGGTCAATAGTTAGGAGTTGAAATCCAAGATAAGGAAGGAGACAGGATGGAATTTACCTAACTTCAAACTACATCCCAGACTGCTAAAAAATACCAAACAAATACCTAGTGACTGTGGTTGCTAAGTCATTGTCATCAATTGCTGAAATATTGTGAAATATTATAATATTTTTGAAATATTGTAAAACATAAGATGTACTGTAGAATTGAAGAGGTATAAAAATTTTCTAATTCTCCAAAAAATTGGAATATGAGGTTATCTTTAGCTTTGAGCAGAATTCTAAATAGGGAGTGGATATACATAAAGGGACAACTTATCAACATTAAAAAGAAAGAGATGATCGTGAACTCCAGTCTGACTCCATCAAGAATAGTCACGCAGTCATGCCATTCAATAAATGCTTGTTGAATTTTTAAAAATCTGAATAACTGAATATCCTTAATGGGTTGATGGGCTTTCAAGTACACGAAATAACTTCATTTTGGATAAGGCTTATTAGACTAGAGTTAGGATAGATCAGGGTACAAGCATGTTATGTTTAGATTTCAGCCAAGCATTTGATGACACTTCTCATGCTACCCTTCTGGACAAAATGGAGGAACATGGGATAGATAAAAGTATAATTTGTCAGATTCTGGACAAGTTGAAGTCCTAAATCCAAGGAATCCATAGTTAATGAGTTGTGTAGACCTGGAAGGAGGGTGCCCCAGGGATCTGTGCTCAGCCCCGTGCTATTGAACATTTTCATCCATTACTTTTGTAAAGGTACAGATAACATGCTTGTCAAAATAATAGGAAGCTGGAAGGGATAACAAATATGTGTATCTTAATAGGTTCACAAATACAGGTAGAGGAAAAATTGTCTGCAACCAGGAATATTCTTCTAAATGTTTAATAATTAGCTTTCCAAAATGCGTGGCATACTTTTAAGTTTAATCTGAATTGTTAGCATTTTCTCCATCACTTTCTTAAGTATAGAAAGTTAACAAAACAAAAATCAAACCCTGGTTTGTCACTTTTACCAATTTCCAAAGTATAAATGCTCACACTAAGTTTTATATCAGCTGATTCTAGCTCACCCATGTCTGCAGTCAACTCTCTGAAGAGTCCTGAAGTCCTCTCAGACTGACAGCTCCCATCACTGAGCGCAAATGATCAGCAAAAAAGTTTATTTGGTTTCTATTTCCTGCTTAATTATTAACTTGAATCACTTTAGACACTTAGTTTAGATCAAAGGGTATTTCAAGATGTCCAAAATGGAACCCATTTTATTTTCCTCCTCAACCTGACTCTCCTCTAGACTGTTTTATTTCTTTTGAGCGAACCACTCCACTAGTTTTCTAGTCAGCAGCATCTGCAGATTCAGTAATCCTCAAACCTTCCTCTCCAGATGGCTCTGGAGGAGAAAGCAAGGCTGGCAACTTTGCACAACCCTCCCTCCCTTTAATCCAATTCACTTGCATGCCACGGCATCACTTCTCTGATGTCCTGGTCCTCTTCGAGAACAAAGGACAAACAACGAAATAACTAATTAAGAAACATGGAGCCAAGTCTTGCCAGTTCTGCCCGTGCCACATCCCTTGAGTCCAATCCTTTCTCTCCTCCTCCAGGGCCACTTAGGATTAGAGCACTGTCTTAGAGTCAGAAACACTTGGTTTCAAACCCTACCTCATATGCTTACTGTATGACTCTGGACAAATCATGTAACTCCTCAGTCTTATTTTCCTCCTCTGTAAAATGAGAAGAATAACAGCACCTGCCTCATAGGATTGCTGAGAGAATCACATGAGATAACATGTAAAGTATTTTGTAGACCCAAAATTATTATGTAAATGATAACTATAAATACCCTAGTCTCCTAACTGGTACACCTGTTCCTAGTCTCTGTCTCCCCAACGCGTCCTCCCCTCAGTCACCAAAATATTCTCCCTAAATCATAGATTGTTCAAAGATCTTCAATGGTTCCGTATTACTACCAGGATAAAATCTAATCCCTTATCCTTATGGTTAAAACCCTTCACAATTTGGGTCCTACCTACCTTTTTCAGAATTACCTCATATTGCTCTTATTCACAGGCTCTACCTTCTAGCCAAACTGACCTCGCTATTCTGGGAACTCAATATTTAATTTTCTTGTCCATGACTTCGCAAAAGCTATTCCTCATGCCTAGGATGCACTCATTCCTTACCTCCGCTGGTTAGAATCCCCCGTTTCATTCAAAGATGAGCTCAAGTGCTAATTTCTACAAAGAGCTTTCTCCAGAAATTTGGAACTATGCCCCCAAAGTTACCAGATTGTACATACCCCCTTGACCTAATGATGGGTTCATCCTTCGTTGCCGAAGAAGACCATGCCATCAGAGAAATGATGACATGACTTGCACTTGACTTTGTTTTGAGTGAGGGAGGGTTGTGCAGGTCACCAGCCTCACTTCTCCTCCAGAGCCATCTGAATCTAGTGACCAGATATTCATCAGGATGATTGGAGATGACCCAGGATGAGGCAATTAGCGTTAAGTGACCCTCAGCTAGGTGGTGCAGTGGATAGAGCACCAGTGCAGGAGTCAGGAGGATCTGAGTTCAAATCTCACCTCAGACACTTGACACTCACTAGCTGTGTGACCTTGGGCAAGTCACTTAACCCTAATTGCCTCATCTTGGGTCATCTCCAGTCATCCTGATGAATATCTGGTCACTGGATGACCTAATGATGCCAGAACCACAGAGGTGGTACAGTAGATAGAGTGCTGGACTTGAAGTGAGGAAGACCTGAGTTCAAATTCCACCTCAGATACTTAGCTGCATGACCCTGGACAAGTCACTTAACCTTTCTTCAGTTTCCTGATCTGTAAAGTGGGGATAATAATAGGGTTGTTGTGAGGTTCAAATGAGATGACATCTCTAAAGTGTTTTGCAAACCTTAAAGCACTTTTATTTTATTAATGCCAGCTTTTATTATTATTAATATTGTTACCACTATTTGCCTTATATTCCAAGCAGATCAAAGAAAGAGGAAAATATTATATACATATATATGTATGTATGTATGTATGTGTTCATTTATATGTGTGTATATATGCATATGTATAATATATACAAAAATATGTATAGCATTTCTTTTGGTAGTAGCAAAGAACTGGAAACTAAGAGGGTATTTATCAGGTGGGGAACAGCAGAACAAATTATGGTATATGAGCATAATGAAATACAATTGTGCCCTAAGAAATGATGAAGAGGTTTCAGGGAATCTTGGAAAAACTTGTATGAATTGATGCAGAGAAAAGTGAGCAGAACCAGGAAAGCACTTTATAATACAATAATGTAAACAAACAATTTTGAAAGACTTGAGAACTCTGTTCAACACAATTTTCCATCGTGACTCCAGAGAACTCATGGTGAAGAACGCTATCCGCCTCTGGACAGAGAGATGATGGACTAAATACGTAGATAGAGACACAAATTTTGTGGAATGGCTAGTATGAATATTTGTTTTGTTTGATTATGTGTATTTGTTACATGCGCTTTCTTTTTCTTTTTTTCTTTTGTTTCTGTTTGCAGGGAGGAGAGGTTCAGAAAGAAGGATGTGGAAGCGAGAAAAATAAATGCTTGATAACTGAAAAAATATTAAAAGCAAAGAGTTTTTCTTGATCTACCTAATTGGGATCTCTCTCTCTCTCTCTCTCTTCTCTCTCTCTCTCTCTCTCTCTCTCTCTCTCTCTCTCTCTCTCTCTCTCTCTCTCCAAATTATCTTGCATTTACTTATGCTTATATGCTGTATCCCCTAGTAAATTACACACCTTTTGGAGGATAAATACTGTTTTTCATTTTGTCTTTTCCATCCCAGAGCCTTACCACAATACCTTGCTCATAGCAAGGGGTTACTTCTTGAATTAAATTGAACTGAATGACATGCCAAATCTATAAAGTTCAAATTTAATAAAGATGATAAATGCAGACTCCTATACTTGGGCACAAAATACCAATAGGTGATTTCTCTTCCAATGGGGCTTGGAGTGGATGACTCTGAGTCTCATCAGAGATCCTATGACTCTGTAATCCTGATAAAAATGTGTAATTTCCCTTCCTGCTCTAATATTCCATGATTCATCTCCAAGTCATAGAAAAATCTGTCTCTCTCATCATCAAAATTTCTTTTTAAGTATTCATCTGCATTTTAGTCATTATACAGGCTAGGGCTTTACCTGCCCTTAAAGTAGTTATAATCAAAGAAAGAAAATGATGATAGATAAGGCTTCATCAGATTTATAGCAGAGATGGGGTCTCTTCTCCCCTTTCTAGCTACTCAACCACAGGAAAAAAAACTAAATTAAAAGTCACATAGAAAAGACAACTTAATTTAGCTTCTCCCTCCCACCCACCTCCCTGGACCCTGGAAAGACACAAAGCATTCAATTCACCTGCTTTTTAAAACTAAAATGCACTTCAATTATTACATGTTATGTCTAATTAATGGAGTATAAGAAAGAGTAAGAGGTGTGTGGGGCAAGGGAGAAAAAAGAAAGAAAGACAAGAAGGAAGAGGAATGAAGATGAAGAGGGAAAAGTGCAGAAAGAGATACACATAGAGGAAAACTCCTTAAGAGCAAGGATTGTTTCTGTATCTCCAGTACCTAAAATAGTGCTTGGCACACAGTAAGTACTAAATAAATGCTTGTTGATTAACTGATTAAATAGCTGATACATATGTAGCAAATTGAGGTTTGTAAAACACGTTACATACACAATATCATTTCTTACTCACAACAACTCTATGATACACATAGAGTTGTTCTCATGTCATCATGAGGAAACAGCTCAGATTAATAAATGATTTGCTCCAGGCCATGAAGCTATCCAATTACTGAAGGGAAGAACTTCAAGGCTAAGTAAGTTGAGGAGGAAGAGGGAGATAAAGATATGAAAAATGGGGAGAAAGACAGCTTTAACTGTTTGAGAGTTAAATATTATGAACCATACACTCCTGTCACCTAGGCTGTGAACTTAAGGGTGCTATGACCAATTACCTATTTCTCTTTGAAGTATTGATTGCCAGAGTAACTTCGGTCAACAGCAACTCAACTCTCCTATTCCTTAAATAGCTAGAAGCTCTCAGCCAAATGATAATAATATTTCACCAAGAGGGAAATTCTCCAACTGAGCTGCTACAACATTGACCAAAGCAGTTATCTCCTCCAAAGGTTGTATGAAATCAAACAGAAGGCCACATTTGGAGATTCTAAACATTGATTTACGGAAAAAGAAGGTCTTCAATTGCATATAATTTTAGTTGCATCTGATAACTACTATTTTCATTGGAAGATTGATTGCCATCTTCATTAGAAATATTAATCTAGTTATTAATGAAACGATAAAGATGCATTTATATTAAGGATTAAGGAAATTTTAAAGCTGTCTTTGGTAGAAAATTATTATAAAATGGATAGAACTATTGCTTGGGACAATGATAAGGGAAGGAGAGAAGGCACAAGTATTCAACTTTTGCTTATGTTTTCCTGCCAAAGAGAAAAATCTTTGGATTAGAAAGGGGGAAAAATGCTAATGAACAACTGAAATCCAAGATAGTTAAGGAGATATAGTAAGAGAGTAACTACCCTTCATGAGTTCAAGTTAGCAGACCATATGAACCACATCCTAAATTACTGAAGGAACTACCATCAGTGATTACTGAGACATTGTCAGTAATCTTTGAAAGATTCTGGAGAATAGGTGAGGTACTGTAAGAGTGGAAACACTCACATATTATTCTTATTTTTTTTCACAAGGGAAGAGAATAAAACTTGAGAACTTATTCCAGAGAATTTTACTTCGATTTCTAGCAAAATTCTAGAACATCTTATTACTGGAATAGTTACTGAACATATAGTGTGATTTGGCAGTCAGTCACTCAAGTAATTATTAAGTACCTACTATATGCTGAGCACTGTGTTCAGTGTTAGGGATACAAAAAGAGGCAAAAGACAGTCCCTGACTTCAAGGAACTTACAATTTAATTAGAGAAACAGGTAAACAAATATTTACAAACAAAAAGCCAAAAAGGTTAACATGATCTTAACTGCACAAGATGAAGAACCAGTTAGTGTCTCTCCACCCCCACCACCCCTGAACTTCTCTGATCAGATTCCATCTGGAGTATTGTTTTCAGTTCTCGGCACTATTTTAAGACTATCCATTTGCTGTGAAGTCTCTGTGTTCATCCTTCGTTACCCGAAGAAGACCCTGCCATCAGAGAAATGATGACATGACTTGCACTTGACTTTGTGTTGAGTGAAGGAGGGCTGTTCAGGTCACCAGCCTCACTTCTCCTCCAGAGCCATCTGGATCCAGTGACCAGATATTCATCAGGATGAGTGGAGATGACCCACAATGCACTAGGAGACCTTGGGCCCTTTAGTCCAAGTCTTTGCAGGTACTCACTTAGGGTGGGGTAATGTTCATTCATTGAATAGACTTGTTTAAGCTAAGGCTAAATGCCCACCTGCCAGATATACTGTAGAGGGAATTCTGGCTCAAGTATGAGTTGAATAGATGGTCCCTTCTGGAGACCTCTGAGATTCTGTAACTACTTCAAGAGTTCACAAAATTTTATATTCTATACTATGTGGTTTAGATCTGGTTTCAGTTTTCATGGCCACAAGAAAAATTATGTACCTTCATTATGTGAGAAAAGAAGAATTCAGATCTATTGTGTGTGCTTTATAAACTTAAATTTTGTAATTGCTCTCTATAATTATTAATGATAAAATTTATACTCTAGTTTTATAATCCTGGGTCATTGATGCTCTAAATGCCTAACTTTGATTATAGAATTCTTTATTCTAAGATTTTAAGTGTAAAGTGTTCACATATCAAGGTTTTGTTAGTGAATGTTTTTAGTGCTACTTTTTAGTATACTCATAAAATGGAACATATGGTTGCATAGCCATATGATATAAGGCAAATATAGGGTAAATTAATGCAAATCATATAATTACAGTAGTTAAGACTAGGAATTAAAGAACTTAAAGTTTAGGAAAGAATATAATATCTAGATATAACTTTCTTTAATTAAAGGAAACAGGATATGTGGACTTGAGAACTCCCTTACATTCCCAAACCAGATTCCCAGAATGTGTTGATTTGAGGTTGGGGAATAGAGAGAAAGAGAATAAGCAGACCTTGAAGTAAAGGATTCAGAATTTTTTAACTATTCCCAACTGACATGGAATGGCTGAAAAGACTTTACAAGCCTCTTAGTGGCTATAAAACCAGAGAACTAAGTCACGGATGATGTGGTGTGTGTGTGTTCATCCTTCATTGCCGAAGAAGACCATGCCATCAGAGAGATGATATGACTTGCACTTGACTTTGTTTTGAGTGAGGGAGGGCTGTGCAGGTCACCAGCCTTACTTCTCCTCCAGAGTCATCTGAATCCAGTGACCAGATATTCATCAGGATGCCTGGAGATGACTCAGGATGAGGCAATTGGGGTTAAGTGACTTGCCCAAGGTCACACAGCTAGTGAGTGTCAAGTGTCTGAGGTGAGATTTGAACTCAGGTCCTCCTGACTCCTGCACTGGTGCTCTCTCCACTGCACCACCTAGCTGCCCCAAGTCATGAATGGTAGAGTTTGAAGGGACCTTATACATCATTTAGTCCAACTGCTATTCAAAACATGAATTCCAGCTGGGACATCTTCAGCAAGTAGTCATCTGACTTCAACACGAAGCCCTGCAATGACAGGTAACTCACCACTTACTGTGATAACCCACTCCATTTTTGAACATCTACAGTTGTGAGGAAGTCTGTCTTTGTACTGCATCAAACCGTATTACTTCATTTTACAGATGAGAAAACCAAGGCACAGAAGGATCAAAGAACTTGCCCTTGGTCACACAGGTAACAAACATTAGAGCCAGGATTCAGATCCAGGTAGTATTGATTCCAATATTCTTTCTACTACACCATGCTGCTAAACTGGGGACATAGGTTAATATTCTTCCAGAGGTCATCAGCTTACAGCCAGGCACACATCTCATAAAAGTCATCATAAAAGAGAGCAATTCTAGTAAAGATGGGGACTGCCATCCCTGTCACCAGCAACACCAAATGCTGCCTATAGGCAGGTATGCTTAAGAGCTTCAGAAATAGTAGCACCTTCAAATCACTGGTGTTTCATGCAGTCCAACCTTGTAGATGTCATCCAGAGAAACAACCATTGTAGAGATGTAACTTAGCCCCTGCCTCTTCAGCAGCCACAGCAATTGGAGACCCAGAAAAGACAGTTCTTATCATCAAAGTCTTTAGCACTGTCAAATAGCTTAATATCAGAAGTGGATATGATTTTATCAGTGAAAATGACATTAAAGAAGATGCATTACCATCTGCTTTGCTGTTGTACCCTAAAGAACTCTCAGCTTTTCAATATGACATGTAACTAAAACCCCCTCTATTCATTTTCTTCCTTATCAGAATCTGGGCTCCTTAAGAGCATGGATTGTTTTGTTTTTTTTATTTATCTTGAACACTTTGCATATAATAAGTGCTTAACAAGTGCTTTTCCATTCATTGTTTATCACAATTTTTTATCAGCTTCATAGGAAACTCCCCAAATGAAAATCCTTGAACCTCACATAATTTTATTAATGCATAATGAATTCTGTTGTCCTCAAATGGCTCTCTGCAGATATTTCTTTGAATTTAAAAATGAGATTTACACCACAACCTGCCTGCCCATCCTTCTGTGACTCTTGTCTATGCTCTTTCTTAAGTTTTCTAGATACAGAGGTCCACTCAATGTGCAGGGTACCCCAACAATTTCTCTTGGCAATGAGGGGGTATCCATAGAGTGTATATAGGCTGTCCATTAATTATTCCTTAATCTTTCCCCATGATTATATATTTATATGATGACATCTTTTATTCTGTTTTTCCTTTGTAATCTCCTGTTTAAATTATGCTACATCTTACTTGCACCCAACATATACCTTTCCATTGTCCTCTGGATTGTTTACAATTATTTTCAATTCTGATTTTTCAGAGGCTGAAAACCATACTGAAAGAATATTGGTGGAGAAACTACTAAGTGATTTCAGGAACCTCAAACTTCTCCCTGAAAGGCAAGGTCTTTTAACTCCAAGGTCTTTTAGGTATAAACCTAAGATACAATAGAAATAAATGTAAACTTATATACGTGGGTTAGGACGGAGAGGTAGTACAGTGGATAGAATGCAGGGCATGGAGTCAGGAAGACACATCTTTCTGGGTTCAAATCTAGTCTTAGTCACTTAACCCTGTCTGCCTCAGTTTCCTCATCTGTAAAAGGAGTGGAGAAGGAAATGACAAACCATTCCAGTATCTTTACCAAGAAAACCCCAAAAGAGGTTATGAAGAGTTGGACACAACTGAAAATGAGTGAACAAACAACTGTTTTATTCAGTTCAATATAATTCAACAAATACTATTGGTTTCTCATCTTCTTCCCACCCCTTAAAAATGAGTATTCCCATATGTCATGTTCCAGCTCACTCCTCTCTCTGTACTCTATGCCTTAGCGATCTCATCTACTTCCATAGCTTCAATAATCCCCTCTATGCAAATGATTCTCAAACTACATTTACACTCTCAACCTTTCCCCAGAGCTCCAATCTAGTCTTTCAGTTCAATTTATTTAATTCAATAGACATTTCTGGGTGCTTACTACTTGCCAAAGAACTGTGATATATACTGGGGATACAAATGTGAAAGCAAAAATCCTTGTCTTCAATGAACTGACATTCTACTGAGAGAATACAACTTGTATATAAAGTCAATATAGAGTCATTTGGGGAGCGGGGAGCACTAACAGCTGGGGGATCAGGAAAAACCTCCTGTAGTTCCTGTAGGAACTGGGATCTGAGCTGAGTCTTAAAGGGAGCCAGAGGCTCCAACCAGCAGAGAAGAGGAGAGAGAATTTTTTAGTCCCAAGAGATAGCTTGTTCAAAGGTGCAGAAGTAGGAAATGAAATATCACGTATGGGAACATTTCTCTGCAGATCTTTACTTTATATCTCTACCTACTTATCCTGATGGCTCCTCAAAGTTAACATGTCTTAATCTGAATAACTCTTTTTCTTCTCTATACCTGCCCTGCCTTTAAAAATCTCTATTCCTGTTAATGGCTTATCCATCTTCTTAGTCTCCCGGGCTTACCACTTTGGAATCATCTTTTACCCCAATGCACTTATCAGATTCTATGGATTCTATCTCTGCAATAGTTTCTGCATACATCCTCTCCCCTCTTTTCATGTTGCATTGCAACTTCCCAAGTTCCTTATCTGTTCTTGCTCTATCCCCTACATTGTCACTCAACCAATGTTTCCAATATGTCACTATGATGTCAGTCCTCAGTTAAAAAACCTTCGGTAATCCCCAGCTGCCTAACAAATCAAGTTGAAGTCCTGATTCCAACTCACCCAATCAGCCTTTTCTCATACTACTTTCTTCATGTCCTCTAGAGTCTAGGGCAATGGGTCCCTCATTCTTAATTTGCTCTTTCCTTTACCTATGTCTTTGCTGCCATTCCTGTAATTAACTCCCTACCTCCCCATCTTTGTCTCGTCTCTCCCAGCCCTCCAAGATCAAATCAGTTCCTTACTCTCTTTCTCTCCAGGTAAAAATGATTAGTTACTCAGAATCAGAATTGCAGATTTTGGAGAGTAGGGAAGGACTTCAGTAGTCCTGATTTCTCATAGAGCTTTTCCAGAATCTCTCCTTTATATTTCTCACTTTTCCTGTCAGTTATTGGTATAAACATTCTTCCTACCACTGAATTATAAACTCCTTGAGAGTTAGGTCTGTGTCTCTTTCTATCACCTTAACATAGTGTCCTGTTCATAGTGGATACTTAAATGTTTGTTGGATTGAATGGAACTGAACAAAACAATCCTATTAACAAAAACGTATGAGAAAGTAGTCAAGTTTATGATCCAGTGGTCCTATCTGTATTAGTAAAGATTAAAAATAGGAAGTACTTGGGATCTTTTGGTGATCCACTAAAATGAGTAACAATAGGTCTGCTAACCAGGATGCTCCCACGCAGGCCTGATTCTTTTCGTCCTGCCTGTTTTCCTGTCTGGAAATATGCCCTCTGCTCTTGCCTCCCTCTAATCAACTAAACCACTTCTCCTTTCCCAGCCTACAGAGTGCCTTGTTTCCATGCAGCCTGACACACACCACCTAAGCAGTCCTTGGCTCTACGATGGGGCCTTCGTAATGACTCCAGCCAACGCCTGGCATTCATGAATGTGTCTGTTCTGCCGGCCCTGCGGGGAGAAATAAGGAATGAACCCCGCTATGCAGCTGTGACATAATATGCCAGAATAGACCTCCATGTCCCATGGAAGAGAGGGGGGTGGGATAGAACCAGAAAGAATCTAGCTCCCATTTTAATTTTGGTGTATTTTACAATCCAGATCAGATGGCAAGGCCATTATTACGGGGGAATTCTTGTGGTTTCATCTTCTGGTGCTGTTGCTTAAAAAAAAAGTCAAGCGACATTAGGGCAAAGTCAATACAAATAAATACTGTGTGAGTGCTTTAGTCCAGACCCACTCAGTGTGAGACTGTGAGAGAAAATACAACCCTGTGTGCAGCTGCTTGTGGATAAATGAACAGCTAATTTCAACAGGGTTGCTGAATAATCAAGGCTTAGAAGCAGATTTCCGCCTGGAAAATTAACTCTTATTTGTCTCATTGGAAAATAAGCATCTTTAAATCAAAACACTAGGCATCTTCCTACCTTATTTTAAAAAAAAATGGAGAGGGTTAGAGCCATAGGACTGCCCAGGTAGATTTCAGATTTAAAAAAAAATTAATGTCGTGGTTGTTTTGAGGTTGGCAAAACAGGAGGAAGGGGGATGGGCTGGAGTAGGGGAAAGCCATCTCTTGTTCTTTAAATGGTTTTATTTAAAGCGCTGCTGGCTAGTTGCTGCCAATCCCTGGGTGGCCACAGATTAACATAAACTCACTTGGTTAGACAGGAAGCCCAGGGAGCCTCTTTGTCGTACAAAAGGGACATCTCATCTCTCCCTCTCAGACATTCGATATTATGGAAAGGGGAGAATAATAATGAGGCTGATGACGATGATGATGATGATGGCTCTTTGATTTCGAAGTACTGACTTATACTTTATCTCATTTGATCCCCACAACAATCTTATGAGGTAAACAGGTCACATAATGTGATCTCCTTTTCCATGGAGTTGTGAAGCTCAGAGAGGTTTATTGTTCAGTCATTCAGTCCTGTCCCACTCTTCCTGGTCCAGTGGATCACACCATGCTCATACTGTCCGTGGAACTTTCTTGGCAAGGAGACTGGAGTGATTTGCCATTTCCTCCTCCAGAGGCAAACAGAAGTCAGGTGACTTGTCCAGGGTCACACAGGTAGTAAATGTCTGAGGATGGATTTTGAACTCAGGTCTTCTTGACTCTAGGTCCAGAGCTCTAGCCACTGAAGAATCTAGCTGCTCAGGGAGGTTACATAGAGGAAAACTGCACCACCAGGAACCCCAGAGTTATGTCTTCTAGTGCAAGGCAAAAACACAGAACTTGAGGTTGGGTTGGTATAAGGAAAAGATTAGAATAATTCATCTGCTTCCCTCTCCTCCCTTCTTAGCTCTCCCTACAAAGCTGGGAGGGGGGGGGGGGGCCGGGAAAAATAGAAGGAAGCAGAGAACAACTTTGTACTGAAAGCTATCTATCAAGTTAAAGAACTGGAATGGCATTGGCCCTCATTTCCTCCCACCCACTGCCCAGACTAGAGCACTGAAAACCACCTGAATGAATCACTTTCCTTTAAAGTCTACTGTAACCCACTTCATTCAACAAAACTTCCATTGAGTGACAAACCACTGCCTAGTCCACATCATTTCAGTGCTTCTAGGTGGATATTAACCTCCTCTATTTCTGCTTTACTGAAGTACAAATGAGACACAACAGCCACTTCCTTCCACACACTCACACACCCTACTGCCCCAACATCATCATTTAGAGAGTGCAGAGGGGAAGATTTTCTTTGGTCTAGGAAAATTAAAGGGAGTGGATATCAGCCAACTGGCACCCAAGAGGTAACCAAAGATGGAAGAACTATGTCCCACTAAAAGCTCAGCCTAAAGTTCCAGCTAACCACAGCAGGTAGTTTAGTAAACTTGGAAGGGGCAGATTGCAAAATTGGGGATATCTCAGTGAAGGCTTGGCTGGAGCAAAGTCATCTAAGTGTCCATAATCTATGAACTTTTTAAACCCAGTGAAGCGATCCAGAGATAGCTCATACAGCATAGTCAGTTCAAACGTGCCCAACCTTTCCCGATTTGTATTTCATGGTGCTTCTTAAGTCATTTTCTATTGCTTGTCCATCTTAACAAGGATCCCTACTGACAAATAGCTAGGATTGATTTACAAAGAACCTTAACCCCTTGATCCTGGATCAGCCCGGGAAAGTCTCATTATAAATATAAAATTTCCCTGCTACATTCATAAACCAGTGTGATAACTCTGTGTGCTTCCCCCTTAGAAAACTTATTTTTCTACTGTTTTAGTAAATTCTGTATGATGACAGTACTGTGGGGACTGTGTTAGTGAGAGGGAAGCAATGGACTTCCTCCCCACCTTGGGAAAAGAATAGGGACCAGACTAAAGATACAGTGAAGACCAAACCCTTCCTGAACATCTGGTTTATCTGGAATCCAGTATAAAGAGTATACCTGATTGGACATTGTGACCTGCCCTAGGGAAATAAGTCACTTATCTACTGATTCATTTGACAATCATTTATTAGGTGTCTATCACACACAGAATGCTAGGCACTTGGGGAAATACAAAAATAACCTCTTCCTGGGACTTACAATCTAATACATTTACAGGATGTCCCAAAAGTTTGAGTGCAGTTCTAGTAGGGTTTAAAACTGCACTAAGACTTTGGGGATACCCTGTATACAGTATGCACAAGAAGGTATCAAAAGCCCCCCTAGATAACTTTGATTTCTGTGGATATCTAGAGCAGATGAGTATGGTTACTTGCTAGGCCAGGGAGTTAGGGAGCTTGAGCTGCATGAAAATCCTTGGAGTTGTGAAGCTGGGAACCTCAATCTTTGCCCCTTTCAGGAAATGGTTTTAGAAGGCTTATCACCTTAGAACCTGTTGCCCTGCAAAGAACTATCTCCTTTGTGTCTCATCCCCATCATGCTTTGCTCTACCCTTCCCTGAAACCTATTCTATTTCACCCTCCCCATACATTGTGCCCTGTCCATTTGGAAGCCCAATTCTAGCATTAACAAATATCCTGTGTTGTGGTCTTACTTACTTTGGAGGAACAGTTGTTAAATTTTTAACATGAGCATTTACACCTTAAAAGAGGACAAATGCTATAAATCATGGATTGAGTTACTGACTAACTGATTTCTAAAATTAATAAAGTGATGGAGAAAATGTTAATAATGCAGATTAAATGTAAAAATATGCCATACATTTCTGGGGAGCCAGTTGTTAAACATTTAACAGCTCATTCCCCCAAATCACCCTTCATCCTAAACCTTTTCTTCTCAAATTTCCTCCCATTTTCTTGTACTCACAGAAGACTAGCTCTCTCTGGAAAACACTTGAATTCCAGCCCACCCTCTGCAATACTTGGTGTTGCTTCTTTCATGCCTTCTGGAATACTGGGCTACTTTTGGGGGGCATGTTTTCTCTCCTTTACCTATTTTTAATAGTATTTTTTTTCCAATTACATGTAAAGACAATTTTTAACATTCATTTTTTTAAAATTTTGATCCAAGTTATCTACCCCTCTCCATCATCCCCTCCCTAAGACAGTAAGCAATTTTATATAGGTTATATATGTGCAGTCATGTAAGATGTATTTCCATGTGTCATGTTGTGAAAGATGAAACAGGACAAAAGAAAAGAACTACAAAAAAATAAAGAAAGTAAAAACAGTCTGCTTCCATCTGCATTCAGACTCCATAGTTCTTTCTCTGGATATGGATAGCATTTTCCATCATGAGTCCTTTGAAATTGTCTTGAATCATTGTATTATTAAGAAGAGGTAAGTTGTTCGTGATCAATCATTGCACAATGTTGCTGATGCTGTGCACAATGTTCTCCTAGCTCTGCTCACTTCACTTTGCATCAGTTCATATAAACCTTTCCAGGTTTTTCTGAAATCCATGTGCTCATCATTTCTTATAGCACAATAGTATTCCATTACATTCATGTACCACAAGTTATTCAGCCATTCCCCAATTGAACCAATTGATGGGCATTCCCTCAATTTCCAGTGCTTTGACTGGGCTACTTTCTTGCTCTACTTCCAGATCCTTCCTCTGCCACTATCACTCAGCAAATAATCCTGTTCTGAAGTTCATTTTACCTGACTATATATCACCCTTATCAGGATTCTCATTATAGCGATCTGCTGGCCACTAGGTCACTCTCCTTTCTCAAGGAGTTCAGTTAAATCCTACACTCTACCCCAATATCTGCTCTTATTCTTAGGGATTTCATTATACTCACTGATGTTTCCTCAAATACCTTGATTTCCCAATTCATATTCCTCAATTCTCAACAGGACTTACATATTCACTCTACCTCATCATCCTAAGGGTCATTTTGTCTTATATCTCCACTTTTTCTTTTAAATGCTTTATTGATGTTCACTTCTCTTTATTTCATTTTCTTATCCCAATGATACCATAAACAGTAAATCAGTATAGATAAACAGAGCACTTGTTAGATGCCAGACACTTGGCCCTGGGGGTATAATGACAAAAATGAATTAGTCCTTGCCCCTAATAGAGTTTACATCCTGTCTGGGGACTTGCACATATATAAGTATGTGAAATACACAAAAATTAAATATAATTACATATTTTTGGAGGGGAAAATCTAGTAGCTTAGAATCAGGAAAGGCCTAAGGCAGGTATCATCTGAGCTGAGCTTTGAAAGAAACTAGATATTCTAAGAAGCAGAGATGAGAAGTGGCTGAATTTCAAGCATGAGGGACAACCTGTGCAACAGGAAGCAGACAGGAGGTCAAATGCTACATGGCAAGAAGACCAGGAAGTCAAGTGAAGCTGGATTTATGAGTATGTAAAGGGGGGTAATACATACTAAGTCCAGAAACACAGGATGGAGCCAGGTTGTGAAGGGCTTTAAATGAACAGAAGAGTTTATATTTTATCCTAGAAGTAAAATAGGGAAGCAGTGGAGTTCCTTGAGCAGGAAAATGACACAGTCATTTAGGAATATCATTTTGGCAGCTATAATAAAGACATCACAAAAAATGAAGCAAAACTTGTGTCCTGGGTCCTTTCACAGGCTTCTGATACAAGACCTCACCCTCCCCCCCCCCCCCCAGATAAAGACTTTTCTCTACCCTTAACATTTGTTATGTACCTACTATAGGACAGAGACTGCTAAGGTTTGGGTGGGGCACACAAGAGGTTTTCCTTGCTTGGGTATGTTACTTACTAATCTAGCACTTCTTCTTGGATGTGAAATGGCAAGGAAGATAATTTCACAAATACTAAGTATCCTCTGTGTGAAAGATTCATACTGGGGACTGGGGATACAGGTACAAAAACAAGCCACAGTCCATAAGGATCTGGATAAAGTGAGTTCTCAGATTGTTCAAGGATTTCCTAGCAGAAGACAAACAGGTTTGTTTGCATATGCCTACTGCCCATACAGAAAACAGACTAACAAATAATAGATAAAACAAATGCACTTAACCTTTTCATATTAATATATTATATGCCTAACTTCCATCTCAAATCCCTATCAATCAATCTGCTTCTGAATTTCCATCCTGTGCACTGACCTTCAGTGAAAAGAGAGTATAAAAATATTGTTTCATATGTAGAGATTTAATTTCACAAATAATTACATGATGCAGATTGAAAGATGGTCTGTCTAGTGGACGTGTATTATTATTGGTAGTGGTGGTGGTGGTGGTGGTGGTAGTAGTAGTAGTAGTAGTAGTAGTAGTAGTAGTAGTAGTAGTAGTAGTAGTAGTAGTAGTGATGGTGGTGGTGGCGGTGATAAATTTTTAGGAACCAATAGAAAACTCGGACCAGAATAAGGCAAAGAGAAAGGCATGATGGACAGAGAATACTTTCATTTCAGCCTTCATCTTACATTGCATTAATCCCGATGAACTACTCACCATTTGAACCAATGCAAAGATTCTTGCCATGATGTATAAAACAATTTTTGTTATTGATTTCTGTTTTCTTTTCTTATCCTTGTCTTTAAATGTTACCCTCTGCTATTTGCGCTCAGTAGTATCAGTCTGGTTTAGGCAGTCCTTAGCCACTGCCTCCATAAAACATTTTCAGGATCCCTTTCATGAGTCTCTGCCATAAATTTTGAGTATTATCAATACAAAAGAGCAAACCACAATGTAATCTTGAGGTTTCTTATATCTCTAGAAGTTCTTACCTTGGGTTCTCTGGGTTTACCTGGCTGTATATCTTTGTAAACTGAGTTAACTTATTAATGGAAAAGCATGGAGTCTCGGTTTGAATTTCAGACCTTACAATATACCATAACCTGTAGAAAATTCTAAAATAGACCCATTTGCTTCCCACAAAATCTAAGTTCTCATTTTGGCTTCTTATAGAAAAGGATCAGTTGTGATCCTATTACTTACTGGTTGATTTCCAACCCTGATACTGCTACTATGTCTGTCTTCTCTTTTTGTTGCAAGACATTCTCAATGGGGCGCTTGGTCTACAAAGGCTCTCCAATACTCATCAGCACTACCATTCTTTACTGGCTTTAGGTATCCAATGACCCTAACTCAGACACCTCCTTTACTGGTCTCTCCAAAGAAAACTCATGAACCATCCTTTCATTTAACATCAGCCTTCTTATGTCTTCTGATTCTATTTAAGATAAAAATGTCAGTATTGACATGGGTCAGTTTCTCCAGTAATATGTCTTCTCACAAAGACTTCATGTTTAGAGGACTAATAATTAAACTCATTTATGTAAATGATCTAAACCAGCAATTCTTGACTTTTTTGTGTCATGGACTTCTATGGCAGTTTGGAGAAGCCTTATGAACCTCTTAGAATAACGTTGTTAAATGCATAAAACAGAGAAAAATACAAAGAAACCAATTTATATTTAAAAACAGTTATAAAAGCTTTTTTAAGTTCATTGACTTTCAGTTAAGAACCCCTGATCTAAACTATGTGTAATTCTTAGCACCTTGGACTTTTGTCACAGTAGGTAGGACCACCAGGACTGATATCTATTTTGTCTTTTTCTGCATTCTACATGTTACCATGGCCAAAGAATTTACCACTTAGTGGAGAACTCACTGGTGATAAATGTCCCTGTTCTTAGCTAAGTTGGTCTTCAGACAGTAGACAATCTGTCACCAGTACAATTCTTGAAGTCTTTCCAGATTTGTTGAAGCTGCCAGAGTATAACCCTACCCTTTGAAAAGCCAGGTGTCATCTCTATTCTAAAATGAAGCATTAGAGAAGGACTTTTTAGAGCAGCAATGGTGATGATATTCAAAATTAATATAATAACAATAATGGCAACTAAAACAAAAATAATAACTAATTCCAGGCAAAGTGCCATCCATCAATTAATAAACTTGGTATTCTCTTATCTAGGCCATTTACTGAAATGTTATTTCTTCAATAAATAGCTTGAATTCTGCTTACAGTACACAAGAACACACATTTATATTGGTCATCATTGCTGAAATATTTATCGTTTCTATTTTGAATCATCAGAGTACAGCTTTGAATTAGGTAGAGAACAAGAATTACTATTCATGTTTTAAAGATGGAAAAAAGAAAATCCAGGAGGTTAAGTGACTTGCTTGAGGTTATAGCTAAGTGAAGTCAAGGCTAGAAATCAGATCTATGATGAATCAAACCACTAGACCATCTTGCTTCCCTCTAGGGAGGGTAAAGTGATAAATTGGCGAAGTGCATGTGGCTTTAACAATTATCATTTTCATCGTTTGTAATATTTTGTGCTTTGTGCCCAATATTGATGTGAATAGAGGAGCCATGGGTTTCTCATCGTTTCCTGGGCTTGCTCAGTACTTGAGGGTCAGCGTTTTACATGACTGCACAAGTATAACCTATATCACATTGCTCACCATCTCAGAGAGTGGATAGGAGAGGGAGAAAGGGAGGGACAGAAGTTGGAATTCAAAATTCTTTTTAAAAATTGTTTTAACATGTAATTAGGAATATATAAAATATTATTTTAAAAAAACCTTACCTACCCTTTATTTATTCACATAGTGTCTACTAGGTGAAGACTAGATAATCTAAAAAAACAAATTCAAAATAAAGGGTTAATGATAAAAAAAGGGGGGAGGGGGCTTCTGGCATTTCTAGAAAAGTAAGATGAAAGTGAATGAGTGATTTTATCCAGCAGCTCAATGCCTTCTTCATAGAAAATGAAATTTTATGTGGTTTGATTTTCCTCTATATACATTGTCATTAACTACTGGGAATGGGAAAAATCTTTCCAAAGCAGCATCATAATTGCTGATGATTTGAGCAAGCCTGTGGTGTCTGTTGCCTCTTGTTTTGCCTTATATATAAAATGAAGGAGCAAGCTAAATGACCTCTAAAATTCCTTCCCAGTTTTCAATCTTAACAAATGCAGCATGATGCAGACCAAATATGACCTGATCAGAACAATATGTTAATTACCACCCTCATTCTGGATCTTCAGATTCTAGTAATGAAATCTAGGTTTAGATTTGAAGCTAACTTGATTAAGTGTTTCCTCATTTTGAGTTTGTGATTCACAAAAAGTGTCAGACCTTTTTAAGTGAACTTCTGTACAGATGCATTTTCCTCATTCTGCACTTAGGTGTGGCTTTAAATGGAGAACTTTGCATTTGTAGTACTTATTAAATGCCTGTTGAGTTGAATTGAATTCTAATTAAATTTCTTTTATTTTAGACATGTCCCTTCATTCCAACTTGCTGAGATCTTTTTAGATCATAAGTTTGTTAGTGATTTTTTTAAAATGTCATTTGAAAAGCATTCTCAATGCTTTTATCCGTATCATTGATAAAAATACTGATCTGAACAAGCATAAAGATAGATACCTGCGAGCCTCTACTAAAGATCTCCCTAAAAGGGTGGTCACACTAAATCTAGTCTACTTCTTGATCTTGTCCAAAGTTATGAAAGACTTTGTCAAATGCTTTACTAAGATACAACAAATATTAATGCTATTCTGTGAGTCTCCTAACCCTACCAAAATTAGCAATGGAGATGGTTTGACATTACCTGTTCTTGATGATGCTATGATGGTTTTTAGAGATCATCACCTTCCATTCCATGTGGTCACAAAACATGCTTGTAATAAAACATTTTCAAGAATTTTTCCAGGAACTGAAGCAAAGTTTACTGGTCTCTAGTTTGAAAAATACTTTCTCTTCCCCTTTTAATAATCTGGACAAAATTTCCCATCTCTAGTCCTATAATATCTCTACCATTTTCCCTGATTTTTCAATGATCATCAAGAGAAGTACAGAAATTCTAGGCATAAATATTTTCAATACCCTGAAATACAATCTGTCTAGACCTAGACACTTGAACTCCTCAAAAACAATTTATCCTCTCCTGAAGTGTCTTAGATTTCAGTTCCTGGTTAACTTTTTTTCCTCCCTATTCTTTCTAGTCAGAAGATTTACATCTGTAGTATCCATATAAGTTAAATGGGAAGAGAAAAATGATTTCTTTTTTCTATTGACTACACAATTGAATCTAATTTTTTTTAAAAAAAAAGTCTTTCTAATTATAATTATTTAAATTTAACTTAATTTTCAAACTTAAGGTTTTTTTTTAAAAATCCATTTAACTATTCATTATCCACCTAAAATGTGAAGACACCATGCTAGGTAATAGAGATTCAAAGACCAAAATCAAATTGTCTCTGCCCTCTCAGAAACTGCATTTTACTTATGGATATAGTGTATGTACAGAAATGTAATACAAGGCAATTTGAAGAGGAACAAAGAGCACACAAGTGAAACTACCAGGAATGACTCTATGTAGATGGAACCTGGAATGAGTCTTGAAGAAATTTTAAGAAGACATGGAAATGACAAATAAGTACATTCCAGACACAAGGGTCAGCATGAAAAGGGGAGATCTTAGGATCATAAGACAAAAGAGGATATAGAATACTTAAATAACCATATCTTAGAAAAAGTAATTGCACAAGTCATCAATGAGCTCCCTAAGAAAAAATCCCCTGGGCCAGATGGATTCACAAGTGAAATCTGCCAAACATTTAAGGAACAATTAATCCTAATTCTATATAAACTAATTGAAAAAATAGGTAAAGAAATTGTATCAAATTCCTTTTATGATACAAATATGATTTTGATCCCTAAACCAGGCATATCAAAAACAGAAAAAGAAAACTGTAGGCCAATATCCTTAATGACCATTGATGCAAAAATTTTAAATAAAATACTAACAAGGAGATCACAGCAATGTAGGACAAAGATCATACACTATGACCAGGTAGAATTTATACCAGGAATTAAGGACTGGTTCAATATTAGGAAAGATATCAGCACAATTGACCATACCAATAATAAAACCAACAAAAATCACATAGTTATCTCAATAGATGAAGAAATAGCTTTTGATAAAACACAATACTGGTTTCTGTTAAAAACTCTAGAAAGCATAGGAATAAATGGAGCTTTCCTTAAAATAATAAGTTATAGCTATCTAAAACCACCGGCAAGCATTACTGTAAAAGACATAAGCTAAAAGCATGGATGAAGCAAGGAGGTACATTATCAACATTGTTATTCAATGTTGTGCTAGAAATGTTAGCTCTAGCAATAAAAGAAATTGAAGATACTAGAAAAAATTCAAAGGGGTCATCTGTGGCAAGGAGCATTCTTACTTCTTCCTCAGAGTCTAGTTCCTAGAGGCAAAGAAGCAAAGAATTGGAGTGACATAGAAGGAGGTATAGAATGGAGGAAAAGAGAGATCTCATGTGGATGCCTCAATTTTCTCAGTAAAGTAGTAAATGGGGTCCTCTGTTGATAGGGAAGGTCAGTAAGTGATGTAGGGAGCCTGAGGAAAAACAAATACTAATGGAATATCATAGTCACAAAATCAAAATCTAGAGCTGGAAAGGATCTGGGAGGCCATTTAGTCCCTACTTCTCATTTTACATATGAAGATACTAAGGTTCATGAAAGTAAAATGACTTGCCCAAGGTTTCATAGGTAATAAACATGAGATGAAGGATTTAACCTGGATCCTCTGACTCCAAAGTGTCTATTCTCTTTTCTTTGTACCTTGCTGCCTCTTTTCTACTGTATCACACTTCCAACGAAGAGTAAGAAAATAGCTGTGCAGCAACAAGGGTCCAGTTGAAGTGAAATAACATAAATTATGGATGTAGTCAGCTTGTTTGTGTGACGTCCTCCAGCATCAGTGAGAAGCATATGAGAAGGAAAAGTAAAGGATGATGGTGGAATTTGGCAAGGTATGAATGTTACAGAACACGAGAGCAAAGAATCAAAGAGTAAAGGAGAGTAAATAGTTGTATTGCTTAACTAAAAGGAACAAGGGAAAGGAGCAAGCATTTATTAAGCACCTGCTATATGTCAGACATTGTGCTAAGTCTTTTACAGATATCTCCATTTGATCCTTACATCAACCCTGTGAAGTGGGTGTTATTTTGACCCCCTTTTACAGTTGGGAAAACTGAGGCAGACAGAATTTAAGTGACTTGCTCAGGGTTACATAGCTAGTAAGTGTCCAAGGTCATATTTGAACTCTAGTCTTCCTGACTTCAGATTCAGCTGTCTATCTACTGTGCCACCTAAATGCACTATGAAGACTATGAAAGTGAACAGTGATCAAGGGTGATGGATAGGAAGCTGTGATCAGAAAGAATTTCAGAGATTGAGATCGTGGAGGGAACAGTTATAGGGATAGTGAGCTTTGTGGGTGTCTGTAGTTGTAGGCATGGAACTTCAGAGTTTGATAAGTGGAGTCAAGGGGTTTGAGTGAGCATCGATGTGCATATTGAATTCCCTACGACTGAGGGAAGGATTTGGTGTCGAGAGGAAGACTGTGATTCTGGTAGATTATTGCAACAAGGATCTGGACAGAGAGATTTAAACTTATGAAATACACCTCAAAAAAGTATGGTTTGATGAGGAACAGTGGCAGAGTGAACATTTGCAAGTGGGGATCAGGAACAAGCAGCCTGCCTACTCTGGGTCCAGTGTGTCAGGTGATCTGAGAGGGGATGAACCCTTGAAAGAGGAGTCATGTCCCTACAAAAAACAAGAGGATAAAAAGAATGTGAGAGGAAGATGTCTAGAATGTTCGAGGCTTAGTGTTTTTAACATTTAAAACATATATTGATGTCTTTTGTTCAGTTTTCCTCTATATCGCTTCTCCTCCCCTCCCCTATAAGAAAGAATTATTTCTAAAGAAGAAAAGGAAGAGGAAAAAATCAGCAAAAATAATTCATATGTCTTGTCCAACATTTATCAATGTTTCATAACAATGGATCTCCTACTTTTGTTTTCTCTTTTCTTTTTTTCTTTGTAATTTTGCAATATTCATTTAAATTATTTTGTGCTTGTTTTTCTTTCCAATTTATATTATTATAGTCATTTAATATATTTCTTCTTGGCTCTGCTTACCTTACTTTGGATCAACTTCTCCATATTCAATATATTAATCATTTCTTATATCACAGTAATATTCCATTACATTCACGTACCACAGTTGATTTAGCCTTTCCCCAACTGGTAGATAACTACTTTGTTTTGAATTATTTGCTACCACAAAAAGTGCTGCTATTACTATCTTGGTGTTTATAGAACCTTTTTGTTTTATCAATGACCTCCTTAGAGTATAGATCTAGCCCTGGAATCTCAGGATTAAAGGGAGGAAGTTTGCTAATCATGGAATGGGTGATTAAGAAGGCACAATGGCATGAAGAAGAAGGTAGGGAAAGCTAGGAACTGGTCTATGCTGCCTACAGGCTTTGACTTCTGCTGTTACTCTTTGGGGGAAACTGTCCTTTGCAAGTCATGTCATTATTTCTCTAACGGCATGGTCTTCTTCAGCAATGAAGGATGAACACACCTTTGTTTCCTAATGCAGACCCCTTGGTCTACCATTAGCCCAGAAAAGTACTGATTTTAGGCATGCAGAGAATTTAACATTACTAGTACACCATAAAATTCTTGCATCTGCAACTCTATGGATTGGAGATGTGTTACTGATATCTTTCCTTGGAACTTTGGGAACATTTTCTTATGGAAATATTCAGGGAAGCTGAAATAGAGTATTATGGCTTAAATAGACTCTTGAGGATTGCCATGATTATTTAACCACTATAACATTCATTCAATGGAAAATACGTTCTGAGTTTCAAATAGCTTAATTTAAAACAGCATTTGGGAATACATCCCTTTCATAACAAGGTCCGGCCCAAGGGCATAGACCAATTGAAGGCCCGGGTCAGTGATCAAATTTGTAAGGCTAGACCTGAAAGATGTTGAGTATGACTGATATCTAAGCAGTTGAATCACATTCAGAGCTGAAGCTAATATGTGATGACATGTCTGCTGTCAAAATAATTCTCTTCCTTTCAAGACCCTATAGGATTTCCAAAGATCACAGATTTAGAATTTGAACCTCTCTCATTTTATAGGTGAGGGAACTGAGGTCCTAGATGTCAAAGCTCAAGAATCCATAATGTCATACGGTAACAAAACTGTTTATTGAATTTAGGTCCCTGAACACCAAAATCTAGTGCTATTTCCATTCTCCTATCATTCCTTGATGAAATCTTCCCATATCCCCCTAGATAAAAGTGATTCTTTGTTCCTTAAATATGTCAAACTATGCTGTGTCACTATCAATTTATAATATAATTTGGATTAGAATTATTTAGATACACCTCATATCCTCATTATATTTTAACACCACAAGGAAGGACTTTGGATTTTATTTTATTTTTTGTATGTCTTTAGAACCTAGAGATGAACTTTGCATATGGGCTATGATTTCAAGGACCTATGATTTCGATGTGGCAACTCCTTCCACCAGTGAATGTTCCAATTTATCTATAATGTATAATCTTAGTTTCCTGAGGTTCAGAGAAATTAATTAACTTGCTATATGGTTATACATCTACTGTTAGAAGAGAGATGTGAACTGAGGTCTCCCTGAGTAAAAGTGCAGCACTCTAACTGCTATATTAAGCTGCCTGCTTTACACATGGTAGGCACAGAATGTCTATTGGGTTGTTGACCTGCCTGAGGTTCATTGTGAGAACATAGGCTAAGGCACAATGACAGGTGGGAAATGGGGTCAATAAGGTAGTTGGAGAGAGAAATTTAGGTTAGAAAGGAGGACCAGAGCAACCAGAAAGTGAGCTGGTTTCTGAGATTGTTCCCAGAGGTCCCTTCCATCAACAATTTGTTTCTAGCTTAGGGTGACCTTTTATGTGATCAAATGCCAATCTTTTCTTGGTGGCTTTACCCTGGGGAAATACCTTAAGGAATCAGAAGCCCTTATATTCTCACAAAATCTGACGCATAAATATTTGGAAAACAATAGAATTGCTATTAAAAAAGGTGAATATGATGAATAAAGAGAGACTTGGGGAAACACATATGAACTGATACAAAATGAAGTTGTTGTTTGTTCATCCTTTGTTTCTGTAGAGGATCAGTGACATCATGGGGTAACATCTTGACTTGCCTGTGAATTGGATTTAAGTGAGGCAGAATTGCATAAAGCCTCACTCTCTCCTTGTGAGTCCATTGGCAAGACAAAAGTCAGGTGATGGCCTGGGATGCAGTCGATTTCTTGATGTCTGACCAAGCTCCAAGCACTCCACAATGCCTGCTTTAGCTGCTTTCATGGCCTCTGGAACAAAATACTCTCATCCTATAATTCTACCAGGGGAAAACTTTACATGCAAGGTAGAGATCCCCCTAAGTCACTTATGGGTTTGAGGCCTGCTGGTTATCCTCAACCTGGTTTAGCTCATCTGTTGAGACAGTTTTACCAAAGTGTGGTCACTGTACACGCCATAGCTTCTTGGAACCACAAGTGAAAGTTGGATGAAGGCGGACACCAAAGATAAATGTTTGTTATTCAGGCCTTTCCATCAAATCTGAGTCTTCATGACCCTTTTTGGCAAAGATACTGGAGCGGTTTGCCATTTTCTTCACCAGTTCATTTTACAGATGAGGAAACTGCGACAAGTATGGTTAAGTGACTTGCCCAGGGTCACACAGCTAGTAAGTGTCTGAGACCAGATTTGAACCTGACTACAGGCCTACTGTTCTTTCTACTGTGCAACCGTTTGGCAAGCCCTCACACCAGAGGTGCTAGTCCTCCCTGAATATCAAGCAAGAAAACAAATATACACAGTCACTGCAACAATGTAAATGGAAAGAATGAAAACAACAGAACTACCAAAACTGTATGTTTTGAAATATTAATCAAAATTAGACTAAAAGAAGAGATATGAGAAGGTATCTGACCCTGCTTCTTTGCAGAGGTAAGAGGTTATGGGTGAGGAACACTGCATATAATGTGAAGGGGAACCTGCAGCCTCAAGGCTACATGTGGCCCTCTTGGTCTTCAAGTGTGACCTTTTGACTGAATCCAAATGGATTCAGTCAAAGGGACACACCTGAGGAAGACCCACACATGGCCTCGAGGCTGCAGATTCCTGACCCCTTGGCCATTGCTCCATATAGCCTTTCAGATTCCTTCTTGTTCTAAATCTAGAATCCTATAACTTTTTGAATATCTTGGTTACTTTTTTTTAAACTTTTTTTCTTTGTTGTAAGAGTTGGCTCTCTGGGTGGGGGAATAAGGAAGGATACATTGGGAAATATAAGTGGCATAATGACAGAATGTATCAAAAAAAATTTTAAAGAAATTTCTCAAAATCTTGTTCAAAAATTTATACCTTTGTTCATGATGTTTCCTCTGCCTGGAATGATCCTCACTTCTTTTGCATCTCTCAAGATCTTACCCATCCTTCTAGACCCTACTCTTACTAACTGGTTCATGAAACCTTGCCTGGCTACCCCATCCCTAATCCTAACCAACTCATTTTACAGGTAAGGGAATATGAGGCTCATAACTCACATAACTAGTATGTGTTGGAGTCACATCTAGAATTTGTTGATTACTAGTCCAGGGTCATGAAGAAGAAAGGAAGTGTTTTGTCTTTTCTTTGCCTTGCATATACTTCCTTTTCATCTCTGACTTCTAGCTTCCCTGTCTTCTTTCAAGACTTAGCTTAAATCCTACCTTGTGTAGGAACCCTTGCCCAATCCTTCTAACTGCTAGTAATTTCCTCTCTGAGATTACCTCATACTTTTTTAATGGGAAACTGGTCACTGAACCTAGTCCTTATGAGCATGTACAGAATGCCTCTAATGTGATTCCCTATGTGGAAGAGTCTACTTCTGGGAGAGTTTTGATGACATGTGATAGAAGTGCCTTGGAGAGATCCGAAGCTTCTGTAGATGTCTAGCTGTAAGTGGTTCGAATCTGCTAACCATGTGGTGAAGAGGAGCCTCTTTAATCATCTGCAACCGTGTAGCTGGAACTGAAGGGAATTTAAAAGGCACTATTTGTCCTCATCCCTTCTCTTGGCTTGACATCTTTAGCAAACTTATTTCTGCTGTTGGCATTCCAGAGAGAGAAGAGAGACAATGAAGTAAGAGAAGGGTCTTGGTCCCTCTCCATCTGAGGCCAACATGTGGCTCATGCATAAAGGCCTTGTTTCTTTGCTCCAGAGTTTGTTCTTTTGTTTTGGATGAAGAAAATGGAGACTACAATCTTACAGATTTTGAAATATCAGAAGAATGAGCCCATTTCAGAATAAGATCTAAGGAGTATGACAGTGAATTCAACACTGAGTTTTGCAGCCAGCTCAGAACTGACGTCCCAAGGATCAATAGTGACCTTCAGGATCCAGCCTAATGGTAGCTAAGATGAGGATTCATTGAGCAACAATGTTGCATATGGAAACGAAGTTGGTGGGACCAATGTGACGTAGGAACTACATTTGAGTCTGAACTTCTCTTCCTAGATAACAAGATGCTATATGGGATATAGTGCCCTTCTACCCCACTCCCCACTCTCCACCAATGTTGGAGAAGAATTGTTTATTTCTCTTCTTGTATTTTTGAAGTACGTATCCTTTTGTAAAAACCAATTGATGTTAACTAGAAAAATAAAAGTTATGACTAATAGTGGGGGTGGGGGAGAAGACATCCAGAATGTGGACTGGAGCTGATGGCACTGGAGAGCTGATGGCATTAGTGAAGAGATATCCCAACTCCTCAGGGATACCCCTAGAATCCTGAGGGGAAGATGTAGTCATTCTTGCTGCAGTAGAGTGTGGTCGGGGCACTCACTGTATTTACACTGTGTTTATCTTCGCATGTATGTAGTTGTTTCCATGTTGTCTCCTCCATTAGAATATAAGCTTCCTGAAGGTAGGCACTATGTTTTGCCTTTCTTTATATTTTCAGTGTTTAGTTCAGTGATGACCACATAGTAAACTCTTAATAAATGCTTATTGACTGTGACCTGTCTTTTTGCTCCTTAGATAAAGGTCAAACTTAGCATTTTCTCTTCATTTTATTTTCATTAAATAAAAGCTTATATGAAATGGAGACTCCAGTTCTAATTATTCAGTAGATTGAATATCCTTTTCCCAATGGGAACATCTATCGCCTCTAGCTTTAACTAGGCTTGGGTTCAAAGCATAACTGATTATACTACATACTCCCCTGGTAGATATCCACTTTACGATCACACAGATGCTTTGAAGATATTCCTTGCTTTAGTGCTGTAACATGTTTTGTTTTTAGAGAATTTAGAACAGGAAAAGTCTTCCAACTGGTCCAACGTGATTTCTTTTAAAATACTGTCAACAAAGACCTACTGTCTTATTACCAGCAATCTACTTAATCTTTTCCATCTCAAATACCTCCATTTCTTTCTATTCTTATTACTTTAGCAATTTTTACAGAACCCCTGCTAATTTAGGTGCAAACTATCAAGATAGAAGAAGTATTTTGTGAGTTGGGGCTCTCATATCACTCTAAGCTTGAGAAAACCAAGACATTGAGTCCTGTATGTGGCTAACTCCATGGATGGAAAGCCCACATGGGATAATTCCAAATCACTGTCCTTCATCTAGAGCATATCAGAAGCCTTCAGATGGCTGCCAGGAAATAAGGACAGAGTTAACATTGAACAAAGTCACTTTGGGCAACATGATGAGATAACAGTGGCTTAACAGAATTTAAAAACCCATGTGAGGTTTCTTGTGTAGGTTTTACTGAGTGACACCAGTAGTGAGATGTCAAGCAAAAAGGGAAGGATGTTTCCTCTAGCTTTCTTTCTTTCTGTCCATAAGTAACTTACTTACCTTTCAGATTTCAAATAATAATAATGCATTTATAATGCGTGTTAGGACTGGCAAATCATTTTTCTCATTCTGTCATTTGAGAGGTGGATATTTCAGGGACAATTATGTCTATTTTATAGATAAACAAAGCCTCTGGGTTGCTTAAAGTTAGCACAACTAGTGATTTTCTGAGGCAGGATTCAAACAAAGCTCTTTTGATGCCAATTCTCGCACACTTTCCACTATACTTCACTGTCTCTCAGCACTCTGTTCTTCCTTTCTCTAATATATTTAATATGTAATATTAAGAAAACACAGTTGATTTCTTTCAGTAGTGGCCAACTCTTTGTGCCTCCATTGGGGATTTTCTTGGCAGAGATAATGAAGCGGTTTGCCATTTCCTTCCCCAGCTCATTTTACAGATAAAGAAACTGAGACAAACAGGGAAAAGTGAATTGCCTATGGTCACACAGCTAATAAGGTCAGATTTGAACTCAGAAAGATAAGTGTTCCTGACTACAGGTCCTGCACTTTATCCACTGTGCCACCTTGCTGCCCCAAAACTGTAGTACATATGTTTATGTCTAATTTCCTTATTAAATCATATATTCCAAAAGGAAAAGGGCCCTGTCTTACATTAACTTTGCATCTCCCCCAGTGTCCAATACACAGTAGTTTCATAATAAATCTCTGTCTCTCTTTCTGTCTCTGTTACTGTCTCTCTCTTTCTGTCTCTGTCTGTCTGTCTCTGCTTATAACTGCTATAGCATTAAGGCATGATCCATGTAGCAAAGATGACAAAAAATGGAAAATGGGAATAGTCAGTGTCAGTGAAGTTGAAGGAAGCCAGGCACACTAATACTCTAGTAGTAGAGCTATGGGTTGGAGTTCAACCATGCTGGGGAGCAACTTGGTGTTGTGTAAATAAAGATCCAGAGACTGCACAGCTAGGCATATATTCCAAGGAGTTCACTGATAAAAAGAACATTTCCACATACACTCAAATGGTTTTGACAGCACTTTATGTGATTGCAACAGGAAACAAAGTAGATTCACCTCAGTGGGGAAATAGCTAAACAAATTGAGGTACATTACAGTAATGGAATATTACTGTGCTGTAAGAAAGAAAGAAGATGATGAATACAGAGACTTTACAAGAATTGAAGCAAAATTAAGTAAGCAGAGACAAGAAAATAATATGTCCTGTGGCTACACCTATCTAAATGGAAAGACAACAAGCACAACATTGTAAAAAAAAAAAAAATGAAGGTTGCTTAATTACAAAAAGAAATTTTAGCCCCAAAGAAGAAATATGAGAAAGCACCTCACCTCCCTGCTTTGCAGAGGTCTACTGATATGGAAAAATGTTAGATTTTTTTTCCTCTTTGATGTAAGAAAGAAAAGAAAGAAAGAAGAAAAAGTTATGACTCTAAACTGAAAAAGAAATAAATATATCTGGGGGAAGGAGGAAGATGTGATTCACAATCTTTTTAGCAGCTTGTAGGGACCATTAGCAAAAATAAATATGATAAAGGTTGATATCTTGCATTAGACTAGGAATCAGGAAATCAGGTCTAACTCTTGGGTATGCCACTAATTTACTCTATGGACTTGGGAAAATTACTTGACCCAATTTCCTTATCTATAAGATATATACCTACAAATACTTTCCTTATCCATCCCACAACATTATATTGTGAAGATTAAATAAAATAATGGGCATGAAGCCACTTCCTATATCTGCATAAGCATGATGAGGATGATGATGATGCTTGCTCTAAACCTAGAGAATAATGTCTCTTTTCACCTTTATTGGAGTGATAGAAAGGATGTTTCCTCCATAATTGTTTCCCTCTTATCATCTCTCATTTCTACCTGCTCATAGCAGAAAATAAACAACTCTCTACTGATTTATGAGTACATAGGGTTATAGGATCATAGATTTTGAGTTGAAAGGGCCCTTAGGGCTATTTTATCATTTTATAGATGAGAAAACTGAGTCCAGAAGAGATCCATTGACTTGCCCATCATCATACATGGGAGGTGTGAGATAGAAGTCCATTTCCCTGATTTCAAAATCTATTATGTCACATCAAGTCCCTGATAAAGGGAATAAAAATGAAATTGTTTATTATTCATCATCTGTGATAGGGAAATTGTTTGAAAGAGACTCCATAAAGCTACTGACAGCATGAGAGTCCTTTCTGACTTGAAAATTTTATATTCTTCACAAGAAAATCAAAATTTTATGGTATTAGTACTTTAGTCAGGAATTTTAAAAATATGCTCAAGGTTCAAGCAAGCTAAACTTCTTTGAGCATAGTGGGGAATACCCCAGTTACCACTTTGTTCCATTAGGATTCCAGCCCCTGCCTTCAGTAACGTAGTCTACAGAGTTCTCAGCTCTTTTTATGGATGTGACCTCAATGTCCTTTTTGCCCTTGGGTACAAATCACTTACACAGCTTCAAAAAGCTCCTTTATTGCCTGCCTTGTATTCTTCACTTCATAAATCTTCCACTGGTGTCTTCTCTATGGAAAGCAGTGACTGTTTCCCTCATTCTTGCGATTTAAAAAGTTCCCCAATGGCTTGTCACCTGGATAAATTATGAATGACTTTCAGACGTGTACTCCCCATTAGTCTGAACAAGCCTAAGAAAGAAGACATAGTGGCTGTCTGGTTTTAGAATTTGCCCTTTCTTCTCCTGGACATTCATCTGCAACTTGTTCTCTGCTGGATAACCATGACGGAGCTGAGCTCCACTGGAGAGAATCAACTGTTTGTGTGAATCTATGACTTTGAAAGAGTGCTGGCTTCCAAAGAGTTTGTGTGTTGGCTTATGTTATTCTTCTCCTCCCATTTGCTAATGGAAAATAATGCCTCAGAAAGAAAACAAGATAAATACTTTTTTTTTTCAAATCTTCTCGTGCCTCACTCACACTTCAGAAAAGGTTTGCTTTTTTTTCCCCAAAAACTTTTCTTAAATCCAAGATAAGTTCCCTTCCAGATCCTGTTTCAACTCACTTTGGCTCCCACATGTCAAATTCTTAATACTGATTAAAAACAATCTTTCTTGGTGGAAACAGAGTATCATGACACAATGGGATTTTTTTGTAGTTTGTTTTTTTTAAATGAACTTAATTTTTTTAAAAGAGCTAGCTAATAACCTTGGAGACCAAACCATCTGTTTATGCAAAAACAGAAACAGTTTAGATGGCTGTCTTTTTATCACTTCCTCTTTGCCACATCAAATTTGTTTTATCACTGGATTCCAAAGAGACCCACCCAATTTCTACCTTTGACTATCTCTACTAAGATGTGATAAAGATAATTCTCGGTAGTCAAGTTTAGATACCAAGCAACTGGGTGTTTTGCTTTGTTTTTTAATTTGCCTTCAAACTAGGTCAGATTCTGTAAATTGGTAACAGTCCACTTTTCCAATAAATTCAACCTATATTAAGTGCCTACAATTACAAGGCTGATTGTATGTACAAGACGGCTAGGCATCTCCTCTCAGGGCTCTGTTCTCTTATAATCAACTTGCTAGTTTGAAAAGGGTGAAGGCATTTCCAGCCAACCAAAATATTTATGAATTCATTAACAATAATTGTTGAATAATTGACATTTATAGAGTGCTTTATGTTCACAGTGTGCTTTCTATGCTTGACCTTATTTGAACCTCACAAATAACTGTGTCAGAGTTAATATATTATTATTTCCATTTTTACAAATGAAGAAACTGTCAAAAATGAGAAATGACTTGCCCAAAGTCACACCATAAGTTGAAGAACTAAGACTGGAATCCAATTCTCTTGATTCTAAGTCCAGTGCTCTTTCTATTATATAATCTAGCAAACATGAAAAAAGAACAATAAAAATTCATATCCACTTCGTACTTTGATGTTTGCAAAATGTTTTCATCACAACAGCTGCATGAGGTAGGTGGTACAATTATCATTGTTCCCATTTTACAAATGGAACCCATTACAAAATATCATAGCCTGCCATGGGTGTGCTCCAAGACTGTTTCACATTATCATTTCATAAGGCAAAGAATCAAAGGTACAAAGCAGAGCAGTGACTAGGTCTGCCTACAAATTGTATGGAATTTAAAATTGTCACTGCATACATAAGTACAACCATCCTAATTTTTCAGTAGCTTACCACAATTCCTACTAAGAAAGGCGAATACTGGAAGGAAAAGACATTTGAGGACCATTGAAGTAGAGCAAGAGAAGAGATAATCAGTTGCCCTTACTATATAAGAATCTAGCATCTCTCTAGGTGGAGATGTTCTTCACAATATTTCTCAACATAGTGTTTTGCTATTACTTAGCCAATCTGCCGTTTGTGTGTTTTTAGATGCTGACCTATAGAAAATGAACAGTTTTATTTGCATTCAGAAAGAAAAAGGAAGAATGAAGATAGGAATGCAATGAAAATTGATTCATTTGTGGGGCAGGGGGGATGTCAGTCTAAACCTGCTCTGAACAGTTTTAGCAAATTTGAAGGAAAAATTTTAAAAATTACCTTTTTAAAAAATCACAATTGTTTGAATTTTCAAGTGCTTTCTATTTTTTGGTAAAAATTGAATCATAACTAGGCTAAAACACTGAGGAAATTTTAGCTCCATAGTTATGAACTAAACAATAGCAAAATATATATTATATATAACACATTAAATGTAATATATCTATTTATAATGTTTATATATACATTTATCTACATACCTACACATACATGCACATAGATATGTATGTGTGTGTGTCTATGTGTATCTATCCAGATCTCACCAGAAAACTTGGATGAAAAAGAAGAACAGTTTCATTTAGAGCAACTGTAATGCTATGGTTTACCCACCCTTAACCAAAAGCAGGCGTAACAGTTATATCTGTAAGCTGACTAGAAACACAAAGGGGAGAAAACATAAGGAGGAAGAGGTATAGTTGGCTAAGTCTTTCAGAGGGTTCCAGTTGCCAAGGAAACCACTTCCTTTCTGTTCATGCATCTAACCAGTGAGTTATTCATACCCCAGTAGAATAATACTACTGGGCTTAAGAGGAAAAAGAAACTGCTCCCAAAGTCCAAGACTGTCATGGTTACACTAGAGAAGGCCCACTTTCCCTTACAGTCACTAAAAGGAAAAGAAGAGAAAGGGAATAGATGGTCTTCTAAACTTTATTTTATACAGCATAATATCTGCTCCCACCAACCCTGCCCCTCTTTCTATCTTCACCTACATGTGAAATAATCTCTCCAACAAATATTTATTGGGATATATGTGTTTGTATATATACATATTTATGTATCTATATAGGACTATGCTACATGCTATCCAACATTGTCCCTGATTTCAACAAGCTTATAACCAATATTGGACACGTGGACAAAATGTGATCTATGGCAAATTCTAAGAGAGTAGTACAAAGCACCATAGGAAATCAAGAGGACAAGAAGGGGAGAGATTACTTTTGATTGTAATGATCAGGGAAGTTTTCATGGAAGAGCTGGGCCTTGAAGAAGCAGTGGAATTTCAACTAGTGAAAATGTAGCAAGTGTAGTTTAGGAAGAAGATGTGAATACATGGGCATAGATAGTAAAAGTCAAGGAACTTGAAGAAAACTAGGTAGTCTAGTGTGAATGGAACACAGGGAGCATGAGAGTATTTGGAGATTAAGGTCAAAATAATAGATTGGGGCTATATTGTTAAGGGATTTGAATTTTAGATAGAGTAGGATCCAATAGGTCATAACTAAAGTTTTAAAGAAAGTAAATGAAAACATTAGAAGAAATGAGAACATTTAGGAAGATTAATCTGGTAATTGTGTTCAGGATAGATTGTGGAAGGAGATACCAGAATCAGGTTGACCTATCTTAATAGGTCTAATAGGAGGCTATCTCAACAGTCTCTATGTGAATTAATGTAGTAGAAACAGAATGGAAGAGATGTGAGAGGAATCCAAAGGAAGAAATGTCATGATTTGGTGACTCTTATTGTTATCCCCATTTTATAGAAGAAAATAAAGTTAAGAACTACTATGTAATGGGCTGGATACAATCCAGCTAATAATTGTCAAGGCTAAGATTCAAAACCAGGTCTTTTGTTGAAGTCTTGGGTGCTGGAAACCCCAAAATGTAAAGGTACAGAGGATCTGCCTTGAAAGAATTAGACCACCCAAGCCTTCTTTCAGTCAGAGAAGCGAGGTTTTATTATAACACCAGCAAGGCAGACAAGATTCCTAGTAAAGCTGTAGTATTGTAACACCATTATTTGGGTTTGGATGACTCAGAGTCAGTGTAAATAGTAATTGTTTCTGTTCTGTCCAGTAACTCTGAGGGTCTTCCCCTTCAAGTTTTGTTTCTTTCTTTCTTTCTTTCTTTCTTTCTTTCTTTCTTTCTTTTCTTCCTTCCTTCCTTCCTTCCTTTCCTTCCTTCCTTCCTTTCTTTCCTTTTTCCTTCCTTCCTTCCTTCCTTCCTTCCTTCCTTCCTTCCTTCCTTCCTTCCTTCCTTCCTTCCTTCCTTCCTTTCTTTCTTTCTTTCTTTCTTTCTTTCTTTCTTTCTTTCTTTCTTTCTTTCTTAGTAGGCAAACTAGATCATCTTTTGCCTCATTTCTTAGCTAACCTTCTTGCCTCAGACAAACTGAGACCTGGAAAAGACCTTAACTTAAAAAAGCCAAGATCTCCCACTGCATCTGGGATCATCTATGGTCATCCTGACCTATGTCTTGCCACTGGACTCCAATGACTCTGGAGAAGAGAGTGAGGCTGATGTCTTTGCACAGTGCTGCCTCACTTAAATCCAATTCACTTGCAAGTCAAGACACTACCCTCCTGATGTCAGTGGTCCTCTTGGAGGGCAAACAACAACAAATAACAACAACTGGCTGACCTGAGCAACTCACTTAGATGCCCTTGGCAAGTATTTAAGACTATAAGTTGAAGAGCAAATATTGAACTGCATTGATAGAGGAAGTTTCCTTTTCGAGAGTTCCTTACACTGATAAGATGACAGGTTTGATCTAAATACATGTCATAACACAACACAACACAACAATACAACATAACATAACACAACACAACATAATGTAATGTAATATAATATAATAAATACCTTTTTTCACCTATGATTTCATTTGTATTGGGAGCTCTTTGTAAGGAACTTAATCTCTTTATAACCCTACCAGTCATAATAGATAGAGGGCTGAATTCAGATTCAAGAAGGCCCAGTTTCAAGTCTTGCCTCTACAACCTACTGGCTGTGTGACGCTAGACAAGTCACTTACCTCTCTCAGTAATTTGCCAGGCAACTCTGTAAGTTGTAACTATACATTGCAGAGAAGGTAATGATCTGTGCTGGGTGCTAGCATGATATAATGGAAAGAACCCTGAACTTAAGAGTTGTGGGACCTGAATTTGTAATTCCAGCCTTACTTCTTACTACTTTTATGATCTTGGACAAATTATTTAACCTCTCTCAGACTAAATTTCCTTAGCTGTAAAATGAGGACTGGACTAGCTGAGTTCTGAAGTCCCTTCTAGCTCTATGATCTGATGAAGTTACAAACAACTACTAATCTGCATCAGTGGAGGGATTATCCATAAGGGCGTTCTCTGTACCACTGATATCACAAGTACTGACCCCTCTCCTACATATTTATTTGTTATTGTTGAGTTGTTTCAGTTATGTCCAACTCTTCATGACCTCCATTTTGGGGTTTTCTTGGCAAAGATACTGAAGTGGTTTGCCATTTCCTTTTCCAACTTATTTTACAGATGAAGAAAGTAAGGCAAACAAGATTAAGTAATTTACCAAGGGTCACACAGCTAGTAAGTGTCTGAGACCAGATCTAAACTCATGAAGATTAGTTTTCCTTATTCCAAGCCACCTAACTGCCCCAATATATGTATATATATAGAGAGAGATACATATATATATATGTATATATATATTTATGATAAAAAGAATACAACTCTCTACCTGGATGGAGACCACATTTATGTTCTTGGGGAAGCTCCGAGAATGATGCCATCTGTTTTAGAGCTTCACTAGATCACTATTCCCCACCCTTGCTTCCACTGCATCTTGGCCATGACCTATTCAGTATTTCCATTAATCATTAACCATTATTTATTAACTATTAACCATTAACCACTTTCTCTTTCCCTCCAAGCAAGAGCTTTTTCCTGTATTATCAAGTGGTTAAAAGAAGATTTCAGATCTGCAGGGTTGCAAAGAGCAGGACATGACCAAACACTGAAGCATTCCTCAAGACTTGTTTGGTTCATATTCCCAAAGAGCTATAAAGATATGCATACTCTTTGACATAGCAATACCACTTCTAGGTCTGTATCCCAAAGAGGTCATACAAATGGGAAAAGGTATCACATGTACAGAACTATCTTTTTGTGGTGGCCAAGAGTTGGAAATTGAGGAGATGCCCATCAGTTAGGGAATGACTGAACAAGTTGTGGTATATGAATGTAATGGAATACCATGGTACCATAAGAAATGAGGAGGAGGTGGACTTCAGGAAACCCTGGAAACACTTAGATGAACTGCTGCTCAGTGAAATGAGCAGAACAAGAACATTGTACATAGTAACAGCCACCATTGTGCAATGACTAACTTTGAGAGACTTTTCTCTTCTTAGCAATGCAAGGACCTGAGACAACCTCAGAAGACTCAATGGAAAATGCTGTCCACATGCAGAAAAAGAACCATGAGTCTGAATACAGATCAAAGCATATTACTTGCTTTCTTTTTTTTTTTATTTGTTTCTTCTTTTTCATAGTTTCTCCCATTGATTCTAATGCTTTTTACACATTACTTGATGTCTTGGGGTTGGGTAGAGGGGAGAGATGGGGAGAAAATTTGGAACTCATAATCTTATGAAAGTGAATGTTGAAAACTAAAAAGAAAAAAAGACTTGTTTGGTTCTGGGGAGTAAGAGCTCAGATGTTGTCATCATTTCCTCAGTGCCCAAGTACAAAGCAGCCACAAGGAACCCTAGATTTTGAAATTCTCAGGTAGTGAATTGCAGTGGGAGATTTATTCACCTCAAGATGTTCTCAGTGTCTGTTCTTATTGACTAGCCTTCTCCTGCAAGAGCTAAATAAACTTCCTTTTTTTAGCTATTAAATGACTTATTTTGTTTCAGTAGCAAACTTAAATCATCAAGGCACTGGCCTGACTCAAGAAAAGTCTCCAGTGAAATCTCTAGACTATATAAATGTGTGTGCAAATATATACATATATGTTAAGAATATATGCAAACATATACATAGATCACATGCATTGGTAGGTATGAGTATATGTGTGTACATTTACATTATATGTACACTTATGCATATAGTATGTTCATCTACGTATATGGTGTAACATGTGTATGGGTATGTATATATATATATTGTATTGTAGGTATCATATATACTCAGCATCTCAGTTTGAGAAATTATGAAAACTGCTCTACTCCCATGCACAGGAGGGAAATTCTCTCCCCTGCACAAACCTCCAAAGATTTATAACAGCAAACTCTCTAGAAAAAAAAAACCTTCAAAAATAGACTACATCTAAAATCTCACTGATATAAGGCCAGATTCTCAAATCAGAAGGATACCATAAACAAGAACTTTTTTAGTCCTATATTTCTCAGAGGTTCAAATCTTTCTTCAGAAGTTCATGCCTACAAGATACTCTGCTCTTACAGGAATTTAAAACCAAGGGTAGGAAGTCAAGGAGGACTTTATAGATGGCACAGCCAAGCACGAGATACCAGATGTTTTACATTCACTTGCAAGCAAAGAGCTGTTAAGATAACCCCTTCCTGAGAATGATAAGTACAAAAGGAGAAAATGGACCAGGCTGATAGAAGAAAAACCAGTAAATTATATGAGTGGTAAAAAGCACAGAAAGATAAAGCCATCTATAGGAATTAGGACAGTTGTATATTTTCTTTTAATCCCTTATTCCCCCCCCTCCTCAAATATGATTCCCTATTTTGAATCCTCATGTTCTAGAGAGAGGATGGCATACATCCTCTGGTTAGCAGGACATTGGCAGAGAGAGACCCTTCCTGAGGTAAAGAGGCATGTTCCAAAGTCCCAATCTAGTATGATTAACAAGAAGTCCTGCCAAATCTAAACAGAATCCATAAGATAACCAAATCCAAGGAAAGAGGCTTGGATGATTTGGGACAGTTCAGTGCACTAGGGAGGGGTAAGCACCAAATCAGGGAGGACATATAATAAAGGGAAGAAATTGTCATTGGCAACAGACTAACAAGCAAACCTACTGGGGAAAAACCATGTCAGGCAGTGGGAATACAGACAAAAACGATCCCTCAAGAAGTTTATAATCTATCAGGGGATGTAAATGTACACATATAAAGATGTACAAAATAAGTGCAAGGTAAGTTAGGCAGGGGAACATTAACAGGTGGGGGCATCAGGAATGGTCTCATAACATTCCATATGTCCATTTGGTGTGTCTATTCAGACATGAGTTTTGAGCTGAGCTTTGAAGCAAACTAGAGATTTTAAGAGACAGAGGTGAGGAGGGAAATATTCCAGGCATTAGGGACAGCCAGTGCAAAGACAGACAGGAAATGGAAATGTTGTGTATTTCAATTTAATTGGCCAGCTTAGTTGGACTATCAAGTATGTGAATGGGAAGAATGACAGATTGGAGGCAGAATGTGAAGGTTCTAAATGTGGAACAAAGGAGTTTGTATCTTATCCTAGGGATTGTAGTTGTTGAGTCATTTTCAGTCATGTTCAACTCTTAGTAACCCCATTTCAGGTTTTCTTGGCAAAGAAACTGGAGTGGTTTGTCATTTCCTTCTCCAGTTCATTTTACAGATGAGGAAACTGAGGCAAACAGGGTTAAGTGACTTGCCCAGTGTCTCACAGATAAGAAGTATCTGAGTCTGGTTTCAAACTCAGTTCTACCTGACTGCAGGCTTGGCACTCTATCCACTGTACCACCCAGCTGCCCTTATCCTAGGGATAGAAGGGAGCAACTTGAACTTATGGAGCAGAAAAGGAACATGATCAGACCTGTGCTTTAGGAGTATCTCTGGTGGATGAATGAAAGATGGATTGGACCTGAGGGAGATTTAAGGAAGAGAAGTGGACATTTTATCTCAAGCAACATGGGAAGAAACATATTCCAACACAAAGGGTAGTGCATCAGGAAGCAGAGAACATACTGTTGAATTCTGGCTTTGATATTTAATACCTTTGTGGCCATGGGCAAATCACTTCACTTTGTAATCTCTCTTCCTATATAGAAAAGCCAACAATAACTTTATGTTACTTAAGTTAACTGAGGACTGTGAAATGTTCTGGAACTGAGAATGATCCCTAGATGCCAGACTATATCACCTCAGTTTCCTCAACTGTAATATAAAGGGTAGGTAGGTGGCACAGTGGATAGAGTGCCAGGCCTAGAGTCATGCAGCCTTATCTTTATGAATTCAAATCTGGCCTCAGACATTTACTAGCTGTGTGACTCTGGGCAAGTCACTTAACCCTGTTTGCCTCAGTTTCCTCATCTGTAAAATGAGCTGGAGAAGGAAATGCAAACTACTTTAGTATCTTTGCCAAGAACACCCCAAATGGAGTCACAAAGAGTCAGACATGACAGAAAACGAGTCAACAACAACAATTTAAAGAAGTTGGACAAGATCGTATAACCTGTGGCCCAGGGGTGGCTGATGACCCACAGGTACATCAAAGGATTTCAGGCAACCCGCAGCAAAGGGACTACATTTTTCGTGGACTGCCCAAAATTCTTTGGCATGTTGCAGGTTGTATAGGCCTGGAATAGATGAACACTAAGGTGTTCAAAGAACTTCTCTGATATCAGACTTCTTTTGTTCCTATAACATGCTAGAGTCAAAGGACTTAGGTAGAAATCCTCCCTTACCACCTTCCAGCTCCCTGTCTGTCTGTCTTTAGTTATTCCTCCCATTACATCACTGCCTTGGCATTTCACGGTTTCAAATGCCTTACAATCATGTTGTCCTGTCCTCATAGTTCATTTTTGGATATGCAGTCTTGAAAGCAATCCCAACAGACAGTACAGAAATGCCTCCATCACAGCTCAAAGAAATCATAAACTGGGTTCGAATGAGGGCTGGGCTAAGAAAATTCAAAACCATTGCATTCACACAGAAGCTGGAAATGGACCTTTGTAGACCTAGCAGTGACTTGTCACACCCTTGATACGTTTGTTCCTTCCCACGATCAGAGGAAGCCAAGGGCAATTTGTTCTTTTTGTGAGTTTCTCCTTGGAATACATGACTTAAATTTTCTATGATTCTATAATACTGGAGTCATGCTTGATCAAAATCAATCTAAAAGTTGCCAGGCACAGAGCCAGGTGAACAAATGCACACAAAGAGAATTGTACATCATCAGTTTTGCCTACTCTAAACAAAAATAGATGCCCTTCTCTGTACTTTGTGCCCATGATCTCTTTGTGCCCTGAACTCCTTTGTTTTAAGATGGAAGAGCTGAAGAAGGAAACCATTTGCCTGGCTGCTTTCTCTGGCCCCTGTGTGTTCCTGCTTGACAATGGTATAAATAGAACCATACTCCTAACCACACCCAACCGAGACTTAGTTTGTCATCTAGGCATCATTTTGAGTTTCAAAATATTTTGCAATCCTCAGTTAACTAAAGTAACATGAAGTTATTGTTCTTCTTCTGTAGAGGAGGAAAGACTTAGATATAAATATAAAAAAGAAATAAATGCTTCCCTCAAGAAACTTAAATTCTACTGAGACTATTTGCTCATAGAGATCGTATAATCCATCCCTCCCCTTTTGCCGATAAGGTTCAAAGAGGTAGAGTCATGTGTGTGTGTTCATCCTTCGTTGCCAAAGAAGACCATGTCATCAGAGAAATGATGATGTGACTTGCACTTGACTTTGGTTTGAGTGAGGGAGGGCTGTGCAGGTCACCAGCCTCACTTCTCCTCCAGAGTCATCTGAATTCAGTGACCAGATATTCATCAGGATGACTGGAGATGACTCAGGATGAGGCAATTGGGGTTAAGTGACTTGCCCAAGATCACACAGCTAGTGAGTGTCAAGTATCTGAGGTGTGATTTGGAGTCAGTGAGATCTGACTCCTGTACTGGTGTTCTATGTACTGTACCACCTAGCAATTGCCTCATCCTGGGTCATCTCCAGTCATCCTGATGAATATCTGGTCACTGGATTCAGATGGCTCTGGAGGAGAAGTGAGACTGGTGACCTGCACAGCCCTCCCTCACTCAAAAACAAAGTCAAGTGCAAGTCATGTCATCATTTCTCTGATGGCATGGTCTTCTTTGGCAACGAAGGATGAACACACAGCAGAGTCATGTATAAAGCTAGAAGTAGCAGAGCCAAGATCTGAACTCTGGTCTTCTAAGTTCCCAGCTTTTTCTACTACATCATAGCTAAATTTCTGATCATCAGTCAGCCAATTAATAAACAGTTATTGAACATTTACTTTGTACCCATCACTGTGCTAAGTAAGCACTTGAGATACAAAGAAAAGTAAAAGACAGTCCTTACCCTTGAGAACTGCAAACTAATGGTGGAAACAGCATGCAGATTCTTTACTGCTTCCACAGTATTGGCCACACATTCTTACAGACTATTTCTGATGATCAGAGAGAATATGATAGTGCTCGCAATATTCTAAACATTTATGGAGAAAGTCATTACATCTAGTTTTGCTTTCACTGGGAAGGATGTTTTTGAAATCATGATCTGTATTTCACATTTCTCCTTTCATTCTAAGTATAGCTAAAATTGCTTAAGCAACTTTATAGAATTATCTACTATTTTCTGGAAATTTAAATTGACTTTCTATAGTATCTGAGCCATCTATCATTTCTCTTAAGTATTACACATAGGAAACCAGATTTCATCAGAGTTCTATCATGGTACTTTTATTTTTAGCCTAGCTATTATCTCCACAGGTAATATGCTCAACAGTTAATGGGGCATTATCTCAGATGCCCTGAACTGGAAGTTAGACATATCTGTAGTCCTAATTGTCAATAACAGAGCTAAGCCTGTGGGCACTGCAAGACTTCAGAGGCAGCATGTCATAGTGCAGATGAGGAACCTGAAGCCTCATGGCCATATACGACCTCCTAGATCCTTGGGTGCACCCTTTTGATTGAGTCCAAGTTTTACAGAACAATTCCTTTTATTAAGGGGATTCAGTCAAAGGGCCACACTTGAGGACCTAGAGGGCTATATATGACTTAGAGGGCTATATATGGCCTAGAGCCTGCAGGTTCCCCGCCCCTGCCATAGTGGATAGGAGGAAGACCTGGATTCAAGTCTCATTTATTCACTATGTGACCCTGGGCAAGTCACATATTTTTTGCAACTCAATCTCTTTATCTCCAGGACAAGAGGCTAAAGTAGATTAGTGGATTAGGTGGCCTCTGAACACCCTCCCAGTTCTAAATCTACGAATCTTGGAAAGAAAGAAAATGAAGGGAATTGGGGGAGGGGAAAGAGGGAGAGAGGGGGGAGAGAGAGGAGAAAGAAAAGAAGGAAAAGAGGGTAATAGAATGGTAAAAGAAAATGGAATGCAAAACAAGAAGAAAAAAGGGAAAGAGATGGCATGAAAGAAAGATAAAGTAAATTTGAGATAAGAAGTGCTAGAATGCTGAATGCTGACATCATTAGATTTTCTGTAATACTCAATGGTACTGGGAGCATTTGTAAACTTCCTTAGTGTGAGTGATAAAAAGGAAAAACCCCATGGAGTCAGCAAGTTTGACAAAACTACCAATCCACATTTCTAATATAGGCACCCTTACATGAGAACTTCAGTCTGGGAAGTGATGGGATTCAGACACTAGCCAAGACATAGCCAGGGAAAGCACGTAATCTTAATAATTGCATTAGAGGTCTGGAAAGGTGTCAGGATAACAAGCAGGCAGGGATGCTGGGGGAAAGGGCAGATTTAGTGATTAGATTTCCCAGTAGGTGTGCACAGATCTGTCATTTATTGGAAGATCTGTCACTGGTCAAGAGGATGAAGTCCAGGCAAGGAGCTGGTCAAAGTCAAGGGAGTCTGGCAGCTACTGAGTGCTCTAGAGGATAGAAAGGCATACCAAGGAGTCTGAAAGCAGCTGGAGATGCAGTGAGAGAAGCTTAGAAGCAGGGACCCCCACCACAGGTCTCAGGCACAAGATTTTGGTTCCTGGGAAGACTGGACAGAAAAAAGGTTTCACTTCAGTTCTAGGGACTCAGAAATGGGACAAGGCAAGGTCCTAGCTATTGGGAAAAGATCCAAGACTAAGGTTTAATTCTAAGGAATATAAGGAACAAAAAAAAGTCCATGGTAGGAGGTCAGAGCAGGTCTTACTATAAGATAAGACCCATTTGATGCAAAGCTGCATAAGCTGCGCTGTCAGCCATGGGATCTTGTATTTGGAACCCATGACAACACTGAAACTGCAGGTCAAATGAAGTAGGGTGAGGCAATGATACAGCTATTTGTGGAGAGAGGAAGTACACTGCTGGATATTGACTCTCTGACTTCCTTTAAGTCCCAGCTGAAACCCCTCCTGGTGTAGGAAGCCTTCCACAGCCCCTCTTACTTGCAGTGCCTTCACTTAGCTAATTATTTCCTATTTGTACTACATATAGTTTGCTTTGTGTGTATTTATTTGCATGGGGGGTCATCCCCATTAGATTGTAAGCTCCTTGAAGACAGGGACTGTCTTTTGCCTCATTTTGAATCTCCAGTGCTTAACACAGTAATTGGCAAGTAGTAGGCACTTGGTAAATGTTTATTGATTGGCTAAGTCTAGAAGGTACTCCAGCTCCCTGGAGGCAGACCCTTCATAGAAACGTCCTCTGTCCTTGCCTCTACTTCTTAGAGCTCCTAGTTTCTTTCAAAACTCAGATTAAACACCATCTCCTTCAGGAAACCTGTCCTGATGTGTCCCCAGCTGCTGGCAGCTTCCCCTCTCAGCTTATCTTGTACCTACTTTGTATGTCTACCTACATATGTGTGTTTTGTCTTGTATTAGGATGTGAGCACCAGGAAGGCAGTTGTTTCATTTTTGATTCTACTCAAGTGCTCAAGATATGTCAGGCATTGGCATGGAAATTGGAGATACAGATACTCATGAATATGGAGACACATGATAAGCATGAACAGGATACAGTATATAACAAACAAAAAAAACTAATGAAGAACATCCAAAAAGAAGAAGAAAAATAAAAGATGTCATCAAGGAATTACATGCTAGGAAGAGAAAATAGCTGACCAGATGCTAAGGGTAAGGACAGCCAGAGTGCTCAACTAGCATTCTCAAGATAACTTCAGAACAATCAATGAATCTCCTGTGGCAAACTCATGGGAGACCATGGTCAAGATCACACAAGATGGACCCGCATGGATGGCTTACAATCTCTCTCATTGGAATGAACTTGAAAATCAATGAGACCACATGTCCATTGGTGTCTTCAGTGCTTGGCACATTATAGGCACTTAATAAATGCTTACTGATTGATCCTCCCCAAGTCATACAAAATAGAATAATAGAAAATCAGGAGTAGAGTTAACAGAGAATAATTTCATGTGAGGCCTTTATTCAAACCTGAGGCCACCATTTTTCTTCATCCAAAATCATCTCCCCTCTTGATCCTGAAAATGATGGATGATATAGTTGAAGGAGAGTAGATAGAGGCATTCACCTACTAGCCCAAACTGCTCTAAGACCTAGGAATGTGTTCCTTTTATACATTTCTTTGTAACAGTGAGGGACAGAGGAAAGAGTGATGGATTTGGAGTCAAGAGTGATCTATACTTGAATGCCAGCTCTGAAATTCATTAGCTCTATTGCCCTGGGAAAGTCAGAGAGCTTTTCCAAGGCTTGCCTTTGGTTAAAGTACTTATACTACCCTCCTGTTATTTTTTCAAAGACAACCAATGGCATCACAGGGTGATATCTTGACTTGCATTTGAATTGGATTTAAGTGAGGCAGATGACTTCTGGAGTCATCTAAGTCCAGTGACAAGATAAAAGTCAGGATGATTGGTGATGGCCCAAGATGCAGTGGATGACCTTGGCATATTCAGTGTCTAAGTTCTAAGCATTCCACAGCACCTGCTTCAGTCACCTTCATGGTCATTGAAATATATTGTTCTCATCCAACCATTCCACTGGAAGGAAGTCTTCACATGTGTGGGGTAGTGGTGTATCTACCTATATCTATCTATATCTATATCTATATCTATATCTATATCTATATCTACATCTATATCTATAGTGGTATCTATAAAGATAGCACTAACTTACTGACCAGTTTAAGCACTGTCGGTTACACTCAGCCTGGCCTAGCCCATCTGCCAAGATGGTTTTACCAGCGTGTAGCCACTGAGCATGGTATATGTTCTTGGAGCCACAAGTGAGAGCTGGGTGAAAGACAGACACCAAAGATGGATGCACAGCCCTGAAAAGGGCTCAGGAAGGTCTCACATCAGAGGTGCTAGTCCTCTGTTAACACCTCATATATCCCTATTACCCACTAGCTTGATACACTTAACAGGAAGGCTTTGCAGTAAGAGGGGCTGGTGTGATAGAAGTGATCTTTGTTTTAGATAGGCTGAACTGGTTCTTCAAGGAAGCCCATGAAGGTGAGTTTACTTCCTTGCTGCCTGAGGCATAAAAGGCCCAGTCCATGGGGAGTTGGTTTCAGATGCTTTAACGTGAGTCTTACTGCCAGAGTTTCTGTGTTGATTCTGAAGGAGGAACTGAGAACTGTTTTACCTTAACCTTTTGTCTTTTAAAATTTATTTTTAATCTCCCGTATGACCCTGAGTAAGTAGCTTACCCTCTCTATTTTCTTATCTGTGAACTGAAGGGGTTAGACAAGTTGACCTCTAAAGGTGTAGCTCTAAATTATGATCCTATTTATTAAAGTGGTTTTTAATTTCAATTTTTATGTTTTGCAGTGCTTCTTTTTATACATAGGTTCAAATCCCACCCCTGATGAGTTTTATTTGACCTAGAAAATGTCATGGGCCTCAGTTTTCTCATTTGTAAAATGAAGGGGTTAGATTAGCTGACCTCTAAACTCTCTTCCAGCTCTCACTGCGTCATCTTATGGTATCAGACAATTGTTGTGAGGAAAAAAAGTGTTTTGTAAGCCTTAAAGACACCTACAAGTATGACACTGGCACAGGCGTATAGATTTGCAAAATCCTTTACAAATATTACTGCATTTCATCCTCACAACAGTCCTGTGAGATATATGATATTATCCATATTTTACAGAAAATAAGGTTAGAAATAAATACTCATTTAGAAACAGAGTTAGACTCAGTCTACACACTTAGAGCACACCAGTATAAGAAATATGTTTTTTCATGGTCCCAACCAAAATAGTTTCAGCATGAAGCTATATCCAAACATTTCTAACTACATATGATACATATTTTAAAATGATCCTCCATCTGCCCCTCAACTGCAAATAGTTCTTATTTCTACGAAATAACACAAAACAAAAACCCATATTGTTCTGAAAAGGTGTACTGTATCCACAACCTATTAGAGATCTGCATGAATAATTTTAGTAGTACAGCAGTATTTCTACTAGGCCTATCTCTTATGCCTCAAGAGAATCAGGCTCAGAGAGATCCATTAATAATGAGTAGATCAGTAGATTTCTTTATTGACAATTCTACTATTAATCTAGTGACTTGTTTATTTAGCTATGGGCTTTTGCTCTCATTAGGGGCTATTAGCACAACATGATGGTATTTAGATTGAGATTGAAAAATGTGACAAATGAAGATTGTATTTACTCATCAGTGTCACTTTTTTAATAAATCAAGAGTCTAATTTGGGGACAACCAACCTTCTGTTAAAACACACAACCATTAGTTTGAGCACTAACATGTCAACAGAGGCAGGATCTATTAATTTGCTAATCATCATTCAGAGACATTGACTGATTGCCCTATAAACCTAACGAGCTCAAAGCATTTTCACCTAAAACATCTTTTACATCCTCATCCTACCCCTATGATGTTGGAAAGGGACTCAAGTTTCTATTTGTATACCAAAAGGGAATCTGCTGTAGGGGAAAGGACACTGGATTTGAAATCAGAACATCTGGGTTTCAGTAGATGCATGACCTCCTTTGATATCTCTGAGGTTCACTTTTTTCATCTGTAAAATAGAGTTAGGAACATCTGGCTATCCATCTCACATGAAGATCCAGCGAAATGTGCAAAAACACTTGGTAACCATGAAGCACTAAAAACATGTAAGTTGCAGTTTTGTTATTGGTCAGAAAGAGAGTGATTTGTCCAAAGTTCCATATGGCCGACTGAGAAATGGAACTGGGAAGAAGTCCAGAATTTTAGGCCTCTCTGTCTTCTGTTCTATGCACTGGACATTGCCGTTGAGGCCCTCATTCAGTACTTCCAAATCTGTGGTAATGGGCTTGAATATGGCAGGAGGGGTAAGTGGAAGCTAGGTAGAGTAGCGGATGTCAGGCCTGGAGTCAGGAAGACCTGAGTTCTAATTCAGCCTCAGACACTTATTAACTGTGTGACCCCCAGGCAAGTCATTTAATCGTCTTTGTCTCTGTTTCCTCATCTGTAAGATGAGCTGGAGAAGGAAATGGCAAACTACTCCATTATCTTTGCCAAGAAAACCCCAAATGGGGTCACAAAGTGTTAAAATGGACTGAACAACAAAAGTAAATGGTCTTCTTTAACACCTTGGAGAAAGGAAAATTCCATTCCTTTTAACCAACTAGTCAGTCCTTCTACTGGGCACAAGATTATAGTCAATCAATAAGTATTTGGTAAACACCCAGTATCTTCCAGGTACTGTGCCAAGACCCAGGAAAGAAGCAAGACAATCTCTGCCCATAAGGAACTCACAATCTACAGGGGGCTGTAGATCCAAGAAAGATGATATATTTGACAAAATGGGGAAGTCCTCCAACTTATCTAATTGATGTAGCAAAATTAATGATTGCTAATCAGTTGCATGGAGAAAGAGCAGCAGTTTTCAGGGCAAACCAGTTTTCATAGACTGGAGCTTGTAGACTCAGTCAGGTTCTCTAGTGCCTTCATATATGACAAATAAATGTATGTGGGATGGTATGCTTCTAACCTAGTAGCTCCTTATTAAAGCCTAATAGAGAGGAGTGGGAGAAACCCAAGAATCTGACTTCTCTGGAAAATAAAAGATGCATTTAACTGGTTCCTGAGATGCTCCGAAATAAGCAGTTAAATAGTTGAGTGACTAAAAAGTAGTACAAGCCTCATGGCACTCAGTAAGCCCATGTGTCATAGCCTAGACTACTGGCCTATTTGCTTCTGAGTGCAATTTAAGGGTTGAACATTGTTCTATAAAGCTTTACAAGGCTGTATGGTGTGGTAGAAAGGGAGTTGGAACAGCAGTCAGGAAGCCTGGGTCCTAATCCTGCCTTGACCTTTGTGTGACCTTGGGCAAATCACTAAATCTCTGAGTTTCAATTTCCTTATCTGTAAATGGACCAGGCAAGGGTTCTTAATCTAGAATTTATGACTACTAAGAAATTTGTGTATCAATTTCAGGGGTGATATGAACTGGTTTTTTGCTCTTTTGATAACCATATTTCAATATAACTAATTTCTTTTGTAGTACTATGCTTTTTATTTTATGCATTTGAAAACATTATTTGGGGTAGGAGTTCTTAGACTTCACCAGACTTAGCCAAAAAAGGCTAAGAGCTTCTGGACCAGAGGATCCCTAAGGAATCTTCTGACTCTCAAATTCTATGACATCAGATAACTCTCCCTATGAAACATTGCAACAGTTTGTGATTCCCCTCTTGACTCTCTCATTGGAATTAGAAGTAGGGCACGTTTCAAGGAGAACCCCTAGCTATGGATTCCCTGCCTGGCAAACTTAGAGTTTCCTGTCTAATAGGAAGAGTCAGGACAAGGTATTTGTGTACTCTAGACAAAGTTTGAAAATTATGATTCCCCTCGCCTTTGAAAATTGTCCCATAATATGTTACTTACAAGAGATTTCAAGTCTTCAGTATTAATTAACATAGGGAGTTTGACCTGCCACAAATAAATATCTGTGTATCATAAAGAGCAGGAGTTTCTGGACTTAGAAATATTTGAGACAGAGTATTTTAGTAGAGAGAAAATTGGTTTTGGAGTCAGGAAGACCTGGGATCAAGTCTTATCTCTGATACTGTCTGTGTGAGCCAAGTTATGAAATCTCCCAGTAATCCAGACAACCTAAAAGACTACCAATTGTAGAACAGTTGTTAATCTCTATTCATAGAGAGGATGTCCTTAACAGGAGATTCCCAAACCAATGAAATTATTGGTTTAAAAAAAAAGTATGTATGTATGTATGTATTTGTATATATGTATGTATATATATAGATATCTCTCTCTATATATATATATATATGCATATATATATACATAAAATAAAAACACTGTTTGCATTCTACTTTTCTTTAATGTTGCATCCTAGGCAATTATCTATCTTATGTACCCCTAGTCTAGGTTGTGACTGTCTGGCATGTAGTGTTAGCACTATAGAAAGTGCAGTGAGGCTGAGATTTTAGAGTAAGAAGCAGATAAGGTATCTGCTTTGGGAAGTATTTCCTGGTTGATTAGTCAGTGTATCAAGCCAAGTCAATAAACATTTAAGTACCTACTACATACCAGCACTGTGCTAAGCAATTCTTTGTTCCCTAAGGATTATATGTGAGGAGAGAGAATGAGGAATAAAAACTATTATTCATCAGAACTTCAGAATAGTAAACTGGCAGTGGTCTGGTACAATAATAATAATAGCTAACATTTATATAGTGCCTACAATGTACCAAAGCACTTTATAATTATTATCTCATTTAATGCACACAAAACCCTAATAGAAAGGTACTTTATTATCCCCATTTTACAGATGAGGAAACTGAGGCATACAGACTTGGCCAAGGTCACACACCTAGTAAATACCTGAGGTCACATTTGAATTCAGGTCATCTGGCCCAGAGTTCTGTGCACTATGCCACCTAGCTGCCCAGGACAATTTTTATGCGTTTTGTTGGAAGGACAATCTTTTCATGAAGGTAACCCAGAGTCTTATATACTCATGATCATATGTATAATAATATGGAAGCAGCTATGATAGATGAATATCTCAGATGCAGTTAGAAGCTAGGTATTTGATAAAATGGTCCAAGTCTGGAAGTTTCCCTTTCTTTAAATGCATACAGGGTTGAGGTTAGGGAGGTGGTAGTATGATCTATATTTTTTCTCGTTTGGTTGTTTTTAATCTATCTAGTAATGGAGGAAAGATAGATTCCCAGTAAGATCTCATTTTAAGGATAATTCTTTTACAGTATGATTTTTTTTTTTATAAGTTCAACTGTTTTTTCAGTAATTTCTGGATTTGTTTTATTCTTATGATTGACTATGTTCTGAGGCTTCTTTGTTAAAAGTCAGATCTAAGATCTTCACTAATTCATTCTGACCCATTATAGCTCCACACAATGAGGATGTAGAATCTACAGAGCCCATGTTCCTTGCTCCTTCTCTGAACAAACAACCAGACAATTGACTGAACCCACCAATTTTTGTCTTCTCATCCAGCCATTTCAAGATCAGGGACTTATTTTATTTGATTGAAATAGCAAATAGACAATAAAACAAAATGAGGTGTGTCAAGATTAAGTTATGGCACCATACAATACCAAATAATTGAAGGCTTTTCCAGAGAAGCCCAGAGAAACAATGCTATCCAAAAACTGTGCTATCCAGAAGTCTACGAGTTGGAGGGAATCTCTGAATTATAATCCTAATCCAGATGACTCATTTGGCAAGAGAAATTGCATAGAAAGTCTGTGTCTCGATTTCCCCTCTGAAGTCAAAGGAATAAAGGAAGTTTCACAATGAAACAGTCTATTAATTTACCTGCCAGGTGTGTTGGGGAAAATGTCAAACACTTATACTATACAAACAATATTATACCTAGATGCTAAAAAGCACACATTTTGAGCCAGAGGATGAAATGAGTGCTCAGTCAACAATATTTATCAGGTGCGTACTGTGTACAGTATCCCATGCTGGTTTTCCTTTATATTTGCACTGTCCCCTCTGAGCATGAATAAACAGTATGCTGGATTTATTAAACAATAAAATCTGGTAATAATTACCTCTCTCCCCATGGAAAGCATGGGACTGGGCCACATAGGGTTGTTGCACTGTTAATAACCCCAAAGAGGATGAATGCTGGGGATTCAGAGCAGTAGGTGGCAAGAGTGCTAACAGATTTTGTCCATATAAACCTTTCCTCTAAGAGCTCTAAGAGATTTGAAAAATGATTTCATTGGTCACTCGAGGCCATGATGGTGATTTGGTACCAGGTTTGAGGTATCTTTGAAAAGTAGACAACCCAAACTCTCATAATATTGGGCTTTTAGGCCAGTGGCTTACTATCATACCCTTCTTCTTCCTGTAAAAGTCTCAGAGAAGTAAACCATAACACATAAATACCCAATTATCTTCTTAGGTAGCCCAGTCCTTTTTAAAGTTCAGAAACCAGGGCACAGAGAGAAAAATTACTTACTCAGGTTCCTAGGGATAAGAGGAAGGGAAGGGAATAAACATTTATATGGTGTCCTCTATGTGCCAGATACTAGGCTAAGAGCTTTGCAAATATTATCTCATTTGATCCTCACAACCCTGGGAGATAGATGCTGCCCTTATCCCCATTTTACAGTTGAGGAAACTGAGGCAGATAGCAGTTAAACAACTTGTCTACAATCTCACAGCTAGTAAATATCTGAGGGTATATATGAACTCCCATCTTCCTGACTTCTTTGTCCACATGATAAGAAAACAGGACCCATTAAAAAAAAGACCCTGATGTTGGGAAAGATTGAAGGCAAAAGGAGAAGGGAACAGCAGAGGATGAAATGGATAGATAGTGCCGTGGTAGTAATGAACACGAATTTGGACAAATGTTGGAAGATAGTGGAGGACAGAAGAACCTGGCATGCTATGGTCCATGGGGTCACAAAGAGTCAGAGAGGCTAGAACAACTTCCTGGTTCTAGACCCAGAACCTAGCTGCCTCCATAAGGATAAAGACTAGACCTGAAATTCCACTAGCAGAAGAAACCCCTAGGTGAACCTCTTCTAATGAAGCAGGTCAGTACCATGTCTTCAACTTGTAGACTTAGAAAGTTATGGGACCTTCCTAGGACCACACAGTCAGTATGTGTCAGAGGCAGAACATAGGTCCAGGTCTTTCTGGCTCTGAGGTCACCTCTTTATAATACACTGGGCATCTTGAACTGGATGTTCAATACATTTTAAATTCAACGTATCCATGGAACTCATTATCTTCTACCACCACTCCCTCCACCCAAGTTTTCCCTCTTCCTAACTTCTCTTGAAGATATCTCCATCCTCTCAATCACCCAGGCCCAAAACCTAGATGTCATCCTCATCTTTTCTTTCTCAATGCCCTCTCCCCATATCCAGTCAGTTGTCAAGTTCTGTTATTTCTACCTTTGTAATATCTCTTACATTCCTCTTCTCTCCCTGGTGCAGGCCCTCATCATCTGATACTTGGACTATGTATTACAACAACCTGCTGGTTGGTCTCCCTACCTCAAGGCTCTTCCCCATTCCAATCCATTCTCCACTCGGGTGTCGAATTGATCATCCTAAAATCTAAATATGACCATGGCATCTCCCCTCTACCACCAAACTTCATCCCTATTCAATAAATATCAGTGTCTTCTGATTACCTCAAGGATCAAATGTAAATTTTCTATTTAAACACCCCTCTTCCTACCCTTTCTGTCTTCTTGTACCCTCCACATATTCTGCAATCCAGTGACACTGGTCTCCTTTTGATTCCTTACACAATTTACACCATCTCCTAATTGAATGTTTTCACTGGCTGCCCCCATGTGTGGAATTCTTTCCCTCCTCATCTCTGCTTCCTGGCTTTCCTGACTTCCTTCAAGTCTCAGCTAAAGTTTTACCTTCTACAAGAAGCCTTTCCCAGGCCTCCTTAATCTTAATGATTTCCCTCTGAGTCTATCCCCAGTTTATCCTGTACACAATCAGTCCTGTCATAATGAGACATATACATTCCCCAAAAGTACTGTGCAATGCAAAATCACACAATTAAAACCACAGAGTTTATGGAGAAAATGAGGTTAGGAACACAACACTTAAGGACTTCGTTATTAGTGTATTAAAAGAAAAGATAGGAACCTAATGCAAATGGTAGCACAGTTTGAAACATGCTAAATATAAAATACATGAATTTTTATACATGTTAAATAAGAATTACATGAATATAAGAAATAGTGGCCGCATTTCTGGGTCCAAGGCCACTGGGCTTCTGTTTGGAAGCTAAGGAGGAAGGAGGTGAAGATGGTGTGGATCAGCCCTTCTCCATTCACAGCCTCTACTGCTCCAGAAGTAAATATGGTACTTTATCTTGAGAAAGACTTGGAGTTTGCTTGTGGAAGTGGCCACTGCCAAGGTTACTGCTTGTGAGTTACTGTGAAGCAATATAATTTTCTGTATTCTGGCTACTTCTCACAGAAGAAATCAAGCAGAAGCTAACTTGGAATTTGAGTTATACTCAAAATGTTTCCTAATATCTCAATCACACTAGAACAAATTCACTTTTTCGAAACGCTCTTGAAGGCAGAAATAGCCATGTATCTTGTATGTACACAGTGGTTTGCATGTTGTTTCTCATTAGACCATGAGTTTTTTGAGAGCAAGGACTAATTTTTGCCCCTCTTTGTATTCCCTGCACTTAGCATGGTGCCTGGCACGTAGTAGATACTTAATAAATGGTTGACCAAGTGACTGCCTCTCATAATCTGTAAGGAAACATATTCATGCATAATCTGTAAGGAAAACCTAAATTTTCTTACTTTTACTTCAGGGAATGTATATTAAAAGTCATTTACTCTTATCAAGTAGCTCTTTTGGTTTAGGTGGCAGAACATGTATTCTTCCTTAACTCTAGGTTCCATCAATCATATCTTGTGATGTGAGTAATGTAAGAAAGGTCAGTGTAGGGGTTTCATCTGGGTTTTTTTTTAGGAAAATTTGTATGATAAAAATTCAGTTATAACTTAGTTCAAATGGTTTACTCTCAATGGATAGAGAAATAGTCTTACTTTCAGATTAGAGGTAATTAATTTGTGATAATAAAGTCAAGGAGAGGGGTTTATGTGGCAGGTCTTTCTTTATTTTGCAGGATTTAAACTAAAAGTCTTCCGAGAGCCCTTGGATCACATTTGAAATGAAATATCCCATGAGAAAAGGACACAAGGAAAAGTGACTCTGTATGAAGAAGGAACATTAAGATTTTTTTTTCCCCATCAGTCAAGGGTTTCTAAAAACAGGAACTTCAGTCCCAAGTGAATCGATCAATAACAGCGATAATTTAACAGAATTCAAGAGGTTATCTCACATGACAGGCTAAATTTGTTCTTGGCTGTTTCTAGAAACTGATGGACAAACTCCATTTCCTTTTTTTCCAAGCTGAGCAGTTTCTTATGCATATCTTGGTGACAGTTCTAGAAAATCAGCAGTAGAGGAGAACAACTTGTAGAACTGTTCTTAAGTAATCAAATTAGCCCTTATTAAGCACCTATTGTATAGTTGCTGGGGATATGAATACAAAAAAAAATGAAATTATCCCTACTTGCATGGAGTTTACATTCCAATAGGGCAGAAAATATGTAAATATATATAGATAAATGGGATAGGAAAGGGAATAAGCCATCTATGGCATATTTACATGTATACATTTACTTACTTAAATTACACATTTTATATATTATATATATAATATGTGTGTATGTGTGCATATATATGTATATGTGTGTGTATGTGTGTGTGTAATCACCTGCAATGTACCAGATACTGTACTAAGAGCTTGTACAGATATCTCATTTGATAGTAACCTGGGAGGGAGGTGTTATTATTGTGTCCATTTTTATATTTTTGAAGAAACTGAGGCAAATAGAAGTCAAGGGACTTACCCAGGGTCACCCAGGTAGTAAGTGTCTGGGGCTGGATTTGAACTCAGGTGTTCCAGATTCTAGCCCCTGAGTTCTATCCATTGTGCTACCAGATGTCTCTTACAACATAATTATCAAGTGGATAACTACAAATAAATAAAAATTAGTTAAATTCAAGGTAATTTGAGAAGAGGGGATGTGGCTCACATCACAAGACATGATTATCAATGGAGTCTAGAATTAAGGAAGAATACACATTCTGCCACCCAAACCAAAAGAGCTACTTGATAAGAGTAAATGACTTTTAATATACATCCCCTGAAGTAAAAGTAAGAAAATTTGGGTTTTGCTTACAGATTATGCAGTAACATGTGTGACCCTGAATGAGAAGCAATCACTGGGTCAGCAGGCTTGATGGAGAAGACAGTGCTAGAGTTGCATTTTGAAGGAAAAGAGAAACTCCGTGACCTGGAAGTTAGGAGGGAGGGCATTCCAGACATACAGGACATCCAGGTAGCATAATCACATATGAGAAACAGAAATTTAGTCAATCTGCCAAGATCATAGGGGAGAAATGGGGATACTGTAGGGCTGATCCAGGCGGGAGTTCAGTTTTTGGCTGAGATACTAGAATCTGAGAGCAAAGCATGACCCATGAGTATACACATCCCCCAAGGCAAGTCTGGTTTACATAAAACAACTATATTACAACTGTCAGGAAGCTCCTGGGGAGCCCCAGTATCACTTCCCCCACAGAAGGTCCAGAATATATATGCATTTTTTTTTACTACACCCATTTTTAGACTGAGGATTTCAACTACTTTTAGTCTTGGGACTTGACTTTTCTTCAGAGCACTACAAACCACAGGAAATGAAAGTGAGATAAACAAACTGCCGTTCTGGAGCGTTGGGCCTCTACAAACCTGTCTTTTTCCAGAAGTACAAAGATCCTGTTACATTCCTCTCGCAGTTAGAAAACTGACCAAGTTAACTGGGTTATTTTTCCTTATGAATCAAAGCAGTTGGAAAAGTTGAGAAAGCCAAATTCGGATCCCTGGGTTTAAATATACAGAAGTGCTACATAAGAGGTGGGGGGAAATGGATATCTACATACTGTTGGGGTTTTTAAACTTTTTTGGAAACAAGTGATTTCAGCACTTGAACATAATACTTTATCAGTCATTTCAAAAAGAAAAGTTTTTTATGAATGAGATTCTTAATTATGGCAAATGACAAGACTAGATCAAAAGAATTCAAGCACATTTCCTGTTTTTTAAACCCTTCCATAAGTATCCAGACAGCAGAATGTAGCAAGAAGGCAGATTGGTTCAATGGGAAGCATACTGGAACTGGTGCAGGAGTACCTAGGTTCAAATACCACCTCTGACACCAGGTCAGAGCTAGGTCCAAACTCCAGCTCTATTGCCCATGTTACCTCAGGCAGATCTCAATTTTTCTAGGCCTCATGTTCCTCTTGTACAGAAAGAAAGGGTTGAACTCAACCTGGGAGGTCCCTTCAGGTATCCAGTATATGACTATGAGTAAAAGCATCTGTTCTTGGAATCAGAAAATCAGGCTTGAGTCCCAGGTCTAACATTTGCTAAGTGACTTGGACAAATCTTTTATCATCTTGGGGTTTCAGTTTCCCTATCTGTAAAATGAGGATAATATTATTTGTGCTACCTAGTATTGAAAGGAAAATGCTATGTAGACTTTAAAGCAACATATAATTGTGAATTAGGTTTCTATTATCTAAAGTAGGGACTCCCAATTTTTTTTTAGCCCTTTGGTAGCCTGATGAAACCTATGGACCCCTTCTTAGAATAATGTTTTTAAATAATGAAAGAAAATGCAAAATTTCAGTTCAGAGTTTCATGAAAATAAAATTGTAATTTTTTTCTCTATACAAGTTCATTGACTATTTTAAATTTCCAGTTAAGAATCTCTGGTCTAAAGTAATATTTAGTCATTTCTCTGTGCAAAGAATTTTTCTCATCTAGACATAATCAAAGAGGAATCACAATATATGAAAAATGAGGAAGAAAATATGTAAATAGAGATAGATATGTACCTAGAACATATGATAGGAACTTGTGACTTTACTGGTACAAGAAACACCCAAGAAACACTTATTAGAAGAAACTTCTAATAAGCAGGGCAGCACCTTCTCTGCAACTTAAAAGTTTGGAGAGTTGGTTGGAATGATGAAAAGTTGAGTGAATTACCTAGGATCACACAGTCAGTCTACATCAGAGTTGGGACTTGGAATTAGGCCTTCTGGGATCCTAGGCTGGCTCTCCAACAACTGTTCCATGATAATAACTAAGCTATATTAACACCTACTATGTGCCAGGCTCTATGTTAAACGCTTTACAAATATTATCTCATTTGGTTTTTACAACCATCTTCCAAGGTAGATGGTGTTTTTATCCCCATTTTAACAGTTCAGAAAACCAAGGCAAAGGTTAAGTGATTTGCCTAGGGTAAAATAACTAGTAAGTATCCAAGGCTAGATTTGAACTCAGGTATTCCTGACTCCAGACCTGGTGCTCTATTCCATTATACCACTGCTTAATGCCAAGTTTTTTCTTATGTGATTTGATATTTGAGATTATTCATTGTTAGTAGCTCCTTTTCAGCTGGTCCCCAGTACAACTGGGAAATTGGCAAAGATTGTCTTTTGTATCTTCTGCCTCCTTACCAATGGTTCTTACCCCATTCCTGGTAGTCTCTGCACCCCATGTAATTACTTTTTTCCATCCTCTGAGAACTAGCCTATTTCCAGTTCCTGCTCTCTAGCTAGCCTCCATTACCTCCCCCCTCATGCACACACTCTTCATCATGCATGTCCTGGATCAGTCCTATATATCAATGTGAAAGAAACATGGTGTCCAGAAAGATTAGAAGAAAAGAAAAAGTTACTAAAGAAGTAAGGAAAAAGGAAAAATTTCTAGTTATAGTTAAGGAAGGAAAGAATATGTAAAAGTAATTTTTAAAATATTCTTTATAATTATGAATTTTCAAGAAACAGAAGCATCCTAAAATACAAAGAACTAAAAGAGAATTATACATGAAACTGTGGATTTCTATAATGTGACTTAGTTTTTAAGTACCTGTCCCTTTCTAAACTTATTCCCTTTGTGTATTTTTAATGATAAATGATGTCTTTCTTTGTCCTATTATTTTCAGCGGAACTCTCACATTTTGAATCTATTCTGGGATCAGTCTACTCTTTGATGAGTGTGGAAGAGCTTTATAACTAGCACTGAGATGCCTCCTTAAGTGGGACATAGTTAAAATAGCCAAATCTAGCTTTCCTGTATTACTTTAACATATAAAACTCCCCTTACAAATACCTGGAGTAGAGGAGCAATTTATGTGGTAAGTGGGAACACCAGGAAGGCCTTCTTAGTCCCCAAAATACGTCTGTGACCAACCTATGATTAATGTTTGGAATTCCTCTAATACAAGGTGTTAAAGCACAGACTGGTAAAGCCTTATCAGCCACTTCACAGATACCGTCTTTATCAGCATAAAATAAAATGCATAGGATTACAAAGGAAACCAATTATATAGAAATACAATTATCAATTTTTTTAAATTTATGAACCCCCAGAAATCCATCCATTGGCCCTTCGTGAATCCATAGATTCCAGGTTAAGAACTCTTGCTTTAACAGGAATGAAGCTCTGTATTATAAAAAGCTAGACATATGACTTAAAATGAAAATCCCCCTAAGGATAGGCATGACCTTCATTAAAATAATTCATATCAAGTTATAAATGACTGACATTAAACCCTTTCTGATGCTATTTTTTATGGGGAGGGAAAATCCAAAGGGCACAGAGTATGCATGAGATGAGGGAATGGATACTACTTAGAAGGGAATAGACTACAGAAAAGGAGAAGGCAGGAAAATGCAAATGTGGCCTATTTTACACATCTAGGGTTGACTGCTGACATGAGATCAGTTCAAGCAATGCAGCATTAAATGGTGCCTCTTATTATTGGTCACTTTATCCTTTGAGCTAATGTGTATGTAGAGTTAGGAGAAAATAATAGCTGGTCTTCTGTGGCACTGGGTACTCTACTATAGGCAAGGCAATACATCCCTCAATCAGACCACAGTTTAATTATCAGAGAGATCATGTTGGCCCCCTTCCTTCTATGTCTCTAGAAATCTATGTCCCCTGTCCTCGACTGGTCACTGCCCTTTCAGTGACTCCTTCAAGTATAAATGACAGACCTCAGGATAGAATTTCAGGTATCTAAGGATTAGGTCATTAGCTAGTAGGAGCCAAATGACAGCCAACCAAAAACAACAACAAAGGGCCATTTCCAAATGGGTATGACTTGGGCTTTTATGGGTCCTTTTACAGCTTATTTTTTGTCTCAATTTATAGTATTTTGCTCTCAGCTTTTAAGTACTTTTATTCACCTTGGTCTTGGATGAATACAAATCATAAAACTTGAAGGCACACTAAGGAAATTATATAAGACTTTGGGGGAAAATTTTGAGTAGAGTATGTGTTCCATCTCAGTCCAAAGATCAATAGACTTAATGCTACATTGGGATGCTTGTCTTCAAGTGCCTGAAATGCCTACCTGGGGGTTGCTAAGAGGAATGATCAGATAACACTGAGAAACACCATTTAAACAAGTTATTTATGCATATGACCAGAATTTAAAAGAAACCAGGCACAACTTAAAGAAAATTGGGTTGATGCAACCGGCTCTGCATGGCCCCCAGAGCTGCTTTGGAGAATCAGCAAAGATACCACTCTGCATTGTAACAAAAGACAAGTTAGAAATTGTCTCCCCTTTCTTGTTCCTTCCTTATTGATTTTCAAGAGAATTTGTGTTTGTGGGGAAATAGTGGCAATTAGATGCCAAGATTATTTTAGCCAGCTGAATGAAGTTGAAAATATCAGAAGAAAGTGGGTTGTAAAAGAAAATGAATACTTTTGGCAAAAATAAATGTTAAGGTCCTCAAAATTCAGAAACCTGGAAGACTTAAAAATTTCAGTTTCTTGTTTTAATGCTTTACAGATTGCTTCAGAAAATCAGCTCACACTTAAGAAAAGTTTGCATGAGAAGTCACAAAATCATAGTTCTCCATTCTAAAGCTAACGCCCATCTGGTACTGTGCCATGGGGACATTTGGCTTGTATAAAATAGTATTATGCAGCAGTAAATCGCAAAAATTCTATTAGCTGCAAAACTTATATTGCCTGTCTCCCAGGTACCAATAATATTTCCCGTTATCTCTTAGCCTAAGGAGTAGAAACTAGGGTATACGTCCTGAAGGGTAGTACTTGTAACAATTTTAAGTGATGTCCTGCTCAGTTGTTCACCCTACCAACCACTTAAAACTGGCTCCCATTCATAGTCCCTACCCCGACAGAGCCTTTGAAAGTCAGTAAGTCCCCAAACACATTAAAACAAAACACCAGTAGTCAGCTCAGCACCTTGACTTTCAAAGGTCAACCTTTGTCCTCACCATATTAGGTTGATTAAGAGAGTATGAGGTAGTTAGTGGTGCAGTGGATAGAGTGCTGGGCCTGGAGTCAGAAAGACTCATCTTCCTGAGTTCTAATCTGGCCTTAGACACTTACTAGCTGTGTGACCCTGGGCAAGTCATGTAACTGTCTGCCTCAGTTTCCTCATCTGTAAAATGAGTTAGAGAAGGAAATGGCAAACCACCCCAGTATCTCAGCCAAGAAAATCCCAAGTGGGGTCAGGAAGAATCAGACACAACTAAAAAAATAAGTGAAGGGAAGAGAGTATGAGTCTTTGTTTACAGCACGTATTCTTTGATAACTCCCATTCAGCACTGATTTCCATGAAAAGCAGAGGAAAAAGATTTAGAAAGGAGAGGTAAAAGGCATTAAGACTTTGCCTTTTCTAACATTAGGTCCATTTGAGCAGGGATTATTTTCATGACAGTATTATCATTAATGGACTTAATGATAAACAAATTTATAAATTTGCCGCCTGTAAAGCATTATACTAAGACGATCTAAAACAGTAATAATAACTAACACTAACAAAAGCTTACGTTGATATATATAGATATATATTGCTTTAAAGTTTACAAATAGGATCTCATTTTTTCTTCATAATCATGGGCAATAGGGGCAATTATTGTGCCCAATTTACAGATAGGAAACTTAAGCAGGCAGAGGTTAAGTGACTTGCCCAGGGTCACACAGCAAGTAAGTATTTGAGGCAAGATTTGACCTTGGCTTCGGATTCTAAGTTTAACTCTCTCTCTCTCTCTCTCTCTCTCTCTCTCTCTCTCTCTCTCTCTCTCTCTCTCTCTCTCTCTCTCTCTCTCTCTCTCTCCCTCTCCCTCTCCCTCTCCCTCTCCCTCTCCCTCTCCCTCTCCCTCTCCCTCTGTCTCTCCTGCCATCTGTTTCTCTCTGTTTCTCTGTCTGTCTCTGTCTCTCTCTGTTTCTCTCTGTCTCTCTCTCTCCACTTAATAGCAAAGCTACATCTTCAACTGTATAAGTAAAAAAAAAACTTTTTCAGCAAAATTGCATCACAAATTATGCTTTTTACTTCAACAGCTAACTTGTATTAGTTATTTTAATACTAAACTCTTCCATCAAACTCTTACAAGCAGCTTTTCTTAGCCAAAGAACGCAGTCATTTTTTCCTGAAAATAACAATTTTCTGCATCGCAACCAAACGAATCCAGATCTCATGCCTGGAATGTATCACAGCTGTAGCACTTCTGATCACACGTCACCAACCATATTAGAAAAGCACAGACTCTCTTTTGTGAGCTGCAAAGCTATTATCTGCTCTAGATCCTACAACAAGACATTGCAGTCAGGAAAGGAATGATAGGCCCCATTTATCGTACTCTACCTGTTGTAACCTTATGTTCCACCACGAGACAATGAGGTTCTCCTTGTATTTCTTCTTCTCCCTGTAAAGTTCCAGCCCCATCAAAAGAGAAAGAGAAGAAAGACAGGTAGAAGAGAGAGAAACAGATAAGAGAGAGAAAGAGAAAGAAAGAGAATTAATAGAACATTCACTTATAATTTATACAGTCATATTAATCAGCAAAGGCTAAAGGCCCCAGAGAAAACCAGTCTTAAAAGGGGAACGAATAATACTTACTAATTTATTCAATATAATAATTCACCCAAAGCTGGCTTAAATTTTTTAATGTTCTTGGGTAATATTGGCACTTTCTCACTAATAAAGCTAATACATTTTATCATTGAGATTCACAAATGACTTTTTTTAGTTAAAAGTGAATTAATTGATTTCACTAAGCCATCTTCAGTATGAATTCACAAGGTATTTATTTGGCATGTATCATAAACATAGGCATTTACCAGAAGTCAAAAAACCCACTGAAGTGTTTCATCTTTGGGAGCTAGTTTTTCTCAAGATTTGTCCTTTGTTTTTAGAACCGGCATTGTCGTCAATGAAGTATTATTGGCACAGACGTGTTAGGTAAGTGAGCTCTGTGTCCAATTATCTCAAATTTATAAGCTAATGGTGACTTTATGGAAAATTGCTTCCAAAATTACATCACTATAAAAAGTGTGCATTACCCCAAGGATATATAAATTATAGGACAGCCACATCCCATAGAAACAGAATGCACTGAATAATGTAATATTTCAATAAGGCCCAAAGGGATAGTCTGTGATTAAAGCGTGGTTTCTGTTTATAAAGGAACTGCAGGACAGTCTCACTGGATTCCAGGATAATAAAAATTAAATTGCTTCACAGATGGCAAGATTCAACCCTTTGGAAGAACAAGATGACATACAATCTTATTATGCTTTCCTTTGCTTTGGATATCAAATAGAATTACTAAAAGATCAACCAATTAGACTTCCTTCAAATGTATTGATTGCTTTGTCTTTCACTGTCCCTCTCCAAATATTCTGATTGATTAGTAAGGGTTGTTAAAAACTGAGATAGACACTTAAGGATGAAATGATCTGTATTGCTCTTTCCTGGAAAACTTTTAGCACAAAATTAACTATTCTCTTTGAGAGTGTTACTGTTAGATAATATGGTATTCATGGCTTCTTGAAGTTCCTTCATTCTCTAAGATGACATTTGATTTAAAAAAAATTTGTTAAAGAGTGGCATACTAGTCAGAGTTGGCCTCAGAGTCAATGAGAAGAGTTCAAATCCTGCCTCTGACATGTCCTAGCTGTCACACACACACACACACACACACACACACACACACACACACACACACACACACACACACACACACACACACACCCCGTAGAATCTTAGAGCAGGAAGGGATCTTAGAAGCCACTCAGTCTACAACATCCCCAAGATGTAGGTATCCAGTCTTGGCTTGGAGACATCTTGTGAAGGGGAAACAACTACCTTCTAAAGCAGCTGGTTACCGTTTTGGGTGGTTCTGTTAGGGATTTCTTCCTTAGTCAACTATAAATCTCCCTTTCTGAAAGATGTTCTCAGTTCTGCCCTTTAGAGTTACTCAGAACAAGAAGACACCTATCATATGCTACCTACATCTTCCAATGATACTCACAGAGCATGGTTGCAAATTCCCCTCAACATTTTGGTTGTCTTCCTTTGGACACATTTCATCTTATCTTATGTCCTTCCTAAAATATGATTCCCTAGAAATGAGCAAAATGTGGTTTCCCCAGGACAGTTTCTATGACTCCCTTCATGCAACCCAAGGTTTATTTCCCTTTTTTTGCTTCCATATTATACTGTTACTACATTCTACTTTAATTCTGTTAAAAACCCCAGGTGGCCGGAACTATTGCTTAATCATGTCTCCCCTACCTTGGACTTGTCAATATGATTTTTAAATATAATATAGGACTTTACACTTATCTCTAAAGCATTTAATCATATTAATTTTGACTAATCATTCTAGCCAGCTGAGATCTTTTTGAAAACTAACCCTATCATCCAATTTGTCTGTTATCTCTTCCAGCTTTAACACATCTGCAAAATAATCAGTCTGCCATATGACTTAATCCAGGTCAATTAACAAAACATTGAAAAGTACAGAGTCAAGGACCTAGTGGGAGGCATTCCATTAGCACTCTCCCTCCAAGCTACTTTTTCCTGACCACTCATCACTACTCAATGTCAATTTTAAACTCACTTATCATCATTTAAACTACATTATTTTTTATCTCACCCAAAACAATAGCATGTGAAACTTCATCAATTTTTTTTCTAAATCTAGTTAACCTGTATCTATAATATTTCCCTGGTCTACCTGCCAAAAAAAGAAAATTGGGTTAGTCCTGTATATCTTATTTAACTTGGTTTTTTTTTTTAAGTTTATTGATGCCTTTTGTTTTTACATGACAGTTATTTATAGATGTGTCCTTTCTACTGTACAAAATACTCTACTGCCTAACGCTGTGCATTTCCCTCTAGCTTTCCCTCTTCATTGCTCTTTGCTGCCCTGGCTTTCTTCAAGGCCTCACTACATCTTCTGTAAACTTTTCCCAAGCCCCTTTCCTCTAGTGCATTACTTCCAATTTATCCTGTTTGTATTTTGGTTGCATATTGTTTTTTCCACTAAATAAACTGTGAGCTCATTGAGAGCAGGCGCGGTTTTTTGCCTTTCTTTTTATCTCCAGTGCTTACCACAATACCTGGCACACTGTAGGGGCTTAACAAATGCTTGTTGACTGTTGACTGACTAATTGTCCCCCTAATGAATTTTCCCTTGTAAGAAAGAAAAATATTTCTGCAGAACAAGCTGACTCAACTACCACATCTGACCTTGCAGTCAGCATTCCGTAGCCATAGTCCCCCACCTCTCCAAGGTCCAGCTCTTCATGTCTTCTCCAGGACCAGGATGAATCATTACAATTACATGTATGATGCTTTGTGTTAGTGATCTTTTTATTTACATGATTGAAGTCACTGCATATATTGTTTTCCTGATTCTTACTTTATTGTAGCATTTCATATATATCTTCCAATGATTCCCTGAGTTCCTCTTATTCCTCACTTCTTATATACAATAGTATTCCATTGAATTCATATACTATAGCTTTTTTTAACTATTCCCCAATTAAAGGGTATATGCTTTGTTTTCAGGTTTTTTCCTACAGTGAAAAAATACTATGAATATTTATATAGATATAGATGCATGTATACATACATATGTATACACTTATATGCATATTTATATATTTTATATGTGTATGTATGCAAATATATGCATGTGTATGACTAGATCATTCCAAGAAGTCACTATTCATACATATACACATAACATGTACATATGTATGTGTGTGAGTATGTATGTGCGCATATGTATTTTTGTGGTTGTTCAATTATTTTTCAATACAACTCTTTGTGACCCCATTTGGGATTTTCTTTGCGAAGATATTGGAGTAGTTTGCCATTTCCTTCTTCAGCTCATTTTATAGGTGAGGAAACTGACACAGCTAGTAAGTGTCAGAGACCAGATTTGAACTAGGTTTTCTTGACTCCAGACACAGCTCTCTGTACACACACACACACACACACACACACACACACACACACACACATACACACACCAGTCTTTGCTGTGTATACCCTACAATGGTATCTCTGGGTTAACAGGTGTGAACGGTGAATTTCCTTGGAATGATCTACTTTTTTTTTTTTTAAGCATATTTGCTTGCTGTGATCATCCTTTCCTTTCTATGTATTCACAAGCCATTTCTATAAACATACTGTATTGATTCTAGAATTTTGCCAGCTATTGAACAAGCAGATCTCACTCTCTTTTCTCTTCTCCCATCCTGTGGCACTACTCCTGTTCTCCACTATCTTTCAAAAACCATGAGACAGCTCAGAAACCACCTCCTCTAGCTCTTTCAGTTTCCTGATATTTCCCTTATCTTGTCCCATCTTAGACCAGCACACCACTTCCAGGCTATCATTGTAAGGTCACTGTAGCTCCAGGCTCCACCTCCCTCTGTAACTGAAAGTCCCATTCCATGCGCCTGGGCTCTGACTGATGACCATTCATCTTGTGTTGCCCCAGTTTCAGGTCTGCTACTTCCCAATTATCTCCATGTCATGTCATACTGCCCCACCTCCTCTGTCCTTCTTCTGTCTTGCCTACTTTCCAACTCTAGCACTTAGAACAGGATATAATCAGTACCACCATGTAATGACATGTCAATCAACTGTCCACTGACTACAATCAGCATTCCCTCTGACTTTCCTGTCCAAAATACTACCACTCGCCAATGTATATTGTTTTTCACTTTAGAGTGTAAATTCCTTGAAAGACTGTTTTGCTTGCTCCTTTTTGTATACCCAGCACTTAAGTGTTTTGCCATTCATTCACTCACTCACTCACTCATTCATTCATTCATTCATTCATTCATTCATTCATCCATGTAGTTCACTTGGGCCTCATCATGTGAATGTATTAGAGATGAGGTGCTCTCTTGCCATCTAACTTATCTTGGTTTCCAGCATAGGAACATTGTAAAGTGACAAGTTAAGGAAAGAAAGTTAATTTCCAGTTGGGGGAGTGGGGTGGGGAATCAATGAAGGATGACAGGAGAATGTAAGGTGGTGTCTGAGCTGAGTTTCAAAGGCTAGATGAACTTCTTCTTGCTGACTTTTTCACAGAAAAATTAAAATAAAATTAAATAGTTATTTAATTTTTTAAAAAATTCTGGCCATGTTATCTTCATATCTGCATGTTTAATTATGCCTGAAGGGCAGAAATAGAATCCAAAAAGATCTTGAGAGACAAGAATGATGAAACTAACAAAATGAAACTGAACAGGGATAAATGCAAAGTCCTGTGTTTAGATTAAAAAAAAATTCAGTGCCCATAAACAGAATTGGGGAGAAATAACTGAAAAGTAACTCATGAGAAAACTAAAGACATGATATTTGCCACACATTTGGCATGAAGCGACAGCCAAAAGGGCTAATGTTGTCTCAGACTGACTGTATTCATAGAAATGTGGTATCCAGTGTCTAAGAAAGGGGTAGCCCCACTGCCCTCCTGGCTAGGCTACATTTACAGTAATGTTTTTGGTTCTGGGGACCATACTTGAGAGGCTAAATTGGCAAGCTAAAGAGTGACCAGGATTGGAAAGGGGACTTCAAAGCATGGCACACAATGATTAGCTGAAGGAACTGAAGACTTTTAGCCAGGAAAAAGGAAGACCAAGGAGACATGATAAGAGTCCCCAAATCTTTAAAGAGTAAATATGTGGATGAGAGATTAGTAGACATTATGTTTGGAGTCAAAGGGCAGAAGTGGTACCAAATGACTGAAAGTTATAGAACGTCTGATGTAGGTTCCACATAAGGAAAAATATACTGTCTAAGAATTAGAATTGTGCAAAAATAGAATGAGTTGCCTGTGAGAAAGTCAGTTTCCAGTCATTAGAGATTGTCAAGCAGTGGGAGGAGAATTATGTGTTAAGGTTTACCTAGGATTAACACCTCCTCCCTGCCCAACCCAGTCCACCTCCTGTGTTCCTACTCACCTGCTGCTGAAATATGCTGGAGGAAGACTCATCACCATGCCAACGGAATCCATGACAGGTTTGTTACCTAATCTCATCTGGACCTTTAACTCAATCATTCTCCTCTTTCCTAATTGCCTCTTGTTTACAATTCCCCCATTGGCTGATCCAAACCTCTCTCCAAGCCTCCCATACTGCTGCTTTCACCTTTCTCCCAGCACAGGACACCAACTTGTATTTTACTCTAAAAGCACAGGCCACTGACCAGCAGTCTCTCTGCTCCCCTCTTCTATACCTGAAAACTCTTGTGATCATTCCTATTCCATTGGAATCAAATACCAAATCAAATCTCAAACTCCTGTCTTGGCAATGAAAGACCCGCACTGTCTCTCCGCAGTCTATTTTTCTTGCAATCTCTTCTCTCTTCTATACCTGAAAACCCTTGTCATTATCTCTATACAGCTAAGATCAAATACAAAAATCCCCTGCTTGACACTGAAAGTGCTGCTCAATCTCTCTCCAGTCTATTTTTCCTGGTTTATGGACACATTTTTTCTCATCATGAACTCTTTTGAAAGTCACTGGTCCTGTTGCCCTTTCTCACACACAGCATTTCATCTTCCATCTCCATCCCTTTGCAAAGGCTGTGCCTGGATGTTTTCACCATGTGCTTCCAATTTATCTCCAGCCTCAAAGCTCCAATTTCAAAGCTTGGGTGTAGCTTCCTCCTTGAAGCCTTTCTTAATTCCCAATAGCAGCTAGTGCCCCACCTCATTCTTTTGTTTTTACCGCCTGTTTGTGTTATTTCCCCTAATCCTGTGTAAACACCTTCAGGATAGGACCTATTTTATTTTTGCCTTTGTATTCTCAGTACCTAGCACAGTAGCTAGCACATAGTACAAGCTTAATATTTGATTGATTGATTGTGGCTGCTGTAGACAGCATTCAAGATTTGATAGGTGCTGGATTTGAGGATATCTGAGATCTGTTTCAATTCCAAGTCTATGATTCTATGACTCACATGTCTCTGACAATATTCCTGCTTCAGTATATTAGCTTCACATTTGTTCTTTTTTCATGTGGCACCTAGAACAGCATCATGTGTACAGTGGTAGCTAACAAATCATGTGTGAGAGTGGTGATGAATACACAGCATGATCTCTGAGCAAAATTTGGGAAAACCACTGTCAGTGTTCCTGCGTGGTGCTTTGTTGTAACTACGCCCTAAATGTCATGGGGTGGGGGTGTTAAAGAGTAGCCTTAAAGAAATGACCAGGGGGTCCAACTGAGCTTGCTTTTCCTATGATCTGCCTGGCTGATTTGGTTTATGATACTAACTCAGCTTATTACTCATGCCTTTAAAAGAAATTTAATAGCATAACCTCACTTTTGGCATTATAAGTCATTGTCATGAACATAGCTTGGGATCTTGTTTTGTAATATTTGGTAGTTCACTCAAGGAAAACATGCTTGTTAAAGGAAAGGAGTCTTATCAGGCAGTTTAACCTAGAAGTTGGTAGAACACTAGACCAAGAATAAGGAAACCTGTTGCATCTTTGTTACAGATTTTCTTTGTGGCTATGGAAAAGTCACTGAATCTCTTAATATTCTAGTTTCTTCCATTTATAAAATGTATTAATTAATTAATCAATAACATTTATTATCAATCTGTTATGTGCCAGGCACTATCCTAGGTGATACAATGGAATATTCCCTGGAGGACTATTGAGGAGCTTACATTTGATGGCAGAGTAGGGGAAAAGCAGGAAATGGAACTAGATTTTGGAAAGGGTGATATGATTATCTTTAAGACTGGAATAACTTTAAATAGTGTACTAGAAAATCCTGGTTACTAAGTGAAAGGGAGTCCTTGGATGTCCAAAATAGAACTCATTATTCCCATCTCAAACCCAACCATCTTCCAAATTCCCTTTTTCTGTTGAAAACATCACCATTCTTCCAGTCTTCCAGGTTCATAGCAGTGCTCTCTTCCTCATCCCACGTATCCAATCAGTTGCCAAATCTTGCCACCACTATTTCCACAGCATCTCATATGTCTGATCCCCATTCTCCTCTCACATAGTTACCACCTTAGTATAAGCCCTCCTCACCTCTCACCAGAAAATTGCCACAGCCTCCTAAGTGGTCTCTTCACCTCAAGCCTCTCACCACACCAGTCCATCCTACAAACTGCTGTCAAAGTAATTTTCCTTACTCACAGATCTGACCATTCAAACCCCTATTCCATCAACTCCATTCACTTCCTATTCCCTCTAGATTCAAAGATAAATGCCACTGTTTAGCTTTTAAAGCTCATCTCAACTTTTCCCCAAGCTTGCTCTCTCTGTCTGTCTCTGTCTCTGTCTCTGTCTCTCTCTCACTCTCTTTCTCTCTCATTTCTTTGTACATTTTCCCCATTCCCACACTCCACAGTCCAGATAAACTGACTTTATTCCTTATACATGACACTTCATATCCAAGCTCTTTGTCCTGGCTGTTTGGCACTCCCTCCTCATTTCTTCCTTCTAGAATCCCTCTCAATCAATCAATCAGTATTTTTTAAGCTCTTACTATGTGCCAGCCACTGTGCTAGGCACTGGGGATACTAGTACAGACAATGAAACAATCGTTACTCACAAGGATCTTACATTCTGATGGGGGAGACTACAAGAATACATATACAAATCTACTGTCAAGATATTAGGAGACATCCTGTCATAAAGAGCTAAGGCCTACCAAGTAGGCTGCGTGCACTCTGGGCTTGGCATAACAACAATCCTTTGCGCTCACCCTCTGGATGATCTCACCCTCTAGCCAAATCACATAATCACTGTGTTGCTTTGACCAGCACTCTAAGCTCAGACAAGTACCCATGTTCCAGTCAAAATTTGTCAAATCAAAACTTGTCTCATTGTTGCTGGTCACCCCTTTGTCAGGGCTGCGGCAGACTGTGTAGCCATTGGCATAAGTATTAAAATCTTCCCACATTGCCTCTGGTCCCCCCACAAGGGGCAGAGCCCACAAGCACGTAAGCCATTTCCCTCACTTTGAAATTAAACCTCCGTTTGACTCCTGACTCTCCTGCCACTGGTCTGCTCTGTTCAGCTCTGGCTATCCACAGGTTAGAGGCTGCTTTGGTCTGGTTGACTCTATTGACCATGAATGTAAAGTGACTAAATGCAAATGTATACAAAATAGTTCAACATAAGATAGCTTGGGAGGGAGGACACTAGAGGGAGTAGGCATGTTTTCATGCAAACAATGATGCTTAAGTTGCAAGAGTGACTTTTATGAGGTAGAGGAAACAAAGGAGTGTATTCTAGTCAGATGGGATGACCAGGCACCAACACAAAAGAAGGAATATCTTGTACGTATGTATGTGTGTGTGTCACGTATGCCATTTTGACTGAATTTCAGAGCACAGGAGTTACAGTAATGTCCAATGAGTCTAGAGAGAGATTGGGGGAAGGTTGTATGAGGCTTTAAGAGCTAAACAGAATTTATATTTTATCCCAGAGACACTAAGAAGCAACCAGAGTTGTTTGAGTGAGGAATTCACTTGGTGAGAGTGACTGAGGAAAATTACTCTGACAACAGTGTATAGGCTAGACTGGAGTGGTGGGAAACTTGAGATAGGAGAGATCGATTAGCAGGCTATTGCAGCAATCTAAGTGAGAGCTGAAGAGGACCTGAGCTAAGATGGTAGCTGTGTGAGTGGAGAGAAGGGTTTGTAGGCAACAGATGTTAGGAAGGTAAAAAGAGTAAGATTTGGTCATTAACTGGATAGGTGGGTGAAGGAGAGTGAGGAGTTCAAGAGATCTTTACAGAAATAGGCACATTAGAAAGAGGGGAGGGTTTGGGGAGAAAGAAAATGAGTTTAATTTTAAACATATTGAGATGAACTGTATGTCTCTTAGACATACAATTTGAAAGAGATTCAAGGTAATTATAGAAGGGATGGGGAAAGATTTCATGTAGAAGGTGATATTTGAGTTAAGATAAAAGAATTTTAAGAGATAAGGAGAGAGATAATTTCAGGCATGAGGGGGCAGCAAGTGCAAAGGCATGGAGGTGGGAGATGAGCTTATGTTCTTATGCTCAGGAAGAGCAAGAAAAGCTGGTTTGACAGAACCACAGAGTTGGAGAAAAGGAGTAATGCATGATAATTACATTATCTTCATAACCCTATAAGGTAGGTATGACAAGTATTATTATCTCTCTTTTACCGAGGAGAAAAATGAGACTTGACAAGATACACTCATGGTAACACCCATAATTAGTATCGAAACTGGCATGCGAATTGACTCATATCTTCCTGGTTCCAAGACCATCACCCTATTGACTTTTCTTGCCTGCCTCCCATAAAAGATATTGTTAAGATTGTTTCTTGTTCTAGAATCCTGCAGATTTCTCTGGTGGTCTTGCCTGCATCCCTGTGATCACAGATGGGTGGCCAAAGATCCCAGTGTGCCATACCAAGCATTCTAGACACAAAAGTTCATTTAGTGAAATTTAAAACATATTTAGGTATCACAGGTTTAGAGAATGAACTCGGGACAACCTTCAAAAACTGTGTTAAGTAATGATAAATAAACTCACATTTTTACCAGGGATGAAAAGAAAGCACAGTTTAGATGAGAAACAAACAATTAAAAACAAATATTTGCCACACTAAAGATTAGGAAATCCAAGGAGCATTGTAAGCCTAGTGCTTTCAACAATTAATCACTATCACACGACGTATAGAGGTACAGAGGATCTCTTAGAATTCAGAGTTCTCTTAAATTTCATTGATGTTTCTCTTTGAATTAATATAGATAGACATGTGTAGGTCAAAACATTTTTAGCATTTGAAACTCATGGAATCTTTAAATACTAGTTGAACCATTTGGTGATCTGAAGCAGAGGCTTGTGTTTAGGATCACACCATCCTTGTTTGGAGACAGGCAATTTGCTTCCGTCTTTGTTGGTCTCCAAGCAGTCAATCTGTGACTAAAGTCAGGCAACTAAGTGGGCAGTACAGAAAAAAACAAAACACAGAAGCCTTCACTTTTCTGGCATGCTCAGAGAATAAATGAGCTGTGGGTGCTGGTAGAAAAATAACCTCCCTGTTGGGTTTTCAAACTTCCCTATTTCTGTCAAATGCTTCTCAAGGTTCACAACTTGGCCATTATTCTTGGACTCCTCATTCTCCCTCACCCCACCTATCCAATTCGTTGCCAAATCTTACTCTTTGTGCTTTCACATCTACTGCCACCACCCCCTTCTCTCCACTCATACAGCTACCATCTTAGTTCAGGCCCTCATCAGCTCCCACCTAGATTATTGCAATGGGGTCATGAAGAGAGGGACACAAATGAAATGACCGAAAAGCAACAAAGACTATTGCAATAGCTTGTTAATTGTTCCCTCCTATCTCAAATTTTTTACCACTTCAATCTAGCCTGTGTACAACCTGTAGCACCTACCTCAAAGAATTAATAAGAACTTATTCCTTAAAATGCTGTTATTTTAGTCAATTTTCAGTGGAACATATCACAGGCTTCCCTGCGTTCTTAAACAGAGTATACTGAATGTAATTCAATCCCTGTTTGATTATTGGGAGTTCTCACTATGAACAGGAAGTATTACATCTTTTTCAAGATACCTAATGAGGTATGCACGTTGTTTTCCCCTGTACTAGGTTATAGTAGAATGCTCTTCCTTGAGTTCATGGTCTGATTTTTTTATAGAGTTTTTAAATGTTTTGTTTCCTCCTCCTTTGTCAGGTTTACAGCTACTTCTTCTTGCTTCTGTCTATGCTGTTTCCCCACTGCTTCCTTCTAAACTGCTGCTCCTGATCTGTTCTCAGCTAGGAAACTAGTTAATCCAGTTCATTAGAATTTTGTGTGAACTCCATTTATTTATTCAAGTAGTTATTGATTAACCATTACATGCAAGATTCTGTTGAATAAGCATATATGAAAAGGTAGCTTGGGATAATGGAGAGCGAAGCCTAGGAGTGTCTTGGAATGGCTTTAACATTGTCTGCCGCAGTAACCTCCCAATGTTATAGGCAATTCTATAAGACTATAAATTGTGGGGCAGGTGCCCAAGGCAGTATAGTAGAAAGTTTTCTATATCAGTAAAACCATAGAGCTGTCCCTCCAACCCTCAAAAAAGAATAGATTCTGAGGGACCATTTGCTTCACTGAAGTCCATGAGTACATGAGCCTTATAGACCCAGTCCAATGACAAGTGCTTTAGCTAATCAACATCTCCCCCCCACACCTCCTTCTAGTCTCTGGATGATTAAAGGCAACCTTTTTGAATGACTTTCATTATTAGAAAACTTTTTTGTATTGAAACTAAAGCTGCTTAGTGGTCCGATGTGGTCTGATCAGGAAAGACTACAGGGGAACTATCACCTCCTCCATTTTGAACACTGTGTCTTTTTTAATACAGCAAACCACTGCATCAATGTTGTTAGCTGCCGTATCACAACAATGACTCATTTTGAGCTGGTAGTCCTCTAAAATCCTCAGTTCTTTTCCACTTAGCTGTTATCTAATCACAGCTCCACTCATCTTGTACTGATGCAACTGATTTCTTCAACCAGTGTGTAGGCACCAAGATACAACTAAACAAGTGCTGGATTTGGAGTTGGAAAAGTTTGTCTTTGAATCCTGTCTTGGCCTGTTATTGACTCTGTTACTTTGATCAAGTCACTTTACTTCACTGGACCTCAGTTTCCTCATTGGTAAAACAAGGATGTTGGACTAGATGACACTTCTAGTTCTATAACTGCAATCCTATGACTTTACATTCAACCTTTTCAAATCTTACTTTTTTAGATTCACTTCAATTTTCTGGCCTATTCAGAGTCTTACTTCATTATCCAGCATACTAACTCTCCCTCCCAGTTCTCTGTCTCTGCAAATTTGATAAGCATGTTACCTCTGCCTTTATCCAAGTCAAGGATAAAAATGTTAAACAGCCTAGGACCAAATGTTCTGTGGGATTCTATGAGTGCCCTCCCTCCAAAATGACATTGCAGCATTTATGACTGACTATTCTTTGGATCTAAATTCTATGACCCTCTGAATATGAGGAACATTATATATATATAATGTCCATTCAAACTGTATACCTTTATCCCCTCAAACTGGATAGCGTCCACTGTTTATACTTTTTAGGAAGTGAGGCAAGGTTGAACGGTTTCTTTCTGTAAATATTGGTATCAATGGACATCATTAGTCACAAGTGGTACTTACAAAAGGCAGAGCCTGGTTTTCGTTTCCACATTGGAGTGACCATTAATAAGCTTCCTGGAATTTACATACTTTTTTCTCTTTTTAAAAACAGTTTATTACAATATTTTTATTTTGTAAGTAACAAGTATTTTTTAAATGCACCTGTCCTTCCTATTACTTCCCCCTATTTTGAGCAAATTTATAAAAAGAAAAATAAATCCCTCAACACATAGCTGCAGTCTGGTAAAACAAATCCCCACATTAGCTATATCCAAAAATATATAATATCTTTCTGCATTTTAAGTTCATTTACTCTCTTTTAGGAGGTGAGTGGTATGTTTCATCTTCATTCTTCTGGATCATGGTTTATTGTACTGATCAGATTTCTAGTCTTTCAAAATTAATTTCTCTATAATGTGGTTGTCATTAAATAAATTGTTCTCCTAGTTCTACTCACTCACTTCACTCTGCATCAGTTCATAAAGGTCTTTTCAGTTTCTTCTAAAATTGTCAATTTCTTTGATTCTTTTGGCACAATGATATTCCATTAAACTCAACTACCATTGTTTGTTTAGCCAGTCCCTAATAGGAGTTCAGACTTTAGTTTCCAATTTGTGGATATGATGAAAAGCATAGCATTTTACATATAGAAACATTTCCTTTCTTTGATGTCTCACATTTCACTGCCAACTCCAGAATCACCACCATCTGCCTCAACTCCTTTTCTCTGAACCTCTTTTTTGATTTTCAGACGCCATAAAAACTATGCCAGTTACCACATATAATGTCATAGGGATAGTATCACCAAACAGCTCTCTTAACATCTTATGAAGGATTCTACAGAATAAGGTAGAAATAGGTATGGTAAGTTCCAGGGTCTCTGAACTTGGTTCCAATGATGCTGTGGTAAATAAATTAGAGGAGATTTAAGACTCAAGACAGGTCAATATACCTATTTTCCTAACATTGAAAATATAGTTACACACAAAGCAGTATTTATAGAATGCTGTTTATAAACTACTCAGCTGAACTAAAATGTTGGCTAAATACACCCTGGAAAGAAATGCTAAAGTGGGTATTACAGAGAGTCAGTTATAGAAAGTGGTCTTGGCAGTATAGTACTGTGGAACAAGCCCTAAACTGGGAAGCAAGAGGTCCAGCCTAGCAGCCTGATTCTATCACTTACTGGCTTTGTAACCTGGAGAGCAATCTCTGGGGAATTTTGTTGAGTGGTCTATAAAATAAGGATAATGGTCCAGATGACCTTTAAGGTCCTTTCGAGCTCTAGACCATTTAGAATGAAAGAGAAAGGGAGGAAAGATGAAAAAAAGTCAAAACCAAAAAAGACCCAGAAGATTGAGACTCACTCACTCTGGGATAACAGTTTGTTTGTTTAAAAACAGCCAAGAAAGCTCATGTGGCACAAGTTTGTAGAAAAGGGCAAAGTATTTTGCAGTAAAGAAGTGAGAGTCCTACCCTACTCTTCCTGGGTCAGATTAAAGATTGCACTAATTCTCTTTCCACGTCATCTTTCAAGTGTTAGAAATGTCATGTCATGGGATACTAAACTCCAAGGGGCTGACTTTCAAAACCTTGTCTTGCTTGAAGCTAGGATTCCACTTCACTTTCCTATTTCCAAACTGTGTTGCCATGTAGGTTGGCCATCCTCCTCAACTGTCTTCCACTGGAACCCAGGCTTTGCCTTATCTTGCCCCAAAGCAGGCCTCCAAATCACTGTCAGGACAATTCCAAATCATATCTGTTCCCTTCCAGCTGTCCTTTATGTCAAATATAAGATACGTGCGGATAGGGACTCACTTTCATTTGTAACCCCACCTGCTTAGCACAGTACCTGGCACATATTACTTAATATGTTTTCATTCATTCATTTATTCATGTACCACTTACAATATCCTTGCTCCAGGCTAAGCAGCCTCTGTGCCTTCATTTGATCCTCATGTGCCATTTTCCCACGATATACGTCCTTGATCATATCTTTTACATTACTTTGGCGGGGAGGGAACAACAATCATGAATTGTAACGAGCTGTAACTTACTAATAGTCGTTGTGGGGAGTTTCACTAACTTTTTTGTGTCATGGACAGCCAATTCTTCTGAGATCATGGAGCAGCTTGATTCACAGTCATATAGCCTCATCATAAGAATATTGTTGTTGATTTTGGGGCTATAACTTAGAAGTCTTAAGTTTCTCAGAATTTAAATTATGGAACCACATTGATACTTGGGACCCAAATGATCTATTAACATACATACCCTGTTAACTCAGGGTTAGAGATTTCCCCAACCTTTAAAATTAAATGAAAATTGTCACTAAATAATCAAGGAAGCACAGAATTAGAACTGGAAGGGACCTTAGAGGCCACTTAGTCCAACCGCTTGAGTTTACAGATAAGGAAACTGAGGGCCAGAAAAGTTAAGTGACTAGCTTAATATGACATAATGCATAAGTAACTTAGAATTTGAACCTAGGACTTCTGACTCCAAATGCAAGTCTCTTTCTACCTTATGTTTTCTCCTAAAATTGTTTATAATATTTCAAGGAGGTAGTATAATTTAACAGAAATTACTTGGGCTCACGAGTCAAGAAACTAGTTCCAGGTCAACTTCATATGCATACATGATTGTTGTTAGCCCAAGACTGACCCATGTAGGGACATTTAGATCCTATTGTTTTCTTTACATTAGCAAAACAAAGAACTTGACCCTATTCCTTGGGCTTCATTTTTTTCCTCTGTGAACTAGAGCTAGTAACACCTATTTGTTGCTACTTTATTCTACAGTGTTCATAGATTTATAAAGGGTCTTTAGAGGTTGGGGAGTACAATCCTTTCTCTTTCCTTTTTACCTTGTCTACCTCAGTATGCACATCCATATTTTAGAGATAAGAAAGCTTCATCTCTGAAGTTAAATTACTTGCTCAAAGTCACCCAGGTAGCAGCGGCTAAGATAAAAACCCAGGCCATCTCTCTAAATTCAAACCTAGCATTTCTTACCTGTCTGTCTCCCTCCTTCTTAAAACCAGAAGCAGCTGTATTAATACACTCAGCCACATTGCTAAGATTTTAATGACAGCCAGTCAAAACATTTATGACGGATCTACAATGTTTTAAGCGATTTTACTAGGCTGAAAGAATCATGAGCCATTGTCTTCAAAAGGATCTCTTAGTCACGGATTTAGAGCTAGAAGGGACCTTAGAGGTCAATTACTCCAACCCCCATTTTACAAGTAAAGACAATGGAGCTCAGAAAGGCTGTGACTTGTTCAGATCACAGCTAATAAATGTCACCGCTGGGATTCGAACCCAGATTTTCCATTTACTCCCACCCCAGCACTCTACCAACTACCCTACACTGCCTCACTGTAGTAGATATATCATTTTGACTCATAAGACCCAAACAGTATTGTGAAAAAAAATAAAGCTAGCAAATGGGGCTCAGTACAGTAGCAGGCACCCAGTGTTCACACAATAAGTGTTTATGAACTAAACTCAGCATGTTCAAAATGGAAGGTGCCCAGGGAACCACCTTGAGTAAGCAGGAACGGAAAATGGCCAGCCCTTCAACAGTCTGACATAACAGTTCAGTCCCTTTATTCACACTTAAGTGTGTTTCCTAAGTGTATCCTCCCTTTCCCTTTCACAGAATAAATGGTCCTCTTTCCTTAGCCCTCATCCCAAGCTGAAGACACTAAAACCTTGTAGATTTGCCTAAATTACAAAACAAAGAGTATAATTATCACCAGGACTTTGAAACTGTTCATATCTACCTCACCCCACCCGTCAGAAATCCTCCCAGATGCATCATCACCTCTGATTTTCTCAGGATACATTTATTAATACATGAGGATGTACAGTTTATTTTTAAAATTTCTCTTTTATAAACCTCAAAGAAAAGGTTTGTAACACTGTTGAGACATTAATTAAGAAAATGAAGAAAGGTTTCTTTACAAGGGATAAATAATCTGAGTTTCCTCTTGCCAAATTCCTTCCCACAGCCAGCCCCCACAGTCCTGCTGGCTTTGATGGCAGCCCTCACTGCTTGCTAACATTCCCCAGCTGCTTGGGTTCAGGATTTTCTTTAACTTCTTGCTGCTTGGTCTCCCTTGGCTAGTTCTGTAAGAGAAAAGAAGCATTTCACAAATCCTAGCCTGAGTTATTGGTGGAAGAGTTGGATCGTGGACCCCAACCCAGGGATACAGTCTTTATTCCACTTTTAATAAATGTTCACTGAATGCTGAAGGATCATGACTTCATAGCTATAGAACTGGAAGGGACATAAAGCTTAATCATCTCATTAAACCTCCTTGTTTTACTGTGGAGGAAACTGAAGCTCCAAGAGGTTGTGACTTGACCAAGTTCGCACTGGTACTACAAAGCAGAGCTGGGCTTCTAACCCAGGTTCTCTGACTCCAAGTATTTGTTGTTTGCTGTTCAATTGTGTCCAACTTTTTGTGACCCCATTTGGGGTTTTCTTGGCAAAGAGGCTGGAGTGGTTTGCCCTTTTCTTCTCCAGTTCATTTTACTTGCCCAGGGTCACATAATTAGCCTCTGAGGCTAGACTTGAACTCAGATCCTCCTGACTCCAGGCCTGGTGCTCTATCCACTTTGCCATCTAGTAGCCATAACACCAAGGCATATCAAACTTTTTTTATCATTTCATAAGATTCTCAAAACTAAAAAACAGCTTCTGAGATCACATTCACCTTTGCTTTCCTGTATAACATACAACCTTATATCTCAGAGAAAAGGAACCAGAGATTCTATCTCTGAGAGGCTCTCTCAGTGTTGGGGCAGAGTTTTGCCCCAGGGCACCAGAAGTTAGTATAACACTTCTCTTGCACTTCTTGAGCTGGTAGAACCAATGGAGTTTAACATCTGGTTAATATATATATATATATAAAATGTGTGTGTATGTATTTATATGTATATATATGTATGTATATATAATTATATTTAAAATAGAAAGGTGAACTCCTCCTCCCTAGCCTCCTTTCATACCAACGCCTACCCTAGTGGTGTTCAGGGCCTGCCACACATGATCCAGGAGCTGAAATTTTCCTCACTGCACACCCCAGGGGCCAGAATTGCCCATTACAGCTCTGTATGGAGCAAATGAAACAAGCTAAGTTAGCGTAGTTGATTATATTGGAAATGATGCTTTACTTTTTTTCTGGAAAAAAGAAAGAAAATAGGGAACTAAATCTGTGATTTCATTGATACAGGAACAGTTGAAGAAACTCCCTTTACCAATTTAGATCGATATCATCTCACTTTTAGTCTTGGAAAGTAGCCTAAAGCAACATTTCTCAAAATGTGGTCTGGGGAACCATAGGGGTTCCTGAAATCCTTTAACAGGGTCTACAAGGTCAAAATCATTTGCATATGTATATATATACACACACACATCACACATATAATATAAAGATGCTCTGATTTTTAATGTGGTAAATGTCTAATACAGCCCTCTCTCTTGGGAGGAAAGAGGTCCTCAATCATTTTTAAGATTATAAAGGGGTCCTGAGACTAAAAAGTTCAAGAACCACTAGTCTGGGACACTGGGAGGTTAAGGGACAGGCTTAGAGTCACACAAGCCATATGTGTCACATGCAGACCTGAACCCAGGTCTCTCTGGACCCTAAGATATTTCTCTGTCTACTACACCTCAGTTGCCTCTCTTATGGAGAAAACAAAGATAGTATCGAAATTATTCAGTAGATCTACTCTCCTCCTGCTTTTCCCTAATTGGGCTCTACTTTTTTAAAGAGGCCTATTCACTGAGTGGGCATTACCTCCCTCTAAATGAGTACCTGAAAAGGCCTTAGCTTAAAAGGTCAAGGTCTCCCATTGCATCCTGCGCTGTCTTCAGTCATCGCTATGAATATCTGGTCACTGGATCCAGATGGTTCAGGAGGAGAAAGTGAGGCTGGTGACCTTGCACAGCCCTCCCTCACTCAAAACAAAGTCCAGTACAATTCATGTCATCATTTCTCTGATGTCATGGTCCTCTTCAAAAACTAAAGACAAACACAATTGGGCTCTACCAAGTCAGGATCAAAAAAGATGCCAGTGCTCTATACTCTGTGTGGGGTGGGAACAAGGAAAGACTATGGGGGGAGGCCACTTTATAAATACATTTCCCCAGTCTCAAGTGCAATGGCTGCAGAGGTGCGCTGATTTACTTTTGGGGGATGGTTTTGCCTCATCTTCGAGTAACCTAAATACCCACCAATTTCTTCTTTCCCTGGGACCCAGGCCAATCTTCTTAGGGAGCCGATGAAATATGGCAGGTGGGTGATGTGAGGATTGATGCAGGGGATGGAGGACAGCCAAAGGTCAAAAACAAACAGTTCAGGAAAAGTGGTCTTTAAAGGTATCTTAAAAGGCCTCCAGTCTCTATCTTATTTCTTCTACTTATTACCAACTTTGTAAAATGGGGGCAATGATATTTATATCATTAATGAGGGAATCATTTTATAATCTGTAAAGTGTGACAAAAATAGGAAATATTACTATACATTTGATGTATAACGGACAACGCACGGTCCTGGAGTCAGCAGAGAGTTTGTTGCTGTGGCTCAGTTGTTTCAGTCACATTGCACTCTTCTTGACCCCATTTGGGGCTTTCTTGGTAAAGATACTGGAGTGGTTCCCCATTTCCTTCTCCAGCTTATTTTACAGATGAGAAAACTTAGGCAAACAGGTGTAAGTGACTTATCCAGGATCACACAGCTGGTCAGTGTCTCAGGCCAGATTTGAACTCAGGAAGAAGAGTTTCCCTGACTCTAGGTGCAGAACTCTATCCACTGCACCACCCAGCTGCCCATCTGGGGAGTGGCTTATGTTCAGATCCTTGGACTGACTCTAGTTCTCTGGTTTGTCAGAGTTTTGTTGTCATAGTTGCCTTCCTTTGCATCCACAGTATTTAACACAATACCTGGCACATAGTAGGCATTTGATAAATGCTTCTTAAATTGACTTTGTTCCTCTCCCCCACTCAATTTCTTCATTTTTCAAATGAGGGGGTGATCTTAGGTGAACCCCTTGACCTCTCTGGGCCTCAGTTTCCTCATTTATAAAATGAGAATGCACTAGATAATTGTTTACAGTTCCTTTCAGGGTGGATGGGGTGATAGAAGGGAGGGCACAGCAGGGTGTGGAGTAGTCAGAAGCAAAACACTTTCGAAGAGAAACAGGGTGAAAGGAGAGAGAGGATAGAGTAAATGGAGGTGAGGGAATAGGATGGAGGGAATTACAGTTAGCAATAGTAACTGTGAAAAAATGTTTTGAAGCAAGTTTCTCTGATAAAGGCCTCATTACTCTAACAAATAGAGAACTGTGTCAAATTTATAAAAATAAGAGCCATTCCCCATATGATAAATAATCAAAAGATATAATCAGTTTTCAGATGAAGTAATAAAGCTATCTATAGTCATATAAAAATATTCTAACTCACTAATAATCGGAGAAATGCAGATTAAAATAATTCTGAGGTACTATCTCATACCTATCATATCGGGTAATAGAACAGAAAAAGTAAATAATAAATGTTGAGAGGAAGTGGGAAAAATGAGACATTAATGTCCTATTGGTGGAGTTGTGAAATGATTCAACCATTCTATAGAACAATTTGGGACTAGGCTCAAAGGACTATGAAAGCATGCATACCCTTTGACCTAGCAATATCTCTACTAGGTCTGTATCCCAAAAGAGATAAAAAAACAAAAAGGAAAAGGACCTATATGAACAAAAATATTTATAGCAGCAGCTCTTTTCTGGGGATAAAGAATTAGAAATTGAGGGATGCCCATCAATTGAGGAATGGCTGAATAAGCTTTGGTATATAATTATGAGGCAATACTATTGTACTATAAGAAATGATGAGCAGGATGCTCTCAGAAAATCCTGGAAAGACCTGCATGGGCTGATGCAAAGTTAAATGTACTGAGCACAAAGTACTCAGTTGTGATGATCAGCTGTGAATGACTTAGCTATTCTTGCAATACAGCAATCCTAGACAACTCAGAAGGACTTATGATGAAAAAGGCTATCCATCCCCAGAGAAAGGACTGATGGTGCCTGAATACAGATTGAAGCATACTTTTTTTACTTTATTTTTCTTGAGGTTTTTTTGTCTCTGTTTTCTTTCACAACATGACTATTATGTGCATGTTTTGCATGACTATGTATGTATAATCTATACCATATTGCTTGCCTTCTCAATGGGGGTGGGGGTGGGACGGAAGAAAGGAGAGAGTTTGGAACTCAAAGTTTTAAAAACAAATGTTAAAGATTGTTTTTATGTGTAACGTGGGGGGGGGGGAATTAAATACTGAATAAACACAAACAAACAAAATAAAGCTTCTTCCAACTATAACTCTGTGAGCTCCCTGTGATCTCTAAGGTCTTTTCTAGCTCTGTAATTCCCTCTTTCTGTATCAAGGAGATGAGGGACCTAGTTACTATAATTTCCAAAGAGAGACTGACAAATGTCTGGCATTTTCTTCAGGTCAGAAGATCTCACACAAGTCACTTTTCTGGACCTTAGTTTTCTTCCTCTATAAAAATAAAGGGGGGCAGGGGCAGAGCCAAGATGGTGGAGTAGAAAGACACACATATGCTGGCTCTCCCCACACAGCCCATAGGATACCTGTAGAGAGGGACTCTCAACAAATTTTGGAGCAGTACAAGTAGAGAACAGCAGAGTGGAGGAGATTTAAAGCCCAGGGTGACCTGAGAGGCCCACGGGAAACGTCAGTTGTACTGGACGTGCCCAGCCCAGCCTTCACCGTTTGGCACGTGTCTCATAAATAGCCCTTGGACGCAGAATCTCCAGTTGCAGTAGCAGCAGTTTGCAGATCCCTCAACCGACAGGCACAAAGGTCAGTGACAGGGTTTTTTCAGCTGACCAGAAAGAGAAAAGGGCCTTCCCATAGCTCTGGCCTTACTCAGTGGCCCCAGAGGCCACATCGGACAGGCGGCAGCAGTTTCCACAGCAGCCCCTACAGCAGCCTGCATCCATTGTTGGACTGTAAAATCTCTGGGGGCACTAAGAAGCTGATTCTTACCTCAGCCCTGTGTAGAAGCCCTGAGGGAGCTGATCTTTATTTCATACTAAATGGTGACCCTGCCCATGCAGCTTATCTGAATCTCAGCCCCCAGTGCTGGCTTGGCAGAACTGGAGGCCAGGTGGCTGTGGAGAGGAAACTCTGCTAAGATTCTGGGCACAAAAATCTCTCCCTACTCCCAGACCAGTGTACATGCTTGATTGTGCCACCTTGGAGGAACTGAGATCTCACAGATTCTCAGAGTATACACTACTCTTGACGAAGGGCCAAAAAGTCAAGTAACTGGTTGGGAAAATGACCAAAAAAGGGAAAAAAAATAAAACTATAGAAGGTTACTTTCTTGGTGAACAGATATCTTCTTCCATCCTTTCAGAGGAGGAAGAACAATGCTTGCCATCAGGGAAAGACATAAAAGTCAAGGCTTCTGTATCCCAAAAATCCAAAATAAATATTCAATGGGCTCAGGCCATGGAAGGACTCAAAAAGGATTTTGAAAATCAAGTTAGAGAGGTGGAGGAAAAAATGGGAAGAGAAATGAGAGAGATGCAAGAAAAGCATGAAAAGCAGGTCAACACCTTGCTAAAGGAGACCCAAAAAAATGCTGAAGAAAATAACAGCTTTAAAAATAGGCTAACTCAATTGGCAAAAGAGGTTCAAAAAGCCAATGAGGAGAAGAATGCTTTAAAAAGCAGAATTAGCCAGATGGAAAAGGAAGTTCAAAAGCTCACTGAAGAAAATAATTCTTTAAAAATTAGAATGGAACAGATGAAGGCTAATGACTTTATGAGAAACTAAAAATAAAAGGTTTGGATTAGGTGATATCTAAGACCATGCCATCAGAGAAATGATGATATTACTTGCACTTGACTTTGTTTTGAGTGAGGGAGGGCTGTGCGGGTCACCAGCCTCACTTCTCCTCCAGAACCATCTGAATCCAGTGAACAGATATTCATCAGGATGACTGGAGATGGTCCAGGATGAGGCAATTGGGGTTAAGTGATTTGTCCAAGGTCACATAGCTAGTGAGTGTCAAGTGTCTGAGGTGAGATTTGAACTCAGGTCCTCCTGATTTCTGCACTGGTGCTCTATCCACTGCTTTTGCAACAAAGGATGAACACACACATCTAAATCCTTATAAATTTCACATAAAACAGTTTTCATCTCTACATATACACATGTGCTCCATCTTCATCTCTACATATACACATGTGCTCATAGATGGAGCAGCCATGGGTTCAAATCCTGACTCTATCACTTACTATTGTTGTTAACATTGTGCAAGTCACTCAGTTTCTGAGCAATTTTCTTCATCCATAAAATGAAGTATTTGGGTTAGATCAGAAGCCTGTGGGTCTCCTAAAGTCTGTAACATTTCCCAGTGCCAGCCATACCGTATTAAAATGTAACTGGGAAAATTTAACAAGAAAAATAAAAATGCTCTAAAACTTAGATAATATTGCATTTTAAAACTAAGTCAATACATAACCTACAACGATCCTTATGTATGGACCAGTGGTCCCTCTTTCTATGTGACTTTGACCCCATTGGACTAAATGATCTCTAAGGCTCCTTCCAGCTGTGATTCTCTGATCCTACTCTTTTCTAAGATACAGAAATGAAAGAACCTGATGACGACTCCAAAGGAAAATGAGAAGTAGAATTAGTCAGAGGCAGAATCAGGGCTGATGTGACATTGGGCACAATGAATATGTGTACATTTATAAATAGATTTTATGAAAACCTGGCTCATAGAATCAAAAAAACTACCAAAATATTTTTCCCAAAGCCTAGGTCTGACCATGTCACCCCTATTTGAGAAATTCTAATTTCCTGTTATCCCTAGGATCAAATTTACACTCTGACATTTGTAGCCTGCCTCCTTCCTACATTTTTAATTTTTTATTTTAAACATATTGCTCCCCTCCACACACTCTAAGATATAGCTATACCAACTTGTTCACTGTAATTCATACATGAAGCTCCATCTCCTATCTCTGTGCCTTTCCAGGGGCTGTCCCCCATGCCTGAATGTTCATCCTCCAAACCTCTTCCTCTTAGAATACTTTAAGACTCATCTCAAATGCTACCTTCTCTAGGACACCCTCCCTGGCCTCCCAGTTGCTAGTGCCTTCCCCTCTAAGGCTGCCTTTCATTGTTTTTGTACGTACTGATGCTTGTATATGTTGTCTCCCCCATCAGAATGCATGCAATTTGAGGGTAGGAACTAGCTTTCTTTATCTTTATATACCCTGAACTCAGCACATAATAAGCCCTAATAAATGCTTGTGAATCAATTGACTAACAGATAGACCTCATAATTGCCCAATGGGTACCAAAGCAAGAAGTCTTGTTGTCATGCCCTCAATGGATAGTCATCTACCCTCGACAGCCCACTCTATTTCTGGAAAAGTCTCATTATCAGGAAACTTTCGTTTACATGGATCAGAATTGGTCTCTCTGTAACTTCCACCCTTTGTTCCTAGGTCTGCCCTCTGAAGCCAAACAGAAGAAATTGAATCCCTCTTCAAACTGATAACCCTTTGAATACCTGAAGACCCCTCTAAGTCTTCCCTTTTCTAAGGTAATACCACAAGTTCCACCAATAGAAAGAGCATTAGACATGGAGTGAGAGACCTGTATTCAAACCCTACCTGTGATGCTTACTACCCAAGCATGTTTGATCAGATCACTTAAAATTTCTGAGTCTCAGTTTCCTCACCTGTAAAACTAAAGCATTGAACAATATTGCTTCAGGAGTTCCTTCCATTTCTGGAACTATGAACCTTTGATCCTATTCTCTAATGGCACGATCGTCTAACCTCATTTTACTTACCCTCTTATTCAGAGTTGAATAAATCATTACAAAGTGTGGTCTGACTAGCATAGAGTAAAGAAGGCCCATCACATTCCTTCATTATGGACATTATACTTCCATTAATGTTGTTTAAGTACCATGTGTTTTGGGGGGCTGCCATATTCCATTGCGGCCTCTTGTTGAACTAGTTGACCACTAGCTGCCCTGGCTCTTTTTCACATCAGTTATTTGTCTAGTCATTTCTCCTCTTCTACATGTTCCTGTACTTTGTTATTGAGCCAAATCTTGTCATCTGCTTTATAATTTTTTAACCTAAGATAATACTGGCTGACACCTTATGTTCTGAAACTCTGAACCCAGGAGAACTCTTTGAGATATAAAGAAGACCCAGCATCATAGGCCTTGCTCCTAAATATCTGGAAAAGACAGGCTAACATGATACCTAGATCACCTAATGGGGAATAATACTGCATGTTGAATCTGATACTTGAATCCAAGGTAGGATAGACCCTTCAGTGACAAGAGAAAAAAGTTTTGTGGAGTTTGAGAAAATAACAGGTTTTAAGGCAGAAGTTCATCCTATAATTTTGGCTTCATCTCTGTTGTCATTACTTCATGGCAAGAAACAGGCTAAGGAATCAATCTCATTGTGTTCCTAGTTTGAATCTATGTGGTGAAACCACATTTTAGCTAACAATTTGTCCTGGCTTTGGAGAGAAGGGAGAGGCAAGGCAAATAAGATGCCCAATTTCTACTGAGGGGAGATTTGCTTCTCATGGGACTCTGTCTCCCTTCTGATTTTTGAATTGAAGTGTATGGCATATTAAGAGAGGACTAGCACCTGTGGGGTGAGAGCTTGTCAAAGCATTTTTCAGGAATGCTCTTCTATCTTTGATGTCCAATCAATCATCCAACTCTCACCCATGGATCCAAGGAGCTGCAGCATTCACTGTAGTCATAAAGGGTGCTGTGCTCTTTGAGCAAAGCAGAATTGAGACAGCACAATGTAAATGCAGGATGTGCAAATTTGGGATATTCACCCCAAATATTCACACGGACTATCTGTGCCCAACCTGTGGTAGAGCATTCAGAACCCGTATTGGTCTGATCATACATACTAAAATTTCACTTTATCATGGTGATGTCATTTTGGTCCTCTTTGAAAAAGGACAACAACCAACCAACCAACCAACCCTGGTAAAAAATATCTTGGTAAATGGGCTAAATGAGATTGAGGGTAACCCATATGCCTTAAACCCATCAGTGAGTTAGGAGGGTGCTTACCCCAAGCATGTGAAGACTTCCCCCCAAGAAATGGGTTGATGACAACAATTTGTTCCAACAGCCAAGAAGGCAGCTGAAGTAGGCATTGTGGAACCCTTAGAGCTTTGTCAGACACTAAGGTCATCCACTGTATTCTGGGTCATTGTCAGTCATCTTGATTTTTGCCCAGCTGCTGGACTTATATGAGTCTGGAAGACAGAGTGAGGCTAATGACTTTGTGCAACTCTGCCTTAGTTATTTATGTGCAAGTCAAGACATCATCCTGTGCCATCACTGGCCCTCTTCAAAAATTAAGAATAGACAACAACAGTTATTGAATTATGACTTGCGTGAGGCAGCAGAGATCAGTGGACTAAGCAACAGAATCTAAGTACTTAAGGACTGTTTTAGCTAGTCCTTGGGTGCCTAGGCCATACCCAAATGAGAAACAAATTTTGCCAACCTTCTTTCCTTCATTGGCACAAGGACAAGAACAATGTCACAGGGTTTTTTCAAAAAATAATTTTAAATTTAAGGAATCACATAAACAGTAAAAAAGAATAATTCATTTCTATGTAGTTTTAAGATAATAAAATGATGTCTGTAAAGTGCTTTATAAATCTTAAAGTACTGTCTATGAACAAAAAAAGAGAGAAGCAGCTTGGTATAGTGGAAAGAGTGCTCAGTTTGGAACCAGAAGATCTGAATTCAAATCCCCCATCTGCTGTTTACTTACTACCTATGTGACCCTGGAAAAGTTTCTTCATTTTTCTGTGCCTCACTTTCCTTAACTATAAAATGAAGGAGTCAAACTAGATAACCTATAAGGTCCCTTCTACCTCTAATATCATAATAACCCTGTGGAGTAGGTTTGTACCTATTGTACCCATTCTACAGATTGTACAATGTACCCATTTTGAAGATGGGGAAACTGAAGCTAAAAACATTTAAGTGGCTTTCATAAGTTTGCACAGCTGTAATTAGAAGAGTTTTATCTAAAATCTAGAATAAAAATCTATGACTCTGTTGAACCCACATTCATTTTTGAGCCTTTGTCCTCTTCTTTATATACCTGGGCAGAGACAGAGAGAAACAGAAACAGTGAGATAGAAAGAGATCCCCACTGAGCCAAGAAACCCTCAAGGACACAGAAGTTCATGTTTTAGCTCCACTGTTGTCTTGTTGTGTGATCTGGAGTAATTTAATTAACCTTTCTAAGGCTTTGGGTGAAGAATTAGAATAAAAACCCGTCTTTAAGACTATTCTAAGGAAGAAGCATTAGAGATACTTTATAGAATCATACATCTCAAAACTTAAAGGGACCTCAAGAGATCATCTGCCATTTTGGCTCCTAGGACATACTATAGAAATGTTTAGTACAAAAGAGAAAAATCACAAGAATGCCATGAATCTGTGCTACTGTTTTCAGTTCCTTTGGAGAGCTCTGGCAAATTAACCTCACTGGAAAGAATTATCTACTATAAACCCTAAAGGCCTGGGTGGGTAAGTCTTTTTTATCCAGCTGAGAACTCTTACCTAACATAAACTAGTGGACTTGCTAATCTTTTCCAAAGGAGTTAGTAATCTGAGTTTGACTGCACATAGTAGGTATTAATAAATATTTACTAAATTGAATTGGATGAGTGGGACTTGGTGATTCATTCCTAGAGAGGCTGAGGTTGGAGGATCCCTTGAGCTTGGGAATCCTAAGCTGTTTAAGTCAGCCCATGGTAAGTTTGGCACCAACATAGTAAACCTAGGAGTAGGGCATCCATCAGGTTGCCTATAGCAGCAAGATGGCCCAGGTTGGAAACAGAACATGTCAGTGCTTCCTGGCTGAGCAGTAGTGTGATCTGTGGGATGAAGGAAGGAGGCTTGGTCTCCAACCAAACAAATAAATGGAATGAAATTAAATGTATTTAATTGAAGTTTCAGCTCCTGCATGTTAGAGCTCTATGCAAGGACGCCTTCACTGATTCCTACCCACAATGTCCAGATCTTTCTGTAGCATTTGGCATTATTGATTACCTCTTACTTCTAGATATTGTCTTCTCCTTTGGTTTCCTCTCTTTCTAACAAGAGAACTACCATTTTCCCAGTCATTTTCTGGAAACCTTAAAGTGCTCCTTGATTTTTCCATCTCCCTTACAAACTGCCTTACACTTGCAGATGCACACACACACGTACACTCTCTCTCTCTCTCTCTCTCTCTCTCTCTCTCTCTCTCTCTCTCTCTCTCTCTCTCTCTCTCACACACACACACACACACACACACACACACACACACACACACACACACACAATCTGTTGGCAGGCTCTCATTTCTTGCATGTCCCTTTTTTTCTAGTGAAAGAGGATACATTAACCTAATTCAGGAATTTATTATTTCTTTCCTCGACTATGGTAATGGCCTCCTAACTAGTCTCCTTAATTCTAGGCTCTCGTGTCCCCAGTTCATTTTTTAGTGTTGCCAAAGTAATTTTCCAAATGAATAAGGCTGATCATGATAATCCAGTACTCAAAATAATCACATTCTCTAGGGTTCAGGTTTCATTTGGCCCGAAAACATTGTTAAACCCAATGGATTTGCTATGCCACAAGAGATTCTAGGTTAATAGGAACCTCAGTGGCACACAAGGACAATCTTGAAAGTGATGAAGCAAGGAGAACTTGGTGCTGCCAAGTTCCTGTGTTCTTTAATTTACCAAATTGCATCGATTTCCCTTCTTCCATCATCTTAGAGGAACTTCCTGTTCCCTTCAGCATCAAATATAAAATTCTTTGTTTGGATTTAAAGCCTTTCACAACGGCCCCTGCCTACTTTTCAAGTCTTCTTAGGCTTTATCCTCTCCACTTTCTCTGTGATTCAGTCTTTTTGCTGTTCCTTGTCTCCCAATTCTTCACCTTTCTCTAACATACCTGGAATGCTCTCCCTGCTCATCTCCTCCCCTTGGCTTCCTTCAAGATCCTTCAAGACTCATCTTATACCCTGCCTCCTGCAGGAGACCTTACCCAGTCCCTCTCGTTGCTAATGTTTTTCCTCTAAGATTACCTTCTCTCTGTACTGTATATCCATGAGTGTACGTGTGTGTGAGTACACATATATGAATATATCTTATTTGTATATAATTATTTGCATGTTATCTCCCCCACAAGGTCAAGGACTGTTTTTGCCTTTCTTTGTAATCCCAGTACTTTGCACAGTGACACATAGTAAGCCCTTAATGAAATACTTGTTATTGTTTGGTACAGTATAAATAAAAATAAAATCCAGATCAATCCAATAAGCACCTTCTTCTGTGTTGCAAGGAGAAGGCATAATAATAGCTAACATTTAAATATCGTTCTAAAGTTTGAAAGCACTTTACAGTATCTCATTTGATTCCCACAACGACCCTGGGAGACAAATGCTATTATTATGCTAATTTTAAAGTTAAGGGAACTAAGGCAGGCAGAAGTTAACTATCTTACCTAGGGCAACACAATTAGTAAGCATCTGAGGTCAGATTTGAACTCGTCTTCCTGCTTTCAGATCCAGGGCTTTATCCATCTCATCCCCTAGGCAACTAGTAATAAACATTTACTAAGCACCTACTGTGTGCCAGGCACTGTATTGAGCACTAGGGATATAAAGAAAGGACTAAAGGAGTTGCCTACAAGACAAAAGGAAGACTATTTTTTGTTTTTGCCAACAACAACTTTCTAATAATAAGTAACCAAAAAAAAATCATTACACTTAGTAGGGAATTTAGTAAGTATTTCTTGAGTTGAATGTATGCAAGATTCCATGTGATTTTTCTCTCTTATAAGGTTTACAAATTATACCTTAAGAGCTTAATAAGAAAGGAACCTCACAATGCTTTGACTTACTCAAGTCACCTTCTTAAATAATAGTGGTTTATGGGCACTGGGTAAACCATTATCTTGAATGAGCCTAAAAGGCTGTATCCTTTAAGACTGGGACCTCCTTTGTCCTATAGAGCCCCAAATCCCAATTTCACTATAGATCTGTAATAAAGAACACAAAGAGGGGGAAAAGTCATATCAGCAATAGCAATTAATAATGAAAAGCAATCTACAAAAATGTGGGGCCTAAGGCCTACCAAAATCAGGCTGGGCTTTGACAGAACTCAGTCAGCCAGCTTCGCCTCTCCTTTTCCCTGACATTCCCTTTTCACTTGTTTTCCCTGGGATGCTGAGCTGGTGACAGGCCTGAGTCTGTATGAACTGCACAAAATGGCTTGCATTCTTTTACCTTTTCAAGCTACAAAAGAAGAATGACAGAACAGAAAGGGAAAGAAATGCTAGTAGAATTTGTAGGACAAATATGTCTGAAGCCTGAAGATTACTAAAAAATTATTTGTAATACTGAGAGGCAGCATGATATAGTGGTTAGGTAGATAACCTACCTCACAGCCAGGAAAACCTGAGTTCAAGTCCTACCTTGATAACAGGTCATTAATTAGCAGTTAACCTCTCTATGCTAAAGGCAACCCTCTAAGACTATAAGTGGGGAATGCTGTTGAGTCATTTTTTCACTCATGTTCAACTCTTTTTTATCCTATTTTGGGTTTGTTTGGCAAAGATACTGGAGGAATTTGCCATTTCCTTCTCTAGCTCATTTTACAAATGAGGAAACCCAGGCAAACAGGGTGAAGTGGCTTGCCCAGCATCACACTCCTAGGAAGTATCTGAGATGAGATTTGACTCTATCCATCGCACCACTTAGTTGAGGATATATACCTACCAATTAGGAGTTTCCTCACCAAGGAGATCCCTACAACAGGGCAATCATAAATCCATCCCTTATCTTTGTTTTGTAAGACTACTGCTACTGTTTTCTTTGAGTCCCTGTCCGTGATTTATCTAGTGTAGGGAAATTCCCAAGTAGAAACTCCCCACCACCAAAGCAGATAAGAAATTGCCCTAAAGTTTTAGAGAATTACTTGGGGCATTGAAAGGATGTTCACATTAGTCATGATCATGCAGCTATTACGGGTCAAAGGCAGGACTTGACCCCAAAGTCTGAATACAAAGCCAGCACTCTGTTCAGCGACGCATGGTTACCTCACCACTATTATTGTTTGTATGAAATTAGTAAAAAGGCGTGAGAACACAGTGGATAAAAAAGTGGCCAAAGAGACCTGATAATCTGTGTTTAAGTCTCATCTCTGACACGTACTGCCTGTGGAATCCTGCACAAATCACTTCATTTCTCAGAGCTACAGGCAGTTTTCTAAGATAATAATCTGCATTGGCGGAGAGGGTTACTTACTGTGAGCTCCATATAACAGGTCCAGGCTACTCCAAATATTAGTAATACTAAGCATCATAATATGTCACAGGGGCAATGATTGACTAAATGAGGCTCATCAATAAATACTCAAATCATTCTACAGGAGAGAAAAAACAGTCATCATTAAAAATGTAAAAATCATTGTATGTGGAAAGAGTATGCCAAACACATTTTGAAAACTGGCTGCTGCTTTCAGCAGTCTCCCAGGTCTGTGCAGTCTCAGGGGAAACAGGAAAGGATTTGAGCTTTGAAAGTTCAAAGGAAGTAACTGTCACCTTGGGCAAACTTAGGTATGTCCTCTGCTAGAATACTTAGAGGATGAGTGAGCAGATGGTCCTTAGGCTTGTAAGATTTTCAGGATCCAAGAAAAATGGAATGGATGATTTTCTCCCAGATGCAAACCGCAGGGCATTAAAGCCATCATATAGAATTTAATATGTAGAGAGTAATTAGGACCCAAAACAGATGCGATCCAATAAAAAGTTGAATGTTCTCCATCCTGGAAAGGGAAAGAAAGGCTAAAAATTGATCATAAGCTTGGCTTTGTGTAAATGTGTCAGAATCTTGATTCAAAATCCATCATGGGTCCTAGAACAAATATCTTTTTTTTTAAGCTCTTCAGCTAGTCTAGGTCCCAAATGTTGAAAAGCACAGAAAAATCTTCCCTTTTTGGCTGCTTTCTCCTGATAGTCACAATTATTTGAAATTGTGGGAAATGGAAATGGGAGAGAAAGCCCTGAATGTACTACAGGGCTAGCTTGATGTTTGAGGAGGGTTATAGATACCCACCTTCAAACAATCTGTGGTTCAGAAAGGTGTTCCCACAGTGAATTTTTCTTTCACCCCATTCAGACTGCCCAGTGACATGGTTCTGTAATCAGGAATGGATCTCTGAGAAAAATATCTTGCCAGAAATGAGGGAGAAATGAAAGTGGGGCAGATTTTCCTTGAGAAATGGTAGTCTTTCTGTGGCTAGCTTCTGGAGGAAAGCTTTGATCCATTAACATTAGAAGTCATATGTCTGAGAAATTTCCACAGGTCCACTGCTTTAGAGCTAGAAGAGATCTCAAAGGTCATCTACTCCAGTCCCCTCATTTCACATATGAGGAAACTCAAGTCAGTGAAGATGAAGGGAATCCAGGTCATCTCCCTCTAGAGCCAGTGTTCTTTCCATTATATTCCATATTTCAATTGCATATAAAATTGCAATTGCAATTCAATTACAAAATTCAACTACAAATAAGAGTTTTGATAGGGTTCTCTCTACTCTTTACTGTAATTGATTTGTTTGTTTTGTTGTTATTTTTTTTTACTAGATTTGTGATTTCATAGGTTTAGGGAACTCCTCTTATGGAAATTCCTTCTACCAACATAAATTGCCACCTGCTCTTCACCTTTGAGGCTTAGAGAATCAGAGGCAACTGAGAGGTTAAGTGAGTTGTCCAGGGTTGCAAAGCCAGTATGTGTCAGGGCTAGGACTTGAACCAAAATATTCCTTACTCAGGGGTCTATTTTTTATCCATGATGCCACAGCTTCTCCTGCTGATTTTTTTATTAGTGCCTGATATATATCTTCATATCTAAATTATAATGACAATAGGGATAGAGACAGGACCTGTGATCTAATTAATATAGGAAACCACCTCTATCAATTCAGGCTGGCACCTGCAATTTATTTACCTATGGTACTAAGAGGATATGTGACTTGTCCAGGAACACACAGCTAGTATGTGTCAGAGGAGGATTTAAACCCAGATCTTCCTGTCTTTGAAGTCAAATTTCCAGGTACTAAAGTTGTGTTCTCTGCCTCCTATAATAGTAATTATACTCACAAAAATGGCCTCTGTCCTTTAGGGTTTTTTTTTTAATTCCCACTAAAAGGAGAGTAAAAAGAGGAAATGATTTTGTGGCACTGCTCTAACAGCATCGGACATTACTGAATCCCAGCTGACATTCCCCTGTGGCAGAGCCGTTGAGGGCAACTCTTGGTAGGCGTGATAGTGCAATGTTGTTAAGAGGGGTTAAGGATTTACAGTTAGCTAATTGGAGAGAATTATAACAATTCTCACCTCTCCTGTTCTTATCAAACCTTAGAAGGTCACAGCTACAGCTTGGGTAATAAATCATTTAGTATTTTCTTTTAGCAAAGAAGAAGAAGTTAAAAATAGTGTCATGCAAATAACTCAATAAATGTTCATTCGTAATAATGATAACTAGCATTTACACGGTACTTTAAGCTTTTGCAAAGTGATTTACAAATATTATTTCATTTGATCCCGGAAACCTTAGGAAATAGGCGCTATTATTAACCCCATTTTATACATGAGGAAACTGAGGTAGATTGAAGTCAAGTGACTTGTCCAGGGTTACATATCTGGCAAGTGTCTTGAGGTCCTATTTGAACTCGGATCTTTCTGACTCCAGGTCCAGTGTTGAATCCACTGTGTGAACTAGCTTCCTTCTATTAAATACCCACCAGCGGGAATGTTATGTGGAAAAGAGGGGGTAGCTTATTACTTTCTCCTAAAACCATCCCTACTCCTAACTTCCTTTTCCCTGTTAAAAGAACCACCATTCTTCTAGTCAACCAGGTTTGCCCCTTGGAGTCACCCTCACTTCTGCCTCTCCTAGCACATCCAATAAGTTTCTAAGACTTATCAATTCTGCCATCACCATATATCTCCCATACAACCCAGTCTCTACTCCTGCAATCATCCCCAATCTTAGATCCTATTATCCAGACTCATAAAAGCTTTCTAATTTGTATCACTGTGATAACTAGGTGGTACAGAGTGCCAGGTCTGGAGTCTAGAAGACTCATCTTTATAAGTTCAAATCTGACTTCAGACATTTACTAACTGTGTGACCCTGGGCAAATCACTTAAGCCTGTTTTCCTCCATTTCCTCATCGGTAAAATGATTGGGAGAAAGAAATGACAAACTACTGCAGTATCTTTGCCAAGAAAACCCTAAATGGTTTCACATAGAGTTGGACAAAACTGAAAACGACTGAACAACAATTTATATCACTGCCTCCAGTCTCTTGTCTTCCCAATCCATCCTCTGTTCAACTGTCTAAGAGATATTCCTTTTAAAGCACATATCTAACCGTGCCATTCCTTGCTCCAGAAGCTCCTCCAGCTCCTATTGAACTCCAGGATCACATACAAACTCTTTTTTTCAACATTTAAAACCCTTTACAATCTTTCCAAGCCTTTCCAAGCTTATTGCATGATTCCCCTTAATGCTTCCTACATTCCAGTCAAACTGGCTCCTTCATATGTTCCTGCTTCCATGAAATTCCATCTCAGACTTGTGTTTCTCTGTAAAGGCTCTATCTCCTAGGCCTGGAGTGCATTTCCTCTTCACTGAATGCCTAGCTTCCTTCCCAGCTCAGCTCAAGAGCCTCTTGGAGGAAGCCCGTCCCGATCCTCTTCTGTTGCTAATGCTCCATTCTCTTACACATTTGTTTCACTTATTATTTAATTACTTATATTATAGTATATGTTAGATGATGTATATTAATTTATATTGCTCATATGGTATTTACTTATAGTATGTACTATATGATATATACTAATTTATATTACTTGTATAGTATTTACTTATAGTATATCATACATGACGTGATATATATCACATTATATGGTAGCTATATGTCATATTAGAAGGAAGCTATAATAATATATCAGGACATATTATATCATATTATACTTTAGTGTATATTATATGATATATAATATAATGTTATTTACTTATATAATAATTATATATTATTATGTTACATATCTGTGTACGTTATTTCCCCCAAAAGCAAGTTTCCTTGTATCCCAAGATTGCTACAAAGTCAATTGCTAAATATAAAGCTGCAAGTCCAAAGTGATAAGATGCATTTTATAGAAGCGTTTCATTGCTTTACAATCAAATCTCACACCTGTCTGTGTTAGTCTGTCAACAAAGGAATGAAGGAAATAAGGATTTCTTAAGCACCTACTATGTCCCTAGGCACTGGGCCAAGCGCATTGACAGATATTATCTCATTTGATCCTCACCACAACCCTGAGAAGTTGGCGCTATTATTATTCCCCATTTTACAGTGGAGGAAAATTAATGAAATTGCTGTGAAGTGACTCGCCCAGAGTCGCACAGCTAGTAAGTGCCTGAAGCCAGATTTTAACTCAGGTCTTCCTAACTCCAAGTTCAGCACCCTATCTGCTTCATTATTAGATGCCACCTAGCTACCTAATGATAAAAAACAAATATTTATTAAGCTCCTACTATATGTCACTCACTGAGCTAAACAGTAGGAATGCAAAGAAAGACAACAGATAGCCCCTTCCCTTAAGGAGCTCACACTCAAATGATGCAGGCAACACATCAGCGACGACGTACAAACCAGCCATGCACAGGACAAAGAAGAAATCAAGTAAAGGGCAACAAATATGCTCCTCTAAAGTAACGAATTAAAAAGTGCTTAGCAAACATTAAAGCTTAAGTTACAAGAGAAATTCTGAAGAAGCCCTCAAAAACTCATGTCCTCTAGCTTAGATTGTGACTTCTGAAAGCACCTATCCAATATTTACTACAGATCCAAAAGATAAATGATGCCAGGGAGGTAATGATCTGGGAACAGCACCGCTGCTGGGATCACAAACTGGGATCAGCTGGATTGTTGTTGTTCACTTGTGTTCGACTCTCCATGGCCCCATTTGGGATTTTCTTGGCAAGGGTACTGGAGTGGTCTGCCATTTCCTTCTTCAGCTCATTTTACAGATGAGGAAACTGAGGCAAACAGGGTTAAGTCATTTGCCCAGGGTCACACAGCTAATAAGTATCTGAGGCTGGATTTGAACTTGCAAAAATGAATCTTACAGATTCCAAACTCAATGCTCTATCCACTGTACCACCAAGCTGCCCAGTAACTTGATTATCAAGCTCCATTACTTGAGCCTCTCTATTTGATTTTATGCAAAGATCAATTAGGAAAATATTACAATAGTCTTGGTGAGAAGCAATAAATTAGGATGTGGTTGTGTAAGTAGAGAGTACGAGTTGGTTGTAAGAAATGTTGTAGAGACAGAATTAATAAACTCTGTATTCAAGTTTTATTTTTTTTTCCTCCATGATAAATAAAAGGAAGGTCGCTAGTGGATAGAATGCTAGGCCTGAGGTCAGGAAAACCTGAGTTCAAATGTGGCCTCAGAGAGTTACAAGATGTGTGACCCTGAGCAAGTCAATTAATCCTGTTTACCCCTCAATTTCCTCATCTGTAAAATGAGCTGGAAAAGGAAATGGCAAGTCACTCTAATATACTTGCCAAGAAAGCCCCAAATAGGGTCACAGAGAGTTGGATATGACTGGAAAATACTTAATAACAAAACAATAGCTCATATTGTTGCGCTTCATATGGTCTACACAGCATAATTTTAGAGAGAGAGAGAGAGAGAGAGAAGAGAAAACAAGCAAAAAAAGATTGGCAGCAAGATCAGCTTCTAAGTCTTCCCTGGGGCATTCAATATTACAGGTAAAGTTTGTCCAGAACAAGAAGACTGATACTTCCTTTTCAGCAGGGATTCTGCCTTTTATTTCTTTTATAACCTCCAATAGCACTTAGTCAAGTTCTCTGTACATAATGAGCACTCAATGTTCTTGGTTGATTAGGATTTCATGTTCTCAAATTGGGACAGTGTTCTGAAATAGAAATAGGTATTCTCACAGTCAACAAACCATCATAGTACTAATCCTCCCCAGAACTGAACATGTTTCTATAGTGGACACAGCTTTAACTGGTCCACATGCTGCCCATGATGATGAGTGAGGAGAAAGGAAGAGAAAATGGGAAAAAGGAGAGTCCAGGCTGCTGGTCCAATTCCTTTTCCTTCACTTATTGTCATGGTGGAATGTATATGATTGGAGAAGTTTGGGTGGGATGCAGATTTGTAGTGGTGGAACCAACAGGCTGGGTTGGCCTCCTGTCCTGGCCAGTAGCCAGCATCTACTCATTAAATCTTAAAGTCCTCCCCCCAAATTTATCCCCCATTGCTGCTTGAGATTTCACACATCAATTTTTTTCCTCTCTGTTAAAAGATTCTTTTCATTACCTCAGCTTTTAAAGTGCAAATAATCCTGGGATAAGGTAATGCATGAAGTTTCTAACACTCCTAGAGTGAAGTGTTAATTCACTCTGTCTTAAGACTGAACAAGGCAAAGCACTTGGGTCCTGATAGACAACAAAGTCAAAAAAAGAGAGAGAGAACAAACAACCTACTATGGACTCTGGTCACAAGGGATACAGAGGTGAGTGAGGACAGGAAAGGAGATATCAATGAATGTTTCAGTTTAAGGGTTTTTAACTTTGAGGATTGCAGACTTCAGGGGGCATGTGAACTAGGATGGGAAAAAAAAATACATCTTTATTTTCACTTACCTTTGAAGTATTTTATGCACTTATCTTAATATATGATACACATAATATATATTCTATTAACATATTAATTGTATGCATTTATTCATTATATCAATTTATGTTACTGATTATTAAAGACATTAATTTTATGCATTTAAAAACATGATTCTAAGAAGAGGTCCATAGGATTCACTAAAGAGATCCATGACACAAAAGAGATTGAGAAACCCCCACTTTACTGGCTTAATCTAGTCCACACCAACAACTAAAGGACATAAGAAAATTCAACAACATATTCAATGGACATTTATTAAGGGCCTTTATGCATTGTCACCTACCCTTTAAGAATGTAAGCTCCTTAATGCAGGATATATCTTGTTTGTTTTCATATGTGTCCCCAGGGCTAATCCTTCCCAAAAAAATTCTTACATTGTTGAGTCACAGTGTAAAACCAATGATGACTTGTGAGAATAAAATAGCATAAGAAGTATTGTTAAAGAAATGTATGATTAGAAAAGACAATGGGCTGGCTAAGCAGAATTGGACATAATGGGATGGTCCCCTCTTCTTCTTCCTCTGGTTTGTCATTCATTTTCCAAAGAGGACCAGTGACCTCATGGATGACGTCTTGACTCGCACCTGAACTGGATTTAAGTGAGGCAGAGTTTCACAAAGCAGTCAGACTCACTCTTTCTTCTTGAGTCATCTGAGACCAGTTGTTGGACCAAAATCAAGATGACTGATGATGGCCTGGAATACAGGGCATGACCTTGGGGTCTTCAATGTCTGACTAAGCCTTAAGGGCTCGACAGCACCTGCTTCAGCTGCCTTCATGGCCATTGGAGCAAATTGTTGTCATTTACCCATTTCTTGAGGGAAGTCTTCACATGCTTGAGGTAGACATCTCCCAAACTCATTGATGGATTTGAGGTTCGACAGTTACCTGCAATCTGGTTTAACCTGTCTGCTGAGACAGTTTATCTGGGTGTGGCCACTGAGTATGCTAAGTCTTCTTGGAGCCACAGATAAGAGTTGGGTGAAAGGTAGACACACTAAAGGTGGATGAGCAGCCCTGAAAAGGGCTCAGGAAGTCCTTCCGGAGTACCCCATACCCTTATTGGTACCTACAGAGTGACCAGAACATCTAAATACTGATCCTTTATGAGGGATTTGTTTTTTTTTTTTTTTAATTCATCTATTATTTATTTATTTATAGCAATCCTTTCTTAAATTTTGAGTTCTAAATTCTCTCCTTCCTTCTAGCCCCTTCCCCATGCATTGAGAAGGCAAGTAGTGATATCAATTATACATGTGAAATTATGTAAAACATTTCCATATTAACCATGCTGGGAGAAAAATAAAGTGAGGAAAAACAGTATGTTTCAATTGGTATTCAGAGCTCATTGATTCTCTCTCTGGAGGGGGATAGCATTTTTTCATGATGAATCCTTTGGAATTGTCTTGGATCATTGTATGGTTAGAGTAGCTAAATCTTTCATAGTTAATCATCATTACAATATTGATGTTAGTGTGTGCAATGTTTTCCTGGTTCTGTCACTTCACCTTGCATCAGTTCATGTAGGTCTTACCAGCTTTTCCTGAAACCATCTCCTTTGTCATTTCTTGCAGCACAATAATAGTATTCCATCATAATCATCTACCACATTGTTCAGCCATTCCCCAATTGATGAGAATTCCTCTATTACCAATTCTTTGTCACCACAAAATGAGCTACTATAAATATTTTTGTACATGTGACTCATTTTCCTTTTTCTTTGGTCTCTTTGATACAGACCTAGTAGTGGTATTGCTGGGTCAAAGGGCATGCACAGTGTGATAGCCTTTTGGATATAGTTCCAAATTGTTCTACGGAATGGTTGGACCAGTTCACAACTTCACCAACTGTATATTAATGTCCCTATTTTTCAACATCCCCCCCAGCATTTGTCATTTTCCCTGAATATGAGGTGGTAACACAGAATTATTTTAATCTATGGGGGATTTATGGGAGTACATGGATAAAAATGGCACAGGACAAGAAATGGATAGACACTACGCAGTATAGTGGAAAGAACACTGGCTCTGGAATCAGAGGACTTAGGTCATTGATTAGCTATATATCTTTGGGGCCTATTAGAGGCTCAATTTCTTTATCTCTAAAATAAAAGGATTGACTAACAATAGTAAGTTTGAAAAGTACTTCATACTCACTCACTCACTCACTCACACACACACACACACACACATACACATATTTGCTACTGCAAAATGTTTTGTCTACATCCTTGATTCTGAAAAATGCTTCACATACATGTATATATTAGCTAGCTAGAAGATAGAAGATGTATAAAAGTATACTGTGTGAGGTCCTGGAAATACATATAAAAGCAAACCACATAGTTCTTGCCCTCAAAGAGTTTATATTGTAATGGGAAAAGACAACACAAAAAGGAGTGCCAGAAGGTTGAGAGAAATTGTAGTGGGGAGTCTTGGATGAGAAAACTGCAGGAAGTGAAGGGGTAACCTGGTTCTGGGTTAGATGAGACAAAAAGCCCACCTATCAGAGCTACGGTGGAGAGTGGGACTACAGTGATACCTGAACCTTATAAGGATTCTGTGTGGTAGGTATTGTATGTATTATTATCCCCATTTTAGAAATTAGTCCCTTCCAGCTGTAAATCTGTGATTATACAGAATCAGAATTTTGAAGGAATCTCAGTAACTATCTAATCTGACTCATCCCTGGGGGAGGAGGGAAGACCCCTCAACAACATAACTGAGTGGTCATCTGGCCTTTGCTGGAAGACCTTTAAAGAAGGGAAACTCACCATCCTGGGAAGTAGCCCAGTCCACTTTGGAATGGCTTCAATCATTTGAAAGCTTTTCCTAATGTCAAGCCCAGTTGTGCCTCCTTTGCAACATCTACTCATTGTTTCTTGTTCTAACCTCTGAATCCAAGGAGAACGAGTCTCAACTCTCTTTCATTATAGCTCATCAAATACCTGAACACAACGATCATGCCCATTCTAAATCTTCTCCATTTCAGGTTAAACATCCCATGTTCCATCAGTCTAAGTTCTTGTGCAATGAACCTCTGACCTTTCACCATCCTGGTCAGCCACCTCTGGATACTCTTCAGCTTATCAATGTCCTTTCTAAAATGGGGCCCCTAGAATTAAGGCAGATGTGATCTGACCAGGGCAGAGTGGGGGACTGGCTCTTTCTTATTCCTTATATCCTTTCTAAGATCTCATCCAGTCTAAGATCACATTAGCTTTCTTGGCTGCCACGCCCTCTGACTGTGATACTAATGAAATCATAGACAAAGGATGAAAGTGGCGCAAGCATTTTAATCAATCAACAGAAGTATTTAGAGACTCCACTAAGGTCCTGTCCAGATGCCTCATCATGGCATGAAAATGACCCTACATTTTCCAGGTTTGTCAGTGATGTGTGAATCCTACCAAAGTGGAGAAATTTTGAGCAAAAGATTTAGTGATGAACTGAATGCCCATAATCTGAAGACTGACCTAGTAGAGCTCCAACTGACCCATTCTCTCCAATATCATAGATTGTTCACCTCAGTCAGTTCTAAGTGGGTTTCTGTCTGTATCCTTGACACTAAATGAAATCACTGATCCTTGATGTTTGAAGAAAATAATGAATTTGTAGTTTCCCTCCAAAGATTCCAGGTACTTGATCAACTTTTGAAGAAATGGTGGAGGAAATTAAGTATCACTCTATGGTGTGGCAGATGGGGGGAAAGGGCAATCCTAATTGAGGAAAAAGGGTAGATAACTTTTCAAGGTTGTGTTGGAGAATTTTCCAAGTACTAGACAGTACAAATGACATTGAGAACAGCCATTTAGCTAGACAATTTCAGTTTCCTACACCACCTCAGTTCCTCCAAAACCAGAATCTAAACCAGTAGCAGTGGGAGGGAAGGAATATATGTTTTGTGTGAAGACTGTTGTTTGCTAGAAAATTTCTTTTAAAAGCCACAATATAGGCATAACTTATTTAAGTAAAGACCATAAACGAAAATTTTGGGTTTACAAAACACATAGATCAGTGAATGATTACTTGCTTTACAAAAGGGTTGCCAATAGTCTTTCTTTAAATCATTTTCTTTTTTCTTAAATAATAATGATAGTTGACACCTAGATGGTGCTGTGAGGTCTGCAAAGTGCTTTAAATGAATTATCTCAGTTAATCCTCACAGCAATCTAAATAAGTGCCATTATCATTCCTGTTTTACAAATTAAGAAAATAAATCTCAGAAGGTTAAGTGACTTGACTAGGGTCACACAGCTAATAGATAAGCTGGGGCAGGATTCTAACTCAGGTCTGACTCCAGGTGTGACCCTCTATCCACTACATCATCTAGTTACCAAATGGGGGACATTCCAATGTATCCCTTAAAGTAGTAAAAATGATATAAAGATCCCTAGAACTGCCATTCTTGTCCCATCCTATTCTTATATGTCTTCATGCTTTTGCTCCTCTCCAACCCTTCCTTCTTTTTCCTAGCACCAACTAGCACCAAGAAAAGACAAAGAACTTAACCCTAAGAAATTTTAAAAAGTTTTCAATTTAATTTAATTATGGAATAAAACAACCATTTCCCTAACATAGTACAATAAAAAAAAAGCCGATGTACATTACACCAAAGTAAATATATACCATGTAATCATAAGCTCTCTAGTCTTGGAAAGAATAGGAAAAAATTACCAGGAAAGGGAAAATTGTTCCATCCTCTCCTAAACCTTAAAGCCAGAAGGAACAAGATAGTAAACAAAATATAGTGAAAATCAAATCTTATTTACTAACTTTCTATAGAGCTTTTGTTGACCTTGGGAATTTGGTCAAATAACTAATGTACTTTTGGAATAATACGCATCCTCCCAATCCCCTGGGGTTAACAACCTTGGATTCGTCCTTGACTCCTATTTCTCATTCCACTCTACCCACCCACCCCCGATCTGATCTGTTGTCAAGGCCTGCCAATTTTGCCTGTGCGACATTTTTCCAACATGCCTCCTTCTCTTCTCTGATACTGCTACCACTCTATCACAGGCCCCCATCACCTTATGTCTGGGTTCTTACAACAGTCTTCTGGTGGGTCTCCTGTCTCAAGTTTCTCCCCACTCTAAGCCATCCTCCATTCAGCCACTAAGGTGATTTTCTCAGAGCCCAGGTCAGATCATTCCACACACACCTCACTCCCTACTCACTAAATCCCAGTGGCTCTCTATTGCCTGTAGGAACAAAATCAAAATACTTTGCTTGACTTTCAAGGCCCTTCATCACCTAGCCTCGTCTTACCCTTTCTTCCTACTCTTTAAACTCCAAAGAGTCTTCCTACTCTTTAAACTCCAATTTGTACTCTTCAGTCCAATGACGTTGGCCTTCTGGCTTGTCCATGAACACGCCCCTCCATCTCAGTTCTGGCCATTCTCTCTGGCTGTCCCTTAAACTTGGAAAGCTATCCCTCATTTTCCATGCCTCCTGATTTCCCTGGCTTCCTTCAAGCCCCAGCTAAAACTTTACCTTGTCTAAGTCTTTCCCAATCCCTCTTTATTCTGGCACTTCTCTCTGTTAATTTTCTCCTATTTGCTCTGCATGTAGCTTGTTTATAAGTATTTGTTTGCTATCTCTCCCATTAGATTCTGAGCTCCTCAAGGCCAGATACTGTCTTTTGCCTTTTTTATTTTGTATCACCAGCCCTTTGCACAAAGCCTGGAACATGGCAGGTTCTTAATAAATGCTTATTGACTGAGAATAGAGAAAGATGTATAAATACAATTTTGTATAATAACATTTAAATATAGTATATATGTATATCCAGTATATTTGTGTATAAGTACATTTCATGTGTGTGTCTATATCTTTCACCTATCTTTGCTCAGTACCAAATCTTAAATTCTATACTATTAAGCTCAAATGAGAATAACAATAGCATATTTTAAGACCTGAACTGAGTAAATGATTTAATTAGATAAAGCTATCTCTTAGTTCAAGCCTGACTTCAGACACTTGCTAGCTATGTGACCCTGGGTAAGTGACTTAAACCTATTTGCTTCAGTTTTCTCCTCTGTAAAATGATCTAGAGAAGGAAACGACAAACCACTCCAGTATCTTAGGAAAGAAACCCCAAAAGGCATCATGAAGAGTCAGGCGTGACTGGAAAATGACTAAACAACAAAAAATCTTTTGTGATTATAGTAAGCATTGCATTCTGAACTCCCAGTCTGGAAAATAACTCTTCTACTGCCAAGCTTGAGTATTTTTTTTTGCTTACAGACAACAAGGGAACAGATTTTGCAAAAGTTCTTCTGCTTTGCAAAAATTCAGTCTCTTTTGGTTTGCATTGGTTAGCTTTCAAGGAGTCAAACTGTAAGTTTTGCTTAAACGGCATATAATATAAAGACATGAGATAAGTACACTAAATCAGAAAGGGATGTTTAAGTATTCTAGCTAAGGAAGTATTGCATGCTCTGGGGAGAATGGCCCTGTCACAGGGGTCTGGCTTCTCACCCTTTAGAGCCAAATTCTAGGATCACAGATTTACAAGGGATTTTAGAGGACATTTAGTCCTCTTAATTTTAAAAGGTAATTTTTAATTTTAAAGGTAAAGAAACTGATGCCTAGAAAGCTTAAGGAGCTTGCCCAGTGTTACATAAATGGTTGCAATAGAGACAAGATTTGTTGTCTTTTGACACCAAATCTAGTACTCTTGCCACTGTGCCAAACTATAGATTTTTCAGTAATTCCTTCTTCAAATATTCTTGTATAAATTCTTGAATAACTGAGAAATTCACCTAAAACCCCAAACAGGACAAGTCATAAAACAGAAGAGATTAAAGCTAACAAGGAAATAACCTTGGCACTCTTTGCTAAGGATACATTAAAACAACTTATATTATGAAAGCTGCTAACCAGAAAATAACAATGAAAGTGAATTTCTAGAGGGTAAGAAAACCATTCTGGAGAAGGCTGCTTCTGCTTGTGATTCTCTAATTAATTTGGTTGCGAGGCCATACTATCTGGGAGGTCACAAAATAATGATGAGATTTAGGGTGCTGGGGACCCCAAAATACCAACACGTCGGGTCCTGTTCGAATGAATCCGACTCAAGCCTTCTTGAAGCTAAAGAAAGACAAAGTTTAGCAAAGATTCGCCACCTTGGGTTGGCTCTTAAGGAGCCTAAGCAGACCAGATAGAATCTCAGCTAGACAGAGTCTAAACTGAATTGAATCTGAGCGCGCGAGATGGAACTAAATACAGAAAAGACTGTAGGAGAGATCTGGTCGGATAGTCTAGGGTGATGGGAGGAGGGGTTTAGGGAGGGTCTTGAGGTGTCAAGACTGGTCAAGGGTTAGAAACAGATGGAGGCAATCAAAATATAATCAGGAGGTATCAGACAATGGAGGGCTTGGGTGGGAAGCAGGTGAGGCAATCCAGAGATCTTGATAGGGACTGTATGGGAATGAATATAGATCTTGATGGGAGTGGTCAGCAGCCTGGGGAATGGGGTTTTGATGGGATCAAGGATGTGGGGTGCAACAAAGACCTAGATTTGAGTAAGAAAGGCCAGTGGGAGCATTCAAGAGAAGCTCAAGGAGGCTCGCAGAGTCTGAACCCCATCAGTAATGTGTTTGTTTGGTTTATTTTTAAGACAAAGAATCCCATAGTCAGAAATTATAACTCCTGGTTACATTACTGACTACAGGTCTACTCATTTAGACTTTTATCTGAGGCATCACAGTAAAGTGGAAAGTGCAGTGGACTGAAAATCAGATGTGGGTTCAAATCTCAGTCTTGCCATTATATAATCTTGGACAAATCACTTAACTTCTCTGGGCTTTATTTTCCCTCATCTATAAAATAAGGGAATTGAAGTAGATGACCTCTAAGATCCTTTTTATTTCTTGACTTAGGATCCATAATCCATAATAGGATTCACAACCTCTGTATAATGTAGACTATCCAACGGTAAAGAAAAAACAACTTTATATATACTGGGTTTCTCTAATTAAGGAAGGCAGAGTGATATAGTTGAAAGGACACTAGATACAGAAGACCTATATTTGATTATCATCTTGGCCATTTTTAGTGTGACCTTGTATAAGTCATATTTTTTCAGTTTCCTTAGTTGTGTTGAGATAAGAATTTTTCCATTAACTTTATCTCATTGACATGTTGTCAGCTCAAAGGAAGTAATAATTTAGAGTCCTACAGCTGAGAAGGACCTCAGAGTTTATAAGGTCTATCTCCAGCCAGAAGCAAAGATACCTTGGATGATATCTCATGACAAATGGTGACCCAGCAAGGGAATGTAAGCTCATGGAAGGAGAAAGGACCTGCCTAGGATTATATAGATATTATGAAGACCTGGAATTCAACCTAAATCTCCTCTGTGCTATAATTATCTACTATAATCACAAAGCTTCTTATGGCCCAGATTCAACAAAAACAAGATAAATTATATTCAATGAAATATATAGGGTTACAAGACCTAGAGCTAAAAGGGCCCTTTAGAGGATCTCTTATTCAATTCCATCATTTAACAGATAAGGAAACTGAGACCCAGGAAGATTAGATGACTTTATTACACAAAGAATGTGCCAAAGGCAAGATTTGAACTTGCAACCTCTGACTTCAAAGGCAATATTCTATCAATTAATATATCAATCAGTTCTCTTTACTCAGGCTGAGAATTGTATACTACATTTGAAAAGTATCAAAAACAGTTGAAGTTTTAATCACCTGGAAATTTCTTCATGAAAAACATTTCCTTCCCAAAAGTTCAGATAAATGAAGTGTTACTCTAAATTTACTAGTAAAATGGACAAAGTAAAATTAGCTTCTTTGTCCTTTTCACAGGGGAGTTCAATGGGCAATATATATGAGTTTTCGACCAAAAGACAAGGAGCACACAAACTGTGGAAATGGGCATATGGACCTGCCCAGTGACAGGCCCTGGGGAGATGAGAATAGATTACATTTAACAAAGATTTATTGATTTTCTACTAAGCTTATCTGGAATGAGATATCCCTCAATTGGGAAACCTCTGAGAGGGTAATAGGGCACCAGATTTCATCTTTGTTTCTAAAACACAGAATGTCATGTTTTTAATTACCTTATTTTGCCCCTCCACTAAAACACTGGGAACTGAAGTTTCAACATAATGTAGGACATGGACTGTAGTAGGTATTATGCCTTCTATATCCTAATCCTAACTCTGGAAACTCATGTCCCTTATATTCAGAAGTGTTCTAGTAAATGTTTAACCACCAGCTCTCTTCAATTAACACACTCCCATATATACACGACTCACTTTGAAATATTATCTGCATCTTTAACATTTTCTCCATCACTTTTTTAAGTCTAGAGACAATCAACAAAATAACAAATCAAGCTCAGGTTTGTAGCATTTGCCAGTTTGAGTGTCTCCGGTACATCTGTGCTGATATTGAGCCAAATTCTCTACTCAATGGAATTTAAGTTGCCTGAGGGAAAGGATCGTTGCACTTTTGTTTTTGTATCTCTCTGGCACCTGGCATACTGCCTAGCACTCAGGAAGCCCTGAATAAATACTTGTTGATTGATTTATTATGTTGGTTTTAAAAGCTTTCAGGGCTACTATCCTCTGCTACTTCAAACTAGATTTAGGAACACCTGAAGGCTCTACTTACAAGGGGACGTTGCTCATAGCAGGGGCAGAGTTATTCTAACTCGGAAAAGCAGTAACCCTTATACTGAACCAAAATCTGTCTTCCGGTAACTTCTACCCATTGATTCTTGCTCCAGAGTCACAGAGAATAGGGATCCTAGTGGTCCATATGAAACTCATGGAAGCGTAGACAAGTTGCTAGACCTAACCAGCGAGTCTAATCAAACTGAATTTTAGTCAAAATTCATTTCACAATAAGCTTGTTAATTGTCTACAAGGAAAAGAATCGGCAGCAAGCCCTTGAATGTAGAATAAGGTGGCAGAAGATGTGACAGGTGATCCTAAAAGCTTTCAAAGTCCACATAATCAATCAATCATCAGTCAACAAATATTAAGCACTTACTATTTGTCAGGTACTGAGCTAAACTCTGGGAATACAGTGGCACTTAGTATAGTGCCCAGTAGGTAGTAAGCACTTAATAAATGCTTTTCATTTATTCTTCCATTCATTCATCAATGCTTTGACAGTGATATTGACTCACACTTTTGGTCAGTTTCACCATCATCATCCTGTACCTTCCACCCCTAGTCTCGTTTGCCTAACAGGGCCATCCCAAAATGGAATGGGCCTCCCTCTGAGGTTTGTTGTCATTCTCAAGTGTTAAAGCTGGATGACCATTTGTCAGGGATTTTGTACTGAGGACTTGCCCATCAACAGGGCATTGAATGACATTATCTATAAAGTCCTTTCTAACTCCAAAATACCATCTCTGTGTGTGGGAAGAGATTTTCCAAGACATAGAAGAGAATGGAAATCTGGCAAGATATCTTAGGGAAGAAAGAGAAATCCTGTTTTATGGAGGAAATAGCTAGGAGACTTTGTTCACATTGATGTGACATTCATGTTTCCCTCTTTCAAGCAGGGAAACACTAGTCTCATTGGAAAAAAAAAGTTCATTCCCCCTCAGTGATCACCAGCAGCTGGGATGGATTAAATCAACACATCACAGCCATATGCATGGGGTCTAGAGTATTTACTCATAGTTTTTCACTCTGCATCTGCTAAAATCACTTTGTTCTTTTTCCTCTCACAAATGTGCCTCTCTGCCCACTCCCCCATTCTTCCTATTTGATAATAACAAGGGAAATATACTCAAAAAAACAAAAAATATATATATTCATTAAAAGGGAATGTGAGGTTCCAGAAAGAGAGTTGGTTGTGGTGTCAGAAGATCTGGATTCAAATTTCATCTCTGGTACTAGTTAACCTATTTGATATTGGCCTTTATTTTGAGATTGTGCCTCCTTGGGCTGCAGTTTCCTACAGACTAGATGGTCTTTCAGGTCCCTTTTAGCCCTGTATCTATGATCTTATGATCAGAGGAGTACAACAGGCTTATGGCAAAAAGAGTTGATTTCCAGATATAGGCTAAAAATACATACTAGATGGAACACCACCAATGTATGAGCCATAGGATTTAGATATCTTGAAGTGGTGTGAGGCATGATAGTGGTTTTCAAGTATTTGAAGATTTTCAGAGATTTGGGATTAGATTTGGGTTTTGACCCCAGGAAATAGAACTGTGTGCAATAAGTAAATCAAGAGTTATTTGATAAGTGCCTACTGAATACCAGGTACTGTAGTAGGAGAAAGGGATATGAATATAATGGTATATAATATAGAATATAAATATTGATTGTTACAAATATAAAAATCTCTTTCAAGGAACTTGTTCACTAAGCAGTGGGTAGAAGTTGCAAAGAGGCAGACTTAGGCTTGAATATAAGGAAAAACTTCCTAACCCTTAGCGTACTCTCCAAATGGGTTGGATCCCCCTCAGAACAAGTGGGTTCTGCCATCGTCATCATATTATTCCTCTTTCCAGCTGTGCTTGGTCCCTGTTTATTAATGATATGCTCTCTCAACCAAAGTCATTTGGTCATTCATTCATTCCCCTTTCTTACCAGTACTTTTGCATAAGACAAACTTTTGGAGGTTATCTTTTAGGATAGGGCAGGATTCATAAATGGATGAGAGTTTTATCACCTGTTTATCAGAACTCAGAAATGAAACAGGCTTAAAGACTAACAGCCCAAGGAGCCCACTTGCCACTCAGTCTTATTTTAAAGGTCTCAGAACAAGATACTTTCCCAAATTTACACCATTCATTTTTTGGCTTTCTGGCAGGAATCTGAAATAACTTCTAAACCTAAAGTCATGTCTCCGCCTGGAGTCAGGGATGCTCCCTCTGGAGTATCGTTTCACAAAGTTCACCAAAGAACAGATTTTTCAACCCCATAATGTCAATCCAGTCTTGGAAAAACACTCCGGTTTATTTACACGGCAACCAGCCACAGGGCCAAAGATGACTGGACTGAAGCAAAGGCTAACCCTCTTCTGAAAGTTAGGGCTTAATGGTTTACAAAGTAGGAACTGGGAAAGCGTTTAAAGAGCAGTCCAGATCAAATCATTATCTGAAATTCCTGTTCCCAGCTCATGGCTGCATCTTAGAATGGAAGCATTTCATAGAATGGTCATTCACTGAGGGAGGGGAGGAGAAGGTGTAGACTTCAGGGCTTTCTTAATTTTGAAGGGACTACTTAGGTTTTCATTAGGTACTCTTCTACCCCCTTTTGGTGATGTCTTTAGGCTGTGTGGTACAATGGGAAAAGCATGGGCTCTGGAGCTGTAAGAACTGAGTTCAAATCTCTCTGTGGATAAAATGTCAGGTGAGGTTGGTCAAGTCACTTGACTTCTCCAAGCCTCACTTTCCTCATCTGTAAAATGAGTTGTGGTTGGACTAGATGATATCTGAAGTCTCTTTCCATCTAGATCTATGGTCAGTGATCGTTTATCTTAGAGACAGCTAGATTGTGCAGTGAATAGAGAGCTGGGCCTGGAGTCACAGAGAGTTGAGTTTGCATTCAACCTCACTAACTTGCTGTATGATTCCAGTAGGCCCTATCTGCCTCAGTTTCCTCAGCTATGAAATGGGGTAATAATAGCATCTTGTGGTAATGATCAAATGAAATAATATGTGTAAAGTGCCTAGCAAATAGCAGGTATTTAACAAATGCTTATTTCTTTCCTTTCAGGCATCTGATATTTCCCTCTGCTACACCAACCTTCCTCTTTCCACCACACATCCAGTCAAAATTTAGAGATCCTGTGGGTTGTTCTCCAAGGGCTCTGCTCTTACTAGGCGGCAGTTAGCTAAACCCATCCATGCATCCACGCTAATGTGATAGGCAATGATGATAATTTGGTATGTGTGTGTGTATGTGTGTGTGTGTGTGTGTGTGTGTGTGTGTGTGTGTGTGTGTATGACCAGAATTTTCCAAAGGCAGCATTTTAACCCAAAGATATTACTCTGTCATGGGAATTTTAGGCACTCTGAGAGGGTGATTATATTAGAGATGATAGTTGAGATGATATTAACCTTTCATTGTGTCTCAATGAATGAGGGTATGTATGTATGAGAATGTACGAGGGTATGCAATCTGAAATCATTGTCAAACCTACATTCGTGCTCCCTATGCCTACAAGTCAAACCAGCTCTACAAAAAAAAATGAGTTAATTACTTCATGGGATTTGGGGGAATATGAATAGGAGGGATTTAGGATTACAAGGAATGGTAGAGTGTCTTTGAAGATATGAATTGGGAAATACCTCTAGAGCTGAGATGCTATATTATTACGTCTGAGGCAGCATTGTACAATGGAAAGAGAACTGGATTCAGAGTCTAAGAAGCCTGGGTTTGGGAACTCCCTGTGTGGAAACTTCTTCCACTGATACAATTGGACAATTTCTTTGCAACTGAGGCATTTAATAGCTGTGAGACTGCAGGCAAGTTATAGAATTACAGAATTGCAGACTTGAAGGGAACTTGGAGTTCCATTCAAGGCATCCTGACCAAGAATCCCTTCTTACACCTCCAACAACTGGTCAAGCATCCTTTGCCTGAGGACTTCTAATGAGGAGGAAAGCCACTACCTCCCAAGCTAGTCAATTCTCTTTGGGATAGCTGTTTGGTAGGAATTTTTCCTTTACATTAAGCCTAAATCTGCTTCATCACCTTGCTTCTGGTTTGGTCCTCTGAGGGCCAAGCTTCTTCATGAGAGCCCCTCAAACTTGAAAACAGCTATCATGTCCCCCTTGTCTTCTCATCTTCAGGAGAAACAACCGCAATTTTTCAAAAGATCCTCATATATATATAGCAAGTCTTTCTGTAGTATTTTAAGGTTTGCAAAGCCCTTATTATATATGTTTTCTCATTTGGTTTTTACAACAACCCTGTGAGGCAGGTGCCATCAACATCACTTCCTTCTGGCTAATGAAATTGAGGCAGAGAGAGGTTGAATGCCAGGGTCACACAGCTATTATGTGTCATGAGACTTCATGACTCCAAATCCAGTGCTAACTACTTCACCACCTGGTTGACATGGTCATATAGCAAACCTCTCTGACCCTGACTCATAGGACTGTGTGGGGAAACCTTAAAGCTCTCTATAAATGCAAACTGTCATTGAATAAGGCATCACTCAACCCAAATCAAGAACCTTCAGCACTTGTTTTCTGAATATAAATGAAATGGAATTGGAAGAGAGACTGGAGGACTGGAGCCTGGCTAATGTTATACCAATTTCAAAAAGGGGAAGAAAGTGGATATTTCAAACTATAAGCCAATACTCATACTCGACAATGAATCCTGGAAAAGTCCTAGAAGGAATTATGAAATGATTATTGCTCCCTCACTCAAAACAAAGTCAAGTGCAAGTCATGTCATCATTTCTCTGATGTCATGGTCTTCTTCAAAAACAAAGGATGAACACAATTGCTATAATCATATATGCTTATAACATACATCATATGTAATGTATAGGTATATAATTATAATCCTATACATATAATTAGTGATTGATGCTAAGTACTTAAGTTCTTTGAAACTCAGTTTCTTCATCTATAAAATAAAGATAAAAACAATAATATCAACCTCATAATGCTGTTGTGAGCATCAAATGAGCCAACATAAAGTTTTTTGAAAAATAGAGTGCTATATAAATGTGTTAAGGCACTATGCAGTTATTAGTTAAGTTCACCTTTTAAGTTCCCCAAGAATGTCATGTTAGACTAACCTCATTTCTTTTCTTTTCTTTTTTCAAAATGGTACTACTAGCTTGCTAAATCAGGAGAATTCCATCTGGATTTCAGCAAAGCAATTGATGAAAAGATCTCTTAAAATCATAGAATCGTAAGATTCTAAGTTGGCAGGAACCTTAGAGAAAATCTAATCCAGCCCTTTATTTCAATTAATTTCAACAAGCATTTATTGAGCACTTTCTGTATTCAAAGTTCTATATCTAATCTTAAGGATTAAAAGATTAAAAAAAGATATATTCCCTGTCTTGAAAAAGCTTACAATCTAGGAATGGGGGTAAGACAAACGCAGAATTAGTATTATGCAATTCATATTATGTTAAGGACCTAGGAGAGATCCAAACAGAATGGTCTGAGACATTCTAGGTGGGAGAAAACACTTATTACTGGAGGGCATCAGAGCAGACTACCACTGACCTCAGCCTTGAAGGAAAAGGATTGAAATAGGTGATCTAGCTAATCCAAATAGGGAGGGAGAATATTTCAGGCAAGATGAATTGACATAGACTGTATGAGAATACAGTTAGATGAGTTAATAATAATACAAATAACAATAATAGAATTTATATATCTCATTAAGATTTACAAAGCATTATACATACATTACCCCACTTACTCTTCACACCGATCCAGTAAGTTGTGCTGCTATTATCCCCATTTTACACGTGAGGAAATTGAGCAGTTAAGTGACTTATCCCTGGTCATATGTCTACTATGTATCTGAAACAGAACATGAACTCATCTCTTCTTGACTCCAAGACCAATACTCTGTTACCCACTGTTCCATTTAATTGCCGTCAGAAAGAGCTGGCTTATCACGAATAAAGAAGGTTGATAGATAAATTGGTAAGGCTTGGATGGAGACCGCCAGGTGTTACAGACTCTGTCCTTAACCCTCTGATGTTCAATGCTTTTATTAGTGACTTAGATGAAGGCATGGAAGGTGTCTTTATTGGGTGAATAAGCACGATAGAGGAAAGCAGTCTTCTTCACCAGCCAAAATAAAAAGAGAGCTAGTTTATCCAAATGTTTTAAGACTGGCTCAGTCTAGAGTCTTCACTAGGTCCCAAGCTAAAATCTAAAAGGATTTAACCCTAATAGGGTTAACACCCCTCAGTTTGAGGGCAACTAAATAAGGAAAGCTCCATCCTGCTAGAACATCTGAATAATGGTGAGAATTCTAGTTAGAACCTAGGGAAACCTAGATTGTGGAGTTCTGTAAATATGTACATATTGTTTCTACTATGTGTAGTGAATGGAATTTCATGTCTAAGTTTCTAGTTCATGATGTGGGGAGACAGGAAGGGAAGGGTTCATATCTAGACTGGAGAGGAAATATCTCTGAATCACTAACTTCACAGCAGATCCATTAACAATTGGATTTACTGACATCGATCTATGTAGGTGGTGTGAGGGGAGTGAATTTTCATGAAATTAAAAACTCTCCCAAAGAGACTAGCATCTAATGATTAAATATAGGACTATAGTTTTCTATCAATGAGGCTTAAGTAGAGGGATTTAGCAGGCATTACCTACCACGAAATACTTCCATGAAATACAGTGAATGATACATGAAGATTAGGCCAGTTTTGTGTACTTAAAGTTGTACTATTTATTCTGGTTGAGGACCACAGCAGGGGTCACTTTAACAAATGATGCTTAAGCTAAGCTTTCAGGGATGACATGGTTTTCACAATTCGATTAACTTTCAAATCTCAGAACGCTAGTGAAAATGGAGGCAGGGATCTATTTCTTCCAGTCCTGTCTTATTAAACAGAGTTATTCCTTATACCTTGCACTCAGGAATTAGACATGTGGAGTTCCAGGCCTGGATTTATCCTTTCATGATTTTGCTTAAGACACTGTGCCTTTATTTTCTCTTTTTCAAAAATGAGAATCCTGTCAAATGCACAGTAATATCATGGGGGGTTGAGGAGTTGATAATAGTTAAAAATTAATTTGACAATATAAAGATGTACATTCTAATCCTAATGAAGGCACAGAAAAAGATGATTTTAGAATATAATAGGACTATCTTGTTAATCTTAGTAACAAGTTATCATTAAGATTAATAATTTTGATTAATAATAAGATCACCATATATAATCCTTCTTCCTAAGAACTTAAAAAAACTTTCTACTTTGTCTGAAACAATATAACATCCCTAAGAATCAGGAAAAATAACATGACCTCATTTTATCAAATTGGAGAAGCCAATTTGCCCTAAGTCTAAGTAATGTACTTGAGGTTTCATAGAACAAGATAGAATAAATGAATTTATTAATTCTCTTTTACCATTGCCCCAATTGAAAATTATCAAGTAGGACTTTCTATGACTTGCAAGTACCACCTCCCACCCTGCACTCTCTACACGATCTCACTAAGTTCAACACTCAGCTCTGCTGAACCTTCCCAACACCAATGAAACATTTGACTAAAACATATAATTTGGCTCTTTAATTAAGAAGAGCAAGAGTACTTACAATCTGTACCTAGAACAAGTGGCATGAAATAGAAATATGAGCCTAGTTCAGGTAAAGGGATGTGTAAGACCTGAGAAACCTCAAAGCCAGAGTAGGGAGAAACAAGTTACTGCCAGAGATTAAGGACAGGGATTGTCCTGACCGGTGCGGGGTGAGGCTGGTCCAGGGAGAAGCTCACCCAGGGTATGGTCACTGCCTGGTTGCTAATTAGATCTAAGTTGTTTCCCTTTCTGTGTAGCTACAGGACTAACATTGAAGTCAAGGAAACTTCAAGGAAAGCCCTCCATTAATTAGCCTTAGGTAATGGTTCTGAACATGAAAATGATGACCTTCAGGATGCTAGTGGGTACATATCTATCTAAATGTGCATCTATATAAATGTGATCTGTTAAAACACTATGCAATTACTAGATGATATTCCTGTAAGTTCATCAAGAAATGTCATGCTAGACTTAACCTCATTTCTTCTGACCAATTTTGTGGTCCTTAGATAATCAAGGATCAAGGGAGGAAGCATTTAACAGAAATATCACTGGTTTCTAAGGCAGTAGACCTGTATTAGGGCTCTGATTCTTGGTCTTACTAGTATGAACTGACCTTGGGCAACTCTGAACCCCTATCTCCTTATATGTGAAACAAAGGTGTTGAATGAAATGATTTCAAAAGTCTCTTCCATCTCTAACTTTCTGTGATGCTAATGTGCTGAGATCAAGTGGGATTGAAACTCTTTGTACAAATGCATGCTGTTAATGAGATGTTTCTTTTAACCTTTTGAAAGTGGGACCGTGTCATGGAAGAAGGACTGGATCTAGAGTTCGAGAACCTAGAATCAAGCCATGACTTTGCCACTCTCAAGTCTTAGCTTGAGTAAGTCACATCCTCTCTGAGCCTCAGTTTCCCCCAAATGTCAAATGAAGGGGGTCAGACTAGGTGGTCTCTATGAGTCCTTTAACTCTAAATCTATAACCTAATGAAAGCTATTAAAGCATTCTTCTCCCTCTCTCACCTCTAGTGGAAAAAAACTCCATTTAGCAAAGGCCAGCTCTTCTCTGCCCTGCCCTAGCACTTTAATCCATTGCTTTTTATTGCTCTAAATGAATTTCCCCTTTGATTTCTCTTGAAGTGTCAGTAAACAGCTCCTACGTTTGTTCTGTACCCAATAGGAAGTTCATTCTTTCTAATGAGACAAAGAAGCGAGGCTGTTTGGAAAGGCTTTTCAATAATGTATGAAAAGAATGTCGATGCCCAAAATGAAAAACACAGCAAGAGAAGCTGTCATGTGGCAAAGTGAAATCTCTACATTATTAAAGCCAGATGTGTATGGTTATAGAAATCTTTTCTTCCTGTGCTGCCCACAGCAATCCTCCTTGCAGAGCCTTCCTCCAAGCATTTGGAGATCATTTTTTTCTTGGGTCTTTAGGGGTTGGTCATAGCTGAGTTTTGTATCTCCATTACTCAGCATTTCAGCTATTATTTGCCTGAAAGCAATGATGTGCTGATAAAATGTTTAACAACTGGCTCTCCAAGATAAAAATGTTTGTACAATGCACTTTTAAATTAGTCTTCATTATTAACTTTTTCTCATCATTTTCTTAAGTCTAGCTCAGGCGTTGACAAACTACAGGAATCAGGCATTACTTGACCACTAAAAGGTTCTATGACCAAAACAGAAACATTCAGAGCCCCTTCTTTTAGGACTACAGCTTTTGAACTGCTGCCCTTCTCCCAATCCCAAAATTCAGTGATACTCCCCTCCAAAGTCCTTGTTCTTCATGGTCATCCATACACCACATATTCAGACAACTGTTTAGAGTGCTAGGATGTGAGGAAATCTCAGAGGAGTAAGTATCTTTACAGCCACAGAGATAATTCCTTGAGTACAGTTGGATTTAGTTTCACACAGTAGTCATTTGTTTACATCCATCTTTCTGCTTCACTTTCAAGTTTCATCACTACCTCTGCCCTTAGTCCAAACTTGAGCGCTCTTGTCTCCTAGCTTCTCTGGTTACTGAGAAAGTAAGCTTCTTCTGGACTTTTTTTCCCCTTTAATCTCATATTTAAGTTCTAGCTAGATGACATCTCAGACCACCCCCCAAAACCCCAAAGCTATAAATGATGCTTCCTTCTTCTGCCACTTAGAGAAATCTCCCCCAACCTAGTCTCTCTTTTCTTTCCCTTTTTGCTTAGCTAGACAAATTCATTACAGTGGCTGCTTCCTGTTTCTCGGACTGTTTGACAGTGAGAGAATGTACACTCCATTTTTTTCACTATCCTTGAAACCTTTCCACCATTGATCAAATCATCCTGCTTTCTGACCTCCAGTTTCCCTTGAGTTTCCTGTTTGTTTTTTTAAGAATTATTTCCACCCTCCCTTGCTCCTCAACTCCCCCACTCAGCTCTCATGTCCTGTATATCCTTGACCCTTACTGTGCCTATCAAACAATCCTTAAGACAAACATCAACATGTCAAAAAAAAAAAACCAAACTCTTGTTTATATCATGATGGTCCTTATCCCAGTTAGATGGTAAGTTTGGATACACATATACAGGGGATAGGAGTGGATTATAGAGTTTTGCCATAATGAAGGGACAGTCAAACTAACAATCCAAATACAATGTATAATGCAGAAGTTATTTATACTCGGTTTTGGCATAGATCCTAGAGTTATATTTTTGCTTAATATTAAAATTAGTTTGCATTCTCTAACTTCACATTGATTGACAACAGGGGACAGCTAACCAGAGCAGTAGCAAGGAGAAGCCATTCTGAGATCTAAAATGCATCATTGATTATCTAAGTAAATAAGCTACATAGGGATAAGTAAGATTTGACCATGTAAATTGTGAAATACATATATACTCTACCATGGGAGGGCAGATTTCTTATCAGATGTCCCATCTGTTCCAAGAGCTGATCAATGTGTAACTTACAATTTCATTTTACAAGAGTGACAGTGGAAAGAAAGAAGTGACAGGGATAGTAGGAAAAGGACTGTATGGTGAGTCAGGAGACCTATTTTTGAATCCTGCCTGACAATTACTCTGCCCATGGGCAAGCCATTGAACATCTCTAAGCCTTTCTTCTTCTGTAAAATGGAGACAATAATATTTATATTCCTTCATTCTCAGATAGGAAGAGAAAAATTCTTTATAAGTTTTAAAACGCACTATATAAATGGGTATTACTATTATTCAAACCTTCTTGGATAGCCCAGATTATTATAAGAATTATTATCTGCTTACAATTTGTGCACTATCTCATATTCTTAGATTTAGAATCTTATTATTGAAACATGCCAAAGGAAAAACTAACTCTATGAAATTCCACACAAATTCTCAAAAGAACACAGATAAAAGGGAGAAAAGCAAAAAAGAAAGAAAAATCCAGCAGATTCTTAGAATCACAGAATTTCAGAGTTGGAAAGTACTCGCAGGTCACCTGATCCATCTCATACCTAAAAAAGAATACCCCTACAATGTATCTGGCAAGTGACCGTAAAGTGTTATTACAAGACTTTTAGGAACTCATTACTTACTGAGTACCCTATTCCTCTTTTGTATAATGCTAACAAAAATTTTCTCTACATCATACTTGAATTTCTCTCTTTGTAATTGCCATTGATTGTTCCTGGTCCTGGCCCTTGGGGTGAAATGGAACAAATCTAATCCCTCTCCCATGTGACACATTTTTAAATACCTGAAGACAACTATCGTGACTTCATTGAGCCCTTTATTCTTTAGGTTAAATGTAACCTTTTCTTCCAAATGATCTTCATATGGCATGGACTCAGGGTCCTTCACCATCTTGGTTCTCTTCCTTGGGTCCCTTTCCAATTTACCAAGTCAACAAGCATTTACCAAGCACCTGTTATGTGTCAGTTACTGTGTTAAGCAAAAAAACCATCAATGCTTTCAAAGATCTTGCTGTTGTGGTTAAAATGTGGCATCTAAGACTGACCATAATGCTCTAGATGTGCTCTGACCAGTATAGAATGCAGCAGGATTATTGTTATTTAGTTGTTCTTCAGTCATATCTGACTCTTCATGACCCCATTTGAAGTTTTTTGGCAAAGATACTACCATTTCCTTCTCTAACTCATTTTATAGATGAGGAAACTGAGGCAAACAGGGTTAAGTGACTTGTCCAGCACACAGCTAGTAAATGTCTGAGGCCAGATTTGAACTCAGGAAGATGAGTATTCCTGATTCCAGATTCTACACTCTATCCACTGTATCTAGCTATAGTAGGATTATTACCTCTATTTCTAAAAAGCTATAGCTTTCTTTGAATCATAGAATCACATTCAGAACTGAAAGTAAACTTAGAGCTTATCTGGACAAAATGCATCATTTTTATAGATGAGGAAACTGGCCTATGCCAGTTAAATGATTTTCCTAACATTACAGAAGTAAAAAATGACAGTCAGTATTTTAACACAAGATCACTGGCTCAAATTTCAGTATTTTTTGCACTGGACCATATTGCCTCTTGACGTAACCCAAGAGGGTATAGGTATACTCTGGAGTCAAAGACCCCAATTCAAATCATCCCTCTGATACTTATTACCCATGTAACTTTGAGCAATTTACCTCCCTTATCTGGGCTTAATTTTCCTTATCTATAAAGTGGTAAGTTGGACCAGATGTCCACTGAGGTTCTTTCCAACTCTAAATCTGTGATCCTATGGCATTAGCCTAAATAATCATGGGATCTGAGGGATGTTCTGAGAGGCAGTGTCCAGAATGAGGGAACTCTACTTGGACTAGACCTGGAATACTGTTTTCTATTATGGGTACCACATTTTATGAAAGACCTTGACAAACTGAAGAGCTTCCAGAAGACGGTAACATAATGTTGAAGGGACTTGAAACCATGCTCTACGAGGATTGTTTGAAGAGACAAGAAATGCTTAACCAAAAAAAAAGAAGATTTTGGGAGCCCAGGTGAACTATCTTCAAATATTTTAAGGTTTGTCCCATGGGATCCATTGAAGGTTAGGCTGAAGAGTCACCTCCAACAGACGGACTTTCCTAATTCATTGTCTTTGGGAATATGAGCTGTGGGGAAAATGTGACAGCTATTTCTAAAACAAAGGCAGGGAGCAGCACAGGCCCAGAGCAAATGTCAGACTAATCAATCCATACATCACCCAAACTTCAAATAGCTCCAAGGAAACAACAACATTTTGATGAGTTCAACTCCAAAGAATCAGACACATTTGGTCTGGATTTCTACTTCAAAAGGTTGAACTTGAAAACAAAAGGGAGAAAAAGTCCCCTGGGGGTTAATTCTGGGGAACTTTGAATCCACAATACCATATCTGAGAGGGTATTTTAAGAAGTTCCCTTACTCCTTTTTTTATCCCCTTCACTTACATTGGTTCCTCATGGCCCCCCTTTCCCGTCTGAATTCACATTCCTCAAACCAATTTCTTAGTGAGATCTGAGTTTCATACCAGGTTTGTTGGAAGTTTATCTGAGCCTAAAATTTATACCTGAAAATGGAAAAAGTCTTAGGGATGACTCTGGGCTTTGATTTCCTCATCTATAAAATAAAAGGGTTGGAGAAGATCTGTACTGTCCCTTCTAGCTTGAAAACTTATCAATCTACTTACTTCAAAAAATTATGCCTAGGCATTTCTGAAAAGAGTCCCAGATTTGGAGATCAAGGACCTGGGTTCACATGCCAGCTCTGCCAGGCATTTTCATTGCCTCCGTTTCTTCCTATGTAAAATGAGAGAATAAGACTAGCCAGCCTCTAAAGCTCATTTCAGTTCAGGATGCTCAATAGCTTCTGTGTCCTCCATTTCCTAACTATTCTTCTACATATGAGTTCATGTGGGGCTACCTCTTGATCTTTTATGTGTCATGAATCCCTTTGGGAGTCTGATGAAGCCTGAGGACCTCTTCCCAGAATAAAGGTTTTAAGTGATTAAAATAAAATATGTAGGATTACAAAGGAAACTAATTACAATATGTCGAAATAGCTATCACATTTTTTTAAGTTCATACATCCCAGGTATCCTCTAGAGATGGAATTATTTACTGAAAAGAGCTCCAAATGAAGAATTATAGGAAGAGGTTTACATTCTAGTCCTGGCACCTTGGATATGTCACTTAATGCCTCTGTTCCTTAATCGACTCATCTGTAACATGATGATGTCTTAAATCTTCTCTAGCTCTATGAGGAAGAAAATTGAGCATGGCCCTGAGAAGCCCTGAAGTGCAGGTACTGTGTAAGAAAGATCCTCATGATTCTCGCCCTGGATACCAGTATTCTTAGTTAAATGTCAAAACCCTACTCTGTGTTCTTAAGAAAGAAACTTAAGAAACTTAGCTCTGGAGGTTTCAGGGTCAACACTGTTGAGGCAAGGAAAACTGTAGCCAAAGCTCAGAGATGGAATTTCCTTTAAATCTAGAATCCCAAATGGAGGGTTAAAGTGCTAGGATATTTCTACTATGGATTCACCCTCTCTGCAATTATTTTATTCCTTCTTCCCTCCCCTCCTCTGCTCATTTGTGGAATTACTACCTCCCCCATCTCTCCCACCCAAGCTGGTTTGATTCTTAAAGATGCAGTAGAATGAGCTCTGACTCTGAAGATACAGGATGGCTCCAATCTCACCTCTGAAGGGTCTCTACATCACCTTCAGTAAGTCTCTAAACTTCCCTGGGCCTCAGTTTCCTTATCTAAAGATTAAGAGGGTTGGACTACTTGGCATCTGAGATTTCTTCCAGGTAATCAATGATCTGTGATCTTCTTGTCAAATGCACAAGGCATAAGGATATATCTATGCATCGTGTTCTAGTATGAGACAGAGTGAAGGCCTAGACTATGATTTGATACTTTTAAAAGAGGCTACGTTAGTCCAAACTTCACTGGCCAAAGTTTCTCCATTGAACTAAATCTGTCTTCCCATCTCACCCTTCCCTAGGAGCAGATAACAGTAACCCTCCTTTCTTTTCTTTTTTTTCTTTCCTGTTTTTTTTTTTTAGTTAGTAGTAGAAGTCAAAAATGGAAAATCAAAGTGCTCTCTGGATAGATCTGAAGGGATAACCTAGAGAGAAATATTTCTGGAGTATTGATTCCAAGTGATGAGGGAGCCCAGCTGGGTTAACAGGGTAATTTATTTCGACAATCCTTCAGGGAGGGCCGCAAGAATTATGTCCATGCTCTTTTGTCAACAGCTTCCCCTACCCTGATGTACAATTAAGAGACTGGAATATTAGGTTCCCTTCATTTAGTGAGGTTACAAGGTCACAGGCAGGGTTTTACTCCCACCACTGCTGTGATTTAGTACAGAAATCCAGAGTGTTGAGAGGAAGCCAACGGGCAGACATCCAAAGAAACCAAAGAAAACAGAATTTTCCCGAGGATACAGCACTTAGGCTCCACTACTCTAAAGGTCTGGGATTTTATCAGTATGGCTGCTCCCTCCACTGGAATAGATTGTGACCCTTCTACAACTTAGGAAATTTAGTAAGTCAACATAGCAAAAAAAAAAAAATCATTTGGTGATTAACTTTTTGACGATGAGGCTCTCCGACTTGACTGGGCTGGTCTTCAAATAATAGACATGCAGTCTGTTACCAGGCTGGTACTCACAAATCTTTTTCCAGAATATTAGGTCTTGGCAGAGGATGAGATCCACTGACAGCCTTCAGGAACCTGCAGGTCACCTCCATGCCCCAATAAGCCAGCTATCAGAGTGGAATTTTAGCAGAGGAAACTACATGGCAATTATAATGTCAATAAGGCAGCCAGGTGGTGTTGGTTGGTTGGCTGCTGTCCTTGATAATTGAAAAGAGAACCAAAATGATATCACTATGTTGAAGTCAAGGTACAGTGTGTCCAACTGTGGCTGATCAGACCAATATGAGCTCTGAAGGTTCTACCACAGGTCAGGTACAAATAGTCCACATGAACATTTGGAGTGGAGATCTCTCTAAATTTGCACATCTCATATTTCTTATAAGCTGCTGTCATTCTGTTTGGCTCATAGAACACAGCACCTTCTTTGATGCATATACACTGCGCTAGGCAGTCCTTTGCCACTGTCTCCCATGTCTCACAATCTATTCCAAAGTTCTTCAGAGACCTTGAGTGTGTCCTTGTAAATTGTATACCAGGTGGTGTAGTGAATAGTATTGGACTTGAAGTTAGAGAGACCTGAATTCGGATTTGGACTCAGACACTTACAAGCTTCATGACCCTGGGTGAGTCAGGCAGGCAAGTAACATTCATTTATTAAGTGCCTACTATCTACTAGGCATTATGCTACCTGCTGGGGATGCAAAGACCAAAACACCACTTTGCAGAGATCACATTCTAAAGGGAGGAACAGCATGCAAACTACCATGTATGTACAAGATACACACGGTGTCAATGGTCTCTTTGTAAAATGGGGATAATAACAGTATCTCTCTTACAGGATTGTTGTGAGGTTCACAGGAGACAATATACACAAAGCACTTTGTAAATCTTAAAAGTACTATAAATGCTAGCTATGACCCTATCCATCTTATGGTCTACTCTCACCACCACTCTTCAAATGTGATTTTTCTCAGTCTTATTTCCCAGGAAAGTAGAAAAATGAGTATTATCTGACTCAATGTTTCCAGTTCCCCATCTTCCCCCACTGCTTCTGCCCCTGTCATTTCTCACCCTCCAAACTTGACCAAACCTGACCAGGCCATGCCTGGAAAGAACTAAGCCACTTAGCTCTGTATTCCTTAGGACCTTGTGGCCTCATCTTTAGCCCCTCTATTTTCTGTCATTTCCTTCCTACACACCCTTTTTCTACCTCTTCCTCTGAACACTATAATAAAATCAGGTCTTTTGCTTCAGATAGGACAAATCAGTGGAATACCCTATGGATCAACTGACTATTTTTGTGACTTCTCAGACAATAATTTCCTTCTAAGACCGCTATTCCCCTACTCATGTTGTCTCCCCTGATTAGAAGGTAATCTCTTAAGGACATGCAGTGTTTCACTTTTAAGCTTATATCCTCCATAAAAAGCCTACTCTGTTTTCAGACTACTATAACTCCTAAGACATTTTTCTTTATGTAGACATGAATTCAACCAATCTGTTGGATGGGAATCCAGAGAAAGATCATGACCTCCTTCCTTCCTACAATGGGACTCTATTTTCAAGAGCTTCCAAATCAAATTACTCAAGCCCATTCCAAACACAGAGTATTATTGTTTGTGGAGGTATTGGGTTCCCACTCAATGTCTTTAAGCAAAGACTGGAAGACTTTCTTTTCTTTCTTTCTTCTTTTCTTTCTTCCTTTATTTGTTTTCTTTGTCTTTCTTTTTTCTTCCTTCCCTCTTCCTTCCTTATTGCCCTCTTCCTTCCTTTCTTCCTTCCTTCCTTCCTTCCTTCCTTCCTTCCTTCCTTCCTTCCTTCCTTCCTTCCACAAAGGATATCATACTTTTATCTGTAGGTACTCTGCTCAAAAGAACTCAACTTTTAATCCCTGAAATCTTTTCTCCTTAAGGATCATGCCTTAAACCTAAATCGCTCTGGCTGTCATTGACTGACCAACCATAGGTCCCAGGCCAAGCCCTACTTGGTCATTGTTTGGCCCCTGATTGGCTCAGAAGAATGTAAATAGTAATTATTTCTATTTTGACCAGAAACACTAAAGGTCTTCCACTCCCAGACTGATTTTTTTTTAACTAAGTAAAAAGGCCATTCTCTACCTCAATTCTTACCTAGCCTTAAATTGCTGAATAGGCGTTGCCTCAGTCAAACTGAGACCTATTCAAGACCTTAGCTTGAAAAGGTCTCCCACGGCATCCAGGCCCATCTCCAGTCTTCCTGATCTATACTTCACCATTGGACTCAGATAGCTTGGAGAAGAAAGTGAGGCTGGTAATTTTGCACAGCCCTCCCTTATTTAAATCCAAGTCACTTGCATGTCATAGCATCTCCTCCCTGATGTCATTGTCCTCTTTGAGAATGAAGGACAAACAACCTTTGTGTCTATCCCCAGTGCTCAGCACATGCACAGTACATGTAGTAAATACTTTATTTTCTTTCTTCCTCCCTTCTTTCCTTCCTTCCATCATTCTTTCCTACCTGTTTCCCTTTATTTTTCTTTCTTTCCTTCCTGCCTCTCTCCCACCCTTCCTTCCTGTCTCTCCATACCGCAAAATAGGACCCAATACAAATACAAGGGCAAAATCAAGTCGTATTTGTATGGGGGAAAGGGGAGGTTAGAATACTTTTTTTGTGGTGTATATTATTCTGGCCTAAATTGGGCATTACCAAAGTAGAACAAAGGCAAGGTAGTCTTCAAGGTGCATCAGTGACTCTCATTCAACTTTCACTAAGTTCTATGAGGTATACATAGTGGGGATGAATTGGGGTCCCTCAGAAAATAACTGCCTTGGAGCTGGAACTACCTGGAAGTCAGTGCCACTGCATATAAGGTGAGGGATTGTGATAAAAATATGTGTCTATTGAAAAGATAGCAAGTGTTCATACTTTCATTTCTAGTCTACTGGCTGTCACTGAACTATCTTCTAACAAAATTATCTCCTCTAGAACATGCAAGGCCTCCTTGACTCCCCCATACCATGCTCTATCCCTCCCATGTCACAGTGTAGCCACTCTGACCAACACTAGTTACAGCATTGGTTTTCAGTATTATTTCCTAACGCTTAATAGAAAGAACATATACTCAATAGGGAAGATGTTTTATTTTGTATATTTCTAAGCCATAAGCAATGGCAGATAATCAATGCAATGTCATTCCTCCCTTCTATAAACCAGCCAAGTAGCCATTCTGCTAACTAAGCAGTTTAGGAGGCTTTTATGGATATGTGTATATATATATATATATATATATATATATATATATATATATATATATATATATATATATATATATGTATGTATGTATGTATGTATATATATCTCATAATGATAACAGAAAATGGTACAAATCAGTTTTAATATGAAGAAACATGGGCATATGTCCATTTTACACAAAGAACCTAATTCTTACAATATAGTTGTTACATCATTATTACTTACATACAAGAAAGAAATTAACTATTTTGAAATAGAAGCAAACAAATTCTCAGCCCACCAGCTAATCAATCACTGATGTTAAAAAGTCTATTTTTAGCAGTTCTTTTCCCATAGCAGGGAGGTTCTGAAGTTAAAGGCTTAAAAGATGGAATATGAGAATCTGTAAAGCTATAACCAACATCTTCTTACTTTTTAAGTCCAAAAATTCTTTGTAGTGGATTCACTGTACAACCAGATAACATATTTTCTTGCCTTTTTGGTGAACTTGACATAAGTCTCTGCATGAAAATATTTTGGAGAATATTTTTAACGGAGTTCCACTGAAAACAGGTATTGGCCAAAGACAAATATAGAGAAAATTCTATCAGTTGTGACAATGTCTCAAAAGTAACTAGACTGGGCATATCCTTTGATCAAATACAACTACTAAAGCTATACCCCAAAGTGATCAAATAAAGAGGAAAAAGACATATGTATGAGCATGTGCATATGTGTATGTGTATCTAAAGTAGCATGATCATACTAGTCACAGGTCATGGGCCTCTGAAAAACTTTGGTTATCTTAGCTGCCTCAAATCAACACTGATTTCACATTTGCCCCCTTCAACAATGGGGCTATGGAATGCTTCCAAATAAAATGTTTTTATATTTTAAAAAATTGTTGCTATTTCTTAAATCTTTTTACCAAAGATCTCAAATCCTGAGGGTGGTTAAGTCAAGAAGACCTGAGTTCAAATAATCTCAGATAGTTACTAGTTTTGTGGCCCTGAGCAAGTCAATTAATCCCTGTCTACTTTAGTTTCGTCATCTGTAAAATGGAAATAATAATAGCACCTACTCCCCAAGGTTGTAGTGAGGATCAAATGAGATAACATTTCTCAAACATTTTGAAACATGAAAGTGTTATATAAATGCTAGCTACTATTATTATATAACATTTTGGTGAGATCTGTTCAGTCACAAAATTACCTCAAAACAAGCTTCTTCTTCTGTTCAACTATACAAATCAATTTGTGGTCAACTAAGATTATAGGGAAAATAAACAGCCTGATAAACAGAATAGACTGTATTAGATCCTAATGACACTAGCTCCTTTTCCATGGATGGTTCATTACCAGGCAAGATGATTAACCTACATGACAGTGATTTAGTCACATGAATAATACTGTCAAAGCATTTCTCCAAATTTGTCTTGTTAGCACATCCCTGACTTACATGGGATTAGAAGAATGTAAACAATTATATTAAAGTCTTATAAAAAAACAATTAGTAGGACCTGAGATGTAATACTGGTAACCAACGTTCTACTCTTCCTGCTAGGAAAATAAATGGAACTTGGCTTGTGGGACTTTCTTAATGTTTTATTCTTATGTATTGATGAAACTTGATGACAAAGTATAATCAGAGCAGTGTTCTAAATCCCTTGAATAAGACAAATGAATATACATAATCTCCCTCTGGTGCAGAGTGAAGTCCATCTGTTGTCTCCTAAACTGCCAAGTCAGCGCAGGAGTGAGACAGCCAAATGGTGTCTACTGCCATAGATGTTTATGGTAAGCAAGATGCCTCTAACCTGCTCTCACTAGGGTTTTTTTATTTATTTATTTTTGTTAATCTGGTTCAGGTTTTAGTGTTTTGTCATTTTTAGGGTCTGGACATCCGGAGGAAAAAAAACATGAGGTCAGTCAGTCTGTGTGCCAGCAAGAGACCCTCTGAAGAATGGGAGCCTACCACCATCAGATGGTGTTGTTTTAAAGTAGGAATATAAGTACAGGTCTTGAACCTTTAGAATAGGGATAATTAGCCTTTTCTGAGTGGCTCCTCCAGGAGCAAATATAGAATCCTCTGTCTGGCATTCAAAGCTCTTCATCCCCTGGCCCTATCCTACTTTTGCAGTCACAAGTACTCTTTGGTTCAGGGAGGCTGGCCTCCTGGCTGTCCAGGAATGAAAACCTCCATCTCTCAGCTCCAGGCATGTTCCCTAGCTATGTCCTATGCCTGGAATACCCTCCGTCTTCAGCTCTACTTCCTGGCTTCTATGATTTGCTTTAAGTCCCATTTAAAATTCCATTGTCTATAGAAAGCCTTTCCCAACCCCTCTTAATCTTAGTGCCTTTTTTCTCCTATTTGTTTGCTTGTCATCTCCGCCATTAGATTGTCTTTTGCTTCCTTTTGTATCCCTACAGGGCCTAGCACAGTGACTGGCACACAGTAGGCACTTAATAAATGTTGACTGACTAAATCATTTTTCTAAATATTTTAGGATAAGAAGTGATGTCTTAGATCAGATAGGGCAAAACAAATAGAACAACAGAATTTTGGTCAGGAATGGTTAGATTGGATTCAACATACATGTCTGAATCAGTTCAATCTACCAAATACCTTTTTTAGGAAAATGAGTTAGAGAAATATGGCACAGTTCTGTAAGAATTGTGATGTAGAGGCTAGGAAGAAGCCCAGAAAGAACTAAAAGTTGTGACAATTACCATGAACAACTAAAAAGGATTTTCTTTTAAAACAAGAGCAAGAATGAGGAAGGATAAGGTCTCTGATGGGAAACTCTGGATGGGAGGATGATATGGACAACCGTTGTTCAGTCATGTCTGATTCTTCATGACCCCATTTGGGGTTTTCTTGGCAAAGATACTGAAGTGGTTTACCATTTCTTTTTCCAGCTCATTTTGCAGATAAGAAAATAGAAGCAAACATGCTTAAATCACTTGCCCAGGGTCACACAACTAGTAAGTGTCTAAGGCCAGATTTGCACTCAGGCCTTCCTGACCCCAGATCTGATGCTCTATCCACTGTGCCACCTACCTGCCCAAAACAGAGATAGGCCCAACATGAACCCACCACCCTGAGATTAAGATTCTCAAGCTCTACCAACTGAGTTAGCCCAGCACTCTTACCACTCCATTGACTTTCTCAGCCATCATCTTTCTTGACCTCTCTGCAATCTCTGACACTACTGAGGGTTTTTTTCCCCTAAATTTGTTATTGTTGCTCAGTCATGTCTGACTCTTTGTGACCCCAGGGACCATACTGCTCACAGGTTTTCTTGGCAAAGATAGTAGAGTGGTTTGCCATTTTCTTCTCCAGCGGATTAAGGCAAACAGAGGTTAAGTGACCTGGCCAGGGTCATACAGATAGTAGTGTCTGAAATTTCTGAGGCTGGATTTGAAAATAGATCTTCCTGACTCCAGGTCCAGTTCTCCATCCCTTGAGTCACCTAGCTGCCTAAAAACTACTAAATTTCTACTTTACTTTGGTATTCTGAACCAAGGAGGATTGTCTCCAGTATGATAAAGATAGAACAAAGAAGGTGAACTAAGAAGAGAAATATAGGATATATGATGAGGAGGTAAGAGGAGGCTGCCTTTAACGAGTTCAAATTACCTGACACTGACAAAATTATATCTCAAAGAATTGAAAGATTTTGCAGATATGACTACTGAATCATCATCCATTGTCTTTGAGGAATCATGGAGAATAAGAAAAAGAAAGCATTATGTTGATTCTCAAAAAAGGGGATAAAGATGAATGTTCAAACTATAGCCCAACAAGATCTGTATTGATTATTATTATTTTTTAATTATAGGTTAGATATAAACGGGCATACGTGTAAGCACAGAAAGGTGAATTGGTGATCATTAAGAGTCAGCATGGAGTGATAGTCATAAAGAACACATCATGCCATGCTAACATTATTTCCTTTTTGACAGAATTTAGACTTTGTAGATTCAGAGAAATGGCATGTGTAAAATACACCTCCATTTCAGCAAGATGTTAGACAAATCTCTCACAGTATTCTCATCAAAAGAATGGAGAGATATGAGCTAGTACAGGGAGGTAGATTTGGAATTAGTTGAATGACTGGGTTCAAAATTAGTGTCAATCTGGATACCGATTCATTAGTCCTACTCTATTCAAAATGTTTTTATCAGTGGGTGAACTAGGTGAACTAATAAATGGTACATTTATCAAATCAGTAGGTGATATAAAGCTAAGAAGTGAATAATTTGGATGATCTTTTAGGATACTGTTTTATTTTGTTTTTGTTCAATGAAGAGGTGATTACAAGCCATGATATGTAAGTATTAGCTGATGGAACTAGGGGTTTTTTACCTTGGTAAAGAGATTTTGAGGGGACATGATTGTAACCTGAATTTGGAATGGTTTATAGATTTAGAATTAGAAGGAAATTTGGAGGCCAACTACTTCCTGTTACAGATGAGGAAACCTAGGAAACCCAGAAGGGTTAGGTGACTTGCCCAAGGTCACAAAGGTACTAAGTGATAGAAATAAAATCTAAACCCTGGTCTTCTGACTCCAAATCTAGCAATTTTTCTATTGTTCTAGAAAACCTCTCCTGTTGTCTTGTAGATGAAAGACTAAGCTTATTCTCCTTGGCTCCAGAGGTAAGAACTACAACCCGTGGATGGAATCTCCAGAAAGGCAGAAATCAGCCCTTACATAAGGAAAAACTCTCCAACTATAAATCTGTCAAGAAAGGGAATGAGTCATGTGAAGAAACAATGGGCTCTCCATTGCTATAGGCATTGAAGCAAATAACATTATAGAGGGAATTTATGTTTTAGTGATCATGCTCCCAGCAGGATTAAGGATCTTCCTAACTTTGGAATGCTTTGATTTTTACACTCTCTTGTGTGGGTATGACAAGGTATTTCCCTTAATGTACTTCACACTGATTGGACCCATAATCAAGTGTTATGTCTTATTCTGCACACTATACCATAACTAAAGAGGAATGTGGAGAGGATTCATGGGTGAACTAAAATAATAAAATGGCTGGAATATAGGTCATAGATTTTGAGTTAGAAGGGATCCATGATATCATCAAGTTCAACTTCCTCATTTTATACTTGGGAAAACTGAAAGACACTGGGATAAAATGTCTTGCCCAAGATCAGACAGTAGTGTCTAAAGTTGTATTTGACCTAGGTCTGCCTATCTCCATGTCCCATGCTGCACTTACACTCAAAATAAAGTCAAGTGCAATTCATGTCATCATTTCTCTGATGTCATGGTCCTCTTTGAAAATGAAGGACTAACACAATAACCACAATACCACATTGATACAATAAGACCTGACAAATCCATGTTTCATAATATAAAGCAGAAGAGGCCAAAGAATTGACCTTTACTTAATTTTCTTCATGGAGAAGACAAGGGCTGGACAGAGGAAGGTCAAAAAAGCAAGTGAGGATCTTCTGAGGAGCCTTGTCATACCAGGAACCATGTACTAAAGGGAAATCTGGGTGTGGAGGGAGAAAAGGCAGAAATATTAAGTCTACAGCCCAGGGACTCGAATCATGGAAATTCACCCATGAGGGAGAAAATCGCTTTGCCAGTCGAGGGGCGGGGTGATGATGTCTAATTAGTGAGGTCTAGAAACAGTGTTTATGTCAGGGTTCAGCATAAGGGATCTAGTAATGCTGGCAGCCAATTTGAGTATATCTGTGAAGTGTGACTGACCACCAACATCCACCCTCTTCTAACCTGCCAGCTTTGGGACCTTGAGCCTTCATGTACATGACTGATGGTTCTTCATATCTTAGTTAAAACGTTTGTTTTAGGGATTTGGTCCAGCTAGAGAAAAGCCATCTCTACAATGGGGAGGGAGGGGAGAAGGGGAAGGGGGAGAAAAGGGGAAGCATTTTTACATGATAATTATTAAGTATTTTAAAGGAATAGCAAGTTGTACATAATAGATTTGCAGTTTCATGTACAATCATCTTTTTTAATTCTATTATGTTATGGAAATGCTTGTTTTATTTCATAAATTAAAAATAAAATAATGGAAGTCTTGGAAAACTGAATAAATTCTAATCAGTTTTGGATTGTTTAGTGGTGACCCTTTAGATAGGGGGAGAGTCTAGATTTCTTCTTGAGTTCTTGGTAAGCTCAATGAAACGGAATTGATCTAAATTAGTCCCATATTTAAATTTCATTGAAAGGTTTTAGGTTTTTTTTGTTGTTTGTTTCACACTAACAAGCATTTCCCTTACAGCAATAAGAGTTATACAACAATTATTAAGGGAACTTATCAGAAAGTTTTAAAGAAAAGGATAAGCAGATAATTTTTCTGAGATAGTTTTTAGTACAATTTGGAGGGAATGGCTTACCATTGTTGCAGTTCTCCCATAGGGAATATAATAGCAATGTGGCATCTCTCCATCACCCTTCCACCCCCTCACCTTCCTTACTCCCCATTCCCTCCAATAATCTGGAATGTTAATTATATTGTACTTGCTTCTGGAAAGTAAGAGAAAAAACATTCTAATGCCAATTTTTAAAAATCTTTTTTCAGTGGGCTTAGGCTGACATGCAATAGTAACTCTTTTCCAATCTGAAAAACTTCCCCAGACTTGTTTTTATGTATACTTCTGATAGACTTGTGCCTGAGAATATGTCCATTTCTGCATTCTCCATCTCCCTTCTGGGACAAACTGGAAAATGAACACAGTGATTTCACTAAAAAAGAACCATCATCACTCAATTCTTCTTCACTGAGTCTATAAATCAATGGAATTTTTAAAGTTCAAGATACATTAAAAACCTGCACTTAATACAAAGATCATAAACCATTAACTGGTCCCTTCCAAAGTTCAGCTTAGACCTAAGAGACATTGTTGGACTTGACTGTGCTGCTCACAAGTGCTCATTGTTATTTTTGGATAGGCAATTCTATAATCTTAAAAAGGATATATGTATATACATATACATATATCCTTCATATATATATATATATATATATATATATATATATATATATAAATATATGAGAAGAGATTTTCCCATTGGAAGAAGAAATTGCAATTTGTTCCTATATCTATGGACCACAAATCAGAATATCATAATTTAAATCTGCAGAGGAGCCCAAGAACAGCCTTGATAATTTTCCCCCTGCGAACAAAAGAATGAAGCCCCTGCTAGGTGGTCCAATGGTTGGCAGCCTGGAGAAAGGTCACACAACCATATGTCATTGCTTAAGGAAAGAAACTGTGCAGGTCCACACATGAGCAAAGGGAAAGGATTAGGGAAGGGAACAAGGAATGAGGAGAACATGGAATAATTCCCAACAAACCATAGATGCTAAGCAATTACCTAGAGAAGGCAAATATTCCTGTAAATAGTGTTTTGCTCATACAGTCTTTATACTTTTGTTTGTTTCTCACCCTCCATCAAATCCTAAAGAACTTGGGTTCAACAACCATTTACTGAGCATATAGTAGGTACTAGACACAATGTTAAGTATTGGGAATATAAAGAGGAATTCACAATCTACTGGGAAAGATAACATGTACGTGGATAATTAAATATAAAATTATTTGATTTGGGGGACAATTGGAGGAATCAGGAGAGGTTCCTTGTAGGAGATAGCACTTGAGCTGAACCATAGAGGGAGCCATGGATCTCAAAAAGAGGGAAATCATTCCAAGCATAGGAAAAATAAAATACTAATCTTAAAGGTAGTAATTGTCTTCTCAAAAAATTGTCCATAGTCTGTGGTCACATTATATGGTGGGAATTATCCCACGTCTTCTTCTCCTTTTTCCTATGACTATAAAACTCTCTCTCTCTTAAATGAAAGATCTTCTCTGTAAAGCGCTGTCATATTCAATGAGCCAATCCAGTCCTTCAGAACATTAGTCTCTTTTCATTCTGTTCTGGCTCTCTGGGTAAACCAGAGGAGGTCCTCACCTCAATGTGCCCATTTTGTCACTTAAAATGGACAGATGACAACATTTACCAGTAGGAGAGAGCTGTTAAGCATTCAGGACCTTAAACTACAAAAGCCATATCTGGTTAATGCTTGATTATTTATGAGTGGATTTTCCATAGAAAGTTTTAACATCCTGGCCTGCTTTTTCCCTGCCATGGCAGCCAGTTTCTAGGTCACTTTCCCTTCTATGACCTCAAGGAAAACAAATTAATATTAGTCTAAGCAAAACATAATCCAGAAGGTAGATCCACTAAAAGTCATAATAATATTACATTCCAAAGCCACACCACAACTGACTTCTTTCATTAGAGAACAAATAATAAAAGGATGACTGGAAAAGGATTCTAATTATCATTGGGATTAGTCAGCAGCAGGCCAGTTCTGATACTAACTCACTGTGTGTGGCCTGAAGCGACTCACACCTCTGCATCTGGAAAAAGAGCTTAGATGAGAGAATGTAGAATGAGGTCAGTAGCACCTAAAAGGGTGGAGGAGAGAAATATTCATAACCACCAGACCTTGAAACAAGCACAAAAAATGCTAAGGAACAAGTGGCTTCCAAAGCACAAACAAAATTTGAAGTAGGATGACCAGTTTCAAAAGGCAAATAACATCCTAAGGCTCAGTTCATTATATCATAAGGTCATGGGCTTGAGAGCTGAAAGAGGCCTTATAAAACATTGTCCTCCTTTTTACAGATGAGAAAATTTATCACTAATATTTAAATCAACTATTTCTTAAAATAGTTACATTCCAGTTGAAGTTTTCCCTCTAATTACCAGGCTATAGGAAAAAGTACTGTGGGCCTAGGAAGTGAAGAAAAGATTTGATTGTCCCACACCTCAAGCTAGACAAAAGGTACATTATTTATCCTGTCAAAAATAGGCAGCAAATCTGAGAGCTTGTGAGATTCTCTTCCAAGTATGATCTTTGACTGCCAACCTAATTCATGGACAACCCTAGAGGCTTATTTTTTTCCCTGATGTTACCCTTGAACTCTCACCATCTTTTTTCTCTTAGGCATAGAATTCCCTAGTTTTCAGAAAGAAACTTCACCCAAGAAAGAATAGTTCTGCAACTTGGATGCAATGGGAAAATTTCACCCAGGCAACATAGTAAATATTTCCTCCCCAGTGTTGGAACTGAAGGCTTAAGAGCCCATAGTTGAGTGTTAAGAGTTCAGTGTATTTCACAATATCAATTAAAGGTAACAAGATGCAATATTAATCCAATATAGATTGATAGTTATAAAGTGAAGGCTGAAAATTCATCTTTTCCTTTTTCCTTCCGTCCAGTATACTGGGCTCTGTAGGTAGAGTACAGAAAATAGCACACTGCAGGGAGCAGGGAGCAGAAGTGAGAACAGGTGGCATTTTGACGCGTGTATGGAAGATTACCTTGGGATGATGCCCATAATAACAGGACTACAGAAAACAAGTGAAGAAAATGGCAACTGATGGCCCTGGCAGCTCCATGAAAGTATTTAATGGGCCAGGGAATGGGAAAGTTGCTGCCATATCACTTGGATCAAATTGACCTTTACTGGATGAAAGAGAATTTAGTTAGTCATTGCAGGGAATATAGGGAATAAACAAACATGGGGAACAGGAGGGTGGAGAGACATGGTGAAGATGTTGGGTCTGTGGCATTTGCCCTTGGCTTTCCTCATTGCGGTGCATGGGGGATGGTCAGGAGTATCTACGCCAGTCTTGGATTGTGGCTAATGGTATCATAGAGCCCACAAAAATGAGACCAAAATAACTACTACCATCCATCTATCCACAAGGCAATTAGATGGGTTAAAAAGCTATCTTGCCAAAAGTCCTTGGTCTGTGAGCTTAGGATCCACTGAGGCAGAGAAGATCTAGGGTGTGGGCGCAAAGCAGATCAGAGGAGTATTTACTAAATGTGAGACTGCAGGAAGGACAAATCATGGAACAAGAAAGGAGGTGAATAAACTGTGTTCTGTCATGTCATAAGCACAATTTGGGGATGCCAACATCCCACTGAATCCCATCTGTGACTGCTATCTGTCTCTCCCCTATTTGACTCAACTTAGGGCCCAGATAAAGCTTAAGGGTTAAATATCAGGGTCCAAGAAGCCTGAGCAGTAGTAAGTGGGGCTTACTATTTGACCTAACATGTCTAAACACTAACTGGCCTTGGTTGCTCCCTCTTGTCCTACCTTCAACCTTATTTTTTTAAAGATCCAAAAACATTTCCATTTCAAGGATAAAATGGGCCATTTCATCTATTGGGATGTGGCATGGAAAATATTTCTCAGCCTGTGTGGAGAAGATTATTCAGGCGTGGGCAGAGAAACTACCTGAAAAACATGCCAAATTTTCTACCACATCAGTATAAAGGTAGATATAATTATAGTTTTCAAATCCCAATTTGACACTGAAAGAAAAAAAAAGGTTCTGGTTGCTTATCCTAGAGACAGACCATGTATCTCTTCAAGAAAAGAAACTCACCATGCCCCACGTTTAGCATTAATGAGATATATTAATGGGCTGCAGAAGACTTAAAATTGCCTGAATCTTCCTCTTGGGAACAGATTAATTTCTGAGGTGGAATAACTGTTTATAAACTAGGAAATAAAGTCATTTGGCAAAACAAAAGCCAGATCTTTTATTGGATAGTCTTTTGGAAGGAAGAGAAGCAGTGTGGTGATAATGGATAGAGTGCTAGATTTGGAGTCAGGAAGACTTTGGAGTGTCCACCTCTGGCACTCATTAACTATGTGAGTATGGCAATTTATTCTCTCCGAGACTCAGGCAAATCACTAGGACATCTACTAAGTCATAGATGGGCTCCTGGAAGGAGTCATCATGATGGTTATACTGAGTAAATGAATAGAGAAAGGACTAGACCTGTGCTTTTCCCAAGATAGGGAACTCCCTGTGATGATACACTCTCTACCAGTGCAGGTCAGTACCTTCTCTGAAAATTGAAGTCTTAGGAGCCTTGCCTAGATCACTGAGAGGTTAAGTAACTTGAGCAGTCATAAAGGGAGGACTGGAACCTAGGTTTTCCTGGCTCCAAAGATGGTTTTCTAGTTACTATTTCCTGCTGTTTCCTAGTAAATAAATAGCAAATGATACTAGGGGTGTGGTGGAGAGCTGGAGGAATCAGGATGATGGGTTAGTTGAGCTGAGCTTTGAAGGAAGCTAGGGATCCTAAGCCCTAGAAGTGAAAAAGGAGAGAATTCCGGGATCTGATATCAAATCAGAGATGATTGTTACACTAGAAGGAGGAATTTTTGTTACAAAAGTGCTTTTTTATTACAAAAGTAACACCATGAGTAAGGGAAGGCTGGTGGACTGAAGGCCTTAGCCAGACTTAGCCCCAAATCTGAGCTTATGACTTCTCTTTCTTGCCATGTATAATAGATATAGCCTAATAGATCATTTTCTGCAATGGCAACAAAAGTCAAAGAGAACTGATGATCTTAATTTTAGAAAGCATAGAAGGTGAGGAAAATGTTCCAGGGATCTGTGATGATTGCATAATACTTATATTCCTTCCAGTGCCAATCGACCACTATACGTACACAAAATGCAGGTTGGTTTCCCTTCTAGGGCAACTAAGTGGCATAGTAGATAGAGTACCCAGCCTAGAGTCATGAAGATATGAATTCAAATCTGGCCTCAGCCACTTACTAGCTGTGTGACCTTGGGCAAGTAACTTAACTCCGTTTGCCTTAGTTTCCTCATCTGTAAAATGAGCTGGAGAAGGAAATGGAAAACTACTCCAGTATCTTTGCCAGGAAAACTCCAAGTAAGGTCATGAACAATCAGACATGACTGAAATGACTGAACAACAATTCCCTGCTGAAGGAGAAGATAGAAAGGCTGGAGGAATATGCTTTTCTACTCTCCAACTTATTGGAAAGAATGAAGTGTTCCTTGAATGAATAAAAGTAAATACTTCTTGAGGGAAACAAAGTGAAAAATAATCTAAAAGCAAAGAGTAGACCCTAATCCTTTGCCACCAGATTGGAGAGTGAAAGAATGTGGCTCAGAGAAAAAGCCAAGAAGAAAGAACAACTCTTGGAGCCACAGAGTAAATCTGAGGTTCTTCTCAGAGACAGTAGAGCTAGGCTATCTGAAGAGAATGTAGCTTCTGATGCTCCACAGAGTGACAAGAAAGATTCAAAATTTCTGCCAGGAAAAGACACATCTTGCAGTAGTTACAGGAAAAAAGAAGTGAATCCTGGTGATTGGCAGCTCAGTGCTGAAAAATACTAAGTGATATAGATGGATAGATAGATAGATAGGGATATATTATATATGTGCATATATACATATATATGGCAATAAGTTCTAAATTTGTATCCTATAAACAAATAAACTAAATTTATAGGTCCTATAAACAAAAATGAACAATCAGTAGGTAGTCCTGGTCCATATGTCTGGAATATGCCTGAGCGCCTCTCAAGATATATCAGACCTAATGACCAACAGTCACTTTTGGTGAAGTGATACCTCAATGGATCTGTGATATTACCAGAAAAACCTGGAAAATCTCTTGGAAATATGGAATCTTTGGGAGGAAACTGAAGACTGTAGGGGCAGAGATGGTGTTTTCATCACTTCTGCCAGTGAAAGGAAAGGGCTTTGGAAGAAAAAGAAAAAAATGATAAATAAAAAATAGGTTAAGAAAATGGTGACTGAAAAAGGAACCTGGATTTCTGAGCCAGGGCTTAAGACATAGAAATTACAAACATTTGTCAAAAGAGACTATAGAAAGCCTCCAGAAGAATATACTTTTCCATGGAACTGTGAATCTGATCAAAAAGACTTTCAATTCAATATTAAGGAGAAAAAGAAATAGACTGCCCACCTAAATCTGCTATGACATATTTACAAAGAGCAATAAGTAGGGTATAGAGAGGAGAGTAGGAGTGAAGCTGAGTAATTCACCAGAAGCAACATCCAGAAAGAAGAATATGACCTCTAATAGGACCGGAATTGTGATTTCATTGGTATAGAGAACTCCTGGGTGAAGAAATCTCACCCTTAACAATATAGGCTGGCACCTTCTTTGCAACTAATAGTCTTAGAGAGTTGTCTTAGTACACTGAGAGGCGAAGTCACTAGCTCAGAGTTACATAGTTAGTATGTGTCAGAAAGAGAACTTGAACCCAGGACTCTGTTCAAGGTCTCTGAGGTCCATCATCTCTCCTCTATGCTCCTATGCCTCTGATTTCAAGGATCTATACACAACTGTACTGTGAACTAGAGATGATGATGATGCAAAGAGGTAAATTTGAGACGATGGATTTTAATCCATGACTGGAGTAGGCAATAGAAAGGTTTAACATATTTAAAAGGAACGGAATAAATACAAAGGAGTGGCTAAATAGAGTAATTAATCTAGAAGATGTACTACTGAAAGGAAATCCAGGAATCTGAACAAGGAAGTACAGTATAAAGCACCAGGATGAAAACCAAAGGAAGCAGAAACACAGGCAATAATGTGGTGTGAACATATTACAAACCACTTAGCCAAGAAGAGGAAAAGGACGACAAGTTTGGGAAACATCAGAAACCTGTCCTGGAAGTATGAGTTAGTAGCAACGAGTGACTTCAGCTGTACAGTCGACTGATGGAGTTCTTGCTCTGCTAAAAGCAGACCTATACAAACTCTTGTTTAGATGTTGTGGCAATCAGTTCTCAATTTAGATCCTATAAACAAATAAACTAAATTTACAGGTTTAGATGATAATTTTATTCTTCAAAAGGCAGAGGAAGTGACAAGGAGCACTGCCATTCTAGACCAGATTATGACCAAGAAGGAAGTAGTTGATGATGCAGAAATTATGGAAATCTTGTGAATTAAAAAAAAAAAAAGAGAGAGACCACTTCATTTTAGAGTCTCCTACCTTTAAAAGACAGGCATGCCTGACGTTCATGCTAGAGTACATTTCTTTTTCTTCTACATTTTTTAATGTATTTTATTCCGAACTCAAGAAATAAAACAAGCATTTCCATAACATAGTAGAATGGGGGAGAGGGAAGAAAGGAGAAAGATGATTGTATATGAAGCTGCAGATCTACTACATACAATAGATGGATTTCAAAGAGTTCAAAGGAAAAAACTAGTACCCCTCAGAATTCTAGAAGGAAAGTAAACCTAAGAGCAACTGGGTGCTTTCAAGGATGCAAATCTGATGGAGCAAATCCAGGTAATTTTGTTGAGGAAGGAAGAAAGAGCTATCTAAAGAAATAAGGAAAAACCACAGGGCACTTTTGGACCAGCTGAGATTTTTGAAAGACTTGAAGATGATAGAAACAATGGTAGGCAGTTGAGGAAGAGTAGCATGGTCTCTTTAGAAGAGCATCAGGAATTTTCAGTTGTTTTTCAGTTGTTTCTGACTCTTCATGTCTTCCTCCTACAAGATGCAAATTTTGATCTGATTCAGGGGGTAGAAGAAAATGCTGGAAAGAGTGGTGAGGGAAATGGTGTTATTGGAAGGGAACCATGTCTCAGTGAAGTCCAAAAGATAGAACAAGTGACAAAGAAAGCGGCTTAAGATAAAAGGAAGTTTGTTGATTATGGAACAAGCATTTCAAAGAGCACAAGGAAAAGGCCTAGGTTAATCTTGAGTGGGACCTTGGGTGGGTAGGGTTGAGGTGTAATTGAATATTTGACAAAAAGTCAAATCCACAAAGCATTGTATATTGACATCCCTGAGTTCAAAATCCCTGGGATAAGGTAAATATCAGGGAAATTCTTCCTTGTATTGAGCTGAAATGTGCCTCTGATACTGTGATTCTGTAATCACAGGAAAAGTGAACCATAGAATAATTGTATGAACTCTACAAGTTAATACAAAGTAAGACCAGTTAATTTTAGTAGATTCCAAAATGATTTAATAGTGTGTCATAATAGACAAAATAGCTAATACTACTTTAATCTACATTAATAGAATTAAAATGTCAAGTATGAAAGCAGCAAGTCTCCCTATGCTCTGCCCTGGTCAAACCACATCCAAAGGATTATGTTCATTTCTGGAAACAACATTTTAGGAAGAACACTGAAAAACTGGGTTGTGTCAAGAGGAGATCTGATGAGGGAGGTCAGAGAATGTGAAATCATGTCAACTGAAAATTGGTTTAAAGAACTAGGAATGTTTAGACTAGGGAATATTTGACTGGGTATATGACCGTATTTAAAAGATTGTTAAACAAATTAGAGATTACACTTGTTTTGTCCATTATCCCTTAGAATAGGCTCTTGCCATGAATAACAATGAAAAATGGTTGGACTATGAGAGCCCTCTAGTTGAAAAAAAAAAATGGAGAACTTTTTTTCCTGTTTAACGCTTTATTGCTTGCTTCATTATCAGACTACTTCAGCTGGACTCCAGATCTCACCTTCTCTAACCCCTTAAGCTTTATTTTGATGCTGGTTTTGTGATACTGCTGCTATTTCTAACTCTAGCCCACAATCTATAATCCTGGCTACTCGTCTGGACTGTTTCCAAGAACTGTGCAAGAACCCAAGAACTTCCCAGTGGCAGTCACCTTGTCTCCTCCCCAGACTGGAAGACATTAGCCCATACCACAGAACACACCTAGGAAAATTCCTTCACAGATCCTCAACCCTGACTGCTTTGACTGGAAGTTAGAGGAGCCTGTGAGGAGGAGGATGGAAGAGAGTTGGGCACTGAGTTTTTCTTGGTCCCAACAGCCAGAACTGAGATGTTGCACAAAGGTAGATTTCATCTCAATACAAGGAACAGTTTCCTGAGAAATGGAGCTATTCAAAAGTAGAATGGGTTGATCTGGGATAGTTAATAATAATAGCTAACATTAAAAAAAATAGCTCACATTTATATAACACTTTAACATTTGCAAAATGCCTTAAGTAGAGACAGTGTAGTATAGCGGATAAACAGCTTGAAGCCAAAAAGATCTGGATTCAATTCCAGCCTTTGACACATACTGGTTGTGTGACCCTGGGCAAGTCACTTGACCCCTCACGGACCTTGGCAACTCTCTAAGATTTGAAGTTGAAAAGAAGGCCCCACCCTGCTTTGATAGAGGGAGTTTTCTCATCTAGGAGTTTCCTATTCCAGTGAAATCATAGTTCTAGAACCTATCTTGAGCCTTATAACACAAGTAATATAACATATATGTAAAATATAATATATGTAAATATATTTTATGTACATATATGCATATATGTATTATATGTGCATATATTGCATATATAAATATATGTAAATTATCATAAATAAAAATATAATATATGTAAATATAATATAATGATGTCATCTCAAATGAGTTATCTGTCTCTCCTGTTCTGGTACAGGTTTCACTAAATGACTTCTGACATTCCTTCTAATACTGAGGTTCTTTCCTTCCTGGGTTCAATCTTCACTTTAACCAGTGAACTAAACTACTAGCCTAGCAATTCATTAAAAGATACTCTTCATAAATGCTTTTTTTCTCCAGGCTTGACCTTTTATACTCCCTCATCTAATTAATAATTGAGTGCCCTGATTAGAATAAAGATGGGACCAAAGGACTGAGCTACAAAAATTCTCACATAAACTACTTTGTAGAAAGGCCTTAGCAGCAGAATTCAAAGGGGCAAAAGTAAATTAGATTCTTCGTTATCAACACCCCACCTGCTCACCCACTGTTATAAGCAAGGTTGACCTCAGCCATATAGGGAAGAGGTGGGGTTTTTGTGTGGTATGACATGAAAAGCAATAAACGATAGATGACATCATCTTCATAGGTTGCCGATAATAAATACACAAAATAAAAGGGATAACGCCATTATCCAGAAAGCTTCCTTCCTCCCTGTTAAGATGTAAACATGTTGGGGTTGGGGTTGGGGTTGGGAGGGGCAGGACATCCAATAAGGGAAAAGGCATTTCTTCCTAATTACAAATAGCAGAACCTCCATTACAGCCGGAATAAAGGACTGGTGCACTTTTATAGCAGGGTAAGACAAATCTGAGTCTGGAGCCCTGCCAGAAAAGCCAAGCATACGAGTGGGGTCACAGTGGCAAAGAGTGGACCATAGTGGGCAGCACCAACACAGAGGGTGCTTTGATCAGAGAAGATGGAGCAATCAATGAAGCAAGGAGAACACGCAGGACAACATTTGCCCAACTCACATTTTAGCCTTGAGCTGGCCCTAATAATAGAACAATTCAGTGGAAGATACTTCCTCAAACTCTATGACCTTAACAGCCGCACTAAAATACATTCCTCCTCTTTTACAATCACCCAGGAATCTACCTGGGAGGTACATTTGGCAAAGCTTCCATCAGACCAATGTTCTAATTAGATTCTAGGGGCCAATTTATGCTACAAGCTCTTCCTATTTGTGGCTAGTAAATCCACTTTCCTGTTTCTCTAATCTCAGTAGTTCAGAACTACCATCTGCCAATGGAAATTCCTTTTCTCTATTACCTCTCCTTAACCTGTCTTTACCACGGGCAGGGAACCTGCAGTTTTCAGGCACATATGGCCCTCTAGGTCCTAAACTGAAGCCCTGTCAGTCAAAGGACCACACTTGAAGACCTAGAGCCAGAGGTGGCCTCGAGGCTGAGGTTCCCTACCCCTGGTCTTTACTATCTAACTCACTCCTGTCCTTATCTACCTCTCCTTCCATTACACTTTCTGGAACTCTGCTCTGAGTTAACTAACCCTGAGTTAACAAATTCAGCTCCATCACTAATCTCTTCCTTCCACTTCCTGGTGTTAACTAAAACTTGACTTTCCCTAGATATGTTATATTCCTTGGTATCGTATCCAGGTTGTTTCTTTTTCTCGTGTCCCCAGACACATAGGCACGAGTGTTGGTATATTTTTTCCTACCACTGTCGCTTCCAGACCTTCCTCTTCAGTCAAGACTTGGCCACCTGTCTACTTTTAAAGTTCATCTTCATCCAATTATATTATCATATCCAAATATCATTTACTGTTGCTTAGGCCCCTCTCTCTTCTCTGCAATGACTTTAATACTTGACTCAGTAGTATTCTTCTCCAACCTAAATCCTACCTTCATCTTTGGTGATTCACAGTGCTGATCTTTCAAACAGCTTTCTCCCCCAAAGCAGCAGAATCACAAAACAGGGATCACATCAAATATTCTGACTTCCATCTCTACCTCCACTAGCCGCAGGAGTGGTCACATCATAGGTTTCCCTCTTTCCTCCAAACTACTCTATGCCCATGTTCTTGAATTCTAAAATTCCCTACTTTGATATCAATTTCTTGTTTTGCCATCTCTCCCATTCGCTGCCTCATTCCTCTTGAACCTCCTCTTCATTCTCAATGACAACTCTGGGACCTCAGTCCCTTTCCTCTTCTCTCAGTCTGCCACCGCTGTTCTGACTTAGGTTTCTTCCCTTCGTACTCTTGGTTTAGCAAGTTATCCATTTCAACAAGTCACTAGTGAAACCTTTGACTCCTGTTCTTACATTTTTTCCTACACTGATAATTCTTACTCCTAGGATACCCCCAACTCCTTCCTTCTCTTCTTTTCAAGCCATTGATTGCTGTTGCTCCTTCAAGCATTGTTTGCCACATTGGGCCCTTTGGCTCCATGACCTATATTCTGCTATGCATCTTGGCTTATCCTGTTGTCTGTAATTGTGCAGGAGCTTCTCAGCTATAATCCTCACTCTTTATTCCACCTGTCCAAAGTAGCAATATTTTTATTCATTTAGAATTGATTTACAAGAGTAGGGGCATCATGGCAGACCTGGATTTAAATCCTGCTTCAGATACTTATTAGATGTACATAGTATCTGGCACATAGTAGGCACTTAATTAATGTTTATTGAGTTGAATGTGTTACCATGAACAAGTCACTTAATCTCTTTAGGCATCAGTTTCCTCATCTGTAAAACAAAAGAGTTGAACTCAACCACTTCTCAGTCTTTTCTAGCTCTAAGTCAATTATCCTATATTCTAGACCTATATTCTCAAGTCTCACCTCAAGTCTCACTCTTCTCTCTCAGTAAATAACCTTGGATAAGACAATTGATTTCAATCCGAAATTCTTTCATCCACCATCCTCTACTCCTTAAAGCTGCTTCACTTTAATCCCTTCCCCTCGTAGAGGATAAGGTGGCTGACTTTCATTGTTGCAGGGGAAACCCTGCTACCGATGCCTTAGAGACCATTCTACTTCTTTATATTTCTTCTGACTGCTTGCTCCAAAAGACATTCCCTCTCCTCACTCTAATTCTTCCTTGCATACTGGATCCTTCTCCTCCATCTAGAAATGCATTTATGTTTGCCCTATTGTAAACAAAATTTCTCATCACCTTGAAACCCCAAGTTACCATCAATGAACCAGCAAGAATTTATTAAACTCCTACTAAGTGCCAGGCACTTTGCTAGGTACTGGAAATACAAACACAGTGAAGAAAACAATCTCTAATACTAAATAAAATATATGCAGCATAATATCAAGTGAATAAATGCAAATATATACAAAGTGGTTAAATACAAGTTAGTTTGGGAGGGAGGACATGAGCAGTAGGAGGATCAGGAAAGGTTTCACGAAGAAGATGGTGCTTAAGCTGAGTCTTAAGGGAAGAGAGAGGCTCTAAAGACTGAGAACATTCCAGGAACAGGGGACAGACAACACCAACACTCAGAGGTGGAAGATGGGGCTTTGTGCGTGAGGATAAGTGAGGTCAGTTTGGCTAAACGACACAGGAGAAGTACATCCAATGTCTACAGTGATGGGTTGGTATTATGTTGCAGGAGCTTTAAAAATTTCTCCTTTAATGCTAAATTCCTAGAAAGAATAGTAATTTATCCAATTCAGCACCACTCATTCACTTCTCAACCCCTGGCTTTGGCAAACTGACCCTCCCTACCCCTTTATTGAAATCTCCTTCCTTAAAATTCCCAGGGATAATCATTTTTTGTAAAAATCCATCCGCCTTTCCTCATTTCCTCTCCTTCATGACCTTTCTACAATATTCAACAACGTTGATCATTCCCTATTCCGGACATTCCCTGTTGGTTTCCACAGTACTTGTCTCTCTTGGTTCTCCCCCTACCTTTTTATTGGTGTTATTCTCCCACCCCAAAGTGTCCCCTGGAAGGCTTGTTCCTTGGCCTTTTAATTTTTTCTTTCTATTTGCTAATGCTAGGTGATGTCATCTACACCCACGGATTCAATTTTTCTTCTTATGCAGAGGATCCTAAGATCTACCTAGGTAGCCCCATTCTTTATTCCTATTCTAATCTGCCTTTTTTATATCCTCAACACCCTGACACATCGAAAATGTCTAAATCAATGACATTTTGACCAGCTGATTACTCTGAGTGTCATTCTAATGATGTCACCTGCATGCTGGATATCTGTGGCTGAATGTTCTTCTGGTATTTGAAACTCAGTATGTCCAAAATTTATTCTCTTTCCCCTAAATCTTCCCTTCTGCCTAATCTTTGTATTTTTGTAGTGGCATCACTAATGATCCAGTCTCAAAATATCAGAATCATCATCAGGTCTTTCTTTTCATTACCCATCCCATATCCAATCAGATAACAATATGTGGATATTACTTTTATAGCATCTAGAGGTACAGTAGATTGAGTGCTGAACCCAGCGTCCAGAAGACCTGAGTGCAAATCCAACCCTCAAATCCAATACTTACTAGCTGTGTGACCCTGAGCAAGTCATTTAACCTCTGTTTGCCTCAGTTCCTCAACTGTAAAATGGAATAATAATAGTACCTATCTCTCAGGGCTGTTGTGAGGATCAAATAAGCTAATAATTGTTAAGCATGTAGCACAGTGCCTTGCTCAGAGCAGGCACTATATAAATACTAAGTTATTATTATCATTATCAATATAACACCTCATGCATCGATGTCCCCTCTTCCCACAATTCCACCTTATTTTATGCGTTATTGTCTCTTGCCTAGAATATTTTAAGAGCCTAACTGGCTGTCAGATAATTTTCCTTATGCATGGGTTTGCCCATCAGAATCTCCCTATTGTCTATAGGACAAAAGACATCACTCCTAAACCAGTTATTTGAGACCCACATCTTGGTGCAGTGGAAACAGCTTAGAATCAAAAGACGCTGCCTGCATGTGATACTTCATACCTTGTGAGACTGAAAAAGCCACTTAAGTTTCCTGAGCCTTAATTTCCCCAACTACAAAATGAGGGGGTTAAACTAGGTGACCTCTCAAGTCCTTTCCAACTCTAGATCAATGATCCTTTCTTTCAAACCTTATTTCATATTTCTCTTCTTCATGTATCATATGTTCCAGACAAGTCAGATGGCCAGCTATTCTTTAGTCTCTTCTTGCTCATTAATGACACCCAAGCAAAGCTGTTTACTATGGTAAAAATACCAAGCATTTGGATATACAAATCCAAATGAAAGGCACAGATTCTCTGTTCAAAGGACACCTTGTGACTACAAACAGTCCAAATTATCGGCCTAGGATGTTATTTTTAGAGCAACACATCTGTAAAAATGACTATTCTCAAGTGCTATTTAACACTGACATCCACTAGGTAATTAGAGGGATGTTGAGGAGCACTGGCCTAAACTGGGCAGATGGGGTGGACACATCCTTTTCCTTCCTGGTTATGATCTCTTGGGAAAGTCTGGATCCAAACACAAATGACCCTCATACCCAACCCTCCTCAAGAAGAGACAGCTCCAAAATAGACCCAACAAATATGGATCCCACAGGTGCTTTCCAGCTTAGAAGATATTGTTAAAAATGGGTTTCCTGTCATACCGTTTCCATTTCTATAGCACCCTTCCTGCATGTGGCTAAAAGTGCTCTGGCCCTTTTACAGCTGTCTGGTATGCAAGATTCTCATGAGCTAGGAAAATTTCTTCCCTAGATTCATTGATCAAGAGTCACAGATGGACAATTAATGCAGAGCAAGCCTGGCAAATCCTCATGATGACAGAGTTCCCTAGATTAGCAATTCACATTATAGCCTCTCATTTCTAGCCCCTTGCATAATACAAAAGTTAAAGTATTATATATCATAATTATAATATATAATATAAATAATATTATATATAATTATTTATAATGTAATATTATAATATAATGTATAATAATAAATAAAAAAGCTGTATATAAGCTAACCAATGTTCTAAGTGCTGGGCATCATCTCCAAAAACACTGAAAAGTATGAGGATATCAAAAACAAGGGGGGGGGCAGGAAATCTTGGACCTTATTATTACTCAAAACAGTAATAGCTATTAGAATATGTCTAATGTCTAGTAACTCTTGACCTATATGTTTACTTTCATATCTATACAAAACTTTAAGGAAAATAACCTAAATATCTTTTAAATATGTCCACAATGAGGAAAAAAAGACAGACTTTTTTGCAAGTGTTGTTCCATAGTAAACCAAATTTTTAAAATAACATGATCAAAATAGAGAATAAAAGACCCCATTGTGCTAATTGTTGATTTTTTTAAAGCAATGCTAGCTATTTTATATATATATATATATACAGAGAGAGAGAGAGAGAGAGAGAGAGAGAGAGAGAGAGAGAGAATGTATTTATATTCACCAAAGCTGTTCACTTGCACCGTGGAGGAGGTCCAGTTCAATCTCCAAGTCACAAAAGAATTCCCTAGAGTAGGTAAGGCTTTCTAGATGTTCCTTTTTATGGGTCACATTGCGCCAAATGCATCAAGCCCAGGAATAGTAAAGACTCTCTTACATGAGATTCCTAATTACTTAAAATAAAAAGCAGTTTGACAACTATCCACAAAGGTAAAAATATAAGTGAATGATGAATACTCATTGGCCAGACTATAATATTGTGGATGGGCAACCAATGGTGCCCATATATCAGTACATATATCTCAGATAGACATTGCAAATGAATAATGAGCTAGACCAGGAATTCAACAGAAGGAAGAGAAAAGACTGAATCACCTTGGGAAAATAGCATAATTGCTTTAATGTTCCCAACTTCTCTATGAAGCTAAAGCCCATCTTTTAAATATTAATATTCTTTGAACTGATGTATGTCTACAAGTCATAAAACACTACAGTGTCCAAAGAACTGAAGTTGAGAATCATTGAGAGTCAATGGAAGATCAGGCTATAGAACACATTACAACTGAGGGACTATACAAAGGAAGTGGAGTAAACTATATCATCAGAGATATATAAGATAGGGGGGGAAAAGATAATCCAGTCACAAAGTAAGAGTGACAGATAACCAGTGGTCTGTTATACTTCATTGTCATAATGTAATATCAAGAGAGTATAAGGAAAGCCCTCTCCTCCAACTGCAAATGTATGGTTGAATATGGACAAGAATCACATAAGATGGACACTCTATAAGACGCATCTTTAGAGGGAATAACCACACTGATGAGACCAGACATCAATTGGAGTATTCAAACTTTGGAAATTGAGAACCAGAGAAGAGAAATAAATTTCTGAAAATCATACAGGCATTAGGTGCCAGAGAAAGAATACAGACCTAGGTCTTTTGACTCTAAATGTAGTGTGTTTATTGCCACACCACAATGGAGAGTGAACATATTGACCCTATAAATGGAATGAATAGCATGGCACTCAGTTTGGGGGTGGTAATAATGCATTTCACAGCACTTGGAGGATGGGCAAACACTAGGCAAAGTCTCACCAAGTTAAGTGGAATGACCTGTCTCTCTCACTTTGAAGATTGGCTCAGTAGTCTCTTTGTACTACTTTGTACTGCAGTCATGTTCCCTTTAGAACATAAATTATAATAAGCACACCCATGCCCTTGGTCCACTTTTATTCAGTGATGTCCAGAAGAAAATCTAATCTGTAGCTGATTATGTGACAATTCAGTTTCTCAAAGGAAACATCTCCTGCGTATGTGCAACACAGTGCCACATCTGTGAAAAAAGGTAGCGCAGGGCTAATTGTCTACATCCACCATGTGCCTGGCATCACACTGTAATTGCTGAGGAAACAAGGTACCATCTCTTCTTCTCTGTTTTTGGGTCTCTTTATAGCCATGGTCTTACTTGCAGGATGGTCTGCTGGCATATAGCCTGAATCTATATGGCTCTCACAATACTTCTTACATCATATGGGATGGGGCCCTTTCAGGAATATGTAAACAATATTGTCAAGGAAGCAAAAGTCTTACAGATTTATTTCACCTGTACATACTAATTTTATTTTAGAGGGGAAGGAACAGAAGAATGGGTGTGGAATCTCCCAAATAGGGGGTTTTCCTTTTTGGTTACATTAGACACAACAACGCTTTCTTAAATTGAAGGGTGGAGAGTTTATACAAACTAGTGTTTATGGGGAGAGTACGGGAAAGGAGTGGTTCTTAAGTAGGGGTGCTCACTTGTAGTTACAGGTGAGCTATTAAAACTTCTCATGACATAGGACCAAATTAACTGTAAATAAGCTTTCAATCAAAACTGGAGCATTTTTGGTGCTGCTGGTATGAGAAAGAAGATGTGGGCTTCAATTAGTGGAGAAAAGACTGAGTATGACACTGTGTCATGAACTAAGGGATAGAATTGGTACAAGAGGTTCTTAGGAGAGAGACACATGGGGCTCCAAGAGGCTTTTCAGGAAAGACACTTGTAGAGAAAGAAAGTCTTGGGAAGCAGTAGACATAAGGTTTCTAGTCAGGTTTTGCTAGTAATAAAGAACAAATGTCAGCTTTTGGTATAGAACAAGGTCGTGAGTAATCTACATGTTTCTGATTTTCAGTTTAGAGACTTTGAAGACTTCCTTGGGTGATATCAGCCCCACCTCACCCCCAACTTCTTTTTGGTGAGCTGAGGGATGAAGCAGTTAGAGCACAGGAAGGCTGGAGTTCAAATCCAGCCTCTGACACGTGCAACCTGTGTAATCCTGGTCAAATTACTTAATTTCAGTCTGTCTCAGTTTTCTCATTTGTAAAATGGGGATAATAATAGGATGTACCTCTCAAGATATAGTTGTAAGGATAAAGTGAGAAAACATTTGTAAAGCACTTTGCAAACCTTAAAATGCCATATAAATACTATCATCATTATCATCATCATCTCATCTCATATCTGAGGGGGGCAAATAGATAAAATTCTAGTCTGATACTCATCTTAGAGATGGGCAACTGAAAAAGTAAGCACCCACTCCAGGCTCCTGCGCTAAAAAAATATCTCCATTTCTCTTAGAAAGGAGTGGATCAGATTTCAGAAATATATCTTCATGCCACTCCATAAGTCATAGGTCCATCCATTTGTACAATGCATATGGATAGACATAATCCACATAAAAACACACATATCTTACATAGCAGTTGCCTTTAAGAAATTCTTTCTTTTCTAACAATAATGCAAATGTCTCTTTCCTATTTTTCATTCCCTATACTCCAAAGATCTCTGTTTCTTTTTCTTACTTCCTGGGAGCTGAGACACATATATTACCCCACTCACCCACCCCTGTCTTTCCCAAGACAACCCATATGCCAGGACTCTGAAACTATAACTTTCTAGCCAGGTTTGGAAAGTAATAAAGAACAATATTGGGTTTTGATATAATACAACAAGGTCATAGACAACCAATTCCAAAGAAACCATTACTGTGACATTAGTATATAGCCTCAGCATATGTGTATTGGTGTCTCTATGAGAGGTTGTTGTTGTGTTTGTCCTTCATTCTTGAAGAGGACCATGACATCAAGATGATGACATGACTTGCACTTGACTTTGTTTTGGGTGAGGAAGCGCTATGCCAGGTCACCAGTCTCACTTTCTCCTCCTGAGCCATCTGGGTGCAGTGGCCAGATATTCATCAGGATGACTGGAGATGGCCCAGGATGTAATGTGGCCATTTTAGGCCAAGGTCTTATCAGACTCTCCTTTTGAGTGAGATAAACCCATATGCTTCTTTAAGTAGTTACTCAAGAGATGGCCCCTTTTAAGAAAAGAAAAAATAACAAAAAAAAAATCAAACTGGGTGAAGAAGGTCCTTGAAAATTTAGCTGTTCAAAAATTTTTAAGAATGTGCTTCCTGATTGCCATTAAAATGTATACTCCTGGAGGATAGGGACCATTTTTGGTATCCCTATTGCTTAGTGCAACTCCTGGTGGATAAATGCTTATTGATTACTTTGTTCATGAGAGAACAAAACAAAAGAAGAGCGAATAAACACCTCTGATGTCATTTTCATGAATTACTGATGTTCAGAAAGCAGAACGTTCATTCTGTAGAGATGTTAAGTCAACAACTTTCCAACATCATTAAAAGGGAGGGAGAGAATGCACACTCAAACAATGATGTTATGAGCCTTCTTTTCATTAGAAACTAAGCTGTACCAAATTAAAACAGCACAGCTAAAAAGAGAGGATTGACTAGGAAATATGAATAGAAGACTTGGTTACCCTAAGAACTGTCATATACCTGAATGAAAATCAAAAAGAAACCTGTCCCTCTCTAAAATCACTCCTCACCTAAGGGACTCCTCCCTAAATCTGTCTTCCCTTGGTCAGTGACACCAGGGTCAAGAAAGAAATCATGACCCAGTACAGAGAGGAGCAGATGTGCTACTACTCAACCATTGTTGAATGTTCAGCATTCATTAGGGACTGCCAGTGGATTCAAACCCTGTGGCTTTCCATGTTTTCCATCCCCCATGCTATACTTACTGTCTCAAAAAAGGAAGAAAATGTGGTCGAGTAACTGTTTAAATCACTGCTGTTGGCTCATTTATTTAAAGTTAACACTACACACTTGGGTTTGCAAGATTAAAGGAGAATTTACTTTCGGAAGGAAGCAAAAAAAATGTACCTTTAACTTTAGAAGTTTCAAAAACCAATGAAATATTTTGTCATTTATCTTCTACCTTCTCACCATTTTCTAGAAGAGCTACAATATGTTTGTTGGAAAGAATGATTTTTGGCATCCTAGAAATTTATTCCTCCTGAATTTATGTGTAACCCATGGCAAAGTACCTCAGTCTCTGGGCTTATAAAGAATGGATTCAATTTGGTGGGTTCTAAAAAAAAAAACAAAATAAAACAACAGAATTTCATGGCTTGTGTTGTCTCTCCCAAAGTTCCTACGGGAAAATTTCAGAACATAATTCAGGACTCAGGACTCCAATGATATGTGAAAAAGGGCTCCCAGATCCTATCCATGCATTCAAGATAACAGGGCACATCAGGTATAGAGTAGCCTTTATTCCTTCCTCTCCCTTCCCCCCAATCAGAAACTGTAAAATCACTAAAAAGCTACTACAGCAACCTCAAAGAGATTAATTGTCTCCAGTGATTCTCACCACTGTTCCTTAGGATCTTTTGGTCTTCTAGATTCACACTATAGCCCTAAGGACTTGGACTTCCCTAACAGAAAACATCCAAAAACTCTGAGATTTTTCCAGAAATCTGGGGTTGCAAACGGAAACTGTATAGTTCTTTTTCAGGCTACCATATATTGGACTAAGAAACTTCATAAGAACTTCCCCAAGGCTGAATCCAGAGATTCTCCTTTCAGGCCTCTGACTTTACTGCATTAATTTAAAAAACATGTGCCTCTGCTGTATGTGGAATAACCTCCACAACTATAGCATGCAATAGGAAAGAAGGGAGTAAACATTTATTACTTACTGTGTGCCAGGCTTTGTGCTAAGTGCTCCTTTGATCCTCACAACAGCCCTGAGAGGTAGGTGCTATTATTTATCCCCATTTTACAGTTGAGGAAATCAAGGCAAGTAGAGACTACGTGAGTTGCCCAGGATCACCCAGTGAGGAAGTATCTGAGGCTGGATTTGAACTCACTTTCCTAACTCTAGGTACAGCAATTTATCCACTGTGCCACCTAGCAATTTTGTTTCTCCTGTATGATTTCTGCTAACTTTAAAACTAAAAGCTCATAGTTTGTTTTTTTTTTATCTTCAAAGGTCTTCAAAATGGAAAATTCAACACAAATCTGAAAGAGGTTAAAGCATTTATCTTAACATAATTGGAAATTAACAAAGTTCAGGTCAGTTTCTAACTACAGGGTGTATTGAGTAAACAGAGTTAAGGTCATATCTGATTTCAGAGCCAGGACATGAATTAGAGCTGTTTCAATGACAGTTTAATTTGTTTGCCAACATTTTTACTGCTAGTGGAATGGAATTTATTAGAAGAGCAGAAACTTGGGAAATGACCACAGGCACCAAGCCAGCAGATACCTAGATTCCATGACTTGACATTTCTAAGGTTTGCTGAGCACTAGCAAAACACCAAGACCTAGAGTGAGATGATGATTCTGTCAAAAGCTCTTTGGAATAATAACACATCATGTAATCGGAAGATGAATCTAGGCCAGTAATTCAGTCAATGGTCACGTCAAAAATGATATGGAGTATAAAAACAGCAAAAAAAACTCATTAAGCATAACACTACAGCAACTACCTCCATTGACCTCCTTCTAACCATTAAACATGAAAGCAGCTCTTTCCAATATCAATTTCATTTTCATCCAGGCCTCCCCAGAGTATAATTAAAAACACCCTTTTATTTACTTTGCAGTGTTGGTCGTTAATGAATACAAAATTCATAACATAGGGGACATTACATAAAATGCAAAAGGAGGGGTATTCAAGGTACTGATCTGACGAGACAGAATGGACAGAGCTAAAAAAATTTCCAAAAGAACTTAATCATTTAGATTGGAAATTGGAAGAATGTAGGTAGGATCTGAAAGTCTCCCTCCATGATTTATAGGGAGATGCTTTGCGGAAAAGAGAACCAGATTTTTAAATTCTTTAAAGAGGTATAAGTAGGGCAGGAAAATCAGAGCTTTACATCAGAGAAATGACATTTAGAGGGTGCTGATGGTAACTGAATACCTTCAACACTTTGGAAGCAACTGACCTAGAAAGAATATTTTATCAAAATAGGAAACTACCAGGAGATGTTTCTTCCCTTTGGGGTAGCTGCCCAGGTGAGATCTTCTCCAGCTCTCATTCCTTAGCTTGTGGCAATCTCTTTGGCAATGGCTCCATGGTATCACAGTGTGTCCAGGCTCTCTGAGGTTTTTTCCCACCCAAGAGGCAGTGTGTCCCCCCTTAATCCAGGATCTTGTGTATACATGAAGTCCAAAGTCTCTGTCTGAGCTTTTCCTAACTTTTCCCCCAAAAACTACATTTGTCTTTAAAAGTTAATTTGAAGATTTCTTTTGTGCTACTTATTCTGGGCACATTTTGTGGTTCCAGAATTACTAGTTGTGGCTCTGATTCAACACATAACAAACCTCTAGCAACTAAGGATAAAATATGCCAGCACATGACTTCCTAATTCAATTCCAAAAATACAGAGAGTGCTTTCTATATGTAAGACTTTCATGATAATACTAAAATTAAGGCAGCTTGTGATCCAGTAGGGAAGATGAGAGTTCAGTCTTTTGTCTTTCTGTCACAAATTTCTTTAATATGACATTTTTTATTCATTTATATCCTTCTCTTCATGACCTCATTTAAGGTTTTCTTGGCAAAGATACTGTAGTGGTTTGCCATTTCCTTCTCCAGTCCATTTTACAGATGAGGAACTGAGGCAAACAGGATTAGGTGACTTGCCCAGGATCACACAGCTAGTGACTGTCTGAGGCTGGATTTGAACTAAGTAGAACGACTCTTGCCAACTCCAGGTTCAATGCTCTATCCACTGCACCACCCTGCTGCCATTCGATATAAGATAGAATATAACAAATGCTACTGAGACAGGCACCAAGTGTGGTATTGATTCAAAGCCAGAAGAGATACCATTTTGCTCAAGTGATCAGGGAAGGCTTCGTAAAGGAAGTGACTTTTGGGGTAGGACTTGAAGGATTTCATCATCTAGAGTTTGGGTTGGGAAGAAGATAATGATGACAATAATGATGATGACGATGATGATAGTAACATTTATATAGTACCTGCTTTGGGCCAGGCACTGATAATTATAATTATTATCTCATCTGACTCTTACCATAATCCTAGGAAGTAGGTGCTATTATTATCCCCATTTTACAGATGAGAAAATAGAAGCAAAGAGAGGTTAAATGACTTGCCTGGAGTCCCATAGCTAGTAAGGATCTAACTTGCTAGCTCCAGTGTGGGGGCTCTATCCATTCACCAACCAGCTGTCCCAGATGAGGGAGTCATGGCTGGACAGCAGATCATCTGAAAAAAAAATCTAGGAATTATAGTGGACTACAAGCTCAATATAATCAATAGACTGTCATAGTAGTCAACACATTTTAAACATGAGGTTGCATTAGGGAAGGCAAAGGTTCCAGAGGATGGAAGAGGAGAGTCCCTCCGTACTCTGCCCTGGTCAGACCACCCCTGGAAGGTGGCATTCAGTTCTGAGCCTCACATTTTAAGGACGCTGATAAACGATAGCATACTAAGAATTATTAACCAGAATGGTCCAAGGCCTTGTAAAGATCAGATGAAGGAAATGGGAATGTTTAGCTTAGAGAAGAGGAAACACGGCAGCTGTCTTCAATTATCTGAAGGACTGTTGTGTGGAAGAATGATTTGTGTTGCTTGAGTCAAAAGGGCAGAACTGGAAGAGACTGTAGTTACAATGAGGCAGACCTAAGCTGTAAGATGCAAATAAAAGCTTTCTAATAATTAGATCTATCCAAAAATGGCACCAACAACCTTGGAAGGGAGTGGGATATCCCTCCCCAGGGGTCCTCCAGCAAACCCTAGATGTCCACTTGTCTGGTAGGATGTAGAGGGGATTATTGTTCAGCCCAGGGCTGGACTAGATGGACCCTGACTCTAAGAGTGTGTGAACTCGAAAATGGGTGCCCAAAAGCTTTCACAGCTGGGTGAAATTTAGCAATGTTGCTCTGGCTAATATTTTGAGGAATGCTCCTGTTTCTATCCTCAGCGTGTGAAAGGAAGAAGAAGCCTGCAGAAATTTTTGTTTGAAATAGTGATGGAGACTTGACAAGGTGTAACCTACCAAGTGTGGAAAAGCCACTTAAAAATACTTAGCACTTCCTGAAAATCATCCCTTCCCTTGCTTGCTTTACTCTGTCGATTCATTTTGCAGAAGGGACTGTGAATAACTCCTCCGATCTAATGCTGGGGATTCTTTCCCCCACTAAGAATCTCTGAATATTAGTGAGGTAGAGGAGCAATGATAAAGATATTGCATGATAATGGCTACAATTTTTCATCACCCCTTTCAAAGGGGAGCCATCGACTGGTCAGAAATCGGACTTTCACACATCACCCATTTCCCATGAAAGGAGGGAATGCTGTCTAGATATCAGCAAAAATGGCTACTCTCCAGAACAGGGAAAGAGATACGCTTTCCAGCCAAAAGTCTGGCTCACATCTGGACCACTCAGTCCTCCTGAATATCTATCTACACAGGCAATTTGGTGCAAGAAGCTGCAAGAATAGAAAATTATGGTGGGTGAAGGAATCTTACAGACAAGAGAAGGAAAAACACTTGAGCCTCTCAAATAGACACACGTGTAGAATCTGTAGGATGGGTGTTGAGGAGTGGGGAGATGAAGGGGGGGAGCCTTCTGAGTGAGGCCCTTAGTTGTATTTTTTCTTAAAATTAATTAATCAATAGAACCAATTAATAAGCATTTTCTAGCACCTAGCACTGCTCCAGGCAGTGCGTGTGTGTGTGTGTGTGTGTGTGTGTGTTTGTCCTTCATTGTCGAAGAAGACCATGCCATCAGAGAAATAATGACATGACTTGCACTTGACATTGTTTTGAGTGAGGGAGAGCTCGGCAGGTCACCAGCCTCACTTCTCCTCCAGAGCCATCTGAATCCACTGACCAGATATTCATCAGGATGACTGGAGATGACCCAGGATGAGGCAATTGGGGTTAAAGTGACTTGTCCAAGGTCACACAGCTAGTGAGTGTCAAGTGTCTGAGGTGAGATTTGAACTCAGGCCCTCCTGACTCCTGCACTGGTGCTCTATCCACTGCTCCACCTAGCTGCCCTTAACACATGCTTAATAAATGCTTTTTCCTTCCTCTTCTCTATTTTGATTCTCTCCATATTGACCCCTCAGTGAATCAGCTCAACTCTATAAAGTCCTCTTCTCTTGAAAGAAACTGAGGATACAGAGACAAAAAAGAAAGGCTTTTGACCTCAAGGAGTTTATACTAGGTGTGCGGGGGAGATAGGCAACAACATGTACATATGTAGATATAAAGCACATAAAAAATTAACACAAGGTAATTGGTGAGAGTAGGAGAAGCCCTAGCTTTTGGGGAAGGGGGAAGTGATGAGGATGAGAAAAAGTCTTATCTAGGAAGTGTTATTGGAGCTGAACATTCTAAGGAAAGCATGGATTCTAAGACCGTGGTCTCCAAAATGGGGGCCAAGGAGTGTGTGATTAATCAATCTAAAAGTGGGAGGATGAGCCTCATTCTTTTCCCCAATGATAGCCAACATGTGCTTGTCTATCAACCCCCAACAGCACCCCCTTGCTTTGCCCCCCTCCTGCTTGGCAAGCTTCCACCATCCCCCTTGTGAGCTAGGGGTTAGCCTCTCAGGCCAATTATAACCTAAATACTCCCTGGTTTTCACAACAACATCTGTGCAGATGCCTTTGGGAAATACCCCCTTCCTCCACCCCAGTTGAGTCCTTCTCCCACTGTGGCAGGTTCTGCACAGTGCCCTCTGGAAGGGCAGACTCTGCACAGTGCACAGTGAGTAAGAGCCCCATCCCCACCCCTTTTCATTTTGGGGTGAAACAGAGTGAATTGCACAGAAGGATAAGCTGGGATCTGGATCACAAACCTCTTCACATCTTTTCCCAGAAAACAACCTCTCTTCAGATCTTCTCTATCTATTGCTATCTAAGGAACCACCATCCTTCCAGTTAGTCAAGTTTGTGACCCTGGTGTCATCTTCAACTCCTCATCCTCCTTTGCCCCATATAGTCAATCAATTTTCCAACGTTATCATTTCTCTTCAACATTCTTTGCATATGGCTCCAAGTGAGAGTTATTTACATAGTTGCATAATGCATTTATTAAGCCCTTTCTATGTGCCAGGTACAATGTCAAGCACCAAGGTGATAAAAAAAAAAAGGCAAAAGTAATCCCTATCCTCAGGAAGCTTATATTCTAATAGGAGAGATAACATGTAACTATATTGAGACTCTAATCACCTTTCTCATAGACCATTTCAGTAGCCTCCTAATTGCTCTCCCAACCTCAAATCTTTTCCTACTCCAATTTATTCTCCAAACAGTTGCCAAAGTGATTCTCTTAAGAGTCTGATCATGTCCCTCCCCTACTCAATAAACTCCAGTGGCTCCCTATTTATTCTAGGATCAAATATGTCATCTTTAGCTCATTCTTTTCAAATTTCTATTTTTGTATAAGTTTTGTAATATACATAATTATTCATTTAGTAATGTTATATAGTTTATATTATTATATATAATTTATAAATAGGTAAAAAACCTTGTATCAGGGGTGCATGCTCAATTTTTTTCCAATGAGGGATATATGATCAATTAAGTTTGAAAAGCATTACCATAAGAGATAGAGGTGATTTGAAAAAAAGATATCCCAGGTAAGGGAGAGCGTCAAGGGCACAGACACTAGAAGTGGAACATTGTGTATAAGAGGGACAACTAGAAGCTAAAGTTGGCTGGAGGGCAAGATATGTGAGGATGGGTGATATATAGTAAATATGGAAAGGTAGACTGGAACCAGATTCTGAAGAACTCTACATTTTAGGCAAAGGAGTTTGTATTTGGTCTGAAAGCCTATAGAGAGCTTCAGGAATATAACGCAGATGAGGTAAAGCAATGTGGAATCTAAGAGCTGGCAGTTTGAACTCCTATAACTCAATAAGGCAGCAGTGAGGTAAGATAAAAGAACTTAGGATTTTTACTGGATTAAAAAAACACATTTGTGTTCTCCCACCCTTAAGGGAATGACCCATTTCTTGTCTTGGAAAATGTATGTGTTATTATCAACCATGCCTGTAACATAATTTTGATCTCTTAAAGCCACAGGGGTAGGACCCTGGAAGGTTGCTCCTTTGCAGGCACCTGACTACCGCATCATCCAAGAAAACCAGGGCAGGAGGGGAGTTTGTAACCTAATCTAGGAAAAGCTGGAGCATTCATGAGCTCAATTTATCAGTCTCATCATTGCTTTACAGATGAGCTGAGAGCTAGAGGACCTAGGAAATAAGAACCTAGTAGATGGCCCAACAAGAGACCCTGACTTTGAAAAAGAAAAAGACAGGGAATCTACTTCTCCCCACTGCAGAAAATGAAGGAAATTCTAGCAGACAGAAGTTTCAGGAAAGAATAGTGCCTTCTGTCAAGAAGACCCATGACAGTCTATTAGCATGAAAGCTGGGGACTGTTTCATTCATTGTAATTTTATTCCCAGTAATATCCAGCACAGTTCTTGGTACATAGGAGGGACTTCACAAAGATTTGTTGTTTGATTAATTAGTGAAACTAGATCCAGATGCTAGCTTATGAAGGTATTTGATAATTGGAGTCAGCTAAATCCATTGGTGGAAAGATTCTTCAGATAAGCAATCTTTTCCCTATAAACCTACCCTCTTTTATATTCCTTCAAAAACTCCTGTCATAAATTAATAAAAAGAAAAAAATTTAAATTAAAAAAAAAAAGCTCTTGTGGGAAAATCCCTGTCTTGTCTCCCCTGAACAGAAGGAAAGGGAAATTTTCAGCACCTGTTAGGATAGGTCTAGCGTGCTCCTACACTAGAGAGAGGCCAGCTATAACTGAGGTAGAAAAAAATAACATCATCCTCATAGTGGTTTTATAAAGATAAGAATGAATATGAATGATATTCACTGACTTCTTTCCTGTTTTATCTTTTAGTAAAGAGTAACTGACTTCTAAGTTCCCTTCCATGGTCCAATGACAATCTGTGACTTTTCTAATCATTTGGATCTTCCTGTCTTACAGATATTTTGCATATCAAGCCTTAAGCTGTAACTCCTCCAACACCATTGGAACTATTCTTCATGATTTAATTTCTAAATTGTCCTTTCTTCTTACTCGCGTCATGTCAGATATTAAGTTATAGACCACTCAAATTGATAATAATATTATATGATCATGGAGATAAACTGAGGAGGGACCTCAGAGATCTAGCCCAACCCTGCTCATTGTATAGATGAGGAAAGTAAGATTCAGAGGTCATAAAGATAGTGAGAATTAGGGGCAGAAACAGCACCCAGGTCCTCTGATTCTAGGGTAAATACTCTTTCCACATGTTAAAACAAAAGCTAAGCTGTTTTATTTTTAATTTAGTCAGTTATATTATAAGGAGTCGTATTCTTTCCCTAAAAGCACCACACTATGCAAAATCATGCAATAAAAACCACACAGCTTACAGGAAAAATGGGGTTAGGGTACCATGCTCAAAAATGGCATCAGTGACCTAAGAAAGAGATACAAACATTATTTTATATTATTTTATATATTTTATGAAAAAAGAATTGTTTCATACATATCAAATGGTTAAGAAATATATAAAAGCTACAATAGTGGTGGCGGCCTGGGCCTGCAGTGGCCTCTGGGCCTGTACAGGGTTCCCAAAGAGATGGAGCTGGACAGAGGGGCCTCAGCCGCTGCACCTCTGGTACTTAGGTGGATGTACCTCAGGCTTCCTCTGTCCACGGTACCAGAAGATATATAATAAACAGGACACTTTACTCTAACAAAAACACAAAGTTTGCTTGAGAAACTGGGAAAGGTTGCAGCTCCTGAGATTTTGGGAAGTGGAACAGTCTTCTGTATTCTCTTACTGTATCTGGAGGATACCAGTCACCAATCACTTTGAAACTAACTTGAGTTTCCCAAACAGGCATTAGAACAGAACTGACTGTATTGTGGCACTCTCTCCAGTTACATCTATAAGGGATCATCGGACCCGGTCAGCAGGGTCTCTCAACAAACTTTCACAAGATCCTAGATTGGAAGCTGCAGTGGACCTCAGAGGATATCAAATCTAATCCCCTGATTTTGCGGAAAACTGAGGTCAAGAGAAGTGATTGCACAGGGATGAAGTGGCAGATCCAGGGTGACTTTCTGTAGACTCATTTACCTTTCCTGCTTTTTGCTGTCTCCTGATACTGTTCACCATCTTCTGCTAGCCTCCATTGTACTCCTCTTCCTATCAAGGCACAATGAATTTATTCTCTTAATCAGTGTTTGCTTTCACTGCCATGGCTTTGCCTTGGGAAGATCAAGTGTTTGTAAACTAAGGTAGTCTCTGGATTCATTTGGTTTCCTCATTATGATATCTGCTTTTCATTATTAGCAATCTAACTTCTGTAAGAAATGGTGATGATCAAAATCAGTTGTTTTTATCCACTTTCCCATTTTCCTTTCCCTTTCAAGCTAGTTTGAACAGATCAAGTTGAAGCTGTTACATAATGTCTACTCTCCATCTTCATCCATTTGTTCTAACTAGTCAATCATCTGACTGGGCGCAGATAGCGGATCAGAAATTATTCCTTTTTGTTTTTGTTTTTGGACACTGAGTTTCACCAGGTCTGCATAATAGGTCTCTTCTAGGTTGAAACTACGTTGGCTTCTGACAGGCCCACCTTCATTCAGTTCCCTATCACCTCTCACCTGGATGATTTTAATTGCCTACTAATTGCCCTTCCTGCCTCAAGTCTCTCCTCCAGGAAATTCTTCCTCAATAGAGCTGCCAAACAGATTTTCCTAAACCACAGACCTGACCATGTCCACTCCCCTACTCCATAAATTCCCAGTGGCTTCTAGAATAAAATATGAAGTCTTATTTTTGTCTTTCCCTGCATAGCCTGACCTCAACCCACATTTCTAGCCTCATTATATATTACCTTATAGTCTAGCCAAACTAGTTTTTTTCTACTCCTCACCATGGTATACCATTTACCATCTCTGTCACTTTGCCCTGGTCATTATCCCCCATCTCTAGAATGTACTTCCCCCTCATCTCTAGCTCAGAGAATCCCTGACTTCTCAAGGAGTGGCTCAAGCACTAGCATCTACATGATGCCTTTCCTGTTTGCTTCCCCAGTTCTAGTGTCTCCTCCAAAAGGTTTCCTTGTGTTTTTGTGTATATGTGTATATGTGATCCTTCCTTCCTCCACCCTAGTAGAACACAAGGTCTGCTTCACAGAACAAATCAATTAGATTCAGTCAAAGGACCTAGAAGACCATGCAACCTCAAGGCCACAGGTTCCCCACCCTTAAGCAAGTTATTTAACCTTTCATGAGTCTCAGTTTCCTCATATGTTAAATGATGATGTTAACCTGGATGAGTTTCTAAGGTCTCTTCTAGCTTGAAGTCTATGATCCTATACGCCAGTGATTTTGTCCAAAGTCATAATTTAATTGGCATATATAGTTCCCAGTAAGGAAATACAGATCTGAAACCTTTAGTCTTTAGAGGTGGCCTAGGGGCACTGAGAGTTTGAGGGACAGACTCAGTCTATGCTCCTTGTTCTCCTCCACCTTACAACTCCAATATTACCGGATTTGTCAACTGTACCTCCACAACACGTTTTATATCGATCCCCTTTTCCCACCTCACATGACCACCACCCTTGTCACATCTTGTCTTGTCTATCACAAAACCCTCCTAATTTGTCTTTTCCCCCAAGATTCTCCCCCCCATCCCAATCCATTTTCCATATAGCTACCAAGATGATAGTCTTAAAGCACAGACCTGATCGTACAGAAAAGTCAAGTTACCCTCCCAAGGTCACAGAGGTGGTAAGTGGCAGATCCAGGTTTTCTGGCTCCAGATCCAGAACTCTTTCCATCACTGATTTCAAACTTGACAAAGAGCTCTCTCAGTTTCTTGCATTTGGATGTTCTGTGGTTAACAACATGTTGTTTTGTTTTGTTTCAAGCTATTTGTCATTGGTCCAGCCTTCTCTGTTTCTCCTGTTGCCAATCACCCCAATTATCTCCATGGCAATGGCTAACCAGTGGCAGATACTGCAAGGAATCAAGTTTCTAATTCTCTGGGAACCACTGAGACAGAATCATAAAATTATATAGATAGAAGAGGGTTTAAAGTTCTAATAATACAATCCATTCCTTCATTTTAAGACTTGTCCTGGTTCTTTCCAAGGTATTTACCAACATGCTCAGATATCTCTAATCATAAAAACAAACAAAAAAGCTTACCTGTGATCCTTTATCTAGCTATCACTCAAAATCTGTGTTCACTGCCAAATTTCTTTTAAAATCATCTGTGCTTAGTCTCTACAGTTCCTCCTACCCACAATCTCCTCAATGCCTTGCAATCTAGTTTTTGGACTAACCATTATACTGAAATTACTACTTCAAAGTCACAAGTAAACTAATTAAATTAGCAATTAACTAAATTAGATTAGAAGATTGATCACCGAATATCATACCTCAGGAGAAAAGTAGTGCAGTACAGAGAACATCAGACAATTGACGTTACAGGATTAGAACTCTGAAAAAGAACGAACCTGGATAAAGAGATGTGAGTGAGAATCAGTGCATAGAGATGATAATCAAACCAATGGGAGCTGATGAGATCACCAAGTGATAAAAAGAAGAGGCCTAGAACACAGCCTTGAGGGACATCTGCATGTATTGGGCATGACATGGCTGAAGTATCCAGATGCATCTTCACTTAGAACAGCTTATGTTCTTTCATGTCTTCTGACTCCCAGACCTACCTTCAGTATCCACTCAAACTCTACTCTCAATGGACCCTAAATGTTTGTATGGAGCCCAGGGTCTGGTTTCCTGATGCACTCTCAGGGGGATGCACCAGCTGCTCTTTTATAGTTGAGAGGGTATGTCCTAATTCCGTCTATGAGCAGCTAGGAGCCTCTTCAATCCTGGTGCATAACAACTGCCTCATCAGAGCACATCAGGCAATCAGATCTCTGCTCAGGTAGTGCAAACTCTTGCAAGCAATAAAGATATTATTAACCAGCCATCTCTGGAACCAAAGATGGCAAGGGAATGATATTACATAGTCATAGAAAACAGATTGCTCCAAAAATTAGTTTTCTCTGATGATCAGAATTAGATTATCTACTATGCCTCTCTTCAAAAAATGAAATATATTTTGTGTTCAAGATCTTTTTTAGCTCTGATAGAGATAGAGGTGAAAAGATGAGATCCTGCCTCTGATATGACCTGTGTGATCTTATTCAAATCCCTTAACCTCCTTAGGTCTCTGATTCTTCATCTGCCAAATGAGGGAGTTGGACTAGATGGCCTATTAACTCTACATGTGTGATCCTATAGGTGGGACTCCTGAAGTCCATAGTAGGGGTTTTTAAACTATGGAGAGAATTCAGAAAAAGGAATTACAGAGACTCAGGCTTGTTTCCATTGAGAGGAAGTCTCTATGTCTACAAGACCTCTCCAAAGAACCATGGGGATACAGGAGGGGCAGTGCCCAGAAACAGGAAGGGAGTAATGGTAGAGTTAAGGGACAAGTGGAAGAATTCTTGGGCTAAGTCTCCCAGATAGAGAGAGACTTCTGGACAAAACCTGGAAAGAGAAAAAAAAGATCCAGGACCAAGTGGAGGGGCTCTGGGACAAAGAGGAATCTGGAACTACATGAGATAAGGCCAAGATATGGATGATCAAACCCAGACTTTGCCCATCTCTTGGTACCATAAGTTACATGGTTTAGAAAAAGTAGAGTTGACTCTCTGGAGGCCCCCACCCATTTGGAAGAAACTCCCCAGGTCTGAATCTGGACTATGAGAACCTAGACCTTAGTTCTAGGCCATAGGTTATACTTCTGTCCTCATTTTCCTTCTCCTTGGTAAAATTTGAGCAAACTCCTCTTTTACTTTGAATAATCCAGTCCTTTCTGGGTGTTTGATCTCAACCTGACCCATCATGTTTCAATTTAACTGAATGGGGACAACCACAAACCACTCTCCCCAGAACAAGGTCATAAGAATCTCCCACAAGTCGTATCCTTATAATACAGGCTCACCCTTCCAAAGTGCCTTGAATATCCAGCCTTTCAGCTCCCTTGGTGCAGAATTACAAAACCAAGTGTTTCAACCTTGTATTGGAAAAAGTGTTAACTTGGTGACTTGTGCTGTGTTTTCTTTGGAAAGAAGGAATCATGAATGGTAAGCTTAAAGACAGTTCAAATCAGGTTAACACATGTTCTTGGCTGGAAAGAATCTTTAATTTTCTATGATTGATATAGCACATTCATTCAAATGGCCCCCGTGGTTCCTGGCTCATAAGATTTCTCCAAAGTTTCCAGTACATCCAGCAAGTGGAATTTTTTTAAAACTAAAATGCCACCATGGATTACATAACCAAGAAGATGGAAATTCCAACTTTACAGACTCTGGTGTTTTGGAAACTGTGCCTTGGTAATGGATTAAAACCTACTTGTTTGTTGTGTGGTTCAGATACTTTAGCCAAAAGCAAGGGGTTTTTGTGTCATGAACTCATCTGGCCATCTGGTAAAGCCAATGAACCCTTTCTCAGAAGAGTGTTTTTGAATTAATAAAATGCATAGGACTACAAAGAAAGTGAATTACACTGAAAAAAAGATACATTTTTTTCCCTATTCAGGTTTACAGTCTCCTGGGCAGGGTGGTGTGGAGGGAGATGGGGTGCAAGAGAGGTGGTATCCTGTAGAACCTAGGTTAAGAGTTAAGAGTTCCTGTTCTTAATTAATTTAATTGCTCTTAGATTTAATTAATTAATCATTAAATATTAATTTAAATAATTTTATTAATTACAAACTTTGTCCACATGTCAAGTAAACCTTCATTGCTAAAATGAGGGAAAAGGGAACACAAAAAAAACCACCAAATGCAGGATTCTTTTTGTCTGATGGGCTTGAAGTAGGTGCTGTTCAAAAACAAGCCCTTCTCATGACAAACCCTACCCTCCCATAATATCCCTCCTCAAACTTTAAAAAAAAAAAAAAACCAATGGTCTCAAGTATCAGTAAAATGAATTTTTAAATTTTGACTCATTTGGTGAAATCTATATTTTTCTCTTTTTTTCCCTCTGGTACAAAACTTATATTTTTCTTTTTATTTCTATGTTAGGAACCTTGTGCATCTCAGTCTTATGGCATCTGAAACTTGTGTGTCTTTACAGCTTTTGATTGCTTTTTTCCTAAAGCCACAAAAAGACTCCTAAGTTGACCTGGATCCCTGAAGTCAGACATTGAATCATTGCTTTGGAAAGGAGCCTTAGACATCATCCAATCCATGCCTCTCACTTTACCAGTGAGGAAACTGAGGGTTGGGAAAGATTAATGTAATAAAGAAGGTCCCCGAGTTTTTTCCTTTGACCTTTAGCCTGTGCTTTTTGTACTACATCATGGTCTTTCCATTATTCCATTGAAATAGAAGCCAAGAAGCTTATTTTTCTTTTCCGAATGAGTGATGCAACTGAATATCTGGGTTGGAAAATTCCTGTGTCTAAGTACACTGGGCATATCTCTCACTATCTGGGCAGCAATGAGACACATAGTAAAAATTATCAGGGCTTACAATTGATGAGATAGAATGGTAATCCCCAAGAGCTCAGCTTTACTCTGTTTGTTTGAGGTTGTGGACAAAGTAGAAAGTATAGGGCAGATCAAGCACTTTCTAGTTATTGACCTCAAAAAGACCTGAGAAAACCATTTTTAGATGATTTTAGAAGAAGGAGGTAGTGCGTGTGTGTGTGTGTGTGTGTGTGTGTGTGTGTTCTAATGCTATCAAAAACCAAAACTCTTGGTCAATCTAAACGCTCTTTTTTTATTTTCTAAAATTCAATTTTATTTTATTTTCAGTTCTCAACCTATTACTGTATCTTAAATATGAAAAGAACACTCTCTGTAGGACCTCCATGTTCCAAAAATATTAATAATAGCTAGCATGTATGTAGCACTTCAAGGTTTGCAAAGTGCTTCATAAATGTTATCTCATTCGCTCGCCACAAAATCTTGGAAGTAGATGCTACTATTATCCCTGCTTTTCAGATAAGAAAATGAGGCAGGTTTGCCCAGGGTCACAGAGCTAGTAAGTGTCTGAAGCTGAATCTGAACTCAGCTCTTCCTGACTCCTGGTCCAGGGCTTTCACCACTGTACCACCTTGTTGCTCTCCAAGATAATTTGAGAATAGCAGAGTGTTCAAGTGAGGGAAGGTGCTTCTGGTCTCCTTATTTCAATCTATTTCAGACGATCAGTACCAAATCATTGGTCTCCTGCCTTAAGTCTCTTCCATTCCAATCCACCCTCCATTCAGCTTCTACAAGGATTTTACTAAAGTGCTGGTTTGACTATGTACTTCCCTCGCCCACTCCAGTGAACCTAGGATCAAATATAAAATCCTCTTTAGCATCTAAAGCTATTCACAACCTTGACCCTTACTAGCTTTCCATTCATCTTTTAGTTTTCTTCCCTCCACAAACTCTATAATCTATCTGTACTAGTTTACTTGCTGTTCTTAACACAAAACACTCCATCTCCCAAATCTGTACATTGTACTAGCTGACTCCCTTGCCTGAAATACTCACCCTCTTCACCTCTACCCCCTACCTTCCCTCTCTTCCTTTAAGACTTAGATTAAGTCTCACTTTCTTTTTATTACTTTAATTAAATTTTTAAAAAATTTTCATCTCCAAATTCCTTCCTGCCACCCCTTCCCCCACCCATTATGAAAGCAATCAATATTATTCCCATTATACATATGAACTCATGTGAAACAATAGTTATGTTGTAAGGGTGAAAAATGGCATGAGAAAAAGAAAGAGGGAAAAAATGCTTCAGTCTGCTCTCAGAGTCCATCAGTTCTGTATCTGGAAGTGGATGCTTTTTTCATCATGAGTCCTTCGGAATTATCTTAGATCATCATACTGATCGAAGTAGCTAAATCTGTCCAGTTGATCATCCTTACAAAATTGCTGTTATCATAGGTGTTGTTCTGATTTCATTTTGCATCAGTTTAAATGTCTTCCTAGGTTTTTCTGAAATCATCATCGCCATTATTTCTTATAGCACAATAGTGTTCCATCACAACCATATACTGTAACTTGTTCAGTCATTCCCTAACTGATGGGTATCCCTTCCGTTTTCAATTATTGCCTTCACAAAAAAGCCACAATAAATATTTTTGTACATATGAGTTCTTTTCCTTTTTCTTTGATCTATTTCGTAGTATTGCTCAATCAAAGGGTATGGACAGTTTTATAACGCTGTGGTCATAGTTCCATATTGCTCTCCAGAAGGTTGGATCACATCACAACTCAACTGCTAATGCAACAATGTCCTATTTTCCCGCATCCTCTCCAGCAATAGTCCTTTTCCTTTTCTGTCATCTTAGCCAGTCTTATGAGAACCAAGTGGTACTTCAGAGTTGTTTTAATTTACATTTCTCTAATTATTTGTGATTTAGAGCATTTTTCATATGACTATTAATAGCTTTGATATCTTCTTCTGAAAACTTCTTGTTCAGATCCTTTGACCATTTATCAATTGGGGAATGTAGATACTCATTTTTAAGATATTTTTAACAAAGGCTTATTGATTTAACTTGAGGTTGGTTAGGCCTAGGCTACATAAACATGGAGAGGCTCATCACTGGGAGATCAGTGATAAGCAAGTAATGCATTCTTAGATAAAGGTCAATATATAATCATAAAACTGGTGTAGGGGAAAGGGCCCCTTTTAGATTATCCAGGACAAATCCCTCATGATGGAGGAAATATATATATGCACAAATCATAGATCAAAGTAAATAAAAATCACTAGAAGAGAAGAATAAATCTTCATCTTAAATCTTGAGATCCTCCCAGCCTTGGTTTTGTGAATTTAAAAATTTAAAAATGAATTTAAAAATTATCCACTGCTGACCGGATAATATAAGTTCACACATATATGAAGGCCTGGGTATTCACACATACAAAAATAAACCAAGTCCTTTCATTCCCTCTCAGCCCACATGGTCTTCCTCTCAGACCACATGTTATTTCAGGTTTTTCAAAGCCTTTGTAATGAATCACCCTCCAGCCTGAGCACCAGGGAGCTGAAGACAATTAGAAGAACATGTTCCCATTTCTTAACTATTATTATGTCCTGGTATTGAACATTATTAAAATTTGTTGTTTCTAGTAAGACAGCTTAAATAATGGAGATCAGTGCAAGCTAAGTGGAAATATTTTTGCCTGCCAGGCAAGATTATAATAAAAGATCATTCATCATCAGCTAAGGGAAAACTTGTGGTTGCGTAATTACTAGGAGAATACTAAAACGCTGCACTTCTCTGGTGTGGTTCATTGGATGATCTCAAAGCAGTTCCATCCTACCATTAATAAAATATCATTAGTTTATGAGGAGTCAAGATAGAGTATACCCTAGCCTGAGATAGAGACCTAGAAAAGCTAAGAAAGTTACTGATGAAGCAATTCAATTAGAGACTTGAAAAGAAATCTCTGGCTATTTCTATCCAAGGGCATGATAAAGCAGAGAGAAAGCTGGATTTGGTGTCAGAGGACCACTTCTGCATTTTATTACCTCTGTAGGCTCAAGCAACTCATTTCATTTCTCTGGGCTTCAGTTTCTTTATTTGTAAAGTGAGGAGAAAAGAAGTGAACTAGATGGTTGCTAGGGTACCTTGTAGATTCAAATCTACAATCCTATCACCCTGTAGAAGCTCTCTAGACTTCATTTTCCTCATCTGTAAAGGGGGACGGGGGGGAGACAGGTGGGATTAGATCAGGGATTATTATCCTGGGGCCCATGAACTTTTTAAAATGTATTTTATAACTGTATTCTAATCACTTTTCTTTGTAATCTCAAGTATTTTATCAATTGATGTTTTTTACATCATTCTAAGAAGGATTAGTTGGTCAACAAGCATTTATCAATCACCCACTACATGCCAGGCACTGTGCTAAATGCTTGGGATACAAAGAAAGACTGTCCCTGCTGTCAAGGAGCTCATACACTGATGGGGGAGACAACATGCAAACAGCTATGTATAAACTCTCTCTCTCTCTCTCTCTCTCTCTCTCTCTCTCTCTCTCTCTCTCTCTCTCTCTCTCTCTCTCTCCCCCCGCCTCTCTCTCCCTATACATATATATGTATATATGTATATGTATATATATATGTATATACATATACATATATATATACATATATATGGAGTAAATGGGAGATAATCAGTAGAGAGAATACACTAGATGCTAGGGGAATGGGAGCTGAAGATAGCCAAGGAAACGAGAAGAGGGAAAGTACTAGCATTAAGGGGGATCAGGAAAACCTTCTTATAGAAGATGGGACATGAAGGAAGACAAGGAAGCCAGGAGTTCATAAGCTTCACAAGACTGCCCAAGGGGGCCATGACACCAAAAAGGACAAGAACCCCTGCACTAGATGACCCTTAAGGTCCCTTCCAACTCTTAGGTCTATTATGCTATGATAGATATCATCTCTAGATGAGACTACCTTATGATCAGAGTTGGGGGGAAAGAACTGTGATCTGTATAGCAACTGATCAAACATGTCTTTAAAGCAGACTTCCACCATGACACAATCCTTCAAGAACAAAGAAATCATGAATAACTCATGATTATATGGTGCATTATAAAGTGCTTTCTTCACTATGACATGTTGAAATAGTTTTACAAATATTATTATCTCCAATTTGTAGATAAGAGGAAGCTATGACAAACTCAAAGAGTTAAATAACTTACCTATTAATTAGCAAGTCTGGGACTTGAACACTGGTCTTCTCATGCCAAACCCAGTGTTCTTTGCATGACACCATCTTGCTTTTGGTAACTATACAAGGAGCAATGAATTACATCCCCAAAGCTACTAACTGGTTATTTGCACGCTCTGAAACATGTCTTTAAATACAAATTTTGTTGAAGTTATGTTTATGGGAGTTTATGGGAGAGTTTAATATGTTATGTTGCTGAGAATGTAGAGAGGTGGATAGATGATAGATAGATAGATAGATAGATAGATAGATAGGTGTAGATATAAAAATATATAATATAGTCATAGACTTATCAAATGGAGGGGATATCTGAAAAAAACTATTTGAAAACTAGTTAAGAAAGGGAATGAGAGAAGGGAGAAAGATGTCTGGTCATTATGTAGAACAAGAAGCTGACTCCTAAGGAGCTAGGAAGCTGAATGGGCAAAGAAGGCGATGAGTTAGGCAAAAAGAGAGGAGAGAAAAGTGACAATGTCATGTCATCAGATCTTGGGGTTTCCACTTCGGAATCTGGGATCCTACTCTGTCAACCAAGAGAATCTATGTGGATTGCATTACCCAGGACAAGCATCAGGAGATCATAGAATCTCATAGTTAGAATTGACTAACGATCATTTAATCCAGCTCCGTGCTTGGTGGATGAATCCTTGCTATAACATCCTTGACAAGTAACTACCCAACTTCTACTAGGATGTGTACAATGACTAATGTTCTAGAGACTGAGGCAGGGTGACCATGTGAAAGCTTATTAACTATTCAAACTTTCTCTACTTTCATAAACTATTCCAGCGACCAACGAAGGATCCTTACTTCACCATTCCCCAATACATACACACATATTTGTGTTGTCAACAGCATTGTCTGGTGTCAAAGATAAGTGTCAATGAAAACTATATAAGCTTTTCCAAGACAAGATTGTGCTGAGTAATAACAAAAGGCTCAGAAAATTGCCACAAAACATCCACACTCTTTACTTTTTTTTCCATGTCAGTTCAGTTTCTTCATAGATACGAGGTCCCTTGAAGACTCCATTTCGCAACAACTCATATGACTAAAATTCTTGTCCTTCACTCATCATATTTAACCTTCTCCACACTCTTCTTCCATTGAATACTTCCTAAGAGTTTAAAGAGGCAGAGTTCTTGCTACCTATCACACCATATTTTTTTTATTAGCTGCCTCAGATGAGTGTAGAATAGTGGACAGAGGAACTGGGCTTGGAATCATAACAACCTATGTTCAAATTCTGCCTCTTACATGCTGACTGGGATGGATGAGCCTAGATACATCATTTAATCTGTCAGAAACCCAAGAAATTCTCTAAGAATAAATTGAAAAACAGTCACTAATCTGTGTTGAAAGAGGGATAAAATCACAGGTCCAACATCACTCCTCTACCTTTCCCTGCTAAAAAGTAGACAGGACCTAGCACAATACCTAGCACATATTAGGGACTAATAAATCCTTGTTAAAGTGAATTTAATTCCAGAAAGTATTATTTCCCTTCAATGTGTATATTCATTTAACATTCATAAAAATATTTATTAGGCACTTATTATATGCAGAGCATTGTCCTATATGGGGGGTGGGAATAAAAATTTTTGAATAACACACAATCTCCGTCCTTGTGGAGCTTACAGATTAGAAGGGAGGTAAGACAAAAATGTAGATAACTCTAATTCTCTATATTATATGATTAGAGTTTATGAAACAGAGCTACTTGAGACAATTATTAAGAAGGGGATTGGTATAATAGCAATTAACAGATTTTTTGAACTGGAAAAGACCTGTCAGAACATTTAATCTACTTTGTCTCCCCACCCCCTTTTCTATGAATGAAGAAACTGAGGCCCTGAATAGGTATATGATAATCCCAAGATCACATCGTTAGTGACAGAGTACAAGTCAAATTCAGTTTGTTCAAAAAGTTCCCCCAAAATACTAAGAGTTTGTTTCCTAAAGGTCCCATGGTTCATTAGTTCAATCATTGAACAAACATAGTAAATACCTACTATATATCAGGCACTATGCCAGGAAACGGAGATAGAAAAACCCTCAAGAAACTTATACCTGATCCTTTCTACCACCAATCTGTAGAACCAAGAGGCACTCACCTTTGGCATTTCGATAGATGGTCTGGGTATGGAAGTGTGGAGCATAACTGAATCGGAGTCTGGCTCATCAGCCGGGAACACAGGCAGCTCCTCAGGTACAGAAGCAACCTGGGCAACACCATGGTTACCTGTACTGCCATTTTTCTCTGAGTAAGTACAGGAACTCGACTTTTCCTCTACGATTTCCTCTGGTTCTCCTGGGTTATTTTCATGTCCACTCTCTTTGGCCAAGGGCTGGACATAGATGGTGGAATGGGCATCAGCTGAACTGGATTGATCAAAGGGCACATTATCCCTTGTGTTCCCAAAGCAGGTAAGGAGTGCCGAGCAAGGAAATGGATGCATTCTTGGAGTTGGAGATTTCAGTCCTTGGGTCAGTCTTGTTTTCCACGTTGACATTGAAACATTGTTAGGTTGTAAAATCCAATGGAGAAAAAGAAAATACTGGGAAGAGTATGAGCAAAGTCAAGGCATTATGCCCAGAATTCCTATAAGACTTCTCTCATTCAGAGACAAGAACATTACAGATATATCCCCAGATTAGACACTTGAGAAGTCAAAACAGAAGTGTCTGGTAACTCGCTGGTTATACTCCCGTTAGACCCTGTGGATAGGATTGCTGTCATGAATAACTCTAATTTTACAGGGCAATTCCATGCTGTTTGCTGCTGTTGTCAGCGGTTAAAGAAAATTCTCTGTGAGGTATGCTGTTTTCTTGGGTTACAGTGCCCGAGCTGGACACAGGCACCAGTGTTAGGTGGTGCTGAGTCAATTGCCTTGCTGCCTCAGGTTACCTTGGAGGCCTAATGATAATGTAGCCTGATAACATCTGCTATAATAGCACAATGTGTGTGTATCAGTGGCATCATAACAACAGCCTGACCCTCTCATGTTACACCCCCTTCAAATATTTATTTGCCCAAACAAAACAAAACAAAACAAAAAACAGAAGTTGTTTTTTGTACTAATGAAGATTCTCTGAAAGGATACTCACAGCTTGGCAGTTCTTAAAGCAGGAGGTTGAATTTTAAGCCTTTGTTAGTTGAGAGCTACAATTAGGCCTGGTGTCTTAGCTGCTTTTCTAGCTATTTCAGTCTTATTGGTCAGTTTGTGAGCAGGCTTACACAAATTTCCCAGTTTGGGAATTTCATTCTATGTATGCCTTGGTCACCTGGAAATAGCTCTGGCTAGGTCCCAGTCCTTTTTGAGGAACTTGTTTAATTTTTAAAAATTCTATTAATATCTTTTGTTTTTATATTTTCATTTCCAAATATATCCTCCATCCCCCCCCTCCCATTTCCTCTTTTCTCCTGTCTCCTTCCCTCCCAAGAGATCAATCCCTTGTAACAAAGAATTTAAAAAGAGAGGTTTAAAAAAAGGCAGTTCAGCAAAATTAACTATTACAGCTCAGGAGTTTAACAGTTTGAATCATGTTTTATTCACGTAGTCCTCCATTCCTGCAAAAAGGGGAGAGAGAAGTTTCTTCACTCTTTTTTGGTCTAACTTTGATCATTATAATTGCTTGGCATTAATTTTTTATTTTTGAAAATTTACATTGAAGTGGTTACTGTGTATCTAGTTTTCCTGGTTCTAATCATTTCACCCTGCATCACTTCATGTAAGTCTTTCCATACTTTTCTATATTCTTCATCATTTCCTATGGGTTAGAAACAATCCTAATTCCTGTACTACAGTACATTTAGCCATTCCCTAATCAATGAATATCTACTTTATTCCCAGTTCTTTACTACTACAAAAAAAAATGCTGCTACAAAATTTTGATGTGTATAGGACCTTCCTATCTTCGACTTCCTTTGGATGCATGTATACATAGCAGCAAGATATCCGAATCAAAGGGTAAAAACTGTTTAATAATTTCTTAGCATAATCCCATATTTTTTTCCAGTATGGTTGGACAAATTTTCATAGTTCACCAGCATTGGATTACGATGCCTGCTTTTCCCAGCTCCCTTAAACATTGACCATTCTCATCTTTCATCATTCGTTCTGTCTGTCAATTTCCAAAGTATGAACGTTGTTTTACACTTAGATCCCACAGTTCTACCTGCTCTGTCAGGGTCTCTACAGGTCCTGTGCGAACCTATTTCTGAGATTGCTCAAGGTTTCTATTTTCCATTCCCATTTGGCTTCATTCCTCAATATGTGTGGAAAAGTATATTGTCCTTTATTTCTTTACATTCCCAATTCCCAATTCTTCCCGCTGAGCTTGGGGTTGGAGGGATAGTTCTACTTTTCCTCCACAGGCTTTTCATGTTTTAAAAAAAAGTATACTTTATTTATTTTAACATTCATTTTTTAAAATTGTGAGTTCCAAATTCACTCCCTCTCACCAGCTGCTTCCCCACCCATTAAGATGGAAAGTAATATGATATCAATTATACATGTGAAGTCATGCAAAAATATTTCCATATTAATCATATTGGCATACACAAACAAGAAAAATTAGAAAAAAAAAGCAAATGAAAATGTATGCTTATTCTGAAGTCAGAGTCCATCAGTTTTCTCTCTGGAAGCAGACAGTATATTTTTTCATCATGAGTCTTTTGGAATTGTCTCAGATCATTGTATTGATTAGAGATGATCATATACCACAACTAGTCTAACCATTCCCTGATTGATGGGCATCCCCTCTATTTTCAATTTTTTTGCCAGCACAAAAAGAGCTTCTATAAATATTTTTGTACATGTGAATCCTTTTCCTTTTTCTTTGATCTCTTTGAGATACAGACCTAGTAGTGGTTTTGTTGGCTCAAAGGGGATGCAATTTTCTAGCCTTTTGGGCATTGTTCCAGATTACTCTCCAGAATGATTGTACCAGTTGACAGTTCTACCAACAGTACATTAGAGCACCTATTTTTCCACATCCCTTTAGGAGATGGTACCTCAGAGTTTTTTTAATCTCCCCTGCCCATTTCCTGCCTTCCTTCTTATTTTGGATGCATTGGATTTGTTTTTACAAGAAATTTTAAATTTCATATAATCAAAATTATTCATTTTCCTTCCTGAGATTCTCTCTAGCTCTTGCTTGGTTATAAACTCTTCCCTTATCCATAGATCTGATAGGTCAAGTTTTCCATGCTCTCCTAAAGTGTTTAGGATATCACCATTTGTGCCTAAGTCATGTACCCAGGTTAACCTTATCTTAGTATATAGTGTAAGATGTTGGTCCTTGCCTACTTTCCGTTAAATTGCTTTCCAGTTTACCCAGCATTTTTTGTCACAGAGTAAGTTCTTGCCCCAGAAGATTGGATCCTTGAGTTTATCAAACACTAGATTGCTATGACCATTTTCTACTGTATATTATGTGCATAATCTAATTCACTGATCCACCACTCTATTTCTTAGCCAATACTAGATTGTTTTGATGATTGCCACTTTGTAATACAGTTTGAAATCTGCCCCTGGTAGGCTACCTTCCTTCTCACTTTTTTCATTGACTTCCTTGATATTCTCAACCTTTTGATCCTCCAGATGAATTTTGTTATTTTTTTCCTAACTCTATAAAGTAACTCGTTGGTAATTTAATTGATATGGCACCGAATAAGTAAATTAATTGAGGTAGAATTGTCATTTTATTATATTCTGTAAGCCTACCCATGAGCAATTAATATTCATCTATTTGTTTAGATCTGTCTTTATTTGTGTGAAAATTATTTTGTGATTGTGTTCATATAGTTTCCGGGTTTATCTTGGCAGATAGACTCCCAGGAATTTTATATTATCTACAGTTATTTTGTTTTGGTTTTTTATTTAATCTTTTTCATTTATTTTTATTACATTTTAAGTTCTAAACTGTTTTCCTCTTGCCCTCCCCATCCTGCTCTAGAAGAGGTCACCATTTGACACAGATTTATAAATATATGTAAAACCATACTCTGTACACTTCTTTCTCTGGAGGAGGATAGCATCTTCCTTCGTAGGTCCTTTATAATTTATTTGAGTATTTATAGTACTCAGAACAGCTTGGATTTTCATAATTATTGTTTGAGCAATATTGTTGTTACTGTATACAATGTTCTCTTGGTTCGGCTCACTTAACTTTTCATTATTTCATACAAGTCTTTTCATGTTTTTTTTTCTAAAATCAACCAGCTGATCTCCTTACAACACAGCAGTATTCCATCACAATCATATACCACAACTTGCTTAGCCATTCCCCAGTTGAGGGGCATCCCCTCAATCTCCATTTCTTTTCCACCACCAAGAGAGCTGCTATCAGTATTTTAGAACATATATGTTCTTTTTCTTTTTCCCCTAATCACCTTGTGAAACAGACCTAATAGTGGTGTTGCTGGGTCAAAGAGCATATACATAGTTTTATAACTCTTTCAGCATAATTCCAGATTGCTCTCTGGGCAGCTAGGTGGTGCAGTGGATAGAGCCCCAGTGCAGGAGTCAGAAGGATCTGAGTTCAAATCTCACCTCAGACACTTGACACTGACTAGCTATGTGACTTTGGGCAAGTCACTTAACCCCAATTGCCTCATCCTGGGTCATCTCCAGTCATCCTGATGAATATCTGGTCATTGGATTCAAATGGCTCTGGAGGAGAAGTGAGGCTGGTGACCTGTACAGCCCTCCCTCATTCAAAACAAAGTCAAGTGCAAGTCATGTCATTATTTTTCTGATGGCATGATCTTCTTTGGCAACAAAGGATGAACACACAGATTGCTCTCTAAAATGGTTAGATCAGTTCACAGTTTCAATTAATTATATTAATATATAATATTATTTTATAGTTCTAATATATAATGTAAATACACAACAATTTGTTAATGTCCCAATTCTCCTACATCCCCTCCAACATTTGTCATTTTCCCCTTCTGTTGTTTTAGCCAATCTGAGAGGTATGAGGCAATATCACAAAGTTGTTTTAATTTGCATTTTTTTCTAATCAATAGTGATTTAGAGCATTTTATATGACTACATATAATTTTGATTTCTTCATCTGAAAACTGCCTATTCTTATCCTTTGACCATTTATCATTTGGGATATGATTCATATTCTTATAAATTTGATAAAATTCTCTATATATTTGAGATATATAACTTTTATCCAAGAAACTGTCTGTAAAATTCCCCCCCTCCAGTTTTTTGCTTTCCTTCTAATTTTGGCTACATTGGTTTTAAAACCTTTTAATTTAAAGCAATCAAAGTTATCCTTTTTATATCTCACAGTACTCTGTCTCTTGTTTATTTATAACTTCTCCTATCCATAAGTGTGATAGGTAACATGTTCTATGTTCTTCCAGTTTTCTTATTATATCTCCCTTCTTAGTTGCATGCCCAGTTTGTTGATCTGCTGTTTCTTATTTTTATTGATGTAAGCATTTAGAGATATAAATTTTCCCCTAAGTACTGCTGTGCCAGCATCCACAAATTTTGGTATGTTGTTGCATTATTGTCTTTATCTTTAGTGAAATAATTTATTGTTTCTATGATTTGTTCTTTGACCCAATCATCTTTTAGGATTAGTTTATTTAGTTTCCAATTAATTTTTGTCTATGGTTCCAAAGCCCTTTATTTAATGTAATTTTTATTACATTATAGCCCAAAAAAGATGCATTCCATTCTGTGGTTGAGTTCATGCCATTCACATTCACAATTATGCTAATGTATTTCCCTCCATTCTATTTATCCTTTACTCTCATTTTTTCACCCTGTCCTTTCCCAAAAGTCTGTTTGTTTCCAACCACTTCCTCCCTTAATTTACTCTCCCTTTTATCACTCCCCTTCTGTTCTTCTAGTCTCTTCCCCTCCTACTTTCCATCTGGGTAAGACAGACTTCAATATCCAAGTGTGTGTGTACGTGTGTGTGTATGTGTGTGTGTGTGTATGTGTGTGTACTCTTCCCTCTTTAAATGAGTTCAGATGAGAGTGAAGTTCAAGCTTTACCTTCCCCTTGCATTTCCTTTTCCCAGGATATCCCTTTTTCTCACCATTCCCTTTGTTATCTCATCCCAACATAACTGCCTGCCACCAAAGCCCTCTGTCTGTGTAGAATTCTAACTGCCCTGACAATGATAAAGTTCTTAAGACTTACATGTAGGGAAGTAAACAGTTTCCCCTTTTTTCTAAGTGCCTTTTGAGTTCTCTGACATGTTTACCTTTTCTGCTTCTCTTCAGACTTATGTTTGATTATTGAAATTTCTATTCATCTCTGGTCTTTTCATCAGGAATGCTTAAAAATCTTCAATGTCCATTTTTTTCCTGAAGGATTATACTCAGTTTTGCTTGGTAGGTTATTCTTGGTTGTAATCCTAGCTTCTTTGCTCCTTTAACATGGTAGTGGCTAAATCTTGTGTGATCCTGTTTGTGGCTCTATAGTATTTGAATGGTTTTTTTTCTGGGAGTTTTCATTTTGGAACTTCTGTTAAAAAGTGATGGGTGGATTTTTTCCATATTTTTCCATTTCAGTTCTAAGATATTAGGGCAATTTTCCTGTACAATTTCTTACAATAGGATAACTAGGCTGGGTTTTTTTTTAAATGACTTTCAGGTAGTCTAATAATTCTTACATTCTCTCTCCTCAATCTATTTTCCAAATCAATTGTTTTTCTGATGAGATAGTGCACATTTTCTTCTATTTTTTCATTTGACTTTGTTTTTCTGTTTCCCAATGTCTTGTTGAATTATTAGCTTCCACTCACCCAGTTCTAATATTTAAGGAATTATTTTCTTCCGTGACCTTTTGTACCTCTTTTTCCAATTCTGCTTTAGGAGTTATTTTCATCAGAAAAGTTTTATACTTTTTTTGTTATTTGGTCAATTCTGTTTTTTAAGGTATGATTTTCTTCAGTATTTTTTGTGCCTCTTTTACCAAGCTATTAATTTTCTTTTCATGGTTTTCTTACATCTCTGCCTCCCTCCCTCCCTCTCTCTCTCTCTCTCTCTCTCTCTCTCTCTCTCTCTCTCTCTCTTCATTTCCCAATTTTTCCTCTATCATTTTTGGTAGATTTTTTTTAATTTTTTTTTTTTTTTGGTTTTTGCTCTTTCTTTAGCTTTTCCAAGAACTCTTCCTGAGCTTGTGCACTTTGCATTTTTCTTTGAGGCTTTACTTGTGACTGTTTTAACATCATTGTCTCCTTCTGAGTTTGTGTTTTGATTTGCCCTGTCACCATAATAGCTTTTATGGTCAGGCTCATTTCTTGTTGTTGTTTGCTCATTTTTCCAGCCTACTTCTTGAATTTAATTTTTATGTTAAAGTTGAGCTCTGCTCACCTCTGTCCCCACTTTCAGGCTTTTTTTCACTGCTGTTTTCACAACTAGTTCTGGAGGTTTATAATTTTTTGATGCTTCCAAGGTCATGTATTCCAAGGAGAGGTATGGTCACTATTCTCCTGGTCTACGATCCTTACTCAGTTAGAGTTCCCATTCCTTACAGCCACAAGTGCTCCTCTCTTCCCTGGAACTGTGATCTGGAATAGAGTATGTGAAATGGAGATTGCAAATAATTCACAATCCTATGCCCAGCACTTACACAGGAATCTCCTCTCCTCTCTTTCTGATCATTGTTCAATCCCTTCCCTGCCTCTGGGCTGAAAGCTTCCAAAGCTACTACAGCGGTCTCCAAGGCCCATAGCTGGTATTGCTGCCTTGGGTGCTCTGTGACAGCCTCAACCCCAATGTCACAGGCATCTTCTTTTGACCTCCTAAGTTGCTTGGAGCGGAAAAATGTTTCACCCCAACCTTTTGTTGGCTCTTCCACTCTGTAATTCAATTTGAAGCATAATTTTAAAGTTGTTTGGAAGGGAATATTGGAAGAGTTCATCTGTGGTGCTTCTTCTACTTTGCCATCTTGGTGGCTTCATCCTCCCCTCTACATGCTTTTCTACCTTCTATCTTGCTCCAGAGAACCTGGACTGGGTTATTCAGGTTATATCAGGCTTCTTGAGGAGACTTCTAAAATGGAGAAGGAAAGGCCAGCTCCTTCTGATGTAAGCTTCTGTAACCAAGGAAGAAGGACTCAGTTGAGAAAGAAATTTTAGTAACCCTGCTTCACAAGGAAGGTGTTTTGTGAACATTTAAAAAAAAAATCCGGACCTGTGATTTCATCCTAGTGTGAAAATTCCCTCCACCATTCCAGTAATCTCCAACTGGAGAGTTTCCTTAGGCAGTGAGAGGTTCAGCAACTTATCCATGATTGTACAACCAGAATGTGTCTGCTTGAATCCAGATCTGACTCCAAGGTCAGATCTCTATTCCCAGAACTATGAAGACTTTCTGTGCTTATAAAGATGTTATTAGTATTATTTTGTCATTATGTAAAGGAAGTTATCCCTTTCAGAGAGTCTCTTAGGGACATTATAAAAATTTCATATGGTAATGGCTTTATGCTTAATAATTGCTTTCAGGCCTTGTTTTCATGACATATTACTAATTTATTTGTTTTCTGGTTTAATTTAATGCTTGAGACATTTTCGTAGGCCCAGACAGGTGGTTGGTATTATGTGGTTAATCTCCAGTTTCTGGAAGAAAAATATGATTCTTTGAAAGCTCATGCAACTATCCCAAGGTTATATAGGTCATGCAACTGAGGAGGCTGACCAAGATCTCCGATACTCTGCCTAGATTTGGGCTTTCACTAGACCGTGAAAATTGTGCAACAGCCTTGCTAACATTTGTGCTAGAAATTAGCTGTTAAGCATTGCCCTGGGTAAACTGAACTTCATAGTCATATTGTAATTCGACAGGGCTAATGGGGATTAAGGCAGAGTAGAGAAGGGCATAACTGCCAGGATTTATCCTTTTATCAAACCCATCTTATTTCTTTGATGCAATTCATTCAATTTAGCATTTCCTTAGTTTCTACTAGGTATAAGTTACTCTGCTAGGGAAATGAAGACAAAAACAAAGCAAAACAAAACAAAACAAAACAGAAAAAATCCCTACTCTCAAAGAGTGTGTCTTCTACTGGGGAGAAGTATGTACAAAAATAAGAAATATCAACATTTACATACATATATACGTACATTTGCACATACACATACATATATGCATACCGATACATATGAGACAACAAGGTAGTTCAGTGGATAGAGCACTGGGCCTGGAGTCAAGATGACCTGAATTCAAATGTGGCCTGAGACCTTACTAGCTGTGTGATCCTGGGTAAGTCACTTAACCTCTACTTGCCTTAATCTACTGGAGAAGTAATTGACAATCTCTTCCAGTATCTTTACCAAGAAAACCCCATGGCAATATAGTCCACAGAGCCACAAAGAGTAGGACGCAATTGAACAATGAAATCACACAAAACTCCCAAATATTGAAATATAGTTGCCAAAAAAAAATTATTTTAAGTTTACAGATCCCCAAGGTTAATAAAAGTTCCTGCTCTAGGAGGTTAATACATGGGAAGAACTCAGAGTAGAACCAAGATAAAAAGGAGTGAAGTAACTGCACGAAGATCACACAAATTGTAAATAGAATTCCAGTCTAGTTCCTTTGAGTCTAAGGTTTTTTTTAACACAGTACCATCCAGCTTTTGGGAATATTGTCATTATATCACACAGTTCCTTCAATTTCATGCTCACCATTCCTACACATTTATTTTGTTGAGTTAAAGTAAATTAAGTAAATTATAGTTTTGCTAATCCCTCTAGATAGAATGAAAGATAGCGTGGGATATTGTTAAACCAAGATTGAGAAGCACAGCTCTAGTATATACCTGGCCCAGGCCTGCTCTACATTTTCAAGAATCTCTTTATCCTTAGCCATTTTGAACACACATTTTCAATGTCATTTACCCACATAATAATATTTGGGCCAATAGGAAAGAAGAAAAAACAAAATAGTTTCTTTGTCCTATGCAATAACAAAGATAAGTGAGAAATTCCCATTTTTGAGCTACTGTTGAAAGGACAAATGGTTCCCATGGACCACGTTTTACAGACCACTCAGGTTTAGCTTTCAGAACAGTGCGAGAAATGACTGCCAAGTTCTAGAGTTTTAGATAAACAGGAGACAATGACACCTGCTTCCAGTAGCACATCTTAGTAAAAATGAATCCTAAAATATGTAGAAAACTGAGTCAAATTTATAAGACTACAAGTCATTCTCCAGTTGATAAACGGTCAAAAGATATGAACAAGCAGCTTTCAGATGAAAAATGCTCTAAATCACTGTGGATTAGAGAAATGCAAGTCAAAACAACTCTGAAGTACCACCTCACACCTATAAGATTGGCTAACATGACAAAACAGAAAAATGATAAATGTTGGAGAAAACGCAAGAAAATTGAAAAACTAATGCATTGTTGGTGGAGTTGTGAACTGATCTAACCATTCTGGAGAGCAGTTCAGACCTATGCCCAAAGAGTTATAAAACCGCATTTGATCCAGCAATAACACTATTAGGTCTGTATCCTAAAGAGATCATAAAAAATGGGAAAGGACCCACATGTACAAAAAATATTTATAGCAGCTCTTTTTGTGGTGACAAAGCATTGGAAATTGAGGGGATGCTCATCAATTGGGGAATGGCTGAACAAGTTGTGGTATATGAATGTAAAGGGATACTTTTGTTTTATAAGAAATGATGGAACAGGTGGATTTCAGAAAAACTTGGACTTGCATGAACTGATGCTGAAGTGAGCAGTACCAGGAGAACATTGTACACAATAACAGCAACATTGTGCAATGACCAATTTTGATAAAATTAGCTCTTCTCAGCAATACAAAGATCCAAGAAAATTCCAAAATTCTCATGATGGAAAATGTGATCCACATCCAGAGAAAGAGCTATGAGGTCTGAATGTAGATCGAAGCTTACTAACTCCTCTCTCTCTTTTTCTTTCTCGTGGTTTTTCCCTTTTTTTCAGATTCTTCTTTCTGGTCCTGTTACTGGTTGTTGTCCTTCCTTCTCAAAGAGGACCAAAATGACATCACCATGATAAAGTGAAGTTTCAATGTGTCCGACTGTGGCTGATGAGACCAATATGGTCTCGGAATGCTCTACCACAGATTAGGCACAGACAGTCTATGTGAACATTTGGAGTGGTCACTCCAAATTTGCACATCCTATGTTTCCTTTGTGTTGTCTCAATTCTGCTTTGCTCACAGGGCACAGCCCTTTCCTGATGTGGGCACACCATGCTTAGCAGTCATATGCCAATGTCTCCCATGTCACACAGTCAAATCCAAAATTCTTGAGAGAGACCTTGAGAATGTCCTTGTATCACTTCTTCTGACCACCATGTGATCACCTGTTTCATACAAGTTCTCCATAAAATAGTCTTTCTAACAAGTGTACATTTTGGATTCCAACAACGTGGCCAGCCCATTGGAGTTGCACTCTCTGAAGCATAGTTTGAATACTTGGCAGTTTAGTTCAAGCAAGACTTTCAGCATCTGGTACCTTATCCTGCCAGGTGATCTTCAGAATCTTCCTAAGACAATTCAAATGGAAGCGATTCAGTTTCCTGGCATGCCACTAGTAGACTGTCCATGTTTCACAGGCATACAACAAGGTCAGCACCATGGCTCTGTAGACCTTCAGTTTGGTAATCAGTCTAATACGTCTTCTCTCCCAAACTTTTCTTCAGAGCCTCCCAAACACTGAGTTAGCTCTGGCAATGCATACATCAACCTCATTGTTAATGTGTACATCCCTGGAAAGTACACTAGCAAAGTAAGTGAACTTATCCACAGGATTCAAAACTTCTCCATTTGTTGTATCTGATGGTTCCACATATGGATGGTGTGGTGGTGGCTGATGGAGCACCTGTGTTTTCTTCATGTTAATTATTAGGCCAAAATTAGCACAGGTAGTAGAGAATTGATCCATACTTTGTTGCTTCACAGCTTCAGAGGCTGCATTGAGTGCATCTCCAAACAGAAAATCATGCACCAACACTCCCTCCACTTTGGTCTTGACTTGTGGCCTTTTCAAATTGAAGAACTTGCCATTAGTACAGTAGTTGACCTTGATGTCATGTTCATAACTCATTGAAAACATTTGACAACATGACTGAAAACATCATGCTAAAAAGCATGGGAGCAAGCACATAGTCTATTGTGTTTCACTTCATTGATGACTGGGAAGGCCCGAGAGCATTTTCCTCTATCCAGAACCTGGGCAAACATGCTATCATGAAATTGATATACAATGCTGATGAAATTCTCTGGGCAACCAAATTTTGACACAATTTTCCATAAGCCCTCATGACTAATAGTGTCAAAGGCCTTGGTCAGATCTACAAACATTGTGTATAAACCTCTATTCTGCTCCTGGAATTTCTCCTGGAGTTGTTGTGCAGCAATCACCATATCGATTATTCCTCAACCCTTTCTGAAGCAACACTCATTCTCACATAGATGACCATCTTCCAGGTGAAGGATCAGCCTATTAAGGAGCACTGTAGCAAGAATTTTGCCAGCAATGACTAAGAGAGAGACCCCTCTGTGATTTTCACAAGACAATCTACTCCCTTTACCTTTATAGAGATGGACAATGAAAGCATCTTTGAACTGTTGGGGGATAACCTCCTCTTGCCATACAACCTGGAAAATTTCAGTCAGCTTTTATATAAGCAATGGTCCCCATACCTTGTAAATCTCAGCTGGAATAGAATCAGCACCAGGTGCTTTGCTTCATGAAAGGAGCCTAATGGCCCTCAAAACCTCTTCTTCAGTTGGAAGTTCAGCTAAGGAGGAATTGACTTCAACCTGAGGTAAACGGTCAATGGTCTCAGCATTGATTGATGATGGTCTGTTGAGAACACTATGGAAGTGTTCAGCCCATCTCTCTAGGATCATGTCCTTATCACTAATCAATGTGGTTCCATCAGCACTGAGCAGCTGTGATGCACTATAGGTTTTTGGTCCATAAGTAGCTTTCAGGGAATCATAAAAGTGCTTTGGATTGTTACCATCAGCGTAAAACTGAATTTCATCTGCCTTCTTACCGAGTCAGGAATCCTAATTATACATATATAGCTTGTATCAGATTGCTTGCCATCTTGGGGAGGAAAGGGGAGGGAATGAGGGAGAAAAAAATTGGAATAAAATCCTATAAAAGTGAATGTTAAAAACTATCTTACATGTAATTGGAGAAAAATACTGTCAAGTTTGGGAGGGGAGGGAAATGAATCCTAACATTTAAGGAATGTTAACTGCATGATCCTTCCTGACCTTTGTAGAAATTTTAAATTGTTCTCACTTTCTAATACCTATAACACTAACCTGCCCAGACATATATGCCCACATCTAAAGGTACAGGAGGCAGTTTTAGCACTCTGGGGGTGTTCATGAACAGCAAACACATCTTTATTTTTTCTTGTTGTTGGTATGCACCAATACACTTACCAGAAAACAAGTAAAGTCTGCTGGCAAACTTGTCAGAAGTCACACATCTGCCCAGATGCACTGTGTGTGTCATCCTTGAAACTAAAACCAAGTGTGGAACAATAAGTTCAGACACACATTTTCCTTCTTCTCTTGTTAAAAAATGTCTCATTTCAATCTGTTCTGCCCCAATTCTTTTCATAGAATCAGACTGTCAGAACTGGAAAGGACCTTAGGGGTCAACTATTCTAATCTATATTTATTATACAAGTTCTTGAAAAGTCTTTCAGCTGTGAATAGGTACAGAGCAGGAATCAATTAATGTTCATTAATATGACAATTAAGTATATCTGATGTTTTGTTTAGTTCCCATAGAGCAGAATTAACCATTGTGAGCAATTACCCTTTTGTTCTTATACTCTTGGGTTTCTAAAGTGACTTTCTTGTTCTGTCCAAACCTATGGTTTCACTCAAGTAGGGATCTATTGATGAAGAAATTCATTCAACCAGTGCAGACTGGCACTGTTCTGTGACTTATAGAGATGTAGAAAATTGTCTGGAGGCACTGAGGAGGTAAAAGACCTCCCCAAGGTCTCATAGCCAATATGTGCCAGAGGCAAGGTTTGAATCCTGACTCTGAGGTCAGCTGTCTATGGAAGAAAGAGTACTGGATCTGGCATCCCAGGAAATGGATTCCAGCCTCCATCCCTTACTACCTGACCTGTGTGTGTGCGTGATTTTGGGCAAGTCATTTAGCTTTCTGGATTTCAGTTGTAAAATAAATGGGTTAAAATAGATAGCCCCTCAGGTTCCTTCTAGCACTGAATCTACATTTCCTAGCAAAAGAAGTAAATATGTGGCAAACTTCATTCTCCTCCAAGCCCACTTCCTGGTTCTTGAACTTCCAAATGTTGTCACAACCTGGAATTTCCCTGAGACCCTGGGGTTCTCCTCACCCTGGAATATCTAATCCTATTGGGGCCTTCTCAACCCAAAAGATCCTTTGGTGAGGCCTACCCCCTTCTCCCACTTATGACTTCCTTCTTAAGTCTCAGTTTTGTTGAGGGGCCACGGGCCTGACTTCTGGACTTCACAACCATGGCCCAAATTCCCCTCAGCCCATCCTTCACTTTTCAGCCATGTTGTATGTTACCTTATCCCATTAGAATGTAAGTTTCCCAAGAGCAGAGACTGTCTTTTTCACTTGTATTTGTATCCCAAGAGCACTTAGCACATAGTAGACATCTAATAAATGTTTGTTTCCATCCTTCCTTCCTAACGAAGAGTAATTTAAATAACTTAAAAGTTAAAAAACTATCATCTTATTTATTTTTACTAGAATATCAGCAATCATGTTTTGGGGGGAGGTGGGGAAGGACTATCCATGAATATAAGAACAGGGGGGGGAGGCTTTGAGTGAATGGATATAGAGGGAGTCACCAAATCTGCCTTAGAATCACATTGTTGAGATTATTCAGTCATTTCCACTCCTGTCTGACTCTTTGTGATCCCATTTGGGATTTTCTTGGCAAAGATAGTAGAGAGGTTTGACATTTCCTTTTCCAACTCATTATAAAATGAGGAAACTGAGGCAAACAGGGTCAAATGGCTTCCCCAGGGTCACACAGTAAGTGTCTGAGGTCAGATTTGAACTCCCAAAGATGAGTCTTCCTGACCACCAAGCCTAGTGCTCTATCCACTGTAACACCCAATTACATAGGACTTCTATAGGTGAAAATCTTATATAAGGCCTTAAAATGAGTACTCTATCACTAGATCAGTTTCATGATGTGGTATTCTACCCACAGGCAAATGGAGACCATGTAATTTATAGTACAAAGAGCATAACCCTGGGGTTAGGAGACTTGGGTTCTTAATTCCCCTGATCTGCCACAAATTAGCTGTGTGACTTTATAAAAATCAATCAACCACTCTATCCTTTCATTTCCTTATTTGTAAAAGGGTTGGACTAGTTACTTCACTACCATATGGTCAGAAGAGCCTCAAATTCCATGGTATAAAATGCTGCCAAACTATCCCATTTCCAAGAACAATGAATGGGAGGATAAGATCAGTCCCCTAAGCAACCCTGAGCTTAAGTAGGATATTTACCCCTCCAATGAAACAAGTTCCCCAGTGGTCTCAGCAGAACCATCCCTAGTTAGGATGGGGTTGCTAGAGCTTTGTCCCATGGCACCAAAATTTAGAGGACATTGATGGCACTTGCTGTCCTTCAGCTTAGAAACAATTGAACTTCACACCTAGTTAGCAAGAATAATTCACTAAAATAAGAAACAATCAGATATTACACCCTTCTCTCCTGCAGGAGACACGTTCCAGGTAAACTCTTCCCTGGTTTACCATCTCTTCTCCCCATCAGTGCTGATGAAGGGATTTTATGCCAGTTATCTCTGGAACAAAACTTTTTAGTGGTACCTTTCAGCATCAGAAAAGCATGAATTTCCTATTGCCTCAAGGATGTTTGAGTTATTCCCATACTAGCAGCTTAATCCTGATTTTGATTTCACAGTCCTAGAAATCTTCTTAGAGCTCTGTTGATGGAGGCTTAAGAAATAAAATTTCTAAGTTGTGACCCTTTCCAGCAGCATGAGCCCTGGAAGTTCCTATGGTCATGATTCAAGGTTGGGGGAATTAGGACTGGGATTCTTCATCACTTTTTCACCTCTTTTCCTGCCTTCTCTACCACTCCTCAAATCTGGATTCAGAGATGTCCTGTCACAGAACAAGGAAACTCTGCAGTCACTAGCATGCTCTAGTCTAGCCTGATGAGTTATGATTTTATACCTGTAAAGCCACAACAAAACCACTTCGACAGAGTATCATAGAATGTCAGAGCCACAGGAATCAGAGATCCATTTAGTTTAATCCTCTCGTTGTAAAGAGATAAGGAAACTGAGAACCAGGAAAGCAAAAGTGGTCAAGTCAGGATGTAAATCCAAGGTCTTCTGGATGGTGTGGATTCTGTTATACCATTTTTACCCACCCACCTCCCATCCAATAAACTAGAATTACTTTTCTCTGCCTAGTACAAATCTGTACCCTTCCTCTGGATCCTCTTACCATGTGAGACATCCACTACCCCACTACCACAACATAGTCACACATTCCCATTGCATATACGTAATCTAATGATTCTTGGAGGAAAAAAAATCTATTTTTGTTTGAAGTTACATTCTACTTGCAATATTTATCATTTAGGTCTTATTTATCCCAACTCCGGTATCTTTGCAAAGAAAATTCCAAATGGGGTCACACAGAGTCAGACATGACTGAAAAAGTAATAGAACAACAAATTGGAGAAGTACCAAAGAATGTGCTGTGTGAGTTCTGAGAGGTAAGGCCATTGCCACTTTGAAGACGAGCAGAGATCAGGGATGGTCTCTTGGATAAGACATTTGAATTGTACTTTCCAGGATAGGTAGGAATTTAACAAATAGAGACAGAGAGAAAGAGGGAAGTCAGGCATTTCAGATACAGGGTATATAATCTGAGTGAAGCCACAGAGGCATTAGAGCTCATTGTGTGTGCAAGGAAGAGAAAGAGATTCAGTTAGGATGAAAAGGAGTGAACAAAATGAAGTGATATGAGATAAGGCTGGTAAGGAAGTCAAAGGGGGACCAAGCTGTAGAGGATCTTGGATGCTAGATGTAGAAATCTGAAGTTTCCTTGTAAACAGCTGAAAGTCCTTTAAGAGGAATGTGACTAGATACGTAGGCAGGAAAGATTATCTTGGTAATTAGAGATATGACAGATGGATTGTAAGAGGAACAATCAAATACAGCAAAACCAGTTAAGAGGTGATCACAATAGTCCAGGCAGGTGCCCATGAAAGTGGCAGGCAATGGAGATAGATAATAAGGGATCAGTGCAATAAATGATACACAGAAGGAATTGACTACACCTGGTAACTGATTAGATATGAGAGGTGAGGGAGGGAGAAAGTTGAGTCAAAGTTTGCCACCACCCTTTCTGGAAATGCCTTGGGTTAGGTGAATACTTTGTTGCTCTCTTCTCCACACATCAGAGACTTAGCAACCTTTAGTTAACAACGTGTCACACAGGGAAGCATAAATCTCTCTGCCTTTGTAAAAAACTACAAAGACCATCAAGAAGCAGATGCCCTCTGTCTACAAAGAAAGGGCATCTAACTCCTTGTTCAGAAGGTAGCTTGTTCTGCTTCTCATGGACTCCAGGCTCACAAACTTCACGTAAGGAGTACATAATTTCCCATAAATATTTTAGAGTTTGACCTATAATTTAGCTTTAATTGATTTCTTAGTTTCTGAAAGGCCTGACAGTTTGTAGAAAATAAAGCCAACATGCGAAGCAGTGCAATTGGAAGACTGGCCTTGGAGTTCGGAGGATCTAGATTTGAGTCCTGCCTCAAGTCCATCCATATCAGTTATGCGACCATGAGAAGGCTATTTATTCTCTCAGTGACCCAGACAACTCTCTAAGATGTAAGTTATACATCCATATTGGTAGAAGTTTCCATACTAAGAGCTCCCCACCCTGATGAAAATATAGTGTAAGCCAACTAACAACAAAAAGCCTACATAGAGTTGTAGGGTTTGAAGTGGGCTTTATTTAGTACCAACTCTGCAACTGATTTGCTCTATGATCTTTGGCAAATCAATGTTTAGCTATGCCTCAGTTTCTTCATTTATAAAATGGAGAGAGTGTTGTCTTTCTCAAATATTGGCAGGAACCCCACTGATGTCCAGTTCCTTAGCATTTTGATTGGCAACCTAGAAACCTTTACCAAGAATGTGTTGCCTCAAATACTGGAAGGGACATGGGGAAAATAGGTACAGTATGTTCATCCTTCATTGCCAAAGAAGACCATGCCATCAGAGAAATAATGACATGACTTGCACTTGACTTTGTTTTGAGTGAGGGAGGTCTGTGCAGGTCACCAGCCTCACTTCCCCTCCAGAACCATCTGAATCCAGTGACCAGATATTCATCAAGATGACTGGAGATGGGATGAGGCAATTGGGGTTAAATGACTTGCCCAAGGTCACACAGCTAGTGAGTGTCAAGTGCACTAATGCACTATTGATGGCGTTGTGAACTGGTCTAACCATTCTGGAGAACAATTTGGAACTACGCCCAAAGGGCAATAAAACTGTGCATACGCTCTGACCCAGAAATACCATGACTAAGTATATAACCCAGAGATATTAAAGAAATGGAAAGGGACCTATTTGTACAAAAATATTTATAGCAGTTCTTTTTGTGGTGGCAAAGATTTGGATATTGAGGGGATACCCATCATTTGGGGGATGGCTGAACAAGCTATGTATGATTGTGACGGAATACTGCTGTGCTATAAGAAATGATGAGAGGGATGGTTTTCGAAAAACCTGGGAAGATTTATGTGAACTCATGCAAAATGAAGTAAGCTGACCCAGAAGAACATTGTACACAGTTATATTGTACACAGCAATATTGTAAGGATGATCAACTTTGAAAAACTTAGCTACTCTGATCAAGACAATAATCCAAGACAAATCTTGGATCATGGGTTGAGGCAGGTAGAAGCCTTACTGAGCTGGGTCACAGGAACACTTTAGAGGTAGAAATGAATTATTCCCCTAGGAAACCACTCAGCAACTAGATCTTTACACACAGGTGCTACCCAATGGTTTAGTACTTATGGGTTATACAACACATGGGGTGAGGGAAAGGGGATTCTAATATCTGGGTTTAGGCAAAAGCCACTTCATATCTGAAACTAAGAGACTTTTTGTTCAACCTGCCTTTATGAAAATTAAGTCTTCTGTTAAATTTACTATTTGCAATGAAGGAGGTAGACCCTCCCCCAAAGACCCAACAGTGCCAACATGGGTGTTGAGAAAGAAGAAAGGTAGGCCCCCATGAGTGATGAGACTGTGAGATAGGGGTGCATGGGGATGGAGGAATGAAGTTATATATTGTGCTATGCAGCACAGACACAATGGAAGACCATCTCTATGAATCACAAGATGCGGAAACAGAGGTTTCTGGGCCACCATGAAGAAAGACTCTGTAGCAAAACTCTTATAACCCTGCCCTAGTTCTAGCCAGAATTTTGTTGTGGTTGTTTAGTCATATCTGACTTTTTGTGAGCCCATTTGGGGTTTTCTTAGTAAAGATATTAAAGGGGATTTGCCATTTTCTTCTCCAGTTCATTTTACAGATGAGGGAACCAAGGCAAACAGGGTTAACTAACTTGCCCAAGATCACAGAAGTAGTAAGTGTCTGCGACCAGATCTAAACTCAGGTTTTTACTGACTCCAGGTCCAGAGCTCTATCCACTGCACCACCTAGCTGTTCCATAGCCATCATGCAAGACAGGGATGGGGAACCTGCAGCCCTGAAGCCACGTGTGGCCTTCTAGGTCCTCAGGTGCAGCCTTTTGACTGAGTTTTATAGAACAAATCCTTGTATTAAGGGGATTTGTTCTGTGAAGTTTGGGTTCAGTCAAAGGGCCACACTTGGAGACCTAGAGGGCCACATGTGGCCTCAAGGTCACAGGTTCCCCACCCCTAACACCAAGATTTGTTAGGAAGAGCAATGCTTCAGCTGGAAAGGAAGCAAATGGTTATAATGGTGATTAAAGCACAAGCTTGAGGAAGGCAATTGACTAAAGAGCTCTAGCGTAATATCTCTTATAGATAACAAATGGGCAAACTATATTTTTTAAAGTAAGCAAATGGGCAAGTCAATAAAGGCAGGAGCTCAGCACAAAGAAAGTGCCAATGCAGCAATTTGATGGCAACAAGCAGAACAGACCTATTTTTCTTTGCCCAACTCAAATTGAACAATTAGAGTCTGGTGGGAACTTCTAACAAGGAATTTTCCCTTAAAAAAGAGTCCTGGAATGTCAAGAGCATGAGCCCTGCATGCTGGAGTAAAGAAAAATGAGAGAAAAGATGGGATTTGGCCAAGTTTGGAGGCCACTTGAAAACTGCGGTTTTGAGCAAAATTTTAATGTCTCTGTTTATGAACACTGACTATGTAAAGAATATGACTTCCTGTTTTGAAGTTAGGGAGGGAAGGCTTTAAAAGACCAAATCTGGAGAGAGACCAAAAAATTCTTGAAATCCCCTTTCCTACACAGTGGCATTTCTGATTATTGAAATGAATTTGAATTAGTAAGTATGAATTTAATTTACCATAATAAATTCTTGATTGACTGGAACCTTGCAATTTTTCTCATTAAATACAAAGAGATAAATAACAAACTGATATTGTAGATTTAAAAAAATTGTAGCATGAATCAGCACAGTCAACTCAATCTCCAATCTTTTGCCAGATACATCTATAATATTGTGCAGTGAGAATTAAAATTCATAAATATCATTTTGAGGTACTGCCAAATCCTCAATCATCAATATTAAATTATGATTAGTATACTCTTTCTTAGATAGACTCTTTTATAAAGATGTTCAACTTCAGTGGTTTAAACAAAATGAATTCTCTGGTTGAACATCCACTAGCCAGAAAGTTAAATTGACCAGAAAACTCATTTTCCCAAACATTCTGATTAGTTGAAGTTTTGCTATCTATTAGGGACCCCATCTCCACCACGCATTTCCTGATAGGAAATGTTGTTTTATTTTTAATTTTTCCAAAGTTTTAATATCACTGACCAGGATTTGCAAATTGTTGATGGGGAATTGATTATTAGCATATTCCCCACCTTGCTGGAAATGCTAAAGAACTAAAGAACATGTTAGGAAGTCAATAAAATAGAGATTAACTACGTAAGATTTTAGGTCCAGTAAGTCTGGATAGGGAACACTACTATATAGGATCCAATTTTCCTTTATATTCCCTCTGGGTTAAAAATTAGTTACTTGAGAGATTAGAATTTAGAATTCTATCAGGACACCTGAATCTAGGACCAGGTTTTACCACCAACTAAAATAAATGTTTGCAGAATTAAATTAATATTTATTTGTTGAACTACCTGTCTGATTACAGGCAAGTAACTTAATTTCTTTGGGCCTCAGTTTTGTCATCTGAAAAACGGTGATCACAGAATGAGTTAGCAAGGTGGCTATGCCTCTGATCAACTCAGTAACATTACTTATGGGACTTAATAGAGCAATTAAAAAGTCACTTAGAAAGGGTAGTTCCTTTCTACAAAAAATGTTTTTGTGATGTCTAGTCTTTAAATTTGTCATTACATCAAATACTGCCTCAGATCCTTGCCAGTAGTGCCATGATGGGCAAGTCAGGTGACTTCTCAGCTTCAGTTTCTACTTCTGTAAAATGAATGCCGTAATGTCACCTGCCTCACAGTGTTGCTGTGGGCATTGAGCTAGATAACATATGTACAGAGACTCACAAACTTTATAGCAAAGTAAGAATTAAGTTGCCATCATCATCATTATTATCCAGGGGTTCACAGTGCCTTGGCATTGAAATGCCTTAAATATTGCTTCTCATCTCATTAAGTCCAGATTTCTTGATTTTTCTTTTCTACTAATTAACAGAGCTAATTATGAGTGTCACCCACTGAGGCTTTGGCTGCAAATAACTCTACAAACACAGCTCTGTGTTACTTGAGGAAAGAAGGAGACAATTACAGGATCCTAGAAAGGTCAGATAGACACCCTGTGTCTCTTCCCTCCTTCACCTAGGCTAAAAAGGTGCAGTAAGGGCCCTCAGCCAAGCCTTTAGCAAATGGCTTTATTCACATAGCAGTTATTCTCTCAGTTTACTGATCTGAAACATTAACTGAAAATTATAGAACATCCACTCAGGTGTGTACACTGTTGCAGGGAGGTTTATGAAATAGATACGTTCTCAAGACCACCAAATCACTGCTAAAAAGGGGGAGAGGGGGATTATCCAGAAACAAAGCCTTGAATTTCTCCTATTTTCTCCAGCAATGGAATTTTTACAAAATGCTATGGGACATCCCAATATAACCCCACAGGCCCTCCCTCCCACCCAACCATTTTACTCCATCCAAATTAATTGCTATCTTTGTTATATCTGATGGAATTATTATTACCCACCGAGTTCTTAATGGTTAAGCAGGAGCTGCTAAATGGAACACTGAAGGGTAACTTCACTTAAAAGCTATATTTATACAGTCGTACAGCCCAAATGATTAATAAATCATTAACTTTTAGGCCATGCGAAACCAAGTAGATGAGAACAGGTTAGTTACTCAATGGCCAGCCTCATAAGTCTAGTTTCTGACCTTCTATTGTTGCTCTGGAAAAATTCAGGGACCTCAGGAACTGTGAACTTCTCTTCCCTTGCCAGCATTACAAAAGACTGTTTGGATAAGATAGCATTAACTTATTACACAGTTTTCTATTACCAAGTGTTAGTCATGCGGCAATAATGAGGACTCAGCTGAGGCCGAGGAATCAGACGGACTTAATTTTCTAAACGATGACAGCATTCTAAGTCTGGCTCACAAAGGGGCAGCCATGGGCCTGGATCACAAAACAAGGAGCATGTCGGGCTCCATGATGGCCAGACTCAGAACAATGCCTTTTAAACCCACTGCTGCTTATGTTTCTGGAATGCTCTGTGATAATTTATCTAACATTTTGCAGCAGTGGAAAATGAGCCATTTTAAAAATTAATTTATACAACATTTATACCTGTTACTCAGGTGTAGCTTAATGTCTATTTAAATAGCAAAAAGGGAATCAATTTATCGTTAAGTTTTAGAGAATTCATCATTAAGAAAGTATCAAATAATAATCAGTCTCAGTTTTTGGAGGTGGGGAAACAAGGGGAGGGAGGCAGGCACTCCAGCCCTACGGTTTTGTTGGTGTGCTGGAGTCCCAATGCGGAAATCAGCAATGCCAACTGGCGATGGTGACTCCTCTGTTAACGTATAGCTTCAGAGAGCACTCCTGGGAGACCTAGAGTTTCACTGACTTGCCCATTGTCATGTGGCTAATATGTGTCAGAGATAAGACTTGAATTCAGTCTATCCTGTCTTCTACTAAACTTCTTTTAACAGAAAAATAAATAATAAACTTCTTTAACAGAAAGGAAGCAGGGCAGAATATGAATTTATAGCCCTTGAACTCCACCAAGTCATTCAGAGTACAAATATTATATTCACATTTTATGGACTAAGGGATTAAGATTTAATTTAACATGTATTTAAATACCGCCTATATTCCAGACAATGTGCTAGGAATGGAGATCCAAAGACAAAATAAAACAGTCCCTACCCTTAAGGAGTGTATATTTCACTGCATGTGGGGGTGGGGGTGGGGTGAGCTGTCTAAAACATGTATATAGATAAGTAACTTCAAGATATAAATAAAATCCGTAAAACAGGATGATGGGGGATGAAAAGTGGAGGAATCATGAAAGGTCTCTTGTAAGACGTAACATTTGAATTGAACCTTAAAGGGAAAAGATGGGTCCCAAGAAGGTAAAGAGAGAACATTTCAGGCATGGGAAAATACACTAGACAAAGGCAAGGAGGCAGAATGCTGCACTTATTAAGCATGAATACTTAATAACTATTCATTATTATTAAATAGTTACTAAATACTAGTGCATTTATTAAATATCTGCTATGTGCTACACATTGTGCCAAGCTCCAGGGATGCAAAGAAAGGCAAAAGGCAGGCGCTGCCCTTAAGAAGTTCACCATCTAGTGGAAGAGACAACATGCAAAAAACTATGTACAAACAAGATGTATACAGGATAAACTAGAAATAATCAACTGGCATTAAGGAAGATCAGGAAATCCTGCCCCTCCTTACACAGGTGGGACTTTAGCTGAGACCTGAAGGTAGCCAGGAGGCTGAGATCAGGAGGGAGAGCATTCCAGGCACCAGTGAAAATGCCCAGTATTGGGAAATGTATACAGAACAGCAAGTAAGACAATTTTCTGAAATAGTTTGTGATTACAAATAAAATTTGTAATCAGTCTGGGGAAGAAAATGCTGGGGCCAGATTGAGAAGGATTTTAAATACCCATTAAAGGAGCTTGTGCCAGCTTTTATGCAACCTACCATTAAATTCCTGATAAAAGCGTTTTTGCCAGCCTTAAAGACTAGTTGCAGACCAACTATGAGGCTATTGACATAGTGTAGACCAAGAGTGAGGAATCTATGGCCTCGAGGTCACATGTGGCCCTCTAGGTCCTCCAGTGTGGCCTTTTGACTACGTGTAAGTTGACAAAGAGAAAAGGGAGGGAAGGAGAGAGAGGGAGGGAGGGAGGGGGAGAGAGAGAGAGAGAGAGAGAGAGAGAGAGAGAGAGAGAGAGAGAGACAGAGACAGAGACAGAGACAGAGACAGAGACAGAGACAGAGACAGAGACAGAGACAGAGAGAAATGTAGCCAGTAAACTCCAAGTTAACTGGACAGTTTCTGGCCATCAAAATTTACCTTCCTTTGGAGAGAAAGAGAGGAAGAGAACAAGCTGAGTTACCCAAATGGCTGGGTCCCCATTCAGGCAGTTTGATCTACTCACGGGTTGTGTTTGTCCTTCTTCCTCAGACCGTGACATCAGGGAAATGATATGACTTGCATTTGACTTTGATTTGAGTGAGGGAGAGCTATGAAAGGTCACCAGCCTCACTTTCTGCTCCAGAGGCCTCTGGGTCCAGTGGCCAGATATTCATCAGGATGACTGAGATAGGTTGAAAATGACTCCTAGTTTGCCATTTAGAGCTGGAAGGGATCTCAGAGTACATCAGATACAACTTCCTAATTTTATAGTTGAGAAAGTTGAGGCCCAGAGAGGTCATTTAGGTCACATAACTGCAGAGAATGGGATTCAAACCCAATCCTTTTATACCAAATTGAGCAATATACCATACTATACCACACTGAAGACATTAAGAAATTAACTCTCTTGTCCTAGGTTTCATAATGAGTTTGTGACAGATCTCAAAGTATTCCCTCACGGCAGTTGGTTTCCAAATTGCTACAATTACTAATGGATCTTGTTTTTTCCTTGAAGAAGGAGTCCAATATAATGGAAAGAACAGGAGCCAAAAAGACCTGGGTTGTAGAGTTATTTCTTTCTGGGCCTCAGTTTCCTCTTCTTTAGTGCAAGGTTTGGACTAACTCCAGTGAGATGGTGTGTACAAAGTGCTTTGCAAACCTTAAAGCATCATATAAATGGTATCTATTCTTTTTAGAGTTCTTAACCTCTGGTTTAGCTTAGAGCATCTACTGCACTTCAGATAAATCTCATCTAAGTCCATGGGGCAAGAGTATGTCAGCAAGCTGTACATTGCCTGAAGACAAACATCAAAGCTGACATTTCAATTCAATTCAAGAAACTGTCCTCAAAACTCTGAAATTCAAAAGAGTTGTATAGTGCAGGGTTCTCCTACAAATGAGCCTTCCATGAAAGCGACCCCAAATTCAAGGCAGGCTTTGGATCAGCTTAGGAACCCCCATTCCTTTTATCATTCTAACTAGAAAATGGACTATTTCAAAGCAAAAGACATTTAACTAAATAACCTCGCAGTCAATCAATCAGCATTTATTAAACATCTTCTATGTGCCAGTAACTGTGCTAGACGCTGGAGATACAAGAAAGCACAAAGTTGCTTTTGTCTTCAGTTAGCTTACGTTCTAATCAAATAACTAAGAGCATCCTTACCCTCTCCCAACAATATACATGGGTATAAATGGTCCCAAAGGTCACCACACAATGGATGAAAGAGAGAATACACACACAGAAAGTATTTGTGGCCAGGAAATGTGTGGAAAGAGCGTTTGTGTGAAGGACACAATTGGCCAGGGCGGTACCAAGCTAATCTCTGTTAGAATTCCTCTCTAACTCCAAAACTGCTATTGGCTCCTTCTCCCATAGCACTGCAGATGTCATCTAGCCGGTCGTCCAGTGGTGTCATCAGTCTACAGACTGGAGTTTTTCTAAACACTGGGCAGCACTGCTGGGCAATTTTCTTCCCTGTTAAGTCACACTCAGGTCCTCTAGAGTCAGGTTGCTCTCTGGTGCCATCTGCTGGTCCTTCATATCTGGACCTTTCTAGATTTTCTCTACTGCTCTCTGCTACTACCTGCTGGTCCTCTGTTGAATTGCCATTGTTTGGGGTGAAGGTGTGTGTGAGTGTGATAACTTTCTCTCCATGTCCCTCTCCTACCCGTCTGACCACTCTGTCTTCTTTCCTCAATCACCATCTCTGTCTTACCCCCTTATCACAGAAATACTGCAAAGACTCTTTCCTGGCCCCCTCTTCTATACATCCTATCCCTTGGTTCTGTATATAGTCTATTTGTATATATTTATCATCTACTCCATTAGCTTGTGAACTCCTTGAAGATATAAACCATCTTTTGCCCTTTTTTTGTATCCCCAGTATTTAGCCCAGTGCCTGGTATCTTGTCACCACTTACTACATGTTTATTGATTGACTAATTGATTTCATTGATTCCCCTGAGATCAATATACCACCACGATGCAGATGACCTCCAAATCTGTATACCCAGACCGAGTTTCTCTTGAATTCTTCTATCACCACCTGTCCATGGAATATTTCCAACTCAGTGTTCTGTAGACATCTCAGACTCAACATGTCCAAAATAGAGCCCAGTATCTTTCCGGCATAGCCCAGGCCTCTTCCTATCTTCCTTATTTCTGTTGAGAGCGCCACCATCCTTTTAGACACCCAGATTCGCAATCTTGGTTTCACATATGATCCTCATTCTCTTACTCTCAATATTCAATTAGCTACCAAAGCTTGGCAGTGTCTTCTCAATGGCATCTTTTACATCAGGCCCCTTCTCTCTAATCACGTAGCTCAAGTTCCCCTCATCTTTTGCCTAGACTATTGCAATAGCCTACTAATTGGTCTTACAGACCTCTAGGCTCTCACTTCTCCAAACATTTAACACAGGTAACAAAATTATATTCCCAAAATACAGGTCCAATCATGTCATTTCCTGACTTGCAAAGTTCTCATGTCTCCTTATTGGCCTATTTGGCATTGAAAGCTCTTAGTGATCTGACTCCAGACTAACTTTTCAGGCTGATTACACATTCCTCCTCTTTGTGCCCTCCACATTCCAGCGATATTGACCTATTTACTTTTCTTCATAGATAACACTCTATCTCCTATCTCCAAGAATTTGCACAGGCTTTCCTATCATTCCTGGAATGTTCTCCCTCCTCACCTAGGCCTCTCAGAAGCTTCCTTCAAATCTCAGCTCAAATGCTACCTCCTAGATGAGCCTTTTCTGATCCCCCCAGCTTCTAGTGCCTCAGCCTCCAAGATAATTTCTATTTAATACTTAAATGTATATGTATATTCCCCCCATAGGATAGAAGCTTAATGACAACATCTGTTTTATTTTTAACTTCAATCTCCAGCATTGAACATAGTGTCCAATACATAGTAGGTGCTTAATAAATGCTTCTTGACTTATTGATTGAATGCCTTCAAGTCTATTTGAGCTGCCACATGGAGTTCAGTTCCTTATTTTAATTAGAGTGAAAACATTCATTTCAATATCTTTCCATTCCCGTGATGCTAATTGTGTTTATATGGATCACCACCTCAGGATTTTCAGTTACCAAAACTGAAGGAGCAGAACTGGACTGGGGACTTTAAGTACTCCATTTCTGCTAGCAACAAAAGATCTGTTCTACCTAATTCTGTTTTCAGTGTCCTCCCTCCCTCATGCCATCAAGCTGTATCTTTTCTTGTGCTGCCTTACCATCTTCCCACTGTTCATCAGTGGTCCAATCTGCAGGTGGCCTTTGCATTTAACTAACCCTCAAGATAACTCAGATGAGGTATTAGTTAATAAGGAGCAGCTAGGTGAGCCAGCCCTGTGGTTAGGAGCACCTGAGTTTAAATCTGACCTCAGACACTAGCTTTGTGACCTTGGGCAAGCCACTTAACCTTGTTTGCCTCAGTTTCCTCATCTTTAAAATGAGCTGGAGAAAGACATGGTAAATCTCTCCAGTATCTTTGCCAAGAAAAATTCAAATGAGGTCACAGAAAGTCAGACGCAACTGAAATGACTCAACAACAAAATTAGGTTTTACTTCCTTTCGATATCTGGATTTTAATAAATTCTTACTTCACAATCATAAAATGATTTAATCTTTTATTATAAAATTCTGAGTATGGGAACAAAGTAGAGAAGAGACTTTTTTTTTAGTCCTTGACACTTGCTCTGCACCCTTTCAATCAGACCTGGGAAGTGGTCCGTATTTCCCCTCTATGGAAAGCGAGCCCTGGGGAAAACATTCTTGGGGGAAAATGTCCTTTCAAAAGAGACCAACGTGTAATGAGTTGTATTGGTGATCAGTTGTAGCCAAAGTAGCATTTAGTTCAGAAGCAGTCTTACAAGAAACAGAATCAGGCCAAGGATGTGACAGTCAGTATTGGGAGAAACTTTCATCCAGTGTAAGGAAGCAAATCTCTTCCATGACATCCCTGAGTGATAATCCGTATTGAATTCAAATACTACTGGTGCCTAGGATCTTACTGCTTCTTTAATTGCCTAGGACTTGTCTCTAGGAATATGAATTCTACCTAGAAAGAACTAGAGAAAGGCCAAAAGTGAAGGGTAAGGGATAAAGAGAAATAAAGTTGGTTATGGATGGGGAAGATGGATGGGGATAGCAGTGTAATTCAACTTTACCTTGATATTCTGAGTTTAGGGGGATAGTGACCCTAAACTACCCCTACAATTGCCTAAAGTGAAGTCTGAAATTTTACCTTGAAATAGCTAGTGTTTATAGTGTGCCAGGTATTGTGCTAAGCACTTTGTAAATATTATCTCATTTATTGTTTTTACATGGAATTGAGGAAAAAATTATTTTAATTATCTCATTTGATCCTCACAATATCTCTAGAAGTTGATGCTATTATGATTCTCATTCTACAGTTGAGGAAACTGAGACAAACATAGGTAAAGTGATCTGCCCAAGGTCACACAGCTCACAAGTATTTGAGGCCATGTCTTCCTGACTCTAGACCCAGGACCCTATCTACCTCATCCCCTAGCTACCTTAAGGCTTGCTATCTCTAGGAGTCCTCAATTTAAATGTCTTTGGAGGAATAGCATATTAAATTTAGCTAAACTTTTGGAAAGTTAACCTACCTGACAGGTATAGCCTCCCCTTCTCTTAGTATGCAAGTGAACAAATACTCAGAATGTTATTTACATACTCTGCCAGGCAAACATAGTGTTTTGGTTAGGTTTGCTTAATGCTTTTCTTGGTCATTAAGGGACAGTTCTATGAGAGTATTGTATAAGAAAATTAATGTGAAGTCAAAAACCAAAGGTATCAGTAAAATATTCATAAAAGGGGGAAAAGAAAATTAATTGTTAATCTAATTTAGTCATTAGTAAAGCCAGGCCTAGTACTAAATAAGAGTGACAGGCTAGGGAAAAGAGAGGAACAGGAAGAGATTTTTAAATATCATTTTTTATAACCACATAAGCCAGAAAGTGCCATGATCTGTTGCCTGTAGGCCTTTGTTTTGCAATGTCAGATGATGTGTCAGAGCGAATGTTCCAAACTGCTGATGAGCAGTAACATACAAAAAATCTAATATTTGACCCTTTCCTTGGTCACAAATGCCTTGCTCTAGTCATTGAGGAAGTATCAGGGATTCACTTACAGCGTTGCTTTCTGATCAAGCTGAGACAGAAATCTTTTTTTGTTGTTGTCCTGGATATCTCTGGCAGCCTGGTGAAGTCTAAAGGCTTCTTCTCAGGATTAAGTTTCTAAATGCATAAAATAAAATACACAGGACTACAAAGGAAAGCTACTATCCTGAAGTAAAGAGTAAGGGCGCCTGCATAAGAATATGGGGCAGCAGAGGGTGGTCTTTAACCAGGCACGAATCAGGTACAGGAGGACCCTGGGGATCTGAGGGAGGAAGACTCAGAAAGGAAGCAGTAAGGAATTGAAAAGACATCTAAAACACATTTTGCCTTGCTTTATAATTTCGCCTGGCACCAGAACTACTTAATTAGTTTTGTTTTGTCCGTTGTAAAGAAAGGAACCATTTTTCATCTTTTCTATGTTTTTCTTTCCCTTCTCTCACCCAATTCACTTAGTACAGTATTGCGTACTCACTCAGGAATCAACAAATATTGTTGGACTGACTGTCAGCAGATGGTCAGCAGGTGTAAATGGGCCAGCCATGTGCCTTGACACCCAAGCCAGGGAATGGAAAGAGAAAGGATGAGGAGACACATGATTCCCAAGTGGAAATGTACAAATGCTTCTTAGTGTTTTGATCTCCTTGCAGAGAATTCCCATTCTCTCGTCTTCTTCACTTCTAGAGCCAGATTCAGTTCGGCAAATACTTGTGCGTACGAAGTAATCATTAAATATTTGATTAGCAGAGACTTGTGTTCCAGTTTCCTCTCAGTTCCCTCCAGGGCTTGAAGCCAAGCCAGCTTCCCCTGCAGATGACTCACTAGGATCAAAGAGTGAGAAAACCTGTTTGCTGGTCTCCTACTGCTGGATTGGGGGGAGGTGGGAGTAGAAGCTCTTTATATAAAAATCATTCCATAGGAGTTGCTGTTCACAGGAAAGGGGCCAGGAGCTATAGGCCAAGGGTGTGGTGAATAGTCAGGCACAAGCCTGCTTACCACCTAATCAGAGGCATTCTATAGAATTAGAGGCAGCTGGCAAAAATCCTAAGGGGCCCAGAAGCCTTAGGAGAGAAAGACTCTGTGGTAAGTACAGGATCAGCAGAGGATGGAATAGGCATCGTAACTCACTAATGCAATGGTCTACATTTTGGTCTGGGTGGATTGTTGCCATAAATGTTCTCCACTCCACTCCCTCTCTCCTCCACTTCCTAGGTATATCCAATCCCCTAGCATACTGCTCCCCAGTCTGTGTACTCAACCATTGATCCACTGATGACTTGGAGTGAAAAAAATAGGATACTGATCAGAGAAAGTCATGTGTTATAATCAGAGACTCAAAATCTGTACCATGAGAAAAAGCAAGAGGTAGTGAGATATCACTTTTTTTTCTTAGCTCAGATGGCCTCATTTTCTCTTAGGCTATGGCTCCTTCTGGATCATATAGATAGACAGATAGATAGATAGATAGATAGATAGATAGATAGATAGATAGATAGATAGATAGATAGATAGATATAGATATACATATGTATATATGTGTATATATATATATATTCAAAAATTGGGAAAGCAGCAAAGTAGATCATTTGTCCTGAAATTTCATAATAAAAACCTCTTCAGTTCACCCAGGTTTCTTCTTGAATGGGAATCAGAAAAATAGAACTGAGGTGGTAGGAGCCTCAGATGTAATCCAGTTCAACTTCCCAACCAAAGCAACAATGCCATCTAAAAATTGTGACAAGTGGTCATTCAGTATCTTCATAAAAACAGCCAGGAATGGGGAAGCTCACCACTCCCCAAGATATCCTATTCCCTTTTGGAAAAGCTCAAATATTTAGAATAGTTTTCCTCATATTGAGCCACAATATAACTTCTTATAACTTTTAACTTCTACCCATTGGCTCCAGATATACCCTCCAGGACTGTCTTCTCCCTTACCCTCTCCTTCTTCCTTTCCTTTTCTCCAAAGGAAGGTAAATTTTGGTGGCCAGAAAATGTCCAGTTAACTTGGGGTTTACTGATTAGATTCCTTCCTTTCTTCCTTCCTTCCTTCCCTCCCTCCTTCCTTCCTTCCTTAATCCCAGTTCACTCTGAAGCCCACAGATTGGACCACAATAGATCCCTGCCCAAGCTCCACTTAATGGCTGGTTTTTGGACCCTCCTGGCTTAAAATGAATGTCAATGTTAACTGTTTCTCTTTGGAGCAGCAACCCTGAGGATCTTTCCCTCCTACCTTGATTATTTTTTTCTTTTCCTAATTAAAGGGGCCATCTCTTGACTACTTATTAAAGAGGCCTATTCACCGAATGGCCATTACCTCACTCTAAGTGAGTACCTGAAAAGACCTTAGCCTAAAAGGGCCAGGGTTTCCCACTGCATCCTGGGCCATCTCCAGTCATCCTGATGAATATCTGGTCACTGGATCCAGATGGCTCTGGAGGAGAAAGTGAGGCTGGTGACCTTGCACAGCCCTCCTTCACTCAAATCAAAGTCAACTACAAGTCATGGCATCATTTCCCTGATGTCATAGTCTTCTTCAAAAACAAAGGAAAAGTACAACCCTGTAGGATGGTGGTGTTAAATTCAAATTGAAAATAGAGTTATTAATCTATACACAAGGATGGCTGTGGATCATATATTGACTTAGAAAACCACATTTTAACATTATCTGTGTTCTATTGTGTTTTTATTTATTTTATTAAATATTTTCCAATGACATTTTAATCTGGTTCAGTTGCACTTGGGAGTGCTGTGATCCACAGTTCAGCCCATGGGTGGTATGTTTGATACCTCTGCTCTAGGGTCAAGTAGAATAAACCTAATCCCTCTGTCACACAACAGCCTTTCAAGTTTTTGAAACCAAATATTGTGTCTTCTGTACCTCTTTTCTTTTCCAGAAATTCCCCATTCCTTCAACTAACCCTGGATAGTATGGCTTTGTGCTCCTGACACCATCCTGCTTGTCTTTTTTTGGACATGCTCTAGCAGTTTGTCAATACCCCTTCTAAAATGTAGCATCCAGCCCTGGATACAGTATTGGAGGTATCATCTGACCCAGCTCAGAATGGAATGAAATTATTTGTATCCTTTACTCTGGACCCGCTATTTTTATTAATGTACTCTAAAAGAGGATTAACTTTTTTGTAAATATACAATCATAGATTTATGTAGAGGCAGTGAGATGCTATAGAGGAGAGAGCTCTGAGTCTGGAGTCAGGGAGATCTGAGTTCGAATCCAGTCTCATACACTTATTAGTTGTATGTCCCTAGGCAAGTTCCTTAACCACTGTCAGCTGCAGGTTCTTCATCTGTCAAATGAGAACAATAACAGCATATTCCTCCCAACTTTGTTGTAAGGATCAAATGTCATAATATTTCTAAAGCTCTCAGTGCCTGGCAAAAGTTGGTACTTAATAAATGCTCATTCCCTCCCTCTCACTAAAATAACTAGGTATTTCTGACATGACCTGCTTTTTAGCCACACACACCCCCACTCCTGTACCTGTGGCCTTTTTTTTTAAAGCTTACTGTAAAAACATTCCATTTAACCCAATTAAATTTCTGCTTGTAAGCTACAGACCAGCATTCATTCCCACCTGCAGAATCTCTTTAGATCCTGGTTCTGTCATTCAGTGTATGAGTTATCTTCCCTAGCCACAAACTTGATAAGCATTCTAGGTATGCCTTTCTCCTAGTCAGAGTATTGATGGGAGCACTGCCAAGGAAAGATCCCTGGAGCGCTTCTCTCCACACTGTCATTAATCAACAATCTTTGGGTGCAGTCCTTCAGCCAGTTCTGAACTCACCTTACTGTATAATCCAGCTGACTCCCAAGGCTGTACTGAGAAACTTCAGGCTTTGGTAACTTGTACAATTACTAACTATGTGAGCCTGAACAAACCATTTCATTTCTCTGACCCTCAGTTTCCTAATCTGTTAAATAGGAATAATAATATCATTTACCTTAAAAGGGTTATTTTGAGAACTCAATGAAAAGTACTTTGCAAACATTAAAGATAAATAAATTTGAATTATCATTACATTATTGTTATTCTCTCATACTAGTCTAGTAGTCAAAAGATAAAGAGTTTAATCTGATAGTCATAATGATCGTATCCCATAATGATCACTCTTTTGTCATGGGGCTCACAAGTCATCCTATTAATGATCTATTCTAGAATTTTTTTTCAAGAATCAATGTCAGTCTCTCAGATCTATAGTTTTTTTCAGATCCATAGTTTTAAGTATCTTGACTTCTTCTCTCGCTTGAAAATCAAGATAACATTTCATTCTTGAGTCACCTCTCCTGTTCTCTACAACTTTTTCAGCAGCCTGGAATGTAGTTTGTCCAGGCCAGGTGATTTGATCCCATTGAAGGCATGTCTTTGCTTTTGTTGAGCTTCAGTACTCCAGGGTAAGAAGCACAGAGGGACCTAAAATAGAGGGCATGAAGGACTGTATTATTACAAAGTCACTGGATTTGGACAAGGTCCCTTTCCTCCCTTGGTTAATTGACTTTTTATGCACCTGTTAATCACCTTGTATTCTATGACACACACTGCTCTTTCCTCAATGACTTCAGTAATTGACATGCAAGGTCTTGAGGTAGCTTTCAAATTCCATCTTACCTGATGGATGCCCTAGTAGTCTGACTCTGAAAGAAACCAAAATGATAATGGGCTCATAGATCTAGAGCAGTAAGGGGCTTCAGAAGTCCTCTAGCCAACTCACTCATTTTACAGATGAAGAAAGGAGGGGTTGGAAAATCTACAAGGGGAAAAAAGGATTCCCAGGGCCAGAAGTTATGCAGTAGCCCTCAGCTCCAGTTCTCTACATGTGTGCATCACTACCTTTGAATTTTAAGTTTGAGCCCACTCTACCCAGAGACCATGTATGTGCAAAAGAGAGAGTGCTCCCATGTTGTGGAAAATAACTTTCATCCTTGTTATATCTTCTTAGTAAATTTCCCCTTGTAAAACTTAGTCAAAGTCATGTTTGGTTGTTATAGGGAGCTCATCCGTAACATGAGTAACAGAAATCCCAGTCCAGTGGAATCTTGAGGGGAGCAGTAGTCAGTTGTCCTGTAGAGACCCAAAATGTGAATATGGATAGGAGATGGGAGAGTGAGCCCACAGGAGATGCTATACCTGATTTGGGAATCTTTTCCTAGCCAAGGTACCACATCTGAATGAACTCTGGACTTGGTGACCTGACTCAAATCTACCTTCTGAGAGGAATTATTATTTTCTATTATATTAATTACCAATTATTAAATTAGGATTGAGGTTTTTCCTTTCTGTTTTCTCATTCAGGGACCAGCCTTTGCAACTCATTTAGTCAGTCTCTGAAGGACATTGCTGATAGATGAGATTGCCCAAGTCCTCTGGGTACATGCTTATCTTGGGCAGGATCCCCCCAATTAGAAGATCTTACATACAGAATCTAGTCTAGTTGCATTATTGCCCTTAAGAAGTAAATCTATGCCCTTGCAGCTCCCCATTAGAGTCTAGGGGAACCCAGCTAGTGAAGGAAAAAAATAACCAGAGTGGTCTGGGTAGAGATGGATTCCTTTGTCCAGATTGCTGGAGACAACTGAGTCTTATCATGATCAAGTCAAGGTAGGAAAAGAAGGAGCTAATGACTTTTAGCCCACCTCCTCATTAATATGTCCATTAGCTCATTAACTGTTCACCAATCAGGGTTGATTTTCACCTGTCAGGGGCACCTCCTTTTCGAAAGGTATTTAAGCATTCAGTGATGTCCATGGTTTTGTCTTTGATTACAGAGAGAGACACTAACCATCAATTTCTTGATTATTTGCTAGCCTAATTAATAAATTGATTATTTATTCCCCAGAAACTCTCTCAGACTTTTCATTTGACTTCCCCTTGACCCCAAAATTCCCTGCATTCCCTGCTCATCTACTTCTCTGATGTTTTGGTCTAAGAATTTCAGGTTTAGAATCACAAAATCACAATATTTGAGTCCTGGAAAGGACCTCAGCATCTATCTACTTCAATCCATAAATGAAAAGAGTCCTCTCTTCTAAGGGAGGGATTAAAAGAAAGCATTTAGATTAACCTATTCCTGCATGAGAATCTCCTCTATAATATCCCCCCCCATCAATTGGTACCCTAGCCTTCATTAGAAAACCTTTTGTTGTTGGAAAATTTACCAATTTCATTCTGTTTTAGAATGTTAGAATTGTCAGGAAGTTTTTCTAACTAATTTGTTTTTCTAGTTGTTAGGAAGTTTTTCCCTAACTGAACTAAAATGTGTCCTTCTGCAATTTCCACCCATTATTGCTAGTTCTTCCTACCGGGGCCCAAAGAGAACAAGTCATCACCATTCCCTATTATTTCCTTTCAGATACTTGAATGTAGCTCGTTCTGCTGTCCCTCCTCTCTTTATTTTCTTCAGGAGAAACCATGCCAGGTGCTTCAACTAACCTTATATGGCATACTCTCAAGACTCCTTTACCATCCTAATCACATTTCTCTGGACATCTTCCAGTTTACTAATATCCTTTAAAAATTATACTAGGAATTGAAAACAATTTTCCAGATACAGTCTGACCAGGACAGATTATTACCTCCCTCATTCTGGATATTGAACCTAAGGCAATATCAAAATTTCAGAGTACAGATCACTTTATTGGGGCATGAATTTCCCATACGTCCATCTCTTAGCATTACAATTTCCTATGTTTTCAGTGTGTGGTCTTATCCAGTTTCTCCTTGAAAGCCCTCCCTTTTGTACCTCCATTGCATTCCAAATTAGTAAAATCTAAAGACAAAAAAGAACTATAAAAGGACCAGATGTCCTCTGAGGCCCATAGCTGTGCAGTTCTTAACACCAGTGCTTTCTTAGTTCAGGCATGATGTTGAAATAAAATAAGGCATTTGTAAATCATTTAACAGTTAAGGAAAGTTTTACTGGGCCCTAAAACAGCAAGGACATGCAACAAGGAGACAATGGCACTTAACTTTTTTTTTTTTTTAATGAAACTTTCCTTTCCCACTGACTCCATATAGAAACATTTCTGGTCACCAAGACAAGATATGGTGAAAGGCATGGTGATTTGGTGGTCTTCAGAAATCTACAAAATCTGAGGGGCCAAGACTTTATATGGTTGGAACTTTCATATTGTTGGAACCTTAGGTGACCAGGAAGCTGCAGTGGGGAAGCCAAGGTCAATCAGGTCCTAGAGACAGCTTTGTTTCCTTTTAAGCAAAGCTAATCTCTGCAGGGGCAGCTAAGTGGTGCAGTGAATTGAGCAACAGACCTGGAATCAGGAAGACCTGAATTCCAATATGACTTCACACAACACTTACTAGCTATGTGACGCTGGGCAAGTCACTTAACCCTGATGGCCTCCATTTCCTCATCTGTAAAATAAGCTGGAGAAGGAAATGGCAAAGCACTCTAGTATCTTTGCCAAGAAAACCCTAAATGCAGTCATGAAGAGCCAGTCACAATTGAAATGAATGAATAATAAGTCCTTACTGAAGGAGGGAAGGAGAAGAGACCTGGGCTACCCTCATGTTGTGGGTTAGAGGAAAGAAACTGGGAAATTATCACCAGTAATACCTAGCAAATATTAGTCCTATCAGAGATGTGAAGCTTAATTTTGGGATACGTGCATTTTTTCATATTGTCCAAATGATCCCATAGCTAGCAAAAATGGAACCGGTAAAAATTAGACATTGGTGGGCAGCGTTGCTTCAGAATATGCCATATGTACTGGCTATGTCTGTCATGATGCTCTGAAACATCAGAAATGGCAAAGCTTACATGGCATTACACTGTAATCACTGTATTCCATCTATAATGTAGTACATCAGATATCAGAGGGTCCTCATTCAGGCTGACAATATGAGATATCTGCCATCAATGAGCATACCAATGAAATACTATCAATGAGCAAGCATAAGGCTCTCAAAGCTTGAAAGCGGATGGATCTGATATCCAGATGGCTCCATATTTGATGTTTGGCAGTTAGTACTATGTTATAAATGAAATATAATAAATGTGGAGCTTTATTGTGAAGAAGCACCCAAAATTTTGATAATTTTTTTCCAATATGACCATGGCAATTCACTGCAAAATATATTCCTATTCTATGGGGAAGCCTCAATATTGAAATGACATTTTGAAAATGCAGGATCTCTTTCTTCTTAGGGACGCCAAAGTACTCATTTCTTTTAATAGCATTAACATTCTGTGAGAAGACAAAAGAATTATCACTGATGCTATTTTATAGGAGATGAAAGAAAGGCAAAGGGATACGGGTAAGGAAACTGTTATATAAATGAATGTCACCTAGTCTGAAAATATATTTATAAATAATCATTTGGACCCTTTAAGCAGAAACCTGTAAATCTTGTAGAGGGAAATTACTTGTCATTGTATACAGCTACATAACATCATTAGATCACAGAGTAAATGCTTTAAGACTTAAGAGCTCATATAGTCCAACACTGTAATGGTGGAAATCTAGATTGTATTGTATTTTTATCTATTTTATTAAACATTTCATGTTTACATTTTAATCTGTTTCAGGAAGATCTGAGCCTAAATTCCTTTGCTCCCAAATTACCAGCCAAATTTCCCAAGTAAATTTGACAAGTAATGAATCTTTTCCGTTTCAATTTTCAAAAGGTACATTATATACTTATGCATATATAATGTTTTAATATCTGGCATATTTACTCTAATTCATTCATTCATTTCTTTATTTTTCCCCAATAACGGATGATTTTGAGGACCATCGTTTTGTAATAATATCTTAAAATCTAAGAGTGCAATACCACTTTCATCACCTTTTCTTCTCGATGTGCCTCATTGATCTTCTTTTCCCCTTGGTTTTCCACATAAATTTCATTGTGTCTTTGTCTAGTTGCAAAAAAAAGTCCTTCAGTATATAAAAATTAAAATTAATTTGGAGAATTTTGCTGTCTTAATTGTGTTAATCTAATCTATCCTTCAGCATTAACTGTTATTTCAGTTACTTATTTTGCATTATAATTTTATAGTTATCCTTGGAGCAGTTTTAATGAAAAGAAATTTAAGTCTTTATGACCCTACTAAGAAGACAATGAAAGTAAATTGGTCTTCATATTTTTGTTTTTATCACAATATCCCCTTATGGTCTATTTTTGCATAGTGGAAAATAAGGAAACAGAAAAGATAGGAATGGGCATACTATATCATTACAATTCGTAAAACATTTAGCATTTTTTACTTCTGAATTTTGATTTTTAAAAATAGATGTTCTGGGGGGTAAATAAATCAATATAAAACTATATAGTTATTGTCTGTGTAGTTACTTTTGTTTTTGCTCATCTTGAATATAAAAAATGATGACTTAGTACCCATGAAGTATATACTATACACCTGTAAGGGGTTTTTTTGTGCTTGTCCTTTGTTTCTGAAGAGGACTATGACATCAGAGAAATGATGACATGACTTGCACTTGACTTTGTTTTGAGTGAGGGAGGGCTGTGCAAGGTCACCAGCCTCACTTCTCCTCCAGAGTCATCTGGATGTATCTGCTACAGGAGAAGTGATCTAGTTAAGTATAGTGGGACACAGTGCCACTAAGTAATGGATTTTTCTGACTTCTGAAATAAGAAATATACAAAAGCCCTTGGTCCTTTGGCTTTCTGTTGCTATGACAATGGCTGAATGTTGGAATAGGGGGCAGAGGATACTAGGAATCACAAGGTTTCAGACCATGTATAAACTAAATTTAATGATTGATATTCTAACTATAAAATTCTCGTCCAATGACCAACTACCTGAAATACTGCTAGAATAACTGAACCATGTCAATACTGACAGTTTCCTCAACATAAATGAAACCAAAGACACAAGGACAGCATAGTTAAGTGGAAAGATGGCTTGCAAGTTCTCTGAGGTGAGACAAATAAAAGAGTTGGCTTCATTGTGAGCCCAAAGGTATTAAGCATCTTTATTTTATGAGATACTAAGTCATCATGTTTTATATTCATGATAAGCATAAACAAAAAGGCCACCATGAAGATAATTAGATCTTAAGTAACAACATTTGCTGTAGCGGATGAAATAAAAAAAAAAATTCCATAAGGATATAATGAGATCCTTCAAATTAACTCAGCCGAAAAATTAATGCTTGCTAACATCAACATAAAAGTGGACAGAGGATAGACAATGAAAAATATCCTGGAAAATGATCCAGGACTGAAAAACAAAAAAGTCAAAGGCAGATTATTAAGCCTCACATCTCTATATCATGAATCCTTATATCAAGAAAAAAGTCACAAGTGAGCTAGTGAGCACTGGATAACATCACAAAAAAAGTTTGCTACATCAGTTTTATCTTAACGAACAGTAACAAGTGATCACAGATGTGAGTATCATTTCCAGATCATCTGTCCGTGTATAGACAATCACTTTATTAAAATAAAGGTCAAAATCAATATCAAAAGAAAAAAAGGAGGGAGAAGATATGGCAAGCACCTGACTTCTAAGACCCCCCACCACCAGTTTTAAATTTTGACCCTATAATCTGAGGTGAAAGGGACCTTAGAAGTCATCTAATCTAGCTTCCCTCCCCAACTCCCCACCTCCACCCCATTTTAAGATGAAATGCCAAAGGTGAAATGCCAAAACTCTAACAGCCCAGGTCCATTGCCTTTAAAGTCCTAGCTTCTATGCTAATATAAATGCTACCTCTCTATCCATGGTCTTTCCTTCATCACTTGCAGCGCAGTCTCTCATTATCGAAGGAGGAAGCCCCAGAACCAAGGCTCCTCCTTCATGTTCTTACATAGACCCAAGAATCACCAAGTGTCTGCTTCCTCCCTAGCACCTGGGGCACAAAGCTATTCCTTCTTTCCTTTTAGTCCTTCAGTCTATCCATCTCTTGACCCTGGTAAAACCCCTGTTGAAAAATTCCTAGATGTAGAGTTAACCAGTTTGAGTTTGAATATCAGCTCTGCTGCTTACTCTGTTCACATTGAGCTTCTGGGCCTTGGTTTCTTATATTATAAAATGAGGAGATTGGACTAAATGATTTCTAAGGCTTGCAAAAACTTCCTGTTCTTTGGAAGTGGGGAAAGGGGTAGCAGGTGGTGTGGATTAGCAAATACTTCTTTTCCCTATTTGCCAGTTCAAACTTCATTTGTTTTGATTAAATATATTTTGTACCCAGCTTAACATTCTTATTTCTATGTCCTTGGTTTTTAGGGATTCTGAATAAGGGGATTGAGGGGGAGGGAGAAAAAGAGTTGCTAAGAGGTAGTGAAACTGATTTATGAAGAAAAATTAAAATCTAAAAATAGTACATCTGTCTTGGCAAACTAAGAAGTCAGAGTTAAACGATAACTGTTTACAAGTATTTGAAAGCTATAAATAACATGGAAAAAGGAGACTTATTTAGTGAGCTCTAAGGAGTTTTAACTAAGAGTAACAAGATAAGACTAAACAGTAATAAATTTAGACAAAAAGCAGGAAAAATATATAGTAAGATCAATAACTTACAGTAATTTCCCTATGGAAAGCCACTCTGAACAACACCAGTTTGGATGACCTAAAGAGTATTATTCCCATGGGCTAGATTAATATTTTAATGAAACATATTGAAATACCTGACACATTTAAATATATACAGTAAATGTATTCTGTTCCAAAATGGTCATGGGCTCTGTTTAGGAATAAGCTGCATTAAAAACAAAAACAAACCAGAATATTGTCATCATCTCCAAACCAACCTTCACCTTTATACTTGAGGACTTCGGTATACTTAGGATCATTGCTCTAGAGGTGAAGGGACTTCAGGAGCCATAGAGCTCAAAATTCCTTCATTTTATAGATGAGGAACCTGAGGCACAGAGAAGTTGCCCATTTGCCCAATTTGAGCTCAGATCTTCCTGTATCAAATCCACCATTCTATCCACTATACCACACTGTCTCCTTGGGCATTTATTGATGTCCCCTCAAACACTGGATCTCCCTAGTCATCAGTCTCCTCAACTCACATGATTTGTACCTTCCCTGCACTTCAGCCACACATTAGGATTGGCACACCACTGATATGTGGTGATCCACCAGTGTTCTGCCTCTACGAACAATATTTCTTATGTCTTTTAATTTGATCATAACTTCCTACCTTTGCCACCTCTCCTTGCTCCTCATCCCCTCTTTACCTGTTCCACATCCTAACACCATCTCCAGTTACTCTATCCCTTCTTATTTTCTCAGGCCCTCATGCCCACTCTGACCTTACTTCCTGCTTATCCTGATGACAGTCTACTTTGCATTGTCATCTATCCTAGAACCCCTAGTCCCCTTTTCCTGTTACTAATCTCCATCTTTTAACTTCACGCCTAGGTTACCCCTAGCGCTGCCTTCTCTGCTCCTATTTAAGAGCTGCTCTCTGGCAGTGGAAGAAAAACACAACCATGTTAAGTGGATCTACTGCAAATTTATGTTTTCTGACTTCAACTGGGTCCTCTTTATGGACTGTCATAGTCACCGAAGTATCTGATTCAAAACTTCTCTCCTTAAGGCATCTATACAACTCCTTTCTCCCCTCCACTACCCTTTCTCTTTCTTCTCCCTACTTCTGTGCTTCAAGTTACTTTAACATCATCCCACCCCCTCCTCCTTTGCTCTAGTATCAGAGGAAGAGACGGCCTTTCTGGCCAATACTAACTTCTCTCCTTTTGTCCTGGATTCCATCTGTTACTGTTATATCTAGGATTTTGCTGCATGAGCCATCCCAGCTCTCTCTCTCTCTCTCTCTCTCTCTATCTATCTATCTATCTATCTATCTCTCTCTCTCTCTCTCTTCCATCTCTTATTTTCATACACTCACTCCACTCCTAGCTCATCTCTTTCTTCAAACTACTCCTTCTTCTGACCAGCAAGTGTGCCTTCTGTAATACATTTCCATCCTTGGACCTGTTGTCCCTATTGGTGAGTCCATGATGAGTGGTCCACCATGATTGGTGAGACCATTTCTTGAGAGGTCTCAGCCATGCTCACTTCACTGTTAGCTCCACTCACTCTCAGGACTGCTTCAGCTTCTTATCAGCATCCTTACCCTTAGTCTCTCTTCCCTCCCCCCACTTTTCAGCTCTACTATACAAGCAGCACAGGGAAAATAACCAGAGATGGGAAGTGGAATGTCTGGAGGGATAGTAAGGAGGCCAATGTCACTGGATTGCTGAGTACATGAGGAAGGAGAAAGAAAAAGAGGACTGGAAAGGTAGGATGGGTTTTAAAGGTCATGTAGGGTTCAATAGTTGGAGATGTGAGACTGGAGGTGAGGTTAAGGCTAGACAAATAAATCTGAGAAATATCTGCATAGAGATGATAGCTGAATACAGGATAGCTGATGAGATCTTCAAGTGAAATAGTATAGAGGGAGAAGAAAAGAGGACCCATGAGACTGTGGGAGGCCTTTGGAGAAACCCAAAATTAATGGACACGATGGATGAAGATCCAGAAAAAGAGACAGAGGAGGAACATTAAAAAAGGAGGAGTACAGTGTCATAAAAACCAAAGTGGAAGAGATTGTCTAGGAGGAGAGGGTGTTTGACCATGTAACAGATGCAGAGAGGTCAAGAAGAATGAAAATTTAGAAAAGACTGTTAAAATAGGAGATCATTGGTAAATTTGGAAGGAGTAGTTTCAGTCAAGTGATGAGATTAGAAGCCAGACTTCAGAGTTAACAAGAGAGTGAGAGGAAATGAAGTGGGGGCATTAGTTGCAGACAGGCTTTTCCAGGAGTTTAGGCAGGAAAGGGAGAAGAAGATATAGGATTATATCTGATAGTAGGGATGGATGGATTAAGTGAAAATTTTTTGAGTATGGGGAAAACATGAGTATATTTAGAGACAGTAGGGAAGTAGCCAATAAGTAAGAAGAAATTTTTAAAAAGTTGAGAGTAGGGATGATAGAGGGTAGCATCTGCTGAAGACAGGATGGAAGGGGGTCAGTTGAGACAGTTAATAGAGATAAAGGAAGAGGAAGTGGCAGTCTCTTAATGCCTTAGTGAGGAAAAGAGAGGGAGCTAAGGGCAAATGGCCTTAATATTTTTGTGTGAAGTATGATGCCAGGTTTTCTTCTGAGTGGGCGGGGGATGGGAGATCATGGGATGTTCAAGGAGGGGTGAAAAGATTCAGAAGAGCTTCTATTGATAAATGGGAGTAGTGACCTGAGTAAGAAGGTACAGAAAGACTACCTATCTGCAGTAAAGGCCCAGTTGAGATTATATAACAAATTTATAATGCACCCAGTCAACCCAGTTCTGTCATTTTTTCCAGCTTCATTAAGTAGTACATGAGTAGGAGTCAAGGCAGCAGATTATAGGAGTAATCCAAGGCTAAGGTTTGGCAAGACAAGGTTTTTGACAGGATAAGGGGACAAGATATTCAAGAGAAGAAGAGAGTTGAATTGGTTCACAAAGGGATAAAGGTGGAGAAGGGAAGAGAATGTAGCTACTGCAGGAGTCATAACCTGAGAAAGAACTGAGAGGTCAAGAGATAGGAGGTCATAGTGAGAATAAAGAATAGATTTAGGGGTAGCAAAGCAGAGAAAGGAATGAAATGACAGCAAATTGTGATCATATAAAGGAATTTCAGACTTCATAAACATAGAAATGGTATATTTGTGGGTGATGGCAAGATGAAGGGTATTACCTTAAATATAACACAGAAGTCTGTGTGCAGTCAAGATAGGGTGCAGGAGAGGGTCATGAAAAATGAGTAAGTTAATGAACTAAAAAGGTTAGAGTATTTGACAGTCTCAATATATGAATGATGGTGATAAAAAGTCTGGAAATGAAACTAGGAAACAAGTATTCCAAGTTCCCAACATGGCCACTGAGTTGGTGGGTATGATTAAAAGTGCAAACAGTAATGGAAAAGTAGGTGAGAAAGTTGTGCCATCAGAAGGCAGTCAGGTCTCAGTGCCTGCAAGATGGAAAGAATTAGATAAAGGTTTAAGATGAAAACTCGTTTGTGGCCTATGGATCAGGCATTCCAGAGAGCACAATGAAAGGATTAGTTAGCTTTTGAATAGGATCCGAATGTATTGGCTTAAGGGTGATGAGAAGAAATGGAGGGTGAAGAACTTTGAATAACGACAACTAGGGTTTGGGGAAGTCTGACAGGGAGGGAGTATATTAGTCATTGACAAATGAGTTCAGATAGGTTATCATTGTCATAGGTTATCACACACCCTACAAAGAGTCAGTGATATCACGAGGGTGATGTCTTGACTTGCTCATGAATTTTGGATTCAAGTGAGGCAGAATTGAACAAAGCTGGCAGCCTCAGAGAGAGGATGGTCTGGAAGAGACAGCTCTTAGCTATCTATGAACAACGGAAAGCATGGTACTGACTCAAATGTGAGGGATGCACAAACCAAGAGGGTGAGCGCAGGAATCCCCAGTGAGTGGCTGGGGATGGCTAATGCCATTTCTTAAGCATTAGTTCCATCTCTGCAGCTTAGAAATATGCTGGTAAACCACTCCAGTATCTTTGCAACCCCCCCCCCCCAAATGGGGTCATGAATAGTCAGACATGACTGAAACAACCAAACATGAACATAAACATGAATATCTATTCAAAAATGAAACAAAACAAAAACAAAATTAACCCTGCTCTTCCCTCCAGCTATTATTCTGTCTTTTCTCCCTTTCATAGCCAAACTCATTGATAATACTATTTATACTTTGCCTCCATTTTCTCACTTCCTCCTCACATTTCCTTTTAAATCCCTCAAAATCTGATTTCTACACAACTGCTCCACTGAAGGATTTTTTTTTAAGATTGCCAAAGATTAGAAGAACCATGAAATAGTGGAGAGGGCACTGACTCTAAAATCAGAAGACTTGAGTTCAAATCTCACCTCTGACACGCAGAGGTTGTGACTTTGGGCAAGGCACCAACCATTTGTTAATTGCTTATTATGTGCCAGGCACTGCACTAAGTTCTGGTGATACAAGTGAACAGAGATTTCCTGCTCTCAAAAAAAAAACAAAACAAAAACTTGCATTTTAATAGGGAAAGACAATTGCAAAGGGGAGCTAAAAAAATCAGGGTTGGGTGGAGATAGAGAAGGTCCCCACTTGAGTTGCAAGATGTAAAAAACGTAAGAGCCAAAAGCATAGCTGGAAGAAGACTGAAGGATGGCCATCCTGGGCTCCTCCCCAAAATGAAGACCTTGGGAGGAGAAAGAGACAAGAATCTGAAGAATGCTCAGGGCAGAAAGGCCCCAGGGCAAAGCCCTTAGCCATCCTGAAACTCAGTTTTCTCATCTGTTAAATAAGGAGTTGGAATCAATGTCCTCTGAGGTCCCATCCAGTTTTAAATCTGTAATCTTATGATCTCTATGGTTTAATCTGGTGGCCTTTTCTCAGTCATCCTACTTTTCTTGTATTGTTTTCTGAATTGTTTTCTGAGGTGTTTTATATCATGTTCCTCTAGGAGATCTATGGTCCTTAAATTGTTTTTTGATATCCTGTCCTCAAGATCAATCGCTGTTGCTTGTAGAGATCATATGTTCTTTCAGCATTGTTACCTTTTCTTCTCTTCATCCAGATTGTCCTTTACTTCAGTATAGGGCAGCTAGATGGTGCAGTGGATAGAGCACCAGTGCAGGAGTCAAGAGGACCTGAGTTCAAATCTCATCTCAGACACTTGACACTCCCTAGCTGCGTGACTTTGGGTAAGTTACCTAACCCCAACTGCCTCATGCTGGGTCATCTCCAGTCATCCTGATGAATATCTGATCACTAGATTCAGATGGCTCTGGAGGAGAAGTGAGGCTGGTGACCTGCATAGCCCTCCCTCACTCAAAACAAAGTTAAGTGCAAGTCACGTATCATTTCTCTGATGGCATGGTCTTCTTCAGCAACGAAGGATGAACACATACTTTAGTATATTTATATCCCATCTGTTGATCTCTCTTTCCCTTCTTTGGAGAGACTTGGCACAATAAATTAAACTTTTTTCTATTTTGCTGATTTTTTTTCTGTTGTGCAGGCCATACATTTTGATATTTATTTCTTCCTAATTTCTTATAGTTTTCATTGTTTTTTCTTTTGAACAATTCTGGAACATTCTTTTGAGGCTCCATGTTCTCTTGGGCAGTTAGGTGGTATAGCAGATAAAGCACTGGGATAGGCATCAGGGAGACTCATCTTCCAAAATTCAAAGCCAGCCTCAGACACTTATTAGCTGTGTAATCCTACTTAATCCTATTTGCCTCAGTTTCTCATCTATAGAATGAGCTGGAGAAGGAAATGGTAAACCACTCCAGTATCTTTGCCAAGAAAATTCCAAATATGGTCACAAAGAGTCAGACGCAACTGAAATAACTCAACAACAAAGCTCTCTTGGAATTTCACAAGACTCTATTTTTCATCAGGCATTGGTTCAATTTTGTTTAGAAAAGTTTGCAAGCTTTTTGAGGTTTTACTACCCATTATTCCTTCTCATTCTAATAATTTCATTGTTGATTTTTTTTCTGTTTGTGCTCCAGGTTTTTTATTGAATTTTCTTCCTCTTGAAATTTTTGGTGGCTTTGGCCTTTTTTCCCCTTGTAGTCTCTTGTCCTACACTTTCTGCCTTCTCTCCCTTTGATGGTGGGACTGCTCACAAGACTAAACTTCAACACTGTTTTAGCCTCTTCCATTACTGAGGATTTACTTTCTGCCAGCTTTGGTCCCTGTCCTAAGTAGCTTGTGGAGAACAGGACTGACTCCAAGTGGATTTAAATCTCCTTTCCTTCAAGGTGAATGTAGCCACACACACAAGACTTCCTGCCCCAGTCCCATTTCTAGCTCCTATCTTCTCCTCTTGGTGGGCTGAATCAGCATCTGTTACTTTCATAGAGTGGGGGAGGGCATTTTGGGCAGAATCTCTACCTCACTGGAGTTCACACACACACACACACACACACACACACACACACACACACACACACACACACACTTCATACTCCAACTGAGCAGATTCAATTTCTCCTGCTCATTATAATGGAGTGAGGAATGCTGACAGTCTCTGCAGCAAAAGAAAAATCTCTGTATCTGTATGGTCCCAAAGCCTATGGATTAGTTCATCTGACCTGCCAGAGCATGGAGATTGGTCAAGGAAGGATACTGAGAGGCACATTAAGGATCTGAAAGTGCTCATTCATAAGGCTATTACTTCATTGAGCTTCTTGTTTTCTTGCCTTGTGGATTCACCTGTAATTGTTCTACTCCAGGCACATGATTATTCTTTTTTGGTTTCTTAAGAGTTAGTGGGGACTGAAAAAAAGATCTAGTCCTCCATTTTGTTGGTAATGTGACCCAGAAATCTCAATTTTTTTTCTTCACTTCTCTGCAGCATTTACCCTTTCTGTATATTCTCTCCTCCTCATGCTTACATGATATTGTTCTCATAATTCTATCTCTCTACTCCTCAGCTTTCTTTTCAGGATTATTATCCATGTCTTATCTCCATGTGTGCAAACACCTTAAGACTCATTCCTGGGCTCTCTTTTCTCCACACTCCTTTGGTGATCTCATCTGCTCTCATGGATTCCACTATTATTTGAAAGTAGATGCCTGGATTGAGTCAAGAGGTGATGGATTTCCCCTCCTTAAACATCGTCAAGCAAAAATAAGATGAATACTACATTGTCAGGTACATTGTAGTGTGGACTCCTTTGTTGTATGGGTTGACCTAGAGGGCCACCCAGTTTCTTTCCAGCTCTCAATTCTGTGATTCTGTGATTCTGAAATCTAAATATTCAGTTCTCATCTCTCTCCTGAGATAAGGTGCCTTATTTCCAACTACCTACTTAATAGCTCTACTTGAATCTCATAAGGCATCTCAAAATTAGCATTTCTAAAATTAAATTCATTTTTTCCTTTTTAAACATATCTTTCCTCCTTATTTCTGCTGAAGCATTATCATTCTTCCAGTCACCTAGGTTCTCAACCTAGAAATTGTTTTGTACTCTCATTCATTCCCCCATATTCAATAATTACCAAAGTTTTATTGATTCTACATATACAACATCTTGGGCATCCTTCTCTCCATTCACACAATAATCACTCTAATGCAGATCCTCCTCTCCTCCTTCAATAGCCTCCTATTTGGTCTCCCCCACCCCCAGTCCACCTGTTGCAGTTTCAGGTTTGCTATGGGGAGCATCTTGAAAGAATTCACAGATTAAGACCACTCTAATCCAAGTATAGGTATTTATTGGGAATGATGCCTCCAATGGGCTGAGTTCCAAGAGGAATCTGCAATTTAGTAAGACAAGACAGGCAAATTTATAGTGTAATGATGCTGATTATACAACAGAAATTATGAATAAAATAATGAATAAAAAGGCAGGAGGGATTTGTTAAGGGATTAGGTAATGGGGGGGGGGATCCCAGCCTCAGTGGAACTGTGTGTGTGATCAGACACAATGCATACAGAAAAAACCATTTAGGGGGACTTTTATATATGAAAATATTGTAATAAGCCTCTCTACATCATAAGTTCACTTAAAGAATGGCTTTTACTATTACTGCACAGGTGCCTACTTAGGGAAAGTCCCTTCTATTGTTTTAGGGTCCATATTCCTGTTTGGGCATCTTGGTAGTGCTGCTTTCTGATTGGCTCACTATTGTGGTCCTGAGACTATATGGATGTGGTTGTGGTTCAGTGCATGGACACACCTGCTGTTTCTGTAGGAAATATGAGGAATGGGTTTGCAGGCAGTGGCCAACTAGAGGCAGGAGCTGGGGTCCTATCACATGGACATGCCTGCTGTTCTAGCAAAGCATGAGTTTATGGACATACTTGTTGTTCTGGTGAGGCAGCAAGGCACAAAAGAGAAAGTTAGGACATTGGGGGATTAGTTAGGATATTGCCCAGTGTCTAGATAGGGGCAGTGGGCCTGCTGTTCAGTGGGGTCTGTGACTGAGTGTGGGTGCCTAGGGTATGGTTAAAGCCAAATTATGTGGTTAAATCAGGACAAGCCTGCTGCTCAGTGGGGCCCATAAGGAAGTTAGAATATTGGGGTTGGGGGCAGTTTTATATTCCATCACACCTGCCATACAGTTACCAAATTGATATTCCTAAAGTCCAGGTCTGATCCTGTCAGTTCCTCACTCCAGAAACTCCAGTGCTTTTCCCTTTACTCTAGCTTAAAGCCAGATGTTGAAGAGTCTTAAATGTCAAATAGTTTTTATTTTAGCCTACTTTTATAGGATGATTATATATCCCCGTCCCCTGCCCCCCTCACTCTACACTTCAGCCACTTGCCATTCAGGTTCATATCTCAGCTCTGTGCTTTACAACCCTTCACCTCTGATACTTGGAACCCACTGGGCCTCATAAAGGCTCAGCTCAATGTATCTCCTGACTCCTCCAGGTGATAGCACCTTACCTTTAAATTTGTATTAATTTTGTACTTGCTTACCTGTGTCCAAATTGTTTTATTCCTCTAGAAAATAAGTTCCTTGAGGGCGGGAATTGTTTCATTTTTTATCTTCGTTACCCTGGTGCTTAGTGCAGTCTCAGACACATAGTAAGAAGGTACTTTTAAGAAGTATTTGTTGAATTGACCTTAGCATAAAAAGATCCATCTCTGCTATATTTTTAAATGCATTTCAGGATTAAGTGAAGTGTTTTACAGAGGATGACAGAAGTTCTAAACTGGTCATGCTTAGCCCTTGCAAAAGACGTTTTGTTCTAAGTGTTATGCTGTCTTAAGTAGAATATTTGGTCCAGGAGATTACCAGTTTTCTGGAGGGGCATATTCCATTCTTACTATCTAACTGGGGGATTCATTTGCCGGTAGAGACTCTGAAACTGGGAATGGAAACACAAAGGATAATTTCAGTCTGGGCAATTTCCCTTTACTTTCCCAACCCCTGTGAAAGTGTAGACAAGAACCATGTGCACAATAGATCACCAAAAGAGCTCCCATTAAGTAAATGAGTAGATTTTTTTCTTGATAATTTTTTTAATCCCATAAGACTTTTGAAAGTATTGTTTGTGGTAAATCAAGTAATAACTTTAATTCTCTGACAGTTATACAATAGTTTTCTTATTTTTATGCTGATATTTAGACGAACTAAAATTTTGTACACTAAAATTCATAAAATGGCATTTGGAAGCTTATACCTCAACACTAAAAGTTAAGTTGATCTTAACTTTTTGTCAAAAGTACACCTACACATGGCCAGTGTAGGAACTTTACAGCTGAATTAGGTAGCTATGCATTGAAAGTTTTATGTTTTTTAATTTTTTTTCTCTTTTTGTTTGCTCATTGGGGGATAAGGAGAGGGTAATACAAGGGACAGATTAATTTAAAAAAATTTTCAAAAGGATATTTATGCTATCTTATGCCATATTTGTCACAATAAAATTTACTGCTATGGAGTGGCGTTGTCCTGAATTAAAATTCAGGCACTGAGCCACTCTGCCGAAGAGGAATGGCAAAAATGCAGCGCATCATCTTGCTAAGTAGATTTTTTTTGAAAAAAACAGTATTTCAACGTACTGCTCTAATGGGGTAAGTCTGCTACTGGTATTCCTATCAATGGGAATGGGAAGGAATGGAAAGTATTTATTGAAAAAATAATGTGCACAAGATTTAAAGTGAACATCATTTATATTTTTAAATAATTGAATTGCTCAGGCATGTATGCTGTGTATTTTTTTAAAAAATATATCTAAGTAGTGGCCATGAAAAGTAAAAACTAATTGCATTGGTTCTGTGAATAAGATAAATATTGATTGATTTTTCCCATTCTTGTTACACATATCCAACCTGACGTTTATTTTTATTTAGTTATTCTAGGCCTCTGTGATTTTGGCCAGCAGATTAAGAAATGTCACAAAATTAGTTAAGAAAATAATTTTATAGCAGCTCCTCCAAATCTGCTCTTTTGGAGATTCAAATATATCAAAGGCACATAGTTATGTACAGATTTTAAGTGTAAAGACACTCAGTATTTGTGAAACTCTGACTAGGGTTTTGAAAATATCTCCAAAGTCATTATAAAATAAAGTGGATATTTTAAAAAAAAATGGACTTTTTTTCTAAATCCAGTACTTTTGACTAATGGTTAATGGGAACAAGATCTCTTTGGTCAGTACTGATAAACCCTAGAATGACTTTTGAATGCCTCACTAGAGAGGGAGGTGATACTTTTCATATACCTTACAAGTAAGCTGTGAGAAGAGAAAGTAAGCCAAAACACTTTGATACCTTTGAAAGGACCGTGACATTTTTATATACAGTAAATATAAGCTATCTAGCATTGGTAGTGTTACTCCTAAACACAATTAATGTATTCTGAGACTGCAGCAGACAAGTATGATACCTGTGCCACAAGTTACCTGGCTACATCAGTAGCTCATAATTCACGTCGTTTAAGGCCAGAATGGTCATCATCTTGAAGATTTGTTTATGTAGCCTCTTTGTTCAAACTTCAATCAAAGGTCTGATCTTGGACTTTCAGATGTGTACTTGGGTGCCAACTTTTTAATGAGATCCACTAAGTCTGCTTTTTCTATGCATGCCTTGCACTCTTCTCCCCAACTGTTGAGAATCTTTTTCAGCTCAGCTACTCTCATCTTCGACAGATCCACTGATTCTAAGTCCAATTTCTTTTCTGGAAAATTAAAAAAAAAATCAAAAGATAAAACCCTTTGAGGCAAAGTTTATCTTTTATTACTTTGCTTAATTTAAGAGCATGGAGGGGGGCACTGAGGAAAGTTCTAATTCTTAGAAAAATAAGAGAGAAGACTAAAGGAAATATATCCAAAACGACTGTAATAACCTATATTCAGTCTCTCAGCTATATTCAGTCACTGACCCTCAGTACATGCACTGAACTACACTAAATTCTGGGGATACTAAGAGGAAACCAGATATGGTTCCTTCTATCAAGAAGTTTACACTGTAGTAAGGGGATAAGACATATATAAAAAGTGTTGTACTTAACACAGTAGCTGGTATTCAGTAGGCACTTAATAAATGTTTATTCACCAAGTGATTCACAAATAACTGTAACAAGACAGTAATTGTTAAGTATGTAGGATGAGTCAAACACTACCTTGACCTCAAAGTTTTCCACTTTTTCTAGTCTCCTAAGTCTTCAGTCCTGGCTCTCATCACTCTATTCTAGCTTCTGGGCAGTCACCAAATGTCATAAAAATCAAACTGATATCACCCACTCTAAATTTCTGGCATATAACTTTACTTCTGTGAAGCAATTCTTGTACTTCATCTGTGTGTGTATGTGTGTGTGTTTTTGTCCTTCGTTGCCAAAAACCATGCCATCAGAGAAATGATGACATGACTTGCACTTAACTTTGTTTTGAGTGAGGGAGGGCTGTGCAGGTCACCAGCCTCACTTCTCCTCCAGAGCCATCTGAATCCAGTGACCAGATATTCATCAGTATGACTACAGATGACCCAGGATGAGGCAATCGGGGTTAAGTGACTTGTCCAAGGTCACACAGCTGGTGAGTGTCAAGCATCTGAGGTGAGATTTGAACTCAGGTCCCCCTGACTCCTGCATTGGTGCTCTATCTACTGTACCACCTAGTTGCCCATCCTTGTACTTACTTCATAGTTACAAATGCAATATTGATTTTCTGAACCCAAATATAAAATAAAATAAAATTTCATCATATGTAACTCATCCCAACATTTTAGGTTGTCAAAATCTTTCTGGACCTTGACAGTCATCCAATGTTAGTGATCACTACCAGGTTTGTGCATTTGAAATTTTGATAAGCATGCTATTTATGTTTTACATAAGACCCTGATAAATACACAGATCAAACCCTGATCTCTTGAGATTGCCCCTGGAAACATCTTTTCCAAGTCAACATCAAGCTATTAATGAATACTTTTGAGCATACATTTAACCAGTTCCAAATCCATCTAAGTGCACTATCATCTGGGCTACATCTGACTTTTCCACAAGAATAGCATGAAATACTCTATTAAGCACTTTCCTTTTTTGAAAATTAAGACATTTGCCCTTCTCAAATCCAGAGGTTCATGATCTTGAAACACCACTTACAGAGGTTCTCCCTAACACGAAAGATTTGGTTGCTAGAGCAAAAAACATAGGAACATTGTTGGGGGAGAAGCACAGGAAGTGACCACTCTATATTAAAATGTGTGATACAGAAGAAAGCTGAGCATAGTGTTACATACACCCCAGATTTGGGGAGAACAGATTTCAAAGGGTTCAAGGGTCAAAGTAGACTTTTTGCATTGGATTTCTAGTTCCTCTTACTTTTTACTTGAACTTTATAAATTTCCATGTAAACATTAGGGCTAGGGGTTTTACTACTGGCTCCTTTCTTGGATTTTAGGGCAGTGAGGTAGCACATTGAATAGCGCACTGGACCTGGAACCAGGAAGACCTGAATTCCAATTCACCCTGACATCCTTACTAGCTGTGTGATCCCAGGTAAGTCAATTAATCTGTTTGCCTCCATTTGCCTAGCTATATAATAGGGATAATAATAGCACCTACCGCCCCCGTTCTTGGGAGAATCAAATGAGAGAATGATCATAAAGCACTTAGAATGTCTGGCACATAGTAAGTGCTACATAACGTTAGCTATTTTTGACTATTATTATTTTGCTTCCTAGTAATTTCCAGGTGACTTTACTACTCTTCTTTCTATATTATAGCTTCTCTTTATGGCAGCTATCTTAGTGGAGATACGTAGGGCATTTTCTCCCTACCTCATCCTTTTTCAATGAAAGCCACTTTGATTAGATTTTTATGACACCAGAAAAAAAAATCTTGCTAGTCTTTGTCTGGTGTCCTTCATCCCTGGCCAGGAACCTATCATCTCTATATTTTAAGCTCTGGTCCTGAAATTCAAACACCATCTCTTAGTTATTCCTTCACTTCCCAAATCAGTCTTTCTTTTTTTTCATATACTTTGCCTTCAGCGGGAATCCTGTTCAATTTATTGCTCAAGACTTTGTAATCTTTGGCAATGCTTTCTCGGTATCTTCTGACAATATCATTTGTACCTATGTTAATCATGAGAGGGTGGTAATTTTCATTTGGTTTGGACAAGCCTTGGGAGGTTCTCTGTCAAGTCTTGGCTACGTTCCATGGTAAGACAACAGACTATTGTTTTTATCGGGTTGACAAACAGCTGGCTCAGTACCCCTAAACAGGTGACCACTACTAGTAATTCAGTGCCTTAGTCATCACTATAACATATTCCTTCGTTGGCTTCAGGCATACAGGGAAACCTACTCCTTCATTTATCTCTTAAGGAAAAAGAATGAACCATCATCCATTTACATCATTTGTTTTATGTATTTCTTTAGCTTATAGTAAGAATGCCAAGGTAGATGTAAGACAGTCCTTTTAATAATAGGTCCACTATCACTGGGGGATCATTGAACAAAGAGCTCACATTTAGAGCACCAAAAATTAAATTACTATTTGGAAAAAAGTCTAATATCTTGGATTCATAGACTCTTCTCTATTCTTTCTTGTTACCTTATCACTGTCATTTCAGACTGAGGGCCATTTATATTTTTTATCAGTTTCATGGGCCATCTAGTCCTCCCAAAATAAAAAAAAGAACATTAAAAACAGAGACATAAAGTGTTTACCAATTTTAATAAATATAAGTTGGAAGCTAAACAGAGTTGGACTGGAATGATTAACGACCAGAAAGAAATTTATTCAAAAAGGCACCTTACTTCCCTTTCTTCTTCAAAAGGTGCTTAATTTAGAGGGCTTCCCTACCTCTTTTACAAAAAAGTGCTGTGCTGATTGTCCCAACTAAGTGATACTTTCATAACCTATGGACTAGCAAACTCTATGACTATTACATTTCCTCATTTGCTGGCTAGCCTAATAGTAAAACTTTTCAGAGCTTAAACCAACAACTGATAACTCACCCAGCTCTGTTCGACATCAGTTTTCCTGCCAACAGTGGGCATTAAGAAAGAATGTAAAAAAGTGGGCAAATCAAGATAAGTAGTTTCAGGAGGAAGACAAATTTGCATTAATTAACTGCTTTCCTGGCACTCTGCACGTGTGTGTGTGTGTGTGTATGTGTTTGTGTGTGTGTGTGTGTTTGTGAGTATCCACACGCAAGCTTTGGCATTTGACATTAAGAAAAAAGAGAGGAAAGACTGCTAAGAGTAGCTAATCCCTATCTGAACAGGCTTATACAGGTACCAAGCTAATTTCTCTGCTTCCCCAGGGGCTTCTTTAGTAGGCAGTCATTTCTCCTCATTAATAAGAGGCCATTTGATATTGTTTTGCTTGTGTAAGGGTTTTGCCTTACTTCACTGAAGTTAAAACCATTAACGTTATAAACCTAATTCAAAATAACAGTTTATAATCAGCAGCCTAAGAGTCAGAGGTATCATTAGGCAAAACTGTGAAGTAGGCAGATTATCATTGGTACTTCCCACCTTACTTTTCTGTACTCCACACATCTTTCACAGACCCTCCACTCATGCTGTCCCTGATTATCTAGGACTCTTTTACTGATACTTGCCTTTCTCAGGAAATATCCAGTGTCACAGACATTTCTACCTTCTTCCCTGTTAAAATTTGTTCTCAGAAACGTGTCTGCATCTTAAGAGTTGAAGAGAGTCTTAGAGTTCACATATAGCTCATTTCACAAAAAAAAGAAAACTGAACTTCAGAGAGGTAGAAAATATTTGTCCAAAGTCAGATATGCATGCTTGGCGACCCAGGTTTTCTCACTCCTTGTATAAGAGACTTTCTATTATAAAACCATCTCATTCTCCAAAACCAAAAAGAGTAAACAATAACTTTTAAGGATTCCACATACTTAGAATACATTGGGTACTGAAAAGCTTAAAATCTTATTAAGTAATTCACCTTCCTACCTAGCACAATATCTTACACATAATAGATGTTTTATAATTATTTGTTGAATTGAAACAAATTGTTAGTGATTGATAATAATTAATATGTTCACTTTTTAAATGCTTCCATGTTAACAGAAAACGATATCTTAGTGGTTAAAAAATGGTTAATATAATATTAACAATATCTTATGGCTAAGAAAAAAATAGTTCTGTGAAGTTTGGATTCAGTCAAAGGGCCACACTTGAGGACCTAGAAGGCCACATGTGACCTGAAGGCTGCAGGTTCCCCATCCCTGTCTTAACCTATACGAATTAAATTGTAATGGAAGCCTTTCAACAATTAAACCCATGCTAGGAAGATACATCTGAATGAAGGAAAGTTCCTAGAACAACAAATTACATCTTATTGAACTACCCACACTTCTCCGTGCTAAAAGTTTTAATCCACTGAACAATAACAGATGTACTTTGTAGCCTGACGTGTCAAATGTCTTCTGTCACAACTTGTTCTTTGTTTCTCTAGCTAAATGTGACTTTTGCCTGAAGTGAAAGTTGGTTTTAGTTAAATAACCGGATCCCTACAAACCTAACTCTAGTAAATTACCTGAGTTTCACGTGGAAGGAAGGCTTTTTTCTCTTTTATGTCTTGAAGACTACATGTATTCATAAACTCTTTGAGGACAAAGGTTACTTCACTTTTATCTTTGTATCCCTAGTAGGAGACAGCACCTGACATGGAGAAGTTGCTTACTGATGGACTAAATAGGCATAATTTTGTTCCACTTCAGTTTTAACAAATTTCAATAAAGATTTATTAAGTGCCTAAGATGTGTAGAAGGATACAAAGATGAAAGGAGACAGTCCCCATGCTCACAAAATTTGAAATCAAGTAGGGAGAGATGAGACATACACAAATAGCTATAAAAACATAAATTGATGCATGGTAAATTCAAAGAGAGACTGGGAGAATTAGGGTTTCATTAAAGAAATGGCACCCATAAAAGTGGATAAGAAATTTCAATTGGCAGAGGGCTTTCCAAGTGTGGGGAACAAACATGGAAAAATGCCAATTAGAATAAGGTTTGGCAGTACCATAACACATGTGGCCAGGACCAGTATAAAATAAAAGTAGAAAGGTTTGGTAGTCCCAGATTGTGAAGGGAGGAGTATTAAGCAAAGCAATTTACATTTTAAGAATTCAAATAGTAGTCAATAGGGAATCACTGAAAAGTTTTAAGCAAAGCAGTGACATGACCAGATCTATGCATAAGAAAGATGTCTTCATGGAGAAAGTGTCATTTGAATAAGATTCAAAGGGTGAGCTGGAACTAGATATGCTCCTTGAGGAGAAAAGGCTTTATCTCCAGGCAACAGAGGATGCTGACATAATATACATTTTATTCTAGTTATACCGTATTTAAGCTCGCAGATCTGACTGTCTATCCTCTTCAGTTTCTCACAAATCTTTATTGCTGGTACATGGGCACTCATGGGGCGAGTGACTTCACTGAGGATCTTTGTGGCTGCATCGTTTGTTGCTCCAAGATAATAGCACTGAAAAAAAAGTCAACCCAGAACCTTTACAATGTTAAACAAAATGAAAATTAAAATAACATAGTAGCTCAAAGATTATCTCTAGAGAAGAGAATGGAAATAACCGGGTCCTTACAGTCCAAATTTAAATGTTTAACTCTTATGATCAAAGACATCAGAAAGATAAATTATGTGATGGCTGTGACCATTTCTATTATAAACTATCTTGTTTCAGGAATCTACCATATATAGCATTCTAGGTAAAAATATAAAAGTCAAGGAGAGATTTAAATAATAAAATAAATAATAAAAATGTTTAAAGGGATGGCAGTTCCATATTTTCACATGTAAGTGGTAAAAACACTACAAAGCAAATTCAAAGGAAGTGTTCTCTTAAGGAATTTAATATCTAAAATGGTTCTCAGTGATACAGGAGAAGATATAAAATGTTTTGCTATTGTTGTCTAGACCTATGATCTCATCTATATGGGAAACGAGTCATATGGAAACTTCCCCTATCAGTGCAAATCACCACCTTGTCTGTAACTTAAAGTCTTAGAAAGTTGCCTTGGGACGCTAAGAGATTAATGGACTTGCCTAAGGTTTCTTGGATAGTATGTGTGAGAGGCAGGTCATGAACCCATGTCTTCCTTACTCTAAGGTCTATCTTCTATCCAGTGCAACCTGCTTCCTTTATTTAGGAAAGGAAATACAATAATATATACATATATGTGTACATACATATACATATATATACATATACACACATATAGCAAAAATATGTAGACAGCTACGCAAACATAATTTTTAAAAAATGTAAATACGATGTAATTATGAATAGTAATGTAAGATGTTTGGATTTTGTAAAGATAACTTCAGCTAAAAAAAGGAAGCAAAGCCTATAATTTTGTTTCCATAATGACTAGGATGTTCCAAGGGAAAACAATCTAAGCCAGACCACTATCTAGGGATCTTCTGATCTAAAATTAGACAAATCAGAAGACTGAGAGATTAATTTTTTGATCAGTGCGTAAGAGGTATTTCGAGCAATAGGTAACCTGGGAAGAAAGCCTCCTAATCTCAAACAGGCATCTAGTATAGCTAGTGTTGTCCTTTATGATACCAACATTCCCATTGATCAATGTGAAAAAGATGTGCATCTAGCTCTAAGACACACCTGAAGAAAGTAAACTAAAGACTGGAAGTCCTCCATCAGATCTTAGCATATCAAGAGAAGACTGCCACCCAACCTTAGCACACTGAGAAAGATAGCCTTCTCTAGAGAAGGGGGATTCATGAGGAGCCCTGATACTGAAGACAGCTTTCAAGTAAGTTGGTTCAACAAAAGCTCTCAAGCTATTCTGGGCACCAAGGCCTGTGTCCTTATCAGCTCCTTCATCTTTCTGGGCCTGAATCTTCCTTTGTAAAAGGAAGTCCTGCAGTCTTATGACCTCTTCAATGTTCTTCCTTCTACATTCTACTTTTCTCCCTCAGTTTACTTTGGGAACAGGTAATGAAGATGAGGATGATGCAGATTTTGTGCAATACTCCAACCAGAGCCAGAGAGTAGAAGGAAGGTTGGGTCAGAGGTCTTGGACAAATAAAACCTTCCTAAACACCTGGCCTCCCTCTGATTTATCCCTGGGATGTATAGCCAGAATTCTTACAAATTTGCTGAAATTTCATAAGCCCAACCCCAAGTAAATATCTCACAACCTTCAGTTAGAAAAAATGTTAGCTGAAGGGCAGAACATATATATCACTAGGCATAAAACTCTACTAAATGGCTTATAAAAGTGGTTCATGATCTGTGAATCAAGGACTCTCATGGGTTCACATGGAGTTGCTGCAGATAGCATATGAATTCATAACCACATTAAACATTGTCATTTTAATCTTTATTCAACTCCAAAAAACATGAAGCATGACTTAATAGGATAAAAAAATCCTGTTGGATGAATAAAGGTCTCTCAGATACATGTATCACCTTCTTAAATATATGTAGATATTGCTGTGGTTCATAAAATACAAGTTAATTTAAAAATCACTGCTTGAATCACTAATTGAAGTCTTTTTTGTCATTTATATATTCTTAGTCAATAATTAAACATTATATAAATAAATACAATTAAACCACGAGAAGGGGATCCCTGAATTATTTTCAATTAAAAAGAGATATTCATACTCAAAATATTTGGGCAACGGTTGACTTTAGTTTAACTGTTTAGAAAGCAAAACTAAACTGACTCCTAAGTAATTGTAAATATGATTTGTTCCATTTTGTTCAAAGGTCAGTTTAGAATTTTTCTTCAAACTGGATATATTTGAGACAAGCATGTAGCTCAGATGACAATAGAAGGCCATCATGAGAAATGACAAAATTAGCAGTCATCTGCATGCAAAAATAAGTGAAAATGAAAGGTGAAAAATTACCATACCAGACGATTTTCTTTTCCTTTGGAATCTAAACAAATGCTGATTAATTCATTTTCTATGGTTTCCTGGGAAAAGTCAACACCTTTGGCTATTAAGGAGCTGTAGAATCTTTCCAGAAATTCTTTACATACTAGGAAGAAGAAAGAAATTATATTTGTATGCACTACAAAAAAACACACACTTGCACATATTCTGTAGAAGACAAATCACCATAAGGGATATCATCACTGGTCTTTGCTAAAAGCATGGATTGAGGTCCTGTCAAAATTGCTTTCAGGCATCTAGCTGGAAACTTGGCAGATTACTCTTTGAACCTATGGTCTGCTGAAAAGCAGGAAGGTTTCTCAAGGAAAGTCCTGACTTTAAGAAAAAAAAAATGCTGATAGGTTGGAAAGGTGGTCTGGACCTAAAAAGATGAAATTTCACAGGGATAAATATAAAGTCATAAATTTGGGTTAAAAAAAAACTACACAAGTATAGGAAGGGAGAGATGTTGCTAAAAAGCAATATGTGAAAAAAAGATCTAAAGAGTTTTAGAAAACGTAACTCAATATGTGTCAAAGTGTAAAATAGCCAAAAATCCTAATATCATAATAAGCTACATTAATGGAAGCACAGTGTCTCCTTGGTAAAAGTGACAGTCCCTTTGTACTAGGTCCTAGTCAGATCACATCTGGAATACTTTGTCTAGTTTTTAGGAGTCAGGTTTTAGAACAAATAGGATATAGTGCTTTTAAAGCATGAATAAGTTAGGAAGGTGACTCAAAACCATGCCATATGTGGATTGGTTAAAGGAACTCGGGATATTTAGCCAGAAGAAGGAAATATTTAAGTGGAATGTGATAATTACCTTAAAATTTGAAGGATTACCATGCAGAAAAGGCTTGACCCCAGAGGTTCAAATAAAGATCAATGGATGGAAATGACAGAAAGACAGCTTTCAAATTAATATAAGAAAAAGTTTCCTAAAAATTAGAGCTACCCAAAAGGGAATAGTCCAGAAGAAATTTATGGGAATTTAAACAATCAAACCTTATCATGTACTTAAACTATCTGTTACCAAGAACTTCAGGGTCTGTCATCATTTATCCATATGAAGGAAATGAGAAGCCAGCATGGATAGACTACCTTACCAGACAGGATTCATGTTTGGGTAGGGGTAGGTGACTGCTGAGATCCCTTTCAACAATGACATTCTGTGATTCAGAATGAAATAATGATATCTAAACTAGGAATTCTTTTCCATTCCTAATTAAGAAATATTTTGAAGCACCAACTATAAAGCAAAGTACTGTGCGAGATGAAAAGTAGAGAAAAAAGTTTAGGTAAAATATAGTCCTTGACCTTATGGAATTTACAGAATTGTGTGAGGATCCAGCAAATGCACAATCTTAACTTTTTGAAGGATCTGTAATTTGACCAGTGAGGATAATCCCATCATAACTCAGTAGATGGTCTTCAAACTATTTAGGGTCAATCTAGTGATTATCGTTTCCAAATTTAGCTGCACCAATCCTCAGAAAGCACAGTCATTCTTGACCCATAATCTAAGTCCTTCCAATTTAGAAGGCCCATTATAGCCGATGCTTTGCTCTCATAGCCTTTGAGAACCCAAGGTAGCTTTTACCCAGTCATGAAGCATCAGAAAATTATATCTTAATTCCAAAAAATATCTGCAATTCTTGTACCCAAGGCCACTGGATAAAGTGGATAACTGTGGCATTGGTAGCAATAGACTAACTGCTCCACGTAACTTCCTCAAATGAAGAGTCAACAGGTATGAAAGAATCAAAATAGAAATCAGTCTTGGAAATTTAAAAATTCTAATGGTAGCTCTAGTCTTGGAAATTCAGGACACAAAAATTGGCTAACTCAAAAATCCTTCTCCACTAAGAGGTGTGAACAGTAGCCACAATTCAAGTTACTTCTGTTTTCAGTTCTGATTCCTCATAAATTATTTTTAAGTGTGCCTTAGGTTTTACATCTGTAAAACAGGCAATATATCATGGTTGATCATCTTCTTCACAGATACTCTTCCTATTCCTTTTTATCTCCTTTCTTTGTGCTTTTGTACATATATGTCAATTAGGCTGAATTATAGAGCATGTAAATGGGAAAAGATTGGAAAGGCAGTGAGGTTCCAAAGGGTTTTAAGTACCAGAGAAGCAACACTTGGGAAATTAGAATTGTGGATCATAATTTTCCATTTCTAAAATCTAAAACCTCCCCAACTCCATGGAGGTTGCCTTGGGACATCAAATATTACACCAACAGAACATAACCTTCTACAAGTTTGACTAAGTTGCAAAGGCTTAAAGAATTGCCTTGTCAACATAATGTTTCTGCTGTCCAAGAACCAACCTATCTTTGTACAAAGAAGCTCATAATCAAACCTTTGTTCACTAGAAAACTAACTCCTTCCTCATGGAGAACCTTGAAACAGAAAAGATAAAAAAATGTCCTTCTATCCTGTGTAGCCTCTTTGTGCTTCTACATGGTGGTGGTAGAGGGGCAGAGATGCTTAGAGGGCACTAAGTAAGAATTATAGTTTTTAGGGCATCACAAATATTAATTTAACTTGTTGTATGTGAAACTTTTACAAACAAGTTGATTCAGCACTAGAGAAAGTGAAACTCATCTTGCTACATTCTTATTGTAAATGATAAAAGTTGCAGTGAAATGCGCTGATGGTGACAATGGAGTTGGTTTCATGGTGCACCCAGAGAAAGCAGTAAAAATCCAAGTGGTTACTTCATCTTTCAGTTGTTCATAAGCAGGCCACAGTGAAAACAGCTGCAGTTTATGGACCAACATGCATTGCAGCCTATGAAAAACCTGATAAAATCCTCCACATCTAGTCAACACATAACTTGACACACAATGAAGCCATCTAGTTCAACTCCTTTATTAAATCTCGTTCAATTCAACAAGCATTTTTGAAGTATCTGCACTGTGCCAGATATTGTGCTAGACACTTGGGATTCAAACACAAAAAGGAAAATAGTCCCCAGTCTTAAGGACCATGCAGTCTGAAAAGGGAGACAACATGTATATCTCTAGGTATAAACAAAATCTATTAAAAAAATAAATACAAAGTGATTCGAGGGAAAGGCATTATTAGCAAGAGGTAGGGGAGATGACGAGATCAGGAAAGGTTTAAAAGAAGGCAACACTAGAGCTGAACTTTGAAGGAAAGATAGGGATTCTGGAAACTGGAGGTAAGGAAGGAATACATTGCAGGCATGGGAGGACAGCCTATTCTGAGGCATAGAACAGGGAGAGGAACCTTAATCTGTGAGGCCTGTTGGACTGGACTATGCGGAGGGGGAAAACGTATAACAAGGGTAGAAAGATTAGTTGAAAGCATGTTATGAAGATCTTTAAATGTTAAACAAAGGAGTTCATATTTGATTCCAAATAATAAGGAACCACTGGAAATTTATTAAGGAGTGTGACATGGTCAGACTTGTGTTTAAGAAAACAATTTTGGTAGCTTTGCTTAATTAGGTCTCTTTCTAAGCTTTCTGAAAACTTTGTTTTTAATCGCTCTATGTTCCTAATTGCTTGTAAGGTAATACCTGCTACCATCCTATTCCCTAAGATTGCACTCCAAACTGGTACTACGCTATCTCTGTGCCTGGCAAGGAGATCGAGTATTTAAAGGTTTTTAGGCTTCTCTGGTTTTTTTGTTGTAGTGATTAATTTAATTTAAATTTTAAGTTCTTTAAGAAATAGTAATAGTCTGTGTCAACGTCTGTCATTTTTTCCATTTCCCAGGAGGCCTCGATTGTCTACTAAATATTATCTTCTTTTTATTCTTTCTTCTAGTTTGATACTGATTTGGGGCTTTATTGTAACAAGTTAATGGTCTGAACATACAAATACCTCTGATCAGATAGCTCTTACATGAGAAAAAATCCTGTTATTTTTATGACTTTTTATTGTTCAACATATCCTATATCTTTTTTCCTCTGTTATAAAACTGTTGTAATATGTAGGTATGAAGTCTACAAGCCTTTTAGTCCTCTCATTTCCTCCTCAGCCAGTTTTTTCTAACATACTTTTGCTATCTATCTTATGCCTATTTTTGTAGGGAAGTCATCATTAAAGTACATGCTGATTAAATTTGGAGGGTCTTTTTGAGTTTTCATAGAATCTCTCTACCTCATCATTTGTTGTAACAGATCTGTTGGTGGTACATACGCTACAATTAATTTCATGGTCCTCTTATTAATAGCTAGCATTTATATGGCACTTTCAGGTTTTGCAAAGCACTTTACATTTATCATCTCATTTAATACCTTACAAGGGGACATTGGGTCTGTTCTTATCCCTATTCCAGAGATGAAGGAATTGAGGTCAGCAGATTAAATTTTCCCAGGGTCATACAGTTAGTTTTTGAGTTAGGGTTTGAACTCATGGAGTTCTATTTTCTATAACACTTAGCAGCCTATCAAGGCTCATCATAGGCACCACAATATGAGATTAGCAAATGCTCCATAAAATGATATTTCTTATTTCCCTCAGATACATGATAAACCCAACTTCCCTGCCTTCTTTATTTGCCTCTATGATGAGGACCTGTGAAACATTCCATTCAATTTCAACTTCTTTTTGTCTCCTGGCTTCATTTACAGGGAGAACATCAAGACTAATAGGGCTGACTATGTCACAGTCTGGCTCAAGATGATTCAGAGGTTCCCTATTATCTTTAGGATAAAAGGCCACCTTTCCAAACTTCACACACATCATTCCATTCACTTAGTCTGTCTTCCAGTCACCTTGGCCTACTTACTGTGCCTACACATGACACCTGATCTGCGGTCTCCACCCGTTTGCACAGGCTGTTCCCCATTATTAGATGGGACTCTCTCCTTACATGAACTTCTTCATATCAAGGAGACTTAATCTGTTATCAGTTCAGTATTGCAAGTCTTTGCAATATGGTAAAAATCTGTCATATTTCACTGTACTGGCATTGCCTCCAGGAATACAGGGTTACATCCACATAATGATGAGACATCTGGAATAGGACCTTGTGTTTTGGAACCTTTCAAGGCTCAGCTCAGTTGTTGCCTATCTTGATCTCTACAACTGTTGGTTACTCCCTTTCAATCCCCCACACTAATTACTTTGCATATTTTTATATTTCCTCACTTGTGTGTATACTTTTTCTTCCCAGTAGAAGGTAAGCTCCTTGCAGACAGGGACTTGGAACTTACTGTTTTTGTTTTCCTGTCATTAGTTCCTTGGACTGGGTGGTATATAAATAAATGCTTATTGAATGAATGAATGAATGAATGAAAACCCTCAAAGATGGTCAGTAAATTCCGTGGGTAATAAAAAACTGCTTTGTAAACCTTTAAGTGTTAGATAAATGTGAGTCACTATTAGAAAATCTACTTAAATCCAACCAAGCTACTACTAACTACTGTACATGTGAAGTGTAGAATACAGTAACTACATAATGTAGTAATGCCATCTACAGGAAATAGGCTAAAAGTTTCCTTCTATAATTCACGTATTAAAAATGGTAAAAATAATGCAAAACAATATTAATGGTTAAAATCAAAGATTGATGGACTCAAAACTTTTTCATAGGCTCCATTTCATTCCTAGTATCACGGACAATCTTTCAAAGTTGAAAGTAGATATTAACCCAAGCCCTAGAGATCACTCAGTTTTTTAAAGAATACTTTATTACCACAGAGGCATCAGAATAAAGATGAGAAGAGGGAGAACTATAATGTCGGAAGTTTTTTAAAATTAACTCACTGTTGACTTGTTCCAGTTTTGCCTAGAAAATTAGCTTCCAGATGATACACAGCTTATTCGGTCATATGCTCAGACTACAGGAGAAGCAGCATTAAGGAAGTGATTGTAATTAGGTAACAGTGAAAATGTACTGAATGCTTTTTACCACTGTTACCCCCTTCCCTATGAATGTCCTTACTACCATATCATCATGAGTTTCATCTGTTGAAATTATAATCAACTAAGTTATTGTGTCAAATTCTGTTAGTAAGGCATCTTATTATGGAGAAGAGGAGAAAAAGAAGACATGAGGCATAGGGAATGGATGTAAAAGTATTAAAGAAACCCTGTTAGCTAATTTAACAAAATAAATATTTATTACTAAGGTCATAATCTCAAAAAAGAAAAAAATTTCATTAAAACTTACAGAATATTCTTATTTTAGAAAACAATTCTGGAATTTTGTGAATTTTATTTTGTGTGAGTAGGTCTTTTGTTTAATGAATATTTATTCAGGTCCTATCATGTGCCAGCACTGTGTAAGATCCTAGGTTTACAAAAATGAAAATTTCTCCCCTCAAGAAGTTTATTTCTGCATCGCCTTTAACTTCTAATATAGTGGGAGACATATAGACATGTCTCCTTAAATATGTAGGAGTCATATATGAGTGTATACATATACATAAAGACCTAGGATCATATCTTAGTTTTGAATACTACCTTTGTGACCTTGGGAGAGTAACTTCACCTCCCTCTGGTATCTTCCAGCAATTGGAATTAAATGGAATTTTGTTCACTACAGTTGCTACATTATATTCCAAGTTTCTTGGTTGTTGTGATGGACTAGGGACGAGGAAATCAACTCACAGCTAATATAATTGCTCCAATTGATTTAGAACTTAAAATCAGTAAATTTAAAAATGCTGTTGTATGGCACCTGTGACAGTTGTCATTCTGTTTAGTCTTACCCTTCTTTCTCAGAGCAATTAACGGGGCACCATCTTCAATTTCTTGTATATTCTATCATTTTAAGCTAAATCTTTTCCTTACTAAATCAAGCAGCAAAGCTTTCCCAGGTAAGTGCTAGATATTGAAGGAATACTCAGGAGAAGCTAAATTTGGAATCATGGAATGGAAAAATGTAGAGCTGAAACTAACGAGATCATCCTGGCAAATCCCTCATATTACAGATGAGAAATCTGAAATTACTGACTTTGATTCCCTTTCAATACTCCAGCTAACTTTTAAACTGTAAAGCAAAGATCTATTTTTTTAAATTAAACTAATTTTCTCTTAGGCCACCTAAATCCCTCTGCTAATTTTTCTTTTTTCCTTTTGGCATGAATCAGTTTGTACCCTAGTGACAGAAGTCTTACGGGCAAGGGGATGCAGATATTCCTACTTAAAAGGAATGCGCCATTTAAGGACTTCGGTCCACCTCGCCTGACTGACATCTGTGGGAACGTTGAGGGGAAGTGTGGTGAGCGAGCCTAGTTTGGCTCAAGTCCCAGCGGCGGCTACAATGTTACTTAACCTCTCAGTGCCTCTGCTACAAAGGCATGGATCCGAACTCAAAGCTTCTCATTCTGCGTCTTTCTCCCTCTCCCTTTCTTCTCTCCCTCCTCTCAATTCGAACTAAGCTAATCCATCTAATGCATGGATATACCGCGTAAAATTCACTATTAGGCCGGAAGAGTAATTTCAGGGCCCCATAATTTAATTACTGTCCCTCTGGTAGACAGTTTCCTTTTTTTTGTCTCTCGGGGGTGGGGGAAGTTTGGGGAACCGACCACGTTGTTAGCACACCCCACGAATGGTTTTTGAAAAAGGGACGAAAAAAAAACTTTGCGGGTGGAGACACTTGCATTCTCCTGCTCCTAAGTTATTTATAGCATAAGCCAGGCAGGGAGAAGGCAGCGCAAGCAACAGCTGCAGTTCTTGGAGCTCAGCGCCATTGCCATGCAAGTTCAGTCTCACCCCCGCTCACCTTCACAGGCGGCCCCCACGCGCTTTGGGGAATCTTGCCCCCGAACAGCTAGGGGGTGGGCAGCCAAAAGGCAGGCAGACAGGGTGAGGGCCGTGAAGGCAGCTGGGGTCGCAGGCTGCATGTTGAGAAAAAGTTCCAACTGCGCGAGCCACCCACTGTCACAGAAAAGGCACAAGCCAGGGCTCTCACTATTCTATACCAGCCACCAGCCGAGAGGGGAAAGGGAGAACCTGGGCCTGTACAGAATCTGCCCACGGTTGCTAGGAAGAATGACGTAGGGGTAAACCCTAGTTCCCATTGGCTCATCTCTGAAAAAGGGGACGAAGCAAAGGAGCTTCTCTCCCAGGCGTCATCACCCCCGCCTCCCTTTTCAATTGGCGCTTGCGCTCTCCTCCACGCGCTCGGCGCTCGTACCTTCGAGAGGAAACCGACGCAGGCGCGACGCCTCACGATTCGCCAGGCCCCTGCGGAGCGAGGCGGGAGCTTGGTCGTGATTGGCGGAGACGGCCGTAGGCTGCCGTGGATTGAATGGGCAGACTGGGCGGAAGGGAGGGGGAAGCGTGTGGTTACCGCGGTGCTTGATGGGGCTGCTCCGAGACCGGTAGCGGCCGCCGTTGTGAGTGCAGCCCGTGCCGCCGCAGGCTGATGGCGGCCATCGGAGTCCACCTGGGCTGCACATCTGCTTGTGTGGCCGTCTATAAGGTAAGGGAGGGCGGCGGCGGCGCAGAGACAAGCGGCTTGCTTTACTCTCCCCAGACTCGGGGGTTGATCCCTTCCTTTGGTTACCTGGAGGGCCAGGCCGGGGGTAATGCCCAGGGTCGCGTTCCTGCGGCAGTGAAAGCTGAAGGACGCCTCGGGCCGCTGCCACACTCTCGACTTTCTGAACCCCTCCCCCTTTCTGTCTTCCGACTTCTCCTACAACCTTCCCAAATCCCTCTCCCCGCCCCCATCCCCCATCGCAGGCCGATCTCTGCGGGGGGGAGACGCGGCTGGCGCCTAGGAGGGTCGCGGGACGGTGACGGGAGGTGTGGAGTGACGTCACCGTAGCATGCTCCTGACGTGGACACTTGGCCCCGGCGTGGGGGGGGGGGGGGGGTTAGGGGTTGGGGGCGGGGAAGAGACGGGGAGGGAGAGCAGGGGGTGTTCTGGGGTCAGAACTTCGAGGTTTCGGGGCTTCTCCAAACTCCTGCGGGAGGGCAGGGCGGAGTAGCCCAGGCCTGCGACCCAGAACTGTTGCATTCTGTACGAGGTTTGGCTATGGAGGGGAGCGTGGGTGAGTATGGCTGCTTACTTAGTCTGTTTAATATGGAAGGTTTCCCGAGTCCTAAGTAGGGAAAGCGGCGTTGGAGGGCCTGGGGGATGCGAGTGGGAGGGGGGATCGGGCCCTTCTGTCACTTTCTTCGAGAAGAGAGATGAACAGGGTTTTTGTTTTTTCCTGCAACCAGTTCTATACCTTCTGAAAATAGGATCTATCAGGAAAAAACTGCTCCCATAGGGTTAGTATTACTTAATCTGGAGAAAAGAAGGTGTGTGGGTGTGGGGGCGGAGAGGAGAGAGGGTGACTTAATAATGATCTTTAAGTGTTGTAAGGAAGGTTGTTATTACACATAGGATGCATTAACCAATTATTGCCTGCGCAGAAGACACCAAAAAGAAATAGGTGGATTTAGCATAGAGGGCGTCTTCTTCTTAAGGAAGGGCAAGCGCTGTTTAACTCTGTTAAATGAATAATGATAATACTTAAAGTGTTTATGTAGCACCAAGATGTCCCCTTGGATAAGGCCAAATTGTGTAAAGAATATTCAGCTATCTGTGTAAGAAATAGAATCATAACATTGTAAAATCACATAATTGTTAATGTGTCACTTAAAAATTACTGGGGTTTTTTGTTTTGTTTTGTTTTTTTGCCTGTCTCTCCCTAGGATGGCAGAGCACATGTGGTTGCTAATGATGCAGGTGACAGAGTCACACCAGCTGTGGTTGCTTATTCAGAAAATGAAGAGGTAATAGTCCCTCCAGACTTCTTTACTTTGTAGTAATCAAAAATTAGATACATTTTAATTTATGGCTCTTTTTGCAGGTTGTTGGTTTGGCAGCAAAGCAAAGTAGAATAAGAAATATTTCAAATACAGTTATGAAAGTAAAGCAGATCCTTGGCAGAAGGTAAGGGATTCACTCTTAAATGAAATAATACGTTTCTGTCGGGAAGAGAGGTTTATAATCAGATTGTGATGTGAAGATAGTAACTCTGGAATTATATTACTGCATTTGTAATTGGAGAATTATTGAGTGCAACATAATGGGATACTTACTCGCTTTAATTTATGATGTCAGGTCTTTCTAACTTTATGAATTGTAACCCATTAACATTTCCATTGCACCCTGTGGCTTTGGAATGTAGTAGTAAACAAATATTTCTGTATTATTTCAGTGGAGATACGAACTTTTGACATTTTTGAGTTAAATTTTTTAAGGGAAATGGAGAGATGATGATGAAGCTTAAGATAATTTGGAAGAAACTTAGAGAATTTTATTCTAGTACAATTGAATTTATCCAAAAAACTAGTAGTGTTGTTTGGTGACAGCTTCAATAGATGTCAGTCTTCTGTTACAGTACCTTTGTGTAGGTTCTTCTCTAGACTTACTTTTCCTGTTTGTCTCTTAACGTGCAAATTTAATCATTGTAGAAACAACTTAATTAATGTCTTAAATAAGAAACAACTTAATCATCCACTGCTCTAACTTTAATTAAAAGATTAAAGAGACTTGCTTTTCCAGACTTCTGTCTCCTGAAATTATAGATTACAATAATAATTAAAGGTTTTATATCCTTGCAATAATAATACTTTGCATAGCGCTTTTAAATTTTAACAACACTTCCACATCTATTTTTTAACTTTTCATAGCAACTCTGATTTGATAGAGCAGTTATTAACCCACTTTACAGATGAGGAAACTGAGGCACTGAGAGATTCTAGTTTGCCTAATGTCAAATAGTGTAATAACTAGAATTCACAGGTCTTCTAACTTTAACCACAGCCTCTTTCCAAGGTGCTAGATGAAGAATTTTGAGTAGAAATTAACTTAAAATTCTGAACTTGGGCTCATAAATGAGTTAGTTTTAAGACTTTGTGTAGATGCAGGAATCTTAATCAAAATGGTCAATTATCTGTTTTGGTTAAATTGAACTCATGTTATTTTTTTCTTCTTAGGCTGTCTCTGCATTAGCCGAAACCAAAATATAGGGATTTGGGGTAGGGGGTGGAGGTAGTGCTCAATGTTGTGGCAACACCCACATTTCCATACTACCCTTTTTCACTATAAGTAGAAATATTGAGCGTATTGAAAACAAAACATAAGTGCCAGTAGTTTTCAGACCTAAATACCACCCCCCAAGTCAGGCAAGTATAGACAGGTTTGTTGGTTTGAAGCATTTTAAGCACCCAACAGGATGGGGGTGGTGGAGGGTGTGTGTGTGTGTTGTTATATCTCCAATTTCAAAAAAGTTTATAGAAACTCAGTGCTAGCAAAGGTAACTTAGTACTTTTCTAGTCACCTAAGATACCTCCAAGTAACAGTGCCAATCAGGCAGCCATTTCATTGTGGCTCCATCCTGGTACTTTTGGGGTCAGTCTAGCAAGGTTAGTAAAACCCATGTTCCCAGGGCACACTGCCAACAACATGTAGCACATGGGTTGCCATGGCTTCTCCAGAGTTGGCTGCCTCACTTTCCAGGGCCTCTTTTCTACAAGTTCCCTTTCTACCAAACAGAATCTTTACAGACATAGTTATAGTCACCAGGTCTTGGCCTTGGAAGCAACCCAACCTTCTGTGGAGGAGTCAGCCCTCAAGTTGCCAAGCCCACAGAGTGCTTTATTGGCCTCCCAACATCCATTCCAGGCTTAATCCCAAAGTCAGGCTTATTCAGCCTTGGCCCCATGCCTATCAATGAACCACTTACAAGTAGCACCATCTAACTTGATGCCAAAGTCTTCCTTACACCCTCCCTGTAACTCATGCCCATCTGGCCTTCTAGCCAGACATGCGGTCCTTGGACCTGGTTCCACAGCAATTAGTCCCGAGAAGGAGGAAGCAACTGGCTCCAGGAAATATACTGAGACCACACAGAGCTTCCCCCAAGTCTTCATTGTTGGAACTTGACGCTCAGGAGCCTTCAACAGTTTCCCATTCCACAATGGCCACTACCAATAGCAGTGCAGGCATCCGCTGGTCCAGACAGGAGACACGTACTCTTCTGGCCATACTGGGCGAGGCAGAGTATATTCAACGCCTCCAGACTGTCCACCATAATGCAGATGTCTATCAGGCTGTGTCAAAGCGAATGCATCAGGAAGGTTTCCGACGCACAGAACGTCAGTGCCGCTCCAAGTTTAAAGTTTTGAAGGCTTTATATTTAAAGGCTTATGTTGCCCATGCCACCAGTATGGGTGACCCTCCACACTGCCCATTTTATGATACACTGGATCAGCTTCTCCGAAATCAGGTAGTGACTGACCCAGATAATTTAATGGAGGATGCTGTCTGGACCAAACAATGTGATCAGAACTTAGTAGCCTCTGACCTCCCAGGGGAAGAGGGAAACAGCAACTTGAAGGCAAAGAGGAATCAGGCAGCAGATCATCAGACTCTCTTGAGAGCAGCTAAGGAATCAGATGAGAATTGTCACCTAAGTGTGGGAATCGGTAACCAGCTGCCTGAAACCGGTGACCTTGAGGATTCCTGGGATGAAGCCTCAGGTGCAGGTAACTCCCAAGAGTGAGAAAATATTGGGGTCCAACAATGCCATGGTCTTAGGCACCAGCACATAGTTGGGGGGGGGGGGGGTCCTGCCAGTGGTCTTCTTCAAGCCCTGCTGAATCCTTGGTTTGGGGATGGGCTTCAAAAGCCCACACATTTGGGTCTGTTATCACAGGTTGGGACTCTGAACCCTAAAAGAAGAAAAGTTCTATGTAAATCCAAAGTTGTAAAAGCATCATTTCTTTAGATAACTGCAAAGAATTTGTAGTTTGAGATTCACAGTTTGGATAGGTAAGAGGAGAGGGGGTCATGATGAGGGTTGCGGAAAGATTGTACAGGCATAGCAACTTTATCCTCTTAAGTCCAAAAGCCAGGGGCTGAATTCCTTCCTAACCCAAGAGAAAAGGGCTCCTTCCAGGGGCTGTCATAGTCTATTTGTGGCTGTTTTCTGCTGCTGGCTTCAAAGCATTCCCTTAGCAGAAAAGTCCACTTTGCAACATTGTTGCTTTGTTTTGCAGGCTGCTCTCAAGCGATCCCCAGCTACAGCAGCTCCCACAGCCTTTACAGAGGTGCAGTTGCTCCCTGTCATAGCAGCACTGTGACCAGAGTGGGTGTGTCCTGTGAGCCGGGTCCCTGCGCCAGCACCAGCCGCAACACCCTTGGTATAGCCTCCACACAACAGCCCCAAGCCTCTTCCTCTAGAATTCATCTTGTTTCTGGTGGGGATGGGACTTTCACCAACCAACCACCTCCAAGGTGGGCGCGGCGTAGAAGGCGTTCAGTGGCCAGGACCATTGCTGCTGAGTTGGCAGAAAACAGGAGACTGGCACGAGAACTTTCCAAGCGTGAGGAAGAAAAACTGGACAGGCTGATTGCTATTGGTGAGGAGGCCAGTGCCCAGCAAGACACGGCCAATGAGCTGCGCAGGGACGCTGTCATTGCAGTCAGACGCTTGGCTACAGCGGTAGAAGAAGCAACTGGTGCTTTTCAGCTAGGACTGGAAAAATTGCTTCAGAAGTTAATTTCAAGCACCAAAAGTTAGGGGCCTGTTGTAAGAAAGATTCTTTAAACTAGTAGTAGTAACATCTGCTTTCTAATGGCTGCCCTCACTGTTCCCTGACATCTTTTCTTGTGCAACTGGCCCTCAGAAAGAGGGAAGATGAACCATATATCTGTGGAGCAACAGGAATGCATACACAGGCCAGTTCCTTTCCTGGAAGCCCATTGCTAGTTAATGGAGGACTCTCCAGAAATGTGTGGGCCAGCATGGTATTTAGAAATAGTCTGGGGCTGAAAGTCAGGAGATCTCTAGTCCTGCTCCTGCCCCTGACTTCCTGTGTGTCCCCAACTTCTTAGGCAATTTAGATCATCTCCCTGTGCATCAATATCCTGATATGTACAAAGGGGAATAATAATACCTGTCATACCTACCTCACAGGGTTGTTGTGAGGCTCAAGTGGATAGTAGATGTGAAAGCATTTAGAAAAGTATACTGTGTAAATGTAAGGTATTATTCATAAATGTGATCTTGGCTGAGGTAAGCCGGGGATGAGGCACATTAGAGTGCCAGGAATAAAAATGTGGTTATTAGTAACCTCATTCTTTTGAGCCCTGCACCCACCACTTGTTTGTTGTTTTTTTGTTGGTTTTTTTTTTTAATTCTACTTGACTGCTATATAAGAGTGATTCCTTGGTTTTTTTTTAAATCCCTTTACATCATACAACTGATATGGTTGCAAACAATATGTACCCTTTTGAATACATTTTTCACTGCTGTTACTATATCACGTCTTGACATGTAATACAAATTATAGCAACCAAATAAGCTCCTTTCCCACCTCTCCTCCCTCCTTTTTTTTCATTCAGCTGGTTTCTATTGCACCATAAAAGGGGGTAAAATTAATGACTGACAGGGAACTGCAATAGTGTGCTGTCATGTTTCCATATTGATGAATGATCTGTGGTGAAATGAAATATTGAATGTTATATAAAGTTTTAAATGTAAGTAAATACTTTGCATTTCATATTATGTAGTTCCTTTACTTTATGTGCCTAAGTATAAGTAATTATCCTAATTTAGTTTGTTATCATCTGAGCTTTCTAGAAAGAAATGACTTGGATTGTTAGCGTCCCTGCTCTGCTTCAAACTGATTTTGTTTTTCTAGGCTATCGCCTTTTCTGTCTAGTGTATGTTAGAGGGCATGCCTTGGAAAAATTCCCATCTAGGGAACCTGTTAAAGTCATAACTTTCTCCAGTGTTGGTTCACCTATTTGAATGGCTAGTATTAAATGAGAGCAAAGCATATCTCCTGTACCTTTTAGGAATGGAGTGGATGGAGACTGTCTAGAACAGATCACTGTTCTTTTGAAGCACAGACCCTAAAGCAAACCTTTTTGTCCTTGTTTTTAAATCATTTCTCTGTAATACTTAATAGACCTTGAATTTCTATTCATTGTTCTTCATTTACAGGAGACCAAAAGATTGTAAAAAACAACAAAATATTTTGGGGTGATGTGCCTATATCTCTAAATTTGCTTTTCAAAAGGAAATCATGGTCTGTGATCATTAAACCTGGCTAGATAGCCTTTACATTTTGTGAATTAATTTAGGAGATTATTTTATTTCTTTTTCTTTTCAAGGGGGTGGGAGGGAGAAGAGGTGGTGATATATACAAGAGACTTTTTAAATTGATAATTCTTTCCAGAATTTTAATGGTCTGTGGCAGGGGAAATATCTTTTTTTTTTTTTTAACATGTGGCTTAAGTATCTTCCTGAAAACTAGGGGGGCATAATAGGGGACAGGGACTGTCCAGGACACCCCAAAGTCAAAATGAGAATATTTAGTGCAAGTTTAGCACCTTGGAGAGATAATAGACATGCAGGCTACTATGATAAATGTGATATAATGAGTAATGAATGTGGGAGGAAAGCTGGTATAATGGGAAGAGCTCTAGAATAGGAACCAGGATACTTCAGCTCTATTCTTGGCTCTTAGCATTGTGTAGCTTTGTACCTTTGGACACTTAACCTTTCTGTATCTTCTTTCATCTATAAAATGCCAGAGTTGGACTTGAAATTTTTTAAAAGGTTCTTTCCAGCTCTCAAAAGTTATGATTCAAATGTAAACACAAATTAATGGAATTTTAGCTTTTGCAGTAAATATGTAATACATATTTGAAAATTTGTTTTAAATTACTTTTAAAGGGCAGTGAAGGAGAGTTTAATTTAATATTTACTAAGGCACTGATCTCTTAAATTCCATGTAAAACATCAAAGATACCATCCCTGCTTTCAAAGAGTATATTAAGGTGGTGAATTATTCAATTTTGGACCACTTCTTAAAAATTCTTTTTGAGAGCCCTCGTGTGGAGGTATATAAATCTAAAGAAGCCAAGATTAAGTAGGCTTCTCTGGAAAAGATTGCTTGATATAAAGAGCTCAGCCTTTGGCATACTATAAGCTGTTGTTAGTGAAACAGGGCTATCATTGAGATGAATGAGAACATGGGTGGAAATGTAGAGCTGCAACTGTGAGAAAAACTATCATGGATATGCTGATGGCCAAGTTAGCCAGGTGGTGTATGTAAAAGGTATAGGCCTCAGGAGTACTTTTTACTAGAGAGTAGGCAGAATAAAAAGGAGTATGTGTTGCAAGTTATTGAAGGAGTAAAGGGGAAAATATGCAGATAATTAGGAGAGAATAGTATCTTAAATGGTAAAGGGTGTGACAAGGAATCAGGTTTTTGCCTGGGCCCTAGTCCTATCTCATTACATAACCATGGGCATGTCATTTCACCACGCAGTGCCTGAGGGTCCTCATCTGTGAAAGGGGGATAAACAATAATAACTATCCTACCTCACAGGGCTGTTGTGAGGATCATATGAAATAATGAATTTGAAAGCGCTTTGAACAGTTAAAAGCACTATATAACTGTAAAGGATTGGTGAAATTGGAGACCCATAGCACATCAGTGGTAGTGTATGCCAAGCCTTTGGGCAAAGATTACAGGCAAAGCCTACGGAGAGGGAGGAAGAGAATCCTTTCCATCCATTAAAGGTTGGGGGAGATGGGCCAGAACTGACTTCCTTTCTGCCTTCCAGAAACCATGATGTGCATGAGGTGCTCTTTGTACCAACCCCCATAATCTGTTTTTTCTGTTTGATAATTGAATCCTGATGTGAACAAATAAAGTTTTTACTTGTATACAGTTGTGGCCAATCCACTGCTTCCTTAGATACTCATGTTCATTCCTTTATCTTATCCATCCCTGCTTTCTTTTTCACTTACCTTTCCATGTGTATCCACAAGAGGTACTTATTCTTTGAAAGAAGCGAGTTCCTCCTGATTTTTGAGAAACAAAGTCGCTATTAAGTGCTTATAGATTCTATGAAAATACTTCCCTTCCTGGTTATAAGAGTTACTTTGTTGAAATGATAGCTGGCCAGTTTTTTAAACATAGATTAGAATATGGATCACCTCTGTTGATTAAATTACTGTTCAAAACAGGCTTTTCAGTCCCATGCCATATGTGTGCCTTAAGCACAAAAATTTGAATTCTATCACTTTATTTTTCAAGGTTCAAGGTCAAATAGACTTTATTAGGTAGATGTCTTTATTACAACCGAAAATAGTAACTGATCCAAGATCTCTTCTAAGGACTAAGAATGAAATTTAAATACATTGTCTTTTACTGACTGGCTTTGATGACTAAGGAAAATAGGGAACTTTATTTCAGATGATACCTTTTGGTGATAGAAATAAAAACAGGATCCTAATTATTAAATTTACCAAATCCTAACCTGCTGCCTCTTTATCTGACATACACTTTCTATGCATAATAGTCAAAAATGAATTTATATTTTGTCTATTGAGTGTCACTAAACTAAGTAAATGAAGGCCAATTTAGACATGCAACTTTAGCTTTAAAAGTTTTGGGGTGTCCTTTATTATACATAGGCACATTTAGTAGAGAAAGCCTGAAAGAGGATAGAGAGAACTTGAGTAGAACAAATTGGAAAACAGTTATGAGGTGTTTTAGTTAAAATTTGTCCAAGGGTGCTAGATACCACTGGTTTTTTGAAAGTCATTTGTTCTTTGGCAATTGAATCATTTCATGTCTAGCTGCTTTTTGATCAATCTTTCAGACTTCACTGTTTTAAAAAATGAAATAACCATAGTAATTACCTCAGAAGATGATCTCTGGGTTGCAAAAGTATGTGTTAGGCTAGTTTCTGCCCTGAGGACTAAGATATATACCATTTCTGCCTTCAGAAGTGAAGAAAGTGTTTTCAGATGTTTCACTGGTCTCATTGCTCCCCAATGTTTTCATTGTATCAAGCTGAAAAGAAGTATTGAGTGCCTACTCCTTCTTGGGCATTTTACTCCTACCCATCTTTTTTTTCTGACTTGTGTTTGCTTCTCTCTTTTTTCCTCATCATGTATTTGCCTGCATTCTTCGGTCTGCCATCCTGTCACATTTTCTACGTAGGTACAGGTATATAGGTTTGTTGCTTCTCTCTAATAATTTGGGGGTTCTTTTTGCAGTGTTCAGACACTCAAGGGTGTCAACGTCCAGGTAGATTAAAGTAGGTTTGATGGCCTGAGTTGCAACCATAGATTCTCTAGCCTTTATCCTTCTTGATTTTGTGGTTTGGGACCATGGGATCACAGGTAAAAATTTATAATAATACAGAAAGTCATTGATGGGATAAAACTTTACCCCCTAACATAATTTCTACTCCTGGTAGCATAGTCAGAACAGGAAATGAATTTTGCATTATAATATTAAACTATAAAGAATATATATACCTTTTAAAAAGTCTTGCTGTAATAACCATTGTTAAATAGCATGTCTTGTTTAAACTTGTCTTATTTCTTATAAAATTTGGAGAATGTTGAATTAGCATCTTAACATTTTTATGATTAAAGTGCAGTGATATTGAGGCACATCAAATTATAATTTTTAGTCTTTTGATAATACGGACTTTAATATATAGCATTTTTTTTCTTATATTGACAGCCCTGGTGATCTGCAGGTGCAGAAATACATCACAGAAAGTAAATGTCCAGTGAGTATAATCCTATTATTTCCAGAACAGAAGATAATTTTGATGGTCATCCATCACTTAAAACTTTGTTTTAGGAACTTAAATTTTTTTTATAGAAAAAAATATTTTATTATTTAAATTATGCTTCTTTCTTTGTAGGTCATTGAAAAAAATGGAAAATTCCAATATGAAATAGATACTGGAGAAGAAACCAAACTTGTTAACCCAGAAGATGTTGTAAAACTGATATTTAGTAAAATGAAAGGTATTGTATAAAATCCATAAAAAAGAAGTTTCTCAAATGATCCTTTTAAGTAGATTTCAGTGGGCACAAAAGCATCTTTGAGCTGTGTGAGATAGTAGCATAGTCCAAAAAAACATTGAACCAGGATTCAGATGACCCCATTTCTAGTCTTGGCTGTACCACAAAATAGCTGGGTGATCTTGGACAAGCTGCTTCCCATCCTTAAACCTCTGTGAAAGATCTTTTCCAGCTCAAATGTTACTCTTTGATGGGTTTTGGGGATAGAACTGCATTCCTGGCACCTAAACAATGCTGAAAACATTGTATTTACTTGTTTAGAATCCAAATCCCTTAAAGCAGGCTCATTTTTGGAATGGCTAATATCAAACACCCATCATCTGGAAAGCTGGGGAAGAAAATTAGTAGACTAGGGAGATAAGACATGAATTGCAAAAAGTGGTTTGTTAAGGAAGTATTTGACATCACAGATGTCTGGTGCTGCTAGTCACTTTTTTTAACCAGTTCAATATATTTTTTTAAAATGTGTGTGTGCGTGTGTGTAAACAGAAACTGCACAGTCTGCCTTGGGCTCAGATGTCACTGATGTAGTTATTACTGTCCCATTTGATTTTGAAGAAAACCAAAAGAATGCTCTTGGGTAAGTAGAATGAGGTATTTTATTTTTTGGTTGACTAAAGAAGTTAAAAATTCTTGAGATTAAATGTTTTAAAACTTCACATAGCTAAAGGTGATATCAGATTTGAATCTAATGTCATTTAATGAAATGTTAACACAGAACATAAAATTAGGCATGGTTCTTAATTAGTTTGGTGCCATTTTTTTAACTGTCTTATTTTGGTCCTCTATAAATCATTTAGATTAATTTCATGCTTTAAAAATTTTATAGAAATGTACAATTTTTGAATGCTTTTGCATCACTTTTTAATCTATGTTGAGTTGCAGATCTGTAAAATAAGGTTACAATTAGTTTTAGGTAAATAGAATCAGAGCTTACACACAGCTTTCTGCAGGGATAGAGTTTCAGAAATGAACTTCAATATTTGTGAAAGCCCCAAAAGGCAAATATTTACTAATTCTAACTCTTTTTTAGAAATTTTAAGCCATCTAAATTATTGACAAGATTTGGTATTAAAGTTGTAATTCCAACTGAAAGTTTATAAAGTTGGGCATTTTGGAAATTCATTTTCAAGAGGGCAAACTTCTTGCCCATTAAAGGAGGTTGTAGAGCATACCATTTTAAGCAGAAAGATCTATTTTCATGTAACAACATCTGTATCTCATATATTTTTGCATTTCGCTACTAAAGACTGATATATATTTGTTTTAGAGCAATCCTTCATGTATCAGGTTACAATTTACTGAGTTACTTTTCATCTTTATGTCCTGTTTGTGAAATATTAGAGTTATCATATAAAATCTTTAGTATCCTTAGAAATGTTATAGTTGAATAGTCTCTAAGTGACATTAAATACAGTGAAAGCAAATTGTTCACAGGGAAGCAGCTGGGGCAGCTGGATTTAATGTTTTGCGATTAATTCATGAACCATCTGCAGCTCTCCTTGCTTATGGAATTGGACAGGATTCTCCCACAGGGAAAAGGTAAAAAACTATATTAAAGTTGTAAATATTCACAAGAAAAATGTTTACTTACTGGCAATTGTATCTGAAGTTATTGTCACTCAGTTCAGTAGTTCTCAGACTGTGGTCCTTTTGACGAGAATTTTTCTAACAGTAGTAGGCCTCATAATAAATGGTAACAGAAACATAGAATGAGCACTTGGCAGTTCTGGCTCATCTTAGATTTCCTTTCTCTGGATTCCCCAAGCCTCTAGTTTAGTCCTGAAATCCTAATTCACTACCAGTCTGTCCACAGGTCGCAGGCTGAGAAACAATAGTAGGCACGTTTGAATAAATTTGGCTTGATGTGAGATAAAGAAAAATTAACATGGGATTTTGGGACTTGGTTTGATGGTACAATATTCAGAAGTATCTGCATTTATGTTAGTTGTTGAGAGTAGTGTGGGCCTGACTTAGGCAATTGTAGGCACATCTATTCAGATATCTGACTGAGTTGCCTTGATTCTTTTATCTCACTCATTTCATGTTGGAATGTTAGTGTCAGTGAAACACTTGGAGCTGTTTAGATAGCGCTAAATTAATATAGCATGTTATTAATGCTGAACTTATATGCGTATGTATAGGTGAATGATGGCACTAATTTGCTCTGAACCTTTTTAGTTTAGTTTAAAAGTTATATTTATAGTGTGCCAACAATCTGACATTGTTATTGTGGTAATGGGGCTTTCCCTGATACTTCCATTGATATTAACACTTTTTTTTAAAACCTGTGTTATCATGTAGGGAGAGCCTATTGAGAGATTTTCTTATCCAATGATGATAAGATTTCTAGATTTTATTTTATATGAATTTGTATTTGCTTACATCACATTCTTAATAAACTTAAACTATTCTGAACAGAAAGCACTATTTTTCATCATAATATAAAGTGGAAAAAACACTGGACAAGGTAGGACACAGAAGGCCTGGGTTTGAGTCTTGTTTTTGCCTCTATCCACCTGATCCTGGGCAACTACAGTAATCCAAGAAGCCTTATTTTGTAATAGCAATGAGAGTAGCTCTTCCAGCTCTAAAATACTATGATTCTTTGACAACGTGTGTTTCTTTTAAAATCTTTTTTTTTTTTTGAAGCAATGTCTTGGTTTATAAACTTGGAGGAACATCCTTATCTATTAGTGTCATAGAAGTGAACAGTGGAATGTACCGTGTTCTTGCAACGAACACCGATGATAGCATCGGTGGTGTGTATTTTACAGAAGCCTTGGCCCAGTATTTAGCTTCAGAGTTTCAGAGGTGAGTCCTGATTGTGATATACATTTGTATTCCTGTTTATATTTAAGTGTTTTTATTTTAGCAATTTAAATTAGCTGATGTAAATTGCCATGCTTTAAGGGAGAAGAGATTTTCTCAGCTCTCAGATGCTAGCCAGATTCCTAACTTCTGAACTTCAGTGCTCACTGCCTTGCACCTTCTTGCTGCTCCCAACTAGTAGAAGAACTGACAGTCATACTATGTAACTCCAGCCTAGAATTTTTATCCCCTTCCAAAAAAGATAATCATGACATTTTTGTTCACTGAGCTTGCTCCTTATGTGGTATTGAAAAATGCTGTCAGAATGTGTCATAAACTGTTCTTGGATTTTGGACAGATCTTATTGTAATAGGCATGGGTAAAAAAAAAATTGGATTTTATTAAGACATGCAATATGCTAGAACATGTGACAGCATTATTGAAGGTACTGTATTTTGAATGTGTTAGACTAATTTGATTTGATTTCATCAAATTAATGTTAAATGAAAAAATTACTTTAGAAAACTTAGTGCATAAGTATCTTTCCATGAAGTAGAATTGAAAGTGGAAAATGGTATTTTGGTTTAGTGTTTCTGGTATCTATTGTTGCTTTATTTCTGTTCCATGCTCTCAGTGGAGTTCAGAGTTGAGGAAATGAGTCAAGTAGTAAAGTAATTAGCAGAACCAGGCAGGGACAGTAAGAGTTGGAGATGGGACATCAGGAGAGCACAGAGATCTCAGGTATACAGTTATGGTAAAAGGCATAAATGTTAGCATAGAAATCATCCTTTCTGATGCTACCACTTTGAGCTCTTTCTTTTGTTTCATGATGTCTCATATGCCAACAAATCCACTGCAGAAAACCTCCAGTGTGCAAAAAATAAAGGTGCTGCTATTATTATTATTCAAAAATACTAGTTTTTTATTATTCAAAAATAAATTGTACTCTAAGCCCATATCTTAAGCAAATAACAAGTAAACCTATACACTGTGGTATTTTGCTCCTATTTAGGCATCATACAAATTTAAAGAATCAGTTTTATGTCCCTTCTTACTTCATTATTTTGTGGATCTGTTGTTTTGTTGGTATAGGTCAGGGATGGGGAACCTGCGGTCTTGAGGCCACATGTGGGCCCTCTAGGTCCTCAAGTACTACCCTCTGACTGAATCCAAACTTCATAGAACAAATCCCCTTACTAAAAGGATTTGTTGTATAAAACTTGGATTCAGTTGGAGGGCCCCATGTGGCCTCAAGGCCGCAGGTTCCCCACCCCTAGTGTAGGGATTCCCTCCATTGTTGCAGATTGGTGCCACCTTACAATGTAATAGGAGTTTTTCCAAGAAAACTACTGTGCTGCCTTAAGTAGTTGCTATTTACACATGAACATTGATTACTATTATTGTTCTCTTTGGATATGTTTGATATAATGTACCACAGCATGACATTTTCTTTTTGACAAGTTAATTTGAAGAAACACCCCTCCCATGACCTCCCTGCCCCAATGCAACTTATTTGTGTGTGGCTTGGCTTCTTACATAATACCATATCAAAAATACTATATCTTTGAGACTTTATTAAACATTGTAAAGGTAAAGGATATAGGTTTCTAATTTTAATTCAATGTCTTCGACCCAGTTGCATTACTTTATTTAGCCTGTTTATCTGCAAAAATACTCATATCCACATGAAAAAGACCATTATGAGTATGGGAAAGTGATATTTGTGGCATAATTTTGTTAAGTAGGAAACAGTTCAACAGTTCAAGGCACCAAATAAATTGGTTTTTAATTTTGAATTAGAGATCCTTCTTTTGGGGTTTTTTGCAAAATAATTTTCTTTGAAGGATCCAAAGGAATTAGAACCTAGAAAGTGAACAATTCTGTAATGTAGTATAACTTTGTTATCTCCTTAGAGTTTGTTTATTTTTTCCAGTTATTGTGAATCCTGATTCAGTGATTTTTAAGCTTCAGAGATTTTCTTTTGAATTTAGGTCCTTTAAACATGATGTAAGAGGAAATGCCCGAGCCATGATGAAATTAATGAACAGTGCAGATGTTGCAAAACATTCTTTGTCAACCTTGGGAAGTGCAAACTGCTTTGTTGACTCACTGTATGATGGTCTAGATTTTGACTGTAATGTGTCCAGGTAAGACTGAATAAAAAGGTAAAATTCTTTCTATCATGTTGAAATAACTGATTTTTATGAACTAATTTTTAAAAACTAATTTATTGAATCATAGTAAAAAAGGGACTATTCCTTTGAAATTTTAGGACAGTGCTTTTGACATATGCCTTTTTATTCTATACCTGAAGATAATTTGTGGGAAAGATCCCCCATTTGGTCTGTTTAACTTAAAGAAGTGAGATTCTTAGTTTGAAGTTCCTAAAATCATATAGAACATTTCAATTTCTATGTACAGCATCTCTCTAAGTAATTTTGCTCATTTTGACAGAGCCTGCATTGGTTTACAGGTAGTGACACTAGACACTAGATTGAGAATCCCTATTGATACTATTTAAGTAGTCGTCTGTCTTTGACACTATTGAACTTCTTGCTGACTTATAGTAGGCATAAGGGTAGCATACATAAGATCACATGTGATTTCTTTATCATTTGTGTGAAATCTAGGAAGTGGTTAACAAATCATGGCTCAGAATGCTGTTCCTTAGTCTTCACAGGAAGACTTTGTCCTCCCCCTTTTTAGATAGCATGTAAACAAAACTGCCTGTAAAAAGAGAAATTTCCAACTCAGTCTAATTATCTCTTTCAAGTTGTGGATTTGATTGTTGAATGAGTTGTATGATATTACCAGACATTATCTTAGAGGGTGATAGATTTTAATGTTCTTCTAAGTACCCAAAGATTATACTACTTTCATTGGTTATGAACTCATTCTAGTTCTTAATGCCCTTTCTATTATCTTGATATGTAATCTTTAGGTTTTTTAATAAGTTATTTGTTGGTACTTTGACCTATTAGGGTTTTTAAGTGTTTTCCTTGTCCAGAACAAAAGACTGGCACTGTTTACTTAATAAGAGCTTGCTCAACTAATTAAAAGACACTATATGCCTAGCACTGTGCTGAGACCTGAGAATCTGAAGAAAAAGGGAAAATAGTTCCCACACTCCCACATTCTAATGAGGGAGAAAAAATAGACATAAATAGATATATGCAAGATATGTATAGAGTTAGATACAAGGTAATCTTAGAAGGAAAGGTATCAGCATATGGGGAGACCAAGATAGGCTTTTTAGGCTGAATCTTGAAGGAAACCAGAGATTTTAAGAGATGGATGCAAAGAGAAAGAACTCTCTAGGAATGAGAGCGAGCCTGCGCAAGGAGATTGAAGATGGGAGATTGAACATTATACCTGAAGACTGAACATTATGCCTAAGGAACAGTGAGTAGGCCAGTATTGTTGGACTGTAGAATGCCGTGAAGGAAGTGACCAGAAGTTTTGAGGAGCTTTAATTTCAAGCAGCAAAGGAGTTTATATTCTGTCCTAGAAGTTAATAGGGAGTGTAGAGTTTATTAATTAGGAGGGTGACATACTTACTACAGTTTTTGATGTTATAATAGATTATTCTCCATTAACTATTAATTTAAGTATTACCTTTTCATATAAAATATATTATGTTTGCTATAACTAAACATTTTCATTTTTTTTCTTTTTTGTAGGGCCAGATTTGAACTTATATGTTCACCACTTTTTAATAAATGTATAGAAGTTATCAGAAATCTCTTGGAACAAGTTGAATTTACATCAGATGACATCAACAAGGTAATGCATATTTCCCCTTCTAATGTGTTTGTTATATAGTGTCAGCCCAGGAGGGGACTTAAGCAGTCTATCATCTTAATGAGAAGAGTATTAATATCGATATAAACATTTTTCTGAGTATGTGCCTGTGAATTTTTAAAAATTAGTAGATTGTATACTATTTTGTAATACACACTTGTAATGCCCATTGTTTATCAGATGCATAATTCTCTTTAACAATAAAGAACAAGTTCTTTCAAATTACTTAATACTTGAGCAGTTTATGTTATGGCTAAGGTTTGCTTTAAAAAGCATTTGGATGGAGGAGTTTTTACTTTTAAGATCTTTGTGTAGTGTTGACTTTTTAAAATTCTCTTAAGAGCTGTTTAAATTTCTGAGACATTTTGAAAATGGTTCTTAAAAAGGGCTGTACAACAAGAGAGTTATGTTGCTAATGGAAGATTGCTCATTCTTTGTTATCTGCTATTAAAAAATTCCAAGTTTACACAATACAGTGCTATATTCCACAGATTTTGGAGTTAGGAAACCATATTTAATTTAAAACTAATAGATTTAGTCACATGCTGGCATTACTCTTCATTATTCTCCATTCTTATTATCCAACACTTATTGAACACCAATGACTTTCTCCAGGAGCTTTACACAACTTAGAATTAGATATTCCTAACTATTTTTGTTCCTGCGTATTTATACTTCTACTCAGAGAGTAGGTGTACTTAATCTTTTCAATAAAAGTATTGCGTTCCCTGTTTACTCTAGGATTAGAAATTGCCTTTAGCTCATCCTTTAAAATGTTTATGTATGTTTTATAATTATATGCTTTATTAAAGTAGTACTTGTAAGTTATTTAAATAAGTAAATATACATATGTATTCTAAACATTTTTTTAATGATGAAGTTACAAGATAAAAAAAAACTTTGGAGACCACTGCCTTATTAGATGATATTGAAAGATTCTGAAGTGGATATACCTCAGGATCGTATTTAAAATACCTGAATTTTAGAGGATTTTAAATCACTGAAAAAATGTGTAGCTTAGTTGCTGTATGCTAAGATAAATACTGGTCCATGGCAAAGGTAATGGAAGGATCCATGATTTCTAAGTATAACATAAAAGTTGACAACAACATAATGATGAAATTTTTATTAGTATGTATTTTAAAGTACTTCTGCTAAGTATCTGTTTTAGGTTTACAAATCCAAAAAATAAGTAAACTGTAATTTATTTTCCTATAGCCTGGGCATAAAATTGATACCATAGTTTCTATATAAGTAAATTGCTAATATTTACATATTTTGAAGTTTTTGTATTGGTTCTCCATCCCCCAGTAAAACACTAGTGCACCTGTTTTCTCATAATGCTTCTAACTTTGACCATTCCCCTTTTTGCCATTTTGCTAGAAACTTCAAGGCTATTTTCATTTATATTTCTTTCATTAATTATTTGGACCATTTTTTCATATGGTTGTTGATAGTTTGCAATTGGTCTTTTGAGAACTATTTGTTCATATCCCTTAATCACATCTATTGGGGAATGGCTGTTGCTTTTATCTGTTAGTTTTTTATTTAGCTTGGATGCCAAACCTGAATCTGAAAAATTTGATACAAAGATTTTTTCCATTTGACTGCTCTCTTTCTTATCCTAGATGCATTTTATTTTTGCAGAAGCTTTTCAGCATCTTGTAATTAAAAGTATCTATTTTATCTTTTGTAAATGCCTCTGCTCCTTATTCAGTTAACCCATAGCTATGAAAGGTTTATGATCTGCTTTGCTTCTAATTTTTTGTTAAGATTTTTAATATTCAAATCTCTTAACACTTTCTTTTCTAAGCTATGTGTGCTCCTACCTTAGAGATTTTGTTTCATTTTTTGTCTTCATTTATTCTGAGTATTAATGCTGTCCTTATGAAAACTCTTGTTTTTTTCTTTGAATCTGTGTTTACAGTTATTATGGAATTACTCTCTTGGGGGCATCTTTATTTAGATTTTTAATTATTTTTTGATACTGATCAGTATTTTCTTTGACTTAACTCATCTTTTCACTTTTAGTTCCTGAGCCATTTAGTGCCAGAGCCATGTTCCACTCCATTACTCTTTTGCACTGACATCCATCTCCCATAGTTAGGGCCCCCTTGGATACTTGAGGTTTAAAGTGTCCTTTAAGGTCTTCAGATCTTCTTTGGATTTTCACTCCATTGCTAGGAACTTTAGAGCCCCTGGGCTTGAGGTATTCCAGTAAGCATGCTGCCATGCTACATACTGGTCATTGCCACTGCTCTTTAGCACTTCCAAGGTCTCCACCCTGAGTTTTTCTGAAGACTCTAGGTCTTTCTTAGAAGAGCCTGCCACTCTTGCTGCCTTCAGACACAGAGTTTTGTGTATACACCTGTCACTGGTTACACTGCCTTCAGGTTTCTTGTTGACCCTTTGTGCAGTTCTGAGATATAAGTCATTTACTGTAGATTCTCATTAGATTTGGTTTGGTGTCTGTCATATAGGATCTGGCTATCTGCCTCCTATTCAGGAAGCTGTTTTGGCTGGAAGTCGTAGATGATCTTTGATAGCTGCTCTCTCTGGAAAAATCATCACCACATAGTGCCCCTGAGACTCTCCAAGCTTTGCTTGATTGGGCTTCAGACAACATATGTACCAGCTACCAGTAGACTCATACTTCCCAGTTTGATGAGGTCAGCCAGGCTTCTGTGCCACTAGTTGAGCCTTCAGAAGTCCGCCATCATTTCTGTAGCATAGTCAAGCATGAAAGCAGAAATTTAGTGATAGTAGAATTCCGTATTCAACAGAGTATTGTGAGGAACATAAGAAATTAAGTATTTTTATACTAAATAACTACTAAATGTTGAATATTTGATTTCATGTGAAATTAGGTACTGTCTTATTTTCTAATAAGGTTTCACAAAATGCCTGATTAATATCAAGGATGCTTTTAGTAGCTCCAAGGAGTTTTTAATACTTCATTACAAGATTGACAGTGTTTAATTCTGAAAAACACATTATTCAGACCATAAGAATGAATACTTTTTTCCAGGTTGTACTTTGTGGAGGGTCAGCTCGAATCCCAAAGCTGCAGCAGCTGATTAAAGATCTTTTTCCAGCTGTTGAGCTCCTGAATTCAATTCCTCCTGATGAGGTTATTCCTATTGGTGCAGCTACAGAAGCAGGAATTCTTGTTGGCAAAGAAAATATTTTATTAGAAGAGGAGCCTCTTGCTATTGAATGTTCTGCAAAAGATATTTTAGTGAAGGTATGTCCATCTTTTCTAAATTTCATGAATTTCACAAATTTCATTTTTGTTATGACATCCTCACAAGATAACGCACCATCTAAAATCATGAAATTTATTATATTAAAATTAATAATGATAGTCATATGGTTTTTGTCTATTTAGGGAGTGGATGAATCAGGAGCCAATAGATTCACCGTACTGTTTCCATCAGGGACTCCTTTGCCTGCGCGAAGACAACACACATTGCAGGCCCCTGGAAGCATATCCTCAGTGTGTCTTGAACTCTATGAATCAATAGGAAAACATTCTGCAAAAGATGAAAATAAATTTGCACAGGTGAGAATATTGAGTTTGCATATTATCAGAAGCAACAAGTTTTTGTCTTTCTACTAGAGTATTATCTGTCTAAAGTCACAGATGTAACTTTTCTGTATATAGGGTAGCTAAAACTGCAAAATTGGATACTAAGAAAAACAGTGATGGTTGGGTGTCTAGCAATTCAGAGAAGGAAATAAGTGGGAAGAGAATTGGACCAGTGTTCATGATCTCAAATGGATGCTTTTAAATCAATTGATAATTTAAAATGTGAATTCCCAAGTTTTATTACAAGAAGGTGAAGGCAGCCTAGTATTTATCACTAAGATTTTGGTGAATGGGATTCATACTGCAACCCAAAGGTAAACACTTTTGAGAAGGTGTAGAAGAAAAGCACCAAGTATCAAGAAATGTGCTTCTGCCCCAGTACCCTGAATCTGAATTTAGAAGTGCAGAGAAGCAGTGGAATGTAGTGAATAGAGAGCCATTTTCAGAGCCAGGAAAACCTGGGTTTAAGGGATAGACATCCCTGACCTATGCAGGCTCTGTAGCTGTGGGCAAGGCACTGGTGCTCTGGGCAATTGTCTTAAGACTATAAGTTTCAAAGAATATTCTAGCCTACATTGGTACAAGGAGTTCCTCATCTGTGAGTTGCCTATAATAATGAAATTATAGCTTTAGTTGGAATCCATTGTAGAACATGTGGGTGAGAATAAAGAAATGCAGTAACACAGAAACACAGTTATTATGATAGCATACTATTGGGAAATTTGCCAGATAGGGGCTAGAGATGAAGCTTTGCTAATACAGACTAGTCCAAGATGGGGAATGCTACCTACTTATACATCACCTGGAACTCTTCATTCTGCTGAAATTTTCAGTGCGTAGGATAACTTCTTGACTGACCTTACTGATAATGTCTTCTTTCAAAAAGGTAAAGAAAGCAACACAAGGTGGGACTACTATTCTGTTTTAATTATGATTAAAAAAAAAAACAAACCTGGTTGAAGATGTGCAAATAACAAAACCTTGGAAGAATGTGAACATGTTATCTTCTGTCGGAAGTAGCCAAAGAAGGAAACAGCTCATAATCAGACATGTAACCCTAGGTTTTGTAGAATAATAAACTTTGAGCTGGAAAGCACCTTCAGAGGATATCTAGTGCAGCCCCCCATTCTGTACAGAAGGAAACTGAAACCTGGTAAAGTTAAATTGCTTATCCAAGGTCACACACACATATTAAGTAATAAAATCACTTGAACCATGTGACTGTAAATCCAGTATTTTTTACATTATACCATTCTAACAGATTTCAAGGAGCTCAGAAAATGAATAGGTATATCTTCTGGACAGGAATTCTAAAAGGAAAGATGGCTCAAGAGGAATGAAAAATCAATTTATAAAAAGCTTTTCAGAAAAACCATTATATGCACTTGTAGAACAAAATACATATATTGGTTTCTGTCAATAATTTAATTAACAGAAAGTCATTATTAAAAGGAAAGCACTATTTGATGAATATGCTATTTTAAGATATGCCATTAAAATGGAAAAATGCATTTGATTACAACATCTGTTCCCCTCCTCCATTTGTTTTCCTTTAGTACCAATAGATTTTATATTGTATGATATTATATATATTATAATTATGTGGTATTTTATATATGTGTGTAATTTATATTCATCATAGAGAAATTGCAGCAGAGAAATTAGATGTAGAGAAGAGCTAAACAAATGACCCACTATGCTCATCATGTTCAAAACAAGATGGTTTTGATCTCAGAAAAATTTGGTTCTGTTTAACAAGATTAAATGCCTTTGTGTGAAATGCTTATTGGAGCTGAAGTTTTTAAAGATGAAAAAATAACACTGCCTTCAAGGAGTTCAGACTGTAATAGGGAAGAGGAGATACATAAGAATACTCATGTGCATAAATAAGTATGCTATAGAGCAGAAAGTGATCAGGATAAAGGATTACCATGTATAGTGGCATGAGAAATTTGAGGAGGGAAAGACTGTTCTTTCGTCTGACATAAAGTCTTCCAGTGTAGAAACAATGGTGCTGTGCAGATTAACTGGAACAGCATAAAATAATTATAAGTCTTAACTTATACAAAAACCTTTCAATATTTCATATTTAAAAAAAAAACACCAAAATGCAGTATATCTTCCTTTGGGTACAGGGCCTCATTTTAAGTGATTTGGTATTGAATTCACAATATTTTGATACTTACTATTCATCGTGAAACTGTTTTTTGTCATTCTGGATATTAAATGTACCTTTGATAGTCTGTTTTTCCAAATTTTCTTGGAGTTTAAATCACAAGTTCCCAGGCCACTGAAGCATATTTAACTCCATCTCTTGGATAAATTTTTTAACTATTTGTGGCACATACAAACTGATGAAGTATTCTGTCTCCATTTAGAACTTTCTGTAATTCTGGAACAATTCTGCTTTTCAGTATATCGATAGATTTTTCAGAGTTCATCATTTCATTTCTTTAGTAGGAACAAGATTGTCAGGGGGATTACAAAAAAACAAAACCCCAGACTATGAATGTTTTATAGTCTGGTGAAAAATGCCCAGAAGTTCACCTGGACTTCTGAAAATGCTTTTGGTATATCCTTGAATGAAAAAGTGCATCTTAAGAGGTGAGACCAAGATGGTGGAATAGCAGAAAGAGTATGACAATTTCCTGCCTCTTTGACCCAAAATTCCACCAAACATCTATAAAACTTGGCAGACTGACTCCTGACAGGCATATCCAAGGAAAAGTCACAGTGGGTCATCTGTCTAGCCCAGGTCAGCATAAGGAGACATGTTTGTGGACACTGGGAAAGGGATTTGGCCAGAAGTGTACTGCATGGGGCACTCCAGCTCTCAGGGAGCAGCTGGGCTATAGGTTTCAGTTTCTTCCTGTATAAATATGAGCCTGGATTACATATCCTGTAAGGTTCACTTCAACTCCAAGTTTATGATCCTATAAAATCCAGAGTTACATGTTTGACTATGGGATATTCCCTTCTTTGACTGTTTGGGGAAGAAATCCTAAAACCATACTTGTGCATTTCATGTAAGGTGTAGGAAAAGGTGCTAACTGCCAGCTTTGTTATCCACTACCCAGTTCTGGGTCACAGATCCAGGCAGACTGAGGACATCTCCTCCCATGAATGACTTTCCATGGTCAGGTGTGGTGGCAGGCAGCTCAGAAGCAAGCAAGCAGCATTGTAGCTCAAACTCAACTTCTTACCCACACTGAATCCTGCACAGAGGATTCCCAAATCAAAAGGTTGGAGGGGTAGGAGGAGGGGAAGACTACAGTTCCATCACTGAACCAGCAAAGCTTCTGACTCCAGCAAGAATCTCCTGTTACTCACAACCAGATGAAGGTTAGGAACTTGCACAGCTCAGACCAGGAGAGCAATCTCATTTTGCCCTAGATCAGACCACTTTGGGAGCACTAAAGGATTTCAGGTTCTGAGTCTGAGCTGTCCTTGAGATCCTGAAATAACAACCCTCGATAGCCCAAGAAAGCAGCCCGGGCTTTCCCTTCGTAATTATATAGAGCCCAACTCTGACATCAAGTCCACAGTCAGAAAGTAGGCTGGAAGAAGGAGCAAATAAGAAGAACCCCACCATTAGGAGATATTGTGGTGACAGTGGTTCTTGAGAGACAAACCCCCCCAAAAAAGAATTATGCCACAAGCAAAGCAAGGTGGGAAAAAACCAGCATGGACACAAATTCAACTAGAATTCCAGGGAGAGATGAAAGTATAAAAATGTTTTTGTCAGTCCAATGAGAGTTCTTGAGGAAAAAAATTGGAAAAGAAATAAAAACTATTAAAGAAAAATTGGCTTTTTAAAAATAACTCTAGGGGGCAGAGCCAAGAGGGCAGAGTAGAAAGATGGATTTCATCTAGCTCTCCCTCCATAGGCCATAAAATACCTGTAAAAAAATGACTCTAAACAAATTTTACAGCAGCAGAAGCCACAAAATGACAGAAGGAAAGAGATTTCCAGCCCAAGAGAGCCTGGAAGGCCGGTAGGAAAGGTCTATGGCACTGGGCTCAGAGTGGAGCAGAGCGCAGCCCAGCCTTGGCCATACAGCACAGCACGAACAGGACTGGAGCAGGTTTCAGGGTGCAGAATCATGGGTAGCAGCTGCAGTTCCCAGATTTCTCAACCCACAAACATCAAAGACAACTTCAAAGATCAGTGAGAAAGCTTTCACCTGGGTAAGAGGGGTGTGTGGTCTGACCCCAGCCAGGCTCCAGGGCAGCAGCAGCAGCAGCAGCATCCACTTTCAGCCCTGGCCTAAAGACTCTGGGGGAATTGAGCAGCTGGTTTGGATCTCAGCCCTGAGTGACAATCCTGGGGTGAGGAAGAGTAAACTCCTCTCCCCTGATTGTGCCACCTCGGAGGAACTGAGAACTTATAGGTCCCTAGAGTATACTCTCCACTTGACATAGGACTCAAAAGTCAAGTAACTGGCTGGGGAAATGCCCAGAAAAGAGAAGAATAATAAGACTATAGAAGGGTACTTTCTTGGTGAAAAGGTATTTTCTTCTATCCTTTTGGTTGAGGAAGAACAAAGCATACCATTAGAGGAAGACATAAAAGACAAGGCTTCTACATTCAGAACCTCCAAAAAAAATATGCAATGGTCTCTGGCCATGGAAGAGCTCAAAAAGGATTTTGAAATTCAAGTAAGACAAGTGGAGGAAAAATTGGGAAGAGAAATGAGAGCCATGCAAGAAAATCATGAAAAGTGAGTCAACAGCTTTCTAAAAGAAACCTCAAAAAATGCTGAAGAAAGTAACACCTTTTACAACAGAGTAACCAAAATGGCAAAAGAGGTCCAAATCACCAATGAGGAGAAGAATGCTTTACAAAGCAGATTTGGCCAAATGAGAAAGGAGGCTCAAAAGCTCATTGAAGAAAATAGTTCTTCAAAAATCAGAGTAGATGCAACCAAGATTAAGAGGGAAGCAGAAAACTGGGAAAATTTTTGCAATTAGTGTCTGTGATAAAGGCCTCATTTCTAAAATATATAAAGAACTGAGTCAAATGTACAAGAATACAAGTCACTCCCCAATTGATAAATGGTCAAAGAATATGAACAGGCAGTTTTCAGAGGAAGAAATTAAAGATATCTACAGTCATATGAAAAAAATGCTCTAAAACACTATTGATTAGAGAGATGCAAATCAAAACAACTCTGTGATACCATATCACACCTATCAGACTGGCTAACATAACAGAACAGGAAGATGATAAATGTTGGAGAAGATGTGAGAGAGTTGGAACACTGATTCATAGTTGGTGGAGCTGTGAGCTGATCCAACCATTCTGGAGAGCAATTTGGAACTATGCCCAAAGAGCTACAAAAATGTGCATACCCTTTGACCCAGCAATAGTGCTTCTAGCTTCTAGGACTGTATCCCCAAGAGATCAAAATGGGAAAATGGGAGACGGTCCCACATGTACAAAAATACTTATAGCAGCACTCCTTGTGGTGGCCAAAAACTGGAAATCAAGGGGATGCCCATCAATTGGGGAATGGCTGAATAAATTATGGTATATGAATGTAATGGAATACTATTGTGCTATAAGAAATGATGAACAGGCAGACTTCAGAGAGGCCTGGAAAGACTTATATGATCTGATGCTGAGTGAAAGGAGCAGAACCAGGAGAACTTTGTACACAGCAACAACCACAGTGTACAAGGACTTTTTCTGGTAGACTTAGAACTTCATTGCAATGCAAGTACTTAAAAAATTCCCAATGGTCTTTTAAGGCAAAATGCCTTCCATATCCAAAGAAAAACCTGTGGAATTCAATCGCAGATTGTAGCAGATCATTTTCTTTTGTATTATGTTTTGGTTTGTTATGATTTCTCTCATTCATTTTAATTCTTCTATACAACATGACTATGGTGAAAATGTAAAAAAAGAAAAATTAGAGTAGAGCAGATGGAAGCTAATGACTTTATGAGAAACCAAGAAATTATAAAACATAACCAAAAGAATGAAAAAATAGGAGACAGTGTAAAATATCTCATTGGAAAAACAACTGACCTGGAAAATAGATCCAGGAGAGATAATTTCAAAATTACTGGTCTACTGAAAACATGATCAAAAAAAGAGCCTAGACATCATCTTCCAAGAAATTGTCAAAGAAAACTGCCCTGATGTTCTAGAATCAGAGGGTAAAATGGAAAGAATTCATCAATCATCTCCTGAAAGAGATCCCAAAAGGAAAATTCCTAGGAACATTGTAGCCAAATTCCAGAGTTCTCAGGCCAAGGAGAAAATATTACAAGCAGCCAGAAAGAAACAATTCAAGTATTGTGGAAATGCAATCAGGATAACACAGGATTTAGCAGCCTCTACACTAAGGGATCAAAGGGCTTGGAATATGATATTCCAGAGGTCAAAGGAGATAGGATTAAAACCAAGAAGCATTTACTCAGCAAAACTTGAGTATAATATTTCAGGGGAAAAAATGAAATTTCAATGAAATAGAGGACTTCCAGGTATTGTTGTTGAAAAGACTAGAGCTGAATAGAAAACTTGACTTTCAAATACAAGAATCAAGAGAAGCATGAAAAGGTAAACAGGAAAGAGAAGCCTTAAGGAACTCATTAAAGTTGAACTATTTACATTCCTACATGGAAAGATGTTATTTGTATAGGGTATATATGTATGTGTATATTATATATGTAGGTATGTATATGTACATGTGTAAATATATCTATATATATATATATACACACACATACATAAATACATAAAGGCACAGGGTGAGCTGAATATAAAGGGAAAATACCTAAAAAAAATAAAATTTACCATTGAATGGAATGTTCTAGGAGTAAGAGAAAGGGAGAGGTAGAATGTAGCACATCATCTCACATAAAACAGGGAAGAAACAGCTTTTATAATGGAGGGGAAGAGGGGGGAGATAAAAGGAAATAATTGAGCTTTACTCTCATGGGATTTGGCTTAAGGAGGGAATAACACACACTCAATTGGATGTGGAAATCTATTTTACCCTGCAGGAAGGCAAGGGGAAAGGAAATGGGAGAGGGATGATAATAGAAAGGACAGCAAATTGGTGAAAGGGATAATCAGAAGCAAACACTATTGTGGGAGGACAGGTCAGAGGAGAGAATGGAATAAATCAAGGGCAGGATAGGACAGAGGGAAATGTGGTTAGTCTTTTATAATGTAACTATTATGGCAAGTGCTTTGCATTGTTACCCATGTATGACCTTTTGCTTGTTTTCTCAATGAGGGTGAGTGGGGAGAGGGAGAGAATATAGAACTCAAAGCTCTAAGAATGAATGTTGAAAATTGTTTTAGCATACAACTGGAAATTAAGCTATATAGGCAATGGAGTATAGAAATCTATTTTGCCCCACAGGAAAATAGAGGGGAAGGGGGATGGAAGAAGCTTGGGTAATAGAAGGGAGAACAGACTGAAGGAAGGGGTGGATGGGGGTGCATATGCTATTGGGGGGTGGGCAAAGATGGGGAGAAAATTTTGAATTCAGATTCTTGTGGAAGCAAATGTTAAGAACTGAAGAACAAATAAATTATAAAAACAAAATTGAAAAGAGGATAATATGATGCAAGAGATATAAAACCTTGCCCAAGCAACAAACACCCTTAAGATTTGGATGTACCAAATAGAAACCAATGACTCCATGAAACAATAAGATATATTAAAACAAAGTCAGAAGTCTGAAGGAAAAAAAACCACAAGATGTAAAATATAGTGAAAAACAACCCATGTGGAAAAAAGATGGAGGAGAAAAAATGTTAAGAATCATTGCACTGTCTTAATGCCGTGACCAAAAAAGGAGCTTAGATACTTTTTTTCAAGAAATTTTAAAAGAAAATAGAGGGCAAAGTGGAAATAGAAAGAATCTATCATTGACTTTCTCACAGAAAGTCCAAAATGAAAACTTCCAGAAATATCATAGCCAAAATTCAGAGCATACAAGTCAAAGAAAAAATCCTGCCAGCAGCTAGAAAGAATTCCAGAACTGAGGAGTCACAATCAGGATCGCACAATTTAGCAGCCACCATTCTAAAGGATCAAAAAGCTTGGAAGACAGTATTCCAGAAGGCAAAGGATATAGGCTTACAGCATCAACAAAACTGAGTATAATGCTATGGGTTGACAGAGAGAGAGAGAATTAACCTTTAGTGAAATAGAGAACTTCAAGTCATTCCTGATGAAAAGATTGAAGCTTTGTAGGTACTTCAAGGCGAAAACACAGGAGTTAAGAGAAGGTAAACATGAAAGAACAAAGAACAGGGGGATAAACTTCTTGCATTCTAATATGAGGAGTTGATACATGCACTCCCCTCTGAACCCTATCATCATCATGGACCATAGAGGGAGTATAATTAGACATGGCCTGGGAAGAGAAAAACAGAAGAAAAGGAATATACTATGGGAGTTGGGGGAGGAAGATTAGGGCAAATTATCTTACATCATCAGGGTGCAGAAGTAGACATCTGTACAAACGGGGGAGGAACTGGAGAGGAGTGAACTCCATTCTCATCTGAAATGGTTAGAAAAGGAAGAATACACACAAACATACACAGAGAGAATTGGCTATGGAAATATACTTCACTCAAGAGGGAAGAAGTAAGGAAAATCAGAGGGAGGGTAGATTAAGAAAAGGAATAATCCTAAGCAAAACAACTTCTTAAATATGGACAGAAATTTTATAGCTCTTTTAAAGTGGCAAAGAATGGGAATCTGAGCATGTTTCCATAAGTTGGGAAACGGATAAACAAGTTATGTTATATAAATGTCATGGAGTATTATTGTGCTGTAAGAAATAATGAAACAGGTGGTTCCAGAGAAACTTGGGAAGACTTACATGAATCATTCCAGAGTGAAGTTAACAGAACCAGGAGAACAATTTTTACAGTGAGAACACTTTATAAAGACAAACAACTTTGAAGGAATCAAGAATTCTGATCAGTATAACAACCAACTACAATTCCAGAGGACTAATGATGGACGTCTCATACTAACACTTTCCTGATAAGAGAGGTGAAGGACTTAAAGTACAGAATGAGACATTTTTTGGACGTGGCCAAAGCAAAGATTTGTTTTCAATAGGGTTTTGTTTCCTTTAATTCTTATTTGGAGATAGGGAGTTTGGCTAGAAGGGTGAGAAGGTGGATTTTCCTGCTTTAAAAAAAATTTTTTAATACATTTTAGAAGTAAAGATGATTTTCTGTATCTTTAGTACTACTCTCTTTGTATTGACTTACTTATGATGAGAATTTTTTTGTTATAACAACAGTTGGCAGGTTTTTGTTTTTTTTCCTGGCTTTCTTTCCTGTTCCTCCAACTTCAAGAAGGCCATACTGTTCTTTAGAAGAATCAGTAACAATTCCTCTAGCTACCAGTTCTCTCTGAAGGTCTTAGCTTGTTTTTTGAAGTTGGGCAGTTTTGTATCAATCATGTCACTTCTTAGCATGTTTTTCATTTTCAGTTCCATTTTCGTTTGTGCTTTGGTGAAATTCATCCTATTTCATTGTGGGCTTGGATAATCCTTGAAAAGTATGAATTTCTGCACCAACAGCCACCGCAATATCTCTTAGCAGTCATTGAAAGTGTTCTCTTTAAAAGCTATGTTTACTTGTTTCCTTGGAGTAATGTCCATTCTTAAAAACAACAGAATTAAAACAACCAAAAAAAAAGTAGTGAAGCATGTGTGAGTGGCATAAAATCTAGCATTCAACATATAGAGAACTAACCCAAAGTGGAAAAAAATCTGGTCAGAGTCTGACATTTGAAGTCAGCCTAGCTATAGAGTCACACATTACCCCACTCACACACACACACCCCACCTTAAAAAAGGGCCTCTTTAAGCACAGTCATTGCCTTCACAAAATAAAATCATCAAAATGTTTGCCTGTCCCAGGTAATTCATACACCACTATAGTTACCGTATACAAAAGAATAAAAAGGGACACAACAATTTTTACTTCTCCAATTCTTCCACTATCTGATCTCCCTGGTATATCCAGTCAAATATAATTTTCATTCTATAGCAGCTGTATCCTGTTTAAAAAGAATAATTTTTATTCTCTGAATTTTGAATCTGTCACGTAATAGCAAGATTGAACATTTCTGGGTTTCATAATAAAGGTTGGCCTTTGGGGATTACTAATTTATCACTTTATAAGTTAAGATGATATTTTGTTGAATCTTCTCTAACATTCTTTCTCTCATAAACAGATTATACTCCAGGATTTAGATAAAAAAGAAAATGGGCTCCATGATATTTTAGCTGTTCTCACCATGAAGAGGTACTAAAAGTAAAATATTATGCTTACTGATTTGGAAAAAAAATAGTCTTTAAATTTTGAGAATTTCTGTATTTCGTGAGTCTCTTGGTTTACTCTGTGAAAACAAGGCAAAGCCTATTCAATACTGAAAATCTGTTATTGTTAAGTAGTGGTCATTGATACTATAAAGAATTTATATTCAAACTATTCTTTATGCCTTGAGCATCATTTTATTGCATAAATCATGTTTCTTTCCAGTAAATTACAATATATTCTAATTTTTAAAAACAAAACTTTACATTAATTTTACTTTTAACCCAAAAAAGTGGTCTTTGCTGTTTTCAGATACATCATTTAAACAATATCCAGTCTTATTTCCTTGGAAATTATATAGTAAAATTCCCATTGCCTCCTCAAAAATAGGGTCAGTTCTTTACTATGGCTGTAGAGAGTCTTCAGACCCATTTTTACCATATCTTGGTTTCACATAATATAAAAATACTAAATTTTACTGTCACAGGCTGTCATGTAATAACTCTTTGTACTAGGTAGAGAGTCATTTACCAAATTACACCTGACAACAGTAGCAAGCAGATATATTTTTCTCTCTTGGAAAGGCTGGTGCCATAATGAACTAAGTATATGGGCTTTTTAAAGATCTGTTCGTAACAAGAAGAATGTACAATCAAATTTATTATGAGTGAATCTTTTATGATCAATCATCTGATACAAAGAACTCTTTTCATGAGCCATACTGCTAAGAATCATTGAAATGTATAGCCGAGGAACTGTCTGGTTACATTGTGCTCAGTGATTAGACGGAAAGATATTCTGACCCATTTTAATTCCACACATTTTACACTCATATTTGATATCACAAGTGACTGTTTTAGCCAAATGATCTAGAAAAGGATTGTTTCAAGGGGAATAAAAGCTCCACAAGTGTGGAATATTAGATGCCCTGTTTATAGCCTTGAAAATGAAATATATTTATTCCAAATGTAAAGTCTGCTTCCTGAAAACTAAAGTTGCTATAATTTTTTTTCCAGAAGGCAGTGCCCCTTCAAACACTTTCTTAAAAATTTCCATGACTTTTCGTAACAAGCCCATGCATTTTTCTTTGTAGGGATGGATCTTTACATGTGACATGCACAGATCAGGATACTGGAAAATGTGAAGCAATTACTGTTGAAGTGGCATCATAGTACTTTGAGGAAGCATTTTTTTCATTACTGGAATATATGTCATTTTATTTGTTCAGAACTGATGTTTATATTAAAACATTTTAATGAACTGCATGATCTGTTTTTATTAAACTAAATTAGAAGGTATTTTTAACTTTTTTAAAATGTTTAATGAATTAGACATAGAAAATATAATAATTATTATTATGTAACTGTTTAGAGTGAAATTTTTCTGAGTGTGTAAGAAACTAGTATTTAACCTTTCCCCCTTTAAAAATGTCTTTTGAGAAACATTTGGCTTATAAGGGTTATTAAACTGAATGTGTTCCACCCATCAGGGAGAATTCAGTGGCTGATGAGAGGTTCATTGGACAATTAATGGGAGAATTTATTATTTGTCCAAACTTACAGTAGAACTCATTGTTACCATGGAGAGCCAGGAGAAAGATAATCTAAACATTAAGTCTATCTCCTTTTCACCATCAGTTAGCAAATCTGAAGGGAAAGACACAAGGAAAATGTAAGCTTTATTGACTGATACCACCAGTACTTCATACTATTTAGTTTTTCACCCAACACTATATATTTGCCTTATATTATTGGATTTTACATAAATATCTAAAACATCTCTTTTATGTTTCCAAAAATGAGGTCCCTTCTAGCTGTAAACCTATGTTATGATCCATGCATAATGGCCAAATATAAAAGAACTTAAGTAATTTATTAATGGACAGTCTGCAGCGTTAGTGACACAATAATTTCACATCTGAAAGTATTTAATATGATCCATTCATTTGTAGTATCTTTAAAATTCTTTAAGTAAAAGAATCTCAGTTCTTTATTTCCATGTTCTTTGGCTAAGACACTAAGTACTTTTCTGTTTTCAGAAATGTATCAAAATTATGAAGAGTAGAAAACATAATACTTGTTTAAGTCAAAAAGCATATTTGAGAAATAAAATACTCACCAACACAGTTCAATTCCATATATGTGAACATTTATGTAGCAATTCTGGGGGCTTCTTGAGATGTAAAGTTCTTTTTTTAAATAGAGCACTGGAAATTCTACATTACTCTCCATGCAAATATACAGAATCAAATTTGAAGTGAATGCAAGTCATTTATCTTTTCAATATACACAGACTAGTCAGTAACATCATCTCTGAGTGCTAGAGAAGGATGGATGATGGCCAGTAGCCACATGCTGGAAGATGATATTATGCTAATTGTGTCAAGCCTTGAAATGATCTATTTTTCCTCAGTGAAGTTCATAGTTACTCAGAGATCAGTCCAACAAATGTAGAAAACATAGAATAACCTGTTGCTCAGCCTGTGACATGCAGCTGGATGTGCAGTTCATTGAGTCAGACCATCAGTACCTGCATAGACACTGGAGATGAATCCCTGGCTGGACCTAGAAGTGAATAGAAGGAAGAAAATAGTTTGAATTGCTTATGGCTAATTAGGTAGTATTGCTCCCTGACATGTAACCCAAATTTATAGAACAACTGTTCTTCTTTTGATTCTATATAGCTATGAATCATGGTACATGATCAAGCTTCAGGTGACTCACAGGTCAAGGAATGTATAATAGGCTGCAACATACTACCAGTGATGATCTGTGTGGAAAAAGTAACCTAAGATAGATCATCTGGGAGGTATGTTAACAGGAAAAAGAGGTGGGCAGTCATGCTTCAACAGCACATTCTTCAGCCTTTTGAAGTAGAGCGGATGTTATCCCTGTTTTGCATATTAGGAAACTGAGGGCATAGAAACTAGATGTTTTGTCCTAGTATCTCTAGCTAAAAGTGCTAGAGCTAGAACCTGGAACTCAGGTCTTTTGACTCCAAGACTATAGTTCATACTGTTACAATGCATCACCTAGGAAAGCTAAAACACCAAGAAATGAAGTGATTTATACTTGGTGTTTTAAAGACTTAGTGTTAGTTCCTGGATTAAACTCATCACCCCAGTAGCCCTGTTTTGCTACTTGGCCATTTGAATTTTATCATCTTTCTCATCTTATGTTTGTCCATTGTAGATTCACTTAAATATTTTGGGGGGAAAAGTAATACAATATTATGTGCCTATTTTAGAAAAATATTTGGTATACAACAATCTTAATTTATGGAACAGATTTTAAAAATGCTTTTATCTTGTCAAAGGATGCTTCATTTTATAGAATATTTAGCATTCCTCTGATGTGTACTGAAAATTGTTTGCTGTATATATGTTTGACAAGTAAAGTATAATTTTAACTTTCTCCCTTTGCCCATCTCTCTGGTATAGGAGACCTTTGTGACTTTAGAACCAACAACCATTTATTAAGAACCCTTTATGTCCTGCACACTATAAAGCAGTGGGAATACAAATCTAATAATCTTTTCTTAATTCTGATCATCCTTAATCCCAATAGGAATTGACACTGAAAAACACCATCTTTTCTGGTTACTGTCCTGTCTAGGTTTCCATGACACTGTTCTTATTTTCCTCCTGTCTATCCAACTGCCCTTCTCAGTTTCCTTCGATGACTCGATGTTTCCTAAGACTCTTGCCCTGGGCCTACCATCTCTCTAGGTCCTCAAGTGAGGCCCTTTGACTGAATCCAAACCTCAGAGAACAAATCCCCTTAATAAAAGCGTTTGTTCTGTAAAACTTGGACTCAGTCAAAAGGCTATCCCCAAGGACCTAGAGGGCCACATGTGGCCTCGAGGGTCACAGCTTCCCCACCCTTCTTATGCCCATGTGTTGTTCCATCATCACTTCTCACCTCTAGATCTATTTAATCAGCCAAGTGGATCTCCAACTGCCTCTTGGACAACTCTATTAACATCCTAGAGGCATCTCAAATACATGTCCCAAAAACAGAACTCTTATCTTTCCCACCACATCCTCTCCTGAACTTTGCTATCACTAGCAAGGGCACCACGGTCCTCCCAATCACTCAGACCCACACCTCAGTGTAATCCCTTGACTCCTTACTCCCACTCCCCTCCACATATTTAGTCTGTTGCCAAGTCTTGTCATTTTACTTTCATATCATCTCTCAGAAGTCCCTTTCTTTCTACTCATAGCCTCATTAGCCATGCTAAGTTCAGGCTCTTTCTTATATCTTGCCTGGACTACTATAATAACCTAACTGGTCTCCCTGTTCTTAAGCCTGTCCCTGCTCAATCTATCCTCCATTCATTTGCCAAAGGGATTTTTGTATAGTGTAAGTCCACTGAGTGAATTCCAATAGCTCCCTTTTACCTCCAGGATCAAATATAAAGTCTTCTGTTTGGCATTTAAAACTTGTCATAAGAGGGTCCCTTCCTACCTTTCTAGCCTTACTCTCCTCCCCAAACTCTACAATGCAGCTATGCTTGGCTTTCTTGTATTTCCTCGAACATGATAGTCTCCTCTCTCTGCCTTTGCACTGGCCTTCCCCCAAGTCTGGAATGATCTGCCCCCTCATCTCAGCTTCTTAGTTTCCTTCCTTCCAGACCCAGCTCAAATTCTATCCTTTGAAAGCCTTCCCGCATTCCAATAGCTGCTATTGCCCTTCCCTTTGAGACTAACTTAATCTATGATATGCTACATATCTTGCATCCTCCTAATAATTTATATATTATCTCCCATTAGAACATAAGTACCTTGAGGGCTATTTTCTGGAGAACTCACATGGGGCAGGTGATCACATGGTGGTCAGAAGAAGCAATACAAGGACACTCATGGTCTCAGGAAATCTGGATTTGACTGTGCGACATGGGAGACACTGGCACAGGACCGCTCAGCATGGCATGCCCACATCAGAAAGGGTGCTGTGCTCTATGAGCAAAGCAGAATTAAGACAGCACAAAGGAAACATAGGATGCTCAAATTTGGAGTAACCACCCCAAATGTTCAGACTATCTGTGCCCAATCAGTGGCAGAGCATTCCAAGCTCTTATTGGTCTGATCAGCCACAGTCGGACACATTGAAATGTGACTTTATTATGGTCATGTCATTTTGGTCCTCTTGGAGAACAAAGGACAACCACCACCAACCAACCTTGGGGGCAGGGAGAACTTGCTTGGTTTTTGCCTCCCTTGTATCCCCATAACTTTGCAGAGTGCCTGATACATATGAAGTACTTAATAAATGTTTATCGTCTGACAAAGCCAAAAGTGAAATAGACCTTGTCTGAAAAGAATTTATATTCTAACATACAAAATGAATACAAGGTAGTTTCAGGAGAAAAGACTAGAACTGAGAACGGTTTCCTGCAAAAGATAATGCTTAAGCTGAGTTTGGAAGGAAATGTGAGGTTCCAGGAGGGAAGGAGAACTAGCCTTCCAGGCATGGGGGAAGAGTCAATGCAAAGGCCCAAGAAAGGGGAAATGTGAGTGGCCTATGGGAGGAAACAGGGCAAGTAGGCAAGTATGGCTAGATGGTGATGAAGTATGTGGAGGGGAGACTGGTAGATAGGAAGGGGACAGTACGTGAAAGCTTCAAATGTCGAACAGTGGGATTTCTATTTGATCCTATAGGTCACAGAAAGCCACCGGAGCTTCCTAAGCAGTTAGGAGACATAAGACCCTGACCTAAGGAAATTTATTTTGATAGCTGAGGGAGGGAAGCAAGGAGATCCACGAGGCCCCTGCAATAATCCAGGCGAGAGCGGATGAGAGTCTGAGCTAGGGTGGTAGCTGTGAGCGGACTGAAGAGGACAGGTGCTGTAGAAAGGGAATCATCGAGACTTAGCAGTTGTCCACGTGGGGTGGGAGTGAGCCCAGCATGAGGCAGGGTTTTAGACTGGGTGGCTGGGAGGGTGGTGGTCTTTCCGACAAGCAGGAGCAAAGAGAAGTGCTGTCTGGGCCCTGTTTGGGATGTGTATCGGATACGCAGCTGAAATGTCCGGTTGGGCAGTCTGAGGCTGAGGGATTGGAGCAGCAGAGCATTAGAGACAGGTGATACAGTCCTGATGGAGGGTGGACTGAACCGCGGGTGCCAGGGCGGTGACCCAGAGAACGGAGAGAGAAGGCACCAGCCAGGATCCTGGCAGCCAGCGGGGGCTCGGATACACCTGGGGAAGTCGCCTCCGCCGGGGCGACCAGCCCAAAGCCGAGGCTGTACGGGCGGCACTGGTAGAGCGATGCGCTAGCCGAGGACGCGGGCAGCGTGGACCACCCCCCAGCTCGGACCCTGCACCGCCCCCCCCCGCGTGGGCAGCACGTTCCTGACAAGCACCCACGTGCCCCTCGGGCTTGCGCTCTGCTCGATACCAAGGATCGCAGGGAGGCTCTGGCTTTCCCGACTCTGACGTGTTCACAAAAGACACCCGGAAGATTTCTGCTCAGGGCTTTCCGTGGCCAGCCCCGGAGCCTGGGCACTTGTGGCAGAACCACCATTGCAGTTAGGAAAGCAAAGTGACGGAACTGGTCACAAGCGGGATGACCACTGCCTGCACTGTTTAGTCACGTCAAAGGAAAATCCTGCCTAAGTCGAAGAAACAGTGGAAAAAGCCCTAAAACTGCAAAGCGAAACCCGGGCCTAAGCGGAGGACTCTCGCAAGGACGGATGAACGTCATCGCGGACTGAGGAGCACAGCTGTGTAGAAAGCGATCTGCGCCGGGCTCCCGGCAGGCGTGAACACGCGCGCCTCGCCGCAGCCCTCCGCTCGGGTCGCACGCACGTCCCCGGGCCCGGGGTCCCGCCCTCGGCCGCCTGCACGCTCCGATCTGCTCTCCGGGGCCCGGGAGAGGGGAGGAGCTCGCGCTTCCCGCCGCGCGGCCTCAGCCGCCCTCCAGGGCCCGCTTCGGCACCGTGGGGAAGCCCGCGGCGCAGCGGCCACGGGGTCCGGGGAGCCCGCGCGCTGCCGCACCGGCGCCCGTCATGCCCTGACGTGTGGGCCTGTCTCCTCCCTCCCCGCTCGTCGCTCGGAGCCGGGTAAGGGGCGGGGCCTCGGCCCTCCAGCTGAGCGGTCCGGTCAGACCGCGCCAGTTTGAATGAAGGTTCCACAAGATGGCGGCGGCCGCGGCCGGAGCGCGAGGAGGTGAGGGCTGGAGAGGGTCCCTGCCCCCACCCCGCTTGTCTCACCTCTCACTGCCCAAGCCGCGCTCCCCGCGTCTGGAGGACCGGGAAGGAGACCTTGATACCGAGGGGCGGCCCGCCATCTCCCCGCTCCTGACGCGGTGACCCCAACGTGGGGAGCGGGACGGGGGCTGGCCCCCACACTGTCCCGCTGGCCTCGGCCCCTCGGCCCCCAGCTTCGCTCCCTCCTCCCCTCCTCTCTTCCTTTCTTTCCTCCTTCTCCCCTCTCTCCGTCTCGTCCCGTCCCGTCCCCTCTCCTCTCCGCGCCGCGCCGCACGCTGGCGGGAGGCTCGGGCGCACGCCGCGGGAACTGAGCCGGGTTGGCGCCTCTGCCCCCGCAGCCCGCGCCGGGCACGGTGGGGAGCCGTTTACCGTCGCCCTCCCCGGCCCCAACGTTTCGCGGGCCCCGGAGGCGCCGCTGGCCGGGCCCCGGGCCCCCGGGCCCCGCGCCGGGCCGGCTTTGGCTCCCCAACTGTAACGGAGGTGGGGGAACGGCGGGCGCGAGGTGTGGGGCCGAGCGGGAGGCGCCCGGCCGCCCCGAGGGGATTAGTGGTTGGCTAATCCCTGAGCAGGATCCGAAGGCTGGTCGGGGAGGCTGCGGTTTGACTTCTTTGTGGTCCTGCGGAACTCAGATGTGGTGGGGTGGAAAAGTTTGTCGGTTTGTCCTGGGGAGGGCCCCCGGCCCGCAGTCGGGTCCCGGCCGTCCCGAGGGGGAGGACTTGGGGCCGGGGCTGTAGAGAGGCCGGAGGGGAGGGGGGAGCGTGAGCCCGGAGGTCCTGGGAGCCGGACGCGCTCGGCTTGGCCGGGCTGCGAAGAGTTGGGGAGCTGACCCCCACCCCCACCCCGGGGGCTTCCGAGCCCCAACCGAAGCAGGTCGGAGCGGGGGTCTGTGCCTTGGCGCCCCAGGACGCAGCGGGCTAGAGCGGCTGCTTGGGGAACACATGGCATTCCTGTAGACCCGGAGCGGGCCGGGAACCGCCAGCCTTTGTGCGCCCCGCAGCCAGCCTTCGCTGGTGGGAAGCGTTAGGCTGGCAGGAAGGTTTTCATTTAGAGCACCGTGCAGGCGCCGCTCGGCTCCTGGCCCCCTGGAGTGCCCCCGCACAGAAATAGAACATTTTGAGTAGTCCTTTGTAACCCACCGAGTTCTCCTCCATTAGTAGATGCGGTGTCCTTAGCACCGGGCGGTGGAGGGGCCCCTCGCTTTGCGTAGAATTTCTAAGAGTTTTAGATCTGTAAGGGACCTTCCGAATGAGCCCGGGACCCCAGTCTTTGCTGAGGACTTGAAGTGATCTTTGGGTGTGGGAGACACCTGCTGGCAGTGAAAACGTGGGGGGTGTTTGTGAGGAGGCTGCAGTAATCTGAATATTCCTTCATTATAGCAAGGGAAAAGGTATTGTAGGTAGGTTTATCCCCCACTGTAAATACCAGATCACAGGAGTAGGTGTGGTGGCTCTTACTGGCTTGGAAGTATGGAAGGTAAGGACTCTGAATCTGCTGCTGAGCTCTGTTCCAAATTCTTCTATTTGGCCCCCTCTTCACCGTGAAGAATCTTAAGCACAGAAGGGGTTAAATGCTTTGCCCAAACTTCTCTAGCAGAACCTCGAATAGAATTCTGTTCTCCCATTTTAGTCCAGTACCCCATTATACCAGAGAGACTATGGATTTAAAAGTCGCGAAAGGTTTTGCTCAGATCACTGTTTTTAAAGGAGTCTTGATTTGAATTTTTTTTTTGCAATACGAATAATTGGATTCTAATATTTTTACGTTAGGATGAAGAGTCCTAGTGGAGGACCTAGGTTGAGACCTTAGCTTTGCCACTTACTCATTTGTATGTTTGGGTAAATCACTTGACCTCCCTTAGCCTTTCTTTCCCTGTTGCAAAAATGAAGAAGTTAGACTAAATGACCTTTAAGGCCCCTTCAAAGTCTGTGATCTTAGTAATAAGTTTAGATTTTAGTATATCTATATATATATTTTTCTTAAAGTGGAACAGATTTGTATACATTGCAAGATCACATTTCACAGTATTTGGGGCATCTTACAGTCCATTCATTACTTTGACACTGCTTTAAAAAGCAAAAATGAAAAAATTAACATTGGAAAAATGAATGTCGTATCCATTATGGGTACAACTCTTGGGTTTATTTATTGTGAAGTTAACACGTTATCATCTTAGAGCCTAACTTACCTCCCAGGTCCTGTCCAGCCTCTGGCACATTCTAGCTCTGGGACCTTGGACATGTCACCTGATTTCTTAGTGCTGGGGTGGGAGAGAGGGGAGAAGACTACTAAGTGGTGTATGATCTCTATTGGTGGAGGGAATTGTTGCTCTCAGGAGTTCATTTTACCAATTAAATCACAGGGCTGGATTGAATGGTAATGTTACAGCATGGGCAAGACAAGTGTAAATTTTAAATCTCACAGCCTTTCAGAGTGAGAAAACTGTAAACTAATGCTGTAAGTTTGACGTGTTTTGGTTTTCAGCTCTTTTTCCCATTTGTTGGTTAAAGAAAAGAAAGAACTTTATTACAAAGCTGTACATTTGGCTTCATTTTAAAATTTCTTATTTCTTTTAACATTTATAATATGTTCTAATAGTTGGCCAGGGGGTCCTATAACTTCCATTAATAAAGTAATTGTGTACATAAATGTAATGAGTAAGTCAAAAATATTTCTTTGTGCTGACTGTTACAATGGGCCCCATAATCTTGATTAAACAAACAAATGTAAATGTTCGCTTAAGGATTTTAGCACAACCTAATTGATGGAAATTTCTTTAAGTAATGGATGACATTGGTTGTCATCTAATGGGATAATTAACTATAAAGGAAACCTTTAGGTTTTCTCCTGAAGAAAAAGTTCATTGATTCATGTGTACATGTGATTTTACAATGTAGAATGGGGGAGGGGTGGGAATGTAAAACTAAAGATGTAAAAACTAAAAAGTATATATTCTTAACTTTAGTATTCCATTAGTGAGAATCATATTTTCTTATTGTAGCTTGGTGTGTGCCTTGCCTAGCTTCATTTGATACTCTTCAGGAATTATGTAGAAAGGAAAAGCTCACATGTAAATCGATTGGAATCACCAAAAGGAATCTAAATAATTATGAGGTGGAATACTTGTGTGACTACAAGATAGAAAAGGTAAGGCAAATGTGTAGTCCTCAATAAAGTCATAATCAGATGTTACTTCAATATTTCATTTCATTTATCATGAGAAAGAACTTGGAAATTTGGAAAGGCAAGACATTTTTTAAAGTTTAAATTCTGGTCCCAACAGGAAAATATTTTAAGGTGATTATAGAATGCTACAGCTAGTTCTTGACCATCTCTGTTTCACCCACAGAAAATGTATTCCAAATCAGCTTCCCCATAACTATTACATAGCATACTTTAGGTTCACCTTTCTCTTCTGCAGTTGGTGTATACCTGAAAATTCAGATTAATTTTAATGTTAATTTCTGAGTATCAGTTACATATTACCAGCTAATCCTACCAGATATCTCTACATGAATGTCCTATTACCTCATTAACATGTTGGGGATAGAGTCAAGGATTCAAGCCTTTGTTCTATTCCAACTAGCTTTATGACTTTGGATAAGTCACTTAACCTCTATGAGCCTCAGTTTCCACATATGTAAAGTGAGGGAATTAAACTTGATCCCTAAGATCTCAGCTCACATTCTATGATTCTATCTTTAATAGCAAATTCATAATCATGGGATCTCTTCTACAACATCCCCAACAAGTCATATCACCTAGTTTGAAGCTTTCCATTGGTAGGGAATCCACTACTTCCTAAAGCATCTCATTCCACTTTTGGATAACTTTAATCGTTAGGAATTTTTCCATATGCGGATTTGAATCCATATCTCTGTAGCTTCTACCCATTGGTCCTAATTCTACTCCCTTGCTTATGGGACTGCCCTTCAGATAACTGAGAACTATCATATCCCTTCAAGTCTTCTCTTCCCTGTGATAAACATTCCTAGTTCCTTTAATCAGTCCTTATGTCTTATGTTACATGGGCTCCATCAACCTGGTTGCCTTCCTCTAGAGACACCCTGGTTTATTAGTGTCTTCTAAAAGGTGGTACCCAGAAATGATTATGATATCCCATATGTAGTCCACTCAGAGTAGACTCTTTCCCCTTACAAACCACTTACCCATCTCCTTCTAACTTACCTTTATCCATCAGTGGTTCTTCCCTATTCCCAGATTAAGCCTCAGATTTATTTACTTTTTATTCCCTCTGTTCAATTAATGGTCAGTCACCAAACCCTGTTTTTTACCAAATATCTCTTATATTGCTCCCTTTTCTATTCCCACTCTCACCATTCTAGTCAGAATCCTCTTCCCCTCACAGAAAGATACCACATTAGTCTCTCCAAATTCTTTTTTTGTCTGCTCTGTTCTCCAAACTTCCAGATTTGTTTTCCAAAAACACTACAGTGTCATCATTACTTTGCTGCTCAAACCGTCTCTGATGACTTTCCATTTGCTTAAAGGACAAAGTGAAAACATTTCTGCCTCAGTATTCGTGATTCTCCTTAATTTGTCCTCACTATACAAACTCTCTGCCTTAGCAGTGCCCTGCTTCAATACCGCATCATAATGTGGACGTCACTCTGAATTCTACAAAGATTATACTAACAGTGCAGACTTAAGACACTGAAGTTCCAGAAACAGACCATGTTTACTGTCAGAGGAACAATCTAGCTAAGTATGGGTACTCATTGCCACCAGGTTGCATTTTAGGTGATCCTTTTGTTACATTTGGCCCATGAAACATACAAAAATGCAATGTAAACTTCAGTCTTGTTTGAAAAGTGATAGTAATAGAAAAGGGGGTTCTAAGAATTAAAATTTTTAGATTCCCTATTAGCATTAATTTAATTGATGGTACTTTTAGTGTGAGATCTTTGCCTGGTTTCCAATGAATTGATACACAACTCTGGAGAAACTGAGTCACATTCATGCTGTAAACTAAACTAGAAAACAATATCAACTAAACGGAAGGGTGATTCACAGGTTCCACTCAGAGGAACAAATAAGTAAGTTGAAAGAGTTGGTTTGATTGTTCAGCCAAGGACAATAAGAAACATTTTGTGGCATGTTCACCATCCTTTACCATACTCATGTGATGAGCATGAGCAAGGTCACTATGAGGAAGGTAGTAGCAGCTTGTATGTGCCAACATTTGTGGTAGAGGATGAAAACGTCGATAAAGAATCTGACAACATCCTCTAAATCAAATTATCACATGCACCTTGATATACATGTACTTTAGTGGGAAAGTAGGTACAAGGGAAGACAGTGAAAATACTGGAAAATATGATTCAGGGAATAAGAAAAGAGTCCCAAAGCTTGTAAACTACTTAAATGATTCATGCCTGTGTATCACTAATACTTTCTTTGAGGAGAGTGATAATATGGGGTAAAAAAAATACTAAATTGTCACCCAAAAATGAATTTGACTCTTAATGAGATGTGACTAATTATTAAAAGGGGAATCATTTCAGTATGTGTGTATTTAGAACAAAGGAAGTTAGAAGAAGGAAAAATGAGAAAACCGTGAGTTATTACAATATGAAATATTTTAAGTAAGTTGTTAAAAATAGGAACTAGATAAAAGTAAAAATATTGGCTGATTACAGAAATTTCTTAAGATAAATTTGACTACTGTGAGAATTATCTCAAGGAGTTCAAAAGAGCCCTGAAATCATTTTTACCAAAAGACATTTGTGCTTCTTGTCAAGTAAACCAGGGCATCACCAGGTTAAAGAGTACAGGCCAACATTAAAGAGAAAGCTTGGGAAGAATATCATTTCACAAAACAGTGAAGACAGTGAGTGGAGAAGAAATAAGCGTGCACAAAGCTCAGTGTAAGACATGACTGAGACAGATCATTTCAAGAGCAGTGAGAGAACTACAGTGAAGACCGCAGATAGATTGGAAATCTATTCCATGGTTCAGAAGTCTAGGATTTAGACTACTATTTAAAAAAAAATCTCATTTCAGGTCTCATTGCCTAGCATCATCTCTCATACACAAAAGTACTATCACTTTTCCCCATTTTCCAAACTTGAGCAATTCATTTCCCTGACTTCTCCTGACTCCACAACCCCTCCGACCCCGCCGAACAGTGACACTCACTCAACAAATCTACCTCTTTGAAATTTGCAAAAAGGCAAATTTAAACTTAAGAGTAAAATTCCTAACAATCAAAAAACTATGCAAAGGTGGAGTAGGAAGTAGTGGGATTCCCTCCTCTAGAGACATTTAAGCAAAGGCCCATTATCAAGTATGTTATGAAGGAGATTCTTGTGTAGGTATGGGTTGGTAGAGATATCCTTTCCAGCTATACAGTTCTGTGATTCATACATCCAGTGACTGCTGCCATCCCCTGTGTTTCTCAAGGATACGTTCTGTCCCTTCCTAAGTAGTCTAGGAGATGTCTAGTAATGTTTTGGCAGTTGTCCTTGTGGCCTCCTATACACAGCTATTTGCTTTATGCTGGCATTCTCAAAGACTATGCATTCATCCAGAATATCCTTGGATACAAACATAAACAAGAAATTGAAATGATTCCTATCCTCAAGGAGATTATATCCCATCCAGAGAAGCAACGCATACCCATATAGAAATGTACAAAATCTCTATAAAGTCAATACAAGGTAATTTGGGCAGCATACAGAGAAGCACCTCATAGGGTTTGGTGTTTGAGTTGAGATTTGAAGGAAACAAACGAAATTGTGTTAGAGGATAGAGGAAGTAAACTACCAGAGTTTCTTGACCAGAGGAGTGATGTCAGACCTTGCTTTGGGAAGATCTGTGTAGAATACGGATAGAAGAGAATGGGACAGGGAGAACAGATATCACAGAAACAACCATAAAGATAACTACTGCAATACGCAGACCTGGTCCCATAATTGAACAAGAGATCTTGGACTGGACTGCAAAAACAATTATAAAAGATATCAAGAGCATGCATGACTAGAAAAGGAGATAGGCTAATTGATTACTGAGATCCTGGATTTTGTACTGGTACATAAAATGATACAGAACAGTAAAAGACCTAGAGAAAAAACCTTTAGTACCTTGACTACATAGATGCCCCTCCCCACCTCCAACGCTTTATGCAAAGAATATATGGTTTAGTTCTAGAAGAAATTGTTTACTCTAGATCGATGATTTTACAAAGAAGGAAACTGGGACCCAGAGAGAGTGCCTTGTTCAAAGTCAGAGGTAGCAGGGATTGCCAATTCCAATTTTTTAAAAAAGATTGCCTTGTATGTCTATTGTGCCTATTAAAAAATGCTTACTGTATGCAAGGAGATATATGTTGGAGATAAAAAGACAAAAATGACATAGCCCCTAGGGAATAGACAAGGCTCAACAAGGATAAGATGGCATGAGTGGGTTGAGAGTTGCATTTGTAGAAAGAGTACCCATTTTGAATTCATGCAGCAAGTACCTATTAACCCTAACTCTATTAAACCATATTGTAACTCCTTTTTTTTTTGTTGGGGTCATTTTCTCCCTGTCCCTGTAGCACACCACGTTGCAAGCTTAGATTCTTCCCCTTTTTATTTCGTATTAAATCCTAACCAGTCCTTCAGCGTTCCATACCATCTCTTTAGCCTATTCCAGTAATTGCATTCTACATTTATCCTCCATTTGTTGCATTCCTCTAGTACCAAATTATCCTGATACTTATTTTAGCACTTAGTCATTTATTGTTGTTTTACTTAACTATTGTGCATCTGTTTTTAACTCATTCACTGTCCATCTCACCCTTCAGATACTTGAAGACAGTTAAGTACTTCCCACACTTCGCACACACTTTTTTTATAGGCTCAGCATCACCAGTTCTTTCATCTGGTCATCATTTGGTATGCACTTGAATCCCTTCATTGCCTCATCGCCCTCCTCTCAGTATTGTCCACCTTATCAGTGTCCTTTGTAAAATGTTGGCATCCAGATGTTGTCTGACCCACAGCATGGTATAGTGGGAGAGTACCTCTGTTGGACACTGCCTGTCATAATGTCTGGGTCAAGAGTACATTAATCTTGTATGCCCACTCAGTACAGAGTTCATCAAATGTCTACTGAAGATCTAGTATGTATTATCAGTTTTAGGATAATTAGAATACAGCAAAATCCTTTACAATAAAGCTGTACTAACTATTTCTAATGCTTTAGATGGTATTTGATTCTTGCAGTGCCTCAGGGTCATTATGATCATCAATTATCATTATAATATAGATCAAAGTATCATCCAGACTAAACTATAAGACAAGGGATCATTGAAAACTGTCTTTAAAATTCCTAGCTAACGATACCAAATGATAAAACATCTCCTTCTTGACCAGAAATTGAATAAAGGTTTCAGCTTCACCAGTCCTTTGCGAAGAAGTCTCAGCATTAGGTCAAAAAGGCTGAGCTGTCTGAAGCACCCATTTCTTTTTTTTACTCTGTTGAATATTTGCTGAAATAAATATAAATGCTTTGGGTTTTTTGTTGACATGGTCTTACTATCATAAAACTGCTTTGCAAACTTTATAACAATGCTTTTGAGACATTAATTGACTTTTTATGTCACATTAAAAATTCAGCAACATGAGGTTTGAAAACATGGGGAGAATTCTCACATTTTGTGTAATATCCCTTAAAGATGCAATAGTTTTAATACTCTTTAGAGTCCAGGGGTGGGAAACCTGCAGCCTTGAGGCCACATGTAGCCTTCTAGGTCTTCAAGTGAGGACCTAGAGTCTGGCTGAATCCAAAGTTCACAGAGCAAACCCTTTAGACAAGTGTCAAAACAATGATAATGAGTGCTTGTTTTCTCTTTGGAGTCCTTAATTCAAGTGAATATATCATTATCTCGCTTGACAGACTGACTATAAGGTCCGTGAGGGAAGGGGTTATGTCTTGTTCATCTTTGTATAATTTAACACCCAACCACCAGACATCTTCCCCAGAGACTGTGTCCATAATAGGCCCTCATTGTTGAACTGAATTGAAACCTTACAGCTTAATGTACATCTTTTTCTTGTATTTTAAGGATATGGAATATTACCTTGTAAAATGGAAAGGATGGCCAGAAACTACAAATACTTGGGAACCTTCAAGAAATCTCAAATGCCCATTACTTCTTGAACAGTTTTATAATGACCAGCGTGATTATTTGTCTCAGCTGAAGCCAGGCAAAGCAGTCATTTTAAAAAATGATATCAAAAGTCTGAAGCCTGCCATTGCTGAGTATGTTGTAAAGAAGGCTAAACAAAGGGTAGCTCTGCAGAGGTGGCAAGAAGAGCTTAACAGAAAAAAGAACCATAAAGGAATGATCTTTGTGGAAAATACTGTGGATCTGGAAGGCCCACCTTTAGACTTTTACTACATTAATGAATACAAACCTGCTCCTGGAATCAATTTAACAAATGAAGCCATAGTTGGTTGCATGTGCACAGATTGCTTCTTTGAGAAGTGCTGCCCTGCAGAAGCTGGAGTTCATTTGGCTTACAATAAAAAAAGGCAGATAAAAATCCAACCTGGCACGCCGATCTATGAGTGCAACTCACGGTGTAAATGTGGGCCTGACTGCCCCAATAGGATTGTTCAGAAAGGTACACCATATTCCCTTTGCATCTTTAGAACTAGCAATGGCTGTGGCTGGGGAGTGAAAACCCTTGTGAAAATTAAAAGAATGAGTTTTGTCATGGAGTATGTTGGAGAGGTACGTTCAACTACTTAGACTGTAATGAATAATATATATACAAGATTGTGACGTTTTGGGGGAATAGTCTTTTTCAGAGGACTCATTACTTAATAAATTGCTTTATTTTATTTTTTTGAATAACATTAAGTGTTGTACTGACTGGTAAATTTCGTGATTGACATTTGCAAAGATTTACAGATCTATTTTCTTGTTTTTACACCAGGAGTGCAATGGTGCTTTTAATAAAATATATATTTTAAAACTCCTGATAAATTTGGTGCTTCATTGTGGCATGCAGGTAACTAAGGAGTATACCACTGGAGCACAAGTTTGACAAATTGTACTAAGCTAGGAAGTTTCAAGTGTGGCCCCAGTGATAGACAAATACGTCTGTTTGAGAACCAGTCTAAGTGGGGACAGGTTCATCACCATGCTGGCTGCCTGACAATGAATTTTTTAGCTGCAGCAGCTCTTGAAAGACCCATCCGTTAGGTTGTAAAGGGATTGCAATCTGCTTTGATGGAGGGAAGTAGCACATCAGTGAAATTACAAAGCCTTAAGTGTTGGAGTAGATATATTCAAAAACAAAGACTTCCTGCTAATAGTATATCACAACTGGAAGTGATGCTGTTTTAAATATTTTAAATTCTAATAACTGTCCATCAGTGCTGCCAACTTGCTGTGAAACAGTGAACCTAAAGGATGATGATGGAAGTCCAAAACTTATGTTCCATAGCTCACTTTGAATTGCAAACATTCTCCCTACTGACATGCAAAAAATCAAGCTGCATAGCTATGCCAAAAAATTCTAGCTTAAGAGATATTTGATTGTGGTTGCATATCCAATCACATTCGATCCTATTTCAACTTTAGAACTGCTCCTGTTGATGGTGGGTCTGATATTGTCTTCTGAAGACAACAAAGCTAATCTCATTTTTATCTAAGTCTGGGGTGCCTGATTACATCAATTTTAAGTTAACTCCAGTATATTTGACCTTTTCAGATCTTATTTTTTTGCTATTCTATTTCCTATACTTTAGAAATTTTTGGTTTGTAGCTAATTGGGTAATTAAATAAAAAGCAGAACTATAGAAAATGTTTTTTGTTTTTCAGTCAAATCTTTGTAAAAACTTACAATTTAATTTTGTTATTATTGCTCACTGCACATTTAACTTAACTAATATTCTGTGTTCCTGGTAAGAGTCCTTTTGGGACCATATTCACAGATTATTGAAGGGAAATAAGCATAAGAGGCTTCAGTGTGCTTTCTCTTTGGCTTCATTTACTATTTTCAGGGAAAAATAACGGTAAAATTTGCAAAAAAAAAAAAAAAAGTAAAATTTGTTTTAAAATTATGTATTTCTTCTGAAGCTATTTCTGCAAAAAAGAAAAAATAGATTTTTTGCAAGATCCTCCCAGATTTCTTCCACCTATCTTGTTTCAAAATTTGTTTAGATAATGGGCAATCACTATGACTCTTCAGAGTAGCTAGTGTATGTCTAATTTAAAACATTTTTAGGTCACAGCTACTGTACATTGTTGGTGTACTGTTAATATTGGCTGCTTAATTTCCTTGGTTTCAGCACTAAGATCATCTCTGACTTTTTTATAATTATTTTGCAAAAATATGGATTACTTTTTATTTTAGTTCAGCAATAGTTATATAATATATTAGTTTTTCTTTGTAGGTTATCACAAGTGAAGAAGCTGAGAGACGGGGGCAGCTCTATGATAATAAAGGAATCACATATCTCTTTGATCTGGACTATGAATCTGATGAATTCACAGTGGATGCAGCTCGATATGGAAATGTGTCTCATTTTGTGAATCATAGTGTAAGAAGTATCATTTCAAGCATAAACAGGATTTTTTAAAATTAGAGGGCCAAGAATTTCACCTTGTTACTTTAAAATTTTTGATTTTTTTTATTATTTACTACCAAGAATCATTTCGACTTAAAACTACCCAGTTCCTTAAAACAAGGCTTTAAGAATGAGGTGATCACTCATACAGGGCTTTGTATTTCCAGAGTGCTTTATAACATTTTTACATCTTCCACATAGAATCTTTGTTAAGGTATTGTATTATTGCTGTTTTAAATAGACAGCAAGTGAGATTACAAACTTGGGGGGGAAACATACCAAATTATTAGTTCAGGTATAATTGGTTTAAGAAAAACGCTGGAAATTCTTCCAAATCCACTGATTAGATCCACTTAACCTATTTTAAGGTAAACTTTGTTTAGTGGTGAATTTGAGATCCATGAAATTAAACACTAACATAACTAATGTCTGGCAAAGTTCTGTGTTCATGTCTCACTTTGTTGTGGTGATAGCAGAGACAAAGTCTGACATTGTTTATACAAAGTTGACAGTGTTTCAGGTAGGAGACTGGGTGATGTAGTATATATGTCTGTTACCTAAAAACCAACCTAGGCGGTGCAGAGACATTCATCACCAGAAGGCTGTTCAATAAGTGATGAATTTGAATTTGTTTGGTTATAGCAGTTCAACAGGACCAAACAGTGGAGAGTTTTCAATCTGCATTGGTGGGGAGAGTACACACACTGATGAAATCATGAATCTTTTGAAGTATCTCAAGAAATACTGAGATAAAAATGTATAAAATATCTAGTTTTATTTGCTAAACAAAATATGGGCTTTATCCCCTCTCCCATATAGCTTATAAATTAAGTGTGGGGGAAGCAGTGGGTTCCTCAGCTTTTTCTTTGAGCACTGAGACACCCTGGAACCCTAAATTGAGGCTCTAAGAAGTTTAACTTAGTCCTTTATCCGTGTGAAAAGCAATTAAATTTTAAAAAGGAATTTAAAAACAAGGCCCTGGGAAAATAAAAATTTCATGTGGCATTTATCTGGCTTTAAATCAGATGCTTCTGTATATGTAACAGCAATGATCATGTAATTCTAATGTTCCTTTTTTAGTGTGACCCAAATCTTCAGGTGTTCAACGTCTTCATTGATAACCTTGATACTCGCCTTCCTCGAATAGCACTGTTTTCCACGAGAACAATACATCCTGGAGAAGAACTTACTTTTGATTATCAAATGAAAGGTATGATGATTTTTTTATGGATATGACTTAAGTTAAATAGTTTTGGGTACAGAATAGAATCAGACTTGGAAAGGACCTTTATATTTAGTTCTACCCCATTACTTTGTAGCTGAATAAACTTAGGTTTAATTTAGCCATAGTCATACAGGTAATAAGTCACAGGAGTAGGACTCTTGACTCATTTTGGTAACCTTTACATTATACCTATACAGCTGCTCAGGATATCACCTCTGTAGCGATGGGTTTATTGTGTTTAAACCAAAAGAACTTTCAAGTAGGGAAACTGTATTCCTTCTCCAATATAATGTCTTATACAAAATACTTGTATTTTAATTTTTTTGGAAATGTTATAAAATCTTTTTTGTTGTAGTCTCAAAAGACTAAAAGTTACTAAACCACATAAAAACTTAGCTCCTATTTGTATCTAAAGGTTTTTTTAAGTTAAAATTTAAGCAGCAAAATAGTTATTTTTAATATTTTTCTTTAGAATGAGCTTCTTAACATTTTATGTACAACTTAACCTTCCTGTGTAAGGTTGTATATTAAATAAATATTGTATAATTCAGTCATTTTCCCAGTGATTTGCATTATTCCAGATGTCCATTCCTACTAAACAAAAATTGATTCCACACTCTGGATCTGTTACTTTGTGTGTGTTTAATTCAATCATCCTACCTCCCTGTAAGAACAATTAATCTTCATGATCTTTATTTTCATTGAATTATATCATATAATTCTATTTGCTTATTAATCGATGATTGAAAAATACTAAGTACAAAATCCTTAAGAGAAGAACATCTATATTATTCTCGGAATAGTTTTTAAAGATTATTTTGCTACCTTGCAGCTACTTCTGTCCTCTAGTTAGTTATGTAAATAGGACAATTACCTTCATTGATGTTAGTATTAATCAGATATTCAAAATGTATATTAAGAACAGTCTTTAAAATTAATAATAAAGGATTCAGTATTCTAATTACCAACTCTCTTTTTTCCTGTGTTTTTCCCCCCATGTATTCAGGTTCTGGAGATATATCTTCAGAGTCTATTGACCTCAGCCCAGCCAAAAAGAGGGTCAGAACTGTGTGCAAGTGTGGATCTGTGTCTTGCAGAGGTTACCTCAACTAAGTTTTCAGGAGATAGGTCTAAAGATAAATGTCATGGTTCTTTTTGTTTGTTTTTTACTTAAATCCCATTTTAGAAAATGAATTTTTTTTTTATATTTAAGCATTTGGGATATTTTTGCATATGCTAAATCAAGGTTGTTATGCCTCATGTTTTCTTAATTTACAACTCATTTCAAAACCACATTAGCCAAAGACCTTACTGATGCTCATTAATGTGAAAGGGTAAACACAGGGTCACAAGAGTAGATCTTACAGACTGGTCAAAAATGTCAGTGCTTAGTAGTTGGATGTCATACCCATTAGGAAAACAAAACTACTTATGAATTAGGGTTTTTATTCAACAAACATTTATTAAGCACTAACTGTGGGGAGCACCATGCTAAGCACTGGGAGCGGGAAAAACTTTAGAGAAGATACCATCCCTGCCCCCATGGAGCTTACATACTCAAGTTTAGTTATGAAAATGCTGCTTTCGAATGTGTAAGTGTTATCAGTTTAAGACTAACATTCAGTTTGTTGAGAAATCTTAAATATAGTTAGTTTATTTAATTTGGACAATGTAAAAGAAGTTCTATTTTTGTTAATGTAATTTATATGGCATCCTTATTCACCTGTTTAACAGTCATACATACTGTGTATGTACTGATTGAAAATAGGTGATATCAAATTTTATACTCTTTTCTAATTTTTATTAAAACAAATTGACAAGTTACTTACTGATCCTAATGTTTGCTAAGGTGTAAAATTAAATGGAAAACAATAGAATTTAAATATCTTGATTTCATACTTTAGAGAATTTTGTAGCATATAAGATATTTTTTTCTGCTTTTACTAGTAGTTCTTAAACTTTTTTTCATATACAACAATAATCTTTTACAAAATACTGAATGGCTGGCCATCATAATTATGTGGGACAAAAAGGAGCACAGGGAAAGTTTCTGTCAACTGGTATAGTAGCATCAAAAGCCCCTTGCAGCACTCCTCAGAAGAACAGATATACGTCCTGAAACTCCCTCATAACTCCACTGAAAATTGCAAGAACCTTTTTGAGAACTACTGATCTGTATACTATAACCAGATGTCCGCCAAAGTATTTTGTGTATTCCCATATTTGCTATTGTTTCATAATAAGCAAATTTTTCTAATACATTAGTATTACACCTTTATTCAGACAAGTTTTAATGTACATGCTTTGTTAAACCTATAGTAATAATTTTTATATTTTCTGCAGGCTTTTCATTTTTAAAAGTGATATATATTTTAGGCTGATGTTCTGTACCATGAACCTAGTGAAAACATGATCATGAAAGCTAAGTTTGGCTTGGCCAATAATAGTTTTATCATAGTGTTTCTGAATTGTGGGGCTAGGATTAAAACTGTAAAGAAAAAAAAGAACAGTTTTATCACATGGGAACACCTAAAAGTTGAATAATTTTTCAGCTGCATATTTCTGGTTCTGGGATTGACTTGTTTTCGATTCTAATCATGATGTTCAACATGGAAACAAATGGTGCAAAACAGATGCAGTTCACTGATTCCTAACCAGGTCTGCCCAAGCCTCTTTTCCTTAACTGCAATGACTCAAAACTTGCCTGGGACACAATGAACATAACAGCAACTTAGATCCTGTTTGCCTCTGTATGACACAAACTAGGGAAAATCTGCCACTTGTTTATGAAATCACTTTTTGTTAAGGAGTGTGTGGTTAGCCAGAGAGCAAAACAACTGTTGCGTTTAAAAAATTTCATTATAATTTAGGTTATGTTTATGGACTTGGAACCAGAGTTAAAATGGCTAACTGGAAAGGACTTTTGTGTGTCTGCTCACAAATCATTTATGTGTCATTAGTCAGCAGGGGCAGTACTGGCTTCACAGACTTAGGCTTAAGCTTATGCTTAGGCTGCTATTTATTGGTTGAATCTTGAGAGAATGAAGGGGCCTTTCCTTTTAAAGATGTAATTTTAAGTAATTGTTAGTGCATTTTTACTTCTCAAAATGTTAAATATTTCATGAGATCTTGCCTCTTTATTTTAAAAACAAAATATGGATAAATGGGCCTTTGTGATTAGAAGTATCTGAGCTCCATTATACTATTATCAAAACCAGAATTTATTATGCAGCCAGACAAATGTAGCAACACTGTTTAGACAAAATAACTGTGGTTTCTTGCCATTTTAAATAGTGATTTGTGTTTACCATTTAGCTAGCCACCATATAATTTGGCAGTTACCTAAATTTTGTTTATTTTGATGGCTATTTTAAAGCCTTAGGAATTTGATATTTTTCAAACATAGGTGATTTTCCAATGTAAGATTTTTATGAAGTTTAAATTAAACTAATGTACAGGTTATACTAACTCCATTGTTTTCAGTGTATGTAAACAGAACTGTGTTAGAAATACACAGTTGGTAATCTCAGGAATGTTTTTTTTTTAATAGATATGCAAATTTTAGTTTGTATTTAGTGATTTTTAAAGCATTTTTTCCATAGTTTTTAACAAAATAAATTTAATTTAGTTTGGATTCTGATGTTGTTCAAGTACATCTCTACTTACCATAAAGTATCATTGTTTCTGTTTAAGCACCTTATTTTAGTGATCCCTGAGTGAGGCAGAAAAGCACTGACGTATTTCTGAATATACTGAGATGAAACTTAGCTGATTTATCAGGGACTTAAGGTTTAGTTTTGTTTTTAAAAGCAAGCTATCATCTTTGTTTAAATTCACACCTATTTTACTGGCCATTTTAAAGCCTTGGGTCACAGGATTATGGATTTTAGGATCACAGATTTAAAACTAAAAGGGATGTTAGAGGTTACCTAATCCACTCCGTCATTTTACAGATTAAGAAACTGAAGTAGGCAAAGATTGATAGAGAGGATTTGAACCAGGTTCTCTGATTCCAAATCTAATAATTCTTTCTATTGTGCCATATCACCTCTTAGATTCTTTTGATCACTTTACTCCAGAAGTGAAAGGGGTCTCTGTAAGACAGTTGCTCCAACCCCTTGCCTTTGCTTGAAGCCCTCCAGTGAAGGGAACCCAGTATCTCTTACAGCAGCCCACTGCAAAACATTTGTAAGTTTTTCCTTGTAACAGACTGGAATTTGCCTCTTGGTAACATTTTCCCTACTACTCTTAAAACTTAAAATTTGGTTTTTCCTGGTGGATCCAAGCAGAACAGGTCTAATCCATATAGCTAGTATTTTTCAAGTCATCATATCTATATCTATATATAGCTTTTTCAAGTATTGAAAACAGTCATCACATCTCCCATTCTTCGTCTAAGCTTAAAAATTTTCCATTTCTTTCAACTGCACTTCCTGTATCATGGAACTTTTTAAGCCTTTCCCCATCCTGGCTGCTCTCCCCTAGACATTTCAGATCTTTGGTGCAACCTAAAACTTTACTTTCTATTAACTTTACTAGACTACATAAAATCTTATTCATGATACAATTTATACTCACAAAACAGAAAAGGCTAACATTTAATTAAAATTATAAACTGAACACTAAACTCCCAAAATAATTCAAGTAAGTTTTAGAGGAGTTAAACACCAAAGCAAAAGACATCCTGGAATCTGAGCTAGTAAAATTAAGTCCTAAAAATAGATGGATCAAATAGATGGACCAAAGAAGCTATTATTTTTCAAAGTGGAATTACCTCTCTGTAGGAAGCCTCTTTATTTCTTTAAAGCAAAAAATACAACCTGTGTATTGTATTGGATTGTAAATAGAATAGTTAGTATAGGTATATATTTAGACCTGAGTTCAGATTCATTGGATTTCTAGTATGTGGCTACAGTGAAATTACTAGAGATAGCTACTCTCTAGATTTACGAGATATAGCTACTCAAATGTATAAAAACAGTGATTCTTAAGTGGACTTGTGATTTCATCAATGTAATTACTCCCTCCAGTGGTACAAGTCATCAACACCTTTCTATCCTATGTAACTCTTAGCCAAATCCTTTCATGAGAGGTTCATTGAATGTATTAGAGGCCTGCTTTTTAATTATGTCTCAACATTAGACTAGTAGCAGTTTAGCATTTAGGTTGTCTAAATGTTAGCTCTTACTCTAGCCATATGACTGATTCACTTCTCTTTCCAATCATCGATCTCCTGGATGGTATTTTTTATGCCTCTTCTTGGGCACAAGTCCTTACTGGTAATTTGCTGCAGCTTGTTTAGGCCCACCTACAGTGATCTCTCCATCTCTTTTGAGCTTTGATTGACTCACAGTTTTATTTCCTTGAGGATGGTAGTCCCATGAATTGAAGCCCTAACAGCATCACTAGAAGAATATTGGTGATAAAGGGAGGTTTTTGTTTCGGGGTCTTTAAAAGTTCTGTGAAACTTCTAAAGGAATCCATCCTGCTATCTTATTCCTATTCAAGTTCGGACCAGCTCGGTGGATTGTCTCTTTAGCTACATATTAAAATCCAGAGAATAGGCAGTCTTTATCAACTTTGTTTTTTCTCATAGATAATTAAACTAAAATTATGAGCATTGTGGATCTCATTTAAGGAGATTCTGTGATGTTCAGTACTAAATGGAAGTCATCTATAAAGAAGAGCCTCTGAAAGATCTCACCATCCACAGGGAATCATTCTTTCATTTGGTTTCTACACTATGCACTGTACTTGACAGTAACAAAACCCTTTGGTGTACATCTCCTGTTTTATGCCTTGATACTAATCAGATCATCCAACAAAGTTTTATCTCTATTGTTGCAGTTATATTATCTTAACTTATGCATGGGTGACACCTTGCTGAACTGGAATTTTTAAGGTTGCATTTTGCTCTACTGCAAGTAGATAGTGTATTCTTTGAACCTTTCAATCAATTGCATATGTGATTTTAATTGGCTGTAGAACACAGTTTGCAAACGGCAGGTTGCTTCCTTTTCGAACTTTGATCGAAGATATGCTTAAGAACCTCCTGAAAGACAAGTACCAGTTTTTTCTTTATGTGTATCCTCAGCCTGTAGTAAAGTACCTTGTATATAGGTAAGTGTTTAATAAATGCTAATAGATGTATGGATCCTCCAGAAAGATTTTATAGAAAATTAAAGTAGGCAAATAGTTTGTTGATATTCTTTTCTGATGCAATAAGCTATTGATTCCTCCACACACCCCAGTCTTCCAGCACCTAGTTATCTTTTCAGATAGAAGTGATATTGTGTCGCCATGTTATTGTGGACATTTCTGTACTTGGTTTGATCCAGGTGCTCTTCCCACCTTTATTGTTCTTTATGCATATTGAGAACTGAGATATTTGAGATTAAATATGATCACTCCATGATAATTGATGAACATAGTTTGTTTTAGTTGGTAGATGTTTTTCATTTTTATCAGTTCTCCTTCTACTTTAATCTTTTAACTACTCTTAAAATAACTGGCTTAAAGGAGATGTCATACCAGACTTTCTACAAACTTATTTTCTTCTTCACTTCTCTTTGTTGTTTTATTGAGCAATGTTACCCATAATCTAGTATCGTTAGGGTTTTGCAAATGAGTTTATATTATAAACTGGCATTTCTCTTGGCTACAGTCTTCTTGTCAAGGAAAACAAGAATTTGCTATCTAAGGTGGTGTCTTGGCTATTTTTGTTCCCTCATTCTGATACTTGCTTTATATCAGTGAAACTCATGTGAAAAAGGGTAATACTCAAAAGTCTGTACCTTTATCAGTTATTCATTTTCAGTGTTAGTAACATTTCTGAGTATCAGGTGGTCACTGTTCTAAATGTATACCAATTTTCTTATTTTTTTTTCTAATACAATATAATTTTGATCCTTTTGTTAGGTGGATGGTATGACTCCATATAAATAGATGATTCTGAAATTACTTCCCACATTGGAAACCTCCTCTGTGTTAAAACATGGTCATCTTCTTTTCCTTCTGATTATGTAGTGCCGCTCATTTCCACAGCAGCAGGGTCAAACTCAAATAGAAATGGATTCCTGTCAGCCACATGTTGACTTAGAAAACCACAAATTAGCATTACATTGTATTTTTTAATTTATTTTGTTAAAACATTGCCCAGTTACATTTTCACCTGGTTCCACCTTCAAGTTTGAAACCCACTCTGCAGTGCCTTCCAATTCCCCTCTTGAAAAAAAAGTACTCTTGATGTATGTATAGGCATCAGACTTTGGTATAGTCTTTAAGCCTTTGGCCTCTTTCATTTCTTGATCCTGACCCATACGTTTCAACATATAAATGTGGGCATTCTGAATTTTTTTTTTTAATATTCATGTTCCAAACATAACCAGAAGATGTAAGGAAGTTGCTACTAAATGGATTATGGTTTGCAGGTTTTCCTCAAAAAGTCCATGAAGTATGTACTATGTTCCAGTTACTCTGCTAGGAGCTAGGATACAAGTATAAATAATGATATGTCTACTCACAAGAATCTAAAGGAGAAACATTTTAGGGGAAGTCACCTTGCCTTTCAGTGTTGATAATAAACAAAAAGACCACCATTAAGGAGTCTGATTTTATGTGCGCAGCTATTGTGGACAATGGAGCAGAAAAATTTTTAAAAACTCCAAAAAATTCTTCAAATTAAATCACCTTTATATTTCAATTCTTGATGACTTAAAGTGAAGCTGGCATAGGAGATAACAGTAAACAATATGTTGGGGGACAAAACAAACAAGTAAAATTTTATTGTAACATAAATGATAGGAAAACACTTTACAAATCTCATTTGAGCCTCACAAGAACGCTGTGAGGCAGGTGTTATTATTGTCCTCATTTTACTGTTATGGTAACTCGAGATAGACATAAGGTAAATGACTTACCCAGAGCCACACAGCTTGTAAGTGTCTGAGGCCAGATCTGAACTCATATCTAACTAACTCTAGGAAGTCCTCTAGTCATTGTTCCACTTAGCTGCTTTTAATGAGACCTGATTTTTACAAAATTACTCAGCATTTTTCTAAAAAAAATTCCAAGTGTCACCTGGGGCAGCCAGGTGACACAGTGAATAGAGCACCAGTCCTGGAATCCAGAGGACCTGAGTTCAAATCCAACCTCAGACACTTGACACTTAGAAGCTGTGTGACCTTGGGCAAGTTACTTAATCCCAATTGCCTTGCCAAAAAAAAAAAAACTAACAATGTGATACAGTAAGGGGAAGGAGAAATGTTATAGATCGATGTAAATGCGTAATATAATAGTCCTCAAGATACATACAGGAGTCATACAGGAAAAATACTTTATATATAATTGGATTCTATAAGATAGTACTCTCCTTGTAATGCATCCTATTACTATCCATTTGATTAGAGGTAGTTAACAAGTGAACTAAAGATAGGACAGGATCCTTCTCAAAAGAAACACGCAGATTTTGGGAGGCAGGAAGGTAAGATTATCAAAGTTTGGGGTGGGACTGGTTGAGCTCCTCTATTAGACTTAAGCCCAGAATAATGGAAATGTTCATGTCAAGACAGGTAGGACTTTTTCTTGAATAAAATTGCAGTTTGCCTTAGGGTTCCCTCCTTTCAGCCTCTTCCTGTACCCCCTTTCCACTCCTCTAGATACCTAGCATCCTTTTGCTGTCGCAATTCTCTAAAATCCATCATTTAAGCAACATGTTTTCCTCTATAGTGACCCATGCTCCAAATTACCTCATTTTTTCCTGTTTCTATCCGACAAGATTGCCATGATCTCATCTAAGCTGATTAAGTGAATTTGCACTAATTGCCTGATAAAGTTACTAAAGCTGTTTCTTAAGATCGTTATTAACTCATATTAATTTAATATATGTTAACTCATAAATCATAATTACCAGGATCTAATTCTCTTTTTGCTTGGCCTTTGTGTGTAATTTGACATTGCTGACCAGCCTGCCTTTTCTTAACACTTCTTAGGTCAGAGGCAACAAGGTGATACAGTGGATTGTATCAGGGAGACATAAATGCAAGTCCTACCTCAGATGTTTATCAGTTCACTTACTCTCAGTTTCCTTATATGTAAAATGGAGGTAATAATAGTAACTACCTCCCAGGGTGGTTGAGAGAATAAAATATTTGTAAAGTGCTTTACAAACTTTAAAACACCATATAAGTGCTATTTTTTATTTATTCTAAGAACTATTGGTTCTTCTGACAACTTCTTAGGCTCTTTCCCTAGAAGGTTCTCCTTTCCCTAAACAGGGTTGTTGCCCAGCGTTCTGTCCTTGGGGCTCCTCTATACAATCTCTCCCTTAAATTGTCAGCCGTATCCAGATAACTACCAAATCTATATAATTAGCCTGTTTTTCTGAGCTTAAATCCTACATCAAACACTGGAGACTTATCAGTACCTTAAACTCAAAATTATGGACAAAATATTTTTCTTCCTGTAATACTTTTCTCATTTTTTGTGTTTTTGTTAATGGCATCACCATTCTCCCAGTCAATATTTCATCAGAATTATATCTTCAATTGTATTGCTATCCTAGTTCTGGTTCTTATCTCTCACTAAGATTTTGTAATATTCTCCTAATTCATCCCCTTACCCTCAGTCTCTTCCATTCTCAAATCCATTTTTTCCATACCTGCCAAATGGTTCCCTAATGACTCCCTTTAGGCTGAGGTCCAAGCTCTTTAGCCTTAGCATATTGAGCCTTTCGTGATATGGCTATACTCTAACTTTGTAGCTTATTTCACATTCTCTTAATGTACTTAATGTTCCTGCCAAATTAAGTCTATTTACTCTTTCCATTTCTCAGTTTACCTTTGTGCAGACCTCATCTATGAACATACTCTTCTATCAAGAACCAAGTGTGGTGCTCTTTTCTCTGAAAATGTCCCTGGATCCTATCTGAAAATGGTTTCTCTGTCCTCAACTTTATCTAGGTCACTTTGTCTTGATCTCTCCTTTACCTCTGTGTCATGACATATGTTTCATCATCCTGTCCAACCCAATTAGCCAGTAAAATCCTGAAGGATAAAGATTATACACATTTTATCTTGATATGCCTCAAGCATAGCATAATGGTTTTTATATAACAGTCAACTAATAAATATTTCTTGATTTGTAGATTCATTAATATAAGTGAATTCTAATGGTAAAATTTCAGCTAGAATTGGAGGAAGAGAGCTATATGGATATGACTGGAAATTATAAAACATTTTTAATTATTCCAAGCCACTCCCTTCAGAAATAGGATTTGAATTTATATCTCCCTGACACAATCCCGACAGATCCTTCAGAATAACTCCCTAAAACAAAATCGTTTTTTTAAAAACACCAATAGTCTTGGTGATACTTGGTGATGATTTTTGCCAATGAATAATGGAATGCCATAACCCTTGATGGATCAAAAATGTGATAACCCAAAGGGCAAATAAGACTGGTGTAACAGCGTATTACTAATGATGACTTATGTTTGAGAAATGGTGTGAGATATCATCCAGGAACCATATGCTGAAAGGGAATTGGGCTAGTTATATAGTAAGAGTAAGAAATAGAGAAATAACAGTCTAAATATTGCACCCATAGAATGTTACAAGACTTAGAGGAAGGTCTCTTGTACATTGAGAAGATCCTTGATAGAAGATCATGGACAAGAACTACACAGGATGGAAAGGCAGGGACAAGCTACCATCTGCACCACTGGAAGAATAATCTTATCAGTTAAGATCATATATCTACTGAGGTATTCAATTGCAGGCTATACAAAAGAGATGTACTTGGTTTAATTTATATTGTTCAACTCACTTTCCTGCATGCTTGCTCCTAGAGAAAAAGGGAAAGGAGAGAAAGTGGTATCTAGCCTTCCTTCCTCTTAGGTATGGATATCCCTTTCTTGATGCAGATCACAACCCATCTATGCCTTCTCATTCTGTATGATTTTTGCCCACATTTCAATACTTCAAGGATCTGTGATTTTATTAATATGGCAGTGCTTCCTCCACTGACACAAACTATGAGTCCTATATGCTTTAGCAGATGGTTTTTACAAGTCACTGAAGCTTAAAATTAATTACCTTGCAGCCAGCTCCAAATTTACAATACTCCTTGGACAATGGACATACTTTCTATTAAGGATTTTATGTTAGAAACCTTCCTACCATATGACCTTTCTGACCTTGTAATTCACTGACATAGGATTTGAGATCCCAGGATCAATTTCACATAACATGAGCCACTGAAAGATTTCTGTGGAAGATTACTTTCCATATCCTTCTAGGAAAGCACATGGAAGTCCTGTAGATCACAACAACCCTGAGGTCTTGCTCTAGCTTCTTTAATACTTCATAGGTGTCAGTATGTTAATTGGGCTAACCATTTGTTATCCATGATTTTTGCTACATAATTGACTTACTTGCTTTTTTCAGTCATAAATGCCTTTGATGCTTTATGCCACTTCTTATGTACAAGTCATTGGTAACATGCACTTGCACTGTATTTCTATCTTTTCCATTACTTTTGTGTTATCTGAAATTTTCATTCTTTTGAAAGCATTCTTTTCCATGATACCATAGTGATATGGCCTTACCAGGATGCGTGTTTAAAAGCTAACTTGGAGTCACTGAAAATGCCGCACAAGTTTCCAAGTGCAATATATTTAGAGCAGGAAAAGACCTTAGATGTTATCTAGTCCAACACTTTACTTTTATAGATGCAGAAACTAAGACCCAGAGACATTAGGTGATTTATGCGAAGTCAAGCAGAAAGTGGCAGAACCAGAGTTTAAATGTGAGTTCTCATGATTCCCAAGTTGAACACTTTCCAATAATTTCATATTTAACCTACTGCCTTTCTATTCATTTCTGGGCTCATTTTATCTTCAGTGCCTAAGATACATATACTGATGAGTGTACTCAGTAGGATAGTTTGTCCATGGAACTGCAAGTCAATCTGGCCAATATATATTCTTCGTCCACTCAATTTTTCTTTAGGAGATTCTGCATGGCCACATGCACACACACTGAACAAGCACTACAATATTCCTTGATAATATCAACACAGTATCATCCACAAAGAGGAACATACAGAGAACTTTACTTATAGCAGGGATCCTTAATATGTTATGCATCACAGACTTCTTTGGCACTCTGGTGAAGCATATGGGCCCCTTCTCAGAAGAATTTTTAAAATGCATAAAATACACATTACAAAGGAAATCAATTATATTGAAATAAAGGGTGTAATTTTCCCTCATTCAGTCTTAGACCCTTCAGAATGAATGTTTTGTAGGCAACCCTTCCTTTCTCAATCCATTTGAACTCTAGGCAGAAAATCCATGATAGTAATGCACATCTCTGGCAGGCAAGTCTTTTTTATGCCTTGTCACTAATTATCAGAGGATCATTGAACAATGTTAACTCTGTGATTGTATCAAACAAGTAATTTTGTATGATCTTAGCGTATGCACAGATAAAACCCAGTTAGAAAATTTTAGAGCCATGTTTTGTTCTACCAGGGTAAATTCTGGCATATGTCCTAATTTGTCTTTTTTCCTCTTCTGGTTTACCTAAAAATTCTCTAGGACAATTTAGCTTAGCTTAGCTTAGCTACTGTCTCATACCAAAGCTTTCTGCAATCTCATTTTTTTTTCCCCTCAACTGCTTTTTGGTGTTTTGTGAAGCAAATAATAGACAATAATCCTAATACTCTTACCATGAACCTCTGTAATGTTTGGCAAAGGAACCTCAGATATCATGTCTTATTATTTGGCCATGGGAGCAAGCTCTGGCTAAGATGGTTTCAGGGTTCTGTTGACCTAACTGTAGGTTAAATATCTCTAAAAATAGTTTTATTTCTATCCATTCACATTTTATTTTTATTCATTTCTTGCCATGGAGCCAGAAAGTCTAGGTTGGAGTCCCACACATACTGGCTATGCTATGCAATCCTGAGAAAGTCACTTAATTTCTCAGTGCTCTAGACACCTCTTTAATATTAAAAGTTGCAGACTTGTCAGGCTTTCACTGGTAGAAGAAGTTTCCTCATCCAGGATTTCCTTGTACCAATGAAGTCACAGGTCTAATCCCTATCAAAATTCTGTTTTTGTTTTTCATAGTCAACGTTTTGTTTAGGGTTGGAATTGTCATTACTATATGTAATGTCATGTCATCATCTTTCTAGTTTAGTGTTTATTTTAACCAGGTACATTGTGTTCTTGGTTGAACTTTACATTTGTTAAATGCCTAATAATTTTTATGTTCCGTATACTACACTAAGGGTACAGTGATGTAATAAGATATTGTCTTACCCTCCAGGAATTTGTAATTTAAAAGGAGAAGGGCAGCAAATGCATAACTATAACACACACATTCATAGGTGAGGTCCAAAAAGAGGTATGAGACTAGAGAAGGAAGAAATCAAGGCAGGCTCCTTAATGTTTAAAAAAAGAAAAAGGAGTCACCATTTCCTCATAAGTTTCTTTTATGGATTCTGAGACTCAAACTGCCTGTTCAATCTTTCTTCAGCGGAGAACAGCAACTCTTCATAGAAAGGTGAACATTGCCTTGAATTAAGTCAGCTATGACCTGAAACCCTAGTAGCCACCTTAATCTTGGTTCCAAATATTCCGAGAAAGGGAGAGACTTACTATCTGTATCTAGATCCCCCTTAGTTATGGATGGATTCAGGGATCCTGAGAAGGGTCTCAAAGCATCTTCTTGTTCTGTCCAGTTTCCCCTTTTATTCTTTACAGCTAGCTAGTTTTATTTTGTTAGAAATGCTTGGTTTAACAATAATATTAATTAATGGTCATTTAGGTGAAGTGCTGAACATGTACCCAATTGTCCACACTGTGCCATAATTATGTGTATTGTCAAATGTCAGATTAATTTGGTTTTAAGTTTTGATTGTAACAGTACTGTTCATGTAGACTCGGTCTTCATAGTGAGTTTAGTGCTCACATAGCATGGCCATCTACTCTACTAACTTAAAAATATTAGCAGGAATATTTGTTGTAACTCCCAAAAGGTAAGGAAGTAGTCATAGTTTATATAAACTTCGTATTTCTAAGAATTGAAACAGTTCAAAGGAAATGTAGATGTGCAAAATTAAAGTATCCGCCCCAAATGTTCACATGGACTGTCTCTGCCCAATCTGTGGTAGAGCATTCCAAGCTCGTATTGGTCTGATCAACCACAGTCGAACACACTGAAACTTAACTTTATCATGGTGATGTCATTTTGGTCCTCTTCAAGAATGAAGGACAACAACCAACCAACCATAAATATTCTACTTAAACTTAGGGACAATCCCAAACTTTCATTCCCATTTCATTTTGCTGAACAGCCAGCTACAAAAGCATTTTATCCTTCAAAGCTGATGACTTAGTAATTAAAAAATAACTGAAGTCTTTTTAAAAAATGTGAAAGCATTATCTGATGCCTTGGATTCTGAGAAATTGTATATTTCAGATTAAAGTGTATACAAAGACAAGATCATACTGTACACAACATTCCAATGAAGGGAGAGGCTGTATACTAGGGCAAAAGGGGGTTACAGATCCATCACCATGAAGCCTATATTAGTGTAGGGTATAAGAACAAATGCAAGTACAAGAACAACAGATGTGTCCCTCTCTGCCCTGTTCCAGGTCATGGATCCAAGACAAAGTGGAAAAGACCTGGGCCTAGAGGTGGTATTCCAGGGGGAGGAGCCATCCCAGTTAAGGCATGTACTGGGGAAGGAGCAAGTTCGCTAATAAGCAGCAGCTGTGAGCCATAGACCTCAGGAGCAGAGCAGGGTTTCAGTTCCAGCATCTAGCCCAGTGTGAAGCCCACAGAGGAATAACTGGGGCAGGAATTTCAGATCATAAGGGAAGCTTAGAGTTCTATCACTGGACCAGCAGAGCTTTTCACCTAGCTCACTGTGGCTAAGTCCATCAGTCTACTGAAACTCCAGATATAACAAGTCCACAGGCCTATTGTTCAAACCCAGAGCCAGGTTGGGAACTTGCACAACTCAGATGAGAAGGGCATGATCAGCCTTTGCCCTGGATCAAACCACTTCAGGGGCACTGAAAGGTTTCAGGTCCTGTACCTGAGGCTATCCCTGAGATTCCAGAATAACAATATAATACCCTTAGGAATCAAACATGACCAGTCCAAACATTTCTTCCACAAGTACACAGAGGCTAGCCTTAAAATCTAAAGTCGGGAAGCAGGCTGGAAAACATGAGCAAATTTTTTAAAAATCCTAAAATAAAAAGCTATTATAGTGACAGGGACACTCAAAACACAAACCCAGGAGAAAAGAATGACTCCAAAACATAGGCAAAGCCTCAAAAGAAAAACAGCTTGGGTACAAGTTCAAACAATTCCCTAGAAACTTTTTTTAAAAGTTTTTAAATTGTTTCATAAATGAAATAAGAGCACTAGAAGGGGAAAAAAATAGAAAAATAAATGAGGGCTGTTGAAAAGGTGTAGAACATCTTGGCACAAGTACAAAATCTGAACCAGTTAACAGACTCCGAAAATCAGAATGGACCAAATAGAAGCTAATGATTCTATAAAACAAATATTAATTCAAGGTCAAAAGACTGAGGGTGGGGCGGGGAATAAAAGAAAAGGTAAGGTTATCTCATAGCAAAATCAAGTAATCTGGAAAAGAGATTCAAGGAGAGAAAAGCCATGACCAAAAAAAAATATTTCAAGAATTCATAAAACTATCCAAATCTTTAATACTCAAGAGGGCAATGTGGAAATAGAACTCACTGAACATCTTCTAAAACCCCCAAATAGAAACTCCCAAGGGCATTATAACTGGCTTCCAGATCAAAAAAATAAATACTGCAAGGAGCCAGAAAGAAAAGAATTCAAGTGCTGAGGAGCCACCAGTAAAAAGGAAAGGAGAGCTCCAGAAGGCAAAAGATAACATTTATAGCCAACGCTCCTTATCCTGCAAAACTTAAGTATAATGCTAAGGAGGAATAGCTGGCCTTTAATGAAATAAAACACTTCAATGCATTCCTTTTGAAAAGACCAGCAATGCAAAGGAACTTTAGAATTCAAATACAGGACTCAAGAGACGTAAAAAGGAAAACAATCATGAGAAACTAAAATGGCTTACATTCAAATACAGGGGGATGATATATGTGTCCTTTGTGAACCTTATCATCATTAGGGATCATGGGGGGAGTCTACTTAGACAAAAAGCCTAAGAATGGTTCTGTTATATCTTAATGATCTTAAGAGAAGAATGAGATGGAAAAAGGGAAGACTATGCTAAAGGGGTATGTAGGAGAAAGATGCTTGGGTAAATTTATCTCACATAATCAGACTTGAACCTCAGTCTCACCTGAACTGGTCAAAGGAGAGAAGAATACATACACAGCTGCGTACAAAAATACATTTCACTCAACAGAGAAAGTGTAGAAGAGAGAAAGGGGCAGGGGCACAGGATGCAGGGTATAATAAGGGAGCGATTAAACCTAAACAAAACAAATTAAGGACATATGAAATATTTATAGTTCTTTGCAGTGGCAAAGTATAAGAAACCAGGGTGGGGGAAGAGAGTGCAAAGTACTCATCAAATGGAGAATAGCTTACCAAATTAATAAATATGACAATACCATTGTGTTGTAATAAGGGGATGGTTTCAGAGAAATCTGAGAAGACTTGAATGAACTGATGCAGTGAAATGAACAAAAACAACTACTTTTATACTTTTATACTTACAACTACTTTGTAAAGAAAATTTTGAAAGATTTAGGAACTCTGATCAATGTAATGACTTAACCATGAATCCAGAAATCATAATGAAATATACCACCACTCATCTCCTGACTGGTTAAAGGCTCAAAAGTGCAGAATAAAACTTTTTTGGGGGGAAATGGCCAATATGGAAATTTGTTTGGCTTGGCTACACATGTTGTAACAGGGGATTTGTTTTCCCTTCTTTCTCAATGGAGAGGTGGGGTGGGGGTGTGTGTGTGAAGGGGAGGGGAAGTAAAGGGGGAAAAAAAATGGATTTTTGCTGATTAAAAAAATAAAATTTATTTCTTAAAAATGTATATAATTTCAGCCACTTAATATTTCACAACATTTTCTTCCTTAAAAGTCCTTACTTTTAAGATTTTTTTTCTATTTCATAAAATCTCTGTGGGAGCCTTCGTATTTTGACTGAAATTATAACTCCAAAATATTTAAGAACTGGATGTACTATGCTTTCTTTCAATTACTATACTTTCACCTGTTGCCAGCTTTGTATATAGAAGTTGTAAATGCTCCCGTTTGGGAAGTTCAGCCTCAGGTGTTGAAGGTATTTCAAAGTCTGAGGAGCTCTGAGAATCCACACTTGTGCTAAGATTTAATAGGTTTTTTTCCTCTTCAACCGTACATTTCTCGCAACTTACTGTAGTTGCTCCTCTAGAAGTAGAAGCTCTATTGACATCTGGAGCCCTGCCTTTCAAATCAGAGGAAGTGTTTTTTGGAGCAGATATATTTTGTTCCAGCTGGCATGCAGTAACAAGCTCTCTGACTCGGGAGCCACTTTTGTTTAAAAAAGTGAAGTCACCACAGTTTCTTTCCTGAGAAGATAACAAAACAGTATCTGACTGGCTGTCCCAACCTTGGCTTTCTTGTTCTGATATGTGTGTGGACTGAGAAGAATTCTGTGAGGAGATGTGAGTGGAATCTCCATCAGAATCACTGAAAAGTCTTGGTGACTGGGACCCACCTGCCTCTGTGGAAGAAATTAAATTTTCTGAACCATCATCTGAAATGTCAGCATTATTTTTAAAGAAAATTTTCCACTCAGGCATGTCCACATCCAATTCCTGTTGTTGTAATGGAAGGGAATTCAAGTCCCCATGAAAAGAAGATGAGGTTTCAGATTGCTCCTCATCTTCACTGTTGGATTCTTCACAGTCTACGAAGTTTGTCAGAACTGAGGTCTGTGCACTATCTGTTCTGCAGTTTGCTCTGCTCAGCTTCAGCTGTCCTGGACAATCCTGAGGTTCAGGTTTTGGGGGAAGTAACAGAGGCTGGAAAGTCTGTTGGTTTGGGATCTTGTGCCTCAAAGGCATTAACTGAAAGTCATCAAAGAGATCTTCATCTTCATCCTCTGTCCACACCACCAAGGAAAAAAATTGGTAAATGGAAAGATTTACAGAAATTACAACACAATTTCTTGTGTAATGCATTCAACTGTTCTCGTGATCTAAGGCATCTTAAAGATCCTCTCTTCTTTCATAATAAAGAGTAAAAGACACTTTATAGATATTAGTTCCCCAGCTCTTTAGGAGATTTTAGAGCGCAATATTATTATCTTTTATTTGTGAGTTATTTTATTTCAGTTAAACTACAATGTTTTTAAACTCAAATAGTTTAACTACCACTGACACTTTTATAATGACGGTTTAAATTAAGATCAAATATTTTTATGCATATACACTCTCAACTAGACTCTACTTTTTTGTATCTCTATTAGCCTCGTAACTTGTGTTAAAGTAAATGCTGAGTAAATACTGGTTGGTTAAATAGACAACATTTAAGTCTATAACTTAAAATTGTAAATATTAACAAGCCCTACAAATGTTAAAATTGGTGATATTTGATGCAGCCAAATTAAATACATTTTAAAATCAGAGATCTGTCCAATTAAAGGTATTAAAAGTACCTTGAAAATCAAACACAAGCTCTACCTCTATCAGAATTCACTAACCCAGACTTCAAACTGCCAAAGTTGAAAGTAGGAACAAAATATACTTGAAGAAGAACTCCTGCATAAAGGCTGAGGTGCTAAATAGGTTATCCTACAAAGAATGACAGAACAGGGCTGGGAACAAATAAAAAATGTTTTCCTAACATTCAGCAAATAAAGGAGTTAGATTAGATCAGCAGTATCAAACACAAATAGACACAGGGTCCCTAAATCATATATAAAGATACCTATAGATATATATCTATAGATGTAGATATAGATATATATCTAAATCACTAAAGACAGTGATTTAGAAAACCACATATTAATGTTTTTATTTTTGTTACTTTTATCCTGCTAAATATTTCCCAATTACATTTTAATCTGCTACTGAGTACTGAGGGCCACAATGCAGCCTGAGTGTCTGACACTGGAGAAGATGACCTTAAAGGTTCCTTTCCAGCACTAAATGTTTTAATTCATTTTAATAAACACTGATTTATTAATAAATAAAATTCATTTTAATAAACCATCAATCACCAAGGTCAATGACTTTACATATGTATATTTCTTCTTACTAGCTGCCATGTAGATACATCATTATTAGAAAGTACTTTGACATAACTAATGAATTTGGAATCCACTATTGGGATAAACACTCCTGATGATAATGCCAAGTGTAAGTAAGTCTTGACTTCTCCACTGTCACCAAAATATATGCTGTACCTAGTTCTTCAAACTACCCATTTGTTAAGATGTTATTTTTTCCTCTCATATCTGATTTTACAATTACTTTAGTTTCTTAAACAAATCTAGCACTGTAATATTTTTGCACGGCCAGCTTATGTTGCTGGTTTAGTACACACTGGTTTTAAGAGAAATGTGGATTAAAGCATTCTCTCCTATATTTCCAGATTAGTGGAAGAACTAATCACAGAAAACAATGTGAGATCATTCTTAGAAGAGACAGGTGAAAGTTATTTACAAATGAATTTCAAGTTCCAGTATTTTGGCTCAAAAGTACTTTCCTACATAAACACATCATTATTTTCCAAAAAATTTATGCATCAAAGCAATGAGAATTCAAATTTTTCTTAATGAAGACCACCACAGTCAGCTCAGTTCAGAACCTAAAGTTCTTCATTCTGCTTCAAAATCAGCTCACTCCTCTCTTTGACTGGATAATGGAAATAAGTCAAAAGAGGCAGCAAGATGTGAAGTATCATCCGTATTGTTTAAATCAATGGTAGTTTTCTATCATACTGAAATTTAATCAAGCCAGAAATGATTTTTAAAAAATGAAGACAGACGTTCCCAATAGCTGTACAAGCCAGTGTACGCATAACTCATGGATGACATCAGTATAACTCCTCACTGCCTTCCTCATTTGGTGGTGCTTATTTCCAAGAAATTCAAAGCACTAAATAATATAAACATTTGTCCTCCCAACAGGTTTGTAAGCTAAAAAAGAGATCCAATTCAGCCCTTATTTTATTTTTAAAATTATTTTCCCAAGAAAAGACATCAAGTATTAGATCCTATTTCCTCTCCAAATTATGTTATTCCACAAAATGCAGCCTTCCTCAGGCAAATGCACCGAGAACCCAGGAATATTCCCTTTACCTGACTCGAGGCATGTTGTTCTGGCTCTCTTCAACATTCCAAGTGGTTTATACTTTGCTTCAGTATGCTTAGTAAAGGATCGGCATAATGGTTTTAAGCTGAAAAGAATAAGGACATATATACATTTTTTTTAATTTCTAAGAAAGCTTCTAGAATGTATAGTATCTAAGAACTTCAATATCTGCTCCATGAATTTTAGAAGCAATTTTTAAAACCTCATACTTTTAACAGAATAATAAAGTGAAGATTATAACCTCCGTAAACTTAACAGCACGAAGTAAGTAGTGTGTAGTGGCCACAACTGGATTCCCTTTCACAAAATCCTTTGCAGATCTGTAGTGGCTCCTGCTTACAAATGTGAAATATGTTTGGCCTCATCTCTTTTACAAGTCCTACAGGATAAAGCTTGACCCAGGAGGGCAAAGAAGTGAGACTTTGCTATGACCTATTCCTTGATAAGGGTGACCCCTACCTTTTTAATTCCTTATAACTGGCATCCTATAAGTTTTTTAGTTTTTAGCTCCTCTACTCCTTAGGAAAGATGATATACCACTTTGGTTTCCATTTAACCCAAATGATTTTTAAATTTATTGGTATAATTTTTTTGGTTATTTTTCTTTCTGAAAGCTTCCCATATTAAATTTAATTTACTTCCTTAATTTTAAAAATTATTCTTGTCACATTTTCAGATGTGCAAGTATGAAAAAAACAACATGATAAAAGATAAGTGGAACAGTCAACAAGAATTTATTAAGTACCTACTATATACATATGCCCAGTATTGTGCTAAACAAGCTCTGGAAGCTTTTGTGACCCTAATACAATCATATTAGTAGTCTAGACCAGTGCTTCTTAAACTTTTTCCATTTGCAATTCCTTCAGCGCTCCTTAAACCGAGTTGTGACCCCATAATGGTCCTCTCATTCAAAAAGTACTTTATTTATCATATAACTGACTTCAAAACTCTTTTCTTATTTCTATTTTTCTTCTCACTCCCAATCTTCCATTCAATCTACCCAAATCTATAAACACCAAATCATACTTCCTAAAAAGCCACTTCCATTATATCACTATTCTGTTCAAAAATTTCAGTAGGTCTTCCACTATCTTGAGAATAAAGCTCAACCTCATAGTATTTACAACTCTCTTCAATTGGTACCAACCTTTCTTTTCAGCCTGTGCCCTACTACTCTCTACCCTTGACAAACTGATAATTTTACTATCCCCCAAATAAGTCTTGGCTCCTTAAACCTAACACTACTTACGTCACCTTTCAAGCCCAACATCCTTCCTCTGCTTATCCAAAAGTCTTTCCATCTGTCAAGACCTCAAGTCCAATTTCTTCCACAATGCCTCCTAGGACAACTTCAGCCCACACAAAGAGCTCTCTGCCTCACCCAAATTAACATTATGCACCCTACCTTGTGGTATCTTGTACAACTACCTTCTGCTATATTTGAATTTTTATGTACATTGTCCTCCACTAAAGTACTATTCCTATATCTAACTATGGTCTGGGGAAGCTGGGTTCTTAGCATTTTTGCTAACAGATTGAAACTTCTGGCAGACCCAGATATATGATCAGATATAATGATTTGACTGAATTGTTGTCTGAGGACAAATCTAGCTAAATTTGTAAAGATTCATCACAAAAGGCTGGCCATTAGATGCTGAAATATCTTGGCAAGTTCAACACAATTCATCAAACAATCTACTAAAGTATGGAAGGATTACAATCTGTTGTTTGCTAGAGGGAGTACCCATCCTGTTAAAAATCATATGTTTTATATGAACGAGGTCATGAGCATAAAATAATGATGTAGATTTTTTTTATTAACAAAATGCTAGCACTTATACATATAAATGAGTTTCAACCCTTTCAAAGTAATCACTGTTGAAGGTAAGGAGAAAGGTCTCTTAATTATTACACAAAAGTTTTCAACAGTTCCAGCTGTGAACATGCCTTCCCCTGCTGGACATTCTGAACTCTTCTAAGTACACACTGAGGGAATATAAGAGCATACAATTAATAATCTGACTCAGAGATTACTACTGTAGTTATCAGGCATTTGGGAAAGGAAACATTCTTTTATCATTACCATGTAAGTCTGTGCCTAATAAAAGATTTTAAAAGAAAGAAATGAAATGACTACAAAAAAATTGATCTTATCTAAATTAGAATTTAAACTACCACTACAAACAGTTCTTAAGGCCACTGATCTCTGCCAATCAGAAAGTTGCATGGCTTGTTTGGTGTTATGAACTCAAAGGTCCAATGAACCACTGATCTCCTATATTTTATGATAATTTATTCCTTCCAACAGTTTCCTAAATAACTTGGTCATTTAGAAATCGACATTCCAAAAGATCTCTCTACTTCTGTACTCAAGCTTAGAATAAAGACTGACCAAATCTCAAAGACTTTTATATCTTTCCTTAGCTCTTTTCTCACAGGCTGCATTGCTCTTTAACATACTTAAAGACTTGCATTATGTTTTTGTGTTTCCCCTCCTGGGTCCAAATCAAGTTCCATAAGCTAGTTTTGGAAGGCTAGTGAAAAAAGAGGAGAAAGGTCTATGCTTGATTCAACAGAAAATATAACAATGTCCAGAATCTGATATAGAAGCACGTAACAGTATATATAAGAAATAAAAAGTAATTTCATTTGGTGGGACTGATCACTTTCAACAACTTTCCTACATATCATCCAGTTAGCATTAATCCTTTAGAAATACATCCTTTGAACCAAACCCAATGCAACCAAGATTAGGAGGGAAGCAGAAAACAGGGAAAGAATTTTTGCAACTAGTGTCTGTGATCAAGGCCTCATTTCTAAACTATATAGAGAACCGAGTCAAATATACAAGAATACAAGTCATTCCCCAATTGATGAATGGTCAAAAGGATATGAATAGGCAGTTTTCAGAGGAAGATATTAAAAGATATCTATAGTCATACGAAAAAATGCTCTTAATCACTATTGATTAGAGAGATGCAAATCAAAACAACTCATATCACACCTATCAGACTGGCTAACATGACAAAACAGGAAGATGATAAATGTTGGAGAAGATGTGGGAGAGTTGGAACACTAATTCATTGTTGGTGAAACTGTGAGCTGATCTGGACAGCAATTTGGAATTATGCCCAAAGAGCTACAAATATGTGCATACCCTTTGACCCAGCAATAATGCTTCTAGGACTATATTCCCAAGAGATCATAAAAATGGGAAAAGGGTCCCACATGAACAAAAATATTTATAGCAGCACTCCTTGTGGTGGGCAAAAACTGGAAATCAAGGGGATGCCCATCAACTGGGGAATGGCTGAATAAATTGTGGTATATGAATGTAATGGAATACCATTGTGCTGTGAGAAATAATGAACAGGAAGACTTCAGAGAGGCCTGGAAAGATTTACATGAACTGATGCTGAGTGAAAGGAGCAGAACCAGGAGAATTTTGTACACAGCAACAACCACAGCATGCAAGGATTTTTTCTGGAAGACTTAGAACTTCATTGCAATGCAAGGACTTAAAAAATTCCCAAAAATCTTTTAAGGCAAAATGCCTTCCACATCCTGAGAAAGAACTATGGAATTCAATCACAGAATGTAGCAGATCATTTTCTTCTGTATTATGTTTTGGTTTGTTTTATAATTTCTCCCATTCTTTTTAATTCTTCTATGCAACATGGCTAAGGTGAAAATGTATTTAATAGGAATATATGTGTAGAACCTATATAAAATTGTATGCCATCTCGGGGAGGGAGGGGAGAAAAAAATCTAAGTTATATGGAAGTGATTGTGGAACACTGAAAACAAACAAAATAATAATAATAAAAAATAAAATAAAATTACATCAGGAAAAAAAAAGAAATATGTCCTTTGGGGAACAGGGTCTCTCTTAGTTTCTATAAGCATATACATCTCTAGCATGGGAACAAACTGAAGAACAAATGGAATGACCTGGCCAAACTCTGAAACCTACGGTCCAAGAACTTATTTTAAAAGTATTTTAAATACTATGTTTCAACATAATTGGTTTCCTTTGTAACCTCATGAATCCTATTTTTTGCTTTAGTTGTTATTTAGTCATTTTCAGTCATGTCTGATTCTTCATGACCCAATTTGGAATTTCCTGGCAAAGATAATGGAATGATTTACCATTTCCTTCTCTAGCTCATTTTACAGATGAGGAAACTGAGGCAAATAAGGGTAAGTGACTTGTCACAGCTAGTAAGTGTCTGAGGCCAAATTTGAACTCAAGTTTTCCTGACTCCAGGCCTAATGGTCTATCCACTAGGCCACCTAGCTGTACAGAGAGGGCTTTATTTTATTCATTTTAAAACATTATTTTAAAAGGGAGTCCCTATGTTTTACCAGATTATCAAAGGGGTCCATGACACAAGGAAAGGTTAATAACTCCTGCTCTAAAAGAAATGTAATACTTTTCCCAAGGAAAGAAACATATGACTATTACAGTGCTGTTGAAAGGATATTATCATATTAAGTATATAACTGAAATTAAAGTCAGATCATAAGTCTAAACTCAAAAGAAATAATTCTATTTAGCCACCCAAAAAAGTGACTGTTAAGTGATTTTTTTAACTGTTACATAGCTTAGTCACCTATAAATAAATAGGATAGCCTAGTATGATCTGACACTGCTCTGTATCACTGACCTGGATCAAGGTGAAACTCCCTATCTGAATGAAAAGTAATGCCAAAGTAGAATTGTGGATATTATGAAATATCAAAGATGTATTCCCTTGAAGTTATATCAACCACTAGTAAAGTGGACTGTAAAAGTACAGCAGACAGATAGATCCCTTCTCCAAGCTATTTGGAGCAAGTCCAGAATCAGTAAATGAGAACACTAATAAATTGGGAGGATCAGGCAGGGGAGGAGAAACATATCCAAGTGAATGCATGGAGACTGTTGATATAGCAGCTTGAAAATGTGTCCAAGGGATGAAGTGCATACAGCTCTATAGACTGAGCCCTTTCCTGGTTAACTAATACTGAGAAAGGTTAAACACAGGGTCCTGGCAATCCACAAATGTACTGTACCGAGTATCACTGGACTCAATGTATGACTTATCACGGTGACTATGTTGAAGTACAATAATCAGCTGGATGTATGCTTATTTAAAATTCCTTCTCATAACTTTAAACTTGTATTTATTTCATCTACCCATTGCCTTGAGAACAGAAACTGATAATTTTTTTTCTGTATACCTCACAACATTTAGTGCAATGCTACAAAAACATTAGCTTCTTGATAAATATTTACTGACTTCATTTAAAGTACATGCTCTGGTTTAAGACAACTGAACATATATAAATTTGAATTTAGAAGGCAGTTCAATCAGAATGCACATTGTTATGTGCATTCAAAAATATTTTTCACTTTAAGAAATCACTATAGTGTTTCATTAAAGAGTAAACTCTCCTTATTTATTTTCCATATTTGGGGAAATGATTTAAATTGAAGTTTTCGTATATTTAACTACAAAATATTCAAAAACAAGTGTCTACAGAAGACCACAAAGTACAAATGTAGTTGGTTAGTAAGATGGAAGATGACAACAAAATTTTTGCAATCTGTTGATGGCTTATCACAGGCAAAAATCAACAAATCAATCAACATTAAATGTCTACTATGTGCCAAGCTCTGTGCTGCGTACTTTACAAATACCAATCAGTCAAACATTTGTAAAAGCACCTACTACCACCAGACACTGTGCTAAGCACTAGGGATAGAAAATAAGGAGAGTTCACAGTCTAACAATGGAGACCACATGCAGACAAATCTATACAAAGCAAACTATACAAAGGATAAAGAGGAGATAATTAACAGAGGGGAGGTACTGGAATTAAGGGAGGCTAGCAAAGACTTCATAGAAGGCGGGATTTTTGCTGGTATATAAAAGCCAGGGAGGTCAGTAGTCCAAGTGGAAGAGGAAGTGTTGCAAATGGGGGGACAGCTAGAAAGATTGCCTGAAGCCAAGAGATGGGGTACCTTGTTTGTAGAACAGCCAGGAAGGCAGGGTTACTCAAATTAAGAGTATGTAATGTGTAAAAAGATTGGTAAGGTAAGAAGGGGGCTAGGTTATGAAGGTAGATTCTAAAATCATAAGTATAGAGATGGTAATTAAATCCACGGACTCTGATGAGATCACCATCTATACTATGGTACAGGGGAGAAGAGAAGGGAACAGAACCCCGGGGGGCCTCTATGATTAGAGAGTGTGATCTGGATGAGGATCCACAAAGAAGACCGAGGAGGAGTCTGACACGTAGGAAAACCAGGAGAGAATGGTGTCCTTCAAATCTAGAGAAAAGAGAGTCCCAAGCAAGACAGAGCAATCAGCAGTGTCTACGGCTGTGAACCAGTAACAGGGAACATTTAAATAGCACTCACTACCTTCCAGGCTCCAAGGTCTTTGTATCCTCACAACCGCCCTGAGGGCTAGGGGCTATTCTTATCCCAATCTTAACAGAGAAGGAGGTTAAGTGACTTGCCCAGGGTCATAGCTAGTAAGTGTCTGAAGTCAAATTTGAACTTAGATCTTCCTGATTCCAAGCCCAGCACTTTGTTCACTGCATCACCTACCTACCCATGGAGACAGAGAAAGGGCCATTTGACTTGCTAACTGAAAAATCATTAGTAACTTTGGAGAGAGCAGTTTCAGTGGAATGAAGAGGTCAGGAGCTAGACTGTAAAGGATTGAGAGTTTACTGTAGATGGCCTTTAGGACAACAGCAGGGACAGAAGGCTTTTCTCAGGAGAGGGGAAATGGGATATTTGCAGGCAACAGGATATGAGCCAGTATGAAATGAAAACGAGTGAACGAGTGGGGATGGCAGAGGAGCCAACCTGTCAGAGGAGAGGGGATGGGGTGGAATCTCTTCAACAAGTGAAGGGGTCAGCCTTTGTGCAGATGGAGGAGAAAATGACAGAAGGCACCTGCCAGCAGATGAGGAAGAGAGAAAAGAGGGAATCCATGACAAAGGGTCTCAATTTTTTTTCTGAAAAGCTGAGAGCATGGGGAATGGAGAGCCAAGGGAAGTTTGAGGGATGAAGAGCTGCTGTGAAGAGTGGGACAGTGAGTAAGAGAGGGATAGTAGGACTGCCAAGCAGCAGCGAAAGCACACTTGAAATTAGGTAACAAATCTGTAGTGAATCTAGTAAAAACAGCTGAACGATTTTCTCCACTTTCATTCAGCATGTGTGTAGGAGTGAAGGCAGTAAACGGTGAAAGTAATCCAAAGCTGTGGCTTGCCTGGGGGTAACTCAATATGATAAGGGAGCCAAGGATTCAAGAGAGGACAGTGTGGAGTTGGTTCAGCAAGCAGGCAGGATGGGAAGAGGAGAGAGTGGCTAATGCAGGGGAACCAGCCTGGGACAGAACTGAGGTGGGCAGGGATTGGAGGTCAGGGTACAGATGGAGAGCAGGGTTATGTAAAGGAGGCACAGGGAGAAGTGAAACTTAGGTTACGGTCAGATAAGGGGATCTCAGAATTCTTGAACATGGAAGTGGAAGATCTATGGCTTAAGTGGGGCAGAGGAGCAGTAGAGGAGTTCCTTGGGAGTATCTCAGAGTAGACAATGAGCAAACTGAATGGGCAAACAGAAATGGAAACAAACAGCAGGAGTGACCTACCTTGAAGACAGGGTTCACAGATTTCGAGCGGAACCAGATTTATGACCAGATTCCACAGCGAAGCTTGAGCCTCTTGGCCAAGCCTCCCAGGGACAACAGCATCAGTCTGGGGCTCATTTCAAACTCTCTACTTACATTTCTACCACTTTTTCCATTGTTGCACCCACGGGTATGACATTTGGATACACATTGACAGGATGTATGTAGCTCAAGAAATCCTTAATCTAATGGAAAAGGAAAAACAATAATGTGACACTAGTGGGAGAAAAACAGTCCTACTTAAACAACAAGGAGTGAACTTCACAAGATTGGAGGTAAAGGAAAGTAAAGGCCTCAGATGTTTGCTGAATAATACAACATGTGCCCCAAATCCCATGTTGTGTGCACAAACTATTTACCTCCTTGCTCAGGGAGGTTCAGCACCCAGATACATCTCCTTTTCATTCTCCTGGAATTTAGTTGCTGCCTTTAAATAACCACATACAACATAAAATCTTACAACTTTGTTGTCTTTCCCTGTACAAGATCACTATTATGAGATGCAAACCTTTTAAAATGACAGAACATCCAAAAGCTCTTCAAAGGCTTTGATGGTCTCTGACCTTACTGAGTGCAGTTCATGGACACACAAAAGGAATGGGATGATTGTTTTTAGGACTACTTTGTGTCTTCTACGAAGCCCAGGTTGTTATATAGGTATTTTCTCATTACTCTCCACAACAACCCTGTGAGGCAGAGAATTATTCCCTTTTGCAAATGTGGAATCTGAGGCACAAATCAATTGTTGCATCTTAACTCCTCTAAATTCAGTATTCAATCAAAGGCAATTCCATTCAGCAACCACTAAGCATCACTGAAGAACCCTTAGGAGCATGGCAGAATATAAAGACCAGCCCTGGAGTCAGAGCCACAGGGCTTCCATCCCACTTCTCATGCTTACTACCTTTGGTACCCTGGACAACTTATTTAACCTTGCAGGACCTCAGTTTCCTCAACTGTAAAATGAAGGGGTTGTATTGGGCTAGATGACTTCTAAGGCCCCTTCTAGCTCTAGATTTTGATCCTGTCATCTCCAATGACCTTGTAGGAAAAAAGGAAATACATATTTTAATTAAAAGAGGAAAGTAAATGGGAAAATCCTTTATTTAGAAATTTTTAATTTACAATTTTCTTTAAAGTTTTAAAGACTTCATGAAATAGAAAATAATGCTTTATATGTCTACGACTTTTTCTTTTATGAACCAAATCCAACAGGATAGATAGGAGTTTAAGATGTAGTTCACGGGAAGTAAGAAAGGACAGAATTATACATGGGTAATTCATTTCTTCTTCTCTCAGATAGGGGACTACAAGGAAATGGGAATGCAAGTAGAAAAGTAACTCTTCCCCATACCCTACTCCCATACAAGCAGAAGTTTTACAGCTTAAAAGTACACTAAGATTTTTGGGATGCTGTATACATTCACACACAGAGTATTTAGAAAAATACAAGTTCTAATAAAAGCCAATCTAATTCAAAAAACTTGTTTAAATTAATATATATATTTATGTTTACATATTCTGTTCTCTCTAATGAGAGAATGAGTCCCTTTGGTTGGAACAATTTGTTAACTGGTGAGTAACTTAATATCCAGTTTCTAGAGATTTGCTGGGGGGAAGGAAGAGGGCGGTGGTGTGGTGCTGAGAGAAGCTACCCAGAACTAAGGTAATAACTTCATTAGTGTATGTAAAATAACAACCAGTGATATGAAAAAAGGAAACGGGCAGGAACTATTCTGCTATTCCACCCAGGTGATAGGAAACTAATTCCATCTGATCAGGGTAAAGCAAATACAGGCTCTTATGCTCTTATTAATGTGACTTTGCTATATGTAAAAATGCTCCCTTCCCCTCTTTCTTGCGCTGCATATAAAAAAAAAGAAACAGAGTTCTGGTTTCAAAAAATTTTAAAAAGTAAAGCCTGCCCTGAGATTGACTTAAATACCTTGGACAGGGTACAGAGACCACCTATGGCTAAAAAGAATACAAAAGAAATATAACAGCTGATCCAGAGAGACAGGCAGCCTAAGACATTCCAACAGCAAACTAGCTGAAAAGCAGACTATTGCTTCTATCTTCTACCCAAAATTTCAAATAACTAAAAAAGGTATGAATTGTGCCATAGGAACTTACTACTTCGAAAATTACCTTAAATATTATCTTTGTAACTAATGACTAATGTTAAGTTTGGTTATTAAATAGTTATTTTTGGTAATAAGTAGTCAAAAGAAAACTGTCCTTTTGGCCTTCCTAGGAAATATGATCAAATGACTCTTTCATCCCTCCCACCAAAGGCCCCAACTCCCTTCTGTGAAGTCTGCCCTTCCCTCTCACTCCAGGGTAAAGTTCTGTTCTACTATCTAGTCTCCTTTTTATAATAGTTTTATTTTTGTCCCTTGGGACATAAGAGTGCTTTATCAATCTCTACTGTTTAACCCTCTCTTCTCTATGACAAACCTTAACTCTATTATTTTGTACTTCCAGCCTAAGGTCTTTATCTTAACTCTTTCTCTTCATTTTAGCTCCACTATTTGCAAAGTCACCTCCTGAGAGGGTAGGAGAACACTGCCATTTGGATGGTTTATGGGGACAATGAAGCAGAATATTTGAAATAGGGTATATTATAGAAAATCTAAGACATACGTGTCATAACCTTGGAGGTTAATTATCAAGTCCAAATACTTACCCTACACACAAGAGAACCAAACACTGATTAAGGTAGCTACCAATATGATCTGACAAAATAAGCAGCAGAAAGTAATGCTGGAATGAGCTAAAGAAGAATGAAATGTTAGTCACTATGGAAAAGTGATGACTCTTAAGGTGGAGAACAATAATTTAAAAGTATAAATCCACTGTTATGTCATTTCACCAGAATCTAAACTCCTTTAGGATAGTACTGTATTTTATAATTTGCATTTTGTTGAATGCTTTCTAAATGGGGGAGAGGGGAGTCGTTATCCCAGTTAGATAGCTTGGCATTTCATAATTGTATTTTTAATCCCCACACCAATTTCTGAAAATGCCTAAATCTGAGGGTGGAGGATCTGACTGAGGATCACTGCATCACAGATTTATACCTGCCCATCCCTCTCCATTCACAGATGAGGAAACTGAGGCCCAGAGAAGCTGAATGACTTGCCCAAGGTTAGCAATAAGAATGATGAGAGGGGATTTGATTTGGGTTCAGGTAGAAATTAGGTCTCTAAGGTTGCTGCCAACTCTGAGATTCTGGGTTTGTGACTGTTCAATGAGCCATCTTCTTAAACCTGAGGCAAAACACACTGATGACTGATGCTTTACAGTAAAGAATGTCAGCTGGGGGCAGCCCAGCCCAGGTGTAGGACCAGTAACTATGAGGGAAAAAACAGACTTTCAAATTTCAAAACGAAAATCTTAAGTTATGCTATCAGAGCAAATGTTACCCAAGTCTACTTCATTCTACTTCCACACATGAACATGCTGAATTTGCACCCTCATCAGAGTTAATATTAGCTTGTCTGAGTTTACAAGAATAAAAACAACGGCAAATTAACTGGGAAATTAATTTTCAGGAAAAGTGCAAGTACCGCATTACCAGTTTGATACAACCTGGATCCCTGTATAATAACTGTCAGTATAATGAAAGCCATCATGCAACAATAACTAAATGTTTTTAAGCCTCATTAAAGGCAATTTACTCAACATTCTACTGAATGTTGCTTAAAACAATATTCAGTACAACAAAATTCTAGTACAATCTGGTTATTTCCTTATTGTGTATTGGAATTATTTTGGCTAATACTGAGTACTCCTTTGAATGATAACTTAATGGTTCTATAAGATAGGTAAATTCTACTTTAGAAAACCTTTTATTTAGGAGGGCATCTTTGGTAATACATATTTTAGAGTATTTAGACAGATTTTATTGATAATGAAATGCCTTTGGGGTTTTTTCTCTGAAACACATCAACACAAGTATTTATCATGAGCTACAATAAATCTGAGTAGCAGAAGCAAATATATGCCTGAAAGTCAAAGACACTAAAGCCACCCACTATCAACTTACCTCACTGTAGGAAGAATGAAATGAAAAACAAGCTCTATACGAACTCTCTCCAGTTCTAAGAAAAAGTAGCAACAACAAAAAACCTTGTTAATTCACATTCATAATCATTTTGAGGTCTCCCAGGGTAGCCTACTCCACTATTTAATCAACCTACAGGCAAGGGGACTTCTTTATGTCTGACTGAACTCTAGCATATGTTATCTTCTTTTTCCTCCTATGTAAATGCAAGAAATGAGAAGCAGCATAGTGTACTGAATAGGGAGCTGGACTTGGAGTCAGGAAAACTTGTGTTCAAATATTTCCCCAGACACTTACTAGCTATGTGAGGTCTGGCAAGTCACCTCACCTCTTTGGGCTTCAGTTCCTTGCCTATGAAGTGAAGGGGCTGGATCAGCTGTTCTCTAAGGTCCCTTCCAACTCTGCATCTATGATCCGATGATCCCCTGATCCTTCTTCCATTCCTGGTCCACACAGCAAGATTTTTTTAACTTTCCTTCAATAAACAGCTATTGGTTGTGATTGTCATTAAAACAAGCTTGGTAGTAGAGCTTAATTTAAAAAGTGCAGCTTAGAAATTGTAAAATCTCTATTACCCTCATACTAGACTGAATTTAAAGAAAGTCAGATTAGATATTTTGAATCAAAACAGACTTTTCCAATCAGAAAATTCTTTATAACCCACTGATATATTGTCTCTTCCCACTCTCCAATATTTACACACATGCCTTACCTCACAATTACATTTGTTTTCCTGGTTCTTTCTCCAAACCACATTGTGGATGGCTTAATGCTGATCACATGTAATGGAGTCCCATTTTTAGAAGTAATTCCACATGGCAATCTGTTCCATTGAAAAAATTCTTCTGACTATATAAGACAAAGAAAAGCCAAAGACCAGACATTGAGTTCTAGAAATCCCATGAATCTTTAACAAAAGAACAACACGGAATAAAAATCTGATATACGAAGGCACTATTTAATTTAATGCATTACTATGAAATCAACCAATTATTGAAATAATTTCTCAAATGAGAGAACATTTCATCTTAAATTTTGATGTGTTATCATTGTGCCTATGACCATAAAGCATATCTTACACTGGGTAATTTTAAAGCATAGTCAGTCAAGAAGCATTTTGGAGTTATAACACAGCATCGCTGAACCCACTGGACAAATCCATAAAGAAAGACCAAACAGAAGATGTGCAAAAGAAGAAAAGCCCAAAGCTTCAATAAAGGGCTACCTAGAGATTCCAAAGAAGTTGGGTCTGTCACAGAAAGGTGTGAACAAAGAGGAGGACCTGAGCTAACCAGGAAGAGTAAAACTATGAGGCTAGGCGGAAAAGTCTGGAACTCAGAGAAGGCCAAAGGCTGAATTTACGGAAGAGATATTTGGGAGAATATAAGGAAAACAACTTGAAATGAAAGAAAAGGACTAGATCTGACAGTAGCTTCCAAAATGAAAGAGGACTGAAAAGTATCAGAGGAAGAGGGAAGGGACTCAGAGAAAAGAGACTCATGAGGCAAGGAAAATAAATTGGTAAAACAATGTGGAACTGGGTACAAGTACTTCTCATTTCACCCTGGGAAAACATATAAACACACACACACACACACTGTATATATGCATATAAATGTGTGCATACATATATGCATGTACACTGTATACATGTGTGGCATGCGTGTACATAACATATACATGTTACATGTATGTTATATTGTAATATATGTTACACATTGTAGATTAATGTGTGTGTGCATGTATATATGTATATATTTGTATATATACATGCAACAGAAATAAATGGAACCTTGGGGGAGGTGAACACTCCATCTCAGAACTGGTGATGAAGAAGAAAGTTGGAATTAGTCTGACATGCATCCTAGAACTGGGGAGAGCATAGTTCAGAGTAAAGAGGACATATCTAATGATTCTATAAACTAAAATTCTATAGGTAGTGCACTAGATGAAGTGTTGGGCGTGGAGTCAGGAAGACCTGAGTTCAAAACAGGCCTTAAGACATGGCAATGTTCCACTAAATAGCAAACTCTCCTAATTCATTTTAAATATTTGAAAAAATGGATTTAAAGTCTTCAGGAATTTATTTTAACTTCTTTATGCCTCAGTTTTCTCTTCTGTAAAATGTGGATAATGCTGGGCATGTCACTTAATTTCCATCTGCCTCAGTTTATCTCAACTGTAAAATGAGGATAATAATAGCATTTACCTCTCAGTACAGTGACAATCAAATGAGATATCTGTAAAGGGCGTAGCGCAGTGCCAGACATATAGCAGGTACTTAATAAATCTTTCTTTCCTTCCTTTTTTCTTCCTTCCTCCTTTATTCCTTCCTACAGGGAAGTCAGGAAACAATATCAAGTGGGGAATTTCACTAGGGAGGTACACCTGCCAAACTGTAAATCAAGTATCCTAAAGTGAGCTCAGGGAGGGTAACACAACAAAGGTTTCTTTGTCTCTCATGTTAGATTAAGAAGACTGGACAGAAATGAACTTGGAAGTGGAGAAAAATGGGAAGTTCTACTATACTGCATGTTGCATTTCTCCACATGTATGTATATCTCACACCTGCTATATTAAATGATCTGAATGTCAGTCAATAAGTATTTATTAAGCATCTAATCATATAATGACAAAAAGCAGTCTGTATATTACAAAATGGATGTAAATGAAATTATCCTTTAAACTGAAAATCTGTAAATTAAGTGCATGTATAGCAGAGGGTGAGTAAATGGAAAACACCAGCAACAGTCAAACTAAACATGTTTGTATGAAATGAAACATTTAGTGTGAAAAGAAATACATATATTATGAAATCTAAAAGGCCAAGTCATTAAGAACTACCAGGTCAGGAAGAAAAGTCAAAAAGGTCTCTCTTGTGAACCTAGGGAATCTCCTCTACTCAAAAAGTTATTTAAAAAAAAATACAAAAATACAAACCTGATGACAATTTTCTGGTTGTCTGAAGTAACAGACTAAGCATTGTGGCTTATGTCAAATTTTTTATTAAATTAGGTATTCCATCATCCTCTATTTCTTTTCAGCCCCCAGTGTTACTTACTTTAAGCTTCTAACCACATACCCATATTAATTTTCATTGCTGATCTATCAATCTATCCATCTATCTATCTATCTATCTATGCATACACATGCATACACACACTTTCGTACTATAGGATTTGCTATGATATATTGGGAAATGCAACTTGAGTTTCACGTGTCAAACATGGACAAGCTATTAACAAATGTATAGACAAACAAAACAGATCCTCCTACTGTGCAAGAATATCATTAATAATATCATTTGCCATATGCTCAAAATAACTACAATCTGGATAAACATGTAGGAATTCAAATGAATGGAACATGTAACAAATAAGCAACAGATTTATGTGCAAGATGAGCAAGCAGTAAGAAGTGTTAAAACACACATCTTTCTCCTTTCTATAAACTACTGATAAACTATAAAAGCAGAAGGTGATATGATATGATACGATATGACATAGCATGTTATGATAACACACTATTAAGTGGTTTTCCTTTGCTGTTTAGGGGAATGTATTCCCCTAAAGTATTGTTTGGATATGGAGAAGTAGTATCTGTTTTGTTAAAACAAAACATCAATAATTTCTAAGTGAATAGAATGCAAAGAAAATTTTAAAAAATGCAAATCATTTTCATCATTCAAAACATTTTCAAAATTGTATAAAAGTAGGTGGTAAGCACTTGCTTTCTTAGAGTACACCAATTCATATTCCAATAATTATTTGCATCATTTTTTAAAAAATCAGTTATTAAATACATTATTTACGTTAAATATATTTTATTGAAACCCTGTGTGTGTATGTGTGTGCGTGTGTGTGTGCTAACTTTCTAAATTATCCGGACGTTTCACTTAATCTCTTCGCGTCTCAGGGATTAGGTCAGGCAATGCTGAGGTTCCCTTCCACCGCTAAAATGCCTTGACATCTATATTACGGCATGAGCAGAAAAATAAGACGGGTACATACCCGTGGGTGCCGACAGGCATGAATCTGTGTATGACGATCCGTTGTTATATGATGAAGGATATCAGGCATGTTTTTAAACATATCCAATTTGTTCACATGAACCTAAGGAAAACAGTACAATTTATGAAGATTAAATATTTTGAAATTATCTTATGGTATGAAGTAAGTCAATTTTCGGTGACTTAGGGACTAGTCAGTTCCTCCACTCAGGCCTCTCTCCACAGCCTCCTGGAGGCACAGAGGAGACTCTGGACTCAGGCTATAGCAATGAAGAGGAAGTTGAGACAAGTCCCATATACAAAGCTAAAAGACTTTGAGTCTAGGCTTGGGAATAGACAGCAGCTGGGAGGACTGCCCTAACTAGGCTGAGAGCAGCTCACCCCAAGCTGAAGCACAGGATGACTTATCTTTTAGCCACAGCTACACAAAAACACCATCTACTAGAGGAGCTGCTGATCTTCACCTACATCACCACAATAACATAATGAAGCATAATTAGTGAGTTGATTACCCTCTTCTTCTTGCTTGATCTTTCACAAGATCATATTTTGCAGATGAGAAGAATGTCAGTGACTTGTCTGAGGTGATACAATTACTAAGTAGAAGTGCTGCATCAGTACCCAGGGCTGCTGACCTTAAATCCATTGTTCTAGGACTGTGATAATCCCTGCATCACTTTCATCTAAAAAACTCTGACTATGTAAGGTATTAATAACACACACTGACAGACATTCAGCCAAGTTTCATTACAGTATCTAGTGGATCTATTCATGGTACGTTCGCAGCAATAGCTTACATTTATCGTGACCTTTAAGTTTTACAAAGCATTTTGCATACTTAATTCATTGCGTTCTCATGACATTTATCATTATACTCATTTTACAGATTTTTAAAGAGAGTTCACTCAGATCAGTCAAATGGCATAGATGACACAAAATAGCAAAACCAGAATTAGATCCTAGATCTTACAGCTCAAAGTTGAGTGACCTTTTCATTGTCTATACTTCACTGAAAGGTCAACGTGGTGCCTGTAAAGAGAACTAGGTTCTAACCAATCAACCAAACGAACAAGTATTTATTTAGCACCTACTGTGTGCCAAGTACTGTGCCAGTCACTGGGGAGACAAAAACAAAACAATCCCTGCCCTGAAGGAACTTATATTCTACTGAGGAACGTATGTATATAAGTATATACAAAATGAGAACCAAAAATCCTGTCTATATCTTGTCTGTATATAACTGTTTGCATGACTGTCTCTCCCATTAGACTTTGAACTCCTTGAAGGAAGGGATGATTTTTGCCTTTCTTTTTATTCCCAGCTCTAGCACTATACCTGACACTAAATGTTTAATAAATCCTTGTTGGCTTGTGAAAATACAAGGTAATTTTGGGAGTGTGGCACTGGTAGCTAGGGACACAGGGAAAGACTTCATAGTAGAGCTGACCTATGCAGGAAACTAGAAGCAGAAGAAAGAGAGAAGGGAGTGAATTTCAGCAATCAGGGACAGAGTGTGTGAGATACAAATAAACATTTTTGTGCTATAAGATCTATTGTGATTTCATGGGGAAAGCAACGTTGGTTTCATACATCAAACACTGGCAAGCTATTAACAAATACATGGATAAACAAGAGAGGTTTTCCTACTGTGCAATAACATCATTAAATATATCAGTGATGTTATATGCTCAGAATAACTGCAATGTGGATAAACATGTAGAGATTCAAATGAACAGAACTGCATTTAACAAATAAGCAACAAACAGACTGTGAGGTCTTCTGGGAAAAGAGAGTATGTTGCTGAAGTACAAAATTATCATTAGAGCTGTGAATATGCAACTGGATCACCAACAGGTGCAACCTTATCAAAAGTTACAATGAAAAGCCTGAGGCAGAGCTCATAAAGACACAGAGGGAAGAAATGAAATGTCAGATGTTATGAACAGTAAGAAGGTAGGTTTGGCTGGCCCAAAGAGTGCCTGAAGAAGAGGAAAGTGCCAGAAAGGTTAGATGAAGTCAAGTGGTGAAGGGGTTGAAATGCCAGACAGAGGAGTATGTTTTTGATCTAGAGCTTTCTGGACAGAAAAGTAGTCTAGTTAGACCCGTACTTTAGGAACATCATTTGGACAGCCATGTGGAGGATGAACTGGAAAGTAAACAGACTTTGCTGCCAGAGAGTTGTGTGACCTCAGGAAGATCACTTTCCTTCCTTCTTATAATGGAAGGATAGTAAGACTTTATCTGCCTCAAGAAGGCTCCCTGAGGAAAATTTCCCAAAATCAGAGCAGGGCTTCTTTGTGAAATAATAAGTTCCTGATCACTGGGAGTATGCAAGCTAAGATTAGATGACCACCTGTCAAAGATACTACAGCAGTAATTCCTACACTGAGCAGGAGATTGAAACAAATGATCTCTTAAGTCTCTTCCAACTCAAAGATCCTGTGATACCTTAGGTTATTTTAAGTTGTAAGATCAGTGATTTACATCACTTCAATGCTTGGAATATTCTACTGAAAACCACTACTGGAAAAAGGTAGCCAGGAAAACAATATACACAGTGACTACAAGTAAACCAAATGAAAACCAGTAAAAAAAAAAAAAGTATTGAAAAATTATAATTACCAACTCGGCCCCAAAGAAGAGATAAGGGAAGGCATCTTCTCCTACTTTATTTACTGAGATGGGGAAATATAGGTGTGCAATGTTGCCTACAATATCAGACTTTTCTGACACTTTAGTTAGTTTTGCTAACCTTTTTAAATTCTTCAGTATAAGGAAGTGTCTCTCTTGGAGGGAGAAAGGATAGAATACATTGGAGAAAGCAGGTGATGTAAAAATAAAAATATCAATAAAATGTATTAAAAATAAAATGACAGCAATCAGTATAAATGAAAGAAATATCCAAATATTTATGGTATTTAAGGTTTGAAATATTAACTAATAGGATAAAAATTATTCACAACGTAGCTTCCAAGCAATTCAAAGCATATTATGAACCTTCCATCATTAAAATTACTTAAAATTACATAGAATCAAAATATTAGAGTTGAAAAGGACCATCTAATCACAGATCTTCAGTTTAGTCATTCATTTATTTTTTACACAAATAGTTTTTTTGCAACTATCCCTGGACCCTTTTTCCTGGACATGGAGACAGTGTGACCCAAGTTCAAATCCAACCTCAGACAGTTTTTGGCTATGTGACCCTAGTCTATGTCTGCAAAAGTTTCCTAATCTATAAAATGGGGATAACAGCCCATACCTCTCATGTGAGGCTCAAATGAGATATTTTTAAAGTGCTCTGCAAAACTTAAAGCCACCATATAAATGCTAGCTATTAGTTATTATTTAGAAGCAGAAGACATTATGTGCGTGAATGTGAATAAGTCAAAAGCCTTTGCTTTCTCATCCATAAAACAAGAGTGAGTATGATGGAGTGGAGAAGGTAGAGAGGGGAAGGAAAAAAACAATCCTTTTTATTAAGCATTTACTATGAGCAGGCACTATGCGAAATGCTTTACAAATAGTATTTCATCCTTACAACAACCCTGGGAGGTAGGTGCTATTATTATCTCCATTTTACAGTTGAGAAAACTGAGGCAAACAGAGGGTAAGTGACTTGCCCAGAGTCATACAGCTAATAACTTCAAGAGGCTAGATTTTTGAACTCTGGTCTTCCTGACTCCAGGTTCATCCCTTTATCCACTGTGCTACCTAGCAGCCCACAATGTACCATGAATTGTTAGGCATGAGGGAAGATAAATCATAAATAAATCTTGGACCCTATGCTCAAGAAACTACAAACTAGCAGAGGAGCTTACATTAAAATGAAAAACAAAATCACGTAACTTTACATCTAGCGAGAAGAGAATTTAGAGACGATCTAGTGTCTTTCCATTTTACAGATCAGATTAGAAAACTAAGGCCTACAGGAAGGAAACTACTTGCTCAAGCTTGTGTAATGTTAACAAGAGACTCTCAAAAATTCCAAGGTCCAGCTTTGGGTTCATTCTGCCATCCTCTGACATAAAGAAAACTGTGACATTCCCTCATCAGGACAGAGGAAATTTCCATTTCAGAAAATGTGCCAATCCCTGCTCTAGAGACGTTCTGAGTTGATTTTCCAGTGTGCCATCATTTTCAGGTTTGCTTTTTTTGTAACTAGTAAAATACCTGGGTTCCAAATTCTTCGCTGAGGTTGGTGAATAAATATTCATATCCATAGGCTGCTTTGCAGTTCAGCCACACAACATGATATGGACTCAGAGTGATCCAACTTCGTACCAATTCTAACATTCCTTTTAAACACTCCACCTAGATCAGGGATTTTAAAGATGTATTCGACAATTAATAGAACAACTGACTCTCACAACCATTTTCCCCAGAACAAGTGGGGAAAACCTCCCAAATTTATTAGTTAATGTTTGAAGATCACAACACAGAATGTAAATATCAATTATGATTAGATTTCTTTGCTTAAAAAGTGTCTTTTTAAATGTATACTTACTCGACTTGGAATCTGATAATATTTTGGATCACAGAAAGTAGTGTCTAAATACACACTCTGTATGTCTTTCACTCTGAAATAAAATTAAAATTTTATTGTGTCATCTAATCTCATTTTATAAAACATTAGCAAAGGCAATGTTCAATTACTTTACAAAGTGCTTCTCTACAGATTGGAACATGGTGGCACAACATCTCTCAGTGCCATCTTTGATTTTATTTTTCACTGTAGGATTTTCCTTGATTTGGCTCCAGTTATGAACCCAACACAAACTACTTCCTTCTATTTAACAAATTTTAAGTACCATGCAGAACACTTTGCTAGGTGCCTGGGAAAATATTAAGATTAGATAAGACATGAGTTTTGACCTCCTGGAGCTTAATCTTCTAGGGGTATATTACATGTACATTACTAATTATATAGGATAAAACAGGTTTGGTTGATGTGGAAAAAGAAAACATTTCCCAGGATTCCAAAGCTCAAAATATGAGCTTTTACTGGAAAAGAATAAGAAACTATATAAACAGAACTACAAAATACTATTTGGAGAAATAAAAATGGAGCTGAATAACCAGAGGAACATTATTCATGGTTGGGCCATGACAAAATAATAAAAATGACAATACAATCTAATTTAATTTGCTTATTCAGTATCATACCAAACTACCAAAGGACTGCATTATAGAGCAAAAATAACAAAATCCATCTAAAGGACCAAAAATTCAAGAATCTCAAAATAAATAAGTTTTTAAAATGGAAAAAAGAATTTAAAATGAGCATTATTGTGACTGTCATGAGAGTAAAGTCATGGAAAAAGTCAGAAACGTAACAAAAGGAAAAAGAGAGACCACAGAGCATTGAAGCATCACACCCAAGTAAATTCTTACGTCCTACTTAATTAACAGCTGCAGTAAATTGCAATACCTGCTCCCAGAGTGCAAGAATTCCATTCTGGCCACTTCTCCTTTGGCTAACCTAAAGTCTCCTGTATACAAGACTGTTCCATTGTTCCCCTGAAACAAAAACCTACAAAGGAAAACAGATTTGAACAATTTCTGAAACTCACTATGCCAAATAATGTAATAAATGTTCTTGACAGACATTTTAATTACTAAAAGAAGGCAGTGATAATGGAAACTTTGATGGATACAAAAGAGTAAATTAATATTGTATTGTAAGTCACTTAAATATAGCATTGTACAATTCCCAAAAATATTTTCCCTCCTCATAAGGTAATGCAAATATTATCCACATTTTAAGAGCTAAGGAAACTAAGGCTCAAGAACTTTAAATGAAAAAGTTGAAGTGACTTGCCTATGGTTATACGACTAATGTTCATGATGCCAGACTTTTAAATGTTACCTGTTAATAATAACAGAACTGAATAATACTTAGGACATAGCTGTCTCTCTGATCTGAAACATATGAAAAACTTGCATTTTAGGTAGATACTGTTCATGGGAAGAAAATTCCATATGATAAAAAAAAAAATGCAAATGTTAACTGGAAAGATCGGTAATGAGAATTTCATTGCCAACAAAGTCCTTTTTAACTACCTCAGACAATCATTTCATCACAGGAAATAAAGGCTAAAGAAATTCTCGCAAAATAGTCCCTATTCTTAAGACTATAAAAAGGATTACCACAAAGGGGTATAGAGTAAAATATGAACCCTTCTCAGAAGAGTATTTTTAAAATGCATAAAAATCCATTTTAACTACAGAATAGTCAACTTCACTTTTTTATTTTTCACGTTTTCCTGAACATGGCTTTACAAAGATTACAAAAGAAACAAATTATAATGACAAACAGTTATCAAAATATTAGAAAACAAGTTCATAGATCCCAAGTTAAGAACCCCTGAGATAGAGGGTCTCTTACATAACTGAACCTGGGCAGTGACCAGCTGGTAAAAGAGTTACAACAACATCTTCCCTCTGAAATTTAAAACAAAGAAAAAAACATTAGGTCCAGGTCAAATTCAAGCGTTGCTCAATGGTATACACTCCCAAACGCCTCAAGAATAGGGAGTGTCAGAATTGTTGACTGACAAGACTTCTCTGCAGAGGTAGGAAATCATGAGTGTGAAAAATTACACCTACTATTGGGTTTAGCAGATGTGCTGATTAGTTTAAATTAATTGGTTTTCCCCTATTTCTTTTTAATCTTTGGTTGGGGGTTGAGGGGAGTGTGAGACATACTTAGAAATGAAGATGACATAAAAACAAAAGACAACAATAAAAATGTTAAGAGTCTGAATATTTGGTTCCACTGTCATCAATAATAAAAAAGAGTTGGTTGTAGACATGCCAACAGATCCATTCGATTTTTGAACTATTTTGTTTCTATTTATCTAATACAAACTAAAATTCTTTGCATAGACATTTAACACTCACATGAAACAATTTTCACCTAAATGATGGTGTTTAAAACTTCAGATATACCAGATTTGTCCAACAGATAAGGGAAATATTGTCAAGGAAAACTTTGCAAGTAATCAAATCCAAACTACAAAAAAGAACATTGTTATTAGTTTTAGAAGAGATTATTAAAGGTATTTGTTTACCTCACCAGATGCTTCATCAATTAAAGAAATCTGAGTTGGAGTTTCAACTTCAAGAGCAATCTAATGAAGCAAAAAGAGATGTTATTTATACACCACTTCATTTTTGTTCATGGCTCAATCACTTTATAAGACTCATATAACTCATAACACATAAGTGATTCTAGGAAGAATTCCAAGTCCCAGAAAGTGAATACAAAGTGTCTTTATGTAAGCCATGTTCAGGAAAACATATTATGTGAAAAGTAAAGAAGTGAAGTTGACTATACTGTAGTTAAAGTGGATATATTGATTAAAAAGACAGATCTAAGCTAAGTTTCTGGACCTAGAATGCATACACTGCACTATCGTCATAACAGCTACAACACATTCACATACTTGTCATATCTGTACAAAGGTAGGCATTTGTTTTTACCTTTTACATTCTGTGCAAAGCAAGCCCTATAAAAACCCCATAGTACAATTTTCATAAGCAAAAAAACTGTCAACACCTGTCATCAAATGTGAAGTAAGAACATCACTATAATCATCTTCAACATACACTACAAGGTCAAAAATTTCTCAAAAGTAGAAGAAGGTTACATTTTTGACAAAGGCCATCATCATCAATCATTAGGAAGAAAATTAAATTACATGAATTTTTTAAATTCACATTCATAGGACTGAAAATACAAGGTAAAAACACAAGAAAGTCTAGCAATATTTTCCCAAACTCCTTCTGGTCTAAGGCTGCAGGGAAGTCCCAGAACTAATTTGTTCCAGGAGATCAGGCACTATAGGAAGATTTTCCCCTCCAGACTGAACTCCTCTCCTCCAGATATCCAACCGAATCTCCCTTGGCCCTCCAACCTTCCTGTTACTATCTGTTTCATCATTTCCCCCCTCCCAGCTGGAAAATGATCCCATATCTTCACCATCATGAGAGAACCACCAATCATAATTCTTCAGGAAGACAAAGAAACTCCATCCCTTGCCATGTGCCCTCTGGCCCACAGAGCCTTGCAATCTCCAACACTGAAGGACCCTAAGATCCACCAGACTCTTTCATCTCCCCTTCAAATGAACCCTTCTACTTGTATGGTCTCATCCAATTAGAAAGTGAGCATCTTGTGAGGAAGAACTGTCCTGCTTCTCTATTTGTATCCCCAGCACCCAACACAGTGCTTAGCACACAGTTAATACTTAATAGATGCTTTTTCACCTACTGATTCATAATTTCTATTTTGCTTTTGTTTTCTCCATTGAAAACTATCTCTACACATAAAAGGATAATTTTTTAAAAAGAGTAAGAAGAAATTTAAATCCAAGAAAAGCATGATGACTAGGATTAGATCATATTAACAAGAAGATCAGCCAGGATGCATGATCTAATCTCACTGCCTGGATGAACTGAATTCTAAGATACTAAAAGAACTACAGGATATAATTATAGAATGATTGTTGTCAAATATTTATAGCAGCCCTCTATGTGGTGGCCAAAAACTGGAAATCAAGGGGATGCCCATCAATTGGAGAATGGCTGAATAAATTGTGGTATATGAATGTAATGGAATACTATTGTGCTATAAGAAATGATGAAGAGTCCGTCTTCAAAGAGGCCTGGAAAGATTTAGATGAACTGATGCTGAGTGATAGGAGTAGAACCAGGAGAACTTTGTACACAGCAACAACCACAATATGCGAGGAATTTTTCTGGTAGACTCAGTACTTCATTGCAATGCAAGGACTTAAAAAATCCCCAATGGTCTTTTAAGGCAAAATGCCTTCCACATCCACAGAAAGAACTGTGGGATTCAATCGCAGAATCATTTCCTTTTGCAGATCATTTTCTTTTGTATTACATTTTGGTCTGTTTTATGATTTCCTCCATTCATTTTAATTCTTCTATGCAACATGACTAAGGTGAAAATGTATTTAATAGGAATGTATGTGTAGAACCTATATAAAACTGTATGCCGTCTCAGGGAGAAAGGGGGGAAGGAGGAAGGAAAAAGGAGGAGGGATGGGAAAAAAATCTAAGCTATATGGAAGTGATTGTAGAACACTGAAAATAAATAAAATTAAAAAAAAAGAATGACTGCTATTCTTTTAAAAAAATCATAGAGAATAATAGAGGTACTATAGGACCGTAGATGGGCAAATGTCTCCATTTTCAAAAGGTGGACTCTGCAAACTCTAAAGCAATATCTGGAATTATTAAAATGATAATCTGTAGACTCTTGGAAAGGAAAGCAGAAATCCCTAAAAATCAATATGAATACATTAAGATCAAATTATGTCAGACTAGTTTCTTCTTTTTTTTCTTTTACTGGATTACTAAGCTGGTTATCAGGGAAATGACACAGAAATAGCATACAGTACTTAGAATATGGTAAATTTTCTCATATTATTACTTGAACAAGATAAAGTGATGTGGAATAAATAACAATTCAATTAGGTGGATTCAGGGTGGCTAAACAACAAGACCCAAAGAATGCTGATGAACAGGTTAAAGACCAACTGAAGAGGGAACCTTAGGAAAATCACACAAGGCTCTAGTCTTAGCCCTGGTCAGATCAACATATTTGCCAATGACTTGGATCAAGTTCTTGATGTCATGAAGTATAGTTTTAGCATGGCTTTCACTGGCTTTTCCACTCCAATACTTCTTCTCAATTTACTTAGAAAATAAAATTTCATTTGAAAAAGTAGAATTCATTTTCATAAGAATATAAACTTACAATTCGTTTTTCCCAAAAGCTGTATCTGGGACTAGTCAACAATAGTTCCTTGGTGACAGGGGAACAATATAAGTGAACCTTTAAACTGCAAGAAAATAGAAAGAAGGATTAGTTCCTATATACCATCACCCTATTAACTGAGTTCAATTCAATTAACAGAGTCGAGAAGGGCAAGGCTATTGAATCACAGAATGTTAGAACTGAAAGAGAATTCAGAGATCATCTCATCTAAGACCTGCAAAAAAGGAATCTTAAGATCTTCCAGCTCAGATCTTATGTTCTTTTAAATGGATAAAGACAGTGGCCTAAAAAAAACTATTAAATCACTGTAATTCTCCTGGAAAAAAAGTATTATCTGACAAGTGAATTTAAGACCACTCTGTTGCAAACTTTCCCCTATGTCTAGTCAAAGGATAGGATGCTAAGAGCAAATAAAACCTTAAGGAATTTGATTCTAGAAATGGCAGAAAACTATTTCAGGCATAGGCAACCATATACTCTAAGCAAAACTGAACTGGGGGGAAAATTTATCTTCAACATCCCTACTTTCAATGTTTTACAACATTTTCCCCTGATACTACCTTAAAACACCCCAAACCTAGTTGCTGGATTAACAGACTGTTACTTTTTCTCATTCTTTATTGAAACAAATTACCTGCATTCCAATCTTCTTTTCAAGGATGGAGACCTCAGTCCTTTCATATGGTCTGAATAAAAAACCACAACAAAGACGAATGAGCCAAGTCATCCATCAGAAATGTATAGTCAGTAACTCCGGATAGGGAATACGTACATATGTACGTGAGGGATCACATCAGCTCTCTTCTGGTCAGCGCAGGTGACTGGCTCATGGCTACACGCATGATACACACGTGCAAAAGGAGGCGGGGGCAAGCACAGGGCCCTCCACCTCCTCGGCTCCCGGCTCTCAGCGCTGTCCTTCCCACCCACTCACCGCACTAGCAGTACTTATTCTGTGTCTGTATTTATTCACTTGGGCACTTTTCGTTCCCCCCACGTGCAGGGCAAGCTCCTGGAAGGCAGCGCCGAACACAGCACCAGGCACACGGCAGGGACTTCGTAAATACTCGCCGAGTTCGTGACATGCACCGCTCCCTCCCACACACGCTTCACCCACCCCTCCCCCAGCCGCGGGCGCCCGGCCCCCTCCCCCAGCCGCGGGCGCCCAGCACCCTGGGGGGAGCCCAGCCCTCTGGGGGGGGGGGGGGGCGCATCCCCGCCGCGGACGCCCAGCCCCCTCCCCCAGCCGCGGACGCCCAGCCTCCTCCCCCAGCCGCGGGCGCCCAGCACCCTGGGGGGAGCCCAGCCCCCTGGGGGGGGCGCATCCCCGCCGCGGGCGCCCAGCCCCCTCCCCCAGCCGCGGGCGCCCGGCCCCCTCCCCCAGCCGCGGGCGCCCAGCACCCTGGGGGGAGCCCAGCCCCCTGGGGGGGGGCGCATCCCCGCCGCGGGCGCCCGGCCCCCTCCCCCAGCCGCGGGCGCCCGGCCCCCTCCCCCAGCCGCGGGCGCCCAGCACCCTGGGGGGAGCCCAGCCCTCTGGGGGGGGGGGGGGCGCATCCCCGCCGCGGGCGCCCGGCCCCCTCCAGACCTCCAGCCTCCGGACCCGAGCAGCTCTCACTCACCCTTGTGGCAGTGGGACAGGAAGTACGCCCGGGCCATCAGATTCTCCCGGTCGAAGCGATCTATGGAGATGGTCGGATACTCCACCATCTGCCCCTCAAACGAGCTCATGACGCCGGAAGGAGCAGCCGCACCCGCGGCACAAAGACAAGACTCTGGAGAGGCTCAGCCAGACTCCGGCCCGAGCCGTGGCTCCACCTGGTACTTCCTGGAACGCAGCACCGCCGGCGGCCCCATTGGCTGGAACGGGCTGCAGCCTCCACCAATGAGAAAGGCCCTCCCTGGCGGGGCTAACTCTCGGCCCTCCCTCCCACACTTCCGGGTTCCCGGGTCAGCTTTAGGTTGCGGGGCGCTCGGCCGTCGGGTCCTCGCGGGTCCTCCTCAGCTAACTGCCGAGCTCACCCCTCCGCCAAGAGGGCTCGAATTTTGCCCAAATTGGGGGAGGGGGGCGTGTGGAGGTACACGGAGGATGAAATTCTCAAAGTGAAGGTAATGAAATATTGGTAGAACCAATGATCTTTGGATTGCGTCACCTGCATAGGAATCAGCAAAGCAGCACAAGGCCAGAAGGCCTGAAAACGCCAAACTGGGCTAGGGAGGAGGAAGGAAAGCTTTGACCCCGGGCCTTTGATGTGGACCAGCGCAGAGCCATTGCCCCAAGCACAGGCTGAAGGACTGCACAGTGCTTGGAGCACTGTGAACTTCTCCTGCATAAAACTGCTCAAAGAAGAGATATCAGATGATCCACGAAAACTTAAACCTGAAGATATTGATCCAGATCCAGAAATGAAACCAGCCAGACCTGATCCAGTGATTAATTCTAAATGCTCTCAGAAGCTGAAGCTTGTCTGACTTCTTGTTGTGGTTTGTCCTTCATTCTTGAAGAGGACCACAACATCAGGAAAGTGATGCCATGAATTGGATTTAATTGAGGGAGGGCTGTGCAAGGTCACCAGCTTTTTTCTCCTCCAGAGCCACCTGGGTCCAGTGGTAAGATACAGATCAGGACAACTGAGATGGCATCACAGCCTGTCTGGCAAACACACAGGGAAAAAAGGCCAACAGAAAAAAATAATTGGAATAAGCAAGGGTGCCATACTGCCCTCCAAAACGGAACTTCAAGCTGCTGGCATAGAAATTCAGAAGAAAAGGAAAAAGAAGAGAAGAACGAGATTATAATGCAGAAATTCCATTCTGGAAAAAAAAAAAAAAAGCCTGCGCCAGGTTTTTATGACACATCTGAAGAAAATTATCAGGCACTTTGATAGTGACTTTAGGAAGTTACACCATGATCTTGATAGGGAGTTAAGATCTGAAAAGGAAAGGAGAGATAGGAAGAAACACAAAGGAATCTGATTTTCCATCAGCTATTCTTAAAATGGTCAAGTATCAGAATTTACCAAAAAAGAATAAAAAGCAAATTAGTACTTTCTGCACCTCAGACCTTCAGTGCAGAACTTCAGGAGGTTGTGAAAGTTGACCAACCAAGTGAAACTGTACATCAAATGGCAGAGGAATCCAGCATAATGAATTCTGCTTCCAGTACTCTTTTGTCTGTTTTTGTCACCAAAAATAGTATCACTCAGACAACATTCAAAGCTTTGCCTGCCTATGATCAAATCCCGAAGGAAGCACAGATTTGATGGCTATTACCAACATGGACACCCCACTGAAAGATGGTCTTAATACACGATGGCACGAGAGTGACTTCTCTGGTATGACTCCACAAAAGCCAGTCATTCAGACACCAAATACAGTCCTGTGCATTCCCATTCAAGACTCCTCATGGAGCTGAAGGGTTATTAACTCCTCTATGTGGAATGACGCCTATACCAGTTGTTGGCACTACCCCAAGCAGAACCCCTCTAAAGGACAAACTAAACAAATCTTGAAGAGGGACTAGCAGAATATAGTGACCCCTCTATATATAGCAGATAGAGAATCTCATGAGCATCTCTATTTAGGGTTGATGGGCCTTCCTGCTCCAAAGAATGACTGAGATTGTTCTACCAGAAAATGCTGAGAAAGAGCTACAAGATCATGAGATTGATGAAGCTTAGGTAGAAGATGCTGTTGATGTAGTTGCTACAACTCCAAGCTGAGATGCAGAATGAGGAATTAAATGCACAAAGCTATTCCAAAGGATCTACCAAGACCTTCAGAAGGAAATGAAACTAAGACCCTTAAATTTAGAACTACCACAGAAAAGTGAAGAACTAATTTAAAAATTATAATCACAGTGTTTTGTTATGATCTTCTGTATCATCCTTACAGAGAACAAGCTGGAAATAAAAAGGAGAAAACTCTAGGACTAGGAAGTAATAGTACCAAGTACATAACTTGCCAGAAACTCACCTATGAAAAATTCTCTGAAGTTGATCTAAATAATAGAATCAGAGGCATTTAGGGCTCAAGACCTTTTGACACAGAAGGTAGACATAGTAAAGCAAGGAATGAGCCATGGCAAGTTGTCAAATGAAGCTTATAATCACGTATGGGAAGAATGTTACTGTCAGGTTTTATATCTACATGGACAGAGCAAGACAGGATGGAATTACTTGAAAAGAGATTTGAGATAAATAGGGGTCACATGACAACAGAAGCTAAGAGAACTGCAAAAATGGAAAAGAAGATGAAAATGTTCCTTGGTGGCCACCAATCTTGAGCAATGCAGCTAATGAAACATTTGAATGGTTTATGGGACCAAATAGAGCAAGTTCACTTGGAGTTTCATACTTCTGAGAAGCTAAGCAACATGAAGATTCTGGTATTCTAAGAAGTCTAGAGTGTCTAAAAGATGATGATCAGCAGCAGCAAGAAAGGGAAAAAGAACTTCAGCAAAGACACAGACTTGCCACTGGAGAAAGAGACTTTAAAGTCAAAATACCAAAACATCTTTTGCATTTTGTCATAGAACAAATTAGATGCTGCTCTCCATCCTCTGGAAGAATGTAGCTGATGTTTGTGTTCATCAACAAATTTGCCTACTATCTGTGACTTTTCGTTTGTTGTTTGTTTTAAATGAAGTCCTGCATGTAGATTGTTTATGCAAAAACTCTGGCTCCACTAGAATTTTTAGAGGTTAATTTACTAAGAAAACTATCACTCCTTTAGTAATGTCATGTTCTCTAAATTTAAGTTTTGACCTTTCAACATAATATCTTTTATATTAAAGTGTTCTCAAATGTGTTACCTGTGAGTAAATTCTTGAATAAAAATTAACTTTAAAAAAAAGAAAGAAAGGATTGAGTAGTGGAAAGATCTGCAAATCCAGGACTGTTCTGAGGTTTTTAGGGTAGAGGGAGGGCATGCTGCAGAGAGCAATAACAAAAGTCTTCCAACAAACACTGGTACCCTACTGTCAGTGTAGCTGTGATTGTAAAAGGTACCTGAGAGGCAGCTGGAGAAGAACCAGGATAATCCACAGACTAGATAATCAGCCTTTTTGATCATAAACTAGCTGTGTGGGCTTAGTGCAAACAGGTAAGGATCACCTTCCACCCCCCAAAAAAAATTTTTTTTGAATGTAATCTATCTTTTAGGAAATAGGAAAGATAAATAAAAGGTTTCTAGACTACATTGTCATTATAGTGTCTTCTGGATCTAAAATTCTATGAATCTATAATTTTTTTTTTATGAAAGGCACACTGGATTGGGAAATCAAGGAAATATATATGCAATATACAATTAGAGATTTAATGTGTTTTGATATCAGCAGGCACAGCCCGTTCTGAAACACTGGCAGATCAAATGGAGTGATGTAAACAGCATGAAAATAAATGTAGGTGGATTTGTAACTTCCATAGTGACCGTACTAAATGAATGTCGACTAATCCACATTAACCAGGAGGGAAGCCTCTAGTGGAATTGCTGCAAGACATTGTCCTTAGCCCTATCCTGTTTAATATTTTTATCAAGGAGATCAAAAGCATGCTTTCATGTTAGGCATGATTATTAAATTCCTGGTTGCATTAAAGCTTGAAAAGATAGTCATTATTATGAATGAAAGGATGAAAATTAGAAATTAGTTTATCAGAATGGATAAACTTTGGGATAAAAACCAAGTAAATGAAATTTAGTAAGGATTAACACAAAATCCTGCACTTAGGTTCAAAAAAATCAACCCTACAAGTACAGGTTTCAAGAGAACTGGTTCATATGAGAAAAGTTTTTGTTGACTATAAGCTTAATAAGAGCTGACATTGTGACATGTTTTCCAAATAAAATCTATGTGATCTTAGACTGTATAGTTATCAATTAATTAAACACATATTAAGTAGCTTCTATGTCCCATGCAGTGTGTTAGACATTGAGAATACAAAGACAAAGATAAAACAGAAATAGACTCCAACCTCAACGAATTTGCAATACAGCCAGGTAAATATAAAAGTATGCATAAAATATATACAAATTAGATACAAAATAATTTTAGGAGGAAGCTACTAGGTGCTGTGAATATCTGGAAAAGTATCATGTTGAAAGTGGTGCTCAATATTAATTCCTGATGAAAACTAGGAATTTTAAGAGGTGGAAGTAAAAAAAAAGGTACATTCCAGATATAGGAATAGCCAGTGCAAAGGCAATGAGATGACAGGTGGAATGCCCTGTATGAGGAAGATAAAGGCCAGCTTGATTGGACCATACTATGCATAAAGAGGAGTCATCTCTGTTGTAATAAGGTAAAAAGGTAGAATGAGTTGTAAAGTTGCAAAGGGCTTTAAGTACCTGATAGAAATTTATATTTGATCCTATAGGTAATAGGGAGTCCTAGAGTTTATTGAAAAAGCAAATGTCATGTTTAGACTTATGATTTAGGAACATAACTTTGGCAGCTATATAGAGAATAGAGCAGATAACAGTCTCACCATGTTGTGCTATGCTTAGAATAAAATAAGATTGGCTGCCTTTTCGGGAGTGAATTCCCTTTCACTGGAATAATTTGGAACCCATGGCCCAGAACTCCAATTCTGTTTACATGGACCTAATCATTCTCTTTGGCTAATTTGTCCCCACCAATGTAGCTATACTGTGCCAGAATGAGATGAAAATGAAATTAAAGTGTCTTACAACCATGCAAATGTTAAGTATTGTTAATACTGTTTTTGTTATTTGTTGAATATTCCAGATGTCATCAGAAAATGGCTGAGCACAACCCCAGCTCTGAGTTGCTTCTCACAAATTACTCTTTGCCATGTTTGCCTCCACCAAGAGTGTCCTGCCAGCTTTTATCACTCAGGACATTATATTCTACTATACCATGTCTGTGGTATTATATGTCCAGTTTTAGTCTTCAGAATGACATTGACAAACTAGAGCTTACTAGAGAATCAGGATGGTAAAGAACCTGACTGAAGGAACTGGGTAGGTTTAGCTTGAGAAATAAAAGATTTAGAGTGGTGAACATGATAGTTGCCTCAAATATTTAAAAGCCTAGGAAAAGGAATTTGAATTATCTTGTGAAGCTCCAGAGGACAGAAATATGAACAACAGGGTTAAATTTCAGGGAAGTTTAGTTTAGCTTATTACAGGGAAGAACTTTCTAATAATCAGAACTATCCCCCACAAAGTGGGGCTAATGGCCTTGTTTGGTTTGTTACTTATCACGAGGTATATTTATAATTATCCAGCTCTAAGTTTATGTGGACTAGGTTAAAATTGAGAGGACTTCTTACAAATTATGCTATTTGGCTTATTTGCCCCAACCACTGTAGCCCAGGATGAAATGTGAAATAAGAGCTAAAAAAGATAAAAAGAGAATCAAAGGCAGTGAATTAACAGAATTCTTAGTATCCATACCAAATGTCTGCCCTGATCCAGATGTCTCCCAGGAGTACTCATCTATTTTCCAATGATTTTTCCATATTCCATAGACTAGACAACAAGTCCCCATCCAGCCAGCACAGAGTGGATGTAATAACTAAATAGTAATTGTTTCTCTTTTACCCAGAAACCCTGAGGGTCTTCCTCTCTGTTTGATTTTTTTTTTTTATTAAAGGGGACCATCCCTTGAGTAACTTAAAGAAGCCTGTTCATTGAATGGGTGTATCTCACTCAAAGTAAGAATGTGATACAACCTTAGCCTGAAAGGGTCTCCCATTGCATTCTGGGCTACCTCCAGTCACTCTGATGAAAATCAGGTCACTGGACCCAGATGGCTCAGGAGAAGAAAGTAAGATTGGTGACTTTGCACAGCCCTCCCTCACTCAAATCAAAATCAACTGCAAGTCATGTCATCATCTTGATGTCATGGTCTTCTTCGAGAATGAAGGACAAGCACAACAACACAACCATATTCCCTACCTAGTAAAAGCAGAAGTAAGGTATAAACCCATGGCACAGTTGTTAAAAATGAGCATTGGCACTTCCTCTACAAAGGCACATCCCATTACTTTTTTGCACAGCTCTCTGTTGTGCTCAGTCTAGCAAGTGCTGACATTTCTTCACACAGCTGCCACCTGTGCCTTTTGTTCTCTGCTGCTCATGCCTTATCTAGTCATGCCTCTACTTAACCCTGGCCATAACCCTTTGTTGTGTTCTCCAACCTATGTTAACTGTTCTCTAGACACCTTTCTAGTTTGCCACTTGCATTTCTCTCATCTCAAAACTTTCCTACCTGCCTATAATGGCCTCAGACTAGGTGACATTTCCATACACTGTGGACTCATAGCCTTCTGAGAGTCATAATTCTGAGATTGTTACCCAAAGATCTATTAATGAGGACTGTCTTGATGAGTTTCTGTAGCCAAAATATATTATCAGCCTGAAGCCAGCCTTTTGATAATGAGTGCTTAAACTTAGCCAGTTTGATCCTCAGATAAATAGATAAATAGTCCATCCACAAGCCTATAGTCAAAGTCTTTCTATTAATCCATGTAGCTAGCCATCCCTACCATCTTACCATCTTTTCTGCTGCTTCCTCATCTCCCCCAACCTGGAATAGCTCCTCTGGACTGGATCACCAGAAAAAATTCTCCTGTAGTCCCTTTGTTCTTATTCAGTTGTCTTCAATTATGTTCTACTCTTCATGACCCCATTTGGGGTTTTCTTGGCAAAGATACTGGAGGGTTTGCTATTTCCTTCTCCAACTCATTTTAAAATTTATTTATTTATTGTTTTCACCATTCACTTCCATAGGATTTTGAGTTCCAAATTTCCCCCTCTCTTTCTTCTCCCCCACCCCAAGATGGCATGCAATCTGATATAAGCTCTACATATATTCATTCATTCATATTAAACATATTTTCACATTAGTTATTCTGTAAAGAAGAATTAGAACCAACGGGAGAAACCATGAGAAAGAAGTTTTTCTCTCTCCTTTCTTCCTTTTCCTCCTCACTAGAGTTTCGCTTTTGACCACCACCTCCCTCAATCCGCCCTCCCTTCTATCAGCCACCTCCCTTTCCTTTCCCTTTTCTCCTACTTCTTCCCTCCTTTCTATACATACCTTCCCCCTCCCTCCCTTTTCCCTTCCTACTTCCTGTAGGGTAAGTTAGATTTCTATACCTGAGTATGTTATTCCCTCTTTGAGCCAAATCTGATGACAGTAAGGTTCAAACAATGCTCATCTCCCTCCCTTCTTTCCCTCTACTGTAATAGGTCTTTGCACCTCTTCGTGTGATGGAATTTATCCCTTTCTGCCTCCACTTTTCCTCTTCTCCCCATTACAATCCCTCTTAATCACTTATTAGATTGTTTATCATCACATCAAAGTGCCCTCTATGTATATCCCTTCTAAATGTCAAAATAAAGATACAATTCTCAAGAGTTACAAGTATTATCTTCCCATGTAGGGATGTAAACAGTTTGCCCTTATTTAATAACATGCTGGGTTTTATTTTTCTTTCCTGTTTGCCTTTTTCCATTGAGCTCTGATCCTTTCATCAGGAAGGTTTGGAAGTCCTCTATTTCACTGAATATTCATCTTCTCCCCTGAAAGATTATACTCAATTTTGTTTGGTCACAATCCAAGCTCCTTTGTCTTACAGAATATCATATTCCAATCCTTCCAGTCTTTTAATGTAGAAACTGCAAGGTCCTGCGTAATCCTGACTGAGGTTCCACAATATTTAAATTGTTTCTTTCTGGTTGTTTACAGTATTTTCTCCTTGACCTGATAATTCTGGAATTTAGCTACAATATTCCTTGGCATTTTCAATATGTGATCTCTTTCAGAAAGTGATCAGTGGATTCTTTGGATGACTAATTTAGCCTCTGGTTCTAGGACCTCAGAGCAGTTTTCCTTGATGATTTCTTGGAGGATACTGTCTAGGCTCTTTTCTTGATCATGGTTTTCAGGTAGACCAATAATTTTTAAATTATTTCCCCTGCATCTATTTTCCAGGTCAGTTGATTTTCAATGAGGTAGTTTATGTTTTATTCTAGTTTTTTTCATTCTTTTGATTTTGACTGATTCTTTATGTCTCATAAGTCATGAACTTCCACTTGCCCAATTCTAATTTTTAATGAATTTTTTCTGTTTAGTTTTTTAACCTCCTTTTCCATTTGGCCAAATCTACTTTTTAAGCAGCTGTTTCTTACAATTTTTGTCCTTCCTTTTCCAAGCTTTTGACTCCCTCTTGCATACTTCTCATTTCTTCTCCTAATTTTTCTTCTACTTCTCTTATTTGTCTTTTAAAATCCTCCTGAGCTCTTCCAAGAAGGCTTTTTGGGCTTGAAACCAGTTCATGTTCCCCTTTAAGGTTTTGGATGTGAGTATATTGACAGTGTTATCCTCTTCTGAATTTTGGTTTTGATCTTCCCTGTCACCATAATCATTCTCTATGATCAGTGTTTTTCTTTTTTGCTCATTGTATTGTCCTTTTTCCTGGCTTTTAAAGTTGAACTCTGCTTCTAGGGCTCAGGGGACACTGTCCCAAGCTCCCTGTGCTAGGGACTAGGGGCCTGGGTCACTGGCTTTGTGTCTGGGGCCTCAGGTTCTGGCAGCTGGAGGCTGTAGGGGTCTGGTAGCTTACCTGGTGCTGAGCTGGAACTGGTGTTGATGGTTGGTGTGTGCCAAGGCCAGGTGAGGTTTCTGTGAGTTTCCCTGGGGCTACACTGAAACTGTCTGGGTGAGGTAGTATGAGGGGCGTGGCATATTCTGGCTGCTAGAGGACACCTCCTCACCAGGGCTACACTAGAGCACTGCTATGTTCAACTGCTAGTGGATACCTGTCTACCAGGACATGTGGTAGTTCTCTGAGTCTGCAGGTTCCCCTGGCTGTGCAAAGGAATGTGGGGGGTACTAGTGTTGGTGCTTGCCTGCTCCACCACCCTGGGATTCTGGATCTCCTGCTGGTTTGCTAAGGTGGGACTTGCTGCCAGCTTGCCAGGACACCTCAGATCCTGTATGTTCCCCTTCCACTATAGGAAGGGACCTTTGCTGTTAATCCCCCAAGCTTCCCAAGCTAAGACTGCTGCACTCTGTCTTTTTGCAGCTCTGCTGTTTCAGCATTTTTCCTGGGGTGATATTTTCTGGGTTTTTCAAAGGTAATAAGGTAGGGTAAGAGTGACCCACTGCTTACTCTGCCATCTTGGCTCTCCAACTCATTTTACAGATGAAGAAACTGAGGAAAACAGGGTTAAGAGACTTGCCCAGGTCACACAGCTGGTAAATGTCTGAGGCCAAATTTGAACTCCGGAAGAGGAGTCTTCCTGACTAACCACTGCACCACCTACTTGCTCTAGAGAAGTTAAATCACTCCCACCCTGAGCCAAACAATCTTGATTATAAAGTGGATGAACAAAAATTTCAATTAAGCCACTACAGGTGACCTTAGTCCATTTTCCACATTCTATCTAGCTGTCCACTGCAGCTGTCTTAACATCCATCCACCTATGCAGCACATCCTTCCCCGTTCCTCTTGCTCTGAGTTCAGTAATCAAATCAAATCAATTATATTATAATTGCTTCTGGAAAGAATGTAACAGTTGACTGTCCTATGGATCTTTGACTCCCCAGACACTCCCTTCCTTTGCCACCACTCCTATATATGTTTTGTCTCCCTCTATTAAAATATAAGCTTCTTGAAGGGCAGGCTCTGTCTCATTTTTGTATTTTTATCTCCATATAGCACTTGGCACATAGTAAGCACTTAACAAATGCTTTTTATTCTTTTATTTATCTACAAACTCATGCTACAAACTGACTTCATAAATACGAACAAAAAGGCCTCACTCATTTTCCTCATCTGTAAAATGAAGTTGGAGTAGATAATCTCTAAGCTACCTTCTAGTTCTATCTATGATTCTGAGAAATTAAAAACAATTTAATTTCTAACAATAGTTATCTTCAGTCAATCACCAAGTATTTATTAACCACTCACCATATGCCAGATATTATGTTAGGCACTAGGGATACAACTATAAAGAATGATGCAAGCCTAACTTGAAATGAACTTATATCCTAATGGGGAAGATAACACATACACATAAAAATAAATATAGCATATGTATAAATATCATAAGTATGAATATGTACAAGTTGTTAAATATAAGGTATTTGGGGAAGGCACTAGTAATTTGGGGGATTGAAAAAGGCTTCATGCAGAAAATAGTACATATGTACACACACAGAGTGTATATTTGAAAATATAAATAAAAAGAAATATATACAAAATAAATATAAGGTAGTTTAGGAAGGCTCCATGCAGAAAATGGCGTGTATGTATATATACACACACACACACACAGCATATATATGAAAATATAAATAAATACAAACATATACAGAATAGTTAAATATAAGGTAGTTTAGGAAGTCTCTAGTAGTTTGGGGAACTGAGAAAGGCTTCATGTAATAAATGGTATATATGTGTAAATTTATAGAGATATAATAAATATAACCACATACAAAGTTGTTAAATGTAAAGAAGTTTGGAAAGGCACTAGTAATATGGGGGACTCAGGAAGGCTTCATGCAGCAAATGGTGCCTGAAATGCATACTAAAGGAAAAGAGGGATTCTGAGGAGGAGGACTTGTAGAACATAGAACTGGGGTATGAAGTGGCACGTGTGAGGAACAGAAGATCAGTTTGGCATAATCACAGAGTGTAGTAGGGGGAAACTGATGTCTGGATAGGTTGTAACCTGGTTATTTAGGACTTTTAAAGCTAAACAAAGGAGTTTATGTTTTATTCTAGAGGCAAGAGAAAACACTCAAGTGTTTAAGCAGTAGATAGAGTCAGGTGGTTAGATATGCACCTAAAGAAAATTGCTTTAGCAGCAATAAGTAAGATGGACTAGAATGCTTAGATACTTGAGTCAGGGAACTAATTAGAAGCTACTGCAATAATCAGAGGGAGAGGTGATGAGGATCTGAACTAAAGTGGTACTGTGTGAGGGGAGAGAAGGGAGCAGATGCAAGAGATGTTGTCCTAGTAGACATGCTAGGATTTGGTGAATATTTGGATGTGTGGGGTAAAGAGAGTGAGGCATCGAGGATAACACTAATATTACAAACCTGAGACATTTGAGAGATGGTTATGCCTTGGACAGAAAAGGAGAAGGCTTAGGCTTTAGGGGGAAATATGAGTTCCATTTAAGATGACTTTGGCACCTCTAGTTTGAACTGTCCAATAGGCCAGTGGTAATAAGAGACCAAAGCTCAGGCAAGAGACTGGGGCTGGATATGTAGATCTTGGAGATACATGCATTGAGATGATAATGAAACTCATGGGAGCTGATGAAGTAATTGAAAGAGAATATAGAAGAAGACTCAGGAGAGAACACTGGGGACATACATAATCAGAGTTCATGATGTGAATGCTACCCACCAAAGGAAAATGAGAATTAGAAAAGTAGGAGAGAATTGTCACAAAAACCCAGAATGGAAAGGATAGGAGGGCGATCAGCAAGGTTAAATGCAACTCACAGGTCAAGAAGGATTAGAACTGAGAAAAGAGACTTAGAAATTGGATTACTGAGAACTTTGGAGAGAACAATTTCAGTTGAGATGGAGGCCAGATTTCAAAGGGTTGGGGACTAAGAGTGAATAGAGACAGTAAGTATAGACAACTTTTTTCAAGGAGAAAGGGAGGAAAGATATAGGATGATAGCTTGAGGGTGATGGTAGGGTCAAATAAAGGGGTTTTTTTTCTTAGCAAAGGAGAAATAAGCATTTTTGAAGTCAGTAAAGGAAGAAACCGTTTGCTAAGAAGAGTTTGCAGATTTAAGAAGAGAGATCATTGAAGATGTATTCTGCTGGAAAAGACGGGAAGGGATGAGAACAAATGCACACACAGAGGGATGTGCCTCTCCATGCCGGAACAGGGTCGCCTCCTTGTCAGACTGAGGGGAAAAGGAGAAAAGGATGGGAAAAGATGCCTCATAGCCCTCCAAGGCACTAACCTTTTCTTTCCTCATTCACTGAGACCTTTCCCCTCCCATCTGCGTGACTGAAGACGTCAGAGGCTCAGAATAACTGAGGATGACAACTGGATTTCTATCCCTGTATGGAGTACTGCTCTCTACCTGGGTTTCGCAGGGAATTTAAACGTCCCCCAGACCAAAGGGGCCTTCAGCCTGTGGATGGAGCAGCAGAGTCAGCAATCAAGCAGCAGGCAAACAGCCTGCAGACGAAGGCCGCCTTCCCCAGAGGGGAGCGCCCCCGCTTACTGGGGTACAGTTTTTAAGCCTGAAAGCCACAAGTGGCTGCACCACAACGCAGGCACCCTGGGCCCTTGGGGAACGGATCCAGATTGTTAGGGCTGTGGAGCTTCGGGTCGGCCTGGCTGGGAACGGAAGGGAGTCCCTACAAGCTCTGGGACGGTCAGCGAGTCACCTCCATGCCCGGGGCGCCTGGAGAGTGGGGCAGTTCTGACAAGTCTGCATCGTAAAATCATTGTTCGCGTCGTATCCGCTAATGTGAAAGCGACCCATCTCATGACAATACTTCACAAGAAAATGTACAGCTGTGTTTTCGTATGATCGATTTACTTCGTAATCCTAGGTATTCTGTGCATTTTAAACATTATTCCGAGGAGGGATCCGCAGGCTTCACCACACCCACAAAGCCTGACACAAATAAAGGCCACGATCTCCTGCTCCACACTGCGGCTCCCTCCCGGCACCTCCCCTGCCCTGGAGGGGATCCAGGTTCCCAGAGGAGGACCTCTCTAAGGCTTTGGGTAGCCTGGGTGAAAGCAGAGAGGCCTGTCTGCAGGGGGTCATGCGGGCAACTCATAAAACCCGTACTGCCCAGCAGGAGTTAACAAAAATAATTTAGAGGGTTGTTTTTTCGATGGCATTGGGCTTATGGAAGGTCCAATTTTTACTTGGAAGGGGTTGGAATTCGTGAGCGAGGCCATTCTGGGGCTTTCTCCGGACGCGGGCCTTCAGCCTCGCCCCTTCACCGGGCGGGGCCCACGCTCACAAGCGAAGTCTGAGGGCGGGGTCACGGCCGGGTCCTCCCCGACCGGCAGTCCTAGCCCCTCGCTTTACCGAGGAAGAGTCGGAGGCGGGGATGAAGTAACGTGACAGGGCCGCGGGGCCGTACCTATCCGAGGACCCGGACGCGGACTGCGGACTACGAAGCCGGCCTCATTCCCACGTGTCATCGCATTTTGATCCCCTCCCCCGCACCGTGGGGTGTTTTTTGTTGTTGTTGTTCTTTGTTTTGTTTTGCTTTTTTGAGAAGTTAACGGGGCTCAGATTACAAAGAGTCTTCGGAATCTAATTAATATCCCGGGGAAAGGAACCCCCGGCTCTCGCGACATTTCCAACGGCTCCGCGTGACGTGGGCGGGGCCGGAAGTCACCTAAACACGTTCCAGCTCCCACAACCTCCAGCGCCAGGCTCCTGTTTCCGGAGCGATCTTCCAAACGTTCCAATTTCCCCGGCGCCGGCGCACGGGAGAAGGAGGGGAGGGCCGTTGGCCCCCACCTCGAGCGAGCTTCCGGGTTGCTAGGCGGCTGGAGGCTGCAGGGGTGGCCGTTGTCTCTTTGCCGGCCTAGCCCCAGAAGCCGAAGGAATCGCTTCCAGCGCCCCCTCCGCCCAAGCTTCCAGTGCCACAGGGCGTCGGCAGTGAGTAACCGGCAGCCCCGGGACGCCACGGGCGGCCGGGCGATGGGGACCATGAGGGGCAGGAAGCCGGTCGGCAGGGGGCGCTGTTCTTGCGGACCAGAGCCCTGCCTCCCCTCTGGCCCCTCCCCACCCCCTAGGCCCCGCCCCTTTCTCCCTCCCTCCTCTCCCGGAGTCTCGAGGCAGCCTAGGCTTTTCGGGACCCCAGGCGGCCTTCCACCCATGGCCATCTGCCCCCGTACTTATCCCGTTACCGATTGGGCTTTTATTTTTTTTCAACTCTCAGTCCCTTTGTGATACCCATGAAACCCGCGGGAAGGAACGTGGGGGAACCAAGGTTCGTTGTCCATTCGGAGGGTGCCTGTCCGAGGAATGGTTCTAACCCAGCCTCGCCCCGAAGGCACAGAGGCCCGACTGACGGGTTTGTGGAGTCCGTCTGTGTATGATGCGGAGGGGAAAATGCTCTGAAGGGAGAGGGGAGCCTTTTTGGAGTCGCTTAGAATGTATTTTTTAAAACAGTTCTACCCTATTGAAACTTTTTTTCCAACTGGTTTTGGGGATTTTATACAGAAACCTGTTTTGTACTTACTGGTTTAATACAATACGATACAACAGAAAAACCAAATTGGAAGAGACCCCAGGTGTGAGCTCACCTCTGATTTTGAATCTCGATTCTGTCACTTGTTAGATGTCCCTTCGGTTTATCAAAGCGTAATTTCCTCCGTAAAATGAGTCTAATAATATTTGCTCTGCCTACCTCACAGGGTTGTTGTGAGGATGAAAGATGTATTCATAAAGTTTTTGTAACTTCAAGTGCGTATAATTGCAAGCTATTTTTGTTTGTTGTCTAAAGAAGGTCCTTTTTATAATACCTATGAACTGGACTAAGAATTCTGAAGAACTTGTATAACTTTGTACCTTCGTACAATGAGTGTATAAGAAAAGCTAATTGTCAGGTTGGAAGTTAGGTGGAGACTGTTGGGGGAAGGGAATGATGTAAAAGTGGAGGTAGGAGACAAATATGGGACCATAGTAAGGTCCAGAGGTGGGGTAGGGAAGTATTATTGAATAGTGTTGATGAAAGGTGTCCAAGATGGGGACTCAAATTGATTTGGGTAATTAAAATTAGAATTTTCAAGCTGCCACTAGAACTCTCATGTACTATTATAATCAACATATAATCCTTTTACATTTAAATCATATTAGTCAACATACAGATACAGACACACTTATTTTGGTTAAAAGGGCAGCTGTTATAGATGTGAGTAGTTGCATGCCACTCATTTCCATTCAGAATCTAACATTATCTTGGGGAACAGGGAAAGTAAAAGGAAATAAAGTATTAAGAGTGTAGGCATTTTAATTCTGCTAGAAATATAAAGAGGAATTTTAATCCTACTAGAAATGAATTGTTTTGACATGTAACTGGGGGAAAATAAAATACTATTTTTTAAAAAAGAAAGAAATAATAATGCCCTTTGGGAATTCATCACTAAATAAAAGAGGGTGGGGAAAGTATTTGTTACAAAACACGTGGTAGAGAAGAGCAGAAAAGAGCAAAATAGTAAGAGAAATCTATGTACCGCACATCATTTCGTGTGTTCTATTTCAGTTGCTTCCCATTTGGGATAGGATGCTATATTTACACTGGTGACCTGTAGAGAAATGATTCTACTGCATCTGTCAAGCTAAATTGCAAATTCTTATTAACATCCAAACTCCTAACATTAAATTCCATTTCAGAAAGGTAGAGAGTACTGAATTATTTAAAATTTCAAGAGGAAAGTAGCATTTCTACCATTAAATCCTGCAGAAATAAATCACTTTATTACAGAAATCAAAATATATATCTAATGAACTGAGAGTGTTATTTATCTTTCTGCTATGTCTAACACTAAATGCCTTTGGGTCTCAAAATGCTGAGTGTTCTTAACATAGTTTGAATCTTCAACTGCTTTTTACCAGAAGGATTAGAAATGTTTAACTACAGACAAGTAATTGTGGGCTGTCTATTTTTGTAATAATATTAAACTTTGTTCTGTGTTTTATATACATTGAAAAGCAAATTATAAAGCTAAAAAAATGCTGTATTTGACACCACTACTATACAATACTGTGATAATAGTGTCCAAGGTTCTTGTTAGATACTTTTTACTTGTAAACTGACTAATGCCTACTGCAAGAATTTGCGGTTCTACCAAGGAGAATGTTCATCTCTTAACTATACTAGCCTCATCTAGCACTTAATCTATGTTCTGTCCTTTTAAATGTAGCACACAGTTTTCTGTTTTTTAAACACATCTAGAATCAGAATCATATGACAAATGGAAATGTAGACATAATTGTAATATGTATCAGTGTTTAATATAGGGAACATATTGAAGCAAAAGTATTGCTAATTGTGTACTGAAAAGCCAAATCTTAAAAAAAAAAAAACCCTGAAAAGTCAGTTGGAGTTATGACTATTCTACCACTTATAAAAACTGCTTCATGTTGTATTATCATTTTAAGTAATACACTTATTAAATTTATGTAAAAACCTGACATTAAATTTCAAAAGTGTTTCGAATGCACTGAATAGCACTCTGGTATTTCTTTTGCGTGTTTCTTGGCAGCTTTTTTTTCCTATGGAATATCCATTTGAATAATTGGCTTATCAGAATGTAGCAAGTATGTCCAGGTCCACTGGGCAAGATCATTTGTTGAATAGGTCTAGTATGTTGCTCAGCAGTGAACCAGTTAACTGAGATGGCATGTAAGTGGTTATAATTAGAATTTAAAGTTAACTTCACATTAAAATGAGTGGAATTGCAGGATGAGCATCTCCTTTACTGTTTTGAACAAGCTGGTTTATTGCTCAACAGAATATGTACTATTAAATGTTATAGGTACATATATGCTACCACTTAAAAAACATAGATATACCTAGAAATATAACATTACCTTGGGCTTGCATAAATACCATGGGCCTGAAATAAATAAAGATCAAGGTTTCAAAACTAATCCTAATAATCCTACTAATTTTGAAATACATTTAAGTCGAGCTTCATTTTAATTGTCATATCTGGAAAGTTGAAACAAGTTAATTCAACAAACGTTCATTGAGTTCGAGGCCTACTGATGGATATTTGAAGATTCATCGACTGCCCCTGCCCTCTAGAGATAAGACATAACAGTAATTACAATGCACAATAGAATAGATAAGTAATTGCAGTGCAAAATAGAAAGTGCTAGTAAATAAGACAAGTACAAGTAAAAGGCCCCAAGAGTTCAGAAGAAACATTCGTTGCTGACCCAGGGGAAGTGGAGAGAGTAGTGTTTGAGGTGAATCATGAGAAAACAGGTTTTGAATGGACAGTGGAAAGAAGAAAGGCTTAGTTGGGAATGCCATGATTAAAAGGGTAGGGTAGGTTGTTTCTTGGTGTTGCGTTGTATCTGACTCTGTGATACCATTTGAGTTTTCCTTGATTTTCCACCCTCTCCCCCAAATGATCTCAGTCTCTCATAGCACTTTGTTTGGAACTCTACATTGCACTTCTGTCACTTTTTGCTGTATCATAGGATATCATTATTTGTGTACTTATTCATTAAAATGTCAGCTTTTAAAAAGCAGGGTCTGTGTCAAATCTATCTTTATATCCCCACATACCTGAGTGTCTCCAATACAACAGAGAAGTCCTTAGTAAATATTAGTCAAATTGATTTCAAATGGGAAAGCGCATAGGTGTCTTTCATATAGTAGTCTTTATATTAGGGACATAAGTAACTGGAGCCCACCTTATAGCTGTCATGGACTTTATGTCTTAATTTTGGTTCTCATATTGATTTGTCAGAGGATTGGGCACCACAGTGATCTGAGCCAAAGGACCAGGGTGACAAGCAGTTAGGAAGAGAAAAAAGAAGAAACAGCAATTGCCCCGGTAACAAGGGAGAGAAAAGAGTGAAAAGGAAGATTCTCTTCCTAGGAACAAATGGCAATAAGAAAAGGGAGAATTTTTAAATAGAATCATGTGGGAATGGTGAGATGTTTTGACATTCTGTTGTCCTATTAAAAAAATAGTGTATCAGAAATATGCATACAATTGCTCAAAACATCAGGATACAATATTAAGACATCATGTCCTAACTGAAGGGAATTGATAACGAAACAGCTTTCTAAGGCTATTCTAGTTTGTTGTTTTTTAAGAAAAAAGGCATAAATCCTACCCACTTTTGGAATTCAGTGTGGAAAAACTTAACCTATTTGATGTATTTTAGTCCTTTCCCTTAACAATTCTTTTCTAAAATAACTGACTTTAAAAGTTAGTCACTATTCGTTAAAATCAGTTGTCTAAGAATTCTAAACTTGTGGCAAAAGTACCAACGTACGCATTTCATAAAATGGAGTTCTATTGTCGGGGCTCAGGGGAGGAGTTTGTTAAAATGCCCACTTGGTACTTAGTTTCACATGTCAAGGTTGATCGGGAAGGTTCAGGAAAAGCATAATGGCCTTTGCTGTACATCGTATCCTTTAACAGAATCTTGCTTGAAGTCTGTGACTGAGGTTTTTACTACAGTAGTGGTTACAAACAGGGTTATTGGGAAATATGTGTTTTTTTAAAATTGTAGGTCTTTCCATTTTGGGGGGCATTCAACAGTATGTCATAATTATAAGATAATGTTGTTTTAACATCTTTCAGAAAAAAGACTGGTGGTAAAACTTCTGTAGACATGGCTAGTTCTGACATGAAACCCAAATCAATAAGTCGTGCCAAAAAATGGTCAGATGAGATAGAGAATCTGTACAGATTTCAGCAAGCAGGATATCGGGATGAAATTGAATATAAACAAGTGAAGCAAGTCGCTATGGTAAGGTAGATTGTAGAAACAAAATAATTTTCCTTTATCAGAATAGTTGTTATCTCCCATTCAAGAAGCAATATATTTGTTTTTATGTTTCTCCGTTGTTGCTGTTCTTTCCGGCATTTGAAGGGTTTGGAGGATGGGAATGAGGGGATAAATTACAATCTCGAATTTGACAATTTTTCTTTCTTTTAAGGAATTTAAGTTAATGTTTATGAAAAAGTTGATATAATAATCTAGGAAACCAGGTATTGCAGTGGACAGAGCGTTGGATTTGGAGTCAGAAAGACTTGAGTTTGATTCTTGCCTGGAGTGTTTACTAGCTGTGTGCCTCTGGGCAATCACTTAATCTTGATCTCGCGGTTTTTCCATTGGTAAAATAGGGATAAGAAGCTGTGAGGATCAAATGAGGCAACATTTGTAAAGCACTTTGTAAAACTTAAAATGATAAAAAAAAAAAATGCCACTATTGTTAATGTTTAGAGTATAACATTAACAATAGGCATTAGCCATGTTCAGCCTTAATGGCTAATTGGTTAGGCATTCAAAATTTTTCTTCATGAGGATGTTTTAGAATTATAAATTCTTTGAATTTTTCATCTAGCTAAAGCTATATTCAAAATGCCCAGTTAATTCAGACTTATTATCTACTTAATGCATCCTCAGTATCTTTAGATCTCGTCTTTTTCTTTCATCCAGCTGGTTTTTCTTTTTAATTCTTGGCATTTCTACAAAAAAAGAGGAGTGGAAAAATGAAAGATGAAAAAAAAAACTCTGGCTACTTATTAGTAACTTTTTTTTTTAAAGCTGCTTGGAAATGACTTTAAAATTATTGATCCTAATTGAATTATCTATGATTTTTATTTATCAGCGTTATCACATATATTTGAAGTTGACTATATTCCTATCACTACAGGAAGGGTTTTTAGGGTTTTTTGGTATTATAGTAGGTTTGAAATACAAAGGACAGGAGCAATATTATTTGAAGAAGGTGTTCTTCTTCACCTATAGGCAGGGCTGTCCCCAAGGATCTGTGGCAGTCTTATTTAGCAGTGAATATTTGCACAGAGTCCTCACTTTTCAATCAGTCAACAAGGATTTATTACATTTTTACACAGGCAAAACCAGAACTCTTGCTTAATCATGGAATGGAGGAGACCCTTTATTGTTGAAGGCTATTCATGCCAGCAGAGAGCAAGGTCTGGCAAGTCCTTCCAAGCTGAAAGTCTTCAAGTATAGCCTGGCAAGAACTAGTCTAGCTAAGTAAGTTAGGAGAAGCTCATCTATAGCAACTCAGGAAGGCTTACATTATGTGTCAATTAAAAAGGTACCCATTCTGATTAAATCAGATTATCTTTTAAGTATTAAAGTTAGGCTGTACATAAAAATGAACATTAAGAACAGTTTTAAAGGAGAAAATACTTGCAAAAAGATACCCTGAGGAATGTATGTAGAAGAGGAGAAGAGCAGCCTTACCCGTGTTGTTTAAGTTTTGCTAGGATTGTGGGGTGATGTATAATGTATAAGCATCAGATTTTGTTTTGTTTTTAATGGTTGGTGGGACCAGGTACTAAAATTTATCCAGAAGTGTGGTCCGGGAAAGCTTAGCCTTGGTGTCAGAAGACTCATTTATCTCTCCTTAGACATGGCAGTGCCCAGAGGTAATATATTGGAGAGGTGATGTTGATGAGGCAACACATCGAGCTACAATGTAGCTTTGCAGTACTACAGTACTGAATGTGTATGACCTGAATTCAAGTCCCAAGTAACTAAGATTTTTATTGCAGTATATCACCTTAGGTAAATCACTTAACATATCTAGACATCAGTTGCTTAATGGAAAATGGAAGTGAACTAAATTATTTTTAAAGTCCCTTCCTGCTTTAAATTATATTACCTGAAGGCATGAGAAATTTGAATTTCCTTGAGTATGCTCTATATCTTGATCATTGTCTAGAAATTCTAATATGGTTTTAGGAAGAAATGATAAATTAAAACGAGTAAGTTTTATATTTTCTGTTCCAATTATTTATCTGAAAGTCTGCATATATAAATTTGTTCAAGAATCAAAATTCTATACAAGTTAGTTTAACATTTTATTTTTTTTATTTTGAACTATCACTTAAGAATTCTTTTGTATTTAAGTATTTCATAAATATTATAATATTTGTTTATTTTTTATTTTTTGTGTGTGTACAGGTAGATCGTTGGCCAGAGACAGGCTATGTGAAGAAACTTCAGAGAAGAGATAATACTTTCTATTACTATAATAAACAGAGGGAATGTGAAGACAAGGAGGTTCATAAAGTGAAAATTTATGCTTATTAGCATTCCTTCCTTGTGTGATTTATTTATTTTAGAAAACCCACTGATTTCATGATATAATGTAAGATGTATGTCACATCACCAGCTGTATTCTTCATCTTAATGCTTTGTAACATAAAAGTAATGAAACTAGCTTTCTTTTAAACCACCTTGCCCCATAGTTTAAAATATCTGATAGATAATTGAATAAATAAAATGTCATCTTCTAAAAGTGAATCAGGGGGAAATTGGTTATTTCTGTATTTGGTATTTTTCAGAAATGTTGTAATATTAAATCAACCCCATTTATGTTAGAAGGAATCATGCAATCATGTCTGGCATTGCATAGAATTTACTTAAGTTTTCAAGTGACTGCAAATAAAATTTTACTGAGGTAATTTTTAAAAGATGATATAAACCTTGTCATTAGCATCACACCACCTAGCACATTGCTTTTTACCTTCTCTTCAAATTCATCAAGGCATGAAGGGCAGACTCTGTAGGGCAAAGAAGGGGAAAAAAATTCCTCCTTACCAGATTATCTGAGGAAATCAGATGTAAACCTGACCACTTTAGATACTGAACATAACCAAGTTCCTAAAAGTCAATTGAGGCAGCTAAATGGCAGTGGATAAAACACTGGGCCTGGAGTCAGAAAGACCAGAGTTGATATCCACTCTTAAACACCTACTAGCTTTGTGATCCTGGGCAAATCACTCTGTTTGCCTCAATTTTCTCATCTTTATTTATTTTTAAGCTTTGTTTTCAGTGTTCTACAATCACTTTCATATATCTTAGATTTTTTCCCCTCCCTCTCCCCCTTAACCTCTACCTTCCCACTCTCTCCCTGAGATGGCATACAGTTTTATATAGGTTCTACACATACATTCCTATTAAATACATTTTCACCTTAGTCATGTTGCATAGAAGAATTAAAATGAATGGGAGAAATCATAAAACAAACCGAAACATAATACAAAAGAAAATGATCTACTTCATTGTGCAATTGAATTCCATAGTTCTTTCTCTGGATGTGGAAGGCATTTTGCCTTAAGAGACCATTGGGAATTTTTTTAAGTCCTTGCATTTCAATGAAGTACTAAGTCTACCAGAAAAATTTCTCGCATGCTGTGGTTGTTGCTGTGTACAAAGTTCTGGTTCTGCTCCTTTCACTCGCTGTCAGTTCGTATAAGTCTTTCCAGGCCTCTCTGAAATCTTCCTGTTCATCATTTCTTGTACCACAATAGTATTCCATTACATTCATGTACCGCAGTTTATTCAACCATTCCTCGATTGATGGGCATTCCCTTGATTTCCAGTTTTTGGCCACCACAAAGAGAGCTGCTATAAATATTTTTGTACATGTGGAACCCTTTCCCATTTTTATGATCTCTTTCCTCATCTTTAAATTGAGGATAATAATAGCATTTAGCTTGCAGAGTTGTTGTGAGGCTCAGATGAGAAAATAGTACTTGGCACATAGTAAACACTATATAAATGTTAAGTATTGTTATTATCATTATTTGAGGGGATTTATATAACAATCAAGCTTCATCAATGAATAATCATACAGTTTTCTCCAGTGATTCAGTTTAGTTATACCAGGCCTTTCTTCTTTGACCCCGCCCCCCACCACTCTTCCCCAGGAAGGGAGGCAGAAATATTTAGAATGGATGATGGATTCACAAGAGCAGCCTCTGACCAGCAAGAGGAATTCTACCAGCCTCCCTGTTTAGCTAACTTACTCATGACTAGAGTATTCAAAATACCTGGGATCATAAATTGGTGTATTTGTAAAAGGCTACAGCCCCTGTTGTGCACCACTCTTTTACTAAGGATTGGTCTGTAGTCAGGGTGGAGATGATTGCCTGGGTTGTAGTTATGTGGCTTCATTTCTCCAAAACACGTAAATATGGGGACCTGAGAGTGGTGGTCAGGCATCAGCAAATAGCTCCTTACACCTTTTTTATGTGCTTGAGTATTCCTCTAGTGATTTAAGTGCTATTAATAAACTCTGTACTTAGATTACAGGAGAATGTGACTATGTTTCTATTTTTTGAGATTAAGAACTAGACTAAGTCAACTAACTATAGCTTCCTGTCATCTTTTTCTTTTAGTCCATCCCCCTAAATAGTGCTCTGAAACCCAAGGAAATAGTCTTCTCATATTATTACATTTCCCATAGAGCCAATAAACCATCTTACACAGTGCACAGGTTTGGGCTAGTTTTATGTATGTGTGGGTATATGTGGACATATGGACACACATATACATTGATTGTGTTATTTCATCCTGATTTGACTGTTGTCTTTCATTCTCGAAGAGGACCAAAATGACATCACCATGATAAAATGAAGTTTCAGTGTGTCTGTGGCTGATCAGACCAATACGAGCTCAGAATACTCTACCACAGGTTGGGCACAGATAGTCTGTGTGAAGATTTGGGGTTGATGCTCCAAATTTGCGCATCCTATGTTTACTTTGTGCTGTCTCAATTCTGCTTTGCTCATAGAGCATAGCACCCTTTCTAATGTGGGCACACCATGCTGAGTGGTCCTGTGCCAGTGTCTCCCATGTTGCAGTCAAATCCAGATTTCTTGAGAGAGACCTTGAGAGTGTCCTTGTATTGCTTCTTCTGACCACCATATGATCTCCTGCCCCATGTGAGTTCTCCATAAAATGGTCTTTTTGGCAAGCATACATTTTGCATTCAAACAACATGGCCAGCCCATTGGAGTTGTGCTCTCTGAAGCATAGTATGAATGCTTGAGCAAGGACTTCAAAAACTTCACAAGATTTACCAGCAGGATAGTTCATCTACCTCTAAGAAGGCAACATTTAATTCCATCCAAAGCAAAGTACAAGCAAAGTTTAGAGAGATGTAGGATTCCTGGCTCAGTAAAAAGGCGGATGAAATTCAGTTTTATGCTGATAGTAACAATCCAAAGCACTTTTATGATTCCCTGAAAGCTATTTATGGACCAAAAACCTATGGTACATCACAACTACTCAGTGTTGATGGAACCACATTGATTAGTGATAAGGACATGATCCTAGAGAGATGGGCTGAACACTTCCATAGTGTTCTCAACAGATCATCATCAATCAATGCTGAGGCCATTGACCGTTTACCTCAGGTTGAAGTCAATTCCTCCTTAGTTGAACTTCCAATTGAAGAAGAGGTTTTGAGGGCCATTAGGCTCCTTTCATGTAGCAAATTACCTGGTGCTGATTCTATTCCAGCTGAGATTTACAAGTTAGAGGGACCATTGCTCATACAAAAGTTGACTGAAATTTTCCAGGTTATATGGGAAGAGGAGGTTATCCCCCAGGAGTTAAAGGATGCCTCCATTGTCCATCTCTATAAAGGTAAAGGGAGTAGATTGTCTTGTGACAATCACAGGGGGGGGGGGGGGGTCTCTCTCTTAGTCATTGCTGGCAAAATTCTTGCTAGAGTCCTCCTTAATAGGCAGATCCTTCACCTGGAAGATGGTCATATACCTGAGAGCCAGCATGGCTTCAGAGAAGGTCAAGGAAGAGTTGATAGGGTGTTTGCTGCCCAACAACTCCAGGAGAAATGCCAGGAATAGAACAGAGGTTGGTACACATTTGTAGATCTGACTAAGGCCTTTGACACTGTTAGTCATGAGAGCTTATGGAAAATTATGTCAGTTTGGTTGCTCAGGGAAGTTCATCAGCACTGTATGTCAATTTCATGATGGCATGTTTGCCCAGGTTCTGGATAGTGGACAATGCTCTCGTGCCTTCCCAATCACCATTGGAATGAAACAGGGCTGTGTGCTTGCTCCCATACTTTTTAGTATGATGTTTTCAGTCATGTCATCAAATGCTTTCAATAAGGATGAACATGGCATCAAGGTCACCTACCATACTGATGGTAAGTTCTTCAATTTGAAAAGGCTACAAGCCAAGACCAAAGTGCAGGGAGTGTTGGTGCATGATTTTCTGTTTGCAGATAATTATGCACTCAATGCAGCCTCTGAAGCTGAGATGCCACAAAGTATAGATCAATCCTCTGCTGCCTGTGCTAATTTTGGCCTAATAATTAACACGAAGAAAACACAGGTGCTCCATCAGCCACCACCACACCATCCATATGTGAAACCATCATATACAACAAATAGAAAAGTTTTGAATGCTGTGGATAAGTTCACTTACCTTGGTAGTGTATTTTTCAGGGATGTACACATTGACAATGAGGTTGATGTATGCGTTGCCAGAGCTAGCTCAGTGTTCAGGAGGCTCCGCAGAGAAGTTTGAGAAAGAAGAGGTATTAGACTGACTACCACTGAGGGTCTACAGAGCCTTTGTGCTGACCTCATTGTTATATGCCTGTGAAACATGGGACAGTCTACCATTGCCATGCCAGTAAACTGAATCACTTCCATTTGAACTGTCTTAGGAAGATTCTGAGGATCACGTGGCCGGATAAGGTACCAGACCCTGAAGTCATCCTGATTTACTGGAATAATGAAAGCAGAGGAAAAGGTACAATTTATGAACATAAACATCTGTCAGAATTTGTGGCAAATCTTACATATATTTAGTTCATAGGTAATATACACTATAGGTAATTTGCGTAGGTATACCATAGGTAATATACACTGTATGTCATGTCTTCCCTCTGAAGACTGACACACGTAATCACTTTAAATTATCCAGTGAGCATTAACCCTTTTAACACTCATAGGTAAGCCCTGTTACCATTTGTAGAGCTGATCAGCTCTACAGACTACAGCTGAACTGACTTTTCCCCTAGCCATTGAATGAAGTCATGGACTGTAAGGGGGCAGATACAGAAACAAGAGGATGTTAAGATCTTGAAGTGAAAGAAAGTGTCAGTCAGACAAAAGAGAATTACCAGGCAGCTAGTTACTGACTCCCTAGTTGTCTTTTAAAAATCTAGCCACATTCTTTAGGTAGTTAATAGATAGCCTTGGGGAATGTAGACTTGTGGCAACAGAGAAGAGAGTCAGCTACAGAAAGAATTATCCCTGGCAATCAGTTGAGCAGTAATGGGGATCCCAGGCAAGTTACTTGCCCAGTAAGAGACTATGTCTAGGAGGGAGCAGAATGAAAATGCCAGAAGAGAAAGGGCATCAGGAGCCCACAATGCCCAAGCTGATTTTGTCACATGTTTCCCTGTGTATGTGCCTCTCTTTCAGTGTACTCTGTGTATGTATCCACAGTTTCTACAGAATCTGTGTATTTATGAGAGAATATACCCCAAGTTTATGGGGAAGATGTTTTGTAGCTGCTGATCTTAGTGTGCATCTAGGTTAATTCAGATCCCTATATAGATTGAATTTAGTAAAACAAATTTGGCATAACTAAGGTACTTTGCTTCTTGATAATATAACAATAAAACAGAAGAATCTGGAAAAATAGATAAATCAGTTTTTCCTCAAGTAACTTAACAAACCTTTGGCAATTATTGGTTAATCATTTCAATATTAAATTCTCTAATTGAGGTCTTTAATGCAAATATTCTATGTTGTCAGTTATTAGGAGATTTTCCAGTTATATATTTTTTAAATTTTATTTTTTATTTCCATTTCCAAATTCTCTCTAGTCCCTCTGCCATCTTGAGAAGGCAAGAAATATACCCATTATACATATGAAGTCATGCAAAACATTTCCACATTAGCTATGTACAAAAAAAAGGCAAGAAAAGTAAAGGGGAAAAGCATGCTTCAATTTGCATTCTGAGTCCATCTTTCTCTGGAATTGGGTAGCATTTTACATCATGTATCCTTTGGAGTTGTATTATATCATTGTATTGATCAAAGTTACTAAGTCTTTCACAGTTAATTAGCTTTACAATATTGCTATTACTATATAGAGTTCTCCTGGTTCTGCTTGCTTCCCTTCGTATCAGTTCCTACAAGTCTTCTCAGGTTTTTTAGAAACTATCCTCTTCACTATTTCTTACAGTACAATAGTATTCCATCACATTCATATAACCTAGCTTGTTCAGCCATTCCCCAGATGATGAGCATCCGCTTAAATTTCCAGTTCTTTGCCATCAAAAAAAAAATGCTTCTGCAAATACTTTTGAACATATGGGCTCTTTTCCTTTTTCTTTGATCTCCTTGGTATATAGATAGACCCAATAGCAATATTACTAGATCAAATGGTTTGTGTATAGTTTTATAGTCCACAGAGCATGGTTTCTAATTGTTCTACAGAATGGTTGGACTAGTTCACAGCTCCATCAACGGTGTATTAGTGGACCTATTTTCCCACATCCCTTCTGGAATTTGTCATTTTCCTTTTCTGTCATCTTCGCCAAGCTGATGAGTGTGAGGTAGTGCCCCAGCATTATTTTATTTTGTCTAGTTATTTAAAGTTAGCGATTTAAAGCATTTTTTCACATGACTATTGATAACTTCGATTTCTTCTTCTGGAAACTGCCTGTTCATCCATGCTATATTTTTAAAAACATACTGACACATTTTGTTTTGTCACAACAAATACATCCAAAAATGCCCACCAGAACCAAAGTACATTACCTCCAACAGTCCATTAATCATGAACAGAAAGGATATCTTTAACTTTGACAGTACAGTTACTAACATTAACAGTTTTGACCAAAGCGGTGTTGTTTCTATTAATTGACTTTTTATATCATGGTAGTAATTGTACATATTGTTTTCTTCAGATTGGTGCACTTCAAATAAGTCTTCCCATGTTTATCTGAATTTCTCATAGTCCTCATTCTTTATAGGCAGAAATATTGCAGTGCATTCATGTTCTGCTAAACATAGGGTATATATTTGTTTCCACCTGTTACATATAATGGCTATTTTGTACACGTGGTTCTTATTTTGCTGTTGATAACCACATTAGGGTATAATCCCACTCGTAGAACCTTGAGATCAAAGAATATGAAAAATTTTAATAACTGCAAATTTGTTTTTGCAGAATGATTGACATAATTCACAATTCTGCTATAAGTGAATTAGGATCAAGATCACAATCTCAGAGTTACAAGGTACTTCAACATTCATCTAGGTCAACTCACACTCCTAATGAATCTCCACTTACAACATACTTGACAAGTTGTCATCCAGCTTTTGTTTGAAGACCTACAATAAGGAGAAATCTACTACCTCCTAAGTCAGCCCATTCCATATCTGGATTGCTCTGATTTTCAGAAAGCTTTCCCTTCTATCTAGCCTAGATTTTCTCCCTTTGCCATTTTTAACCTTTGTTCCAAGTTTTGCCCTCTAGATGCAAAGAAAACAAGTCTTCTTCCTGGCAGAAGATAGCTGTCTATTCACCCCTGAGCCTTTTCTTTTACAACTTAGACATCCCTAGTTCCATTAACTAGTACTCATATCACATGAACCCAAAGCCATTATCATTCTAATTGTTCTCTGGATACTCTCCAGCTTATCAATGTTTTTATAAAATGTGGGTTTACTCACTATTTTACTTCCCATAATCCCTCTAAGAATGTTTTCCTGTTTTCTTTTTACCATCTTTGCCACATGGATGTGTGTGAGAGGAATAACTCAATATTGCTTAAATATGCATTTCTCTATTAATGATTTTGAACATTTATTCAGATAATTGTTGATAGTTGTTTCTTTTTGAAAAATGTTCATATTTTTTGACCACTTGTCAAGAAATAACAAGTGGGAAATAAACTATGTGTTTTAGAAACCAGCAGCCACGAGTTTACTACAGGTATTGCTGATAGGAGAATTTAGTAGCAATAGCCATTATGTTGTTGTCCAGAGAGGAAAGCAATACACTTTTTAAAAAGGGATCCTTGCAGGTAGGATTAACATTTGCTGAAAAAATATATTTTAATCTCATTTCCTTATACAATTCTTTCTATGGTTGAGGCTCCAGAGTTCTTACCATGTAGCATAAAAGAAATAGTTTTAAAATGTTTTTGTGATTCCTCCTCAGCATCTGACCCTACCTCAGAATAGTCATGGAGATCTTCCCAGAATCCCACTGGTCATTAGATCATGGACTGAAGAGGGCAGGGGAGAGGAAGAGGAGAGTACCTGAGACAGTTTACAAAGAATTCGGGATAGAAGGAGGAAGGTGCAACCCCAAGGTGGAAGGCCTAGTTGCCTTCTATCTTGAAGCCATGCAGACTTTTTCAGTCTGCTCTTAATACATTCCCCTTCAGAGACCCTGAAAAGAGGAGCTAGAGCTAACATTGCCAGTTTAAAGATGCAGCTAAAGCAGCTGAGAATGTGAGCACTGAGCCTAGTTGACCAGGTTAGGTGAGATGACACCTAAATGCCTTTAAAGACATTCTTCCTTCCACAGCCCTGAGCCGGGTAGAAAGTTTCTGTTAATTTACCCACTCCTCCAGAGTTTTTGTTTGACTTCTTTGTGAGCCATGGAGTTAAAGCCTGAGTTCCTGCAGTAGCAGGCTATGACAGGTCAGCATACACTCAAAGTGTTTCCCCTTTTCCCCTATAATTTCTATTTCTTTGCCAATGTTTATACTAGTAGTATACAAAATATAATCATAGCCCCTAATCCTGCTTTGTGTTTTGATATTATGTGTAGTGATAAGTGACCAAAAGAGGAGTCAAGCCTGCATAAAAGCAGATGTATCTATGGGCTCTCCCTAGGAACTCACAAACAAGATGGTATTATCTGTGACAGCTTCCTAAACTAGCCCAAAGTGATAAGCAGGAGAAATAAAAGGCAAAGAGATATCTGTAATAGGAAGCCATAAGTTCTCCCTAAACTATTACCATAAACCAGAAGCCATGGACAAAGTGGGAAAGGAGAGGGAGTCATCTCTATCCTTTCCCCAATTGTCTGCTAAAGTTGAATATTCCATGTCACACATGGGGAGCTGCATCCCTAAGCTCTCCATCTGTATGATATCTGCCACGTTAACACTGTTACATTTAAGTACAAGAGTCAAGAGCTGATCACCTAATCATTAGGAAAACCTCAGTGTAGTCCCTATGGAATGTCTTATTTAAAACTACATGCACACAGGTGGCCCACTAGGATAAATTATCTGAAAAATGTACCACCAAACTGATCTGATAAGTGGGATTATTTTGAATTGTTCACTTTAATGTTGGAGTTGTTGCCATCATTATTCAGTTGTTTCAGGTGTGTCTGATGCTTCATGACCCCATTTGGGGTTTTCTCGGCAAAGATACTGTGGTTTGCCATTTCCTTCTCTATCTTGTTTTACAGATGAGGAACTGAGGGAAAAAGGGTTAAGTGAGTTGTCAAGGATCATACATACAGTAAGTGTCTGAGGCCAGATTGGAACTCATAAATACGAGTCTTCCTGACTCCAGGCTCTATGTACAACCTAGCTGCCCTTAACATTGGAGGGTACCTACCAAATAGGGTCATTTTAGTTTAGCTGTAACTAATAGCAGTCTATTCCATCGCCCTATAACTAGCCAATAGGTCTAACTAAGACTAGACAGAAAGAAACCAGATCAACAGGGCAGAGGAGTGTGTTTGTCTTCTTGTTTGCTAAAGAAGATGTACATCTGGTTGACTTCATAGCTGTATGAGACCATTCATATACAAATTTAAAAGAAGGTGCCCTAGGGCACAGTCCTGTTCAACACTATTTAGAATTGGGATTGAATCTCAGGAAATTATTTCTATCTATCAGATTTTAGCTGATCCAAGCTCCAGAAGAAGCTTTAATAGCTTAGGATCTATGCCATGGTTATGTAATGTGGTCCATAGATGGTTCCTGTCCATTTTTAAGCTGATGAAAGATTGATGAACATTCAAGCACAAACTGTGGAATAAGGAAAGGAGCAAAATTTTACAAGAATAAGGGAGATGAGTAACCTGGCATACAGGTCTTAAAACTTCAGGTCATGCAATATCAGTGTCTGAAGTGGATGCCAAAGTCAGAAACCAGATTTAAACTGCCTAGGCCTGAGACAGGAGCACTGTCTGAAGGGAAATCTTGGTTAAAACCAGGGGTATAGTCAAATCCAAAGAGGACAGTGTAAGGCAGAGGTTCAAGAACCAAAGGTTACATAACAGGTGAGCAATAGGGTATTGGGGCTGGACAGGGAAAAATCCTAAGTTGTCCCATTCATTGGTCTATAGATAAATAGAAGTATTTATAATGTTGTTCAGTCATTTTACATTGTATCAGACTCTTCATGATCCCTTGGCAAAAATAGTGGAGTGGTTTGCCATTTCCTTCTCCAGCTTATTTTACAGATGAGGAAACTGAGGCAAATGGGGTTAAGTGACTTTCCTAGGCTCACACAGCTAATAACTAAGCCCAGATCTGAGCTCATAAAGATGAGTCAGTTCCTGATTCCAGGGCTGGTGCTCTACCCACTGAACCAGTAGCTGCCCCCTACCACATTAGTTTAGAGCAAGGAATATCACTGCAAAATAAATGAGAAGGAAAAAAGGCACCCCTCCCTCACACAGTGTCACATTTCCCCAAATTTCCGCACCTCTAAAGGGAGAAAGAACATGCTTAGAAGTAAGGAAACACATAAAGAAACAAGGCCAAGAGTACTCATAATCCTATAACTGTGACCAGTAATATGCGGGTAAAAGTTTAACAACTGGCTCTCCATGGTGGGGAAAATGGGGAAAAACACAAAACACTTTTAAGTTTAATTTCCATTATTGATATTTTCTCCGTCACTTGAGACTGGACAATCAGGAAAACAATAAATCAGGATTCAATTTGTAGCACTTGCTTATGTTCAAGCTGTAAAATTTAACAAGCAGCTCTTCAGGAAAAGTAGCACCAGCTCTAGCACACCTATGTCCCATCTGGAACCTATGCATAGCAAACACATATATAGGGAACATCTCCAGGAGAGTCCACGTGTATAGGAAACAGTAGGAAGCATTCCAAGAACTGTGTCTATGTTGAAACTCCTTTCTGCTTTCAAAGCTGCTGCCTAATGCTTCCTCATCTTTATCATTGTCAGGCTGGGAGCTGCAAGTTTGGCATGTCCATTACTGAGCTATTCTATCCTATCTACCACCCCCAACCCTTTCCTGTCCTCCATAACACTGTCATCTATCAATGCTTTCATCTACCAGTGCTTCTGGGGAATGGCTCTCTGTATGTCTTCTGATGTCCAGTGCTACCTTCTGTTTTTCTACTGAGTTGCAGCTGCTGTGTGACCTCTTTCCAATAGGAAAAAGGTCGCTGTCATAGCCTCTTTGTGGTACACACTAAACCAGCCACAGAAGTCCTTAAGGGTGGTCTGTCTCGTGAACCAACCATTTCTGTATCAAATCCTAGTTCCTTGAATTTAATCTATTTTTTTTTTGAGTTAGGTGAGAAAATTCCTTTAAACTTTCTAATTCCATTGTGCCAGTCATGGTCCATGCAAATCAACCTGGGAGCAACATCACTAAGACATACACACAATTCTCTTTTCATTGGAGGTTATTGATCTGAATGTTTATTAAAGACGGACCAGCAAAGTATCAATTCTCACAACGATAAGCACAAATGATTATAAAATGGAGCCATATTTCCAGCCAAATTCACTAGGTGAAAGGACTCCCAGGAAATGCTTTTCAGAAAGAACTTGCCAGAATTTATATTAATACTATAGCTTTAGTTGTAGGAAACCTGTATATGTGAGAGTATCCAGACAATTAGAAAGGATCATTTCTGTAGTACTTCAAATTAATTAAACTCCAAATTATTGACATTTAACAGTGTGCATAGTGTTACTGTAGGCCTGATAACATAAATATATACATATATACACACATACATATATATATACATATATATATAATAACTGTGGAAAAACAGGCACATTAATGAACTGTTGGTAGAGCTGTGAATGGGGCCAATCATTCTGAAATTACATACAAATGTTACTAACAATGTATGCAAGCCCATGGACCTGGATATATTACTGCGAGGCCTATACCTAAGAGATTATTAAAAAAGAAAGAAAGAAAAGCTTCTATATACACAAAAATACTTATAGTAGCTCCATTTGTGGTGGTTAAAAGAAATGGAAAATAAGCGGACACCCAGGAATTGGGGAATGGCTGAACAAATTGTTGTATATGAATGTAATAGAATAATATTATGCTGTTAGAAATGTGGAAAAAAGATGATTTCAGAGAGACATATAAATTGATGCTGAATGTAGTAAGCAGAACCACAATAATTTGTACTATATTGTCATTATAAACAATTTTGAAGATTTGTATAAACTGATGAAGAAATGACCAGAACCAAGAAAACAATACTGCAAAAATAATTCACTGTAATAGCCATTAAGAACTCTTATCAACACAATAAAAATCCATGATTCCAGAGGATGAATGTTGAAAAGCATGCTATCACTTCTGACAGAAGGTAATGGCCTCAGGGTATAAAATGAGAAATCAATGAGAGGAATTGTGTTGCTTAACTATGTATGTTTCTTACAAAGATCTTTCTTTTTTTATGTGGTGAAGGATGGTAAGGAGAGAAAATACATTTAATTTTTAAAAATTCACTAAAGAAGATTTGTGAAAGATTACTTAGGGGCTGAGTGGAAGATGATTTAGAGTGGGGAGAGTCTTGAAGCAGGGAGACCAACTACAAGTCTTTTGCAATTCTCTAGGCATGAAGAAATGAGGACCTGTACCAGGGCATGGGCTGTGTGAGTAGGAAAAGGGGATGCATTACAAGGGTGATGGGAAGGTAGAAATGACAAAATGACAATAAATTGGATATAATGAGATGAACTGTGAGTGAGGATTTGAGAAAGACACCCAAGTTGTGAGCCTGGGTGACTTGGGAGATAGTGGTACTCTCAGTAATAATTGGAAGTTGGGAAGATGAGAGAGTTTAAGGGGAAAGATGAATTCAGTTTTGCATGGGTTGAGTTCGAGTTACCAAAGGAACATCTAGTTAGAGATATACAAGAGACAGGTTGTTGATACAGGACCAGAACTCAGGAGAGACACATGGATTGAACATCTAGGAATCCTCTTTATAGAAATGATAATTAGAAATCTATGAAAACTGGTGAATTTACCAAACAAGATAATATAGAAGGTGATAAGAAGAGGGCTTGGAATAAAGTCTTGAGAGAGACCTACAGTTAGTGGGCCTGAACTGGATTAAGATCCAGCAAAGGAGACTGAGAAAGAGCAGTTAGATGGGAGGAGATCCAAGAGAGAGAGAGAGAGTAGTATTCCAAAAACATAGAGAGGAGACTTTCCAGGAATAAATGCTGATCAACAATGTCAAAAGTTGTAGAGAGGTCAGGAAGGATAAAAAATGAAAAAAAAACCATTTGGTTTGGTAATTACAGGAGCACTGACAGCTTTGGAGGGAACAGTTTCAGTTGCATGATGGGGTAGGTAGCTATATTGTCGAAGGTCTAGAAGAGAGAGGAGGAAAGGGAATATGTAGAAAGCTTTCTCACTGTTTAGCCATGGAGGGGAGAAGAGATTTCAGACTATAGCTAATCAGAATGGACAGATTAAATCAGGGTATTTTAAGGATGGAGAGAGCAGTGGGATGTATTTGTAGGCATCAGAGAAGCAGCTAATAGATATGGAGACACTGAAGATTGTGGACTTTGGAGAAGATAGAGGGGACAATTTACTGGAGAAGAGGAAATGCAGTGGAATCTAGGGTGCCTGTAGAGGGGTTTACTTTGCCAAGGAGAAGAGTCCTATAAACAGACACACTGAATGATGAAAATAGTCCAAAGCTGAAGTTTGGCAAGGCATGTTCTTGTCATTAGGATAAGGGGTCAAAGGGTCTTAAATCTAGAAGACAGTATAGAGTTGAGTTGATTCCTCAAGGAGTTGAAGTAGAGAAGAGAGGAATATGCAGCCAGTGCCTGGGAAAGAAATGAAGGGTGGAAAGATTAGAAGTCATGGTGAAAAACAGTATCATGGGGCCTAAAGCAGAGGGAAGACTGAAATATTCAAAGATTATGATCAGATAAAGAACATTAGGAGTTTATGCACATGGAAGTGTCACATTTGTGGGTGAGGATGAGATCAAGGGAGTGAGCAACCATTTCTGTGTGTAGCTGAGTTAGGGTGAAGGAGTAGATTATAAATATTGAGTAGATTAAGGAAATAGGAAGATGGGTACTTGAGGTAGTATCAACACGTATGTTGAAGTCCCCTATATGAGGACTGCAGTTGGAGTGGAGGAAAAGACTGTGAACCAGACACTGAACTCATTGAAGAAGAAATGAAAATGTACTAGCATTTGGGAGATGAAAGTTATTAAATTCTTGATTGGGTAACAAAGTTAGACAGAGTGATTCAACAGAGGAGAGGCCACAAAGTGACAGTGGTAGAGGGAGAACATGGAAGTGACATTCAGGAGCAAGGAGTATTCTTAATCTCCTACCATGACCAATGAATGGGGGGTATAAGTGACAGGGCAAACAGTACTGGGAAAAGTATCCAAGGAATCAGCTTCATCCACAGAGAGCCAGGTCTTAGTGAAGGAGCATGAGAAAAAAAAGAATTTCAAAATGAAAATAAGTGTGTTGATTACGGAGTAGGCATTCCAGAGCACAGAGTGGAAGCGGCCAGGAGATCTGAGGAAAGATTACCCTGGAACATTGTGGGGGGTGGGGAGAGGGAGGTATGTTTGAAGGATATGGGAATAAGAGAGTGGACTGTGGAAAATGGGAAGTGGGGTTTGGATATCAACATCTTGAAAGTTTAGAATCATTGGGATAGGGAGAGAATGAGAAAGTGGAGGCATACTAACCACTGAGAAATTAGTTCAGGCCTTGTATCAGTGATAGAAGAGAAACCTTTTGAGAGATACAAGGGCATACACTGTTCAAAGCCTTTCTTGGCTCCTACCTTGTGGTAAGTGGTGATATATCCTAAGAAACCTTAACAGGCCTACCTCATAGCAGACTGAGGTATATAGTATGGGGGAATCCAAACAGGAGGCAGGAGTTGGCCATTGGAAGTAGATGTGGTCTGGAAAAGGCCTCGAGAGCACTGGAGAAAACCCTGAGGCCATGACAGAGACTGGAAGGTGGGTAGATGGCATCTACAGATGGGTGTTCTGGATCAGGGGATCTCTGGAAAGTCTCTGGAAAGAGGAAGTCAAGAGAACTGTGATTTCATTGGCATAGGAAGTTCCTGCTGAGGAATTACCTCTACTCATGTATCATCTTATAGTCTTAGAGAATTGCCTAGAGCACTGAGAGGTTAAATAACCTCCTGAGGCTCATGGTTGGAGTGTGTTAAAGGTGAGGTGGATGCCTTTTGTTTTTACATTACAATAATTCCAGGCCTATCTCCTCTTCGTACCCAAGGAGATCTCTGTTCTAATAAAGAAATTAGGAAATAAAACAATAAGGAAAAACAACCAGACACAGTGACCTCATCTCTGAGTCTGCAACATTCTGCACCTGTTGCCATCCTGCCTTACTGTTAAAAGGAAGGTGAACATCTTCACCGTTACCCGAGAATCAAGATTAGACATTATGATTACTCGTCTTTACTTCACCTTCATTAGTGTTCTTCTTATTTATGTTATTGGCTAAACTGAATCTTCAAAGAACTTCGCCATCATGTACAAATTCAAACTATCTCTTTTTTTCAGGGATAACAGTGAAAGCTTAGAAAAAACAGCATTTTCCGAAAGATAGTGATAGAAAACTTGCTAGTTAGGAATAAACTTAGAAAATAACAATTAAAAAAAAGACAATCATGGAAAATATTCACTTTGTTCTTCGATTTGAATGATGCAGCTACCTCTTAGAAAGCTGTTATTTTAAACCTTTTATTTCATTAACAAGAATTTTTGTTTGGAGACAACTTTGTTTTCTTCACCAGTAGGCAGCACAGGACAACCTACATAATGTAGAGTTGCTACTTTGACTAGTATATATATATATATATATATATATATATATATATATATATATATATATATATATATATATATATATATATATACTTCATATATATGAAAACTATCTTTAGAAACACAATTAGATTAATTAAAATTAAGTTAGCAGATAAAATGAAATAAAAACAAACCTCCCATAAATGAACACTTTACATCCAAAACTCTTGAGCAAAAGGCTATATTGTAGGCTTTTTCTTTCTTTAGTCTCTGAAAACTTTCAATCTTCTTGATCTTCCAATGAGCAAATACTACTTTCTCTTGTCTATTCTTAGTATAAAGCATGAGGATTCTGTGACAAGGTCAAAAGAGGTGAAGGATTAAGAAAAAATACTGGAAAGGTGCTATTCTTTACAGCCAAAGCAGAAAAGGAAAAAAATTTCAAATAAAAGCAATAGACTCAAGGACACATATGAAGGAATGAGGATAAACAGGAGATAGGAAATGTCATGCTCAATCAAGTAAGGTCAAGGAAGGAAAACATAGACAATATTCTCAACAGCAGCATAACTAAGCAGAAACATTCAGTCTAAACAAGTAAGAAGGTCATTGGTGTATACACAAACCCTTTTTCTAGAGAGTACATTTTGATTTATGCGTGCCATGAGAGGGAGGACTGAGAAGGTAGATATATTCTTCTGCCACAATTCACTTATACAAATGTAAGAATCATTCCATCTACCTTTTCATAGATTCAAAACATTTCATAGTTAGAAGGGACTTTGGAGGTCATTTTTCTAACTCATCATTTGTATAACATACCTGACAAGTGATCTTCCAACATCTGACTTGAAGAACTCTGGGGAGAAGGAACCTACTAGTTTCCTAGGCAGCTCATTTCACTTTTAAATAAATCTATTAGGATAGTTTTACTGACATCAAGTCTAAGTTTGCACCTTTTACCTATGCTCTCCAGTTCTGCTCTCTGGGATTGTGGTTGTTCAGTTGTTTCTGTCTCTTTATGACCCTATTTGGGGTTTTCTTAGCAAAGATACTAGAATGCTTTGCCATTTCCTTCTCCAGCTCATTTGACAGGTGAGGAAACTGAGCCATACAGGGCTAAGTGACTTGCCCAGGGTTATACAGCTAGTAAGTGTCTGAGGTTGGTTTTGAACTCAAGTCTTTTTGACTATAGTCTGGTGCTCTATCTACTGTGCCACCCAGTTTACCCCATGTCCTCTGAGGACAAACAGAATAAATCTAATCCCTCTTCTACTATGAGTACCTTCCTCTCCTAAATTCTATCTTCTTCTGTCTAAATATCCCCAGTTATTTCTATTAGTCTTCATATAGCATAGACTCAAGGACATTTACCATCCTGTCTTCCACTGGATATTCTCTGGCTTATTAAACTAAACTTCAGTGCCCAGAACTAAATATAGAGGTTATAATACAAGAGCAGAGTATATAGCAGGATCATCTTCTACTTATCTCCACAGTTTCACTTAATGGTCATGTTAGGGCAATTCGAATACTTGCTCCCCATTGTCACTTTCAGACTCTCCCACTACCTTCGTCACTCTAAAATCTCTCCTCCTTCGAAGTTTTTTCAATCCAAATTTACCATCCAATCATTTTTTGCACTACAAAAGTACTGCTATAAATATTTTGGTGTAGATGGATTTGTCAGTGATTTCTTTGAGATATATACCTGACAGTAGAATCTCTAGGTTGAAAGGGTGTGGTCATATTAGTTACTTTTATTGGCATCATTCCAAATCACTTTCCAGAGCAGTTATACTAATACACATCTCCACCAACAATGTTTTTGTGTGCCTGTCTTAACACAACCCATTCAACATTAACTATTCCCATCTTTGGTCATCTTTTCTAATTTGCTAGGTGTTAATTTGGATATTGTTTTGATTTGTATATCTTTTATCACTAGTGATTTGGATCATTCTTATGGTTGTTGATAATCTACAATTATTTTGAGAATTTTTGAATGGACTTTGGCCACTTGTCTATTGGGGATTGGTTTTTGGTCTCATCTGCTAATCTTATATACCTTGGATACTGAATCCTTATTAGATATATTTGATATAAAAATGACCAGCACTTCTCCACTTTCTTTTTATTCTAGGTACATTAATTTCATTTGTGCAAAAAAAATTTAATTCCATGTAATCAAAATTATTTTTTCTTTTATAATTGCCTCTGTCCCTTACTTAGTTTAGATTTTATGTCTTATCCATAGCTTATATGATATGCTGCTCTCCTAATTCTTAATGATATCATCTTTAACATTCAGGACATAAATAGCATAAGATGCTTGTCTAAGCCTAATTTTTTTTTAATCAGGCTACTTTTTAATTTTCCCAGCAGTTCTTAAATTCTACAATAATTTTTTAATAAATTTAAAATGTTTTAAACAAATACAAAGTAAGAAAAGAATTGCCATGTCCACAGCAGAACATAAGGGGATTCAGTATAAAACAATAAATTTCCATTTCAAGAAAATCTGTTTAAGAAACACTACACATTATTTTCAAAACTGCTCAGCTTTTCTTTGCATCCCTCTAGGTTTTCTTTTGTTCTCTGCTGTGTACTTTTTACTTTATTTTTTCCTCCCCTCCCCCACTGCCCTAAAGAAGGCTACAATTAAACAAGGAGATATGTATATATATGTATATATATGTATATGTATATGCATACACATATGTACATATATATGCATACACACATAGATATCTATAAATGTACACATATATACTCATACCCTTATAGGTAAGGCTGTACTATGTTTATTTTCACTTGTCATTAGTTTCTCTGATTACAGATAGCATCTTTCTTCATATGTCCAAGTCATGTTTTTCTAAATCAGTCAGCTCATCATTTCCTATATCACAGTAACATTCCAACCCAATCACATCTTATCTGAGAGACTGTCTATGAAAGTTCCCCTCACCCCAACTATCTTCATTCCTTCTATTCTTGGCTGCATAGGCTTTATTTATACAGGAAAATTTTAATTTAAGTAATCAAAATTACACATTTATAACATACTCCCAACATACACGGGAGCAGCCTTCTATCAGAGCTTCTTAGATCTGCATTCATAAAAGGAAAGCAACTTTCAAGGGGTTAACAATCATTTTAATCAAGTACATGTATCATTCCTTTAACCAAGCACATATATCATTCACCTAGCTCAGGGGAGTCAGCACTCTGAACTTCAAAGAAAATACAGAGAAATTAAAGATCAACAGATATGGCTTCCTCCGCCTGACCATCAACAGACAGGTCCAACTTTCTGACCATAGTTACCAGAGAGAGAAGCATGGTCATCTGGGTTTTCAGAACCAGAGGGCTCCTTTTGCGGCTTCCCAGAGTCCTCATCTGGCCAAACAAACACTTCCAGTCAGTAAATCCCAAAGAAAAACATCAACTCAGAGTATTTATACCTTTTTTTAGAGCCAGAGGGCATCACAACCCTTGGGAACCAGAGCCTCATTAACAAAAGGCATGGGCCTTCCTACAAATCTTCCCTTAATGGGCAGGACCATTAATGGATGGAGAAGATCTTTAATCACATTAAAATAATTAACAATACAAATACATATACTGTTTCTAGTTTCTTTAACTTTCTGTACTTTACTCCTAGTAAAGACTTGATTGATAAAGGTGAGATTCAATCAGAGGCACTTGATTATACTAAAACAAAAACAGCAAAAGATCCTATTTTACTTGCCATCACACCATTTTACACTTCAAAAATGCTCTAACCTTATAATATAGTTCAACGTATGATACTGCTGAATCTGTTTCCTTTACATCTTTTTTCCTGGTTTCTTTGAAGTTCTTAAGTTCCTGACCTTTTGTTCTTCCAAATGAACTTTGTTCTTATTTTTTCTAACTCAGTAAGATTTCTTTTTAGTAATTTTATTGGGATAACATTGAATAAATAGATTAGTTAAGTAAAATTGTCATTTTTTTATTATATTGGCTTTACCTACCCCAAAACAATAAATATTATTCCAGTTATTTAGATGTGGCTTTATTTGTATAAAAGATATTTTATGTTTATGTTCATATAGTTCTTGTGTCTATTTTGGCAGTTATATTCTCAAGTATTTTATATTAACTAGTTGTTTTAAATGGTCTAAAATAATATTGAATAATATTGCTGACACGGTGTAGTCTTCCTATTTTCTTTTTTGATTAAATGTATTTTAGTTTTAACTTTGCCTGAGATTGTGATTACTACCTCTGCTTTTTTTTTTAATATATTCTATTTCAGCCTTTTATTTCATCTCTGTGTATCTCTCATTTTTATAGCATTTCCTTAAAGCAACATATTGTTGAATTCAAATTTTTAATCTGCTATCAGTTTTCATTTTATGGGTAAATTCATTCCATTAACATTTTAAGCTATAATTACTTGTGTAACAACTAGGATTCAAAAACTACTGACTATAAATCTAGCAATTTTTTCCCATTCATCTGTCTCTCCACTTAGTACCTTTTTCTCCCTCGTCCCCTGTGGTCCTGTTCTCTCATGTTTCTCCTATCTCTCCAAATACTGTTCCATTTCTTTTGATGGCTCCTCATTCTCCTGCTTCTATGTGAGTATTCTCCTAGGTTCTGTTCTAAGCCTTTACTCTTCTCTCTCCGCTCCAGTCTATCCCTTAGCGATATCATCTATTCCCATGGCTTTCATTATCACATGGATGCAGATGACTTGCAAATTAATATCCTTCCTCTCAACTTCTTCTCAGAGCTCTAAGCACATATTTCCAATTATCTGCTACCTATCTTTGTCTAGAACATGAAGGAGTGAGGAAATAGTTTCAAAAAGAGTAAGTGATTCACTTGAAATCTCAATGATAAGAATGAGCAGAGCTGAGTGTGAATCTAGGTTCTCTGACCCCAGATCCTGGTCTCATTCTACCCTACAAGTGAGACATATACTGGTAAGAGATTTTAGAATAAACTTTGTTCTATAGAATCAAATGCTTTTTAAAAATAATTAAAGATGGAAGAATCTTTGAGGATATAGTCTGCTATATAGTCATCTGCAAAAACCTACCTATTTCCTTCTTTTGATTTTCCTTTGATTTTTATCAAAGATATATGTGTAAACTGTTCTTATGTTGTATAAATAAGGAAAGTAGTCATATGGGTCATTACTTGTTGATGCCTTCTTGGTCACTTTTTTGGTAATAATGTCATAAGTTATTTTTTCCCCTCCCTATTTGTTTATTGTCGTTTGCTCTTTGAAATATCTTAAAATCAATCGCTTATTTCCTTCAGTATTATGTGTTTTGTGTGTACTTAGTCTAGTTTAACCAGTATTTCTGACTTCCTCTTCTGGCACCAAGGTACCATTACCATGTCCTAGTCAATGCAACCTGGGCAGCTAGGCTCTTAGAGTGAGGAGGAGGAAGATAGAAACACTTTGGCAGAGTCCAAAGTATTTGATACTAAAAGGGATTCTATCAGCACCTGTGAGTGAATATCAGTATTGTATTTAAAATGTACTTGGAATGGAATAAAGCTTATCTTATTTTGTTTTGAACTTGATATTACAGCAAAGGACTTTGGGGAGGTTATTGCATGCTACCCATGAAGGATTCTGGGAAAATTTCTTTCCCATGGGATACTTTGATATTTGTAGGTAGAATAATGGCAAATACATGCTCAATACAATGAACTACACTAAATTATCCATTAATATTTTAGCCTTCTTAGAATATTAAAAAAAAACTTATTTGGTTGCCAAGGCTCACTAATTCTCCTAGCATTGTATTCCTCAATCAATATACCTCCTTTTCCCACCTAACTTTGCACTATCCTCATTGAATTTTTCTCTATTTTCAAAAGAGTATACATTGTTTATCCTAAGTTTAGAGGAAGACTTTTTCTGTGGTTCTGGACTAATTTTTCAGTTCTCTTTGGCCTTATTTCCTGGAACTACTGATTCTGCTGCTCATGCTTAGGAAACAAGGCCAGAAAGGACAGCTGAGGTTTTGGGTGAATGGCAAAGTGGATTAGCAAAAGTATCCCTTCATTCTTTATCTATGTGTATAACACCATGATCTATGGGTTGTCAATTTTGTATGGACTTGCACCATTGCTTTATATGTTATCAATAAACTTAAAAGTTAGTAATAGAGTTTGCAACCAAGTTTTAGTTCCTTTAGATCTAGAACCAGAATAACTTCCTCATCCATCACATCAAGTGGTAGAGAAAAAACTCTGAGGAAGTGGTAGTTGTATACCCAGGGGGAAGTCCTGAAACTGGCATAAGGTTCTGAATTGCCTCCTAGGATATAAGAAAGCATCAGGACCTTTTCCTGGTGCTAGTAATCAGAAGAGTCAATATGGTTGGAATCTGGCACCAGCATGTTTATGACAAAATATGTTGAAAATAGAGTATAAACTATAAAGAGAACACTGTACAGACAGTCTAGAGTGATTTGTGTTACAAATTAGAGAAGAAAGATTTAAGGTATTAATTGTCTGCAAACTAAGGGGATATATGTCACTATGTGTTCGGAGGTTATATTTATAGAATTTGTGGACTCAGATACAGATCCCTGGGTAATTTATGGTCCCTGGTTGTGTCTTCAAATATGACTCTCCAGAGTTTTCAGGGTATGACCTAAAAGCAAAATTCCACTTAGAGAACTGGGAAAAATTGAGAATTAAAGCAGTAGTAATTATGGGTGCCAGAGCCTATCAAGGACTGACTATATCTGAATGGGGTTGACTGACCCTTTTGTAACTTCATGTCATAAATAGTAGGTTCATATATAAATACCTATGAAAATCTTTTTTTTTAAATAAGGAAACCTTGTGCATACAACTTATTTGGCAACCTCTTTGTAAATTTCATGGCTAAGAACCCTGGTCTTGCTGAATTCATATGGGGGCTTCAATATTTTGTCTTGCCTCTTGATGACATTTCCAGTTTCACTTCCTAATCCTCAGTACACTGATTCTCGATCAGGCTTTGAGCTTGTCATTGTAGTTTTTGTTTGGATTTGTACTTGGAGCCCTTCCTTGACTTCTAGACTAAAAAATCTCTTTCAGCACTATGTTCTTGCTGTCAAACACTTGGGAATACACAGTTTTGAGCCCTAGTCCACCAAAGAAGCATAACTGTAATTCAATTTATATCTTATTTTTGTAACCTTCTAGAATATGCTACTTTAAGACAGGGATTCTTAACCTAGAGGGTCTATGAACATATTTTAAAAATATATTTTGGTAACTATATTCAATGATTGGTTTCCTTTGTAATCCTATGTATTTTATTTTTATGCACCTAAAAACATTATTTTAAGAAAAGGTACAGATAGGTGGAGCCAAGATGGTGGAGTAGAAAGACACACATACGCTAGCTCCGAACCCACAGCCCATAAAATATCTGTAAAAAAGAACTCCCAACAAATTCTGGAGCAGCAGAAGCCACAGAACAACAGAGTGGACAAGATTTCTGTTCCAGAGACCCTGAAAACGTCTTGCAAAAGGTCCATCGCCCTGTGGACCCAGAGCCGAGCCCAGCCCTGCCTTGGCCGCAGCACCGAGAGGAGCAGATCGAGCAGGCTTCAGGGACAGAATCTCCAGCAGCCGCACAGGTCCCTCCACCCACAGGTGACAAGGGTCAGTGAGAGGGTCTCTTTGGTGGGTCGAGAGGGGAGTGGGGTGCCCCTATAACTCAGGCCCCCTCGGGAGGTAGCAGCGGAGGTGGGAGCAGACCTGGGCTCCCCAGGCAGGCAGGAGCCCAGATCTCTTGTTGAAGGTCTCTGCATAAAGCCCCTGAGGGAACTGAGCCCCATGTGTTGGCCCTGCCCCCACTCAGGCAGCTGAACTTAATCTCACACTGAATAGCAGCCCTGCCCCCACCAAAGCCCTGAGGCTGGGGAGCTGCATTTGAATCTCAGACCCCAAGCACTGGCTGGGCAGATCTGGAGGCAAAGTGGGTGTGAAGAGAATACTCAGAAGTCAAGTCACTGGCTGGGAAAATGCCCAGAAAAGGGAAAAAAAATAAGACTATAGAAGGTTACTTTCTTGGTGAACAGGTATTTCCTCCCTTCCTTTCTGATGAGGAAGAACAATGCTTACCATCAGGGAAAGATACGGAAGTCAAGGCTTCTGTATCCCAGCCCACTTAATGGGCTCAGGCCATGGAAGAGCTCAAAAAGGATTTTGAAAATCAAGTTAGAGAGGTGGAGGAAAAACTGGGAAGAGAAATGAGAGAGATGAAAGAAAAGCATGAAAAGCAGATCCACACTCTGCTAAAGGAGACTCAAAAAAATGCTGAAGAAAATAACACCTTGAAAAATAGGCTAACTCAATTGGCAAAAAAGGTTCAAAAAGCCAATGAGGAGAAAAATGCTTTCAAAACCAGAATTAGCCAAATGGAAAAGGAGGTTCAAAAGCTCACTGAAGAAAATAGTTCTTTCAAAATTAGAATGGAACAGATGGAGGCTAATGACTTCATGAGAAACCAAGAAATCACAAAACAAAACCAAAAGAATGAAAAAATGGAAGATAATGTGAAATATCTCATTGGAAAAACAACTGACCTGGGAAATAGATCCAGGAGAGACAATTTAAAAATTATGGGCCTACCTGAAAGCCATGATCAGAAAAAGAGCCTAAACATCATCTTTCATGAAATTATCAAGGAAAACTGCCCTGAGATTCTAGAACCAGAGGGCAAAATAAGTATTCAAGGAATCCACAGAACACCACCTGAAAGAGATCCAAAAAGAGAAACTCTTAGGAACATTGTGGCCAAATTCCAGAGTTCCCAGGTCAAGGAGAAAATATTGCAAGCAGCTAGAAAGAAACAATTCAAGTATTATGGAAATACAATCAGGATAACACAAGATCTAGCAGCTTCTACATTAAGGGATCGAAGGGCATGGAATAGGATATTCCAGAAGTCAAAAGAACTAGGACTAAAACCAAGAATCACCAACCCAGCAAAACTGAGGGGGAAATACTTCAGGGGAAAATTTGGTCTTTCAATGAAATAGAGGACTTTTAAGCATTCTTGATGAAAAGACCAGAGCTGAAAAGAAAATTTGACTTTCAAACACAAGAATGAAGAGAAGCATGAAAAGGTAAACAGTAAAGAGAAGTCATAAGGGACTTATAAAAGTTGAACTGTTTACATTCCTACATGGAAAGACAATATTTGTTAACTCTTAAAACTATTCAGTATCTGGGTACTGGGTGGGATTACACACACACACATGCACACACACGTGCACACACACATAGAGACAGAGTGCACAGAGTGAATTGAAGAGGATGGGATCATATCTTTAAAAAATGAAATCAAGCAGTGAGAGAGAAATATATTGGCAGGAGAAAGGGAGAAATGGAATGGGGCAAATTATCTCTCATAAAAGAGGCAAGCAAAAGACTTATTAGTGGAGGGATAAAGAGGGGAGGTGAGAGAAAAACATGAAGTTTACTCTCATCACATTCCACTAAAGGAAGGAATAAAATGCACACTCATTTTGGTATGAAAACCTATCTTACAATACAGGAAGGAAAGTGGGGGATAAGGGGATAAGCAGGGTGGGGGAGATAATGGAAGGGAGGGCATGGGGAGGAGGGACAGGATCAAAAGACAGAATAGAAGTAATGGGGGGCAGGATAGGATGGAGGGAAATATAGTTAGTCCTATACAACACGACTATTATGGAAGTCATTTGTAAAACTACACAGATTTGGCCTATATTGAATTGCTTGCCTTCCAAAGGGAAGGGGTGGGAAGGGAGGGAGGAAAAGAAGTTGGAACTCAAAGTTTTAGGAACAACTGTCGAGTACTGTTCTTGCCACTAGGAAATAAGAAATACAGGTAAAAGGGTATAGAAAGTTATTTGGCCCTACAGGACAAAAGAGAAGATGGAGACAAGGGCAGAGAGGGATGATAGAAGAGAGGGCAGACTGGTGATAGGGGCAATTAGAATGCTCGGTGTTTTGGGGTGGGCGGAGGGGACAAAAGGGGAGAAAATTTGTAACCCAAAGTTTTGTGAAAATGAATGTCAAAAGTTAAAAAAAAAAAAAAAAAAAGGTCCATAGGTTTACCAGACAGCTCTCTTATAGGTTCATTGTCATAAAAAAAAGGTTAAAAACCTTTAAGTCATCTGAAAAAACAACTCTCTTCTGCAGAAAAGAGTAATTTTTTGGAGAATCTGAAGGACGATGTATTTTGGAAGATACTTAACATTTTCATAATTTTAAAAATTAAGCAACATACAGAGGTGAGCACCCCTAATCTGTGTTCAGTTAGCAATATTAGGATGTCCTGAGTTCTGTGTTGATTACCCATATTGGATGGAGCTGGGAATTTTGAGCCCTGGAAGATATATGATACATTTTTGGCACAATTATGATCCTCCACTAGTTTCCTCAAGGAACCCAGCATGCCTCTGTCTTGGAGAGAACATGAAGAAACTTGGAGCTTGCAAAATGATGTATATCACCAAGTACATTGAATTGAGAGAATGTCAAGTTTTGGATCAGGAAGGTCCAGAGATAGTGGTTCTACTTACCATTGATGAGAAGAATAGATCATTTTGAAATGTTTGTAAATCTGTTGCATTTATTTTGTTGTTGTAGTTTTGTCTCCAAACATTCTTGAGATGATCTAACTTACCTTTCATGCTAAACTTTCTGAAGTTTTATTTTCTTCTAAATTTTTTTCTACCCCATGAGATGATACTATTTATGTTTTCTGCTGTTTATGTTCTGATGTCTTGTGAATGAGCTTGTATTCTAATCCAGTGATGCATGTCTTATTGGTCATAATTATCAATAATATCAAAGAGAAACTGGGATCTCTAGTCCATATACAAGGATCTCAGTGGATGTATGGTAACTTAGAAAACTATGTATTATTGTTGTCTATGTTTTATTGTATTTTTATTTATTTTGTTAGCTATTTCCCAATTAGTGTTATAGCCACAATCTGAGGCATGTTTGATACCTTGTTTTGCATGACAAAGAGTTCACATCTGTTAACTAGGGTGGTCTCTAGGATCTTTTTGTCTCCTTATTGTGACAAATAGCAACTGCTCTCCTACCTATTCAGGGAATGAAGATAACAGTTAACTTCCTGGTACGTGAGATCGTATTTGACAAATTTATTGATAATGCAAAAAAAGAATTCTACAATCAGATGAATGGTTCTCTGATTGGTTCCTCCCACCAGATTTGTGCCATTGTGGTTCTCTGTGATTTGCCAGAACCGAAGAGAATATGCAGAAATTTCTGGCCTGAAGTAAGCACTAGTGCCTCCAGAGGCCCTAATGGAGGGTCTCCAGCTCAGGGACCTGCTCACCAGAATTGCCAGCCTAGAGGTAGAGAACCAGAGCTTTGAAGTGAGATTTAAGATCTTCTATTTACCATCTCCAAGCTATCAACAGCTATACATGCAGAAGAAATGTTCTTCCTCCTACTGGCCTCTGGCTTCTTGTTCTCAGCATGTCTCCCCTATGCAAAAATGGAACTGCTCACTTCATTACCTGCTGTGAAGATGGCCACACCACAAGAAGAAGATGATGATACTGACCTGTTTAAAAATGATAATGAGGAAAAATGTAAGAAAGTGGCAGGGTTTGGGGAATGGTTTTGATGATATGTACAGAAGCCCAAGAACCCAGGGCTTACTGCTAAGTCTTTCACTCTCAAGCATACCAAATCTTGGAATGATGAAACAGAGATGGCAAAAGTGAAGGAATGTTTCCACTCCATCTATCTGGATGCTCTTGTCTGGGGAAACTGGTGCTCATGGGATATGACAGTCAGAAGTTGTATGGTAGAGGATAATAAGATGGGCATAGGTATCCTGAAGTCTACCATATTTGAAGATTCTGTGTAGAGCATTGATTATCACTGATTTCAGCAAGGTTTAAGAGAACACTGAATATGTGTGAATCTATAACAAAAATAAAGGCTGAGTGCTGAAAAAAAATTCTCTGTCCTAAACTCTAGTCACACCTCTCCAACTGACTAATTCAATATTTCAAACTAATGCCTCATAAGCATCTCAAATTCAACATGTCCAAAATGAAACTCACCCTTAACCCACTGGCTTCTGAACTTCCTTTTTTTTCTCTAGAGAGCACAACCATCTTTCAGTTAATCAGGTTACAACCTTGACATTATCCCTGATTCCTCACTCTCTATCAGGCCACATACCTAGTCACTGTCCCCTTCTCTCTTCACGCATTGAATGGGCATTGTCTCAGGCAAACTGAGGCTTGGGAAAGACTTTAATTTAGAAAGGTCAAGTTATCCACTGTACCCTGGACCAAAATCACCAGTTGTCTTGACTTATGTCTTGCCACTGTACTTCAGTGACTGGAGGAGAGAGTGAGGCTGAGGACTTTGCTCCACTCTGCCTTACTTAAATCCAATTCATACCAAGTCAAGACTTCACTCTATAGACTGCACGCCATCTTGGGGAGTCGGGAAAAGAAGGAGGTGGAGAAAATTGAAAAACTTATGGAAGGGAATGTTGAAAACTAAAAATAAATAAATTTGTTTTTTAAAACAAAACTTCACTCTAGTAATGTCATTGGTCCTCGAACATACAACACTATCCCCTAATTCAGAACCTTCTCTCCTCTTGCCTCAGCTATTATAATAACAGTAACTTCCCATTTGCTCTCCCTGCCTCAATTCTCTCCCCTTTCCAATTTGTTCTTCATAGAACTGCTGGTGATTTGACTAAATCACTTATGTGATCACATCACTCCTCTGCTCAACAAACTCCAATGGACCCCTCTTACCTCTAGGATTAAACATTAACTCCCTTTTTCAGTTTTTAAAGTCCTTCACAACTTTGACCCAATGTACCTTTCCAAAATTAACATTCCCATTCCTACACAAGATCAGCCAAACTGCTCTGCTTGCTGTTGATCAGACATTATGCTCCATCTCCTGTCTCAGCACCTTTGCATTGGCTGTAATCTATGCCTAGGATACACTCCTATCTCACCTCTACATTTTAGAATTTCTTTTTTCCTTCAAAACTCTGCTTACCTTCTAGCTGAAGCCTTTCTTAATCCCTGCCCCCTCCACAGCTTCTAATATATTCCTCCCCAAATTTTTACCTTGTATTTACTTCAAATAGACTTTTTACTAATCTATGGATATGTTGTCTCCCCAGTAGAATATGAGATTTTAGAGCAGAGATGATTTTGTTTTTGTCCTGATAGCCCAGATCCTTCCATAATGCCTACCAGTTATTTAATAAATGCTTGCATGACTGATTGTAGTCACTTTCTAGAGTATCTAGCTTTTTGAATGTATATTTTTATGATATATACAGTTATCTACTCCTGTTTTCATTTTTAAGCTGTATACTTATAAATTATATATACATATATAGTGTGTGTATGTATACTCCTGAGCTAATGAATTATATGCATTATAAAACACAAAGTAATTTGTATTTTATTTATTAAGTTCATAAAATGTCTTTTTGCTCTCACTAAACAAGTGTCATCAATAACACTTTAGTGAGAGCAATGCAATGGAATGTTTCATTTAAAAATTTTTAATTCTCAAAATTTTTGGTTATGTTGAAGGTGATAAATATTAACATTGCTATATATAAACAAGAATAAAAAATATTTGAAACCACAAATCTCTATTATATACTTGCTTCCTTTCTAAAATCTTGACTGAACATTTTGTGACAGATTTGAAGGTCTCTTTCTAAGCTGTTTTTCATGTAGATTCTGGATTTTAGTAATAAACATTTATTAAATTCTTACTATGTGCCAGGCACTGTGCTAAGTGCTAGTGATAAAAAAGGGCAAAAGCACAATTCCTGGCATTGAGGAGTTGGGGATAGCGGAATAACATGCAAAACATTATAAGATTATAAAATTATATAATTATAAAAAATATAAGACGTACAAAACATTAAACAGGCTTCAGTCAAGCCTAGGCACTTTGTGTGTGTGTGTGTGTGTGTGTGTGTGTGTGTGTGTGTGTGTGTGTGTGTGTGTATGCATTAGGATGTGGAAGGAATCCTAAGCTTGACTAGGATGCTGAGTACCTGCAAAAGGGGTGGAGTTGGTTCCAAAGCTACTCTGGGGAGAGACACATGTGGTTCCAGAGATTTTATGAATTGTTAGATACCAGCTGTATTTGAACTATATTCTGAAATTTCCAGAGGCAACTGTGGGTGTGTGTTTTCATCCTTCATTGTCAAAGAAGACCATGCCATCAGAGAAATAACAATATGACTTGCACTTAACTTTGTTTTGAGTGAGGGAGGGCTGTGCAGGTCACCAGCTGCACTTCTCCTCCAGAGCCATCTGAATCCAATGACCAGATATTCATCAGGATGACTGGAGATGACCCAGGATGAGGCAATTTGGGGTTGTGACTTGTCACATAGCTAGTGAGTGTCAAGTGTCTGAGGTGAGATTTGAACTCAGGTCCTCCTGACTCCTGCACTGGTGCTCTATCCACTGCACCACCTAGCTGCCCTGGCAACTGTGGGTGGAAGCAATACAAAGAGATAAGATGCTTGGGGTAGACCCCATTATTGGACCAAGTCTATGTAAGCGCAGACTCTGGGTGTTGTGGACCACAGGTTATACATTCAATTGAGTTCAATTCATGATTGATCAAATTCCTTACTAGGTGAAAGACACTGGGCAAAAACAGAATAAACAAAAACAAGAGTCCCTGCCTTCAAGGAAACTTCCAGGCTATTGGGGGCAGAGGGCAGAGTGGTGAAAGGCAGAAGTGTCAATAGGTTGTAATAGCAGAAAACACTGCATATGTGGGGATCTGTTTGTACGAATGAAGAGAAGCAGGAGATGAGCTATTAATTTTGGCAGGAGTTCAGTTTGCTTGAAATGAAGTTAATGAAGGAGAATTGTGTGAAATGAGACTGAAAAGGTAGGTGGGACCCAAATCATGGAGTGTCTTAAATGACAGGCTGAGGAGTTTGTATTTTACAGGAGCCACTGAAGCTTGTTGAGAAAGACATGATCAGACTCACATATTAGGAAGATTATTTTAGCAGTTGTGGTAGGATGTATTGAGGAAGAGAAAGACTGGGGGAAGGAAGACCAGTTGGGAGGTTATTACTGTAGTCTAGGTGAGAAGTGATGAGAATCTGAATTAGAGTGATGTCTGTGTAAGTAGGAAGGAAGGGATGGATAGATAAATGGAAAGATAGGTAGACAGAAGATAGAGAAAGCACATAGCAAACCTTTTTTTCTTTGCCAAGCACTGTGCTAAGTGCTGGAGATACAAATATGTGTAAGCAAAACAACCCCTATCTTCAAGGAGCTTATATTCTAATGAAAGAAGAAAACACATAAAAGGGAACTTGAAGGAGAGTGTGTGCACATATAATCTGTATCAGATTGTTTGACATCTTAGGGGCGGAGAGAAGGGAGGGAGAAAAAAATTGGGACTCAAAATATTTTTAAAATGAATATTGAAAACTATCTTTACATGTAATTAGAAAAATTAAAATAATAAAATAATTTGTTAAAAAATTTCCCTGAGGTACTGAGGCATTAGAATCCAAATGTTCACTGTCATTCCTGATGAAAATAAATAGAGACACATTGGGAAAAAAAAAAGGGAAACAAAGAGTGTATGTATATTTTATGTTTACGGATATATGTCAACTTTAAAAAAAATTAAAATTTAAAAGTTGAAAAAATGGAACATATTTTGTCACATTGCTCTTATTAAATGTAGAGAAATTGCTATAAGGGCTATAGAAACCAGAATCAATAGAAACCAGATACAATAAGGCCAAAGGTGGCCTCTCAGAGTCTGTTGTGCTTCTAGGAGTGAATTACAAGATTCCAGTGGGGGAAAATGGCCAGAGTGGAAACCATATAGTGTAGACCTGACTAGGACATGTTTTGGAGGCCCAAAATCCAAAAACTAACCCATCAGAACCCAGGGTGGTTCAGTAGGGAAGATTTCAAGATTTTGATAGAAAGTAGAGATGATGATTCTGGTGGAGATATGACTATTGTACCTGCAGGGAGTTCACTAGGTGTGAGAGTAGTACTAAGAGAGAAGGAAGAATCTAGCATAACTCTGAGATTTTAAACTTGGGCAACTGGTATTTCCTTCAGTGGAAAAAAGAAAGTTTGGAGGAGAAGCAGGTTTAATGGGGAAGACAATGAATTTCACTTTAGACCTGTTGAGTATGAAATTCATAGAATACATCCAGTAGGAGAGAGACAGTCAGGCAGATGACAGTGAGTTGCTGCAGTTCAGAAGGGTGACTGGGGTTAGACATGTCAGTTTTGGAATCATAAGTAGAAATTATTCTTGAATCTATAAGAAGTGATGGATGAAATACACAAAAGAACTAAGCTAGAGAGTAAAGTGATAGGAGCCTAGGTCAGAGCTCTGGGAGATACCCACTAAAAGGAACCAGAAGGTGGAGGACAATCTAGCCAAGAAAACTAAGGAGTGGTAAAACAGAAGAGAGCAGGGCCATGGAAGCCAAGCGAAAAGAGTATCCAGGAAGACAGGGTGGTCAATAGTGTCCAAAATTTGTATATAAACCAAGGAAGACAAGGACTGAAAAAAAAGGCCATTGAATTTAATAGTTAAGTGATTATTGGTAACCTTGAAGAGGACAGTTGCAATAGAATACAAGACTGGAAGATAAGTTGCAAGAGACTGAGATGTGAGTGAATGGTGAGAAAGTGGAGATACTGAGGGTAGACAATTCAGTATAGGAGTGTGGTAGTAAAAGAAAGGAGATATAAGTGAGGGGATTTTGTTTGTTTTTAAGAGCATATTTGATGGGAAAGAACCAGTACAGAGAAATTGAAGATGAGAGCAAGAAATAATAGAAAATGTTGGAAGGAATGAAGTTTAGGGTACAGGTAGAAGGATTGGTGGTGGTGGGCAGAGGAGCAGCCTATTCCGTAGAGAAAGGAGGAAAGGAGAAGAAAACGAGTGAAAATATAGAAGGGCTTTGAGGTATGGAATCAGTAAGAAGAGGAAGTTAATGGGAGATATACTTTGTTTTTTCAGTGGAGTAGGAGGTGAGAACATCTGCTAAGAAACAGCAGAGAGGAGGAATTATTGGGGGCTTGAGGAAAGAAAATAACTTTGGGACAGCTGCCGAGTGGGAGTGAGAGTCAATTAAGGAAAAATAAGTTTTGCTGTGCAGCAGTGAGGACCCTATTGACTTTATTTAAATTTTTTGATTGATGCCCTTTGTCTTTATAGCACATTCAAATTAAAAAAGACTAACGAAAAAAAAGAAAAATCAACAGTTCAGCAAAAAACAACCAATGTCTCACACCACATATCCAACACTACCAGCAGTATTCTCCACCTGTCTGTCTCTACTTCTTCAATGAAAGAAGGTGTCTTTTCTCAACTCTTCTTTGGTAACCAATAAATTACAGCAAATTTGAATGCATAGTAGAGCCAGTTATATTGGCATTTAGCATCTCAGAAATTCATTTGACATCAGTAATCCAGTTTGAGGACTGGAAGGTCATAAATGGTCTTAGGGCAAGGTAGATAGGAAATCAGGGCAGAAAAATTATGGATAGTCAACCATGGGTCAAGACTGTGAAGAGAAAAGAGAGAGAGGTCAGAGCAAGGGGTAGTAGACTGGAGGAATAGGGAGAGATATAATAACAATGCTGTAGTGAGGATTAAAAAAATTAGGAGGAAGAGAAATAGGACAGATTGTGATCAGATCTGCTTTCAAAAATAATGAAACTGAAACAGCTTTGGGTGAATGTGAAATTTAAGGTATGACACTGGGTACTCATATCTCAGATTGAGCTCCAAAAAGAACAGGTCCTTAAACGTGGCCTAGGTGGAGGGAATTGAAGTAGGAGGCCAAGAAGTTTGAGGAAATATCCACACATATGCTGAAATGTGAAGGGTAAGAGTAAAAGTTGAAGAAGAACAAGGGTTGGATTAGAAAGGGGATTCTGTGACGTGGTTTTTAAAAAAATATTTTTTATATTCAATATATTTTTAGATAACCCCTATCTCAAAGCCCTTGGTATGGGACTGTCCTCATTGAGAATGCTCAATGCTGCCTGAAGGGCAGAGTTGTCCAGATTGAGAGAACTCCAGTCTTTTTCAGTCTTCTATCATCAAATCAGTTTGGGTGTGCTTCAAGGAGGAAGGTAACTACATTTCAGGTTCCTGAAGGAAAAAATTCTAGGAAGACATCAGAGAAGTTGGCAGTTTCCATCATCTCTCTCTCTCTCTCTCTTCCCCTCCCCTCAGTTACCTTGATCCCAATCAGAGATCTCCTTCATTCTGTATTGTCTTGTATATATTCTGCTATGTATACTTCTAATTCTGTTTAGCTATGATTTGAATAAATGAATTTCTTTACTATTCACTCTGTGTATTCATCATGGAACTGGCATTTGGTGAGAAAGGGGTCAAGCCTTGGATATAAAGCCTGAGGTCTATATTTTCCTTAAAGAGAAACAGCAATCAGAAGTTAGATTGAACCTGATCGCATTTCCTCTGGACAAACAATGACTACAGGAGTAGAAAGGTATAATTCTAGCCTGGTACCCCTCCTCTTTATTGAGAGTAGAGCAACCTCTGACCCCAACTTCCAGCTTTCCTTAGTGGAAGGAATGAAAGTCTTCCTTGGAGAAGGTTGGAGGGAGAGGAGACTAGAGATGTTATTCAGTCTCCCTTTGAGTCGCACAATGACAGCCCTTGCTACAAAATGGGCCCCATTACATTTTAACAATTTCCTTTATAATCCTATACATTTTACAAGGAATTTTAAAATATTATACTGAAGAGAGATCCATGGGCTTCACTAGGCTTTCAAAGGAACTCCTAGAGCAGTAAAGAAAGACTATGAACCAAGTACTGTTGTTTTTTTGTCTCTCAAAGAGGACCATGGCATCAGAAAGTCGATGAGAAGACTTGCAAGTGAATTGAATTTAAGTGAAGGGGGGCTTCATCAGCCTCACTTCCTCTTCCAGAACCATCTGGGTCCAGTGGCCAGATATTGAATCGGGATGATTGGAGATGGCTCCGGAACCAAGTACTAAAGTCTTTAAGAAGGGAAGGAGAGTAACATGGAGATGGGTAGGCAGAATTGTTCTAAGAGGGTGGAAGAGCTAGCGCTTTTGCCCAGGTGCTAACTTGGGGTGGGGGGCTCAGCTCTTCATGGAGGGGGAAATCTGCTTCCTCCTCGCTATAGTTGAGAAATCACAGTCCTGTCACCTTGCCTCCTATCAAGTTTCTGCTAGCTTATGCCCCCATGGAGGTTGAAGGGCAAGATGGAGAGTGTTTGGGGGAAGAAAAAGATAAAAGAGGGGGAGGGAAGTGTCTATTTCCTGTCTGACTGCTACTACATTCATTTTTGCCTGCTGAAAGAGTTGTGGCAAACATGAAGAGAGGTTGAGGGAATGAAGTCACTTGGTGACAAAAGTCTGTAGAGGAGACTGAGATGAGAGTACTTCAGAAAACCAAGAGAAGACAGACCTCTGGGAGTGTATAAATGTGGTCTAGAAATAAGTCTATCCCCTTTCCAAAAGAGAAAAGGAAAGGAAATAAGCGTTTATGTAGCACCTGCTATGTGCTGGGGACGGTGTTAAGCATTTTACAAATATTATCTCATTTGATCCTCACAATTCCACAAGGTAGGTGCTGTTATGAATATTCCCTATTTAACAGTTGAGGAAACAAAAGTTAGGTGATGTACCCAGTAATTGTCCAAGGCCAAATTTGAATTGTTAAGTCCGGAAAAAAAATCAAAGCCATCCTCCTCTTCCCTTCTCCCTTTCCAATTTCTTTTTTTGTGTTGTGTTTCTGTATTAGAATGAAAGTGCCTTGGGGGCAGGCAAGACACTGGCTTTCTTTCTGATTGTATTTGTATTGTACTTAGCACAGTGCCTGGCCCAGAGAAAGCATTTAATAAATCCTACTTGACTTGACAATGTCATTACATTTAAAATAAATATGTTGCTTCCAGAGGTGATAATTGTGATGAAATCAGTCATATGGATACATAAATTCTGATAAATTCACATTTTAAAAATCAGTCTGTTAGTTTCTAGGTACATTGAGAACTGGATAAGAAGTAGTTTTCCCACTCTGTACTCCATGGAATGGCACTTTTGCACATTCAGAGTTCTTTTTACAAAAAAAATGCTTTACGACTCATAAATTCCTGTATCATTTCTAACGAAATTAAAATTTTCTCCATAGAAATTATTAAAAGCTATAAAAGTTCATGGTAAAAATCACACATTCAGTTTTTCTGACTTCTATAGCCTGCTCAGAATAATACCATCATCTTATAAATTAGAAGAAATAAAGGTTATGTTCCTGGTAATATGTTCCAGTTTATTTTGAGGGGAAGTAGGAAAATTGGGAATGAGAAGAGAAGGGTGCCAATCACTGGTGTCTGTTGTAAATGAAATTCCCATTCCTGCTGGAATTGAGAGAGTTACTACCTTTAATCCTAAATTCTACAACTGATTTCTATTGTCATTACAGGAACTGTCAAGGAACCCAGCCAAGCAAGCATAATGCCAATATTTTCCACTGGAGAGAGAAGGAAAAAAAAAACCTACCTCTCTAGAAACAAACAAGCAAAAAAAACCATTGAAATCCATTTAGTTGACTTCAGCCAGACAGTGTAAAATGTAAAAAGTTACATAATTCATCTTGGTTTTTATTTCGATTTTTCTTCTCTGTTTGTAGTGCTTTACTTAAAAAAAACTCCCCAAAATGAATTAAAAAAACATTTGACCCAGTTAACTATAAAGGAGAAAATGACTATTTGAAGTTCCAGATTTGACCAAAATAATTATTTAATTTGGGGCAGGAGTTGGAGAGGCAGTATTTTTCTTCAGAACCTAGATTTTTCAATTGTATTACCATACAATCTTCCTTTTTTGTTATTAAAGTGTTTTTAGGCAAAGAAAGGAAGCATGATTACCCTGTAGTTATGCTTATTTAGAGCACAATTGAATGAAATACCACAAGGCTGTGGGCTTTTTCTTTTTCCAGTTGTGAAAGGAGTGAGGAGTATGCTTGAAACACTGGGAAAACAAAATTAAAATTGAACAAGTTCACTTGGTAAAACTGAGCAACATCAAAGAAACCCCAATTTAAAAAAATAATCTACATCATACCAGTATGAGAAGCTATTACAGTATTTTCCTTATTTTATTGTATTCCCCCTTATGTACACTAAGATCTTCCCAAATTGTACTAACTCACAGGCCCTAGAAAGCACATTACTTGCTCATCTTAGAGCTTCAAACTGTTCCCTACATCTAGAACAGCTTCCCCACTTTCTACCTTAGCTCTACTGATGCTTTAAGACTCAGCTCAAGTGTTAATGCTTCCATGAAGTCTTTCTTGAGCTAGAAATGGTTTCTCTTTCATTTCATTTATTTAATCAATGCAGCTACAGTGTAAGGGATAAAGAGCTGGTGTTGGACAGACTTCAGAAAAACCTGGAAAGATTTATATGAACTGATGCTGAGTGAGGTGAGGAGAACCAGGAAAACCTTGTACACAGTAGGAGCCATAGGCTTAGCCCTTCTCAGCAATGCAGGACCTAAAACAGTTCCAGAGGACTCATGATGGAGGGTGCCTTCCATACCCATTGAAAGAAGGATGGAATCAGAATGCAGAACGAAGCAGATTGTGGGAGGCAAGAAAGTTGTTGTCCACGCTCCTGGGTGATGAGGGTGGTGTCCTAGCATGGACAGGTTAGAGTTGGAAACTAATGCACAGGCCCAAGGAGCTGTGTGAGGAAGGGCCTGTCAGAGAGGAGAACATGGAGTCCCATGGGCAGGGGACATGTGGTGGGAGATCCAAAGTTCAGAAAACAGTAGAAGAAGCCCCATCTTTCTGCACGTGTTGTAGTCTTCCTGTAACCTCACTTGGGGAGGCTACCTGTCCACTCAGGGGGAATGGACACAAAGATTAATAAAAACTTTCCTGATTTCACAACAGGTGTTATTCTTTGTTTAAGGTGAGCATGTTTCTCATTGTTGGGGGCCTGCTAGATGGACTCACTTCTAACACAGACTATTTCTTTCTTGTTTTGTTTTGTTTGTCTTTCTCATGGTTTCTCCCATTCATTATAATTCTTCCATGCAACATGACTAATGTGAAAATGTGTTTAACAGGAATGTATGTGTAGAGCCTATATCAGATTGCATGCCATCTTGAAGGGAAAGGGAGGAGGGACAGAAAATTTAAACTTATGGAGGTGAATGTTGAAAACTAAAAATAAATTAAATAATAAAACAAAACAAAGCAAAACAAAAGATTTGGCCTTGGAGATACTTCCTGTCAAGGTGGCTGGCTGAATGAGGACAGACCTCATACCTCCAGGCTACTTCCACTAAAACCTAAAAGTTCGACCTAACAATGATCAAGAAATCCAATGAGAAACCGTAATAAGTGACTTCTTCCACTCTAGAACTGCACAAAAATTCAACCAGAAGCTTATGATAAATTGCAAAGGGGATCTGTAGCAAAACTAATGCCAGAAAGACAAAGTGATAGCCACTTGGCAAGGAGGAGAGATAATTCAGGGACCTTGGTACCTTAAAGCCCCTTGTGTCTAGAGGCATAAAGAGCACAGGATTTTCCTGAGGAAGTCCCAGGTTAATCAGAAATTCATGCCAAGGACTATGGAAGCCTTACAGAGTGGAAACCACCAGTGTGATACGGCAGCAATGAAACTCAGGACCTCCAAGGTCCCCAGGACTTTGTCCTGAGATACCATAAAACAGGAGTTCTTAACCTTTTTTTGTGTCAGTGTACCCTTTCAGAGACTAGTGAAGCCTATGGACTTCTTCTATGAATGTTTTTAAATGCATAATATAAGATGCATAGGATTACAGAGGAAACCAATTACAGTATATTGAAATACAGTTATCAAAATATTTTCTAAAAAAAGTTAATGGCCCCAGGTTATTAACTCCAACACAGAAGCCCTGAAAATCTAAGTGCTCTGAACCTTAAATCCCCTGAGGTACAGTTCAGCACCCAGGGGACTCAGGGCAAGACAAAGAGGGCCAACCACCCTATCAAGAACAGGGCAAGGGGAGGAGCCTGGACCTGGCATAAGACTCCAATTCAGTAACTGAAACTGGAGAGATGAGTACACCAAACCAACAACCAGTATAAAAAATTATTGTAGATCTAGATATCACCAAAAGAAGGAGAGGAGAGGAGAGGAGAGGGAGATGGAGGGGAGAAGAGAAAGGACTTTCCACTGAAAGGTGAAGAAGGAAGAGAGAGAGGGAGAGGGAGATGGAAAGAGAAACGAGAAGAACTGAGAGGAAGGAGAGAGGAGGGAAGGGAAAAGAAGGTTCCTGGGGAGTATGAACTGACAGTGTGAAGTGAACAGAACCAGGAGAATGATTGCTGTAACATTATAAAGGAAAACAACTTTTAAACTTTAAGAAATCCGATCAATGCAATGATCAAATGTCTAGGGGCCCTAGAGGGAAGCTACTCACCTCCAAACAGTCAGACTTAAGGTGCAGAAAGACATGCATGTTTTGATATGGCCAGTGTATGGGTTTGTTTTGTTTGACTATGCTTATTTATTTAAAAGACATTTTTTTCCTTTCTTTTGGTTTTATATAGGAGGAGGGTGGGAGGGAAGAAGAGGTGTTAGCAATAGTGATACACACAAAAAGTCATGGAAACATTTTCTTTTAATTCGCAGAAGAAAAGGACAGACAAGAAGGACAGTTTTGGAAATAGCATGCGAAATTTGTTATGTACTCTTTTTAAAAGAGGTATAAAATGACAATTTTATCTAATTAATCTATTTATTCAATGTCATCCCAATTCAATTACTAAAAAGTTATTTTACTCAGTTAGAAAAATAACAACAAAGGAAAGTTAGAAAAATAATAACAAAGTTCAAATAACAAAGGAACTTCAAAGAAACCAGGAAAAAAGAGGTAAAGGAAGCAGACTGAGCAGTATCAGACTTTAGACTACATTGTAAGGGAGAGGATTGTTGAAGTGTAAAAAGGATAATTTTGATTATTTTAAATTAAAATTTTCTTGTATAAATAAAACCTATGTAACCAAGAATAGGAGGAATGCAGAAAATTGTGGGAAACTTTCATACAGTCCCTTAGATAAGGTGTGATTGGGTTGAAATATTGCTGTGGTGCAGGAAATGATGAGCTAGTTGATTTAGAAAAACATGGAAAGACTTGGACTTGTGAAGGAAGAGGCTATCCACCTTCAGAGAAACAGATGACAGGTGGAAACTTGCATAGTATGTCTTACATCTATGTGTATGAGTGTATATGTGTACATATGTACATGTTTATATAATATACCTGTGTATATTATGTGTATGTAGATATTTTTGTATATATGTGTGTATCATATACATACATACACATCTATCTATCTATCTGTCTATCTATCTATCTATCTGTCTATCTATCTGTCTGTCTATCTATCTATTTATCCATCTGTGCTTAATTGCATCCTTCTTTATGGTGGGGGGAAAGAAAGGGGGAGAAAAAGTAAAAAATACACAGCAGAGAACAAAAGAAAACCAACAAGGAAGCAAAGAAAAGTTGGGTAGCTTTGAAAATGATGTGTAGTATTTATTATATTCTTGAAATGGAAATTTATTGTTTTATATTGAATCTTCTCTTATGGTCTGCTGTGGACATGGCAATTTTTTTCTTTTCCCATTTTGTATGTAAGTTCAAAATTTAAAGAAATTATAAAAAAATAAAAGCAAGAGGTATGAAATGGAGAGTCACAGTTTCATATCCAATCATATTTTTGTATTCTACTTTGTCTTTGGAAATCTTCTTTTGTATATTTAAATCTAGAATAATTTTTATAAGACCAAAACAGAACATACAAATTTTTAAAAGAGAAAAAGTACAATTGTTTTTACCACTCCTCCTCTCCCAAAACAAACAAAAACAAGCCTTAGAACCCTAACGAGTAAAGTTAACATTAAATCCCTCTTCTGACACATAGGCTGTATTGCCCTTGCTTAAGTCACTTCAAACTGCCCCAAACAACTCTCTCTATAAGGCTCAGTTGAAGCAAAGAGGATGACCTCTATTGAAAGGGAGTTCCCTATGTCAGTGAAATTATAGATCCGGTCCTTTATCCATAATGCTTTACCGTTCTTTTCTAATAGTCGAATTTGTACTGAATTTATTATTTGTATGTCTTATCATTCTGGAAACTGCCTTTTAAACAAATTTTCAGCTAGCCCCCTTCTTAGAGAAATGCCTTTTTAAAGATAGATTATAGGGAAAAAGGGTTAATTTCATTCAATCAGCAAGGATTTATTTTTATTTTTTCTTACAGTTGATCTCATTATTTAAAATTTTTAAAAATGATCTTATAATCTTGACAAACATCAATGAATTTGAACATGTTCCTTATGAAAAGAACAGAAAAAGGTGATTTGTATATGACAATATGAAGTCATTACACTCCACTTTTTAAAAAAAATATTAAATTTCTCATGATAGCTCCAGCACTGCCCTCCTTATCTGTGTCCCATTCTGAATTTTCTTCTAGCAAGCATTTATTAAACATCTACCCCGTGCCAGGCACTGTATACTGGGGCCACAAAGACAAACATGAAATAGTTTAATCCCTTGAGGTGCTTACAATCTAGGAAGAGGAGACAACATGTATATGCATAGATATGTGCATTATATATGTGTATGCATATATACATATGTACACACACATATTTTGCAAGGCTACATGCAATGTATATGTATATATCATATACATATACATAAATATGCATATATATGTGTATATGTATACACACAAATTATATATAATATAATTCAGAGGGGGAAAACACTAGCAACTTGAAGGGGAATGAAGAATCAGAAAAGATTTACGTAGAAAGCTTCAGTTTGAGCTGAGCTTTGGAACAAGCTAGGGATTCTCAGTGCTGGAGGTAAGGATGGAGTGCATCATGGAGATAGGAAATTGAGTATCAAATATGAGAAAAAGCAAGAAAGTCAGTTTGGTTAATTAAGTGTTCCAGCTCATTGGTTTCTATTTAACTGAGTCTGATCACAAACATAACCTCTTATCAAAAAGGTAATTAGTACTGAACCCATTTTATAGATGGGAACACCTTGATGATTAGTACTATGGCATGAAAGTACTATGGCATAACAGAGGGGTCAGACACACAACCTACAACATTCTAGAGTGTAGTTGAGCCTGATTAAAATGTAGTTGGGAAATATTTAACAAAATAAATAAAATACAAACAAAATTTAACAAATAAAAAAACCCACAATCTTACATTGTACAACTAAGATCCTTGTGGCTACAAGGATCTTATGTCCATATTTGGGTTTGACATCACTGCTGTATAGCATAATTAATATTAGTTTACTCTCTGATCTTTGCTATCTGAAGAAAATTTTTATCTCATTGAGAATGTTGTAAGAATATATTATTGTTTGTAAAGTATTTTTTACTGTAAAAACAAACTCTGAATGTGCTACTTTTTTCAACGTAAAACACACTCTAGAAATTAGGACCTAAGAACAGCATAGATATTAAAATCTATAGGTAATCCAAAAAACTCAATGGTCTATCAATATCTGTGTCCTTTCAGAACCTTATTATCTTTCCACCAAACCACTGACTGGATCTGATAATTAGAAACAAAAACAATGAACAATAAATTAAATTTAAGAATATCTCACTATTTTCTTCCAGAAGCTTTTAATCACTGTAAGGACTTTCTTAGAGAACTGATATAAAAAGTAAAAATATTATCTGGGGCAGGAAATTTTAACCTGGAATCTATCAATTTGATTTTTAAAATATTTCCATTAATTACTTCAATATAATTGGTTTTCTTTGTAATCCTATGTATTTTGCTTTATTCATTAAAAAAAATTATACTGAGAAGGGGTCCACAGTGATGGGGATAGGATCTGAACCCACCAAAGGAAAAGATCATGTCTTTGGGATCTAGACTCCATAAAGGAAAAACCCCTGGATCTTCCCACATGGCCCAGGTCCCTGGCATTTGCCTGGGGTACCTAGTCCTTCCTGGTCCTTCTCTGTTACCTCCCTGTCACTCTAGTCTGGGGTGACTACTTGGCCACTCCTAGGTCACCCCCAGATCTTCCCAGGCTTCTGTATAAAAGGTCCATCTTGCCTTAGATTCCTTGAGTCTAGCCAATGCTCAGATTCAATTTGGCCCACTTGTCAATACAAACATCACAAAAGCTCAGATTCCTTAAGAATCTGGCCCACTTGCATTATGTTCAAATTCTTAAAATCTGGCCAGTAGGGCAGATTCTTAAAATCTCACCAACCCAGACCACTGTTCTATTAAACTTCATTTTTGGTTGAAAGTCCTGGATTGAATTTATTAGAAGCAGGACCTGCATCATTTGCCCTTGAATTTTGGGGTCCTACCAGCCCAAGTCTTAACACATAGATTTTCCCCAATTGTCAAAGGAGTCTATGACTCAAAAAAACTTAACACACCTTGTTTTAGAAGGAGAGCTTTTCATCTTGAGTATACTAAAGTTGACTTCTTAAGAAGATAGCAAATATTTGTCATTAAATTTTGAAGTTTAGTGTTAAAAGTAAATATGCCATTTGAGACTGACTTGAAAGCTTTCAAACCCTTAATAAGTTAAAAATGACTGTACTACCAAGTGAAATACACGATTAGTTTCATTTCCTCTTAGCTATTTAGCAGTGGTATAGCTTTATGGGGCAGGGGGCAGGGCTCACAATCACTCTGCTTTGCCCCTATTTTTTTTGTGGGTCTGGCATTCCCCAGGATTGCCTCAGTTTTTTACTGTAAGAAGAATTTTGAATCTGCCATTTATTGCAATACAGACCACTCTAAAAATTAATACTAGGAATAGAATACTAAGATACTAGTTGAACACATACCACTTTCCACTTTCCATTTACACCTCTGCTTGATTTCCAGCAGAGATGACCCTTTCTTGGGGTCCTCTGGTGTCCTCCTCTCTTTTCAGCTCCACCCCTTTTACCTGCTACCTGTTTTTGTATTGTCTTTCCCCATTTAATTGTAAACTCTTTGAAGGCAGGGATTGTTTTCCTTATTTGCATCTCAAGTTAGCCAAGTGCCTAGTCTGAAGTAAATGCTTTCACTTTTTCTTGTGTGGATTGTTAGGCAGAACTGTTCTGAGCAGTAGTGGATCTCATTTAAGAATCTCAGGTATTTCAGGGCTTGATGCAATATCCCCTTGGAATCCAAGTACCTAGAGGGTCTCACTCTCCATCTTTCTACTGAAGAGACTCTTTGCTGATCATCCTCCATGCCGATAGCAGAAATCCTGATACCTTCCCCTGTTTTCTACCTTAATTGATGATGAAAATCAGGGATCACTTCCCAAAGTGATATTTATTGGCATGAGATAAACATAATCCTGAGAGATAGGCTCTTAATAATTTGGAGATGAGCCTTTGAGGCTCTATTTATTAAAATATTTTCTTAAAAATTAAATAATCAATAAATAGACAGCATGATATAGTGGATAGAGGTGGTCTCAGAATTAGGAAAAGTCCTGTCCCTGACAAACACTGGCTGTCTGACCCTGGGTAAGTTATTTAACTTCTCAGAGCCACAGTCAACTTTATAGAACTTTCATTTGAAGAGCAGGGGTTGACCTGCATTGGTAGTGGGAGAGTTTGCTCACTCAAAGGAATGGATCCAGTGGAATAAGATCCAAGAAATCAAGGGTATAGTCCAGAAAAAAAAATAATACATGTCCAAACAACAAATTACAAAAACCATGAGTTCTCTCTATACCCTTCAGTTAATTTGTGACTTGGAATATATGGTCTAACAGAGATTATAGTTTGCAAAAGCAGCTTGTTTTCTTTATTGTTATCAACTAGCCTTGGTGTGTGTAAGTTATTCTTATAAAGATTTTAAAGAGATGAGAAAGTAGGCTTATAGACTGGTAATAAATATATTTTCCCATTGAGGGCAGTTAAGTGGCACAGTAGATAGAGTACTGGACCTGGAGTGAGAAGACAGTGAGTTCAAATCTAGTCTCAGATACTTTGTAGCTGTGTGAGGAGAGGATAAAAAAACAAGATAAAAACTGGAACAACTCTGTCTGCATTTTTATAATAATCTCTTCATCAGTGACAGTGGAACTACCACAATTAAGGTTGAAGACAGTCCTCCAAGTGTTAAATGAGGAAGTGGAAATAGCATTAAAAAGAACAAAAACAGGAAAAGCATCTGGACCAGACCAAGCATACACAGAGGAAATGGGTACTTGAGGCCACGAAATTTTAAGATCATTGAGGGACTGGTTTTCATGCTAGTCAAAAGAAGGAACAACTTTTTTTTCCCCGTTTAATTGTGTCCAACTCTTCATGATTCCTTTTGGAGTTTTCTTGCAAAGATACTGGAGTAGTTTGTCATTTCCTTCTCCAGCTCATTTGGATGAGGGAATTGAGCCAAACAGGATTAAGAGACTTGCCCGGGGTCACACAGCTAGTAAGCGTCTGAGGCCTGATTTGAACTCATAAAGATAAGTTTTCCTAACTCTAGGCCTGGCACGCTATCCACTGTTCCACCCAGTTGCCCAGGGAGCCATCGAAGAGGGAATAATTCCTGCTAAATGAAACTTTCCTCTCCCCCCTTTACTGTTACAAATAAATGAATAAATACATGCTGTAGTAAAAAAAAAATTAATTGATTACAATCCTTAAATGTTTATTTGCCTTTCCTCATCCTTCTGATGTTTGGGTCTTTATTTTCTCTCTTAATAATATTCTTTTTAGAAAACATTTATCAGAGAACCTAAATAAATAATAAGCAAGAATAAAAATTGTTTATACAATTGTTTATACAACAAAAAGTGATTACAAATGATTACGTATGAAACTGTAATATGTTTAATTTGTGATCTATATTTTTAATTATGAATGTTAATTTTAAGAAGATAATAAAAATTGACAAGACTTGGCAACTGTTTTGATGTGAAAATGAGGGAGAATGAAGAAGTCAAGAATGAACCGGGATTGTGAACCAAGAACCATAATTATTTTAGCAACCTGAAACAACTGAATTTAGCATCTACTTAATAAAAGTACCACGTCTCTTCAGACCATAATACCCCAGGTGAGTTCTTTCCCTTTCAATTCTCTGTTGCCTATAAACTGGTCTCACTATATTCCAGGGTAGTGCTTCTCTTTCCTCTCAACTGAAAATACCTTAAAAATCTTCATTTGAGTTTTTCATGCTACTTGCCTGGAACTTCTGTGAAGTGGGAAAAAACAAAACAAAACACCTCCCACTTTAGTTATGACTTTGAAGTCATGTTCTCTATCCAAGTAGAGACCAACCTTATTTTAAAAAATGTTCTTTATCTTTCTTCATAAAATTGTAAATTTGACAGGGACTCATGAGTTTAACAGCTAATTTTTAAGTTAAGAATATTAAAGCCCAAAGGGTTGTTCCATTTCTTTTTTTAAAATAGTTTAAAAAATTTTTTTCCAATTACATGTAAAGACAAACTTTAACATTCATGTTTAAAAATTTTTTAAGTTCCAAATTTTCTCCCTTCCTTCCTCACCTCTCGCCTGCCTAAGATAGTAAGCAATTCAATTTGTTATATATGTGCAGTTAAGTAAAACACATTTCCATATTGAGTGTGTTCACCCTTCATTGCCAAAGATGACCATGCCATCAGAGAAATGATGACATGACTTGCACTTGACTTTGTTTTGAGTGAGGGAGGGTTGTGCAGGTCACCAGCCTCACTTCTCCTCCAGAGCCATCTGAATCCACTGACCAGATATTCATCAGGATGACTGGAGATGACCCAGGATGAGACAGTTGGGGTTAAGTGACTTGCCCAAGGTCACATAGCTAGTGAGTATCAAGTGTCTGAGGTGAGATTTGAACTCAGATCTTCCTGACTCCTGCACTAGTGCTCTATCCACTGCACCACCTAGCTACCCCACATTTCCATATTAGTCATGTTGTGAAAGAAGAGGTCGAAAGAAAAAAAAATAGTCAAAACAGTATACTTCAATCTTCACTCAGACTCCATCAGTTCTTTCTCTGGATGTGGATAGCATTTTTTTTATCAGTCTTTTGGAATTGTCTTAGATCATTGCATTCCTGAGAAAAGCCAAGTCATTCATAGTTGATCATCACACAATGTTGCTGTTACTGTGTACAATATTCTCCTGGTTCTGCTCACTTCACTTTGCATCAGTTCATATAAATCTTTCTAGGTTTTTCTGAAACCATCCTGTTCCTCCTTTCTTATAGCATAATAATACTCTACTATATTCTTGTTCAACCTGTACAACTTGTTCAGTCATTTCCCAATTGATGGGCATCTCTTCAGTTTCTAATTATTAGCCATCACAAAAAGAGCTGCTCTAAATATTTTTATAAAAGTAGGTCCTTCCCCTTCTTTTTTTTTTTCTTTATCTCTTTGGGATACAGATCTAGTAGTGGTATGACTGGGTCAAAGGGTATGAACATCTTGATTGCCCTTTGGGCACAGTTCCAAATTGTTCTCCAGGATGGTTGGATCAGTTCGGTTTGTCCATTTCTTTAAAAAAGAAACCAACACAAATAAAAACTAAAAAAAAAAAATCTCACAGTCATGTGATAAAAGCATTTTTCTCACAGCACTAAGATTCCATTATGTGATACTACCCATTTTGTAGTTGAGGAAATCAAGGTGTGCATGATGACTTGCTTAATTGTAGGTGGAAGAAATAGACCCCAGACTTCCCCTTAATTCCCAGTCTAGGGGCACTTTTCTACTCCTTCCACTATACTGTTCCACGTTATCTCTTACGTTTCCTTAAAAAGCATGAGACATTGCTTTGTTCCACATGGAGCTGTGCAATGGAGACAGCTCAGGCTAAAACAGAGATGTGCTTGTCTTACGTTTGTGGTCTCTGAATCTGGATAGCTCAGTTGCTATGGTAATTCCTTATATTTGTGTAGCTTTTTTAAAAAAACTTTTTAAAAACAACAAATGGCAGGTGCGTAGGGTGCCTTCTATATTAGAGTCAATAAATTATGTTTCCTTTGCAAAGAATATTACCGTACCTCTAAAACACAGCACTCAAGATTTACCCCAGGGAAATTCCTATTAAAAAGGCTGCCTTCTTTGTCTGCCTAAATATTGCTTTTGCTAAGTTTATTTACCGTGAGCAGAGCCTAGAACCTATTAGGCCTCAGGGTGCATGAAAACAATTCAGAGAACAGGCAACCCCCACTATCTGCTGCAATGCCTCAATAACAGAAATCATTTTTGTAAAGGTGATTGAAAATTATGTTTCCCTAGAGTAACAATGTCATAATGGGGTTTGGTGTTTCTGATCAAGGACTCAGCACGAAATTAATCACAGAGGAATGTAACTAGCAATGTACCATAAAGGCAAAGATACAACAATAAACCTCTATAATAATTTTAAATGCCCCAAGTCATTTGAAATGGGCATAAAGGTACTATGCTTATTGCTTATACAAGGGACTCAGTATACTTTAAAGGGATTTGAGTATCACAGATACTTGAGTTTCAACAGATACTTCAATACTTATTTCCATGGACTTGTGATCTCTATAATAAAAATAATAATAGCTGATATTTATATGGTCAAAGTTTGCATTTTACATACTTTGTCCCATCTCAACCTCACCTATCATGTAGGTGCTATATGTCTTACTATTCCCATTTTCCAGATGAAGAAACTTAGGCTGAAAGCAAGTACATTCATAATTCATTGATTGCAGGAAACTCAAAGACCATGTAATCCAACCCCTTTGTTTTGCTGATGAGAGACGGCATGCATAGTGGCTAGGACATTGGATGTAGACTTGGAAAGACCTGGGTTCAAATATTGCCTCAGATACTTACTAATTATGTCACTCCCTTAACCTCTTTGTGCCTCAGTTTCCTTATCTATAAAATGAAGCTTTATTCCAATTCTGAATTAGTGATTGTTGAATCCTAACCTGAGACCCAGGGTAGTTAAGTGATTTTTTTTTTTTTAATTGACTTGCCTGTGGCCTCATAAGTGTCAAAGATAGGATTTGAACATGGTTCTTTATGACTCTAAGTCTACCATGCTGCGATAAGCTATGGCAAATTAAGATGCTGACAGTCATTCCAACAAAATAAGAGGCAATCTAAATATTCCTTCTAAAGTTGTACAATTCTTGTCCATGTTGTCCATAAGTCTTCTACCTGGCTTCACCTAACATGCCAGGAACCTTCCCCTAGAGCTCTTGCCATTGTATGGATACTAATGGAGCACAAAGTCTATCCATGGTTACCTCCTACTCTCGCTTCATGACTGACTTACCTTGCACATCTTTCTAATAATGTCCTCCAAGCAACTCTCCATTTCTACTATGTTACAGCCTACTAATGCTCCTTGTGCATTTCTCTTCTACAGTTGGGGTCATGTACAAATTTAATTTTTTGGAGACTGTTCTGTTTAATGACTATTAGTCATATACCATCAAGAAAAGAACATTGAAGTTAGAAGTATGGGCCTTCGTTTCAGGGAGAGAGTAAGGGTTGTTGAAAGCATGGCACTATTTCTTCCCATCCCCCAAAATTTGATAATTTATTTGTTTTCAGTTTTCAACATTCACTTCCAGAAGTTTCAAATTTTTTCCCCCTCCCCAAGATGCAATCTTATATGAGTTCTACACATATATTCCTATTAAAAACATTTTCACACTAGTCATAACGCACAGAAGAATTATAATAAATGGGAGAAACCATAAGAAAAGCAAAATGAAACAAAACATAACAAAAGAGAAAACAGTCTGCTTCATTCTGCTTTCTGACTCCATAGTTCTTTCTCTGGATGTGGATGGTATTTTGCATCTTGAGTCCCTTGGAAATGTTTTAGGTCCTTGCATTGCTGAGAAGGGCTAAATCTATCAAAATCAGTCCTCACACCCTGTGGCTGTTACTGTGTATAACGTTCTCTTGATTCTGGTTCACTTCACTCAGCATCAGTTCATATAAGTCTTTCCAGGTTTTTCTGAAGTCTTCCTGTTCATCATTTCTGATAGTACAATAGTATTCCATTACATTCATATACCACAACTTGTTCAGCCATTCCCCAATAGATGATCCCTTTAATTTCCAGTTCCAGGCCACCACAAAAAGAGCTACTATAAATATTTTTGTACATGTGGGTCCTTTTCCCATTTTTATGATCTCTTTGGGATACAGCCCTAGAAGCTGTATTGATGGGTCAAAGGGTATGCACATTTTTATAGCCCTTTGGGCATAGTTCCAAATTGCTCTCCAGAATGGTTGGATCAGCTCACAGCTCCACCAACAATGAATTAGTCTTCCAACTCCCCCACATCTTCTCCAACATTTATCATCTTCCTGTTCTGTTATGTTAGCCAATCTGATAGGTGTGATATGGTATCAAAGAGTTGTTTTGATTTGCATCTCTCTAATCAATAGCGTTTTAGAGCATTTTTTCATATGACTGTAGATATATTTTTCTTCCTCTGAAAACTGCCTGTTCATATTCTTTGACCATTTATCAACTGGGGAATGACTTGTATTCTTGTAAATTTGACTCAGTTCTCTACCTATTTTAGAAATGAGGCCTTTATCATAGATACTAATTGTAAAAATTCTTTGCCAGTTTTCTGCTTCCTTCCTAATCTTGGTTACATTGGCTTTGTTTGTGCAAAAACCTTTCAATTTAATGTAATCAAAATTATCCATTTTGCACTTCATAATGTCCTCTATCTTGTTTGGTCATAAATTCCTGCATGCTCCATAAATCTGACAAATAAACTATTCCATGCTCCCCTATTTTGTTTATAGTGTCAGCTTTTATACCTAGATCGTGTACCAATTTGGACTTTATTCTGGTATAAGATGTCATATGTTGGAATGAAGAGAACCATGAAAAGGTGAACAGCAAGGAGAAGTCATAAGGGACTTACTAAAGTTGAACTGTTTACATTCCTACATGGAAAGACAATATTTGTAACTCTCGAAACATTTCAGTATCTGGGTACTGGGTGGGATTACACACACACACATGCACACACGCACACATACATAGAGACAGAGTGCAGAGTGAATTGAAGAGGATGGGATCATATCTTAAAAAAAAATGAAATCAAGCAGTGAGATATTGGGAGGAGAAAGGGAGAAATTGAATGGGGCAAATTATCTCTCATAAAAGAGGCAAGCAAAAGACTCATTAGTGGAGGGATAAAGAGGGGAGGTGAGAGAAAAACATGAAGTCTACTCTCATCACATTCCACTAAACGAAAGAATAAAATGCACACTCATTTTGGTATGAAAACCTATCTTACAATACAGGAAAGTGGGGGATAAGGGGATAAGCAGGGTGGGGGGGATGATAGAAGGGAGGGCATGGGGAGGAGAGTGCAATTTGAGGTCGACACTTATGGGGAGGGATAGGATCAAAAGAGAATAGAAGTAATGGGGGACAGGATAGGATGGAGGGAAATATAGTTAGTCCTATACAACACAACTATTATGGAAGTCATTTGCAAAACTACACAGATTTGGCCTATATTGAGTTGTTTGCCTTCCAAAGAGAATGGGTGGGGAGGGAGGGAGAAAGAGAAGTTGGAACTCAAAGTTTTAGGAACAACTGTCGAGTAATGTTCTTGCCACTAGGAAATAAGAAATACAGGTAAAGGGGTATAGAAAGCTATCTGGCCCTACAGGACAAAAGAGAAGATGGAGACAAGGGCAGAGAGGGATGATAGAAGAGAGAGCAGATTGGTCATAGGGGCAATTAGAATGCTTGGTGTTTGGGGGGGGAGGGGATAAAAGGGGAGAAAATTTGTAACCCAAAATTTTGTGAAAATGGATGTTAAAAGTTAAATAAAAAAAAGAAAAGAAATAAGAGGCATCAAAAAACATCAAATTAACTCATTTAAAAAAAAAAAGATGTCATATGTTGGTCTATGCCCAGTTTCCACCACACTATTTTCCAGTTTTCCCAGCAGTTTTTGTCAAACAGTGAATTCTTATTCCAGAAGCTGGGGTCCTTAGGTTTATCAAACAGTAGACTGCTATAATCATTGACAACTGTGTCTTGTGTACTTAACCTAGTCTACTGATCTACCCCTCTATTTCTTAGCCAGTACCAAGTGGTTTTGATGATTGCTGGTTTATAAGATCTGGTATGGCTAGGCCACCTTCCCTAGTATTTTTTTCATTAATTCCTTGATATTCTGGACCTTTTGCTCTTCCAGATGAATTTTGATATTATTTTTTCTAGCTCTAGAAAATAATTTTTGGTAGCTTGATTGGTATGGTACTGAATAAGTAAATTAATTAAGGTAGAATTATCATTTTTATTATATTAGATTGTCTACCCATGAGTAAGTGATGTTTTCCCACTTACTTTGATTTGATTTTATTTGTGTGAAAAGTATTTTGTAATTGTGTTCATATAGTCTCTGGGTTTGTTTTGACAGGTAGACTCCCAAAATATTTTATAGTGTCTACAGTAACTTTAAATGGGATTTCTCTTTTTATCTCTTGCTGTTGGACTTTAAATGTTAGTAATATTTAGAAATGCAGATGATTTATTTTACATCCTGCCACTTTGCTAAAGTTGTTTATTATTAAGTAGTTTTTTTACTTTATTCTCTAAGTATATCATTATATTGTCTGCAGAGTGATAACTTAGTTTCTTCTTTGCCTATTCTAATTCCTTCAATTTATTTTTCTTCTCTTATTGCTGAAGGTAACATTTCTAGTACCATATTGAATAAGTGGAGTGATAAAGGACATCCTTGTTTCACCCCTGGTCTTATTGGAAATGCATCTAGCTTGTCCATAACACCATTTCTTAAAGGCAATCAAGCAAACTCTCCTCTTTCTGCTCAATTCTGGGTCCATGTGTACAGTATTTGTCCAAGATTATGTACTAATGTAGCACTTCTTAAACTGTAGGTTGCAACCCCATATTGGGTCAAGAAAAATGTGGCAACAGTAAAAGGTTTCTGAATGTGCAGCAACCAAAAATTAATTAAAAATCAAACATGTAATGAATCTGAGGTGTTACTGGCAGTGCTTGCCTGTGTTGCCTCAAGCAGTTTCACTGCAGCCTTAATTCTGAACACAAAGCATGCAGGCTTTGTACTGTGCATGCCCTCAAGCCTGGCAATGCTGAAAAATGTTGCAGAAATGTGAAAAAGGATCCTGAGTGGAAAAAGTTTAAGAATTCTGCACTAATGGACTTTGAGTTGTTTGCAAAACTGCAGACTGAAATCTGGGCAATAGGCATTTCTCTTCAATGTGATTTTTTCCAGTGTGATAGTCTCAAATTCTTTTAAGTCATCATGAATTTCATTAAGGAGGCCTAGTGTTCCAACAATGGGAGAATCTGTAGGACTTCACCATCTTAGGGAATCCTTATCCATTTGGACTCTGCACTGTGCATTCTCCAGAAAACCACAGTCATACGTATGACCTAAAACTAACATGTTAGATGTGATATATTTGAATTAAACATATTAATAAAAATTTGCTTGCCTTCTAAAATTCAGATGAACTTCTTTGGTATAATTTGGATGACCAAGAAGTCTTCAAAATGCTATCCAAGGAAGTTTTTTAAATAATATTTTATTTTTCCCCCAATTATGCTGCGGCCAGCGCAGTCAAGCAGGTCCCGGGGCGGTTATGGGGCTCACAGAACAAGGATGAAAAGACAGGCGGGACACAACAGTCTGAACAAGTTGAGTTTATTCAAGACATATTGAGCCAACAAATCAGAGGGGTCGGAGTGCTTATGTAGTGAAAAACCATAGAGGTATCGATCAAGGCATGAGAGTTGAAAAGATCGTGATTAGTAGCAAGGGGGGCCTCAGGGCCTCTTTTCCTGGAATATTATCCTGTATAGCAGGGGCCCTGATTCCTGGAACTTCAACACCCAAATTCAAGGACGTGCACCTGAGAACAACGTCCCACTTCTCAAGTCAGCTATCATTCTCCCTTGGAGGAGGGAATCTCTTAATCAGGGACTCTTTCAAACCCCTCAAGGTTCTCTACACAATTACATGTAAAAACAATTTTCAACATTGATTTTTTAAAGTTTTGAGTTCCAATTTCTATTCCTCCCTCCCTTCTCTCCCCCATCTGTGATGGTAAGCAATCTTATATTGGTGATATACGTGCAATCGTGTAAAACATTTCCATATTAGTCATTTTGTGCAAGTAGACTCAAACAACAAAAATGAAAGAGAAAAATAGCATGCTTTAATCTATATTCAGATATCATTTTTTCCTCTGGATGTGAACAGTTTTTTTCTCATGAGCCCTTTGGAATTGTCTTGGATTATTTTGTTGCTGAGAATAGCTAGGTCATTCATAGTTCTTCATCGTACAATATTGCTGTTACTGTATACAGTGCTCTCCTGGTTCTGCTCACTTCATTTTGCATCAGTTCATGTAAGTCATTACAAGTTTTTCCTCAAGTCACCCTACTTTTCATTTCCTATAGCACAATAATATCCCATTACAACCACACTCCACAACTTATTCAGCCCTTCCCTAGTGGATGAGTATCCCCTCAGTTTCCAATTTTTTGCCACCACAAAAAGGGCTGCTATAAATATTTTTGTACAAATAGGTTTCCCCTTCCCCCCTTTCAATAATCTTTTTGGGATATACACCTAGAAGTTGTCCAAGGAAGTTTAAACTGATGCCTTTTCTTCCTAGCTATGAACATCCCTGGGGCAAGTAGAGGTGATCAAAACCTTCCAATGATCTTAGTTAACTTAAAGTAGTAGTTGTTCAGTATGTGTTTGCTGTTATTTCTTTCCTTTTGGTTCAGGCCTATGATTTTACTAGTGAGAAAACCCTCTCTACCAATGTCGATCCTTACCTGCAACTTAATAGTCCTCCTCCAGTTAGGTCTTCAGGTAGTGACAGGATGACTATTCATCTACTTCAGTGTAAAAGGGATTCATGGTTAGCAATTGGTTTTAAAATACATGACTTCTGAGGTCCCTTTAAAAATTGATCTGTCTGTGTCTTTTCTAGATACCTAAGCCCTCCTAGACATCTGATCCTTCTTTCTCTACCTCCTTCATATGACTCCCTACAAAATAAAGGTAAGTGGTGCAGAGAGTGTGTTCAAGTAAAAAGGTTACTGGACAGGGAATCAGGATAATTGATTCAGTCTTGAGACCCGCCATTCTTTCAGGTGAATGTTGACTCTATTTCATCGGAGACTTTCTAGCCCTCAGTTTCTTTACTTGGAAAATATAGAGATTCGATTTTCTTAAGTTATTAACAAACATCAAATCAAAGGGGCATTTAGAGGGAGAGGATTGTATGTGGTACTGTAGATCTCTTTTATGTACAACTCACTTTCCTTTTAACTATATTATTTAATTTAATTAAATACATGGTTGAATATACTTTGCAAACCTCACCTTTTCCCTGAACTTGCTATATTTCACTGATTTCTAGTAATGTGTCTTTGGCATAATGGAATCACTTCCTCATAAGAATAGACAGGCATACTTTGATACTGTAGACAGCTACTTTACTCAGAACATTGAACTGATAAAATAATATATAATACATTCCTCACCTGAATCTAGAGAGGTGATTGACTCAGAGTGCCAACTATGGCATGTTTCTTTTTTGGATACAGCCAATGTGGGGATTTGTTTTGCTTGACTATACATATTTGTAACAAGTTTCATTTTTTCTTTCTTTCTCAGTGGGGGTGGGGTGGGATTTAGGGAGGACTGAATTTGGATCTGAAAATAAAATTTAAAAGAATTTTCAAGAACAATACATAATAAAACATTCACATGAAACTATATGCTCATGGCTTCTCCCAGACCTAGGCAGTCTCAGAGGCTACCTAGGTCTGGAAGAGGCCATTAGAACATACAAAGACTATTGGAAAATGCACAGGGCATTTGGAACCTAGGTTTCTAAGAACTACACAATTCAGTTTGCTTAGCCCCCATGACTGATTCTTCTATAGTAGGTGAGAGAGTAGGCAACATAACACAATTCACAACTGATGTTGAACTCACACATCCTGAAGGGTCAATCATTAGACAGAGATTCAGAATGCTGGATCTAAAGTCACTTAAATATAGAGAGGGATCTGGTGCAGATTGAAACCATGCTCCCTTCCAATGCTTTTTGTTATGGTTAGCTCACCCTTACGGAGCAGGGGAGGGATGAGGAAGGGATTTGAAAATAGGCCCCAATCAGCAACTTATTGTTATTCTGTCCAGGTATCTTCCTCACTTTTGTCTTTGACACCTCTCGCTGTTTCTACATTAATCACACTTTTACACACTTCACAAATCATAGTATGTTAGAGCTAGATGGGACTCTGGAATTCTATTAGCTCATCTCTCATTTAGCAAAGGAGTGGCCTGAGGCTCCTAGATGGTAACCACAACGCCTAAAGTTGCATTCTCTAGTTCGTTATTGGCAGGGCCAAGATTAGAACCCTCCTGATTCTTAATCTAGTACTCTGTCTGTTATATCACACTGCTTCTCCATCTTTTTCTGAAGGAGCAATCTAATTTTTTTTTTAAAGCAGTCTAGTCTTTACATTTAGTTATAACTATATGGATGAATAAATCAAAGAAGCACTTATTAATGTGCTAAGTTCCTGGGATACATACAGAAAATCAAGAGAGTCTCTGCTCTCCTGTTGCTTAAATTCTGATTGGGAGAGAGAACCCATACATAAGAGTTCAGCTGCAGGGCAGATGTGTATAGCAGCAGAGCTGATGTCAGGTCCAGGAGTCTTTAGGTTTTTTCAGTAGGTCAGATGACAGACCCCAGGAATGTGGAAGGGAAAAATGCCGGTCAGATGGTAAGGCTTGGTGGCCCTCTATCTCACTGGAAGGGAGAGTTGCTCAGTCAATGTACATCTATTAAATGCCTACTTTGTGTCAGTTGCTGTCCTAAGCTCTTGGAATATAAAGATGTAAAAAGACAGTGCCTATTCTTAAGGAGTTAACAATTGAGGAAGATAACATGCAGCAATTATACGCAGGATAATTTGGAAATAATCTATAGAAGGATTAGAATTAAGGAGGACCAGGAATTAGTGATTCCTAGCTCATCCTAGTAGGTGGAGCAGTGTGGGTAGAGCACAGGGTTTGGAATCAAGAAGACTCATCTTCTGAGTTCAAATCTGACCTCAGACACTTACTAGCTGTGTGATCCTTAGCAAGTCACTTAACCCTTTTCCCCTCAGTTCCTCATTAGTAAAATGAGCTGGAGAAGGAAATAACAAACCAGTGCAGTATCTTTGCTAAGAAAACCCCAAAATGGGGTCAAGAAGAGTCTGAAATGACTGAACAACAACAAAATCTCATTCAAGCTGTATGAGTCATCATATAGCCCAGATGGGATCTGGTCAGTTGAGGCTGCCAGAGGGAGCAAAGGGAAACTAAGGGAGTAAGGCATCCTATATGTAATGGGAATGGGAAGCCAGATCACAAATTCTGAAACTGTCAACAGCCAGGGAAGTAGAATTAATGTGAATAGAATGATCAGGAAATTCTGTGGGAGGAGTGAAAATAGTTCTTGAGAGAATTTTGTTGCCTTGGTGACCAAAGGAGGCTAAAGAGTTGTTAAATGAAACAGACAACTCAACGTGGGCAGGCAGCAGTTTTTTGAGAGACTGGCAACACCCCTGAGTATGTAAGTGTAAATGCTATGTTCCCTTGATTAAAGATAGAAAGATGGCATCTATGGCAGTGGAACAGAATAAAGTCAGTTTTTGACTGTTGGCAGTTTCCTAGCAATATCTCAGATACCCATCTCTGTCCCTATATCTAAGTATCCCCTTGTTGGAATGCCCTTCCTTTCCCTTCTTCCCCACCCCAAGAAATATCCAAACTTTATGAACCTTTTTTGAAAAATCACATACTTCTCATAAAATATCCTACACAAATAATTTTCTTGGTCCATACTTTATTCAAATAAAATTAATAATGTATTACAATTTTAAATGCAACTAAATCTTAAAATTCAACAAAGGAATGTAATATGCAATATACACAGATATATTTATTGATTAAATATTTTACAATGCTCAGATTTATACATTATTAAACTAATAACCATGATAATGCTATTGTTAGTTGTTGATAGACTTGTTTGGGGAATAGAGTTTCTTAATATGTAGTATCATTGAAGATATTAAGGCTTATAATTCTTTTACAACCACCACTTAAGACAGGTATTTTGTCTTTATAACAGCCTCAGGAGAAAATGCACACAAATAAGTTCCTCCAAGTAGTAATAAAATTTGTATTCCTTTGTTGATAAACCAGAGATCTCTTAATTAACCTTTAGCCAAAACATATGATTTTTTTGGTTCATAAGCTTGTTTCTACAATCTCTTACAAGATGAAGCTATGAACTCTTCTCATTCAGCTGGTGTAAGATCAAATGTGTCATTTGCCCATGGCAAATAGATTTCATATTTAACCATGATTAAAATAACTAGATCTCTAAAATAAGATGAGAATTGCTTCCTTAAGTAAAATAAGTCCCTTGGGCCAACTGGGTGTATTGTAGCCATCTCAAATTTAACACATTCAAAATAACTAATTATCTTTCACTAGTACCTTTTCTTCTCTTCAATTAGCTTACATATACTTGAAAATGTACATATTGTTTGCCGCTACAGAAAACAAGCTTCCTTGAAGGAAGGGACTTCAATTTTTGTATTTTCATTCTCAGTGCTACCACATAGTAGGCTCTTAATAAATGCTTATTGATTGATTTCAGTAACATATCTTTTGCACCATTCACTTGTCCGAAAACAGGATGGTTTTAGTTTTGAACAGTGTCAGTCCCAGTCCTTGGCACATAGTGCTTAATAAATTAATTGCTGACTAATCATTACTAGTTTCACTAAGAAAAAAGTTCTCCTTTTAGCTCCAATATCCTAAGTACACTGACATAGGAAAACTGGTATGTTTCACAATAATATGGAAGTACCCTATGAGCTGCCCTGAAACTGGTGCACAATTTTATGAACTATTTCTTTTAATGGACTGTTTCTTAAAAGATAAAGTTGATTACTTTGGTAACAACTTAAAAAACTGTTACATGGTTCCTCACTCATATTTCTTCATACCAGTGATTGTGAAGCTTACAATGTGTCCAAATGTTGGAATCGCCACGTCATCAAGGAACATTGTGTGAGTGTGAGAGAGAGACTTTAAGAAAATTAAACTTTAGTTGTTCTAGAGTTATTTCAACTTTAAAGAGTTACAGTTTTTTGTACTTAAGTGATGATAAAAAATGGTTATTATGTTACTTTTAACGTTCACACCAAGGTTATTTAACACCCACTGTATTTCCATAAAAGCTTCATATTCGAATGAAGCAGTATGAAATTCATCTGTGTCATGAGCCCATCCTGACTAATGGTGACACCCTGTCTCAAATATGGTCTCATTTGTAATTTTCTGTTGTTCAGTTATTTCAGTTGTGTCCAACTTGTGACACCATTTGGGGTTTTCTTGGCAAAGATACTAGAATGATTTGCTATTTCCTTCTCCAGTTCATTTTCCAAATGAGAAACTGAGGCAAAGAGGGGTAAGTGACTTGTCCAGGGTCACTCAGCTAATAAGCATCTGAGGTCAGATTTTGAACTCCTGAAGATGAATCTTCCCGATTCCAGGCCCACCACTCCATCCACTGTGTCACTTAGCTGCCTCCATTTGTAATATAGTATTAAATAATTGCGTCATATGCAATGTCTGGAGTTAGTCAGTCAACAAACATCTATTAAGCATCTTCTATGTGCCTGGCACTAAACTTAAGAGCTGGAGATTTAACAAAGAAAGGCAAAAACAGTTTTGGCTCTTGAGGCACTCAACAGTTTAATGAGGGAGACAACATAAAAACAACTACGTACAAACAAGATATTGATAAGATAAATGAAAGGATAACGAACAGAGGGAAGGCACTAGCATTAAGGAGCATTAGAAAAAGTTTCTTGTAGAAGGCCAAGAGACAGAGGTGAAGAGGGAGGACAAGTCAGACATGGAGGATAGCCAGTGAAAATGCCCATAGGTGGGGCATGGAGTGTCTCGTGTGAGGAACTGCAAGGACACCAGCGTCACTGGGTGAAAGACTTTGTGTTGGGGGAGTAAGGTATAAGAAGCTTACAAAGGGGGCCAGGTGATGAAGAACTCTGAATGCCAAACAAAGGACTTTATATTTGATCCTGGACCTCTAGGAAGGAAGCCCCTGGAATTCATTGAGGCAGGATATGTGTGTGTATGCATAATCAAATTTGTGTTTTAGGAAGATTAATTTGCCAGCTCAGTAGAGAACAGACGGATGTGGAGAAAGAGTTGAGGAGAGGTGACCAACCAGCAGGCTGTTGCAATAGTCCATGCTGCAGCAGTCCCATAGACATGTTGGACTGAAGATGTCTTTAGGAGATTCAGTTTGAGAAATCCAGTAAACAGAAATACAAGTCTAGAGGTTAGGGGTGGATAAGTAGATATGAGAATTATCAGCATAGAGATGATCACTAAATCCTTGGGATTCTGGAAGAGATGATGGAAATACCAAGAGACATGATAACACAGAAAGAGAAGAAAGCCCAGTATGAGCTTTGGAGGATGTCCTAATGGGTATGACCTGGGTAAAGGTCCAGAAAAGGAGATAGAAGGTGGGGTCAGACAGGTAGGAAGAAAACCAGTTTCATGAAAACCTAGAGAGAAGAGAGTGAACCATGGAGAAGAGAGTGATAGAGAATATCAAAGGAGAAAAGTCAAGGATGAGGACTGAGAAAAGACTATCAGATTTGTCAACTAAGAGATCATTAGGAATTTTGGAGAAACCAGTTTCAGATTGAAAATCAGATTGTAGCTAACATAACAAAACAGGAAGATGATAAATGTTGGAGAAGATATGGGAGAGTTGGAACACTAATTTATTGTTGGTAGAGTTGTGAGCTGATCCAACCATTCTGGAGAGTAATTTAGAACTATGCCAAAAGGGCTACAAAAATGTTCATACCCTTTGACCCAGCAATATCATTCCTAGGACTGTATCCCCAAGAGATCATAAAAATGGGAAATGGTCCCACATGTACAAAATATTTATAGCAACTCTCTTTGTGGTAGCCAAGAACTGGAAATTGAGGGGATGCCCATTAATTGGGGAATGGTTGAACAAGTTGTGGTATATGAATGTAATGGAATACTATTGTGCTGTAAGAAATGGTGAACAGGAAGACTTCAGAGAGGCCTGGAAAGACTTATATGATCTGATGCTGAATGAAAGGAGCAGAACCAGGAGAACTTTGTACACAGCAACAACCACAGTGTGCAAGGAATTTTTCTGGTAGACTTTGTCCTTCACAGCAATGCAAAGATCTAAAAAATTCCCAATGGAGTCTAGAGACAAAATGCCTTTCACATCCAGAGAAAGAACTATGGAACTGGATCATAGAATGAAGCAGACCATTTTCTCTTGTGTTATGTTTTGTTTTGATGGTTTCTCCCATTCATTTTAATTCTTCCATGCAACATGACTGAGGTGAAAATGTATTTAATAAGAATATATGTGTAGAACCTATATAACAATGCACTTTGTCTCAGGGAAGGAGGGGAGAGGGAGAGGGAAGAATCTAAGATATATGGAAGAGATTGTAGAAAACTGAGAACAAATAAACTAATAAAAAAAAGAAAATCAGACTGTAGGGAGTTAAAAAGGGAACAAGAGGAAAAGAAGGAGAGGCACTCATGGCAGAGAGCTTTCCTCAAGGCCGTTAACCGTAGAAAGGAAGAGAAATAAATGAAGATAGCTATCAGTAATGGATGGGTCATATGAGGGTTTTCTAGAAGGTATGGGAGACATAGGTGTGGTTTGTAGGCAGAGGGAAGTAGCCTGTAAGACAGTAAGTGATTAAATTGAATCTCACGTTTGTTCATTTTTTGAACTTTGTTTTCATTTTTAAAAATGGATACATATGGGAATTCTCCTAAAAAAAAAACCACACCAATAATTTTCGCCACTGTTTCATGGCCCACCAAGAGAGGACAGAGAGCAGTTTCCTCCTATCTGCAAACTCCTTCCCGGAAACTGGTCAAAGACTAGTTGAAATATGTAAACTCCACCCTTTTCCTTAACTCCCATCCCCTAGGCTCAGGTCTTGGACATGATATTAAGTTAATTTATTATTTTAGCCTTATTGGAGGTGGAAGAAGAGGGAATGCAGTTCAAATTCCACCCCCTGATCTGGACACCTAGCCCATGTTTATTTCGCCTTCACTTTTTATTTTTTGTTAGCCTCGTTCTGACAAGACTAAGTTCCCTGCCAAAGAGAAGTTCTGAAGTTCATGAAAATGAAGGTAATTCTTTTCTTTTGATGAGAACAGAACTTTACTGTGTTGGACCAAAGGCAAAATGTAAAACTTACAGAACAGTGAACAGGTACAAGATGGTCTTGAAAACAAGCTATAAAAACAAGAACAGAACAAGAAGTACATTTTCGTGCATGGCAATATGTATTATTTTAGTCATGAGATAAGTAGATCATCTTATTGATTTGAACTCTGTTTTTCTCTTTGATTTTGTGTAGCAGTGTAGGGATTTTAACTAGATGTTTACACCTTTTTAAAAGGTGGTTGATATTTCTCAGTAGTCTACTCAAAGAACCCTTTCCTACAACAAAGTAATTAAGTAATAAACTGACACATTGATCCTGCTTGAGAGACATAATCTTTATCCTCTACCTGTGAAATTTTAACCTTTGTAGCTTGGGGTTTGAGATAACCTGTGACTTCATTGGCAGAGAGAACTCCTGAGTGAGGAAAATCCTTTTACCTATAATATAAATTAGCCCCTCTTCTGGAGCTTGAAGTGTTAAGAGCATTTCCTAGAATACAGAGAAGTGAGTGACCTGTCCGGCTTCATAAAGCCATATGCCAGAGGTTTTTATGGCTAAGAGGCCAGTTCTCTATTCTCTAGGTCACACTGTTTACATTTTCACAATACTGATTATAATTTTGAAATCTGGAAGGCATATCATATGCTCATCTCATGTTGTAACTTTAAGATTTTGGGACAGTTTTTCGTGTAGAAAATCTTACAACATATTTGACAGCTTAGAAACTTAACATGAAAAGCACCAAGATATGAAAGTACAATAACTAACTGTGGGGCAGGTCCCTAAAATGATCCGATCCTTTCCTTCAGTGAGACTGCTTTCTGCTCTGCAGAGGTTTGTAGTTGTGAAAAGCAGAGAGCAGCTTGGTCTGAATTTTAGCAAGACTTGTTAGTCAACTAACACTGAAGAACCAGTGTAGATACTCCTTAGAGATGCCCACAGGGAGAGATTGTGTTGCAATGCAGCAAAAGAGCTTCAGGGGTCATCTTATCCAACTCCCTTGCTTTATATCTGGGGAGGGGAGGGAGAGAGAGAGAGCGAGAGGAGAGAGGAGAGAGAGAGAGCGAGAGGAGAGAGGAGAGAGCGAGAGAGCGAGAGAGCGAGAGAGCGAGAGAGGGGGAGGGAGGGAGGGAGGGAGGGAGGGAGGGAGGGAGAGAGAGAGAGAGAGAGAGAGAGAGAGAGAGAGAGAGAGAGAGAGAGAGAGAGAGAGAGAGAGAGAGAGAGAGAGAGAGAGAGAGAGAGAAAAGGGGGAGGTGGGGAAAGAGGCAGAGAGAAGCGGGGGGAGGAAAGAGGGGAGGAGGGGAACAAAGGAAAGGAGAAAAGGGGAAGGGGAAGAGGGGAGGAGAGTGATTTGCTCAGGTCTCAGACTCTAAATCCATTTTGCAAGAGTACTCTGACACAGCACAACTAACCAATCTTCTAGGTAAGCTTAGTTAATTGCACAAGGCACCAGGGAATAGGGGTTAGGCAAAGAGAAATGCGCATGACACAGTGATCTGCAAATTATACTCATCCAATGAATCAACTTATTAAGCACCAGGCACTAGAATGCAGTATCTATCCCCGCTAACTTTGGTCTTTGTGCTCTAAAGCGCATTCCATCTACTGTGTGATCATTCATTCAGTTATTTATTGATCTTCTACATCGTGATGGCTACAAAGATGACCTAAGACGGGCCCTTTTTTTGGAGGTGCTTACAGTCTAATGGGAGATAAGGAATGCAGATAAATAAGGAATGCAGATAAATAAGACAGGCACGTGGTACTGCGTCCCGTTAAAGTATGAGCTAGGGACTGGTTGGTTGGTTCGTGTGGGGGCTGGGAAGGAGGCGGAGAACTTACCTTGGCCTACGGGGATCAGAAGACGAGGTTGCCAGCACCTGTTGGTCTTTTACACGTTTCAGTTTCCAGCTGCGCCCACCCCTCTGAAACCCGGGCCACACTCCTCCCCACGCCCACTCCGCAGAAAAGGAATTGCAGTAAAAATGGTTTTTCTGGCTCTGCCAAGCCTGGTCGGTCAGAATTCAAAAACTGACCGGGTCCGAGAAGTCCCTTTGCATAGCACCCCTCCAGGGAGCGGCCTCCCGGAAACTAGTACAAATGTGCAAACTTTTCTGCCCTCCTCCTCCCCTTCTCCCCTCCGCCTTGCCCTCTCCCCGCTCGGTTTCAGGCCCTCCGATCTGCGTGTTAACGTTAAGGCGTTACTTCAGCCCCAGTGGTGGTGGGGAAAGGGGAAAGACCGTGTTCGCAGTCTCAGCGGGTCTCAGGGTCCCGGGCTGCGGGGCTTTCGCGTTAGACACTCGCCGACCCTTTGGGAATAAAGCCGCAGTTCCAGAGCGAAGCTGTGCCCCCGCGCTCCTCCTCCGGCCGGCCACATTGGTGCGCCCGGGCCGTGACGCGCTGGCAGGCTGGAAGCCGCGGAGAGGGGAGGGCTGGTTTGCGACAGTGCTTGTGGGCTAGCCAGGAAAGCGCGGGGCCGGGGGCAGGGAGCTTGGCTCGCCGTGCCGCTGTCCTCCGAACGCGGGCTGGGCAGCCGAGAACCCCGCGGCGCCGATGGAATGCTAGCACCGCTGGAGCTCTGTCTGCGAACGTTTGCTGGCCTTTTCCTTGCGGACGCGGCGCACCGAGCAGACGGGGATCCGGCCACCCCGGGACTCTGCCTGGGGCGCTGGGGCTGGCGCGGGGGGAGGGGGCGCCTTCCTTCCCATCGTCCCTACTCTACTCTGTCAGGATGCTCCCCCAGAGGATTACCCTGGCCGCCGAGTGGAAGACCGTGATCAGCTCCGGGCTCTGGACTCCCGGGGCCGAGTCGTGTAGTAGCCCGGTCGTGTGCATAGCCCCTTAAAAGACAGATCAGTCTCCGCAGGGCTTAAGAAGGATCTGCCCCTCTCCCTTCCCCAGGCCGCTGGTCCCGCTGCAGACCGGGGTCTAAGAAGACCTGCTTCTGGCTCGGAAACACCCCCCTGGCTGAAGAAGCTGGGGGAGGGACGCCACCATGGAGGGAAGAAGGAAAGTTTACGGGGCGCGGCTACCGCTTTGATTTAGATTGGCCCCGGTGGAAAGCCCCGCAGACCTGGGGCTCCTGGGCTTGGTGGACGCCTGCTTTACTCCCGCACCGGTTTGGCAATAGAGTGGGGGGTGGGGGGTGGGGAGAAGGGCACCCTTTCGTAGTAATGCGGCCCAACTTGGCTCGTTTGTAGAAAGGGCCCCGGCACTGCTGCTTAGAAAGGCTCTAAGCGACGGGGTCCCTCTTTCTGCACCCCTTCATCCTTTTCGTCTGTCTCGACTCCTGAGCCTCAGAGACCTTTCCTGTGGGACTCTGGGGCAGCAGGAGAAAGTGGACTCGATAACTTATTGTTGGGGTTCCAGAAAGAAGCCCTTTTGAAGGGAGGGGAGCTACTTACTCCTTCCCACCGTGTAGGGGGTAGGGTTTGCGGCCGGAGGGCGGGGCAGGGTGATTGAAAAGGTGGTGCCTTTCAGTACAACTTTCTCCGGAGGACCTGTTGGCCGCCTGCTTGTGATCCCTTCCCACCCCCCTGCGGCAGCATCTCGCCTGAAGGACTCTGAAGTTGGAGGAAATGATCTCCGACCCCGGCATTGAGCGCCCACCTTAATAGCCATTCTCGTTTCCAATCGATAGTTTGCCCTCAATGAATACAATACCTTAAATAGCAGCACCCTGGATCGTGGGACTAAGGCCACTGGAGACGGAGATGACTTTGTTGTGAGAGCCTATCGGAGTGAACAAACAGCTGCTTTTTAAAGGGACAGAAAAGGGGGAATATGGAGGACTTTACCACTAGGACCTATGGCACCAGTGGCCTGGACAACAGACCTCTGTTCGGAGAAACTTCGGCAAGGGTGAGCCCCGGGTTTAGTTTTTCGTGTATTTGTATACCTTCGCTGACTGCCCTCACATCCATTTCTGCGGCCTGACTTGGTGCCAGTCGGTATGTGGGGCTGGAAGGAGTTTCCTCACCTGGGAGTTCCCCAAAGCAATGATATGCCAGGGCTACAGCATTTTTTCCTAGTGTGTGGCTAGAGGGCTTTGGGCTTCCAAAAAGAGTGCCCTATCATTATTCTGGAGAGTTTCATGTCCACTTCAGGTGTCTGCAAAGAGAACTACTTAGAGGAAACGGTTGGCCAAGATCTTTGAAGATGGGGGTGTAGTGGAGGTGGGGAGGAGTAGAGAAAGTTCTGTTCTCACCTGCACTTGAAAGGAGAGCAAGTCCATTTAGGGAGGCTGGGTAGATAGTTTTCACTTCCTCCTCTACTGCGCGTTTGGGTGAGGGTGGGGGGCATGGAGAGAATGGGGAGTAGGCAGGGGGCCCTTCCTTTCCGGAAAGTACATCAAGAGTTTCTAAACCCAGCTCTTCACCTGGTGTACTTTACACCGGGTGTGGGGGAGGGGGAAAGAAAGCCCCCAAGGAGATTTGTTCTTTGTTTCTGGTTCCTCTTTAGTTTGGAGGGTACTTTTGGTGGCCTCGGATCTTTTAAAGTATCCCCACTTGCCTAAGCCACCCCCTCCTCAAGTGTCCTTGGTAATCCACTACTTCTGGATGAAGTAATGGGGTGAAGTAGTTAGTAAAGGAGTATTTCCTTAATTTGAGGGTCAACATTGTGGGAGTAAAAGGAAAGCAGAATTTTGAGGTGACTCAGTTGAGGGAGCGATTAGAGAAAGAGGTCCCAGAAATAACGTATTGTAGTGGAAAGAGCTCCTTAGCAGACATATATTCTCTTGGGTGTCTTGGGGAGGCCATTCCTTCACCTGTGAAATGGCTATAATAGTCATCACTTACTTGAGAATGTTAGTTGTAAAGCAATTGCTTTATCAAATCTAAATAAATACATGGGCACAAGGGCAGATCATATGTGTATGTATGTATGTGTATATGTGTGTATGTATGCATTAATTTGATGGAATGATCTAACAACTTGAGGGAGAGAGGTGCTTCTTGCTACCTTCACTACTGAATTGCTGAGTAATGATGGGCCAGTTAACTGGCCTGTTTCATTTATATGCCTGTTTATCTATAAAGGGGCAAGGATAATCCTTGCCACTAGCAATTGGTTCTAAGGGCCTTGGCATTTTGCAGAAGGTAGGGGTTATATACGATTTATCACTAGTAAGTTATCTTTTTTTAATCTAAATCCTTCACTATCTTTAGGCTTTCAAGATACAACTGCATCATGATAAGTAAAATCTAGTCTTCTGACCTACTTTTTGTTTTATGCTTAAGTCACAAAATATATGTAGGAACATAGAGAGCTATCAGAAGCAGAACACTTTTGAAAACACTCAGTTGTCCTTACCCTTTCTCCTTGCCTTCCCCTTCCCCCCCATGTTGGATGGCTTGGAAATGGTCTTGGTGATTTTGGGTTAAACTTCTGGGGAAATTGATTATATTCTTAAATGCAAATCAGTTAGTGAACATAGAATGAGTACCTACTGTGGGCCAGGCGCTGTGCTAAGAACTGAGGGTACAAAGAAAGGTAAAAAAAAAAATCACTGCTCTCAAAGGCACTCCCAGTCTAGTGGGAGATCCAGCATACAAACAACTGTGTACAAACAAGATATATACAAGATAAACTGGATAATCAAAAGGAGGAAAGCACTAGCTAGCACTAAGGGGGATCAGGAAAGGCTTCTTGTGGAAAGTGGGATTGTAGCTGGGACTTGAAGGAAAACAGGGAGGCCAGGATCAGGAGGGGGGGAGAACATTCCTAGCTTTTAGGTTCAGTTGGTGAAAATGCTTGGAGGTGGGAGGTGGAATTTCTTTTGTTTTTTACTTCAGGTTTAAAAAAAATGTTGCCATTAATATGCCCTATTATTTTCCTAATATTGAATAAATCCTAAATTCCTGTTATAGATACGATGCAGTTGTTGTGTATAAGAGTTTGAAGATGTTATGTCCTATTTGCTTATATTTTATTTAATAGGAGATGGAATTTCTTGTTCAAGGTACAGCAAGGAGGCCAGTGTCAATGGATTTTGGAGTGTGGGAGGGAAAGGTAAGAAGACTGGAAAGGTAGGAGATAGGGGTGAGGGGTAATCAGGTTAGGAAGGACTTTGAGCAAGGAACTTTGGTCCTGGAGCTGGTTGGGATGCACTGGAGTTTATTGAGTGGGGGTGCTGGTGGTGAAATGGTCAGACATTCGATTTAAGATCACTTTGATAGCTCAGTGGAGGATGGACCAGAGTGGGGAAAAAGTTGTTGACAGATTGGATAGAGTATCTGTGAGAGAGTGAGTGTCAAGCAAGATGCCTAGGTTATGAGCCTGGGTGCTTGGGAGGTTTGTGGTGTCTGACAGTGACAGAAAAGTTCAAAGGAAATAAAGTTTGGAGCAGAGATGTTGAGTTCACTTTTGGACATGTTATGTTTAAGATATCCATAGGACTTTTAGTTCATGGTGTCCAGTAGGCAGTTGGAGATGTAAATCTGGAGCTTAGGAAGAAGTTAGGGCTGGATAAGAAGAACTGAGGATTGTCAGCATAGAGATAATTGAATCCATGGCAGCTGATGAGATCATTAAGTAAAATAGTATAGAAGGAGAAGAGAAAAGCGCCCAGGACATAATCTTGGGGAGACACCCATGGTTAGTGGGTATGACTTGGATGAGTATGACTTGGATGAAGATCTCAGCAAAGGAGTCTTCGATATTGCTCAGGCAGGTAGGAGGGCAAGCAAGAGACAGTAATGTCATAGAAACCTAGAGAAAGGAGAATATTAAGGAGAAGAGGATGCTTGAAGATGCTACAGAGAGGTGAAGGAGAATGAGGCTTGAGAAAAGGCCCTTTGAGTTTGTATTTAGGACATCATTTGTACCTTTGAAGAGAATGATTTCAGTTGAATGACAGGGGGACAGGAAGTTGAGGCTTAAGAAGAGAATGAGAGGAAAGAAAGTGGAGGCAACTAATGTAAGACAGCCTTCTCAAGGCATTTAGTCACAAAAGGGAGGAGAGTTATGGAATGATAGCTAATGAGGATGGGCGATCAAATTAGGGTTTTTTGAGAACAGGGAAGGTAAGAGCATGTTGTAAGTAGTAGGGAAGCAGTCAGCAGACAGAGATCTAAGGTAAGTAAGAGTGGGAATGAGAAGGGGCCATCTGCTGGAGGAGATGAGATGATAAGGGATGGGATCAGATAGCTTGCTCTGGTGGCAAGAGGTTTGTTTGCCTTGTCAAGGAGAAGGGCTACTTTCCCTTGTGAGACAGGAGTGAAGGAGGAGATATTGGGGAAAGTGATGTGAGATGAGGAGTGGGGGAAGGGGAAGATGCTTGGCAAATGGCTTGAAATTTCAGTGAAGTAGGAGACAAAGTTCTCACCTGAGAGGGTGGGACAGTGACTCAGGGAGGTGTAAAAGTATTGCCTTACCAAGGTAAGGGCCCATTTGAGATTACGTAACATATATTTGCAGTGGTTTTGTGATTTCCCTCAGCTTCATTCAGCAGCAGGTGGGAGTTAATCTTTGAAGAATGAGATCAAAGTTTGTTATCGACATCTCTAAGGGTGTTGCCATAGGTGGAGTCTTCTCAGGGCCTTAAGCAGTTCAGGTGAGAGGTCAAAGTGAGGAACTGAAGAGATGGTGTTTTTCCCCTTCCAGGAAGGCAGAAGACCTGATGGAATACCACCTATTTTCTTATGCCAAGGGCTAGAGATCGGTGTGAAATAGGATAAGCTTTCTCTACTTTCCAAGGAAGGCAGGCAGCATATCTTTAGGTGATGAAACAATACAGAAAATTCTAAAGGATTTGCCTTCACTGTTTCCAAAGCAATTGAACCCCAAGTTTATGGAAGGCAGCATAAACAGTACTGTGAGTCCTAATGGAATGGAAAGAGCACTGGCTTGGAGTTAGAAGAGCCAGGTACAGATCTTTTCTCTGATACTTGCCTTTATGACCTTGGACAAATAATTTTACTTCCCTGGATCTCTGTTTGTTTATAAAATGAAGAAGTTGGACTAAATAGCTTCTAATGTCTCTTTCTTAGGATCTAATTCCAAGGGCAAGAATCTCAGTGGCCCATGTCACTGCCACCCTCATCCCCAGCATGGAGGTAGAAGCAGAGAAAGGAATGAAGGGCAGGAGAATAAAGTACTGGGATAGATTTTAAAAGGCACATCCTGGCATGATGGAGAAAGGGCCGACTGCCTCTGATAGCACTTGGTATAGTGAGTCCTCAGGCAAGCTCAACCTCTTATGCCCCAGGCAACTCTTTCATGATTGTAAGTTACAGAAGAGTAGTAAATCCCAGTGATAGGAAAGTTTCACAGCACAAGATCTCTACCTGAATAATTTCACAGGTTTACAGCTCCATACCCATCCTCCCTCCCCAGAAACGTAGGCCAAGTGTCAATGGAGTGATCATTTTATTTGTCTTTCCATTCTAGGCAGAGAAATGAAAGCACAGGCATTTAAAAGACAGAGTTTCATCACCTAAAGATATGTTTTGTTATGACATATACATTGGGGTTCACTGGAGGAAGTGATCACTAAACACTGAAAATGAAGTTGGGATGGATGGGGAAGGCCTCCAGAGGATCTGACCTTTCTGTAGTCCTACCTACCTCACCTTTTCCAATCCTTGTTTCCAATGCTAAGAAATCATGCACACTGATCACTTTTCAGGTTGTCTGATCCTTGGCTAGCCACCTCAGAGGCGGAAGTGTAGGTAATAGAGGCACACAAACATACATGCATTTTCTTAATGCTCACAAAAGGAAGACTGCTGGTACGGAAGCTTTGGAACTCTCTTGGTCATCATTCTAAGTAGCTTCCCCAGCAGCCCTTTTATGAAGTGGGGAGGTAGTCAGTCAGTAAACATTTATTAAGCATTTATTACGTACCAGGCACTATGGTCAGTGCTGAGATAAAAAGAAAGGCAAAAATTACCCTTTGCTTTTAAAAGAGCTCTTATACTAATGGAAGGGATCACATGTAAACAATTGGGTACAAGGAAGATAGATACAGGATGATTTGGAGGTAGTATCTAGATAGGCTAAAAAGGGGCTCCTTCTCCCGAGAAGCTCTTTTAAAAAAATTAAAATTTGTTTATGTCTTTTGCTTTTCAGCATAGCAATTTCCACATGCTACCCTTATACCCCATGAGTCTTTCCTTGTAACAAAAACAAGGAAAACCAAACAACACGAGGATTCCATCTGACTTGTAGGCTCTATTCTCCATTCCTTTTCTGCCATCTCCAGAAAGGAAGGATTGCTTCCTCATCTGTTCTACAGGGCCATGACTTCACATAGCATTTTGCTTCATTTTAGTATTTTTTTTCATTTCATGATTATAGTCCTTTTACATATTGTTTCCTGATTCTGCTTCCTTTGATGTAACATGTTTTCTTATGTTTCTCTGAATTTTTCATTTGTTGCTTCTTGATGTTTTTGTAGTGCAATGATATTTCTTTACATTCATAAACCATAATTTATTTAGCCATTTCCAAAATGGACACCCATGTAATTTCTTTCTTTTTTGTAACAATAAGAAAAAATGCTTGGAGCTATTTATCTGTTAATAATGGAGCTATTTATCTGTTAATAATCAAGCTCATCAATCAACTTAATCCTTTGGAAGGATTATTTTTATTTTTTGCCTTGGGGGTACCCAAAACTTCTTTAATTGATTGCAAAATGCCCAAATCCCCATCATCCATAACATTTAGAATGGGCATCCTTCTATATTATTTTTTTAAGGGGAATGTAGGGTGTGGTGCCACCTGCTTTTTATTTGTAAAAATGTTTTATCTATGCTCCTTTTTGAAAATATCAGCGTCATTTCTTTTAGCTCCTTCCCTCTTTCCTACCAGCCCCTGTCCCCCAATATAGAATCCAGGACAACAAATCAACACGTACTCCATAACTGAAAATGTATGTCTCATTGTGAACCTTTTATCCACCAATTCTGGGAGGTGGAAGGCTTCCTTCATCAGTCTTCTGAAGCCGTGATTGGTCTCTGAATTGATTATAGTTGGAAAGTCTTTAAATGTTTTCCTTTACTTTTTTGTGATCATCATGTAAATTCTTCTCCTGATCTTGCATATTTTGTTCTGTATCAGTTTATCCTATTTCTCCCAAGTTGCTCTGAATTATTATTGGTTATTTTTTACATTGTCACAATCCATTGCATTCATGTACCAGCTTGTTAAAATAATAAACACATCCATTTTGTTTCCTGTTCTTTGCTAAGAAAAGTTCTTCCCCCAGTGTTTTTTCATATGAGCCTTCTATTTTTGACTTCCTCACCAGTTTATTGGTGAAAGTAGCAGTTGTTATTTAGTTGTTTTCCATTGTGTCTGATGTTTTATGTGGTCCCGTTTGGGATTTCCTTGGCAAAGATGCTGGAGTGATTTGTCAGTTCCCTTTTCCAGACCATTTTGCAGATGAGAAAATTAAGGCAAATAGGGTGAAGTGACTTGCCCAGGGTCACACAGCTAGTAGGTGTCTGAGGCCAAATTTGAACTCATACTCATGAGTCTTTCTGACTCTGCAGAAGCTCAGCACTCTATCCACTGAGCCACCTAGCTGCCCGGAGAAGGTAGTACAATCTATCAAAAGAACAGTGGAACTGGAGTTGGAAAATGCTGGATTTGAGGGAGTCCTGGATCTACCATTTACTAGCTGTGTGACTTTTGTCTTATCCCTTAATCCATCTGAGCCTCAGTTTTCCCAAATGTAAAATGGTCATAATACTTTTACTACATCTCTAGGTGACTAAGCTGAAATGTAAAATGCTTTATGTGGGTAAAGCTATTATTTTAATGTTATGTGAGACATTTATGTTAGATAACTTAAGACGGAAAACACTTGTAACTTCTCTAGTTCCTGATTAGAATCATTAGCCAAATTAGAATCATTAGCTAAAATAAAACTCCTCCTTTACTCATACTGATATCTTAATATAAATATTGTCTCATTTGATACAACTCTAGGAGGTAGGTGCTATTATTATCTCCATTTGACAGGTGGGGAAATTGGCATCCCTGGGGTCATATAGCTAGTAAGTATTCTAGACTGGACTTGAACTCGGCTCTTCCTGATTCTTAGTGTTCATTGTGCCACCTACTGTTTTTAGATGTATTTCTGTTTTAGCCAACAGAAGCTTTCTGAAATTTCAACCAAAGTATCTGAAGCTTTGCAAGCCATTTTTACTGTCCTCTCTATCCCTAAGTCTGACCTCTGAGATAGCTCTTGTTGTGCTTATAAATCTACCTCTTCCATAGAAAGCCTTTTTTCTTCTTCAGAAAAATGAGACAAAAAATAACCTTAGAAGTATTTCAGATTGTAGAATGAAAGATACCGTCAGTCTCTACCTTCTCCTTTCTTCTGATCTTGTGAATTTTGACTTGTAGGGTAATGCTCAGTTTCTCTGACTAAATGTGGGTTGTGTTGAACCTAATAATAGGGACTTCAGTGGGGGAGAAGTTAATGAATTTACCATGTAGAGTATATGGGGGAAGAATATGCATTCAGTGAGTGAGACGGTATTTGAGAGTCATGTTTTCCACTGTTTGGAGCATCTTGGGAATCCCTTTTCCAGGGTCTTCTCCAAAAAAAAAGAGGTTGGTGCTCCTTTCTTTCAAAAGGGGGAAAAGACATTTTGAGAATTGATCCTGAACTCTTCTCCCCTCCTGTTTTCATAGGTACTGTGGTGAGATTTTTTTTTTTTTTTGGTGGCTCATTGCCTAGTTCTTTCCCATTAATTTTCACTTGCACCATTTGGCAAATGATAGTGTACAGATAACAGTTTTATAATTAATGCTTAGGGTGTGTGTGTGTGTGTGTGTCTGTGTGTGTGTGTGTGTGTCTGTGTGTGTTAATCTCATGGTTTACTTGATGACACAGCTGTATTTAAGATGCTCTGCCTTTGGCAGGCCTTTCCCCTGCCTGCTTATAGAGACAGAATATTGTTCTTGGCAGGCCATTGTCTTCCCAGCTTCTCTTCAAACTAGACTTCCATCCAGGGCCTTCCATGTGAATGAGATTCCCTGATGCTGCACGAAGAGGGCAAGGACACATGGCAGGCATTCATAACATTTTTTTTTTGTGAAGCAGTCAGGGTCATGTGACTTTCTTGGGGTCACACAGCTTGCATCTGAGGCAGAATTTGAACTGAGCATGGCAATCAGGCCCTGTTTACAGCCATTTTCCCATTTATGTAGTCCACTTATATCCTGTGCTCATCCTAAGCAGAAGTATAATATGGTAGCCTAGGAGTCAAGTTCCAGATGTGCCTTTGTCATTGACTGCCTGTGTAGCCTTGGGAAAATTGTTTAATCTTTCTGGGCCTCAGTTACCTCATCATTAAATTGAGAAAATCTAACTAAAGGAGTTCTTCTTGGCTCCAAAATTCTGTGATACATGTATGTTTTGTTTTGTTGTTTCCCTGTCCCATTGTGGTGTTCTGACACAAGAAGGATCTTCTCAATTTTTTGACTTCCTAACTCTCTCTTCTCCCTACCCCTCTTAACTTTCTTATTAAGCCTATTAATTAATAATTAATTTATTAATGACATTAATATAATATGTAATTATGTAATTTAATACAATTCATATATTATAGAATAATAGTATAATATAATTAATTATCAATTAAGCCTAAATGCAACTATTCTAAACTGGGTTGGAGTAGGGCTGCCTTGTTACTTTCCTACTTCCAGGGTTTCCCAACAACATTAGGAAGGTGTTTACTGAATGCTAGATAAGTGACTGGGTCTTTTGAACTTCCTTTTATATGTTTCAGAGATGACATGGTCATGAGATCATTCAAACTCAAGCCTGGTATTTGAGGTGCTACAGCCTCTTTTCCCCTCTTTTAATTTCAACTGCTTTCCCTAATGGGACCCAACCAACCAAACTGGTCTACTCAAGGCACTAGAATGCCCTGTCCTCTGTCACTGATCAGCTGAATCTGAACTAGCTGAAGTCCTACTGGTAGGAAGCCTTATCCATCACCCTAGGCCATGGGGAGGTTTTCCTTCCCTGAAATCATGTAACACTTAATGTGTCTCTCATTCAGATGGTCCTTGTAACTTACATACACAACTGTTTTGCCAACTGTGTGTGTGTGTGTGTGTGTGTGTGTGTGTGTGTGTGTGTGTGTGTGTGAAGGCTTGTAAGGTACTTGAGGGCAAGGACATGGCAGGCATTCATAACATTTTTTCTTTTGTGAAGCAGTCAGGGTTTAGTGACTTTCTCGGGGTCACACAGCTTGTGTCTGAGGCAGGATATGAACTGAGGTCCTCCTGACTCTAGGTCTGGTGCTCTATCCACTGCACCACCTAACCCCATAACTGTTTCTTGATCAAATTTATCATGCCTTGCTACTTGATTTGTAATTCAACTGTGCAATCTCATGCTTGTGACTGTACAGACACACTTTTAGTTTCTAGTACTTAGTTTTTCAGTTTGCATCTTCAGAGCACAGCATGGCACTTGGTATATAATAAGCACTTAATAAATGCTTTTGAATTAATTTCCAGAACTGGATCTAGACAATATGCATTAGATGTTCTAGATCTTTACACAGTATTCTAATGATTTCTAAAGAGGAAACTGTGGATGGTGGTCCAAAAAATTGCTGTCAGGGGAATGTCCAGAGCAGACCTGTAACTATTATGAGCTGACTGAGGTTTTTCTTCAAGGTGCGGGTGTATGGATTTGCTTTCTTGTAGCAGACTTTTGGTTTGCCTTCTCTTGAGCCTGCTTTCTCCCACCACCATACCCTCTGGCTTTGGCTTCCCCTGTCTCTTGGAATTTTGGGGTAGACCTTCATTTCTCCTGGCACAAGTGTATCTGTCCCAGGTCCTGTTCCCACTGGATTGGGGAAACTCATGCCATGCATTTCACAAGGGATGCCCAGGATTAAGGTGATACCACAGCACACTGACCAGCGTGGATCCCATGGCATCTGGTGGTGCAACGGATAGAGTGCCAGACCTGGAAAGACTTGAGTTTGAGTTCACCCTCAGATACTTACTACCTGTGAAAACCTGGACAAATCACTTCATCTCCATCAAGTAGCCTCTCTTTGTTCAACTGTACACAACTTGAATACAATAATGCCTACCTCCCAAGGTTGTGAGGATCAACAGAATTCCTAAAAGTGTTTAGCATAGTGCCTAGCACATAGTAGGTGCTATATAAATCCTTATTCTCTTTCTTCCTTCCCATGGCCTTCCTGCATACCCGGTGAGCTCCTTTCCTCTTCAAACAATGGAATTTGACACAGTCACCAGAATTCTAAGTTATGGATTTGGACTTGGACTCGGTTACAAAGTGTTGAAAAAGGATTATAAAAGTCCATTTGCCTTTTTTAACAGAAGTCCCAGGTGATCTTATGGGGAGATGTTATTATGTAACATCAGGACCTCTTGGGAAGATGATAGTTTATTTCTGATACTCTGATATTAATTTCCACTTGTTTTGATGTGCTAGGGGGGATAGAGGAGACCTCTGTTTTGGCTGAATGAAAATGCTCCATTCCAGCAATGCTAGCTTAGATCTAGGAGTTAGTCTTCCCCACCCTACCCCCTTCTTTTCTCCCAAATCAAGGCTTTAGCATAGAGTTGTGTAATGGACAATCAATCAGTGAACATTCATTAAGCACCTACTGTGTGCCAGGTGCTGCCACCCATTGAGGATACAAAAAGAGACAAAAGACAGTCCCCGTTCTTAAAGAGCTTGTAATCTAACAGAGACAACATGCAAGCAAATATATACAGGATTACTGTGTTAGTGTAGGTGATTCCCCCTTGGAATAAAATGAGATATTGATAGGTATTAGCAAAAGGAGGTTTACTTAGTCACAGTATAGAAGGAACATTCAACAGGAACACTGCAACCACTTAGAGTAGAAGGGCTCTTCTTTCTTTTCTCTGTCTGGTTATCTGGGGAAGCTGTAGGGATGGAGTGGACCTTTTTATGCTCTTAGGGGACAGGAAGCCAGTTAGTTTGGCTAGAAGCCACCAAAGGAGATATCATTTGTAAAAAAAAAAAAAAAATGTGCCTAGCACATAGTAAGTGCTATATAAATGCTTATTCCTCCCTTTCCTTTCAATATTTATTTTGCCTTCTGGTTCTAGAATATCAGGGCAGTTTTCCTTGACAATTTCATGAAAGATGATGTCTAAGCTCTTTTTTTGATCATGTCTTTCAGATAGTTCTACAATTTTTAAATTGTCTCTCCTAGATCTATTTTCCAGGTCAGCTGTTTTTCCAATGAGATATTTCACATTATCTTCTATGTTTACATTCTTTTGGTTTTGTTTGGTAACTTCTTGGTTTCTCATAAAGTCATTAGCTTCCATCTGCTCCATTCTAATTTTTAAAGAACTCTTTTCTTCAGTGAGCTTTTGAACCTCCTTTTCCATCTGGCTAATTCTTCTTTTTAAAGCATTCTTCTCCTCATTGGCATTTTGGACCTCTTTTGCCAATTGAGTTAGCCTATTTTTCAAGGTGCTATTTTCTTCAGCATTTTTTTGGATCTCCTTTAGCAAGCTGTTGATTCACTTTTCATGATTTTCTTGCATCGCTGTCATTTCTCTTCCCAATTTTTCCTCCACCTCTCTTACTTCATTCCCAAAATCCTTTTTGAGCTCTTCCATGGCCTGAGACCATTTCATATTTATTTTGGAGGCCTCTGATGGTATGCATTGTTCTTCCTCATCTGAAAGGATGGAAGAAAATACCTGTTTGCCAAGAAAGTAACCTCCTATAGTCTTATTTTTTTCCCCCTTTTTTGGGGAAAATTTTCCCAGCCAGTTACTTGACTTTTGAGTCCTTTGTTAAGAGGATGGTATATTCTGGGGATCTGTAAGTTCTCAGTTCTTCCAAGGTGGCACAGTCAAGGGAGAGGAGTTTACTCCTCTCTTGGTCTGCTCACTTGTCTGGCAGCAACCAAAAACATTTCTGCCCAGAATTTTCGAGTAGAATTCCCTCACCACAATGGCCTCCAGTTCCACCAGGGCCAGGCTCAGGGCTGAGATTCAGATCAGATGCTTAATTTCCCCAGGGGCAGCTGGCAGTCCAGATCAACCTCCCCTCTCCTGGGTGAAGGAGCCCTCCCACTGACCTTTGAAGCTATCTGTGGCATTTGTGGATTGAGCAACCTGGGAACTGCTGCTGGTGGCTCCCCGAAGCCTGTTCCAAGTCCTGTCCCTGCAGCACCGTGTGGTCCATGCTAGACTGTTTTCCCCTCCGTGCCCAGTGTGATAGACCCCTCCTGTCGGCCTTCCAGGCTGTTCTGGGCTGGAAATCTCTCTCACTTTGTCGTTTTGTGGCTTCTGCTGCTCTAAAATTTGTCCAGAGTCATTTTTTCCAAGTATTTTATGGGCTATGTGGGGGAGCTTCTACAGGTCTGTCTTTCTACTCCACCATCTTGGCTTCCCCCCCTCCCCCCTTCCTCCTTTTCCTCAAGAAGCTACATCAACGGAGGTGTAGCAACTTGAGCCTTAGCCCATTCAAGCCTTGGTACTTCCTGGTCAGTTTCAGTAAAACAAACACTAGCCTGATCAAATGGCACAGGAATGGTTAATGGTCCTGTCAAAAGTGGAAATCAAAATATTCCATCACTCAATCCTATGCCCTTTGGGACAAGCCTGCCCTGGGATCTTAGGTTTAGTTTGGAAGGTGTATAAACCCAGTGGAAGCAAGGACTTGTAGGTCCTCCCTGTGGACTTCATCTTGGGAATCCTGAGATGTGGACGTGTTAAGCCTGGAGAAGACTTTGGGGAAACATGATAGCTGGTCTCAGATATTCAAATGGCCAGTTTAACATGAAGGAGGAACAAAGAGGAAAAGTTGCTCAGAGCAGAATTTAGACTTGGTGTCAGGAATAATTTCCTTAAAATTAGAACTGTCCAAAGGTAAAATAAATGACTTGCCTTGAGAGGTAGTGAGTTCCTCTCCTTTGAAGTCTTCAAGAAAATGATGGATGGTCACCACTTGTTTGTGTCGGAGCAAGGATTCTTTTCATATATTGATTGGGCTGGAAGGCTGCTAACATCCCTTCCTCCTCCAGTTTCTTTCCTCCTCTTCCTAAATAGGAGCTGTTCCAGGGCTGTTGGCTAGCTGAATGACGTGGGGTGAGGGAGGGATGTGACAAAGCTAGAGAGGCCCATTGTTGCAGGTGGTAGTTGTTGCCATGGACTGGAGGAGGGTTGCACGGCTACCCTGGCTTCCTTCACATCCCAAGTAAAATCTCATTTTCGACAGGAAGCCTTTCTCCACCCCTTGTAATTCTAGTGCCTTCCCTCCCTTATTTATGATTTATCCTTTAGATAATTTGTGCACATTTATTTTCTTGTTGTGTCTCCCATACTCAAGCTCCTTGTGGGCAGACTGTCTTTTGCTTCTTTTGTATCTTAAGCACTTAGCACAGTTCCTGGCACATGGTAGATATTTAATGTTTACTGACTGACTGACTTCAGGGACAATGAGGTGTTACATCTAAGGCTCTTTTAGGTGACCACTTCATCTTGTTTGGAGATGTTAGTGTTTATCAAGGACTGATTTTTCCAAAGAGACTTTGTACTTGGAAAGGAGATAGGAAAGGGCTGGCAGAAGAGATGAAGCAATGCCGGCTGGTGCTGGTATTTTCCTTGCAGCTCTGCTACTTGAGCAGACTCCTAGAGAGGTAATTCTAGGAGAAAATTTAGACTGTATGTACACATTGATGTCTTCATCCTGAATGTGACATTTCTGCCAGGAGAGAGCATATTTATAGAATCCAAAAAATTCTGCAGCTTCATACACATAGATTTAAAAATGTAAATCTTTTGGTGATGCATAATTTATTCAGATGCATCTTTTCCACTTGCCCCTCTCAATATGTACATGCATTCTAAATCTCTTATGAGAGGGTTATTTTTTAGGAGGGAGGGGGAAGGGGTGGGTGCATAACAGCCTTTTAAAAAACCTCAGATAACAAGGCAGGAAATAATTAAGTGTACTTAAATTGCCTTTCTAACCACAGAGTTGACTGGATTCTCAAAGGTTATGCCAATTAAATAACAGCTCCGGAGTATCCAAGCTGGAATGGCTTCAGGCCTGGGCCAGCTATGGACTAAAGCATGTGTCTGTCATCTGAGGATCAGCCCCAGCTCAGCTTGGACTGGCCGTTCTCAGAAACCAGATGATTTTTTTGTAAAATGTGATGGTAGGAAAAAAGAGAAAGTATATGAAGTGTGCTAACCATACAGTTTGTATCAACAGAGGGGGTTGCTCAGGGATGAAATCATAATTTTTTCTAGAGGGGGTGGGGAGAGCAGGGGCAGGAATAGGAAACCCCCAGTGAGGAAACACTGTCTACCAATCTTAGAGAGGCAGAGTCTTAGAGAGTCACCCAAGGGGACTGAGAAGGTAAGTGATAAGAGTTAATGTGTATATACAGCACTTCAAAGTTTACAGAATGCTTTGCATACATTATTTGACCCTCAAGGAGAGACTAGTTTCTTGTTAGTGTAGGTGGTTCCCCATTGGAATGAAATGAGATACTTATAGGTATTAGCAAAAGCAGGTTTCCTTAGCTTTAGTATAGAAGGAACATTCAAAACAATCCTGTGGTGGTAGGTGCTATTATTATCCCCATTTTACAGATGAGGAAACTGAAGCTGAGAAAGGTAAAGTGACCTGCCCAAATGCATCGAGGTAGTCAGGATCACAGGCAAGGTTCCCACTTTGGTGTTGTTGACTCTACTGGGCCTCTCAGCTGCCTACAGATGAAGTGTGGGTCATGTGGCCAGTATGTGTCAGTGGTGGGATTTGGATCTGGTCCTTTCTCATTCCAAGGCCATCTTTCTATCCGCTAATCCACACTATCTCTAGACATCACAGGTCTTTTACTGTAAGAAAGAGGCACTTTAAATACTTCCCTCAGTTTGGTATGATGTTCAGTTCAATTCAGTAAGCATTTATTATATAATGCCTACTATGTGCCAGGCACCGTGCTAAGCCCTGGGGACACACGAAGAGGCAAAAGGCAATCCCTGCCCCGAAGGAGCTCACAATCTGATGAGGGAAACCTCCGCTGCCCTGGAAGAGTAACCTTGTTACAGAGCAAACAAGTCCCTCAAGGCTTGGTGGAGGCTGAATTGACTATATGAGGGGCCTCTCCACTCCAGTGTGGCTCAGCTCATTGCTGGAGAAACCTAGGTCTCGGGAAACATAGAAAACTTTGCATTTAAGTTATTAGCTTCTAAAAAATGGGATTTAGTCTATGTAACGTGTTTTTCGGAGAGCGCATGGCATAAATATAAGTAGCTGGGTTCAGATCCTGCTTCTGAAAAATACTAGATCGGCCCTTGATCTCTCAGTACCCCAGGCAATACCGTGAAGACTAGATCGGCCCTTGATCTCTCAGTACCCCAGGCAATACCGTGAAGACTAGAAATTGGTGAGAAGGGGCTCGTCTGCCTTGGAAGAGGAAGTTCCTCACCCTTAGGACACTGGTGACATCATGGGTCCAGGCAAGAAAAAAAAGGCCCTCCACTCCCAGAAAAGCCCTCCCCTCCCTTTTTTATACTGTCAAAGCATAGATCAAGTTTCCACAGTGTTTGTAACTGGTCTTTCTGTAGAGACTTGGAGGGAAGAGAGGTAGGTGGGAACAGACTTTTCCTGGAGAGGTGAAGTACCTGCTTTTTCCAAATATGAAATGCACCGACTGAACAGCGGCATTTTCTCTCAGCACAACTCTTCATCCTTTGCTTTTCCTGATCTCTTTAGGACACTTGAAGGATCCTGGTTTCCTTATCTTTATTCTAATCAATCCTCATTTCTGATAAGAGGCATAGAGAAGATAAAGCTGGGAATGGGATTATTTGTCTTTTGGTTTCTCTTTCTCCTAACCTTAAGCCCCTTTCCCGTTGTGGAAGGGGATTTCTTTAGCCGGCGGACTCTGACCAGAGTGGGCTCTGACCGGGGTGGACTCTGGCCAGGGTGAACTCTGGCCAGGGTGGACTCTATCCAGGACTGCATTTCTGCTGCAAAGGAAGCTTTCTACTTGGCTTCTCCCTGCGGTTGCTGAGTTGCAGCATTGAAAGAAGGATTTCCTCATCTGGGATTGTTGCAGTCATTCACTCATAAAACTAGCTGTTGTCTCTCCTGAAACAGATCTCTGAAGTCTGGAGATTTTATAGGGGCTCCTAGTTGTGGACAGACCAATTGAATTCCAAGCCGCCAGGTCCCGCCCTCCCCAGTACTGCTGGTATTGCTTTAAAAGCAGCAGAACCTAAAAAATCCAGTGTCATCTGGCCAGAAGCTGGAGACGCCCCTTGTCAGCCTACAGGGCTGAGCTGGCCTGGGTGCTGTTAGGATAATGCAGCAATGTGCTGGACAGGGCTCTGATAGACTGGTTGTTCTGGGAAATTGAGATTCCTAGAGTTTCAGCTTCTGGGTTGAGTGCAGGAAAAAAAATCTAAAATCTAATTGTGAAAGGAAAACTGAGGAGAATTCTGCCAGATACAACCGTTGTCTAGACTGTCTTTCAGGGTAAATATTGGAGATTACATCCTCAGTCCTTCCCCTAAACCAGGGTGGGGAACCTATGACCTTGAGTCTGCATGTGACCTTCTAGGGCCTTGGGGTCCAAGTTTTACGGAACACATCCTTTTATTAATGGGATTTATGAAGTTTGGATTCAGTCAAAGGGCTGCACTTGAGGACCTAGAGGGACATGTAATAACATCCCTTAATGAGCATCCCTTAATGCTCTGATAATGACTTTTAAAAATGAAGAACATGAACATTTTGTTCAATAAGTATTTAAAAATCTCATTAGGAAAAATCTAGTATTAAAAATGATTTCTCCTTGTTTCTCCTGATCACCATCTATAATCCTAGGTTCCCTCTCTCTGTTCTTGGGAACAGGAAAATGCCCAACTCAAAGCACTAGACATGAGATACTGAAGGAGATGGGATGGGATGTTCTACTTGAGTTCTTATTAGTCTGTATATCACTTTATAATCTGCATAATATTCTCCAAATATTAAATAGCCCAATGAAAATTATCTTGCTTGTTCACAGGATGCTAGACTGATAGCTAGAAGAAATCTTCGAGGCCATCTGGTCCAACACTACCCTCATTTTATAAATGAGGAAACAGACCCAGTGTCTTGCCCAAGAACTTCACAGGTAGTGAGTGGCATGGCCTAGATTCAAATCCAGATCCTCTGACCCTGAAGCCAGGACCTTTTCATTTGTTAATGAAATCATGCATTTTAGAAGTTCTGGGAAAAGTTAGGAGGAGGGATCCAGCCTTGGATCAATGACTGTAATCTTGGAGATTTTTCTCTGACCCTTCTGTTGTATTTTTTTTCTCTCCCTAAAAAAAAGTTTTGATGCATTTTTAAATTTTGGTCATTTGCATATATACCCATTCTTCCTTCTCTAACAGAAGAAAAGTTAAGGAAAATCAACTCATATGTGGCATTGGAAGCAACATTCCATACCCATGCTCCCCTACCCTCCAATTCTGCTGTTTTGCTAGACTTGTACAGAAGCTAGGGAATTTCAGGGCTATGGGGCCTATCTTCTGTTGTTGCTAAATGTCTCAGTTGATCTCCTGCCCAACATAGATCTGGCATGGTGTATTGTGTTGATTAAATGAGATCATACACAAGAGAAAGGAATTTTGGAAAATGGGTTATTCCATCTTACCCTTGGCATAGTTCTCCTTCCTTTTCCCATCCCCCATGAAATTCTAAGTGCCAGTCTCATGAGTTAGTTCTGTGTTCTGGAGGCAAGATGATTTCAGGGAACCCAAGGACAAGAAGCTTTTTAGAATTCCATTCCTGGATGTTTCCAGGTCCTTTGGGATGCTCTGTTGAGCCTGTACAATTAGGCTTATGGCACTCTTTCAAACCACATTCTACAGCCAGAAACTGGAACTCAGCAAGCTTGGAGGGCTTCCTGCTTAGGACCCATGAAAGGAAAGCTCTCTGAAATAGCTGCACAACCCTGCCTAAAGACAGGGAGAGATTAGATGGCAGAATCGGAATTCAGAAGAGTCAGATTCCCTCCTTGGAAAGATGAGGAGGAAAGCAAGGCCCAAGGTCTCATCTAACTAGCACCAGAACTCTGATGGTCAGTCTAGGGGTCTTCCCACGCCTGGTTCCTCTAATTTAAGGCTCTTACATTATCATGGAGCTCTGTGGAGTAGTGGAAATGCACATTTTCATTAAGAAGCTTTGAGTTTGAGTCTGCAGCTCCTGGAATGTGGAGCAGTCAAGTGGATTAACCTTTGAGTTGGCATTTTTCTTATCTGTAAAATGGGAGTAGTAATACTTGTGCCATGGACTTTCCAGAAAGGTGGAACAAAGTACTTTGTCAACCTTCTAGCATATAAATAGGAGTAAAGATTGTTGTAGTACCACTGTTGTTAATACATTTAGGCTCAGGCACCTATGGGTTGAATGTTTATTTCTGTATAGGCTGCTCCAGAGTATACACAAGGGACTTTGGTATCCCCTTGACTTTGCTTCTTGCAGGGATTCAAACAGAGTATGATTAACTATCATGGTCCTTGGGAGTAAAAATGAGTTACAGTGTTTCCAGAAGGGAGAGTAAGTAGTAATATAGGCCAGGATTCTGATGGAATTTCAAGTAAGAGGATGCTGGTTCAAGTAATTTTACTTTTCAAGGCCTCAGTTTCCTTAAAGGGCATTCAGAACAGATGTCCTCCAAGTTCCCTTTGATGCTGTGATTCTTACCTTTGTGTAAAAGTTTGATATATGGGAGGAGGGACTTAACTTAGGGTAGACTGGTGGGACAGGGGAAAAGGGGAAGAAAGGAATAGTTTCTTGGAGGATTAGACTATGTTTTTGGAGAAGATTAGCAGGATTTAATATGGTATGATGGAAGATGCATTGGATTTGGAGCTAGGATTCAAGTCCATATCCTCTTACTTGACCATTTTCTTTTTGTGCAATCCTGGTTAACATCTCCTGGCCTCAGTTTCCTCATCTGTAAAATGAAGAGTTTGGACTAAACGATTCATAAGGTCCTCTCTGACTCTTAAATCTGTGATTTATTATTGAAAAAAGAACACCCTTCCCCCCTTTTTAGGACAGCTGTTGGGGGCAGGGTGTGGGGGGGAAGAGGAAGGAAAAAAACCTAACAAGGAAGGTCCATATGGAAATAGATAACATTTTAGCTTAATGTGGTTTTAATTTAAAAATAAAACAAAGCAATCTAAGTGCTGCTCTGTTATAGTAGACAGGATTTGAAGTTCTAACACCTGGTATTTAATTTCTGCTTCTGTTTACTCCCTGTGACCTGGGGCAAATATTTAACTTCTCTGGATCTATTTTTTTAATCTGCAAAATAATAGTTAAATTCACATATATACATGTATGTATATACATATATGTGTATGCATGTATCTGTATCATTTGATCCTCACAACCCTGTTAAGTTCTATTATTATTATTGAGGAAACAGAAGCTCAGAGGTTAAGTGATTTGACCAGGGACATACTTAGCTAACAAGTATCTGAGGCAGGATTGGAGCCTGCATTTTCCATATTCTAAGACCAGCATTATATTCATGAGTCCTTTTTATCCCTTAATGCTCTGATAATGACTTTTAAAAATGAAGAACATGAACATTTTGTTCAATAAGTATTTAAAAATCTCATTAGGAAAAATCTAGTATTAAAAATGATTTCTCCTTGTTTCTCCTGATCACCATCTATAATCCTAGGTTCCCTCTCTCTGTTTTTGGGAACAGGAAAATGCCCAACTCAAAGCACTAGACATGAGATACTGAAGGAGATGGGATGGGATGTTCTACTTGAGTTCTTATTAGTCTGTATATCACTTTATAATCTGCATAATGCCTTCCAGTATTCATTTTCTTCTCACAACATCCCTGGGAAGTAGGTATTAGTCTACTCAGTTTGCAAAAGAGAAAACTGAAGGTGAGAGTGAAGTAACTTGCCTAGATTACCTATCCGAAGCCTGACTCCAGGTCCAGCACTCTATCTATTGTTGCCACCAAGCTGTAAGACCTTAAGCAATTTAGAATATTTTTCTGGGTCAGCTTCCTCATCTGTCAAACGAACTGTCTGGATTATAAGATTTCTTAAGGTCTTGTCCATGTCCAAAAAAATGCTCCACTACCAAATATTTGGTGAAAGAATGAGGCAATAAGCTAAGAGTTAGCTTAAACGCCTGAAACTTGTACCGGGATAGGGCATTTCCCTTTGAGTCTGGTAATCTTATGAACTCTAAATCTTCTGGGCAGGAGATAGGTGAGGAAGGAGAATTTAAACCAGGCCTGCACAACCTGTGGCCTGAGGGTCATAGTTTATGGCATGCCAAAGCATTTCGGGCAGGCATTGAAAAATGTAGAGGAGCAGCTGGAGCTACTGGTTGCACCGGCCAGTTTTAAACATTTTGTTTACATTACAAAAGGCCAGGATTCCTACAAGGGGTGTGCTGGGCCTCCTAAATCTGGCTTTCAAAGTCCCCTATAACCTGTCTGAACCCACTTCTTTACTCTCCCCCCATTCCCCAATTCTCCAAGTTTCCCTCACCTCACACTGGCATACCTGCGTCCTTCCATCTTCTCAAAGCTGTTATCCTTCCATATATCTCACAGATCCACGTTTTAGGCTGTTCCTCTGGGACTAGCCTGGATAAAATTAAGGTGTCTCAAACATCTCCTTCCTCTTTTTCCAGGATCGTGTCATTAACTTAGTTGTTGGCAGCTTGACATTCCTGCTGCTTCTGGTAAGTGTGGGTTTTTTTGTTTTTTAAATTAAGATGTAGACCCGAGTGTCCCACTCATAGTTCTGGACTCGCCAGAATGCTGAATGAATCAACTTCCTCCTTACAGACATTGCTACTGGGATCTAGACCACAGTTAGCTGAGCTAATCCTTTTTATCCAGCCTCTTCTTAATTTATCTGATAGTAGCTAAGCTGGGGTACTCTTGATTTCCATTTCCTTTTCCTGGAGACCACAAATGGAAAGTGAAATAGCCCAAAGGAGGAGCCAAGGACTTGAGGCATCCCACAAAAGGAATCATTTGTCCTTGGACAGTGAGGGGTAGGGTTGTGAGGAAAGGGTCTGCTTTCCATGTTCCTCTAGTTAATTTACAAAAGGAATATTTTCCTTCTTTTCTCTGTATCCCAGGTTATACAACTTTTGAAGGTGTCTTTATATTAGCAAACATGTAGATCAGAGGTTCCCATATCTGGCATTATTGCCCCCTTTTCAAAAAAGAAAAATTACTTAGCGCCTCCCTAGAAATCTGCTTCCTTTAACCCTTTAATTTTTTGGGGGGAAAATTTGCATCATTTAAAAAGTATATGCATTTTTAAAAAATGACGCATCTTAAATTTAATAATTTATTGTAAATTTGTGGGTTTTTTCCAGCACTGAAATTTTGATTACACAATATTACTTCATGTAACCATAGTATTGTATTGTAAACAAGTCATTACATGCACATATTCCTGCATGCTGGACTTCCTGACAATGTGCAACATGCTCACCTGCCAACACCTGTATGTTAAGACCTGTCAGATGACTTGACCACTGATTGGTTATAACTTGCATTTTGTGTTTATTTGGAAAATAATGTAATCACTATGACTTTTAACTGTTACACAACAGATGAAACATGTACAAATTATTTTTCAAAATTTATTTTCTTTTCCATATGCTTCTGCTGCCCCCTTATTTTTATTCACTGCCCCACAATTGCACCCAAGGCTACTACCCCTCTGGATCAGTCCGGCACCCCCCAGGGGGCGGTATCACCCACTTTGGGAACCTCTGATTGCACACTGTGTCAGGGAGGGTGGGCTAGGATAGGACATACCCTTTATAAACATATGGTCTCTTAAAACCATAAAAGGGAAAAAGGTTACCCCATGTTCTAGAGCCAAAGGAAGCACCACTTGAGCCTAGCCAAAGGAAATTAAAAGCTGTGGTTGACCCCAGTCCTTAGCTTTAGGCCCTTTCAGCCTTATTTATTGGGATGATCTCTGGTCAGTTTATGCCTGACTTTCCTATTGAGTGTGGTATGGCAAGGGGTCATCACCTTCATTTGGCACATGGGCTCTTTGTTCTTCCTACAAAGGCAAAGTTGAATCAAAATAGGTGTTAATGATGAAATCAAAATGAATTCAGCTTTTTTCTGTCACTTGGCTTTTTTGAGGGTGAGGGTGGAGCTGGAAAGGGGATTTAAGTATAGAAGATTCATTATACTAGGATTGTGGGCTGATTCTTTTTCAGGATGTTCCAGAAGTGTTTAGCAAATATATATAAAAGTGACTTATAGAAAACCCTTGTCTCTGTTTATTTTCCTTGATAGAAGCATTCAGAATAAATAGAATTTCAAGTTTCTTTGAATCCAATGCCACTAAGACAAAGGAAGGGGAGAGGATATATGTGGATTTCTTTCTTTTTTTTTTTTTTTCCAAAACTGCTATAAGCCCTTAACACTTAGTTCCCAATCTCTGTTGGTTAAAGATACTAAGGATTGGAATGGTTATGGCTTCCATTTTTATTTCCTGAATTCTAATGTAACCATATCTTTGAGTTATTTTTCAAAGTATTATTCATTTTTTTCATATAGGTAACTCTGATCAGTGCTTTTGTGTTCCCTCAACTACCTCCAAAACCACTGAATATATTTTTTGCTGTTTGCATCTCCTTGACTTGCATTACTGCCTGCATACTTGTAAGTATGATTTGAAATTTTAAACAAAGCTTCTTTGACAAGTCCTGTTCAGTTTTAGTGTTTTGGGTGCTGTAAAGACACAGGGCAGTGGTTTCCTGATTCTGGTTTGGTAACTGGAGAATAATACATCATGTAGTTCCATTAGTATTCCATTTCCATAAACAATATGTCACAATTCACAAAATAAATGTTAGTTTAAAAAAAAAAAATCTACCTTTCCAGGGGCAAAGGAGGAGCTCGCACAGTATCTGAATTGAATCATTGCTTTAGTGCTATAGTATTACTGCCTAGGAGTTTAAGGCAGTAACATCCCAAGTGGATCCCCGTGTACAGGGTTGATTATCTAGCCAGTAAATTAGAACATAATCCCCTTTACCATGCCTGTATTCTGAATTGAGTGAAATCCAAATGAATGGGTTGTAATGCCCTTTTAAGGAAGGATGATGCATTATGGGTAGTATGAGCTTTATCTTTGTTTTAAAGGGCTTTTTGCCTTTCTTCTTCCCAGTCTGACATTTCAAACACCATTGTTTTTTACAAGAGCAGTGAACAAATAGATCTTCCAAAAAGGCACTGCTAATGTTTAATATTTCCGGCCAGTTTTACCTGCCAACGGTACCCTTATTGGCAGATTTAACAATAAAAACTTTTCCCAATAAGACACATACATACCTCCTGGTGGTAAATATTCCTTCAAGAAAGGTAATATCAAATGATTCTATTACTTGCCACTTATGCTGCTTACATAGAGTTAAAAACATTGAGATATAAAGATCATCATTTGGATAAAAAAAAAACTAGGTGTCATCTACTCAAGCAGTCATCACACGGCTTCTAGAACTTGGGATAAATAAGGCATAGTTTTTGGGAAGACATTATGCCTTATCCTTGCCCTCTCCAACTTTAAAAACCTCTGGAATGTGACACATAGCTGGGAAAAAATGGAGTCATTAGTAATAAAGTAAGATAGTGTAAATGTATGCCCAGTGGACACTTTTTTTTTTGTTGTGGCTTAGTATCCCAGACTAATCAAATGATTTTAAAAATGGGGCCCATTTTCTGAGACTTGATTTTTGCTTTCACCCAGGGTCTCCCAAAGTGGAACGGTGCTTTAGCCTAATATTTTGAATGATTCTAGGAAATATGAATTGTTATTTTTTAGAATACTCCCTTAGTGAGCTCTGAGAAATAATATTCTTTGTTTCAGCTTTAAACTCTGGAAAATAAGTGTAGATGTAAGTAGGTGCAAGCATTATCTTGAAAGCATGTGAATTAAGCCTTCATACTTATATGTATACAAAAATATACAAATATATTTGAGTTGAGAAGGACATTGGCTATAGAACCACAAGGTTAAAACACTTTTGTGACCGTAAGGTAGAGAGAATAAGATAGTAGAGTCAAAAATCCTATGCTGTTAGCTCAGAACAAAACAAGATACTTTTCCTTACCCCTGTGGGTCAAAGTGGGGAAGAAGAATTAATTGCATTATGAATTGCAGTACTAAAAATATTTAAATGCTGGTTCTTTACCTAATTTAATTTCTTCCCATTCCCTTTTCTTTAGATCTATTGGTATCGACAAGGAGATTTGGAACCGAAATTTAGAAATCTAATTTACTATATCTTGTTTTCTATCATTATGTTATGTATATGTGCCAACCTGTACTTTCACGATGTGGGAAAGTGATGCTGCCAATGAATAAAATTAAGACTGTTCTCAGCTACAAATTAGGACTCTGAACAGAAATTCTGGGTAAAATGAACTGAAGATGAAGCAAGATTGTGCAGGAATTCAATACATGATTTTCATGTTAACTGCAAATCTAAATTCCCTCTTGTTTGGGAGCTAAGACTGACATTGTGTTTTCCTTTTTAAAGAGCTGATGTTGCACTTATGAACATTCCACACATATGGATTCAGAATGGCACAAGTTATTTTCACTTTTGAAATCTTACTTTTTTTTTTTTTTTTACAATCTACTATAGCACTGGGAGGGGGTTATATAACAAACATCTTAGAGCTCTAAGACAAATACTCTTTTATTTCTGTTAAACTGAATATACAATTATTTTGTTCCCTATGCAACCAACCATTGCTTGTAACTACAATTTAATTTCACATTAACAAAAAAAAAAGCACATTAGATGGTAAAAAGACAAAACTCTGATTGTGAAAATCTAATTACAATAATAAATAAAATAATTTATACAAGGGTTTTTTTTTTGACTCTTCTATAGGGATCATATTCATCAAAGCCTTATCAGTCAGTCATGTCTTGGCTAAAATGCTTCTAAAGTAGGAATGACTTCTTGATTTGTTTCCTTCTTCCATTCCACAAGCTAATTTAAAAACAAACCCCTGAGCATGAGTATAGTGTAGACCTCCATTTGACCACCTGTCTCCCATATACCAGCAGTGGTTCCATGTTGCCTTTAGTGTAACAAATCAGCCTGGGAAGGCAACATAGTTACCCCTTCTGAGAGGTTGAAGAGGCCACTTTAATTTAGTCACGGCAGTGGCTTCTGAATGGTTGGAGTGTGAAAAACTAGTCTCATCCGTGTTTTTTTTTTCCCTTTTAAAAAACAAGTGTACTGGAGATGAGTTTTCTTGAGTATCTATTAATGCTTTTATGACCAAACCCAGCTCTCATCACTAGTAGGGGGCCACTAGAAGCAGCCTTCATGAGAGGATGCAATCAGCTTGTTTTAAATTTTTTATACAAGAGATGTCCCAACTAGGTGTAAAACACTAGTACAATACGTAGAATTAATTAATGCTTCTGTATGAGGCCATTAGTACCCTTTAAACCACACAAGTAAGCAAACTTTTCTCTGAAACTTAACCAGATACAAACTTGGAAGGTGGAAAGTCGGCCTCCTCTGACGGGTCTCATAGTTAAGCACCTTTGCTCACTTAAAGCAGAACGGTTAGGTTTTGGTGGTTCTAATTCCTTTCTTAGGACCTGAAGTGAGCAAAACCCCTTGCTGGTGGCTTTACTGGCAACACTAAATGTAATGGATCTCCACAACCAAGAACCCCCACACTGTATGTTAAAGTGGGCCTCAGGCAATTGTGTACTCATAAATGAGGTAAAGTCTCAACAGCAACAACAGCGTGCATAGCCTAAGCACTGTAGCTATTTTAAAACTAGAAGAATGTTCCATTATGCCTGGATATGTAAGGTTCTCTTTTCTCTGGAAGTAGTACCAGCAGAGGGGTCTGAGAGCAGCTTCCTTGTTTAAACTGCTGCGTGTACTTAATGGCAGCTGACCAAGTCTTCAACATCCTTAGAGTCTTCTGAAATAGGACTATCCAAAGATGATCCAATAATATGTGATTCTTCTTGGTGATGATGCAGTATGGGATCTGTAATGAACTATATGTTAAGAGTCTACAAAAGGACACCTGTGCTGTCTACAAATCCTGAACCTATTCAATGGTCATTAAAGCCTCGAGGAAAAAGCACATTTTTTCTACCAAAATGTTGGTAACTGTCTTTGAATCATCATGAATTAAAAATGTATTCCTGCCATAGCCCACTTATTAATATTTATAGTTTTGGAAGGTTTAAAAAAAATTAATCATAAACTAGGAAAGCATATACATAATGAGAACTCTAGATGCTGTGTTAAACAGTCTGGGGAAGAAAATGCCCACAAGCCCAATATCTCTTAAAGAGATAAGGAGACTGCAGGCTTTTGGTATTAGTAAGTTACTGAGGCCTGACTCGTTAAACGTTAATCATATAAAGGGGTCATGCCATGTTACCTGTTAGTGTTGTCAGAGGCAAGACAGATTCACTATCTATATCATCTGATGTCTGGATAAAGCCACGTGGTGAAGGGACGATAAGTATTGTTTCATCATCAATTGTGGACTGATCCACTTGTTCCTCTATGGTAGGAGATTCCAGGTCCTATACAATTTAAATGACAAGACAAAAAGTGACCACAAGAATTGGCTTCCAACTACTTAGAGCATCACTTCTTTCCTACCACCTTACCCCCCCCTCAAATTGAGTTTTAGGCAACTATTTCTAGCCTCAGTTCAATTTTTTTAGCTCCCAGCTACTATATTTCTATTCTCACTTATTCCTCTAAAGACTGTCTCTACTTGTGTTTTATTGGATTCATATTTTTTTATAGAAATGATAATTAAGCTCAACAAGTTCTTTTAATTAAACTGAATAAAGAGCTAATTTCATGTGTTTGATTGTAAGAACAGTATATTTCTAAAGAATCTTGTTAATGATTAACTGCAATGGAACACAGAATTGGAACTATCTTAGATGAAATATTAAATATGATGGCCTTTTTTGAGTAGATATTGGATAAAATTTATATTTTAAAGCTTAAAAACAACCTGGTAAATTAGTGGCTTTAGTGACACAAAACAACATTTTGTGGGGAAAAGATGGTGTTTTAATAACTTAGCATTAATGTGATCCCTGGAGGAACTACTTGACTAAATAAAGAATTCATGAATGTAAATTAAATCTTGATAACACATTGAAATAAATACTATCAGCACTTTGCAACCCACTAAATTTAATTTAAAGTGGGGGAACTATCTCCCATGTGAATGAATTAAAGGTGGTTCTCAACTTTAAAAATGTTGTATTTTCAGTTATAGAAGTATGTAGTTTTAACCTTGTAAGATACTCTTCCATAGAAACAAGTTATACCCCCAAAGTCTATTTAACCCAATAACCAATAACTACCATGGAATCTAATCTAGTCACCTTGTATTGTAAACATTTTTTTTTTGAGGGAAATGTATTCTGAGTTTCCACCTGGGATATGCCTCCACCAAGCTGGGTGGAGTGGGTGAACAAAGCAGTCACTATTTTATCTGTATCTCCAGTTCCTCCCCAAAAATCTGATACCAGAGTACTCTGATGTCTCATATGGAGATTATGCTAGTGGGGCACAAGTGGTGGAAGGCTCTAGGAGGCTAAAGGCTTTGAGTACAGGTCTGGTGCAGTTAGAGGAATACCATGGCCAATTCAAAGATGAGCATAATTAATAGGCTGACCAGCTGGTCAATAATTCCTTGGCCATGGCAAATCGTAAAACAAAAATACAAAGTAGCCCTCGGTTCTCCGTGTATCCCTGCTAGCTTTGGCACTGAAGTTGCAGAGTGATGGAAAAGTAGACAAAAGATGCTAAAAATAAGTTGACACCTTTTATGAAGATTAGCTACTCTAAAATCTATATTAACAATCAACAAGCTGACCACTGCTGAAGAAAGTGAACCATGGTAATGCTGACCTCCTTGCTATAAATAGATCAGAATACAGTTGTGGGCAAATGGAAGGGTGGTGCATGATTTCTCCTTGGAAAGACAAAGGAATTGACAGAGCGGCTTTCAATCGCATACCCAAATGGAACAGCAAACATCATTTCACAGGACATTCTGGTCATCCTATTCTGTAGGGCTCATTACTGGCTTAAGAATAAAAAGTGCCACTTTAAGGTTACCTGGTTTATGCACTAACTTAGGTTTGTGCAAACTATCAATATTTAATCAGGGGCTAGATCCTTTGGGAAGCATTTCTGAGAAGGTAGCAATGAGGACTGCACAGGATGAAAAGACAAGAATGGGTTTCTGATCTGCATGGCCAGAGGGATCCCAGCTCCCATCAAGGATGTAAGTGCAAGGTACTTGATAAATGTTGAATCCAAAGAACAGGATTCAAACTACAGGGGTGGGAGGAGGAAGGTCTGGGTAAATGAAGAGAGCAAAGGGAATCATGAGGACTAAAATGGCCACAAGATCAAATTTATCTTCCTCTTCTCTCTCATTCTGCTAGTAAGACCAACAATGGTGTTAATTCAAGAAACTGCACTTAGAGTAGTCAAAAAGATGGAGATAAATCATGTCAACAAGGGAGGGTGAAAGAGGCTCTTCCTTACCTTCTTGCCCCTCTGTGACTAGCACTGGAGGACTGCCTCTTGTGTGAGACGGGGCTGAGGACATGAGGTGTTGGCAACAGCTTAAGTGGAGTGTGGATGCCCGTACTCCCAGAAACGAGCCATCATAAGAAAATAAAGCTCCATTCATTTACCTATTCAGTAAAACTTTCATTGACTAAACATTCAGTCAAGTGTACAATTAAGGAATTCTGAAGAATCATGAGCAACAGCCTGCTAATTTTATTTTCATATGACAGTAGGTAGTACTTATGTAGCATCTACTGTATACCAAGCACTTAGAAATATTAGCAGTTGCTCCATTTTGCAGTTGAGAAAACTGAGGCAAAAAGAGGCTAAGTGATTTGCTCAGGATCACACTGTTAAGTTAATGTCTGAGATTGGACTGAACTTGGGTCTTCCTTATTCTAGGCTCAGCCTAGCTACTGTGCCACCAGCTGCCTAGGGACAAGGGCTTATACAACCCCAGCCCTTTCCTGCCAACACACAGAGCCAGAACTGAATTATAGTAATGCTAAACAGATACAGAACACCTCTACTTAGCCTAAAGATAACCAACTAAAATAGTTTGTGAAATGGTTATTGGGAGAGGTTGAGCTTGTGATGGCTGTTATCCAACAATGTTCAAGCTATAAGGAAAAAAGGCAGCCCAGGACATGCTTTCCCATCCCTGTAAAAAGGAAGAGATGCCATTTTATGGTGCCTATGTCCATTCAATCTGGTTTCTGGCAGCCCAGACATAAATTCACCTCAAGGTTTTCCTTACAGAATTAAGAGTTTGCAAGTTAGATCACTGTGTACCCCACTAAGCCATGACTTCTAAAAGCTGGAAGGCTCCAGGGTTATTTCAGAAGAGAAGGAAAGACATCTTTTAAAAAGCAAGGTGCTACTGTTTAATAAGACAGCTGACTTTTTAAATGCCCCCTGTTTAATAGTTTCATATGAGAGCAGATTTTTTTCTTTTTAGCAAATATAAGAAACAAAGGCTTGCTTTCAAGCCATTCAGACTAAATCCTACTCTCCTAAGGTTATTTATGTCACATTACCACCAGCTGAAGAAAACCTGTAGTAGCTGTAACATCTGTGTGCTCATCCTTTGTTGCCGAAGAAGACCATGCCATGAGAGAAATAATGACATGACTTGCACTTGTTTTTGTTTTGAGTGAGGGAGGGCTGTGCAGGTCACCAGCCTCACTTCCCCTCCAGAACCATCTGAATCCAGTGACCAGATATTCATCAGGATGACTGGAGATGACCCAGGATGAGGCAATTGGAGTTAAGTGACTTGTCCAAGGTCACACAGCTAGTGAGTGTCAAGTGTCTGAGGTGACATTTGAACTCAGGTCCTCCTGACTCCTGCACTGGTGCTCTATCCACTGCACCAACCTGGCTGCCCCTTAGGGGCAGCTATAACATATAACAGAAACACAACTACCTTAAAGACCTATGATAGTCTCATGCTTAGGTAACCAGATGGTGAAGTGGATATAGTGCTGGGACGGGAGTCAGAAAGACCTGAGTTCAAATCCAGCCATAGACACTAGCTGTATGACCTTGGGAAAGTTGCTTAACCTGTTTGCCTCAGTTTCTTCATCTCTAAAATGAGGATCACAATAGCATCTACCCCAGGGTTGTTGTAAGGATCAAGTGGAGTAATATCTGTAAAGTGCTTAGCACAATGCCTGGCACACAGAAGGCATTATATAAATACCAGCTATTGTTATCAGCAATTTAGGGAGAAAAGGTTCAAATCATATTCTACTTGTCACTAATCTGAAACTAGAAAGGATTAGGATAGACACATAGGGTTAAGAAAATAATAGTTTAAAAATAAAACATACCAGCAATATCCTAGGTTGGGAAATTTTAATATTGTGATGAAGAAAGTGATTTAACAAATGCTTTTAGGGTAGCAATTCCTTCTATTTGTCTCTACCCAAGAGCATGCCACTCTGCGGTATCAAACAAGGACTGACTGTAAGTACTTTTACTCATAAGAGCTTTCTCACCTCAGTAACATAAGGACTGGCTAAAACAGATGGAGAATCCTCTTCTTGCTTGAGGTCTGTGACAGAGATTTCTTCTTCTGTTCTGACCATCATACTATGGATTAGTTCGGCGCTATTCTGGTCACTAAACTTGGAGTCACAAGCGTCACTGAATGATGAGCTTTCGTTGGTCAGTTTAGGCTGATGGATTTCATCTGAAAAAGTATCTGCTGCTAGGGTATCTGGAGGGCCAGTCAAATCAGCTGACTGAATGTCAGTATCTACTGTTAGTTCTGCCTCGGATATAGAAGAAGTGATGTCCTCAGTGGCAACAGTCCGGATGATGACACTTGGTGTGTGGCACTGTACAGTGACATTGTCATTTGTGTTCAGCAAATGTTCTGGCTTTAAAAAAAAGCAAAAAAAAATGTCAGGAACAAAATGTGAATAATCACTAAACTCTATGCTAAAGTTAACTAACATCATTTATAGGTAGTCCTTTACTTAAATGAATGCTTGATATTATCAATGATCCCTACCTGATGCACCACAGATACTTGGGCCCTCTGGTCTTCTTCCCTCGGCCATCCCCAACACCATCCCTCCACCCCCTACCCCAGTCTGAGTCCTAATCATTAATGTGGGGCTCCTAAGTGCCCAATGAAGGGAGGTACTTCTCATTAAATGACTATGGGATGTGTTCCCAGTGCCTCTACCTGCTCTTCTCATACCCTTTCTCCAGCTCTCATATATTCTTAGAGATTCAACTTGGACAAAGATGACTCTCAGATCTGTATGTAAATCCCTTATGTTCCTTAGGAGTACCAATACTATACATCCAACTAGTTGCTCACCATTTCCACCTGAAATATCCTACAACTAACTCAAACTCAAATGATCTAAAATTGAACTCATAATCTTCCCTCCAAAACTGGCTTCTCTCTTCTCTGTTTTGGCCAGTGGCACTACCAGTCTCCCAATGCCAAAACCTTGGAATCACCTTTTACTCTACCCCATCATCTCCAAATGGTCATCAGGTCCTATAGTTTCTTCCATCTCAGGCCTTTTCCCATGTTCCCTCCTCTTTTCTTCCCACAACCACAGTCCTGGCTCAAGCTTTTTCCACATCACACTATACTTTTTCCTGGCTTCAATTCTCTTCTTCCATTCTGCACACCAATACCCTATTAATCTTCCTAAAAAAATCATTTTATGTCTGAACAAAACAAAAAACAAACTAAAAACCCCTTTCAATGGCTCACATTTTAATAAATCCAAACTTTCTAGATCTGATTTTCAAGGTCTTTTACAATTTGATAATACCCCCACTTTAAAAAAAAATATTACTTTCCATTACTTGCTTAAAAGGACTCTCTGGTCCAGCCATATTTGATTTATTCACTGTTCAGAAATTTACTTTACACTGTTGTATATGAAACACTTCCTGTTCTTCACCCTTCCAAATACTATCCAAGCTTAAAGAGCTAACTCAAGTTCTTCTTCCATAAATCTGCCCAGATCACTAATACTCAGTAACTTCCTCCTCTGAATTCTAACAGTACTTAGTTTTGGAAAGCTATTTGGCAATTAAATGTGTAAAGTCTGATAATATATTATCTATTATTTAGATCCTTTATTGTTATTTCACTTTTCACAAGTTTAGCATTTAGCTGCCTTATACTTAGACATATGGGGTTTAATTTGTTGAAATGAATGCATTTGCCCACAAAATAATGTTATTAAAGGTGACTGTATAAAGAAGGCAGACTACCTAAGATGAGTATACACCACTCTAGCTGTAAAAGATGTCTAATCAAGGACAAGTATGTTTAGTGGAAGTAAGGTATAAGGTAACTCAAATGTGGTACTAATATAAAATATTCAAAGATTTAGGGCAAGGTCTTTAGGACACTGGGTAGATCTTGTATGGAGGATTTATATAAAGACATGGGCAAGAACTGTGTAGGATTTGATCTGCACCAGTGGTAAAAGTACTCATACTGTTACGTTCTGGAATTTATTAAAGTACGTTCTATAACAGAGGTGTCAAACTCAAGGCTTGTGGGCCACACGTGGCCCTCAATACCCCACAGTGTAGCAGAAACTAGACTAACTTATAATCAGGAAATATTTAATAAAATAAATAAAAATACAATAAAACACAGATAATGTTAATTTGTGGTTTTCTAAGTTAAATGTGGCCTGCAGGAATCCACTTCTATTTTGAGTTTGACATTACCCTGTTCTTTGGTACTATTAATATTTTAGTTGAACCCAATTATGGGTTAAATAGACTTTTGGTAATTTAGACACCATGAATAAGTATTTTTCAATAGGAAAATTGATCTTGAATTCCAAATACCTTATTTTGGAGCAAGATTTTGGAACACAACCTGTTTACAAGACGTAAACTACCTGTGCTGACCTCTCAGTGAGTTCCATTCTTTCTAAACAAATTTGAAAACTCAAGGTGTCTGCCTTCTTGAGAGTTTTATGAGCACTACATACAGATAAGGCATGTACAATGATCTGCTCTGGTGAAGCAGGTGCACCAGTGGTTGTCAAAGTCACAGTGGGACTGGCAGTCAGTGTTAAAGGAAGGCCTTGGCTTGAGCTCGTCTGAAGCAAGTAGGTGCCTGGAGTTCCAGTGGGTTGTAAATGGAAAGACTAAAGAGAGAAGAAAAATAGAAATAAGCACTGAATTGTCCAATTATGATTAACTCAGCCTTGAAAATCAAGAAGGACTGAAAAAAAAAGTAATTTACCAAGAATGCAGTCAGTAGGCATATCAGTAGTAAAGATGAACGGTACCAGTATTCTTACTTAAAATGACAAACGGCATTATTCATATTGGCATAATAGTTTAGCTACCTTCCTATATCTGTCTCTTAGGTACAGTATACTTTCATTTCCTTGGACTCAGTCTAGGTGATTAACAGTTTTCTTCCATTGCTACTGGGACACAGTAATATTGGTGTTGTGCTATTAATACTGAGTCAATGAAATCTGCATATCTTCAATCATCTCATAATGACATGACCTGTATTACACAAAAAAATTCTGTTCCTTGGTTTAGCAGCATAAAGGCCTAGGTCAAACCTATTTTTTTTAGTATAAGCATTTCAAAATGAGGGGGCATATCACCTTAAGAACATTAATTTCTCTTAGCAGAAAGCTCACCATTTCTACTGGTGAGAAAAATGTGGTATATAAGGTAAGCAAATCCACACAGATAGTTGCTTTGTCCAAGGAATTGTACTGCCTCCCTTCTCAAACAACAAGGTCCTATTTTGACCTCACAACAAAGGGGTTAAAAAAATTACTTTTGTGCACCTAAAAATTTCCCTTCCTTACATTTGTATATAGGGTTTTCTATAGTAGCTTCAGTATAGAGGCTAAAAAAGTTTTGAAGTTCTACTTTTAAGATCAAATTGAATGATTTCCTCTGAATTTTTATGCTTGACATAGAGATGAGAGACAGCACTGTTAACTATTAACATAAATTACTATTTTCTTTCAAACATAAAGTATAAGACAGACAAAGCAGTACCTTATTAAATAAAATGTTATCTTCCTATCAGTTCCCTACTCTTTTATCCATAAATGGGACAACAGCTAGACAATGAAAAAAGGAAAATTGTGTGGAATCACCTTCTGGGAGGTGATATTCATAACTTGATAGTGCTTGTCCTAGATAATTCTCATCACAACTAATAAATTTTCAAATAATAAAAACCAAAGTATATATATTTTTTGGCATATTTTTAACTTAAAGAAACAAATGAATAAATCAGTGATGAATTCCTACCTGAATATTTTGTATTAAGCCACAACCATATATTGAGATGAAAAGTTAGTTACTCCCTGGCTCATCTATTAAAAAATAAATTTAGGCAAGACCACAGATATGCTATCATAACGTGGCCTATGTTCTCTTATGCTGCCACACTTGATCCCAGCTTTTTAAAGACAAGTTATTTATTTGCTCATGTGAGGCAAGGAAATGGACTGGTGCTTTGTAAAGAAAAGTGGACAAACAGCTGGCAGAATGAAAGACAATGTTTTAAAAAACTGTAATTTCTGACAGGGCAACAAATAAAGGAAGGCACATTTCCAAGCACTCTACATAAATGTAGCGACAGTTCCAGAGAGGTTACATCTTCTGCCCAAGTTCACATAGTTAATTATAATAACAGAACTGGGACTGGAATCCAGGTCTCCTAAACCCATGCTTTCTATAACATCATACTCAATTATTTTTTAGAGAACACACGTGCAATGCAACATAATGAAATAATTATTTATCCAAGGGGACATGACTAAAAGAAGTATCCTTGAGGGAGAAAACCAACACGAAACACATGAGAGAATACAGCCCCTGCTGTCCTTACCTTTAAAGGTTTCTCTTAGAGCAGGCAAGGTAGTTTGCACATACCCCTGAAAGCACATTAATGTTCTAGTTGTACTAACTTTTCTTACTTCCCGTCCTGTACCAGATGGTAGAGAAGACTGGGTCTGGGGCCTCTACCCTGCCCTCAGTAACTACCTATGACTCTGAGTTCTTAGCTTCCTTTTCCGTAAAATGAAGGCATTCAACTCTATGAGCACTTCCAGTTCTAAAACACTCTGATTCTAGTATTCTCCTTTAGTGCCAAGAAGCAAAGAGAAGTATTTTATTTGTTACCACTTTATTATTCTTATTAGTTAATGCTTTGGATTTCCCAATGATGAGTGATTTAATGAGTCACAGTAAATTTTATTTTTAATAGGGAGTTATCAAAACAAGGACTAATGCACAGATACTACTTACTGGAAGAATCTCAAACGTCTGTAGTGTACCACTGTTTAGTGTTATGGTCTCAGAATCGACGGTAGTAGTAGGGGAATCTGTTGAAGCTGTAGTAAAAGCAAAAAGAGGGGGAAAACTCACATGTAGGTAGCTAAATACTAAGATTATTCAAAGAAGAGGTACACAGGGTAAAATACCATTGACTGTAATCGAGATAAGAGAAAGCTAATAGAGGGATTTTACAGAATCTCATTATTGGAAAAAACCTCAGAAGTAAACTAGTTCAACTTGCATCTGAATGAGAATTTCCTCTAAAACATACTAAATACAAATGGTCACCAAGCATAAAGACCTCCACTGGGGGAAGGAGGGATGAGGTCAGGGATGTGAGAGAGACAACCCATTGTTTCCTAAGGCAAATTAGTCCATGTTTGGAAAGCTCTGTTTTGAAGTGTATCCTTATAATTTTAACAATGATAAACACACATTTATATCACATTTTAAGGTTTGTAAAGTGCTTTACATCATTTAACAAGCATTTAGCAAGTGCTTATCTTGTCTGGGCTTCACAGCAATCTTGTGAAGTAGCTTGAACTACCACCCCATTTTTCAGATGATGAAACCATGGCTAAGAAAGATTTAGTGACTCATCACAGTAAATGACTGGGACAGGATTCAGAGCTCAAGTTTTCTTGACTGAAAGTTCAGATCTCTATCCTTTGTGCCACTCATCAAGGCTAAATTTGGCCCTCTGTGATTTCCATCTCTTGGTCTTCATTTTGCCTTCTGGAGAAAAGCAGAAAAAATCTAATCTGTTCTTTACTTGAGAGTCTTTCATGTACTTAAGATAGCTATCAGATTCTGGCCACCCTGTTCTGCCCCAGGATCATTCTTTCCCTTTCTAAGTTAAACATCCCTAGTTCTTTCAACTGAGACAACTAGCTGGTACAGGGTTCCAGTATTTCTTAAGATAAAGGTAAACAGGTAGCTGGGGAAGAACATTAAGGCTATTGTAAAAGTGAGAATGATTCCATTCTCTCTTGATTAAGAATGATTCTATAATCAATTAATTTCATTATCCTAGGCACTGTAAAACCCACAAAAGATATGGCCTAATTCAGAAGGGGGCTACACGTAGTCCAGATTCAGATGCAATAGAAACTGGTTTGAAGTGGACTTTTTCTATGTATTGTTTCCTGTCAGTTTAAGTCTACTATATTTTATCATTAGTAGAACTATGGGTCAGGTCATAGGGCCCTGCAAGGAATAGGATCGATCGATCGATCTATCTATCTTATCCATTTTTTATATAAATTATATAAATCATTTAACCTAAGTATATTTCTGTTATTTTATATATGTATGCACATATATAATTCAAAAGAAAAAATTTATATGTGTATGTATGTATGATGCATACATATATACAAGAGAAAAATACTTAGGTTAAATGATTTATGTAGTCTTAAACCTTAGGCAAACAATCTCAAGGTATAGTTAAATGAAAGTTTTTAGTCAGTCAACACACATTTATCTTAGTACCTAACATGTCAGACACTGTGCCAAAGGTTGAGGATACAAAGAAAGGCTAAAAGACAGCTCCAGTTCCCAAGGAGTTAAGTCAAATGGGAAAACATGCAAGCCACTAGGCATAAACAAGATATATTCAGTATGAATAGGGGATAATAGAGGGAAGGTATAAGCAATAAGAGGAATCAGGAAAAGCTGAAATCTTGAAGGATATCAATTATTTCCAGCAGCTCTATTCAACATAATGGAGATGGAGGGCTTCAGGCAAGGACTTGCTATCTATGTTTGCCATCTTAAATGTTCCTCTTGTCAAGCTAAGATATTGATTGTATCTCTGACTCCTCTTGAGAAGAACAACATATAAACATTTTGAGTAGTACAAGAAAATGTAAAAGAAGATACAATTCTTATTCAGAGAAGACATTATTAGCTTTTCAAACTTTTACAAAGGTTACAAAATATTTAGGATGCTGTTTTACAACCAAAGAACTCTGCTACGGAGACACATGGTATTTGGGTAGGATTTCCATAAATCCATGATGTCTTCTTCAATGTCATTCAATTCAAAACTACCTTGGGATTGACAGCAGGACCTGTGAATTCAATAGCACAGGGAACTTTTGGGTGAAGAAATCCTGTCTACCCAAGCAGGCTGGCATCTTTTCTCTACCTTGTAGTCTCAGAGTTGGCCTGGAGCATCACTAGCAGAAGTGACTTGTCTACAGTTAGACAGCCAGGATACTGGAGGTAGCACTTGAACTCAGGTCTTCCTGGCTCCAAGGCTGGCTCTCTTTCCATCATGCCATGGTCTCTCTTTAGATTAACACGTATAAGGCTAAAGACCTCTAATGTATTCTTTTGGATACGTTTGCGCCTCCCACCCCCTTAATGATACCAACAGGTTCAACTTTATAAGGATATGATGTGATTAGAATATTCTCATTTTAAGATGCTGCTCAAACATTACCTCCTATATAAGCTGCTTCCTGATCTCCTCAGCTGCCAATTCTTCACCCACCAAATTACTTTGAATTTATTTTGTATGGACACTTTGTATATATTATATTCATATTGTCTGCTCTAAGAGAATGTAAGCTCCTTGTAGGCAGGAGTTATTTCTTCTTGATCACTGTAGCCCCAGTGCCTGGCATATGGTAAGTATTTATGCACATGGAAAGCTGGAGTCCCCAGCAGAAGCCATGACCCTGGTTGCCATAATTATCAGCCCACTGGCTGAAGACAAGACTCCTGACTCCTCTGTGCTTCAGGCTCTCCTTTGTCAAAAAGGATGAATACCAACTGCTTCACCTACCTCATGGTTCTATTCTGATGATAAGAGATGCGAAAGTGCTTTGTAAAAATAAAACAACTCTGCAAATAAGTCATTGTTATTTACTTTATTACTACATAAAAAAGCAGACAGAAAAATATCAATAACTACTCAACCCATAAGCCAACGTCCTCATTCTTTATTTCTGATTTGTACATTTAACTAAGAAAGGAACAGTAAGGCTTCTGCAAACAATTTTCTACATCAGATCACAACTTAATAGACAAAAAGTTGATGTAAAGAAGCACAAGAATGTGCTGTGCCCACTGTATGTTGATTACAAGAGAACATTCAATGCTGCCACCTCACCTCTGATACTTAGAAATCCCTAGTTTCCTTTTACAGCTTAGCTGAAACGCCACCCCTGAGGAATGCTGAGTCCTTGCTACTGTGAATGTTTTTATTTTGTGCATGTATATTTTACGTATACTTGTTATGTGTTGTCTCCTTGTTCTGTTTGTGGCATTGAACCCTCAATGGGTAGCATAGTGCTGGGTATATATAGTTGGTACTTAATAAATGCTCGTTGAGTGACCAACAGAGGAAAAGACAACTTTAAAAGCCCCCTCCTCTATCAAGCAGCTTCTTCTGTATATATTGAGATCATACAGTATTTTGATGAAAACAATTGCAGGGGTGACTGTTTAAGGCCCTCTGATTCTTAATGACAAATGAAGCATAACAAGGGGAGATATAATAACTACACCAAAGGTATTTTCCAGTGGCACAGGATCCAAATGGAAGAGTGATTCCCTGGAGATGGTGAGATCCTTTGGATTATATTGTGTTTCAAAACTATTCAGAACCTCAAAAGAAGCCAACCTGACAGTTCATATGAGAAAAATCAGATGGATAAAAAAATATCTATTGCCCAATCTAAGACAAGCAGTTGGATGGGCAGCCCATTACATTAGTCCATAAAAACATAGTAACAATAATAGCAACTATCATTATCACTTAGTAGGTGCCAAGCACTGTGCTAAGTGCTTTACAATTATTATTTCATTTGATCCCCCAACAACCTTGTGAGGCTGGTGCTATTATGATACCCATTTTACAGATGAGGAAATCAAGGCAAACAGGTTAAGTGACTTGCCCAGGGTTTATAGCTAGTTAAATTTCTGATTTGAACTCACATTCCTGCCTCCAGACTCAGTGTTTACCACTATACCATCTAATTGTCCTAATCCAACATCCATTTATCTTGGATAATTATATCTGACTTATAATGAACAGGCCCCAGAATTGAAGGCCAGGAAAAAGAGTGTATTAGATCTCATTTCCCTGCACAGAAACTGTACAGCACTTTTGATAATCACAAACCACTCTCATCTTTTTAATGTCAATATTCTCTCATCATGCTATGATGTTAAAAATCTTAGAATGCAACTAATGTCAAAGAATCAAAGTCTGAAGTTACTTACCCAAAGGGCAACAAAGAGATACATAATGGGTATAAATAAGATGAAGCACATTACTAATGATGACCTGCCTATATGTAAGAGGCATAAGGGATAGCATATCTAGGAAACGCATAATTGGAAAAGCATGTAAAATAGTCATGGTATCAAAGTAGGAAATAGCCCAAATCCAATTCAGAGAAAGTTGACAGGTCTAGAAGAAGGCCTCCAGCACTTTGAGTAGATCCTTGGAAAGGATTTGTGGGGGAACATGGGAAAAAACCATACAGGATGAGAAGACCTGGGCAGGTTATGATCCATACTGATGGAGATAATATCTATTCAATGAGATTAAATCTAATATATATTATTTTATTCCCAGAAAACAGTTTATTAGTTCAGCATTAATTCCATCTCCACTTATACAGATCACAACTCCTACATATATTAGAAGATGACTCAATGAGTTGCTATAGATAAAAACAATTATCACCTCTTGGCCAACCTCCTGTGGTACTTAGTGAGGCTGGTTCTCTGTGAGGCCAGTACTTGTTTGGGTCCTGCTGAAGTATGTGCTTCATTGACATAGACTTTGAGAAACCTTTTTTGCAAACCAGAAGCTTAATAACTGTTCAAAGCCCATGGAATCTGCTTCTAGACTATAGAATTTATTTTTACCCCAATACTCTCATGCTATTTCCTCCACCTGTCAAAATCCTACCTATCCTGAAGATATTTATTCCACAGATCAGCTCCTTTTCCTTGTTTACCCTAATTGATGTGCTTTTTCTGTCCTTTGAACCTTTATAAACACTTTCTGGGCACCTTTTTTGGCCTTGTTGCATTCTGCTTTGTACCATGATGACTTATCTTATTCTTATAAACTGCAAGGTCCGTGAGGGCAGGGAACTTGGTCTTAAATGTTTTTTGATTCCATGCAGTGGAACTGTATGGTGCCTTGTATGGTGTTTGTGTAGAACTGTGATCAACAAATATTTGGTGAATAGTACTAAAGAAATTCTTCGGTTTCCAACTATACCAAGTTACAAGTGAGTCGAGGGGATACTACCAAGGACACAGATGACTCCAGTATCTACTATTCTGCATCTGTACAAACGTTTTCCCAAGTACTTTCAAACATCAAATTTCATTTTATCTTTACTGATCTATGAGGTAGGTAAGGCAGATAGTATTATTCCCACTGAATAGATACGGAAATTGAAGTACAGAAAAATTACATGACTTGTCTGATGGTTACAACTAATTAGTGGCAGAACAAGAAAGAGAACCCAAATCTCCTAAGTTAGAACTTAGCATACTGCTATTTAATATCTAAAAAACCCCAGTGACACATAAGCAAAGGTAAATTTCAGGATCCCATTTTCTTCTTAAAAAAAAAAAATATATATATATATATATATATATATGTATTTCCTGATGACAGAAAGTAACTAGGATGTGAAAAGCCAGCATATCTTAGATCTTGACAATCTGTACCCCATCTGTACAAATATTACTCATTTCCCATAAATTTTAAAGAATCAGAGTATGAAGGGACCTTAGAGACCACCTAATTCCTGAAAAGGAATTCCTTCTACAACATTCTTGTGAAAAGACTTAACCTGAAGACCTCTCGGGGAGGGAGAATCTAGCTCTCTCCCTAAGAAGCCCATTCCTCTTTTGGACTCATTAAATACAGTCTATAAAAGAGGCTAAGGACCACACAGAAACATGAATATATAAAAGCTTAAAAACTGGCTCCTTGGCTTAAAAGAATGCTCCAAAGTTCTCTCTGAAGGAAAATGTTTACTCCCCTCTTCTAATCTACCATGCAAGCTCATTCTCAATTTGTGATTCTTTGTTGAACTTCTGCCCAAAGGAATAGTAACATTAACTGTACTTCCTTGCCAGATTTGATATGCAGAGTCATTAATTAATTAAACTAAGTCTGGAGTTACATACAATGAATATCTAGGCTTTAGCAAAGTGTCTATTATGAGGGCAAGTGGTATGAGACCTTGCCTCAGGCTTCACTGAAAGAAGAGGCTGTGCATGGGGTTCCTGTCCTCCCCAGTTTCACACTCCATATCATCTTAGTGTTACCTGCCTTGGCCCTTGTCCTTTACCCCCTTTTCAGGGGATAAAATGGCCCTTCTTGTCAATGACACCTCTCCTTGTACCATTAGCTACAATCCTTCCCATCTCCCCCAGAAGCTTGCAATTACTGTCTCTCTCCCCCCAGCTTTCAATCTCTCTTTACCTGCAGGCTCCTTCCCTGCTGCCTACAAACATGGCCAAGCCTCCCCTATCCTTAAAAATGAATTCATGACATGACCCTATCATACCCTACGTTTACAGATTTCTTATTTTTGCTTATATATTTCTTTTCCTTTTCAAACTCCTAGAAAAACTAATCTATACTTGCTGTCTCCATTTTCTTACATCCTGTTTCTCAAACTCTTGCAAACTAGTTTACATTCCCTTGAAATTGCTCTCTCCAAAGTCACCAATGATGTCTTGACTGATAAATTCCACCTCCTTTCCTTAGTCCCCATCCATCCTAATCTAACCCCTTCTTCTCTCCAGGTTTTCATGACGAGGCTCTGTCTGCACATCTCCGTGCTCTCTCTTGGGTCCTTCCTTCTCCCCCCATGCTCACTCTTGGTGATCACCTCAGCTCCCGTACATCATTTTTATGCAAACACTTCCCAAGTCTATGCCACTAGCTCTCATTTTTCTCCTGAGCTTCAGTCCTGCATCTTCAGCTTCCAGTATGACATCATCTTGGGGACATCCCATTGACATTATAATGCAATATGTCCAGAAGAAAATTCATTATTTTCCTTCCTAAACTGTCCCCATTTGTATCACCAGGATCTACACAGTGTCTAACATACAGCAGACATGTAATAAATGCTCATTGGCCGAGTGCTATTAAATTCCTAATTTCCTGTCATAAGAAAACTTTCCTAGTGTTTAGATCATTTTGAGCATTTACATACTAAATAACTAACTTAGAAAAAAAAACCCCTAATGCTTTTAAATGATGGGATTTCTGACAATGACTCTCTGAGTTTCCCAAAGTACTCAGAGTCTATTCTTAACTCATTTGGATTTTGATAACACAACAGGTAGAGAGTGCTGGAGCTAGCCAGAGTTTGAAGAAAAACAGGCCTGAATCCTGCCCCCAACACTTTCCAGTTGTGGGACCATACGGAACTCACTTCTCTAAGGCCCAGTTTTCTCATCTGTAAAATGGGGACGTAAATATCTACCACCAGTACATATCTCTCAGAACCGATGTGAAGATCAAATGGGATAATGCATATAAAGGTCTTTACAGACCTCATAGCACTATGTCAGCTATTATTATTAACAGTACTAGTAAGTCACAAAGTACAGGCACTTACAAACATGGGTGATCTGGACAGGAATCTGCAAAGCTGTCATGGGGCTTGGAGAGATGCCCGTATTCTCCTCCAAGCGGGCAACTCGGATCTGAACATGCTGAACACTTGAATTGGTATTAGTGTTTGGAACTCCGGGGCCTGATTTGTTCTCCGAAAGTGTTGGGCTGTTTTTTTGGTTCTCGTGCAACTGTTTAAGACCTTTTATCAAGACTGAAGGGAGATGGGTAGACAAAAAGAACATTGATTCGCCGACATCACCATCTAAGTAGCAAGGGAGGTGGGAGGAAGGGATGAGGTGAGGAGGGAAAGTATTTGGAATAAATAGTTTGTTCACTGGATGTCAAATATTATATATACAATAATGAAACATTTGAAAAACTACATTTGTTGAAATGTTTTTTAACTAAGCAAATTTTTATTAGTGAAATACCCATGTTGCCTTTATCATTTAATATTTAAAACACTGAAAATAGATACTGTGAAATATATGAACCAAATATTTAACAATATTTTTATTATGAAATTAATAAACTAAGTATGTTTATGTAAAAAGACTTTGGGCTATCTGACTATTGAGGAGCAACACCAGGAGTCAGTTTTTGGCTTACCATATCCCCTCCTCATGGTAGCTGGTAACATCAGTGCTAGAGGAGGGAGATGGCAAATTCTTTCCATTCACTAATCACAGCACTGCGGTTACTAAGGCTTGCACAAAAGTCTGCCTGTATAGACTCTGTCTCTTCTACTATTTATGACAAGCTAGCTTGATTCCCTTCCCTCTCTTCTGCTAATGGTACATATTTTGCTTAGTTTAATGTTACATAATAGTCATTCACCATTTTGCATTAACTCCTAGTTTTAAAAAAAAGTTAAATCTTTACAGCGAACCATTTATCCTTTCTTTTCTTTGTTTGGTTTTAGTTTGGAAAATGCAAGATGTTGAAAAGGGGACAATAACTTAAATCAGCTTTCAAAATGAACAGAAATTCAATTTACTAAAGAAAATCTAACAGATTTTAGTCTAACAGGTCAGTTTGTGAATGGGGAAAAAAAGGATGTTGTCATGGGGGGAGGAGGGATGGTATAGGAAGTTGAACATATTGGTACACCTGACTTTAATCATAATTCCATATGAAAACCTGGGATTTACACATGACAAATTAAGGTGTGAAAATTCTTTTAAAAACATTCTAAAAATTAACTTAGTTTCTATTAAAAAGAGTAAAATTAAGACTCCTTTAAATAGCAAGTTTCCTCAGGTTATTTGAAATGATACTGCTGACTAAAAACTGATCTACATCTTTTCAGAAAAAAAAATCCTTTGCACAAACATTGCCTTTTAAATATGTAAAATTTAATTCAACTTGACTATTTATTTACATATACCATGAACTTCTGATTTTAGAAGCTTTATGCATTTCAAAGATGTATTACCCTTTTTTGAAGAAAATGTAAAGTATTATTTATTGGGACTGAAAGTCCCAATACTAACACAAGATGAATGACTGTAGTTCCTTCATACTTCTAGGGACATCAAGCATTCCTGAGTGCATGACTAACTAGGCACATGAAAGAATCACTGTTATCATTATATTTCAGGAAAAAGTGGTAAAATAAATCTTGTAGCATAACCAGATCAACTCAGGATTTAAAGTTATGCTTCTTTAAAATGAGATGCCCTCCCATTCAGCAACAGAAAGTTAGAACAAACTTTCAGTCATAGTGATCAGCATTTTGTGGGTAGTATTGAACATTATGATCATACTAGATCCTTTTTTACACCAATAAATGAACACTCTGACAACAAAATGAACCACTAGGCACTATTAATACATTACCAGGGAATGAAACATCCTTGTGGTTTGCTATCTGCCTTTTGATGGTCCACCATTTACTTCGGAGCCACTGTGGTGATCGAACACTGCTCCATCCCTCGGCTAGTAGATCCCAGTTTATATCATTTTCATCAGCCACATCAAGCTCTGCTATCCTGATGGGTTACAAAAATTGGTGTCTATTAGGTGCTGCCCTTTGGAACTAATGGAAACCCTACCCGTATTTGTTTTTTTCTATGACTGCCCAAAAGTAGTATGGCACTGGAGACCATGGGAGAGGTACTGCCAAATTGTTGGAGAAAGTATCCTAGAGGCAGGCCAGATGTTCCAGAGCTACAGTTAATTATTTTAACCGTGAATAGTTAGAAGGTTGCCTGTGTCCAAATGTATCATTGTGCAAGTAAGGAGATGTTATTTAGAGTTTAGAGCATTACCACAGCTAAATTTTAATTGTGCTCTAAACCTGGTTCACAGTATGACTTTGAGCAAGTAACTGTTTTTCTGGGTCTTAGTCTTTCCAATTGAAAAACAGACGGTGGTTTATACTAGAGAAACATTGTAAAATTAGTTCTTTTTAAAAAAAAACACACACAACTCAAGGTAAAAAGCATTCCTTAAAATGGTATGAAAATATTTGGAGGCTAGGATGAGGTATCTTTTGTCATGAAATAGCATACTCAGACTGAATTTCAATACTGAAAACTTATCTAATAGCATAGTACTGAGTTCTTCAATGTCTTGTTCTTGCCTACAAGATTCATTGCTCATTCAAGTCATTCAGTTTTAAGGTTAAGCTAGGTAATTAAAAACCTCTAAATTAAGAAAAACACTTTAGTATCTACAGGACTAGTCTCATAATCAAAAGTTTTTCCCCTACAGTTATCCAGTTCACATATAGGCCAAGGTGGATGAATCGATTAAATGAGGTTACTCTATATTTTAAAGCTATATGTAGCTTATATGAAATGGAGGCATTTCTTCCAGTCTAGTTTTTAAGACTGGATAAACTCCAAACTAGGACCCCCTTTTTGGCAGCCTCAGCAGAGCAGCCAAGGATTGAAGGGCGTGGAGACTGAACAACCCTCTTCCCCCTAACCATGGTCCCTCCAGGCCAGGGCTGAGGCACAATAATGGGACAGTGGAAAAGCTTGCACTGCCGCTGTCTGTGCCGTACCTGTTCTGTGGATAGAGAGAGGACTTCAGTCTCCAGGCCTTCAATCTGGTACCTTGCCCGGGCACTAAATTCACTAAAAAGGAACAGAACAAAAAACAAAAAAGAGCTCAATATGAAGTACTTAGGAACTCGAATGAATCAGGTCACTATGAGAAGGATGATTTTCTGACTTTACACATTTAAGGAAACACAAAAAAGATGGCTAATCAGAACTGTATGACTCGCAGTAATTAGTAGGGCACAAACCTCAAGATGAGATTGATTTCATCCTCTTTGGTCCACTCTGTCCCCCCACTCTGTTTCCAGTTCAGGTAATTGAGCCATTTTGAGCGACACTGCTTTTCTGAGCGGGTCCCAACTCGTTCAGCAACAGCTGCCCAGGACACCCCCTGGGTGACAATGTCACCCGGCTCGGTACTTGTCAGTTCATGAACCACTTCGGCCAGCCTTTTCTCCTCCTCTTCTGTCCATTTCCCTGAAAAGAAGAAATCATCTAGGCTACCACCACTACCTGTCACCTGGTTTGTCTTTTCGCAAAGCAGAGACAGATTCATCAATACACATGCGATGATTGAAAGAAGCACATTACTTCTTCCAGCAGCTTAATTTCTGGACAATCCATTTAGGGGTTGCCAAATACACCTACATTTGCCCCAATGTGTTAAGTATACCAAGAAGCATTAACATTTCGAGGCAGAGCAACCAAAATTAGTTTAACAAAATTTAAAGAGAGACAAGCTGACAAAATGTACCATTAGTTTTTTGTTGTGCACTTTCCATGAAATTCTATGTAGCTCCTATACCAAAACCTACTCAGAAACTTCCATCAATTGAAAATCATATATTGTAGGTTTTACAGGGGTGGGAAACCTGCAGCCTTGAGGCCACATGTGGCCTTCTAGGTCCTTGGGTGCGACCTTTTGACTGAGACCAAGTTTTACAGAACAAATCTTTTTATTAAGGGGATGTGTTCTGTGAAGTTTGGATTCAGTCAAAGGGTTGAGGACCTATAGGACCACATATGGTCGTGAGGCCACATGGTCTCCACCCCTGTGTAGAATGTAATGAACATAGGAGGGTTAAGAAAGGAAAGGAAAATTTTAATACTGGCTATAGATAAGACTTTCTCTACAACTCTGGTCAAAGTTAATGATTTCCAGAAAGTCAAATTGGAATAGGATGACTAGAAATTGAGATTCTAACAGTTCAGTAATTAGGTTTGTCATTATACTATTTATGACAGTCTTCACTTGTAAGTACCTTAGAGCTACTCTGTGCCTCATGTTATACTATCACTAGGATACTTTATATTCCATAGGAGATCAAGAAAATTCTGCCTATATATGTTTCCTGCTTAAAATTATGACACTAAGGCTGGACAGCTTTTTTTGGCCTAAGCTAGTTAACAGAAGAGATCAGAAGCACAGAATTTCAGAACTATAAGGGATCTTTGAGATCATCTTGTCTGACCCAGATCCCTCATCCCCAGGCTGCTGGTGCCTTTTGATTCCACTTGTGTCACTTCTCTCACCATTTGGCCTTTGCTGTCAATTCTCATTTTCACCACTCTTACTACTTTACATTCCCTTTCATCACCTAATCATTCTTCCCATTCCATACTCGTTTCTCCTTCTACTTCCTTCCTTTATATCCTGCCACACTAATCTTTCCTATACACAGAGCTGGTGATGCCACTCAATATCCTTCCACGGCACCCTCATGTTTTCCAGTAAAGTTTAAACTAGTTTGCCTGAGATTCAAAGTCCATCATAATTTGAACCTATGGTACCCTTCTAGCCTTATTCTCATATATTGTCCTGTTCAGACTAATATCCATTATTCATAATTGAGTCTGCACAGTTACAGTACAACTGCACTTCAGGATCTCCTGCTTTTCCCCTGTCCATACTTGCATAATTTTGTTCACTTGTTTCTGTTACCTAAAATTTCCTATTCGTTTTCTACTTGGCAAATTCCTCTGATTCTTAAAAATGCAACTCAAAATGCCATATACTCCAGAAGGATTTTCTTTATCTCTCTTAATTGATAATGAGTACTCCCTTTTTAATAAATATTTGCTCATACCTGTCCTATACCCTTATTATCTTGTACCATTGTTATCCACGTATATGTCATGTTTTCCTACTAAAAAAAAAGTAAGCCCCATAAAAGCAGGTAGTATATCTTATCTAATCTGTGTAAAAAACCCAAAACAGTGGTCTGCACATGAAGTCTATTAAGTGGTTGGTGAATCAAATATAGGGGAATGGCATTCCTGAGGTAGAGATATTTTCATTTATATGTTTCAAATTGGGAGGGAAAGGCAAAATACAGCTTGTGGCTGGAGTTGTCTATTGGTAGTTCAGAAAATATATAAAACTGATAGAAGGAAGACTGAAGTAAGAATGAAGGACAAGGGAAAAAAAGAAAAAAAAAGAAAGAGGACAAGGATAAGCAAAGCGGAGAGACTGACGACTAATAAATGTATTGTCCTCCATTCCCATCCCAGTTTGGAAAGGGATAATGACCTATTTGAAACAAAAATCAAGTATGGATTTGGTAGAACCACTTATTAGACAAGTTTCCCAACAGGAAATACATCAAAGCTATCTCAAATGCAAAATGGGATTCCCTGCCTCATGGAAACACTGGTCCAAGTCCTTTTGAAAAGGAGGAAACTCTACACTGTTCTAAATGACTTATACAGAAAGAAAACACAACACTATATAAAGTGATGAACAAGAAAAAGTCTGTTTGACTTACTCCTAACCAAACCAAAAATACATTGGGTGTAGGGGAGAGACTAGCTTCTGAGCTTGACACTGAAGGTGGATGGAGAAACTTCTCTGCCGAATGGATCTGTGAATTATTTCTACACAGAGGATCACACAGGGTTTAAAATTCACACCCTGCAAGCAGTGCTGGCACACTGAAACAGTACCTGTATTGCAGGTATCCTTCATCAGCCGGCATCGATCTTTGACGGAGGATGCGCTTCTTCCAAGTGCCGCCCCTATTGTTGCCCAGTCATTGCCATGCTTTATCCGGAGCCTAAAACAAGAGTCTGCCAATCAGCATTTGGTTCAATTTGTTTTCTCCCTTTTTATTTCATCATTTATTCTTCATTCTTCTTCTTCCCATATGACTGGTTTGGAAGTTGTGGACAGCAATACTTTGAGAGTCAAAGTTTGAAAGTGTGGCCTTTTTGGGGGGGTCCACAGTTGTCTGTGGGTGAAAAAAACAGGCAGCAATTGCCTTTTTTCCTGGGTCAGAGAAGAAATAAGTAACTTGGATATGTCTTCGAAAAAGACCAAAATTTCCCCTCAGCCCACAACTGCTATATTGATACGGTCTCCCAGGTAGCTACAGATAATTTTCTTATTTCAGTAGTCTTCATTTGATCTTTTTCCACTTGTACTCTGATTTCTTATCTTTCTGTCCCACTATTTTATAACAGAATTTGTTCTCAAATATTTTTATTTCTTTTAATGTCATACCGCTGCTCCACCAAGGCACTTTAGTGGAACGGGAACTGGAGAGCAAGTCAGAACCTCTGGGTAGATAAGGATCTTGGCCCTACTCTTCACCAGTGGAGTGAAACTAAAGAAGCAAGCCACTACCTCTCTGGGCCTCAGTCAAGAAGGAGGAAGACCAGGTGACTCATCTCCAAGGTCTCTTCCTGCTAAATCTATAAGATACTGCCCAAACACATGAGCTTAAACTCTGCTTTGGGTGACTTGAGAGTAACCAAATGGTTTTTTGCTAGGAAATAGCACACACATCAGCAACATTTGCTAAACCATCATTATACATTAAATCACGAGGCATAAACTTGGCTTTCATCTCAATACTGAAGTCTCCAAAAGTCATGCTGGTGACTGGTTCTTTATATGTATATCTACTTTTAGGGCAGTAGAGTGGTGTAAACACTGGCATCAAAGGTTGATCTACTACTAAAAAAAGCCAAAAAATGAGTTTAGGGAAGAAAATGATTAGGAGTGAAGAGACCTGAATTCTATCTAGTCCTGCCTCTGTCATTGTCAGCCAAGGACAAATCACTTGACTTCCTTAAATTTTAGTTTTTCTATCTGTAAAATGGGAGTCAGAACACCTACTTTAACAACCTTAGTAGGCTGCTTCGAGGACCAAATGAGAATGGTATTGTAAGTGTTTTGAAAGCTACAAAATACTTTAGAGCAATTTAATATCATTTTCAGTCACTGCAATGACAGGTTAGCAAAATATGATGTTCAATTCTTAAACTCCCTGCCTGGACCACTAAATTAGCAATCACAGTACTCCAAAAATCTTTTAAAGTGTTCAAAGCAAATGCTTTTCAAAACAGAAGATATAAAAAGTATATCAGATCTTATTTACTGAAAAAACAGAAAACAAAAAAACTTACTCCTTAAGTTTTTCAATTTCTTCAGGAGTATACCTGGAGAATGCCGAGGGAGAAATTCAGAGAATCAGTTAGCGTGGAATAATATGAAGCTAAAAACCTTAACAAAAATCAATCTCATGTAAGAAAACAACTTGCAAACACTAAAAATGTTCAGAATAAAAACAGAGTTATAATTAAGACACAAATCTACTTTTGTTAACATAATCATAAATTTTAAAGGAGTTAGCGAGTAGGAAAACTAAAAAATGAATTTAAATGTTACTTTTCCTTTTCCTTTTTTTTTTTTAAAAACTCTATAAGAAAATATTTGCTTTAACTGAACATGGTCAGGGAATAAACAGGTCTCATTTTTTAAAAGTGCCAGTAAAAATACAATACTTCCTTATTTTAAGTCACAAACTTTCAGGTTTGGCATAGCATACTGTGTGTTTGATATTCTTCACGAAATTCTGTGTCTAAAATGCTTTTCTAAACTTTAAAACAAGGCTTTAACCCAATGTTTCCTCACCTCAATTTTGAAGAAAATTTAGACTTTCTGAAACCATGACCATTTCCTAAAGTGAGAAGGGTGACTGGAAATCTTGAGTACCAAATTCTATCGCCCCCAAAAAGAAAAATTTCAGCCAACTTCTTTACATTTGGACATTTGATATGCTTCGGCTCTAATCTGAAGGTCGTCTCTTAGTAACTAGTTATGAAACAACTTAGGACTGCAATGTGGGGGTTGGATTCAAAATGCTTATTTGCCAATAAGTTGCTCATTTTGAAAATATCAAGTCAATCAAGCTGCACACCATTCTTTAGTCTTCTTTCTCACTGCCATGGAAAGAGAATTTCTTTCCCTGCATATACATTTCGTTTTAAAATGTGCTGACTTCATGGAGTTGAGTATCAGAGAAAAAGTAACATAAGCCAGACTGGCAAAGGTGCCTAGAGGTCAAGACCTGAACAACGCTCATGCAAATAACTTCTAAAATTTCTATGTAGCAAGTAGGAATATTTTAACAAGCATCTATCTCTTGTACTTTTTCTGGACAATCTGTTACTATAAACAATGTATATTTTCAAATTCTATGCCTTCTTTTGTTTACAAAGTTATTTTTTTCCATTTGAATGTTGTATAAAATCTCTGACTTCAAAATGCTCATCTATGGAAAAGAGAGTATAGAAAATTTTGGTTCCAGAATTATGAAGAATTATTCTCATATTTTACAAACTACAGCACTTAGAAGCTTATTACCTTTAGCAACAGAGCAAAGTTCAACATGAGACAGGTTAAGATTTGGACCTTGGCCAGGGGGATTTTGTTACTAAACTAACCAAAGGGGCGTGTCTAAAGGTAGTTTCTGCTCACAACAAATGCAGTGATTCATTATAGGTAAGGCTCTAGTATAAATTCAGTTTGGTCTCTTATCTGGACCTTGGTAATACCTCTTACCACCATTTATAAGAAACCACATTTCCAAATGTATTTGTTTCTAGTCACTAGTCACAACATGTAGTATTAAAGGTTTCCATTTTCATACTTTCCCACATGGTTCCTGTCATCGTACATGCGAAGGACTCTTCTATATACTGCAAACAAAGGCCGGTTCAGACCCCACGCTATAGTCCTGTAGAAATCTTTTCTTTCATCTTTTGACATCTCAAAGATGATTTCTGTGGCATCTTTTATTCCACGTGCCTAAATGGGTTACATTTGTTTGATTTAGGGATTTTGGATACAAATGCATGCAACCATACTAAATTTCCTAAGTTTGCCATTTTTAATCTCAATTTTGCCACTTAGAAAAACAATGTGTATATATATATATACACACACACACACACACCATATTATCAGAAAAGCCACCGACAAACTTAAAAATGATGCAAAAAATGAAGTTTAAAAATATGAAAAATGATAGCAACTTCATTTTACAAATGAAAGGTGTCAAAGTGCTTTTAAAATTATGAATAATTTAAAATATTTTCTAAACAGATGATCTTCTATAAAGTTGTATTTGCCTCTTAATTCAATGAACATTTATTAAACTTTTGTTTTCTATCTCTGCAGACAGAAATGAGATGTAAAATGAATATCAAGAATCTATTTCTCCTAAGGAATCTGCTCTTGGCTTATGGTAGTTATTTTTACACCTTTCACTTTACTCATTATATGAGACAGAGTAGAGGTAAATGATTTAGTTATAAGGGATCTCAGAGGTACAACTACCTCATTTTATAAAGAAACTGAAACCCAGAGAGGCTAAGTGATTTGCCCATGGTCATAACAAGCTGATACCGGCACTCAGGTGTGGAGCTCTTTCCTACTATGCCAGGTACCAGGTGCTGACTGAACTAACAGGACTCTCCTGGGAAATAAATCACCGGAAAGCAGTCCAGAAAAAGCATCATGTATGTAGTAACAAGTATTTAAAAACTAAGTTCACTGTTTTCCCGCAAACCAACTCCAGTTCTACAGTGTTATTTCATCAATCTTTTTTTTTCCAGGAACCCAGGCTGGAAAACTTGGGAGTCATTCATGGCTACTCTCTCTATATCCAGGTAAATTACTCCTCAATCCTTTCCCAATGCTTCTCTTCCATTTTCACAGGTACCATGTTGGTCCAAATCCTTATTATTTCCAGGCTGGATAATTGCAGTGGTCTCTTAGCTGGTTCATCTCTCTGCATTATCTTTCCCTCAGTCAAGGAGCTGAGAATGATCATTTTAGGTGAGAATATTGGAGTCTAAGGAGTTTAAATGATTTGACTGAGGTCCAGAAGTTGAGTCTAGACAATAGATTTTTCTTAGCGGAAATGCACAGCTCCCTTTTAAATACCATTACTATTATTATTCATGGGGAAGTTGCCAGTGGTCATTTGGTAACACTTTAGTACTCTTCATTCTATAACAACTTTTTTTTCCTCTGCAGTTTTGGATAAATGTAGTTTCTATGTTTGTCTTTGTTAACTACTGCTCACTTAAAATTTAAGCTCCTACCCTGAGAGGAGACATTCTTTATATTAATTTCTGCAGATCATAAAGTAGTGAAGTTTGACATGAGTTTCATCTTATTAAGAGATTATGCTGGAGTACAAGTGCTCCCTTTTATACATAGAAAGAGCAAAAACTATAAAGCAGTTTTCCAAGTTTGCAGTGATACTGAGAATCTGCTGGAAGAGTAGGAAAAACTCGGGACATCACTGTCTCCCTCTTCAGAGCTCCTAAAGCACTTGTGATCTGGTTCACTCGTTTGGCATTCATTGTTATAAACTTAGTTATAATGTATATATGTCCACTAAAGCTTTACTCTGATGGATTTTTGAATGCTACGATGGCTGACTGACAGTTTTGGCAGGTCCTTCCATGCTAGAAAAGCTTCAAGTATAGGCCCAATGATGACGTCTGTTGTCCAAGGACCAATATAACTAAGTTTGTAGAAGCTCATTACCAAGTTGCCTGTAGGGTGACGAATTTTTTGTCCAAAGGAGCTCTGGAAGACCATTAGTATACCGTGCAGTTGTTATCTGCATGGGTGTAGGAATATCCACGATGACAAAAATCACAGATCATTGAAGTTGAAGTATACATCTTATCTCTTCAGTTAGATCATAAGATACTTGAGAACAGGGAACATATCTTATATTTTCTGTATCCCCTAAAGCATCTATGCAGTACCTTGCACATGGCTGTTACTCAATTAATATCTGTTGAGTGATTAAGCTAGAGGATAATGGCTAGAATTATACTCTCTACAATTCCATGGTAGCTCCCTTCTCTTCTCTCCAACTCCAAACATCTTGTCAGCAAACTCCCTGGATTTTGGACCTAATAGTTAATAATGGTCAACCATTATTTCTGAGGCAGTCCAGTAGCTGATAGCTCTGCCTTCACAGGAGAAGCAATCACATTCTAAGTAAGTCAGACCTTTAAGGTCAAAGAAAGAAATTAAATTCTTGGCCTTAAGACCACATAAACTGAATTGATTCTACAAAATATAGGTTTCTTACACAATTTTTAAAGTACAACATGTACTTTAAAGTCCCAAGACACTAAGGATTTACAAGCCTACTCTTAAGAGCTATAGCATAGGTACTTTAGAAAGGCAAGCTCAGACTTGAAATCTTGAAATTTTAGGTAGTTCAGAGTCATGGTCATGTACATTAGAACTATTAAGACATATTATGATGGTAAATTCTAATACTGCAAATAATTATAAATTCCTAGGGATACCTGTGTTAAAATTATGCTTTAATTTTTTTTTTACAAACAGAAATCTGATTAATGAAAGTAATTAAAAACCCAATGAAATGTTATATCAAGAAAGTAAGATTTAAAGAAAAGTAGGAAGATTTATATAAAACGATATAGTTGAGAAAATAGAATCAAAACAAAAAAAATCACTGACAATGTCTTATAAAATAAAACACAATAATAACAGCAACAAAATCTGGGAAAATGTACAAAAGAAAAAGGAATGAAAAGGGGACATGAAAGCAAACAGAATGTTTTTAATTATTATTTTGTTAAAGTTAATACAAACAAATGATAATTGATTTAGAGTTTATAGTTTTATGCTTAATCATTTTTATTTTATCTGAATGTTCTTGTTGGATTAAATGAATTAAACATAAAAATACATTATAATAGATACCTTTAGATAACGTTCAATATTACTCATTAAAATGTCAATTTCTTCCTTTGACCACATTCCCTGCTTCCATTTATGCCCTAAAAAAAACAATAAGCAATGTCATGGAAACTGTTATTGCTTGCTATCAAGAGTAACAAAGTTACTGATTAAATTTGTAAAGTAGACAAATAAACATCTGAAAAAACTCCAACTTTCTAAGTTGCTTTCACATTACCTGGTTTTATATTATTTACTCTTAAAATTTTTCTCTATGAAAATTTTGTGAAGAAGAGAGAATGAGAAAGAGAGGGAGAAAAAAATAGATATTAACTATACCAATTTGTATGGTTAGTTTGGATTCCAAAATCCTCATCCTATAAAGAGAACACACACACACACACACACACACACACACACACACACATCTTAAGACAGGCAAAAGGAAACATTTAAACATAATTTAATGGGATTTATTATTCATTTTCATTCAATACTTTCCTTATCCTTCTGATTTAATACTCCAGTTTTCAAATAGATCTGTGATCTCATCAATTTGGGTATTCCTTCCAATAAATGATGCAGATGACAACCCATTCATGTTTGCCCATCCTACAGGACTATTGTTTATGTCTTCCCATAAGTTGTCAGAGGGGTTCTGTTCAAAGTGCTGAGCTTTCTTTAGATTGCATTAACATCATGAATTGCACCAATGAAGCACACTGACGATCTCTCTTCTTTCTCAATCACACATCTGAAATCATTTATAGTGCTTCTTCTGCATAATTCTGCATTTGCAGTATGTTGCTTCCTGCTCATCCCCACCATTCACCTCTCCATTGTTCTTTGGGTGATTCACAATTTCAGTTCTTGTGTCGCAGACTAGTCTCAGACTAGTGTTCTGGGACTTAGTCACACAATACTATCAGAAGAATTTTTGTTGCTGTAGTTCTAAACATGGAATTTCATCAGTGTGAGGAACTCTCAACATGGAAACTCTCTCCATTGAAGCAGATATCATTTCCCCATTTCATCTAGTTATATCCTTAATAATTAGGATATAATGATTACAATGGTTTTACTTAGCTGAATCTTTCTTACAATCTTAACAATCTTTCTTCCAAACTACTTTTTCCTTTCACTGCTTCTTGCCGTTTTGAGGTGATGTTCCTCATAATTTAGCATCATCTTTTTCATATTTTATAAATAATTCATATTGTAAACTATTATTGCCTTTGGCTGACATATCCCACTAGTTAGCAAGAAGATCATAAAAGCCAAAGTGGCCATATAAATTGGTGTAGTTGATATCAATTTTTTCTCTCACTCACTGTATTTTGATTTGACGACTAATTTTTTTTTTTTGTTTTAGTCAGTTTTAGTCTCCTTGTAATGGCAATCAACTCATCTTGGTTACACTTTTCTATAAAATTGTTATAATGTTAGTGTCTTTTCCTTCATCCATTTCCCAATATTTAGCATCAATTATTAATTTAAATAGGTCAGGTTAAAGTTTTAAAAGTTACATATATCAGAACTTCTGTCATTTTTATTCTTCTACTTTTGCATAGATTTTGATCTTTGTTCTAACAAACTGGTGATGCATTTATAAATACAAAGATTAAAGAATGAATTTCACATCAATAATTAGCTATTTCCTAGCTATTAAAATATAATCAGTTTTATTTTTTGTGATGTTATTTTATGTTCACCATATCCTGTATTTCCCTGTACTTTTCTCAAATAAAGGATTGATTTATGGGCATGAGACTTTTATATATTTAATTTCTAAGTTTTTTGGCTTCTCTCATCCCTTACTTCCTAATTATATTTTTTGCCATTCTTATCTATGCCTACCCTTGCATTGAAATCACTGAGCTTCAAAGTATATCCTAACTTAATTTAAAAGATCTTGTAAGTTTTCTTCAATAAATCTCTCTTCATTCTCTGTAGCAGATATTAGTGTATAAGCTGCAGTTGTTTCCATCATGGTCATTTTCAAATAAGAAAAACAGCTAACATTTATAGAGTGTTTTAAGATTTGCAAAGTACTTCACAATATAGTATCATAATATGAGTAGCTAATAAGAGAATCTACAAAACATTCTTCCATTCCTTCTTTTGATTTTGTATATAGTAAGGAAAACAAGACTGATATGGCTTAGTTTTTTCAGTATATTATCTTCTTGTTGGTAACTGGACATGTACCTTACAATTAGAGTATCAAAAGCTCAGTAAACATCTATAGCTAGTCTACCCTCTGTTACATTCTAATTGAAGAAATGGGAAAAGGCCATCCAGGACTGAGAGCACCTGGTATTCTTTTTTGTTTTATGCAAAACAATGTCCTGGAAATACCAACAGAAGAGCAAGTTCTTGCTTTCAAGCTTATATACCAAATACAGGAAGGAACACATTAGGAGACTTCAGTGCAAAAGAAGGGCATGATCCTTAAGGTTCAGCAACAAAGCAGATGATGCTGCATCTTTTTTAGGGTCATTTCCATCAAGAACGTCACACTCATTTCTGACATTGAGCCACCTGATGGTACCAAGAACTCTGGTGGTGAGAATTTTTCATTCTGGGTCTTTAGCAGCGTTAGTAGAGGCAGTTGCCAGGTTTCATCTCCACAAGGATTGTTTTTGTGCATGATGGCTGTGGGGGCTGGGCTGGAAGTAGGTAGTCATGGGTGGACATGCCTAAAGAAATCAGAGTGACCAGGTGGTGAGCTTTTGCTCACTTAGCCAGTCTGGTCCTTGGAAAGCAGCAGACACAGCCTGTTACCAGAGCTCTACTTCAAACCTTTACAGTGTGGCAGAATCTGTCACAGCTTGTGCTCCATTGGCACAGCCTTCAAGAAACTAGTCATCTGTATACCACAATGACAGACTAGGGGAAGGGGGGGACAGGTCTTCCTGGAGGTCTAGTTCTATATTTTGCTAAAATGAGGCCCATGAACTTGTAGGAAGATCCTTCTAGGCGGTTTGTTTGATACTTACTAATGTTCAAATTTAATTTAATTTTTAAAAATAATTATTAAGAACAAGCATATCCCAAAGAGGTTATATAGCATGTTATCTGCTAAAGTCTCCTGTAGTTAGTTATCTTTCTTTCAACATAATATGCAGCTAGTTCCTATCTAAAGATGGATATGGCATACATACATTCATGTGTTATTAAGTACACAGAAAGCCCTGAACATCCTGGCAGCACAATGGTCAATAATGGCTCTAAAATCACTGACACTTAATGTTTTATTAATTTTCTCTGTTTCCTTTCCACACTGATTATCTTAGCATCACTTAGCAGTTTCTAGATCTCCCCTCATCACCAAGCTGGTAGTGAAAACAGTACACACGAAGAATAACTAGATGATTATTAGGTCAAAGTAGCACTGAAGCAAGGTTAAGTACTCGTGAAACAATAACTTGACCTTAATTCATGTCTCCATAGTAGCAAACTAGCAACTACATTGTTGTAAGAGAATCCTAGACTTCATTCACTCCACACATGATGAGAGCCATACTTCCATTTCCCCCAGGTAGTAGGACCAAAGTCACTGAGTATTGTACCTTTGTTAGTCAGTGAATCCTTATCCTCTTTAGTAGTAAACCAAGCCTGGCTAACAGCTGAAACCTCTTCATTGCCTAAGGGAGACACATCATCCAACTGTTCATTCTGTAGGATCTTTAAAGGAAAATATGAAGAAAAGATCATTAACTCAACGAATGTTTTATGATTCTTCTGTGTTCTGTAATTCCAGATATACACAGAATTTTTGATTAAAACAATGAGAAATACGGAAATTAAGAATAAGATGGTTATGAAGGATAGTAAAAATCATTTGCTCGAAAGAAGTAATAAAAATATTACCTAATATTTCTGTGGTGCTTTACAATCGCAAATATAATTAATTGCACTTAATATATATTATTTCATTTTATCTTATAATAACCCAAGATGATAGACCCTTAAAGAAACTGAGGCTCAGCGTGATTTAAGTCACACAATTAGGAAGTAGCTGATGCAAGATCCGAACCAAGTCTTTCTTGATTCCATGTGCAACACTGTAGCCACTATGCCACTGTTTCCTAATTAGCTATAGTTGATTCAGTGAAGCAAACGTTTCCTTGTGTTTTTATTTAGTGTGAAGTTAAAATCTTTTGTATAAACAAAATATTTTCCTTTCTGTCATTTTATTGTATACAATGGTTCATTTTTACAAGTTAACAGGAACTTTTTGAGCTACAAATCCTAGGTATAAACCTTGGCTATTCTACTTATGACCTCCATGACCGTAGGCAAGTCATTAAAACTCCATGGGCCTTTGGTTCCCTTTCTATAAACTTAGGGTGTGGGCTAGGTGATCTAGCTCTAAGTCTGTGATCATAAGTCATAAATCAGAAATGTCAGATTTCATATAGTAGACTTTAAAGAAGAACTGAGTAATAAATTCAGCCTGTATCTGAATCTGAATTAGTTAGACCAAACCTGTCTGGGTATTGTTAGGGTGTCCCCAGCACAGTGCCTAGCATATAGAAGACACTTAAAAATATTTGCTGATTAACCAATGCAAGAATGGTCTGTACTACAATCTTGTATTTGGTATGACATATCAGAAATTCTAGATTGACAGGTGAGAGATAAGATACTTTCACCACTATATTCTCTAAGTAATTTGTATGGTGTCATGGTGGCCTTGGTTAACCTTTTGCAACTAATGTTTACTAAATTTCTAAAATCAGCAGGACTCACATGCTGAGAGTACTAACACTTCCAGGTCTACTGATGGGATTCATGGGATACCATTGTTGGAACAGCAAAGCACGTTAAAGATCATCTAGTTCAAACCCCCTTCATTTTATGGAAAAGGTTATGAAGGACTCTGAATGCCAGACTGAGGATTTTATGCAGCTATGTGGCACACTGGATTTGGAGTCAGGAAGACCTGAGTTCAAATTTGGTGGAAAACCAACAGAATATAGTCAGATAAAAAGATTTTGGAATTCCTGAACATGGAATTGTTACATCTGTGGGTGATGGTGAAATCAAGAGGATGACCCTCTTTGTGTGTGGCTGAGGAAGTGTAGAGGAATAGCTCATGAGAGGTAAGTTTGTTGAGGAATTGTGTGGTTATGGTGTTTGAGGGAGAATCAATATGTATGTTGAAGTTCCCTAGTATGAGGGCAGGAATCAGGGAGGAGAGAAAATGTATCCTTGGGTAAGTGGTGCCAGGTCTGAGAAAGGCGGGGATAACTCTGAAAGTAGACAGAGAAAGCAGCTGAACCTCACCACAGCACCCAATGGAAACAGAGAATGCATCTTGAAACACAATTCTATGCCTACTAGTTATGCCTATTAGTTCTGCCTTTATCAAAAAAGGTTTTTTACCAATGGAATGTGTAGCTGGAACTTAATCTCTATGTTAAAATATTATTGTAATACCAACTGAAGGCTAAAGAAATTATGGCACATGATTGTAATGGTATATTTATTGTATCATGTGAAATGACAATTATGAAGAATTCAAACAAGCATGGCAAGACTTTATATATGAAATGTTGTAGAGGAAAGTAAGTGGAACTGAGGGAAGAATGATATACATAACTATAATAATGTAAATGAAAGAATAGAAGAACTGAATTCTAGGTATTATAATGATCCATACTGGAGCCTAAAGAAAGGTTGAGAATGTGTACCTCTCTTCCTCTTTTTGCAAAGGTTGGGGACTACGTATACAGAATGTGGACTGTACACTCTGACATGACTTATGTGTTCTATGGCTCTGTTGAACTGCTTGCTTGTTTGTTTTTTTAACTTTGTTATAAGGGATGGTTGCTGGGTAGAGAAGTGGGGAGGGATATATTCAGAAATGAAGATGAAGTGAAAACAAAAACTATGAATGAAAACAAAAATTTAAAAGAATAGCACGGAAAAAATCAGGTTAGAAACATCATTTCTCTCATACTCCCCTTAAATACTACATTCATGTACAATATCTATTTCCACTTTGAGTCTTTCCAGACTCAAAGTCCCCTCAAGTAAAACACTAAGAAGGTTGGAATCACATGCTATAGAGTTATACAGTTTTGCTAATACTACAAAGATGAATACAGAAAATTAACAGCAATCTTTACCTCTCTACACCCCCCAGTCATGTCTGGTATTAAAAAAACCCAACAACTCTATTAATTCAAATTCACCAGTTACAATCCACTGTAATTACCATCTGCATTACATTCCTATCACACCTTAAAAACAGCAAAAAGTTCCAAACTTTATTCTTTCTCAAGACTCTTGGTCAGCTGGTCTCCTCTCTTACCTTACGGAGAAGATTAAAGTCATCCGTTGTGAATTACTGCATCTTTCCTCTTTCACTTTTCAAATCTTGTTTCTTCAAATAACCCCTAATCTTACCTTTGGGTCTCAGAGAAGAAGTGACCTTCTAAGGTCACCTTGGTAACCCTTCCATTGTGCCCAAAATCCTGCCCCCTCTGGGGCCTTGCTCCATTAATCATACCTATATTCATTCATCTTAGACAATGGATCTACAATTAAAGGATAAATGTTTGAATTCTGGAATGGGTAAGTCATGTAAATCTGAGCCTCAATTTCCTTATCTGTAAAATGAGAGAATTGGATTTTTGAGGTACCTTCCAAATCCATATTCTAAGATCTTTAATCTATGTTTAACTCAAATGTGCACAAGTTGTCTCTATCCTAAAAAACTTTCCCTTGACTCTGTCACCCTCTCAAATGACTAATCACTTTCTTTCTCCTCTTTTTCCACTATCCAATTTACAGAAGGAAGTCTATGCCAGCTTTCTTAATTTCTTTACTTTTCACTCCTCAGCCCCTTGTGCCAATTTGCTTGTTTCCATTACTAAACTTAAATTACTATCTCCAAGGTGACCATGGACTTCTTAAGTGTCAATACAATGACTTTTTCTCAATCTTTATCCTCTGATCCTTTTACACAGTTTGACTACATCTCCTTCCTGATACCTTCTCTTTCCTTATTAGCTTCAGTGACACTGTTCTTACCTGGTTCTCCTTTCAAGTCTCTTCACCTGGTTTCTTTTTCTCTTTCTACCCCACTTATCTCACTCCAGTGGCTAAGATCAAAATATTGCAAGTTTCTCTTCAAATCGATCAGCACTGCCAAAAGTCAGTGTTGGCCAATCCCATTCTGAGTCAAGTTGGAAGGTTTACTGTACCTGGATCTGTGTCACTGTTCCTTCAGTAATCTCATCATCTGCCACCTCTGTGGTAGCAGTCATAGTCACCTCAAAGCTTTGATCATTTTCTGAAACTTCAAGAGACGTAAAGTTAGAAGAATAACTAATCTCCAGAACATAGGCCATCCATAACAAGAATGGCTAATTCTAGCTACAATGAAAGCGATAATGAAAAGGTATTTGAACATTTATTTTCTATCACAAAGTTATTATACTCTTGGGCAATACTCTTCTGTGTGGTTGAAAGGACTTACTCATATCTATAACACTGTGCTAATGTGGCAGTTTTTAAAAGCATATTACATAATTCCAAATGATTATAAATCTACTTCTTTCACATCAGAATATATGAAAGTAACACTTTTTGTATTTTAATATATTCAGTGTTACTGTGGTACTTTTGTCCCTAGATGTGCTTCATGTCACTTTTTCAGAGGTGGGGATAGATTTGCTATGATTCATCCTTATCATCTCAGCTATTCTCATTGGTGAGGAAAAACATACATGATCAGAATTAGAGTTTTGTTAATGACCATGAAATTAAGCAAAACATGTAATTTGTATTAATCCTAGCCTTGGTAGCAGTTTCTGCTGGCCAAATTACTTCATAAGAAACTATTTGTACCATGCTGGATCACTCTAATATGTTAAAAATTTCATAAAATTTCAACTTAGATTTCCTACCCATGGCTCTATTTGTGCAGTGAACCAAGTCAATTCTTAAATCATCTGACAACAAATGATTATTAAAAGAAGTAAAACATCATTAGGAGGAAAGAACACTCACTCCCCAAATCTCTTTTATTGCCTTTCTATAAAGTCCCATGATAAAAGCTAAAAACCTTATTTCTTATTGAATCTAATAAGTAAATAAATCTGTATGCAAAATAAATCTATACATAGGTACTCATCTTCAAGCTGAAAAACTGTACTTAAAAGATTGACACTTTTCTCTGAGTCAGAGACATTTTGACCTAAATGATCTCAAAATATGTCCATGGTGAGAACTTTTAACTTCTTTAACATTAACTAAATTGAAACTACTATTTAATTGCCTTGTAACTGAAAACTCATGTAAATTAGTTTAATAACCTTGTTAGAATAAGTAAAAGTAAACAAGGCTTAGACTTTACCTAGAAATGCTGGCTCTCGTGTACACATGAATTCTTAAAGTTTATGTTTTTAGTAAATTAAAGAATGTAGTGCCCTTAACATGAAGGGACTTACGTGGAAGTGCAACAACTGATATGCAGGGTGTAGAATCCTCAATACTCTGGTCATCCTCAGACGACAAACACAGTCTCTTGTTTGGAGGTTCAGTACTATCTTCTGAATCTATTTCATCAGTCTCTAATAACAAAAAAAGATCCAGTGCTCTATTAACAAGCAAAAAGCTCAGAAAAAAACTAAAATCAAGGATCAAAATTGAAAACTAAGATTCAAGTCAAAGAAGATTAGATTGCATCTTCCCTAGCCATGTGCCTAAGCTCCCCAAATCCAGAGTGAAAGAAGAGGACATTAGCCAGGGGGCATCTTGTCTATGCCATCAGTGTCAGTCTGCTAACCAAAGGAAACATATTTACAAAAGTGCTACTTCAAAGGACCCCCAGTTTGGGGTAGTCTAGTAAATGCTTTACTTCATCTACAAAGACAACAGTGGAAATGTATTTATCTAGTTAAAAAGTTGGAGTACCTCAATGTATTATATAAATAAGCAGATTAAATGTTACTATCATTCTGAAATTCCTTCAAAGGTTTAAAAAGGAAGTCTATTTAAGCTGTAATTTAGAAACTGGGGAGAATATCGCTTTCCCTCTCTAATTTCCAACACAGGGTGTTTCTTCCAAAAGTCTTAGCACAGTTTTTAGCTTTATGAGTGCACTAAGACTTTTGGGACATCCTATACACATATTACACTATTAGCATTGAAGTGCATGACAGCAAAAGGTGTAAATATTTGTATAATCATTATGACTAAATGACCAACTTCTGAGAACAATAAGTTAAAGTGGCAGGGTAAAAGTCATAAATAAAATGCAAAGAAACATAAAGTCAAGCTTAATCATGTGAAGACCTTTGTTCCTATTGAATTAACTTTAAATTTCCGCCTGGATACCAAGTGTGACCAAGTACCAAGTACCAGTACCAAGGTAACATGGACCTCACAAATTTAGAGATTAATTATTTAGAGATACTAAGTATCAGTGAATTCTCCATACCATTCTGAGGGCAATGAAGAATAAGGTTCCCTTCTGTGTCCTGGGTCAAAGTCACAGAGTTCACAGTTTCTACTGTCACTGTGTCAGACTCCTCTTCAACTGTGCTCATACTCAAATCTGCACAAGAATAGGTACCAGATTAAAACTTTTTAGGGCAAGCTCTAGATCAGAGGTTCCCAAACTTATTTGGCCTACAGCACCCTTTAAAATAATTACTTCAGTGCCCCCCTGGAAATCTACTTTCTTTAACCCTTTAATGGTTTTGTTTTTGATTGCATATTTAAAAAAATAAAATATTAAAAAAATTCCATGCAACATAAATTTAACAATTTATTGTAAATTTGTGGGTTTTTTCTTGTATTGAAATTCTGATGACACAATACTGCATCATGTAACCATATAGTATATTGTAAACAAGCCATTACACTCACAACATTCCTGCCAATGCATGCTGGACTTCCCAACAATGTGAAATACACTTACCTGCCAACATTTGCTTGTTAAGACCTACTGACAGATCTGACCACTGATGGGTTATAACTTGCAGTTTGTGTTTATTTGGAAAATAATGTAATCACTATGACTTTAACTCTGTTACACAACAGATGAAACATGTACAAACAGTTTTTGACTTCTCTTCTTTATGCTTCCCTCGCCCCCTTATTTTTATTCAAAGCCCCCCAATTGCACCCAAAGCTACTACTGCCTGCCTGGATCATTCCAACCCCTCCCAGTAGGTGGTACTGACCACTTTGGGAAACTATACTCTAGATAAATACATGACAAAACAAAAATTTGTCTTATATTTGAGATTTTGTTAACTGTCTATGTCTGTTATGAAAAATTACAACTGTATGTCAGGTTTCAGAAAAGAAAGTTTTGTGCCTGGTAGGGATTTAGTCACCTGGGTATGAAATCAGGGACTGCTATCAGTACCTACCTGGCCAGGGCTAAACTTAGGAGACTTTCCTTCATAAAAGGGAAAGCCCCTTGCATTTTACAAGTACTTTGTAGTCATCTGTTATTTCATATATAACCCTTGCAGTTATGGCAGCATTTCTGCAGACTTTAGGAGTCAGAAGTTTTCTTTTCTTTAGGCTAAATAGCCTAGATTCCCCAAATAATCCTTGAATAGCAAGTTACTAGTTTTCTCATCAACCAGGCCATTCTTTTCTGGATATAGTCCAGTGTGTCAACATCCTTGTGAAACCCTTACCTGAAGACAAAAATCTCAAGGGGATTGATCTAGGGCAGAATACAGCAGGATTATATAGAACACCATGTTTCTATTAATTTATTCTAAGGTTAAATAACAGATAACAGTAGCTGGTATCAGTAATAAAGACCTGGCTTCAAATACTGCCTGGCTATGTACATACTGGTACATACTACGTACATACTAGCTATGTGAACATGGGCAAATCACTTGATTTGTTGGTGTTCTAGATCAGTGATGTCAAATTCAAAAAGAAATGGAGGCCACAAATTCATAGTAAGGATCCCTGAAGACTTATTTTTAAAAAGTCATATTATCCATTTTTAATTGTATTTTAATTTATTTTTAAAAACTATTTCCTAATTACATTTTATTCTGCTTAGGAACAGACTTGGGAGTGTTGAGGTGGAGCCTGTAGGCCTGCCATTCATGTGTCTAAACTTGTGTTCTAGGCAACTCTCTAAAACTGTAAATTCCAGAACAGTTGCCAATCTGTATTGTACAGGGAGTTTCCTCACTGGAAGTACCCAATACAGAAAAAATCACAGGTCTGGGCAAAAGAAAAAAAAAGACGTTTTAGGTGTTTTGTCACATTTGTTGACCTACTTGATCTTTTATTCTACTTTAATTCCTAAAGAAGCATACTTGCAAAATACCAATATTTAGTGTCAGGTAGAAGGCAGAGGTTGGGTTGGAATTTGTCCTAGAAAGCCTACTGGATAACCTTATCATGTAAATACTAAAACTTATAGCAATCAAATAAACATAAACCTCTTTTAGTCCTATCTAATATGATATATATATATATCATATTAGGTCTATTTCTACATAAATATAATCAGAACAATTTATTATGAAAGATGTTTCTCTCTGTCAAATATTATCAGATCAAGAAATGTTATTTAACACCTCCTATGTATAAGATAGTGCGGCCCAGTGGAGAAAGAACTAACTTTGGAGCCATGAAAGCCTTAAGTTCAAGTCTTGCCTCTGTTACATCCTAGCCATGTGACTGGGTAAATCACTTCACCTTTCAGTGGGACAGGCCACTCTTTAAGACTGCAAGTTGCAGAGAAGGATGCTACCTGTAGTGGTAGAAGAAGTTTCCCATACCAACAAAACCACAAGTTTAGTCTCCAGCTTTAGTCATAGGTGGAATGTACTTCCTAATTCTCAAGTTAACTATTTAGGATAATGCCTTTTTCCCAAGAGGCAAAATGCATTCCTTTAAATCTGCCATGGCAGAGATAAAACTAATGATTTTGTCTGGTAGAAAGGTACGAAGTCTTAATTGATTGCTAGTCATTGTTGCTTTTCTAAATTACCTATGGATAATCTATGCTATCTTTGGATCCTATTACTAAACCTGAGAGTTGGTATTAATTATACTATGAAACATTTGTTTATTTTTCTATGGAACTACCAAGGTTATTTTCATTGGTAAAACAGGAACAATACTGATTACTCCTACGACAAGGGATTATATTTGTGATTAACCTCAAGGTTCTTAGAAAAATTAAATGTATATATGATAAAGCCAGAATTAATCAAAACTAGCTAGAATATTTCATTAATTTGACCCCTCCCCCAACCTACTCTCCAAAAAGAAACCAATCATCAGAAGCTAAGGAGATATTGGAAATGAGTCTAAATTTAATTTTTTAGGCTATCTCTTAGAGTCATCAGTCAGTGTACATAACAAAGAATAACCACAGAAAGGAATGAAGAGTTTCAAACAGAAGAGAAAAAGCTGTTTGAAGTTTTGACTGGATTTTTGCGGGGAGGAGGAGAGAAGACAGGTTCATAAAAAATTAAGCTCACTTGGTTTTTAAACTAGGGATAGAAAGCAAAACTTAACTGATACTTTATTAATTCAAGGATCTGGGATTTCATCACAGAGAGTATTTCCCCCAAAACACAGATAATACTTCTATAGACCTCAACAGCCAGTCTTTTTCAGGTGGCTGAAAAATTTGACCATCTGATGATTAGCACTCTGGTAAATATGCCTTTCCAAACTTAGCTAGGTTAGCCCTTAAACCACAATCTGCTGTCTCATAAATGAAGACTTTCCCATCTTAAAAGGTCTTACTTAAGTCTAGAATTCACTAGCAACAACATTTGAGAATCCATAGCTACCTCTATATGATCAGATATCACAGTTGCATTTCAATAAATACAAGAAATATTTTAAAAATCTTTTTCATAGCCATTTATATCCAGCTAGACGGAAGTAGTAAGAACAACAACAATAAAAACCCAAGAAGAAGAAATGGAGCGGCAGTAGATATAGTGGAAAGAAACCTGAATGTGAAGTCAGCAGACCTGGATTCATATCCCAGCACTGCCATTTAGGAGATGAATGATCTCTGAGAGGTCATTTCATCTATCTCCATCTTCAGCTTCCTCATCATTAAAAGATGAAGATGATAGACTAAATAATGATATTTATATATTACATAATATATAAAAATCATCATATATACCTTCCAGTTCTTCTCCAATTACCCTCTGAGGGAGGAAGAGAGAAAGTGACCAAGAAGGAAAAAGAATGACAAAGAAAATGAAACCATTTCTAAGGATTAGCATATTACTTTTATGGAATTTGAACTTTCTTTTGCTATATTATCTGGTTAATCTGTCTTTAGATTAACCAATTCTTTAGATCTCAAACACTAAGAGACTGCTTTGAAAGAGTTACACCTAACAATTTACTGTGAGTTATTTATAGTCACCAGAGAGATATTTACTCTTTGGATCACAGGTTGCCCACCCTTTCCTCAGACCTCTACATCTGCAGCATTTTACATGAAGATTTGTGTTCCAAATGATTTTTAATCAACAAAGAAATATTCAGTTGTGTTTATTACGTTATACTAAGGTCAGAAAGTGCAACACATTTAAAAAGACCAAATAGGAGGTGCTGAAAGCAGAAAAGGTATGAAATATAATCTTCAAATATTCAGATAATTAGAGTCATCATAATAAATGTTCTAATGTCTTGGTTAATGTTTTGCTGTAAAAATTACAATTGTACAAAGGAATAGTTCCTTACTTAGCATGGGTACAATATACACTTGGTTCTTAATACATGCCTGTGGAATATTGAATGTGTTGAATATAGTAAATCTATAAATCCCATATTAAAAGTAGATGACATGATTGGTTCTAGCGTGACTAAAACTATAGAAGACATAGGAGTAGGGGAGGGTCTTGTCATATTCTTACACCAACCTTACCTAGTCAAAAGGTGAAGCAGTTATTGCCCTTGCCACGGATTCAAGGTACTTTCCCCTTGTCAGTAGTATTACCTTCATGTTAACCAGATTGAGTGTCCTCCATGTTTCTAATTCTGGATCATTCTAGAAGTAACAAGATCACACAGTCAGGCTCAATTATGTTCAGGTTTAGTAATTTATCAGATTCAATGAGAAAGACACACAGATCTGAGTATTAGTTAGCAGACGATATTCCAGCATGAACTATCTGACATCCTCTGGGTGCCTCTTCAATATGTTAATAGGAATGCTAAAGGTATCCAAATGGAATTTATTAAAACTAGCTATTCAAATTAATCTCTAATAGAGAAAGAACAGAAATTACAAGTTCTACAGATGTTAGATAGGAGGTTTCCTGTCCCAATTCGTCTATCATTAGGAAACTAAGCATTCCAATAGTGAAAGTATTCTTAGAAGGAAAAAAGTTTTTAAAAAATTAGAAGGCAACACATACTGTATTTGTCCTCATTTTTTTTATGCCCTCCTACTCCCTACCCCCACCTTTATTGGCAACACTCTTATGTTTATGTCTAACCATAATATTCAGTCAATCAACCTTATTTGTTAAGTGCCTACTATGTGCCAGGTACTCTGTTAAACACTAGAGATACTAATTTAGGCAAAAGACAGTTCCTGCCCTCAAGAAGCTCCAATTGAAGGGAGAAGATAATAAACAAATAAATATGTACAAAAGTGTACATATTCCACTGCCCATCTATGTTATTTGTAATTTTAATTTTTCTGAAATCATGGTGTTCCCCAAGATGGATAGGTAGGGACTGGACCTGTGGTTTAATCGGTGCATGGAATTCCTGGACGATGAAATGCCTACTAACTCTACCAGCAGAGGTAAGTACCTTCTGTGTAGTTTGTTATCTCTTTAATAATCAGCCATATAACATCACAGGAGACTCACTGAAAACACACCCACTTAAAAACTTCATGACTACTTTGTTGTAAGATGACAGAATAAACCAAAAAAAGTTTAGTTTCATGAAGGCAGAAATGCCATCTATGATTTTTCTCTTACAGCATAATGTCCTTCCATGTGGTAAATGCTTAAAATGAAAAATCATAGATATCAATAAATTAAAAATCATAATCCCCAATAATTTAGTTTAGAAATATAACAGGAGAAAAACACAAATGTGACATACTGAGTTGTCCAAATGAGAGACTTGATTTTATATGATAAAGTATATTTAAAACTACAGATAGAAGACCTGTTAGACAAGATACAACAATACATATACAGGCAAGTACAAAGGAATTTTAGGAAGAACAGACCATGAACTGGGAGTAGGAAAGGCTCTATAGAGGTTCCTAAGCATGGTCCTGAAGAAAGCTAGAGGCAGGGGTGAAAAGAAGGAGTGAGTTTCTAGAGAGAGGATTAGCCTATGTTGAAAGAAAAGAGACTGGAATGAAATGATAAGTTTAGCAAACAGGTAGCTGGTCAGGTTGGTTGGAACAGATTATAAGTAGATGGCATTAAGTGCCAGGCTGAGAAGATAATATTTGATCCTAGAAGCAACTGGAAACAATCGATTTTTTAATGAGGGGGGAGAAGATCAGACTGGTGACTTAATAAGGCTATTTTGGCAGCTGTATAGATAAGAGAAGGGAGAGACTAAAGGTGTGTCAATTAGGAGGTTATTGAAATAGGCTCTAAACTATCATAGAATAGTTTCCCTGTGAGGACAAAGAACCTGAGAGCAGTAAGAATGCAAGTTCAATCACTTTAACAGTCTTTTTCTGGGTTGATTGCTCATTTTTTGGAGTTCATAAAACACTTATTATCAACAACTTATTTTGGCATTTATTATGTATTGCTCCATAAAACTACTCAGTTCTCTCATACTTCCTCATCTGTTAAGAGGCCCTCTACTTCAAATCCTTTAAGCTGACTGTTCCCATCTCTTAGATTTCTCGAAATTTCTTATTAAAAACATTCTGTCCCTCTGTTCTCATATGGCAAGTAGTAAGTTAAGTCAATAAGGTACACCCCTTCAGAGAGCAGAGCCACAATGTTCAGAGAAATATAAAACAGTAAAGTTAAAATTTGAGCTGGAGGAAAAGTTGGGTAAGGGGGACAAAAATAAGCCCATCATTAACAGCACTAGGTAGAAGAATCACTAATCCATCATGGGGTTGAAAGGATACTACAAAAGGAAAGGGAAGGAAACAAGCATGTACCAGGTACCATGCTAGTACCTACTATGTACCAGGTACCATGCTAAGTGCTTTACAAATAAGATCTCATTTTATCCTCATAACAACCCTGCAAAGTAGATGCTGTTATCTCCATTTTACAGTTACAGAAATTGAGGTACATAGAAATTAAGTGACTTGGCCAAGGTCACTTGTCTGAGGTCAAATTTAAACTCGGGTCTTCCTTGACTTTTGGTCAAGTACTTTAGCCAACAATAAAAGGCAGAGCATTTGTGGGAAGAGTAGTAATAAGGACAAGACTTGTGATCTCATTTCAACTAGCTGTTTACAGCTAAACTTAGCATTTCAGCTCCAGTCTCTGTGCTTTAAACATAGGCTAGCCCTCTCACTAGTGATTTCATTAGGGAACTCTGGGTGAGGAAAGTAACTACAAAAGTAGGTCTCTATCTTCTCTCCAACTCTGGTCACAGAAACTCTGGCTGAGAGCAGAGGTGTCAAACTCCAAGTGCAACAAACCAGATAAAAGCATATCTGGAAAAGCTTAGTAAAATAAAAATACAACAGGATAATGCTAATTTATGATTTTTTAAGTCAACATGTGGTCCCAAGGTATCTTTTTCTAACTCAAACACCACTGGTTTATAGCACAGAGAAGATAACTAATTTGCCCCAGGTCACAGAACCAGTAATTTTAAAGTGGGACTTAAACCCTTGGTCTTCCTGGCTTTCAGGCTGCTCATATCTATTTTGGATTCAGACCCTGAAACTCATTAGTTATATGATTCAGAGTAAATTAAGTTACCCTCTATCTCAGTTTAGCCAATAAAACTGGGATAAACATAGCACCTATATGTGGTGCCTGTGGTGACTCTCTTTTCTTATTAAAAAATATGCAAAGAACTTTGCAAGCCTTAAAGCATTGTTAGCTATCTACGTGTGAGAAAAGTGAAAGGTCTGGGAAATCTAAAGGGCTAGCCCGTGGATCGAGGGCAAAAATGTTAATAAGGTATCATATTTTAACAGTTTATCTAACAAAAGGACTAGGCAGCTAGGTTCACATCCTACCTCAGACACTCGCTATGTGACCCTGTGCAAGTCATTTAATTATGTTTGCGTTATTTGTAAAATAAACTGGAGAAGGAAATGGTAAACATCCAAATGAGGTCTCTAAGAGTCAGACTTAACAACTAGCAATGGGAAAAATGGGTGGAGGGAACTCATCACAATCAACACTTTATTACTATATGTAGGGGTTTTGTATAACTTCAAACTGAAAACAAAGAAGTAAAAGAACTGGTCATTTTGGCAATGCAACGTTAACTGACTCGATTATACACATGAAGTCATTTGTAAGCATTTGTAAATATTAGTAAGACTTGGGGATGTTTGGGGGGAAATTGTGAACAATTACTGATTAAACTGAGTGTTTCAAACAAGTAGGAGTGGAACACTTCATAACAGATTAATTACTAAAATGTCAACATAAAATCAATCATATGTGTGTTTTTGCTGATTTTTTTCCATGGGACTTCATGTTTTTAGCCCATGAGATTACTTCTCTGTAAAATGAAGGGGTTAAATTTCTAGTTCCATCATTCTATAAGATTCTAGCACACTGGTATCACCCAATTTGATATTGAATATAAAATCAACCCAAAAGCAATTAAAAAAGTATTTGTGACTGACATATTTTGCTTCAGATTTAAGACATAATTTTATTATAGATATGTTTACAGTAACTAAATGTATATAGCAAGTGGGTACTCTGGGAAGCAAGATATACTAATACTCAATATTTCATAACTGTAAATGTTTATTATGAGTTTTTAAAATTGTAAGCACAGAGAAAAAGAGTGATGAAATTTTAAAGCCAAATACAGCATGCATGGAAGACATTTAAAAAGCTTTTAAAATTGTGAAATAATGACACTTTAATAGTTTACAATGAAGCATATAGGTCTGAACATAAAGCAGTCTTTTGGGGAGGGGATCCAAACTAGATTCAATAACTTAAATGCATAACATAGCTTTAGTCACATTTTATTGGTCTGCATTATTTACTTGAAGACTGAGCCAGTTTATAAGGTTCAAGTTATCATACATTGCCTATAAAAGCTAAAAAGTTCAATCTGCACTCATGTAATGATCTTCAAGTGTACATGACACTGCTGAATTGCATGTTCTTTGCCCCAGAATAAATTTATTCTTCCAGCTGGCTCACTTTATATACCAAAGACAGTGCTACTGTCCTACAAGACCATATTCTCACTAGGGGGAGCTAACACGCAAATTAATATTGCCTTGCATTGTTACTCAGAAGCAAAAGAGAATGGTAGACTCAATCAGTAGTCAACAAGCATTTATTATCTACTCTGTACCAGGTACTGTGTTGAGTGCTAGTGATATAAAGATCAAGCTGAAAATTCCTGCCCTCAAGGTACTTATCTCCTGGAGGAGCCAACACACAAAAACACATAGTGATTTTATTTTTGGGGAGGATCATTAGAATCTGGGAAGGGTGAATCAGAAAAGACCTCCTGAGGAAAAAAGCACCTGATCTGACCTTTGAAATAAAAGGGAAGTTCTAAGAGGTAGAAGCAGAGTTGCAGAGTGAGGAGGAATTGCACGGATGGTACAGGGAACACTGTGTGTAAGGAACAGAAAGGTGATCAGTGTGGGCAGAGGGATAGGGGAGAGGTGTCTGGGAAAAGTTTACAAAGGGGATGAAATCCATATGAAAGGGGATAAATCCATAATAAGGCAGAAGTAATGGATCTATTGAAGTTTACTGAACAGGAGAGTAACATTTGTAGCCCTGTGTCTCAGGAAAGTTATTTTTAGCAGTTGTGTGCAGGGTGAGACTTGAGGTCAAGAGGCTATTCTAATAGTCCAGGAAAGAGGGGAACAGTAAAAGAACTTCTGAGAATGAGTAGATTTTAAAAGTGGGTTGAGTCTGGAAAGGTGTCTTAAAGAAAGAGGGGTTTTGAAGGATATGGAGAACTTGAAGGGATAGGGAAAAGTATTCCAGGCAGATAGAACAGAAAAGCTCAGAATCTAGAATTCACTCAACATTTATTGAACTAGATAGAAAGTTGAGTACTTGTTAGAAATCTAAAGATGATTACAACATAATCACTGCCTTCAAGAAGCTTATGGATTTACAAAACATTGCATATTTAAAGGCAATGAGATGCCTGGCATAGCTGGAATAGTCTGCACTGGATAGCTGTGGGAGGTAAGGATAGGGAGGGTGGGGGGCAAGACTTTGAGAAGCTTGAATTCCACACTGAAGAATGAGGGCTATAAGTAATATGGAGCCAACTGAAGGTTTTGGAGTTGAACCATAGCAAGCAACCATCAAGTTCGGCCCCTACTTGATCAAGAATTTCCCCAACAATATTGCCAACCTTCTAGACTCTGCTTAGAGACTTAAAATAGGGAGGGAGTAAAGCCACTACCTCAGAGGCAGTTAATTTCACTTTTGAATAGCTTTAATGACTGAAGGGAAAGCTTCTTAGAGTCTATGTCAGTCTCTCTGCAAGTGAGAGGTGGGGAACCTGCAGCCTTGAGGCCACTTGTGGCTTTATAGATCCTTAAGTGTGGCCTTTTGACTAAATATGAGTTTGTTCTGTAAAATTTGGATTCAGTCAAAAGGCCATACTTAAGGATCTAGAAGGCCATATGTGGCCCCAAGGCCGCACGTTCCCCACCCATCTTATTCTATCTGACCAAATAAAACAAATCTAACTGCTATTGTATATGAAAACCCTTCTAATCATTTGAAGAGTGATACTATATATCTGTGAATTCTTCTCTTACTTGGAATAAATATCCTCAGGTATTTTATTAGATCTTCCCGTAGTGTATGGAGATCTTGGTCATCTCATGATCCTGGTCCCCACTCTCCTCCCCTTTTGAAAGCACTCTAGCTTGTGGCTATCTTGAACAAATCCCCTTAATAAAATTATTTGTTCTCTAAAACTTGGACTCAGTCAAAAGATCGCACCCAAGGACCTAGAAGGCCTAAAATGTAGCACCCAGAACTGCAGAAGTACAGACTGATGGCAGAGTGAGTGGAGGAGAGGGAGCAGGGTTGGAATAGTAGGCTTATAGGCAAAGTGAAATTCAGTAAAAGAATTTTTGTGTTACTTGATCTTGCCATTTGCTGTATCTTTCCATACAAGCAATCTTATTACAGTAGTGTAGGTTCACTGTTACTGTAAATAGTTACTGATCAATGAATGACAACTCTAGGCAAATTAACTAAACTTATAGTTTCTACTTTTTTTTCTGGACCCTCCTGGCTTCAGAGTGATTATCAATAGCAACTGTTGCTCTTTCCCTCCCAGCCTGATTTACTTATTTTTTTCTTTTGCTCATTAAAGGTGCCATTCCCTGATTATTTCTTAGAGAGGCTTATTCACTGAATGGCCTCACCTCACTCTGAGTACCTGAATAGGTCAAGGTCTCCCACTACATCCTGGGCCTTCTCCAGTCATCCTGATGAATATCTGGTCACTGTATCCAGATGGCTCAGGAGGGGAAAGTGAGGTTGGTGACCCTGCACAGCGCTCCCTCACTCAAAACAAAGTCAAGTGCAAATCATGTCATCATTTCTCTGATGTTATGGTCTTCTTCAAAAAGGAAGGACGAACACAGACTTTTACAACTATTCCACATAAAAAAGTTACTAGTCACATTGAGATGTCAATGTTGCTGACTCTTGGTACAATAATTTGCCATATAAATTAGCATAAGGTCCAATAAACCAAAGTATATTGCTTATAAAGACAAAGTTGGTCTGCCTTGGATGCTATCCAAGTATCTGATGAACCATTATCTAATATCAAAGCAAAAGTATAGAGCTGGAAGGGACTGTAGAGAGGCATCTTAAGACGGTCAATCCCCTCAGTGTACAGATGAGGAAACTGAGTGAGAGGGCTGATATCTCAACTAAGTTCTCTGACTACAAGACCTTTGTAATACCCTCCTATTTCACCTATAAAAATCTCTAAGAAAAAACACTAAGGATGGTTTTCAGAATATTCATTTTTAGACATTAAGTCCAAGCAGCCCATCAGCAATACAATCTAATCCTTTTACTTCAGGACTTTGCGTAATGTAATACTATGTTACTTAGGTGCTTACAAACAGGTGAAACAAGATGCCATCTATTATTTAAAAGTTAAGCTAGCCTTCAATCTAACCAAGATTTTGCTAGACTCATTATGCTGTTTTTGTAAGACTTGGCAATTCTAAGACTACTACCATAAATCTAGGGCTTAGAGATCTCAAGTTCCAGGTTATCATCCAAACTGCTAATTGAATGTAGGATGCAAAGCATCTTTAGTTCAATTTTACTGTAAATTGTAGCAATCAAGATGCATCTATTTTATAACCTATGTATATCTTCATTTTACTGTACATCAGTAAGACTTGAGTTCCAGTTTCAGTTTTGCCATACTAGCTGTGAAACCCTGGAGAAATCACTTACCCTCTCTGAATCTGTTTCATCTGTAAAATGAGAGGATTGGACATAGTGGCTCAAAATCTATGATCCTATATACTTTTCTGTGCAGTCTTCTTCAAGTTAAACTCCAATTTTCTCTATCTTTTTATACCGGGAGTTCTCTACACTGATGCAACCACAGGTACTGACTAAAAAGAAAACCTTTAAAAAATCATAGGGCAGCACCCAGGGAACTCTTCCAGTTTCAGCTGCCTTGTCTTCTTTGCAGACAGAAAGCAGTAGCTTGGACAGATGTGCTCGATTCCTGCCCTGAAGTCACTCCAGAGCCTTAAGTAACCATGCAGCAGACTGTCAAATTCTGATTCATCATCCTTTTCAGAAATGCTTTTCTTTCCCAACTCTGGCTGAACAATTTTGATCATGTTATTATATAAGGCAAAATAGTCAATATCCAAAAGATCAACTTTATAAGAAATCATCAATAATTAGATGTCAGAAACGATAAATAAGTTTTACTCCAAAAAGAAACCTTACATGAACATATTCCTAAGAAGGCTACTCCATCTGTGAATAAAACAAGACACGTTAAAATCCAAATTCTTTGTCAGATCTTTTGGAAGTCTCTCTGTAATTGTTCTAGAGAAGAAATTAACAGGCATTCCTGTAATAATTTCACTAACTGGAGGAACCAAATTTTCAAACTCTGTCAAACTGGTAATTCAATTGGCCAACAAATTTATTTTTAAAAATTTCTCCACTATTCTTGAAGTTTTAAATCCAGTACCAGCCTGATTCAAGTACCTCTAAATGGATATAATGGTAGATTTTATTTAAAATGTCATTCATTCAAACACTTGAGTGCCTATTTTTAAAACACTATTCCAGGCATCTAAAGAGCACCTTCAAAAAAAAAAAAATGTACCACTACAATCTTCTACTAAGGTCAGGAAACTGAATTTCTTTTATAAGTATACTTCTTAGGCAAAGAAAGTGTTTTATCACCCTCAAGCAGATACAAAGACTTGGAGATGGATAGAATGGGAACCATTAAAATTTCTTTCTACCACTTAATGTCCACTAAGATTAGATAAGGCTGTAAGTTTCACAAAGAGGTAGTGTATCTACCCACAATGACATCAAAAAAGAAATGTTATTCTAGGATGTTAAACAACGAATTTAGTAAAGGAGTAATTTTAGTTTGGTCAGATTTTGATGTTTCATTCAACTGTAGTACATCACCTTTCCAAAGTTGAAAAAAGAAAAAGCAACAATATAGTAGATATTCCCTTTTATTAACTGTTTAAAAATTAATTTATCTTACAAAAAAAAAAGAACCCAAACCAAACTAAAACAAAAAACCCCAAACCAACCCAAAACAAAACTTTTCAGTTCCCATTCTTCCAATCCAAAGCAATTAGGGGGTGATTAAGTATCTAATTTATCTTCAAGACCCTCTGGAATTTTCTCCATTAAAAGATTTTTCTAGAGGTCTACTGAATATATCTTTGGTTTAAAAAAAAGTGTAGAAATAGTTTAACACAATTTCCTGTCAAACTCCTTTTAGAGCACAAATTCACTGGATTACAAGAAGAGACCTAGGTCCTAGTCCCAGACATATCACTTAGCCAGATGACTGCGGGCAAATCACTTAATTTCACTAAAATTCAGTTTCTTATTTGCAAATTGGAGACAGTCCCTGCACTTGCCCAATTCACAAGATAGTTTTGAAGGTAGAGATCAAGTTCTCAAAAGTGCTTGGGAAAACAAAGTGCTATACAAATGTAAGGTAGTAGAGTCTATTCTCTCCATAAGATACTATTAGCTGACAGTTATAAAAGACTTTTTTAACTTTACAGTTATCTGATCCTCACAATAATGCTTTGAGATGTTGAGTACTTTCATTGGTGTCCTACTCTCCACAATCTCAGTTTATCATTTCCTTCTCCAGCTCATTTTATAGATGAGGGACTGAGGCAAACAGGGTTAAATGACTTGCCCATGGTCACACAGCTAAGAAGTATCTGAGGTGGAATTTGGACTCAGGTCCTCCTGATTCTGGGGGTGGCACTCTACCCATTCTGCAACCTACCTAATCTCTTCAGATACTATCTTCATTTTATAGATGAGAAAACTGAGGATCAGAGAAGTGACTTGATAATGGTCACAAAGATGAGAAAGAAACTGAGGTATTCCTGTGACCAGTTCCTCACTCTATATACCATGCCCACCTATTTTCTTAGAAGGATTGTACGTCAAAGATAAAACTTCCACCCTAAAAGACCCTGCAGCAGGTGGGCTGGACACTGCCGTATCTTTGCCAAGAAAACAGCAAATGGGATCACAGAGAATCAGACATGACTTAAAAAATGACTGGCCAACAAAAAAGCACCCAGAAAAATCATGTTTAATCATAGAGTTATGATTACATTTCCAATTACAATTCCTAAAGGCAGGATTCCATCTCCTTTTCAATTGTATAGTACTTAACACATTTTCAGTGGTTATTGAATAGAATCATTTCTCACAAATGTTTATATTAGGAATCTAGACCATCTTAACCATGTAAATAGTCACAAACAAAAGTACAATCCTCAGAATTTTCAGACCTGTATTCTAAAACAGTAAACATTTCTGTTTTTATATATTTCTGGCTCACTGTAGCTAGATTAAAACCCCCAAAAGATGAAATACAATGTTATATACCCAATGTAATATTTTTGGAGACTAAGATTTTTTTCTCTGGAACATAGAAAAAAACCTAATTTTTACCTATGTTTTTCAACCAAATCTTGTTAAAACTTTTAGTACTGAAAGGCCAGAAGTCTACAAATTTTAAACTTATAATGGAGTGCTTTTGTGACCTGCCATATCGAAATAGTCTTACAGTTTTAATGACCATTAGAATTTTGAACTGTCAAAAGTCTGAAAATCACCTGAGGAATATTTTGGAGTATGATTCTGATTTCCCACTTTTTTGCCAAAAAGCAGTACTCAGCCATTTTAAGAACTAGGTTGTTTGTATTGTTTGAAAAATACAACCTTAAATTATTTATGTGAAAATTCAGAATTAGTACATAGAAAAGGAACCTTCTAATTTTAGATGTTTTTTAAATTTAAAAATGTACTGACTTCATCACCTTTTGGATAAACCCAGAAACCTTGAATTGCTATAACTTAATAGGAGAGACAGAACTGAAAAAAAAAAATTTTTTTTTTTAATGTGAGGTCCAAGCCCCATCATGGGAAGTGGTGTTAGGAAGGGATGGGCTCGAATCCTACCTTTGATACTTATATTACAGTTGTCACACTTTGAGCAAGTCACCTCCTATTTCTGAGCTTTGTAAAATGTGGTTAACAACAGTAGTACTAACATTAAGGAAAGGTGACATTCAAATACCATCTACTTTAATTATATAAATGTCATTCCTTTTGAGGGGTAGGAGAGCAAATTAGGGAAGGCTTCACAGAGGAAGAGTCTGATGTGTAGCAGGAGAATAAGAGTCCAACAAAGAAGACAACAAAAGGTCTAACAGCACAGTCAGGCTGAGAGGCAGTACAGAGCATCTTGGGGGACAGATGGAGAAGAATGAGTAGGGCAATCCAGTTTAGCTGGGGCCCTGGGCAGAATATATGGAAAGTAACATGAAATAAACAGCAAGGTTGTACCAGATTATAGAGGGCTTCAAAAGTCAGGAAAAGTTAAAGAGTCTGAACTTTAGTTGGAGGGCAATAGGGAGTCAGTGAAGATCTTTGAACAGTGAAATGATAGGAAATTAACAAAACTCTGAATTTAAAGTTTGCCAAACTAGCCCTGGGCTAGGTGGTACGGTGGATAGAACCTGACGCCTAGAGTCTGCAAGTCCAGAGCTCAAATCCTGCCTCACACAAATTACTAGCTGTGTAAGTGGGCAAGTCACTTAACCCTGTTTGCCTTAGTTTCCTCAACTGTAAAATGAGCTAGAGATGGAAATGGTAAACCACTCCAGTATCTCTGACAAGAAAACCCCAAAATGGAGTCATGAAACGTCAGACACAACTCAAGAACCAAACAAAAAACTAGCTCAACTGTAAAGATATATATATGTGTGTGTGTGTATATATATGTACATATATACACACACACATATATACGCATATATACACACACACATATATGTATATATATGCATATACACACACATATATCTTCTTTCAACAAACTGTGTTGGTATCTCTAAAGATAGTAAAAGTTAAAATACTGGCACCTGAGTTATTCTGTGCAAAGTATTGACTTAGGTTTGTTAATTTACAAAACATAAATACCATCATTAAAATTAAAAAACAAACAAACCCCAAACTCTGGGTGGTAATTAATTTTAAATACCTTCAACTTGCCAACATTTTTAATTGGTAAAAACTGCCCATTCTACATTGAGTAGGATAGAATCTGAGATGAAATAAAAACCAAATCAATTTCGCCATTACCTGACTTTACCATTTCAAAGGTGTTTTATACTAGTTAAGCATTTAAACACAACACCACCTTTTACTGAATGTGCAGATGCTCTGGATAAGTGCCTCAGATTACAGATTTGGAGCTGGAAGAGCTTTACAGGTCATTTGGTCCAACTCCTCTTTACAAGGAGAGAGAGAGAACACTGAGGCCCCAAAGGCTAGGAATGGTGAGGACTATCTTGGGTCTAACAAGCACTGGAGTCAAGGATCCAAATCCAAACCAGATTTTCCGATTCCAGACCCATCCAGGGTTCTTTCCACCTAACTAAGGTCTGCCACCCCCAGAAAGAAGCAACCCTAATAGACTTGTATTTGCCCTCAGATGAAAACAACAAAGACATTCCATGCTACCAATAAATCGTTTCCTCATGAAAGAATGTATTTTTATTTTAACGGACTATGAATAGCTCCATGAAAGAAGGTATTCGGATTTTTAATGAACTGTACATAAGAAGTACCAACAAGTGGCATCTTCAATTCTCAGAATTGAAGTTTAAAGAAAAGTCAGGAAAGAGAACAGCTCATTCATTTTTCAACACAATAGGAGCCTGGAGTTTACATCCTTCCCTGCCTTCTCCCATAACCTAAGCAGCAAAGTTGGGGGCGGGGGACGGGGAGGGCACAGCAGCTGAGGCTTGGGGGTGACCAGAGCGGGGAGGGGACGTTTCTACCCTCGTTTCCCATTACACGGGGACCAAACGTGCCGATTCTCCCGAGGCGCTTCGCTCCAAGAAGGCGGGGGCGCGCACTTCAGACAACAGCTGGGGCCCCGAGGGGGGCCAGGGGCCGGGGACCCCAAACACTCGGTTACCATGTACATGATAGCGAGGGCCTGGCCTCCTCCGCTCGGAGTGTTCCCGGCTCTGCAGCCGGAGGCCCCGGCGGACAGCTCCGCGTCCAGCCGAGGCCGAGTCCGCCCCGGAGAGGGGGGGCACGCAGTTAAACGGACACTAGCGGCCTCGAGGCCTCCCTCCGATGGGAAAAGCGGGCGGGGGGGAGAGCAAGACGAAGACGGGAGGGAGAGACTCAGGCCCCCCGGCCCCCAACTCACCCTCTTTTACAAAGCGCACCGCTAAAGCAAACCTAGAGAACGCGATCCCCCCAGACCCTCCCCAGCGCCCCCCCCAGGGGTCCCGGCGCCATTTGGACTCCATCGAAGCGAGCCGCCGCCATTTTCCGCCTCCGTCAGTAACGCAGGGCTTCTCCGCCTCTGCGGCCGCCCGCTTCCCATCCCCGCAGCCCCAGCCCGGGGAGGGAGGAACTGGCCCTGGCCGGCAAGGAGAGGGGAGGGGTGTGGAGGGGAGGGGAGGAGCGGCACGGGTGGAGGGGAGCCTCCTCCAGCCGGCCCGGCTCGGCCTGCCCCCGCCCTCGCCCTCGGCACCCCCCTCTCAGCCCTCCCCCAGGCCGCAGGGCCAAGGGCCCAGGAGGGCTGAGGGCAGGGGAAGGGGGCCGGGCGGACCGAGCTGCGGCGCAGCGCGGGGCGGAGCGGAGAGGCCCCGGCGGCGGTTGGGACCTGAAGGTTCCATCGCACTTACTTCCTGTTTTGGGTCCGGGCACTTTGGAAGAACCAGGATGGAGGCTCCGAAAAATACCAGGATGGAGGAAGCGGCTGTGGGCTAGAGCAGCCGCGGCCGGAGAGAGAGAGCGCGACAGCCCGCCGGAAACCGGGCCACCGCTCCGCCCCGCCCCCAGACGCTCCCCCTCCTTCCCCTCCCGCCCTGCTCCCCTGTTGCAGCAGCCACCCTTCCCTTCCCCCTCTCCGGCTGTCGTCATTTCCGTCCGGCCAGAACGCGGAGAAGGGGCCTCGGCTTCGGGTCCCCTGGGTCGGAGGGGCTTGGGGGGTGCGGGCGGATGGCTCTCTGCCCCATAGGTAGAGGTCGAGCTTCCTTCATGCTGGTGGCGGGCAGATGGGACAGGCTGGCACGGCTTCGGCGGCCCTGGTCTCCAGCGTGCGGGGCTGGAGCGGGGCAGGAAGGGAGAGGAGAGCCTGGACTGCTTGGCGTCGGAGGTGGAACGGCATGAAAGATGACCAGGGCCCCCAGGAGTAGCCTGGTGAACTCCATGGACCCGTCCTCGGAATAAAGCTTTTAAATGCATAAGCAGGATCACAGGGTTACAAAGGGAACCACTTACGTGAATGTAAAAGTGTAATTTCATTTCACCCGTCTGAATTCCCGGGCCCCTCCCCCCCCAGTTCTGTTGAACGGGATCCCCTCCCTGGGGGGGTTCTCCTTGTCCCGCCCTGTTATTTACATTTCGTCTCGACCAGAGCTCTTTGACACAAAAGAGTTTTTAAAAACCGTGATGGTGCCAAGAGATGAGCCGCTGGGTGGCTCCTGGCAAAGGCGGCCCTGGTGTGGGCAAGGGTTGGTCAGCTACGAAGTGGAAGACTGAGAACTGTCGTCTGCTGCCTCTCATATGTCTGTTTGGGGCACTAAGAGGTCAAAGTAACCATAATGTAGCTCCATTTTCTTTGAGATAAGTGCAGATTTGGACTTCATAAGAACTGGTTTTGAATTCTGTTTCCCCCAATCATTTAATCTTTTAACGTGTCAATTATTCTGTCTTTACGCTGAGTTGTGAAAAATAGTTTGTGAACCTTTGTAAACTCAATATAAATGTGAATGATCCTTCAAACTGTAGTTATATTAAATGTGCTTTGTATGGAATATTTTGAAAATGGCCCTCTTATCTATAAAGTGTAATAGAAGTGGACTTGTTAATCTATAAATCATTTATAAGTTCTGAATTAAGATATCATGAGATTTAAAGAAAAACTGATTTCCATTTTAATAGCAATACTTTCATTATAATGAGAGTCAAATTTACTCGATCCGGTATATAGGAGCCGAATGTGCTAACCTGGTTAAAAATTTTAGCTTGTGGTAACTGTATTTTGTGGAACTCAGTTTTCATCACAATGTCTGATTAACCCTCCACAGGGTCTAACTCTTGATTCCTTATGGTGCCCTGGGTTATCTAGTGGAACTTCAGTTCTGACAGCTACTGTCATGCTGGAAAGACTCCTAGAATGAGATCTGCAAGTGAGAGTTTGCTGTTCATTCCAAACACACAGAGTAACGACTAGTATGTTGACCATCACATGGAAAATATGGCTTAGGTTTGAGAAATAAAAGAAGTCATGGGCATGGAGACTACTCAAGAGTTTCATGCATAGATATTATGAAGGTTTTCTTCCAGAACTGAGTTGGGAATCACTGTAGACACAGCACTAAAGGATATCACAAAAAGTGAAAGTGACTTATCTCAGCTATTGGAAAAATTGTTAGTTACCTTAGATGTGTATCACTTATGAAACAGCTGTATACCATCAGATGAATCATTAGAACCAAGGTCAAGATCAAATTAGAAAAAAGATCAAGAGATACCATATACAAATTATAATAAACTCTTCAGATGAGTCATTTGAAAAAATGGGAACTGGAGGATGACAATGGCACTAATTTTGATTATCACTACTTTCTGTAAAGCTCTGAACAATATGCATAATGAAAAAGCCACAGGAGTCCAGAAATCACCTTAACCAGCCAGTCAACACATTTATTAAACCTTTCCATGTACACTGTGAGAAGTACTAGGGAAACAAACACACAAAAAAGGCAAAAACTTGGTCCCCACACTCAAGGAGCTTGAATTCTAATGGGAGTAGAAAACATACAAAAAGTTAAACATGAGATTTATGCAATGTAAATGAAAGTAATCACATAGAAAAGGTACTACCCTGTTGGTGATAGGGGCCAGGAAAGGTCTCTTTGAAGAAGAAATTTGAGCTGAACTTTCAGGGAAGCTAGGAGGTAGAGGTGAGGAGGAAAAATATTTTCAGCATGGGGAAAAGCCAGTGAAAAGGTATGGAGTAAGGAGATGGAGTGCTGTGTGTAATGAGTAATAATAATAAATTACAGTAATAGTTAACATTTATATACTACACGCTAAGAACTGTGCTAAGAGCTTTATAATTATTCCATTTGATCTCTACAATAATCCTGAAAGGGTGACGCTGTTATTTTCCCTGTTTTACCAATGAAGGAATTGCAAGGTCAATATAGCTGGATTATAGAGTATGTGGAGGGCAATAAAGAGTAAGAAGATTAGAAAGGTAGGAAGAGGACAGAATGTGAAGAATTTTAAAAATCAAACAAGATTTTTATATGGAGTTAATAGGGAGCCACTGGAGTTCATGGAATAGGCTGTGTGTGTGTGTGTGTGTGTGTGTGAGTGTGTGTGTGAGATGTGGTCAGACCTTCCTGTTATCTATTATATCTATTAAATATCCTAGTGTCTTCCACTAGATTGAGATGGAAGACAGGTTCCTTTTATATGATGATGTTCTTTAGTTGCTCCCATTGTGGATACTATTTTTTATCTTTTAAAAAATTTATTTTTAGTTTCCAACATTCACTTTTATTAGATTTTGAGTTCTAAATTTTCCCCTTTCCCTCCTCCACCCCTCTCCAACTGGCATGTAATCTGATATAGGCTTTCCATGTACAATTGTGTTAAATATATTTCCACATTAGTCATGTTGTGAAAGAAGAATCAGAACAAAAGTGGAAAAACTGTGAAAAAAAAACCAACAAAAAGAGAGAAAGTGGTATGCTTCAATCTGCATTCAGACTCCATAGTTCTCTCTCTAGGTGTGGATAGCATTTTCCATCATGAATCTGTAGGAATTGTCTTAGATCATTGCATTGCTGAGAAGAGCTAAGTCTATCAGTCAATCCTTGCACAATGTTGCTCTTACTGTGCACAGTGTTCTCCTGGTCTGCTTACTTCAGTCAGCATCAGTTTATACAAGTCTTTCCAGGTCCTTCTGAAATCCATCTGCTCATCATTTCTTATGGAACAATAGTATTCCATTACATTCATATATCACAACTTGTTCAACCATTCCCCAATTGATGGGTATCCTCACCATTTCCAGTTCTTTGCCACCACAAAAAGAACTGCTGTAAATATTTTTGTACATGTGGGTGGGTTCTTTTCTCTTTTTTGTGACCTAGATGTGGTATTGCTGAATCAAAGAGTATGCATAGTTTTATAGCCCCTTATGCATAATTCCAAATTGCTCTCCAGAAGGGTTGGGTCAGTTCACAACTCTACCAACAATGCATTAGTGTTCCAGTTTTCTCACATCTCCAACCCTTAGATGATATTTTATTGATTGCATCAAGCCTCAGAACATTACAAAATCTTACTGAGATCTATGACAATTGAAAAACAATTAATATTCTATTCTGGGGAAATCAGAGGAAAACATTTCTACATCTAATCATTACCTGTGTTTGGAAGGCCAGTCCATTGAATGATTACATCAGGAATTTGAGATAGGTACTGCAGATTGATAGATTAGGCCAAGAATTGAATAGAAGGAAGAGAAAAGTCTTAATTGTACTTTTAACAATTATAAGCTGCCTCCAGAAACAAGAACCTAGTTAAATATGAGTATGCTCCTCTTGATGCTGTATGATTCTGAATACTGGAACACAACATTTTCTGAAGAATCTGAGTGGCAAATGACCCAAAGGATGACAGAGAAATGCAAGTAGGTTGCACTGTTTTTATTCCTTCTTTCCCTCCCTCCCTCCCTCCCTCCCTTTCTCCCTTCTTCCCTTTCATTTTTCTAATGATGACCTAAGGGTATGAAGTGGTAAAAAGGGATAGTACAACTACTCCCTTTCCTTTACTCTTTCATCAACTCTTTCATCTCCACCTCTTAGTTTCCTTAACATCCTTCATTCATTTCAAAACTACTTCTGGAGAACTTTCACAGTCCTCCCATTTGCTAATGCACTTTTCCCCCTCAAAGTCCTTTCTCTCTATTCTGTAAAAACTTGTGTCTATCTCATTGTTTAAATATTGTCTCCTCATTTAGGATGTAAACTCCTTAAGTTTGAGGATTCTGTTTTCACTCTCCTTTGAATCCTCAGTCTGTAGCACAGTATCTGGTATATAGTAAGTGCTTAAATGTTTGTTGACTGACTAATGAGGTGAAGCATTCTAATGGCAGGAGATAGATAATAGATACACAGATTCAAGGCAGTACTGGTACTAACAATGCAAAAAGATCCCGGTGGAAAACTAACTCATTAGGTTTCTGTTTGCTATGTTTAGGAGACAATGGATGAGCATCCCACAAGGTGTGGATGGTATGTGGCTTACATCTATGGAGTGAATTCTCATATTTTTGAGATCTCAATCCATTGAAATATTTCTGATTCCTAATATTGGTTTTCTCTCAAGACAAATGTTTAAATGGAAGAATCAAAGGGACATGCTTCTAATTTGATGAAAATGACCACTAGTCATTCACAGCTTTATATCTTTGTTTATACTTTTCCCAAAGTGTAGAATTTCATGCCCCTACCTTTTGAATTTTTATCTACCTTTAAAGCCCAATTCAAATATCACATTTTTTTTCACCCAGAAAGCTGTTTTGACACCCCACCCAATCTGTCAGCCAGTTATCACCTCCTTTCTTTTTCCCTCTTCTCATACTTGACATAGCAGTTTGTTTCTAGATCTCTGTGCTCTTTTTATGTATTGATTTTATTACAGTTGTTTGAAGATATAATAAATCCATCCTAACTTGTAAGTTCAACGAGGCAAGAAACATGTTTTACAAACTCTTTATCTAATGGCAGTGAACTTAACTACTTGAGAAAGTAAAGGACATTTTTTTCAATCTACTTAAGAGGGTTTCCTACCTCAATTTAGGTAAAACAGAGTAAGAGGCAAGAGAGACAGAGAGAGAAAAAGAGAGAGAGAGAGAAAGAGAGAGAGAGAGACAGACAGACAGACAGACAGAGACAGAGAGAGAGACAGAGACAGAGAGAGACAGAGAGAACACTGGGAGAAAGATGTGAACTAATGTTGATATTTTGTTGAGACTCTACTAGGGGAACAATCCTTCCTATGTTTGTGGACAGATTTCAAGGGAATTTATGAAACTGGATTGGCAAATTGCATTTTTATTCAATATAATTGGTTTCTTTTGTAATTCTACATATTTTATTCATTTAAGAAACATCCTGAGAAGGGTCCTTAGGCTTCATTAGACTTATGACACATGCACAAAAGTTAAGATTTAAAGGGACAAAATAGGCTTTCTTCTAATACTAAATGGATAATTACTTTTAGTCATAAATAGGTACTCTGATATAAAGACCTGGACTTTTTGAGGGAGTGCTGGACACAGAAATGAAGAAGGTCAAACCTATATCTTCATTTGTTCTGAGATGACATGAAGGAGAAATACTGGATGCATGCTGTAGTTTTTGCACTCATCAGCACAGCTGACTGGCTACATCTGTCAGTGAGTCAGCTGCCTATTCTCAACTCCCTAAAGAGCTGAGAGAGAGAAGATAGTAGAAATGGAAAGCTGAACTTTGGGAACTGGAGTGATATCAAATGGAAGTTGTAGGCTGTGATACGCAGTTACTAATCTGATCTGATATTAGTGTGGTTGTACTTTCTTTTAATACTCAAAGTAAACAATCTCGAAAGCATGGGTTCTCCATCTTTTTTGTGTGTGTATGAGTGGATCTCTGATGGTATGGTAAAGCCTCTGGATCGCTCAGAATGATATTTTTAAATAAATGAAATAAAACAGATTGGATTAAAAAAGAAACTTAGCACAGTGGATACAGTGCCAGGCCTTGAGTTAGGAAGACTCATCTTCCTGAGTTCAAATTTGGCCTCAGACACTTACTAGACATTTGACCCTGGACAAGTCACTTAGCCCTGTTTGCCTCAGTTTCCTCATCTGTAAAATGGGCTGGAAAAGAAAATGGCAAACCACTTCAGTATTTTTTGCCAAGAAAACTCCAAATGGGGTCACAAAAAGTCAGGCACTATGACTGAACAACAACAATATGTATTTGTTCATATATTGTCTCTCCCATTAGATTATAAGTTCCTCAAGGGCAGGGACTGTCTTTTTGGAAAAAGAAATGACAAACAACCTCATATCTCAGCCAAGAAAATCCCAAATGGGGTCATGAATAGTCAGATAGGACTGAAAAATGTTTGAACAACAACATATTGAAATAAAGATTTGATTTTTGTTCCTCATCTAAGTCTACTGAAGAGTTCCTTTTCTTAAGTTGTGAACATGATAGAAATAATTTGATGAAGCATCTAGGATAATGAGAAAGGGCTATGGCTTTAGGTTTGGAGACAAGCCAAGGCATTTGATTCATAGCTACAAACACAGATCTCTAGACAAGTGGAAAAAAGAAACAGATAATATGACTGTGGAAATAGCAGTTACAGGATTTGGCAACTGATTGGATATGTGAAGTGAGGGAGAATGAGAAGTTGAAGATGTCATTAAAGTTATGAACCTTGATGACTGGGTGGATATGCTAGAGTTGGTGAGGGGGGAAAGGAGGGAGAATTTTTCGAAAGGGAACTAACACAGCTGCTGCTGTGGGTTCTAGGGTAGTGGTTAGGTTATAATGGTCCTTAGAGGCCCACATCTGGCTTAAAAGAGATGGGGGATACTGAGACTTTCAATAGTAAAGGTGGGAGCAGAGTTGGGGAGAGTTCCAAGATAAGGGTAGATGTGATTATTTTGGAGACAAGTTTCATGATTGGCTTTTGTGGAAAGAGTGGGTATTGTACTTATCTCAACCACACACTCTTTGGGGACAGGCCATTCCTCCCCCAACACCATGGATCCAGATCCTACTTTAGAAACCAATATATCAAAATCCAGGTAACTTGATATAGAGGGTGAACACTAGCTGTCTTTAGTCCTGATTGAGAACAGATAAATTGGCTAATACTTACAGTTGGATATCTGGTGGGTTCATGGGAAGGTTTTTCCCCCGCTCTGGTTGGTGCTTCCAAAGGTGCAGGCCAGGGATTAGACATCAGTTTTGCCTTTCCCATTTCCCTTAGCTGCTCAGGTATGTGCATCAATATAATTCTGCCCCTTTCATACTGTTTAGTTTCCCCAAAGGGAAAAAGTACCACGAGGCTGTTAAAGTTTCAGTAAATCTAAGCAGCTGGAAGGAAACAAATGGGAGATGGTTCAGTCTCAAATGCCATGCTCCCTTTTTTCATTCACTTCTCTTCCTTCCGCTTCTCTTTCCCTCTCCATCTAAGTCCAAGCCAAGTATTTACTTAATCAGCCCCCGCTGATTTTTCTAGCTAAAATTCCATTGATTATCTCTGCCACTTACTTTGCACTTTTATGTTACTTGCTCTTTATCTTTTTATGTCTATGCTTTGTCTACCTACCTATAATTTAAGATCCTAAAGGCTGGAGACCATGTCTTGTATTTTTATGTATATCCCAATTCCCTATTTTTATCCTTTTTGATGTAATGTTTCAGAGATAGAAACTTTTCATTACAGCCAGTAGATGTCTTTATTATTTAGGAATATCTCTTTTTTTTCCCCTTTCTTAGATTGGTAGTTACAACATACTCAAACATTCAAAGGGATCTGTGCTTTCATCATTTTGGGAGTTCCCTCCAAACAGTCCATCTTCGCCTGCTCATCCTGTGTGACTCATGTCCATATTCCAAAAGTTCTATCAATGTGCTAGAAGGCTTTTTAAAATTTCTCCCAATGTAGAGGGGGTACAGTGAAGCTCTTTGGGTGTCTGCTTCTTATTCCTCCCTCTTGCCATCTTCTTTTTCTTTCATACAGGTTATTTTTTTATGACATCCTTTACTTCTGTTCTTAGGGGTTCCTTGGGTATACGTTACAACACACTTACACCTTCTATTGTCCTTCCTGTAATCCTTTGTGCAGTATTTTCATCATCAGTTTTTTGGAGGTCATGGTATTCAAGGTCTTGCAGCTATACTGTAACACTGGTAAAAATTATTATTTGGTCATTTAGCTGTGTTTGACTCTTTGTAATCCCATTTGTGGTTTTCTTAACAAAGACATTAGAGTGGTTTGCCATTTCCTTCTCCAGCTCATTTTGCAAATGAGGAAATTGAGGCAAAAAAAACTGAGGGTTAAGTGGCTTGCTCAGGGTCACATAGTTACTAAGTGTCTGAGGCTGAATTTGAATTTGGGTCTTCCTGACTCCAGGGTCAGCTCTCTATCCACTGTGCAGCTTCCCTTTCACTGGTAAAAATGTGTATATGAAAAAAAAAAAATAGGCCTGTGCTATTTGGGGAAATTAGGGGTCAGTAAAATTGCTTTGCAATTTCCCAAAAGCAATCTAGTTTGCTCTCTTTCTTTTCCATTCTGGGTCTGGTTCATTGTCCATCTGTATTATCTTTCCCAGATATACATATCTATCTATCTACCTATCTATCTATCTATCTATCTATCTATCTATCTATCTATCTATCTATCTATATATCTATCTACCTATCTACCTATCTACCTATCTGCCTATCTATCCTGTTAGACAAATTCTATATGGAGTCCATGTTGAAATTTGATCAATAGACATTTTTCATCCACTTGGTCCTTCCTATGTGGATGGACAGGTCAGATTCTCTTGAGTGATTATGGATCCCTTCTGGAAGGTTCTGTAATATCTGGAGGCCTGATCAATCAATGTCAGTAAAAGGCAAGAACATTTGTAGGACTTCACCCTGGAGAATCTCTCCTCTGCTTGGAATCTGTACTGGATTTCCTCTATCTCAGTATCAAATACTTTTGGCAAGCATTCTTTTCTTGTTTTATACCTCACATGATGTTTATTATCAGGTCATTGAATAAGGTTATCTCTGTCTTCCAGGGAATATTGAATGAGACTGATAAATGGACAGGAGATATCTTGTAAAATGACCTCTAAAGCTGTGTATTATCTTATTGAGCTGAATGTTTTTTCATAATCAGCAAACACAATGGGATATTCTATTCTCTATGTCTTTTAGGCAGCTGTGATAGGGTAAAGATGGTCCATTATTGAGTGTGGTTTGTGAAAGCCTGTTTGTTTCTTAATCATACCTTCACTAAGAATAATTTTGGTTTGTGTATAGATGACTCATAAAACTTCATCCAGTAGTAACAATAACTGATGCAAAATAGCTAGTCTTGAATTTGCCAATAATATAATATAGCTGGATTTATGACACGTTACAATAATAATTCCTTCTATTTAACAGCACCAACAAAGAGATTAAGTGCTTTGAAAACAATGAGTAAAAGGTTCTATAAGCTTTCAAAGTCCTGGCATGAATTCATTCCCCTTTTCCTTCTCTTATCCTTTATACTAATGATGTCCAAAGCTGGGATCTGACCCCAAGAGGTATGATTATTAAATGAGATAGAGGGAAGATGGGTTATACCTCATGTTTTCCTCAATAGCCAATCATGAGGCTTGTCTCCAACACTACACTTATACTTTTTTATCAGCACCCTCAGCTCTAGTCTCTCCTACCATTGTACAAGCCTCCAGCTTCCTGGCTTCTGAGATAAGAGTCAGGCTCTCAGGGTAATTATGACCTAACTGATATAAGGTACTCACAGCAGCAACTATGCAGGCGCCATTGGGAAAATTCCTTTTCCTTTTGCTGCCTCTCTAGCATTCCATGCTCTCTCACCTGGATAGCTTCATCTTAGTAACATGTAGCCAATGAAGGCTCTGCCCTCCCCCCCTCTACTGATCAGTGATAAGAACTCTGTCCCCCCTCTACTCCTATTGGATGGGGCATGAAGATGAGGTTGAGTAGGCATGAATGGGTTGTGATGTGCATTGCTGATCTACTTACATTTTCTTTTTCTTTTTCATAAACATCCCTCTCCCAGATTTCTTTATTCCTGTAGAGGGCACCAAGATCCTTCTGGTAACCCAAGTCAGCACACAACTTCAGTGTTGTCTTCAACTGCTTACTCTCTCTCATCCCACATATGCAAACACCTGCCAAATCTTACCTCCACAAGATCTCTCATCTCTGTCCCCTCCTGTCTAATCACACAAACACTCTCCTACTTCAGGTTCTCATCACTTCTCACCATCACTGTTATGATAGCTCCCTAATGGTTCTCCCATCCTTAAGTTTCTTCCCTCACCATTCCATCTTGCACACAGTTTCCAGATGATTTAGTTCTTAAGTGAACACACAAATAGAAAGGGTTACTCCATACCAACTTTAATACAGAATTTCTTTTACTTAGGAAGGAAAACTCTCCCAAACAATAACAGCCAGATTAGATAGTGCTCATTTCATTTGGTCCTCATGATAAGCACTTGGAGGTAACAGATAAGGAAATCATGGCCCAGAATCATACAAAGTAGTATCTGAGTCAGAATTTGAACTCATTTTTCTGACTCTAAGTCACTATCCCCAGCTAGCTATCTAATGGGGATTATACCCCATTATAGGTTTTAGTATACATTAAATAATAAATATATCTAATCCCACATTGGATCTTGACTTATCACTTGGACTTATTTCTATTGTCAGAAATTCATACAACAATGGCATCTCAAATTGTGAGGTAGGTTACAACAGTGACAAAAATTGCTGGTTAAGACAAAGCCTATCCATAACATGATGAATTAAATGGCTCTTGTCCTAGGACAAGACTAGCTATGTTGGGAGAGGTTTATCATCAGGTTAACTTAGAGTGATGAAATTTTTGGTTGAAGCAAATCTTGAAGACCATCTACTAAGTAATAGGGGAGTTATAAATTGTTTCAGTAGAGGGAGTATCAGACTTTGAGGTTTCTGGGAAAGAAGGAACAGTGGTACACTTGAAGTTATAGGGGTGTTCAACTGTCGTTAATTCCCAGGCCTATTTAAGATCATTAAAAGTAGCCTCAGGATTATTGGATAGGGATTGGTAGGAAACTGGTCTAATTGGAGGAAGATAGGAATTTGAACAAGGAACTATTGCTTGTATGAGTCATTGGGAGTTCATAAATCCTTGTGGCTTAAAAATGGTAGCATATGAAGAGAGGTTTGATCAAGAGTTTGGAAAAAATAGAGAGAGATGATGGGGAAGAAGAGAGGGGTAGATTCATCAAGAGTGTACAGGAAAGAGAGAAATTGAAAGGCTTGGCCAAATGTGGATTCTGTATGTCCCAGCTGAGCATTGATCCTAATAAGAGGACCATGTGCAGGAGTATGGGTGTAAGTGTCCTCTCTACACTGTATAAATCCAGTCTCCTGCAAACCTTGGTCTTGCTTTGGCTTATCTATCTTAGTTCTCTAAGAAAGATCTTTCTCTGTTGAGACTGGTTCTGAACTATCTCTCATGGACTTCCAGAATTAATTGGCAAATAGTAGCTGGCTGGTGACATCTTGTTCAGTCTTAAACTTGTTCTCTGAAGGAGGTTGCACTGCCATATTCCAGTGACAGGCAGAAACCTCTGCACTGCTGGGTCTTCTGTCTACCTCCCTTTGGTAACACATTGCTGCTATGCCAGATGCAGGTGAAGCAGATTTAGCTGGGCAGGCCAGTCTGTGGTGTTAGATGGTACAGCTGATGGAGGGAAATGAGTTCCTCTGGAAGTAGACTCAAGTTCCTATTCTTGGCTAATCTGTTAAGCCCACCTGAGCGATGTCTAGGAAGACCCCAAGAGCTGAAGGGATACCAGTATACTTAAGACTATAGTTGCAGAACTTTACCTGAGATCAGAATAGAAGGGTATTAGTGATTTCTAGTCTAGCTGAGTCAGCAGCTTGCCTATACCATTATTGACCACAGGTTGTCCACTCCTGGACAACTTTGAATATTCCTAGGGGAACTCTAAAGAACATTTGGACATCTTCACTGGACAATGAAATGGCAAGGTTCGAATCTATTTTCCTGTTTGGATTCCTATTTTAACTTATCTACTTCTTTGCTGATGGGAATTTCCTTTGCCTGTCTTGACTTTTAGTCTGAATTATCTTTTATGGAGTTTGATAATTAAGTCAATAAATGGATGGAAACACAAACATGGTCGGAGTCATGGGCCTTCTTACCTTGACCTTGCTACAAAATGTTTCAACCACTCTCCTCAAATCTATCAGTTTCTTTTAGGCATGAACATATACAAATCAGTAGTAAATATGAATTAGGTATCCAATTAGGTGGCAAATATCCATAATCCCAGCTGTGGAGAGGCTGAGGTTGGCAGATCTCTTAAACTCTAGAGTTCTAAGCTTCAATTAGGCTATACCAATTAAGTATCTGCATTAAGTTCAGCATTAATATAGTGAGCCTCTGGAATTAGGGGGCCACCATGTTGTCTAAGGAGGAGTAAAAAGGCTCAGGTTGGAAGGAGAGTAGATCAAAGTTCCCATGTTGATCATTAATGAGATTGGATGAATGAGTAACCCTGTACTTTCTGCCTGGGCAAGATGACGAGACCTAATCTTTAAAAAACACAATGTACTAAGTTTGAGTAGAATCTAAAAAGGGCAAGCAGTAGATCTAAAACATGGTCTGCATAATGAGGAGGCAAAATAAAAGACTCTTTTTAAGATAGCATTTTGTTCTTGGAATCAATAAACCTGATGAGTTAGGATTAGGTTTAGGAACAGAAATGAATTTAGGTTTAGAAATGAATTTAGGGCTGGGAAGGTAGAACTGACAAGATTTGACAACTGTTTTGATACAGAGAAGTGAAGGAGCATGAAGAGGGGGACTTGAGATTGTGAATCTGGGTGACTGGGAAGATGATAGTGTCTTCAAGTGAAATAAAGAAGTTTGTAGGAGAGATGAATTTAGGAAGAAAGAGGAATTCTGTTTTGGACAAGTTGAGTTTGAGATGCCTATTGGTCATGAAGTCTGCAACATCCAATAGTCAGTAGGTGATATGGGACTGGAGTTTAAAACAGACTAAGGCTGGATATATAGATCTGGAAGCCTCAAATAGAAATGATAATTGAACACATGGGAGCTAAGGAGATTACTCAGAGAAGGAGAATGTAGAGAGAGAGAGAAAAAACCCCCCACAGAATAGATTCTTGTTTCTACCACTTTTACATCCACAGTTAGTGGGACAGGACATGACAAAGGACACTCAGGAGCAACCAGACAGGTAGGAGGAGAACCATCGTTCCCTGTATTTAAAAATCCAGACAGGAGAGAGTATCCAGGATGAAAGTGTGGTAAACAACGTTAAATACTTCAGAGAAGTCAAGAAATAAAGAGAACTGAAATAAATCCATGAGATTTATCACTGAAGTTCAAGTTTTGAACTTTACCCGTAATTGTGGGTAATCATTATTAGTCATAAAATAACATTTTTCTTATCTTCTTTGGCTTATGTGAGCCTGGGGGTGGGGGGTGGAGGGTGGAGGGTGGGGTGGGAGAGAGTGCTTGATGCTACTATTCCAAAAAAGTGAGAGCAGAAGTTTTGTTAGACTCCTATTTAACGAACGTGATAAGGACATCAAAAATGCTTCATTGTTATTAGAGAAAGGGACTGGACATAGTAATATTTAGATTCCATCTAAAAGAAAAACTTGTGTTATAGTATACTAGGCTTACCTGCTTGTCTTTTTAAAAAAATTATTTCCACTGATCCTCATCTCAGGATCTGATTTCATTTACAACTCTTTTTCCAATTGGCTAACCATTTGACTGTCCACCCAGCCATTTGCTGTGCCCTGATTTATGCCCTAACTCAAGTTACTCCATTTTCAATTCTTTTCCCTAGAATTTTAGCCTTTGAATCCTTAAGAGAAAAAGTACTTTGTCAAATTTCCCTTTTCTTACCTGAAGCTCCCCAAACACCAATACAATCTTTGTGAAATATAAGAATATATAAGGATTAAGTATATTTCAATATAGTTTTAACAAGTTAAATAGTCCAAATGATGATATTATTATCATAGAGATTGTGTCTTATGTGGACAGGGATTAATGAAGACCGAGAGAAATTTTTGGTTTAACACAATATGTATTAACCAGATCAATAAAACGCTGCCCCATGGGCCATTTCCTGGGACGTGGGAAGAGCTTCATTATACACAATCACATTTTATGATTATTTTTATCAAAATAGCATTATCTCTTGTCCTCACTGGTCCTAGGGTCAGGAAGGTTTGGTATGCCAATGTCATGATAATAATACTAATTTTTGGGGTGCCTGATTGTGTTTCTACTGAACATTCATCACCTTGCTAAATGTATCCTGTTCTGGTTTCATCTTATAGATGAGCCGGTCAGTTTCTTAAATCAAGCTAAATCTCATTTTCATTATAATCAGATAAGTTGAACATGAGTTTGCCTTTACACAGCAGTTCAATCCTTTGTCAAGAAGTTATCTGACAGAGAATTGTCTCTCTCCCCCTGCCCCCTTCCAATTCACCACCAACTCTCTGGTGATGAATCTCTCTGCGTCCAGATTGGTTTTTGTATGGCATAAGATAGTTGATTGTCTTGCTTGCACTCAGGTACTTGATTACTTGTGCTTGTGCTTTTCTTGCATGGTCTTCAGGAATGCAGGGCTACTTCAAGTCATGATGAAGCATCAGGGTACAACTTTGGTGGAGGAATTCTCTCTGTCTGTCTCTCTGTCTCTCTGTCTCTGTCTCTCTCTGTCTCTGCCTCTGTCTCTAGTATGTGAGGAAATACCAGTGTTATTTTAAAATGCCACTAAATGATAGTATTTTATCTTTATAAATAAACTACATCCCATGTTTGCTAAGGGAAAAGCACAATTCAAGCCTTTTATTTATGGATTTTTCCTTCTCCTGACTTCTTTATAATATGGTAGGGTGAGTTAAAAGGATAAAAATGAGATGAACTCAGAACAGACAACAACAGCTGTTGGTAGGTAGGATACAAGTATTGTGGGGTTATCGGATGCATTCCAGGACTTTGATATTTTCTCTACGTTCACTTTGAGAGTGTGTTCTGATCTCTGTAAAGAAAGGAAAATAAGAAAAAAAGTTTGATTTTGCAACTTTTTTTTAGATACAGGGAAAAGTCTAGTAAAATATTAATGTTAAAAAAATGGACTTTTGAGAAGAAGACTGAAGTATTGAAAGTGGAGATTCTTCCTGGGATGCTATATGTCTGCAATATATTTGTTATCATTAGGTTGTTTTAATTATATCCAACTCTTTGTGACCCCTATTTGAGATTTTCTTGGCAGAGATACTGGAGTGGGTTGCCATTTCCTTCTCCAGCTCATGTTAGAGATGAGGAAACTGAAGCAAACTAGGTCAAATAACTTGCCCAGTGTCACATAGTTAGTAAGTGTCTGAAGATGGATTTGAACTCAGGTCCTCTTGACTCCAGGCCCAGCATTCTAATCAATGTACTACCTAGCTGCCCTCTGCAAAACAGAAGATGTAACAACCTTTGAGGGACAAAAATTAAAGATTTAACAAAGGTAGAAGGACTCTGGTGGGGATAAATAGACTATATCATTGCATACAAAAATATGTAAAAGCCATATCAAACTAATGTAGAACTCCAAACAGAGGCAGAATGGTCATGTTGCAATAGTGATGTGCCACTGGTGGATAGCCTTGGTGCTGTATTAGTCCTCATGTAATGAAATGGCAAGAGGCCTAGATAAAGGCTTCCATCTGGTGGCCCTCCTATGGAAAACATGAACAAGAGTTATACAGAAGGTGTGAATGGATTATGACCTAGATTGCTAGAGGGAGTATCCTCATATTTGACATTGCAGCTACACTGAAGTACTAAAGTATATGGGAAAAGAAAACACAGGAATGAAAAAAGAATCGCAACATGTGAAACAAAATACAGTCTTAGTTCCTAAAAGTTGTGAATTATGTTGTAGACACATAGGAAAGTTCTGTATCCATACTCTACCACATAATAGATAGGACAAGGGAGCAGACAGTTTTATTTACTTGATAAGTGGAGTCATCTACATAAAAATGGTTACATACTTACGTTAATTGTTTCTTTTATTTGTTTGTAGTATTGCATTGCTAAAGCATATCTCTACCACTTCTTCTGATCTTAATGGGTAATCAATAAGAAATAGCTTGTCAGGAAGTTCCATGTGGGCATGTTTATGTATGTCTTCAATTGTCTGCTGTTTATATTTTGGTTTTTTTAATTTCTAATAGTTCATAAACTTTTACTAATAATTTTTACCTACTGAAAGGAAAATCCATTATGGTCTATTTCTCAAGTTATGGTTTGATTGGTGGCTTTTTTCCTCTAAAAGTTATATAGTATTTGTGGCATTGATATCAACCAGGGAGTTAGAATACATTTTGATTAGAAGGAATTGGGATGAAAAGGAAACTTTTGCCATTACTTCTGAACATAAGGAAAGAGAATTACAATGTTTATTACTACCCCAAACAGGGATTGAGTGACAGTTTATATTATATAATCTCTCATATATTTCCAACATGATGTGACACCTATTTCTCTTCATGTCTATACTGGAAGAACAGTACTCCTTGGCTAAAAAGGATGTGTTGTTGAAGGAGGCCCTGCTGTGTTATGTTGAGTCAACAGCTGAATGATCACCTTTCTCCAGAAACAGTACCAGCACAAATCCAGCACTTTCTGGTAAATCTTTCGTTTTATTTATCTGGTTCTGACTCCTGTTTTTCTCCATCAATGCTTCCATTATGTCTGTCCTTTTGTGATGAAGAATCTTCAGCAATAAATAATTTTGTAATTAGTTTACATGAACTATGTTGCTCTTTGCCACATATGGTCAGTTTCCTCACCCAGAACACTATTATTGGCAATTATTATCAATTATTTATTACCATTATTAGGCATCATGCAAAAAGAAACTGCTGGAAAGAGTTTAAAATCATTAAGTTCACTGTAACTTCTTTACTGACAAGTCAGTACAAGGCCATATTCGAGATCATTTTTACTAACAAAGGCTAAGAAGTAGTTTATGGGACACCTAAAAAATATAGATAACAAAAGAATTGCTTCCAGCTATGGTTCTAAGGCTTTCCAAATTGGGGTGATGTTTCCAAATGCTCTCGTATGATTGCAGCCTTGAGTTAGAGTGATTAAGAAAATATTTAGATGACTAGTGTTCAAATAAGAATTGAAAATTATATTTAAATTATATGAGCTGAGTTACTTTGTTTTCAGTGGGAGAGCTTCTTCACTCTGTATTGTCTAGAATGTATTCTTCTATCTACCCTTTCTCCTATTTCTATTTTTGTTATGGATTTGAACAAATTTTTTTGAATACAACAAATATATGTATTTGAAATTAATAGCACTTTTTATATACCATTATAATATTCTTAGATCTATTAAAATAAAGGTCATATCTTCATGGCAACTTTTCTTTTTCCTTGGCCTTAACTTTTAAAGATTAGGATATGATATCAATTTATGTATATGTATCAATACAAATGTAATCTTTTAAAAAGCACTTTTGCTTCCCAACTATGACCTGATATTCAAAAGATCTTCACGATCCATTTAAAATTACTTTATTGCTAAGAGAACATTTATATTTGACATGTTTGCTCCAGAATTTAATTTTTCATATGAAAATTGCAAAGACATTTGCCAATTTTTATGTTTCTGCCATTTTTATTTTTTTAACTAAATTTTCTTTTAATTAGGGCTTTGTTTAACAGATAGCAACAAACACAAACATTTTCTATTATCGCTCTATATCATTATTCTGTCGTCATTTAACAGTCTCTCTCGAAATCCATATATCTGCTAATACCACGCTCTCCACGATTTGGTCACATTCATCTACTGACCTCCAGGACATGCCTTCCTCTTGGCTTTAGTTTTCTCTCCGTGCTGTCTTGGCCATCATCTTTGGTAACTTGAATTTTCTTTTAGATAACTCACCTAACATGCTGACCTCACAAATCCTTGACTAAATGCCATCATTCTTTAGCTATCTGCTTGAGTCTTGTTATCTTTTGGAACTGATTCACTTTCAAAATCTCAAACTCTGAATTTCTTCCCATTGACCACGTCTTTCTTACTTTCTATTTTCCTTTGTCCCTCACTTCTACTAAACCTAATCTTCTGGTCCTTCAGTATACCTTTACTCTTTTAACTGGGGCAGCTAGGTGGTGCAGTGGCTAGAGCACTAGTGCAAAAGTCAGGAGGACCTGAGTTCAAATCTCACCTCAGATACTTGACACTCACTAGCTGTGTGACCTTGGACAAGTCACTTAACCCCAGTTGTCTCATCCTGGGTCATCTCCAGTCATCCTGATGAGTATCTGGTCACTGGATTCAGATGGTTCTGGAGGGGAAGTGAGGCTGGTGATCTGCACAGCCCTCCCTCACTCAAAACAAAGTCAAGCACAAGTCATGTCATTATTTCTCTGATGGCATGGTCTTCTTCAGCAACAAAGGACAAACACACACTCTTTTAGCCCATCAGCCCCAACCTGGCTGTACTTGTTTCTTTCTTCAGATTGGAGGTTAAGTGATTTATCCAGGGCTCTACAACATCAGAGGTAGGATTTGAACCCAGATCCTCTGACTTCAGAGTTAGTATTGTACTACCCTGTCTCCCAACAAACTTGTGGAAAAGGTTCTGGGTGTTTTGGGGAGGGAGTTGGGAAATTCCTTTATTTACTCATAACATAATAGGAGTACTCATGGCAAGAGGTGTGAGAAGGGTAGGGATTTATGGTTTCATAAATTTGTGTCCTTATAAAAGATTTACTGACATGTAAATTATAATTTCCTTCTAACCTAAAATTATTGGTTTATTTATATGGAACTTGAGAAAACTCATTCATAAGTGGATTAGAGATTTTATAGGTAAGTAAACTAATAATAAGTCCTTTAGACAACTGACAAATTACTAACTAGTAACTGCTCAAGAAATGTCTTGATATACTGTAAGAATGATTGAAGGGTACATGTTGCTTATCTGGACTGTCAGCACAGAGATGAGCTGCTGAAAGAAATGAGATTTTAACATCGGCAGCAAAATCTCAGAATGTATTCAGAAGTGAAGCACTGACAATGGCAGTAAAAAGGCGAAAGAGTAATGGAGTCAATTTTTTATTTATAATAAATTACAAATGTATGTAATTGAAATAGAACTATGTAATATTTAAGAAATTCACTTGGGAAAAGAAAGTCTTCACAATGGTTCTTTCTTCCTCCCTTACATATAAGGTTCCCAGGGCCTGAACCATACCTTGCCTTCTCTTCCCTATTTTGAGTTTTGAGTTGGGGAAAGAGGAAAAGGTAAAGATAAGAAAAAGAAAAGAAGGTAGTAGGGAAAATCTGATAGCAAAATTAAATGGATAAAAGGAGAGCCAGAGATATGCTTTTCTCCCCTGAAGCAATGGGTTTAGGTGATCTAAATCTGAAAAGAAAAAAAAGGTTCAAGTTTTCTCTTTAAATGTGACCTCCTTTGAACAAGGTGATGTGAACTGAATCAGAAACTGGGTTTTTACTTAGTTTTGAAGATGGAGAAATTTGAAATGGTGGAGCTGGAAAATTGTACAGTAAAAAATAGTTCAAAATTACAATGCAACAGGAATGAGTCCAGCTGGAAAAGCCTCCATGAATCTGGGCCAGAATGTTTGCTTCTAGTATTTAGTGAAATTGATAGGGTTTTAATTCTGGGGAAAAAATAATGTATCTAAGGTGAAAAAGGGAAAAGTCTAAGGAGATCAGACTGTTTCTGCATCTGAATTTGATGTTCCTTTATTATTTTGTGAGAATAACTCTGGTTAGAGGAGCAAGTGGTTTCAGTTGACTTTCTAATTTATTTGAGTAACTTGGGCTGACACCCAAACAGATTTGCTTTCAAATTCCTATCACTCCTAATTTTTTTCTGTTCTCCACTGGACCTACTTGGGTAGTAGTTACACCGATGTTCAGATGCTATGCCTAAATTTATTTGTATTTTTATTTCTCCCATCAAAATGTATGTCTCATTCTATATTTTGTTCTATTGCCTTTTCGTCAGGAGGTAGGGAGCATGGTTCATCATTGGTCCTCTGGAGATCTGGTTCTATGACCAACTTTACAAGATACTCACAATTCTAGTCCGGAAATCCATCTTCCAGTAATCTATACAAGAATAATTTATTTACCTTAATTATATGTAAACCTTGTGTCAGAGGTACCATATTGACACAAAGAGCCTAGGGATGGCTTGTGAGACTTTCCACTTGTCTTGCTCATTACTGTCACTAAGATAATCTGGGAACTTCAGTATCTGACAACTCCGACCCCTCAGGGATAGAGCCATTAACTCCACTTATAAGCACATAGCTTCCCAAGACCCAACACATAAACAGACATAGTCATTGATTAAGGGAAACAAATTGAACACATATCACAGAGCCCATAGAAAAAACCCATTAGTGAACAATGCTCTTTTGTCCCTGCTGATTTACACCAGGGCATATCTGGGGCTACCACATTGGTGCCCTCCTCTCTGGCTCCTCTAGTTTTGATGCTATGTTGCCTCCCTGCCCATTTCATGCCTCTGGCTGCTCTCTCAGATGGTCACTGGTTGCTATCCCCCACCATAGTCTCCTGGGTTATTTTGTTACTTTCCACAGTCTTGTAACTTGCTTAGCAGTTCTTCTTGGTTCCCAGCAGATGGCACCAGTTGTTCCTCCTCTTGACAGTTGTTTCTGTTGTGCTATGTTTTGCTCGCTTCCTCCCAGAGCTCAACTGTTTACTCCTTGCTCACAGCATTTTTCCATAGGCCCAGAGGCTCAGAAAAGCAATCCATTCTCTACCCAATTATTTTTCCAGCCTTTATGATTCCACCTGGGGTGGCTGTATGGGACTATTAAAGTTTCCCAGGGACTACTTCCTTACACACCAAGTGGGAGGAGGGGGTTATATAGATTTTCTTGCACTATCAAAAATTGGGAAGGAAAAGAACTGCCGTTAGAAAACAGTAACTGCACAGGTAGACATGCTTTCAGAGTTAAGCATCTAGTTAAACTATTATCTTATTAATATTGGTATCTGATTACTTGAATTTATGTGTGCATTTTTGACATAGAAATGATTTTATTAATAAAGATGTTTAACTGTGTGAATACCAAAGTACAAAGCACTTTTAACCTCAGCCACCATTACACCAAAACACTAGCAGATTTGATAGTCTTATTCACAACTACAATAATAGTTTACAAAGCCTTAATTATTATTTCCTCTGTTTAGTCCTCCTCTGCCTCCTGTTGCATGGTCACACCTCTGTGTGGCTTAAACTGATGACTCTGAACCCCTCTTCTTGAAGTCTGAAGCTAAAGCCAAATTCATCTGAAAGGTTTAGGTTGACTACTACTTGTATCTTCAGAGAAGCTGGATGGAGGATCATGACTGGTAGAAGGAAAATCAGACTCATCCAATGCCTGAACAGGCTCTTCTTCCTGCTGGCTATCAATTTCTAGACCAGCTTGTGAAGTAGTTCCTTTAGGTTCTGTCTCCACAAATATTTCATCTCCATCATAACTTGTCCCTGTTTCTACAGTCATGGATAAACTGCTAGTGGATGTTGTCACCACTGGAGTAGACTGAGATACATGCTCAGAAGTATCAGCAGCAATCCTTTTGGTAAATACAGTCACTGGAACTGCAACTTATAGGTGAGTAGTAGGAATACTTAGAAAACCAGATTCTTTATGTGCTAGGAAGAGGGATGTCTCATACATACCTAAACCTCCTCAAGAGGCAAGTTGACCAAGACCTGAGTGGCTGGAACTTGTTTGTAGTATATCTTCAGGGGATGCTGAACCCCTTTAAACTTAGGAACCTAGGAAAACCAGCAACCTGAAGTGAACTGATTCCTTCCGCAAATCCATCTGTACAATGTGGTACCCCAAGAGTTCAGGTACTTGTCACAATTCTGTCCCCATCATCAAAAAAGTGCTGCATGCCACCTATTCCAAAAGTCTTCGAAGCCCTCATCTAATTTACTGTCTTCATGTCATCTGGAATGGTGGTACCAACTCCTGGGGAGGTGTGTGCTGCAAGCATAAGCAAAATGAGATTTGTTGTTGTTGTTTTCTGGAGTACAGTTTCCTAGCAGAATTGTAAACATCTGAAGGCTAAACTAGGTAATTCACAGCTGTGCTGAGTTGCAGGGGTTGTGATGCCTTGTGGCTCTGAGCCTATTAGTTGAGAACTATATATATTAGGAAGTTTGTATTTTGCTTTGGGGGCTCACTCATGAAAAGGACTTTTTGATTCCCTGGACCAGACTCTGGGTGAATGTTTGTTAAGAGCCCCCCTCACTACTCAAATGTTGGGGTCTCCCGGTCTGATGGTGTATGTCGATGGTTGTATTACTTTGTTCAAACAGTTGGAACCCTGTCTGTTGAATCTCTGTGCTAATTTCTCTGCTTGTATTTTCTATACAAGATTGTTAATCCTTTTGTTAGATTGTTAATCTATACAGATTGTTAATCCTTTTAAAGCTGTTTTTTCTTTAGAAAAGCAGATCAAAGAACCCGTGCTAACAGCTCACCCTGTGTGCTAGAGTGGTTGCTACTACCTATGGATGGTTAGTTGTGGGGGAGTGGGAGAGGTGGGCTTTGGGGTGACTGAGGTGCCCAAGGACCTTGTCTTTCAGATGCTGCTGATGCTTGTTATTCTCTAGAATTCTCATGGGGCAGAGATGATTCTGTAATAGAACCTCCTTCACCACCATTCAGAGAATCTGCAGCTCTCTGTCTACTTTCACCTCTGCTACTTGCTTGTGTTTCAGCACCTGGAGCAGTACCATCCCCATTCTCAGCACCATCAGCTTCATAGCCATCATTGCCACCTGTACTACCAGAGCCTTCATTACTATCTTCACCTTCATCTCCCATCCCTGTGTAGTCACCATCATTTTTGTCTTTTCCTTTTCCTTCTTCTTCTGCCTCTTCTTCTTCTTCTGCCTCTTCTTCTTCTTCTTCAGCATCCTCATACTCTTCATAGTTCTCTTATTATACCATCATTTAATTATCATCATCAGCTTCATCATCACTGTCTATCACAATGATGTCATCTCCTTTGGACTGGGCATCCTGTCAAGAAGTTGAAGTCTGCTGTTCTGACTGCAGGGGTTTAAGATTGATTTGAAGGAACTGAGAGGTTTTTTTCTCTGTCCTCCATAGGAGTATAATCTCTCTGAGTGACTACTTCTTTAATAGAATATGGTGAATCAACCTCCCCATCATCACTCTCTTCTGCCATAATTTCTTCTTCAAGTCTTACAGCAGGCATGCTTTTCCATATCTTTTGTTTCATAAGAGACTTACCTTGATGTCTCTTGCTATCATCTTATTCTTAAAAAGTAAGTCCACAAGGTTAATTCCTAGTGTACTAGAGACTATAACATGGTATTTAGTTGGTTGAATAATATATTCTTAGTTGCATGTAGTTACTGTGTAAAATAGAGGAGGTGTAACTGAGATTTATCAGAGGACCATAGGATCAGAAACTTGGAATTAGAAGGAATTTGATAGATTATCTGACTCAACTTCATCATTTTACAGATGAAGAAACTGAAGGTCAGAGTGGTTAAGTAACTTGCTCAATATTAAACAGATCCTAGCAGAAGTGGAATTGAAAACTAAGACCTTTGATTCTAAATTCTACTCTACAATACTGCCCTTGGTTGGTATGTTTTCATTGAAAAATAATTTCTTTAGCACTCTTTGTAGTAGCAAAGAATTAGATGCCCATCTATCAAGAAGGGCTAAATAAATTGTGCTCCATGAATATAATTACTGCACTGGAAGATAATACAAAGAAGTATGAAAAGGAGGGGCACCTGGGTGTCTGGGTCTGGAGTCAGGAAGACCTGAGTTTAAGTTCCTCCTCAGACACTTACTGGCTATATGATCCTGGTAAAGTCACTTAGATCCCTGTTTGTCTCAGTTTCCTCATATATAAAGTGGGAATGAAAATAGCATCTACCTCCTAGGATTGTTGTGAAGACCAAATGAGAAAATAATTTTAAAGCACTTAGCACAGTGCCTGGCATGTAGTAAGTGCTATATAATTTATCAGCTATTATTATTCACTATTAAAATAAAGTAAGAGGTTCAAAAAAACAATATACTTGATGACCTACAGTAATGAAAATGAAAAGAAGAAAAATGAAAAAATCTGAAAATGAGATTGTAATTATTATACTGAAGGATGGTCCTGGAGAAAAAGCACCTTCTTCCTTTCTTTGCAGAGCTGGGGAACTTGGGGAATGGAACATTGTCACAACAGGATAGTACACTGGAAAGTGTTAGATTTGTAGGCAGAGGGTCAGGGTTTAAATCTCCTCTTGGTGACCTTACAGAAGTCACTTTACCTGTCTGGGCTTTAATTTCTTCATCTAAAACAAGAAGGGGTTGACCTTTATGACCCATTCTAGTTCTAAATCTTTGATCCTCTGTTCTGTCAGATTCATATGATATATGCTGATTACTTTTGCTAGTTATTTTTGCTTTTTTTGGTTTTTTAAATTTAATATATGGGATGTCTTTCCAGCAAGGGGAATATGAATGATATGGTTGGAAATGAAAGTGATATAAAACAAAAGATATGAATAAAACTTTTTTTTAATGGCTGCTTTTTTCTAGACATGTGGTCCCCAGATGGAATTTCTTCACTAGTATTGTGCCTTTCTAAAACCTAGTATATCATTCTGATATACTTTGTCAACTAGAACATTCTCTCAGTTGACTTCAATAGTTTGGAAGCCAATTTATGCCGCAGAAACATTTAAAAAATATCTCCAGTAGAGTCGCCATTTTCAGCTAAGTATACAAAAAGCCACGGTTATAGCTGATTCATTTTATTATGGTCTCCTGACTCTAAAGTCAGCCCCAAAGTTGCTGTATGTTTAATAAACTGTACTAACTAAAAAAATGACCCTAATCTCTGTAATATGCTAGTGATTTTGGAGCAATCCTGTATATAAAACCTGTTCCTCTGTAGTTGAAATTGTATATGAATACTACTCACACACAGGGCAAACTTTTCACAAAATTGTAAAGAAGGTGAAATTGACTTGGTTTCTTCCATTTTGCCTTTTGTCATTCTCCCCATTCCTGACTCCACGACTTCCTAGTGCCTACATAAGAACATGACCTGCTGGGGGAAGGAGGATGATCTCAGGTATATGTCAATTTATCTAATATGCTTAAGTTATCTCATCTCTTAAGAGTATTCCCAGTTTTCCTAAGTTATAAGGAAATACCTAAAAATCTTGAGGCTCAAAGGAATGAATTTCTAATGATAGATTTTAAAGGAGTGAGATGAGGGGTGGATTACAGCATAATGGAACAGAGAGCTGGCCTTGGATTTAGATACTGCCTCTGACACATATTGGCTGTGTGATCCTGGGCAAGCCATTTTAGCTTTCAGAGCAACTCTCAAAGTTGCAAAATAATTTCACATCTATATTGACAGTTGGGGTGTCCTTGCTGGTATTTCCATATGCCAATGAAATCACAGTTTTAGACCAAATGGGAAGGTATTTTTGGGCGAATGCTCCTGCCTTGTACCCCTTAAATTTAAGCATATCTTTCCTTACTCTCTCTAACCTTCAACATCTCCCTCTCTATTTGCTTCTTCCCTACTGTCTTCAAATATGCTCAAGTCTCTCCCCAATCTTAAAAAGAGGGAAAAAAGCCCTCATTAGATGCTACTATATTAATTAATTAACTTTTTATATCTTGCCTCTCCTTTTCATCTAAACTCCTTGAAAAATCACTTTTTCTCCTTTCCCTTTCTTCTAAACTCTATAATCTACTTTTCATCCATACCATTCAACTCAAACTGCTCCAAAGTTATCAGTGATTTCTTAATTGCCAGTTCTAATGGCCCAGTGAATAAAACACTAGACCTAAAGTCAGGAAGACCTGAGTTCAAATCCTTTCTTAGACATTGTGTGTGTGTGTGTGTGTGTGTTTAGTTGTGTGACTCTGGGCAAGTCACTTATCTGTGCCTCAGTTTTCACATTTATGAAATAAGAGCCTTGGATTTTATGGGGTTCAAAGCCTCTATCATTCGGCCTCTATCATTCTCCTTATCACTCTTGACCTCTTTTCAGCATTTGACATTGTTTTTCACCTTTATCTGCTGGATACTCTCTGCTCTCTGGATTTTTAGGACTCATTTCTGTGGTATGACGACTGAGTCTTTTTTGTTAGATCTTCATCCATGTCACACCCATTAATGGTAGATGTCCCTTTGGACTCATTTCTGGGCTCTCTTCTCTTTTACTTCCATATTATTTTACTTGGTGATCTCATCAACTCCCATGGGTTCAATAATAATCTCTATGCAAATGATTTCCAGAAATATTTATCTAGTATTTCTCCTGCCCCACATCACCAAATGTATATTAGACATCTGCTTGTCCTGTAAGCATCTCAAATTCTATGTGTCTAAAAGAGAACTCATTATTTTTCCCTCTAAGACCCCTGTTTATCTGAACTTCTTTATTATTATTATCCTTCTAGGCCCCCAGATTTGCAGCCTTAGTATTGTCTTCAAATATGCTCCTTTCCTCACCTCACATATCCAGTCAGTTGCCAAATCTGGTTATTTCAACCTTTACACTACTTCTCTTATACATTCCGTTCTCCACTCACATGGCCGTCAGCCTAGTTCAGACTGTCATTACCTTTTTGTCAGGTGTATGACAATAGGCTTCTAATTGCTCTCCCTGCCTCAAGTCTTTCCTCACTCCAATCCATCCTCCACTCAGATGACAAAGTGATTTTCCTAAAGTATAGACCTAATCTTGTTGACCCTCTGCTCAGACTACCCCGATTCAATAAACTTCAGTTGCTCCCTATTACTCAAGATCAAATTTAAAGTAATTCCATTTGGCATTTAAAATGCTTCACAACCTATTCCTTCATAACTTTTTAACCTTCTTACTTTCTTCTCCCCTCCTCATAGTTGACATTCTAGTCATATACTCACACGTGAGACTCCATCCCACCTTTGTGTCATTGCCCTGGCTGTTTCTTATACTTAGAATACTTTCCCAACCTGACTCAAAAATTCCTGGCTTCCTTTAGGACTCTGCTCAAATATCACTTACTCTAGGAAGTCTTTCCTAGTTCCCCTTAACTTCTATTGCCATTTCTGCTAAGATTACTTTCTATTTATTCTTTATTTATCCCATATGTTTTGATTTCTATTTATTGTGTCCCCCTGTTTTTGCTTTCTGTTTGTATACTCCATACTTAGCATATTGACTGGCAAATGGTTTATAAATGCTTATGTATTGATTGTTTATTGAATGTTACCTCCCATACATAGGTGATATCCTGGGCATCTGTATCACCAAGGCAATATTCACAGCACCAATAGCAACTAGGAATATGCCAGAGTAGTTCTAAATTGCAAAATATAACAGATGCTCCATAGAGAAGGCAGAAGAAAAGCATTTACTCAAACACCAGAAAGCCAAATCCCAACACAAGAAAGCCAAATCCATCATAGTAACTAAGAAGTCAATACACATTCTCACCGTAGGGGATACGGCCATTCCCAAGCCTTCCCTGGCCCTTGCTCAGGCCTTTCCACAAGCAAACACTCATAGTCCTAGCTGTCTGCCTGTGTCCTCTCTTTCCCTGAGTTCTAACTGCTCTCACCAACTTCCTCCCAGTTCTGCTTCACCCTTTCTGTTCCACCCATTCATCAAGCTCTTCCCACATGTGACTGAGGCTTCCATGTGATTTAAGCAGTTCACACGGACCTATTAATGGGTGAGAAAGATCTTCAAATGGAGCAAAGATACATTACAATACAGCATCTGGTAAAGCAACCTCTTTACTCCCCTTCTTTTCTGAGGTTCAGCTGGAGGGCCTGACGTCTAGGCAAAGCTACATGCAAAGACGCTCTCTTATTCTCTTGGTTATCTGCAGTGGCATGAATGAAATCAGTAACAATAATGGAAGAGTCAGTAGATATGTATGAGGGAATCTATTCATTGTCTCTGATCTTCTTTTTCACTCCAAACTCAAAAACACTCAAGGACAGAGTAGTGTGAACAATCTCTAACCATAACAGCAAATGGAGAGAAGGGAGCTGAAATGGTGGTACAGTGACTGGAGACCTGGGCCTGCAGGCAGGAAGACAGGATTTCAAATCAGACCTCAGATATTTACTAGCTATATGACCCTGGACAAGTCACTTAACCTCTGCTCGCATCAGTTTCCTCATCTGTAAAATGGGGATAATAATAATGATAGCAACTGCATCCCATATTTGTTGTGAGAATCAGAAGAGATAATTGTAAAGTGCTTAGCACAGGGCCTGGCACATAGTAGGTGATATATAAATGCTTTTTCCCTTCCCTTCCTCTCCTCTTCCCCTGCTCCTGATCTCTTTTTCCATGTGGAGACTAAAGGGAGATTATTCCCTCAAGAAATCTCTCTTATGGTGGGGTTTAGGGCAGGGCAGTTTCCAAGCTTATACTCGTATTTACTCTTTTTCCATATAGAGTTACCATGTAGAGTCAGAGCTCCAAGCTCCATAGATTGCTTCACACACACTCTCCATAAACATGTTCAGATCTTCTATTTTAGATCTTTGTATAAGTCACTGAGCTTCCAAACTCCCACATACTTCCACATGCTACTTCTTACCATAAATTTATGGTAGTTTTCTCTCTCACTGCTATTCCCTTTTCTATTCTCTAGATTAATTCTGTTCTCCTTACTCACTCTTTCCTCCCTCCAGTACATTGACACACACCCCAAAATTGATATCAACACGTCTTGCCTAGCACTGTCATCAAGGATATGCCCTTTGTAGGAGGTACAAACAAGTCCTAATCACAGATACATAATAAAGGTAGGAACGTGGCTAGGCTGGAGGAAGTCAATGAAAGATTGATTGTACCCCATCTACTTAGTTTTGGCTTCTCTGCCTTAACTGTCTCACCTATTTACATGGGAGTTCAAAGGATTTTTTATTTGAAAAAACCAGGACCCTCTGACCTGGAGAGCCCTTGGTAATTTTTTGGAAGGCCAGCCTCTAAACTTTTTCTGGCTTTTTGTAGTTTAATAATTGGATAGTAAACATGAGTCATAAAGAGTTTCTAACCTATAGCCAAAGTGAGGTTTTTAACTTCGAGAGTAGGACTAAAACATTTCTAACTGAGGTCTTGTCCTTTGAGAGATTTAGGATTAACAAATTTAAGCCTATGGCACTAGCTAGCAAGGGCAGTTTTATATTCCACAAGTTTGACTCCTGGGGCAAGGAATTTCTTTTTGGAGAGGAAACATTTATTTCAGCTGAGGCTCTGAGAATAAACAGATCCTTTTTGTGGAAGAAAAAGTCATTATAGGTTTTTTCTCTAGTGCAGTGATCCTGGTAGATTAGGGTTTTGCCTTTCTAAAAGAGTTGTAGCTTTAAGCATTTTCTTCTTATGGAGAAATGTTAGCATTTGAGCTGAGAATTCCAACTGAAGTCCAAAGCAAGACACACAGAGAAGTCTGATCAGCTGGTGCCCAGTAAGCTGTGCATACAAGATGAGCCAAGAGAAATGTCCAGAATAGACTATGGTGGTAAATACTATGGGCACACTGCATATCACTGGAGAGCCAGCCCAGTGTGAAGGATATGATGATGTCAGCTTGCTCTATTGGAGACGCATAAGTTGTGCATTCGTGTATGAGCTTGGTCACATGTGATTCTTATGCATGTGCCCCTCCACATATGAATCCAAGCCACATATATTTTCTACTGTGTGTTTCTTCCATGTGTAGCCATTCTGCTTACTGATGGAATACATATTTTTGGGAAAGTGAGCGTAAGGTTTATGAGGGACGTTTCATTGCTATGCTATTTCGTTAAATACCCTTTAGAATAATCCAGGTCTTCATGACTCCAATCCTTTGCCCTATCTAGTACGCAGTGGCAGCCAGGTGGTACAAAAGAGATAGAGTGATGGATTTGGAGTCAGGAAGACCTGAGCTTGATTTCTCTCTCAGACACTTACTATCTTGTGTAACTCTGGGCAAGTCCCTTAACTTTTCTGCCTCAGTTTATCTGTGAAAGGGGGATTATAATAACATCAGCCTCTCAGGGCTGTTTTGAACACAAAATGACATAATTTATGGAAAGAACTTCACAAACCTTAAAATGTTATACAGCTGCTAGCTATTATTATTATACCAGTACCCTCTTCCCTGTCCCACCTTTACAACAAGGACACTAAGGCAATATTATTTCTACAGAAAATCTTTAAGTTGAGAAATTTGGTATGTTTTCTAGCACTATGGAAACACACCTTCCTGGAGTACAATGAAACATTTCAGTCCACTGGGGACCCCCCTCTGCTTTGAAGATTAATCAGTTTAGTTAATCAGTTGATTGAGCTGTACCATTTCTCCATAGATTGGTCTAAAGGAGACAAGTTTGTGGAGATCATCTGTCAGGGCATTTATTATGTCTCCTCAATGTCCTGCTGTTATCTCAAAAGCAGCATGTCACAAATAGATCTTATTTTTCCTCCCCAACCTACTCCTATCCATGTCTCTTGTTTCTGCTAAAGATACCATCTTCTTTTTTAACTTCCTGAAACATAGTGGTCAGATTATTTTCTTTTTCACAATTTTCCCTAAACCAACATTATTCTTAACCTCCTAGATCTGCCCTGCAATATTCTCTCACTTTTATCTGGATTGCTTTCAAATTTTTTTCCAGTTGGATTATTTTCTGAATTTGTTTTTCTCCTTCCATTGTTCTTTCTGGCTTCCAGTAAAATAATCTGATTTAAAAAATTGATTTTAGTGATATGTTTATATTTTATATATATATTTCTAAATGACTGAATTTTGTCATCTCATCTAAGAATTCCCCCTAGAACCTAATTACTTTGTCATATCAATCAATCAATCAGTCAATCAAAAAGCATTTATTAAGCACCTATTATGTGTCAGGCACTGGGGATACAAAAACAAATGAAAAAATGAAACAATTCCCTCCCTCAAGGAGCTTTCATGATGATTTTATCAATTTCTTTTCTTAATTTATTTCCTTCTATGTTTTTATTATCCCTTTTATTGCAGGTTGAGAAATTTCTATTATGGTTTTTGATGCTACTGTTGAGATTTTAATAAGTTTTTTGGTGGACAGTTTTGCCTTGCCTTCTTTTTATCTGCAATATTTTTTCACTCTGTTGGAGTTCTTTGATTTTCTCATTCTTTTTATGTTTTAAAGTTTCTTTTGAATGTCCTTCCTAGGTTTCTCTCCGGACTCTCTGGAATTGCCCCCAGGTAAATTCTCCCTTCCCCTCCTAACTTTTTCAGCTTCCTTTCATGTTTTGCTTTCCTCCAGGAGGGTGTAGGTCTGGGTCCATTCTTTCTGCTTGTCATTGTATCCCAGCACAGTACCTGGCACTAGTAAGTGCTTAATGAATGATTGTTGACTTGCCTTGTCCCTGGCAGTTTTGTTTCTTTTTGGTTTTTTATTGATAGTTTTGAGAAAGACTTTAAGCAGATAGAGCAACTTGTGTGTCCTCAATTAGGCTGTGAACTCCTGGTGGGAAGACACTTCTTACTCTATTATTTCCCCAGAAGTGTCAGCCCCTACACTTTCCCAATCACCAAGCTCAAAAACACTGGCATCAGTTTTGATACTTCCCTCTTCAGTGGTCCCCCTATCCAGTCAATATCTAACCCTTGTTTATTCTGCCTCTCTGAGATCTTTTATATATATATTTATATATGCCTTCTCTATTTTTATTGCTTCCACTCTAGTTCAGCACATTATTACCTTTTACTTGGACTTTAAAATAGCCTTCTAATTGGAATTCCGGTTTTCAGCCTCTCTCTTTTCCACTCAGTCTGGATGCCTGAGTATTTTTCTAAGTGCTTGTCTCAAATAATTCTACTCTGCTGCTCAAAAACCTTTATTGATTCCCTAGTGACCAATAAATGCAGCCTCAATTTGTTATCCCAGCATTTAAGGTCCTCTAGAATTTGGTTTCAATACATCGTTCTAGTCTTTTCCCATACTATATACTCTTTCAAAATTTCATATTTAAATGTTGATCTGAAGATTTTTGATAAAAATCAATATACCGTCTGATTAGTCTTCTGGAATACTCATAAGAATATATCCACTGTTGAAACCCTACCCATGTCTCAAGGCCCAACTCAATGAAACTTTCTCTAATTCCCACCCACTCACCCTCACCCACTGAATTCTCATAACACTTCATACCTCTCTTAAACCTTCTTGTATTCTGCTTGGCTTTGTATTTTTGTGTCCTTAATTAGGTTTATGAACTGCTGGAGGGAAGATACTATACCATTTTTAATTTTTGTACTCCTAAGTACACAATGCCTTGTACATGATAAGTTCTCAACAAATATTTACTGAATTGAATTCTCACTCATTGTCTGTGCCTGGTTTATTATTTCGTTGTATCCTGATTACCTCCTGAGTCATCCTTGCTCTTAACTTCAATTTTCTCATTGGTAACACAGGGTGGTACTATTTAATGCTGACCTTAATTCTACTGGATGAGTGACTGAATTCCAGACTAAGAGCAACAAGTGATTTATTGCTGTCTTCCCAAAAGGGCTTTATCTTCTAGTGTCACTGAGGTCACTGAGGCATTAATGTTGCAGGAGTAATTGTCTTGAATCATGCCATTTCAAAAACAATATTGCTTTGCTCAATTTATTTGAACAGCACCATGAACACAGTCACCAAGAAAAAATGTTTAATGTATCATTTCCTTTGCTTGAAGTACCCAAATAATGATATTTCTGCAGATATGGATTAAGAGTGCTGGCTTATTGCAATGGTCATTATTTGCTGGCAGGGATGTTGTTAATTATTGAACCATAGGATGCTGTATATTTCAATTGAAGACTGGCTGATTCCAGATCACTACTATATGGCATCCTGGCAGCTATCTGAACTGCTTAATAAGAGATCTGAGGAAAAGCAGTGAAGGTGGATTGGAGAAGAAAAGTCAAGGAGTCATCTGATTATTTGAGAGGCAGCATGATATGATGGAAAGAATAAAGGGCCTGGAGTCCGGAGGCTTGGAGTCAGGAGACCTGGATTTGGATTTGACCCTAGACGTTAATTAGCTGTGTGCCTTTGTAGAAGTCACTCAATTTCCCAGTTTCCTCATTTTAGAAAAGTTATAACTCAAACACCAGAACTCACATACAGAGTAAAGAAAACAAAAAGAAACGTATCATAAACTTAAATACAAAATAAGAAAAGAAAAAAAGCATGTCATGTGCACAGCAGAACATGAAAGGTTTCAAAATATATAGCGATAAATGTTCATTTCAAGAAAGCTGGCATGAAAAATACATGTTGCTTTGAGAGCTGTCCATCTTTGCTTCCTTGTGAGTTTTCTTTTGTTTTCTGCTGTGCACTTTTTACTTTGTTCTTTTTTCCCCTTCCTCCTTCCCACCCCAAGAAGAGTACAATTAAGTGCAAATATATTTATATGTAGACATAAATATATACATACACATACAGATGTATACATACTTATGCACTATACAGATATATACTTTCCCTAACAAATTCTGCTTCTGATCTTTTTTTTCATGTTTGCCTCTCATTTCCTGTCCCTCTTGACTCCTCTACTTTACTTCTACCTGCTACCTTGCCCTTCTATTACTTCCTCATCTTTAAAATGGGAACAATACTGGTTTAACTATCCATCTCATAGCATTATTATGAGAAAAATACTTTGTAAACTTTAAGAAGAGAAATACAAATGCGAGAAATTATTATTATATCAAAGATGATGACCAGGTTCTCTCTATTTGTACTGAAGATGAAACAGAAAATTACAAGATTAGGTACAATCATAATATTTGATATATAAATAATGCTAGCTGATATTTATATTGTATTTAATGTTGGCAAAGCAGTTTACAATCATATTCCACCTGCCCACCACTTTACCTTAATAAATCACAGATGTGCTTGAATTAATATAAAATCAACCACTCACAATTATGATACTTTTAGATCTTAAATATAACCTTAAACCTTTAAATATAATATTAACATTAGTGCAAAAGATAGATAATGGATAAAGCATTTAAGTGCTTACTTTGTACCAGGCACTGTGCACAAATAGGATGAAACAAGTCAAGCCCTGCCCTATAGATTACATTCTAATGGGAGAGAACAACAAAAAAGATAAGTTAGAAAGCAGAGGAGGGGATGTACACATGTACATCAGCACAATGTGGTTATATGACTGGGAAGTGAATTGGAGGCCTGCTTCTGGGCTCATGTATCAGAGCTTGGTAACCCAGGATACACAGCAATAATGTCAAAAGTACTGATGTATTAAAACAAATGCAGGACTAATGAATACTCTGAAATCCACACATAAGCCTGGGTCACAGTCTCCAATCAATGTACTTAGTGTCTGTGGAGAATAATGATTATTTGAAACCAGAAACCAGAAAAGGAAGCATATTTGAGGAAAACCTAAGAGCTTGGAGTAACTTACATGTCTGGAACTGTAAATTGTGGAGTCTTTTTTCTATGGTAGGATCTATCCATAAAAATTCTCTTGAATTTAAACAGACGCTTCAACCACAAAGCTGAGTTGGTCTACTTTGCAACTAACATACTTCATTGAGTATGATATCTTAGCCAAAATAATTGATCCACTGGGTGATTTCTTTGGTTCTCTGCTTCCAAACAATTTCTCTGCTAAACTTGCCTTCCTTTCTAATAGTAATTAGTATTCATCACTTCCAGCTTCAAGTTTAGATAATGCAGTTCTAAAATCTGTCCTTTTGGTGTTCTCCCCCACTCTTATCTTTCTTGATTTGGACTCTGGGTCCTCTCTGTGAATTATCTTACCTTAGCTTATGGTTAGTAACCAAATTCTCATCTTTCAATAATTAGATAATTTACATTTGTTCCATATCTCTGGTGTTCCTCTCACTCCTGGATCCCTCAGCTTGTCATTTTAAAAATGACCAATAAGTTTCTCAGAATCCTGAATTAGAATAGCTGTTTCTTCTAGAGCTCTAATTCTTACAATAGGACTGTCAGCCTCTTAAAGGGTCATTTTCTAATGCAAAAACCATTTATATGATTATAGGCAAGTTACTTAACCTCTCTTTGCTTCAGAAAACTCTCTTAAGATTATGAAATTCCACGTAGGGAGCTCTCTACAACATTGAAATTACAGATTTGAATCCTCCCATCTCCCAATTTTTTGAACATGAATAGTATCCTGATTTTTAAAATCTCCCAATAGGCATTTAGTAGGTGTTTGTTAAAACATGATAAATTTATCATAATTTTTTGTATATGTACATTTTTGTACATAATTTGCCCCCCCCCCACTCTTGGTGTTACCCATTTATCTGGGAATTTTAGTAGGCTTGAAGGTCAATATGAATTTATAATGAGATACAGTAATAAAAAAACCACTCATTTGATCTTAGGCTGCATTAATAGAGTATAGTAGTTAGCAGAAGAGAGGTGATAACTTCATTATAAATGACTCTGGTCAGACAACATCAGAATTATTATGTTTAGTTCTGGGTACCACATTTTAAGAAAGATTTTTAACAAGCTCCATTGGATTGGCAATATCAAGTATTTGCTAGAGAAAGTGGTTTTTGTCTAAAAAAGACTTCCACTTGGGGTGACTACTTTACGTTGGTTATAGTTTTTGCAGGAAACAATGACAATCAATTCCAATATCTTTACCTTTTTCCCAGTTTTCATTTTTGGCATGTTAGATTATTGAATTGGTCAGGTAAAAGTTGTTGCAATTGTATGTAATACTTATCTTTTTTTTTTTCTAAGTCAATATTAATTTTGACCTTTACACTAACTAGTCTGACTTCAAGTAGTTGCTTCTGATATCGTGATAGGAATATTATTTATTTTTCTCAAGTTGGTCTGGTTTCCCTCTGTAATGAGAGGCTAGAAAGGAAGCACCAGTATGCTTGGTTGATGTAATGAAAATCTATTTTCTGAAATCATGATTGCTACCCCTGCCTTTTATACTTCAGTTGAAGCACAGCAGAGTCTACTCCAGCCCCTCATTTTAATTCTGCACGTGTCTTTCTGTTTCAAATGTCATTTTGGTAAACAACATTTTGTTGGGTTCTAGTTTCTAATCTATTTTGCTACCTGCTTCTGTTTTTATGAGTGAGTTCATTCTGTTCATATTTAAATTTATGATTACTATGTATTTCCCCCTATTCTATTTTCTTCTGTTTATCCTTCACTCTCTCATGTTTTCTCCTCATTCTCTTGTATCCTGTCTCAAAAGTCTGCTTTGTTTCTGACTGTTACCTCCCTTAATCTGCCCTCCCTCTTATTACACATTCTTTTCTCTTTCTTCTTTTTTGCCTCTTGTTCCCCTGTATGGCAAGATAGATGTCTATACCCAACTGAGTGTTTGTATATGTATGTGTGTATGTTTGTATGCATGTATATGTACATATATGTATATATGTATGTGTGTACACACATATGTTCTTCCTTCTTTGAACCAGTTCATATGAAGGGGAAGTTCAAACTTTGTCTCCCCCCTCCATTTTTCCTTCCACTGTAAAAGCTCTTCCTTTTGTGTCTTTCATGTGAGATAATTTTCCCCATTCTTCCTCTCCCTTCCCCCTTTTCCCAGTACATTTGTGTTTCTCACCCCTCCATTTTTTGGAGATCATCCCAACATAATTGACTCACACCTGTGCCTTCCATTTAGACTTCTTCTAACTGCCCTAACAGTGATAAAATTCTTAGGAGTTACATGTATTATCTTGCCATTTGGAATGTAAACAGTTTAACCTTATTAAGTCCCTTGTAATTTCTCTTTCATGATAACCTTTTCATGCTTCTCTTGAGGCTTATGTTTGAATGTTACATTTCCTATTCAGATCTGGTCTTTTCATCTCAAATACTTGAAAGTCCTCTATTTTTAAAGCATCCATTTCCCCTCCCGAAGGATCATATTCACTTTTGCTGAGTAGGTTACTTTCTGGAATATCATTTTCTAAGCACTCCTCTTCTTTAACATGATAGCTTCAGAATCTTGTATGATCTTAACTGTGGTTCCATGATGTTTGAATGGCTTCTTTCTGGCTGCTTTTAGTAATTTTCTCCTTAACCTGGGCACTCTGGGATTTGGCTATACTATTCCTGGGAGTTTTCATTTTGGGATCTCTTTCAGAACATGACTGGTGGATTCTTCTGTTTTATACGCCGTTTTAAGATATTGGGACAGTTTTCCGTTATATTTTTTTTAATCTTAGAAATGTGATCTTTGTTTATGAATTAAAATATAATTTATTTAATTTTCAGTTTTCCATATTCATTTCCACAAGAATTTGAATTCCAAATTTTCTCCCCATCTCTCCCCACCTCCCAGGACAATGTGCACCCCATCTACCCTTTCCTCCAGTCTGTCCACTCTTCTATTACCTCTCCCTTCTTCCATCTCCCTTCTCTCTGTTTTCCAGTAGGGCAAAATAGATTTCTATATCTCATTGCCTGTACATCTTATTTCCCAGCTGCATGCAAAAACAATTTTTAACATTAGTTTTTAAAGCTTTGGGTTCCATATTCTCTGCCTTCCTCCCTCCACACCCACCTTCATTGAGAAAGCAAGCAATTCAAGATAAGTCATACATGTGTAGCCATGGAAAACACTTCCATAACAGTTATGTTGTGAAAGACTAAGCACATTTCCCTCTGTCCTTTCCTGCCCTCCATTTATTCCATTCTTTCCCTTGACCTCTCTCCCCACAATGGTATTCACTTCTGATTATCCCTTCCCCCAGTTTGCTATCCCTTCTATCATCTTCCCTTTCTCATCTCCTTCCTCCCTGCCTTCCTGCAGGGTAAAATAGATTTCCATACCCAATTGAGTGTGTGTTACACCCTCCTTAAGCAACATCCCATGAGAGGAAGGCTCACTTATTCCCTTTCATCTTCCCCCTCTTCCCCTCCATTGTAAAAATTCTTTCTTGCCTCTTTTATGTGAGACAATTTGCTACATTCTACCTTTCCCTTTCCTCTTACTCCTAGTACATTCCACTCAACAGTAAATTTTATTTTTTTAGGTATTCTCCCTCATATTCAGGTCACCCTGTGCCCTCTATGTATTCCCCCCCATATACATATATACCTACACATATACTACACACACACACACACACACACACACACACACACACACGCACACATACACACACACACATATATATAATATATACCTGCATACCCATATACACCTATATACACACATATGCTTATATGTGTGTGTTTATATATATTCCCTCTAACTACTCTAATACTGAAAACAGTCTTATGAATTTCAAATATCATCTTTCAGTGTAGGAATGTAAACAGTTCAACTTTAATGAGTTCCTTATGGCTTCTATTTCCTGTTTACCTTTTCATGTTTCTCTTGATTCTTATATTTGAAAGTCAAATTTTCTATCCAACTCTGTTCTTTTCAACAGGAATGCTTGGAAGTCCTCTATCTCATGGAAATTCCATTTTTTTCTCTGAAGTATTATGTTCAGTTTTGCTGGGTAGGTGATTCTTGGTTTTAATTCAACCTCCTTTGACCTCTGGAATATCATATTCCAAGCCCTTTGGTCCCTTAGTGTAGAAGCTGCTAAATTCTGTGTTATCCTGACTGTATTTCCACAACACTTGAATTGTTTTTTTTTCTGGCTGCTTGTAATATTTTCTCCTTGACTTGAGAACTCTGGAACTTGGCTACAGTATTCCTAGGAGTTTTCCTTTTGGGGTTTCTTTTAGGAAGTGATCAGTGAATTCTTTCCATTTCTATTTTACCCTGTGTTTCTAGAATATCGGGGCAAGTTTCCTTGCTAATTTCTTGGAAGATAATGCCTAGATTCTTTTTTTGATCATGGTTTTCTGGTAGACCAATAATTTTAAAATTATCTCTGCTGGATCTATATTCCAGGTCAGTTTTTTTTCCAATGAGACGTTTCACATTGTCTTTTATTTTTTCATTCCTTTGGTTTTGTTTTATAATTTCTTGATTTCTCATTAAGTCATTAGCTTCCATCTGCTCCATTCTAATTTTTAAAGAACTACTTTCTTCAGTGAGCTTTTGGAACTCCTTTTTCATTTGGCCAATTCTGCTTTTTAAGGCAGTCTTCTCCTCATTAGCTTTTTGGACCTCTTTTGCCATTTGGGTTAGTCTGTTTTTAAAGGTGTTATTTTCTTCAGCATTTTTTTGGGTGTCCTTTAGCACGTTGTTAACTTGTTTTCCATGATTTTCTTGCATCATTCTCATTTCTCTTCCCAATTTTTCTTCCATCTCTCTTACTTGATATTCAAAATCCTTTTTGAACTCTTCTATGGCCTGAGACTATTTCATATATTTTTTGAGGCTTTGGATATAGGAGCCTTGATATTACTGTCTTCCTCTAGTTGTATGCTTTGGTCTTCTTCTAGTTATATGCTTGATCTTCCTCATCCAAAAGGATGGAAGAAATTAACCTTCTGTAGTCTTATTTTTTTCTCCCTTTTGGGCATTTTCTCAACCAATTACTTGACTTTTGAGCCCTTTGTCAAGTGGAGGGTATATTATCCCAGACTTCAGAGGTTTTGTGCAGCCATTCTCTGAGATATCTCTAGGGACCTATAAGTTCTCACTTCCTCCAAAGTGGCATAGTCAAAGGAGAGGTGTTTCCTCTCCTGGCCTGCACTTTGATATGTAAGCAACCACAAGCGCTCTTTTCTGCCCTGGAACTGTGAGTAGGATTCCCTCTCCACAGCTGCTATTAGTCCCCCCACAACAGCACTCCTCCTTACCCCAGGACTGGCACTTAGATCAGTCACTTAATTCCCCCACCATATATAGGCAGAGAGCTCCAGAAGTGGCTGCTGCTGTGGCAGTGGCTGCAGCTGCCCTGCAGGTGGGGCTGGTGCCAGATCACACTCCCCTCTCACCTAGGTGAAAGAGCTTTCTCACTGACTTTTGAAGCTGTCTTTGGTGTTTGTGGGTTCAGAAATCTGAAAACTACAGCAGTTGCCCATGATTCAGTGCCCTGAGACTTGCTCCAGCCTTGTCTTTGCTGGTGCAACCCATGTTGAAATAATAGTCAGGTTGTGTAAGACTAACTATATTTCCCTCCATCCTTTCCTGCTCCCTATTTATTTTATTCTCTCTTTGATCTTGTCCCTCCCCTAAAGTGTTTACTCTAATTACTCTGTCCTCCCATTTGTTGTCCCCTCTATCATCCCCTACTCCCACTTATCCCCTTCTCCCCTACTTTCCTATAGTGTAAGACAGATTTTTATACCAAATTAAGTGTGCATGTTGTTTCCTCCTTAAGCCAAATGTGATGAGAGTAAGCTTCACTTTTTGCCTCTCACCTCCCCACTTTTCCCCTCCACTGAAAAAGTTTTTTCTTTACTCTTTTATGAGAGATAATTTGCCACATTCCATTTCTTCCTTTCCCCTCCCAATATAGTCCTCTCTCACACCTTAATTTTATTATTTTAAATATCATCCCTTCCTATTCAACTTACCCTGTTCCCTCTGTCTATATGGATATAATCCCTCCAGCTACCCAAATACTGAGAAAAGTTTCAAGAGTTACAAATATTATCTTTCCATGTAGGAATGTAAATAGTTCAATTTTAGTAAGTCCCTTATGATTTCTCTTTCCTGTTTACCTTTTCATGCTTCTCTTGATTCTTGTGTTTGAAAGTCAAATTTTTCTATTCAGCTCTGGTCTTTTCATCAAGAATGCTTGAAAGTCCTCTATTTCATTGAATAACCATTTTTCCCTTGAAGTATTATACTCAGTTTTTCTGTGTAGGTGATTCTTGGTTTTAGTCCTAGTTTCTTTGACTTCTGAAAGATCACATTCCAAGCCCTTTGATCCCTTAATGTAGAAGCTGCTAGATCTTGTATTATCCTGATTGTATTTCCACAATACTAAAATTGTTTCTTTCTGGCTGCTTGTAATATTTTCTCCTTGACCTGGGAACTGTGGAATTTGACCACAATATTTCTAGGAGTTTTTCTTTTTGGATCTCTTTCAGGAGGTAATTGGTGAATTCTTTCTATATTTATTTTACCCTCTAGTTCTAGAATAATAGGGCAGTTTTCCTTGATAATTTCTTGAAAGATGATGTCTAGGTTCTTTTTTTGATCATGGTTTTCAAGTAGTCCCATAATTTTTAAATTGTCTTTTCTAGATTTATTTTCCGGGTCAGTTGTTTTACCAGTGAGATATTTCACATTGTCTTCTATTTTTTCATTCTTTTGGTTTTGTTTTGTAATTTCTTGGTTTCTTATAAAGTCATTAGCTTCCATCTGCTCCATTCTAATTTTTAAAGAACTATTTTCTTCAGTGAACTTTTTAACCTTCTTTTCCATTTGGCCAATTCTGCTTTTTAAAGCATTCTTGTCCTCATTGGCTTTTTGAATCTCTTTTGCCATTCGGGTTAGTCTATTTTAAAGATATTATTTTCTTCAGCATATTTTTGGTTCTCCTTTAGCAAGCTGTTGACTCACTTTTCATGATTTTCTTGCATTGCTCTCATTTCTCTTCCCAATTTTTCCTCCACCTCTATTATTTGATTTTCAAAATCCTTTTGAGCTCTTCCATGGCCTGAGACCATTGCATATTTTTTTTGGAGGCTTTGCATGTGGAAGCCTTGACTTCGATGTGTTTCTCTGATGCTATGCTTTGTTCTTCCTCATCCAAAAGAATGGAAGAAAATACCTGTTCACCAAGAGAGTAACCTTCTAGTCTCCCCCACCCCTTTTTTGGGCATTTTCCCAGTCAGTTATTTGACTTTTGAGTCCTTTGTCAAGAGGAGGGTATACTCTGGGGACCTGTAAGATCTCAGTTCTTCCAAGGTGGTACAATCAAGGGAGAGGAGTTTACTTCTCTCCTGGTCTGTATTTTGATCTGGAAGCAACCACAAGCTTTTCTGCCCAGGATCTGCAAGTAGAATTCTCTCTCCAGAGCCTCCACCAGCTTCACCATGCCAGTGCTCGTCCTCACCCCAGGACTGCCACTCAGGACTGAGATCCAGATCAGTGGCTCAATTCCCCTAAGTCTTTAGGCTGAGGGCTCCAAAAATGGACACTGTAGCCACCACCTAGGGCCAGGGTTAGGGAAGGACTCTGCTCCCTTCTCATCCAGGTGAAAGAGCTTTCTTAGCTGGCTTTGGCATTTGTGGGAATCTCAGAACTGAAGTTGCTGCCTGGGATTCCATGCCCCAGTCTGCTCCAATCCTGTCCCTGCGACATAGTCAAGGCTGCACACTGCTCCACACCTGGTGAAACAGACCTTTCCTGTAGACCTTCCAGGCTGTCTTGGGCTAGAAATCTCTTTCATTCTGTTGTTTTGTGGATTCTGCTGCTCTAGAATTTGTTTAGAGTCATTTATTACAGGTGTTTCAAGGGCTGTGGGGAGTTTCTACAGGTCTGTCCTTCTACTCTCCTTTCTTGGCTCCGTAGAATAAACATTTTAAAGTATTACTAAAAACAACTACTTTCAAGACATAGATAAACCCTGGTATATGGTAGGCACTACATAAACTACCATGATTAGCATGAAAATGCCTAGGGTAAAAAGATAAATGACTTTCTATGAATTGATAAGTTTGAATGGTATTTAACTAAATTATTATGTTTTAAATACAAAAAGCTAAGAGTAGTTGTTAAAGCAAGTTTCTTCCTCTTTTCAATCTGAATACTGTTACATTATTAATACATCTCTTGTATGATTATTGGAGTTCATAGTTTTTAAACCTAGAAAATAATGTTGGGAGAAAAGCATGGTAAAATCCTCTTAGGGGAATCTTTGTGAGCTTCCTTGGGATGAGACCTACTGATAGGGTGTTGTGAAACTCGGCAGCACTGCCCTATGAGGAACTAGGATCTCTCTTACCTAAAGTGGAGACATGAAACTTTTGAATGAGTGTCATTTGGGATCATTTGGAAACTCACGTAATTGTATGTTTTAATGTTATTATTTTGAACCAACTATTCACTGTGTATGAACTTGCGGTAAAGAAGTGGAAATAGCAGAACAATGCTAAACAGGTCTCTTGAATCTGTGAACTGAGATAGGTAAGCTACTCTTCCCCAGGTATACTTTAGTTTATAAGGTGGATCATTGTAGCACATGAGGGATAATAGATTTAATTAAGGGAGAGTGGGTTATTCCAGAAACCAACACAGTGGTAATTTGCATAACAGCCTTTTGTCCAACTTGTGTAGCTTTTAATCAGTTTGCCTTTCAAGTCACATCCACTGATGCCCACCTGTTAACTTGTATCCCTCGAGTACTGACAGAAAAATATTATTGTTGTGTATACGTCAGTCCTTGACCAAGGTTGAACTATTCTTTAGTTCTAAATTCACAATTTCCTCTGATACCATAGCTTTCACTAAGGAAATTGTGCCCAGGTATGACCCACTTGCCTTCATGGCTCTGCTGGTGGAATCTCATTTCATTCTCATCCCATTGTATTCTAGAAATGGTCTGATATTCTCTCTTGGGCTTTATTTGCAGACGAAGGGGCAGGGGAATGATAGGGGAATGATAGTTATGGATAAATAGAATTTGTGAAAATTTCTAGATGAAATTTTGAGACTAATGTGTAAGAAAAATAACAATTATTTAGCCCTAATTAGTGAAATTTTGCTGTTTGAAGAAGAGTCTATTGGGACTTTAATTTGTTGCTATTATAAATCTTGAATCCAGGTATTGCTAGGGTTGGAAGCTCAATTCCATGTGGACAGTCTCGGGCGGGTAAAGGTGGGAACTTCTAAATCTTAGAGTTCTCACGAGACCCCCCAGGAAACGGCTGGGAATCGAGGTGAACCGAGCTATCTCGTGTATTTCCGCCTCTTCCTGTGAGAAACGTGATGGGAGAGAGCTCTCCCCGCCCTCGAGATAGTCCCGGATCTGGGCACACTATTGTTATCTAACAGCACGGTATTCAGATGCAAACTATGCTGCTGGAGAGTTTAGGTAGGATCAGGAAAGCCTGAAAGCTCTCTTGGGCGGAGGGGTGCAGAGCGGTGAGGACAACAAGGCTCCGCTTTTCCTCTCTCTTCTCTCCCCTCCCCCTCTCTCCCCGCTTATACTTCTACTTCCAATCTCTTATTGTAAGATCTTTGCCTCCTTGGGAGATCTTTCTCTTTCCCTCCTAAGGAAGAATTCCCCTGCACTTGTAACTAGACCCTGAAATAAAGCTCAACCCTTGTTCGACTTTGGAACGTCCTTTCTCTCATACGAGCATCCAGTTTGGCCAACCGAAGACCTCGGGATAGAGGTAAGAAGACTCGGGTAGCCCACAGGCCTCTAGGCCTGGCAAGGTATAATTGTCTTGATCCTGCATAAGGCTGCTGGTTCATCATTCAAGGGAAATGCCATGCGCCATTGAAGTCTGAGGACTGCCACAGGTAGATGTCTGCCCCAGGGAAGTCGAGAGAATGATCTTGTGAAGGTGAAGATAGGATTCTTTTTATCTATCCCCATCTTGGTGAACAAGATATTTTCTTGCCTGGTTAATTCTGAGGCTGACTATGACATCCTGTCATACAATTGGCTGCCTATGACTCATACCTGATATTAAACAGAATCAATGCCATGATGTCCCTACCATTCCCCTCACATAACAAATTCCATTGATAAGGGCAAGTGTAGATGAAGATGAACCCTATTAATGATTTTTGATTAAGTTACTATATGCCAGTGAGGAGTCATTTTGAACTGTCATTTCAATCACAAATAGTAGAGACCATGAAGTTTAACCTAAATGGGAAAAAGCCAATTTTATTTGGATTTGTTATTATCACCTGACTGTTCAGTATGTTTTGAAAGGCAAACGTTTATTATAAATAACTTATTCAATCTGCACTATCTTGAAATTGACTACTCAATGTATTTATACATCCCATTCAAGAACTTTTGTTCTGACAATCAAAATTATATTGGCAACTTTTAAATGCAATCAATTGTGTATCAGGAGTTATTGTAAAAAGCAGAAAAAATTCTGTTAATTTCCTATGCAAAACCTCATCTTCCTAGGGTAGGGATGAGCACCTAAAAGAAAACAGCTGGAAATGAAAATAACTAGAGTGATAATTTTTCAGTTGGTTTTAATAAGTGGTTGTAACAAGATTAGGGAATTACAAATGCTGAATATAAAATTTGGGTTCAGAATTTTTAAGTTTTTCAACTCTTATTTGATTTTGCCAACCCCAAAATGTAAATTATCTGGTCTAGTGATGTTCATATTAGTGCTGTTAAGGTTTGAGCTAGGTCTCACTACCTGACCTGGTTATTGTCACAGGAAATTAGAATTGTATTAAGATATATTTTGTCAGAGATTTTTAACAGAGAAGGGGATTTCTGCAAGTGATCTGAACTGAAGAGCTAAATCCACTAGAAGCTGAAGCTCTACTCATTCCAGTATTCCTAAGAGGAGAAATCTCCAGAGGATGGCACCAGAGGATGTTCCAGAGATTAGACAACTATATGAGATGCAACAAGTAAGCACGATACCTTCATCATCATCATCCTTTCCACAAATGGTTCCTAATTCACCTGTTCCTGAGCCTGCGATGACTGGAACCTTGAATCCTCCTTTTGGGTCTCCTATTTCGCCTTTTGCTCCATCACTGACAACAATGACTGATAATTCCTTTGTTTATGGAACTTAACCTATTCCTTGTTTTCCTCCTCTCCCTATATGAAAGTCATCTAGATCTGTTTGTGTTCTCTGCAGGGATGTTGCCCCTTCTCACCAAAATGGAGTGACTGTTTGTCAAAACTGTTTGAATCATTTTCACAAATTTAAGAGATTTCCAGAACCTGTGTATAGTGCATAGAACACTTGTGCTGCTCTTGAACAAATGTCCTGTAGTCCCCCAATTTACGTCCCTTGTATGGCATGTTTTACTGAGAGGTACCTATCTCTCATGGTTCTCAGTTAGTGAGAACATCACTTCAGATATTTATTGTTATATTTAGTATATTAAGAGTTATTTTTTAATCAAATTTAGCATATTATGAGTTATTGTTTAATCAAATGGAACATAATCAGTATGTTATAAATTGTGCCTATTTCTCTCTTTACTAATGTCGCCTTTGCTCCTCAGTGAGGGGACTGCTCCCTACTGGTTTTGTGTTGCCCATGGAGGATGGCCCTCCATGCATTTAGATTGTAAAGATCCAAAGAAATACTGGGGTCTTTCTTTGTCAAAGAGGGGAATGTGAGAAATAATTCATTTGGACCCCTACTCTATTCCAATCAGTATTAATCAATTTCATATGCTTCCATAGGGGGCAGTGATTATAAATTCTGTGTATTAGGCCCCAGAGCTTTGCAATGTTAATGAGAGTTAAAGATCTTCCCCATCCATTAATGAGTCTCAGGTGTAGCCCATTAAGGGAAGCTTGATTAGGGGAGCTTGTTTTGTAGGAAGGCCTACACCTTTTCTTAATTTCTAATGAGGCACTAGGTCACAGGGTTGTGATGCCCTCTGTCTCTTAAAAGTGCATATGTACTCTGAGGTAAGGTTTTACTTTGGGGTTTACTCTCTTGAAGAAGGTTCATGTGCCAGATGAGACTGTGGGTAGCTGTAAAGAAGCCCCCTGCCTTCAAAAACCCAGATGTTGGTGCTTCTTTCTCTGGTAACTATGTATGTATATAATGGTCAGACAGTTGGATCTGTCTGTTGATCTTTGATGTGTCTGTTGCTTAAGGTCAGACAGTTAGAAGCCCATTCTGTTGGTCTTTATTTCTTTGCTTGTATTTTCTCTATTGGTGAATGTAATTAAAGTAGATTGTTGACCCCTTTAAAGTTCTTTCCTTAGAAAAGCAGATCCAAGAACTTGTGCTGGTAGGTCATCCTGAGCAGGCTAGGGCGCTTGCTACTATAAACTGTGAGCTTCAGATTGTAAGTTTACTTGCTTAATCATAAGAAGTTAGCTAAAGGCTCTCCACCCTTGTTTTCCCTTGTCATGGTGACCAAGAGCAGTGTAGTAGAGGTGACTGAACTGCATGGAAAGTTTGTTTATTTTTGTACCTCTGGTCCAATAGGGGTGGGGAACCTGTGGCCTTGAGGCCATATGTGACTCTCTAGGTTCTTATATGTGGCCCTTTGACTGAATCCAAACTTCACAGAACAAATTGGGGATTTGTTTGAATTCAGCCAAAGGGCCACAGTTGAGGACCTAGAAAGCCACATGTGGCCTTGAGGCCCCACCCCTACTAGACCATTCTCTCTTGTCTAACAGGAGCAGGTGACCATTTTATGACCATATAATGACCAGTTAGTTAGTGGAGGTGGTCTATGCTTTGCCCAACCTGTGACTGTGCTGATACATTGTTTGGCTTATTTTTTTAGCCTATGCACTGCATGTCAACCAATGGAATTATTCTGTATTTGGTGTAGCTATTCTTAGATGTCAAGCTATCTACTCCTATAAAAATTGGGTCCTAGAAGGAGAGGACATCTCAGATCATGAAGTCTACTTCCTTAGAGGAGATCATGGACCCTTTAACACAGTCATTGGCTGAGAGCTCTGCCTCAGTCTCTTTTATTGTAGCTTGGATGATTTTAGTCCCCACAAAACAGAGAGGGTATGCATAATAAGGGAAAACCCCCACTTAGCAATAGCTCCTTGACCCTGTGGAATAGGCACATCAAACAAGAAGCCGTCTTAAGAAATGTTAATAGGTCAAACTAGACTGGACTTTGTGGGACTAGACTTGGTTATGCCAGTATGTGAAGGACTCTGATATGAGAGAATTTCTCATGCTATGACTGTAACACTGCTAATATTAATTAAGGGACCTTATAGGACTTTGGGTTACTATCATATATGCACTGTAAAATAGATAATAAGTTAATTTTTTTCTACAAATAAAATTTTCTTTTTCTGTGTTATGGCCGGCATGCTTGCAAATGCGGAGATAGTGTCAGTCTACTCGGTTGTCTGGTGGAGAGATATGTCTGTAATTTCATCATTGTAGAGAGCTCTCTGTGTGGAAGCTTTCTGGGGTTGGGGGAGGTGAAGGTTAGTCAAAAGAAGGAAGGCTTCCCCAAAAGTCATGGATGTTTCTGAATCAAGAATTATATGAGAAAGCATGCTGTTAGATAAAGGGAAGATATTTTTTTTGATAGAGCTGTTTGACACTGAAGGGTTGCTGAGAGAAACAGTGATAACTTCTCTAAAGGATTTTAGGAATTAAACAAAGAAACTCATCTTTTATACAAAGAGCACAAGTTTGCTTCTGTCTGAAGTTAGGGAGATAGACTAGGATGGCTAAATTTGTTCCAGACATGAGATTCTAATTTCGTTAAATGTTCCAGTCAACTACGAGAGACAGGGGAAGTATTGCTTTGAGCAAAGGGTTTCCAACTATTCCTAATTAAAATTTTGTCATTATCTTCCTCTGGGGATAGGTCTTTTTTTATAACATGAGGTGGGGAATTAATGTGTTTATCTACATTCATACTCTAATACCTTCAGCATGGGAAGTTTTTTTTAATAATCATCTCTGATTTAGTTTATTTGCAAACCTTTTTAATTTCTCTATGGGCTACATTCCTGTGCACATCCCTTCCCCACCTTTCTATTTCTGTCATGACCCAGAAATCTTCTTACTCAGAAAGCTCTTTTTGTCTCTGATGCTCCTTCTTCTGATTGGTCAGTTCCTCCTAGAATCTCCATTTTAAGGTATGAATCTAGGCCAGCCATGTTGACTCACTTATTCCTCTTTGGGCTCTGGTCCCTTCTCTTCAAACTGTGTTGTCTTCCTCCATTAGAACAGAAGCTCTTTGAGGGCAGTGAATGTCTTTCTTTTTTTGCTTATATTTGTATTCTCAGCACAGTGCAGTGCCCAGCAGTTACTCAAGTTTAACAAATGCTTGTTAACTTGATTAAGCATACCATTCCTAGGGTTTTGTCTGGGGAATGTCATGACTAAATGGCCTGCTCAGAGTGAGTTCCACCAGGGATCAAATTGGAAACTAGGTCTTCTTGTCTCTGTCTAGTACTCTGTCCGTAAGCCTTGCTGCTTCTGTTGATCTACCTAATTTGGAGTTCTAATTGAACAACAGAATTTTAGAATTTTGGAAATGAAAGGGGTCATAGAAACCATCATGTTCAATCCTCTCATTTTATATAGGAAGAAAACTTAGGACCAGAAGATTTTAGTGGCTTGCCTAATGCTATTTCTTTTTTTTTCAATTAAACTTAACTATTCTGTTTTTAGAGACAGTGTTAACTGGTCTTATTTAACAAGGCTCTTTGGTTGGATTTGGATAGCTGAAAAACAAGATAATTTGAGTAATGATTATTAAAGCAATATGATGTCTTAATTATTAATGCATATCATCACATGATCAATTAGGATGCAATGTTAAGTATCAAATGTAATATCACCCCAATTAATAAATAGCCATGATTTCGTGCAGTGCTTTGTCATGGTGTAGAGTTATCTTTAATCTTTTCGCGTTTCATTTTTCTCACTTGCAAAGTGGGAATAATAAGGCTCATAACTCATAGGATATTTGGTGGATTACTTCACAGAAGGTTATATTATAAATGGGAAATCAGAAAGGGTCATAAAATGTATGTTTGAGTAAGTCACATTTTAGTTATTGTAGAATATTAAAATTCTTTCTGTTGACAGCAGTCCACTAAGTCAGAATTTAAAAACATTTTTACCTGGGAAAAATAAATACATTGTAAGATGGATGGGAGGGAAGGAGAATTTACTTATGTTCTGTTCATTTGGAGATAGGTAATATTTTCATGTCAAATCGTAAATGTTCAGTGATGGGGAATTGTTGAGAATCTTCTTTTTATCATTGAGATTAGAAAGCTAAGGAAAATGCATTATAACACAAGTTCTTTCTCTTTTCATGGGTTTGGTTTGTCACATTGGCTATAAACAACAATGCAGATGTATGAGATGAAGAAAAGGAATGATATATCCAGAACAAATGGGAAAAAAGAGGTAGGGCTCACTTATGCAGATAAAACAGATAAATGAAGGTTTAATAATAGGAGGAATAGTAATCTATTCTAGAATTTTAAAAGAATTTTGAGTGATGATGTCAAGAGGCTTTGAAAACATTAGGACAGAAAGTAACCTGAAGAACACCTATTCACTTAGGTCTGTCAAATGATAAGGAATAATAATATTATTATAACTCATGTGTTAGAGGTTGTCTTCTGGTATGAAGGATCTGAGTATGCCTTGGTGGACCTCTCATTTATCTGGCTAGTTGTTCCATCCCTGGGCACTTTTGCATCTAGAATTATTTGTCTAGAATTACTCTTCTCCCTCTCTCCTCTCCTCCCTCACCCACCATAAGGTAGTATAAGCTTCCCTGATAGCTAACTAGGCTCACAGGGTTTTAAAACATAAAGCAAGATTACTTACATAGTAAAGAACCCAGAGATTTACGTCTGAGTCCATAGAAAAGCAAGAGATCACCCTCCTTCTGGTGGGTCACCCTCTTCCAGGACATGTTTATAGCTCTCCTGACTTACAGTACTACCTTAGGTGAGGCCATGTAAAGGGGAGAGTTTGGAGTTCACTCCTCCCTTTCATGTCTCTTTGTCAGCAGATGGCCTCTGGTTGCATCTTCCCATACAAACTTCCTCTGGTGCTGTTCAATATTCTTGGAATGTTGCATGTATTTCCTCACTATTATGATTTTCCTCAGCTCCCAATAGACATTTTAAGTCCTGTCATCATAGCTGTCACTCAGCTTGATGTTCCCTTTGGTATATGGTTCTAGTTAACTCCTCGCTAGCTCTCAAGCAGCTGGTCTGTAGTGTGATTTCACTTGAGCCTTTCAAGTCATTATAGCACATTCATACCTCTGGGTCCAGAGAGTCTCCATCTTATTTAATCCTTTCCTTGTTCTACACCTGGGTCCTACACCTCTGGGGCAGCTAGGAGGCACCGTGGATAGAGTGCTGGGCCTAGAACTTTCTGAGTTCAAATCTGGCCTTGGACACTTACTAGGGGTTTGACCCTGCACAAGTCATTTAACTCTGTTTGCCTCAGTTTCCTCATCTGTAAAATGAGATGGAGAAGGAAATGGAAAACCACTCCAGTATCTCTGCCAAGAAAACCCCAAATGAGGTCACAAAGAGTTAGATATTGTAAGCATAAACAAAGTGGGATTTTTTGATTTTTTTTCCCCTGGAGTTCAATTTCCTAGACTCAGGCTAAACTGTAAACATCTGAAAGATTAATCTTCTTTGAACCCTGATAATTCACAACAGTACTGAGTCACATGGGTTTTGTGCCTTTTGGTTCTGAGTCAATTGGGCCGAGTCTTTGTTATATATTCTAGGAGGTTGGCATTTTGCTTTGGGGGCTTGCTCAGGAGAAGGACCTTTTGATTCCCTGGGCCAGACTCTGGGTAGCTGTTTGTTAAGAGCCCCTTGACTATTCATATGTTGGTGCTCTCCCAGTCTGGTGGTGGGTGTGGGTGGTCGTATTATTTTGTTTGGACAGTTGGAACCCTGTCTATTAGATTCTTTTTTAGACTACTTATCTGTCTGCTAATTAAAGTAAGATTGTTAACCCTTTAAAAACTGTCTTTCCTTTAGAAAAGCAGATCAAAGAACCTGTGTTAGCAGCCCAGCCTGTGTGCTGGTGTGGTTGCTAATACAGATATGACTGAACAATGACTGAATAACAACAACCTACACCTCTACTTTTTGTTCAGATGGTCATGTCAGATTGCTATTGGAACAATTCTTTCTTGAATTGCTTAAAAAAGACATTTTTTTTTTTGTTCCAGATAACTTCATGTTGAATCCATAACTGTTTATTTTTTCCTCTCATTACCTCCTGAAAAGTGAACTCTCTTCTTTTCGTTGCCTTCCATTGAACCTTTTAGAGGCACTCCTATTCTTTTCTTAGTTGTATTTAGACTTTCCATCTGCCTCTAAGGTAGCTAGTCTCGTCATGCTTTACAAAGGTGGTGAGAGAGGAACAGAACTGGTAGCTTTCAGCAGCTACTCTCAGCATTGTTCCTGGTTCCTGAAAGGGGCAAGGAGCTCCCCCTTGATACGTTGCTCTTATAGTATTTATTGCTATTCAACATATGTTGTGTCTTGATTCAAGTAAATGACTGTCTACTGTTTCTTTTTCCAGTCACGCAGAGCTCATGGGAAACTTAAACTATGTCTCTTGAGAATTTTTAATTTCTCTGCCACCAACATTTCTTTATTTAAGGAGATCTTAATGTCAATCTTAGTAACTAATTTTTAAAAAGTTAATATAATATTTATTTACATGAACAATGATTAGAAAAACCAAAATTAGAAGCACATCATTGGTATTTAAAGGCATTGTTCATGTAAATTTTGAAAATAATGGACTATTATTAAGACTACTCCCTGATGAGGATTATATTTTCAGTTTAGGTAACTGCTACCATGTGGATAAAAGTAATTTTTAGATGAGCATAGGTCTCTTCAGTGGGTCTATCCTTAAATATGGGTAACTAAAAAGCAAAATAAAGACTTGTAATCTAGTCCTTTAACTTTATAACAATAAAGCTGCAACTAAAGCAAAAGTCTGACTTGATTGACTCAATAATTGAAACTTCAGTGGATCTATATGTCCATTGATGTGAGTATTACCTCTTTGATATTCTTTTTCATCCATGTATTCTTATCCTGTGCAATTTATTTCCACATATTTCTATATACCCTGGACTGAGCACTTACCATCATTTTTACGTTTTGAGGGTCCTAATTACTAGTACAGTTGTCTACCTGTTATTTCTTACTTCTGTTGCATGAAAGACCCTGGTCCTTTTCTGATCATACATTTCCTTAATGATATTCTTTAGGCTATTTCTTGAGTATAGACCAACTTATTTGTATGCAGTGATTTCCACTGCCCTTTGGTCACCCATAACTTTACTTCTTTGAAAACTGTAGTGACTATAAGCTCTTTGAGGGCAGAGAATGACATCTCTACTTTTGATCTTTGAATGCCCAGCATTTTGCTGAGGGCATGGTATGTTATAGACACTTAATAAGTGCTTATTCTTTGATTGTGGTGTTTCAAGATTTAAATGACCAGGATAATATTTGTGCTTAAAAGTTTGGCCTTTACATTAAAGAGCAGTTGGGAATTGTTGAAAGCACTGCAGTTTTCCAGGTGCACTTTACACTATTCTCTTCCTCCTAATCAAATTGGACCCAAGTCACAGATTGTGTGAAGTGTCTACACTAAATATATGTACACAAACATTAATTCAATGTAGATTAGCATGTCAAAATCTGGAGAATAGACTTTTTTTTGGTCCATTTGGTTTTTCCTTTGTGGATTATTAGGCTGATCTCATTAAGAAGAGTCTGTCATTTTATGGGTATTGATACAAACTGCACAATATCACTGGCAAATTTGAGGAGCTAGGACATCTTACCAGGGAGTACTTCTTTCATTTGAATCTTGTAGAACACATCCTTCATGTCTTCTCAGTGTGAAACACCTTTGGTGAGCACACCTCTTTCCTGTTCTATACCTTGTTTGATGTTAGGAATCAGAGAGTCACTAGCTGAATTATCTATTTGTATTTTTATTTTTTCCTCTTTTTTATTCAGAATCCAGTGAGCACCCCAACCAAAAACATTTCCACATCCAAAATAGAATAAAAAAGAGTATTATATGTAAAATAGGATATTACATACATCTTGTTTGAAAAAAATTCAACATGTTACTTTCAAAGCTGTTCTACTTGGCTGTGGTTACTTCCAAATTTCTCTTTGTTCTCTTCTGTGAATTTAAAAAATGCTTAAATACATTCTTTTCTTTCTTTTCTTCCTTTTTAAATGATTATCTTATCGCTGGCTCTCCTCAATACAAATAATCTGTTCCCCCTCTCCTATTCACCCCTCCCCATTTTGGTTGCATTTTTCAGACTCTTGTATGAAATTGATACGTCTATATGAGAGACTTCTTGTGGTAGGAGAGTTTTTAAGATAGAGTTTTATTCTATTGAATGAAATAGTTAAAAAAAATCAATAAAGAACACAGGATCTTTTGTTCTTTGTACTTGAATTTATGTGTCTATAGAAGTATAGCATACTGTAGATAATTAGTTCTGAAAACTTGTCTTCCCTTCACATATTTTCATCTACAGTGCCTTCAACATACAAGTAAATCCTTCTCACAATGATTTTAAGAAGATAGGAAACCAAAATATGGGTCAGTAATTTTTTAATGTTCTCTGGAACATCTTCTTGAATATTAATAATATAGATAATAATTTTTCCTTTTTGGGGGAAGATATTATCCTGTCTCTGAGATATATTATAGAACAATGCCTCGTAATAGTTACAAGGTTGGGTTACTTCCTATATGAGTTTCTTCTGTGTGTACTTAGCTAGTTCAGCTGCTCTTCTGGGCTGTCTTCCTACATTCCATTTCAATTTCTTCACTTAGTATTTCAGAAACTGAAATATTAAGGCCCCAATTCCATTAATCATTCCTTTCCCACTGATGATGAAAATAGATTATAGGGAACTGACAAATTTGTTGCATTTTACATCTATTTGTTGACCTTCTTCCAGTTTCATCTATGCATGCTTTTGTCAGTCGGTCAATAAACATTTATTAAGTGTCTACTATGTGCCAGGCACTGTGCTGCATGCTGGAATACAACAGAGAGACAAACATTTACAAACATATTATATGTATAGGATATAACATACACACACACACACGCATATATATATGTATATATATATATATATATATATATATATATATATATATATATGATAAAAAGGAAATGATTAAAAGAGAGAAGACAAGTCTCTTTTCAGACGAAATTCAGAGGGGTTGGGAAAGGCTTCATGTAAAGATGAGACTTAACTGGGATTTAAGGGTGGTCAGGGAAGTCAATAGGGGGAGACGAGGAGGGAGAGCATTCCCAAATGAGGGGACAACAAGAGAAACTGCTTAGAGCTGAAATATAGAATGTCTAATTCTTAGAACAGCCAGGAGGGCAGTATCACTGGATTGAAGAGTACAAGGGGAGGAGTGAGATATTGTCAGGTTGTTTATCCTTCACTTATGAAGAGACAAGGTGATATCTTGACTTGTGCATGAATTGGATTTAAATGAGACAGTTACACAAAGTCATCAGCCTCACTCTCTCTTGCAGAGTCATCAGAGGCCAGTGACAAGACAAAAATCAGGATGACTTTTACTTGTTAGGGTGACCCAGGACACGGTGGATGACCTTGGCATTTTCAATGTCTGATCAACCTTTAAGCCCTCCGCAGTGCCAACTTTAGGCTGCCTTCATGGCTATTGAAACAAGTTGTTCTCACCCACCTATTCCATCAGGGTAAGTCTTCACATGCTTGGGGTTGACATCAGCTTAACCCACTGACAGTTTCGAGGCCTAGTTTAGCCATCTGCTCAGAGACAGTTTCCTGGGATGTGGCTTGCTGTACATGCTACAGCTTCTTGGAACCACAGGTGACAGTTGAGTGAAAGGTGAACACCAAAGGTGAAAAAGCAACCCTGGAAAGGACTTAGCCAGTCCTCACACTAGAGGTGCTAGTCCTCCTGGAATACCCCATATACCTTGGAGTAAGATGTCAGAAGACTGGAAAGGTAGGAGGGTCCTAAGTTATGAGTGGATTTGAATGTCAAAAAGAGGATTTTGTATTTGATCCTGATGGTATTAGAGACCTATTGGAGTTGGAAGTGGGGTGGGGGTCGTGGTGGGGGTGGGGTAAGGATGGTAACAAGGTAGGACCTGCACTTTAGGAAAATCACTTTGGTGCCTGAAGGATGGATTGGATTGGGGATAGCTTTGAGGTAGGGAGACCCACCATTAGGACAATAGTCCAAGAGTAAGGTGATGAGAGCTTAACACTAGAGTGGTTGAGGAATTCTCTCCTCTCAGAGCAGAGAAGTGGGGCAGATTCAAGAGATGTTGCTTTTGGTAGGATGTGGCTCATTTAGGTATCATTCCAAGCTTTCTTTAGACTTGTTTTTACTCCCACTGCTTTTCAGGGTGCTGCTTCTTATCTTCCACCATCTTCCCCGGTACTGTTTTACAAATGAGCTTTTATATTCTAAATTAGTGCATTTCTTGGCTGTCAGCTCTCTCTGCTTTACAATGAAGTCTGGCATGCTTAGGTCCCTCCACAAAATGGAGACCCCAGTAGCAATTCACCAGTGGGAGAAGAGGTCTGGACTGACAGAAAAATATTTAAGGTGAGAGGGCCCTAGATATTGAGGGAAGTTCCAAGACGAGATACAAGGGAGACATGGACTTGAAGAAATGTAATAAAGAGAGTTAAAAAGATTATAATAGCCAAATTGAGTGTCTTTTGACTAAGCTTTTTAATCACTTCTTAGCTTAATCTTCAATTACAAATTTACAAGAGATCTTATCTTGGAAATGGAAGTCTATATGCTAATTCCAGTGGCTTTAGCTCTGTTTAGTATATCTTTAGTTATTTTCATTTAGAGAATACAGTCTTATTCCTGACTTTTACCTGAACATAGTTACGTCAGAAAGTTTCCTGTATATATTCTCAGCACCTTTGGTCATCAGGTCTTTATGGGCTTAGTTTACCCTAATTAGGTCTTTATCTGTTTCAGGATTCTGGGCTGCAATTGATCCAGAAAAATGCTTAGGGTATGTTAGATCTGTGTTTTTGACTTAATTCCCTCCCAGTACTTAACCTTCTCATTTAAATCCTCTCTCAGTCCAATTTTCTATCTCTCTCTGTATTGACTTTCTCCCTTTTACTTAGAAACATACAGTTATCTCAAAAAATCCTTCAGTGGATCCCATTTCTCCTACTAGTTACTATCTAACTTCTGTTCTTCCTTTCACAGCCAAACTTCTTAAAGGAATATTATTTACACCTTGTTGCCTCCACTTCCTTACCTCCCACTCTCCTTAACTTTTATAAATCTGGCTTTTTTCCCCACCCCTTCACTGAGAAAACTCTTCTTCCTTTAGCCCCCTAAATGTGGATGTTCCAAAATTCCATGGTTCCTCTTCATATACATACATGCATATATGCGTATACACATACATATATATGTATGTATATATACATATATGTGTGTGTACATATATATATACATATACATATATATCTTCTCCCAGAGACCAAATCCAAAACTCTGTTAGTACTGATTTATATTGATATTGTGGTAATAGTCCTTGGTTAGATGATATTGGGGGAATATCTCAACCGACGATTGATATTGAACGAATTCACTGGATGAGGCTCATGAGCCGTTGTACTAGAAAACTACCTCCAAGGTCTTTAGGTTCCATTTGAACTCTGAAGAGAAATAAAGCCACCTGGGGTGGGGCACCTGACCTGCCACTGTGAGAGTAAGCCCAGAGCCAAATCCTTTAAGTAAAGAAAAAAAAGACTGTCAAGAAAATGTTAATAAAGAGCAATTCTTCCTAATGCTTTCCTCATATCTACACAGAAAGAGAAAACATTTATTAAATGTTTACTGTGTATCAGGCATTACACTAAACACTGGGGATACAAACACAAGCAAGACATTTTAATCAGGGAAGACAACACTTAAAAGCTTCAAAGGAGGAAGAGAAAAGTTTATGAAAATAATTGGTGAAGAAAGCCCATTGATGCCTATGAGGAAATGAAATGTCAAGGAAAATCCTGGTTCCATGTAAGATATGGTGAAAACTAGTATCAGAGCTTGGAGAGACAGAGTTCAAAGTTGCAGTGAAAGGGTGATGAGTTTGATGACTGAAGTCTAGACAGCATGACAAGGAGATGACCGGTGTGGTGTGGAGAGTTGGTTCTGTATAAGACAAGGCAAAACCTCACCCATTAGAGCTAGGAAACCTAGAGATAGAACCCAAAGTTCCAGTGAAAGGGAGCTGAGAATGATGGCTTAGAGTGCAGGTAGGGTGGTGAGGAGATGATGAAAACTTTATGAAAATAATATACTCACACAGATTATGTATCCTTGATGAAGGTATGAAAAGTTAATAATCTAGTGCAAGCAATTTTCTGCAACAGAAAACCTCTTTATTACTAAATTTATTAAATGCAATTAATTGAAAGGTAGAGAAAATAAATTTGAGGTGATAATAAATTAAATAAAATAAAATTTTCAATCATGTAGCTTTCCAGGGATGAAATTTACACCACTTTTTGCTCAATTGGTAAGATGTTAGAGCTTATTTATTCTTAGAATGCCTCTCTTTATTGCTTTTTGGGTAAACTAAAATTCTTTTTGGGTTATGGAATTCCATGATTCATAGAAATATAGCTTACTAGAAGATTATTTGTGTCAGTAAATGAATTCTTTTTGTCCCACATGGGATCTCCAGCTCTTTAAAAGCATAGTGGAAAAGGCATTAGTTGGGGAAGACAAGGATATGATTTTAAATTTTTTTCTGATGATTACTACTATTACAACCTCGGGCAAGTCACTTGAGCTTCCTTGTCCTCAGTATTTTCTTCTGTAAAATCATATGATTAGAACTCCCAGCTCTAGGTTTATAATCCTACGAACTATATGTGCTGTCCTACCTGTATATCACAACTATCAATAGATTTTCTTCATACACTTATTTTTTCTTGGATGAATAGTTAGGCCAAATTCTTTTAAAAAATGGTAATTATGAACTTCATTTAGGAACAAATGAGATGATATATTTAAAGTGTTTTACTTTATTGTGCTATATAAAATATTAGCCGCTATTGCTGCTGATACTGTTGTGCTAGGTTTGATGCAATCAGTACATCATTCAAAAATATGACCTACTGAAGGACTTTATCATCTATAGGAAATATATCTATTTAGAATTGTTGTGGCAAATCCTCAATCATTGTGGCAAATGCCTTTGACAAGTATTTGCTTCACTGTTTATACCAGTCAGTATTAAAAATCAATAAATTGTTGTCATTCTTCCAAGGAATTATGAAATGGTTTAACATTTACATGGAAGACATCTTGTAGGAGAAGGCTGTTAAAGTAACCTTTCACTTTACTGAATTAAATGATATTGTAATCAACCAAAAAAAATGGCACAGTGGAATCTTATAAACTCTCTTGTTGTTGAATCACGTCTGACTTTTTAGTGGCCCAGTGTGGGGTTTTCTTGGCAGAGATACTGGAGTGGTTTGCCATTTCCTTCTCCAGTAGATTAAGGCAAAAAGAGATTAAGTGACTTACCCAAGGTCATACAGTTTGTGACTGAGGTCAGATTTGAACTTAAGTGTTCCTGAATGCAGGCCCAATGCCTTATCCACTGAGTCATCTATTGGCTAGTCATGTGGCAAGACCAAGGGACAATACTGTAATTGGTAAGTTTAACTCTTATGTGTATTAGAATTTGAAATAGAGCTATTTTCTGGACACAATCTCTGGATTCTCTAAATTGGTCATTTGTGTTATATATTTAGTTTTCAAGTTTTTTGACTTTTCATGTTCTTATCAAACATGATCCTTAAGACATCTCTGTGCATTCTTTCTTTGAAGTCAATAGCTTTTGTTTGTTTATAGCTCATGTGTTCTTTTGTAACATTGCTGCATTTTGATTCTATTCGCTAGATTTTCTTCTACTTCAGTAGTTCCCTCTAAATCTTTTAATATCTCTTTCATTTCTTTGGAGAAACTCCTGGGATGCATTTTTTTAACCCACTAATTGAGTTAAAAAAATACTACACTAAGAGTTATAAATTCTCCTGCATAGGACATGGTTAATTCAAGCTCCTGTTTACTATAATATATTCCATTTCTCCTGAATTTGTGTATTTGCTGATTATTCTTATTTTATTATCTTGAATTAACTCATTTCCTAACAACTCTAGTGTTGTAACAAGTCTTTTAATAAATGTCAGGACATTTGTACTCTCTTAAAAAAAGAGTTGTAAATTCTGACAAAAATTCATCTCATTTTCTTTTGTTACAGTTTTAATTCCTCTTGAAAAATTGTTACTTAAAAAAATCTCATGCTTTTTGTATTCCACAGGATTCTGTGTTTCACCAACCATTGGTTCACTTTACTTTTTTGTTTTGTAACATTTGTTAAGAGAGCCTTGTAATCTCTTTGAGGATTTTCTATTCATCTTTCTTTTTGGTCTTTGGGTCTTCTCTATTTACCTGCTAGTGCTTTGGATTTTTATCTTGTTTTCCTTCTTTTGAAATATTTGACATTTCAGCCTTTTCCTCTTAAATTTCCCTTCACTCAATTTAAGGGGGAAACTCCACTAACAAAGTGAGTTATGCTTAGGAATAATCAAATTTTTACTGTAAATGCAGGGAAGAGAGAAACCCAAGAGTGAAATTTATACTAAATTTCTCTTTTCAAGGAATATGTTTTACACATTTTTACAAGTTTTTATACATTCACATGGATATGACAGTTTTATCAGATTACGACAATTCACAGCTTGCAGATGACCCAGGAACAGGTTACTTTGAGAGGAAAGAAACATCAAAGAAAGCGCAATTTTCATTATTTGCTGGAATGCTTTTCTATTTTTGAAAAATTTTCTAGAGTTTTGATGGAGAACCTCTAGTTTAAAACAATATTTTTTGTTCTTCAGGTCACCTGCTGACTTTTTGAAGTAAAGTTTACTGTTCAATTATGAATTAGGTTTTTTTTTTTTTTTTACATCTTTATCAACTTTTTGACTCACCTTTGTTGCTGAATACACTTAATTTCAAAGCTGCCTCAACTTCTTCTCTTTTGGGGATATAGTGGGGATAAGGAATTCCAGTAAAGTTTCTGTAGGAGAAGGGGATCCATGTACTGGTCCTGTGCAAGGACATGAGGATAGTTTGTGTATTCCTTTGGGCAAGTGGGTGTTGGTGAGGGAAGGTGCTGAGTTAACAATTTAAGAATTAGCATTACCTGGTATGAAATCACAAGTATTTTATTTTATCAGTGTTCCCCCCTTCATCTGTAACTGCTCTAGATCTTGTGGAGAATTCCTCTTTGGGGGGTTTCTTGTGAGTTAGTGGGGACTGGAAAAAGTGTCTGGCCTGCCAACTTCTTTGATCAACTTTCTTTCTAGGGTCCTTTGACTTTATCTATGTAGTATTAAGGGACCGAGGTAATTTAGGGGAAGATATGGATAAAAACTGCACAGGATAAGAAATCATGGCTAGTTTGTGAACCACACAGTGGGAGGGAAAAACCAACACTGATGATAACAGATTCATTCAGTGCTGATGAAATAGAATATAATTTTCTGGTTTAGCAGATTGCACAGGGCAAATTCACATGTAGATTGTATTACCTTCTGGAATTTTTTGGGGGTACAAAATAGGATTAAATGAGTTACATTGATACCTTTATGGAAACCTAGAATAACTAATTTGTAGCTCAATGTTGAATGAGAAATTAAAATTAGAATGTTTGGAAGTACATCAGATAGAGACCATCTGGAGAGGAGGACAGGGTAAGACAAATAATCAGCAGTCACTTAAGAAAAAAGAAGGAAAGAAATAAATATCTTGGAAGTCTTAAACAAGGCAGCACAGAGCATCCTTCTCCAAAATATATCAGTTTCCCGGATTAAAGAGGCCTGCTCATTATCAAATTAAAGAAACATTTTCATTCAACTTAATGTTTAATAAGCTTCTGCTGTATTAGGTACTATGCTAGGCACCAGGGATTCTATAATTAAAAATGAAACCATTTCTGCCTTTGAAGGAATCTAATTTTACTGGGGGAATGCAAGATCTATACTGATATAAAATATTACAAATATAAGTATATGATACATAATACTTGTAAACATAAAATGAGGGATAATGAAGACAAGAGAGAGATGAGTCCAATAGTTGGGAGTATCAGGCAAGGCTAGTTAAAGGAGCTGGCCCAGGCGTTGGGTCTGGCAGACTGTAAGCAATATGAAAGATGGAGCTGAAGAGAGAGGGCCCATTCCAGGCAAGGTGTTACAGAAGCAAAAGACGGAGTATTGAATTTGGGAAAGGTTAATAGCCCAGTTTAGCTGCAAGGTAGAGTAGATGAAAGATAGTTGTATGAAATAAGAGAAGGTAGGTGGAAGTTGAACTACAAAGGGCCCTAAAAGTCAGAGTTTATATCTTATTCCAGAGGTAATATCAGACTCCTGAATGGTTTGGGGAGCATTATATGACAAGAACAAGGAATAAGAGATGAGCAGTAACATGGTCAGCCTTAGGAGGATTATTTTGGCAGTTTTGTGAATAAAGTATTGAGGGAGGAAGAATAAAAACAGGGACACCAATTAGGAGACTATTAATTACAATAATTCAGGTGAGTGATAATGAGGGCCTGAATTAGGGCACTTATAATGTGATTGGAGAAGAGGGGACAAATGCCAGAAATGTTGTGGAGATAAACACTATGAGAGAGAGAGAGAGAGAGAGAGAGAGAGAGAGAGAGAGAGAGAGAGAGAGAGAGAGAGAGAGAGAGAGAGAAAGTTTGGTTCAGTCATTTGGAAAGCAATTTGGAATAATGCCCCCAAAATTAAAACTAAGAATAGTCTTTGACCTATCAGTACAACTACTAGGCCTATACCCCAAAGAGATCAAAGAATGAACTAAAGGACCCATATGTACAGAAATATTTATAGCAACTCTTTTTGTGATAGCAAAGACTAGAAACTAAGGGATGCCCATCCATTTGGGGGATGACTAAACAATAATGGTATATGAATGGAATGAAATATTGTTGCATAGTAAGAAATGAAGAAAGGAATGGTTTGGAAGAAACCTGGAAGGACTTGGTTGATATAGAGTAAAGCGAGTAGAACCAGGAGAACAATTTATATAACAATGTTGTGAAGTTGATAACTTTGAAAGACTTAAGAACTTTGATCGCTACAATGATCAACAAAGATTCTAGAAGACCAGTGAGGTAGTGTGTTCTCCACCCACCTCCTGACAGTGAGGTGATGGACTCAAGTTGTAGAATGAGACATATGTTTGTGGACAAAGCTAGGATGGAAGTGTATTTTGTTTGACCATGCTTATTTTCTATAAGCTTTCTGTTTTCTTTTACTGTGTATATTTTGAGGGTGGGGCAGGGAGGGGAAGAGCAGGATAACAGAAAGGATAGGATGTCCCTTCACCCAAAAAAGAAAAGAGAGTCACGTAAAAAAAAATGGACAGACCAGAAGGAATTACAGATAGGACAGTTTTGAAAGTTGCATATTGAATTTATTTTGTACTTGAAAAGAAAGCTGTACATAGTAAATGTTTTCAATTTCATATAAATCTTTTTCAGTTTTGCTGTGTATACAGGAGTGCTGATTTTATTTTCAATTGGCTAAGTTCAGAACGTTGTTGCTGTTCATCCTTCATTCTCGAAGAACACCATGGCATCAGGAAGGTGATGCCATGACATGCAAGTGAATTGGATTTAAATGAGGGAGGGCTATGCAAGAGCTATATCACCATCCTCACTTTTTGCTCTGGAGTCATCTGAGTCCATTGACAAGATATACATCAGGATGACTGGACAGGGCCCCCTTCCATCTAGGCTCAGTCCCAGTGGAGGGCATGATTACAGGCAGGTCCAATCTGGGACAGAAGCAGTAAGTTCAGCCCTCATCCATAAGTTCAGAATAAAAACAAAGCAAAATGTCATGAGAGCTCAAAGAGTTGAGACAGAACATTTCTGCCTAAAGGATGAGTGTGGGGATTAAGTTAGACCATGGAGAAGCTGCCATTTTATTTGGTTCTTGAAAGTACAGAGTTTTAAAATAATGGAAATGGGTTTGGTTAGATTCAGGCATGGAAATTGGAAGGGCTCTTAGAAATGATCTCATTCAGTTCCTTGTTGATTCCATGAATTTCTTCTACTACATCCTTAACAAGTAGTCATCCAGTCTGTGCTTGACTGACTCCCTCTCTTCCTCTCTCTTCCTCCCTCCCTCTCTTTCTCTCTCTCTACCTCCCTCTCTCTCTCCCTCCCTCCCTCTCTCCCTCTCTGTCTCTCTCTGTCTCTGTCTCTGTCTCTGTCTCTCTCTCCCCCTTTTCCCTACCCCTCTTATGGGGGATCAGTTCCTTGGGGGACTGTTCTAATTTTCAGGAAAATTATATTAGCCTTATATTGAACAACATCTTAGTGTTGTCTGTGGTCAGGGAGCTTATGCTCAGGTGTGAGAAGCTGCATGTGATCATGAACTATTAACAGTCACAGACTCCAGGATGCCAGCTGTGCACAATTAGCCACAAGCATCACCTTGCCCCTCTGGGACATCCTCTCATGTAGTCTCTCTGAAAGAACCAACCACAAACTCTCTGGTTATTTTATGCTAGCTACTCTCCCAGGCTACCGAGAGAATATTAGTCACTCTAAGACATCTAGGTAGCATAGTGGATAGAATCCTGCCCTGGAGTCAGGAATGCCTGAGTTCAAATCCAGTCCAACATTTCTTCGCTTTGTAACTCTGAGCAAATCACTTAACCTTTCTGTGGCTCGGTTTCCTCATCTGAAAAATGGAATAATCACATCACCCACCTCTCTGGGTTCTTGTGAGGATCAAATGAGGAAATTTTTGCAAAGTGCTTTGCAAACCTTCAAGTGCTATATAAATGCTTTGTGGTGCTGTTGCTGCTGGAGAACTCAATTGAATCCATACTTCTGAGAAAACCTAGTCTCACTTAATCTGTAGTTCACTTCTTTCCTCAGGTTTTTGAGCTTCCTGTACTTTGCAAGAGGTTGATGTCTCTCATGTGCCCTTTGGAAAAGTGAATTTTCATTTGCATAAGTAGGTGATTGGGAGTGGTGGTGGTAGTGGTGGTGGTGGTGATGTGTGTATGCGTGTGTGTGTGTGTGTGTGTGTGTGTATGCACTCCAAGACTTGAAAGAAGATTTTGAGTGGATCATGGATAGAAGAATATGGTTTTTAACACAGTTGTTTGCATCACAACCCAGCTCCTGGTTCATGTGTAAAGTCTATGCTTCTGAAGTTCCCAGCCATATCGCAATCAATCAATAATCATTTATTTCACACTCACTCTATACCAGGCACTCTTTCTGGTGCTAGAAATACAAAGACAAAAATAAAATGGTGCCTGCGTTGAAGGAACTTACATTTGATCAGGAAAACAGCTTGTATATGTATAAATATATAAAAGATACTTACAAAATAGATACCAAGAAAACTTTGAGGAAGGTATTAGAGAAATTAGAACATCCAGGAAAGGCTTCCTGTCCAAGATGGCATTAGACCTGAGTCTTGAAACGATGCAGGGATTCTGAGAGGCAGAGATGAGAATGGAGAGCATTTCAGACATGGGAGACAGTGAGTACAAAGGCACAAGGTTAGGAGGTGGAATGTTGTATGTAAAAAAAAAAACAACAGGAACTAGGTCATTATGACTGGACTATAGAGTATGTGGAGGGGAATAATGTGTAAGAAGAATGAAAAAATAGGAAAGGGTCAGATGGTAAAGATCTTTCTTTACCAAATGGAAGAATATACAGTGTCCCAAAAAACTTAGTCCAATTTTAACTGTAAAAGCCTAAAACTTCATTAAGACTTTTGGGACACCCTGTATCTATTTGATCCTATTGCCAATAGGGAGCTACTCGGGGTTGTTGAGTAGAGGGAAGCAGTGACATGGTAAGAGTGACCCTTTAGGAAAGTCACTTTGAAGCTGGGTGGAGGATGGATTGAAGGGAGGAAAGACTTGAAGCAGGGAGATCAATTAGGAAACTCTTGCTACAGCAAGTCCAGACAAGGGATGATAAGGTCCTGGATCAGGGTGATGGCTATGTGAGTGGAGACAAGGAGATGTATAGGAGAAATGTTGTGGAGATGGAAATGACAGTTTTTGCAACAGATTAGGCATGAGATGAGTGAAAGTAAAGAGTTAAGGTTTATATCAAGGTTGAAAACCTAGGTGATTGGAAAGATAGTGACACCCTCAAGAAAAATAGGAAAGTATAGAAGAGGGGTTGGTTTGAGGGGGGATATAGTTAGTTCTATTCTGAATGTGTCAAATTTGAGATGCTTCTAGTACATTCATTTCAAAATGTCCAGTAGTTCACAATGTGAGACTGGAGATCAGGAGAGAGATTAGGGTTGGTAGATCTGAGAGGTATCCGCACAGAGATAAATAATTAAACCTCTAGAGTTGTTGAGGTCACCAAAGTGAAGAAAGGGTCCAAGAGAGAACCTTTGGGGTTCATCCATCATTAGTGTAATTTGATCCAACAAAGTAGACTGAGAAGGATCAGTCAGTCAGAGGGGAACCAAGAGAGAGAAATGTCATAAAAACCTAGAGAGGAGAGAGTATCCAGGAGTAGAGGGTGGTTAACCGTAGCATGTGCTACAGAGAGTTTAAGAAGGATGAAGATTGAGAAAAGGCCATTTATTAAATTTGGCAATTAAGAGATTGCTATTAATTTTCAAGAGAGTAATTGAGGTCATCAGCCAGAATTCAGAGAGTTTGAAGTGAGTGAAAGGAGAGGAAGTAGAGGCATCTAGGGTAGATGACTTTCTCAAAGAATTTAATTGGTAAGGGGAAGATATATTTAAGACCAAAGCTAGTAGTGTTGGTGAGATCTAGTGAAGGTGTTTTTTTAAATATGGGGGAAATTTGGCCATAGTTGAAGGGAACAGGTTAAGAACCAGGACACACAGAGAGAGAGAGATTCAAGATTAGAGAGAATGTGGATGATATTGAAAGTAATTTTCTGGAGAACACAGGAAGGGATAGGATCCCATCTATATCTGGTGGAGTTGATGTTTGTGAGAAGTGCCATCTTTTCATCAGATGGAGTGAAGGAGAAGACAGTGGCAGGTGAAATCAGGGACATGTGAGATGAGTTAAGGGAGAGAATGAAGAGCTCATGGTGAATGGTATTGATTTTCTTTGTAAAGTAGGAGATAAGGTTCCCAGCTTAGAAGATGGAGGGAGGAGGTAAAATGGGAAGTGTAGTGGAAGGAAGAAATTTTGAATAGGCATTGTGATGAGTGAGACAGGAGATCAATTTAGGGGGAATAGCAGGACTGACTTGTTTCTGAGAGGAGTTAGTTAAGATGATTTAACATACATTTGTACATGACCCCATTAGCATGATTGTGTAACTTCCTCTAGCTCAGATAACCAGTATATAAGCAAGAATGAAAGAAGATGGTGGGGATAATCCAGGGTTGGGATTTGACAAGGAGTGAGTGGGGATGGGAAAATGGAGGACGGATCATTAAAGGGTTGAGACTGGTAAGGGAGGAGAGTGTATACAGAGCAAAGGTACTGACCCTGGAAGAAGACCATGACATCAGGGAGATGATACCATGATTAACAATTGACTTTCATCAATTTGTAAATTTGATTTAAGTAGGGGAGGGCTGTGCAAAGTCACCAGCCTCACTTTCTTCTTCAGAGCCATCTGGGACCAGTGCCCAGATATTGAACAGGATGACTGGAGATGGCCCAGGATGCACTGGGAGACCTTGGCCCTTTGAAGTTAAGGTCTGTTCAGATTCTTGCTTTGAGTGAGGCAACGCCTATTCAGTGAATTGGCCACTTTAAGAAATGAGTCAAGGGGATGGCCCCTTTAAAAAAAAAATCAAGCTGAGAGGGGTTGCTGGCCAAAAGAGAAACAGTTACTATTTACACTCACTCTGATCCAGGAGGGCCCCACAAATAATCATTAAGTGGTGCTTGGGGCATGGACCTATTGTTGTCCATCCAATCCATGAGATTCAGAGTGAATTAGGTTTAAGTCTTTGTCTTTGAGAAAGAAATCTAGCTAGTAAACCCCAAGTTAACTAAGTAGGTTTTGGTCATCAAAATTTACCTTCCTTTGGGTAGAATACCCTAAGGAAAGAGGAGAGGAGAGGACAAGTTAAGCTGAGTTGTCTACCTGGAACTGGCCAGCTGGGTCCCCATTCGGGCAGCTCGGACTACTTGTAGGACCATGGCATCAGGGAAATGATGACATGACTTGCAATTGACTTTGATTTGACTGAGTGAGGGCTGTGCAGAGTCACCAGTCTCACTCTCTCCTCCAGAGCTGTCTTGGTCCAGTGGCCAGATATCAATCAGAACAGGGAATGGAGATCACAGTGAGGTTGAAAAATAAATTTAGGAGTAGTAAGTCATAGGGATAGATGGAATGAGAAAGATCATGAGATTATGTACTATGAGTGATAAAAAACCTCTAAGATGTTAACATGTCACAATATTGTAAAGGTGCCTAAAGGACAAGCTAAGGAGCTTGGTCTTTTTTCAGAATGTGATGTGCAGGTATTGAAAGTTTTTTGAGTAAGGGAATGATGTTATCAGAGCTCTCCATTAGGAAGATGAATCTGGCAGGGGCATGCAGGATAGTTTGGAGTAGTGAGAGATTATAATCAAGGGTAGCTGTAATTTGGGTGTAAACTATGGTGGTGACATAGGGAATGAAAAAGAGAAGATTGATGTGATAGATAGAGCTGAGGTAGGATTGTCAGGGTTTAGTGACTGGATGAGGAACAGCAGTAAAGGAGAGGAACAGAGTTTTTGGTGAAGTCCAGTATTCTAGTTAAGGGAGAACAGTGTTCCAAAGGTGTAGTAGTCAGTAAACATGAATACAATAGATCAAGTAGATAGATGATATAAAGACTTGAATATACAAAAATAACTTTAATGGCCCATCATTGTTTTGAATTATTTTTCCAGGAGTGACACTAGAGTTTCAGTGATTTATCTAAACTCTTTTCCCAAGGCCTTTTTGTGAACAATGGTACAGACTGTGAGGTGGCTTGCTGGGTTTAGGTATCACGCTTAGATTTGGAACAGATGACTTTTGGGTAGCTTCATATACTACTTGGTTATTATTAAAACTTTTATGTAAGAGAGATATAGAAAGCATAGGATAATATTCTACTTAGACTTTGTAACATATAATGAGGGAACTAAGACATGGGATTGCTGAAATAAACTGCCCAAGTGAAAGAACCCAAATACAAACTGTCCATGAGTTTTCTGGCCTACAGAGTCACTTAACATAATGTCCTGTTTCACAGAGTAACATCATTTCCCCACTCTGATTCTCCCTTTTACTCAGTAGATCAATTTGTTAAGAAAAATAGGAGCCCAGCTCATATGTTGCTACTTTAAAAATCATTATTATAATGTAGTGCTTCTAGTACATGGGACCAGAATTGATTGGGAAGAAGGGAACAGGCTGGATTGTAGTCAAAAAACTGTGCTTTGCTTTTGATGATTCCAACCTTGTCCCTGGCACAAAAACCTCATCTTATTAATATTAGCATTCTTTCAGTGATGCTTTATGGGTTTAAAATGGAATACCACAGTTTTTCTCCGAGGAGTCACAATTGCAGGTTACCCACAGGGCAGTGGAGGAGTACAAAAAGACTGAAGCACATGACTAGTGGTGAATCAAAGGTAAGACGAGATATAAATCACTAAAGAGATGTTTGAACAGAAAAGAAGACAGGCTATTCAAGAAGTAGGAGAAAGGCAAAGCAGGTAAGAAGAGCTAGCATTTATATAGCACTTTAAGGTTTGCACAGTGCTTTGCAAACATGTCATTTTTATCTTCACAACAACCCTGGTAGGTAGGAGTAATTATTATGCCCATTATATAGATGGGAGAACCGAGGCAGAGAAAGGTTAAGTCACACAGGACATCTCTGGGGCCATATTTGAACTTGGATCTTCCTAACTTCAAAGCAGCTGCAGTCATGCTGCATGGGAACTCACATAATGTCTTGAGTCCTAAAAGATGGCCCCTAGTGAGTTGAGTATGTTTCCTTTGGAGGATTTACAAGAGGGCATGGTCAAAACTTAAATGGAACGAGAAGGCAAAAGTTAGGCTCCGCATTGTTGGAACGAGTGTACCTACTGATGAAATGTAATCATAGTAACAATTTCCAAATTCTGCTTTTCACCAGCACCTTTCATCAACTATGAGGTTTTGTATGTAGAAGTTTGTACTCTGGAAGGAATTCCTGAAGTGAGAATGTATATACAAGTTGGCACTTTTAAAGCTGAATTATCCTTATATTTTGTTACCCATAGAACTTATTTGGGCTTATTACCCATAGAACTTGTTATGTGGCTGACATTTGAAACAGCCTCAGAGAATTAGTCCTGAGTTTGGGACAACCTCTGATAGCAGTTTTTAGTTGTAAACTATCACAAGCCTCTCTTAGCAAAGTATGTCTAATCAGCCCTCTTGTTGATACATTTTTCCCTCTCCTCTGTCCCCAAGTGAATTACAATTTAATTTAAATATATTATAAACAATAACTATATATCATAAATTATCATATCATTACAGATCACATATCATACATAATTTTAATTTAGATATAAATTAAATACTTTATATTTTAAATAACTTAAAATATCTTTGGAAGTCTGGGTTCAGTGAAGCTATTTGTTTTGGTGCCTTCTCTTCCCTTCCTTCCACTGCCTTCCCTTCCTTTGCCTTGCTTTGCCTTCCTTCTCTTCCCTAGCCTTCCCTCTGCTCTGATTTTGGTACCAGTTCAGTTTTCAACTTGTCCTTCATTTGGATGGTCAGTTAGGTAGAGTCCAGTTACATCTGTGACAGTAGGGTAGATAGAATACCTCAGTAGCTGCTTTTCCTGGTTTCAATCCAATGTTCTTAGAAATATGCTGATCTTTTTCCCTATACTTAATGTCAGTGACTATACTTCTGATTCAAAATGTAATTACATGGTTTCATGGCTACTCTGGGAAATTGAGCACATACTATAAATAGAATGGGGGAGTGTGTATGTTAGCAGATAAACAAGGACGAACCAGATTGGCAAGTATTTCCATGTTATTCTAGAGATGCTGAGTGAAAGTGGTTTTCATAGATACTGTTGATGTTGTTTAACTGTTAAATTCATTAGTTACCAATGTCACAGAGTCACAGAATTTGAGGAAGGGTTGGCCTCTGTGACCAGCGAGTCTAACCCATACGTGAAGGGAATCGCTACTTTTAAATAGATGACAGGAAGAGGAGGGAAACTCACCACTTTGTGGAATAGGCCATCCCACTTTGGCACAACTCTAATTGTTAGGAAGCTTTTTGCTGAGATTAGACTACATCTACATCTTTGCAACTTGTATCATTGGTCAATGTGATGGTAAGTAACCAGGTTGGTAAAGAGCCTTGAATCAATGCCATATGAGGATCTGATGTTCCAGGTTAATGGTGTGAGAGTGATGTGAGTCCCTTGATGCTGGTGTGGGGTTTGGAGAGGGTCGTGGGAAAGTGAGAAAGACAGCTATCTTCAAGCATTTAAAGGCTGTCACGTGGAAGAAGGATCAGATTTATTCTGTCTGACAATTTTATTTTGTTGGTTCCTCCACTCTTTGAAGAATGAAATTGTTACTAAGGTAAGTCAAGAAGTTAGTAGCTTTTTCTTTGGCTAACAGGAACAGAAAGATGATCAAATATGAAAGTTTCATGTAGTTATACCCAAAGTTAAAGATGTAGCCCTGCAAGATATTTCTTTAAGGCAGGTATCAGCTATGATGATAAAACTGAGTCTAGGAGACTATATGAAAGAACACAGATTTGGAGCTAGAGAGGGAGATTGCAGGTCATTTGGTCTAAGCCCCTTCTTGCAATTTTACAGAGGCCTACAAAGGTAAAATGACTAGTCCAAGATCACATTGGTAGAAATCAAGTGACTTGTCCATGTTCATGCAGCTAGTTAGTGTTAGAGACAGGGTTTTCTGACTCCAAGTCTAGAGCCGTTTCTATTTTGCCAATCCTGTCTGGTGATGTAAGGCTAAACTCAATATCAAGGGCAGTTTTAGAAGGGAGAAAAAGGTCACAAAATAGAAAAGGGGAATGTGTGGGGGTATATATAGAATCTAATTTCAAGGATTTTTGTTGTTGTTGAGTTGTTTCAGTTGTGTCCAACTCTTCATGACCTCATTTGGGATTTTCTTGGCAAAGTTACTGGAGTGATTTACCATTTCCTTCTCTAGGTCGTTTTATAGATGAGGAACTGAGGCAAGCAGGGTTAAGTGACTTGTCTGGGGTCATGTAACTAGTAAAGGTCTGAGGCCAGATTAGGACTCATGAAGATAAGTCTTCCTGATTCTAAACCCAGTATTCCATCCACTGCACCACCTAGCTGCCCAATTTCAGGAATTAGTGTTCTTTGTATTACTTAATTATTTTATCCAAAAGCACTTTGTGGTAACTACTTTCTCTCAGATATCCTACCACATTCAAATAGATATAGATCCACTAGATTCCTCTCTGCTTCACCATCCTTTTCCTTTCTACTGACTTTGACTTGATTAGTCCCTCTTTCTTAATAGTCTCTTCTCTCTTGCCTTGCATGACTCCACTCTCTCCCACCTCTCTGACTGCTCTTCATCCCATTTTTCTGGTTCTTGTTCTTATTCCCTGAATGTTTATGGCTCTCAAAGTCTGTCCTTAGCCCTCTTCTCTTGGCTCCCTTCATTCTCTACCTTATCAAACTCATTTATCTTTGTGACTTCACTTGTCTCTTCAATGTGAAGGCCCTGACCTTTCCCCTGAGATCTAGTCCTCCATCTGTGGTGGTGGCTGATGGAACACCTGTGTTTTCTTGGTGTTAATTATTAGGCCAAAATTAGCAGAGGCAGCAGAGAATTGATCCATACTTTATTGCATCTCAGCTTCAGAGGCTACATTGAGTGCACAATCATCTGCAAACTGAATATCATGCACCAACACTCTCTCCACTTTAGTCTTATCTTGCAGCCTTTTCAAACTGAAGAATTTACCATCAGTGCGGTAGCTGATCTTGATGCCGTGTTCATCCTCATTGAAAGCATTTGACAACATGGCTGAAAATATCATGCTAAAAAGCATGGAAGCAAGCACACAGTCCTGTTTCACTCCATTGGTGACTAGAAAGGCATGAGAGCATTCCACCATCCATACGTGGAACCATCAGTTACAACAAATGGAGAAGTTTTGAATACTGTGGATAAGTTCACTTACCTTGGTAGTATAATTTCCAGGGATGTACACATTGACAATGAGGTTGATGCATGCATTGCCAGAGCTAGCTCAGTGTTTGGGAGGTTCCAAAGAAAAGTTTGGGAGAGAAGAAGTATTAAACTGACTACTGAACTGAAAGTCTACAGAGCTGTTGTGCTGACCTCATTGTTATATGCTTGTGAAATACGGATAGTCTACCAGCGCCATGCCAAGAAGCTGAATCACTTCCATTTGAACTGTGTTAGGAAGATTCTGAGGATCACCTGGCAGGATAAGGTACCAGACACTGAAGTCCTTGCTCTAGCTGAACTGCCAAGTATTCAAACTATGCTTCAGAGAGTGCAATTCCGATGGACTGGTCACGTTGTTCAAATGCAAAATGTATGCTTGCCAAAAAGACTTTTATGGAGAACTCACATGGGACAGGACACAACGGTCAGAAGAAACGCTACAAGGACACTCTCAAGGTCTCTCTCAAGAACTTTGGATTTGACTATGCAACATGAGAGACACTGGCACAGGACTGCTCAGCATGGTGCGCCTACACCAGAAAGGGTGCTGTGCTCTTTGAGCAAAGCAGAATTGAGACAGCACAAAGTAAACACAGGAGGCACAAATTTGGGATATTCACCCCAAATATTCACAGGGACTATCTGTGTCCAACCTGTGATAGAGCATTCTGAGCTCATACTGGTCTGATCAGCCACAGTTGGACACATTGAAATTTCACTTTATCATGGATGTCATTTTGGTCCTCTTCAAAGACAAAGGACAACAACCATGACCATACCATAGTTCTCCATCTCCAACTACTTGCTGTATGTCTTCTCTTTGATATATAGAACCTTAGAATCAACATGTTCCAAACTGAACTCATCCTTCCTTTCATAAACACTGTCCTCTCCTGCTGACTTCTTTATTTCTGTTGACTTTGACAGCCTACTCAATCCCATAGTTCTCTCATAGTCATCTTTAATTCTTCCTTCTACATTACTCCTCCTCATGGCATCATGAACTAAATGCTCATGCTTTCTAATCTTTTCATTTCCACTGTCATCATACTGGTTAAGGCCCTCATTACTTCTTACATGAACTCTTTGTAAATAGACAACACTGCCATGTTGTTTTCCTAGCACATGAATCTGATCATCATTCCCCTTCTCTGTCTTCACAGGCTCCCCATTATTTACCAAACAAGCTCCTTAGGTTGACACCCAAAGGCTTCCACTAACTATCTGGCTCCATCATCCCTTTCTAGCTCTGTACTCTCTTTCAACTAATTTCATGCTAAATTACTTGTTATTCATTAATTTTATTTGGTAGTTATACAAACTACCACAAAGTTCCTTCCTTCCAGCCCTAGCTCAGGGGCTATTTTCTTCATCATATCTTCCTTGATTTTTCCTTAGCTAGAAGTAACTTTATCTCTTTGAATTTCTCAGGCCACTTTCATCTCTCCTTTGTATATAATCATTTTACTACTTATGGTATTTTGTGTCCAGGTATTCATCAAGAAGAGTGTCACTCATTTCTAAAGAACTTTTTTAGAATGTTACCATTCTTTCAGTTGTGTCCAACTTCTGTGACCCCATTTGGAGTTTCCTTGGCAAAGATACTGAAGTGGTTTACCATTTCCTTCTCTAGCTCATTTTACAGATGAGGAAACTGAGGCAAACAGGCTTAAGTGACTTGCCCATGGTCACACAGCTAGTAAATATCTGAGGCCAGATTTGAACTTAGGGAGATGAGTCTTCCTGGCCTGTCACTCTATCCACTGCACCACTTAGCTGCCCACATTGTCAATAAGAGGCAGAAACACATGCTGGTTGATTGGTTGTTGTCCTTCATTCTCAAAGAGGACCAAAATGACATCACTATGCTAGAGTCATTTCAATGTGACTGACTATGGCTGATCAGACCAATATGAGCTCAGAATGTTCTACCACAGAGTGGGCACAAATAGTCCTTGTGAACATTTGAGGTAGATACTCTAAATTTGCACATCCTGCATTTTCTTTGAGCTGTCTCAATTCTGCTTTGCTCATAGAGTACAGCACCCTTTCTTATGTGGGCATGCCATGCTGAGCAGCCCTGTGACAGTGTCTCCCAGGTCATGCAATCAATCTCAAAGTTCTTGAGAGAGACCTTGAGAGTGTCCTTGTATCATTTCTTCTGACCACCATGTGAACACTTGCCTTGTGTGGGTTCTCCATAAAATAGTCTTTTTGGCAAGTGTACATTTTGCATTTGAACAATGTGGCCAGCCTATTGGTGTTACACTCTCTGAAGCAGAGTTTTAATGCTTGACTTTCTAGAAAGAACCTCAGAATCTTCCTAAGACAATTCAAATGGAAGCTATTCAGTTTCCTGGCATGGCACTGGGATACTGTCCAGGTTTCACAGGCATGCAACAGCGAGACCAGAAAAGAGGTGTACTAGGTCTACAGAGCCATTATGCAGAAATACACGCATGCGAAGGGTAGATAAAGCTCATGTGATTATGAGAGGGAGAGAGCAACCAGTATTTCATGTGCCTTCCAGGACTGTCAGAGTTGAGATCTTCAGGGTTCAAGTTAACAAATAATGCTCTGAGTTTGAGCTATTCCAGTTGTTTCTGTTTGGGAACATGAGCAAATGAGTCAAGTCCAAAATCCTCTTTCAGTACCTCTACACATTACAGATGAGATTGGCCTGAGTTCCACAGCTCACATGGTCTCAAGCCCAGGTTCAATCCAGTCTAGTCATAGGGTATAAAGATTCTAAACAATTACTCATAATTTTGTAATCAGTTCTGTTCCATCCTATCAGGAATTCTCATCTCTTCAACTTTGTGTGATTTGGAAGGACAACTCATTGATAAATAGAGCAAAGTAGAATTTACTGAAATAAATGGAAACTGAAAGGTGCAATAATGTTAAGTCCTGACAGTGCTTCTCTACCAATCTTAGGTTTCTGAGCTTTCAACCCTATATTCTTTCTCCCATCCCCCATCCAGTTGTCTAGTCTGAGTATACCCAGTGACGACATTTTGGGAAGGTTATTGCCAGAATCTTGTTTTAAAAGACTCGTTTAGTAAAAGAAGAAATCACCTCACTCTTCTCTTGTTCTATAAGTACTATAAGTACTCTTGTACTATAAGTGGCTACAATTCTTAGCCCAATACCAGACACCTCAACCAGCTAACCTACGGAATGTAGCTGAGTGCTGTAGCTTATCTTCTCCCTCATGGGTCCAGCACTTTCTGTTTGTGTCTTCATCACTTAGCATAATGGTAAGTGTTTAATAGATTCTTATTGGTTGATTGATTTAATTGGTCATAGGCTACTTTAGCAGATTGTATCCCAAGCTTCTTCACTTTGGAGCAACATATCCTGCCCTTTTCCTACTCTGGTTTCTTTCTCCCTTTGTTGGTCTGTCATGGCTCTTATGCAATTTTATTCCTTGGCATCAGTAGGCCTCTTGGATTCTGTTCAACTCCTCCCACTGAAATACCTCCATTCAGGGTTTCTCAAGTAACCATAGAGGTTAAAAACAATACCATCATCCTTTGGCAGTTGCTGTCGTCTTCCCTGAAAACATTTAAAATATTTAAGAACTCACATATACCTTTCTGGGTAGAGATCTCTGGTTCTTTGACTAACTTTACAAATATGTTTTAGGAAGGGCATGTTTGATGATAGCAAGCCCAAGCCTTTGTGATTCCTCTTTTGTCTGTCATTTGTCTACATTTTGGCACTCTTGTTGAGAGACAGGCACTGTAAAAACTCAGAGCCTCATTGGTATTCATGTTTGAGATGACTCAGGCGGTGGTTATCAAGTTGCAATTAAGGCATCACATCTGTGGGAGAGCTGTTCCTCTTAGAGTGACACAGATAAAACCATCTTTGGAGGAAAAGAACTGAAATCCTGATGTCTCTCAATTCAGTTCAGCAAACATTTGTTATCTGCCTTCTATGGGAAAAACACTGTACCATGACACAAGTCTGCATTATTGACAATGCTATGCTAACTACATTAGGCCAAAGAAACGTTTAATGAAGTAAGGTTTTCTTTCATTGTGATTATTTCATAGAGCGCTATATGGGAACATATCTTTCCCTCTTTTGCTTTTCAGTTTCTGATCTCTGTAAGAACTGAATTGAGTGCTCTTTCTTTCTGACCAGATGAGCAAGTCTTTGTTGACTGAGTGTACATTATTGACAATATTTTCAATGTACTATCCACAGATGCACAAGGCACTTATGTTGAGAGCCATGTGAGAATAAGAGGATGAAAAATTTGTCCTTAGGGGTTTATAGGCCTGAGAAAGACTCAGAGAATGGGAAAATGATATATGTTTGCTATTATGTAGACAATACAAGGAGAACAATAGTCAATATGGCTTAAAGGCTTCATAGAACATGAGATGTATTTGATCATATGTCACTACTCTGAACAAAAACCTGCAATGACTGAAGGATAAATCCCAGAGGATTTGGGATTCAACACCCTCTACAGTTGGTCTCCTAATTGCCTTTCCAGTCTTCTTTCTTATTACTTTGTAACATAATCTTCCACTCCAGACAAACTGGTCTCCAATCTATCACCCAAACATACTTTATATCTTCAAATTTTGTTGCTTTTCTTATTCTATTTTCATACTCTGGAGTGCCTTCCTTCTTTTTGTCTATAAAAATCCTTCATATCCTTTAAGGTTCAGTTCAAGGTCAAGGTCCTAATAGACTCTTCCTATACCTTTTTAGTAATCTTACTCTTCCATAACCTCACAACAATTATTTGATAATTCTAACTTTTCAGCAATTAAGCATGCATTAACTTGTGACCAGTTACCTTGAAACTCTTGTATTAACTTTTAATTTTTTCTTTTCTTCTAATCTAGACTGGTCCTTAAGGTCCATGACCATGTATTATATGCTTCCTTATATGTCTTATAGTATATTGCACAATGCTTTGAACACAATAGGTACTTAAATCCTTGTTGAATAAATATATGGACACTGATCTAGTTCTTAAGGAGAAATTGAGCTTGAAACACGGTAGAGAAAACAGAGAAGTCAATATAGGATACTGACTAAAATATTACCTGAACCAGGAGAGTTCTGAGTTTGGCTGCCTTTTACCTTCTATCCCTAACCTTCTCTCCTCTCATCCTCATAGTGTCATAGGGAAGACAGTGGTCAGAAAGTTAAATGGGAGATAGGTAATGCCTGTGGACCAAGTTAAAGAGGAAAAGCCAAAGGTGCTCCTTTCTCTACCACTTTTATCATCAGCCCCTAGAAATCTTTGACTAGTCTGCAGTCAGTACTTTGTCACATGTGCATCACTTCTTCAGCTCCTCTGCACTCTTCTAGATATTTTACGAGAGATGGCAACCTGCTACTCTTCTGTTCTCTACTTGGTTATGTGGCTTCTTTCTTGGATAAGTTGGAACAGTGTTTTCGCTGGTATGACTGCGCTGGCATCTTTTTGGAAGCATTCTCTCCCCTCAAATTCAATAGGAGTAACCTTTGGAGCACCTGTGTTTCTTTTTTTTGCTTATTAGATTTTCCTCCTTCTTGCTCACCTCAGGGGAGGGGCAATTTGTGTCTTCAAGATAAGAACTGCTCTCATTAATATGTATGATACAAGGTAGAGTATGATAGGAGCAAAGGAGGGGTCCAGATCAAACACTCTATAAAAATTTGAAGAGAAAGATAATTTTCAGCTAGGCTGGTGGGTAGTTGTGGGAAAAAAACTTTATGGAGGAAATGGTATCTGAGTAGGACTTTGAAGGAATTCCATAGACAAAGATGAGAAGATTATGCTCTAGGTAGGGACTAGTGGTTTGCCTTAACTGAGGGAGGCAGAAATGAAGGAACAGTTCACTTGATTTGTCTGGAGCATGGAGTGCATGAAGGGAAATAAGACTGAAAATGTAGACTGGAGTCAGTTTGCATTTCATATTATAGATAGTGGAGAGCCACTTACAATTTTTGAACAACGGAGTGATATATCAGACTTATGTATTAGGAAGATGATTTTGGCCATGGTATAGGAATATTAGCACTAAGAAGCTCAATTTAGAGGATATCATAATAGTCTAGACAAGGGAGTAATGAGGGCCCAGTGTGGGGTGGTACCTATATCATGAAGAAAGGAGGGGACAGGATCTTAAAATTTTTTTCACTTCTAATCTATATTCTCATGTACAAATAGGAGCCAAATGAAAGAAAACAAGAAAAATAAAATAAATTAAAAAAACAGCATTTGAGAGTTAAAATTCAAATATATGTAATTAAGAAAAAGGAAAACAGAAAATGTAATTGTCTAATCATCAAGTTTTTGTCTACTGTTTTAAAAAGAAAAACAAAATGTACATGTTTGAATAAAATAGTATTAATGACAACTAGATTAAAATGTAATTGAGAAATGTTTAACAAAATAATAATACATATTAATAAATACAATAAACATATTGTATAATAAAATACAATACAACATAGATAATGTTAATTTGTGGTTTTCTAAATCAATATGCTACAGAAGGGATTTGTTTCTTTTGAGTTTGGTATCCCTGCTTTAAATGACTGCAAGTGATGGAACAATAATCTCTGGAGAATGAAGATAACAGGTAACTCAAAGGTCAATGGAAAAATGCATGATGAACTGTACATGATTGCCAGGGAAGACTTGAACATATGACATGGCAGGCAGAAAAGACATGATCAGACAAGTATGATGGGGAAATGAAGTTGGCTGTTTGGGATAACAAATGGATAGCCCAAGTGCTGCCCTGGTAGAAGTACAGGGGGAACGTGCATGGAATGGTAAAGAAAACAGTACATTAAGTGGATCCTCCAGAGAAGATTGATGGGAGGATGTGGACAAGACTTGTATGGGATGAAAAGTTAAGCCTTGATTTTAATCTGCACCTGGATGAGATTGCAAATTCCTTGAATTATTCTCTGATTACTAAAGAATATGAATACTTCTCTTATATGGTTATTAATAATTCATTCTTCCTCTTTCAAGAATTGTCTTTTCACTTTCTTTGAGCACTATCTGTTGGAGAATAGCTATAGTCATTTGTATTATTGGCAGGTAGCTTCGGCAATCAGGAAGATCCAGGTTCAAATCTGACCTCATTTGCTTAGTAGCTTTCTGACTTAATCTGACCTCAAGCAAGTCACTTCACTTGGCTGGTTTCCTCCAGTTTACTGATTTGGAAAATGAGATTAATAATAGCTCCTACCTCACAGAATTGTTGTGAGGATCCAGTGAGATAATACACACGAAGTGTTTTGCAAATTTTAAAGTACTGTATAAATGTTAGCCATTATTATCTCTTTAAAGGTTTTTGTATGTCGTTTTTGTCAAAAATTTTTTTACTGCCCACTCAGTTCCTTTTATTACAGATGTATTATTATTTTTTTGTTTTTCAGAAGCCTTTTATTTTCATGTAGCTGAATTTTTCTTTTTTGTCTTTTCTAGTTTCTTCTGTCATGAATGCTTCAAGATTTTTCACCTCTCTTTAGTTGTAAAAATATAATATTCCATTACTCTCTATTGTGTATGAAATGATGATTTGTTGTATGAGATGTGTGCTTGCTCCCATTATTTTCACCAAACTGCTATTCAATTGCCAAAGAGATATTGTGGAATAATGATTTCTCTCCCAGTATTTTATGACCTTCAGATGTGGAACACTAAACTACTATGCATATCTGCTCCCCTGCTCATGATTATCTAACCTATTTTTCTATTTTTAAAGAAATCTAGTATCTGACTGGGATAGAGTAGAGACTGGATCTGTATTTTTATTAACACAGAGAACAGCCTAGTAAGGAAACTCTCTCAATCAAAGTAGGTTGGTATCATCTCTGCAACTTATGATCTTAGAAAACTGATAAGAGTATTGCAAAGCTAAATAACTTGCTGTCATTGACACAGTATATGTCAGAGGCAGAGGTCAAACTTGAATCTTTCTGGCTCTAGGACCAAATCTCCATCTACAATACCAAGCTTCCTTTCCAGTAGCAAATAGTTTTTGTTAAAGTATTTATTGGTTTCTTTTGGTTTTTATTTTTACATCACCATAATTGACCTCAGTGTCTCTCATCCTTTCCTTCCCAGAGAGCCATCCTTTAAGACAAATAGTAATTTAAAGAAAAAAAAAGAAAAGGAAAAGGAAAAAAAAAGAAAAAGAAAATGAAAAAATATCAGCATGTCATCAATATTTTGAAAAAGTTTGAAAATATGTACAATGCAATTCTTGTGGACCTCCTGCCTCTCTTCAAAGGGATGGGGTGAGGGTAGCTTTTCATTTCTTCTTCTGTTCTTTATAATTTTGAAACACTGAGTTTTGATTTTTTCTGTGTGTGGTTGCTCTTTCTAATTTCATTGGTGTAGTCATTGTATGTATTATTTTCTTGGCTCTGCTGACTTCACTTTGTAGATCTTTTTTTTCTCTATTTCCAATACATTCATCATTTCTTACAGCCCTGTAACATTTCATTATATTCATGTATTTGTTTATCCATTCCCTTATTAATGATAATGGCACTAATAATTAATAATAGCTAGCAGTTATATGGTATCTATTATGTACCAGGCACTATGCTAAGGGCTTTACAAATATGATTTCATTTGGTTCTCATAATAACCTTAGGAAGCATTATTATTTCCATTTTAACATTGAGGAAACTTAGGCAAATAAAGGTTAAATGATTTGCCCAAAGTCATACCCGTTCTCAAAGTTGAGGAAGGATTAGAACTCAGATCTTTCTGTCTCCAGCCCAGCTCTTTCTCCTATTGAATTACAAAGCTACCTCTTTGAAGATAAGTATTTTGTTTGCAAATTTTGCTATCACAAAAAGTGCTGCTATAAATACTTTGGGGACTTTCTTCTTATTAATGGTCTCCTTGTTGTATAAATCTAGGAGTGGAATTTTTGGGTAAAAGAATTTATTTTCATAAATCCAAATTGCTTTCCAAAATGATTGTACTAATTCACAGCTCCATTAACAATGTACCTATCTTCCTCCAACTCCTCCAACATGGATGTTCTAATTTTTTAGTCATCTCTGCTAATTTATAGGTTGTGAGGTAAAACTTTAGGGTTGTTTTGATTTGTATTTTTATTATAATTATTGATTTGGAGCAATCTTTAATGTGGTTGTCAGTAATTTACAATTCTGTTTTTGAGAACTGTTAGCAAATATTTAAAAAAATAATTAGTGCTTTATAGCATAATTTGAGATCTGGCATTAAGTCCCCCTTTTGGTTTTTCATATTTTCATAATTTTCATTGATATTCTAGACTTTTCCTAGAAATTATTTTATATAATTCAAAACAGCATGCTTTGGTACTTTGATTAGCATAACAATAAATTTGAGTAGTATTGCCATCTTTATAATATTAGTCAATCTAACCATAGACACTGAATATCTCTAATTCTTAAGTTTCCCCTCCATTTCTATAAAAACTCTTTTTATAATTGACTTTATATAGGCTCTCTGTATGTTTGGGTAGGTTATTCTCAGATATTTAATGCATTTTCACTTAGCAACACACTGATTTTACTTTATTTTTCACTATTTTGCTGGAATTATTTATTACTCTGATTATATTTTTGTCTTACTTTTTGCGTTCTCAAAATAAGGCATCAAGTTACCCACCAGTAGACATATTTTAGCTTCCTCTTTACTCATACTTATTCTTTTAAGCTCTTTTTCTTGCCTTATTGCTATAATCAACATTTCTAGAACTATGTTTAACAGAAAGTTAGAAAATGGAATTATTAATGAAGAAATCATACTAATGTGAGAGAATCTAATGTTCTGGGAAAGATGTAGATAGGAGAATATTTTGCTGAACATTTGGCAGAAGATTAACAGAGACAGATATGGAAGTTTGAGTAATATGGTTATTGTAATATATTGAAATCACCTGGAGAGAAAGAGAAAGTAGATAAGTAGTTTAAAAGCATATCACAAGTCTAGCAGGAAGGTGTAATAGGACAATGTCGAGACAATTGTTGGAATTTTGCAGAAAGCAAAACAGCTAATAATTTCTTGATTTGCCTTAATGATAACTTTTTCTCCAAAAGTTAAGAGGAATTGCTTTTCTGGAATGGAGTCTCCACCAATAAAGGGCAACTTGTTGCTGGGGTAGAAATAATGAGAGGAAGTGATTACTCCATTTTAGAATTCATAATAGGAGAAGAGAGGAAATCTAGGTATATTCCAACATGCACTTTAGATTTTTGGAGGTAAGAATTCAAAGGGTTCATAAAAAAGACAGAATCATAAAGACTAAAATTCTCCAGAGAATATTAGTTCAAGAGGCATAGGAAGTTTTCAGGAATGGAAATTTGGAGCCTGAAAAAAGAAATGACTTTAAGAGGGAAAAGAGGACATTGACTGGAATAAACAAATGTAAATGCACAGGGAACTTATTGATTAATGTAGATTTATAAAGTTCATGTAGAAGATAAAAAATAAAGGCAGTTAACTTAAAATGAATACAAAATTAAAGCAATAATGTGCAATTTAAAAAGTAGCATGGTCCTTCACCAATAACGTCAGGAGTGTTTTAGTAGCTGAAACAGGTGAGGAAAGGTAATTATAACAACAAAATAAACAAAATAAAAAAAATACTCTGGGGGAAAGAGCATATAACACTTAGCTCATAGCCCAAGCTCTGACCTTTTATAGATCAGATTCAGTCATGAGAATAGCTCTTCTATATAATTATGTATCTTTTTGGTTTATTTTTCCACACCCTTTTCCTGTGCTACTAGTAAACTTTTTGTAATAATTATGCACATTATTAGGAAAATTCTTAATATAGAGTCACATTTTCATTCTTGGTATGAATCCAGTATCATGCTACTAAAATGCTTTCAATTTATTGCTATAAGCTTTTTGTTAGCATTTTATCTAAAATGAAAAAAAATAAAAATTCATTAGTGATATTGGCATGTAGTTCTCTTTCTCTGCTTTATCCTTCCCAGATTTGAGTCTGAGGATCATATTTGTCTCATAGAAAGATTTTGTTAAAATTCATGAATTTCTCTATTTTAGAAGAGTTTATATAGAATAAGAATGGTTGTTTCATTAAATACTGTATAGAATTCATTTGTCAATCTATTTTACCCAAGAGTTCCTCCATCCCTTGAGGTATTGCCTATCGATTATTCCATAACTGTTCCCTGAGGACAGGCCCACAGTTTTTAGTAAAGCAGTGCTGAATTTTCCTCTCAAGTACATCTCATACTCATATTACTGTAGCAAAATACAACTTGGCTACTTTGGCTGTTCTTTATTGTTGCTGTTTCTAAGGCAGAGGGCTTCAACCTCTGGTATTTAGACCCTTTGTTCTTCCTGAAGAAATGGCTCTATACACTGGTCTTCTAACAGTATAACCATAAACATCTTCATTGGTATCTGGTTGATTTGAATCAGCTTCTCTTTTAGTCCCTGTGGTTTATATCAGATCAAAAAAAATTAAAGCCACAAAGGACTAACTTTTGTCAGACATTAGATATATAAATTGGAAAGTTACCTCCAGAAAACTGATAATTGAGATTGTTAAAAAACTAAATTTAGAATGAAAAATAAAAAGATCCAGGGTGAAAGTCATGAGGATGCCCATACTTGAGGGATGGGGAAAATGAACCAGGAAAGAAGATAGGGAACAGTCAGACATATGGGAGGGGGCTCAGAATACAGCAGTGTCACAGACATAAGGGTAGGAGATGAATGGTTTCAAGTGGTAGAGAAAGATCATGGAGAAGAAGGACTGAGGAAAAAACCTTTGGATTTTGCAGTTAGCAGTTGGTGACCTTGATGGGAGCAGTTTTAGAAGCAGATTACTGTAGGAAAAGGGATGAGTATGTGATGAGAAAGTGAAGGTAATGAGTTTCTGATACTATTTCTAGAAAGAAGGAGAAGAAATATAGGACAATAATTTAAGGGGATGGTGGAATCAAAGGAAACTTTTCTTTTTAGGATAGGGAAAACCTGAGCATGTTTTTAGGTATAATGGAATAAGTCAGTAGGGATGGAGATGTTGAAGATGTGTGAGAGAGATATGGGACAAGTTCTCAGGGGAGACAGGACAAGAGTACAAGTGAAACTTTACTCTTGGCAGGAGTAAAGGAGTTGAGACCAGAGGCAAAGGAGAAAAAATGGAAGAGAGAATAAACAATTCTTGGCTTTTGGAGGACTGAAGATGAGGGAGATAATGTTCTTAAAAATTCTCAGAAAAGTGAAATAAATAGATAATTTTCTGAAAAAAAAAAGAGGGTGGATAGAGTTGGGACACTGGAAAAAGAGAGAAGATTTTCAGAAATTAAAATATCTTTGCACTCTAGATGGCTAACTCAACTCCGCAAACATGTAGATGGCCTACCACAGAGGTTCTAGAACAAGTCTTGGGTCCCAAGGTTGGAATCTTGCAAGAAGTAACTTGTTCTCTCAACTCACCAAGGACAAACATGAACTTGATATCTGAGAAAGACTTAGCTCGTTTTGTCCCATAGCTCAGTACCCTAGAACTGAATGCATTATAAGAAATAGTTTATGTTGAATGTTTGAATTTTTAAAAAAGAAATTCCTATAGTTTCTTAAAAGATAAAATCTTAGTGCTCCCAGAGTACAACATCTCTTCCTGAAAGTAAGTCATAGATGTAACTACATCCTTGTCCTGGCTCTGGATCAATTTTTCATTTTTCAGATGTCTATTTATGAAAAAAATGTTTTCCTAAAAATCATCATATCAGCTGCCTTCCTTTACTTGGAATTTGAGAATGGCATATGATTTTAATCTTACCCCGAGGATTTTCCAAGAAGATCCTAGCAATTGTTATCTGAACAACACTGGCTGTGTTCCAAGAGTTCCTAGTTCCAAAGCTTCTGTAAGTTATGTTAATGCAAATGTACCAGACACTGAAGTCCTTGCTCGAGCTGAACTGCCAAGCATTCAAACTATGCTTCAGAGAGCACAACTCTGATGGGCTGGTGATGTTTTTCGAATTCAAAATATATGCTTGCCAAAAAGACTATTTTAAGGAAAACTCGTATGGGGTAGGCAATCACATGGTGGTCGGAAGAAGTGATACAAGGACACTCTAAAGATCCCTCTCAAGAACTTTGGATTTGATTGTGGGACATGGGAGACACTGTCACAGGGCCACTCAGCATGGCATGCCCACATCAGAAAGGGTGCTGTGCTCTATGAAGAAAGCAGAATTGAAACAGCACAAAATAAATGTAGGATGTGCAAATTTGGAGAATCTATCCCAAAAGTTCATGTGGACTATCTGTGCCCAGTCTGTGGTAGAGCATTCTGAGCTTGTACTGGTCCGATCAATCACAGTGGAACACACTGAAACTTGAGTTTATCATGGTGATGTCATTTTGGTCCTCTTTGAGAATGAAGGACAACAACCAACCAACCAACCCACTAATGTAAATGTAATGCCATTAAGTATGAGTTCATATGTTCTGGAAAGGAAACACGTATTTTCCTTAATACTCTGACCTTCAAAAGAAAATCAAGGTGGGTTAACTTCTTAAAATAAGCATAAGATTCACCAGGGGCCATGGCTGATGACATGTGGCATTTCAAAAAGGCTAGCTAATGTGTTATTGATTGTACTTCATGTATCAGTTCTAGGAAGCAAGGCCATCTCTAGGAGAATGTGAGGCCTAGGGAGATTCACAGCACATAGTGTTCCTCCCCAAACACTTTTATATAGGTGATATTAAATTAAATAAATGCCAGTGACAGACTTGAAATGAAAAAGAAGTAACAAGACGAAAGTACTCTGATTTGGGAGTGGGAGGTTTGGAAATGAGGAGCAATCTCATTTGATTTGTCTTTATGATAATGGAAGTGGTGATACCTGGGCTGATTAAATACATATAGACCTCGGACGTTTTGAAATTTTTTATCATTTTAGCACCATTTGGAAGATCTACTTTCTTTTTTATCTATTAACATGCATAGAATGCTGATCCACATTTAGTGCCTCTCTATGCTCTTTTCACAGACTGCTGCCCTGAATCATTGGCCAGCCTAGAGTAGCATGGCTTGATTTCTCAAAGCTTTGAGCCTCTAATCCCAGTTTGCTTTGGTTCCAGCTACTCTCAAACCACTATGCCTGCACTCAGGCCATTTTACTCTTATCACCAGAACCAGGATTCTGGCCCTGGGACTCTGAAAAGTTAGCTGTTACCGTATTTACATGCTTTCAGCCATTTCCAAATCTTTACCCCCGTATCACTCCCTTTCTAGTTCCCCTTTATAAGTTGTATTCCTCCATTAGAATGCAAACTTCTTGAGAGCACAAACTATATTGCTTGCTTGTTTTTGTATCCCTAGCATCTTTCCCAATACTTGGCACATAGTCAAAGCTTAGGAACATTTAATGTTTTTTCATTCATGCAAAGTATGGCAGCCTTTTACTGAGAAAGAATTGTCAACTAATTTTCCTGCATATTTTTACTTTTGATATTGGAAGCTCTCTCTCTCTCTCTCTCTTTCTCTCTCTCTCTCTCTCTCTCACTCTCTCTCTCTCTCTCTCTCTCCTTCCCAAGAAATAGCAAAAAATATGTAGTGCCTTCCCTCAAGGATCTCATATTTGAATGAGGGAGACAACATGAAAAATGTATATTCAAGACATACACAGAGTTCATGGCAAGAGCATTGAGAAGACGATCATAGGGTGGGGGGGAAAGAAGGAATTGGTCTATAGTAGGTGAGATTTAAGCTCAGTTTTGAAGCAAGCCAGGAGGTAGAGGTAAGGAGTGAGAGCATTCTAGGCATGGGAGATAGCCAGAGAAAAGGCATTAGTGGGGACATGAAGTATCGTGTATGAGGTACAGAAAGTAGGGTGATTTTGTTCAATCAAAGCATGTGTAGGGGAATAAAGAGTAAAAAAAGATGGGAAAGATAGAAAGCTGTGATGACTTTAAAGCCAAACACAGAGGATTTTAAATTTGATAGAGGAGGTGACACAAAGCCACTGGCTTTTATTGAATAGAGGGGATGAGATGGTCAGGCCTATGCTTTACCAAGATCATTTTTGCAGCTGAGGAGAGGACAGTGGGAAAAAACTAGATTCAGGAAGACCAACAAGAAGGCTATTGAAATAGTCCAGGTATAAATGTATGAGGACCCATACTAGGGTGACAGCTGTGAGAGTAAACACAAGGGGATGGTTCTGAAGGTTGTTGTGAAGGTAGAAGTGACAAGATTTGGTGATAGATTAGATATTGGATAAGGGTGAGATGAATGAGTAAGGGTGAGTTTAGTGTGAGTAAGCAGTCAAGGATGACATCAAGGCTGACATTAAACATTATTAAGGTCTTATTACTTACAGACTTGGGTGACAGGTGGCACACTTGACAGTAATAAGGAAGTTGAGAAGAAGGGAGAAGAGAGGAGTCATTATGGCAAGAGAAGAGGGTAAAGATAATGAGTTTTGTTTTGGATCTGTTATGTTTGAGATGTCTCATGAACATCCAGTTCTATATGTATCTAGGCAGTTGGTGATGCAGTAGGTGATATAGAACTAGAGCTCAGGAGAGAGCCTGGGGTGGATATATAGATATGGAACACATGAGGGTTGATGAGATAATCAAGTGACATAGTGAAGAGGGAAAAGAAAAGGCCTAGGAGAGTCTACAGTTGTGGGCACAACCTGGTAGAAGATCTAGCAAGAAGATTGAGGAGTAGTCAGGAGGGAGACTGTGAGAGATTAGCATCACAAACCTAGAGTAGAGAGAATATCTAAGAGAGGAGGATGATCAACCGTGTCAAAGGCTTTAAAGAGGTCAAGAAGGATGAAGATTGAAAAGAGGTCATTAGATTTTGTAATGAATAGATCATTGCTTACCCTGGAAAGATCAGTTTCAAATGAATGATGAGGTCAGAAGACTGACCAGAATATTTAGAAGACAGTGATAAGAAAGAAAGTAGAAGCACCAATCGTTCAAAGCTTTCTCAAAGAATTTAGCCATGGAAAGGAAAAAAATATAGGATTGTGTTTAGTGGGGATTGACAGATCAAGTGAAGATATTTTTAGAGATTGGGGAGAGATGGTGTATTTGTAGAGAGTATGGAAGCAGCCAGTAAATTGATAAGGGAGATGAAAGCTTAGTGAGAGAATGGATATAGAGGGTGGTAATCTATTAGAAAAGACAGGATGGGATGAAATCATTTGTTCAAGTAGAGGGATTGTCTTGGCAAGGAGAAGGGCTATTACTTTATTTTATTTTTTCATATATAATATTTTATTTCTCCCAATTATATTTAATATAAATTTTAACATTTTAAAAAAGTTTTAAGTTCCAAATTCTATCCCTTCCTCTCTTGCCTCCCCGCCTCCCTAGATGGTAAGCAATCAGATATAGATTATGCATGCGCAATCATGTAAAACATTTCTACATTAGGCGTTTTGCATAAGAAGACTTAATAAAAAAAAGAAAGCAAATAATAGCATGCTTCAGTTTGCATTCAAACAATATCAGTTCTTTCTCTAAATGGATAGCTTGCTTCATCACGAGTCCTTTGGGATTATCTTGGCTGTATTGCTGAGAATAGCTAAGTCATTCACAATTGATTATTATACAATATTGCTGTTAATGTGTACGATGTTTTCCTGGTTCTGCTCACTTCACTTTACATCAATTCATGTAAGTTTTTCCAGGTTTTTATGAAATCATCTTGTTTATCATTTCTTAAAACCCATTAATATTTCATCACAATCATACACTACAGCTTGTTTAGCTATTCCCCAATTGATGGGAGTCCTCTCAATTTCCACTTCTTCACCACCACAAAAAGAGCTGCTATGAACATTTTTGTACAAGTGGGTCCTTTTCTCATTTTTTGGATGTCTTTGGTATATAGACCTAGAAGTGGTATTGCTGGATTGAAGGGTATGCATAGTTTATAGCCAGAATGACTGAATCAGTTCACAAAGCCACCAACAGTTCATTAGTAACCCAGTTTTCCCACATTTATCGTTTTTCTTTTCTGTCATGTTAGTCAATCTCATAGGTGTGAGGTGGTACCTCAGGGTTGTTTTAATTTGCATTTCTCTAATCAATAGTGATTTAGAGCATTTTTTCATATGACTATAGATAACTTTGATTTCTTTGTCTGAAAACTAGGACTACTACTTTATGAAATAGGGGTTAAGAAAGTAGTAGCAGACAACTGAGTGATGTGAGATAAAGAGGAGAGAAGAAGAGCAGCTCTTGGCAAATGTCCTCATTTCTCCCCCCATGAAATCTGAAGCAAGATTCCCAACTTGGAAGAAAGGATGAAGAGATGCCTTGGAAAGCTTGAAGGGAGGTGAAAAGATCTGTAACAGTCATTGAGGGAAGCAGGATAGTGAGTCAATTAGAAAAGTGTAAAAAGATTGCCTTGCTGAAGTGAAGGTCTTGTTGAGATAATGTAACATCAATATAGATCCAATGACATCAGGTGACATTTTTTTTCAGAAATCATATGAAGAGAAAATACAATATTTTGGTTTTTATCTTCTGACACCTAGCTCCCTTTTGTGAGATGGAGATTAGATCTATTAACTTGTTAATAATGAATCTTTGTAGCATCCTTTGGAAAGTTGTAGTCAGAAAATGCTATCCTTTCCATTTTAGAACTAGGAGAATTGAAGTATGGAATAAAAATAATAACTATACTTGTTGTGACACTGATGTTGGGAAAGATTGAAGGCAAAAGGAAAAGGGGATAGCAGAGGGTGAGATCAATAGATAGGGTCATGGAAGCAATGGGACACAAGCTTGGACAGAATTTGTGAGACAGAAAAGGATAGATGGGCTGGGTATGCAATGATCTATGGGATTGTGAAATGTCAGGCATGATTGATCACCAAACAACAACAATAAACACTTATGTGGCACTTTAAGGTTTATTTCCTTTAAAATTTCCTTCAGGCTTTTGAGGTAAGTGATGCCTTATAACCTACTATGTGCCAAGCATTGTGCTAAGCACCGAGGGCATAAAGAAAGGTAAGTGGCATCTATAAAGTTTTAGATGCACCACATTGAAGATCTCTGTGCTACCTTCTTACAGGCATAATCTTCATGCTGATCATGGTCTTCTTACCATGTCCCCTTCACAGACATGATCAACTTGCTTTTCTTTGTTGATTTGGTCTCTTTTCTGGTGAGGGCTGTTCTCTGCCTGTTCCTTAGTCTGGTTTATTCTGAGAATTGCAGAACCTTAAAACTGGAAGGAAGACAGAAAGGAAGGAAGGAAAAGAAGTATTTATTAAGCCCCTACTATGTGCCAGGCACAGCTAGGAAGCATAGTAAGTAGCATGGTGGGTCTTGAGTCAGGAGGACTCAATCTAGCTCAGACACTTACTAGCTGTGTGACCCTAGGCAAGTCATTTAACTGCTTTTTGTCTCAGTTTTCTCAACTGTAAAATGAAGTCCGTGGAGGAGGATGTGGCAAACTCTTCTGGTATCTTTGCCAAGAAAACCCCATAAATGGGGTCATGAAGAGTTGGATACAACTTAACAACAGTAGCACAGGCATTGTGCTTAGGGCTTTATGCCTATTATCTTATTTAATCCAACAACTCCGGGAGTTGTTAGACCCATTTTACACATGGGGAAACTCAGGCAGACTCAAGTGCTTTGTTCAGACACATAGTTTAGTAGTTGCTCGCGGCAGGATTTGAACTCATGTCTTCCTGTAAAGACTCATAGTCTTTACTATGTCTAGATAATAAAGTTGGGAATTCTTTCCCAAGGGACCATTCCATATTGTTTTTGATAATCTTTCCCTCATCATCTGCATTCACATTAGATTCTTGGATATAAATAACCAGTGACTGATGGTTGTTGTCTACCCTTTCCATGGATGAAGTTGTTTTCTCAGACACTCCTAAAGTATTTGTGTTCTTGGAGTGGCCATTTTATAATTTTCTTAATTAAGAAATAGGAGAACAAAACTCAGGATCCTTGCTTGAGCAAATCAGGTCCACATCACTGAAACTTCCAGCACATTTTTCATGAGCTGATGCAAAGTGAGAACTCTTCCATCCTATATGAATCTTTAATTTTTTTTAAATTAAATTTAAGTGCAGGCCTCTCATTTCATCTTGTTGAAATTAGTCTAACATTCAATTCTGCCAAGAAAATGATGATATTTCTTGTTTACAGAGCACTTTACAAGTGACTCCCTGTCCCTCTTTCCCTTACAACAACTATAAAAGGTAGGGGATACAAACGTTATTCCTACTATACAGGTGAGGAAACTAAGGTTCAAAGAGTAAAGTGACCTGTTATACATCTAGTAAAAAGGACAAAGATGAGTAATGAACTTAGGTCTTTTCATTATGAACCCTTTCTAGTACACCAATTTACCTCTCTGATAAGCATTGGTTTTGATTATATAAGCATTTGGCTGAGCATGGATCAATATGTAGCTATTTGACATCTTTCAGATCTTTTATAGTCACTCATTATTTCTTGCTTGAGGAAAGTTCCAATGTTTTAGCAATTAAATGACCCTCAGGTCATTTAATTATACTTATTATATTCTTTCTAACAAATTACTCTTACTGGCTCTATGGCAATGCACTCAGTTTTTATTTATTTTCTCTAAATTTCCCTATCTGAAATGATAGGAATGGGAATTATTTATTCTCAGAACTCAGTATATTTAGTGTTAAATGGCTTACATTTTGCTGAGTGATTTTTTAATAGCATCTAGAGATCCTGGAACTGTATTCCCATGAGTATAGGGCATATTTTGCCTTGTGCAAATAATATGCTCCTGAAACACTATATGTAAATAAACATTTTGGGAGGTAAATTGAAAGCTATTTAAAGGGCTCTTATAGAAATTACCTTTGTTTTTTTAAGATTAGATTTTCGTGCATCTCATTTCCTACTCTTGAAACCCTTGACTGTTATTCAATATTGAAACATTTAAAACGTTGTGTACAAATAAATGTGTGGCCTCTGTTCTTATGCACATGTTACTGAATGATGCTGGATGAAATTACACAAACATGACTGGGACATGACTATAAATTTGTGTTATCTCATCCCAACTGAACCCCTAATGTTGCATGGGAAGTCTTTTATTCTTCCCTCGTGGACTCTCTGTGGCATTTCTCACAATGGTTGTTCTAAATCCCTTTTCCTTTCAAGCCTTTATAAATACAAGATCCTCAACATCGATGCCCCCATCCGTCCTAGCAAGGATCTTGCCTCCTATAGTGGTGTGCAAATTAACTGGGACAAAGTAAAATAAAATTATTGACAGGGAACAAACTATTTTCATCAAAGAAAGTTTAATGTATGCTTTCTCCTTCTTTTGCTGTAATTACTTGTTTAACACAACTTGGCACTGAATTGACAATATTTTGACACATTCTTTAATTCTTATCATAAAGTCAAACTTCATCACATTGAATATTAAGTGTATCTGATGAACAGTCCATTTTCCCAAGTGTATGCTTAGCTATACCATTAGTTTTGAATTAGATTTAAGACAAGAGAGTTCACAGGCCATTGAAACATGTTTTTTTCCATCACTTAGATAAATTTCATAATTTTTTTGTGTGATATATGACGTGGTGCAAGGTTGGGCTACATTATTCCAATTCCATTTGGTAATTTCTATAATTCCAGAATAATTCTGCTTTTTCAGTATATCAGTATATTTATCAGAGTCCATCATTCCCGTAATAGGAGCAAAACTTCCAGAACCATTAGAAGTAAAAAAAATCCCTCAAAAAGTTTTTGGGGGTGTTGATGTTTTACAGTCTCATTTAGAACCTCAGGTCCTAAGGTTCACCTTGATTTTTTGCATAGTTTTGGTGTATCTTTGACTAAAAAAGTAAGTTTCATCAGTAAAAATGACTGCTGCTCACTCTTCAGCTCTCCAGTCTTCACATTATCTTGTCTGTGTTTACATGATATACCATCTAACACTCAACTGACAGAGAACTAACTAAAGGTGGGAAAAACAGCACAATTTAGTTTCAGAGTCAGGACCAGACATTATGAATCAGGTTAGTGTCAGCAGAAGTGCACAGGCATGTTTTTTTTTTTCCATCACAAACTAAAAAATAGCATAATTACTTCTTGTTCCAAAGAATTTTCATAGCATTGTGCTTTACTGGGAAAATAGAGGCTGTCTGTTGTGTCATTCTCCTCTCTATTCTATACTTCAAAGTTCTTCTACACTAAATACCAGTCTCCCCACCCTCCTTTTTTTTGCTCCAATCCTCAAGAAAAAGTTATTGAAACCACTCACTCTACTTGTTCTCTTGGTTCAAATCTCTTTTGTCTTCTTTAGTTGTTTGCTCTTGCAATTCTGCATTCTTCCTCTGTCTGTCTCTCTCTGTGTCGATCTCTGGGTCTCTCTCTGTGCCTCTCTCTGTGTCTGTCTCTGGATCTCTCTCTGGGTCTCAGTGTCTCTCTGTCTCTCTGTGTCGCTTCCTCTCTGTGTCTCTCTCTGGGTCTCTGGGTCTCTCTTCCTTTTTCTTTTTCTCTTCCCCCTTACCTCCCTCTCCCTCTCCCCTCTATTCCTTCCCCCAACCCCCACCTACTGGCTCCTTCTGTATTGCTTACAAACTGATTCAGCTTTTCCCAATCCTAAGAAGATCTTCACTTGACCTTACCATCCTTTCAAGTTATCACCCCTTATCTCTTCTTCCAATAACCAAACTTCTAAAAAAAACATTTAAACTCATCATTTCTCCTTTCTGTATTTTAAATCACTTCTCAATCTGTTGCCATTTGATTTCTGACCTTCCCATTGAGATGATGCTATTCCCTCCAATGTTACCTATGATTTCTTTATGGTTCAATGTAATGGCCCTTTATTAGTTCTCATTCTTCCTGACCCTTATGCAGCATTGACAATTTGACCTGGCCCTCCACTTGGATATTCTCTTTTGTGTTTTCTAGTTCTCCTCCTGCCTATATGATCACTCTTTGATCCAGATTTCACCCACGAACTGTGAGTTCTGGGCTCTCTTATTCTCTTTTTTTAAATCCTCTCTCTTGGTAATCTCATCAGCTCCCACAGGCTCAACGATTATCTTTATGCATATGCTGTTCAGATCTATATATTCAGCCTAATTTCTTCTCTGAGTTCTAATTATATATCACCAACTGCCTATGGAACACTCTAACTCGATGACTTTCAGACATCTCAAAATAAACATATCCAAAACAGAACTTAGTATCTTTCTCCCTAAGCCCATGCATCCTCTGAATTTCCTTATTTCTGTTGGTGGTAATGCCATCTTCCTGTTCAACAAGACTTGCAGTCTCAAAATTATCTTTTATACTTCTCTTTCTCTTATGTCACATATCTAATTAGTTATCAAGATTTGCTTCACATCATCTCTCATACCCCTTTACATTATTATATTCTTTCCACTATCACAGCCAAAATTCTAGTTCACATCATCTTTGTCTTTCACTTGGAATATTCTTAGAGTTTCCTATTTGGTTTCCCTGTTTTCATTCTCTACCCCTCATTTTATTCTCTACATATTATCAAAATGATACTCCTAAAATAAAAGACCGCTAATGTCACTATTCTACTAAAAAACTTTCAGTGGGCTCCTCATTGCCTCAAGAATGAGATAGAAACTTCTCACATTGGCATTTAAAGCCATTTCCAATATAGCTTCAGTCACCTTTTCAAGTGTATTGTACATTATTTCCCTTCATTCACTCTACATTATAGCCACTGATGAACTCTCTGGGCAACCAAATTTTGACATAATTTTCCATAAGCCCTTATGACTAACAGTGTCAAAAGCCTTGACAAACATTGTGTACAGATCTCTGTTCTGCTCCGGCATTTCTCCTGGAGTTGTCAGGCAGCAAACACAATATCAACTGTTCCTTGGCCCTTTCTGAAGTCACACTGGCTCTCAGGTAGATGACCATTTTCCAGGTGAAGGATCAGCCTATTAGAGGAACCCCTCCCCCTTGTGATTGTTGCAGGACAGTCTATTTCCTTTACCTTTATAGAGATGGACAATGGAGGCATCCTTGAACTCCAATTTGGTTGCCCAGAGAAGTTCATCAGTATTGTATGTCAATTTCGTGATGGCATGTTTGCCCAGGTTCTGGATAGTGTACAGTGCTCCCATGCCTTCCCAGTCACCAATAGAGTGAAACAGGTCTGTGTGCTTGCTCTCATGCTTTTTAGCATGATGTTTTCAACCATGTTGTCAAATGTTTTCAGTGAGGATAAATGTGGTATCAAGATCAGCTACCATACTGATGGTAAATTCTTCAATTTGAAAAGGCTACAAGCCAAGACCAAAGTGGAAGGAGTATTGGTGTATGATTTTCTGTTTGCAGATGATTGTGCAGTCAGTGCAGCCTCTGAAGCTGAAATGCCACAAAGTATGGATCAATTCTCTGCTGCCTGTGCTAATTTTGGCCTAATAATTAACATCAAGAAAACATAGGTGCTCCATCAGCCACCACTACACTATTCATATGTGGAACCATCAGTTACAAGAAATGGAGAAGTTTTGAATGCTGTGGATAAGCTCACTTACCTTGGTAGCGTATTTTTCAAGGATGTACACACTGACAATGAGGTTGATGCACTCATTGCCAGAGCTAGCTCAGTGTTTGGGAGGCTCCAAAGAAAAGTTTGGGAGAGAAGAGGTATTAGACTGACTACCAAACTGAAGGTCTACACAGAGGCTTTGTGCTGACCTTATTATTGTATGCCTGTGAAACATGGACAGTCTACCATTGCCATGCCAGAAAACTGAATTGCTTCCATTTGAACTCTTAGGAAGATTCTGAAAATCACCTGGCAGGATAAGGTAGCAGACACTGAGGTCCTTGCTCGAACTAAAATGTCAAGCATTCAGCTTGTTGTTTAGTCACTTCAGTTGTGTCCAGCTCTTCTTGATCCCATTTGGGGTTTTCTTAGCAAAGATACTGGAGTGGTTTACCATTCAGCTCATTTTATAGATGAGGAAACTGAGGCAAACAGGGTGAAGTGACTTGCCCAGAGTCATAGAGCTAATAAGTGTCTGAGGCCAGATTTGAACTCTGATGGACTTTCCGTGTTGTTCAAATGCAAAATGTATGCTTGCCAAAAAGACTATTTTAAAGAGAATATGCATAGGGTAAGTGATCACATGGTGGTCAGAAGTGATACAAGGACATTCTCAAGGTTTCTCTCAAGAACTTTAGATTTGATTGTGGGACATGGGAGACACTGCCACAGGACCACTCAGCATGGCATGTCCACATCAGAAAGGGTACTGTGCTCTATGAGCAAAGCAGAATTAAAACAGCACAAAGTAAACATAGGATATGCAAATTTGAAGTATCCACCCCAAATGTTCACATGGACTATCTGTGCCCAACCTGTGGTAGAGCATTCTGAGGTTGTATCAGTCTGATCAGCCACAGTCAGACACATTGAAACTTGACTTTATTATGGTGATGCCATTTTGGTCCTCTTTGAGAACAAAGGACAACCACCACCACTACCATAGCCACACTAATCTGTTCAATATTCCCCAGACTTGGCCATCTGTTTTTCCCCTTTGTACTCTTCATAGTTTGTCCTTCATGCCTGGGGTGCATTTACTCCTCACCTCCATCTTCTTTCAAGGCTCAGCCACATGGCCTCATTATACAGGAAGCCTTTATTGATCTCTTTTGTTGTTAGTATTGTTTCTTTAAATTATCACACACACACACATACCCCCATTTGTCCTTATTGAACCTCCATTTATATGGATGCTTTTTTGATACTTTTTTATATTGCATTTCCCCAGTAGAATAAGCTAATTGAATACAGGAGATATTTTTCATTTTTTCTTTGCATCTCTAAAATGAAACACAGTGCTTTGCACATAACAGGTGCTTCAAAGATGTTTGTTGGATTGGGCTATAAGCAATTGGTTTCTTAAACTGCTCTCTCCCAGAAAGTAAATTTTCAGCCATGGTCATCTCACGATATATTTGTTGTTCTGATATTTTAGAAGTAAATAAAGGGGAAGGAGGTTAAGAAGTAAATGAATGAGGCAAAGCAAAAGCAAGGTGAACTAAATAAAACTCATCTAGTGTTGCAGAAAAAAGTTCACATTTGTAGACTTTAGCATTTAGTAGTTGAAGATAGATCTACTGAGGGAGGTTGTTCCAAGAAAGACTAGTTTTCTGTAGCCTGATCTCAGAACTCCCATTAGCAATGATATAATGAGCATAGATGGGCATAGTACATATTGAACAGATGGCTCCTCTGCAGGAATTAACTTTTACAGCAAAGATAAATTTTTCTGTGCTCAGTTTTTCATCCTATGCTTTGTTTCAAAGTAGCAAAATGGTTCTCAGTGATGAAAAAAAGAGACATTTCTGAGTGGTTGCAGTTAGAGTGATTTAGAGGCAAGTAGGTCAAATTACCATGGACAGCAATCAAAGCAGCCAATATTGTGTCATGATTTCTGAAAGAGGCAAAGAATTGAATAAGGAGGACAGAGAGAAAATATATTAAAAAGATGGGAGAAATGGTAGTATCAGGTACAACCTAGGCAGGGTAGGAATAGGGCTATGGTGGGGAGGGATTATACGTTAAGGCGTGTTCAACCATTCATCTTAAACATGTCCAAATAAGAATCTAGGGAATAAGGCAGAATTTATGGATAGATGCAAAATGGCAGCTTAGATGTTATTTGGAATATCATTAAATAGTTTGGAACCCAGTTTTCAGTCCACTTACTTGCTTTTCTTGAAATCTGACTCTCCTCTGATGATGTCATCATATACCTCACAAGCCTCACCATTAGAAGCTACTTCTTTCACTGCCTTCAACTCCTAAGGTCAGGAGGAAGAGTGGTTTCCATGCTCCCTATTTTTGCTTTTAGACGATTCCTCTTGTATTATCCTTCAAAAACCTTTCCTTTTTTGAAGTCCATGTCTCAAAAGCTTTTACTGTCTTCTCTTTTATTCTATTTACTGTCAAACGATGACCTGTGAACCACTCTTCTAACTTTTTTAATGGCTTTCCTACTTGTTTCATTATTTCTTTCTTTCCCTCATTTCCTGTCAACATTTGGACATCAGTATTCATATTGACAAGCCCCATAACATCCTGACCACATAATTCCCCAGCCTCTTCAACTTTAACAGCTTTCTTTTTCATATTACTTCAGTCAAACACTGATGGTCTACCTTGGACTCACCATCTCTGGGAACTACATCATCCCCATGACCTATAGATTTGTTTTATAGGGCCCCCGTAATCTGGGAATTTGAAATTTCATGATCCTATGACAAGCTCTCACCTTTCTATCTCTATTACTTAACTTTATTTATCTTCACTCTAATTGTAACTTTTAGTCCCTGGACTCAACCTTATTCTCCCAATCCACTCACTGACTCTGCTTGTACTTGCCTGACTCCATAGTCTGTCACTTTCACTGACAAATTTTCTGGGAATCCCACACCCCCTGAATTTTCTGCCATTTCTAAACTGTTTATCTTCATCCTTGAATAACTCCAGCCCTATTTCTCTGCTTTTGCTCCAGGCCTATGGAGAGTCATTATAGAGTCATGAATTGAGCTAATTTCATTTATTACAAATTTATGGGACAGAATCTCAGATGATTCTCTATTGCTTCTCAGCATTTCTCCAACTCCTCCTTTATTGACTTTCAGTGTCATTCTCCATAATAATGGCTTCAAAATTTATCATTTTTTTCCTTTTGACTTCCCCTTCTCTCTTTCCTTTCTTTAAATTACTTAACCTTCTACTTTACTGATGAGCTTGAGGTTTGTGTTAAGGGTCAAGGGCACTTAAAGCTCTTCATAAGTTAACTCTTTCCTATTTTTCCAGCCTTCTTACACCTTACTCCCCAGCATGTACTCTTCAATTCATTGCCTGTGCCCTCCTGGCTGTTCCATGAATAAGACATGCTCTTGACTTTAAGAATTTTTTCTGACTGTCCCCTATGTCTGTAGTACTTTCCCTCTTTGCTTCAACTTTTGACCCCCATGACTTCCTTTAAGGTCCAGTTAAGGCTCTACCTTCTATAGGAAACATTTGTTAATTATTTCCTATTTAACCTGTATCTCTCATCTCTCTCATCTCTCTCTGTCTCTCTCACTCTGTCTCTCTCTCTCTCTCCCCCCCCTCCATAGTGTCTCCCCCATTAGACTGTAGGCTCCATGAGAACAGGGACTGTCTTTTGCTTCTTGCACCCCCAGGGCTTATCACAGTCACCGGCATATACTAGGCACTTACTTTATTAAATTAAATTAAGTGTTTATTGATTGGTTGATTGATTGAAGTTCCTCAGTTCCTTTCCTTCTCAACATTACCCACTATATGCTTTCTCCTGTGGTCATATTAGGAGAGATTATTCCTGTACCTTGAGAAGAGTAATCCAGCTATCTATGTCTTTGATTCTGTTGCTTCTGGTCTCCTCCACTCTTTTCTCTCAGACATCTTCAATCATTTCCTCTTTGCTGCCTGTCCACAAATTTCCTCAGTGTTCTCTAATCCTGAAAAACTTTCACTCAACCCTTCTATTCCAAACATTATTCTCTTTCCTCTCCATAGTAAAAATTTCTTGAAACAATTATTTACCCTTGATACTCCCATTTTCTTGTTACTCACTCCCCTCAATGCCTTTCAGTCAGGATCATGCTTTTAATGAAGGGCTTGAATTGCTCTTAAAAGTTACTAATGACCTCCTAACTGCCAAATCCATTGGTCCAATCTGTCAGTTCTTACATTCCTTGATCACTCTTCAGCTTTTGAAAATATTAACCACTCAGTCAAATGAAATAATATCTGAAGTGCTTAGTATAGTGCCTATAACATAGTAGGCACTGTATAAATGCTCGTTCTCTTCTCCCTTTTCACTTATTCCTGTTGGAAACTTTCTCCTCCCTTGGCTTCAGAGATACCACATTGTTCTGGTTCTGGCTTTCTAAATGATCCATTTCTATCCTTGCAGGTTCCCTGTCCTCTTCCTGACCCTTTAACAGGTGTGGGGAAATATGTCCCAAGGGTCTATCTTTAGACATCTTTTCTTTTTCCTTTCTCCCTCAACATACTTTCCCCTGTGATTTCATTCACTTCTACCACTTCAATTATAATGTCTACGCTGATGTCTCCCAAACATATATCTCTGGCCTATGTATTGTGAGTTTTAGGTGCACATCTCCAAATGCCTCCATGGAGAACTTCTCTACCTGGGTGTCTCATTAGATGTCAAATTCAAAATTTCCAAATGCAGAGTCATTGTCTTTCTTCCTAAATGTTCTTTTTCTGAATTTACTATTCCTGTTTATAGCATTGTCATTCATCTACTCTCCCATGTAGAAGTCATATGTAATTCTCTCTCTCTCTCGATACTGTTTTGAAGTATTTATGTAATTCAAATTATAGTACAGAGTTTTTCAGGTAAGAGTCACACACTTATCTTCAGGGTGAATGGATAAATTGGACAAGCAGCTCAGGGTTTTTTCTTTTGTCATTCTGAGGTCAATTAAGGAATTATTTTTTTCAAAAGAAATATTGACTTTGAATCTAAAAATTGAAAGCAAATTAACCTGAAAGCAAATTAAAAGCAATTAAAAGCAAAATAAAAAGCAAATTAACCTGAAAGTCACTGAGAATAACGATAGGGTTATTACATTTGATATCATCATCATACTCTGGAGATAAATGCAATCAAATTTCAGAAAACAAACAAACGTGTTTCCTTTTGTAAATTTAGCTTAATCGTAAATATTTGTTACCAGCTTACTGTATGTAAAGGACTGTACTCTATAATAAGATATTTAGTAATATTTATCATTTTTATAGTTCTTTGAGGCTCCAAAAGTGCTTTGCAAACATTATCTCATTTTGTCCTCATAATAACCCAGAAGATAGATGCTATTATTGTTCCCATTTTATGAATAAGGAAACTGAGGCAGACAAGTTAAGTGACTTGCCCAGGGTCACACAGCTAGCAAGTGTGTGAGGTCTGATTTGAACTCAGGTCTTCCTGCCTACAGGTCCATTGTGCAATCTAGTTGCCTACTATTATATTTTGAAATAATGTAAATTTATCTCAAGCAAATGACTGAAGCACAGCTGGAAAAATAAAATTTCACAGATGACTAAGAATGAAGGAGACTCATTTGCTAACGATGGTGAAAAGAACAGTGGTTATTTTCAATAACAAAGGTTGTAATTCTAAGTTTAGAAATGCTAGCTATTAACTTGAGGAGGGAAGTGGGACAGAATTGCGAGAGTCTGCAAATATGAATGCAATAAAATTGCATCAAGAATCTGAAAGCAGTTAAGAGCAAACATTGAGCCTCTGACTCCAACCTTGCTAGTTTTCAGATTAGACCATCTTTGGAAGAATGAAAGATTTCTAGGCTGAAGCCACAGGTTAAGGTTTTACTAATTATTGGACAGAAAGGCTGGAATCCTTTGCTGAATTAATGCTGCAGAATGCTCTTTAACAGTAAAAGAACATTTTCCTGATGTTAGTTATTTCTTTATTGCCTTAACTTTCTTTATCACTCTCTCAATTTTTGACCTAAAAACCACTTTCATTTCTGCATTAAAACATGAATTCCCGAATTTCTAAGTCTTGTGTACATGAAGGAAAAAATAGATGAATTTGTTTAGAGTTTTTCATGTTTCCTACAATGAAGAACAGACTATTATGATTCAATTAATTAAACTATATTGTCCCAGTATACTAAGAGACACTTTTTCTAGGAGATGTTATTTATTTGCATATCTTTGAAAGGTTTTATTTTATTTATCACCTTTTATTTGGAGGCATTAGATTGACTTTGATCAATCAAATTGTACTTTGATGATAGGATATATCTCTTAAATCAAGAGTTAAAAGGGACTTCAGAAGCCATGTAGTAAGCCTTCCTAATTCCTTATCTTACAGGTGGAAAAACTGAACTCTAAGGAAGTTCAGTGACTTGCCCAAGGTCAGAGAAGTAGGGAGCACCAGATGTAAGGTTTGAGCCCAGGTCCCTTTACTACAGAACCAGTGCTCTTTCCATTGCACCATGGATGGGTATGGCCTCAACTGAGACCTAAAAAACCCTTAATTTAGAAATGTCAGGGTCACCCCCTCCATCCTGGACCCTAGCCAGTTATGGTGACCTTTGTCTTGCCACTGGACTCTAATGATTCTGGAGAAGAGAGTGAGGCTGATGACTTTACACATCAATGCCTCACTTAAATCCAATTCACTGGCAAGTCATCACTCTCACCATGTTAGTGGTTGTCTGAGAATGAGGGGCAAACACCACCACCACTAGTATTCCTTCCTATAAGAGCTTTTCTCTTTCATCAAAGTGGTTACTGAAAACTCAATATTCTAGCTATCTATTATGGTTAAGAGCTGGAAAACATATATTTCTATTATATAGAGTCAGTCTCCTTTTACTGTTATTTAAATATAACCTCAGGTTTTTCTAGTGTCAGGTTTGTTGGTGTTACCAAAAGGTATCCTGGGAGAAGAATAAATTAATTATGTTTGTGAGAGACTCAAATATTTCTAGTGCTTATCAGTAGGTCAAACCTGTTTTTTTTTCAAAATGTTTGAATTCATTTTGTTAAAAGCAGGTTGTGTCCCCTTAACTCCTTTAGTTTGGTAAATGACTATTAAAGGGTTATCTGAGGCCCAGAGAAGTTAAGTGATTTAGTCCTCGAGTCACAGCTAGTAAGTATCAGAGTTAGAAATTGAACCAAAGTCTTCCATCTTCCAAGTTCAACATCCTAGTTCTTATGCTATTCCATGAAAAACTGTTTAATTTCTCTTGTCCCTAGGATACTAGGGACACTCAGTGTTACCCTATATTATCCATGATAAAATGACAGACAGACAGTCCCTTATTTCCAAAAAGCAAATTATTGAAGACCATGAAGACACAACCTTTGCAGTAAGAAAAAGCAGAATCACATAATTTTTGAGCTAGAATGGATCTTAGGGACCATTTAGTCAAGTCTTTCTTTTCATTGGTGAGGAAACTGAAGCTCAAAGGAGGGAAGTGACTTGGCCTAGGCCATCCAACTAGTGAGGGGCCAACCTGAATGAGAACCTTGGTTTCCTGACTCCTGGACCAATACACTTTCCTATAGTATCACATGGCCTCCCATAGAATCTCCAATACTTCCAAGATTAGGTACAAATTGAACCTTTTCTGGAAGATCTCAGTCATTAAGTCTGAAGAATTATCCAGATTGTCTAGATAACAGCTAGGAAAAGAAAATTCATGCTTCTCAGTTCTATACATTACCCACAAAAGACAGGGGATTAAGAAAAATAAACCTTCAGAGTCAGTATCTTATGAACAAAAGCTTTCTACTTTTATGATTAGATAATATTCTGCATAAGTAGGCTAGCAACCCTTGAGTGCCAACCTGTCAAAGAGGTAGTTGACTGTTTTTCCATGTAAATTTAAGAACCATGTAAAGGAAGTTGAAATTAACAAGGATAAATTTTGAAGAAAAGGACTCAGGAACAATGCAATAAAAACAACTTTGTAACTGGAATGTGCCTGTCAGGCAAACAACTCAGTTAGACATGACCTCTCCCCTTAAGGAGTTCTTAATCTAATGGCAGACATAACAAGTAAAGATATCAGATAAATTATGATTATGAAAATTTCTTGTAGACAGAGACCATTTTAAATTGCTGAACTTTCAAAGCCATGGGCCAAGTCAAATCTGACAGGATGTCTTTCATGCCTCAAAGTCTGATGAGTACTCAGCTAAGAATGTGAACAAAATTATATATGTATGTGTATATATAATATATATTTAATTTATATGTGTGTGTGTGCATGTGTGTGTAACACACATGCACACACATACATATATGTAAACACAGACTGTAAAATAAAGATGAATTTCATAACCTTTACAATAAATGTCTCAATTACAGGTTTCATGTTATATACACATAACTAATTTCTGAATGCAAAGGAGCTAAGGATACTTTTTGGACTTATACTTCTTTAGCTTATTGTGTTTCTGTCTTCATTCCAGGGTAAATCTGGAACTGTCAGTTCCTGACATTCTCTAAAGGGTAGTCACTAGATCACCTTATAGTCAATCACTCAGTCTCACAAAGCTAAAAGTACAGCAGTTTTATTTATGAATTAATAGATAATAAACATGCAAATAAGTCTCTGGAGAGTCAAGATTTTTCTTTCCTGTCCCCATCTTCTCCATGGTTAATTCTCTCCCCAGAAACCTGTACAGTCTTAAAATATATAGTACCTCTGAGGAGAGTTTCAGTAAGAATAAGGGTGGCTGTGCTGCTCTCTGTCACTGTCTGCTCAGGGTTTACTATAGATTTAACCTGCCAAGAAGTGGTGGTTGCTATCTACAGGCTTTGCTCCCTCTTCTCCTTGTTCTAATTCCTGTAGCTTAGCTTCCAATGCCATGGTACTTCATATATCTCCCTCTTGTTTGGTTATCTTCTAGAATTGCTGTACCTCTGTAGATAGCTCTAATAAAATTCCCTAGGGGATGAGCTCTTTAGCAGCTGGTCTAAATATAGAGAACACTATGAAATCTTGCTTAAATTTGTTACAAATCAAAAATAGACCTCTAGGTTAGACTGTGTCTGTTATTTTGAATGAAACCATTTTGTACATTTGAGGCCCAGAGCTCAGGGTGGCATGGGAACATTCTTCTATTGCACCATTCAAATGAAGCTATTTTCCACTTCTGGTCAGTCAACCCCAATTGCAGCTTTCCTCTCCCAGTGCCCAGGTGATGGTCTCTTGCTCAAGTCAACGTCACATAGCATCAGAGAATGTTGGAGTTGAAAGGGACCTTACAATCTATCTAGTCTGACCTATAGGTGGACATGAATCTCTTACGATATAGCTCACAAATGTTTGTTCAGACTTTGTTCTAGTGAGAGGGATGCCACTGACTCCCAAATCTGTCCATAGAAGGGTGTGCTGGTAAACGTTTAACAACTGAATCTGTGAAAAAAAATTTACGTGTGACACACTTTTCAGTTTAATCTACATTAACATTTTCTTCGTTTACGGTAGACAACCAATTAAAACTATAAATCAAGCCCTGATTTGTAGCATTTGCTGACTTCTGAGGTATCACACTCAGACTCACACTGAAAATTTAATAATTGGCTCTCTCCTAGCATCAAGGTCTATTCCAATGAATCCTTTAGCATGGGGTAAAAGTATTTAAACTTCAGCTTCAATATTTGTCCTTCCAATGAATAGTCTGAATTAATTTCTTTAAGTATCAACTGATTTGATCTCTCTCCTATCCAAGAGAATTTCAAAGGTCTTCTCCAGCATCACTATTTGGAAACATAAATTCTGTGGTACTCACCTTTCCTTATAGAACAACTCACAGCCATACAGTGCTCATAGAAGAACCATAGTGTTGACTACATAGACCTCTGTCAGCAAAGTGATGTCTCCGCTTTTTAGTATACTGTGCAGATCTGACATAACTTTCCTTCCAAAGTGCAAGCTTCTTTTAATTTCATGGCTACAGTTGCTGTTTGCAGTGATCTTTCAGTCCAAGAACATAAAATCTGATACAACTTCCATTTCTTCTCCCTCTATTTGCTGGGAAGTAATGGAACCAATTGTCAAGATCTTAGTTGTTTTGATGGTAAGTTTTGAGCTAGCTTTCGCATTATCCTCATCAAGAGACTTCTTAATTCTTCTTCACGTTTTGCTATCAGACATGTTGTCTGCATATTTGACATTGTTGAAATTTCTCCCAGCAGGCTTTGGATTCATCCAGTTTGGCATTTTGTATGATGCATCTGCATATAAGTTAAATAAGGTAACAACAGACAGCCTTGTTGTATTGCTTTTCCAATATTAAATCAATCAGTTGTTCCATACTCAGTTCTAACTGTTGCTTCTTGGGCCACATCCAGGTTCCTCAGGAGACAAGTAAGATGATCTGGTACTCCTATCTCCTTGGTATTTTGCCATGTTTTGTTGTGATCCACACAGTCAAAGGCTTTAGCATAGTCAATAAAGCAGAAGATGTCTTTCTGAAGCTTCCTTGCTTTCTCCATAATCCAATAAATGTTGGCAATTTGGCTTCTAGTTCCCCTGTCTCTTTGAAAACCAGACTACTCTTCTGGTAATTCTCAGTTCACATATTATTGAAGTCTAGCTTGCAGAATCTTTAACATAACTTGCTAGTATGTGAGATGAGTGCAACTGTTTAGTAATTTGAACATTCTTTGGCATTGCCTTTCTTTGGGATTGGGATGTGAATTGATTTTTTCCAATGCAGTGGCCACTGTGGAGTTTTCCAAATTGACACTTAATATTGAATGCAACACTTTAACATCATCTTTTAGGATTTTAAACAGCTCAGTTGCAATTCTGAGACCTCCATTAACCTTATTGTTAGTGATGCTTCCTAAAGCCCACTTGACTTCATTCTCCAGGATGTTTGGCTCTAGATCAGTAATTACACCATCATGGTTATCAGCAATATTAAGACCTTTCTTGTATAGTTTTGCTATGTATTCTTGTCACCTTCTTCTTCATTTCTTCTGCTTCTGTTAATTCCCCACCATTTTTTCTTTTGTTATATCCATTTTTTTTGCAAGAAATATTCCCTTAACATCTCTATTTTTCTTGTAGGGATCTCTTGGCTTTCTCATTCTATTATTTTCTTCCATTTCTTTGCATTGTTCATTTAAGAAAACCTTATCTCTCTTTGCTTTTCTCTGGAATTCTGCATTCAGTTGGGTATCTCTTTTCTCTTTCCCTTTCCCTTTTTTTCTTTCCTCAGTTGTTTGTAATGACTTATCAGACAGCCACTTTGCTTTCTTGTTCTTTTTTTCCCTTTGATATGCTTTTTGTTGCTGCTTCTTGTACAATATTTTGAATCTCTGGCCATAATTCTTCAGGCACTCTATCTACCAGATCCAATCTAATCATCACTTCCACTTCATATAAATAAGGAAAGTTAATTAGGTCATACCTATACAGTCTGATGGTTTTCACTGCTTTCTTCAATTTAAGTCTGAATTTTGCAATAAGAAGCTTATGTCCTGAGCTATGGTCAACTCTAGGTCTTGTTTTAATTGACTATATAGATCTTCTTCACCTTTGGCTGCTAAGCATATAATCAATTTGAATGCAACATTGACAATCTGGTGATGTTCGCGTATAAATCACCCTTTGGGTGGTTGAAAAAGAGTATTTGCTATGACCAATTCCATTTTGGGGGAGTTTTAATTGTCAAAAAACTTTATGTAAGCCTCACTTTTCTTACCTGCAAATTCCACCCATTGTTCCTATTTTTTACTCTGGGGCCAAGGAGATCAAATGTAATCTTTCATTTGATAGCCCTTTAAATAGTTGAAAGCAGAGGCCTTTACAATGGATTCTAGAAATCCATTAGGACTTATTGAGGGTGGGAATGCTATGGTCAGAACTGTGCTTAAGGAAAATCACTTTGCTATTTATGGAGAGAATGAACTGGAGTGGGAGAGAGATTTGAGGTAAGCAGACTAATTAGTAGGTTGTTGAAATATTCCAGGGATATAAGTGATGGGGGCTTGAATTAAGGTGTTGACTATGTGAATATAGAGAAGGGATCAGATATGAGAGACATTGTAGAAGTAGAAACAGCAAGATCTGGCAAGTGATTGGAATTGTGGAGGGGAGTAAGGAATTGAGGAGAGTGCTGGGAACTTAGGACTCTGGAAGAATTGTACTGCCCTTGATAAAAATTAAAATTCCATAGAGGGATGGGTTTTTGGTGAAGAGATAATGAGTTCTATTTTGGTCATCTTAAGTTTTATATGTCTCTGGAACATCCAATATGAAACATCCAATAGACAGTTAATAATGAGTGAATGGAAGTCAAGAGGGAGATTTGAGCTGGATATATAAATCTGTGAATCTCCAAAATAATAAGTAAACCCATGGGAGTTGATGAGGTCACCGAGAGGGTAAAAAAATAAAAAAAGGAGAAGCCCACAGTTATTCTAAAGGCAATAAAAAAGCTCTGAGGATTCTCAAGTGACATGGTAAGACTTGTGTTTTAGAAAGATGATTTTGGTAGCAATGTGGAGGATGAATTGGAGAAGGGAGAGAGGAGTCTACTACCGTAATGCAGTCAAGGGATGATGAAGGCCTTGAACTAAGGGGTAATTAATGACTACGTGAGTGAAGAGAAGGATGCTCCATGAGACAAGCCTGGAAGCAAGATCTTCCTGAGTTCAAAATTATTCCTATATTCATATGATATACTGATTCCTTTTTGCTTTGTGCATATGAGGTGCTTAATAATTGAATGAAACCTGCACCTAGTTAAACAGAATAAATTGAATACTGCCAAAGAAGAAACTAGTTCTTTCTGAAAAACCTCATTCTGCTTTGATGCTATGATATACTATTTCTACTGGTAATTAGACTTAATAGCTTATCCTGTTTTAAAGAGATATTGGAGCCAAACATTCACTTTGAAAGGTACCCTATCTGTAGTGCTTACATTGGAAAGCTTTTTAATTAAGCTTATTTGCTCTACAAAGGCATAATTCCAGTCTTTCTATAAGTATATGTATCTTTTCAAACTACTCCTGACATTGTTGTGAGTCCATTGAGGTTCCTAGAAAGTAATCATTTGGCTACAGTCTTACATGAGAAACTGGCTTCTTTCTGTACGTAAGGGCAATTTGCTTCTCTTGAAAGTCACCCAGGGAGACTCTAGGCTTCCTAGAATGAATTCAGGTCCCAACAAATTAACTCTAACAAAATAAATTTAACCCAAATTCTAAAAGGCTTTCACCTTTACACCAAAAAAATTTAAAATCCCACTTCTGGCACTAGTTAGGTGATATTAGCTAGGCAAGTCACAACCTCTACAGGGCCTCATTTCCTCCTTTAAAATAAGGGGCTTTGGACTAGATGCCCCTGAGATTCCTTCCAACTCTAAATTACAGGATCAAAGCAAATATATTTTTCAGGTTTGTAGATTATCTGTGGATTTCAATTGTCCAAGGTTTCCCTATTCCTGAGATTGAATAATGGTGTCCCCCCTCCCCCACCGCTAAAACTGGGAAGATTTCCTTGATGCTAGACGGCTGGCCTCAACTTTCAAAAAGGACATAGCATTTTTACTTTCTACCTTTACACAAAAATAATGCAAAAATTACTTCTTAAGCCATTGTCAAATTGCCAGATTGCCTTCCAGCAATGATCTTTGCTCGACTTCAATTCACACTCTTTAAAAAAAATCTTGAATTTAATTTTGTAGTTATTCTCTAACTCATCTTATGGTTTTATATTAATTTAATATTTTCCATTAAAATGATTATTAATAACTGGGTATTACTCATTTTCCCTTTTAGAAAAGAGGGTTGCATGTGCTTTCTAAAAATTAAACCCTAGAATGACAGCTATGGCATGTTCTTTTTATCCCCTTAATTACTTATTTTATTCTAGAGTAGAAATTAGTTTGAAATTATTCTTTTTTTCTCCAAGAGAATGAGTCTACATCTTCCTAGATATTCATACTTTTCATTTTATCACAGTTCCAGGATTCTAGGATTTTTTTGTATTTCCCTTTAGGACCTTCCATTAGCTCTCCATTGAGGATTTGTATAATAGATTGGAAGCTTCCCTCTCCTTTGGTTCTTTTGGTATTTTGTGGACACCAATGGGACATCTGGGATGTCTCTCTGTCATCCTTCATTCTCATTAGATCACCAGTTCATCTCCTGATGATCATATGATCATGCATATCTTTGATGATACCTCTATGCTACTTCTTACATATATATCACTTTTGGTAATATGTTGTTTATATCAACCATACATATTTTATTGCTCTTTGAATCACCTATAATTTTAATTCTTCAGAGATCATGTCTGGAAAACATAGAACTCTTTATAGTATCACTAGGAAATTATTGGTGTTGGAAAGAAATCCTTTTTTTTTCTCCCAAGGAACAGGTTGGGATCATTGAAAGTATCACCAAATTCATAAACACTAGGTGAGAACTGATAAGTATGAGTATTACAGGGACATATGAATTTAAATTGGGGACCTAACAATCAAAAGCCTTCCAAACTAAAAAGAATGAGCCTTCAGAATATTAGCCCTGTTCATTGCATAAACCTGGATTAAGCAATTCTTTTTCCTCTATTGATGTACAAGTTTCAGCGATCAATCAACTAGCATTTATTAAGTACTATGTCTAGGCACCGTGCTTTTCATGTGTATGTTGTTTTATTATTTTTTCATCTCAACAATTACAACTGTATGAACTCAAAGAAAAAAGTGGATATATATTCAGGGCATAGGCTGGACTTATTGCCATTAATTCCATTTTTAATGCTCTTAGACTCTGCTTAAATAGCCAAGACTAAGAGGCAACTTTTATAATTAGAAAGTGAATCTAATCAGTTTGGATAATTCTGTTCACAAATCTCCTGCATTTGTTTGAATATTATATAGGAAACATTCAAAATTTACAAATAGTAGAATTTATTCAAAAATTAGAGCTGGAGAGGACCTTAGTTTAACTCCTTAATTTTACAGCTATCATGGAGAAGAAGGATTAGATTTGTACTGTTTGGCTGCAAAAGGCAGAACTAGTAATGAGTGAAAGTTTCACAGAGATAAATTTAAGTTTATTGTCAGGAAAAAGTTCCTACAGATTAGAGCTGTCCAAAAGTGGAATGTGTTAACTTGAAAGATGGTAGATTTCCACTCCTAAGAGGCCTCTAACCAGAGTTTGGACCACCACTATTGCAGATATAATAGTGGGAATTTCTTTCATGTATGGATTGGACTAGGTCCTTTCCAACTCTCAAACTCTCTGAAACTTTAATTCTATGCCTGAGGTTACAAAGAGAGTCAGGTCTTACGAGTCTAAATCCAAGCCTTGTCCCACTACATATTATGGTCCTTTTCACTGAAAATCTATTGTTTGCCTTCTTTCCCTCCAAACTCTTCCTTCTTTGAAACTTCCTTATTTGAGGCATTTCTCTTATTAATAATTTTCCTTTATATAGTTATTAATAGTTTGTAATTCTATTGGAATTGTTTGTTCATATCCTTTGACTACATATCTATTGGGGAATGACTTTCAGTTAACCATATATATGTATATGTCTGTCTGTCTGTGTGTCTGTGTGTGTGTGAATATGTTGTGTATATATCGTGGACACCAAGCTCTTATCAAAGACATTTTTTCCCTAGTCAGCCACTTCTCTTCTTATCCTAGATACATTAATTTTGTTTGTGCAAAGGTTTTTCAATTACATGTAGGCAAAATATTCTGGTTTTTTCTTTTTTTTATTGCTTAGATTCCTTGTTGAGTTAAGAATTCATCTTTTTTTAAAATTTATTTTTCAGTTCTTAACATTCACCTCCACAAGAATTTGAATTAAAATGTTCTCCCCATCTCTCCCCACCCCCACCCCAGGACAGCATGCACCCCATCCACCCCTTCCTCCAGTCTGTCCTCCCTTCTATTACCCATGCTTCTTCCATTCCCCTTCTCCTCTATTTTCCTGTGGGGCAAAATAGATTTCTATACTCCATTGCCTGTATAGCTTAATTTCCAGTTGCATGCTAAAACAATTTTTAACATTCATTTTTAAAGCTTTGAGTTCCATATTCTCTCCCTCTCTCCCCAGTCACCCTCATTGAGAAAACAAGCAATTCAATATAGGTCATACATGGGTAACAATACAAAGCACTTTCCATAATAGTTATATTATAAAAGACTAACCACATTTCCCTGTGTCCTATCCTGTCCTTCATTTATTCCATTCTCTCCCATGACCTATGCTGCCACAATAATGTTTACTTCTGATCATCCCTTTTCCCAATTTGCTGTCCCTTCTATTATCTTCCCTCTCCTATCCCTTTTCCCCTTGCCTTCTTGCAGGGTAAAATAGATTTCCATTGCCAATTGAGTGTGTGTTATTGCCTCCTTAAGCCAAATCCCATGAGAGTATGGCTCAATTATTTCCTTTCATCTCCCCCCTCTTCTCTTCCATTTAAAAGTTCTTTATTCCCTTTTTTATGTGAGATGATGTGCTACATTCTACCTCTCCCTTTCTCTTACTTCTAGTGCATTCCATTCAACAGTAAATTTTATTTTTTTTTTAGGTATTCTCCCTTCATATTCAACTCACTCTGTGCCCTCTGTCTATGTATGTATATGTATATACATGCACATGTGTGTGTATGTATATACATGTATGTACATATATTTACATATACATACACATACATACCCATATACACCTATGTGTGTATATATATATATATTTATATTCCCTCTAACTACCCTAATATTGAAAAAGGTTTCATGAGTTACAGATAACATCTTTCCATGTAGGAATGTAAACAGTTCAACTTTAATGAGTTCCTTAAGGCCTCTCTTTCCTGTTTACCTTTTCATGCTTCTCTTGAATCTTGTGTTTGAAAGTCAAACTTTCTCTTCAGTTCTGGTCTTTTCATCAAGAATGCTTGAAAGTCCTCTATATCATTGAATGATCATTTCTTCCCCCTGAAGTATTACACTCAGTTTTGCTGGGTAGGTGATTCTTGGTTTTAATCCCACTTCCTTTGACTTCTGGAATATCCTATTCCATGCCCTTCGATCCCTTAATGTAGAAGCTGCTAGATCTTGTGTTATCCTGATTGTATTTCCATAATACTCGAATTGTCTCTTTCTAGCTGCTTGCAATATTTTCTCCTTGACCTGGGAACTCTGAAATTTGACCACAATATTCCAAGGAGTTTCTCTCTTTGGGTCTCTTTCAGGAGGTGAATGGTGGATTCGTTCAATATTTATTTTGCCCTCTGGTTCTAGAACATCAGGGCAGTTTTCCTTGATAATTTCATGAAATATGATGTCTGGGCTCTTTTTTTGATCGTGGTTTTCAAGTAGTCCCATAATTTTAAAATTATCACTCCTGGATCTATTTTTCAGGTCAGTTGTTTTTCCAATGAGATAGTTCATAGTATCTTCTATTTTTTTCATTCTTTTGGTTTCGTTTTATAATTTCTTGGTTTCTCAAAAAGTCATTAGCTTCCATCTGCTCCATTGTAATTTTGAAAGAACCATTTTCTTCAGTGAGCTTTTGAAACTCCTTTTCCATTTGACTAATTCTGCTTTTTTAAAGCATTCTTCTCCTTATTGACTTTTTGGACCTCTTTTGCCATTTGGGTTAGTCTATTTTTAAAGATATTATTTTCTTCAGCATCTTTTGGGTCTCCTTTAGCAAGCTGTTGATTTGCTTTTCATGATTTTCTTGCATCGCTCTCATTTCTCTTCCCAATTTTTCCTCCACCTCTCTTACTTGATTTTCAAAATCATTTTTGAGCTCTTCCATGGCCTGAGACCATTGCATATTTATTTTGGAGGTTTTGCATGTAGAAGCCCGTGACTTTGATGTCTTCCACTGATGGTGTGCTTTGTTCTTCCTCATCCAAAAGGATGGAAGAAAATACCTGTTCACCAAGAAAGCAACCTTATGTAGTCTTATTTCCCCCCCTTTTTGGGCATTTTTTCAGTCAGTTACTTGACTTCTGAGTATCCTCTCCACACCCACCTTGCCTCCAGATCTGCCTAGCCAGTGCTTGGGGTCTGAGATTCAAATGCTGCTTCTTTCCAGCCTCAGGGCTTTTGGAGGGGTGGGGCTGCTTTTCAGTGTGAGATTAAGTTTAGGTGCTCAGGTTGGGGCAGGGCCACCTCATGGGGCTCAGTTCCCTCCGGGGATTTATGCAGAGACCTTCAACAATGGATCCAAGCTCCTGCCTGCTTTGGGAGCCCTTGTCTGCCACAGCCTCCACTGCTGCCTCCCCAGGGGGTCTGAGTTATGGAGACACCCCTTTCCCCTCTCAGAGAGCCAAAAAGACCCTCTCACTGACCTTTGGCATGTGTGGGTGGAGGGACCTGCTTGCCTGCTGGAGATTCTGCCCCTGAAGCCTGCTGGGATCTGCTCCTCTTGGTGCAGTGTGGTCAAGGCAGGGCTGGGCTCTCCTCTGGTCCGGTGAGCAACGGACCTTTCGTGTCAGTTTTTCAGGGCTCTCTGGAACAGAAATCTCATCTGCTCCATTGTTCTGTGGCTTCTGCTGCTCCAGAATTTGTTGGGAGTTCTTCTTTACAGGTATTTTATGGGCTGGGGGTTTGGAGCTAGCATATGTGTATCTTTCTGCTCCGCCATCTTGGCTCCTCCCTCCTATTTTATCTAGAATTTGTTTAGAGTCATTTTTTACAGGTATTTTATGGGCTATGGAAGTTGGGGTGGGGCTAGAGCAGGTCTGTCTTTCTACTCTGCCATCTTTACTCTGCCCCCAAAATTCATCTTTTATCTATAGCTAGGAAAGTTATATATCTATTTCTAACTTTTTACATGGTATGATCTTTAATGTTCATTTCATTTATCCATTTTAAATTCATTATGGAATATGGTACAAGATGTTGGCCTAAGACTAATTTCTGTCAGACTATTTTCCAGTTTTCTCAGTATTTGGGAAGGCTTCAGCTTCTTGAAGTTTTGAAGGAATGGGACAGATAAGATATGACAGAAAGCAGAGGGTATTTCGAGTGGTGAAAGCTAATTGTAATGTATCACTTTCAGGTACTATTAGGTCATTGAATTGGAGATATTCTACAAGTATTGAGAAATATGAGACTAGAAAGAGGTTTATGAATAAGGGGTAGATACAGTGATCTGAGCGTGTGCTACATACATGGTTGTATTTGAAATTATTCAAAGTACTCTACTATTAAGATTTGTTCAGAAAAAAAAGTAGCCCTTTGCAATATTTAAAGAAAATCTTGTATGTCTTGTCACCAGAAGGCTAAAATTCATACCTGGAAAGTTGGCTAAAAGATCATAAATTTCAATAAATGCAGCAACAGGTAAAAGATTTAATATGGGTTATACAATTTGAGAGAGCATATCTGCATTATTGAAACCATGTTTCTTTGGACTATTGAAGTGAATGTGTGCTTTTCTAATGACAAAATATAAGAAAATTTCATCCTTCCAGTCATTTGGTAAAAACTTTAACATTAAAATAATTATATCTGATATACAAGCCTGAATGGCAGCAGTAACTTTCATGTGTATTTGTTAAATATAATGTTATTTATATTAATAGCAATGAAAAAAGTGGATTGCTATTATATATTATATATATTTATTTTGTGTATTTATATGTGTAATATATATAATTGCTGTTTTATATATATGTATATATGTATATATATATGTATATATATTATATATGTATGTATATATGTATATACATATATACATACATATATATATATACATATATATATATACTATAAATTAAAACGCTTATGGTCTTTTTGTTGCAGTGGTTGTGAATACATTTTCAACAGCCTTTGGTGACTAATTGTGGACTATAGTGAAAGAAAAATTCAACACATGCCAACCCACTGAAGTTCTGTTTTGCATGAAGCTCATTTTTAGATGATCAAACAATAACTATCAGCTCTGCAAATATCTTGGTGATGATCCAGCATGATCAAAATGATGAATGTTGCCAGTATATCTGATTATTCTATTAAAAGTTTTAAGCATTAGAAAAGCATTAGGAGAGAAAATACTTTAAAAAATTGGACTCTCAGAATGAAAGGAATATGATTTTTAAACATCAAAATATCAAAAATCAAAGAAAAATATGTGGCCAGGAATGAAATATAGATTTCTGTTTTCTTTTTTTTATAGTTTTCTTTCTTTATTTTTAGATTTCAACATTCATTTCCACAAAATTTTGAGTTCCAATTTTTCTCCCCATCTCTCCCCTACCCCCACCCCATAACACCTCGCATTCTGATTACCCCTTCCCTCAATGTGCCCTCCCTTCTTTCACATCCTACCCTTCCCTTATCCCCATCTTCTCACTTTTCTTGAAGGGCAAGATAGATTTCTATGCCCCATTACCTGTATTTCTTATTTCTCCGTTATATGCAATAACAATTCTCAACATTCATTTCTAATACTTTGAATTCCAACTTCTCTCCCTTCCCCACCCATCCCCACTGAGAAGGCAAGCAATTCAATATATGACTATAGATCTGCTCTTTTCATCAAGAAAAGAAAAGACTATATGAAAAGACAGACTATATATGTGTTGTTTTGCACAAGACTTCCATAATAGCCGTGTTGTGTAAGACTAGCTATATTTCCCTCCATCCTACCCTGTCCCACATTTATTCTACTCTCTCATTTGACCTTGTCCCTTCACCAAAGTGTTTACTTCTAATTACTTCCTTCTCCCATTTGCCCTCCCTTCTATCATCCCCCTCACCCCACTTGTCTCCCTCTCCCCTACTTTCCTGTAGTGTAAGCTAGATTTTCATACCAAATTGAGTGATCATGTTATTCCCTCCATAAGCCATATGTGACTAGAGTAAGCTTCACTTTTCCCCTCTCACCTCCTCCTTTATCTCCTTCATTGAAAAAGATTTTTCTTATCTCTTTTATGAAGGATAGTTTGCCCCATTCCATTACTCCCTTTCCCCTCTCAATATATTCCTCTCTCACCCCTTAATCTTATTTTTTATAGATATCATTCCTTCTAATTCAACTCAATCTGTGCTTTCTGTGTGTGTGTGTGTGCAATCCCTTCACCTACCCAAATACTGAGAAAAGTCTCAAGATTTACACATATTATCTTTCCATGTAGGAGTGTAAACAGTTCAGCTTTAGAAAGTCCTTTATGATTTCTCTTTCCTCTTTACCTTTTCATGCTTCTCTTGATTCTTGTGTTTGAATGTCAAACTTTCTCTTCAGTTCTGGTCTTTTCATCAAGAATGCTTGAAAGTCCTCTATATCATTGAATGACCATTTTTTCCTCTGAAGTATTATACTCAGTTTTGCTGGGTAGGTGATTCTTGGTTTTAATCCTAGTTCCTCTGACTTCTGGAATATCCTATTCCAAGCCCTTTGATCCCTTAATGTAGAAGCTGCCAGATCCTGTGTTATCCTGATTGTATTTCCACAATACTTGAATTGTTTCTTTCTACCTCCCTGCAATATTTTCTCCTTGACTTTGGAACTCTGAAATTTGGCCACAATATTCCTAGGAGTTTCTCTTTTCTGGTCTCTTTCAGGAGTTGATTGGTGGATTCTTTCAATATTTATTTTGCCCTGTGGTTCTAGAATATCAGGGCAGTTTTCCTTGATAATTTCATGAAAGATAATATCTAGGGTTTTTTTTTGATCATGGTTTTCAGGTAGTTCTATAATCTTCAAATTGTCTCTCCTGGATCTATTTTCCAGGTCAGTTGTTTTTCCAATGAGATATTTCACATTATCTTCTATTTTTTCATTCCTTTGGTTTTGTTTTGCAACTTCTTGGTTTATCATATAGTCATTAGCTTCCCTGAACTCCACTCTCATTTTTAAAGAACTATTTTCTTCAGTGAGTTTTTGAACCTCCTTTTCCATTAGGCTAATTCTGCTTTCTAAAACCTTCTTCTCCTCATTGGCTTTTTGGACCTCTTTTTCCAATTGAGTTAACCTATTTTTAAAGTTATTATCTTCCTTAGCATTTTTTTGGGTTTCCTTTAGCAAGCTGCTGATTCGCTTTTCAAGCTCTTCCATGACTTGGGCTCATTATATATTCATTTTGGAGGTACTGGATGAAGAAGCCTTGACTTCCTCTGATAGTATGCTTTATTCTTTCTCATCCCGAAAGGATGGAAGGAAATACCTGGTCTTATTTTTTTCCATTTTTTTTTTGGCATTTTCCCAGACAGTTACTTGACTTCTGAATCCTTTGTCAAGCAGAGGGCCCTAGTGTTCCTGCTCACCCAGGACCATGCTCAGGGCTGAGATTCAGATCAGCTGCTCAATTCCCCAAGGGGCTTTAGGTGAGGGCAGGGCCTCCACTCAGGGCTGAGATTCAGATCAACTGCTCAGTTCCCCCAGAGGCTTTAAGCTCAATGCTCCAATAATGGAACAATGAACACGGGCTGCTGCCTGCCTACTATGGTCTCCAGAAGCCTCCGCTGCCCAGCCTCCATTGCCGCCTTGGGCCAGGGCCAGGGGTGGACTCTGTTTCCTTCTTGCTCAGGTTGAAAAAGCCCTCTCACTGACCTTTGGTGCCTGTGGGTTGAGGGATCTGAAAAGCCCGCTGCTGCTTCCAGGGATTTTGTCCCAAAGACCTGCTCCAGTCCTGCTCATCCCAGAGTCACATGGCTGAGGCTAGGCTGGGATCTGCTCTGTGTCTGATGCAATAGACTTTTCCTGTTGGCCTTCTAGGTCACCCTGGGCTGGAAATCTCCTCCACTCTGTCTTTCTGTGACTTCTGCTGCTCTAGAATTTGTTGAGAGTCTTTCTTTACAGGTATTTTATGGGCTGTGGGGGAAGAACTAAAGTATGTAGATCTTTCTACTCTGCCATTTTGTCTCTGCCTGTCCCCCCAGATTTCTGTTTTCTAAGTGGAAATACCACCTAGTTGCTGGTTTTAATGCATTACAGATTTTTCGCAGTTGCCCAGATCACTTGGCTTTAAATCATCTGATAACCAATGGTTTCCTCAAAGTAGTTACAAATAAAATTCATGAAGAAGGTGCCCTATCAAAGTTTTGGTGAGGATCATAGCCCTAGCGAGGTGTTTGCTCAGCATCCTGGACATCATTTCAGATGCCTCAAATGGGCACGTAAGGGCTATTCAGGATGTACAAATTCTTGGTCTTTTTGGCATTGCCAAAGCTTCTTTCCTAAGTCACTGTTGGTAATTGAGTGGTGGTGGTAAATAATATAAGATAAAAGTAGAGTGGTGTTAGAGGGAAAAGATAGGACTATGTGGCAGGAGTAGAATTCTAAGCCAAGTCAGTGGGGAAAAATAGGAGACATCTTTTATGACTAGTATTTATGACTAGTCTTTGTTGGTCCTTGAATGATAGGTAGAGAAGCCTCATTTGTCATTGATATCTCATAAAGAAATGTCAATCAGCCAACAAACATTTAAGTACTTAATTTGTGTCAGACACTATAGTAAATGTTAGGAAACAAAAGCAGTTTTTGTCCTAAAGAGAGGATGAGCTGGTTACTTGGTAAGATCAGACAATGGGTTGCATGCAAATAGTTAGAGTACAAGCTTATTATTATGGGATAAGAATTGTAGAAGATATGTATCATAGAGGGATTATGATTTGCATCATGGGAGGGAACATTTAAATAGATAAGCTCACAGAGTAATTTGAGTTTCAAAATAAATGATATAATTATACATGTGTATTAATTATATAATCGTATATATAATTTTATATGTATATATATATGTATTATATAATTTGACAATGGTCAAAGTAGAATCATTCAATCTATAGTATGGTATAAAATGAATGAATGACTGATTAAATGAATGAATTTTTTTTTTATAAAAGCAGTTGTGGAGAGGGCATGAAGCAAAGTGTAGAGTCATGGAATGTGTAAATAATTTAAAGGTGCTTATGTCCAAAGTTTTCTGAGTGAACAATCTCCATGTTCAAAACTAGTTAAAAGGAATCAATGTGGCTTTTTCTCCTATGAAAGGTAAAGCAGCTATTGTACATCTTTTAGTTTAATGGAACTGAGGATATGAGGAAGAGAAAGACACTCATTTTAGTTCCCATAGCATGGCTGAAAGTAAATCTTAAATCCCTCAGATTCTGATTTAGGGTTAGGGACTGGATATATGATCTCATTGATGCAAACTCCTGGGTAAGGGAATTTGCTTTACCCATCAAGATTGGCACCTTCTTTGCACCTTATAGGCTAAAAAATAGCAATTTAAAGTATGTGGCATACCTACTCAATGTAAGTTGAATTGAATTGAATAGGCTAGTGATAACCACTTGACTTTAACCTCTGAAAAACTCTGCTGGCTCATTTTGAAAGTAAAGATCTAGTTCTTGCCAAGCAGTTTTTTTCATTGGATACCTTTCACAAGTACAGTGTTGGGAAAGATGGCTTTAGGATAAATTTCTTAATTTGGGGGATGCTTGAGAATTTGATAGAGGGGGTACATTATTTAAATCTGAATAAGGGAAAAAATAATTAAATCCCAGTCATATTATAGTTATTATTTTAGAAAGTATCAATGACAGTTCATAGCATTAAAAAGCCACGATCCACTTTTCCCAAGCCAAAAATGGAGTATGTTTGTGACATCACAAACAATGACCATAATTGGTGTTCTTGTAAGGTGATGAAAGTTGGAAAATGGGAAAATATGACTCTTATATTTCTCAGATCTAGTAACAATAGCTCATTAGAATACATCCAACATACAGGAAAATGATACAATAGAGCCATTCTCAGGCAGAGAATACAAATATTACAAACTAAACGATGTGTCCAAATCTATTTTCAAAATCATTACACTACAGGATTCAGTAAAAATTACAGTTGCAATATGGTTATTAGGTTGAGTTGAGCAATTCTCTTCTCTGGAGGAAAAAAAGAACACCAAAACAAGTGACCTTTTGTGTTTCCTAGAGGGATGACACAGCATATGAGTACTTTTAAATAACACTCTAATTAAGGTCAGTTTGACATGACAGAAACAGACCCCAGAACTAATGAAATAGGTGAGAAATGTTATTATTATTCATTTTCAAAGGGCAGTTAAGAAATATCAAGTATTTTAAACATGAAAATTTTACTAACATTCCATACGGATTTAATACTATGTAACAACTTTGTATACAGTGTAAGGAACACCATGACAGAATGGATAGAGTGCTGCTAGTCCTGGAGCCAGCAAAAACTGGATTCAGATTCTGCTTCTGACACAAGTAGTATGACTCTTGGTAGCTGAACCCTGCTAGCTCTGAGACCACAAATTATGAGTGGACTGGAATCTGCATTAGTGGACAAAATCACAAGTCCTTGATGTATTGACATTTAATACTTAATGTTGATGACAAAATCTTCCCTTGAAGCTCAGCTCAGGTCCTACTTCCTTTGTGAAACCTTTCCTAGGGTTTCTAGTTGTAAGTATTCTCTAACTTCTTTTAATTTCCTTTTATTTACTCATGTGTCTGCTCATTTCATAGAATTATAGTAATATAGATACAGAGCTTGAAGAGATATCGGAAGTCATCTAGTCAAATCCCTTTATTATCTAGATGAGGAAATTGAGACCTAGAGAGGTTAATTGATTTGCCTAAGGTCACACAACTAGTCTGTGGCAGTAGGGGCATATGGGGTATTCAGGGAAGACCATCTTGCCAAGCCCTTCTCAGGGCTGTTCATCCAATTTTGGTGTCCACCTTTCATTCCACTCTCACCTGTGACTCCAAGAAGCTGTAGCATGTGCAGCAGCAGCCACACTCGGGTAAAACAGTCTTGGCAGATGGGCTAAACCAGGCTGAGGGTAACTGTCAGGCCTCAGACTCACTGATGACTTAGGGGGGTGTTTACCCCAGGCATGTGAAGACTTTTCCGGGAATGGATGGATAAGAACAATTTGTTCCAACGGCCATGAAGGCAGCTGAAGCAGGTGTTGCAGAGCTCTTACAGCTTGATCAGACATTGAAATGCAAACATCATCCACTGCATTTCAGGCAATCACCAGTTGCCCTGACTTTTATGCTGATGCTGGACGTCAATGACTCTGGATGAGAGAACAAGACTGTAGACTTTGTTCAACTTTGTGCCACTTCAATACAGTTCATAAGCAAGTTAAGACATCATCCTGTAACATCAGCGGTCCTCTTCAAAAACAATGGACAAACAACAATTAATGACAGAGGTGGGATTTGAACCCAGGTATCTGACTCCAAATCACATGCTATACTGATGACTTGTATCCTTCCAGCAGAAAGGAAGCCACTTGAAGGCAGGGGCTTGTTTGCTTTGTCTTTGGATCTCCAGCTTTGAGCAGATTGCCTAGTACATACTAGGTCCTAAGTAAATGTTGAATTATTGAAGACATTTAACTTTTAAACTTGGCTTACCCACCTGTCAAATTGAGATAATATTTGGTGGTGTTGGGAGGCTGTCTTTGTTCATAGTTGTTGAGTCCATAGAAATAGAAAAGGCCAGGCCTGGAATCAGGAAGATGCTGCATCTCCCCAAGTTCAAAACTGACCTCAGAAACTAACTGTATGACCCTGGACAAGTCACTTAACCCTATTTGCTTCAGTTTCCTCAACTGTAAAATGAGCTGGATAAAGAAATGGCAAACCACTCCAGTATCTTTACCCCAAAGGGGATCACAAAGAATTAGACATAACTGAAAAATGACTGTAAGTGTATGTATTTTACATATATATGCACACATATATATTTACATATATGTTTATATGTAATCAAATCATTGACTATATCCAATATGCTCTGTTATTCATCCTTAATTTGACTCCATGATCCCATATCCTAATGGATCCATATTCTTTGTGTCAAAAACACAGATGCATGAAGCCAATGACTTTTGTGAATTCAGTGAGAACAAGATTAAAATGGAATCGGAAAATGTAAAATAAACAAAAATACAATAAAACATAGATCATTTTACATTTTAAAACTAAGTCAATATATATCCTAATGTATGGTGTAGTGGCCCCATTTCTATTTGAGTTAGACACTACTTCCTTAAGGCAAAAATTGTGTTCAGATACTTAAATGACAGCAAAAAAACTTTTTAAAAATGGACTCCTGTTCTAATTTGAGATGTTTGAGGAAAGGAAATAGTTGCTAATTTTTTAAAAAACAGGATCAGCACATACAAATTACTCTGGCAATTACTTAAAATGTAAATTTTTGAAGATAAAAACACTGGAAAGGGACTGAATTGTTCCAAAGTTATGTCGTTTCTGATAATTATGTTTTCATGTTACTCATGACTCATGTAATGTCAATATTAGTTAACAGATGGGCAAATATTGCCTGTCTAGTTCCCAAACAAGTCTTTTATGGTAAGAGCAGTCTTTGAACAGTGTATCTTATAGGAAAACATTGAATTGATATTGTCTATTTTGAGAAGCACATTGACTGTTTTCAGAGAAACAACTTTAGAATTATATTAATCTTTTTACTTGTGGTTCCTAGTACTTGGTTCTAGTCTACATGATGTCTTTCCTCATTCTTCCAGCTGCTCATACCCTTCAAACTACCTTGTATTTATTTTACTCTCTCTATATTTAAATATATGCATATTCTCATTGATAGGATGTGAGAGGAGGCTGTGGTTCATATTTATTTTGTATACCCAGTGCCTCGCCCATAGCAGGTGCTTAACAAAGGCTTGTGGATTGGTTGGTTGATTGATTCCAGGCCTTACAATTAGTGTGAGAGAAAGGACCTTGAAAAATCACTGGGTCCAGTCCTCTGACTTTTGGTAGAATAATGTGTATACTCTCCAAGGAGGAGACCAATAACAACTCATATTTATATAATGATTTTTTCCTAAAGAACTTTTCTTTACAATGTTCTAAGATAATAGTGCAAAGAGATCTAGAGTCAGTTCTTTTCTTGAAGATTTCCAAACTTCCCTCTGGTAGCCTGTTTAAATGTTGGATATAAAGTTATTTTTCTTCTCCAGTAGAAACTATTTCTTTTGCTTCACACCCATGGGACATGAAGGATAAATGAGTATCAGTTTCCCCACAAACCAAAACACCTGTACTATAGTTGAAGATACACTTTTTTTAAGGCAACTTTTTTTTTAAAGCAATCTTTTCCCACAAGGTCTATATTTCATCCCCTTTATCATCAGTTTTGTTTTTTTCTGTTATTTGTACCATACGGTGAGCAAAAGATACAGTATACTCTATATAGTACTTAAATGATCCTAACTGAAGCAAAGCTAGACTCTTTGGTATGACTTTGAGTCCTTCACAACCTGGCTCCAACCTTTTCTTCCAGTTTCATCATCTATTATGCCTTTTCTGCACTTTACCAAATTGACTTTCTTGATATTTCTCACACATGAAACTCCATCTCCTATCTCTATGCCTTTGTTCTGACCATCACCCATGCCTAGATGGAACTCTTTCATCACCTCTTCCTCCTAGAATCCTATCCTTTCCTCCCTTTTCCCTTGCCTTTCTTCTTCCCTCCCTTTCTTCTTGACTCAGCTCAAGCACCACCTGTTACATAAAACCTTTTCAGATCAGGGGTGAATCTGATTTCTTCCCCACCAACTACTACTGTCCTCCCTCCCTAATTACTTTGTTTTAAATCTGTATTATGTATGTACATATCCAGCTCTTTGAAACCAGGGTGCATTTCATGCCAGAGTGCTAGTGCCTTGCACAGAACAGATCCTTTAAAAATGTTTCATGATTGATTGATGATTTCCCAGCCCTTGCATATCAGACTTCTAATATATTCTAGTATCTTTTTTTCCTTTGGTACATTGATTTTCTTTCACTGTGGTCTTACATTCAGCTTATCAACCATGCTTCAAGATCCTCTTATATACTTGTGCTATTGGTGATGACACATTTTTTTCCTTCTGGGAATTTGGGATCCAGTAGGTTCAGTCACTGTTTTAAGTTTGACCTTCCTATTTTAACTGCTAAACTACAATGAAGTGAAGGATCCAGAAATTTATCTGTGCACAAAGCAAGTCCCCATGTATCTGACAAAACAAACAGACAACAGTAACAACAAAACCAAAACCCACTGGGAATTTCTGATAAACTGTTTGGAAAAGCTATTAAATAGATGAAAGTCACTGCCTTTTAAAAATAATCTGCCTTTTAAAACTGTAAGCCTGGTCTTAGGGATAAAAATATTTTGTTAGGCTATAAAATTATACAGGAGGCCCTTAGAATTTTCTTGGAATTTCCCAGCTCTGACAGAAGGCAAGTCCATACCCTCTTGCTTTCGAAGATAAATTAAATCTAATTTCACAGGTGAAATCAAAATATAAAAGATCATGCTTGAGATTACTACAACTTTTCCTCAATCCTTTCAATGGGCGGTTATATAGGAAGATAACTTTAAAAAATATATATATATTTTTATAAAAGGGGAAGTGTTCTACACTGTTTTTAGTACGTTGTCTTTTTCACATAAAATTTTAAAAATGAATGAACATGGCACATGGCATGAAGACAGTATTCAATAGTTTTATTTGAGTATGTTTACACCGTGTTGGACACACCTTTTGGAACCTGAATTTTGCCTATTAGGTCCTCATATTAGATCTCAAATTACAGGGCGATTTTTTTCAGATATCAAAGTTGTTGGATACCAGAGTGCTCCTTGGGGTCAGGCCAATGTATCTGATTTTGGTCCACCCAGTTTAACCTTCTTAATTTCAACTATTTAACTAGAAATTGGGCTTTATCTAGCTAGCTTAGATTTTTTTTTAAAAAATAGGATAGTTATCTTGGGGGGAAAAGGTTTCTGAAATGGTTTATCTTCTGGAGGCTCTGCCCCTTGTGCTATACCTCTGCAGGAGGCGGATGCTCCCTGTGGCTGAGAGGCCACGGCAGGGGCACCACCCAACTGGGCTTCCCCCACGCCCTTGCCAACCCCGTTCCCTGGCAACCCGGGAAGACTATCTTGCATTAGGAGGCCCCGCATCCTTCCTTGGTACCACAGTTCAGCTGGGCAGGGAGGCTGCGGCTGGCTGGTATTTCTTGGCCCCCCAGTTCCCACACCGCTTGCTCCCCTCTCACAGCTCAGCACCTTCTCTAATAGACAGCTCTCGAAGCTCTCTCGTCCTCTCCCTCGAAGCCATCTCCGCCAGCCTTCCCCGCCTCCTGTGCCAGCTCCACGCGGCGCCAGCGTAGGGCCCTTTCCTTCCCTCTTCCCTCCCTCCTTCCTTCTCATCCTCGCTCTCTCCCTTCCTCCCTCCCTCTCTCCCTCTCTCCCCCGAACCCTCCCTCCGCTGCGTGACGGAGGCTACCCGCGCTATCAGCCTGGCAATCCTGGGAGAAGCGGCAGCGGCTGGAGCGAAAACAGCAGTAGCGAGCTGAGGCCAGGTGGGGTGCGCACAGCGGAGAGGAGGGAAGACGAAAGGCTCGCCCGCTCCGCTTCCTGCGGCCGGCCGGCCAGCTGACCCGTAGCAGAAGCGCTCGTGCGCGGCGCGAGGCATCCGGATCCCCCACCCTGTCCGGAGGTCTCCTGCCTGCACGCTTGCTCCCCAGCCCGGAGCTAGAGATGCAGCGGCTGGACGCGGCTGCGGCGCGCAGGAGAAGCCGGGGGCTGCCTGTCCGGGCGCTGCCTGTCCGGGCGCCCAGGCGCGCGAGCTCGCCGTGCTGGAGCCCGGCATGGCTCTGCTGCTGGGCGCTCGTCGCCGGCTGCCGGGCGGCTGGGGCTGTGGACCTAGCCGCCGCCTCCAGGCTCCCGTTACCTCCCTGCCAAGAAGTGAGTAGCGCCTGTGTGTGTGTGTGTGTGTGTGTGTGTGTGTGTGTGTGTGTGTGTGTGTGTGTGTGTGTGTGTGTGTGTGTGTGTGTGTGTGTGGTGTGTTTATATGTATATGTTTTCCCTGGCTTGTTCCCACCCTCTAGTCCTGTCTTGTAAGATCCGGGGTTTTGTCTGTTGTTGGGTCAAGCTCGTCCTCCAGCCTGGTCACTCGGAGAGTGGCTTATATTACAACTGATGTTTGTGTGTGTGTGTGTGTGTGTGTGTGGGGGGGTGTTAATGATTTTTTAAATGTGCACGTGCGTGTTTTGGGGGCTCTGAGGGAGTCTGCAGTTCTCTCCCTCTCGCTTTTATTCCAGGGGGTGGGGACCCATGGGTTGAAAGAGAGAATTTTGTACGGGAGGAGATGAGGGAATCCCTCTAACAGTGAGATTTGGGGTACCAGCTTCTCTTAGTTCTCTCTCGAGCCTTGTATGCAGAGAACCCCTGCCTTTGCCTATGCCCACCACTCACTCTCCCTTTCTTACTCCTCCTCACCACGCCTCCTCCTACAGGCTAAGCAGACTTGCTTAAGTAGATTTTGGGTGTTTATTGGGATTCTGATAAATGTGGAAGGTGAATAGAGGTGTGTGTGTGCGTGTGTGTGTGTGTGTGTGTGTGTGTGTGTGTGTGTGTGTGTGTGTTTGGGGAGCAGAGGGAATGGAGTTTAGAAGAATAGGAAAGGCAGCTACAACATTTTGCCTTTGGGAATTTCTAAATACCCTGCTTGAAGAGGTTAACAGTGTATTCTATCTCTGTCTCTATCTCTATGTACATGTGGCTTTATTGTAATGGTGATGAGAGAAATCTCTTATCTTGGACACTACTAGGCTTTGCTGTTCCAAGAATTTTTTTTTTTGGAGGGGTCATTGGCTACTTGTACTGAGTGTCTAGTTATATTTTTTTTAGGGTTCAGAGAATTCATAATGAAATAAATGACAGGAAACAATTTCCCACTTTGAGAGGTAAAGGCAGTAGAGATAGGGGTAGTGGAGATTCAGAGAAGCAAGCCTATTTTAGGATGCTTGTGATGAATTAGAGTGACAGGTCAATTAATTTGTAGGACAAAAACAGATGAGCTGATGGTCTTTCAGTGTAACAGTGCCAGACCTATTTCCTGCCTATTGCTGTAACATACACATTTTATTCTAGCTCTGATTAAGCAGGCATCTTGCTCTGGACATCTTTGAATGCCCATCTGTCCCCTTCCCCCAGTCATTTATGATGAGGAGACAGCCACTCACTAATGCAAGGTATCAGAGTAGGCTGGGCTGGACTGAAATGAATAGAAAAACAAATGAGGAATGCCTATCAGCTCCCAGATGTACTTTAGTTGTGGAAATCTGTGGCAAATCTCAACAAGCAGCTGTGTTTAATTTGAGTTTATCAAGATCATTAAAAAAAATACACACACAACAAAAATAACCCCCCAAATCCCAATTATCATGTGTCTAATCTTTAATCTCTCCTCTCCAGCTTTCGTTTTAATCATATCTAGAAAATAGTCCAGTTTTTCAGCTTCCCTGCTAAAACGGCTCCTCCAAGGTTAGTCACATGAAAGAGAAGGCATATTCAGTAAAAAATCCAGATACATTATGTATACATGTATATGTATACATATGTGCATGCACACACACAGATTTTCAGCTTCTCGAACCTTAACTTTCTTCCTGTTATTGGAGACTGCTACAGGAAACAGACTGATAGAAATGAATGAAGGTCAGGGCAATGGCCCTGCAGGGTTTGTTGTGATGATGATGAATTAGTCACTACAACTTCAGCAGACTTGTAGGTGAGAACACAGTCTGTACAGAGAGGAAAAGTAGATTAACTAAATGTGGTGCCAAGAGTCAGAAAAAAGGACCAGAAAAAGAAAGGACAATCAGGAAAGCTACAGTCCTTGTTCTACTACTAACTAGTCTTAAATCAAGTGTCTTAAGTTTCTTAATTTTTAATTAACAAAACAAATGAAAAGATTATATCACTGGAGTGTGTTTACAGTTGTTTTTCTAGCCATGGTGATACACTGCTCTAGAAGGTAGCCAGAAAGTTGCCAAGGTTAACGCCTCTACATGCACAAGTGATTCCATTCTGTCTTGTCTTCTTCAGCACATTGCAGCCTCCTTGTTCCTGATGTCTTACTACTCTTCCATACCTCCCTCTCTATAAGCTGCTTCCTTACTGCCTACAAATATGTCCACATCTCCTTTATCCTCAAAAACCCCTCAACTGATTTGTCCATCCCTGCTAGCTATCATTCCATATTTCTCCTCCCTTTCATGGATAACCTCTTTGATAAGGCTTTCTACAACAGGTGCTTCCACTTCCTTTCCTTTCATTCTTTTAACTTTCTGCAATCTGGCTTCTGACCTCATCATTCAACTGGAACTTTTTCTTCAACATTATCAGTGATCTCATAATTGCCAGATCTAATGGTTTTTCTCAACTCTCATCCTTCTTTATTGCTCTGCAGTCATTGACATAATCAGTCACCCTTTTCTCCTTGATATTCTCTTGGTTTTTATGACACTACTCTATCCTGACTTTCTCCATGTTTGACTGCTCCCTCACCAGTTCTCCATTCAGCTCATTGTCACTGGCTATGGGTATCCCCTAAGTCTCTGTCTGTGGCCATCTTCTCTTTTCCTTTTTTACTATTTCATTTCAGCTCTCATAGATTTAATGATCATTTCTTTGCAAATAGTTCCCAGATCTACTTATCCAGCCCTAACCTTTCTCCTGATCACCAGTCCTTCAGCTCTAATTCTCTATTAGACATCTTGAACTGGATGTCCAGTGGAAATCTTAAGCTCAATGTATCCAACAGAATACTCATGTTTCCCCCCCTCCAAGCTCTCTCCTCTTCCTAATTTTCCTAACTTTGTCAAGTCTACATACCACCATTTTTCCAATCACTCAGGTTCTCAACCCTAGGTATCCTCATCCTCAACTCAGTTTCTCTCACTCACCTTCTCCCAACATCCAGGCTCAAAGTTGTAAATTCCTATCATGTCTACCTTCATAATATCTCTCATATATGCCCCCTTTCCTCCTCTGACACTGCCACCTCCCTGGTCCAGAGGGGTGCCCCCCCACCTCACACCTAAACTGCTGTAATAGCCTTCTAGTTGGTCATCTTACCTCAAGTCTCTCCCCATTCCTCCATCCTCTCTCCACCTGTCACAATCTCCCTATTCAATAAACTCCAACGGCTTTTTATCACCTTCAGGATTAAGGGAAGGCAATAAACATTTATATAGCGTCTACTGTGTGCTACGTGTTAACTGTGTTAACCATTATCCCATTTGATCCTCACATCAACTCTGAGATAGGTGCTGAATTATTTCCATTTTTCTGTTGAGGAAACTGAGGCAAACAGGTTAAGTAACTTGCTCAGGGTCACACAGATATTAAGTGTTTGAGGTCATATTTGAGCTCAGGTCTTCCTGACTCTAGAACCAGTACTCTATTCATTGTGTCACCTATCTGCCAAATTTTTGACATATAAATTCCTCCACAAATGTGTTCCTTCCTACTATTCTTCTTACACCTTTTCTATTTCCCTTCCCCCATCATGCTCTGCAATCCAATAGCTTTCTCGATATTCCCCATATAAGAGAGTTTATCTCCCAACTCCATTCATTTTCATGGGCTGTCCCTCATGTCTGGAATCCCCTCCTTCCCAACTCTATCTCCCAGCCTTTTGGGCTTTTTCTGTGTCCCTACTAAAATTCCACCTTCTCTAAGAAGCCTTTCTTGGTCTGCCTTAATGGCAGTACCTTATACCAAGTATTCTTTTCAAGGTATCCTGTATATATCTTGTTTATGCATGTGTGCAAGTTATCTTCTGCATTAGACTATGAATGTTTTTAAAGGAAGGTTTTTTTTGCTTTTTTTTTTTTTTGCCTTTTTTTTGTATCCTCAGTGCTTAGCATAGTGCCTGGTACATATTAGAAATTTAACAATTTAATATTGTTTTCTGACTAATCATCCATGCTCTTTCACCTGATCCTTGGTGCACAGTTGTAATATGGTCACTTGACCAAAGGTTGACATTGACTTTGACAATGAACAAAGTTGACTGAAATCTGTGGATCTTGAACCTTCAACTTTGGGTTTCTTAACATAATTTGACCAGTTTGTTGAGAATCTCAGACTAAATAAACCTAATAAGTGTATAGAGTTCTGTACGGCTTCATTGATTATTAGCTATGTGACTTATATTCTCAGAAGCTTAGTGATCTGTAAAAGGAGTGCAATGAGATTTTTGCTATCTACTCCACTGGGCTGTTGTATGGATCACATGAGATAATGTATGTGAAAAGAGATATTGCTTTAAAGCGCTATATAAATATGAATTTAGTTTAGTATCAAGTAAGGAACAGAGTGTATATAATTAGTAAATGAAATAAGAGAGGACATTATAAACAGGAGCAATGAAGTTGGAAGTTACTGTTAACTTTCAATTATATGAGAGGAAAGGGGGCAAGGGTCAATTAAACCCAGGAATAGATAGCCATACTATTAGATTTTGGCTCATAGTTTCCATCACCCTTTTTAAAAAAAATAAATTAATTTTTAAAAAAAATTACTAATAAATTAGCCAAATATGGCTATTGCTACTTGTTGAATTTTATAAGTTTTCCTTTCCCTTGACTCTCATATCTAGGTCATGTATCCACTCTGACCTTTTCTTGGTAAATGGTGTGAGATACTGGTCTATGCCCAATTTCTGCTGTACTGCTTTCCAGTTTTCCCAACAATTTTTTTTTTTACCAGATAATGAATTCTTATCCCCAGATCTTAAGTCTTTACACTTGTCAAATACAAGATTACTATATTGTTTTGTTGCTATAAGTCATTATGAAGGTGTGTGGAGCAATGAGATAGCTAAGGGAGAGAAGGGAGATTGAAGGAGGAAGAAGAGAAATGGAAGTTTTTGCAGTTCCTGCATTGAGTGACTTTAATAAAATTAAGAGTTGGCATGATTGGTTAGAATCTCTGAAAAGGAAACTAGGAAGTGGCTCCTGGTTAGAAGCTGGAGAAAAGTAGACTGAGGTGAAACTAGTTAACTATAACTTCCTATGCCTTGGGCGATGGAATAATAGAAAACACTGATTATTTTGGAAAACTCAATTGGTGATTAAATCAATAAGATGAAAACAAAAGCACAAACAGGAATGGAATGGTTGACAGTATAGAAACCATAGTCAAGGTAATATGAGCAGATGAAGGGCATGGTTGAATTCCAAGGGCTAGAGAAGATGTCAATATCTAGTTTCTTAATGGTAAAAAGTCTAGACAGCAGTGTGGAATCAAAGTAGTAGATTTATCATCTTTAGACTTCTGAAGTGAAGCTAATAAAAATGTAAAACCAATATAAGATTACAGTTAATTACGTTTCCCATTACAGTGTCCTAATCTATCAAATGTGGATTTTAAACTGTGCTCTATTGATAGTATGAAGATAAAATGAGATAATATATGTAAGAGTAAAAAGTGTTACATAAATGTGAGACCATGTTATAAGCTGAGCTAAGGGAATAAAAGTATAAAGTTGGTATTTCACAAATGGTTCTGCATCAGTGCAGTGGAGACAAGGGGGATAGGCCAGTTTGAGATGGGATGGCATTCAGAAACATTCATTATAAGGCTAAGCCAGAAAAAGAAAGTAGAAAAGAAAACTGAATTTGGGAGTTAGAGCAAGACTGGAGGTTTTGGTCCAAATGGATGATGACTGCTTAAGAGGAAAAGAATTAGTAACTAAGTGGCCATTATTTGAGTTGGGAAGCCCTGATAAATCATTAAAGATGCTAGCTAGTTACCTCCGTGCTTCTATCACAGGTGGTGTTATGCAGCTACTGGCTTTGGATATATATTAGTTGAGAACTATTAATACAAATACTTTCATGATTTTTTTTCCAGTCAATAAACACTTTTAAGTGCTTATTACCTAGCAGGTACTGTACTAAACTCTGGGGATACAAAGAAAGGCAAAAGACAGTCTCTGCTTTCAAAGATCTCACAGTTTATTGGGAGAAACAACATAAAATAACTAAGTATCAACAAGCTATATGCAGGATAAATTGGAAATAATCAACAAAGCAAAGGTACTAAGATTAAGGAAGATGAGAAAAGACTTCTTGTAGAAGGAAGGATTTTAGCTGGGACTTGAAGGAAGCTTGGGAAGCCAGTCCATCAGTAGAATCAATAGGACATTTATTAAGCACCTACTATGTGCCAGGGACTGTGCTAAGTCCTGGGAGGCCAAGGTGAGGAGAGAGGGTAGTCCAGACATGGGAAACAGCCAATGAAAATTCCCAGAGATTATTCAAGGAACAGCAAGGAGGCTAATGTCACTGGATTGAAGAGTATGTAGCAGAGTGTAAGAGGACTGGAAAGGTGGTGGGGGTGGGGGTGTGGTAGGTTCTGAAGGGCTTTGAATACCAAATAGAGCATTTTATATTTGATCTTAGAGGTTTCTCTTTCTTTCCTCAATCCTGTCTCCACTGACCTTATCTTTAAAGGCTTCCTTTGGTTTGTTCTTTTAGCTCCAATAAATCAGAAGATTTTGGGGATAGGATAACCACAGATTCTGCAAAGTCAAAAGGCATCTGGAAGGTAAAGAAATAGCCTTTTTTTTTTTGTGGGAAGATAGAAGCATACTTTATATAGCCCTTTAAAAGCATTTTCTTCACAACCACTCTGTGAGGTAGGTTGTATAAATGTTACTAATTTCCAATTTATGGATGTGGAAATTGAGACTCAGAGATGCTAAGGAATCTGCCCAGGGTTACACAGCTAATGAATTCTGTCCTAGGCTTCTGACCCAACCTCCTCCTGACTTCAAATCCATTATTTTTACCATAATAAATAGTATGCTGCCATACTGGGCCATGAGCTACTTAGAAAAAAGAAAGCCAAGCTCCTGTTTTAGAGTAGTTAGCATAATACAATGATTTCCCAGGCCAGGAGAGGTAGAATTTCCATTTAAAATTTGTCTATACTCTAAACCAAATTCTCATGTTTTAGGCAAATGTGAGCAAAGTCTTCACACCATCAATATTTACAAAAACTGAGTTGACACATTTGTGAAGTGTCATATTTGAGCACAGATGAAAATAGCACAGCACAGTGCAGAATCTCCAGTCTTCTTATTATGATGGGACACATCTTCAGGAGAGTGGCAGAGCTTGTCATTTCTTATTCTTATGAAGCTCCATCATGTTAGACACTGTGATTTTAAGGGCCCATAGGTCCTTCTGTCTGGGCCTCTGGACCTGATACCAATCTAGCACTTCAAGAGGCAGTTAAAATTTCTTCTTCTCCCAGATTTTCCTGACCACAACATGCCTATCTTTTTGCCCTCTCTAAATTTCGGTACCACTTATCTATACTATACACTTTAGTACTTGATTATATGCCATTGTATTGTTTCATATCATTGTCATTTTTCCCTAACTAGATTTTAAGTCTTTTTTACTTATTAGCCTGCAAGCAAATTCCTTGAGGATAGGTAAAACACCTTTTATATTCCCATAAGACTGGTACATTCATTGCTTAATAAATTTTTATTGGCTTGGCTTGGCCATGAGCTTAGTTAAAAGTATTTGGAATTGTAGGAGATGCTGGAGGGGGTGCAGTTTAGGGAGAAAATGATTTTATAGATTTTTGAAAGACCTCCCTATACCTATTAACAGGGCAATTAGGTGGCATAGTGGATAGAGTGCTGGGCCTGGAGTCAAGATGATCTGAGTTCAAATCTGACCTCAGACACTTACTAACTGTGTGACTTTGGGAAAGTCACTTAACTGCCTTACTTTCCTCATCTGTTAAACGAGTTGGAGAATAAAATGAGAAACCATTTTAGTATCTTTGCTAAAAAAAACCCTAAATGGGATCATGAAGAGTTGAGCTTGACTGAAACTACTGAACAACAACAAAAATACTTATTAGCAATCTACATTTTGGGTAGAAATAGACCTCCCTATGCCTATTAGTAGTCTGAGAAAAATACGTGCTCTGATACGATACCCTTAGGAAGCAAAGATTGTCATAGTACTCCAGAGACTAGCTAATACAAAGCTTTCATTTTTATATAGTAGGAAAATGAAGTTTAGAGAGGTGAAATGACTTTCCCATCATTACCGATTCAGAGGTAGGATTTGAACCAGATTCTGTCAGTGTGGCACCCCATTCATCCTATAGTATCATGTTGCCTCCTTTCACGATCACTGATAGTGAGCTGAGAATAGCTTGTTTCATTGAGGAAATGAGCCTATCTGACATGTAGGAGCATAAATTTTATACTTTTCTTTCTTTTTTTTTTTTTTTCTTTTTTTTTCAATTTTTTTTTATTAATTTTTTTATTTTTTTTAATGTTTAACAATCACTGCCATACAATTGCGATTTTATCCCTCCCCACCCACCCCCCACTACCTCCCTCCCTATACTTTTCTTCATGTACAAATGAGGTTCTAAAAATGACTGAACAGTACAAGGTCCTGGATTCCAATACTTTTATTTATCTGGCAGGATCACTTATCAGAGTGCTATGGAAGGGATTCGTTCTTTGAGTATGGGTTGGAGTAGCTTGCCAATATGATCTCTTTCAGCTCTAAGATTCTATAACCGTGTGAACATGATACTTTGCCTCAGCTGAGCTAGAAGAGAAGCTGCATCGTAGGTAGGATCCTTAACACCTTATTACATATGGTTGGAAAGAGAAGTTGGTAAGTGGTGGCAATCAATGCTACTATTTAATGTTCTTTTTTTACAATTGGAAAAGGGTGGAATTTCTTTATGGAATTGCAGGGTGAGGCAGTGATGAGTGCTAACAGTTTTGGTGAAAAGACTTCAATACCCAGTAATCTGTGCACCGGTAAGCCTTAGGGGAAAGTCATTCTTGAAAAGAAGGATGAGAAGCATTTGCATGAGAAAAGGCTTGCCTAGTAAAGACATGCCAATAACTTATTTTTCCCTCCACTTTGAAGAAACTAGCAATAAAAAAAAGGATTTGGCAGAGAATAATCAAGAAGCGTAGTTTTGAAAAAAGGTAAGAGGTTAAGGTTTTTTGCTTGCACATTTTTAAAGTTCATATAATATTAGGGGCTATTGTAAAGAAAGTTAGGTTGTACTACTTTGATTATTGTGTGCAAAAGAAGTTGATTCTAAGTATGAAGGATGTTTTAGTGGATCACAAACTCAATGTGATCCAACAGTATAACAACTGCTATGAAATATCACAAGATCTTAGGCTACTTTAATAAAAACAGAGTATCTAGACAGAGAAGTCCCAGTTATGTTTTGTTCTTTGATGGTCAGATGATGCCTAGAGTAATATGTACTGTAAAAAAATGTTTTCATTGAAATATTTTGATTTTATATCACCATTTCCAGATATATTTCTCCTCATTCCCATAAGTTGCAAACCATCCTTTGTACCAAGCAATAAAAAGAGAGGAAAAAAGGCATCAATTAAGTTGGATCTTTGAGTCCAACACATACTCAAAACATGACTCTTCTTTATAACTTATCTGATGAGTAATGTTACCAAACAAATAGAAGCCCTGGAATCTAGAATAGACAAAGTTTTCCAGCTAGAATCCTTCACATGAAAATCAAGGGAAAGACATGAGTACCTTGTTTTAAAATCAATAATATTGACACACTAAAGTCAGAGGACAGAAATCAGTCAATCAGTAAACATTTATTAAACACCCACTGTGTGCCAGGCACTGTGTTAAACACTACAGATATAAAAAAGAAACAAAAGTTCCTGCCCTCAAGAAGCTTGCAATCTAAAGGATAAAACAGCATGCAAATAAATATGTACAAAGCAAGCCACATACTAGATAAATAAGAAATAATTAGCAGAATGCAGATGCTAGAATTAAGAAGGGTTGGGAAAGGCTTTCTATAGAAAGACGGATTTAGTTGAGACTTAAAAGAAGTTGGAGAGGTCAGTAGTTGGATCAGGCGAGGCAGAGAATTCTAAGCAAGGGGGACCACCAGGGAAAATGCCCAGAGCTAAGAGATGGAGTGTCTTGTTCTCTGTACTGCCAGAAAGCCAGTTCACTGGATTGAAGAGCGTGTGAGGGAGTAAAGTGTAAGAAGACTGGAAAGGTAGGATAGGGCAAGGTTTTGAAGGATTTCCAGTGCCAAAAAGAGCATATAGTCTCACCTTCAATTTTTACAGATGAGGAAGTTGAAGTTTAAAGAGGCCAAGCATCTTGCCCTACGTTACACAGGCAGTAATTCACAGAAGCAAGATTTATATCCACATCCTTTAACTTGAAAAGCCAATTCTTTTTCTACTGTACCACAATTTCTCAGTTATATGAATGTGAAGATTTAGTTTATGGTAGAAAAATCATCTTCAAAAGTCTGCCTGTTCCTTCTCATATTTTAGCAAGGACAACTTCAACTTCAGGACCTTCCTTAATAAAGGTTTTCAAGAGATGAAAATGTAGGAATATTGGAAAAATGCAAATAAGAACAACTTGGCAAATTTAGCTAATACCCTAATACTTCAAATTAAAGCACTGGAAATTGAAGAGCTAATACAAAGATTTCTAAAAGTAGTAAAAGTGACTGCTGATGAGACTGTGGAGAAGCAGGCCCGCTATTATAATGGTGGAATATTAAATATGGCTTGAAATAATGGAATACTTGTGTTCTTTGGTCCAGTGATCTCATTCCTTTGGTGATACCCCAAGGATGTAATTGACAGGAAAAAACCAATTGATGCAAAATATTTGCAGCAGAATTATTTCTAACATCCAATGTCTATAGTTATGCAATGAAGCCAATGATTGGAGAATGACTGAAGAAATTGTGGCATGTGAAATTAATGGACTGTTGTTGTGGCCTAAGAAAAACACAGAAACGAAGAATACTACGAAATATATTAAAATATATGATACAACATATATCAAAGAATCAAAACAATATGCATATTAACTATAATTATGTTAATATCAGTGACTACAAATTCCAGAAAAGTTCACAGAAGAAAGCGTTCAGCAAGGAACATGGAAACAAATAATATTTTTGTGGCTATCTTGTTAAAGTTAATATGTTGTGAATAAGTAAACTATGACTAGTGGAAGTTCTTGTTCATATATTTGAATATTCAATTTAGAATAAAAAAAGACATACAAGCTATTAATTGATGATGTCTGCCTGCTTGCCTTTGAAAAATTACATTTTAGTATTGTCTGTAGTTTTTCTAATTATTTTGTAATCTTCTTCTTGAGGTAATGTAAATAAATATATGACTACTTTTTAAATATATGTCCAAAATGAAATTCTTCTATGTATTTGGTGAAGCAGCAACAATAACACACATACATAACATTTAAAATTTGCAAAATATCCTATGTGTATTATCTCATTTGATATGCACAATAACTCTGTGAGGGTGTTATTTATATTATGCCCATTTCACAGGTAAGGAAAACAAAGTTCAGAGAGGTTAGTTGACTTGCCCAGAGTCACATAGCTAGCAAGGTGGTGAGGCAAGAGTCAAACCCAAGTCCTCTTGACTCCAACTCTAGCACACTATTTACTATACCACACCTTTTCTTTTCTAGCTGGTCTTCTTGACTTCATTAGGTGAGTGTTATTTCAAGTTCCTCACATAGCCTCTCAATGCTAACAGTCATGTTATCGCCTGGCCTCAGTGATATCAGCCCCAGAAATGCTGGTGAATCTCTTCAGTCTCCTGACTCCTTGTCCTTCTTCCAGTTACATTTGTGGATGCACTTGGGATGAGTTACCTCTCTTGGCATATTTGCTTTTCTAATTCCAGCGCCTTGCACACAAGTCTTTGAATGTTTGTTGCGTCTGATGCCAAGTTTTCTGCATGCTCATCTTCTGCTCTCCTGCTTTTCACAGTTTTGTGACGTAGTGCTATTCATAATCTCCAGTTGTCTTGCTCCATAGTCTTGTGCAGTTAGACACATCCTCCACATCCCTGGGACCCAGGCTGTAATGTCTCGCCACTTAGCAAAGAAGTTGTTTGTTGGCCAAGGAAGTTTTGAGGCTCTTTTGACCTTATTGTGGTGACTTTTATTACACTTAAATTTGCCTGAGAAATGGTGATCATCAGAGTCACTTTTTACTCTTATTCCCTTTTTAAAAAATAAGATTATAGATCTAGAGTTTGAAAGGATCTCAGAGGCTATCTGATCCAATCTCTTCATTTTTCCAGTGAAGCACCTAAGGCCCAGAGATGTTAAGTAACCAGTCCAAGGTCGCATGTTGTTAGTAGCAGGGATCAGATTTGTAGCCATGTTCTCTAACTCCAGAGCTAGGGTTCTTTCTACTGCATTATGCTTTGTTGTTGTTCAATTGTGTTCCACTCTTAGTGACCCATTTGGGATTTTCTTAGCAAAGATACTGGAGTGGTTTGCCATTTCCTTCTTTGGCTCATTTTACAAGTGAGTAAACTGAGGCAAGCAGGGTTAAGTGACTTTCCCAGGGTCACACAGATACTAAGTGTCTGAGGCTGGATTTGAATTCAGCAAGATAAGTCTTCCTGAAGGCCCTGATACTCTATCCACTGAGACACCCAGCTGCCCCTGTACCATGCTACTCAGCATCAAAAGCAGAGTAGGAAACTGGGCCTTTCTGATGCCAAATTTCGCATGCTAATCCTTATGCTTACTCTCTCTTCATCTAGAGTACTAGCAGTTACAGTAATATTAATAAGTGATCTCAAACACTGTGTTATTCCTAGGACCCTCTGTTCTCTTTGTTTCCCTGTTTACTACAGTCACTGTCGAAGTGATAAAGAGGCCATGAGACTGAAGAACGTTTTTTGCTTCATCAGTTTTGTGGATCATCTTGGTCAAAGACTGTGTCATTCAGGGATGCTTCTGATGTTGAATCTTGCTGCACTTGGATATGCTGGTCCACGGAGAGCAGACAGACACTGCTGCTAAGACCATACTCAGAAGTTTTTTCAGCCTCGTACGGTAGACCAGACATTGTGCTCTGCTAACTAACCTGACAATTTAGCCCTCCAGGGTCACTGTATTGGAGTAAACTTCTGTGGAGACAATAGTAACAAGAATATCTGCCCATATTTACATAGCATTTTGAAGTTTAAAAAGCACATTTTTGTTTATGATGAACTCAGTGGAGAAAAATATTTGCACACTTATTTTTGTATTTATTTTAGAAACTCTAAAAGGAATTATTTTAAAGATTTAATAGAGAAACACTTTGAGAAAGATAATAATAGTAGCTTAAACTAACATAAGGTTGTAAGGTTTGTAAAATACTTGGTATACATTATTTTATGTAAGCCTTGTACCAGCTCTATGAGATAAGTGACACTTAACAGATAACGAAACTGAAGCTCAGAGAAGTTATGTGACTTGCCCAGGGCCACTCAGCTCTCAGATATCTGCAGTTAATTCAGACCGTTATCTTCCTGACTCCAAGTTCAATGCCTTACTTACTATTCCACCTTGCATTTTTAGTTATTATATGACTTCAGTGAAGAAAAATATTTGCAAAAAATTGCAAAAATTTTGTATTTATTTCAGCAGCTCTAAAAAGAATGATCTTAATGGTTTAAAAAAGCAGCCCTTTTCTTATTGAGATGCTATAAGATGGAATGGTCTGCTTCCCCGGTTTCTAAATTCTCTATTTAAGCAGAGACTGGATGGTCATCTGAGAAGAATATTGGAGAGAGGGCCTTCTATTGGTAGAGTGGTTGGACTAGATATTCCTTTAGGCACTTTGGAAGGGTTAAGATGCCATATGTGTCTTTTTTACAATTATGATTCTCTGGAGAGTTGAAATGACTCTCCATGATCACACACTGTCATAGAGAAAGAGCTGATTAAGTAATAATAGATTGTTTTTATCCTTAAGTTTGTTACACTGTGGTCTATACTTCTTGATCTGAGCATAGTCTGAAACTTGGCTTAAGATCAATCTGTAGTTTCTGTATATGCTGTACTAGTCACTCACTATTTCCTGAGACATTGTTGCTGAATAGAAACTATTGTACCAAGGCCAGCCAATCACTCCTTTAAGGACTGGTGAAGTAAATACAAGAGGCAGCTATGTGGTGAAGTGGATAGAGTGCTGGACCTGGGGTCAGGAGAATTTGAGTTCAAATTCAATCTCAGATACTTATTAGCTGTATGAACCTGGGCAAGTCACTTAACCCTTTTCATCTCAGTTTCTTCATCTGTAAAATGACCTGGAGAAGGTGGAAAATAACTCCAGTATCTTTGCCAAGAAAACCCAAATGGAGTCATGAAGAGTCAGACTCTACTAAATGACTGAACAACAACAACGAAATAAGTACATAAATGTGTAAAAGTTTTTTCCGCTGAATTAATATAGCTACAAGACAAGCATAAAATGATACCCTCTGGTGCTACTGGGACTTTCTAAATTCCGAAATTGACTACTTGGAATACAGGTTTTCCTTCACAGGCAACTTGTAGTTTGAGAATCTTTGTAAGCAGGGATAGCAAAATTTAGAGTATAATAAGATCATCTGGGACAAAGTAATGATCCTTGTAGAAACTGGAGCTTGTTGATTTCCCATTTCTTTGTATTTGTCATCTTCTAGATCTGAAGAAAGAATTTTGGCAGATTTTTTCCTCCAGGGTTATAAGCTACCACCACAGGAGCTCCTAAGAAAACCTAGCAGAAACTCTGTTGCCCCTATGATAACCTCTAACCAGGGGCGATAACTTATTAGAACTCCTTCCTTTGGCAGCAATTTAGAATGTAGACACTGCAGTCTGTTTGCCTTCTCTCCCAGGCAGAGAAGTAATGGTACTTTCTGTATTCTAGTTTATGAAGGCATTTGTTTTTGAATTTGTAGGTCACCCAGGCTAGTGGTTCTGTTCCTGCTACTTCCGTGTCAATGAGTATATCTTTCAGAGAGTAGGCAGGAAAAAGAAGTGACCAAAACTTGAGTCCCCCTCATCTGCTTAGCAGTACTGGTAATCTGATCAGAATTTTCAATATTTGAGTCTTTTTGACGGAATTTGAAAGTCTCTGGTACCTATCAATTTTTTGTAAACCTTCAAGAGTCTTATAGATGTCATCTATTACTATTGTTGAGCTGCTACATGGTGCAGTGGATAGAGTGCCAGTCCTGGAGTCAGGAAGACTCCTCTTCCTGAGCTCAAATGTGACCTTAGACATGCACTAGCTGTGTGACCCTGGGCAAGTCACTTAACCCTCTTTACCTCAGTTTCCTCATCTATAAAAGGAGCTGGAGAAGGAAATGGCAAACCATTCAATTTTCTTTGTCAAGAAAACCCCAAATGGGGTCATAAAATGTCAGACATAATTGAAAAATGAATGAATGCCGTTACCATTATTAGCGCACTTGGTTAAGCATTGGCTGGATTGTAGATACACATATTAGGAGCATAGTTTTAAAGGCAGAAGGGAGTTTAGGAGCTAGAAGGGAACTTAGAGGTCATCTGCTTCAACCCTCTTCATTTTACAGGTGAGGAAACAGAGGCAAAGTGATTTGCTCAAATAGGTACTGGTAGTATCAGGGCTGAGATTTGAGTCCAGGTCCTTTGATTCCAACTCCTTTCCCAATGCCATGATGCTTCTAGAATTGCGCAACAGGAGAGAGAAATTTATTGAGCTGTCATTTAGGAAAGTCAGCTTGGCTGACCTGCTTGCATTTAAAACAGAGCAAGATTTGATGCTATATGGTCATGCTGATGAGGTTAGTAATGTTTCTACCATTCCCTGGACCCTAAAAATATTAAAAAAATTCCAAAATAAGTTGTTGAAATTGAAAATTGGTATTCACATCCATACAATACAATAACAATTTCTTAATATTAAGTTGGAAGAGACCTTAGAAAATCTCTTCCTTAGAAGGTTTAACAATATTAAGAAATTAATAATAATTTCTTAATCATATATAAGACATTGTGGTAGGTACTAGGGATAAGACAAATGAAAATCTCTACCTTCAAGGAGCCAAAATTCTGCTAGGGAATCCTTAGGAGGAAGAGAGCACAAGCAGGGGAAGGAGTCTTATGATTTGCATCCTGGAGGCCCTTAAGCCATCGTTCTTGAGCTAAGCCTTGAAGGAAGCTAGGTGTTTCAGAAGGAAGAGATGAAGAGGGAGCATATCACAACCAAAGGGCCCAGACCCTATGCAAAGGCCTAGAAGTAGGAGATGACACATCAAATTCAAGAAGTAAAAACTGAGATTGTCATCTTGAAGTAGCTGGAAGCAGTCAGTCCAGTGAAAGGGTGTTTGCAAGTAGTCTAAATGAAAGATGGTGAAGGACTGATCTAGTAGAGAAATTATATGAGTGGAGAAAAAGGGACAGACATGAAAGATGTAGAAGTAGAGTTGATGGGCTGACCTAAACTATGACTTCTATGACTGTGGTTGAATAGCCCTATGGAGGTTTTGCTTATTGTGTAACCTCATTTATTATAGTTTTACTGGGACAAAGAAAGTTGCATTAATTATCTGTGATTCAGGAAAAATGATAACAACCAACTCCAGTACCTTGGTTTCATATCCTTGGTGAAGGAAATGAATGAAGGCAGCTCAGTGCTGTAAGACCTAAATTTAATTCTGTGAATTGATGTGGAACAAAACCAGGTCATGTGAAAGAGGACATTAGCTATTTCTATTAGAAGAGAGAGTATAGACTGTTCTTTAACTTAAAGGATAGTGAATTTCCTTGTACCTTTTTCTATTTCATAGGATCATAGATTAAGAATAAGAGGGACCTCAGAGGTAATCTAATCCAACTCCCAAATTTTACAGATGAGGAAACTGAGACCTGGAAAAACCTAAGTGACTTGTCTGGATCATCATGATGCACCCAAGCATCAGGGGCAGAATTTGAACCCGGGTCCTTTGGGAGGCTGCATGGCAAATTGGATAGGGTACTAGATTTGGAATTACAAGATATTTGGGTTCAAATGCTGCCTCAGGCGCTTAATTGCTGTATGACCTTAGGCAAATCACTTAACTTTTCTGTTTCTCTATTTCCTCATCTGTAAAAGCAGGGTGCTGACCTTGATATCTTCTAAGGTCTCTTCCAACTTTAAATCTATGATCCTATGTTTCTGCATATTACAACATACTCCCTCTCTGGAGTGGCTTTTAAAATTTCTGAACCACATTATTCTAATTAAAAATTAGAAGTACAATGTTGAGCTTTTTAACACATTTAGTCTTCCCACAGGCAAAAATTAAGCATTTATGGAGCAGAAACCAAGAAATTACTCTAGTGATCAATACCACTTATCACTGTTTGTGTCCATACGCATGAGGGTGTCTATGAGAAAATTTGTTCTGTTGTCACTCCACTTGTGCTATTTCTTACACACTGTGTTATAGCATAATTATTTGTCTGTGGATTTAACCAAAATGAGCTGAGGCTTTGGGGAGAAAGCTAAGGACAATGTCTTGAAGTATGTTTTCAGTTTTGCAAACCACATTTCTAAGGCATACTTTGAAAAACTAGAATATGTCCAAAGGAGGATGACCAAGCTGGTGAGGGGCTGGATAAGATGGCATATTAGGAATGATTGACTCCTGGAGACAAAAAAGACTTGGGTAGAGAAACCATAATATCTGGTTTCAAATATCCGAAAGACTTTCATGTGTAAGAATTTGGTTACTCCTGTGTAATTCCAGAACTAGAATAAGGAAGACACGTCTAACAATTAGAACTGCCCTAAATGAAATGGACTACTCTGTGGTGTAATGATCTCCCTGTCAAAGAAAGGATGCAAAGAAGAGACTTGAGCACTCTCTATTTTAGTGGGGAATTGGACTAGAGAATCTCCAAATTCCCTTGTAGTAGTGAGATTTGATTCTATTGAGAGTTAATTCCATATTTGTTTGATTCTGTGAAAAGTCCACTCTGTATTTTTCTCCAGTCTCCAAGACTGGAATTTTATATATCTGCTTTTCTTAAATAGGAAACATTGAAGGCAAAAGGAAAAGGAGATGGCAGAGGATGAGATGGGAATAGATAGTATCATGGAAACAATGAATGTGAACTTGGATAGACGGTGAGAGAGAGTGAAGGATAGGCCTGGCGTGCTCTGGTCCATGGGGTCAAGAAGAGTCAGACACAATTGAACAGCAACAAATTTTTCTTAAAGCAAAACAAACTTGAAATTCATTTTTATGTGAATTAATTATTCCTTTTTGGTCTGGTTATTATTTTTGCTTCCTCCATCCCCTCCCAATCTCATGAGTCACTTAACTTTGAAAAGTCTTCCTTTCTTTACTCAGTCTTCTTCTTTTTCAGTAATTTTCCCTTGCTATGATTACAGCATTTCTTGCTCCCCCCACCCCCCGTCCCCCGCCCTGGTGCTATTTATACCTAGTCACTGGCCACCCAATTTTATCTTTGCAGATGACAACTTATTTTGTGATGCTGAGTGTCATTTGGGGAATTTTTGACTGATGGAGAATGCACATTGGCTTTTGCATGGTCCCTTGCCTTTGGGAAAGAAAGCATAAAAATGAGTTATAGAATGGTTTTCTATCAGCTTCACTGGAAAATTGGGTCAAATTAGTTAAGAGTTTATAATGTTCTTTCTCTAGACTTTCCAAAATAAAATTGCTTTTAGAAAGATGAATCAGGTGAGCTTGATAAGTGGAAACTTGCTACTTTTCCCTAGGAAATGAATGTGAAGAAAAAGTTTTTGGAAATCGCTCTAGTAAATCAAGAGGCAGCCAGCAGTATAAGAGAAAAGCCAGTGGTCTGAGACTGAGGATGTGTAACTATTTCTGCCTGTCTGACCTCAGTCAAATTATTTCACTCTTTGGGTCTCAGTTTTTTCATCTGTAAAATGGAGTTTGAGATGGTTGTTCTAGATGATCTCTAGGGTCTCTTCCATACTGCAAAGACATAAAAAAAGCACCACTATTTATATATAACCTGCTTTGCCAGAAATGTTGTTAGTTCCTCAAATTTAGGTCAGTAGAAAAATTAACTATAAGTTAGCTTAAGCGTAGTGCTTAAAATCAAGGAGAGTATTTCAAGGACATGCAAATTTGTCCTGATTGTTAGAATGCTTTCTAGTTTCTTACCACAAGCCCCTCAACTCCGGTCACCAACCTGCCATTTTTGGATATGGCACCAAATTTGGCGGTAGTGATGGTGGAGGGGAGTGGGTGGAAGTAGGGAGGTTGGAGGGTATGGGAAGTCAAGTGGGTAGGAAGGAATTTCCACAGGATACTAACTAATAAAGCTACGAGAGTTACTGGACTACGAGAGTTACAAATTTCCTTTTTTTATTGAGAATACTATCCTTGTCCAAATTACCCACATCTATCTTAGAATCATCCTTGATTCTTTCTTCCTCTTCACTGCACAAATGCTAACCACCACCAAGCCTTGTTGATTCTGAACATCTCTCCACAATATCTTCTACAACACCCTTCTCATTCATCTGCTTCTCTCCACTCAAATATTCCCTTTCCTCCTCCCTCTCCCCTCAATTCAGGGCCCATGCTATTGTAAGAACCTCCTACCTCATTCTAATATCTCTTTCTTCATCTAACCCATTTTCCACACAGTTGCCCAAAAGATACAATTTTCCCCTCACTTATTAAACGGTTCCCTAGTGCCTTTGAGATAATAATGAACTTCTCAGCTTTGCACTTAAAGCATTTATATGGTGTGACTTCCACTTACCTTTCTAGTTTTATTTCATAGTATTAGATTACTAGGTGTTACCTGAACCCAGCATTCCATTTTCTGTCTCTGCTTTACTTGACATGCACTCCCTCCTCATGGGTGTCTCTCAGAATTCTTATTCTTCCTTCAAAACATAACTCAGCAGCCATCTCCTCCATGAAGTGAGGCATTCCCTTCTCCCTCCATTTAGTGTTTCCCTCCCTTCTAATGCATGTGAATAGATAGCTTAGATCGTAAGCTCTTTGAGAGCAGGACCTGCTTTATTTTTTGGCTTTGTATCTCCATAGTCTGGTATAGTGACTTACACATGATAAGTGCTTAATTAATGTGTTTGACTGTATTATAGTCAATTAATTACTTAATTATTGGATTATGTTTTCTTAATGGTATTTAGTGCTTAATTTTAAATCACTTTTTGAATTTTGAATAGTTCATTGAATATATAAGGGATGCAAAATCTTCTCTTTTTATAATGAAATAAAACTATCCTCAGTGGTTGCTCCAAAGATTAAAACTGACACTAGTTTAGGTACTAACTAGATTAAAGCTGACAATTTGTTAAATAATATTACTTTTTCTTGATTTCAATGTCTATCCTGCTAATAATCTGGCTGAATTTGAAAATATTTTGCATTCATAAATGCAAATGTTGGGGTCTTTCCCTCCTAACTTCCTCAAACATTTAATTTCTATAGTGATTTTAGAAATGCATCTTTTTCTTAGTGCTTACAAAATCAATGTACCAGTGGAAAAAACACAGGACATATGGAAGTAGAGACACACATAAACCCTAATTATATGTTTTGATAGACTGGTTCGTTTAAACAAATACACGGGAGAACATTTTTGCTTAAGGATTGTGTGTGCGTGTATGTGTATATCTGCGAACACACACCAGCTGTTTCTGTTTTCTAACTCAGACTGCCAGAGCTCATATACCTTTGTACTAGACTAAGCAAACCTCTTGATTTGACACATCGCCTTCTCCCCTCCAACCCCTGTAGAACAAATGGCTCCTAGCAAGCTATAATAGTATAAACATCTAATTAGTTTGTCCTATGAATTTCTTTTCTTTTTTCTTTTTTTTGAGACCCTAGGAAGCTCAGAAAAAGATATAATCCATTTTATTTTCAGTTACAAATTCTCTCCCTCCTTCCACCTCTCCCACACCCATTGAGAAGGAAAGAAATATGTCGTCCATTATACTTATGAAGTTATTGTTCTAGGAATTTCAAGACATTTGTTAAGGACATTTAAGATAGTATTAAGACAACTTCTTCAATATTATTTAACTGTTGCATATGAAATTAGTGCCTAACACACAGACAAATGATTAATAAATATTGAAAGGATTTACCTTATTTGTAAATGAACACCTTAACCTATATCAGGTAAACTATATGCTTTTTTATATTTTGTTAATTTTCAGAAGAAAAGCTTTAGCTTATTTTATCCTTTTCTTGGGGGAAAATTCTTTCTAGGATATTAATCTACAATAGGGTTAAATAAAATTTCATGTTCCTTATATGCCCCATTAGACTAGTCACTAGTCACCAGCAAAGATTGCACCCTTGTTGCTTGCTAGATATTTCTAGCCACTAGGGATGTTCTATGTCTAGCTTGGCCATGACTGTACCCATGGAGCAGTACTGACTATCTCTGAGGACACAGATGTGTAGTTTTATGCTTTACAGAAGATGAGCATTGTCCAGAAATAGTGAACAAAAGGGTTGGTTGGTACTGGTCTGCCCATTTTTACATTCCTTTCAACTTGTTCTGTGTTTGCTGATAGAATGGTTTTATGATCTCATCCAGTCTGGTGAGTCAAGTAAGGTCAGAGTTTGGATAAAAAACTTGTTGGGGCTAATTTAGCATGTGTTTGAACAAAGCTTTACTACCTTAACAGGTGTTTGTGTTCTCTAAAACTCTGAATTTTAGATCGCTTGTCAGAGTATAAGGAAAACTGTGTGGATTACCTTCTTGGGTTCATTCATGATGTAGTTTCTCTTTGCAATGGATGATAGCACTTAATTCAGTCTCACATTATTACTGAGAAAATAGCAATATAGTGAGACTAAAAAAAAAATTGATCCAGGTCAAAGGCCTGAATAAGGATGACTGAATAAGGATGACTCTACTAGAAATTAATGCCCCTCGTGACACATTGGATCAGATAGATGTAGACTTGAAAGGGAACTCAGAGGCCATCTGATCTAGCCCTCTCATTTCACAGATGAGAAAACTGAGGTCCATGGAGGTTAAGTAACTGCTCTTTGCCTTAGTTCCCTGTAAAACGGAAATAATAATAGCACCTATCTCCTGGAGTTGTGAGGATCAAATTAGATAATATTTGTAAAGCACTTTGCAAATCTTAAAAGTGCTGTATAAAAACTAGATATTATTATAATTAATTATTATTATTCAAGGTTACATAGGTAAGTAAGCATCAGAGATAGTATATGAGCACAGATCCTCTGCCCATAGGGTAATGTTTTTTTCTAAAATGCATATAGATAGCTTAACCAATTCCAACCCTGGAAAAAATAAAGCAGAATCATGGCAGGTCATTAGAGTTGCCTTTGAAATCTCTGCCTCCGGGGTCAATGCTCTTTCAGCTATACCAAATTGCCTCCTGATTGTATAGTAAGATTATGCTGTAGAGAAGTCTTGTTTTATCGATTCTGGCATGGGTAGTCTATCACCTTTGAATAAATTACTTTATTTCCCCAGGCTGCATTTTTCTCATTTGTTAAATTATTTTGTCATAAGGCAGTTTCTCCCTACTTCCTTTTCCTTCCTCCCTTTCCTTCCTTCCTTCCTTCCTTCCTTCCTTCCTTCCTTCCTTCCTTCCTTCCTTCCTTCCTTCCTTCCTTCCTTCCCTCTCTTCCTTCCTTCTCTTCCTTCCCTCCCTCCTTTCCCCCTTTCCTTCCCTTCCTCCTTTCCTCCCTCTAATGTATTTTGGTTAGCATCCATTGAGTCCTCATTTGGTCACATGCTATCCTTATCCTTTTAAATGCTATAGATTTTGTAGAGAGCCCTGTACTATCAAAATCTTAAGTCTTATCACTCCAGTAGGATTTTACCTCAGAATAAGCTGTAATCAGGGCTATAGGTGGACCTTACTCAACCTCCAAAATTCTGTTAAATGTCATCATATCATGTGCACATTTAGAGTTGGAAAAAAAGCAAGCCTGGAAAAATTCTGTTGCCGAGTTCTCTCAGGTTTTCATGACCCTTTTGGGCTTTTCTTGGCAAAGATGCTGGAGTGGTTTGTCTTTTCCTTCTCCTTGTTTTAGAGTTGGAAGGGGCCTTAGAGATAATCTAGTCCCAACTCCTTTATTTTACAGATGAGGAAACTGAGGCTTCACTACTTTTTAGAGTCTTCTCAAATTATCTTCTATTTGCCTGTCTGTATATATGTCATATTTTCCTAGTGTAATGTAAGTTCCTTAAGGACTTAGACCTTGCTTTGTATCCCCACAACTAACATAGACTCTTGCACATGGTAGCTTGTGGAATTGAACAAAGGTCGAAGTAAAAATATAATTTTATAAAACATTCTATTCCCAGAATATCTCTATTAATAGAGACTCTTCTTACAACCTGAGTAGACACATTATACAGCTTGATATTACCTTAATTTGATAATATTCCTGTATTAAACAATACTTTTGATAGATGTTCCTTTATAATGACATGAAAGGTAATATCTGCATGACTCAGGCTTTGTGTCCTAATAGATAATCCAATTTCATCTTGAGCTATGCTTTGGTAACTCTTGGGTCTCATTAGTTTGTGGTGAGAGCTGGGGCTGTCGAGATAGCAGGAACAAGAAGATGACTGCTTTTTTGAATTTGATTCTTTTTTTAATATATAATTTATTTTTTTTTGAATTTGCTTCTTTTTTAATATATAATTTATTTATTTTTCAGTTTTCAACATTGATTTCCACAAGAATTTGAGTTTCAGATTTTTTTCCCCATCTCTCTCACCCCCACCCCAGGGCAGTGTGCACCCCATCCATCCCTTCTTTCAGTCTGTCCTCCCTTCTATCCTTCCCCCCTTCATCCATCCTTCTGCTCTCTATTTTTGAATTTGATTCTTGCAAATGGATTTTTTTCCTTAAGTGAAAAGTGCAGTTTATCTTAAAGTATTCTTTCTAGTAACAATCCCCTTTCTCTTTAAATTGTAATCCTGAGTGAAGTAAAGAAAAGTGGAAGGGTCAGTTGTATAAGAATCAAATGGTAGAGTAGAAAAAAGCATGAGGTCTGGAGACAGAAGTCTTGGGTTCAAATTCCACCTGGGCTACTATGTAAATTACTTCATCTGTTTAGGATTAAAGATCTCAAACTGGAGTGAACTTCAGAGACTCATTTTACAGATTAGGAAACTGAGGCCAGCCCAAGGAAGTTAAGTACCTGGCCTAAGGTCACTTAGGTGGTGAACATCACAGGTGATTGGGAACCCAAGTACTCTAACTCCACTGTTCTAAGACAATTCCTGTTGCCTTATCTGCAAAATGGGATACAGACATTGGACTAGATCAGAGATGTCAAACACCTGGCAGCATGTGCGCCATAGTGTGACCTGAAGCAGATTAACATGTAATTGGGAAACATTTAACAAAATGAAAATATAATAAAACATAGATAACAATATATTTTAAAACTAATTCATTATGTGGCCTACAGGTATCCTCATGTACAATTTAGTGGCCCCTGTTTCTATTTGGGCTTGACTCTGTTGGACCAGATGGTCTCTGTGGTCTACTTTTAGCCCCATATCTGTACTGTTCATTCTTTCTGGTGAATTGCCAATTTACAGGTGATTTACCTTGGGAGGGTCTTTGGGATAGGATTTCAAAGACCATTCCCCCCCTTTTTTTGGTTGATTATTCACATCCAACTTTCCTTGAGCCTATTTGGGATTTTCTTGACAAAGATACTGGAGTGGTTTTGCTATGTCTTCCTCCAGATTATTTTATAGATTAGGAAATTGAGCCATACAGGGTTAAGTGACTTGCCCAGGGTCATACAGCTAGTGTGTGAGGACAAATTTGCACATAGGGCCTCCTGACTTCAGTCCCATAACTTTAGCCACTGCACCACCTGGTTGCTCCTGAAAGACCCCTGGCCATGTCTATTCTGGATCTCTAACCAAGTATCTTTCTTACTATTGTCTCCCCTTTTAAAGAGAATGGGTGTTAGTGGATACTGATGGCTACTCATCTCCATTTTCCTCATCCTAATTTCGACTCTAAAGGTAGAGTGCTGTTACCTGTAAAACCACATAGGGTTTATCTAATTCTTTGGAAGTTTCGAGAAAGGAAGAAAATGTGGCAGAGAATGAATATAAAGCTGGTCATTAGTCAATACTGCATCAGTACAGGCAGGCATGTGCTAGAACCAGTTCCAAATGGCAGAGTTGGTTGTTAAATTTTCAGTGTGAGCATTTATACCTTGAGAAGTGGCAAATGCTGCAAATCAGGCCTTGATTTATTGTCTTGTTAATTGTCTAGAGTCCCTAGAGCTAAGAAAGTGATGGGGGGCAGCTAGGTAGCTCAGTGAATAGTGTTCCAGCGCTGGATTCAGGAGAACCTGAGTTCAAATCTGGCCTGAGAGACTTGACATTTACTAACCGTGTGACCTTAGGCAAGTCACCTAACTCCAATTGCTTGGTCTCCTCCCTCCAAAAAAAAAAAAAAAAAAGAGAGAAAGTGATGGAGAAAATAGTGATAATGCAGATTAAACTTAAAAATGTGTTATGCATATATTTTCCCCAGAGAATTAGTTGTTAAACATTTGTCAGCACAATCTCTGAAAATGGGGGTGTGCTAAAAAAGGTGAATCATCACCACTGAGAACTGATCAGACAAATGTAACAGGGTTACATCGCCAACATTTGAAATATCCCTATCACCCCTGGCTGCATTATTCCCATTTTATGTAGTCAGTACTATCAGGGGTCATGTTAACTACTCCCCCTCTCCCCTTCCCCCATGCAAATCAGTCATCCAAAAAGAATTTATTAAGGACCTACTATGTACTTGACATTGTTCTAGAGAATACAAAGATAAAAATGAAACGGGCCCTCTCCTCAATGACCTCACATTCTCTGGGGAAGATAACATATCTCTTTGTAAGTACATATAAGAAATATATAAATAAATTCAGGTTTTCTTTTTGTGGGTGGGAAGGGAATTGGGAAAATTAAGTTGTGAGCTGGAAATGTTGCTATTTTCCTATTGTAACACTTCTATCACTTATATTTTCTTTCTTGTTTTTAGCCTTGTTAATGTATTCTGTTCATTCCCCAAGCAAATCAAGGAGCAGGGGTAGAGTTTCCTTTAACTTATCCATCCTCCTAGAGACCTCTGTAGCTAGTCTGACCTGGGGTGAACTTCCTAGTGTGTCTCTTGTTGCAGATCACAGAGCACTTAAAGTGTTTTGTGTTAATATGGTCAGACTTCAGTGCTTTTGAAAGGAGTGAGAAAGGGAAGGAAGCTAAATTAATATTTCTGGAAGTTACTTATTACTGAATACCTTAAATGATGGGTCATCTTGTGTTATGGGGGAAGTGATGTGATGAATGGAAGTTGTTTACACGTGTGCACACACACACGAGATCAGATTAGATGTGTTTTCAGAGGGATCTTAAAGTCAGAGAAAGATCATTACATTTAGAACTTGAAGAAAACTTAGAGGTAATGTACTTCCTCCTGCTCACTGCTGTGCAGCTCCCCACCCCCAATTCACAGATGAAGAACCACAAGAAGTTAAGTGCATTGCCCATGGTTGCACCGGAACCTCATAGAAGAGATAGGACTCAAATTAAGATTTTTGGATTCTAAATCTGGTATCCTTCTCATTATGCACTACTGCCTTTATGCAAAGACATAATTCTTTATCTTAAAATAAGTCCAGGAGTAGTAGTGGCTCCTGACAGGATTGGCTTATGTTAAGTTTCACTAGCTTGTGCTTATTAGATTCTGAACACCCTGGGAAAAAGTGTTTATGAATTCATCATTACTATAAATATTTTTAATGGGTTGGAAGCATTCTCACTATGCTTGACGAATTTTACTGCCTTCCAGATGAATCTGAATTGTTTGTCTCAGATATCAGTATGGGCTACACGGCTTACCCATGTCTACATGTAGGAATTTCCTAGCTTATTGGAGCATTTCAAGCAAGTTAATGAAATATCTTCTCTTGTATGAAACTGTCACTCATACAGAGAGAAGATGCATCTTATTGGATGGGCTGTCTTCTCTGGAGAATGACATCACTGTTCCAAAGCACTTGTTTTGAGCTGCTCCTGAATTGTTCAAATCCAGTCTCAGATTATTTACTTCATGGCTATGTGGTCCTGGGCAAGTCACTTAACCGCTATTTATCTCAGTTTCCTCCTCTGTAAAGTGGGGATGATGATAGTACCTACCTCTCAGGATAGTTGTGAGGATAAAATAAGAATATTTGTAAAGGAGTTTTTGTGAACCTTAAAGTGCTACGTAAATGCTAGCTACAATGCTGCTGCTGATTGGTTCTTGTTATTATTATTGTCATCCATGAATGGACCAACATAAAGCACATCCATTATAGCCCTCAAGAAAAGAACCAGCCTCATGGAGACTTAATAAAACAGGTAATCTAGAATATGATATAAGATCCACGATCTGGAACTGGACAGAGTCTTAGAGATGATCTAATTTGACTCCCTTACTTTGTTGATGAAGACATGGAGGGTCAGAGAGATAGAGCCAAGATTCATATCTCTCTCATGCCATTTGAGTGACCAGATGAATGCCAAGGAAGTGGCATCAGAATTTGTGGTCAGCCCAACTCAGTTAAAATCACAGAGGATAAAGAAATCCCATTTACATTTCTAAAACTCACATGTAAATATTTATAGTTCTTTTATCTATCTTTTTATTTATATTCTTTTATCTTTATATTTATCTATAAATATTTATAGGTTTTTGCCTAGTACCTAGGATATGGATTTGGAGGGGTTTTTTTGTGCAAGAAAATAAGTGCAGCCTGCTCCCAAATTAAATTTTCCTGATTCCAAATTAATAATTCCTTTTAAGAATAATGATGATTGGTTGTTGTCCTTCTTCTTTGAAGAGGACCAAAATGACATCACCATGATAAAGTGAAATTTCATTGTGTCCAGCTGTGGCTGATCAGACCAATACGAGCTTGGAATGCTCTACCACAGGTTGGGCACAGATAGTCCGTGTGAATATTTGGGGTGAATATCCCAAATTTGTGCAACCTGTGTTTACTTTGTGCTGTCTCAGTTCTGCTTTGCTCAAAGAGCACAGCACCCTTTCTGATGTGGGCACACTATGCTGAGTGGTCCTGTGCCAGTGTCTCCCATGTTGTACAGTCAAATCCAGAGATCTTGAGAGTGTCCTTGTATTGCTTCTTCTGGCCACCATGTGATTGCCTGCCCCATGTGAGTTCTCCATAAAATATTCTTTTTGGTAAGCGTACATTTTGCATTCGAACAATGTGGCCAGCCCATGAGAGTTGCACACTCTGAAGCATAGCTTGAATACTTGGCAGTTCAGCTTGAGCAAGGAATTCAGTATCTGGTATCTTCTCCTGCCAGGTGATCCTCAGAATCTTCCTAAGGCAGTTCAAAAGGAAATGATTCCGTTTTCTGACATGGCACTGGTAGACTGTCCATGTTTCACAGGTGTGTAACAATGAGGTCAGCACAGTGGCTCCATAGACCTTCAGTTTGGTAGTCAGTCTAATACCTCTTCTCTCCCAGACTTTTCTTTGGAGCCTCCTATATACCGAGCTAGCTCTGGCAATGCATACATCAACCTCATTGTCAATGTGTACATTCCTGGAAAGTACACTACCAAGGTAAATGAACTTATCCACAGTATTCAAAATTTCTCCATTTGTTGTAACCAATGGTTCCATGTATGGATGGTGTGGTGGTGGCTGAGGGAGGACCCATGTTTTCTTGGTGTTAGTTATTAGGCCAAAATTAACACAGACAGCAGAGAATTGATCCATACTTTGTGGCATCTCAGCTTCAGAGGCTGCACTGAGTGCACAATCATCTGCAAACAGAAAATCATGCACTAACACTCCCTCCAGTTTGGTCTTGGCTTGTAGCCTTTTCAAACTGAAGAACTTAGCATCAGTACAGTAGTTGACCTTGATGCTGTGTTCATCCTTGTTGAAAGGATTTGTCAACATGGCTGAAAACATCATGCTAAAAAGCATGGGAGCAAGCACACAACCCTGTTTCACTCCACTGGTGACTGGTAAGACATGAGAGCATTGTCCCTTATCCAGAACCCAGGCAAACATGCCATCATGAAATTGACATACAATATTGATGAACTTCTATGGGCAACCAAATTTTGACATAATTTCCCATAAACCCTCATGACTAACAGTGTCTAAGGCCTTGGTCAGATCTACAAACGTTGTGTACAGCCCACTGTTCTGCTCCTGGCATTTCTCCTGGAGTTGTAGGCCCGCAAGCACCATATTGACTGTTCCTTGGCCCTTTCTGAAGCCATGCTGGCTCTCGGGTATATGACCATCTTCCAGGTGAAGGATCAGCCTATTAAGGAGGACTCTAGCAAGAATTTTGCAAGCAGTGACTAAAAGAGAGATCCACCTGCGATTTTCACAGGACAATCTATTCTCTTTACCTTTATAGAGATGGACAATGAAGGCATCCTTGGATTCCTGGGGGAATAACCTCCTCTTGCAATGTAACCTGGAAAATTTCAGTCAGCTTTTGTATGAGCAATGGTCCCCCATTGTAAATCTCAGCTTGTAAATCTCAGCTGGAATAGAAATAGCACCAGGTGCTTTGCCACATGAAAGGAGCCTAATGGCCTCAAAACCTTGTCTTTAGTTGGAAGTTCAGCTAAGGAGGGATTGACTTTAACCTGAGGTAAAGGGTCAATGGCCTCAGCATTGATTGATGATGTTCTGTTGAGAACACTATGGAAGTGTTCCACCCATCTCTGGAGGATCATGTCCTTATCACTAATCAATGTGGCTCCATCAGCACTGAGTAGTTGTGATGCAGCATAGGTTTTTGGTTCATAAATAGCTTTCAAGGAATCATCATATTAAAAGCTCTTTGGATTGTTGCTATCAGCATAAAACTGAATTTCATCTGCCTTCTTACTGAGCCAGAAATCCTGCATCTCTCTAAACTTTGCTTGTACTTTGCTTTTGATAGAATTAAATACTGCCTTGTAATTCAGCCCTGAGGAATCATGGTTTCTATATCACAAAATCACAGACTTTCATAGTTGTAAGAACCCCAGAGAGCATCTAGTCCACCTCAGACGTCCTTGGGATCCTTTCTACAAAACTACCATTCTCATCATCAGATAACCTACCAGCTCTTTATTGGGAATTAGATCTTGAATGGGTTGCATCCTTTGTTTTTTTCTTAGCAGATTTACTATGCTGACTACTTCCAAATGTAGCATTGAAATTCTTTTGCATTTTTTGAATGTTCGGTAGCCAGGAATCTGGAAGAACCCATCTTGGGATTTAAATTGGTGACTGCTGATTCCCAAATTGGATAATTCAGTGGATAATTTAAGAATTTACTATCATTTTTTTGTCTTGAAAAGTTCACAGGTACAAAACCTAGATGTAGAAATAGAAAATTTAGCTAAAAAGATACAATTTAACTTTTTTCTCTTTTATGTTACAAAGTTTTTATTTTGAAAGCGTAGGGTACCTAGTACAATAAATTCTGTTTTCTTGCATTCTACCCATTGGAAATCTCCAGTCTAAGAATCCCTCCAAACTACCAGTTTTAAGAATTATATACTAAATGTCTTATTTAGTAATCAATTGTGCTGAGAACAGTGACCTGTAGCAGTAAGCACTCCAACATGCACGGCGTGGGGAGGGGGGACAGACTGCTATCACAGGTTCTTAGATCTACATTTATAAAAGGAAAACAACTTTCAAGGGGTTAACAATCACTTTAATCAAGCACATGTATCATTCCTTTAACTAAGTACATATATTATTCAATTCAGGGAGTCAGTATCCTGAATTTCAAAGAAAATATAGAGAAATCAGAAGATCAACAGACATGGCTGCCTATCACCCTTTTCCTCCAAGTAACCCTGACTTGAAACTTCAAAATTCTCTTTTCCTTCTTCCCTATTGTGTCCTCCCCCACATGCCTTCTCTACATGTCCAGTTAATAGCTAAGTTCTGTCAATTCTAATATTGCAACAGCTGTCATGTCTGTCCCCGCCTTTCCTTTCCCTAAATTACATTCTCTTTATCTGGACTATTGTAAGAGTTTCTTATCTGTGTTCCTGCCTGTGTTCCTCTCCTTTTAATTTCAATTTGCTGTTTTTCCTTTTTACAATTGTTCATTACAAACTGATTATTAGATGTCCGTACAAGCAAACATAACTAAATTTAAATAAAGGAATTTCAATGCGTAAAGTCTCATCATTTTATTGACATCATTCATTCCTACTTGCCTTTTAAATGGTCATAGTCAGCATGTATTCTGTTTTCTTCTGGTGCTACCTGCTATTTTGTTTTATTTCATAAAGATCTTTCTACATTTCTTTATAATCTTCACATTAGCCAATCTTAATTGCTTTATAGTATTCTAAATGGGCCACAATTTGTTTTACTCTGTCACTGGAGTTTTAGGTCATATCCAATTTCCTTCCTTCCTTCCTAATTATAAATATTGAAGCTATAAGAATCTTTGAATAGGTAACCTTTTTTTTCCCTTTTGACAATTTCAGGATATATTCTCAACAATGGAATTTCTGGGTCATGGGAATGGATATTTTTATAACTTTTATAATTATCAGATTTCTTTCTAAAAAAGATTTTTCTTCATAGTTAACAATTCTACCAGCAATGAATGAATATACTTATTTTAATGTAATTTTAGTCAACATTGATTTTAGTAGCATTAATTATCTTTTTTACTAATTGGTGAGTATGAGGTAAAACTTCAGTTATTTAAATTTGCATATTATTGATTTTTTTGGAAATGGAGCATTTTAAAGTTGTTATCAACGATGTATTTCATCTTTTGAAAATTGTTCACATTACTTGATCATTTATAAATTAAGTAATCGAGAACATTTATTAAGCTCCTACTAGATACTAGGCACTGTCCTTGACTCTAGAGTTATACATACAATAAATAAAATAACCCCTTCTCACAGGGAGTTTATGTTCTAACAGGGGAAGACAGGTATATATATATTTATGTTTATATATATATGTGTATTCAGCATAAATACAAAGTGAATAGATACAATTAAATACAAAGTAGTTAAATACAAGGTAGTTTGGGAGGAAGAATGCTAGCAGTTGTTAGAATCAGTTAAGGTTTTATACAGAAAATAGATGGTGCTTGAGCTTTATCTCAAGAAAAAAATGTCTTTTTCAATGTTTTCTTTGACAGGTCCTAAAGTCATCATATTTTTCTTATAAAAGATAGCAGAGGGCAGCTTAGTAGCACAGTGGCTAAAGCACTAGCCCTAGAGGCAGCAAGATCTGAGTTCAAATCCGTTTCACATACTTACTAGCTATGTGATCCTGGACAAGTCACTTAACCTTGATTGCCTCTAAAAAAATGGTATTGGGTAGTATGTTATCTTTATGATTTAGGAGTTTCTTGTTTTTGCAAATTATTTTAAAAATCAGCTGTTTTGGTGTATTCTTTGATGACTTACTTGTGTTACATTTTCCTCTTTTCCTATGTGCCATTGTTAGAGTTATATTTACCAAATTCAATTCTGATTATGTTACTTCCCTGCTGAAAAACCTTCAATAGGGTCACCATTGCCTCTATAGTAAGGTCTAGAACTAAGGATGACTACTCAAGATCTAAGTTGATGTAACCTAATTTCTTAACTTCTCAATGCTCTAGTCAACCAAGACCATCACTTGCAGCGAAGGTGCCAGATTATGATGGTAATTTCCTCATTAGGAATTTTCTAGGCCAATGGAATCACAGGTCCAGTCTCTATTCCTATCCCCTATGCCATAATTATGACTTTGAGTTTTTGTTTTTTCCCCCAGTATTTTCATCACTGATATGAAGGAAACATATCCTTTGTGCTAGGTACTGTGCTGAGGGTTTTATAAATATTATCCCTTACAACTCTGAGAGATACATTATGTTATTGTTCTTATTTTACACTTGAGGAAATTGAGGCAGGTAGAGAGTGACTTGTCTAGGATCACACAGCTAGTAAGGTTCTGAGGCTAGATTTAAACTCAGGTCTTCCTGACTCTGGGCTTAGCACTTTGTCCATTGAACCACCTTGCTACCTCTAATGAAGCTTACAAAATGATTGAGTCAAGGTCACAGACAGATCTGGAGAAAGGGGATTTTATTGAGGAGAGTTTCTTTTTATTCCATTACATTGTTTGGCAAAAACAGCTAGCCCAATTTTGTTTTGATGTAGAACAGTGATTCTGTGGCGGTGTCTTAGGAATAGATGTTAATGGCACCCACAGTGCTCTTGGATCAATGAGGGAAATGAATGTTGCCAATAAAACAATCAGTGGCTCTTCAAATTAATATTTGGACTAAAAAAGGTTCATAATTATTAGGAAAAGAATGGGAGAGAGGAAATGTCTTTGTTTTACTTTTTTTGGCTGTAGTTGTAGCTCTGATATACCTTGGTGTTCGCCCAAGATAGTGACAGCTTTGGGTGAATAGTTCTTTAAAGAACTCTATGCAGCAGCATACACCCTTTCTGCTGAATCCATTCTATTGGGAGTTCTGCTTTAGCTTTCCATTACCTCTATGTAATTGCCCCAAATTTTGATTCTCTTTTTTTCTTTCTTAGGTGTGAATGTGCTTTGGTATAAATAAAACTTCCCCTTACTGTTTTTTTTTTCAGATAGATGTAAGAGCAAGCAAGGACCTCCACACACACAGGAGGACCTACTATCACAGGTTCTTTGATCTGCTTTTCTAAAACGAAAGGCAACTTTGAGGGGTCAACAATCACTTTAATCAAGCACGTATATCATTCACTTAGTTCAGGGGAAAAAGTCAGCACCCTGAACTTCAGAGAAAATACAAAGAAATAATTATCAACAGATATGGTTTCCAACTGTCTGACATAAGCAATACATACATCATAGATCAACAGACAGATCCAACTGTCTGACCATTACATACATACCAGAGAGAGAAGCACCAGCACCTGAGTTTCCAAAGGGGTGGAGGTGCTTAGGGGCTTCCCAGAGTCTTGTCTAGTCAAACAAACACTTCCAATCGGTAAGCCCTAAAGTAAAGCCTCATCTGGTACTTATCCATTTTTCAGAGCCAGAGGGCATCACAACCCATGAGAACCAGTGCCTCATTAGAAAATTAACAAATTCCTACAAATCTTCCCTAATCAAACTCCCCTTAATGTGCAGGCCCATTAATGGGTGGGAAATATCTCATTAGGAAGCAAAATTATATCAGCAATAAGCAAAAATGCGTGATCAATACAATAGACTATAGAATGGAAGCTTCTTTAGGGCAGGGGCTGTTTCACTTTTGTTGTTGTATCATTAGATTAAAGCATAAGGTCAGGAAGACCTAGGTTCAAGTCCTATCTTGGGCTGTGTGAGGTTGGAAAAATCAGGTAACTCTCAGGCAGCTCTCCAAGACTATTAATCTACAATATAGTTGTAGGTCTGTGGTGATGGTGGTGGTGGTGATGGTGGGGCTCCTCCCTAGGAGTTATCTACTCCCAAGAAATCATAGAAATGGCCTCCTATTCACCACCCTCCTCCCAAGTCCTTGGCGCCTAGCACAGAGCCATGTACATTTTAGGTACTTAATGAATGTTATTGAATTTTCAGTTTGTTTCTGAGATATTGGTCTTGTCCTCTATGAATTTTTGACTTTAGCTTGGCTCCTTGACTGCAGTTCTTGAGTATTTTTAATGACATGTTCATTTTAATCCCATGAAGTTGATTTGGGCAATCCAGATCTAGAGTCTAAGTAGCTCTTACTATCATGTTGATTTTGTAGTTTCCTGGTCAAAGAAAGGAAGAGGAACTGTTTTGGTTAAAGGGATTTCAGAAATATAGTTTTACCAGGAATAGTTACATTTCTTTGGGTGTAAAAAAATAGTTCTTTTACCAGTGGGTTAGAATGATGCACTTGACATTAGGAAGATGTGAGTTCAGATTCTACCTCAGACATTTACTAGCTGTGTGACACTGAGCAAGTCATTTAGCCTCTGCTTGCCTCAATTTCCTGTAAAATGGCAATAATAATGGCACCTACCTCCCAGGGCTGTTGTGACAATCAAATGAGATAGTATATGTACAACATTTTGTAAATCTTACAATGGTGTATAAACGTCAGCTAGGTTGAATGATAATTATCATTTTATCTGGGACCTTGAGACAATTCACCACATCTAAAATCTAAGGAATTCTTCCTCTTCCTCAATTTCACCCTCCGTTTAAAGGGAGAAAAAAAGGACACTTTAATTTGCAAGCTAGAAAAGATCTTGGAAGGTCAGCAATTAGGAGCTGATAGATGTGATTGCAGAGTCACTGCTATTGACCTTTAAAAAGATCATGAGGAAGGGAAAGGAACCACAGGGCTACAGAAGTTCAAATGTTCTAATTTCCACAAAGAGAAAGAAAGTGAAATCTACATATTACAGGCTAGTGACACTGACTTTTATTTCTGGACATATTATAAAATGTGCTTACTGGAAAAGGAAATGGTGATTCCCAAGAGCCAACATGCCCCCATTAAGGACAGGTCATACCGGACTAACTTTATTTCCTTTTCTGGACTTGCTTATTGGCTCAGGAGAATGCCAAAGACATGATTTACTGAGATTTTGACAAACCATTTGACAACATTCTTCATGATATTCTTTTTCTATCTTCCTTCATCCATCTGTAGTTGTTGAAAACCTATCTATCCTTCAAGATAGACAAATATGGACAGGACAGCAGGAAGACTAGGCAGTTTTGGAAGTGATTGAATGACCAGATACAGAGAGTAGTCATTGACTAGTCAGTGTTAATTTGGAGCACCTTTCCTTATTTGTAAAATGAAAGAATTGGACTAGGTGTTTCCAAAGCTCCTTTTACCCTTAAATCCTCTAATCCTAAGAACATTGACACTGGAGGGCAAACAGAGGATGGTGGCTACTAGAATGAGGGAACTAGATAGAGTCCGTGCTGTGCAAAGATGGAATTAGAGATGCTTAGCTAGGAGAAGACTTGCGGGAAATATGATAGCTATTTTAAGTCTTTGAAAGGCTGTCACCAAAGAGAGAGACCAGATTTGTTCTTCTGGTTTCCAGAGGGCTGTACTAGAAGTGACGGTGGAAGTTCCAGACAATTGGATTTTCACTTTTTATAAAGAAAAGCTTCCTGACAATTATAGTTGCTCCAAAGTAGAATGGACTGCTCTGCGACATAGTGGAGGTCCCCCAATCACTGGCAGTTTTCAAGTGGAACCTGCGTGACTACTTATCATGGATTTTGTGAAAGGGATTCTTATCTAGGCATGGTTTGAACTTGTTATTTATCCTTTGTTTTTGAAGAGGACCAATGACATCTTGGGGGATGTTTTGATTAGAGTGCAAATTGGATTTAAGTGAGGCAGAGTTGCAAAAAGTCATCAGCCTCACTCTTTCTTCCAGTGTCATAACCAATGAAGACCTTTCAAGTCTGAAATTCTGTTATTGACCCCTGATTTATAGGAATGTGTATGTGTGTCTATCTTGGTACTACTTTTGTAGCTGTAAGTAAACAGTCTTTTAGGGACTGTTACTGAAAGTACAAAACCCAGAAATGTGGGTTGGTGACATGGGTTACATTGTTTAGTAAATGAAGCGTAATTGAAGCCTATACATGCAGGGTTCTATTATTACCTTGTACAAATCTGCTTATCTTATCTCAGCTTTGAGTTTTTGAATGACATTTGTGAATGATGGTTTATTTGGCAGGTTCTTCATGAAGACTTTGTCTGGTAAAATCTTTCAAACTATCTTCCATAGAATGCATAGGTTGAAATATTGCCCTTTTTTCTGGAGAAACTGAGGCACAGCATTGTCACAACTGCAATGCTGAGTATTTGGACCAAGGAAAGGCTTCCGAACCAAACCAAGAGCAATACTTGGTTTTCTTTCCTCTCATCTCTAAGGTTTAGCTCTTTTCCCATTATGGGAAGCATTCTGAGTATATTTGTCAAAGTATTTTGTAGCCCTCTAGCTGAAGTATAAATTGTTGTCAGCATGCAAATAGCCCTTGACACAGCTGCACATTATCTTTGTAGACTGTGGGTCTGAACAGGAGTGAGGCTGACACTGTTTCCAGTACTGTGTTCCCATCACAGGTAACAGTTTATTTGTTTCCTCTCATCCTTGCTCATCCTGATTAGTTCAAATTAGATATGAGTTTCAAGTATTCTTGTTAGAAAACTGGCATGAATGTGAAAGTAGGAAGTATCCAGAGATTTTTTTTGAATTTGACTTCTCTTGGGAAGAAGAATTTTATTTTTATTTTGATACACTAAAACTGGTAGTAAGATGATGGTATTTAACTTTGTCATTTAGAGACAGTATAAATGTATTGTTAAGTCTAGACAATATGTCTGAGAGCCATTTTTTACTACAGTATGTAAAGGGAGAAAGTAACTTTTGGAAGCATAAAATACTCTTGACCTCACATCTCTGTATTAATAATCAGAAAGCTTTTTATAGCTAGATACCCTTTTATTTGGACCTAGAAGGACTTTTTAAAGATTGAGGTTCTAATAGGGACAGTGTGGAGCAGTAGAAAGGACACTCACGATACAAAGAAACTGGGTTTAAATCCTGACTCTGACTTCCTACCCAAGTGACCTTGAGTACTGCTCAATCTACTTAAAACAAACTAAAGTCACTCAACCTCTTTAGTCTCTGTTTCTTTATATGTAAAATGATAGGTTTGAACTAGATGACCTCTGTGCTACCATCCAGTTCTATATTTATGATCCTGTAAAAGCTAGATTTTTTTGAAGAATAGTGGACTTTACATGGAACCCTTTTAAAACTTAATGAGTTCATAGGAGAACAAAAGAGTCACTAAATAAATACATCTCTCTTTGTAGTTTGAAGTCTTAATAGTTTGCCTTAATGGGAACATCATTCAGCTGCTTTTAAAAGCAAACATCATAGTTGTAGCCAGAAAGTACACCAGATATATAACAACTCAAAACCACCACCGCCACCAACACCACCTACCATATCAGAATGGTGAAGTAGCTATGGTTTATTTTTAGTTGTGAGAACTCCTTCTGGGCAAAGGATCAGAATGTGTAGCCTGCATTTCCCATGTACTGCATGGGTCTGAGTGTAGGCCCCTCTCTTACTTTCATTTGGCATATATAATTCCTAAGTGTGCCACACAAGTACACACGATTAAAAGAACAACAAAGAAATTTATGAAGGAGAGCAATGATGACAAAAACAAATAATATATTATTACTTTAACAGAAAGAAATGGAAAAGATTTATGTTAAAAAAATCCCCAAACCCTTTTACAATAAAATACATTTTTCCTATTAAATACAGATCCTTTTAAAAAAATGTTCACAGTAAATATATAGTTTCTACTATGGTAATTTTGTGTAAATACTTTTTATTATATGCCTGAGAATTTTTCCATTGAAAGAGATTTTTTTTTTTGAAGTGCTGCCTATATTCATATGTGGTCAAATTCCGGCCCAATACAGTGCTTAGAAACGGAATTTTAGAGCCAGAAGGGGCCTTATTAGTGCGTCATTGATCTTTAATTTACTCCACATTTAAAATGGGTATTGGATTTTTCCTCTCTCCTTACCTTTCAAGTCTAAATTGTAACTATAGTAAAAATCTCATTATATCAGGATCTACTAATTTACAATTCATGATGTTCTGGAAACTTGCTGGTTTGCTTTTGTACCCCCAAAAGAGAAACTGCTAAACAAGTGAATGGTGTCAAAATATTGCATAGGGGTTATTTACCCTACTTAAAGCAAATTTAAAAAATGAAATCTTCATTGAAATCAGCATTTATTTTATTAAGCTCTTACTGTGTACACTTGAAAACCTTTAGCAGTATTGGTCTATATATAAATAACAAATGTGTCAATTAATAATGCTTCTTACATGTTCATTAGAACTCATCGGGTTAGGTCTCTAATTAGCAATACTGGATTATAAGATTTACAACTGAAAGGGACTTCAGAGATAATCTAGTTTAACCCTCTTATTTGAAGCTAGGTGGTACAGTGGATAGAATATCCTAACTAGAGTCAGGAAATTGCTCAGTCATTCATTTGCGTCCAACTCTATAACATGCCATTATACATAGTGTTTTCTTGGCAAAGATAGTGGAGTGGTTCACTATTTTCTTCTCCAGAGGATTAAGGCAAACAGAAGTTAAGTGACTTGCCCAGGGTTATACAGGTAGTAAGTGCCTAAAATAGGATTTGAACTCAGGTCTTCTTTACTCCAAGCCCAATGCTCTATTCGCTGAGCCACTTAGCTGTCTCCTGTAGTCAGGAAGACCTGAGTTCAGAAACATACTCAGAGTCATCTGTCACTCTTCCTTCTCCTTTTCAGATCCCCACATCCCATCAATTGCTAAGTTTTATCAACTCTTTTTCTAAAACATCTCTTGAATCTGTGCTGTTTCTTCTAGTCACACAATGGCTACCCTAGTTAAAATGTCCTCATCCCCTCTTGACTGGACTATTCCACTCTGGCTTCCTAATTGGACTCCCAGCTTCCATTTTTCTTTCCTCTAATCTTCTCTCCACAAGGCCCTGCCAAAATAATATTTCTAAGACATTTGTCTGCACATATCATTCCCTTGAAATTCAAGAAGTTTCTGCAGTTCTTTTTTGCTTTTATAATAAAAGACAAACATGTGTTTTTGCCACCACACTATTCTGCCATAAATAAGCTTCAATGATCCTGGGAAGGAGAAAACTCAGCTCTTCTTGGGTTGCCAAGTCTCTGGAACCCTTGCTGTTATATCCGATGTGCTGGTTTGAGTCTGTATTTATCTGCAGCTCAGGGTCTCTATTCTTATGCATCTTTATACAGAATCTAACCAAATGATGTGTGAAATTAAAGCAAAAAGGCATTGAATTAAAACAGAATAACAGGGTAACATAGAATTAAATCAGGTACTGCATTCTTAGCACCCATACCAAATGGCTACAAACTCCTGGCTTGGTCATTTACCTCTCAGTTTTTGTAGTGAAATTTAGGGAGCCGTAAATTTCTCAGGAACCAGAGTAGAATTCTCCATTTCTCTCCTCATTTTTGTTCAGTTATAAAGTGAACTAGATACAATCAAAATTTGTGCTGGGCAATGCTGCCCTGATTTGATGCTCATGCTCAACTTTCTGGGAGGTGCAGCACTTAGGGAATTTCCCCCACTGTGTGAGGTTTTCTCAGTCTAAAGCATTATGAGAGAACTTGGAGTTCATAAAGCAGTGTGATTAAAGTTGACAGTGGGTTTGCAAAGTGCAATCCCCCACTGAGTACTTATGCCCATGATTCTAGTGCCTCTAAATCTTACTCTTTGTGCGGAAAGTTTCCATACCTAGCCAAGCTCCTTTACACTACACAATTCATGTATATACATGAATAGTCTTGTAAAAAGTACACCAAATTTTTATCTTCATGCTACATAACTGCACATGTATGTATATGCATATAGATATGTATGTTTGTATATATGTGTCTATATATACACACATTATTTGTGTATGAATGTATGTATGTACCCAGGGGGGCAGCTGGGTGGTACAGGTGGATAGGGTACTGGGCCTCAAGTCAGAAATGTCTGAGTTTTAATCCCGTTTCAGACACTTAATATCTGTGTGAGCCTGGGCAAGTCACTTAACCCTTTTTACCTCAGTGTCTTACTTGTAAAATAAGGAAGAAAACCGCTGGAGAAGGAAACCACTCCAGTATCTTTGCCAAGAAAACCCCATGGACAAGTGCTTTGTAAACCTTACAGTGTTAATCAAATGCTAGCTATTAATAGCATATTATATTGTTTTCTCACATGCTCATGTGGCTGTAATATGTACAAGTTAAATTGTGTAGCCTGAGATGGAAATAGAGTAATAAAAGAAAAGATGAGGGGATAGGAAGGGTAGTCAGGTCTGGTATAGACTCCTCCATCCTCCAAAAATATATGCATCCATTCCATAATGTGTCATGTTGCAGGTGATTAAATGCATGAAATTCCTGTATTTTTGACTCTCGCATCCATTTTCCCTACATTTAGGTGAATTGGTGAGTGGAAATAATCAGGACTACTCTTTGTCAGTCAGTCAGCCAAGATGTGTCTTGTCATCTTGGTTAGAACAGGGCTTCCTGAAGTGATGAGTTCCACTTTCTTCTTTTTTCTTCCTTCCTTCTTTCTTTCTTCTACTCCCCTATCTTCCTTTACAAACCAGCCACAACATCAGGAGCTTGTCTTGGATACTTGTCTTATACTAAGTGTGCTCTCTGAAAAAGAAGCTAAAAATTTAGTTTTCTCCTTCCCAGGATCATTGAACCTTGTTTACGCCGGAACAGTGTGGTGGCAAGAATACAGGTTTTGAGCTAGGCAGACTGGAGTTCCTATCCTGTTTTTAACCACTTACTATATGACTCTGAACAAGATTCCTCAACTACAAAATGGGATTCAATCATGTATACAGTGGCTATTCATGGAGGTTATTGTTAGGAAACACAATGTAAAGCTTAAAGCACTGTGTAAAGGGTGGTGGTAAGGGGGAAGAGTGTCTAAATTTAGCAATTACAAAATTGCCTTGGACTACAATTTATATTTTGGAGTAAAATGCATAACATATTCCTGTTAAAGTGGGAAAAAAATCCATGACTGTTGTGTTCTAGGGTTTGAGTCAATATTTTACAGGTAACAGTTTTCCCAGGCTTATTTTTTTTTTTCAATATCTGTGACTACCTATGATGAGGGCAAGATTATAATTAGTTGTCTGGCTAATGATGGCCGTAACACATATGCCTACAGAACCCTTCAGCCTAAATGCCTCAGTGCCCACAGATATCTAACTGTGACAGAAAGTGGGGTATGCAGATATTTTTCTCCCCAATATCCTGGAGCTGATAATGGAAAGTGACAGGGCAGGCAGGTTGGCAGGCAGCCTCTAAGGCAGATGATTCAAGGCAATAAAGAAATGCACTTTGTGCTTCCTGGTGTAAAACTGGTGTCAAGGATGCTCAGAGCTTGTGGTGGAAGCTGCTCATGGATGACAAAGGTGGTATATAGAATGTGGGTGTGCATTGAATTATTATGGAACTCTTTTTATAAGGGTAAAGCAAAGTACTGTATGTAATTGAAAAACAGAGAAACATCAATTTTTCCTCTTTTTTTTTTTTTTGCCAGGGCTGGGCCATTGTTTCTTCCCTCCATTCTCTTGCATGAATGGCTCTTGGCTGTCAATGTGCTGCTATTCTGCATTCACTTTAGTTTAGTCATATATATATATACACACACACACACACACACACACACACACACACACACACACACACACACACACACACACACACACACACACACACACACCCTCCTTCTTCTTTCTTCCCCTCCCATTCTGGAAAAAGCACATCTGTTAACATATCCATTATTTATCTGTGAGAAACAGTTTTACTTAATTATCTTTTCTGTTGCTGGAGGCTGGGCTCAGTTCTCTCCCCTTTGAAAGGGTAATGTGCCTCTGTGCTGGTTAATACGTTTTAATTAGTTAGATCTGGCAGAGTCAGCCTGTCACACTTGTCATCTTCAAAGGGAGGGAAGAGGAGAGAGAATGAATGATTCTCAGTATGGATGAGCTTAAACCCATGACAGAATGAAATGTATCCTTTCCATAGTCTCATTATCCTTTTATTTTACCGTGCGGGTAGAGAGTTCAATCTTTCTCTTTGTCACGTTATCCCTGGTGACTGCCTTGTTCATGGACAAGAGTGGCATTGCAGGTCTTATGACTAACAAGTCACAGTTCAGGGATCTTCTTCCTGAGAAGAGAGAACCTGAGCCCCACTGTGAGATGCAGTGAACCTCTATACCATCCTGTCTTTGCCTAGGTGTATGACCAGGGCTGCGCTCTGTGACTCTGTTTCCCCATTTGTATAGCATACAATGAAGTACAAAGGAGTGGCTCATTATAAAGAAACAACCCAGGCCTTCTTTACATACAATTTATTATTATTATTTATTATTTTATCTTGCAGTGGCAGACCCTCCACATACAGTAATGTGATCCATATTTTGTAGCTGGTGAAACTCTAGCTTTGAATGTGAAGCCTGTGGGTAAGGCTCACATTTAATTGCTAATTCCATACACTATGAAAGCTCATTTTTGGCACTAAATTGAGGCTAATAACAGAGTCAGAATAATGAAAATATTAGCAGTAAAATAAATGGCTTGCCCAGAGCTCTACTGCAAGTCCGTGACGTTCTAGAGATGACTCAGTTGGAGAGCCTGAGCCAATGAATATGTCCAGTCATTACTTTTCTAGACATCCATCTGGCTTCTCTGGCTAGCACTCTGTTTATGTGATGCGTTTATATTTTGCAAGGGGGGTGCAGTGCGGGGAGAAACAAACAAATCAAGTCATTAATTGTTGTTATTCCATTTGTTTCCTGGGCAAAACTCAATTATAAAAACAACTGACTAGAGAAGAAATTCAAGAAAAAAAATTTATCAAATGATTCTAATGAGTCTAGACTAGATGTCCTATAAGGGAAGGTTTTGTTATAAGCACATGAGCATACCATACACCCTCTAACAGGGTATACATGTTGCAATCAATAGTATATTACATTGGGGGTTCATTAACCTCTCCATCTAAAAATATACCTATACATATTTATTCTGATAGGTTGGCACCTATCAGAAAATTCTGCTCTCATTGATAAATAAGTGACCTGGGGGCAAGTGACCCAGAAGAATGAATGAGGTCACAATGGATGAGAGCTGGCTTCAGAGATAGGATGACTTGGGGTCACGATCTGCTTCTGACAAATACTGGCTCTGTGTGACCTAGCTTCAAGCAGTGTGCATCAGGTCTCTTAAGCCTTTAGAACCTTAACTTACTCTCAAAGGCTACAAACTGCCAAAAAGTTGATCTGCATTGGTAAACTGAGTTTCCTCACTAGGGATGTTTTTTACACAAATGAAAATAGATCCAGATCAGTTATTCAATCAGTGGACATTTATGAACTGACTACTATGTAAGGAGGACCTGAGTTGAAATGAGGCCTCAGACACTTATTAGCAGTGTGACCCTGGGCAAGTCACTTAATCCTGTTTGCCTCAGTTTCCTCATCTGTAAAATGAGCTGGAGAAGAAAATGGCAAACTACTCCAATATCTCTGCCAGAAAAACCCCAAATGGACTCAGAAAGAGTCAAACATGACTGAAATAACTGAACAACTACAACTGTGCCAAGTGCTGTGCAAGGAACTAGAGATAGACAAAGAAAAAAAATTAGAGCAATTGCTTTTTTCAACAAGCCCATAATGAGCAGGCTGATTGCCTGTGGGAATTTCAGTTAAATTTTCCATTTGAATCCTAGATTTTCAACGTGACCTTTTGAATTGCATGGGAATAGTTAGTGTTCTTCCATCTACCTGTAGGAGAGATAATAAAGTTGTTTTTGTGTGATTTTCTCAGCTGAATTTGGCATGTTCTGTATGTCTCTGTGCTGGCCCATGCTGCATCATCCCAGTGTTGTGACATTCTCTGGGTCAGATCTACACTGAAACAATGTAGCAATGATAACCTTGTTATGTGGGAAAGGTAGACTTTTCTCTGTAATGTAATGAGCATGGTGGCAGAGTGAATCTTCACAGTGTGAGATGATTCAGTTCTTCCACAGTGCAGAAGGATATTGACCAGTGTATTGCATGCCCTAATGAAAATATGGTTCTCAAACTCTAAGGAAAGTTGGTTAGTGAGTGACAGAACAGGCCGGAGACCTCTTATCTCCTGATTCTCGGGGCCGGACTTTTTTTTACCCCCCAAACTACAACACTACCTCTGGGTATATGATCTTAGAAAAGCTACTCAAGTTTTTTAGGGTCTCAGTTTCCTATAAGCTGAGGAGGTTGGATAAAATCTACTTTGTTGTTGGGAGGATCTAATTAGACAACATCTGGAAGCATAGTAGTGAATGGACCTTTGATTTCCTTGATACAGGGAACACTTAAATGAGGAGACTCATTCTACTGCTTGAGGGGCACATCTCTGTAATTTGTAAGTTTCAAAACCTGTGGTGTCAAACTGAAAGAGAAAAGGGGATGTTAGGTAATACGTATGGGTGAACTTAGAAAACCACAAATTACCATTAGCTGTGTTGTATTGTATTTTGATTTGTTTTGTTAAATATATCCCAATTACATTTTAATCTGGTTTCTGTGTTTGCCAATGGGCACCAAGAGGTTAAATAACATACTTAGTCATGTAGGCATTAAGTTTCAGAGTGGGGAATTTGCACCTAAGTCTTTGTAGTTATTAACTCTGCTAACTCTAAATATACTCAAAATATTGCAAATCTTAAAGTGTTATGTAAATGCCAGATACATTGGTATAATGAAAGGATCACATATTAACACATATTGGTATAATGAAAGGATCACATAATGAAAGGATCAAAATCATCTAGTCAAACATATATTTTGAGGTATCTGAGGCTTGTCTTTAAGATCCTTTTAAATTATGGCATCCTGTGATTCTAGAAGCTGTTGAACTACTGATTTCTTTAGTAATCAATAAGCATTTATTAAGCATTATAATTATAACTATACCATTTTTTCAGTACCCAGGTACATTAACAAGCACAGTAGTTCCTTGTGGGCAGGGGCTCTATCTTATTTATCTCTGAGAGGCATGAACGCATAAGAAGGAAACAAGACTTCAGTAAATACCTCCTATGTGCCAGGTATTTTGCTAAGTGTTTTACAAATACTATCTCATTTTTATCCTTACAACAACCCTGAAAGGATGGTAGGTGCTATTATTATTTCCATTTTACAGAAGAGGAAACTGAGGCAAACAGAGGTTAAGTGAGTTGCCCATGGTCTCATCGTTAGGAAATGTTTGAGATTTGATTTGAATTCAGGTCTTCCTGACTCCAAATTCGGTGTTCTTTCCACTGTGCCAGCAGCTATTGTGAGACTCTTGGGTTCAAATACTAAGTCTTAATTTCCTCATTTGTTGGATAGGGATAATAAATTTGCAGTATGGGTTTTACAGGGTTTGCGTCAATCTTAAAGACATATCAATTTGAATTCTTGTGGGGAAATGTAAAATGTTATATTAATTGTCATCTCTGTTTCTAGAACAGTGCTTTGTAACTGTGTACAGTCTGAAAGCATGTTTGTTGGGTGAATGAATGATGATAAAAGCTAGTTAGATTGTTTGTATTATATGTGTTTTATATGTCTAATAAGCAGATGAAGATAGAAGAGACCCAGACTGTGTGATTATGGAGACTGACCCAGTTTTCTGCTGACATCTGAAGAACCTGTTCTTATAGCCTCAGATTTCATTTGCATATTTTAATAATCAGGATGATAATTGATAGACTATTTCATTTAATAATATTTGCTTAGTATAATTCTGGTGAATTTACTGCTATGGGTGAACATTTTTCATTCTAATTATTTCCCCTTTAGAATTATGTTGGGGGAGGTTTCTTTGTACCTCCTGGATGGTGTCATGTACATGATTTTAGAAATTAAAACAAGGCCATATTGCCAACAAAAGCTGAGATATTGAAAACTCAGTGCTGTGCATGAGTCACCAAGGATAAAGTGGAAGCACTGTGGTGAAGCCAGAGTCATTGTGGTGTAGTAGAAATAGCATCAAGTGAAGTAAAAATATATGTATTCAAATCTTGGCTCTGTCACTGGCTTATTGTTGTGACCTTGATCAAGTCATTTATCCTTCTTTGGGGTAAGAACTCAGTTTTTACATCTGTGAAATGAAGTTTTAGGCCAAATGATCCCTAAGGTAATGTTTATTTCAGGAATTCATTTATTCTACAAGAGCAGATGGTCTTCAGTGGACACTTGGGGACACAGGGAGGAATGCAGAGCACAAACCTGGTTTGTATTCATCTCTAATATTGGTTAACAGACATTTAAAAAAGGAAGGAATGACTAGAGTGAACAGTGATGGCTTCATCAAAAATGACTCATACCAGACTGTCATTTCCTTTTTTCTAAAAGCTCTTATGTAGTGTTTTATTTGTTAAATGGTATTTTATTTTTATTCGATTACATGTAATGACAATTTTTAACATTCATTTTTAAAAAAAATTTGAATTCCAAATTTTCCTCTCTCCCTCCCTTTCTCCTCCCAAAAATGGTGAGCAGTTTGATATAGGATATATATGTGAAGTCATATAAAACAAATTTCCATATTAGTCATGTTGTGAAAAAAGAAACAGACTAAAAAAAACACAAAAAAATGAAAATAGTATGCTTCAATTTGCATCCAGAGTTCATCAGTTCTTTCTCTGGATGTAGACAGCATTTCCCATCAGGAGTCCTTTGTACTTGTCTTAGGTCATTGTATTTCTGAGAAGAACTAAGTCATTCATAGCTGATCATCACACAATGTTGCTGTTACCATGTACAGTGTTGTCCTGGTTCTGCTCATTGCAGTTTTCATCAGTCCATGTATGTTTTTCCAAGTTTTTCTGAATCTGCCTGCTCATAACTTCCTGTAGCATAATAGTAATCCAACATATCACAAATCACAACTTGTACAGCCATTCTCCAGTTGATAGACATCCTCTCTTAATTTCCAATTTTTTGTCACCACAAAAAGAGCTGCTATACATATTTTTGCACATGTAAGTCATTTTTCCCTTTTTATGATCTCTTTGGATATAGACCTAAAAATGGCATTACTAGATCAAAGGGTATGCACAGATTGATTGTCCTTTGGGCATAGTTCTAAATTGTTCTCCAGAGTGGTTGGATTCAGTTGACAACTCCACCAACAGTGCATTAATGTCCCAGTTTTCCCACATTCTTTCTAACATTTATCATTTTCCTTCTCTGTCACATTAGCCAAGCTGATAGGTGGGAGGTATTACCTCACAGTTGTTTTAATTTGCATTTTTAAATCAATAGTGATTCAGAACATTTTTCATATGACTATAGATAGCTTTGATTTCTTTATCTAAAAATTGCCTTTTCATATCTTTTCCTCATTTATGAATTGGAGAATCACTGGTATTCTTATAAATTTAACTCATTTCTCTAAATATCTGGGAAATGAAGTCATTTCCTTCTTTTTTTTGACAGGGTGGTTGTGATCTTGGGCAAATTGTTGAATGTTTTCAGTTATAATTTTCTTCTCTGTAAAATGAACCTGGACTAAATGGTTATAGAATTAGAACTGAAAGAGACCTTATTGCTTGTCTAGGCTGACCCCCTCATTTTATATAAGGAGAAACTGAGGTTCTGAAAAGATCTGTGACTTGCCCAAAGCCCCTCAGGTAGTGAGAGGCAGAATTAGACTTTCAACCCAGGACTTTAGACTAATTCCAGAACTCTTTCCATGGTGCTATGCTGCCTTGAGTTCATCTGAACTTGCTTAACTTGAGTTCATCAAAAGCCACTTAAATGTCCTCTTACTATCGCTTTACTTATATTGAATATCCATTGCCCTTTAATTATGTTTGTTTCATTTGCTCTAGTTCAAAGAGTATTCTTGTTGAAGTAGGAAAACAAATTTAAGTAGTTCTGCCTGCTTTCCTTTGTGAATTATGAGTTATTCAAGCACCCTATGCTGTGCTCCCTTCTCTTTGATGTTTTACTTTTCCTGAATATTGCTAACAACAACAACAGAACCAACTTCATTGTCATTAGCATTATTTGAAAGACAGCTCATTCCAAGCTTTTTGCATTCATGACTAATTCTTACAGAATTGTGCAATGTTGTTTGTTCCTCCACTCTTGCCAACCCTTGATTCCATTTTCTATATATTTTTTTAATTTTAAAATCTGAGTTGGTTGTGTATCTATGTTCATTTCTTTAGAATATCTTCAGTGAGGCCACAATGTTGACCTTTTAAACTTTTGAAAGCTCTAATTATTAGGACATTTTGCCTCATGTCAAGCCTGAATCTGCATTTTTGCAGTTTCTACTTGTTGCTCTTAGATCTGAGACCAAGTGGATCAAATCTAGTTGTTCTTCCAGATGACAGCTTTAGATGTATTACAGGACAGTATTGCATCCCTCCTTTGCCTTCTCTTTTTCAGGCTAAACCTTTCTGTTTAAATCTGTCTGTGCATGGTATAGACTAAAGGGCTTTCATCATTCTGGATGTTTTTCTTTGGATGTTTTCCATTCTAACAAGTGTCTCATCATACTGTTGGCTCATATTAACCTTGAATTTTGTTTATCCATCCATCATCCATCTATCCATCTATCTATCTATCTATCTATCTATCTATCTATCTATCTATCTATCTATCTCTATCATCATTTATTTCTATCTAAAACTATTGTCTATCATCTGTCCATCATCTGTCTTTCTTTCTACATCTATTCCTATCTATATCTATCATCCATCTATTCATCCATTCTTCTTTCTATCCCCTATCTATCTGTCTGGCTGTTTATTTTTTTTAAGAGACTAAGTCTTTTTACATCCTCCAGGTGTCTGAATGTACAGGAGCTGTTCATAGCCAATCCCGCTCTGATCAGCATAGGAGCTTTGATTTGCTTTATTTCCAATCTGTGCCATTTTGCTATAAATGTTGAACTTAGTTCAGACACTTCATCAACTTAGCCTGCTGCATCTTAGAACTCCTGAGCTCAAGAGATCTGAAAGTCTCAGCCTCCCTGCTAGCTGGGAGCCACTACTCTGTTCTACCCAGATATTTTAAAAAGAAACTATTGTCTAAGCGTGTGTCATCATGTCCGAGAGAAATCTATTTCATCTCATTTGGTTCAGTTTAACATTCTAGCTTATCAAGATCTTTTTTGGATCCTGACTGTCATCTACTGCATTAGCTAATTTGCTTAGTTTTTTCTGACCATTGGCACATTTGATAAGGATACTGTCTATGACTTGTAACCAAGTCATTGATAAAAATGTTAAATTAGCAAAGACCTCTGGGGTACCCTACTGGAAATCCACTCACTCCCAAGGTAAAATTGAATCATTAATGACTACTCTTTGATTCCAACTAACTCTAAATCAATCTAATTGTACTATTGTCTAACCCACATCTCTCCATCTTTTCCATAAGAACAGCAAGATATAAAATACTTTTCCTACCACCACATCATTACTCCACTTTAGAGTGATTTACATACAGCATTCTTGTTAAGTACAGTAGTGTGAGAATTATTATAGTTAGTTGGCAAATATGGAAATTCAGGTTCTGCGAAGTTACATGATTTTCCCTGGGCCACACAGCTAATAAATACTGGAACTGATCTTGAATCTGAGCCTTCTGAGTTTCAAGACCAATGCTTAATCAATTATACCTCCAGCCAAGATTCTCAGAGTGAATCACCACAAGATGGTACTGGTATGAATGTTTGGGGAATCCCAAGTTCAGGTGTTCTGCTGATTGGTTCTAGGTTATTCTGGATCTGAAGAACTTCTGGGAGTGCAGGGATCAGGTTGGTTCTGAGATTATTAACCAGGGTTTGGGTATATGGTTGGGTCCAGAGAGTACTTGAGTTTCTGTTTTACTTGAAATCTAGTAGACATCCAGGGAGAGTTGATGGGATAACTTTGGCTCTGTTATTTCCCAGTCCAAGTTATTTGGCATCTTAGAGTAGCCCATGGGAAGGGGGTTTTGTTTTAGGGTTGTAAAAGCCCAGAGATCTTGATGGATAGAAGTGATTCTAACCTTTGACTTTGGATATACAATTTGACTGAATTATACCACTTTAAAGAAAACATTCAGAACTTATGGCCCCTAGTGACAGAGTTCCTCTAAGAATAAAGGAACAATGGAGGGGAAATATTGGAAGCTTATGATATTTCCTTTTTGTGTTGAAATTTAGATTTATAGTTCAGCTGGTAAATCATTAGTGAATGACTGCCTTCCTTAGGAGACATTCTGCTTTCATTTAAATTTGAATTTGAAGACCGCTTCTCAAAGTCAATATTATTTAAATTTCTTTAGGTTACTTTCCAGCCTTTTCTACAAGGTAACTCTTTTCCAAAAAATTCTGTCTCATCCTCCCACTAGCCACTGATCAATAAATGGCAAATAGTATAGCAAACCTTTGAAAGTGACTTAGATTTTTCTACATGCTTTATTGCTTAATTTTTGTGCATATATACACATTTATGTGTGTGTATACACACATAGAATCTCTAACTGGTGGGAAGGGATGGGGTGAGGTGAGGGAGTGAAAGATACAGAGCAAAACTATTTTTTTACTTCTTAAAAAACATGTATTTAGTATTTTATTTTCCCCGATTGCATGTAAAAACAGTTTTTAATATTAGCTTTTTACAATTTTGAATTCCAAATTCTCTCCCTCCCTCTCCTTCCCCTCATTAAAAATATAGATTATACATGTGCAGTCATTCAAAACACATTTCCACATTGGTTATGATGTGAAAGAAAACACAAGCTAAAAAAACAAACCCCAAGAAAAATAAAGTAAAACAAAAAAGTATGCTTTGATCTGCATTCAGACTCCATCAGTTCTTTCTCTGGGAATGTATAGGATTTTTCATCATAAATTCTTCAGAATTATCTTGAATCACTGTATTGCTGGAATAGCTAAATCATTCACTGTTCAGCATCATACAATATTGTCATTAATGTGTTCAATGCTCTTTCACTTTGATCAGTTCATGTAAGTCTTTCTATGTTTTTCTGAGAGCATATTGCTCATCATTTCTTATAGTATGATAGTATTCCAACCCAATCATATACTGTAACTTATTCAGCCATTCCCCAACTGATGGATATCCCCTCAATTTCCTTTGCCACCACTAAAAGAGCTGCTATAAATATTTTTGTACATTTAGATCCTTTTCCTTTTTTTTTTTTTTTTATAATCAGGGAGAAACAGTTTTTGACAGACTTAGAGAAAACAAATTCTTCCAGGCATATAAATGTACAATAAACCTTCTGTATTGTGTGGACATCTAAGTAAATCATTTGTTTATGTAATTAATAAGTAATTTGGATGTAAACAAAAATATTACCAATCACAAATTTAGCATGAAAACAGTTTAAAAGTAATAGTAATAAAAATAATAAATAATGATAATAATAATAACATACAGTTATAGGAACACAGATCTAAAGCCAGAAGGGACCTATGGGTCTTGAATTCAGGTCTTCTGATGCACAGATTCAATGCTTCATCAACTATACCAACAGTAATGAAATAATTTAACATTAGCACTTGCTGAATATACAGCACACGTACACAGTGCCTCTATGAGAAAGCTTAGGAAAGCACTACTTTTCTCATGATACAGATAAAGAAACTTACCCTCAGAGAGATGAGAAAATTCCCTCTCATATCTTGGGGATGTGCTACTATCAAGGATTATTTAGGGAAATACATCACAATTCAGATGATAGTCACAGATTGTTCTACTTGGTTAAAAAATGAATTGCACAAGTACAAATAAGCAAGAACGGATTAAAAACACTTTACATGAAAAGGACTCTGAGGTTTTAAAAGATTGCAAAGTCATTATTGAGCCAACTGGTCAGCCTTTGTCAAATAAAACCAAACAACTAATTTGGTCTTGGGCTGCATTAATAGAAGCCTAATATCCAGAGCAGAGAACACTGTTGTATTCTGCTCAGATCACATCTCGAGTATTGTTTCCTGTTCCTTTCATTTTCAAAAGGATATTGATAAACTGGAGTGTATCCAGGGAAGGGCAGGCAAGATGATGAGGACCCCATAAACCATATACACAAGGATAAGTTAAAAACATTGGAAACATTTGACCAAGAGGAGAGATGACACAGGGCACATGCTACTAGTCTCCAGATGTTTGAAGGATTGTCATATGGAAGAAGAATTGAGCTTATTATCTATAGTTCCTTAATATATGAGATGAGAAAAAGGGTCAGGGGGTAAATCCATGATTCTGGGACTCAGCACATGTGACCAATGACATTTAGTCACAGAGAAGGCCTCTAAGAAGTTGTAAACTTCATGTCGAGCTTGTGGATTCTATTCTTAGTTCAAATACTTACTTTTCACACATTTAAGGAATTTAATTCAGGTCAAGTCAATTGGTGGAAGTTTTGATAGACATTCTAGGAAGACAGACTTAAATTCAATACATAGGAACAGGGACTGACTGGACTTGTTTCACTGGTATGAAAGAGAACTCCAGGATGAGGAATCTTCCTCTGCTAGAGAAAGTTGGCATCTTCTCTTCAACTTAGAATCTTAGAAAGTTGCCTAGAGCACCAGGAGTTTCAATGGCTTGCCCAAGGTCATACAAACCAGTGTTTATCAGTGGCAGGATTTGAATTCAAATCTTCTTGCCTCCATTGCTAGTGCTCTGTTCACTACTCCATGCTACCTCTTAATATAAGTCCCCTCTAAAGAAGACATTTCTAACCATTAGAGTAGGGAACTTCTTGTCTTTCCAGGAAGCTCATTATGTTTTTGAATAGCTCTTGATCTGAGCCAGGCATCGAAACAACTTGTCAAAGATGTTTTCTAAGGGATTATTGAACTGGGTGAGCAGTGGAATTAGGTGAACCCCTACTGACCCTTCTATTTCTAAAATTTTATATTTTTATAATAAATTTCTTTGTTTTTTTAAAAAACTATGTTATGTTTGTGAGTATTTGAATGTGAGTGGAGATGTCACTTCATGAGCGCATTTTGTTTCTTTCCTCTTTTTTCTCATCATTTAAACATCAAGGATAATGATAATCATGGCTTAAAAAAGTCTGAATACTTTATATTTATTTGGAATCTTTCATCTGAAAACTTCAAAAGACCTGCCAAATTTTTAGTCAGTCTGTTTCCTTAATGCTTTATCTACAGAGCAATTTTGGAGATGTTCCGTCCTAGTTTTGAACCATGTAGTGAGTTAGATTAGAGAAGGGAAGGAAACACTCATTTATTAAGTACCTACTATGTGCCAGGTACTGTGTTAAGTGTTTAACAAATATTATTTCATTTAATACTAACAACAATCCGGAGAAGTAGGTACTATTATTACCTGTATTTTACGGTTGAGGAAACTGAGGTAACAGTTAAATTTACTTGCTCAGGATTAGTAAGGTAGTAAGTGGCTGAGGCTGGATTTGAACTCAGGTCTTTTTTTTTTTTTTAGCAACATTTAAAAAAAATTACTTCTTTTCTGATTTCTACAATCACTTCCATAAGTCTTAGATTTTCTCCCCCTTCCTCCTCCCTTCCTCCCTGAGATGGCATGAATCTTATATGGGTTCTACACATACATTCTTATTAAATACATTTCATATTAGTCATGTTGCATGGAAGAATTAAAATGAATGGGAGAAACCATGAGAAAAACCCAAACAAAACAAAACATAACACAAGAGAAAATGTTCTGCTTCATTATGCTTTCTAATACCACAGATCTTTTGAAGTCAGGTCTTCTTGACTCCAGGCCCAGCACTTTATCCACTATCTAGCTGCCTAAAGCAGACTTGTTCTCTCCTCCCTCCAAATACAGAAAATATTATGAGGCAACTTGTGCTCAGTCACTCTTGCTTTTCCTTAGTACTTTGGCATTAGTTTAAGCATGTTAATTGAGTGCCTATTATCCACTAGGGATATAAAGAAGTAATCACTCTATCCCTGGCCTCCATTATTGAATGAAATTGTCCCAATGTGTGAGGGTCAGTATTTGATTTGAGAATTGAATCTAGGGACTCGACTTTTAGGTCATTGATTAATTACATATCTGTGTGCCATTGATCCAAAGTCATAGATTAATTTCAGAGCCTCAGTTTTCTCATCTGTAAAATGAAAGGATTATACTAGATTGGAGGTGGAGAATCTGTGGCCTTGAGGCCACATGTCACATGCCAAACTCAAGTTTTGGTCAAAGGTCACACTTGAGGATCTAGATGGCCACATGTGGCCTCAAGGTCACTATGGGCAAGATGTCAGTAGTGTAATGTTAGTAGTTAATGAATCTGGTTCATTTTTTGTTTAAGGAGAGCTTCACATATGAAATAATCAAGTTTTGTCATCATCAAATTTGATGGATGATCACCATCTTTACCACCCATAGAATATCCTTGATTCTAGATGGCTCATTAAGATGGTTGGGAGTGCCACTCATTGACACCATGTTGGGCATGCTGGGCTGTGTGTGGTAAAGTGAAATTCAAGGAGAAAAAGTGTGTAGGATAGACTAATGAGTCAGTGCCCATGTTTTAGACACAGTATAGTGATGCAGGAGAAAACATTTTGATTTCCTGCCTTATTCTAACTCTTTTCACAAAAGCCTACCCCAAAGAGATTTGGAGTCTTTCATGTTTAGAGCTTCCTTCAGTAAAACTGATAGTGCCTAACATCAGTTTTAGCCCAGAAGATAAGGATACTTTCAAACATGGGGTTTGAATTTTTTCCTTCGTCTCCTATCAGTCTAGGTTAGGAGAATTCCATCTGGGGATATAATGTGGTCAAGTGAAAGGATCACTTTTTCTAGAGACAAAAGACCTTGGTTCATATTCTGCCTCTGACCTACACTACCCATGTGATCTTAGATCACATAAACTCCCTGGGCCTTAGTTTATTCATTTGGAAGATGAAGGGTTGAACTAGATGGCCCCTGATGTCCCTTCCAACTCAAGATCTATGATTCTCTGAATTAATTGTAGGGGATGGGAGGCAGAGGAGGGAAGGGACTGTTCCTCATGAATCTTTTTAATGGGGAAACATTGAACTTGATTAAAATTATATTTTAAGACTGTTTCCCATTCAGTTCATTACACAGATGACTCCTACCAAGTAGGCTTTCCAGGTTAGCGATTGCTCTTTCTTGAGTTTCCAGACCTTCTTAAGTGGCAGGCCCTAGAAAATGCAATTTTTAATTTTAAAAGCTAATATTAATTTTCAATGAGTCTCTATCATTTTTATATCTCTAGTATTTTCTAAAATGACAGAGAAACATGGGGATTCTTTTAATTAAGGAAATATATTCATGAAACCTTTTAGTTTCTGTATAATTTCACCAGTTTCATTTTATGAAGTCAGGACCAGCAACTTGAGTGAAAACCAATCAGTCAGTCAACAATTATTTATTAAGTTCCTACTATGTACCAAACTCTGTGTTAGGTGCTTGGAATATGAATATAACAAACTTTTTAAAATGTTTCCTCAGAAAATAAATATAATTCTTTGGGTCACCAAGTAGGTACAATTCACAGGGTCTAAGAAGAGGAGATGACTTTGATTTGTTCTGGGAGGCAGAAGCTTTGAAAATAGTTGTTGGTTTCAGTAAGAGAATTGCTTTTGGTAATCCCAACACAACCTCGAATGAAAATACATTTGTAGAAACCTTTTTTGGAATTTTGTCTTCATTAAGACTGTTGAATTGATGAGGGAAATTCAAAAATCTATGACGCTCACTGTGGAGCCATAAGCGGAGACAGTTTACGTTAGGAATTCCTTTTCTTAAGTTTTCTTATCAACTTCCTGCTGTAGTGGCAAGCAACTTCCTTTTCTTTAATTTCCCTCAATTTTTTTTTTTTTTTGACAATTTGGAAAAGGAATGAAGTTCTTTGCCCAACCAAATAACTTTGTTATTCATGTTGTTTGACTTTGGGCACTTCAAAAGCAACTAGTTCATTTCCCTAACTTTACAGATAAGGAAACATAAGTCTAGAAACCCCAGGGCCCCTTCTAGCATTAAAATTCTGTGAATGGACTTTCAAATTTTAATTTGCTTAATTGTGTTTTTGTGTTATATAACAACACATTGTTTACATATGTATGTTGACTTGCATACTAAGAGTTTTTTTTAAAAATTCTTACAAACATTTGAAAGGATCTTGAATCTTCTTTAGCCATATGTAGGGGATGGAGAATTATTTTTGGAATTCTTACATACATTTGAAAGGACCCTGACTGTCTTTTAGCAGTGGGCATCATTTGGGGAATGGAGGAGATTTTACATTACTATGGTACCTATCAGTAATGAGATTTTTAGGTAGGAATGTTTCAGATTCTGAAATACTAAATTCATCCAGTAGTTGCAATATAATGATCATTTCTTTAATGTATACATCTTTGAGTTTTCAAGTTTCTTGATTTCTTTTTCCTCCAGGGGAAATATCTGTAGTGCCCTGTAGCTGTTTCTTCTTGGGCAATGTGAGGTGTGTTATTTGTAGAAGTTCAGTATGATGCAATGTGTTCCTTGGAGGATTATTTACTTGCCCAGGGTCTTGTGGATAATAAATGTCTGAAGCCATGTTTGAATTCAGTTCTTCCTGATTCCAGTCTTGTTGCTCTGTCCACTGTGCCACTGTAAAGGAAGGAAGGAGTCAGGTTATGAAGGATTTTATAAGTCAATTAGAGTATTTTATGTATGATCCTGCAGGTAATAGGGAATCATTGGAGTTTATTGAACAGTTTTAATGAATGTCGATGATACTGAGTGAAGCACTAGGAAACATGGTACATATTCATATTTTAAAAGATGTGAAGGACTCCATCTGAAAATGGAAACTTGTAAAAGTCTCCTTCATTTCAGACCCTTGCTGGTTGATTCTTCTCCCTTCATCAGTACGAAACAAATGTCCCCTTTCAAGGCATCATCCCGAAAACCTTTCCTTCTACCATTGTTGTAATTAGGACTGTGAGGCAAATTTAATTTATAGGATACTTCCTATTTCTATTTCTCCTGTCCTATGGTAAATAAAATCTTAGTCTTGGCAAATAAAATCTCAGTCTTTCTTATCTAATCTCTCAGATTTGAAAAGCTATTTGCTTGAGGAAAAAAATCTCCTTTTCCCTGCTACTTTCCCCTAAAATCTCATAGATATTTAGCACAACCGTCTTCCTTCTCAGTTTCTATGTTATTAACAATTTCTTTATTTCTTCTTATTTTACATATTATTTCTGTCTACTAGCATTGGAACCTGACTTTCTCCAGACGACATCATATCTCTTGACCTACTTACTCTCCAGGGCTGGCAGTTCTTACTCATATCCACCAATCCACAAAACCTAGAAGTAGAGTCTGTATATTTAATATTCCTCACTATTATTTTCCTCTGTCTCCATTATAGAACAGATTCAGAGCTAGAAGGAATTTTAGAGAAAATCTTATCCAACTTCCTCATTTTATAGATAAATAAACTGAAATCTATAGAAGTGAATAGGATCACACACATACATATATATATATGTGTGTATATATGTGTGTGTATATGTGTATGTATGTGTGTGTATCTATCTATACTCAAAAGGGGCCTTAGAGGCCATCAAGGCTCCCCTATTCTACAACTCCCCTATTCTACAGATGATGAAGCTGAGATTGATAGAGGTGGATAGGATAAAAAATTTCAATCTGGAAAAGGATCTTAGACACCATCCAGTCCAACTCCCCCATTTTCAGATGATGAAACTGAAGTACAGAGAGGATTAAATGACTTGCCTGGTATCACACAGTTAACAAGTGTCTGAAGCAGAATCTAGAAACCCAAGTTTCTTTGACTCCAAGTCCAGAATTCTATCCAGTCTGCCAACCTGCTTCTCATTTAGCTGTAGGTTCTGCTATCCTAGTGGAAGCCTTGAATGTGAATGAGTTCTCTGAGAGAGAGAATAGGAGGAGATAAGCAGAAGAATCTGCTCTTTGGTGTTCACTGACCTTTAGGGATTGGAAGAGGAAATGGAGTCTGTTATAGAGAGGGTAAAGGGCAAGATAGGAGAACTAGGACTGAATGACCTTGCTTGAACTAAAGGAGGAGAGAATTTAATGAGGATGCTGGTACTCAGTAACATTCAAAACTACTGTGGGTTCAAGTAGGATGAAAATGGAGATAAGGCAATTAGTTTTGGTTATTGGTAATTTTGGAAGGAGACATTTCAATAAAAGAGTTTGAGTAGAAAACATGAGAATGGAAGGAAAGTGAGAGGAAAACAAAAGGGGAATGGGAACAGAGGTTCTAGAGGCTACTAGAAATTTCTTTCAGGCCACAGTTCAGGAGAACATTGCCCTGGGATAGAGTCTTGCACTAGAAGTTAACAAGCCTGATTTGAGTTTGGTCTTTATATTCTTACTCAATGAAAATGGAAAAAAATCACTTCAGTTATGTCCCTGTTTTCAAATACGGTTAAACTTAGAAGCTAGAATTGTTTTCTTCTGGCTGTGTCATGTCAAATTATTATTTTTTTCCTCAGTTCTCTCCCCTAAAAGACTGGTATAGTTAACTTAATTTTGTTACACACTCTTGTCTTTCCAAGGTCTCTCCCTACTTCTGATTTTTTTTCATTATGGAGCTCTCTCCCTATGGAGGGGGAAGAGGAGGGAGAGAAGGGAGGGAGGGAGGGAGGGAGGAAGAGAGAGAGAGAGAGAGAGAGAGAGAGAGAGAGAGAGAGAGAGAGAGAGAGAGAGAGAGACTCCTATTCTTTTACCCATGAAATTATGAGTTCAAAATTCTCATGATGGGGCCAGAGAATAAATCACCTAAATATATCAATAAAGCATGTAATTGCCCAAAGGGAAATAGCGGAGTGGAAAGAAAACTGAACTAGGCTCTCTTGTTTTGAAACATTGAAGAAGTCATATAAACTCACTGAGCTTCTCTTTCATCACCTGCGGCATGACAGTCCTGAACTATATGAACCTGTAAGGGATCCCACCCCAGCTCTGACCCTCTTTGACTTTTTTTCCAGCTTTGATTTCTATTCACTTCCTACCCCTTAGCACCAGAATTCCAGTTGTTGGTAACATAGATAGTTTTACTCAAGTGAGTGATGCGAAGCCTCTCTGCTGAGAGGCAGAAGCACTGAAACAGCAAACAGCTTTGTAAGCAGTGTCCAGCCATCAGTGGAGTTTGTGGAGTCATTTTTTTTTTTATTTGCGTCCTACTCTTTGTGACCCCTTTTGGGGTTTTCTTGGTAGAGATATTGGAGTGGTTTGACATTCCTTTCTCCAGCCCATTTTACAGATGAGGAACTGAGGCAAATAGGGTTAAGTGTCTTTTCCAGGGTCGCACAGCCAGGAAGTGTCTGAGGTCAGATTTGAACTCGGGATGATGAGTCTTCCTAACTCCAGGCCCAGCACTCTGTCCACTGTGCCATTTAGCTACCTCCATTCTAGGGAAAAAGGCCAAATTTGTCTATCCAGAGAGCAGGGAGGTGGTTAAGCACGACTCCAGTCAGCCACTCGTGTATTGTGCAGTAGCAGCTGTGACAGTACATCATGGTTGCCACCTGTGAATAGGAAGGAGAAAGAAGGGAGGTATTGAAGAGGAGGCTCTATTTGTAAGCTCATTTACAATTCATCCACCCTCAGTGATTTGGTAGCTTCAGGTCTAAGCCTTACGTTACCACCTCACAAACACTTGCTGATGGCCAATCTGTTTCAGGCAACTTTGAGTTGTGGGCCAAAGTAGCTAAATGCTAGCAAGCTATGATGTCCTGTCTCAAATATGTGCATATTTTGCTATCCGCCTTGTAGCTAGACAGAGTGAGCATTTGGAGCACAGAGCCAGCAGCCTGAATAATTTAAAAGAGAAAGTCAACATTGACTGAAGTCCTAGGTTTGAAAAATAAAACTGCATTAAAAAAAACAAATCTAGCAATGTGATAGAAAGAAGATAGAAAGGAAAAGACCAAGGGGTGGGATTAGGAAGCCCTCAGGTATTTGTTTTATTTTGACAACATAGGGATATTTAGTTGAAATATTCATTTCAGTTTTATGAAAACAAATCATTCCTGTTTATATTTAATAGTGTTACATTTATGACTTCATAATGGTGTGAAAATTGGTTTGTGTTAGGACTCAAAAGAAAGCAGACTTGACCATAAATACATTGGATGGTTTACCTAAATGATCACAGAACCATAGATTTGGAGCTAGAAGGGATTTCAGAGACCAACCACTACAATTTAGTCATTTTATGGATGAGGGAATTTAGGCTCAGGGAGATCATGATACTTGCCCAGGAACATAGAGGTAGAAAGAGATAGGATTTGAACCCAGGTCATCTAACTATAGAGCCAGGGCTACCTAATGTGCCAGATTACTCGATTACTTTCTCCCTCTCTCCCTCTCTCCCTTTCTCCCTCCCCTTCCTTCCTTCCCTCCCTCCCTTACTTCTTCCCTTCTTTCCTCCTTCCTTCCTGAGCAGCAAGCTACAGAGAATCCCACAAATATCTGAGTAGGAGATCCAAGCAAACATAGTGAAGAAGCTTTCTGAGATGAAAATCTCTTGTGTTAGTTGTCTTTTGTGTCAGATTCTTCCTCCCTCCCTCCCTCCCTCCTCCCTTCCTTCCTTCCTTCCTTCCTTCCTTCCTTCCTTCCTTCCTTCCTTCCTTCCTTCCTTCCTTCCTTCCTTCCTTCCTTCCTTCCTTCCTTCCTTCCTTCCTTCCCCTCTCATCCCTTCATTTTTATTTGTGTGTAAATGGGATGTATTTGATCATAAGGATTTCATTCATCAATAACTTAAGGCTAGTCACTTAACTTTTGCTAGTCTTTTAGTTTCCTAACTGCAAAATGGGGATAACAATAGCACCTACTTCTCAGGGTTGTTTTGAGGATCAAATGAGATAACATATGTAAAGTGTTTTTCCAAATCTTAAATCTCTACCTAAATGTTAGCTATTATTATAATATGTAGTTTTTTTGGGGGGGGGGGAGGTGCTCCCTGTTGGGAGTATCAGGAAAGGTCTTATTTAGAAAGTAGTTGCTTCTTGAGCTAAACAGGTGGTATAGTAATGCGAAAGTAGCATAAATATAGACATATTTTAGAAGGAGATATTTTAACTAAATGCAAAGGAAAGGTTTAAAAAATGTCGTGGAACTATCGTTTTAGCAGCTGTGAGCCATATAGTTGATGTTAAATGTCAATGTAGGTAAAATACCATTACAAAAAGAGCACTAAAGCATAACCTATGGCCAATTAAAGTCAAGTAATATTTAATGGAGTTCCAGTACACAGAAGAATCTGGGCAGTTCCTCGGGGCCCATCGTAATGGGATTTGACCTACATTGCATTGTTGATAATGAGGTCCTAGCACATCACAGTGAATTGATTTTCCCCTGCAATACCATGCTATTGAGCAGATGCATTTGATGGATCACAGTAGGAGACACTTCAGTCAGACCTCAGGAAGAAAGTTTGGAGTGTAAGAGCCATTTGATACTATGATTCATTGCTAAAGGAAGCTGTGAAGGCTCTGGAAACTTCAACCGAAAAGCTCTTAGTTACTTTGCTGGAACGGTTGACCCTAGTTTTGCTTGGGGGAAAAGAAATGGATTAGATGACATCTTAAGACCTCTGTCAGATTTAGGATTTGAGAAAATATTATATTTCTGGTGTTCTATGATTGCTCTCATTATGTTATTGGGAGAAATATAGTCTCGGTTCTATCAACAATTCACCTGTTGCCTAGCAGTGTGACTCTTGGGTACAAGTCTGCTGTGATTTTCTTTATTCCATTCATTTTCTCTCCTCCCATGCAAATTACAAACAAAGTACCAAACCTTGTGGGAGCAAGCTTCAGATTTTCTCCCAGTTTCTCTTTATTTTGTCACATGGGATGAATAATGTTGACATAACTTTAGGAAATTAATTTTCAGTGATTACTTCCATCACTTTACCTTAGTAATAGTGAGCAGCAAGCTATGGAGAATCCCACGAGTATCTGAGTAGGAGATTCAAGGAAACGTGAAGTGAATAAACCTTCTGAGATGAAGACATAGTTGTCCTATGTGTCAGATTCTTAAGCTTGTCTCAGTTTTTGTTCATTTTACAAATTGCACGATCATAGAATTTGAAAATTGGAAGAGACTTCAGTCATCATATCATCCAACCCATACCTGAAAGAGATGCTCCCTATATCATACTTAATAAATGGACATTCAGCCTCTGATTAAACCCTTCAAAGAGGAGGAGGAATGCACTATCTCTTAAGCAGTCCATTTCATTTTTAAATTTTATTTATTTATTCTAAGTTTTCAACATTCATTTCCACAAAATTTTAAGTTCCAAATTTTTTCCCCATCTCTCTCCTCCCTGCCAAAATGCCTTGCATTCTGATTACCCTTCCACCAATCAGCCCTCCCTTCTAACACTCCTCCCTTCCATTATCCCCATCCCCATCTTCTCTGTTGTCCTGTAGGGCAAGATAAGTTTCTATACCTCATTACCTGTATTTCTTATTTCCTAGTCGTATGCAAGAACAATACTCAACAGTTATTCCTAAAACTTTGAGTTCCAACTCCTCTTCCTATTTCCCTCCCTCTCCATCCCCACTGAGAAGGCAATATAGCCTTCAATATAGGCTATATATGTATAGTTTTGAAAATGACTTCCATAATAGTCGTGTTGTGTAAGACTAACTATATTTCCCTCCATCCTATCCTGCCCTCCATTTCTTCTATTCTCTCTTTTGACCCTGTCCTGCCCCAAGAGTGTTTACTTCTATTTGCTCCCTCCTCCCATTTACCCTCCCTTCCATCATCCCCCTACCCTACTTATCCCCTTCTCCCCTACTTTCCTGTAGTGTAAGATAGGTTTTCTCACCAAATTAAGTGTGCATGTTATTCCTTCCTTGAGCCAAATGTGATGAGAGTAAGTTTCACTTTTTCCCTCTCACCTCCCCCCTTTACACTCCATTGACAAAACTTTTTCTTGCTTTTTTTATGAGATAATTTGCCCCATTCCATTTCTCCCTTTCTCCTCCCAATATATTCCTCTCTCACTCCTTAATTTTATTTTTTTACATATGATCCCTTCCTATTCAACTTACCCTGTGTGCTTTCTCTCTCTCTCTCTCTCTCTCTCTCTCTCTCTCTCTCTCTTTCTCTCTCTCTCTCTCTCTCTCTCTCTCTCTCTCTCTCTCTCTCTCTCTCTCTCTCGTGTGTGTGTGTGTGTGTGTGTGTGTGTGTGTGTGTGTAATCCCTGCAGCTACCCAGATACTGAGAAAAGTTTCAAGTGTTACAAATATTATCTTTCCATGTAGGAATGTAAACAGTTCAACTTTAGTAAATCCCTTGTGATTTCTCTTTTTGTTTACCTTTTCATTCAATTCAAGAATCTCTCGATTCTTGTGCTTGCAAGTCAAATTTTCTTTTCAGCTCTGGTCTTTTCATTAAGAATGCTTGAAAGTCCTCTATTTCACTGAATGACCATTTTTTCCCCCTGAAGTATTATACTCAGTTTTGCTGGGTAGGTGATTCTTGGTTTTAATCCTAGTTCCTTTGACTTTTGGAATATCATATTCCACATCCTTTGATCCCTAAATGTAAAAGCTGCTAGATCTTGTGTTATCCTGATTGTATTTTCACAATACTCGAATTGTTTATTTCCAGCTGCTTGCAATATTTTTTCCTTGACCCGGGAACTCTGGAATTTGGCTACAATATTCCTAGGAGTTTCTCTTTTTGGATCTCTTTCAGGAGTTGATTGGTAGATTCTTTCAATATTTATTTTGCCCTCTGGTTCCAGACTATCAGGGCAGATTTCCTTGATAATTTATGAAATGTGATGTCTAGGCTTTTATTCTGATCATGGCTTTCAGGTAGTCCCATAATTCTTAAGTTGTCTGTCCTAAGTCTATTTTCCAGGTCAGTTGTTTTTCCAATGAGATATTTCACATTATCTTCCATTCTTTTGATTTTGTTTTGTAATTTCTTGGTTTTGCATAAAGTCATTAGCTTTCATCTGTTTCATTCTAATTTTTAAAGAACCATTTTCTTCAGTGAGCTTTTGAATCTCCTTTTCCATTTGGTTAATTCTGCTTTATAAAACATTCTTCTTCTCCTTGGCTTTTTGGACCTCTTTTGCCAATTGAATTAGCTTATTTTGAAAGGTGTTATTTTCTTCAGCATTTTTTTGGTTCTTCTTTAGCAAGCTATTGATTCGCTTTTTATGATTTTCTTGCATCACTCTCATTTCTCTTCTCAATTTTTCCTCTACCTCTCTTACTTGATTTTTGAAATCTTTTTTGAGCTCTTCAATGGCCTGCATGTTTATTTTGCATATTTGCATATTTATTTTGGATGTTTGGGATGCAGAAGCCTTGACTTTTATGTCTTCCCCTGATGATAAGCATTGTTCTTCCTCATCCAAAAGGATGGGAGAAAATACCTGTTCACAAAGATAGTAACCTTCTATAGTCTTATTTTTCTCCCTTTTTTGGGCATTTTCCCAACCAATTACTTGACTTTTGGGACCTTTGTCAAGAGTGGGGTATACTCTGGGGACCTGTAAGTTCTTAGTTCCTCCAAGATGGCGCAATCAAGGGAGAGGAGTTTACTTCTCAGGGACCTCCAGCTCTGCCAAGCCCCAGGACCATGCTCAGGGCTGAGATTCAAATCAGCTGCTCAGTTCCCCTAGGGTCTTTAGGGGGAGGGTTCCCAGGGCCAGGCTGCCACTCAGTGTGAGATTAAGATCAGCTGCTCACTTCCTCCAGAGGCTTTAGGTGGGGGGCAGAGTGGCCACTCAGGGCTGAGATTCAGATTAGCTGCTCGATTCCCCCAGGGCCTTTAAGCTGAGGGGTCCAACAATGGACGCTGACTGCTGCCTGTCAACTGCCACCGCCTAGGGTCAGGGCTAGGGGAGGACCCTGCTCCCTTGTCACCATGGTGAAAAAGCCTTCTCACTGACCTTTTAAGCTGCCGTTGGCATTTGTGGGTTGGGGGATCTGAGAACCATGGCCACTGCTGGGCATTCCGCCCCTGATGCCTGCTCTGATCCTGCTTCTCCCAGTGCCACACAGCCAAGGCTGGTCTGTGCTCTGCTCCACATCCTGTGCAACAAACTTTTCCCGTCTGCCTTCCAGGTCATTCTGGTCTGGAAATCTCCTTCACTCTGTTGTTCTGTGGCTTTTGCTGCTCTAGAATTTGTTGAGTCATTCTTTACAGGTTTTTTATGGGCTGTAGAGGAAGAACTAGAGTATGTATGGCTTTCTCCTCAGCCATCTTGGCTCCACCACCCCCAACCCATTTCATTTTTAACAATAATAATGACCATAGCTAACATTTAAATATTAATTCAAATGTTACAAAGTGTGTTGCACATGTAATCTTATTTGATTCTCCAACAACCCTAGGATATAGGTACTCTTATTAACCTCATTTTACAGAGGAGGGTTCTGAAGTTGAGAGACATTAATGACCACACAACCAGAAAGTGTGAGGGAATTTGACCTGAGGTATCCTTGACTCCAAGTTCAGCACTCTACCCATTATGTGATAATTGTTAAAATTTACCTCTTTGCAACTCTCACACTGGTCTCCGAGCTGCCATCCTTTGGGGCCAAGAATAAGTGTCCTACACACTATGTCTTTATTTGGACACAGCTAATATATCCCACCTGAGTCTTCATTTCTCCAGGTCGAATTATCTTCTGTTCCTTAGCTCAAACTTAAGGTATAATTGTGGAAAATGCATGTGTCAAAGGGATACCTCCTGACTTCTGATCCTGTGAGTTCTTTTTCCCTTTGCAGAGTTCTCATGAAGCTTTCTAAGAGTCATGCCCATCAGTTTCTTGGCCAGTTCCTTGCAGGGAATGACATCTCTGTTGGATGAGTCAGTCCACCACTGAGACAACCTGGTCTCCTGTTAGGACAGGTCACTGCCTACTGCTGGGCCAGGCACTCTGGCACTATCTCCTTGCCTTCTGCTTAGGTGAGAGAGGAGGGCACAACACCAGCTGTCACACTGTAATCTTTCTAGACCTTGAAATGCGCACAAGGTCAGTGGCTGGGCATGTTCATCTCCAGTTTGCTGCTTGGTCATCTGTTGACTCCTATGACTGCTCTTCTGGTGCTATTGGACTCTCTAGTTGCTCACTGAGAGAGATTTCTGGAACTCTTGAACTCACAGAGATGACTAGACATTTCCATTTTAAAATACTCATTCATCTAAGATTAGGAAAGAACAAACATAAAAGAAACAGTGGCCTCTTATGCTCACGGACACATTGCCAGTAGGCAGGGAAATATAGCCAGTTGTTCTCTCACCTGGTAACTCCAAATCTTCCTATGTCACTCTCCATCAGTACAAAAAGAGTCAGGAAAGGGTGGGCTGCCACTTTTGAGTACTTATTCACTTCTGGCTCAGCAACCCCTGAGTCATCAGTTCCTCCAGCTCCACAGTAAACTCAAAAACATTTCCTCAAACCCCTGAGTCATTCTGCTGGTCACAGAGACTAAAGCCAGGCAGCTTTCAGGACTGGTCCTTAAGATCTAGTCAGTCCACCTTACATATCCATCTTTGTTCCGTCATTTCCAGTTCACAGTTAATTCTCATTGACAGAAAAAACAGAAGCAAAATAACAATTGCCCAACTCTGCCTTTTCTCAGTTGTCATTTATAATGGCCCTATACCTCCCAAGCCAAGAGCCTATCTCTTTGTTAATCCTTCCTTTTCTCTTGATGTAGGTTTTCTCTCCATCCTTACCTCATTCTGAACACTAGATTTCCTATTAATGTTTTTAACAGACTGCTATGGTATATGTTTGTGTTCACTTGATTCCTGGGCAAATGTACCAACTGGAACAAAAGAAAAGGGTGCAAGGTTATCCATGGATTTAATGCTGGAAACTTTGTTTGGCCCTTTGACCCTCATGCTAAAGATGTCATTGTGATTATCCTAACTGATGTTAGTTATTCAAATGAAGGAGCAGGTAAACTTCATGAAAGTGCCATGGCTAATTACCATACCAAACAAAGAAAATTTTAGTGGAATGGCAATACCTTGTTGTTTGGGTCATTTGTCAGTCACATCTGACTGTAACCTCATTTAGGGTTTTCTTGACAAAGATAGTGAAATAGTTTGCCATTTCCTTCTCCAGTTCATTTTGCAGATGAGGAAACTGAGGCAAACAGAGTTAAGTCACTTGCACAGGGTCACACAGCTAGTAAGTGTCTGAGGCCAGATTTGAATTCAGAAAGATGAGTTTTTCTTACTTCAGGCTCAGCACTATCCACTGAGCCACATAACTGTCCATGGCATAACTTAGCCTTTTTTTTTTTTGAATTGTTAGATCCCTCATGCAGTTGTAGAATCACTTGGCAAAGCAGAAAACATAGAATTGCTTTGTATTGTTCTAAGCATCTGCATTTTGTTCAACGTCTAAGCTAAGTTCCTAAAACATTTTCCATGGGAGCTGTAGGTTGTAGACCTCTGCAAGATTAATTTTGCATTATAGTACTCAGCATCAGGATCAGTTGAGCTGCCCGGCAATTTAGGTACTTGTTAGCAGGGCTGGTGTATCAGTATTCTGAAGTATGACTTGTTCCAGGAATTCTTTGTCATTTGTGTGCCAGGTACAAATTCCTCTTTTCCCCATAGTGAAAAAAGTTCTGATTTAGAGTCAAGAGACAGGGCACCTAGGTGGCACAAGTGGACAGAGCACTGAGCCAGGAAATCAGGAGAACCTGAGCTCAAATCTGGTCTCAGATACTTTCTGTGTGACGCTGAGCAAGCCCCTTAACCCCATGGCTCAGTTTTCTCAACTGTAAGAAGGAAATGGCAAACCACTCTAGTATCTTTGCCAAGAAGATCCCAAATGAAGTCACGAAGAGTTGGATATGACCGAAAAATGACTGAACAACAAATCTTATTTCCTGATGCCTTGGAGATCTTTAAAAAGGAACTAGTTTCCCTCTCCTGGGCCCTTTTCTGTTTTTTCTCTATACTATTTTGCATGGTGATCTTATCAGCTTTCATGGATTCAATGATCATTTCTATAATGATGATCCTCAGATCTACTTATCCAATCCTAACCTCTCTCCTAACCTTCAGAATCACATCTTGCTGTTCTTTGAATGAGATATTCTGTCTCCTGACCCAGGCATTTTCACTGGCTATTTCCTTTTCCTGGAATTCTCTTCCTCATCATCTCCACCTGGAATCCTTTAACTTCCATCTAAAATCCCATTCTGCAAGAACCCTTTCCTGATAGCCCTTAATGCTAGTAACTTCCCTCTGTTGATTATCTCTGACTTGTTACATATTACTGTACCTCTCTGTATCATGTTTATACTTGATTGCATGTTGTCTCTCCCATTAAAATGTGAGCTCCTTGAGATTAGGGACTTTTTTTTGTCCTTTTTGAATCCCCACTGCTTAGCACAATGCCTGATAGACAATAGACTCTTAATAAATGGATAATAAATGGCACATAGTAGGGCTTTATATTCTTGTGAACTGATTTTTCTCAGTTTCAGTGATGATGTGGAACACGGATTTTCAAGTTTGACTTGAGGGAAAGTAGCACAATTTGGGGAAGCTAGAATTTAGGCTGAAACTTTTGAGAGGAAGTAAATCTTCTGAGACTGGGTGGGATTCCCTAGGACCTATCTTGATTTATTGGAAAAAAATTTTAAATTAAAGATTGGAATATTATTGATATTTTTTATTTTTATTTCACTTAGATGTCCCCTCATATTCATTTCCCCACCCTTCAGAGAATCATCCCTTATACCAAAGATTTTTTAAAGTAAAAGAACAAATAAAAAAAGGAAGAAAGCAAAAAATTCAGTAAGGTAAGTCTGTACCCTGACAATATCTGACGTGCAATATTTTGTATCCATTGTCCCTTTTCCCCCAGCAAAGCAAATTGATGGAGGGAAGTGTCTTCTTATTTTTCTTACCTGAAATGTTTTAAAATGCACTGGGGTTCAGAGTGATGCTTTTGAGAGTACAAATCATTGCTGGCTACATATCCTTTCATGCTGGGTCGGTCTAGAGATGGAAGACGGGCTGGTAGTAAGCAGCTTTGAGTCTGAGCAGGATAGGCAACCTCTGTAAAGCCTTTCTTGGTCCCCCTACTTAGTAGTATTGCCTCCTTCCTGAAACTGCTTTGCATTTATTTATCTGTGTACATGTATTCTATTTTCCCTACTAATAGATCATAAAGTGTTTGGGGGCAGGGATAGTTTTATTTTTGTTGCCATAGCCCTATTGCTGAACAGAATGTCTGCCACGTAGAGACAGCAATAGGGACAATGCCCATGGATTCACTGATAGAACTTCTTGAGGAAGAAATTCCCTGTACCAGTGCAGGCTGATAGCTTCTCTCCAACCTACAGCTTTATAGTATTGTTTACTGAGAGTTCAAGTAACTTGTCTGGGGTCACATAATTGTTGCCTGAATTGGTAAAATGGGAATGAAGGTACTTTGCCAATTTTAGCCTGATTTCTAGTTGAGTTTGTTGTCCTGTTGGGTTTACGGTTTCTCTGAGTCTTGCTAGATGCTTTTCTCCGCTTCCAGGGTGCATTTATTTTATGTACAGGTAATCTAATTATCATAAGCAAATACAGTTAACATGAGGGTCTTTAAGGATTTGATGTTCCCCTTTAGGCAGACTAGGTCCCTAACAAGCTTAGTTACAAAATAATTAAGTTAAACTGGGTTCTCTAAAAATCATAATTCAAGCCCCTTCAAAAATAAGAAATATTTCCTTCAGGCAAGAAGCCTTTAGGAGTGACAGGTCTTTGTGAAATCCAGCCATAAGACAAGTAGGAGGGAAATGCTTTCCTTGTGATTCAGCTCTTAGGATAAGAGTGAGTTAAGAGAACAATCAATTCAGCAAATTCAGTAAATCCTCTGATAAGATGACTTTACATTGCTCCAGATTTATCACTGGTAAAATTATGGCCTTCTGACGTAACTATATACGTTATATAGTTAACCCCCAAGTCAAAAAAAAAAATTTAGTTATGTTGCTTGATACCAGAATTATATGAGAGATCTCAGTAGTCTATATGGTATATGTAAGGAATCAGGTTGCTCTGTGATTGTTTTAGAAAAAAATGAAGTACAAATTAATAACAATAATGTTAACAGAAGCTTTGACACTGGAAAAGTGCTTTATAAATTTTGTCTCATTTTATCCTCACAACAACCCTTAGATGGTTATTATATCCATTTTACAACCTTTTGATTTTGTTATTCCCATTTTACAGATGAGGAAACTGAGACAAGTCAAGTGACTTGCCCAGGGTCACACAGCTATTAAGTATTTGAGGTCACATTTGTACTGAAGTCTTCCTGACTCCGGGTCTCACATATTTTCCACTTCTACTGTGCGGAATAGAAATAGCATCAGGTTTAAAGTGAAAAGACTGAGGTTCAAAGCATGTGGGCTCTACTATTATATAATCCTGGGCAAACAATTGAACTTCTATGGGTTTTAGTTTCCTCCTCTAAAAGTGGTGGGGGTTAGATTAGATGACCCCTAAGGTCCCTCCTACCTCTAAATATAGGACCCTACTGGTATAGATAGAATTTACCATTCTGAGGTGTGGAAAGGGTTGGTATAGTTGATAAAGCAATGGATTTCAAATAGGGAGATCCCAGTTCTAATCTTTCCTCTGCTGAAGTCTTTGTGAGGAAGTCAATTAAACTAATGTCTTCTCTGGATTATTGTCAAATCAAGTGAAGTATCCTACATAAAAGGGATGCTGAAAAGTTTAAAGCATATTAAAATATAAGTTATTGTGTACATGTTATGTATAAAATTATGGCAAATTATCACTAATTATCAACTGCAGGGGAAGCTGCTGTGGAACATGTCAGGTATAAAGCCTGAAGTGGTTTGAGGAAATGTCCCAGAAACTATTTAGGAAGAGGCAGCCATGAAATAGGGTTGGAGAGACTGTTAGTAGGTGGGAAGACAGATAGGTGGTGAAGCTAGGGTTACAAGGTGGGTTGGTTGAAATATCTCTGAAGCATGAAGTGTGGGAGGGAAGCCTAGCACAGGCCCTACCACATATGAGACGCTCAGTAAATATTTGGCTTTGTTGAATTAATTGATTGGAGGTACTGGAACAATGTAGGTTTGACTTTCAGGGTTGGTGATCAAGAGAAGTTTCTGATTCCTGAAGAGAATACACCTCAAATGGAAAGAATGGGGAAGGGGAATACAGCCGGTAGGGTTCCAGGCAGCACTGTTTGGATGAAAGGAGGGAAAGTGTAGGGCATTGTGAGTAGCTTTTTTAAGTGAGAAAAAACAGTGAAACTCACAGTTATGTTGGTGGTTTGCTTGTTGAGTTGATCAGAAATTTACAAAGGAAGAGGAAACAAGAGAGCTAGGAAACCATTGCTTGTGGAAGAACAAATGCACATCCTTGTGTTTCTGTTAGGAAATCAGTAAAGTATGAATAGAGACAACTGTTAACTGATTGATGTCTGTCTGACTGTCTCTCTTTTACTAAGGCCTTTCTAGATGAAACATTATCCAAACTATGCTGGATAGTGTTGACAGAGGAAAAGATCCTAGGAATCCAACCCTTTTATTTGAAAAAATGAGGGAACAGACTCAGAAGTCTTGTCTTGCCCAAGGTTAGACTGAATATATTTGTTAGTGCTTTATGGTCTGCAATCCTTATATATTTATCTAATTTGATCTTCACAACTGTACAAGAGGTAATAGTGTCCCCATTTTACAGATGAGAAAACTGAAACTTAAAGAGATTTAAGTGACTGGTTCATGAATGACATGATTACACAGCTGGTAGGTAGTCGAGCAAGAATTCACACTGATGTCCGTTGAATACAAATCCACTGCGCTTTCCATGGGGCCACACAGTTCTTTGGTTGTCGCACACAGATCTGGAGCTAAACCTTGTTTTATATGTTGTCTCTCCCTATTAGAATGTGAGCTGCTTGAGAAAAGGGACAGCTGAATGGAAAGGGAAATAGAAATCTGATTGTGGAGTTCAGAAAACCTAAATTTAAATCTGGCCTTAGATGCTTAATCTGTAAAACGGGGACAATAATAGTATCTACCTCTTAACATTGTTGTGAGGACAAAATGAGATAATACTTATCAAGTGCTTTACCAACCTTCAAGTATTGTATAAATGCTAGCTCATATTTCCAGCTTTTAGCAGAGTACAGTTATCCATTCTGCATTACGACTTCCCATTGCAGTTTCAATATATCATGGGTCAGCACAGAAAATTAAATGGGTATCTTTTGGGAGTTTTGTGGAAGTCGTAAAGACCAGCAGATGACACAGATAAAGCTCAGAAACTCAGAAATGCATAAAATATTTGGATAGTATTATGTAAATGTCAACCCAAATTTTACAATTAGGTACTGCAAACACCCTATACAAAAAAGAAAAAAAAATTAGATTTCTTCTCTGAGATGAATGGAGGGCCAAGAAATTTTATGAGGATTTTCCCAGATCACACGGGCTCTGTGGTCTTAACCTCCACATTGTGGAAGGGATAACTGTATTTTGAATATGGTTAAAAACTTGACAAATAGTTTTTCTTTCATTCATCCACAAAATACACATATACACATATGTGTGTGTGTCTGTCTCTTTCAACATTTTTGTCTCTCTGTGACTGCATTTACACATGTGGATGAATATTTGTGTGATTTTTTTATTTTTGCATATATAATCCTATGCATACTAACAGGAATAGGGTAAATCCATGTTGCTTGAATACTTTGTATACTGTTTAGTGAACAGTAACAGCAGCTTCTGGTCCTCAATTTGTATTCTTTTAATTAGTTCCTTAAGCTATATTGCTTAACAGAAATTTTTTTTTAAAACACAGTTCGGTATTTCTTTCAAGCAATTCTTGATGTTCAAAGGTCTGATTATCCATTTTTCCTACCATCTAGGTTCCTTCTTTTTCCCCTTTCTTCCTCCCCTGTCATTTCATTGCTAACACACCCACTAGAGAATCTAGTGTGTGTGTGTGTGTGTGTGTGTATAAAATATGTGTGTGTATATATATGTATATGTACATATAATGCTATTATTAAATAGCATTGAAAATGAACCAAATGTCTAAAATTAGGATTTTAAAAAAATTATTTGTACGTCCTATTTCAGTGATTTATGCTTTTCCATCCCCCTCTAACAATGGGAAATAGAAGGGTCACCAGCATATCCTTAAGACAGGCATAAACGATTAGGAAGTTCACAAGCCTTTTCTCTAGTATCACATTCCTTTTGTGTGTAGTTTAATTACTATTGTGATTTTGATACTAATATATTTGTAGATTGTCTGGCTAACATCCTGGAAGAGAATGATTGCAACGTTCCTTCCATCTCCTGTGGTCATGTGGATATCTTATTTTAAAACATCATTTCCTTAATCTTGCCCCAAGCAATGACATAATTGCTTTCCTTTTCTCTCTGAGCAATGGCCATGTGGGTATAAGACTATATTAGAGATGAAAGAGACATTAGAGACCTGGGGACCACAGATTTAAAGCTGGAAGGGGACTTTAGAAGTTCTCTAGTCAAACTCTCTCATTTTGCCAGTAATGGAACTGTTATTACCTGTATGACCTTGGACTGTTTAACCTCCTTGGGTCCCCCTTTCTTCATCTGATGATGAAGGTAGTTAGATTAGAAAGCCTCTGAGTTCCTCTCCAGTTGTAGCTATATGGTCCTAGAGAGATGAAGTAATTTGCCCAAGGTCACACATATTATAAGGAACAGAGCCAAGATTTGAATCCATGTTCTCTGACTCTTAAAATCTGCATTACTTCTACTGTATGTATGCCTCATTATATAGTTCAGTCCCTCATTTTGCAGATTAGGAAACTGAGGCCCAGAGGAGTGAGGTAATTTGCTCAAGATAGAGATACTAATCACTGATGGAGGATAGAACCAGAACTCTACGCTGCTGACTATTGTTCTTGCCCTCCTTTTAATAATCCATAAAATTGAAACAGGAAAAAAGTCACAAAACAAGGTAACAAACTGGGGAAATAAAAAGGAATGCAATTCAATTAAAAAAATCTTTTTAAAAGCAATTCCTAAAAACAATACATTTTTTTTTTTTTTTTTACCAAATGAGTACAAGAGGTATGCATCGTTAAGCAGGTATGATAACCAGAAATGATATGTGAATCTTTGTTCAGTGGTGGGTTCCCATGGTAACTTTTGTATATTAAGTTTCTTTTTTAAAGAAAAAATATCTCATTAAGATGCTCTGTTCTTGTATTCTTGATGATGTAGGAAAAAGGAACCTTTAACATAATTTGTGTGTCTTGTTTATGCATTTAGGGGGTATGATCATTCCCCTAAACTTTTCACAGAGTCGGGTGAGCAACCTCATTCATCTGAATTAGCACTTTACTTGGACAATGCAGTGATCCAATTCTTTTCAAGCTAAGTGTGCACAGGACTTTGAACACTTAAAAGGCAGGGGTTGTCTTGCCTAAAGAGCTTTAAACCTTACCAGATCACAAGGTTACATTGTTCTGGATACCTACATTTCACATTGACAGATTTTTAAAATAGTACAAGAGAAAAATGAACATTTATGTGAAGAAAATGTATTTATTCTTTTTCTCCTCCCCACTGGATTCCTTGAGCTATATTACTGATATTTCTTCTTTTTTGACCAGAGGCACTTCAAAAATCTTTGTGTTGCTTCTCCTCCTCCTGTTTAATCCTGCAGTGGCATTTACGATTATTTGCTGCATCTTCCCCCTTTTAATTAAACTCTGTTGCCCTGAGAAGTACCCTGGTGCAACTCTATTTTGTTTTGATCTATCAGAAAAGCTGGGCAGGGCAGAACACACAGCTGCTGTGAGCACTGGCAGTTTGCCGATTAAAGTAAAGAGAACAGGAATCTGTTTGTTCAGTGGTTGTTGTGAGGATCAAATGGGATAATGTTCCTTAAAACCCTTTATAAACTAAGTGATGTACAAATGTAAAGCAGTGTGACTTTGACATTTGGATGAATCTGGCATCTGTGTGACGTGCATACTCAATCAATAAGCAATTTCTTAAGCTCCTGCTACTCATCAGGCACTGTGTGAATTGCTGGCAACATGGAGACAGAATTGAAACAGTCTCTGCCCTGAAGAAGCTTACATTCTAATGGGTAAAACACATATACATATATAAATATATACAGAACGTATACAAAGTAAATCCTAGGGAGTTTTGGGAGTTTTCTTGAATGAAACTTATAAGAGGTAAAAAAAAAAAAAAAAAAAGGTGACGGGGGAGTGTGTGTACCAGGCATGGGTTTATAGAGTTTATTTTCATAGGCTCATAGATTCATAGATTTAGGTCTAGATGTTATCTAGACCAGTCCCTTTATTTTACAGAGGGGGAAATTGAAGCTCAAAGAGATTAAAGTACCCAAGGTCATTCAGCTATTGAGTGGCAGAATTGAAATTTGAACCCAGGATTTTTGACTCTAAATCCAGCACTTTTTCTTATGTATCATGATTTTGATGATGGTGGAAGAGCCCTGTGAAAACAGAAGGCAGGTCTGGAACACAATAAGTACTTAATAAATGCTTTTCTTTACCCATTCATTCCTACATTCTTGATTAAACTCTACTCTTTCTAAGTTTTTTTTTTTTTTATTAATAGAGCCTGTTTTACCAAAAAAAAAAAAAAAATCTCAGGTTTCCATCTGCAGAATAGCAACTCAACTGTTACTTAGTTCCACCACTGGAACAACAGGTTTCCCTGAGAATGCTACCTAGAGCATTCCAATAAAGGCTCTTGAGGCTACACACCAGAAATGATTACTCTGGCATATCATCATTTGTTAAGGCCAATGGAGGGTAGAGAGAAGAAAGTTTCTTATCTAGCAATTTTGTGGCCTGTTTCTGCTGTCTTTATCACCTCATAGAAATAATAACTTGATGTAGTAGTAGTTCTTTAATTCAATGAGGAGAAAGCACTGGACTTTGAGCCAGAAATAGGTTCAAAACTTGCCGAAGACACCACTAGTTCAAGACCATTGTTGAGACTTTTTGAGTCTTGGTTTCCTCACATGTAAAATAAGGGGGTAGATTTCATGGCCTGTTTTAGGTCCTTTTTAATTCTAAACCTATGATCCTATCATTAACGTTCCTTTCCCCACAGATCCATGTTTTTAGAAGATAGCTATATTGTGCTGTTTTCTGTGATATAGTATTATTGCATATAGTAAGAGCCTAATGAGTGTGTATGGAATTGAATTAACTTGGTATTCAGTTGCCTAATAGAATTGTAAGCTTTAGTCACTGTTTTAGCCCCACTCTTAGTATAGGGAGAGTGAGGTTAAATTGAAGTAAGTGAGAAAGGTGTTTTCTACTTAGTCTACTCTGTTTTTCTGTGCCTTGATCTAGTTCATTATCATCTTCCAATGGAACCAGAGCAGTTTACTGGCAAGAGCATTGGAGAGGGAGTGATGATGACCATTAACGTTCTCTGTGACCTTGGTCAAGTCACTTGACTTCTTTGAACCTCAGTTTCCTTAACTGTAAAATAACGGGGTGGACTAGATCACCTAGGTCCTTTCTTGTTGTAAGATTCTATGATCACCTGATTCTGACATGCTGGGTAAAGAGGAGAAATAATGGACCACTCTTTTTTTTTCTCATTCTTTTTCCAGTCCCTCTTTCTTATTTTAATCTCCCTTCTTTTGAAGATGTTTTTGTCCTCAGGGTCATGCTATTCAGATCTTTGTTGCAGTCATTTACTGATTCCCAGTTCATTCTCCCCCTTACTCTAAGATCTCAGCCACTGTCTCATAGTCAGCCTTTCACACTCAATGCCATATTCTTGTCTTCAATATTCACATTGACAACTCTTAAAATATCTTGACTTCCTAGTTTCATAACTTTCTGAACTCCCATGACCTATAACTTTGCACTCAATGATGGTTGGATTTTGGTGTTATCATCCCAAACTATTAATCTCTATGAATCTAGACTTGAAATTCCTCTCTGATCATAATGTCCTTCCCTTCCACATTGTTCTCTGCCTCACTCCTCTTAAAATTTATGCTTTGTTCTCACCAAGATTTATAGTCACTATATCATTCTGTGCTTTTCCAGTTCATCACCTCTGCTCTGGCCTTGATGCTTTAGTTACCAAGTTCAACTACACACTGTGCGTGCTCTACTCTCATTCCTTGGTCCTTTGTCCTGTTGCTGCTAATTCTTTGCCAAACTTCATTTCTGGGTTACTACTTCACTATTCACTTTCTCTTTTCCTACATTTATGCTGATGACTGCTGCTAGAAGAAGCCATGCAAACATGCTAACTTTGTTCACTTAAAATTTATGTTATCTAGACTGGACCTTCTGTGTTGCATGGCAATCTTATTTTTCCCTGATTGGTTCTCTATCTCACTATCTGTGGCTCTCATTTCTCCTTATTGTTATCTAAGCTACCTATACTGGAGCTGTCCAGAAGTTTAGTGCTGAGCCCTAGCTGGTCTCAGTCAAAGGAAGTTTGGAAAGAAAATTAACTTAATTAACTTAAAGTAGCCTAATGTACTATAGGCAGCCAAGTAGGAATTATTAAGTTATTCATAGATGAATTGCAATCTTTGTTGGTGGAGGAGGTTCCCACACTAGAAAATTTTGGTCTTTTGAATTCATATGTCAATTTATTTTCATAATCCATTATTTCCTGTAGCTTTCCCTAGTAATGTATCAATGTAACATGGGTGAAAGATCCCAGGAATTGGAGTCAGAAGACCTGGGTTTGTCTTTTTTTTTTCTGTTTGGCTATGTAGCTTTGGATAAGTCAATTAACTTCTCTGAAACTTAGCTATATTTCTCTGTTAGGTGAGGATTATAATTAATATCTGTCCTTGTGGATTTGTTTTAAGAATTAATGAGAAGGGAAGGAAAAAAAAGCACTCAATAGGCATCTCCTATATGCCAGGCACTGTGCTGTGTGCTGTATAATTATTAATTCATTTGATCCTCACAAAAAGTCTGTGAGGTAGGTGTTTTCATTATCATCATCATTTTATAGTTTAGGAAACTGAGACAGACGGAGGTTAAGTGGCTTATTCTAGGGTCCCACAACTAGCACATTTCTGAAAACAGGTTTGAACTCGTCTTTCTCTCTCCTGACCAGTTCTCTATTTACTGTGCCACTTAACTTAAATGAAGGAAGGTATGTTGGAGTATTTTGTAAATTGAAAAATGTTAAACAAATAGAAGGTATTATCTTTATTACTTGCAGCAGTTGAAGTAGGTAAAAAGGAATGGAGATGGTCAGAATATGGCTGCCTTTTCCCTTCCCTTTTTTCTTTTAATTTTTATTGTTTTTTTTTTATCAGACTTGTATTTCTTAGTATATCCCTCCCCATCCCAGAAAGCTACCCTTTATAAAAAAGAATAAAAAAAGGAAGAAAGTTCAACAAACCTAACTAAATTATTTGAGAAGTCTGACATTATATGTGGACATACAGTCCCCAGTCTCTGTGAAGAAGAGCCTTTAAAAATCACTCCGATAAAATACATATATTATTTCTCCTGGTATTAACTTTGATCAATACCATTATCATCCTATTCTGGAAAGGATGACTAGAGAAAAGACAAGGAAAGATAAAAGCAATCCTCCTTTCTTTGAAGTAGTAAAAAAGTTTCGAGATGGATTTAAAGTTTTCCTGCCCACCACCCTCCCCCAAGTGGTGAGTTGATATTCTTTATACCAGCTTATATTTGATCATAAGTGAGATGTAATGTGCTTGCTGCTTTATAGAATAGCAAAGTGAGAATTTGTAGCATCCAATAGAGAAGAGTATTTTGGCTCAACCTTGTAACTGATGTTCTGCAAATATGCTGAAAAATAGCATGTTGGGGGTGGGTGTGTGTTGAGCCTGTGTGAGCCACTTAAAAACTTGGAAAGTCTTCTACTCAGTGTTTGGTGATTAAATCTTTTACCCTCTGTCAGGTTTGAAACTGAATGAGAATTAGATCTCTTTTTTCCTCTTCCTCCCTGGACCTAGCACAGGATTGGTGGGAGATAGTGGGGCATATTGATAAAGAGGGCAAGGGTGGTATTTTCATCCTTGGCTAGGCTGGACCAAGGAGAGATTGTGACACCTCTTCTCTCTGATTGAGGTAGAATGGTCTAGTTCTACCTCATTCAGAATATAGAATTATAGAAGAAAGTGGGGAAAAAGGAAATGTGGGGGCCTGGTCAATTGTGGGGAGGAGTAGCTAAGGGGAGGTTACAACATGGAAGAATCAATGAACCAACAACCATTTATTAAGTGATGACTGTGCCAGATGTTGTGCTAAGTGCTGAGGATATAACATGAGCCCCCAAGGAACTTACATTGTTTGGGAAAGGGCATGGAGGCAGGAGTAGGAGGGTTCCAAAGTGCCCAAATTGATAGATTGCAGTTGGCAAAATTCCTAATGGATTTGTGATGACATGGACTCTTGTGTATGCTTGCTGAAATGAGTAACATATTTTTGTAATTGTTTGCAGAAAGATTACCACTTTGAATATACGGAATGTGATAGCAGTGGCTCCAGGTGGAGAGTTGCCGTTCCCAATTCCGCAGTGGACTGTTCTGGACTGCCTGACCCTGTGAAAGGGAAAGAATGCAGTATGTTTGAACCTTTTTTGATCTTCTGTTTTCCTGATTAAAACATAAATGCTTCACATTGGCTCAAATAGTAAACTATAATAAATTCAGAGACTTTTGCAAAAGAGACCCCTTTGCATTTACTCTTGGAAAAACAAATAGAGCCAGGTGTCTCTGTGCCTGAAGCCAGCAGTGATTTTAACCCAATGGGAAATAATGGTATTTTTAAAATTTGATTTACTCTCATTGTTGCAAGCTAGATGGAGGAGTAGTAGTTTTTTTTTATTTTATTGAATTTTTTTAAGCTGCTGAAAGCTCTGGGAGTATACTGTATTTCACTTCAACATTTATACTACTGAGGTTTTCTGGAAGCTGCTTAATATCCTGTTATTAATCTGGTTGCTGAGCACATTTAAACACCTTGTCTTTTGGCAACAAACAAATTGATTTGAAAGCAGAGGCATCTCTAATTAAAATGGAAATGAACCATTTACATATTTGTTTTTGTAAACTCTACCTTTTTTGTGAATAATTTGAGCTCCTGCACAAGAAAAATTTTTCTCATCTAAATCTCTGTTGCTGAAACCTGTTTACCCTTCCACTTTAGAACAGACCTTATGACTTACAAGCATTGATTACGTGGTCATTCTACCCCAGGTGCTGTACTAGATGCCAGATTTACAAAGACAAAAGTGAAACAGTTCTTGCCTTCAAGGAGTTTATGATCCATTGGTAAAAAACAATGCATACACATACAAATAAATGCAAAATGTATAAAAATAATTTCCAGAGAAGAATACAAGTCTAGTATGAAGGATAGTTTGCTAACACTAGAGCCAGATTTCCAAAGGGCACACTGGAAGGAAGAGTGGAATAGGGGCACCAAAGGGATGGGGCTGGCAAAGATGAGCATGGAGGAGCAGAGAGTGCCAAACAAACTGTGACAGAATCCTAAGGATTCTGAGTGATGCTGTTGGCCAATAGATTGTATTTCCCTTCACCCTAACAAAAAAGGTGAATTTGATTATTAATCTCTGAGAGGTAGGATATGCATGCTCACATGCGCACATGTGTGTGGACATGGGACTCATGCTAGCAAGGCAGATTTCTAACCACATTCCTGCCTGGAGATCAAGGGAGGTGTATGAGGAATTCTGGGCTAAGGTTGGTCATAGAAGTAAGGCTCATTTGAAATATTCACCCTCAGGTACATCAGAGCGCCCTTGTTCTACTTGTTTTGGGGTAGCGGTGTTCAGAAGTCATTGGCTTAGGCCGTTTAGAAAAGACGTGTTCTTATTTTTAGTCATGTCATTTACTTTAATTCAACATAGATCATCTTCAAAATTTGTCAACCCTGTTATAATTCTATTAGTAAGATGTTCTTAGATTAGAATCATAAGACTTAGAGAGAGTCAGTACACAATGTGATTTACTATTGTTATTTCTACTTAATTTGATTATTTGAGTAACTTTTGCTTTGAAAGTTTATCTGAAAACTAAAATGCCATATATTACTAGAGTCTGTGTTAAAAACATTGATATTTCTTTAAAATATGAAATTGCCTGTTGTTATTACTTGTAAGTTTTATTGATGACTTTTGTCTTTTTTACTACCATTCCTTATTACCACCCTTCACCCACTGAACTGTTCCATGTAACAAAGAAAAAGAGTTAAGCAAAACTAACCGGCATAGCAAAGCACCTAGGTGGTCCAGTGGATAGAGCTCTGGGCCTGGGGTTGGGAAAACCTGAGTTCAAATCTGACCTCAGATACTTATTAGCTGTGTGACCTTTGGAAAGCCACTTAACCCTGTTTGCCTCACTTTCTTTATCTATAAAATGAGCTGAAGAAAGAAATGGCAAATTACTTCATTATCTTTGCCAAGAAAACCCTACAGGGTCATGAAGAGTCAGACATGACTGAAACATCTGAACAGCAACCAACAAAGCAGTCACATCTGACATTTTATCCCATCTGTAAACCATGGTTTTCCACTTGTCTCCTTAGGGGAAGGAGGTGTGCTTCATCTTTTGTGTTCTAGGAATAAGAGGGATTATTACCATCAATGAAGTTCATCTGCCTTTAAGTGTGTTTTTCATTTATACTGTAAGGTGTTGTGTGAATAATTTCCCTGACTTTACAATGCATCCATTCCAGCAAATCTTCTTATATTTCTCTGGTTTCCTCACTATTTGATTTTCAGATGACAGACTATTTAGAAAAGATGAGTAAATTTATGTAAATTAGAACTGTTGTGGCAGTCAGAAAATGAACTTTGTGTTTGAACATGTTCAGAAATCAGTATTCTGTGGGTTTGGATGGAGTATCACTGTGATTAGGAGTTATTTATTTGGAGGCTCAGATTTGCCAGGAATTGACAGACAGTTATAACTTCCTTGGTCTTCTATGATAAGTAAAAACTCTTTCTTTGTTGGTGGAACTGGGAGTGGGATCATTTAGAACAGGGTAATGTAAAGTCAGGATTTGGTAAAGGAGCTCTCAGGGTTGACATATTCAGAAGATGATCTATGATCTACTAAATGACAAATGTTCAGTTGTTCAATTCCTTGTTATGCCTTGTGGGGTTTTCTTGGCAGTGATACTGGAATGGTTTGCCATTTCCTTCTCCAGCTCATTTTAGAGATGAGGAAACTGCGGCAAACAGTTAAGTCACTTGTGCAGCATCACTCAGCTAGCAAGTGTCTGAGGCCAGATTTGAACTCAGGAAGATGAATCTTCCTGACTCCAGGTCTGGAGCTCTATCTACTGTCCCAGCTAGCTGCCCAAATGACAAATGACCAAAAGGTAATTTCATGTTGGGACATAAGTTCTTTGGAGCAAGATCACCCCACAGCTTTATGCTCTTAAATCAGAGCATATTGAGATGAGTGCTTTGCTGTTCTGTGGTTGGATAGTTGAACAACTGGTTTCCCCATGTATATAAACAAGAATTTGACAAGGCCTTTTGCTAAGCAGAGGCTGTATATTTGAGTATATTCTATTATCCAACCTTTCTATAGAAAGGTACTTTGGCATTAGATTAGATTAGGAAGCATTTAGTAAATACTTATATGCCAGACTGTGCTAAATGCTAGGAACACAAACGGAGGAAAATGAAAGTCCCTGCCTTCAAAGAGCTTGTATTCTAATAGATGAAGATAGTGTTGAAAGGAAGTAAAAATGGAGGGAGAGGAGGGCAAAGTAGTAGAACTGTCTGGAGAGGCAGAAGCTGAACCAGTCATACATAGTTTGCATGCATACTTTTTAAAATGGAATTTCTGGAGAGGAACCCACAAATCAGAGGAGGAGGAGGAGAAGGAGGCTGCAGGGTTCTGTGATGCATGAAGATCACCAGAACAGGGTGAACAGAAGGATAGCCTTGAAGTCAGGAAGACCTGGGCCCAAGGCCTACCTCTCACAGACAGGGAGTATGACCAAAGGCAAGTCACTTAACTTCTCATCATGTCTAGGCAACTCTCAAAGGCTGTAAGTTAGAAACAAATTACTGATCCATGCCAGTGAAGGGAGTTTCTATACTGGGAATTCCTTTCCCTGAGGAAATCACAGATATATACCAAAGCAATAATTTAAAAAGGCCTTTTTACTTCTTTCTTTGAAGTCTAGATAGGTAGAATTTAGCCTGTATACATTCCCCTTCACCTATTCTCATTAAGGAGGAATGACTGTAATTCTATACTATAGTATCCAATGAATAAAAATGTCCTGGATCCAATTTCCAGTTCTGTTTTGACTCATCTCATTTTAAAATATGTAGTTCTATAATATTCTGAGCTTTGTTTGTTACTTCAGATTTTGGTTTGTCATTATGACTTATAATATTGTTACTACTTGTATTTGAATTCCTTACTCAGTAATCCATGCATCTGGAAGGTAATTTCAGTTATGTAGATAGGGGAACTATAAGTATCACTTTCCCAGTCTTTTATTAGGATCACACGTTGTGAGTATGCATTTATCTATTTTCTGGATAGAAAATCAAGGCCACTGTCATAACTTTTGAGCTGGCCAATAGACATGAATAGAGTTTTTGCTTTTGTACCTCTCTTTATATTTCTCTTAACCTGTTAATCTGACATAGAATCTCTTAGAAATACTGAACTATATAAAGTCCATTGTAGTTACACACACACACACACACACACACACACCACATATGTTTATAGAGTTAGAGAATAGAAATCAGTCCTGTGAATTCATTTATACAGGTAATTCCTAGATGAGGAAGGTCTTTTAACAATCCAGGTTGGGATCTTTTCTGAGAATTAAAGTCTTAGTTTTCTACAGCTCTGAGTGGTTATATGACTTGCCCAGGGTCATGTAGCCAGTATGTGTCGTAGCAAGTGAACCTAGATCTTCCAGACTCCAAGAACAACTCTCAGTTCACAATGTCATGCTAGCCCCACCTCTGTCCTCTACCCCATTGCCTTCCTCCCTATATATACAAGCAGCATGACGTGGATGGAGAGTTGGTCTTGGAGTTAGAAAGATCTAGATTTGAGGACCGTGTATATTGGCTGTGGTCTTAGCTAAGTTGTATAACCAGTCATTGCTCTAGGAAATTTTCTAAGACTATATGTTGTTTATAGCAAATGCAACTATATCCACATATAGATGTATATGAATATTCACAAATATGTATATAATTGTACACATACATATGTACATATGAAAGAATAAGAAGATACAGAAATAGCTAGCTAGCTGGCTAGCCAGAGCATTTACTAAGTGCTCACTATGTGTCAGGCACTTTGCTATGTGCTGGAAATACAAATGTTGTTATCCTTCATTCTGTCAAAGCGCACCGAAGTGACATCACTATGTTGGGATCAAATTATGGTGTGTCTGACTGTGGCTGATCAGACCAATACAAAGTCATAAGGCTCTACCCCAGGTCAGACACAAATTATCCATATGAACACTTGGAGTGGATTTGCTCATCTTTCATTTCCTTGGAGCTCCTGAAGTTCTGCTTTGTTCAAAGAGCATGGCTCCTTCATTGATATGGGCATGCCTTGCTAGGCAGCCCTGTGCCAGTGTCTCCCATGTCTCACAATCAATTCCAAATACAAGTCATAGAATGACAATTCTTCCCCCCAAGGAGCTTGTCTTCTAATGGTGGAAGACAATGCATAAAAGGGAGTTGAAAATAGGGGTGGAGAGAAGGTGGAAAGTCATGGCCTGATCTGAAGAGATATATTGAATTATAGAGAATCCTTGAATTGGAAGGAACCTTTGGCTATCCAATCTAACCCTTTCCACTTTGGTAATTCCTACCAAAATTTGAATTGCCTTTATTAGCCTTAATTAATTATCACTCTTTTGCTGCCTCTGCTATTACCACCACCACCACTACCTAACATTTGTATAGCACCTACTATGTACTGAGACAGCCCTGTACTAATCACATTACAGATATTGCCTCGCTTGATCCTCACAACAATCCTGGGAAGCAGGTACTCTCATTGCCTCTATTTTACATAAGAGGAAATGAAGGCAGGAAGGGTCAAGTGACTTGCTTGCTACTAAGTGTCTGAGACCAGGTTTGAATTCAGCTCTTACTGATTCCAAGACGCCTTGTTTCTAACTGCCTGAGATTCCACTCTGATATATGAAAACACTTCTGCAAGAACAGAAGAGGAAATCCAGAATCTAGTCACCCCTTTTAGTTATATGCTGCAACTTAATAGGATATATTGAGTTTAGACAACTTTTTCTGAGTTCATGTCATTGGTCTCCCAATAAATTCTTCTTATTATGTGTCAGGGAAGTAACCCAGGATTCTCACAGGTTGTACCACTGGAATACAAGCTCTGGCAAGTCTTACCAGATTGGAAAGGTTTGGATTCCAGGATCAGAGGTAGATTGTCTGGGTACCTTCCAAGGATCCAGCTACGTTTGAAAAGGCTCATTCCTAGAAAGTTGGCCACGAGGTGATAAATTGTTTTTAGCTACAACAACTCCCAAAGACCATCTAATAAGCTGTTGGGAGAGTTTGTTACTATCTGAGCTAAGGATTACCCAAACGGATGAAATCACAGATCCTTAAGTATATTATCGGGACTTACTCAAGAATTTATGGTTTCATTAGTATGGGCAACATTCCAGCGTACAGATTGCAGTTAATAGTTTATCTACTAGGACTTATTAGTTAAGTCTTAGGGAGATTCTGGAGGCATTGAGAGGTTAAATAACTTGTTGGAGATTCTCACTGCCTGAAAGCTCCACAGGGGACACTTGAACTGGTTTTCTAATTTGAAGGTCTGCCTGCGTCCAAATTCAGCACATTATGCTATGCTCCCTCTCATTCAGTTGTCAGTTGTTGGTACTTGGTGAGGAAGAAAGGAAGGGAGGAAGGAAGGAAGAAAGAGAGTATTTATTAATTGTTTGCTATGTGTTAAAGACTATGCTAAGCACAGGGAATTCAAAAAGGAAATCAAAGTATATATTAAGCAATTTTAAGTTTAAAAAAGATTTGATTTAAATATTTTATCTGTAGAAATATTTTCTTTTTTAATCCAGACCTATTATCTCACCAGCACAGTTAGCTCCCCAGTGAAGAATGCCCCTGTGCCCCCATCACCTCCCCGCTTCATCCCCAGCATCTCTTCTGCAACTTGTAGTCTTAATATAGTTTTTTAAGACTGTGGGAGGTTAAGAGACCTGTCCAGGATAATGTATTAGAAGAGGGATTTTTATCTGTCTTCCTTATTTGAAGGCTAAATCTTTATCTCCTATACCAAGTTGCCTCTACATTTAGAATAAAATGAAAGCTCATTTTTTCTTTTCTTTTTTGAAGGCAGAGATCATGTGTTATCCTTTGTATCTCTCACACCTGTCACTATGCTATGCTGAGATCAGACCCTTTATTTTAATGCTCTCCCATTGAAAACTTTATGCCTTATTCCTTTGTGCATAAAGGAGAAACAACCAGATTTCTAAGGTTCCTTGCTGTGTTTCAATTCTATATGTAAAGAGAATTGTAGATGAGAAAAAGTAAATTATTTTTTGGGGATAATCTTTTTTGGTGAGCTCTCTTATAATCCTTTCTCCTGCCTGAACCCCTACCCTTTTCTGAATCCTGTAGGACTAGAAACTTCTATCTCCTACTCAGTCTTACTGATTGGTAACTCCTGACCTGTGATACCAGAAGTAGGAAATCAATTTAAATCTCCTAAGCAAGACCTCCTTCTCCTCTCTACCGTATGATTAAAAAAAAAAAAAAACCTGGTCTTGTTCAGATTTGGGTTGACTTGAATTGCTTTCATATATGGAGTTCTGATTTCCACCCATAGAACTGGTAAGAGCTGGATGAAGTGGAATAATGTGCCAAGTTGGGGGAGTAACTACCTCTTACACACCATCGTGGATTTTTCTTGCCTTCTCTGAAGACCACCATGACTGAGATTCTCCAGTAAAACTGCTTCGTCCCTTTCCTGCCCTTTGGTTCTATTTTGGAGGTAGCCAGTGTTGCCCTGGTTTGGTGTAGGTGCTCTGCTCTACTTCTACAGGAGTCAGTTGATGTCCTGTGTGAAGTGGTGAATGTGGTTTCGCTTGCCCATGCTTTCTGACCTTTCTGACCTTTCTGCCCTTTTATGCTTTTTTCCCTAGGATGACTCTGGTTATTTGGACTTACCGTAAATGCACCAAATAAAAGGGCTGACTACTTTCAGTATTTTCTGGCTTTTTAAATTCTTCTGTAAAGCTCTGTTTAAATCTCAGCAACAGACCCCAACAGAGAGACAAAGGAAATTAATTTTTGCCTGGTTCATCTTGAGAGGTTGTTGTCTTTTTCACCTAGAAGTATGCGAGTTAAGACAAAAGAAGGTGTTGGACTGCACTGATGGGCAGAGACTATTTGTTGAAAGGTAGATGAGTACTAGCCATAAGAGTGTAAGTTGAAAAGGAGGAAAGAATGACAGAGAGGAATTGGATGCCCTAGGCCAAATTTTGAGGTAATAATAACAGATAACAGGAGAGCTGGTGAAGAGGTACTTTTGAAAGATGAAGGTAGAGAATTGCGAGAAATAATCATACACAAGTCAAGGTCAGAGATGGTGCTAAGGAGTGGAGATTGACTCACATTTTCCAAGGCAGAGGAAAAGTGAAGGATGATCAGGACTGAGGAGTCAGGATGTAATTACTACTCAGGGAGAATTGATTTCCTAGACCCATTCTTCCCTGTTTTTAGTGATCTCATCAGCTGCTTTGTGCAGTTCCTCTCCATTGACCTTCCTTGTAGCTTTGCCTGTACCCACCATGCGTTAATTTATGCCAAACACCCAGGGGATAACATATATTATCCCTTAAATGAGCCCTTTTATATTTCCTTTTATTCAAATTAGCAAGTTTATGATCCCAGATTAAATCTGAGTTATTTTTTTTAAGCCAGTGAGAAAGCTCTCATTTTTAAAAGGCAATTTTGCTTTTAAAAAGAAGGGACCTTTCAACCTGTTTTCTATTTGCAGTATGATCACCTGGAGCATATAATATGGATCAGTTTTTGTCACTTTCCACACCCTCCCCAAGTTTGGGGTAGGTAAAGTCTCTATCCACTTGGTATATGAGAAACTTATTCAAGGTATAGTAGGTGACTTTTTTTAACTTGTCAAAGTAACTTATATTCAAAATACAAATAATAATTCAATGAACAGTCATTCATTCAACAAACATTAAATATGTGCAGAATATGAGGCCAGGTGTGAGGTATGAAGCAAAGTTTAAACAGAACACAGTCCTTGTTCTACTAGAACTTACAGCCTCGTGAGGGATCAGGCAGAAACCTAGATAACCGTAGTATTAGAGGCAGCTTAGTAACATAGTAGATACAGTGCTAGACTTGGTGCCAGGCATACTGGAGCTTGGATCCTCTCTCTGACATCTACTAGCTGTGCCATCCTGGGCAAGCTATTTGATTCAAGCCTCAGTTTTCTCATCTGTATAATGGGAATAATGATAACAATGGCATGCCAATGATTTATTCTCTATATTGGATTAATGAATTAATAAATGTAAAGCACTTTGCCAACCTTAAAGAGCTGTTTGCTATTGTTAACCATTAGTGTTATTGTTATAAATGTTGCATTATAATTGCAGTAAAGAGGCAAAGAATCAGATACTATGTGAAGTCTAAGATAGAAAGTTGCTTATAGGTGGAGGGAAGGTGAGCAGGGAAGGCTTAATGTGACTGGCACATACGACGATAATCCAGTTCTCTCTGATAGGGTTTTTGTGAAGACTGTTCGGATAGTAGTTTTGAAATATCACTGTAGAGAATGGAGTCAGAGTCTAAATTTTCAAAGGCGCAGAGACACTTTAAATTTAGTAAGTTCTTTCCCCCTAACTTTTGTCTTTCCCTAAAGCAAAGAGTTATTCTTTCTAGGACCAAACTTGTAAAATTCTAATTTACAATGATGCACTGGAGATAACCGTTCCTTCCAAGTAACATCATTGACATAATTGTTGGCCTAACTGTACTAAAATTCTGTTATAAACTACATCCCCACATGGAGTGACAATATAGTATAATGGAGAAAAATGCTTTGCAGTCAGAATACCTGTAAGATAGCCTTGGCTCTGCCACTAATTAACCATGTAATTCTCTTGGGCCTCAGTTTTCCCATCTATAAAAAATGAGATGGTTTGACAGGCTCATTGCTAAGATTCCCTCTGGCTCAAAAAATTCTGTAAGTGGCCTTTAAAACGGAAGCATTAGGCAAAATAGACAGCCATGGAGTTTTCAAAAAAAGGCTATTGGAAGTTCCAGAGAGTGCCTTCTGAGTAAGACAAGTGGTTAGGGTACATACACAAGATATTTGTTATAGCTCAGATCATGTCCCCTTCTGTATATGATGAATCTGATAAAAGTCTTGGGTATCAGAAGTAGAAGAGACTTTACAGATAATGGAAGACAGGAATTCTTAATCTTTATTGTGTCATGGATCCTTCTTGAAGTTTGGTGAAGCCTGTGAACCCCAGTTGAGACTGGTTTAAGGTGCAGTGGATAGAATGCTGGGCCTTGATTCAGGAAGACCTGAATTCAAATCCAGCCTCTGATACTTACTAACTGTGTGATTCTAGGCACATTACTTAACTTCTATGTCTCCACTTCTCTGTAAAATGGGAATAATAAGAGTACCCACCTTGAAGGGCTCTTGTTATAATCAAGTGAACTAATATGTGTTCAAGTGCTTAGCAAGTGCCTGACACATAGTAGGCACTATAGAAATGCTTCTTATCTCTCCCTCCCCTTTCTTGACCTCCCTACCTTCTCGGAAGTATTTTTAAATATGTAAAATAAAACACACAGGATCACAAAAGAAAGCAATTAGATTAGAATACAGTTGTCAACATTTTTTTAAAAGTTATGATTGCATTCCCAGATTAGGAAACCTTGCTGTAGGCTAATCCATTCATTTTATAAATGGATGGATCAAGACCCAGCACGGTACAGTCATATGTCCAAGGTCATGTAGTGGTTAATTAACTCAGGCAGGACTTAAACCCATCTCTTGAGTTCAGGTGTAGCATTTACTCTATTTTTCACTAAAGTGTAAATGCCAAATTTCTTCTCAGTATTTTTCTCATCTTCTAGTACCGCAATTAGATGGGGGTCCTATTGTCTTTATCACCTGCCAGGGCTGCTTTTTACTGACAGTAATAAAGACAGCATATATAACTTTTACTGTGTTGATGAAAGGTGTTTTCTCTGCAATTAGCCACTCTCTTCCTTAGATTGGACGTAGTGAGCAGCTGGAAGTAGACTTGGCCTCAGTTGTTGCTGTACAGGTTCTGACAAGCAAAGCAACTTCCTGCAGCAGCAGGTGGTGTGATCTGTCCAATAAAAGAAAAACGAATTCTCATAAGCCAAAGAAAAATAAGCTTCATGGCTTGCATATAACATTAGCAAGGAAGTTGAATCATTTGAATGTAATGTTGTGTGGTCCTTCTGTCTAGAATGAATGGTCGCTTTCTCTTTTGTTAAGTAAGAGATGAGTTTTTTCCCCTTCTCTGTCAAAGCATGTCACACCATAAGGGACTGAACAGATACTATCCCAATTAAAAGTAGTATTCCATGGTCACCAGCACCAGCAGTTGAACGTGAAGATCTGAAGCCTGATGTGTCTTCAAGATGGTGCTGAATTCCCTTTGGAAATACCATTTCCTTCTTTCCTTCATTAATTTGGAACCTGCACTTGATAGAAATCTGACAGCCTTTCAACTAGCTATATTTTAATTGGTACGGGATGAATCTTTATTTGAATAAAGCAGGGTAAAGCAGTACTTGGATTCTTCTGTTTTTTTCAGGTATACTGACCACATCTGTGCTTTGCACTGAGGCTGGGGCATTTTTGGTGATTGTTCGTCTAAACAGTTGCAGATATGTCCTGTCTTGCTTGTGCGCTGAATGATTTTGGGCAGTTATAGATGTTTATCTCAAAAGGTAGTTGAGCACTATCAGTCATGTTCATGTTTAAGGAGAACTATAAATTTGTCCCTAGTGGTGAGGCAGCTGGCCTCTGGCCAATATATCCCAGACATCAAACATTATGCTGTCACTGAAAAGGAAAGGCAGAAAGTAATGGTAGGACTTTCATACTGTACTAAAAAACAATAAAAGTACCATTTTGTACTTTGTTTTAGAAATGACCAGGCACTCATTTGTTAGGGTATACTAGCCTAATTTTCTCATCACCAAATAATTTCACGTATCTTGTGGTTGCAACCTAGGAAATGTTTGCTTAAATGCATGTTCCTCAACTACTTTTTGTTCAGTACCTGGCATAGAGAATTTTTGGGGCAGGAAACTTCTATAACGGAAATTAACAACTATTTTGCCAAATAGAATTGTAAAACATTGTCTATGTCTCTGTGAGTTTAAGTGACTTATCCAGGTGTCCTGGCTTGATCAGAGGCAGGACCTGAATCCAGATCTTTCTGACTTTTTATCTACTATACCATATTGTCACTGTGAGGACATTTTAACCTTACTTGAATTAATAGAATATAGAGAGCAATACAAAAAGTCAGTGACCATTTTATATCTTAGGATGATCTTTCTCAGAGTTTCGGGGGACCTGAGAGGCCATCTGGTTCAACCTACATCTGAACAAGAATCTCTTCTACAACTTAATCAAAAAATTTGCCATTCTTTATAGCAGGTCTTCATTTGGATCAGTCAAATGTCATTATCAGCTTTATTTTGATCTGTAGTTATAAGGAGGTCATGTAATGTCATCTAAGCAGTTTTAGTGTTAAGATAGATAGTATTGCGATATAAACATCAACATCTCCACCAAATTGTTGATTCTGTTAGTGAAATTAAAATTTCCAGACAATGATGATATTACTGAGAAATGTACATTAGATAATTACATATTTCTATCAGAAGTCTTAGTCTTAATAACAGCAACACTGGGGTTGTATTTTTTTTTTTTTTGCGACATATTCTTGGGCCCCATACATCCTAAAAGACACCACATGTTTCTGTTCATGGATAGTCTATTTTGTATGTTTCAAAATAAGATATCCAATGCTTAATACCCCTGGATTCTAGTTTATCACATCAAGCTCTTGAATATACTCCTGAGGGACTATGCTAAGCACAGATCTGCTCAGGTTATGGGGAGGAAGCCATATGCAAATTTTTTTTTTTTACCAGTAATACATGAGAATGGATCCTACATTTTTTTTACACTTACCAGTTTTTCACATGATTATATCCTTGTCAGCAAAGTAGACAAAGCACAGTTACTGGTAAATAAGTGTAGAACCAAAAAGCCTTCAAGAAAATTGAAATTTATTGTCAAAAAACTAGTCTGAAAATCACTGTAGTCATGCAGCTACAGGAATTGAAAATGTAAACTACAATAAAAATCAACTATGAAATTCAAAGAAAGTAAAGTCATGACATTGTATCATATTGTAGCACAGGGAATAAAAAAGTGTAATGCAGTGCTTGTAGAGAGAGGAAGACAGTATTTATTGTGCTAATGCAGGTTATTCAATAAGCTATGTGCCATTAAACTATATTGTCTCCTAGAATTCTGATGGTATGTGGTTCTGGAGCTGACTTCATGGACCCTAGCGCTTGGAAGACAAGACAAGAACAGAAAAATGTTTGTGATGCAAAGAACTTTGGCCTCTTTAATACTACTAGAACTTAACTTAGACTACTACTAAACCATTTTGAGCAAATATTTTTAAAAATCAAGTAAATGAGAGCTTTTTATTGTGAGATGTATGGGCCAGTCCCTTAAGTATCAGCTTATTAGAAAAACTACTTCATCATGGTAAGCTCCCTTTTATGCTCCCCCATTTATGTTACGAATAATGCATTGTAGGAGTGGAAGCGAAATACAAACCTAATACATACTCAGTTGAGCCCTAGTCTCTGACATAGTGAATGGAGTTTACTGTGAGTAATCTTGATGGTTCATATCCTCATCCAGGGCTAACCCTGAAAATATCAGAGTTTATAACATTTAACTTCCCTGCAAGAATTCAAGGTAACTGATTATTAGATATAGAACTGACTTAATTTAAAAGAGGTTTTAAATAAATGGGGAGGGTCTCTTCCCTTTTCCAGAAGGCAGCAAACAACCCTCCCTCTGAAGCTATTACAGACACGTGACTCGTAATGTTAGCAAAGGGGCAGGCTGGGATTGCTTCTCCATGCACATGGTTCTCTGCTGTGTTGATTTTCTTCCACTTGGGGGTCATGCAAATGGTATGGTTTGTGGAGTTCTTTCCAGGTCTTTGAACCCATTTTGTTTCTTCTGTGTTTGTGTGTATGTGTCTGTTACTTGCCCTTTGTCCTTTTCCTCCAAAAGAGCTTTCTGGAGCTTTTGATGTGCTCTCCCTTAGGAGAATATCTCCTCTTTGACAGTCTGGTTTGTGCCGTCTGGGTTTTTTCTTTCTGCACCTATTTTCAGGTGAGTCTCTGGCTCCTTTTTAAAAAGGCTAATCCAAAGGACCAGCTTGTATGTATAACTCTTATCAATTCATTGACCCCCCCCCCCCCCCCCCCCCCCCCCCCCCCCCCCCGCCTACTGCTGCTCAAACAAAATCGATGTCCTTCCTACTTGAAGAGGACCAAAATGACATCATGATTGTTGGGGTCAAAGTACGATGTGTCCAGCTGTGGCTGATCAGACTATTATGAGCTTGGCATGCTGTACCACAGGGTGGGCACAAATAGTCTGAACATTTGAAATGGAGATGTCTCTAAATTTTCACATCTCACACAACAAAATCAGTTAGGCAGTGAAGACCCAGGACAAAGAATTAACTCCTTATCTGTGGAATTCACATTCAGGAAATAGTCTGACTACTTGAGATAAGTTCATTATATGCAAAAAAGTGTTTTTTTTCCTCATGAATCACATTTCTCTCTGAGCATCTGGTTTTGCTTTCTCTGAGTATCTGCTGGATACCACTATAATGAAAACATTTGGTTACTATTTATTGATGCATTTTAACACTGCCCAGTAGTTCAGGACAGGGAATAAACAACAATATGAATTATACAGTAATGAATTCATCTGAAGTTACTTGCCTTTTTTTAAGGAGCAAGGTGCAAATTAGGCTTGAGTTGAAATTTATTTAAAGAACTAGGGAAAATGCTTAATATTTGTAAATGCTTAGCACAGTTTTTTAGCACATAGTAAGTGCTTAATTCTTGTTCCCTTCCCCCTGTCCTCCAATACACACACACACTAGAGAAAGAGAGAGAGGGAGGGAGGGAGGGAGGGAGGGAGGGAGAGAGAGAGAGAGAGAGAGAGAGAGAGAGAGAGAGAGAAGCTATAGAATCTTTAATGTTAGCGGTCACAGATTTGTGTTTTTAGCTTCTTAAGAAGGCTGTATAGTTTGCAAAAGTATTCTTCCACTTGTAAGGGTATTTGTTTAATACTCCAATAACTGACTCAGGATAGATTTTCAGTTAGTGCATGGGGTGACATGATTAAATTCCAGCAATTATACCTGGCATCCCATCTAGCTTTCCACTTAGGGCATCTTGTCATATTCTTGCCATTCAGTCTGTAAGATATCCTGATTGGTGATTGAGTGAGCAGAAACTCCCTAGAGCTAACTGGCTATAGACCATGCTTTATGTTCTAGTTATCTCTCTACTCTGACCATCTTTTTTCCATCTGCAATGTTGTGCTACATGTACTCCCTCCTAAATTTCTTTTCAATCTCTTGCTTCCGAAACCAGAAGCAAACCAGTGTTGTCATTTCTTCTGGAAGGGGCATGTCTATCAACTTTCCCTTTTGCTCCTTCCAATATTCCCATGACTTCCTAGATTAACACATCTTTACTTGGCCACTGTCCCTACATATGTGCTGGAATAATAGGTGATTGTAAATTTACTACAGTCTCTACATTGGGAATAAGGAGAAGAGGAAAGATGTTCCTCTTAAAATAAGTAACCATGATGATGAGAGCTTGGGTTGGGGCAGGGTACCTGAAGGATTGGTTATGATGTTTTACAGTAGAGGCCACTAGAGGATGAGGGATGTGGTAATGTCCCTTCTCTATGAGATGTTGGCACCCTGGGAGAAAGATGTTTGTTTTATCTGTTTATTATTCTACCTAGGCCTCAGCTTTTTCCATCTATGGTTTGGCGGTAGAATAATACTTTCTAATTGCCAAACTCTACAGTCACAAGTGAGTAGAATAGTAACATATATAAAACTTTGGAATCAAGAAGATTTCTGTTCAAATATTGCTTCTGATACTTATTTTTAAAAATGTTTCAATTAAATTTTTTTGAGATCTAAGGGTAATACCATAACCTAACAGAGTTCTCAATAAATCTCAATAAATATTTGTTAAGTGAATGAATAATAATGCTATATCAAAGCTAAATATTTTGCTGTCAAAAGGCTGTTTTTCACAGTGCATATGTGGATTTCTTCTAGATACAAATCAGAACAATTGGAGAGCTTGGTCTTAGTGCTAGTATGTAGGTGGGGAAAATAGGCAGGTTGGATTGTCTCATTTATATAGCAGAGCATGAATAATTGAATAATTATGTTCATGGTTTTCTCAGTGGAGCTCTTGGTTAATAATACTGTACTTTAAATGGCAGCCTACTGTTACTGTCTTTGTGCCTGATTACCCTCATAACTAATTGATTGTAAATGGTTCTTTTCAGCCTTTTCCTGTGCTTCTGGTGAATACCTAGAAATGAAGAACCAGGTTTGCAGTAAGTGTGAGGAAGGTACCTACTCCTTGGGCAGTGGCATCAAGTTTGATGAATGGGATGAGTTACCTGCGGGATTTTCCAATGTCGCAACATTCATGGATACAGCAGTGGGTCCTGCTGAGAACAAACCAGATAGCTGTGACAAGTAAGAAACTTAAAAGGGCTCGTTAATATTGACTAAATAATAGAGAAGAGTATACTTGATAATCTTGGGAAAATTATAGATTTTCATGGTGTTAATTGGGGGTGGGAATTTAGGATGTGCGGAAGAATTTTGTTGTGTGGGTTTCTAGAAGTGCATTCAGTACATGTAAAAATGGTTACTGAAATTGGACAGGACTGATAGACTTGGGAGCTTCAAATGAGGCAGTTCTTCTCACTTGCCAGACCTACTGGTATCATAAGTATTCATAGAATCATAGATGGAGAGCTAAAGATGATCTACTTCAATATTCTCATTTACAGATGAAAAGACTGAAAGCTGGGTAGTTTCATAGGTTCAGAGATGGAGACCTTTTTTTTTTTTAAAAAAAAGTTAGTTTTCAACATTTACTTCCACAAGATTTTGAGTAACAAATTTCTCCCCGTCTCTTCCCTCCGCCTACCCCAAGACAGAGTGCATTCTGATCACCCATTCCCCCAATCTGCCTTCCCTTCTATCACCCCCCTTCTCTTATTTCCTTCCCTAGAACAGACCTTTCAAAAGACCATTTAGTCCAGCTGCCTTATTTTTCAGATGATGGAAGAGAAGCCCAGGGATGTGAAATGAAAGACAGAGCCAGGATTCAGTCAGAAGTCATGATTTTTGGTTTGGCACTCTAAATTCAATAATCTTAATAGGACCATGATGATAGCTCTTTTCATACTCAGAAAGTGAATTTGTGTGTATGTATGTATATGGATAAATGTGTGTATATAAAATTGCCAAACCCCGCCCCCCCCATATGACAGTTTGGCCATTTTTTTTTGGAGAGAATAGCTACAAGATGTAATTACAATTACACAATTCTGTGAAGACTTTAAAATTTGCATACTTAAAGGAAAAATATTTTTAAAATAATATAAAATACTTAAGAAAATCATTATTTTTCTGAAAACTTATTTTAAAATCTTGATTTTAGAGATTTATTTTCTTCTCCTTCCCTGAAAGGAAGAGTAGTTAAGCTTTATATATTTCCTCATTTCAGATGAGGAAGAATAAGGCAAATATCTCATTGTTTGACTTTTTAATCAATCTTCCAAGTTTCTTAAGCAAGACATTGACTTGACTTGGGCTGGGATGGGAAAATGTTCACTTGTTTTAAAAAAAAGGCCCTTTCTTGTCTTCTGGCCATATGTAGCTTTGATATGAGCTACACTTTTTTAAGGCATTCTTTTTTTTCCACTTAAACCTGATGTCTCTAGATCATGAATCCAGGGATTGGACATCACTCTGGGAGGAGGGTATCGGTGGGGGTCCTTATCTCACTGTGAGTGAGCTGTTCTCACTGCTGAGTCAGGTGCCTAGAGGGCAGGTAGATACATCTCTTTCCCATCTAGGGTTCTAGAGATACCCCTGAGAGACAGTGAGGCTTTTATAATACTTTTAGATGAAGACCCTATTCTGGTGTCCCCTCCATGTCAATCACATCTATAGTTAGTATCTCTGTTATAATCATCATTACCCCATAGTGATTAGTGTCCCAGCATCATTTAACCAATTAAAATCAATTTACTTTACAAGGGGATATTTGTTGAGAAGATATAAAGGAGTACAAAACATTTCCTTGAAGTGGGAGTACACTCTTCCTTATAATACCTAGGATCCTGGTTCCTTCATCCTCACAAGATTGAAGCCTAGTTCATATTGTCTTCATGAAATCTAGTCCATTTAGTGGAAACCTTGACAAAAAGCAAGAAAAAATAGTCATAATAGTTACAGAAGCAACAACTGGGCCATATGTTCCAGGCATCATGTAGGCTTGGGTGGGGGAGAGCTTGTGTCTAGTGCTAGCTCTTTCTCCCCCCCCTCTCCACTTTCTCTACCTCCTCCCTCCCCCATGCCGTCCATCCCTTCTATTCTCCCCTTTCCCCCCTCCCCTCTCTCCTTACTAAGTCTTTCACAGTTGGTTAGCTTTACAATATTACTTTTACTGTGTAGTTTGTTCTTCTGGTTCTGCTCTTTGAATCTGGGCTCTAGATGGTTATTCAAGGAGATTGTAAGAGCTTTCAGGTAAGCTGGATGGGTTTTAAAGTATGTGTCTGCAGATCTGTCTCTGGAGGATTAGGTTAGCTAAATTCAGAAAATGGGAAAGAAACAGCCATTTATTAAGTGCCTACTATGTGTCAATACTGTCCTAAGATCCTTACAAATATTATTTTATTGATACAATAATACTGGAATGTAAGTGCTATTATTATTTCCATTTTACAGTTGAGGAAACCGAGGCAGACAGAAGTTAAGTAACTTGTACAGGTTCTCACAGCTAATAAAGTATTTGAGATCATAATTGAACTCAGTTCTCAAAGATCAATGGTCTCTACCCCTGTTACACCTAGCTCCCTCATCTGCCAGGATGTATTTTTCCAACCATTATTACTCATAAAGACCACCTACCGAAGTGTGTTGGGGTTACAATCTGTATCATTGGAAAGAATTTTCACATAGTGAGACTGCAGATCTCTGAAGTAGTAACAGAAAATTACAAATAAACTAGAAAAGGAACATTGACCATTAAAAATGAAGCACATTTAAAATGACTACTTATAAAGGAGGACTATGTTATTATAGATTAATTATTTATAATTAATTATATTAATATAATTATATAAAGATATGTTAGAAAATTTTCTGATCAGAGAATTAATAGGAGGGGAAACAGGGATGGATTCATTAAATGCATCTTTTTACCTGGGTGGTACTCCTTAAAATAATATACTCCATATGCTGTTTGTAGAAGTAGTATAAGCAGTTTACAGTTTTGGTGTCTAAACATCTCAGCTAATTTTGTGTGTTTGAGTATTTGCAAAAATATTAATGTAAAGGCTATAAGAAGGCTCAAGATGAAGTAGAATGTTGTTTTCTAGATGCTGTTAGAAATTATTTCCTCCTGTGACCTTACACAAATTAATTCCCCCTTTTGGGTTTCTTTTGAAAATGCATCACATAGATTTAAAGTATGATATAGGGGAAAGAAAGGTATTCTTGAAGTGGGGATACCTGGAAGAAAATGCACACTCTGACATGTACTACTGGTGTGACATGAGCAAATCACTCGATCTTTTTAGCATTATTAGTTACCCTGGAGGCCAATCTGCACTGGTAGAAAGACTGTCCTTGTTTCCCTATACCAATGAAACCAAAGTTTGGTCCAAAAAGCCCAAAATTAAACGGAGGGGGGTGTAGGGAAAATTCTGTAAAGATAAACTCCAAACTCTTCTTCTGTAGTTCAGACTGTATTATTGAGAGTATATTACTGAACAAAGTTCTCAGTCTGCAGGAATTAGAGGAATGCATCTTTTCACCTGAACTTTGGCTTTTGCATGGCCTTCGTATTTGAAATTCAGCATTAGGAAGGACTTAGCTTAGAATTTTGAGACATTAAAATGACTCAACCAAAGAAGCCCAGAGAATGTTCTCATTCTTGAGTATTGTTAAGAATATGGTGCTAGACAACTAGCCACAAGGTTCTGGACTAAAACAAATAATGATGCCTTTTGGCCTTACAACTCCAACTCCCCTTTTTAAAAAAAGTAACCCAAGGAACAAAAGATAAACGATAGCCAGAGGCATGCTAGAGAGCACCTTTACTGGCTCAGGTGAGCGAATTGTAAAATTTTCAATGGGAGCGTTTACATTTTTGAAATTGGCAAATGCTACTACTCCTCTGGATTTGATTTATTGTTTTATTGTCTAGACTTAAACACACACACACACACACCACTTTTAAGTTTAATTTGCATTAACATTTTTCCATCTCTTTATTTGGAGAGCCTGTTGTTAAACATTTATCATCACACAACTGGCTACAGCCTTTCCAGTCTCATAACCTTGAAGTTACGTACATCATTATAAAAGATGGGACGTTGTGTGGCAGGCTATGACTAATTGTTAATGAGGAGTTAAGAAGAATGCTTCTGTCTCCTCTTCCATTCTACCTAAAAAGAATGAAGCCAAGTATTTTTAGTGATCACACTTGAAGTGATAAATTGCTACCCCAAAGTCATCAATCTTACCCAGGATACAAGAAGTTAGGTGGCAGCGGGAATTTACATTTTCCTGTAAGATATATGGGTTTTGAAGACTGCTGGTGAAACGGTGGCTCCTCTTTGCATTACCCAGTACTTTGGCTCATGCGGCAGTGTCTTTCTTACCCTAGTCACATATTTGGATGGAGTCAAGATAGTCCTGTGCACTAACATGATGTTCTTTTTGGCTTTGATTCTACAGCTCTTCCTGGATCCCTCGTGGAAATTACATTGAGTCCAATCGAGATGACTGCACAGTTTCTTTGATCTACGCAGTGCACCTAAAGAAGTCTGGTTATGTCTTCTTTGAATACCAATATATTGACAACAACATCTTCTTTGAATTCTTTGTAAGGGGTTTAAAACTCTGGAATTTCTTCTGTTCCTCCCTGCCCCCCCCCCCCCCCACTTCACTAGATACTTAGATTTTAATGAGAAGGCACTGATACATTTTGATATCTTAAAACTTGTATCTGCCTTCTACCCTTTATTCCTTTGTGCAATCAGGATCCTCCTGTTCTCTTATAGCTGCTGGGATTTTATTTGCTTTTAAATTGTATATCTTTTAATCTAACATATCTTTTTTCTTTGGATTGGTTGGTGCTTTGCCCTCCTTCTACCTTTGGATTGCTGAGGAAAGTTGAATAATATGGTCTGAAATTGTCTAACCACATTATTTTACCTTGTGACATGATAATTGACAATTTCACTTTCTTTTTGTAGCCACTCACACTTGGCCTTTTGCTTTGAACTTTTCACTTTATTGAAATTTCCTGGAAAGTTCACTTTTATTTGGAGTTCAGTGACTGGCACTACTTTGTTAAAATTCTATTGTGTGTATTTATAGAGTTCCGGCTTGGATTTAAAGAGCTTTTCTTTTTTCATTATAGTTAAAAGTATGCCTCTCTGTGAGATTTAGTCATTTCAGCATACTCATATGTAATACTTCAGAAACGCAAATGAGTATAGGATTTCTGTGTCTGGGGAACTTGTTTATCTCAAGGGCGACAATTCACACATATTTTGGAAAGGATTGGCAAATGGAATCATAACAGTATAGTAGCTATTTTAACTGATTTAACTACTATAGATAAAAATGTTTGCTTAATTGGTATAAACTGGAAAATATCTGTTGTGGCTACAAAAACACTGAACCTTGTGCTGAGTAAATATGTTTTCTTTCCTTGTCTATCTTTTCCCCTTTCTCTTCCCTTAATTACAAAAATAGTTTTGAAAATAAGGAATTAGATTTGATGATGTCTAAATCCCATTCCAGCTCTAAAATTCAATGAAATATTTAAACTGCTAAACAATACCCAAGTTGCACATTTGCTCCTGCAGCAACTGCCTCATTTGTGAAATGTTTCCCAGAGTAGATGAAAACCTAGTGGTTTATGCCCTGTGCCATCCAAATGGGGTCATGCAATGTCAGACATGACTGAAAAATGATTAAACAAACTGGAGACTTTATGGATTCACAGGTAAAATGAAGATGAGAAGAAAGTCAGTCATCCATGTGGACTTCAGATTTCTCTCTCTCTCTCTGTCTCTCTTTCTCCCTTTCTTCCTCTCCCTTCCTCTCCTCTTTCTCCTCCCTTTCCTTTCCCCCTTTCCCACTTTCCTTCTCCCCCTTCCCCTCCCCTTTCCTCTCCTTTTTCCTTCTCTCTCTCTCTTTCTCTCTCCCTCTTCTTCTACTCCTCTCTTCCCCCCTTTTATTTTTCTTCTCCTGAGTTAGTCAAATAGCCTAAGTAGACTACAATTTCCAGATAATCCCTAAACTCTGTGCTTTGTACTGCCAGTGTAGGCAAATTTGAGGGAGCCTACTTTGAATAAGCTCTTTTAAACCTCTTTATCCAGTCTCTTTAATTTCTCTACATCAGTGAATCCATAAGCATTTATTAAGGGTTCACTTACTCTCTGCCAGGCTCAGTACTAAGGCCTTCCAGTACAAGTATAAGTGAAAAGAAAGACAGCCTTAACCCTCAAGGGGTTTGTATTCTATTGGAAGAAGACAATATAAAAAGAAACTGAAAAATTGGAGGTCAGGGTGGTGGTAGTAGTGGAGGGCACCCAGTGCAGGTACATGGGAGGAAGTCTGGAGGCAACCTGGAGAGGAGTGAGCCCCAGCTGGCCTGGGCTCCTTAAATGCAGCTTCTGGGAGGAGTCATCCAATCACAGGGAGAACAGAAGAGGCAAAGAGTGCTTCCATTGTGGGAATTGTTCCAGGGCTGGAGTGAGCTTGAAGGCGAAGATCTGGGATACAGAAGAGAAGTCCAGAGTGAAGCCCAGAGCACAATGAACCATGACCAGCTTTGGGGACCTCCTTACATAGAGATTCTCATTTCACCTCTCCCATGGGACACTTGGATGTACTTTGAGATCTCTAGGTGAAGGATGCTAGGGAGGCATACAGTTTCATTCTTCAGCATCACAGTGGTAATACTTTTGTCCTCTCTGGCATGTGTAGGAAGGGACTGTGATGTCTACTCTCCCATTCTTTGTTTTATCTGTCCAACGCTGCTTTTACTCTTCATCTCAAGTGTAAATTCTCTGACATCCTTGATCCCTGATGTGCTTTAAGGGTCTAGAACACATGAAATTTACTCAACCAAGTAGCCATGAAAATCATATCCATGAAAATCATGAAAAAGGCAATTTTAGAAGAAACTAGAGTCAAGTATTGCAATTACAGATGAGGACACTGAGGACCGGAGAAGTTAAGTGAATAGCCCAAGATCACTGAGTTAGTTTTTTTACCAGAGTTAGGACTGAAGTCCAGGGCTTTATTTTCCTGCCTTTGTATTACACCTACTAGGTTCTGATTAGTGCAAACAAGGAATCCTCTGAAGTGGTTGAATTATTAGAATTTATGCAACATATTTCTACTGGCTAAAACCAATTACCATATTTTACACAATTACAACATTAAATAATGTTAATTCAAATACAGATGATAACTTCAGGGAATTCCTTATTTGGCACTAATTAGGACCTAGATGTTTTAGGTCTGTTCTTTAGTATGAGCTGCTTCCAGCTAAAAGAATAGTTGGAACTCCAAGCCTTATTTGTTTCTTGAGTATATTCATATTTCCATTTGTTTTTAATGACTTGGAGTTGGAGAGTCTGGGTTTGAATTTTGCCTCTACCACTGTGTGGCCTCTTTGGACCTCATCTACAAAAGCAGAGGATTGGACTAAGTGGACCCTAGGGTGCCTTCCCATCTAAGTCTGTGATTTTCTGATCTTTATGACTTCTTGAGTACTGCATGAGACCCATAATTCCCTTGATATGAATATTTCCTCTACTGATACAGATCTCAATCCCTCCCACACTTTAGTGGATGGTTTTACTGAGTGGTGGTTAAAAAAATTACTCCCATGGTAGCCAGCCTTCTAGTGAAGAGCCTTCTGCAGGAACTTAGCAAACTTGGTACTTGAATAATGGCTATAATAGATTACATAGTCTGTTCTCAGTAATTTCCAGCTTGTTAGAATTTGCTGGCATAGGTTTCAAAAATTCATTGTTGCTTCCATGCCATTGTGAGGTATAAGAAAGTAGCCTTGATATGTGGATAGCTTAACACTGGCATTAAGATACCTATTATATTTATAAAGGATATACTTTTAAATGCCATTTAACCAGACTTTGTTGGGTGTCTAATATAAGTGGATCCTGATTAGTGTAATGAATTCCCTGATATGGTTGAAATGTCCAATTTAGACTGGATATTTCCAGTGGTCCAGAACCAATGGAATCAAGAACCATATCTTACCTTTTGCAAATCAATGACCATATTTTACATAATTATAACTTTGAGCAGTGTGAAGTTGAAAGACTTGGAGGAATCATTATTTGTACTAGGTTTTTGTGGGTGTTTTTTTTCCAATTTTATTTTTCAGTTAGTAAACATTTATTTTCTCCCTTCTCTATTTAAAAGGGGGAAAAGGAAAAATACAAACTCCCTGTAATGAATGCTCAAAGTCAAGTAAAATCAATCTCCATATTGTCCATGTCACAAAATGTGTTGTTCTGCGTGTGGAATACCTTGCCTCTTTATCAGGAGGCAAATAACAAGCGATGACATCAATCCTCTGGAATCATGGTTGGTCATTTCATTGAGACTGCTCATTTTAGAGATCTCAAAGCTTTCTAGGTTGTTTGTATGTATAATAATGTTGTTAAAGTGTCCTGCTGCAAGTAGTTCTTTAAAATAACCTCTTCCCTCCCTTAATGTATGTGAGAAGCTGATTTTTTGGGACGACAACAACCAATGAGAGGTAAAGAGAACAGGGGAGGGTAGGAAAATAGTTACTTGAGGTGAGGAGCAAGAGGTAAAAGCTCTGATTTCAAGTCTCAAACTAATGCAAAATTTCACTTGTTTTTCCCCTCCAATTTCTATGACCCCCCCCATTTTCATAATTTTTTCATGCTTTTTTTTCTTCTCTGTAGATGTAGAAGCATAACATTCCAAGAAAGAATTCCATTTAGGGAGAAGGTTTGGGCTTTTTTTTTTTCACAATGACATTAATGCAAAAGAAATCAATATTTTTAAAAAGAACCATCCTGTCCTAAATAAGAGGCAAGTTGGGAGAATCACGTTATCTATAGTAATTACTAATATTTAGCAATTTATGCACGTCTAACCTATATTAAATTGCTTATCTTCTGAGAGAGGAATTAGTGAGAGAGAGCATTAGAATTCAAAATTTTAAAAATTATTTTTACATGAATAAACTAAAATATTATGAAATATTATTAAAGCAATAATATTATCAATATTAAATTAATTATATAACATTATTAATAATTATTAAATCAATAAAAATACTATTAAAAATAATTTAGGCATGACTCGACTTATCTAACACTGCTTTTTTTTTTTTTAAAAAAAAAGCAATTTAGGATTAACATTTGCCATAGAATAAAAATTTAGGACTTTAATATAGGTCTTAGTCACTCATCTACCTATTCACCTGGTTTAAGTAACAATTTGTTGCAGAAACAGGGTGTATTGATAACATTTTGATGGACTGGTTAATTTTTGTTTTTGACATGGCTGCTTCATGTAGTAATCCTTCTGTTGTGAATACATTCCAGCTGTTCACTCCAGTCTTTTCCTACTACTTACTGTCATGTCAGTTTCCTTAAAACTCATAGCTGTCCACAACCTGCATATAGCTGTAGGGCATAACTGTTTTCTTAGTCACCATTTAAACACCTAGGGCTTTGTTGTGTGTCCTTCTAAGGGATTCCTCATGATGAAGGATCTCTGTTTAGTGTGCGTTGTTAGAATTTCTTATATGTTGGTTATAGAAGCAAATGGAAACTATTCCTCAGGATGCTTAATTAAGGCCTTTGTGTTTAATTCACAGATACAAAATGACCAGTGCCAGGAGATGGACTCCACCACAGACAAGTGGGTAAAATTGACAGACAACGGAGAATGGGGTTCTCATTCTGTAAGTCTTATGACATTTTTCTTCTTATTCTCATTTTCATTTTTCTTTTCACTTCCCCACCTGTATTTGGTTTTAAATAATTTGACATTTAACGCAGGGACATAAAGCAAAACTAGATGTTAATTAGGAGTGAAGTACAGGTAATTCTCAGTTATGAAAGAAGTTGCCTTCATTCAGGTTTAGCAAAGGGAAAGGGTATGGTCAAAAGAATATGGTTCTGGAGTCAGAGGACTTGGGTTTAAATCCCAGCTCTGCAATTTAGAACTTGTGGGACCTTGGGCAAATCACTATGTTCTTGAAGCCTCCAGTTTTTTCATCTACTAAGTGATTTAGACTAGATGGCCTTTGGTGGTCTCTTCTAGCCTGAATCTGTGATCCTATGAATTCATAGTTTCCTAAAAATTCCTTCTGATGTAGATTTTTATTGCTGTTGTTACCAACCTTCATCTCTACACCTGTCCTTTCAAGCATAGTGGGCAGAAGAAGTTGTTCAGTCTTGACCAACTCTCCATGACCCTATTTGGGGTTTTCTTGTCAAAAATACAAGAGTGGTTTGCCATGTCCTTCTCCAGCTCATTTTACAGATGAAGAAACTGAGGCAAACAGGATTAAGTGACTTGCCCAGGGTCACACAGCTGGTAAGTTTCTGAGGCCTGATTTGAACTCAGGAAAATGAATCTTTCTGATTCCAAGTCCTGTGCTCTGCCCACTGTGCCACCTAGCTGCAAGCAGGAGACAGAGCCATGCAAAATCAGTATACAGAAATGTGGAGGGCTTTTAACTTACCAGTGAAGATTATAAGTTGTTATTTCACCAATGAAACCTTTTCTGAAGTGCTTAAAAACAAGTACAATTACCAACTACATTATAATCGGGCTGTGCGAGAGTCAGCATTAACTAAGCTGCTTTCAAAATTTTCGTTGTGAGGGTTTATATGTCAGAAACTAGTCAACTCCACAAATCAGTGTTTGAGTTACTGTTTTGTTGATTGCATAGATTTAAGGAAGTGATGGTGACGCTGTTAATAATGTGATTAAACTGAAAAGTGTTTTGTGGATTTGTTTTTGAGAACTGCTTGTTAAACATTTAACAGTATGCCTCTAGTATGATTCCTCAGATAGGTCTGCATCCTTTGGCTACATTGGCAACAGACCCTTTGAGACTTAATGGAATGTAATTCTTCAAGGCATTTCTTTATGTGTATCCCCCTAGTGAGGCTAGTGTCTTATCAGGCTCACTTACATGAATGCTCCTTCTAAATTGGGAAGGTCTTAGTGCCACTTGTCATCTGAGGGCTTTCTTTGCCTTCTCTACCACAAGGTGAAAAGTACTTTTTCAACTTTTTTTTTTTTTTTTGCTATTGGGCAAGATAACATGGGATAAAGTGGGTGGTTGATGAGGCTTTCTTTAATGTGGTTTCTGTTTGGCCGCTTCAAGATTGCATGTCAGAGTAAGGAGTGGATAATAATAGACCCATGAAAAATGTTCTTCTCTCTGAACAAACCTAAAATGCTAAGGAAGTTAGCTTAATTTATAACTTAGAAGAGTGCCTATAGTGGAAGAAATAGCAGATAGAAAACAACTTTAGGTATCAGCACAGTTATAAGTGTCATTTCCAGCACCTGGGGGCTGCAGGATGATGGGGGATGGGGAGATGGAGTCCTGGGCACATTGAAGAAACCTGCCTGAGCTCACACTCTACCGGGTGCAGGTCCTCAGGTCAGGTAAGTATGTCCCAGTCAGGTACAATTGTGCCAACAGGGCAGTGGTGGGGCACGTTAGCTTAAGCTTGGGAAATGATAGGTACAAATTCTCTGGGGGTAATGATTCCTTTTAGTGGTGGTCTTCCATGTTTCTTAATTCCCTGCCAAGCTTGGTGTGACTGCTGAGGGAAGGATATGGAGTTCCCTAACTTCTTTCCCTTTTCTCCCAGTCCCCATTGGCAGTCGGGGGAGGAAGAACTCTCTTACCAGGAGTTGGTGCCTGGGAGCCAAGGCCTGGCTGCTCTGTGTTAGGTGTAACTTGGGGTATCAGGCTAGGAAATCAAACCTAGAGAGCAACACTTGATACTCTGGTTACCTGCTGTTGTTTTCTACAGTTTAATGAAATGACTGGTTTGAAAAGAAGCAAACAAGCTCATTATTTACCTTTTGGTTTTCAGATCTCTCAGAGGCACCTATGAGTAGCTGCTGACTGTGTAGATAAATATAGGGTTGAGACTTTCACACTCTAAAAAGAGGCCCTTAGTGTAAATAGATATTTCAAATAAAGGATTTTGTTGTCACTTCCTTTTTAGCCTCTGAAGTGGAAAAGCCCCCTTCCTCCTTGTCTTACTCACCCCATTCTATGACTTGGCAAACCTTTCCTTCATAGATAGTAGTAAGGTACATTTCAGTACAGCCCGTATCTCTATGTCACTAGTTTTGAATTAAATAGGTAGAATCTAGATCAGGGGTGGGCAACCTGTAGCCTTGAGGCCACATGTGGCTCTCAAGTGTGGCCCTTTGACTGAATTCAGACTTCACAGAACAAATCTCCTTACTAAAAGGACTTGTTTTCTAAAACTTGGACTTCAGCAAAAGGCCTCACCCAAGGATCTAGAAGGTCATATGTAGCCTTGAGGCTGCAGGTTCCCTACCCCTGGGCCAGATGGATGAGTTTGTTATTTTCTAGTAGGAAATGGTGTTAACCTAGCCGTTCTGGAGAGCAATATGGAACTGTGCCCAAAGTGGTATAAAATGGTGCATAGCCTTTGAGTCAGCAATACCACTACTAGATCTGTATGCCAAAGAGATCAAAGAAAAAGGAAGAGGACCTCTATGTACAAAAATAATTACACTAGCTCTTTTTCTGATATCAGAGAATTGGAAATTGAGGGGATGTCCATAAATTGAGGAATGACTGAACAAGTTGTGGTATGTGATTGTGATGGAATATTATTGTGCTATAAGTTATGATAAGCATGAGGGTTTCAGAAAAACTTGTAAAGACTTATGTGAACTGATGCAAAGTGAAGTAAGTAGAAGCAGGAGAATATGAACACAGTAATGGCAATATTGTAAGGATGATCAAGTGTGGATGACTAAGTTATTCTGAGGAATATAATGATCCAAGAATATTCCAAAAATGATCCAAGGACATTCCAAAAGACTTATGATGAAAAATACTGCCTTTGTACCTCCAGAGGCAGACCCGATGGAATCTGAATGCATATTGAAACATAATTTTAACTTTATTTTTTCTTGCTTTTGTTTTCCAGCACGACTAATTTGGAAGTAGACTTTGCATGATTTCACATGTGTAATTTACATCCCATTTCTTGCCTTCTTAATTGGTGGAGGGAGGGGTAGAAGGGATGGAGGGGATTCAGGACTCAAAATTTAGAAAAAGAATGCTGAGAATAAGTAATAAATTAGAAAAAAAGAAAATGGTGTGAGTGACTGGATTGTAAGCTTTCTGGTATGTTTAGAAGCAATACCGACTTGCTTGATTGCAGTGACTTTCTTTTATCTTTACAGGTCATGTTAAAATCAGGCACAAATATATTATACTGGAGGACCACAGGGATCCTCATGGGGTCCAAAGTGGTGAAACCTGTACTAGTGAAAAACATCACTATTGAAGGTATATTCATCACATGCTCCCTCCCCCTACCACGTGATACTAATCTGTTCATCTTTTTAATTTGCCAGCAGATAAGATGTACTTCTGTCTCACATTCTTTAGCTTTTTAAAACTGTTTTTGGTATGGTGGGCTGGTATATGTAGCTCTCTCTCTATATGCTACATGTAGCTTAATACAGTTTTTTTGAAAGATGAATCCAAGTGAATTAATGCATAGTGTGCCAGATTGTATGTAAGAAGAAGCCAAGTTTGTTCCTTGTTATTTGCTGCTTGATTTTTTGCTTGTAGGATGTTATTTTTCAAGTCATTTTATTGCCACTTACTCAAAAGACAAATACATATCTTGTGATTTAAGATAACCATTTATTGAGAACCTACTCTGTGTAGGACAGTGTCCTAGGCACTTGGGACAAATATAAAGATTAATAGCTATTATTCCTGCCTGCAAAGATGGAGTGATGGAGATAAGACGTAGAAAAATCTTAGAGTCAATAGGAACTGATGACAGCCTAGACCACTACTGGAATTTGACCTCTCCAGCGTTCTTAAGGAATTCCAGGGATACAAGAACTCATGAGCTCCAGTTGCTTCCCCATTCTACTTTACTTTACCTTCGATGGTTAAGAAGTGAGAACTTAAACCTTAATTTAGCTCAAATTTGCCTCTCTCTGATTTCTGTCCATAACTCTTATGTTGTCCTCTTGGACTAAAATAGAACAAGCCTTATTTCCCTTCCATAGAACAGGACTTTGTCCTTTACCTCCTTTGTGTCTTCTTTTCTCCAAGATCAAAGTCTCCAGTCTTTTTCATTGATATTCAGATAGCACAGTTTTGAGGTCTCTCACCATTCTCACTGTCCTCTCGATATATCCTCCTCTTTCTGTTCAATGTTCTTTCTTAAAGGATAGTTATGAGCTGAAATTCATCCCTGAGAGTTCAGTACATTCCTCCAGCTGTGGTCCAAATGGAACAGAGCCTATTTATACTTGTAAGAGAGGTCCAAAGTGTTATCTGTGGCAGTCTAGGGGAGGAAAAAATAATTCCTGGCAGCAAAAACCAGGAGCAGCATCATGGAGAAGGTAGCATTTGACTTAGCCTTGAAAGATGAGTAGGAGTTTAATTGGTAGAGATGTGGGGGAGGACATTCCAGGGTATGGAGGCAAGAAAATGCAAGATGTGCTCGGGAGATAGTGTATGGTCAAGTGTTCTTTTTTCTTCTTGAGCACAGTGTATGTGAGAGAGTGTGTTGTGAAAAAAATCCTGCTGTTAGAAAAGGATCTTGAATGCCAGCATGAGGATTTCAATTCATAGGCTCTAAAGTCCCCATTGAGTCTTTGGAGTCACAGACTCGTGGTTGTATTTCTGCATTAGGAAAATGAATCTGGCATATGTATGGGAGATGGATTAGATGAGAAAAAGACTGAAAGCATGGAGACTACAGGGAGGCTTTTATAGTAGTTGAGGTGAGAGATAAACAGGGTCTGAGCTCCATTGGTGACAGCAGGAATGAAAATGGGACATATGGTAAGATGATAAAATCTGTTCTTTTGGTTTAAGGAGTAAAGCAGTGTATCTAGGTACATAAATTGAATAGGCAGTTGAAGAAATGAGATTGGAGCTGAGGCTTGAGCTGTAGATTTAGAAGTCATCTGAATGCTGTCATAGTAAAAGGATAAGACTAGCAAGGGAGAAAATATGGAGAGGAGTAGACCAGAAATTCTCCATATAAGAGATAGAAGGAGCAAGAACCATTGAGGTAGACAGAAGAAACAACCAGAGAACACAGGAGTGTTATTAGAAAGCACAGGCTCGAGGGGCGGAGCCAAGATGGCGGAGTAGAAAGACGCACATACACATAGCTCTGAACCCACAACCCATAGAATGGCTACAGGGAAGTAACTCACGGCGAATTCCGCACCCAGAGGCCACAGAACATTGGAGCGAGGGAGATTTCTGTTCCAGAGAGACCTGCAAACTTCTCGCGGGGGGTCCTTCGCGCTGCGGACTGGGCGCCGGGACTGGGAGCTGAGTGCAGCCCTGCCGCGGCCGCGGCACCGAGAGGAAAAGATCCGAGCAGACTTCACAAACAGGATCTCCAGCGGCCACGCGGGTCCCTCCACCCACAGAGGGATCTGCAAACCTCTCGCAAAAGGTCCGTCGCGCTGCAGACACAAAGCCCAGCCCAGACCTGCTGCGGCCACGGCTGTGGCACCGAGAGAAACAGATCCAAGCAGGCTTCAGGGACTGGATCTCCAGCGGCCGCACACGGCCGCACAAGTCCCTCCACCCACAGGTGACAGGGGTGGGTGAGAGAGTCTCTTTGGCGGGTCGAGAGGGGAGTGGGGTGCCCCCATAATTCAGGCCCCCCCCCCCCGGGAGGTAGAAGCTGAGAGGCGGCTGCAGACAGGGGCTCCCCAAGCGGGCGGGAGCTTGAATCCATTGCGGAAGGTCTGCGCATAAACCCCCTGAGGGAACTGAGCCTGAGAGGTGGCCCTGCCCCCGATCTCAGCACCAGATCATAATCTCATACTGAATAGCAGCCCTGCCCCCGCCAAAAGCCCTGAGGCTGGAAGCAGCATTTGAATCTCAGACCACAAACACGGGCTGGGAGGATCAGGAGGTGAGGTGGGTGTGAGGAAAATATTCAGAGGTCAAGTCACTGGCTGGGAAAATGCCCAGAAAAGGGAAAAGAAATAAGACTATAGAAGGTTACTTTCTTGGCGAACAGGCATTTCCTCCCTTCCTTTCTGATGAGGAAGAACAATGCTTACCATCAGGCAAAGACACAGAAATCAAGGCTTCTGTGTCCCAGCCCACCCAATGGGCTCAGGCCATGGAAGAGCTCAAAAAGAATTTTGAAAATCAAGTTAGAGAGGTGGAGGAAAAGCTGGGAAGAGAAATGAGAGACATGAAGTCAAAGCATGAACAGCAGATCAGCTCCCTGCTAAGGGAGACCCAAAAAAATGTTGAAGAAATTAACACCTTAAAAACTAGCCTAACTCAATTGGCAAAAGAGGTTCAAAAAGCCAATGAGGAGAAGAATGCTTTCAAAAGCAGAATTAGCCAAATGGAAAAGGAGATTCAAAAGCTCACTGAAGAAAATAGTTCTTTCAAAATTAGAATGGCACAGATGGAGGCTAATGACTTTATGCAAAACCAAGAAATCACAGAACAAAGAGAGAAGAATGGAAAAATGGAAGATAATGTGAAATATCTCATTGGAAAAACAACAGACCTGGAAAATAGATCCAGGAGAGACAATTTAAAAATTATGGGACTACCTGAAAGCCATGATCAAAAGAAGAGCCTAGACATCATCCTTCATGAAATTATCAAGGAAAACTGCCCTGAGATTCTAGAACCAGAGGGCAAAATAAATATTCAAGGAATCCACAGAACACCGCCTGAAAGAGATCCAAAAAGAGAAACTCCTAGGAACATTGTGGCCAAATTCCAGAGTTCCCAGGTCAAGGAGAAAATACTGCAGGCAGCGAGAAAGAAACAATTCAAGTATTGTGGAAATACAATCAGGATAACACAAGATCTAGCAGCCTCTACATTAAGGGATCGAAGGGCATGGAACAGTATATTCCAGAAGTCAAAGGAACTAGGACTAAAACCAAGAATCACCTACCCAGCAAAACTGACTATAATACTTCAGGGGAAAAAATGGTCTTTCAATGAAATAGAGGATTTTCAAGTATTCTTGATGAAAAGACCAGAGCTGAAAAGAAAATTTGACTTTCAAACACAAGAATGAAGAGAACCATGAAAAGGTGAACAGCAAAGTGAAGTCATAAGGGACTTACTAAAGCTGAACTGTTTACATTCCTACATAGAAAGACAATATTTGTAACTCTTGAAACATTTCAGTATCTGGGTACTGGGTGGGATTACACATGCACACACGCTCACATACATAGAGACAGAGTGCACAGAGTGAATTGAATAGGTTGGGATCATATCTTTAAAACAAAATGAAATCAAGCAGTGAGAGAGAAATATATTGGGAAGAGAAAGGGAGAAATTGAATGGGGCAAATTATCTCTCATAAAAGAGGCAATCAAAAGACTCATTAGTGGAGGGATAAAGAGGGGAGGTGAGAGAAAAACATGAAGTCTACTCTCATCACATTCCACTAAAGAAAAGAATAAAGTGCACACTCATTTTGGTAGGAAAACCTATCTCACAATACAGGAAAGTGGGGGATAAGGGGACAAGCAGGGTGGGGGGGATGATAGAAGGCAGGGCATGAGGAGGAGAGTGCAATTCGAGGTCGACACTCATGGGGAGGGATAGGATCAAAAGAGAATAGAAGTAATGGGGGACAGGATAGGATGGAGGGAAATATAGTTAGTCCTATACAACACAACTATTATGGAAGTCATTTGCAAAACTACACAGATATGGCCTATATTGAATTGCTTGCCTTCCAAAGGGAAGGGGTGGGGAGGGAGGGAGGAAGAGAAGTTGGAACTCAAAGTGTTAGGATCAACTGTCGAGTAATGTTCTTGCCACTAGGAAATAAGAAAAACAGGTAAAGGGGTATAGAAAGCTATCTGCCCCTACAGGACAAAAGAGAAGATGGAGACAAGGGCAGAGAGGGATGATAGAAGAGAGAGCAGATTGGTCATAGGGGCAATTAGAATGCTTGGTGTTTGGGGGGGGAGGGGATAAAAGGGGAGAAAATTTGTAACCCAAAATTTTGTGAAAATGAATGTTAAAAGTTAAATAAATAAATTTAATAATAGAAAAAAAAAAAAAAAAAAAAAAAAAAAAAGAAAGCACAGGCTCATGGAACTCAAGGAAACATTAACCACAAAAGGAAAGCACAGTGGAAAACACATAGAATTTGGGAGTTAGACGACCTGGATTAAAATGCTATCTCCACTGCTTAATACCTGCATGTTAATGTATTTCTCTGGACCTCAGTTCCCTCTTCTGTAAAATAATGCAACTAGATGACCTTTAAGGTCCATTCTAAGGCAGGGATAGACCACAACTCACTTAATCTCTCTTAGTCACAGTTTCCTCATCTGTAAAATGAGAACAATGATAACTTTCCAGAGTTGTTATGAAGATAAAAATAGGATATTTATAAAGCTATTTGCAAATTATCAGCCACTGTGTAAATGTTCTTATTCTTATTAATATCATATTATTAGTAAGTCTATGATCTTATGATACTAAAAGGTAAATGAAGTGATCCTACTGAAACAGATAGTACAGAGGATGTTCAAGGATGAAGAAAGGATAAGCCAACACCAAGGTGAAAAGGCTATTTGATTAGGTAATTAGGAAGTTATGGATGAGTTTTGTTGGAACAGTTTCAGAAAAGTGTGGAGTGGAAACCAGATTGCAAGGAATGAACAAATGGAGAGAATGTTTGGGTGAGTAGCTCTGGAGAGGGCATTTTTATATTTAAGGAAAATTGAGTATGTTCATAGGTAAGAGAAGAGGAGTGTTATGAAAATGTAAGATGTCACATACTATTAGTACAGCTATGGAAGTGAAAATGAAAACCTCCCCCTCCTCCTGGGCTTATCCCTTAAATGGCAAAATGAGTGTCCCCTCTGTTGTCTCCAGGGGTTCTGGCTATTACAGAAAAACAAAAACAAAACATGCTGATGTACATTTGCTTCAGCTCAGACAGCACAAAGGACACTTTTTTATTAAAACGGTGAATCTCTTAAATGTACACTTCCTTTCTTGACTGAGTTGAGCTGTTACAGAGGTGCTAACATTGGTGAACGAGGACATCTGCTGGCCAAGTCAGAAATCACATATCAGGACAGAAAACTAGTCAGTGTATTAGTAGAATCATAGGATTTAAGACTTAAGAGTTAAAATGTGCTTTCGGGATGCTGTAGCAAAACTTCCTTATTTTATGCGTATCCTAGGAGTAATATTTAGTCACATTAGTTAGTAACAACTAACTGTGTTTCTCTATCTGCTTCTCTGTGTGTCTATATCTGTTTCTTTCTGTCCCCTGTCTCTATCTCTCTTTTTTGTCTCTGTCCCTGTGGGCTGACTCAATCATTCCAACCTGCCTTTATACCAGCAAGTCTGGTGTTGAGGAGGAGGGTGAGGTACAACATGACTGGAACTTACTATTTGTTACTATTTGTTTTCTTAGAATTCTAGAAGGTAACAGTGGGGAGACAAAGAGAGTCGTATGTGTGTGTGTGTGTGATCATTGGCTGTTAACTATAAAAGCAATAAAATAACAGTCATAATATTTATCCAGAAGAAAATGGTAGGAATAATAATAAATTTGATTCCTCACACAATTATTACAAATTTTACTCCCAGAATACCAATATTTGAAATGTTACAATTCACCCATAAACTTTGGTCCCATTCTTCTAACAATGTATGTGGTGTCTATGGTAAACTGGGAATGTACATTTACAAAATTCTAGTAAGGAGACACATGAATAGGGAAACCCATGTGCCTAGGAGTAACTCACATCTCTGAAATGTAGGCTTTGATATCTTTGGTCTTCTCAGGAATACTACATGAAGCTACTTCTCTGCAAGTACAGACCCTTCTGGTCTTCACTGCTTTCCTGCTTGATAAAGTTTACTTCTGCTCTGGAGGTCATGAAGTGATATTACGTTCTTTTAGTTCACAGCCACCTCTTAACAGGAATCTAAAAAAGGGTTTGTTTTTTTTAGTGACAGGTAGTTCCCATGAGCCAAAGAGCTGCTAAGCTTTTCAAACCTACAAATGAAAAGGGAAATTTGCTTTATCTAATGGGCTCTTAGCAAAGCCAGTCCTCTTTTCACAGCAAAACAGATGAAAACCCTGTATTTTCCCTTCTGTTTTTACTTCTCAAACCAGAAAAGGTAGCAAAGGGCAACCAAGTACCCCTGAGAAATTTCCATTCTCTCAGTCTGTAGATGACATTGGAGAACTATAAACTTAACCCGCTAACAGCTGCAGGAATTAGCTCTTCTCCACATCATCAAACAGTTGAAGAACTCTCTCAGCTGACTCAACCTTTCTCCAGCTAATCACAAAATAATGCCTTTCTTGCAATGAACAAGTTCCCCCAAATGCAGCTACAAAGCCTTCCAGTCCCCTTGGTTCCATGTCAGTTTCTAAATTCAGTCCCAGAATTCTTTTGACTTCTTCAGAGCTCAGCTTACTTTCCTGTTTCTTCTATTGCTTTTTATGGCTTCTTCTCCTGTTGGCTTCTTCTACTCTCAAATTAATGCTTCTGGAAGCTCGGAGACTCAACTCTACCTCATGAGATGAAACTCAAGAAATCCACTTTTGTGTTATATACAAGCCCACAACCCTCCCACAATTACCAACAATTGTTTGATTTACAAGTTTGTCAGATACAATCTTTAAAACCTTAAAAATAACTTACTTCTATATGAGCTGATGGAATCATGATGTCTTGAAGCCATCTTCATCACACTTATTGCACCGATTTCAAACAAGTCATCACAGTACATTTATCTGAGAGGGAATTCTCTTTCTGGTCCTCAGAACAGTTCACATGTCCTTCAAATTTTATTTGAGTGACTGTATTTCTTCACAAGTGGATTTTGTTAGTTTTTTTTACACCATTGTCATTTTTCTTCCTCTGTTAGTAACCAAATTGTTCACATAAGAAAGGGATAGTACCTGATATTTAGATGAAGAAACGGAGACTCAGGGAGGGATTAAGTAGCTTGATTTCTGATTTGGTGCTAGAGATTTAGTATAGTTTCACACGAAGAAATATAAAATGAAACATTTTTAGAGTACTATATGTAATCAACTGTCTGTCCTATGCTTATGGTTAATTTACTTTCTAAATTAGTGATAGCCACATTTTAGGTCTGTTTATTCCTGTTGTATGACATGTTCCTAGAATATACCCCACGCATACCCTAACCTCATTCCACGGGGAATGAAAGGTAATATTATAAAAGACTAAGCCAAAAATAACTATGAATACAAATTTTAATAGGTAGAGTAATGAATTATTCAAACTTCAAATCTATGACTACAAGTCTAGAACTCTGTCCATTGCAAGTTTTCCAACTACCTGGCTTTGATGATCTTATTTGCTTGAATAAGTAGACCCTGGTAGCTTATAATCACATAGATAAATAATTTGGTTTTAAAAATAAGATTTAAATGTAGAAGGGACCTTAAAGGCTAGTTAGTCCAACCTTCTTATTTTACAGATGAAGAAACTGGGGCCTAGAGAATTGCCCAGCGTCATATAGGTAGTAAGTGGCAGAGCTGAGTTTTGAACCCAGTTGCTTCAATTCTAAATTCAGTGACTTTTACATTGTGCCACCCTAGTCTACGAGGATGACCCAGTGGAAAGAACACTGAATCTCAGTTCGTTAAAGTTTCCCCTTCAATTAGCTTTTGGGAGAAAAGTCTATTAGATTCTATTTAACAGATGAGCATTTATTAAGCATCTACAATGTCATAGGATAATAGGTCATGTGCAGTGCTGTGCTGGCTGCTAGAGATTCAAAGGTGAGATAAGGCATTGCTGGAGAACTTTCATTCTAGTAAGAGGAGAAGACAAATACATTAATTCGGTTCACAATAACCAACATTAGTCACCTATTATGTGCACAGACAAGAAAACACCAGGTAATTTGGTGAGGGGAAAAAAAGGCTGATAGCTGGGGAGACTGAAGAATCCTTTGGGTAGGAGGTGGCCTCACACCAGTATCTTGTGAAAAGATTAATGAATTTGAAAGATGAAGCTCAAGAGGGAACATGCTCTTAATATGAGGGGTGGTACAGAAATAGTAGACAGGATAAAGCCAAATTTGAGAAACAGATAGTGGTACAATATGACTACAATATAGTGCAAATGAAGGGAATCATAGAATAAGGCAGGAATCATAGGTTGGAACCAAATTATGATAGATTTAAAAGCCAGGCTAGAAATTTGTATTCTATCCTAAAGACAATGGCAATGTGTGAGCAGGGAAGGGTCAGGGTAAGAACTGTACCTTAGGAAGAATATTTTGGCATCTGTCTAGATGGGGGGGTTGCATAGGTGGAGATTGGATTAAGGTAGCTCAATCTGGAGGTGATCACAATCATTAAAGGGAAAATTGCTAAGAACTACACTTGTGGCTGTGTGAAGGAAGATAAAAGGGTCGAATATAAGAGGCAATATGAAGGTAGAACTGACAACATCATAACTGATGATACATGAAAGGAGAGAGACAAGAAAAGGTCAAAGATGATTCCAATATTTTGAACCTGGGTACCTGGTAGGCACCATCTACTGAAACAGAGGAGAGGAAAAGGGAAAGAAGATGCGTTCTGCTTTTGAAATATTGAATTTTAGATATTTTTGTGACATTGAGGTGATGTCCACCAAGCTGTTGACAATGAAGGACTGCAGTTCTGAAGAGAGAATAGCACTGGAGATATAGATTTAGGAATCCTCTATTTGGAACAATCCAGTAGGAGGGAACAGTGGCTAAAGGAACCATAACTGATACTCTGGCCCCAGACTTGGAGTGATTCTGTCCAGTGCCCAGTGTATATGAGCTTTTGAATTAGCACTGTTATCTGAGTAGTATTATGGAGAAATAGAAGCAGGATGACCTGAGTTCAAGTCATACCAATTTTGTGACTCTGGGTAAATCATTTAACGTTCAGTCAATCTGAGCAACTCTCTAAGACTACAAAATACAGGGAAGGTGTTGACATGAATTGATGGATGAAATTTCCTTATCCAGGGAATTCTTGGTTCTGTCCTTATCACTATCTTTCATAGAGGTGATAATTGAATCTTAAGAGGATAGATAAGATTATCAAGAAAGAGTTTTTTTTTAAGGGTTTTTTTTTAAGGAGGAAAAAGTAGAATTTATTTGCAAGATAATATGCAATTTAATGTTACAGCTATTTAAATGATATGAAATGTTAAGATACTATTGGTTACATATAAATAAACTAAGCATTAGAAAAACAATGTGTGTTACAGATAGATATCTTTTAGAAATTGGACTCAATTGGCTGGTATCTTGTGGTATGCCAGATACTATTTGGAAATTCCTAAGGAATGTTTGTTGAGAGTAATGCCAAAGGCATAAGAAATTTTAATGTATGATGAACATAGTATTCATGACTTTAGATTCCATGTTGTACAATAGTGTCAGAATCACTCAAAGTCCTTGGAGTCAGTTGTCCATGGAAAGAAAGAAGAAGTTTATAAACAAGAAAGGCTTCATTTAATTGTATGAATTGTTTTAAAACAATTCTTTTTCACAAATTCAGAACCATGTATCATGTAATTCTTAATGTAATCATTAACATGTAATCATGTTATTGTGAACCTGTCAAACACTAGGAAATGATGATTTTCATATACAAGAAAAATAGAAAAAAAAGTGGACTATACATGAAGCCACTACTCTCCATTAAAAACAACTTTTTTTCTTTTGTAGATATAAAATACATTCAGCATATTAATACCAAAGCTATTCTGCTTGCTGGGAATTCTCTGGGAATTTCTACTTTGAAAAAATATTTCATCAATGTTCCTATCATTAATTTTTTTTGTATCACTGTTATCCCCCATCCCAATTCTTTTTGAAAACATTTCCTTTCACCTAATGAGCATGGTTAAGAAAAACATGCATATTGATCATTTCTGAAAATGGATGTCTTATTCATCACCTCTAGCTTATCAACTCTATGGAAGCAAGTTTCATCACCAGTCTTCCTGGGATCATGACTGGCACGTTGATCAGTCTTTCAAAGTAGTTTTTCTTCTCAATTTTTAGTCTTGGTAAAAATCATTCTCCTTGTTCTTAGAGCATGGGTTCTTAACCTTCAAGAGGTCTATGGATAGGTTTTTAGGGACTCAGGGAGGAAAAAAAAAAATTGCATTTTTAAAAATCATCTAACTAAAATTTAACATTTCCTTCAATCATGAATGAAAAAAATATTCTGAGAAGAGAAGCCAAAAGACCACATCCCACGAAAAGGTCAAGATTTATTAGTTGAGAAAGAAGAAATGAAGGCCAAGGATAGAGTACTAAGAGAAAACCATATCTTGGTGACAAAAGCTGGATCCAACAATGGAAACTGAGAAAAGCAGAGGCAGCCAGTATTTATTTTTTTCTTTTTTAAAAAATAGTATTTTATTTTTCCAATTATATATAAAGACAATTTTTGACATTCATTTTTACAAAATATTAAGTTCAAAATTTTTCTCCCTCCTTCCCATCCCTTTCTCTAAAGTGTATGGGGTGGGGGGAGCAACTAGATGGAGCAGTAGATAGAGCATCAGCCTTGGAGTCAGAAGGACCTGAGTTCAAATCCAGCTTCAGACATGTACCAGCTGTATGACCCTGGGTGAGTCACTTAACTCTGCTTCTCAAAAACAAAAAAAAATATATGAAGGGTGGCCTCATGGCATCTACAGAATAAAAGTGGCAGGTGAAATGATACACTGTGAGGTGATGCAGGCTGATAGCTGGCAACCAGTTTGGAACTCTAGACCATGTACTATGTTTCTTATGTATAATAATCATTTACTCTTGCATTTATTGAAGTAGAGATGCAAAGTAGATAGGTATCTAGCCTTGAAGCCAGGATAATCTGAGTTTAAGGCGTGCCTCTGACATATACTGGTTGTGGAACCCTAAGCAAATTCCTTAAGCCCTCAATGCCTCAAACTACTCTTTGATGCTATAAAGTTGCAGGGAAGGGGCTGACCTGCCTTGGTAGAAGGAATTTCCTTTTCTGAGTGTTCAATCTAGCAATGAATTCATAGGTCCCTACCCCAGTCCTCCATAATCTTGGTGCTTTCCTGAGACTACCATCAATTTATCCATCTTATCTTATTTGAACATAGTTCTGTGTTGTCTCCCTCATTACACTGAGCTCCTTGAGGGAAGGAACTGTTTTTTGCCTTTCTTTGTATCTCCAGCCCTTAACACAGTGCCTAATGTAGTAGGCACTTAATAAATTCTTGTTGACTAGTCTTACTTGTTGGTTATCCTTATTCTATTAGATTTGTTAAGAGAGAGGGAGTATTATGGTGACCAAGTGGTTAAACTAGGTATGGGTTGGAGTGAGAAGAGGCTGGTTGAGGCCCCTCTATGATATTTATAACTTCATTAATTTTAAGAATGTAATACTCCAAGTATATTATATAGAGGATTCAGGAAAAGAAATGACAGATGGAAAAGTTAGGTAGTCCTTTATTCTTGGGGCTGGTACATGAAATTAGCTGGATGCTACAGGAAGAAGGTGGATATAAGAAAGACACAATGCAGAATCTGAAGATGATAGGTCAAGATAACCAGAGGATAAATTGAAGTAGTGATAGGTCAACAAAGTAGTACTATTACTAGGACCATGGAGAACCATCTTCTTCCCAAGCTTGGGCTTGGATGGGACTAGTGCAAAACAATGCAAATTATGATATACAACAACTCAGAAAGGACATAGAGTTCTGATATTTGTCACTTAAAACTCAGAGTTGTATGTCCTTTCTTGGTGGTTATATGATATTATGAGCTGTTTGAGTGACAATTGGGGAGGAGCCACACCTGGTTTTGGCTTTGGTGTGAGTGAGATGGTGCTCATTTATTATGAGGTACAGCATCCAGAGAGGAAGGTCTACTCAAGCCATGAATACAGTGACTTTGGCCCTTATACCTCCAACTAAAGTCATCAGAGGAGGTTGGCCACCAAAGGGTGATTATTTTGGTTCCAGTTAAGCAGAATTAATATAATAATTGGATAATTCTTTTACATTACTTCATGACCTTATCCACAATAGAAGGTAGTGACAGGGAGAAGCATCTTGGCCATAAGCAGGATTCCTGATTGGCACCTTGGTTCAATGAAGGCTACAGTTTCAAGGAAGGATCTGAGAACACAGAATGTTAGAGTTGAGCTGTAAGGGTGGATCTTAACACACAGAATATTTGAGTTGTAAAGAACCTTGAAGACTATCTAGGCCAAAGATTCTTAACCTGGACTCTGTGAACTTGTTTTTTTTTTTTTTAATATTTTGCTATTAGAATTTCAGTATAATTGGTTTTCTTTGTAATCCTATGTAGTTTATATTGTGCATTTAAAAACATTCCTTTGAGAAAGGGTTCATAGGCTTCATCAGACTGCCCAAGGAGTCCAGGCATAAACAAGATTAAGAACCCCTTATTTGGGCCAACTTTCTAATCAAAAAGAAAAGAAAACCGAGGCCTGGAGAGGCTAAATGACTACTGTAAGGCCACATAGGAAGTTAGAGGCAGAGCTGGGAATACAACACAGGTCTCTTGATTCCCAGGTTGGTGTTTCTTATTCTAACACCATATAGTATGTTCAAGGCACTTCAAACATAAATGACAAAGAGGTCCCTAAACTGAGCAGGAGAGGCAGGAGCAGCCAGTGCTTAGGACCTACTCAGCACTGAGGTTGTTTCATATCAATTGCTCTGGGGGTGATGCTCCTGGACATTACTGAGAGAGAATCTTCTCCCACATGGTGGAAAAGGCTCTCAGTTGGATAATTCCATCTTTAGGGGTCACTAGTTCCTCTTTAGGTCATCTGGTCCAAACGATCCAGGCGGTAGTTCATGGACTATCTTGACTTCATATGTACCATCTGCTTTTGTCATGTAGGCATGCCAATGTTTTCCAAACTCTCTCACCACTTGTCTACAGGCTCCACATGGTGCAATAAAGTCATCCTTCAAATTACTGATAATAGCAATGATCCTTCTGAGATGACCTTCTGAATGGCGGTGCATTCTGCACAGGTACCTACTGGGTAGGATGCATTTTCTATGTTGCATCCTGAAAAGATGTTCCCATCCAGAGTCAGGAGAGCTGCCCCCACTGGGAAGCTACTGTAGGGACAGTAGGCAAACTCTTTGGCTTCTTGGTCTTTGCAAATGAGTTGCTTAATCTGGGCTGGATCTAAATGGCCCTTGGTGCTTTGGCACTGGGCCAGACCAATGGGCACTTGAACCATCTCCTTGACTCTGAACAGTTCTTCTCTCAGGTCAGCAGCACATGGAGAGCAGGCAAGCAGCCGCCAGTATTTCTAATAGTTTGGTAGAGACAGGGAAAAGAGACAGATAATAGTTTGAGGGGACATCAGGGTCAAGTGAAGGTTTTTTCTTTCTAAAATTAAATTTTATTGATGACTTTGACCAGTAAAATTTAGTGTCATTATACACACACACACACACACACACACACACACACAGACACACACATATTTCTAGATGTAAATATTTCCTCCCTTTGCCCCTAGTTGAACATGTAACAAAGGAAAAGAGTTATGCATAAACATCCCACACAATGACCACTTCTGTCGAGTATACAACAGTCTTCCTCAGTCTCTACTGAGAGGATAGTTATTTTTTATTATCTGTTCTCTGGTACTATTATTGGTTTTTCATTTACTTGGAGTTTAGTGACCTCTTCCCTAACATTATTGTAGTTGTGCATATTTGTTATTATTGATTCTGCTTATATAAGAATTTCCATAGTTTAATGAATACTTCTTACTTGTCATTTCGTACTGCACAGTGATATCTCATTGCATTTGTAAACTGGGATTTGTCTAAGCCATTCCCCCAATTTGTGGGCATCCAGTTTATTTCTAGTTCTTTGCTATGATGAAAAGGTGCTGCTGTGAATATTTTTGAATATATTTGGACTTTGTTTTGAATATATTGGGCCTCCTACAGCCCATCAATTTAAGCTTCCTTGTATTGAGTCACCAGGGAGTTAAGAGTCAAGTTGCTCTGTGACAGGATCCGAGATTTATAGTTAGAAAAGGTCATCTGATACAATTTTTTCATTTTGCAGATGAAGAAAATGAGACCCAAGGAAGTTAATAGACCTGCTAAAGATTATAGAGGTAGTGAACATCAGAGTTTTGCTTTGAACCCAAATATATTGAGACTTTGACCTCAGTAGTGACATGAATATAACAGTTTGTCTTGTTCATCCTTTGTCCAGTGGAAGGAGCACAGAGGAAATATTTAGAATACTTGGGTTCACATTTTGCCCCTGACTTTTACAGTCTGTGGGTGTCATGCAAATCATTTAACCTTTTTGCCCTTCAATTTCTTCACATATAAAATGAAATATTGTACTAGCTGGTCTCTAGATCTACAGTTCTCAGGGAGTGGAGCAAATGCAGAGAGTAAATGAAGATATAGAGGGATTTTGAGTGATGGAGTAGAGGAAATGAGGAAAGTCATGGCTTTTTTTTTCTCTTAAATTCAGTGGTGAGATCATTGGCTGAGATTATTGGGTAGAAGGTAATAAATCATCATGTAAATTTGTAGAAGATAAGGTATTATGGATGATTAATAGCGAGAGAGATCCCCTATAGTTAAGGAGGATCAGAAAAGGCTTTCTTGAGAAGGTGATGCCTAAGCTTATCCTTGAAAGAAGGAAGGATTTTTAGCATGTGCAAGTGTAGGTGAAAGATCATTCTAGGAATGGGAAAAAGCCTACACAAAGGCACTTTGGCTTTATCACATATCTCTGTCTCTTATGTTAGGGTGGCTATGTGGAAAGGCTACAAAGCTAGCTTGAGATTGCAGTGGTCCTCGGAGTATTTATTTTATTCCAGAAGGAATAGGGAGCTATGGAAGATTTTTGAAAAGGAGTGTGGTATTACATTAGCTCAATGGATTAGAAAGATTACTTTGGCTTTTGTGTAAAGTTTGGATTAGATAAGGAAGAGACTAGAAATGGAGAGAATAATTAAGATATGAAAAAATTCCAAATGAAAGATATATCTGAACTATGTGAGAGCAGGATATACAAAAGATTATAGGATCATCGAGTCAGACTTGGAAAAGACCTTAGACTTTATCTAGCTCAAACCTCTCCTTTTACAGAGGAGGGAATTGAGGCTCAGAAGTGAAATAAACTGCCAAGGTCATAGAGGTGGTAAGGGGCAGAACTGGAATTCAAATTCAGTTCCTCTGACTCCAAATCCAACTTTCTTTTCATTCTACCATCATATCAGGGAGATGAAATTGACATGTTATCTGGGTTGTATTATATCTTTCCTCCCATTCATTCTATGTTCTTTTATTTCACAGGTGTTGCATACACATCAGAATGTTTTCCCTGCAAGCCAGGTACATTCAGTGACAAGCCAGGTTTATCCAACTGCCAGGTTTGCCCTAGAAACACCTATTCTGAGAAAGGAGCTAAAGAATGCATAAAATGTAAAGAAGACACCCAGTTTGCAGGTAGGGATGTTATTATATTTTCTTCCTGAATAGCATTTTTACATCATACGAATGCACAGAATACCAAAATTGAAAGGGTGATATGAAAGTCTTTCTTGGCTAAATCATAAAGTGAGAGCAGTTTGAGTTCTTACTTTTTATACTTTTCGTCCTCAGTTTCCCCTTTGTTACAATGACTTTCCTACAACACCCTATGAGACTACCATTCTCTGTTGCCTCCTTGAAACAGAGAGAGTTCCCAGCATCTGGGTAGGATAAATGTGACTGGAGTGAAGTAAATACAGTGCTCTCAGAAAAGCTTTGTCATGATATTAAAATAGCCAATTTGTAATTAAAGATGTTTGAGTAATGTTGGTCTTTAGAAAAAGAAACTACCTTTCCAATATTCTATCACTATAAAAGAGCTGAGAGAAACACAGCATTCCTTTTGTCTTAGAGAAAATCAGAATCCATTTCCATCTCCCATGCGGATTCAATTATTCTCCTTTTCCCCCCTGGCTTCTAAAAGGAAGTGCTCCATTTCTGAAACTTGCCTTTTTGCATTGCAGATGAAGGATCTAGCCAATGTATGGAGCGCCCTCCTTGTACACAAAAAGACTACTTTCAGATTCATACTCCATGTGATGATGAAGGAAAGGTACAGTTGTGAAGCCTCCTATAGCCCATCAATTTAAGCCTCCTTGTATTTAGTCACCAGGGAGTTGAGTCAAGTTGCTCTATGATAGGGTCCTAGATCTATAGTTAGAAAAGGTCATCTGGTATGATTCTTTCATTTTGCAGATGAGGAAAATGAGACCCAAGGAAGTTAATAGACTTGCCCAAGATCATAGAGGTAGTGAACATCAGAGGTTTGCTTTGAACCCAAGTCTTCAATTTCCAGAGTCAGTGACAAGAAGATGAACTGAAGCAATACACATTCAAGAACCTTTTTTTCTTCTAGAAATAGTCATTTCTAAACTTGTAACTCCAAATTTTATACTTTAAATCACAGGGAACTAATGTCTTACAGCTCTTTAAGTTTTTTGTACCACAGAGGGTTTCATCAGTTAAAAACCATGCAGCTGTTGGGTAATGCAATTTTTGGCAAATAGCAGTATAATTGCATTAGCAAATGCAGAGCAATCTGCATAAAACTCTACTTTGCCAGAGGGAGAATGTGTCTGTAGACTCTGTAAGTTTCCCTGTCATTCTCTTAATTAAAGCAAACCAAGAAACTGGATAAAGCATGAATAAAGCAAAAATAGCATTAAAAAGGCAAGTTTCTCATCTATTTTTGCATTTGGGGAATAAAAGCATTGCTTCTGAGTTTATTGGATGGTGAATATATAGTTAATTTATTTTATATACTAGATCTTACTGCACATTTATACTTTAATAATAATTACAATTTAATGGTAACTTGGTTTGTCAATTTTTCAGAGAACGAATTTTTTCGAGAATTTATCAGTAAAACTATATTAATATTCACAATACAGTAGAACCTTATCAGTCTAGAATAATTTAGAGGTAGGCTTTTTGAATTAGCTAAATATCTAAATTATAGTATACTTTTAAGCTACAAACTAGTTTATTATCTCCACATACATACTGCAACTTAAACCAACACTGCTAACTAACAAAGTATTTTCAAGAGAAGGTCCTGCTTTAATAAGTAGATTGTTTGGGGTTAGCTTGGATCATAGGATCTTAGATTTAGAAAGAGAAGTGACTTTAGATTATTGAGCCCAAAGCCCTCATTGTGCAGATGAGGAAACTGAGATACAGAGAAATTAAGTGACTTGGTCAAGGTCACCCAGTTTGTAAATGTCTGAGGTAGGACATGAAGCTGGGTTTTCCTGATTCAGAGTCCAGAGCTATATCCACTGAACTACTCACTAAAATGGATTAAAAAGAGTTTTTCTTAAGCATATTCCCTGTAAATTTAATTGTATCAGTATGGTGAATTATGCTTTTAATTACTAGTAAAATGAATTTCAACCAAATCTACCTCAGAATGATCATTAATTTAATATTAGTTATTCCCAAATCAGTAAGATTCTACTATATCCAAACTATTAACCAAAAAAGATGCTTGAAAGGCCAAAACCACAGAGTCTTATGGAAAGACAGCTCAATTATGCAAATTAACAATTGACCTGGACCTAAATAAAATACACAGTGGATTCAAAATACATTGAATGTGTTATCCTTTTTGTTTTTTTAATTATTATATCATCTTCAGAAAGGTAGGGTGCCATTTGTGAATGTAATTAGGAAAAAATGGAAGAACTTTGTAGGTCGCTGATTCTTTTGAACTTCATCTGCAAGCTTAGTGTAAGTATTAAGTTCATGGTTCTAGTAATTTTATTCATAAATGTTTAATGGCAAGTTTCAGCAGATGTATGAGTTGAGTCAGTTGAGACAATATTTCTATGGCAGGAAGCCTTTGAATCTCAGATGAGAAGATAGCAAAGAGGTGCTACAGCTATTCAGTGTCCAAATGGACATATTGAACTATTTATATGAGCATTACTTCAAATGGCTATTTCATGAAACAAGCATTTTCAATGTTGTTTAATAGCTCACTGTAAGCCAAATGATACTCATTCACATATTTCTGCCTTTTGAATTGTGTTATTAAATTTATGAGGAGGGCAACATGCTGCATAGTAGATAGTTAATTAAGCAACAACTTTCAAAATGATGAGGTCTCATGTGGTAGAAAGGCTCCTGGATTTGAAATCAGAATTCCTTATTTGAGGTTTCACTCGTGCCTCTGCTACTTAATTATTCGATCTTGGACAGGTCACTACACATCTTTGAACTTCTGTTTCCTCATTTGTAAAATGAGGGACTTGCACTTTGAATACATTCAACTGAAATTATTGTGGTTTTTTCAAGGTTAGCAGTGAGATCGTCTAACTGTTCAATTCAAAGGCCATTTCTCTTTGCTCCTTTTTTTGACCTCTCTGTAGCATTTGACAGTTAACCAACACTTCTTTCTAGATAATCCCTCTTTTTGTGTCCCTACTATTATCCCTTCCCCATTGTGATTTTCCGTATCATGGTTTCGATATATTGTAGGTTCAGCATAAGAAATTAAATGGGAATTTTTGGGGGAGTTTTGTGGAAGTTGTGAAGGCCTGACACAGAAAAAGTTTAGAAACTCAGAAATGCCTAAAATATATGTATACTATTGTATAATATCAGCATATTTCATCTTTTAATACCATCATAATTCAGACTTCTCTGGTATGAAGGGAAGGCCAAAGACAATTTTCATCGATTTTCCAGATCGAGTATGCACTGCACCACGGATTCCCACCAAGTAGAAGGGAACAACTGTGCTTTCTCCTGCTTTTCTGCTGTTCTACTGCTCCTTTTCAGCTCTTTTGTTAGACAGTACCTGTGTGTCTCTTACTCTAGATGTTCCTTGAGGGCCTTTCCTGGGTCTTCGTTTCTTCTCTTTTTATACCCTCTCTTGGTGAAATCTTTGATTCTCATGTGTTCAACCATCATCATTTTACAGATAATGCCCAGATCATTGTATGCAGCTCTAGTCTCCATCCTGAATTCCAGCGTCATATCACCAACTGCTTTTTTGGTATCCCTAGGTTGATGTCCCAAAGGAATCTCAAGCTTACATGTGTCTGGAATAGAATTTATAATCCTCAGCTCTGATAATTCTCATTTAGTGGTTCATGAACTCCTTTGGGGTTCATAGCCCAATTCTTGCCCAGAGTGTTAACACTTAAAAAAAAATTGGAAGGTTATGATAGTTCATGGAGCAAAAAACATTGGGAACCACTTCATAACTATTCTTCCTCTAAACTCTACCATTTCTGTTGAGGGGAGTCCCACTATTTTCCTAGTTATTCAAGCTTACAAACATGGAGTCATCATTGAATCTTCACTTTACTTTGGCTCCCTCATCTAATCCTTAGTGTAATCTCAGTTCATTCCAGCCTCCCATGTATCCCCTTTTCTCCACTTACACAACCCTAGTGGATGATGGCAATAGGAGACTGATTGGACTCCTAGCTTCCAGGCTTTTCCTTCTGAAATCTATCTTTCTCACGGTTGCCTAGGTAATCATCCTAAACCTGGAGTGATAGAATCACAGAATTTCAGATCAAGAAGAGTCTTCAGTTCTTTTTAACCCATTCCTGAAAAAAAAACAAACAAACAGCTCTCTATGATATATCTGACAAACTTTTTCTTGACCACCTCAAGTGAGGAGAAATATGCTACCTCCCAAGGCAGCCCATTTCAATTTTGTACAACTCTGGTTGTTGAGAAGGGGCAGGTAGGTGGTGCAGTGGATAGAGCACTAGACCTAGAGTCAGGAAGACTCCTCTTTGTGAATTTAAATTTGATCTCAGACCTACTAGCTGTGTGACTCTGGACAAGTCACTTAACACTGTTTGCCTTAGTTTCCTCATTTGTAAAATAAGCATTAGAATTAATTTGACTCAACATATATTTTCTGATGTCATACTATGTATAAATAAAATTCTATCCTGATTGCATGGCACCATCATTATTATATTATCACTAAATTTTTCTTAAAAGTCTACTAACTGCATAGAAAGGCAGCATGGTAGAGATTCAGGCTTGAATCCAGGAAGCCCTGGGATCAAGTCCCACTTCCAATAGGTATGTATAACCTCATCCAACTCACTTAACTTCCCAGGGTTCCAGGCAACTCTCTAAGACTGGAAGTTGCAGAAAAGGTACTAACCAGTACTTGAAGAGAGAATTTCATCATCTTGGAGTCTTGGTAACAGTTAAATTGAAGATTCAGTCTCTATCTCAATCCCTATAACATAGTAGTAATTTGTCAATATCCACTCTGGAAAAGCATACTATATAATTTAGGGTTCTCAAGAAGCCTGTAGCCTAAATGAGAGAAACAGGATAAATTGTAAAATAATAGTATGGATAGAAATAAGTAAATGGGGCTACTGTATACAAGTGGAGTAACCTAAATCTGGATCACTACAGCAGTCTGCCTCTATCAAGAGAAACTGTCAAATTAAGATATATCATAAGCCTTTAAGAAACTTCAACATAAAAAAATCTGAAATTTACAAAGCAGATTAATTTAGGGGTAATTATTTGCTAGGGAAGGATCTGTCACATGATTTTGTTCAATAAAGGTCTCCCATAGTGTGGGGGTAGTTATATCCCTAAGTATGTATAATCACATACCCAAGTATGACTTTGGTAGAATTTCTAACACTCAGAAAAGATAGAGTAAGTGACAATATATAGTTAGAAGAACTGGTTTTTATTCTATTTACTACCTGTGTGACTGGACAAATCACTTACCTCTTATAGGCATTGGGATTCTTTCCTACAGAACATGAAAGGGATAGAATATATGATCATTAAAGACTACTTCCAGCTCTAAATCTATGACTACTATGATCCAGGATACACTCACTGGGAATTAGCTATGCCAAACTAACCTCATTTTCTTTTTTGTTAGGGTTATTAATTTGGCAGTTTATCTATAGGCATATGATGTGTCTTCATTTGACAGTTTCTCTTGATAGAGGCAGACTGTTGTAGTGAGCCAGATTTAGGTACTCAGCTTCTAATCTCAGCTCTGCTGCTTAACTAACTGAATTCACTTAACCGTCTGGTTCTTAGTTTTTCCATCTGCAGAATGAAGACCTCCAATCTTCCTTGAGCTTTCTTTGAGCCACACAATAATACCCCTATGCTACATGTAGAGGACAGCCCTCACAACTTGTGGAGCCTTGTCACACACATATACATGTGTATGTATATGTATGAATATATACCTATATATGTATGTATATACCTATACATTTATGTATATGCCTGTATGTATGTGTGTACATATATATGTATATAATGACTTGTCTCCTATCTACCAGTCTCTTACCTACCAATTCAGCTACAATGATGACCCTCATTGCTGATCCTCATGCAATAGCCCTCGTAATGAGAAGCTTGCAGTTTTTCAACACAACGCTAGAATATGAGCTCCCTGAGGGCAGGGTCTGTTTTCCCCTTTGTTAGCATCCCTAGTATTTAGCACTGTGATCAATATAACTTAGGTGCTTACTAAATGCTTGCGGAATGACTATATATACACATCTAATTAGATGTGTGACTCAAAGAAAGTTCAAGGAAGATTTGAGGACTCTCTATCTCTGTTTTCCCCAGCTCTGTCCTTTCCTCTTACCCAGGTGAGAGAATCCCATACTAATGGACTTTGGGACTGGGGTTACATATATGAAATTGATATTAAAGCAAACATGATAGTAGTACAACTGCTCTGCTTAGTGTCCCTGAATATGGTTTCTTTTTCACCTTGTGAGTCAATTTAAACTGTAACCAATGTTATTTCATTTAATTAAATCCCCTGGTTTTACTAGAGAGTTGGAAGCCCTTTATAGCTAGAGGGTCTAACTAATTCTCTCAGCATCTCAGCAAGGCTAAGCTTACCCATTATTTTATAGATGACAAACTGAGGTAGACAGGTGTCATGACCAGTCCAAGTGAACTATCTACAGAGCCCAAAATGTGTGAGTTGAAAGAGCTAAGTTATGAAAGAAAAATGCCTTTTATAACTGTGTTGAGCAATGTGTCTTTTCCTACATAACCTTGTTGAAATAAGTTGACTTTTATATCTTTCTAAAGGGATTCTTGAGGAAAAAGTCAATGAGCTACAAGGACTTTCTGTTATTGAGTTTCTATCACCAGAAATAGCTTTTCAGAATAACCATTGAAATTTTGGCTTACGCTGAAATTCTGATTTACAGACCCATCTTCTAGAATTATTAGACTTACCACTCCAGTGTTTCCTGAAGAGGACAGAATTATTAGTTAGGCTTGGATCTTTAAGGAAAGGAAAGTTTAATTCTCTTTTAGCTGTAATTTTGATTTGTTTCCTCTTTTTATTTGGGCCATTCTCTTTGGTGCCTTTGGGATATGTTTACTGGGGATCCTTTCAATGTAACTATGTTCTTCAAAGGCTTGCATTCCTATTTAAAAAAATGGAATGACTATCAAGTCAAAGAAAAAAGTTAAATCACATTACCTTATGAAAGATGAGCTTGGTAAATGCATTAATAATATAATTGATTTATTAAAAATACACATGTAAATACTTTGGTTTTTTGTCTGTGCCAAAGAATGAAAGAAAAACTCCCCATCCCCAGATGCCTCTAAGTGAAAGAAATGTTCTACCTCCCATCTCCTGTTTGTGTACTTAATATTAGGTATTAGACTGTGACTGATTTCTGTTATGAAATAATACAATACCAATGAAATGCTTACTGTAATATCTGATGCATTTTATTGAAGAATATTTTCTTGAAATCATCAGGGAAAAAGAGACCCCTGAAGCACAATTTATAAACTGATGTTCCTAACTGGTGCCCAAATTTCCTTTTTCCCATTTCTTCCTTGATATTCATTGTTTTCTGACCAGCGGGCAGCCTTTGTACAGTGATCCACAGCCTGTTGGTTACTGTAATATGTCCTAGCTACGTTTCCACTGAGATCATTTAGGTGTTTGGGATTTTAACATAATTGAGACCTGACATGTGACCTGTGTGCTTCTTACAGACACAGATAATGTACAAATGGATAGAGCCCAAGATATGCCAAGAAGACCTCCCAGATGCTGTGAGGCTTCCCCCTTCTGGAGAGAAGAGGGATTGTCCACCCTGCAACCCAGGATTTTATAATAATGGCTCATCTTCTTGTACTCCTTGCCCACATGGAACATTCTCAGATGGAACGCAGGGTAAGAATTTAGCTTTCCCCAGAATTCAATCTTTACAGAAATTCTTTCATGGGAGATCATCTGTAGCTAATGCAGGGGTTCTAAATGTCTCTGTGTCACAAATCTGATGAAACCTATCACTGCTTTCTTAAAAAAATGTTTTTAAAAACATAAAGTAGAACAAATAAGATTACAAATGAAATGAATTGTATAGAAATACAATTTTCTTTCTTCCTCCCTCACTTCCTTCCTCCTTCTCTTTCTTCCTCTCTTTTCTCTTTCTTTCTTTTTCTTTCCTTCCTTCCTTGTTTCTTTCTTTCCTCATTTCTTTCTTTCCATCCTTCTTCCCTCCTTTCTTTGTTTCTTTCTCCCTTTCTATCCTTCTTTCCTTCTTTCTTTCTTCTTTCTAAACCTCAGGTTAAAAACCTTTGGCTCTAATGGAAGGTCTTTCCTTTGGTCCCAGTGCCTTGCACTTATTAGTTGCCTAATAAGTGATAATTTAATTGAAGTCAATTGAATGATGTATTTAAATCAAAGCTCCTTCATGTCAAAATAACCCATATCAATAACAACTTAGAAGGAGGAAGATGATAACTATTTATTAAAAAGATATTAAAGATGTGAATATCCAGTCTTAAATGGTATCACTTTCATGTACCACAAGTAAAGTTGTATCATTAAATGTGTTAGGTTTTTAGTGGGATATTGTGTGAAGGTTTTGGCAGTGGAACAAACTTTTGTTTTCAGATACTCACAGGAAAATCCCACTAATTTTAGTGTTAAGTCCTTCCTTAGTTGTGGGAGGGTAGTAATAATAATGCTGAAATGTTAAGGGGGGGTGACTACTTTTATGGTTTAGGTTTTATTTGTATGAAGAGGAATTAATTTGTGGAAATTGAGTGAGGAAATATTTTTTAAAAGTCACTCATTGGTCATTTCCCTTTTGATTATGAACAAATATGGTTTTTTTGTGTGTGTATCTTGATATTTTTAAGGGTTTTTTTATTGATTTTTTTTGGGAATGTTATTGACTCCAAAAGGGCTTAAGAGGTTCTAGAAGCTTCTCCTCCTACTCCTTTTCATCCCTCCCCAGCCTCAAGCTAAAGAATCATCAGTGATGTTGGTGAAAGAAAGAAGGGGAACTTTCAGTAGTGTCACAACATGTTACTGTTGTTTTCCTCTACCTTTGTCTCCCCTAGAATGTAAGCCATGCCCAGCAGGAACAGAACCTGCTCTGGGGTTTGAATATAAATGGTGGAACATCTTGCCTGCCAATATGAAAACCTCCTGCTTCAATGTTGGAAACTCAAAATGTGATGGAATGAATGGTGAGTCCAAATCCAGAGCTTCTTGCTGTAGTCAGGAATCACAGGCAGCTGTTTTCTGGTGCGTCTCTGCATGAACATACTGAATTGTGGTGAGAAAGAACTTAAAATGGTCTTAATATTATTTTCTTTTACTTCAAATCTGGATATTGTGGTCAAAGGTCTATGATTTTTTTCCCTGTCATGGTAACCAATTTCTTTACTTTCTCATAGGTGTGATATGTATGAGTAGGTAACTGAGTGTTTAAGAAATGAAATGGTGGAGTGGAGAGAATATTGAACTTTAACTGCAAATAGAAGACTTGAATTTGAACCACAGTTCTGACATTAATAACAATTATTAATCATTTTAATAATTCAATAACAGACTAATATATTTAATACTTTGTTAATATTAGTAATTAATTTATCAATAACAGTTATTAATAATTGTAGACATCTATGGACAACTTTAAAATTTACAAAGCACTTTACATCCTTTATACCTTTTGCTCCTCACAACAATTCTGTAAGAGATTGAGTGGTATAGTGGGTAGATACCTGGCCCTAGAACAAGGTAGATTTGAATTCAGATCTTGTCTCTGACATGTACTACCTATGTGACCCAAGGCAATTCTGTTAACCTTTCGGTGTTCTAGTCTTTTTAAAGACTGTTTCAGAGAAGGTGCTGATCTGCATTGATATAGAGGGACTTTTCCTTACCTGAGAGTTTTCTATGTCAGCGAAGCTATACATTTAATCCCTTTCTCAATATCTCTGCCCCTATAGACATGATCACCACTCTGCTGCTCAAAAACGTTGTAGTTCTGCTTTATTATTGTTCAATTGTTTTAGTAGTGTCTTTATGACCTCATTTGGGGTTCTTTTGAGGAAGATACTAGAGTGGTTTGCCATAGATGACTCAGGAGAAGAAGGTGAGGTGACCTTGCACAGCCCTCCCTCATGCCACCCCAAATTGAAGTCAGCTGCAAGTCATGTCATCATCTTGATGACATGGTCCTCTTTGAGAACGAAGGACAAAGACAAGACAAGGTAAACAAGGTAAAATCACTTACCCAGGGTCACAGCAAGTAAATGTCTGGGGCTAAATTTGAACTCAGGTCTTCACAAGTCTAGGCCTGGCACTCTATCTACTGTGCCACCTAGCTGCCCTTTGTGGTTCTGTATTGTTTACCAAATTAAGTCCAGGTTTCTTACCTGATATGAAAGACCCTCCTTTATCTTGTTCCAATATTTATATCCAGTCTTATTTTATACTATTCTGCCTTCAGATACCCTATGAAAACAAAACAGAAACAAAAGTAAATTACCCAATATTTCTTAAGTGCATAATAAACTTTCTTCTGTGCAGAATGTCATCTCCCACATCTCTGCTAATTACTTGTCTTTCAAGAGCCTACTCAAATAGCATCTTCCCCATTTGCCATCCACGATTCTCCCAGCCAGAAATTATTTCTTGCTAGAGAGTTCCCTATACCTTTAAAATCAAATGTCTAGTCCTTATCCTCCCAATAACCCTGTGAAGCAGGTATCCACATTTTACTGATGAGAAAAAATGTTCTCAGAGATGTTTTGATTTACTCATGATCACACAGTTAGGAGACTAGAGTCTCTTTCAGTTCCAGTCCAGAATTCTACTTATTACACTATGTTAGTAAGTCATAGAAATTCAGAAGTAGAAGGGACCTTTGTGACTCTCTAGTTGAGCTCATCCAAGAAATAATATCCTCATCATAAAGCCCTCAACAAGTGGTCACCTCTGCTTGAAAACCTCCACTAGGGAGAACCTTCTATCTCCTGAGGTGACCCATTGGACAGCTCTAATTGTTAAGAAGTTTTTTCTGACCTCAAGGCAGCCATCTTTGAAATATCATTGCATGGCTTTTGATTCAGCTCTCTAGGGCCAAAAAGAACAACTCTTCAAATACTTGAATATAGCTATCATGTCCTCCCTGAGGTCTCTCTTATCCAGGTTAGATATCTGTATTTCCTTCAATAGATCCTGCATAAATGGATCTAAGACCCTTCACCACCTTGATTGTCCTCTGAATCACTCTCCATTTTACCAGTGGCCTTCTTAAATGGTTGCTACTCTGAACTACTGATAAGGTCTGACCATGTTCACTTCCTCATTTTTGAAAATTTTTGCTCTCTTAATGCAGCCCAATACTGTCCTGGCTTTTTTTTTTTTTTGGCTGCCCAGTACAATGCCTGGCACACAGTAGGTGTTTAATAAATGTGTATCCTATGGATGAATAGATTTACTCATCTATAAAATGAGGGCAATATTTATATCCATAGTACCTCCCTTATGTGTGTGTTCGTCCTTCATTGCTGAAGAAGACCATGCCATCAGAGAAATAATGACATGACTTGCACTTGACTTTGTTTTGAGTGAGGGAGTGCTGTGCAGGTCACCAGCCTCACTTCTCCTCCAGAGCCATCTGAATCCAGTGACCAGATATTCATCAGGACTGGAGATGACCCTGGATGAGGCAATTGGGATTAAGTGACTTGCCCAAGGTCACACAGCTAGTGAGTGTCAAGTGTCTGAGATGAGATTTAAACTCAGGTCCTGCTGACTCCTGCACTGGTGCTCTATCCACTGTACCACCTAGCTGCCCCCCAACCTCCCTTATAGAATTGTTGTGAATACCAAATGAGACAGTATATTTGAAGTGCTTTGTAAAGTGTTACATAAGCATAAACCATTATGATAAGAGTGGGTATAGAGCTGGTCTTGAAATAAGGAATACCTGGTTTCAAATTTTGCCTCTGCTACGTACTATCTGTGAGATCTTGGGTAAGTAGCTTAACTTTTCATGTCTCTAGGCATGTCTAAATTCATAAATTTACACAGAAGATATCAGCCTCAGTTTTCTTGTCTGTATAATGAGAGCCTCACTACCCTCTATGCTCCCTTGCAGTTATATATTATGCTGTCTGGTAGAAGGAGCTTCTGTTCTCATGATTTCCCTATACCATTGAAATCTCAGTTCCAGTCCCAATTCCTATCCTATTATTGTATAGGCAGCAGCTTTTCACTTAGTCTACCATAATATCTACCATAATATCTCCAGTGCCCAAACAAGTGGGCACCAATTAGATATGTCCAGATTATTAAGGACTTTATACAGAACAGCCTAAAGCTTGAAAGTATTCATTTGGAAATTTGGAGAAGACAAGTTTTATAGTGGCTCCAGGACCTTCTGTAGTGGGACATAGAAGCAGCTCACCTTCTAGCTTATCTGCTGTGTCATAGGAAGCAGAAATAAGGTGAAGGGAGTAATAGTTGTGGGAGAAAACTCCAGTGTTCTTGAGCTCTTACATGACCTGCCTTGCATTGCATTGATAGCTATGTTTTAATGAACTTGATATAAGATCAAATACATATATTGGCTGAGCAGTCTTTGTGTTACTTTGTTATACACATACCTGACTGTCTTTCCCCATTAATTATCCTGTTCTAAATGCTAATGTTTTTGTTTTCCTCTCAATTTTTCCTCTTATCAACTTTGAGCAACCTGAACAGACTAGGAGATCCTCAGTGGCCCAGCTGGACCTTTTATGACTTACTCAATTTTGTTAGCCAAGCAGGAAACACGCTCATGCTCTGTAAGGAGGGTGTTTTCTCCCTCCCCCCTCCCTCTCTCTCCTTCTTTCCCCCCTACCCCATGCCCATTTCTCTCTGGGTGTCTCTGATTCTCCTTCCTTTCTTATCTCCTTCTCTCCAAGTCTCTGTCTCTTTGGTGTGTTTCTCTCTGTCTCAGACTGTCTATCTCCATCTTTCTTTGTCTCTCTCTGTTCCTCTGTGTCTGTCAGTCTGTCTTTGTCTTGATCATTATTGTGTCTTTGTCTCTGTCTCTCTATGTCTGACTTTGTCTCTCCTTCTCCCCTCTTTGCCCCCCCCTCCCCTTTCCTTATTCTCCCTTTTCCCTTTTCTCCCTTTCTCCCACACTCTCCTCCTCTTTCTCTCCTTCCCCTTCCTTGTACCCCCTCTTCCTTCCCTGTTCCTTCCTCTTTCCTCCTCATCTTTTCCCTTTTTTTATCCCTCCTCTTTCCTCCTCCTTCCTTCTCCTTTGCCTTCCCCCCTCTCCCTTTCCCTCTCTCCTCCTCTCCTCCCTTCCCTCCTCTAGTATTGGGAGCCTGACATAGTTAAATAAACACTGGATTTATTTGTCAAGAAATAAAATCAGTCCTGGCTTCTACATTTATTAGCTGTGTGTTTATGGAACAAGTCAGTTAATATCTCTGAGCTTCTATTTCCTCAGCTGTAAATTGGGGTTCCTAGTATTTGTACTTCTTACCTAACAGAATTTTTGTGAGGAAAGAGCTCTGTAAACTCTAAAGCTCAGTATAAGTGCAGGTCATTACCCCTCATTCCTCCCTTTCCAGATTTGAGCATGGTAGCTGAGTGCGGCCTTATGGGTTGTACATAGGCCCCCTCCTTACCCCTTCCCCTCCACTGTTAGGCAGCCCGACTCCAGTCAATACATCAGCCTAGTACAGGACTTTCCAGTCCCAGTTATTTATCTCTCAGCTAAATATCCCTGTTCCCCTTTATCCACTAGACAGTTTCAAATTTCCCCACCACCAATTTCCCCTCTGATTTAGAGCAGACCTGCCCAACTTGGCAGAAGGTAGTCACCAGAATTAAAACAGGCTAAACTTCTTCAGCACCAGATAGGTTTTTAGTGGCTCACTTTCCAAGTAAAGATATGAAGGTTCGTTGCCATGGGTTACATGACAAACAGGACAGAGCACACAGTGGCAACCCACCCACTGAGTTACATGATGGGCACAATAGTGATTAGAGGAAGATGGGTTAAATGGGGCAGGGACAAAACACTCCTTGCATCTTTACTTTCTTTTATATCCTCTACATTTTTTTTGTGGGCTGCCTGAAATCTTTTTGTGGGCGGCCAACGGCCTGAGGGCCATATATTGTGCAGGCCTGATGTAGAGTGAGATTTCCAGTGTAGTATATTAGAATTTGGAAAAGAAATCTGTTTTACTTTAGAAAACATAGGCTTTATGGAGGAACAGAATTATTAGCTTTCTAATTAAAGATTTTTCTTTTCTAAAGAACAAACCTTCAGCTGTTTTCTCATAGGGAATTTTGCAAAGAAGCATCTTGGCTGGTATCACGGAGCCTTTTAACACAGCATTTAATTTGCAGCTGAGGTTGAGTAGCACTTCCCTTTTGGGAGTTGTTAACTTTGAGTCTCATGACTGTTGATGATCTTTTTAACCTCATTTGAAGCCATTGCAGGAGAACATTAAATATGTAGAAATGAATTTTTGGTAGGAAGTTTTATTTTTTAAAAATTGTGCATTTATTTGATAAGAAGTGGCAGAAGGAAAGAGTAATTTTACCTGTGATCTGGGAATAAAGAAACCTGCATGCTAATCCTACTTCTGCCACAGCTTTGTGACCTTGCATTGTTCACTTTACCTCTCTGTTCCTCAGTTTCCTCATCTGCAAAATGGGGTTGGACTAAATGATCTCTATAGCTAGTGTACCTTTAGCTCTAACATTCTATGATGAATATGTTGGCTGTTTTTCTAAATGATTAGTGAAAAGACCATTGCATTCAGACCCAAGTTTGAGTAGAAACTTTGTCACTTAACTTACCGGGAAATGTTGGACAGTTCGCTAAAACTTTGAAAGCCTCTGTTTCTTCTGTAAAACATGAATAGTAATACTGGTATTGTCTATGAGAAACGGTCAGATGGTGCATTAGATAGATACTGGTAGTTGTATGACTCTGGGTAAGTCACCCAGTCACTGATTGCCTCAGTTTCCTCTTTTGTAAAGTTAGGATAATAACATCTACCTCTCAGGTTTGTTGAGAGGATTAAGAGATCATATTTGTAAAGCTTCTCATATGGTACCCGACACATAGTAGGTGCTTAACCAATGTTCGTTAAATTAAAAAAAAATTAAAAATCTGTCTCATAGGGTTATTATAAGGAAAACATTTAGAAAATCTGTAAAATAATATATGATTTGGTTCTACTGTTCTTATGCTATTTGGAGATTTGTGATCGAGATATGGGATGCCTTCAGTCTAGGAAACTTAGGGGGGAAATGTCTCTCCATTTATGCCAATATACATAAGTTTTTGGCAGCCAGTAGTCTTAGAGAGTTTCACAGATTCATAGCCAGCATGTGTCAGTGACAGATCTTGAACTGAGATATTCCTGACTCCAAGGCTCATGCTATCTACTGTATATAATTCTACATTTCATTCTTCTTAATGAGATTCTGTATTTGATGTTTATATTTGCAGGTTGGGAGGTAGCTGGAGACCATATCCAGAGTGGGGCAGGAGGCTCGGATAATGATTATCTGATCTTAAACTTGCATATCCCAGGATTTAAGTAAGGAAAATCACTCTGATTCACTGCCTTTAAGAATTTTTGTATTATTTGCCCTAGGAATATTTGAAAGAGAAAATTCTTTATATGCATGAATATTGTAATATAATACAGTATTACTAATTGAAATCATTAATTATAAATCAAATTTGTTAGTTAAATGACTATTAACTAAAATTATTGAGAAATAGTATCAACCACAAGATAATTATTTACAAAGTATTTTGTAGGACTGATGATCAGAGACTGTTTTAACTATTAGTTCTACCTTAGTCATTATTTAATTCCAGGAAGTAACAGCTGGAATATTATGTCTAAAATGCTGTAGTAACAAGAATTTGTTAATGCTTTAGAGATGGAGAGTGAGTTATTGGTTAAAGCTAACTAAAAGAATGTTATATATTTTAAAAGAATATTATATTTCTTTTAGTTTCCTCAACTCTGCCTTTAAATTATGATGGCATCCTGTGTAAATCAGTTGGTGCCAATTTGTGGATGGTAGGCATTTATGTCAGAGGTCAGAGGAGCTTTATCCCATGATTATGTTTTTAGATGTTTCAATGTGTGATGGTATCATTTGTACTAAGAATGGCAAACAGCCACATTTTGCCATGGATATCTATGGTACTCTCTTTTACTATTTGCACTAAACACAGCAAGAGGCAGAAATGGAATGAATAACAGCAGGAGGTCAATGGAGCTGAAACTTTTGGCTTTCATTTTCACTAAAAACTCGAGCCCAATTTGTCTGCAAATTGTATTGGGAACACATTGTAAATATTGCCTTTCTGCTTTGGGAAATAGGCCTCCAACATCCATGACAGGAGCCACAGGTTCTGAACTCGGAAGGATAAGTTTTATTTTTGAGACCATCTGTTCAGCAGATTGTGTGCTGTACTTCATGGTGGTGAGTGAAAAGAGCATCTTTCCATAGCACATGACTCAGCTTGCTACTATATTTCAAGTGGGAATTTCATTGCTATTCAAATATTCAGAAGAACTCATGTTTTTTAAATTTTCTGTTTTTCTTGGTATTTTCCAAAATTGGGACTGCATCTTTTCAGTGATAAAAGTACCATTCATGTGTGAGTCAATTTTAGAATTACAAAAGAGCTAAAAGTCACTAATAGCCTTGCACCTCTAGTGGAAAAAATAGAAAACATAAGAGGATAGTTCTCTCCTGCCTGCTTTGCCTCCTGCTCTCTTTGCTGCACCCCAACCCACACTCACATCAGAAGTCTGAAAGATAGAAGTGAATGTGGGTGGAACGATATAATTAAGTAGAGATAAAAATAAGAGCACCAAAATGAGAAGTAAAATGAATGGAGGATAGAACTAGAGAGTAGGGAGTATTAAAGAAGCCAACAAAGGTCATTGTTCTCCATCGTGGAAGTCAGAGCAAACTTGGCATCTTTCAGTTCAAAGTACATATGTCTCAGCTATGAGGTGGAGGACAGATACATTATATTGGGCATAATCTGCTCATTTCACTTTCTTTAATGAATATCAGGCAGAAGATGGTCATTGGTCAATGTATCTGTGTTATGACTAATGATGCCAAATTCATAAATCAGTGGGATTTTTTTTTTTGTGAAGGATAATAATTTGTTAGATTAACTAAGGCTATATTTTGATTCAGTTTTTCAGTTGTTTGCAGTCAATATAGCAAAGATTTGTGATCATCTGTTCAACCAAAAAAGATCATAGCTGTTTAGTAGAGAAGTTTAAGAGCAGAGATTCCTTTCATTTTATTTTTTTATTAGTCTTAGAAATACTTCTGCTATTCAATTTATTTACTTATTCATTTTTATAATTATTTTATTTGTTTTCAGTGTTCTATAATCACTTCCATATATCTTAGATTTTTTCCCCCTCACTCTCCCTCTTTTTCCTCCCCCTCTTTTCCCTCTTCCTCCCCACTCCCTCCCAAAGACAGCTGGCAATCTTAAAATAGGTTCCACACATACATTCCTATTAAATACAATTTCACCATAGTCATGTTGAATAGAAGAATTAAAATGAATGGGAGAAGCCATAAAACAAAACGAAACAAAACAATACATAACACAAAAGAAAATGGTCTGCTTCATTCTACGATCCAATTCCATAGTTCCTTCTCTGCATGTAGAAGGCATTTTGCCTCCATTGGGAATTTGTTAGGTTCTTGTATTGCTATGAAGGACTAAGTCTACCAAAAATATTACTCGCACACTGTGGGTGTTGCTGTGTACAAAGTTCTCCTGGTTCGACTTCTGTCACTCAGTATCAGTTCATATAAGTCTTTCCAGGCCTCTCTGAAGTCTTTCAGTTCATCATTTCTTATAGCACAATAGTATTCCATTACATTCATATACTACAACTTGTTCAGTCATTCCCCAGTTGATGGGCATCCCCTTGATTTCCAGTTTTTGGCCACAACAAAGACAGCTGCTATAAATATTTTTGTACATGTGGGACCCTTTCCCATTTTTATGATGTCTTTGAGATGCAGTCCTAGAAGCAACATTGCTGAGTCAAAGGGTATGCACACTTTTGTAGCCCTTTGGGCATAGTTCCAAATTGCTGTCCAGAATGATTGAATCAGCTCCAAAAATGAACTAGTGTTCCAACTCTCCCACATCTTTTCCAGCATTGATCATCTTCCTGTTTTGTCATGTTAGCCAATCTGATAGGTGCAATGTGGTACCTCAGAGTTGTTTTGACTGACATCTCTCTAATCAATAGTGATTTAGAGAATTTTTTCATATGACCATAGATAACTTTAATTTCTTCCTCTGAAAACTGCCTGCTCATATCCTTTGACCATTTATCAACTGGGGAATGACTTGTATTCTTGTACATTTGAATCAGTTCTCTCTGTATTTTAGAAATGAGGACTTTATCACAGATACTAGTTGCAAAAATTCTTTTCCAGTTTTCTGCTTCTCTCCTAATCTTGGTTGCATTGGGTTTGTTTGTGCAAAAACTTTTCAATGTAATGTAATAAAAATTATCCATTTTGACTTTCATAATGTTTTCTATCTCTTGTTTAGTCAAAAATTTCTCCAGTCTCTATAAATCTGACAAATACATCATTCCTTGCTCCCCTAATTTGTTTATAGTGTCAATCTTTCTACCTAGATCATGCACCCATTTGGACTTTATTCTTGTGTATGGTGTCAGGCATTGACCTATGCCCAGTTTCTGCCATGCTGTTATCCAATTTTCCCAGCAATTTTTGTCAAACAGTGAGTTCTTATCCCCGAAGCTGGGTTCCTTGGGTTTATCAAACAGTAGATTGCTATATTGATTGACTACTGTGTCTTGAGTACCTAAGCTATTCCACTGGTCTACCTCTCTGTTTCTTAGCCAGTACCAAGTGGTTTTGATTATTGCTGCTTTATAATACAATATGAGATGTGGTAGGGCTAGACCATCTTCCCTAGCATTTCTTTTCATTTGTTCCATTGGTATTCTGGACCTGTTGTTCTTCCAGATGAATTTTGATATCTTTCTAGCTGTAGAAAATAATTATCTGGTAGTTTGATTGGTATAGCACTGAATAAGTAAATTAATTTAGGTAGAATTGTCATTTTTATTATATTAGCTTGGCTTACCCACGAGCAGCTGATGTTTTTCCACTTACTTAGATCTGACTTCATTTGTGCGAAAAGTGTTTTGTAGTTGTGTTCATATAATCTCTGGGTTTGTTTTGGCAGGTAGACTCCCAAATATTTCATAGTGTCTACTGTACCCTTAAATGGAATTTTTCTTCCTATCTCTTGCTGTTGGACTTTATTAGTAATATACAGAAATGCAGATGTTTTATGTGGGTTTATTTTATAACCTGAAACTTTGCCAAAGTGGTTTATTATTTCAAGTAGTTTTTTACTTGATTCTCTGGGATTCTCTAAATATATCATTATATCATCTGCAAAGAGTGATAACTTAGTTTCTTCTTTATCTATTCTAATTCTTTCAATTTCTTTTTCTTCTCTTGTTAATACAGCTAACATTTCTAGTACCATATTGAATAATAGTGGTGATAATGGATATCCTTGTTTCACCCCTGATCTTAATGGAAATTCATCTAGCTTATCCCCATTGCATGTAATGCCTGCTGAACGTTTTAGGTAGATACTGCTTATTATTTTATGGAAAATTCCATTTATTCCTGTGCTCTTCAGTGTTTTCAGTAGGAATGGGTGTTGTATTTTGTCAAAAGCTTTTTCTGCATCTGTTGAGATAATCATGTGTTTTCTGTTAGTTTTGTTGTTGATATGATCAATAATGCTAATAGTTTTCTTAATATTGAACCAGCCCTGCATTCTTGGTATAAATCCTACCTGATCATAATGTATTATCCTTGTCATAAGTTGCTACATTCTTTTTGGTAATATCTTATTTAAAATTTTTGCATCTATATTCATTAGAGAAATTGGTCTATAATTTTCTTTCTATTTGGGCTCTTCCTGGTTTAGATATCAGAACCATATTTGTATCATGAAAAGAATTTGGTAGAACTCCTTCTTCCCCAATTTTCCCAAATAGTCTATATAGTATTGGAATTAACTGTTCTTTAAATGTTTGATAGAATTCACTTGTGAATCCATATGGCCCTAGAGATTTTTTCCTAGGGAGTTTCTTGATGGCTTATTCAATATCTTTTTCTGAGATGGGGTTATTTAAGTATTCAACTTCCTCTTCTGTTAATCTGGGCAATTTATATTTTTTAAAATAATCATTCATCTCATTTAGATTGTCAAATTTATGGGCATACAGCTGGAAAAAGTAATTTCAAATTATTGTTTTAATTTCCTCCTCATTGGAGGTTAGTTTGCCCTTTTCATTTTTGATATTGGTAATTTGGTTTTCTTCTTTTTTTAATGAAATTTACCAAAGGTTTATCAATTTTATTAGTTTTTTCATAAAACCTACTCTTACTTTTATTTACTATTAGGTCAATAGTTTTCTTAATTTCAATTTTAGTAATTTCTCTTTTGGTTTTTAGTGTTTCTAATTTAGTATTTACTTGGGGATTTTCAGTTTGTCCTTTTTGTAGCTTTTTCAGCTGCATGCCCAATTCGTTGATTTCCTCTTTCTCTATTTTATTCATGTAGGAATTCAAATATATAAAACTTCCCCTAAGAACTGCTTTTGCAGTATCCCATAAGATTTGGTAGGTTGTCTCATTCTCTTTTATGAAGTTGTTGATTGTTTCTATGATTTGTTGTTTAACACACTCATTCTTTAGGATTAGATTATTTAGTTTCCAATTAATTTTTGGTCTATCTTTCCATGGCCTTGTATTACATGTAATTTTTATTACATTATGATCTGAGAAGGATGTATTGACTATCTCTGCCTTTCTGCACTGGATTGTAAGGTTTTATGTCCTAGTACATGATCAATTTTTGTATATGTGGCCATGTACCACTGAGAAAAAGGTATATTCCTTTCTATCACCATTCAGTTTTCTACAGAGATCTATCATATCTACCTTATCCAGAGTTTTATTCACCTCCTTAACTTCTTTCTTGTTTATTTTGAGGTTAGATTTATCAAGTTCAGAGAGGGAGAGGTTGAGGTCCCCCACTGGTATAGTTTTGATCCACATTTCTTCCTGCAACTCCCTTAACTTCTCCTCTAAGAATTTGGATGCTATACCACTTGGAGCATATATGTTTAGTAATGATATTGCTTTGTTGTCTATGGTGCCTTTTAGCAGGATATATTTTCCTTCCTTATCTCTTTTCATTAGATCTATTTCTGCTTTTGCTTTGTCTGAGATTAGGATTGCTACCCCTGCTTTTTTTTTGCATTAGGTGAAGCACAATGTATTCTGCTCCAACCTTTTACCTTTACCCTGTGTGTATCCCCCCATTTTGAATGTGTTTCTTGTAAACAACATATTGTCAGATTATGGTTTTTAATCCATTCTGCTATCCATCTCCATTTTATAGGAGAGTTCATCCCATTCACATTCACTGTTATGATTACTATCTGTGTCTTTCCCTCCCTTTGTGCTTTTAGTTCTGTCTTCTCCCTTCCTTCCAAAATAGTTTTAATTTTTGATCACTGCCTCCCTCAGTCTTCCCTTCCTTCTTTAAGCCCCACTCCCTTTTATTCCCCTTTTTCCTAACTTCTTCCCTCCCTTTTACCCTCCCCTCCCTGTTCTTTCCCCTTTCCCCTTCTACTGCCCATAGAGCTAGTTAAATTTCTATACTTAACTGAGTTTGTTGTTCCCTCCTTGAAACAAATCAGATGAGGGTAAATCTCAAACTGTGCTCATCTCCCTCCCCTCTTTCTCTCTACTGTAATATATTTTTGTGCCTCTTCCTGTGATGTAATTTGCCATTTTCTGCCTCCTCCTTTGCATGTCTCCTGTTACAATCCCTTTGCACCCTCAAATTACATTTTTATCACCATATCATTTACTTTATAACCACTCCCTCTATCCATGTATATCCTTTTTATGTATCATGATAAATATACCATTCTCAAGATTAGCAAGTATTATCTTTCCTTATAGGGATGTAAACAATTTGCCCATGTTGAATAACAAGTTTTTCCCCCTGTTTACCTCTTTATGCCTCTCTTGAGACTTGTATTTGAAGATCGAATTTTCTTTTGAGCTCTGACCTTTTTCTCATGAAGGTCTGGAAATCCCTTATTTCATTGGATGTCAATCTCTTTGCCTGAAATATTATGCTCACCTTTGCTGGGTAATTGATCCTTAATTGTAGTCCCAGCTCCTTTGCCTTATGGAATATCATATTCCAATTCCTTCAGCCTTTTAATGTAGAAGCTGCAAAGGCCTGTGTGATCCTGACTGTAGTTCCTTGATATTTGAATTGTTTCTTTCTGGCTGCCTGCAGTATTTTCTCCTTCACTTAATAGTTCTGGAATTTGGCAACAATATTCCTTGGTGTTTTTAGTTTGGGATCTCTTTGAGGAGATGAATGATGGATTCTTTCAATGACTATTTTGCCCTCTGGTTCTAGGACTTTGGGGAAGTTTTCCTTGATGATTTCTTGGAAGATATTGTCCAGACTTTTTTTTATCATGGCTTTCTGGTAGACCAATAATTCTTAAATTTTCTCTCCTGGATCTGTTTTCCAGGTCAGTTGCTTTTCCAATTAGACATTTTACATTTTCTTCTATCTTTTCATTCTTTTGATTTTGTTTGACTGATTCTTGATGTCTCATAGAGTCATTAGCTTCTACTTGCCCAATTATAATTTTTATCAAATTGTTTTCTTCAGTTAGCTTTTGCATCTTCTTTTCCATTTGTCCAATTTTTCCTTTTAAGGAGTTATTTTCTCCTGTTAGGTGTTATACTTCCTTTTCCTTTTGTCCAATTTTCCTTTTAAATTCTTCTGTGATTTCTTTTTCCAAAATTTTTAAAATCATTGGCCAGTTTTTCTTCTATTTCTCTAATTTGGCTTTTAAAATCCTTCTTCAGCTCTTCCATGAATGCTCTTTGAGCTTGTGATCAGTTCATATTCCCTTCTGCAGTTTCAGATGTGAGTACAGTCTCAATGCTGACCTCTTGTGAGTTTGTGTTTTGGTCCTTGCCTCCACAGAAAGATTCTATGGTCTTTTCTTTTCTACTTTGCTTCTTATTCATGATGATCGCCTTTTTTTCTGACTTTTAAAGCAGATCTCTGCTTCTGGGGAACAAGGGGCTCTGTCCCACAGTTCTTGTGCCTTGAATTTGAGGCTTTGTATGTTGTGGCCTCCGGTTCTTTCAGTTGGAAGGTAAAATGCTGCAGCTTACCTGGTGCTGAGCTGGCTGGTGTGAGAAAGCAGAGGCCAGGTGAAGTCGTTCTGGGTTTCCCTGGAGTTACCTTGGAGCTAATTGTGTTAAGTGTAGGGGAGGGGTTGTCTGGCCACAAGAGGTCTCCTCTGCTGAACTAGAGCATGAACAAGCTCAGCGGTTGGTGAACCTGTCTAGGCTAGTGTTTTCCTGATTTCCCTGGGGTGCTGAGGCATGCCTGTATTCCTGGTGTTGGGCTCCATCCCCCTGGGACTCAGTATCTTCTCCCAGTTCTCCCAGTTTGAGGTGGTCCTACACTGGTCTCTTTCAACCACAGCAAGAGGGGACCCCCCCTCCCCCCCTTTGTGACACTGTTCTAGGATCTTTCCTGGAGAAATATTTTATGAGTCCTTCAAGGTCAACAAATGGAAGGGTAGAGCATTTACCAATCACTCTACCATCTTGGCTCCCGGAAGTTCAAGTCTAGAGCAGAGATTCTTAACCTGAAGTACATGAACTTGGTTTAAAAAATATATGTATGTATACAGATACATATATGTACATAAATATATCTGTATACATACAAAACTCTATTTCACTGTAGTTTCCTTTATCACCATGCGTATTTTATTTTATACTTTAAAAATTATTCTGAGAAGGTCTTGTGGTTTTATGATGCTGCCAAGGGGACCAGAAAGGCAGGCATTACCTAGAAACCAGGGAGGTCACATAGGTATGATAAAGGTATGATTTGATCCAAATCTTTCTGATTCTAGGTCTAACACTTTATTACTCTATACTGTTTTCTTTTCCCTACTGATCTCCCATTGAAGAAGGATTTATTAAGCTCCTATTTTATACAGCATATACTAGGCAAATGGAAAATTACAACGTTAAGCTCAGTGAGGGTAGAGACTTTACAACCTAGTAAGGGGATAAGGACATATACATAAGTAACTGCACTGTACATTGATACCTGGTACAAAGCAAAGTATTATGTGAGGTTTGGGAAAGAAGGTTGTTATAGATAGTGGAAGTGAGTGTGTGTGTGTGTGTGTGTGTGTGTGTGTGTGTGTGTGTGTGTGGTAGGAGGAGAGATCAAGGAATGCTTAATAGTGATTTTAGTGATATCTGAGTTTTACTTTAAAGAATGGTTAAGAATTGAACTGGCAAAGAGAAAGAGAGGAAATGGCATTCCAAGTATGGAGAATAGTGTTTACAAAGGCATGGAGGAGGGAAATCACAGTACAAATTCAGAGGGCAGAGAATAGTCCAGTTTGACTGGTTGTAGAGTTCCTGAAGGGGGTGATACAAGATATAATTGGAAAGATAGATTGTAGAAGGCCTTGAATGCCAGGCCAAGAATTTTAAACATTACTCAGTAAGCAGGAATAAGTCACTGATGGATTTTGATAAAAGGAGAAACATGATAAAATTTATGCAAAAGGAAGATTAATCTAATAGTTTTTGGAAAGATGGATTGGAACACAGAGAGCAGAGGAAGGAAGACTTTATAGGAGGCCATTGAAATAGTTGTAATGAGAGTAGTAGCAATTTGACTAGAGAGTAGGAGATATTTGTTGTCATTGAGTTGTGTCTGACTCTTCATAACCCCATTTGGAGTTTTCTTGGCAAAGGTACAGGAGTGGTGTTTGTCATTTCCTTCTCTAGCTCACTGAGGAAACAAAGCAAGTAGGGAATAATTGCCTAAGGTCACACAGCTAGTAAGTATCTGAGGCTGAATTTGAACTCAGATCCTCCTGACACCAGGGTCTATGCTCTATCCACTGTGCCATCAATCTGCCCCAAATGTTGTTGAGTTGTTTCTCAGTCATGTCTAATTCTTCATGACCCCATTTGGAGTTCTCTTGGCAAGGATACATTTCCTTTTCCAGCTTATTTTATAGAAGAAGAAACTGAGGCAAACAGGGTTAACTCAGTTGCTCATTGTTACATATGTAGCAAGTGTCTAAAGCTAGATTTAAACTGAGGACAATGCATCTCTCTGACTCCAGGTCTGGCACCCTATCCACTGCACCACGTAGCTGTACCCATACTTGTACAAGTGGACAGTCCTTGTACGTAAGGGATGAGGGAGAGAGAAGTTAGATTTAAACCCAAGATTTTATGATATGTTCTAGGAATTATTGACTGAGCTTAGGTTTCTCCTTTGAAATATCAAATGTGTAGAATTTTAAGCATTTATTTCTAGTCATTAATAATATCAGTGAAGGTAGAACATCTTATGAAAAAAAAAGATTACTTTTTACCAAAGAAGTATGCGGGTGCTAATTATTCTTCTCTGCTTGTATTTGATCTTGATACATTCAGGCAAAATCTCATTTTATAACCAAAAGAAGATTCTGCTTAATAGTAATATCTATATTATGAGAAACAGCCTATAAAACAGTACTTTGATAATTTGATCATAACAAATGCTAGGTAGGTAATATTTTTATACAAAAGATTTTCTCTTGCCTCTATCCATGGGCAAAAATTCTCTGAATAACCAAATGATTCCTTTGATTGTATCATTGAGACACAGCATGGAAAGAACACTGTATCTTGACTATAAAGATTTGTCTTAGAGGCTATAGCTTTCCATTTACTAGGTGTGTGTTGTTGGGGAAGTCAAGTCATCTATGAAATGGAGATGATATTTTGCACTACTTATCTTACAGAGAGATACATTAGGCAGAGGAAATTTTATATATATGTGTGTATGCACAAATATTGATCTATCTATCTATCTACACATAAATACATATATGTATATACACACACAAATATATTTGCACATTGTGAGATAAGAACGATTATGTATGATTGCTTTTGTAACCATAATGCTCTCTATAGATTTTAAGATGCTATTATTTTATTTTAAGAGAAAAAAAGAAAGTTTATATATATATGTACATACATATTTGTGTGTGTGGGCATGCACACACAATATATCTCTATCTATCCTGTGAGATATGAGATCATGTATGTAGACTTTTGTGGCCATAATGCTCTCCATAGATTGAATATGTTATTATTTTATTGTAAGTTGAACAGAGAGTTAAGTTTCGGTTTTCTGTCATGTAGCAATTGCTTCTCAGTTGCATTCATTTCTTCTTTTCTCAGTCATCCCAACTAGATTTCTATCTCAGTAACAAACAAAAACAAAATGCAGAAACATAGTATCTAGGAGGTGGAAAGGGAAGGGAGAGGTGATAGTGGTATATACCAAAGGCTGCCCTCTAGAGGCAGAAAGAACACTGGCAACAAGGACCTTTGCTTTAATTCTGCCTCAGATATTCATTATGTGACCTTGGGAAGGAGTGGAAAGAAAATAAGCATCTAGTTAGCATCTACTGTATGTCAGGTACTAAACTAAGCACTTTATAGATATTATCTCATTTTTTTTCTTTGCAACAGCCCTGGGAATTTTAAGTATTTATTATTATCTATGTTGTTGCAGCTGAGGAAATTGAGACAGAGCTTAAATGAAAGTGCCCAGTGTCACACATCTTGTAACTGTATGAAGCTGGGTTTGATCTCAGGTCTTCCTGACTCCCAACCAGCACTCTGTCTGATGCATTGGGCAAGTTAATTTTCCAGGGCTTCAATTTCCTCTTCTATAAAACCAGGAGATTAAACTAGATGTTCTCTAAAGTCCCTCCCAGCTCTAGACCTAGAATCAATGCTTTTACTTATTTTAGCAAAAGTGATCATTGTATATGATATGTGTATGTTAGCACACTCTCAGTTAATTGACATTGTAGAAAAATTGTGGAACATGTTGCAGGGATTTTATGCTTTTCGGAATGCCCCCAAATCTGTACTCCAAAACTGTCTGTCTAAAGTCTTCAGACAAAACATTCACAAGATTTTTAAAATTAAAATGCTGTCTCTTCCATATCACAACTTTCCCCATAGTGGTTTCAAAATATTGCAGATCAGCATAAGAAATTAAATGGAAATTTTTGGAAGTCTTGCAGAAGCCATGAAAGCCAGCAGACAACAGAAAAATGTTTAAAAATTCAGAAATTCATAATATATATTATTGTATAATATCAGCATATTTATCTTTTAGTACCATAATAATTTAGACTTCTCTGTTACAAAGGGAGATCCAAAAATTAAACACAGATTTTCCAGAGTGCAGGAGTGCCATACCTCTGACTCCTATAATGCAGAAGGAATAACTGTATGTTAATTATTGCTATTAAGGGTTAGAAATCTTCAGCATTTGTCTAATAACAAGGAGAACAAAATTTGTGTTACCAAGGGAGTGTTTCATTAAATGAGTTACACTTGAGTGTATTTGTGTTTTTCAAAAAAAAATTTTAAAGTTTTTGTCTTTCAACCTATGTAAAATTTGAGTTAAAATTTCCTACCTCTAGAGTTTTTTTTAACTTAAAAAAAGTCTTCCTTTATCATGGATAGAAATGACCCTGAGTTTTTTAGGGCTGTGCTAGAAAACAGTCTGGCAATTCTTAACAAGGCTGAAGGGCTTCCGGTGTGATCCTAGCAACATCCTTTTTCTTAGGACTAACTTAGTTAAATTTGGAAACCCTCACAATAGATGGGTGACTAGAAGATGAATTTTCCAGACACCGTAACTCTTAAAGATTCTCCACCAAGTTATAGAAGAATTCTGATTTATTTCAATGGAGGGAAGAACCACACTGATGAAAATATAGATTTTTGATATATTTGTGGTAGACTAAACATTTTTCTGCAGGTAGATGGTGCAGTGAACAGAATGCTGGGCCTGGAATCAGGAAGATTCATCTTCTTGAGTTCAAATCTGGCCTCAGATACTTATTAATTTGTGACCCTGGCAAGTCACTTAATCTTGTTTGCCTCAGTTTCCTCATTTGTATAGTGAGCTGGAGAAGGAAATGGCAAACCACCCTAGCATCTTTGCTAAGAAAAGCTTAATGGGGTCATGAAGAATTGGACAAGATGTAACAACAACAAACATTTTCTACTTTGCTAAAGCTTTGAGAGGCAAGTTTAATACAGCTGGTGCCCTGATTACTAGGCCTTAAGGTTCAAAGATGGTCCAATACTGAGTAGTCTTGGGAGAATTTAGCAGGCCTGGGACTTTATGAAGGTGGTCCCTGTTCAGAGCATTTAATAATACAACTCATTAATGCACTACTCACATGGTATCCTGAGGTTTTACTATAGGGCCTGGCACAGAGTGCCTAATAAATACTTTTTCATTTGTTCATTTATTTGTTCGTATGTTCATTCATTCTTTCATCTACCTGTATATACATAGAACATTCCCAAAATCTTTTTTTTCAATTTTCAGCTTAATGCATTAGTTCAATTTTAAGTTTTAGTAGTTTAAAATCACAGTAAGACTTTAGGCATACCCTGAATACACATAAATACATTTTCTGAATTCTATTCTTCCCATGTGTATGTATATCTTTATTTAATATAATGAATTTATATTAAGATTGAGTCTGTGTTGACTTTATATGTATTTTTCCAATGTATTTCAGGACATTAATAGAAAAAATACCAACGTGGTGGAATCCTGGGGTGGAACTAAAGAGAAACAAGCTTACACCCACATTATTTTCAAGAATGCAACATTCACATTTACATGGGCCTTCCAGAGAACTAATCAGGGCCAAGATGTAAGTGCCAGCTACCTTTTCAGGATCAGCATACTTCTGCTTTCTTGGTCGTTCAAGGCACCCAAGAATAATCTGTTTCACATTTAATTCATCTGGTGTCGGCAGTGTGATGGAACAGAATTTGGAGTTAAAGGAGCTGGGTTCTAACACTACTCTGCCACTTGTACAATTTTGGCAAATTGTTTATCTCTTTGAGTTTCAGTTTTCTCATCTGTAAAATAAAGAGGACTGGACTTAGTCACTTCTAAGGGACTTCTTGGCTCTAAATCTATAATGCTATGTGATTATGATCAGGAATACCATTGGCTTCATATTCCATAGTCTGGTTTCTGGAGTGAACATGTTAGGAAAATACAAAGGGCTCAGTAATGTAATGCTGTCTTTATAAATTTCTCCTTATATTCTGAGGTTTTTTTTCCCAGAAATAAAGTCTCATTTTCAGCTACTTCAGAAGTTGACTTATATGTTTAGGATATTTCATATACTAATAGATGATGGTAGCATCAGTTGGGGAATGGTTGAATAAGTTATGTTACATGAATTTAATAGTGCTATAAGAAATGATGAAGAGGATAGTTTCAGAGAAACCCAAGAAGACTTATATGAACTGATTCAAAGTGAAGTGACCAGAATCAGGGGAAAAACTTTATACACTAATAACAACAGTATTGTAAAGACAAACAACTTTGAAAGACTTAGCAACTCTGATCTACACAATGGCTAGCTAAAGTTCCAGAGGGTTTAAGATGAAAACATGCTATCCATCTTTAGAGAGAGAGCTGATAGCCTCAGAGTGCAGACTGAGGCTTATTATTATTTTGGACATGGCCAGTGTAGGAATTTGCTTTGCTTTAATATACATCTTTGTAACAGAGTTTGTTTCTCTTGCTTTTTCAATGAGGGGGTAGGAGAAGAAAAAGTGAGAGAGAGAAACTTTAGATCTGAAAATAAATACAATTGAATTTACAAAAGAAAATAAAAAAAAACCTGATGGAATCTTCAATCTCATATGAAAGTTATCTATGTGACTCCGTTCCAGGATATGTGTTATAGGATGAATTTTATAAACCTCTCCCTGCTCTTTTGTAGTTGCAAAACTGAGGCTCAGTGGACCCAAATCATGAAGTTAATTAGTGACAGAGTCAGAGCTTCAATTTATGTCTTTTGATTCCTGATCTAATGTTCTGTCCACTAGATCATACTGCTTTGTGCTATCTCAAGAAATGTTTTAGCTTGATATAGTGAATAAAATGCTGGACTTGGTTAGGAGGACTTGAATTTGGATATCTCCTCTGACACTCACTGTGTGTCAATAATTAAGTTTCAAAAACTAGCTGGACCTCAATTTTCTTATCTATAAAATGAGGATAAGAATATCTAAAGAACCTTCTCCATAAGTTCATTGTGAGATCAAGTGAAATGTTGGCTGTAAAATCTGTGACAAACCTTAAAGTCAGTTATTTATAGTTATACCATATATATATATACATATGTATGCATGTGTGTATATGTATATACATACATACATATATTTAAATGTACTTGTGATTTTATTGACATAAAGAACTCTCATGAAGGAACTTTCCCTACCAATGCAGATTGACACTTTCACTGAAAGGACTTGAATTTAGGTCTTTATGACTTCTAGGTCAACTTGTTACCCTCTATGCCATACCTATCATTCCACAAGCAATTATTCTGCACTCAGTGTTGTGCTAGGCACTATGTAAAGTGCAGGAGATTTTTTTTTTAAAAGGGAAACAAGCAAATGAAAAAAAATAACAACCCAGTCTTGACCTTCAAGGAACTGCCCATTAGAGAGAACATGTGGATACTATATATATATATATATATATATATATATATATATATATATGTATATATATATATATATATATACACACACACACATACACACACGTGTGAGTATGTGTGTGTATATACATGTACGTATATACACACACATACATGCATATATATATACACACACAAACATATATATGCACATAGAGGCATAAGATCTGTTCCAATATTAAAAGTACTTTTGGTTCTAAGATCTGTAGGTATACCCAAGTTCATTAATATTAGAGCGGTCCAATGGCAGGAAGGGAAGGGAATATGCATTTGTATTACATTTCCCATGTGCCAGACACTGTGTTAAGTACTTTTTATGAATATTATCTTATTCTATCCTCACAACAACCCTGTGAGGTAAGTGTTCTTATCCATTTTATGATTGAGGAAATTAATTTTGCAGTTGAGTAAAGTGAGGCAAACAGATTAAGTGATTTGCCTAGTCACATAGCTAGTATTTGGGCCAAATCAGAACTCAATTCTTCCTGATCCTGGGCAGTGAAGTGGTGCAGACTGATGCACCTGGAGTAAGGAAGACTTATCTTCCTGAGTTCAAATCTGGGCCTGGAGTTGAAAGACTCAACTTCATGATTTCAGATCTGTCCACTTAAATTTCCTCATCTGTAAAATAAGCTAGAGGAAGAAATGGCAGAACTACTCCAGTATCTTTGCCAAGAAAACACCAAAAATGGGGCCAAAAGAGTTGGACGCAACTGAAGTGACTTAGTATAATAACTTCCTGACTGTAGCCTCAAGGCTCTATTTACTGCACCATCAGCTATCCACAGAAATTAAACTCCAAGAATTTTATTCCCTTGGATCTGTGGTTACTTGAACATTGTGATTATTCTTCAAAAAAGTAAAAAAGGAGAAATACCTTTCCATGGCCAGTCATTTTGCCCTGGAAGGTGACATTGTGATTCTGGTGTTCTTTTGATAATATCCTTCTTAAACAAGTAATTGTTGCTCTTACCCTTAAGAAAGGAGTCATTGTTCTCTGTTCTCCTTCCAGAGTAGACGGTTTATCAATGACATGGTGAAGATCTATTCTATCACAACTACAAATGCAGTTGATGGAGTGGCATCATCTTGCCGGGCTTGTGCCCTGGGTTCTCAGCAGTCAGGTTCATCGTGTGTACCCTGTCCGCCTGGGCACTACATTGAGAAAGAGACCAACCAGTGCAAGGAATGTCCACCTGACACCTACCTGTCCATACATCAGGTCTATGGCAAGGAGGCTTGTATTCCATGTGGGCCAGGAAGCAAAAGTGCACAGGTAAGTTCACTCTCCTTTTAGTACCTGTGGCATCTCCCTCCCTTCTGTTTGCTAAGTTGCGGTGGCTTTTCAACACTGAAGTCAAATGACACTTCCTTTTGTCTTCCCTAGTTCCTGTGGTTGGCAACAACTTTATTTTTCTGAACTTACCTAGCAGTTTGTTTTGTTCTTTCATGACTTATGTAATGACACGGGGAGAGAGAGAGAGAGAGAGAGAGAGAACGAACTCCAGATGGGCAGTCTGTATTGATATGTTTCTTCTCCCAATCCAAAATATGAAAATAAATTAGTCAGAGCTTCCACAGAGAATTGATTAATTTAGAGACAACATGACATAGTAGAATGCTGGAGTTAGATTTGGGAAGAACTGGGTTCAAATCCTACCCCTGACACTTCCTAGCTGTGTGATCGTAGGTAAGTCATTTACTTTCTCTGAGTCTTGGGTTCCACATCTGTAAAATGGGAATAATGATACCAGGGATGGGGAACCTGTGACCTCAAGGCCACATGTGGTCTTCTAGGCCCTCAAGTGCAACCCTTTTTCTGAATCCAAACTTCATGGAACAAATCCCTTTAATAAAATAATTTATTCTATAAAACTTGGACTTGGTCAAAAAGCTGCACCCAAGGACTTAGAAGGCCACATGTGGCTATAGGTTCCTGACCACTGCTCTATACCTATCTCAGGAGGTTGTGAGGCTCTGGTGAGAATACTACTACTACTGATAGCTAACATTTGCAACACTTCAAGGTTTGCAAAGTGCTTTACACTTACTGTTTTATCCTCACAATAGCCTAGTTTACAGAGGAGGAAAAGGAGGCAGAGGTCAAATGACTTGCCCAGAATCTCATTGCTAGTAAGTGTCTGAGTCCATATTTGAATTCAAGTCTTTCAGATTCCATGTTCAACACCTTAAATACTGTGCCTACTAGCTGTGTTTCAATCACTTTTTAAACTTTTAAATGCTAAATAAATGTAAATTATTAAATGTATTCAAGGATATGGATAAAAAAATCACATAGGAGAAGAAGACATGGAGAGGTTGTGATCTGTACCACTGAAGGGTATACTTACAGCAAGGAGATCATGAATCCATCTAAATATAGATGGATTATGTGACTAACTCCATTAATTACAAGCACCTTGTTTTATCTAAAGTTCGTTTTTTCCCCTGGGCCCAACACAGTGCTCCACACACATTACATGCTTTACAACTATTTGCTGAGTTTAATTAAATTGAATTTTGTATATTGCTAGTATACTTTTATGTTAAATAGCCTCTCAATCCTAGAAGTATCCACAAGAGATCTTATTTTTCACCAGGACATAAGCAGATACCTTCAATTTTTTTGTTGTTGTAGTTCAGTTATTTTAGTTGTGTCCAACTCTGGGACCTCATTTGGAGATTATTTACATAGTTCAGAATGATCCCAAAAAGCAAATAGAAAAGTGAAAAAAATTATTGGGTTTACTTTATGCCAAAGGCAAAATCCAAAATCCCTAACATCTGGATTTTCCCCTTTCTTCTCTACCTATGACCATCAACCGTTGACCCTCACAACTGAAGACGATAAATTTGAGTCTCTGTGGATATCTCTTTCATATGTTAGGGTAGAATTTATTGGCAAAGATAGTGGAAAGGTTTACCATTTCCTTCTCCAGCTCATTTTACAGATGAGGATACTGAGACAAACAGGGTTAGTTGCCCAGGGTCACACAGGAAGTAAATGTTTGAAGTCAGTTTTGAACCAGGAAGATGAGTCTTTGAGACTCCAGGACCAGCACTCTCTACTGTCCCACCTAGCTGCCCTACCTTCAAAATTAAATTGTCCTGTTTACTTTTAGGGTGTAATAAAATTCAGTAGGCAAGCCACTTACTCCCTCTTAGCTAGCCCCTACCTTTGAAATGTAGGTAGTACCATTTTTTCCCCCAAATTTCTCTTCAACTGACTGGTTACGACTTTCCCTTAGTCAATGCCTCTACTCCCTCAGGGACAGAGCAGCTTCCAAAAAGGATAGTGGGTGGAGTCTTTCTCTTATTCAACATCCTTTCAGCCAGTGCTGGCTATTTGATTCATTTTCTCTTATGGTAAAAGAAAAACTCTGGATCCGCCACTGCTTTGAGAAGTTTATAAAAAATATTGCTAAACACTCATTGAGATTCTCTTGCATTTATTCAAAGTGCCACGCAAAATCATAGCATTTCAGAGTGAGGGATCAGTCTTTGGTCTTTCTGTCTGGCCTGTTTCCCCTTCTCCCTTTCCTTTTTTTCTTCTTCCTCATGCTTGCACAGCTGCTCTTAGTTCAGAGTTCACTATAGATTTTATTGTCTTTAACCTTCCCTAGTGGAAAGAAATATCCCTATACTGCATTTTCCAGAAACTCATGAAACTATTCCCTGGAGACTTCCTTTCCATGTAGATTCCCACCTCTAAAAGTCCTTTTGAGTGGTAAGGAAGAAAACAACCAAGGCAGAGAAAATAAATTCTACCCTATCTGAAGGAGATGTCCACAGAGTCTCAAATTTATTCTCTTGGGTTGTATGGGCCAAAAATGGATAGGTAGGAAGAAAGGAGCAAATCCAGATGTTAGGGATTTTACATTTTGCCTTTTGGCATAAAGCAAGCCCAACAAAGTCTTTCTTTTAAACTTTTCTATTTACATTTGCATTCTGAACAATGTGGATGAATCCTCAACCTATTTATCTGGACATAATTTTTCTCTAAAACTTTGGTCCTGTATTCGTTATCAATTTGTCTGATGGATACTGGCGCCTGCAACATCTATGAGTTCTCCCCAAACCATTCTTTTTTTATCTTTCAGGATTTTTATTGATGGCACTAACACCACTTTTCTGTTCACTCAGGTTCACAACTTTAGAGTTACCCTAGGTTCTTTTTCATCCCCATAGTCAGTCACTTACCAAGCCTTGTTGATTCCAGAACATCAATTCAATATGTCTCCTCTCTCCAAACACATAACCTCTATCCTGGTTCATGCCCTCATCATATCCCTTGTTCATGCCCTTATGGCACATCTCTCTGTGACAACAGCTTCCTAATTTGTCCCCCTGCACCCAATCTCCTTCATTTCCAATCTAACTTCCATACAGCTGCCAAGCTGTTACCCCTAAATGATAGATGTGACGAAGTTACTCACCAGTCAAAGATCTTCAACGACTTATTACCTCCAATATCAATGGCAAACTTCTTGGCCACATTCTGGCTTCCACCTACCCTTTCAGTTCCTTGTGAAACATTCTCAGCTCCGTGCCTTTGCGTATATGGGCTCCCACTGCTGGAATGTTTTTCCTTGCCTCTGCCTCATAGAATCTCCAGCCTCTTTCAGATGGCCCCTATCGCTTAGCAGCCCACAAATTACTCAGACTTACTCAGGGAAGAAGGAGGAGTCAGTCCCCACAAAGTCTTGAATATTGAGCTTAAGCATCACGCCAAGCTGCCTTTGCTTCTGCTTTCTATGGAAACCTCTGTGGTCAGGAGGGATGCTGGGAAGGGTGGCTTGTTATTCCTAGGACTTGTTATTCTCAGCTGAGAAGGCAATGTTAGTTCAAAATATTCTATTTCTTAGTTACGATCATAATTCTCTTCTCACACAGTCATATCTTTATTCCTATCTTATTTACTCTATTTGGAAATAAAAGAGGTGTAAAAATAAGTGATGTAAATAAAACATTTTTAAAATATCAGACCTAAAATTCCATGACAACCTAATATTCTGCTACAAACTGATCTTCAAAAGCAAAAAAAAAATTAGATTTATTTTTGATGCTTGTTCTCTCGCCCACCCCAGAAGTTAATAAATTGAAGTCCATGAACTTGCTTTTCTTTTTTAAACAATATTTCAATATAATTGGTTTTCTTTGCAATACTTTGTGTTTCATTTCATGCACCTAAAAATATTGTTCTGTCTTGGTAGTGCATTTCTTTAATCTCTGCTGCTGGGGAGTCTGAGGCTGGTGGATCTCTTGAACATAGGAGTTCTAGCTTCGGTGGGCAAAGCTAAGTAGCTGACAGCACTCAGTCTGTTGTTAATAGGGTGAGCCCCCCAGGACTGGTGGGCAGGGAACCACCAAACTTGCCTAACGAGTGGTGAAACTGGACCTGGCCAGGGAATATGGAACAGGTCAAAACTTCTGTGCTGAGTAGTAGTGGGATGGAACCAGTGAGTGGCAATTTCTAGCCTGGGTGAAGAAGGGAGACCTAGTCTCCAAATATACATGTACATGTATACATGCATGTATACACATGTATCTGTAACACATGCGCACATATACAACACACATATACATAACACATACATCATACATATACAATAATATGCATGTACACATATATGCACACATACTATTAGTCATACATACATACTTATATGCAAAGTATGTACATACATAATTATAACATATACCTAACATATGTAATTGAGAAGGGCTCCATGGGCTTCACCAGACTGCTAAATGAGTCCATGACACAGAGAAGGTTCAGCATTTCTGCCCCAGCCAAATGTAGCACACTCCTGAAGAATTTACTACAAAAACTGTTTAGTTTTTGTCTTGTTAGCCATGGTTCTTCACACAGTGCCTGGTTCATAACAATGCCTGGTGCTTAACAAGGATATGTTCAATTGTGTCTAAGCCCAGCTGGGGAAAAAGAGCCTGAGCTCGGGAATTCTGGGAAGAAACAGGTAACTTTCTGAGGCAGGTTTTCATATAGATGGATAAGAGTGTCTGTTGAGTGGATTGAACTTTCTGACGCTTTCTTTCTCAGTCAGCAATGACTTCTGTGTTACCACTTTTTTATTTGTCTTTTCATTTCCTGCCAAAGGACCATACAGTTTGCTATAGTGACTGCTTCCTGTCCTACATGAAAGAAAACCAGAGTTTGCATTACGACTTCAGCAACCTCAGCAGTGTTGGCTCATTAATGAATGGCCCAAGCTTCACATCCAAAGGAACCAAATACTTCCACTTCTTTAACATCAGCCTATGTGGGCATGAGGTGAGTTCTGGTTGTCAAGTGTGGTCGGGGTGTGTGTGTGTGTGTGTGTGTGTGTGTGTGTGTGTGTGTGTGTGTGTGTGTGTGTGTGTGTGTGTTGGGAGTGCATATTGCTGTAGCTTTTCAGCTTTAATTGAGTTGGTATTTTATTGTCTTGGCAAGGAAGAAAATAGTTGTCTGAAAACTCTCAGGAAAATGTCAGGGCTTGAGTTTAGTTTGCTCAGAGTCATTTGTCACACTAGAGTTTCCTTGTCTACTCTTTAGTTGAGCAAAAAAAAAAAATCTGACCCGGTATGGAATCAGTGGGTGCAGTGAAAGGCATATCATACAAAAGAATTCCCTTAACAATTTAACAAAAACAAAAGTTATGTCAGTCTCATCAATGCCAATTATTTCTTAGGTAACCGTGGTTTTAATATTCCCTTCTTTATTCTGTTCTTTTATAGACTATGTGATTTTAAGGTTGATTAGCTAATAAGAAATTAGAAGCAGCTGAACTTTTAGAAGGACGTTTTCCAAATCAAAATAGAGAAATATTATGGGATGACAACTATAGTCATCAGGAAGAGGGAGCAATGTACAGTAGAAAAACATTGGTTTTGGGGTTCAGATCCTGAACTGGCTTCCCAAATCTGTGAGTCTCTGGGCAAATCACTTAACCTTCCTAAGCCTCGATTTCCTACAAGATGATGAGGGTTGCAGTAAATGGATTCTGGGATCCCATCGATCTCTAGATTTTTGATTCTCTAATTTTATGATTCCATGGTACCATACAGTGATTTCTGTTAATGCATCAGAAATAAATCTGATTTTTAAAATTTTGAAGGTCATTTTGTAGCAGAAAATTGGTTGTCACAGAATTTTAGGTCTGATCCATTAAAAATTTATTGATATCTTTCATTTTTTATATTACCTTTATTTCCATATATATCCTTCTATCCTTGCCTTCTCAGAGAACCATTCTTTGTGACAAAGGTTAAAAAAAAAGGAGGGGGGAAGGAAGCATTTCAGTAAAACTAATCAATGCATCAATTTAATTTGATAGTCTATGCAATGTGAATTGATTTCTCTTCCCTGTCTTTTTTTTTTTGTTGTTGCAAATTTGAGAGGAAGGAACTGGGAAATTAATGTATTCTCTGATAGACTGTGAAAAGAATCTAGCTCTTGTCCTTATTTCTTCTTCTATCATTCATACCCCATGCCTCTAGTGGTCTTTATCTAGTATTATTAGCTGCACAGTGGTACTTGTGTTGGCAGTAAAACTGAGGATGTGGTCCCTGAGGGGGGTCATCATCTAAAATAGACTTAAAAATGTAGGCTACAGTGTCATATTCTAATTTTGTGTATGCAAGGTGTTACTTGCATTTTATTTCTTTTTTAAAATATATTTTTATTTCTTTTGTTAATATTTTCCAATTACATTTAAAAATTTTTAAACACTCATTTTGAGTTTTAAATTTTTTCCCTCATTCCCATTACTCTCCTATCCCTTGAGAAGGCAATCAGTGATATTGATCATGCACGTAAAATCACACAAAACATATTTCTGTACTAGCCATATTGCAAATGAAAACACATACATAAACACAAATGAGAAAACAAAGAAATTTTAATTCTTCTAAACAAAAATTCAATAAAAATATTCTTCAGTCACTCCTTAGAGTTCATCAGTTTTTTTCTCTGGAGGTGGACAGTATTTTCACCATGGGTTCTTTGAAATTGTCTTGGATCATCATCTTGGTCAGAGTAGCTAAGTCTTTCACAGTTGATCTTTGTTACAATGTTGCTATTACCATATATAATACTGTCCTGCTTCTGCACACTTCACTTTGCATGAGTTCACATAAAGCTTCCTAGGTTTTTCTGCAGCCATCCTGCTTATTGTTTCTTATAGCACAATAGTGCTCCATCACAATCGTATACCACAACTCTTTCAGTCATTGCCCAGTTGATGCCCAATGTTAAATTCTTTGACACCACAAAAAGAGCTGTTATAAATATTTTTTAACAAATAGGTACTTTTTCCCTTTTCTTTGATCTCTTTGGGATACAGACTTAGTAGTGTTGTCCAGAATGGTAGGACCAGTTCGCAGCTCCACCAACAGAGTAATCATTAATGTCTTCATTTTTCTATATCCCTTCCAGCATTTACCATTTTCCTTTTCTGTCATGTTAACCAATTTGATAGATGCGAGATTGTATTTTAGGGGTATTTTAATGTGCATTTCTCTAATCAGTAGTGACTTAACACATTTTTTCATGTTACTATTGATAACTTCAATTGCTTCTTCTGAAAACTGCCTCTTTATATCTTTTGACCATTTATCAAGTGGGAAATAGCTCTTTTTTTTCATAAATTTGGCTCAATTCCTTATATATTTGAGAAATAGGACCTTTATCTGAGAAACGTGCTATATATTTTCACCCCAGTTTTCTATTTTATTCCTAATTTTGGCTTCATTAGTTTTGTTTGTATAAAACCCTTTTAATTTCAGGTAATTAGCATTATCCATTTTACTTTCTCTAATCTTCTCTATCTCTTGTGTGGTCATAAATTCTTCCCTTAACCATAGATATGATATGAAAATTTTTCCCATCCTCTAATTTACTTGTGAAACTAACCTTTATGTCTAAATCACTTATCCATTTTGATTCTGTTTTGGTATACATTATAAGATGTTGGTCTAGGCCAAGTTTCTTCTAAACGGCTTCCCAGTTTTCTCAGAAGTGTTTTGTCAAATGGTAAGTTATTGCCCTCAAAGCTTAGATCTTTAGGTGTACTTATATTTTGTTTCCCATTTTTGTCTTGTCTTCCCCACATTTCTCCTTTCATTTATTTCTCTTATTTCTCACCATTCAATTTCTTCTTTCCTCTCCCACTCTTCTGCCATCTCCTTTTTTTTCCTATTTGCTTCCTCCTCTACCTTTTCCCCAGGCTCATTCTATTTCAGCTTTAAAATCCCCCATTTTAGTTTTTATCATTTTAGTATAGCATGACTTTGAGAGTACAAATAGGAGTTTTAAAAAGCTTATTAAGGATTTAGTAAATGTCTTGGTAGAGCACATTTTGCTAAGTATTAGGGTATATAAAAATGGATGACAATCCCAATCTTATGGAACTTACAGTTTTGTGAGTGAAAACAACTTATTAAAAAAATTTAGCAAAGCATGGCAACGTAAAACAGTTGAAGAAGCACTAGATTTGGAGTCAGAGGCCTTAAGAATGAATCCTAAATCTGCCTCTGACTATATCAGCTGAAGACCTAGAAAAGAAGAGAATATCAAGGAGGAAAAGGTGGTTAACTGTGTCAACTGCTAAAGAGAGGTCAAGGAGAATGAGTATTAAGATTTGGCAACTAAGGGATCATTGGTAAGTCGTTTGCAGAATTGGGGAAGGCTTCATTGAAGAGGGAGCATTTGAACTGCATCACTTAAAGGATAGTTAGAATTTTAAAGCTGAAAATGGAAGGGGGCAGTGTTGAGGTTTAGGAGATTCATTCTAGGCATAAAAATCAGTGCTAAAAAGCTTGGAAGCAGGATATGTACAGGGGACAGCCATTAGTTCAATTTGTTTAGAGCATGCTCTATGTGCAGGGAAATACCATGAAATTAGGTAGTAAACGTAGGTTAGGGTTAGGATTGGGAAGAGCCAAGGTAGAATGAGTATCCTGGAATTATCTCATTCATTAATTACTTCCTTCAACAAATATTGTATAAATCAGGGCTGCTTAAACTTTTTCTGCTAATGACCCCTTTTCACCATTGTGTGGTCTGAGGGCAGTGCAAAGTACACATGCTTTGTGTTCAGAACCAAGGCTGCAGTGAAGTTGTATGATGCAACATAGGCAAGCGCTGCTAGAAACACCTTGGATTCATGATACACTTGATTTTTATTTAATTTTTGGTCATTACACTTCTAGAACCTTTTACTGTTACTAAATTTTTTTTTACCAATCCATATGGTGTCATGACCCACAGTTTAAGAAGTGCTTGATAAGTCACTAGGGATACAACAATGAAAAATGGAACACTTCTTTCCTTCAAGGAGTTTATAATCTAATAGGGAGAATACAACATATACAATAATCATATGCTTTAAGGTAGAATGTTTAAGGTGCAAGATCCAGGAAGAATGCTCTTGGGAAATAGGCCACTAGGTGGAGGCAGCAAATAAAGCTCTGGTCTTGGAGTCAGGAAGACCTTAGTTCAAATTCTGATTCAGACGCATAACCTTACTCAGTCTCAGTTTCCTTATCTGCTTTACAGATAATAAGATTTCTGTGAGGATCAAATGAGATAACATATTTCAAAAACTTTGGAAATCTTTAAGTGCTATATAAATGCTACATATTATAAATACGATGGAGATTCCAGTTTCCCTTTCCCCCATTGCCTGAAGGATAAAATACACATTCTTTCACTTGATATTATTTTAAGCCCTCTGCAATCTGGTTCCACCTGCTGTTCCAGACTTATTTTTTATTGCTCCCCTTCACCAACTCCATATTATTCAAGCCAAACTAGTCTACTTGTTAATCACCAAGCTTAACATGCCATCTGGTACCGCCATGCTTTTTGCATGGTCTGCCTCTTCCTTGCGTCTAGAATGCATTTCTTCTTCATCACTTCTGCCTCTTGGAATTCTCATCTTCCTTCAAGGTTCAGTCTAGGAGCCATCTCCTATGTTAAGATTAGAATCCCCCATTTGGTAGTGTTCTCAAATTACTTAGTATTTCTTATCTGAATATAAATTTTGTCCTTACAGAATGTAAATACCTTGAGTTCAGGAACTTGTCCATTTTTCTTTCTTTTTGAGAGAAATCATTTTATAACCAATTATTAATTTGAGATCTAGGTTTTTCTGTTTCCTCATTTAAGGTCTTGCATCTATAAAAGTCAGTCTTTGAAGGACTTGACTGATTGGTGAGATTGTCCTAGCCCTCAAGAAAATATCCTCTTCAATCAGATGGCAGGACTCCACCCAACTAGGAGATCTAACTTCTGTTTAGAGTATAAACAGAATCTAATCTAGGCCAGTTCTTTCCATGGGGAAATGAGCCCCTGTCCTTGTACCCCTCCATTAGAGTTTATGGTGACCAGCTCATGAAGGAGAAAACCAATCAGAGTGATTTGGATGGAGATGGATTTCCCCGTCCAGGTTGCTAGATGTGGCTGAGTCAAGAGCTATATTCTCAGCAGGAGGCGCTGAAGACTTCTAGCCTACCTCCTCATAAAATGTCAACCAATCAGGGTTGATTTTCACTTGGCTAATGCATTTCCTTTCAAAAAATATTTAAGGCCTTTAGGTTTCCCATGTTTTTGTCTTTGTTTACCGAGAGAAACTACTGACCATCAATTTATTGATCATTAGCTAGTCTAATGAGTTAATTGAATATTTATTACCCAGAAACTCAGTCTCTTGGGGTTTTTCATTTGTCACAGAATCCTCACTTGAAAACCTAACAAATAAGAATGATTAATAGATATTTGTTGAAATGAATTGGACATAAGTAAGCTCTGCACATAAACGTGATAAAAAATACTCTTGCTTGACGTTTACATTTCTTGCTAGGAACCCTGGAGCAGAATTAATCTTCTGTAGCATCTCTCAGTATGTTTTATCATTGTCTTTCAAAGAAGCTTAATTTAGTTACCAGAATGTTTCTGCTGAGTGTCTTTACTAAGGGATTTTTTTTGGAGGAAAGGTACAGGATAAAAAAAAGATAGTTTTTACACATTTACTATGTTTAGTTGAATAGACAAACATCATAACTGAATATGAAAGCAAGTGAATGAATATTTTTGGTAGCATGATGTTGGAAGAATACATGGTAATGAAATGACCAACTGCTTAGAATTCAGCCCTTCTGTCAGAATTTTTCTGAAACCTTTGAGTGACTAGTTGTAATTTGGTTTTACTCTTTCTCTCTTCAGTTTGACAAATTGCTTTTATGTTAAACTCAGGCTAAGATTGAGGAGAAGAAGGATGAAATCGATTCACTTTGTTCCCCCACAATCTTCTGAAGCTTGATTCTCTTTTTATATGCATTGTTTTTAGACTGTATGTTTGAAGTCACTGGCAATCACTATTTCTCTGGCGTTAGCCTTTATTCAGCAAGACTTTTGCTTGTGATGGCTATATTAGTGGGGTCTTCTATTACACCATTGATGCTTTCGTGGCCTCAGAAATTTGTAGAGGGAAAAGGTGAGTGAATTTGCAATGTAGTTTTTTGTTTCTCCTCCATTGAAGCCTATGTTTTCTCACTTTATTTTCTCAGGGGAAGAAAATGGCAGTTTGTACTAACAACATAACAGATATCACCGTGAAGGAAATGGTAGCTGAATCAGAAGATTACACCAATTTTGTTGGAGCATTTATATGCCAGTCAACTATAATTCCATCTGAAAGCAAGGGGTTCCGAACAGCTTTGTCTTCACAGTCCATCAGCCTTGCAGATATATTTTTAGGTAGGTGTGTATATGTGTATTTGGTTCCACGATAATTCTAAGTTAGGAAAACAGTATTGCAGAAGTTAGTTAGAAGTAATGCTACAAATGAGCAATGAACCCAGTGTTGGTAAAGCAGTGCTTGTCAGTGGGCTTTGGTTATAATATTTTGAGATTCATATTGCTATTTTTTTCAACCAGTGTGTGCCGTATGCATCCTGGTAAACAATTAATCTCAGCTGAGAAGTTTTTCAGAAGTCTCTTATTTACTGGTACTGATGTTTCAACTGTAAGGCTGAAACAGAAAAGAGGAATGAAAATCTCAGTAAGGTTGGATACCCTGGTTCCGTCCCTTAACTTTGTCACATGTCTCTCTTGAGTCCTTCTCTATCATCAGATTTTAAGCAGTGAACAAGCACATGTCACTCATCATTTTGAATTCAGAGATGTGTCAGTGCAGTTAAGTGTAGTTTGGTTTTTAATTTTACACCGCATAGGTCACTATATGATGATATTTGTCTTTCTATTTCTTTGGTTTCTAAAGTAATTTAAAAAGAGATATTTGTAAGATTTTTAAACTCAGAGTACCAGCAAACCTGTTAAGGAAAAAAGTGTTTTCTGAATAGGGAAAATAAAGTATTTAAAAATGTGCAGGTTAGGTAATTAAACATGTATTATGGAGTAGTTGTGTATGTATGTGTGTGTGCATAACAATCTCAAAATAATAGTATTGCCAGCTCTCAGTTATATGTTGTGTAATGGGTTAAGAGTAACATGAATAATTCAAATCCACAGGTAATGTCAGTCCATTATTTTAACCATGAATTTTTTTTTGGGGGGGAGGGATATTTTCTTTTATATTGTTCATAAATAGCAAAACTGATTGATGTGGTTTTCAAATATGCTCCAGCCCTTTAGTGAATATATGAAAAAGATGCATTAAGGAAGGATGGCGAAAACCAGGCACCAGACTACTTTGCCTATGGCTGAGTGACACGTAACTGTACATTTCAGAAGCAGTATCAGTTACGGTCTCATGTGTAGTTCTTTGACCTTAGTGTTTTGAGTGCTGAAATTTCTTACTGTTTGGACTTTGAAGTTAGGTCTCCTGGTTCTCCTCCTGGTTCTGTCATTTTTTTAGTTGGCACCTGATGCCTTTCCTGTACATTTGACAATATATACCTTTTCTATCCTTTTCTTTGCATCCATGTAAACCTCAATATCCATCTGGCACTGAGAAGGTTTCTTGAGAAACAAATGCCCTGAGGGTCTCTGAGAGCTATTCAAGCTCAGTTGATGATATTTTATTGATGAGTTTTTCATTTTGCAGAAAGAAATCTTCCCTTTTCTCTAAAGAGTGCTGACACGGAGACAGGGAAAAGTAGTCAGAAAAAAAGAGTAATTATAAAAATAAGCTAAGGAAAGGGCTTACTGATGGATGCACTTGGATAGAACACTGGTCCTGTCGTCAGGAAGTCATGAGTTCAAAATCATCCTTTTTATTATACTATGTTATGAAAATGCATTTTATTCCATAAATTACATAAAAATAAAAATTAAAAATAAAATAAAATATATTGGCCTCAGGTACTTACTACTTGGGCAAGCCACTTAACCCTGTTTGCCTCAGTTTCCTCATCTATAAAATGAGCTGGGAAAAGGAAATGGCAAACTACTTTAGTATCTTTGCCAAGAAAACCTCAAATGGAGTCGTGAGAGTGAGACACTGAAATGACTGAACAGAAACATCGATTCAGATCGGCCTTGCAATGGCATCTAGAAATCGTCATCCCACATGAATTATATCGGTTTTCACCAATGAGTGCTGAACTTGGAATGATAGGACCTGGTTTCAAATCCCAGTTCTGTTAAGTGTTAATTTGGGATGAGTCAATTCACCTTTTTGGGTCTTGGTTTCTTCTCTAAAAATGAGGAGGTTGGACTAAATAATGTTTAAAGTTTGCTTCGGCTCTAGATCTATAATGCTCTGACCACTGTGAACTGTAAAATGCTCTAACGTAGCCGACCTCGGTAGGTGGAATCATTGGATAGAAGCAGCTAAGGCTCCTTCTCTCGCTATATGGGATTTGATTAGTTTCTTGTCTTTGCCTAAATCTTGGTTGTTCTTTAAGGTGAAGTTGGTGGGATGCAACTGTCCTGAAAGCTTATCTCCAATAGTTACTGCTTGTGTGACCTTAGGCAAATCACCTAATCACCTTACATCTCAATTTCCTCATCTGTAAAATGAAGGGGTTGGAGTAGATGACCTTTGATGTCCCTTCCAACTCTAGAGGCATGATCCTCTGATGCTAACAAATAATAATAATAATAATTAGCATTTATATATAACATTAAGGTTTACAAAATTCTTTTTACTCATTTGATACTCCCAACAACCCTGTGAGGCAGAGGATATCACTATCACTATTAGAGGAGGAAATAGGCTGAAAGATGTTAAGTGACTTGCCACATAATAATTATATAAAGGCAGTGGAAGCTAGGTGTAGCAGTGGATAGAGCACCAGTGCAGGAGTCAGGAGGACCTGACTTCATATCTCACCTCAGACACTTGACACTCACTAGTTGTGTGACCTTGGGCAAGTCACTTAACCCCAACTGCCTCATCCTGGCTCATCTCCAGTCATCCTGAGGAATATCTGGTCACTGGATTCAGATGGCTATGGAGGAGAAGGGAGGCTGGTGACCTGCACAGCCCTCCCTCAAAACAAAGCCAAGTGCAAGTCATGTCATCATTTCTCTGATGGCATGGTCTTCTTCGGCAACGAAGGACAAACACACACATATAAAGGCAGTATTTGAATTTGGGTCTTCCCAGCTAAGGAAGACTAGATACTGTTCAAATGCATAGACACTTAATAAACCTCATTTAAAAATATTCAATTTTTTTCTTTTTAAAAATTGATTTAGGGGTAACTGTTGAAAACACATTGTACAACATCATTGTGAAGGAAGATATGTTCCCAGCTCCATTGAGGCAAATACCTGATGTACATTTCTTTTACAAGTAAGTGGAAACTAATACTTCTTTGGTCATTTAATCTTTTGGAAGTCTAGTCAGGCAAAAGCACTTAGGGTTATCTTTTGCTTTTGAAACATGTTCTAAGTATATATTAGCAAGTATCATGGCCATTGTACAGAACAGGTTTGGGCAGAAAGTTTGATATCAGAAGCTCTTGGAAGCATTTCCTTGGAAGTCAACACATTTGGAAGTATCCCTTCCTTTGAAGTCCCATAAAATATACGGTCTAGATTTACAGAGGTGTCATACTTGGGCACAACTGCATGTAGTATGTCAGATCAACTTAAAATATAATTGAGAAATGTTTAACAAAACAAAAGTACAGTACAACATACATAATGTTAATTTATGGTTTTCTAAGTTAATATGCAACTTGTAGGGATCTACTTTCTATTTGAGCTTGACACTATTGGGCTAGAACAATTGATATGGTACTTAATGTATGCTTATTTAAGCATGTGTTTTACTTCCTCAACAAGATTGTAAGTAAGACAGGAAGGCAGAGACTATGTCTTATATACATCATTATGTCTCCCACAGTTCCATGCCCATACAGGCTGTTCCAAAGGTTGGAAAGCGGTCTTTAATAATTTAAAATTGTGCCAAGACTTTCAGGACAACCTGTAATTGGTGCTTGAAATATTTGTTGAATGAAGGAATAAAATGGTGAAAAGTCTGAATAATACATTACTTAGAAGACTGATTACTTTATTACTTTTGAAAACATACAATATTATAAACTAGGCTAAGAGTAGTATTGGGCAGTGAGTTAGCACAGTGGATAGAGAACCAGCCCTAGAGTCAGGAGCACCTAAGTTCAAATCTACCCTCAGACACTACCTAGCTGTGTGACCCTGGGCAAATCAATTAACCCTGTTTATCTCAGTTTCCTCATCTGTAAAATTAGCTGGAAAAGGAAAGGACAAAGCACTCCACTATCTTTGCCAAGAAAACCCTTCATGGGGCCATGGCAAATAGGACATGACTGAAACTATTCAAAAACAGTGATAATTGCAGTGTTGCCTAATAGAGGCTCTGCTTTAATAAATATGGACATAATTAACAAAGTAAGGCATGAGTCTATGTTGGAGTAAAAGTTTTTGTGTTGGTGAATATTTGTAAAGCACTCAAAAACAGCCTTTTCTTTTAAGTAGGAAAGTATCCCCACTGATTGGAATCTTACTTTAAAGAACAATTTGCACAGTAACTTTCTTTGCCATACATGGTTTTAAAGTAAACTTCAGCCTCACCCCTGTCATCATCACAAATGACAAATCAGGGAAAAGCTGAGGGAATGAGGTTTCGCAGCGTCTCAGCTGGTCCGGTCAGCGGAGCACAAAGTTCAGCAGTTGTTTGTGCTTTTTGTTTAGTATTTCTTTGGTTACTTCTCATCCGACTTCATGTTAGGTCCTCCACGGTGACAGCGTCCTGCGACGATGGGCGAGTGGCTGTTGTCACTATGAGATGCAATCCCAGCAAGCCTGGCCAAGGTGTGATTTCAGTCCCCAGGTATCTATGAATCCGCACGATCACTCTGTATTGACCTATGGTACAAGGGCAGTATCAGCTCCTTCCTTCTCCCAGGGCCTTGGGTTCATTCTGAGCAGAAAGGGCAACAAAGAAAAAAAAAACGACTTGTAAATGAGTGTGTTTATTTTCTACGGCTTCGCTAAAAGCTAAGTATAAAGAGCAGCCTCTTGACACTAATTGTTCCCCACTTTCCCAAAGGCATTTTCTCATTCTGCTTTCCTTACCATGGTTATATAAAGAATTCCCCATTCATTTAAGTCTGGAGGCTTCCCATGTTTATCTATTTATTATTAATGTTATTTTTCCTTTTCAAGAGCAATGGACTGACAATTGGTAGGCTTTTAGATGAGGCACTCAACCCTTTTCTGCCTCAGTTTCCTCATCTATAAAATGAAGAATGTTAGACTGAATCTCTAAGGCTCTTTTCAATGCTAAAATTCCATGTTTCTTGTATGTGTACCTATATATACATATATATCTACATCCATGTTTTCAGTGCTAAAATTCCATGTTTCTTGTGTATCTATATATGCTTATATATCTCCATGTTTCAATGCTAAAATTTCATATTTCTTGTGTATCTAATCTATCTATCTATCTATCTATCTATCTATCTATCTATCTATCTATCTATCCATACATATATATCTCTCTACGTTTCAATGCTGAAATTCCATGTTTCTTGTGTGTGTATCTATATCTATATATCTTTCTCTATATATCCATATTTTAGTGCTAAAACTCCATGTTTCTTGTGTGTATATCTATATATACACGTATATATCTATATCCATGTTTCAGTGCTAAAATTCTGTATTTCTTGTGTGTGCATAGATACATATATGTGAATATAGACACATGTTTTAATGCTAAAATTCCATGTTTCTTGAAGACTGAGTTAGACATACAAGAAATTTACACCACGATTCCTCCAAATTATTTAGACGTCAGGCATTCAATGAATATTAAGACCTGCTTTGTGCCAGACACTGTGTTAAATTCTGGGGATTCACAAAAAGACAAAAGACAGGTCTCTGCCTTTGAGGAGCTCACAATCTAATGGGAAGACAACTTTCAAACTATGTAAAAAAACTATATATAAGATAACTAGTGAATAGTCAATAGAGGGAAGGCACTAGAATTAGAGGGATCGAGAAAGGCTTTCTGTAGAATAAAGATTAAAATATAATTGGGAAATTCTTAACAAAATATATTAAACTGTAATAGAGAATGTTACTGTTTTGTCATTTTTCAGTTGTGTCTGACTCTTCATGACCCTGTTTGGAGTTTTCTTGTCAGAGATGCTAGAGTATCCTTTTCCTTCTCCAGCTCACTTTATAGGTGAGGAAACTGAGACAAACAGGATTAAGTGACTTGCCTAGGGTCACTCAGCTAGTACTTGTTTGAGGCTGGATTTAAACTCAGAAAGATGAGTCTTTCTGCCTTCAGGCCTAGCACTCTATCCACTCAGCCACCTAGCTGCCCATAATAGAGAATAGATGATATTAACATGTGTTTTTTTCTTAAGATAATATGTGGCCCAGGGATCATGTTCAGTGGCCCCCTTTTGGTGGCCCCTATTCTATTTGACACCACTACTTTAGAAGGTGAGATTTCCTCAAACTGATTGATGATTGTGGTGTTATAATGATGGTGATGTTTTTTCTTATGGGATGAAAAATAATTTGCTTCAGTTTCATGGGCATTAGAGTGAAATCAATAACTTTAGGGTGTAGCTAGGTAGTGCAGTGGATAGAGTGCTGATCCTGGAGTCAGGACGACAAATCAAATCTGGCTTCAGACATGTAATAACTGTGTGACCCTGGGCAAGTCACTTAACCCTGTTTGCCTCAGTTACCTCATCTGTAAAATAAGCTGATGAAGGAAATGATAAACCACTCCAACATCTCTACCAAGCAAACCCCAAGTGGGGTAACAAAGAGTTGGATGTGACTGAAAAAAATGACTTCAGGAATCCAGAGGTCAATGATCAGTTTAAGCCCAACAGAATCATACATGACACAGTCATACATTACAATGCTCGCCTCCACCCTCTCATCCTTACAGGTTGAGTCATTTTTAATTATTTGAGAATAATGACACCAACTAAGTTTTAGTTAGTTTTCCATCACTTTTGCTTTCTTCAAAGTGATAGAGTTGCTTTAAAAATTAAAGAAAATTAAGATTAATTTTGTTTTGAGAATTTTGCGATGGTGTTGGAGATGATTTTGAAAACCTTTTTGTGTTATAAAACTGGATTCAGAAATCGCTTGTCTATATATTTCTTCCAGTATCACCTAAGTCATATTGTCTCTCTAAGTAAGTGTGTGAGTTGTTAGAGAACATGGAGTACCTGGCTTTTTGTATTTGTATCTGTAGTACTTGGCACATAATGAGGGCTTAATATATATATTTTTGTCATTCATTCATTTGTTCATCTAAGGGAAGCTGGCTTTCCTCACCAAAAACACCAGAAGGTACTGTAGGGCATTTGGGTTCTAGATAAAGGATTGCTATTAAAAGTAATTCTCTTAAGAAATTCCTGCAGCAAAAGAATGCGCACTTTATCAATAAGCATTAAAAGACTGCTGTGTTGGGCATTGTTGGGAGCCACAGCCTTCCTGGTGTCCCCAGTTTTAATAGTACTATTTCCAGAGGCCTAGGGCCCAGGCTCAATGTCAATCTAGATTTGGTTCTTCCTATTCTGTCCTGCCCATTTGTGCAAGTCATATCCCCTCAAGAGAGAACCTGGCAGTTATAAGTGAAGTAGAGTAGAGTAGAGTGGCTCCATACAGAAACCAAAGTGATTTTTATTCTCTATCATCAAGCGTCTTACGGGAAGCTTATGAGGCAGCTAGATGACAAAGTGGATAAAGTGCTGGGCTTGAAATCAGAAAAGACTGAATTCAAATCCAGCTCCACACATTTACTAGATACGTGATCCTGGGCAAATCACCTCACTTCTCTCTACCTCGATTTCCTCAACTGTAAAATGGAGGTAATAGCAGCACCTACCTCCCAGAGTTGTCCTGGGACTCCAATGAGACAATATTTGTGAAGCAAGTAGTAGTGCTTGACACATACATAATAATCAATAAATGCTTGCCTCTGTATATTGTGCTGGGTATACATCATATTCATAGATAAGGCATGAATACAAAATGCTAAGTGATTGTGTTAGTTACGGAAAGATAGAGTAACACTGAGGGAATCATGAAAGGTTATGTAAGGAGGAGAGATTGTGTGAAGCCTTGGAGGGAGTTGGGGGTTCCAAAGGGCAAGGGTGAGGAGGGAAAGTATTCTAAACATAGGCAATTTAAAGGCACACAACCAGGTAGGCCAATTTGGCCGGAATGAATAATTCCCCTTTAATATTTCACTGATGTTGTTTCAGTTGTTGCAACTTTGAGCTTGTATCATCATTACCTAGACCATACTGTTTTTTGAGCCAGATTCTGATTTCTAAAAGTCCTCTTAATGGAAGGGAAAATCTTGCTGTCCCCAAAGAGATGATGTCTGGAAATAGACAATTTTTTTTGGTGCCAATAGAAAGATAGGTTTGTCTTTTGTCCTTTAATGGCCTTCACCCTGCCCCCCCCAATTACCCTGTCTGCCCTCCTGGTCTATCCTGTAAAAGATTCTACTTTTCCTGGGGGAAAAGGCCTAAATGTCAAAAAGAAAATTGGTGTCAATTTCAGCCCCTGAGGCTATCTACTCTAAGACCACAAGAGGGAGCTCAGCCACCAGAACATAGTCAAAACTTGTTGGGAATCAGTTGAACTAAGTCTCCTTTTCACAAAGCTCCTTCTCAGGTGGCAAGTAAGTGCAAAGACTTAGGGAGACTTTCCAGAGCAAAACCAAACTGGGTCACTTAAAATAATTTATAATATGTAAAAAAGGAGACTAGGTTTATTGTTCTATTATTTTATTGGCAAGTATTAAGCCATTAATAGGGCTCTGTTTCGGAACACAAAGACTTAGAAATTCATTAAGAAAAACGGAATTAGGAAAACACAAAAACACGCAAAATTATAATAGTAGCCAGCATTTATATTGGGGTTTAAGGTTTGCAAAAGACTAGGTATATTTTCTTATTTGATAACCTATCCAATGTAAGTGATTGAACTGAAGGTCAATTAGAAACTGAATGAAAGTGTAACATTTATTTAACACTGACTGTATTCTAGGTTCTGTGCTTGTCCTTAGGAATCTTAAGATGGTCTCTGCCTCTTTTGAGTTTATTTTTTAATAGAAGGCAACTCAAGGAGGAAATGGCCAGGGAACAGAGTTTTTGTCTGGGGAATCACAGGAACTGTGCATGTAGCCTTGGACAGTGGAGCATCTCATACTTTTTAGTATCAATGGTAACATTCTCCTGACTATGTTCCCAGAGCAAGAGAAGAGGTAGAAAGGGGGATGGGGTGGGTAGATACACACGTACACACTCTAGGGCAAGATGTCTATGGCCCCTAACATCTTGGTGAATGTTTGTATTTAATACGAAGCATGGTATGGGGGGCCGATAAAGTGAGTTGGATGATTTTTCTTTCATTCACCAACAACTCAACCCCAAGGAATGATGGATGATGATGATGATGATAATGATGATGATGATGATAGCAACAGCACTAATTAAAATGACAACTAGTGTTTATATAGCACTTTAAGGTTGGGAAAGTACTTTACCCATATTGTATCATTTTTATCCTCAACAACTCTGGAAAGTAGGTGATACTGTCCCCATTATACAGATGAAAAAACTGATGCACAAAGTGGTTAAATGACTTGCCTAATGCCACCTTGCTAGTATCTGAGGCCATATAACTCCCCATGTATTTTGTCACCTACTTGCCAAAGCTGGAGCCTTAATTCCCCTTGGATTTGTGTGTATAGAAAAATGGGGGATAGGCATAGTGTTTGGAATTTCTGGTCTATAGGTTTGCAGTCTTCCTAGTGGGGAGGTGGGAAGGAATTTGAGAAAAACTTATTTCCTATAACATGATAATATGACTCCCATTTTATCTACAATACCAGTGTAGCTAGGACAATGGATAAAGCCCTGGGCTTGAAGTAGGCCTCAGATACTTACTACCTATGTGACCCTGGGCAAGTCAGTTAACCTCTTTATGCCTCAGTTTTCAAGACCATAAAATGGGATAATGATTGCACCTACCTCACACAGGTAGAAACAATGAAGTAATGTTTTGTTGTGAGGAACAAATAATACAATTGTAGAACACTTGGTACGCTACCTGACATTTAGGAAACAGTATATAAATGCTGTTTCTACTCTACTTCACTTATAACTGCCAGGTTCTCTCTTGAGGGGATATGACTTGCACAAATGGGCAGGACAGAATAGGAAGAACCAAATCTAGATTGACATTGAGCCTGGGCCCTAGGCCTCTGGAAATAGTACTATTAAAACTGGGGACACCAGGAAGGCTGTGGCTCCCAAGAATGGTTATTACTTGACTTTTGTCCCAAAGTACTACGTTGGGTCGGGAAGGGAGGCCAAGGCTTTCACGGACATAGCAGAAGAACAGTGGGTAGAGAGGGCCATGTAATAGCTAGAATATAAAGAAATGATTTGAAGCCTATTTTGTGCGTTAGAGTTTCTAATTTGGCTCTTGCTGGTTTAATAGTTTTATTTCTGCTAACTTGGAAGGTTCCTAGGAACCTGTTATCTCTCTGCCTGTTCTGAGACTCTTAATTTGAAGTCTGTGAACTTAAAAAAATATATTTTTTATAAGTGTAATTCCATATAATTAGTTCTCTTTGTAATCTTATGCATTTTTAATGCATTATTTTGAGAAGGGACCTAAAGACTTCAGCAGACTTTCGAAGGAGAGCCTGACACAAATAAGGTTAAAAACTCTTGGGGAAAATCTACCGCTTGATGAGTTACCTATAAGCATGGTTGGGCAGTTAACCTAGCATAGTAATGTCTCCAGCCTTTCTATGATGAGGTGCTATTACTCATTTCCCTAAATAAGGCCTCAGGATGATGGGAATAGGATTGATTCTGACAGTGAAGTTGCCAAATAAGGTAATAGAATTTGATAGTAAAGTTATATGTGCCTCCATGCCCCCATCCATGTGGACATGTTGGATAGGAGAAGCATGCGTTGATAATAAATCCTCTGAACTGAATAGACAATATCTACCCTTACTAGTCAGTCTAGCCTCCTAGGATTTCTAGAAAATCTATGCCTATAATACCTGACTTGTAGGAAGACTTGAGATAATAGTAATAACACACATTTGGACAGAATTGACCATCTTGGTTTACAGAGATAAAATGTTATAAATGAAAGTAGAATCTTGTAAGCATATGTTTGCTAAGAATAGGATATGCTTCATTAAAGATTAAGCAAAAAATTTATAACTTCATTGATATGAAGTCAAATGAGAGTTTCTAATTATTTCAAAGGTCACTTAGCTCATCTTTCACTGGATTGTTGTTCTTGATTTTTTTTCGTATTTCAATTAAAAAAAATTCATGTCCAGGGGAGTGGAGCCAAGATGGCAGAGTAGAAAGACACACATATGTTAGCTCTCTCCCCACAGCCCATAAAATACTTGTAAAGAAAGACTCTCAACAATTTCTAGAGCAGCAGAAGCCACAGAACAACAAATGGAGGAGATTTCCAGGCCAGGGTGACCTGAAAGGCTGACAAGAAATGTCTGTTGCACCAGTCTCAGACTGGAGCCCAGCCCAGTCTTGGCCTTGTTGTGGCTTGGCTCTGGGAGGAGGATATGAACAGGGCTTGGGGGAGGAATCTCCAGTCTCAGTAGCAGCAGTTTGCAGATCCCTCAACTCACAGGCACCAAAGGTTAGTGAGAGGGTTTTTTCAGCTAACCAAGAAGAGAGAAGGGCAGAGGGCCTTCCCATAGCTCTAACCTCAGGCAGCAGCCCCAGAGGCCACATCTGGCAGGCAGCAGCAGTTCCTACAGCAGCCCCTACAGCAGCCCAAATCCATTGTTGGAGCGTAAAACCTCTGGGGGCACTGAGCAACTGATTCTTACTTTAGCCCTGTGTAGAGGCCCTGTGGCAGCTGATCCTTATCTCACACTGAATGGTAGCCCTGCCCCAAAGCTTATCTGAATCTCAGCCCCCCAGTGCTGGCTTGGTGGAACTGGAGACCAGATGGTTATAAAGAGGAAACTGCTAAGATTCTGGGCACAAAAATCTCTTTCTGCTCCAAGACCAGTGTACATGTTTGATTGTGCCACTTGGGAGGAACTGAGATCTTACAGATCCCCAGAGTATACCCTACTCTTGACAAAGGACCCAAAAGTCAAGTAACTGGTTGGGAAAATGCCCAAAAAAGGGAAAAAAATAAGACTATAGAAAGTTGCTTTCTTGGTGAACAGATATTTTCTTCCATCCTTTCGGATGAGGGAGAACAATGCTTACCATCAGGGAAAGACATAAAAGTCAAGGCTTCTGCATCCCAGACATCCAAAATAAATATTCAGTCGTCTCAGGCCATGGAAGAGCTCAGAAAGGATTTTGAAAATCAAGTAAGAGAGGTGGAGGAAAAATTGGGAAGAAAAATGAGAGAGATGCAAGAAAATCATGAAAAGCATGTCAACAGCTTGCTAAAGGACAACCAAAAAAAATGCTGAAGAAAATGACACCTTTAAAAATAGGCTAACTCAATTGGCAAAAGAGGTTCAAAAAGCCAATGAGGAGAAGAATGCTTTAAAAAGCAGAATTAGCCAAATGGAAAAGGAGGTTCAAAAACTCACTGAAGAAAATAGTTCTTTAAAAATTAGAATGGATCAGATGGGGGCTAATGAGTGTATGAGAAACCAAGAAATTACCAAACAAAACCAAAAGAATGGGAAAATGGAAGATAATGTGAAATATCTCATTGGAAAAACAACTGACCTGGAAAATAGATCCAGGAGAGACAATTTAAAAATTATGGGACTACCTGAAAGCCATGATTAAAAAAAGAGCCTAGACATCATCTTTCATGAAATTATCAAGGAAAACTGCCCTGATATTGTAGAACCAGGGGGCAGAATAAATATTGAAAGAATTCACCAATCACCTCCTGAAAGAGATCCAAAAAGAGAAACTCCTAGGAGCATTGTGGCCAAATTCCAGAGTTCCCAGGTCAAGGAGAAAAATATTGGAAGCAGCTAGAAGAAACAATTCAAGTATTGTGGAAATACAATCAGGATAACAGAAGATCTAGCAGCTTCTACATTAAGGGATTGAAGGGCATGGAATATGATATTCCAGAAGTCAAAGGAACTAGGACTAAAACCAAGAATCACCTGCCCAGCAAAACTGAGATACTTCAGGGGAAAAAATGGTCTTTCAATGAAATCGAGGACTTTTAAGCATTCTTGATGAAAAGACTAGAGCTGAAAAGAAAATTTGACTTTCAAACACAAGAATCAGGAGAAGTATGAAAAGATAAACAGAAAAGAGAAATCATAAGGTACTTACTAAAGTTGAACTGTTTGCATTCCTACATGGAAAGGCAATATTTGCAACTCTTGAAACTTTTTTCAGTATCTGGGTAGTTGGTGGGATTACACACACACACACACACACACACACACACACACACACACACACACACACAGAGAGCACAGGATGAGTCAAATAGGATGGGATCATATCTTAAAAAAATGAAATTAAGGGGTGAGAGAGAAATATGTTGGGAGGAGAAAGGGAGTAATGAAATGGGGCAAATTATCTCTCATAAAAGAGGCAAGTAAAAGACTTTTCAGTGGAGAGAAAAAGGGGGGAGGTGAGAGAAAAAACATGAAGCTTACTCTCATCACATTCGACTAAAGAAATGAGTAAAATGCACACTCATTTTGGTATGAAAACCTATCTTACAATACAGGAAAGTGGGGGAGAAGGGGATAAGCAGGGTGGGGGGGATGATAAAAGGGAGGGTAATGGGAGGAGGGAGCAATTAGAAGTCAACACTCTTGGGGAGGGACAGAGTCAAAAGAGAGAGTAGAAGAAATGGGGAGCAGAATAGGATGGAGGGAAATATAGTTAGTCTTACACAACACGACTATTATGGAAGTCATTTGCAAAACTACACAGATATGGCCTATATTAAATTGCTTGCCTTCCCAGGGGGGATGGGTGGGGAGGGAGGGAGGAAGAGAAGTTGGAACTCAAAGTTTTAGGAACAACTGTTGAGTATTGTTCTTGCATACAACTAGGAAATGAGAAATACAAGTAATGGGGTATAGAAATTTATCTTGCCCTACAGGACAAAAGAGAAGATGGGGATAAGGGAAGGGAGGGATGTTAGAAGGGAGGGCAGATTGGTGATAGGAGTAATTGGAATGTTCGGTGTTTTGGGGTGGGGGGAGGGGAGAGATGGGAAGAAAATTTGGAACTCAAAATTTTGTGAAAATGAATGTTGAAAACTTAAAAAAAAATTAAAAATTAAAAAAAAATTCACGTCCAAACCTCATTCATTTGGTTTTGGTCAATAGAAAATATTTCCTCAAACTATCTCTTTCAAACTTTTTGAATGCATCACAATGATATTTCCCTTTTCTACTCTAACTCTTATTTCTTTCTCCAATCCATAAATTTTTTCATCAACACTTACAGCTTTGGAATATTTCATTGGGACAATATGGTTACTTTTCAAATATTCCCCATACTTGCTTGGCAAACTTCTCATGCCTGTGGAGGTATTTGTACCCTGTGTTAGGAACCTCTCTTGAGAAGTTATAGAAGAAATTGGATTGGAAGCTGCAATTTTTCCTATTATTTACAATAAGTATAGCTATTCAGAGGAAAAACAGTCAGGAATTACTCAATTTAGCCATAACTCACTTTTCTTTTTTACTCTTTTTTTTAGTCACTGTTTTTCTTGTTGTGTTCAGTATCCTTGTAAATTGTGGACATTACTCTAGCTTCCTGCTCTTTTTTGGTTTCCTATATCAGTCCGTAAGAGAGTCTTTCCTTGTTTGGATTGTATTTTCAAAATTATAACCGTGGGAGCAGGCTTCTTTATTTCAGATAGAAAACACATTCTTGAGTTATGCCAGTATGTTAATGAATCTGTGAACTGATTGGTGTACTTGTTCTCTCCAGCAGTGCAGACGCTAATTCAGTCATGCCTGCCCATCTTGGGTTTATTTCCACTGAGGACAATTTATTATGTTAGTAGAATGAAATAACTGAGCATAAGTTAAGCTATTTTCATTTCCAGAGTCTCATTAAAAGTGAACTTTGCCAAGGAAAGGCATCATATCACTGTAGTATTTTGACATTTAATTGTAACTTCAAAAATTACATCAAAGAAAGCCTTTGATTTTTTTTTCTGTGCAATCTCTTACAGTTACCACATTTCTTTTTGGATAAGAAAGGATTATGATCATCCTTTTCATTTCTTTTGTGCTTTTAAATTTTTGCATCTGTTGTTCCATTTTATCCTCAAAAGGACCTTGTCTAGGGGGGTAGATATGATTCTCCAATTAATAGATGACAAAACTGAGACACTGAATTTGTGACTTGCCTGGGGTCACATTGTAGATTAGAAACTGAACCAGGGTTGACAATCCAGTCTCCTAACTTCTAACCTATTCTCTTTGTAATGTTAATCACATAAGATTCTACTTTTCTGTTGCTGAATTCTTTAAAAAACCAATCAACCTAAGATTTATACTTTAGCTTTTCTATAGTAGACAACCATTTTGATTTTTCTAAATGCTAAAGTTTTACGCTAATTTCTCACCTTGATGTGAAGGTTATGTCAATAGAGTGTAAACCAAGTTCTAAAGGTTTTATATGCAGACCTTGTGATGGGTTGTATATATCTTCTGAGGAATTGTCTAGCAAACCTTGACCTTCAATTGAATTTTTTTCCCAATTTTTGGGACATGTGTAGCTCGTATGGTGAAATGCTCCAGATATTGTATTAGACACTTGGGATGAAAACCAAAAGCCAAAAGTACCTGTTCTTGAGGAGCTTACATTCTAATGGGGAAGACTACATGTAGTTATGACCTGCCAGGAGGAGGAGGAGACTAGCTTCTGGAGAACAAAATACCTCATGAAGTAGGAAGCATTGAAGTTGAGTCTTGAAGGACTCTGATTTTAGAAAGTGAGGAAGGAGGGATTCTAGGGCTAAGGACTATCAGTACAAAGACATAGAGATGGAAGGATGCAATGAAAATGCTTTTTAAGGTGAAAATCACTTCTTATAATTACGAAATATTACGACCTCAAAGAATGTTGTCAATTGGTTATCCAAATTGAAGATAAAAATGATTTAACTTTGAATAGCCTTTATCTGCCAAATGGAAACAGATCATTATAATACTTTTCATCCATGGGATTACTTTTTAAAATTTCCTCCCCTCCTCTTGAACCACTAAGGTTTGAAGTCCTAAATTTCCTTTTTTGATCCTAATTCCTGTCCTTCTCTGTTTCTCTCTCCTACTTCTTTACTTCACTTCCCCACATCATGACCTTTGATCTCTCAAGTCTCTCTTTGCTTTCCCAGTTGATCACTCTTTCATGGCTTCATTTCCCTCCTTTCACAATCTTGACCTTATTGTTATCGAAGTCAGTCACTTCAAGAACATGGACCCTTCCATCATTGGATCCCAGGCTTCCTTGATTGACTATTGTTTCTACCTTGATAATGTTTTTTTTTTATATTTACCATATAATTTTGTTCCAACAATGGATAATTCTAACGCACTTGTTCAAGACCTATGGCAACTTCTAGTACAATGGAAACTCCTTGAGTACAGAGATTTTTTCATTTTCATCACTGTATTCCAGGTGTCTTGATTAGTATCTTGCCCAGCATAGTTGTGCCCTGCATATAATAAGGACTGAATAAATGTGTTTATTGAAAAATTGAACAACTGATTATAGCCCATGTTGTAAAGCTATGATTAATTAAAACAACAAAAGCAAAGCAGTATTATTAGCAGTGACAGATCTGAGTGAGGACCAGGATATTCTGTTAGTTGAGGTTTAGTTTGTATGTGAATTCTTGACCATCTAAGTTTTCTCCTACTATCAAGTTATTCAGAGTTGTTGGAAGAAGTCTCTAAGTGTCATACTTGAGTGCATCACACATCCCTGATATCTAATATCACTGGGCCAGAGGATTCTTTGCAAAAACTAACTGCTTTTCTGGGGCTCTTTTTTCTCCATTCACTTCTGTCTCCTTTGGGATTTTGTTCTACTGATTATTTTCCCCTTTCCTCTCATCCTCTCATCTTCAGTACCTACAATATGCTTAGTTCTTCCCATCCTAAAATTGAAAACACAAACAAACCCTTCTCTTTACCTTGATACCCTTTCATTATTCAATAAATGACTTAATCAATAAACATTTATTAAATACTACCTCCCAGACACTGAGCTATGTGTTGGTGGTACAAAGACAAAAGTGAAAAAATCCCTGTGCTCAAGGAGTTTATAATCTATCAAAGTGGCACAGTGTGCATGTGTATAAACACACACACACACATACACATATTCATAATAAATACAAGATAATTTTGGGGTGGAGAAATTCCTAGTAGTTGTGGGAAGTTCTTCAAATATAAGGTGGCTCTTGAGCTGATCTTTGAAGGAAACTAGAAATTCCTGACTTGAGGAAGAGTTGGAACAAAGGCACTGGAGATAAGAAATGGAGGAATATGTGAATGTGTGTATATATATATATATATATATATATACATATACATATACATATATATGTATATGTGTATTTGTGTATATCTATATATAGTGTATGTATGCACATATATAGTGTGTATATTATATGTATATTTGTATATATGTAAATATATAGGTATATTTGGATATATGTGTGTGTAGATAGGTAGATAGTGTGTGTATGTGCACATACACACAGACACACATGCTACTGAAAGAGAAGCTCTGGGGCAGAGCCTTTGGATCAACCTACATTTAGATATATGATATGGATGATGGTCTTCTTCAAAGGAGACTGAAAACAATCAGAAACATAGAACAAAGAGAGAACTCAAGCACCTATCTATCCCCTTTCTCTCCTTTCATGACTGAGCTTCTGTAAGTGCCCTCACTAGTCTCTACTTCCTTACTATGTTCTCATTTCCCATGTTGTAATAGTAAGGACCCCAGCATGCACAGGAAGGACTACTGTACAGGTTCTTAGATCTGCTTTTCTCAAAGGAAAGCAATTTTTGAAGAGTCAACAATCTACTTTAACCAAGCACATATATCGTTCACTTAGTTCAGGGGAAAAAGTCAGCACCCTGAACTTGAGAGAAAATACAGAGAAATAAAAACCAACAGAAAGGACATTCAGCTGTCTGACCATAAGCAATACATACATCACAGATCAACAGACAAAATCCCAAAGGAGACAGAAATGAATGGAGAAAAGAGAGCACGAGAAAAGTAGTTAGTTTTTGCAAAGAATCCTCTGGAATTTGAGGAAAGAGATTTGGGCAAAAACATAGAGAAGGGATAAGATGCAAAAGAGGAGATATAAGATAACCTATCACAGGTGATCTTAATTTTCTCACTGAAGTAGGAGACAAGGACAAAAAGAGAAGGGGCTATAGGGTATAAGGAAAACGTTTTGAAAAACTGCTGTAAGTAGTGTAACAGGGAGCTTATCAGAGATCAGTGAATGGATTGCTTAGTAGTAGTTACCAGAGAGAGAAGCACCAACACCTGGGTTTGCAAAGCCAGGGGGCTCCTTAATGACTACCCAGAGTCTCATCTGGCCAAACAAACACTTCCAATGAGAAAGTCCCAAAGTAAAATCTCATCTCAGAATATGTAGACACTTTTCAGAGCTGAAGGGCAAGACCCTCTGACCCAGCGCCTCAATAGAAATTAACAAAATGTATTGAGACCTATTAATAGGCCGAGAAGAGCTTTAGCTCTTTCCCCCACTTACCATTAACCTTAAATTACCATTACCCATGCTTAAGGGGCAAGTTGACTTTTTTCTCATCCTTTTATTAAAATTGTTTTTCCCTCATTACCAATGACTTCCTTATTGCCAAATTCAGTGGATTCTCTTCTGTACTCATGTTTCTTGTTTCCTTTGCATCACATCACTCTATTGATCCTTTGGGCATTCTAGATATTTTCTTCCTTGAATTCCATGACAACACTATTCCCTTGTTTTCTTCTTTGTCTAAACAGGGGTGGAGAATCTGAGACCTTGGAGCCACATATGGCCCTCTAAGTCCTCAAGTGAGGTCCTTTGACATTCAGTCAAAGCCTTGAGGCCTCAGGTTCCCCTCTCCTGTTCTAAACGTTTCTTCTCAGTTTTCTAGTACATCTTCATCCTCTTCTTAGTTATATATAAACTCTTCTCTTTTCTCTTGGCATGCTCTTCCTTGGCAATCTCATTCATCCTGTGTGTGTGTGTGTGTGTGTGTGTGTGTGTGTGTGCAACCCTGGTGGAGTCACTTGATTCATTATTAATATATACATATTGAATTACCCAATGGACGTTTCTGCTTGGATCTTAAATTCCACGTATCCCCAAATTGAACTCATCAACTTTCCTTCTCCTATCTATGCCTAAGGTGATTCATCTAAAAAATTGGTGCAGTGAAGACTTTGAAGTCAGGGGCTATTTTATTTTTGTTTCTGTGTCCTAGTACCTTGCATGGTGCCTTGAATACAATAGATGCTTAATAAATGCCTGCAAATTGAATACAAGTCTGTTCATATAATATCCTACAGAAACTGTCTCTCTCTTCTTCAGCACATGTCCAGCAGGCACCTGTGATGGCTGCACATTCTATTTCCTGTGGGAGAGTGCCGAAGCTTGTCCTTTGTGTACAGAGCATGACTATCATGAGATCGAGGGAGCCTGTAAGAGAGGATTTCAGGTATGGGATTCAGTAATGCCACTGGAGTAGTCAAGGAAGTCTGCTCAGGGGCCTCTGTGTTGTAGGACCAACCTAAGCATTAGGATGCATTTGTTTTTTTGAAGATGTAGTTTCCTGCTTTAACAATTGGGTTCAAGCTTATTCATAACCGAATGTGACTTGAATACATGTTTAAAGTAACATGTGTTGCTTTAGCTACAGAATATCTGATGTTCTGAGGTAGCAGAGGTAGGTACTAGGAGAGGAAAAAGAATTCTGACACTAGAACAATAATGATATATTTTTACTGCCATTGGGTAGACATTAATGTCATTAAAATGAAGTGTGACTTGCATGATACAGTTGTATGATTAATTAAATTAAGATAAGGGACTGACCTGACCCAATTAGTATGCCTAACATTATTTAATGTTCCTTTGAAGATAGTATAGGCTGGCATTTTTAGTATTCTGTCTTAAGGGAGTGGTCTATGAAGGAAAAAAAAGTACATGCTCACATATATACCTATATTGATTCATCCTCTCCCGGTAGGTGAATGAATAAAAATCATGGGCTTTTTGGGTTACTTGCCTTCCATCAGTTGTTATCTCCATGATTATGGTCAGTGTTGGCTATTTGAAAATTGGATCTGAGGGCAATAGTCCAAGTTAATACATTTTAGTGACCATTTCACTGGAGGGAATGTTTTGCTTATAAAGATGGAAAAAACAAAAACCATAAGAAAAAAACACAGTGAATTATCTTGAGACATTTTGTACCAAGTGATGGTGGCAGTGGGAGGAAAGAGAGCAGATTCCACCAAAAGTCATACTTTTTCAACAGTCTATAAAAATTAGCATGGCTGTTGGTTCTCAGAATGTGAGACCTTTGTCCTGGGGCTAGCCAATGGACATCCTATAAGAAGATCTGAATCAAATCAATCTTAATCTTCTTCCTATAAATGAAACCAGAAGACAAAAGGAAGTTAAATCTGCAAGAAGATATGGCTCACAGGTTCTTGTTGTAAAAGCAAATTAAAGAGTTGATGGCAGTGGTTTTATTATGCATTCAAAGGCATAATTTCATGAGTAAATTGGTCAGCACATGTTGCAGTATTCATGATAAGGAAAAAGATCAACATGAGAATACTTGAAGCCAACAGATGTGGGAACATCTGTTATAGAGAATAAGGAAACACAGAAATTATACAAGGAACTTAAGACCCCCCAAAATGAATGACATACACTTTAATATCTAGTGACTTTATTTCAAAAAGTGTGCATAAGACAGGATGCCAAAAAATATGTTGGGAAAAACATGGTTCAGCAGTAGGAAATAAGACAGGTCAAAGGCATATAGACTATACAGAATCATCATGCTTTTGTATCATGAATATTTTCTTCAAGAAAAGATTCAAGAGGCACCAGACATGATAAACCCTAAATGATATCTCAAAAGGTGACAGTGTTAATATCTTGTAACTATTTAGTGATTTGAGGGAATTCCAGAATCCCCCATCTTTGTATAGCCTGATGACAACTTCTCAGAGAAAATAAAATATCAGATTAGTAGAGTAAAAAATATGGGGCCATGATGTGCAATTGAGGCATCCTAACCCATTTAAACAAATTGTTGACTCTTGAAACTGGAAACTTTTGATGTTTTCTCTGTCATTTTCTCTTCAGTCTCTCAGACTTAATTTCCTCAAGAGTAGAATAAAAGCCTTAGTTAAATGATCTCTCAGGTCCTTTCCAGCTCTTGGTCTCTCTGTCAGAGGTTCTTACCTCCATTATTTTCAGACTATCATAATTTCCTAAGACAATTTAACTGATGGTGGAATTTATAGTATGATGGACAAGAGTCACTCTAGATTCCATTTGGAATCTAAAATTGTTGTTGTTCTTTCTTTATTCTCAAAGAGGATCAGTAAGACCAAGAGGATGATGTCTTGACTTACAAGTGAATTGAATTGAAGTGAGGCAGAGCTATGCAAAGTCATCAGCCTCACTCTCTACCAGGGTCATTAGAGTCCAGTAGCAGGATGGAAGTCAAGACAATTGGCAATGGCCCAGGATACAGTGGGAGATCTTGGTCTTTTTAAGCTAAGGTCTTCCCCAGGACTCAGTTTGTCTAAAGCAATGCCTATTCAGTGATTAAAGGCTAGGTAAGAATTGAAAAAAAAATGGCCTCATTTACCTTCACAAAAGAATCAGTCCGAGAGGGGAAGACCCTCAGACTTCCTGTCCAGAACAGCAACAAGTGCTATTTACACTCACTCTGAGACATTAAAACCTAAACCAGGATCTAAAATATTGGAATAGGGAGTACCCATATCATTGGATTTTGGATATATCAAAGCACCCAAATGTTAATCTTTATTAGTACTGTGCTGTAAAGTTCGAACCACAGGTTGGCCATTTATTTTTCTGTGTTTCATAGCTGTAGATTATTTGCCTAGTTCCAATGAGTTATCCGCCAATGTGATCAGCTTAAAAATGTGTGCAGCTAATCGTAAAGAGAATTGAGTAAGGGAATGTGGATAGATTAGTAAAATTCCTGGGAAAATATTTCTCCTCATGTGTATTTTTATTTTGGGGTGGTGGTGTTTTCTTTTTGGTGTAAGTAACAACATTATTAAGATCCTATTAGACATCAATGAGCCTTTGTAATTGTTTACTTCTCTTTTAAAATTTTTTTTTTATGAACTTAGACATCAAAAAAGAACATTTCCATACATACAGAAGAATACAAAAGAATTCTCTTTGAACTTATGAATCTCTATTTCCTACTGCTTCCTTTTTTTAAAAAAACAGTAAATAATGAGTCTTGTACATTTCTTTAACAACCATCCTGCTTGTCTTTGCTTCAACTTGAACTCCCTTCTCTTCTGTGCTTAAAAAATGTTACAATGGTCCTCTTTTTTAGTGTCACTATTGCTACTTTCCAATTAATTGAGAGAAAGGTTAAAAAAATCTTTGTGACAAAAAACATAGTCAATTGAAACTAATCTGTTTCTACAAATGTATGTCTTTATAGCTTGTATACATCATTTCTCTATCAGGATAGAGGAAACATGCTGCTAGAGACATGGCTGGTCATTGCTGTGTTTTTCGAAGTTTTCTTTACAATGTTGTTCCTGTATGAATTTCTCTGATTTTGTTCATTTCAGTCTGCATCAGATCATGTTATATGGGACTCTCTAAAATCATCTTCCGTTGTTTTTCATGACATAATATTCTATGACATCCGTATAGCACAATTTGTTCTACTGTTCCCCAGTTGTCTAAGACAATCTAAGGTCTCTTCCCCCTTGCATTTTAATTTCTTTTCTTCTTTCTTTTTAATCCTCAAGATGTCAGTTTTGCTTGTAACTTTTCCTTCTTGGATATTCTGCTTGTTCTTAACTCCTCTTTCCCCACCCCTCCTTGTTTACATGTTGTGCTTGATATATTTCTACACTGTACTTTATGCATGTATTTAGCCTTCCGTTGTCCATTTCAGAGAAGAGCAATGCTCGTATGATGCTCAAGACCTTATGTCTTCCTCCAGGTTCTTTTCACCCATCCTAGTTATAAGAAATAGCAAGTATCATGCCCATTCACTTTATCCTATTAAAACACTTAGGACAGAATCAATATACCCCCACGACCTTTATTTTTCTTGTTTTACTTCTTCAGTCCACTTTGGAGACATTACAGTTCTGGAGGTACCTTACTTTTTTCCCCCCTGTATTAAAAATTTTAGCACTAGATCATCATGCAAATCCTTTAAAATGTTTGGATGAATTTAGTTTTCTACTAAGGTTCTCTGGACTCTTGCATTTATATTTCAGAGTTTCTACTTAGTTCTGGTATTTTTTTAAAAAATCAGGAATGTTTGAAAGTCCTGTTCTGTTAAAAATTCCCGGTGCCACCAAATGGATGACACTCGATTTTACAGGGTAAGCTATCCTTCATTGTTGTATTCTATGATCCCCTCTGGTTTTTAGTAGAAGCTACTAAGTTTTACATGACCTTGACCGTAGTTCTGTGGTACTTGGACTACTTCCTTGACATCGACGCAACTTTAGGGTTTTCTTTTAGGAGCTTGTCAGTGGATTCTTTCTCTTTACTTTGTCTTCTGGTTCTAATAAGTTTTGGGGAGTTTAATTCAAGATTTCTTGACATATAGTGTTACAGCTTTCTTTCTTTTTTTGAATCTTGATTTTCAGGGAGCCCAACAATTCTTAAGTTATTTCTCATTCTTTTTTTTGGTATTTTTTAGATTTTTGATATTGAACATCTTGCATTTTCTTAATATTCTGATTTTGTTCTAATATCTAGAAATTGTATTGCTCAGGTAGTATTCTCTGCTTTTTCTTTTGAGCTATTTATTCTTCAAATTATTTTCCCAAGAGATTTTATTTTAGGCTTTAGTTTTTTTAATTTTTTATAGTATTCATGTAGTCTTTGTGAAAAATATTTTTTTCTTTTGAGTCTCTACTTATATATGTTATGATGTTAGATTTTTGTTTTATAATTTTAAAAATGTTAGTGAGTATTTTCTTTGATTTACTTATCCCTCCAGCTCCTAAAATGGGGCTTTGTGCCTGGACCAGGGTCCACCCTTGTTGCCCTTTAGAGTGGAGTGATATGTTGTTCTTGTTCACATCAATTCCTTCGTTGACTTCCACCTTCTAGGGATTGCCCCTCTCCATCCCCACTGGATCTTTGAGGTTCAGAATGCTCTGAATATTCAGGGTCTTCTCTGGAGTCTCAGGTCAGAACATTAGGGACCTCAGAGCCCCTGGGCCTGTTCCAATCTGAATACTACGGCATTGTATATGCTCTTATATTCTGTCATGTCCCCAACACTTGCCCCAGTCTACCATGATCCCTCCCCTGGACCTTTCTCACTATCTTGGGGTTTTCTTTAGAGAGTTTTCCAGGCTTGCTGTCTCAAGATAGGTACAACTGTTTGCAGGCTATAAATATTCTGTTCATGGGTGTGCTGATGTTTTTCGGGAGCTCTTGGATGAATTTTTGTGTAGTTCTGGAGTAGAAAATGTTAGTTACTTGTGTATTTCTTGGTAATTATCTGTCCTGGTGAACTCAAGGATTTTTCTGGATTAAGTCTATGGGACTTAGGTGATCTGCCTTGAGTTCAGATGTCTATTTTGAGAAGTAGTCTTCACACATCAGTACTACTAATAAATGGAACCCTGTTGGGGGAAGCATGCAAAATTAATGAGCCCTAATCTCTTATGAGGTACTCTATATAGGCTGACTATCTACGTATCCATTGTGATTCTGAATAGTCAGTTACCAACTTACTTTATAGCTTCATGCAACATCAATATTAAAATATAGTTCCTCATGTCACATACTAGATTATAAAATTGTTAAGGGGAATTATTATGCTGTTTTCTTCATCTTTGTATTCTTAGTGTCTAGAACAATACAATGCTCATGGGACCGTTAGAAATGTTTTCTGAACTTGTCCAACTTAATGGAATCAGTAATCTGCTTTCATTTTTTTTTTTAGGAAACCTTATATGTATGGAATGAACCAAAGCAATGTATTAAAGGGGTTTCCTTGCCAGAGAAAAGATTGACCACATGTGAAACAGTTGACTTTTGGTTAAAAGTGGGAGCTGGCGTAGGTGCTTTTACAGCAGTTTTACTTGTGGCTTTGACCTGCTACTTCTGGAAAAAGAATCAAAAGTGAGTACCCATAATTCTTCTTAGAGTGATACACTGTAGGTTGTGTCTAGTTTATGAAAACTAACAGTTCTTTAGCATCCAGAAGTCTCTTGTGAAAAATGCAGAGAAACCCTCCTATATAGCAAACAAAAGGCATCATTTTGCCTGTAAATCGTAGGACGAGATTAAAGAACTTGAGTGCTGGAAGATCCTTAGAAATTACCTGGCTTATCTCCTTTTTTTTAAGATGAGGATCTTAGGGTCTAGAGGGATTAATTTATTTGTTCAAGGTCACACTAATTAGCTAATGGGAGGTCTATTAGATCCAGTTTTTTTGAGAGCTGATTCAATTCTTTTCACATTATGTTATCATTTTGTCTCTTCTATTGTCTCATCATTTTAGTAGTCAGAATTGTGAAGTTCACTAAGTATAATGGCAGAAATAGAATTTATTTCTCCCAATAGAATGTGAGTTTGAGGACAGGGACTATTTTGTTTATATCTTTGTAGCTCTAGAACAGTACTTGGCACAGACTAGCAGCAATGCTTGTTGCTTGATTATTTACCCTCAGAATTCTGCCTTTATAATAATGTTAAATCTCTTGACTCCTTTGAAGTGACTGATATAATGTTGGTGGAAATGGGAAGTATCAGGTATAGTGGATGATGTAAATAGACCCACAGGTTCTGTCTCCCTTTTCTTATCTCTTCTTGTCTCATTCATACTGACTAAATCATGGGAGTCCTTATAAATATACACTCTTCCTCCTGTCCCACCCCCAAATTCAAGAAACATATTCAGGTTTTAGTGTTATGTCTCTGTTTTGCAAATGCCCAACAGTTTGGAAAATCAATCAATACAGAATAACTGTTACATTTACAGATCAGTCTTAAAAGTTTGTGTGTCTAGCCATTGGAAGGAAAGACTGTAATAGTGCTTTGTGTAGAAAGATGAATATTTGAGTGGGTGGAAGGAATTTACTTATTGGAGCAGTTAAGTTGGGAAATGGTTACCTAAAATAAGTGACTCTTAACTAGGATTTAAAACCCTAATTGCTGTTTTTCTCTTCTTTACTCTTTAGGCTGGAATATAAATATTCCAAATTGGTAATGACAGCTAATGCAAAAGAGTGTGAGCTTCCAGCTGCAGATAGCTGTGCTATCATGGAAGGGGAAGATAATGAAGAGGAAGTTGTATATTCCAATAAACAGACACTCCTGGGGAAACTCAAATCCTTGGCAACAAAGGTGAGAAGCAGAATTTGCACTTAGCTCTGCTGCATATTTGTAGACCTGCGACCCCAGAGGTCCATATATTTGGCATTGAGGCAGATTGCTCCTAAATTAAGCTCTATCTTCACTGCAAAATTTTCTCTTCTTTTACAAAACAAGATTGTTCTGTATGAGCAGACTAAAGCCATTCTAAACTGATGAGTAATTAAAGATAATCATGTGCACATAAAAATAATGTTGAAAAAGTTACTTGCAGGTTTGTGAAACTAAAGAGGCTGAAGGTTGGTGGACAGTTTCAAAGTCTTGTATCAATACAGCACAAATACTTGTTTTCCAGAAGAGAATACAAAGTTACTGGTTATGAAAAACACTGAACAGTATTTTTGAAGAGATTAAATTGACTATATTGTAACAGACAGAAAATGTTACTGATATGTGAGTCATATCTTAATCAGCTATCTCTGTGCAGTCAGATCAGCTACGTCAAGCAAAGATAAAAAATCAACATCCAACTAGAAGAATGGTGTCTGGTGAGAACCAGATATTTTAATCAATTACACAAGCTTCAGCCTTGCCACTTGAAATGAGTCGTTAATACCTAAAGTGGGAAATGAAAAAAAAAAAGATAAAAATAATACCCATGACAATCACGACTTTTTGCAGAAGTTTAGTTGCTATACTAAGTCACCAGGAGAAGGTGGTCAAAAAATCCAGGTGCTTCCTTAGCCAGCAAATACTTGATCTCCTTGAAAGAAGAACAGAAATAGCAGCCAAAGGAAGTGTCAGTTAAGGGCAGTTTTCCAAGATGTTTATTTGGCTTATGACTATTGTCTATTGGATATTACCCATTTTAACATCCCCTCATCTAATTTCTAAAATGCTGTCATGAAGGATGACATAGGATAATGTGTAGTATTGACTTATAAAATAGCAAAAAGCCATGGAAGTCAAAACCAGTCAACAGACAATTTGGCCTAAGATTCAATCTGGTCGTATCTCAAGAGTGTTCTAGTGTAAAACTGGCAGGAGAGCAACAATTAGATAAGAAATGAAATCAACCTGTCAATGTTTCTATAGTAATCTGTCATCAGTGATAATGATCAATTAATGAGATAAAAAGGAAAAATAGCCCTTAAAATGATTAAGTTAGGAGGATCAAATATACATTGAGAAAATCTATGCTGGGGGTACTAAAAGCACTGAAGGGTGATCCTACAAAACACCCCAGGGAAAGGAAGGCATGAGAGGAATAGAAAGATGAAAGACAATATTAATACCCCCACAAAGTGATTTATAGAACATCAATAACTCCTGGCTCATGTGTCTACTTTATAAAATCTTTCTAAAGATGATAGATGTGTTTATTGATGAAAACATAGAAGGGAACCAGGTAGATTTTTTAAAACAGTTTTTCATTGACACTTCTATTTGCCCTGCTGTCATTTCTTAACCTCTCCTCCAAGTCACTCCTTATAAAAAAGTAGTTAAATTAAGTGCAATGAACTACCACTTTGGCCATATCTGACGATGTATGTCTCATTTTTCATTTATAGTTCACTAAGTGTCTAGAATAGGGAAGGTTTCATTTTTAGTGATTGAGTCAGTAGTCTTTATTCATTGATCAGAGGGTTGAAGCTTTTCAGTGTTGCCTTCTTTTCCATCCTATAATTGGGCATCCTATAATATGCTCTCTGGGTTTTTCTCTCCTTTCTGATTCAGTTTGTACAAGTTTTCCCAAGTTTCTTCAAATTCTCCATATTATTTCTTAGAGTGCAATAATATTGCATTACATTTATATGTTAAATATAAAATTTGTTCAGCCATTCCTCAATAGATGGAAACTTACTTTGTTTCCATTTTTTGGCTACTGTAAAAGGTGATATTATAAATATTTTTGTGGCATGGCTTGATCAAAATGTGTGAACTGTTTAGTGACTTTACTAGCATAATTATGAGTGGTTTGACAGAATTATTGGGTCAGTTCATAACCCTATCAACAGTGCATTATGTCAGTCAGATTTTTGCATAACATTCTCTGTAGCCAACCACATCTTTAAAATCACACAACTGGTTAAAATCTGCAGAGAATACAGTATCATGCTGTTTATTGTTTGTTGATTTACAAAAAAAGAATTTGTAATGCATAATAAAATATTAAATGTTCAACAAAGAATTTCTCATGCATAGATTAAAATCACACATTTCTTTGAGAAATGCAACCACAAATATAACTTTATTTAAAGACTATCTGATTATTAACATCAGCTGAAGTGTAAAGCAAGGATAAAAATGAATGTTCACCAAAGGTATTTGATGTTGTCATGGAGGATGTCCTGTGCCAAGACTAGATGGAATTTGGATTTCCTATAGATGACAATGTTTCGCATAAACAGATGACTGTATCAAGTCCATGACTATTGCAAAGCCTCATCAATAAGTTCCATTATTGCTTAGAAGATTGCTTAGATTAGCCTAGGAATCCTTGCATTAAAGACTCCAAAAATGGAAAATGTTGTGGCATTCAGTTTTATGGCCAGTACATTTAGTTAGTACATAAATCTGGTATAGTCACTGTAGATTGACAATGAGTTTGGGTCAAGATTTGATAGAAGAAAAGACTTCAAGGGGAATTTTATTTGAAAAATCATTCAGTACTTTTAATAGTCCCATGCAACTCCCTGGTACAAAGAGTCATCTTTTCAACACAAATGTTTTCCTGCCAATATTACATGGATTTCATCATGTTTGTCCTTTGTTGCCAAAGAAGACCATGCCATCAGAGAAACGATGACATGACTTGCACTTGACTTTGTTTTGAGTGAGGGAGGGCTGTGCAGGTCACCAGCCTCATTTCTCCTCCAGAGCCATCTGAATCCAGAGACCTGATATTCCTCAGGATGACTGGAGATGACCCAGGATGCACTGGGAGACCTTGGGGCCTTTAGGTCTTTGCAGGTACTCACTTAGCCTGAGGCAACGCTCTGTTTAAGAAGTAGCCAGGGCATGGCCCCTTTAAGGAGGTCAAGAAAACAAAGACATCAGACTGGGTGGGAAACAGCAACAGTTACTATTGATAATCACTCTAAAGCTAGGAGAGTCCAGGAGCCCTTGGCAGGGGCCCCTTGGAATCCCATTTTCAGAAGTCAGGAACAAGGTTGGAAGGGAAGAAAGACCAGCTTGCCCAACGCAACCATGTTTAATCTCTTCTCTTTGATTTGTCATCTCCTTGGTTAAAGAGGGGAAAAGCCTAGAATTTATTTTCTAATAAATTAAATTCTGACAAAGATATATTTCTAGGGTTTAATAGTCAACCTAATTAATTGTGATTTATTTCCTATAAATACTAAAATACGTGTTTCTTAATATGTCCTGAAACCAAAATATTATTTTAACAAATCAGTGAATCTAAATGATCTTTTGGATTTTTATTGGCACTCTCTTTTAGATAATTTCTGCTTTTTCGCTTTCTTGATTGAGATCATGTTACCTAGAAGATATCTGATTTCTTTCAGTTACTTTTTGCTTATTATTAGATCCAGAAAGGTTAAGTGACTTGATCATGGCTTTGTAACCTTGGACAATTCTATTAATCATCCAGTGTTCTAGGTAATTCTCTAAGACCCTAAGTTAAGGAAAAGATGTGGATTTGCATTGGTAGAAGGAATTTGCTATGCTGGGCTTTCCCTATGCCAATGAAATCACAGATCCAGCCTATCCATATTAAATTAGCACAGAGGTATTAAAAGTGACCTGCTTCAGTTCTCAGTTTGGTGGTTTCTGTTTTCCAAAAGATTTTGGTTTCCATCTTAAGTGAGTGAGTTTTCATTTCTATTTATTACTGAATAATGATCTGTAGTAGCCCTTCTGGCCCTCTGCATTGAGGATTCTAAAATCACTAGGATTTTGTTAATTTATTTTTCTGTGTTTTTTTTTTGGAAGGAAAAAGAAGATCATTTTGAATCTGTTCAGCTGAAATCCTCAAGATCCCCCAATATATGAAGAGACAGCTCTGCCTTTGGACAAAGGAACAAAGAAACCTGCTTTCTAATTTAAAAGGACCACATCTTAGAGCCCATCTTGGTGTCCAGGACTGTTGGTGATACCTGTGAGAAATACTGGACTGTTGAAAAAAGAAGGTTGGAGCCTTCTGGTTGTCTGGTTGCCTTATCGTGTGGTCAAGTACCTTGCCAAAAAGGAAAGCAAACAGTTTGGTGGCCAAGCTGATGGTGAAGTTCAACTCAGGAAAGAGATATTTATGTATATACGTAACTGAAAACCAAGTTTAAAGCCCATCAGTGCACTGCTGATGCATGCCATTTAACTAATTGGTAACTTCATTTCTTATAACTTGTATGAGAATTATCATGTGTGTGTGCGTGCGTGTACATATGTGTGCATGCATGTGCAATCATATGAATGGTTTCCTTTATTCTTTTGGAAGACTCAAGCTTTTAGTCCCAATTTTTTTTTATCCCTCCCATTGTTTCAAAATATAATTTCCCTTCAAAATATTAAGCAGTGCTTGAGACTTAAGAACTTGCATTTTCATTCTTGCAGAGAGCTTTCACTTTTGATTTCAGAAGTGCAAGTTAGCACCCTTTTGGAAAGAATAGGGTCTCCAGGTGCCTGGGGTATCTGAATGTGTGTTCTTTTCAGAAATTCCATTCCAGGTGGAACTTAGATAATATGGTAATCTTTAAGGAAGGACTCGATAGAAAAGACAGTGAGTGTACCTTTGGAAGAAGATGAGAAGCAACCAGGATGCTTAACATCTTGTGAAGTCAACCATTCCCTCTATTAACATGGAAGCCAAACTATTCAAAACTTTTTAAATAGAGGTTTAAGTGAGGAAAAAATGAAGTGAGATGGATTATCATATCAAGTGGAGAAATGCAAAAGATAGCTTATCAAAAGGTGTAAGTTTAACCTAGACAGCTAATTTCACAGTTATTAGCATTGTTTTGGGCTCTTTGGAAAAGTGAGATAGACTACTTATCCTCCTGCTTCATGTAAAGTCCAGTTCTCAAGGCATGTGTTGGCTTTTTTGGGATGTTGCGATCTGTGATTTTTGTTTGGAGAAGTTTCTTCAGTCAATAAACCAACATCCAGATTTGAAAAAAAGTTTATGACTTTTGGAAAGAAAGTTGTTGTATTCTGGGCAGGAAAGGGAATTTCATTATTGCCATTTTAAATCAAAGGTGATTTGGTGATTTTTTTCTATAATTATTATTGCTACCGAGATTTAGGCTTGTGACTTATTAAGAACAGATGTTTGAATGATGCAGGAATTGGCTAATTTGCCACAAAATAATTTTTTTAGAGTGACTGGGCACTGGGACATTGAGTATCTTGGGGTGCTTAGCATGGTTCTAATCAATAGAAGTACATTGGAAGAGATTTATTTCAACTGAGGCAGGGCATTATTATTGGCTGAAAGAAGCAAAGTAAGTGAGGGGAGAGGGAACTTATTATTCATTTTCTTGCCCCAGGTATTTCACATTCTTAGAATATCACAGTTTATAGTTTTGGATTCAGTGGGTAATGCTTTTTTGGAGGGTGGGATGGGACAGGGAGCAAAATACATGCTTGATTATATCTGGATACATGTGGGATTTTGCACCATGATATTGTTGATTGTATGTTCATTTTTTATGTGTAATTATGTTCTTCTTCATGTACTTCTGTTCATTGAGTTTGCTGTCATTCCATCTTTCATGTGTGGTATTCAGGGATGGAGTCATTCACTGAGTATAAATATATTTATGATTTTAGTTCTTGGATCTTTTATAAAGAAGATTTTAAAAAATCCTGATTCTTATCCAACTAATTATGGAGAACTGGAGATCATTTTCTCCTCTTCTGATCAAAATTCAGACAATAGATGGAAAATGTATTTGAAGTCTGCCCTTTCTGATTACTGGCAAAGCTGCAACATGCAGTTGTGAATGCAGCAGTGTTCTGCAAGAATAGACAGAGACAAGAAGATTCCACAAAATCACCTGTCACCTTTCTCTCCATCCTTGGCTGTGCTCTACATGTGTGTTCCAAGCCATAGAAATAATTGGGATTTGCTTCCAGGTGTCTCCTTTTTCCTCTTGTCACTGGACTCGAATCTCTGACATGTCAAAAATGCCTTAAATTTTAACGAACTATCTCACAATGTAGTTGATGTGGAGGAGTTCTTATTTATTTTACTTCTAATTTTAGATATAAAGTAGCGTTTTGTCAGCTCGGTGCCATCTTTGGTAGAAGAGCTGTCTTTTACTTATGGTTCCCAACAATCTATCATTTTATGCCACATTATCCTGAGCCCTGAAGAGATACACCTGAAGAAGCATTATAAAGAAAACATGAAGACCAACTTTGGCTGTCGAGTTCATTGAAGTTTTATGTCTGGGCTGTGCAAAGCTTAATGGAATATTGGAAGGCATAAAGTAGTTAATTGTGCCACAGTGACTTTTAATGGACATTGTTATTCCTTATTATTTTTTCCTCAAATGGTAGAGAAAGAGGATTTCATAAAAGGCGTGGTTCTGAAGCCTTAAATACTTCACTAAACCAGCTGTCGCCTATAATGTCTTCTAGCACTCTGCCAAAATGTATTTAAAGTGATCTTCCACTACATGAGAGAATGTCTTCTATGGATAAATTGTTTTATGCCACCTAATAATATGGAGCAGTTTATGTGTTCACTTGATTAAATAGACTACATTTTATCACTGTGTTGCCTTTTTGTATTTGGTTACGAGTAATCACATTCCCACTGGGATTAAACAAATATTGTAATATATTTGTGTAACTTAGTAACCTTTTTCATCTCAAAGAAAAATAGTTGTTTCTGGATGGCTGTGTATCTACCCTTAAGATACCAATGGAAGAATTGATTATATACAGGCATTATAATGCGTATCTGCAAGGATCCTAAAATCAAAGAGTCTATCGCCTTAAAAAGAAGGACCCCAGCATTGGACTGGAAAAGGTGGATTTGGTTTGGCCACATGATATTCTGCTTCCTGACTTTCTTGGACGGACTGCCTAGTTCTGTCTGAATCTCTTGTCTTAGTGAGTCTTTCCAAAGATGTGAAAAGGTTCATGAGTGTTGGAATGCACTGTGTCTGTAGAAATACACACACACACACACACACACACACACACACTAATATTTGTACATAGGAATAGAGATTCTTTCATTGATAGAGGGAACTGTTTCTATCAATGTAGGTCAATACCTTTTCTGTGTTGTATAGTTCTAGAGAGTTGCCTAGAGGGACTATGAAGCTAAGTGGCTTCCTCAGAGTCACAGTCATTGAGACTGAACCTGGGTCTTCCTGGCTCCAAAGAGAATTTTCTGTCTTCTCTCTCTACTGTCACTCTCCCTTCCCCAGGTCACCTAACATGGAGGCATTCTGCCTTTCTGAGATTCCCACCAGTGGGAATAGTCTCCTTTGATTGGCTGCATAGTCAGAACAAACTCTTTAGAGCTAGCAACACTGAGACAGTTTCTCACTTTTCTGTGTGTTTTGTGTGTTCACCACAAAGGGTGAAGATCTCACAATTCACTCACAGTGTGGGTACCATGAATGAAACCAGTGTGTGCGGGGGGTAGCTTCCTCCTCTCTCTTGTACTCCAGCTCTGTAAAATGGAACTGGGTGTTTCTGTTTCTATTATATGTCATTTATTTTCAGTGTCAGGTGCTGGTGGTGATCCCCACATGACCCAGGAGTTCAAACCATGGCTACTTTGGAGGCAGGATTCCAGGTAGGATTGCAGCCAGTCAACCCAGAAGGAAAGCCATGAGAAGCCAGAGTGCCTACTTCTCAAGCTGATGGGAGATTTTGAACTTGGAACTGGAACTGGTCTTACAGGAACTGAGATAAAATGATGAACCTAATCCTCCTCTGAGACTGAAGTGGTATATGGGGAAGGATTAAATCTCTTGTATTTGGAAGACTCAATTTGTACATTTGAAACTATATTTTTATTAAATATTTCCTTGTAAAAGCTAGTCCAACTTTTAGAGACTAAATGGAGCCTGATATGAAGGGTTTCCCCCCTATATTTTGGGGCAATACTGTTGGTGGTGGCCAGTCTTTTGCAAAGCCTAGATTCTCCCTTTCCTTCAACCTCCCTCAAGAATATTGGAGACATTCAGGCAGTGGGGGTCAGGGCAGTGATTGTTACATCAGTATTGGAAAGGACCTTTGGGTGTAAACAGTATCTTAATTCCCTCTTCCACAGGTCAACCCACCAAGTATTCAAAGATTATTATTTGAGCCACCTGTTTCCCAAGTAGTCCTTTCTCCATCTTAAATGTCCCTTGCTCCTTCAATTAATCTTAGTGAATTTTTGTGGCTTTGTTTGAATGAGGTACCCTTCTATTGCTGTTTTCCAATTATTTGTAGCATCCCATCAAAATTAGACATCAAAATGTCTATTCTTTCATTAAGATACCTAATTCTATTAGTTTATTACATATATTTTTCCATTAATGTATAGACATTTGAGCTCATGAGTTTTGTGTCTTTAGGCTTCTTCTAATCTGTGAATGACTAGTTTCTTCTACTAATCTCTTCCTTTCTGTGTTGTGTCTGGCTTGGCAGATTCGTGTTAGTCTACTGCTCCCTCATCTTCCACTTCCAGTTTAAAACCTTCTTGATGAAAGGCATAAATCTCCAGACAAATATATATATATGTATATATATACACAAATATATGTATATATGCATATTTGTATATTACCTAGTTCTCTTTAGATGCCCTCCATTCTTCACCAAGAGCCCCCTTTCATTTTTATTTTAAGCCCTTGGGGTAAATCCAAATTCCATTCTCAGACACTATTTAAATTCCTTAATCTGCCTTCTGAAGTTCTAATTTTCAGTGGTCAGGAGTGATTAAAACACACCAACACAGACATGCATACACACATAAACATGTGCACAAATAGTCTTTGATTTCTTGTCCAGAAATTCGTAATCCTTAATGGTGTCTTTTAGTCTCTTTTGGCAGGTCATTTGTCCACACATGAATTACTGGAAGTGGGTAGTAGTCATTAGGTTTGAAAAGTTTTGGGAAATTCTGTCACAGTCCCGGGAAGACACTTCTATAAGGTATCAACCTGTTCATATCTTATTAAGAAGTCACCAACCATGGGGATTTGTCTCTTCTTCCTCTGACTATTGCTGGATGTCCTCTTTCCTGATTTGCTTATATTTTGGGAGGCATTCAGATGTATGTTCTCCTCAAAGTAAAATTTCACCCTTTTCTGGGAAGGTGAAAGGTTCAGTGGTTTTTCTTCTCATTCTTCTCTGTCATATTTTTCTTCTAACTTCCTGTCACTGGTTAGGATTCCTCACTTCCTCTTTGGGATTTTCCCTCTAAGAAACACTGATTCCCTACACAGTCAGGATTTGATCCTGTAAACCTGTTGCCTTCTCCTCTAGTATGGCATGTAGGCTGCATTTTGTATATATGCAACTTGACATTGGCAGAAATGCAGACAGTGCATTCTTTGAAGGTCACTCTCAAATTCCCTTATCTTCCATAACTTGCTAGAGAACCTTAGCTGTTTGTTGTTTGTGCTATAAATACTTACTGGTCAATTTTTATGGCTAAATATAATTATTTACAGTCAGAGGTTCAGACATGGGAGCTTTGTAAGAAAAGCTTTTTCTCTGGAAGACTTTGGGGTCTTTTTCTAAACCTTTTCCTACCTTTTCTTTAGAGATGAGGTACTTATTCATCTATCACCCAGTTCCTTCCTTCCTTCCTTGCTTCCTTCCTTCCTTCCTCTTTCCTGTTCATTTCAACCATCTAAATTGCCTGATTCTTTCACAGCCCTCATTCATATAGTAGCTGACCTTAATTGTTGCCTGATAAAAGTTATCTTATAGAAATCCCTCTATCAGTTCTCTCAATTCTCTTTCTTTTCATGGATGCATAGATTCTGGTCACCATTTGCCACCTATCTGGCTTCTTTGCTGTTAAGACTTCTACATTGTTGCTTTCTTGTTTTCCTGACTGATATGCCCTCTGTCTTTTGATTTTGCTCCTTACCAAATAGCTCTGGGACAAGGCATGGTTATGAAGAAACAGAGCAGGAAGAAAATAGAAGGTCTCAGATACACCAGAAAGGTTTGAACTGCCAGTGAAATTTCTTTTCTTCTCTATAATCTGTAAACTGCAAATATTCAAAATTGAGCCTCATTTTTACTGGAGCCCCTGATTTCCTTCTGCTAAGAGAAATAGAATAGTATATAAAGGCAAGAAGGTGGTGGGATGGATAGAGTACTGGGTCTGGAGTCAGGAAGGCCTGAGCTCAGATTTAACCTCAGACACTTACTGGGTGTGTGACCCTGGGCAAATCACTTAATCTCTGTTTATTCAGATTCCTTAACTGTAAAATGGTCATAATAATGGCACCTCCTTCCCAGGGTTGTTGTGAAGATGGAATGAGATAATAATTATAAAGTGCTCTGCATATTGGCTGGCACATAGTAGGTGCTTAATAAATGCTTATTCCCTTTTCCTTTTTCCCCCTCCCTCCCTCTCAGTGTGCTCGACTTGGAGTTAGAAAGATATGACTTCAAATCCTGCCTCTAACATTTACGAGCAGTGTGGCTACGTGAGTCACTTAAGTTCTCAGTTCCTCAGGCAGCTTACTGAGATTACAAGTTATATATGAGTTATCTCATTTTAGCAAGATTTGATTATTTATATTCATATATTCTAGATGAGTTATATATATGAACATATATATGTATGTATATACGTATATGAATATAAATTAATTGCATAAATATATAATATATGCACATATACATACACATATATTATATGTACAAATATATGTGTATGTATGTGTATATATGTATGTATGTGTTATGTTTAAAGATATATGTACATATTAGATGTATACACATATAGATATATAGAGATTTTATATATACATACACATACACATATCTATCTATCCATCTATCATCTACACGCATTTATGTAATCTGAGTTTTAACCAGACCAAAACTGTTGTACTTATTGTGGGCCAATTGAGAGATGTTTATAATATTTAATGAATTGCAACTATATTATTAGGCTTTGGGATATGCTCTCTATTAATTACACCGGTTTTCCCTGTTGAACTCTGTAGATTGAGGCAGTTTTGCAAAGATAAACATGGTCACAAAGTGCTAGCCTCCAGAAAGATGTCATGTTCAAGCCATAAGGAAAATGAATAACTACAATAATATGACCCAAGCACCCCACCGAATTCAGCTATGTGAAATGACTTCTGTGACTCTCCCTCTAAAGAGACCTCTTCGTGCCCTCCCCTGATTGCTTTTTAAAGACATTCCTAGTGATTGTACATTAGAGGATGACATGGAAATGCAAAATAAACTCATGGCAAAGGAGAGAGCTGTAGGAAGGACAAGGAGGTTTTCATTGTATTGGCAAAGCAGGCACTAAAACACACAGGGCATAGATCAAACCACATGTCTCAAATTCACTGCTTCTCCAAGAGCCACCCACAGTCCTTAACTGTCTCATTTAGAAAGATCCATGATCCATTTTATTGTTGGAGGCATTAGCTGTGGCACTGAATCACCCGTCTTATTGCCTTCCTTAGAGTGACACATCTCCTAAGTGGGCTGTGTTTATTTTCTCTTCCATTGGCCTTCTCTTTGCCTTTCTCCTGAGCTGATGCTGGTTTAGAGCACACATGCTTAGGTAGCATTACTGCCAATTTTCAGTTACAAGAGAAATATTTTTGTCTAGGTCAGCAAGTGCTATTGATTCCATTACACAATTCATTCTCACTTCTCCCACCCCCCAGTGACCTGTTTTTCATGTTGAGTTTGAGAATTCATGGCTTAGCAACCATCTAGTGCTTGAAAGATACACAATCGGATAGCAGTGATAAAAGCTTTCATATACTCAAGTGCTATTTCCACCTGTTCCGTTCCCTTCTATAGCTAACCCACTTGGATTTCATAGACATATGTTCATTTCTCTCTAGCTGTTTCAAATCTATCACAGGCATAATTATTTGGAGATTGTATTATTCAGATAGTAACATTTAATTTTCTTATTCCACTGTTCTTTGTTCCACTATCTGGCTGGCTGCCCTTGGATTGCCATCAGCATCTTATTGGTGAAAATGGAAAAGGTAGAATTAAAATCAATCTAAAATTTTAGGGTAAAGAGAGGAAGTAAGAAACTATGGGATAAAAATAAAATATTTTTGGTAGGTTTTCTTGATTAATGTTCTCCCTGTCTCTCAGGGTCCTTAGACTCAAGGACAGGCGTTCTTAATCTTTTTTTGTGTCCTGCATCTCTTTTGATAGCCTGGTAAAACCTATGGATCTTTTCTAATAATACTTTTAAATGCATGAAATACATGATACTAAAAAACCTGATTGATTTCAAAATATAGTGATGCAAATGTAAAAAAAAATGTTCACTAACTCCAAGTGAAGAATCTCTGGGTTGGGAAAAAGGAAACCCTAAATCAAAAAAAAAAAAAACCCAAAACTTAGGACTGAAGATACATTCTCTGTGCAAAGAATATTGAAACTATGATTTCCATGCAGTACTAGGAAACAGAGGACCTTGGCTTTTCAGCTAAGAATGGAAGCAAGAGGATTTTCCATAGGGAGAACATGCCACCCTTGCCAATATGCCTCACAACTGAGGTTCTGTTGGGAAGCAGGAGCTGTGGCCTGTGCAGCTTGTCAAGATGCACAGGGTTAATGTTCAAATCTTTAGGAGGACTGATTCCTTCTTCCCTGGGTAAGTCAGAGCAATGCATGAGCTTCTGAAGAGAGTAGCATTTGTAGGAAGACCAGGTAACTATGTTGTCATCTTCTAATCGTGTTACTTGCTGGTATTCCCCATCATGGACTCAACATTGCTACTGCACATATCTGGGGTTCTGCTTACCAAACCCTGACATGGTGACATTTAGAGCTGGGGTTCTTAATGTGGGACTATAGGTTTCAAGGGGTCTATGAAGTTGTATGGTAAAAAAAAATACATCTTTATTTTGATATAATCATTTTCCTTTGCTTAAGAATCTCTGATTTAGAATATAGTAGAAAGTAGATATTTATCATTCATCTCACACTCTAGGGAGAAAATGATTTGAGCTCTAGGTTCAGTCTCCAGAAGAAAATAAACAAAAATACAAACATCCACCATGCTGGAAAACCTTGAAGGTTTTATTGTCAATATCTTTACATTAATACTGATATCTCCTTTTTTTGTGCTGAGAAAAACGATCTGTTACACATAATGTAACTTTAATATACAACATAGAAACGCATTCTAAATTAGTTACAACAAGGACCTACAAAAAACTTCATAGGAAAAAAGGTTACCTAATATTGCCACCATGTTTGCAGTAGACCCTCTCCTTCTTGGTCTAATCATCATAGCTTGCCTATGTAAACAATGGTTATTTCCATGTCCTATGGAACTGTTAATTATAAGGATACTAAAATTGGCCTAAAAAGTTCTAACACATCACTAGGTACTGTACAGTCCTCAAAAATAATTTATTGTACTGTCTCTAAAAAAAGGTACTAGGGTTTTTTTTTCATTTTGCTTTGTTTTGTTTGATCCAGAATTTGCACAGTATGTGCATGTTTGTCTAACAGTCTAAACACATGAGAACTGAACTGCAAAGTCACGATGATCACAGAGATGAGGTGGTGGAGTCGAGGACTTCCCTCCCGTTGCACACCGTGGGGACGTAAGTGCTGGCCGATGCTGGAAGATACAAACAGGAAGGAAGAGTCAGTACTAGAAGGTGAATGGTTATGTTTGAGGTAGTGAAGACAGAGCCTTAGACTCTGGAGTTAGAAAACCTACGTCTTGACCTGGCTTTGACACTTAGGTGGCATTGGACAAATCATTTACTCTTTCCAGGACTCAATTTTCCCATATGGAAAATAGAGGATTAGTTTAAACCATTCAAAAGGTTCCTTTCAGATTCTGACATTGTAGGCCTATTATTTCACCTACCCTTGATTAAGAAAGAAGAGGAGTATGGGGAGTTTAAAAGCAGAGAAAAAAATTGAGGGGCAGCATGGTACAGTGAGTGCCTAGAGAGTCAGTCTTAGAGTTAATAATAATGGCAGCTGGGTGGTACAGTGGATAGAGCACCAGTGCAGGAGTCAGGAGGACCTGAGTTCAAATCTCACCTCAGACACTTGACACTCACTAGTTGTGTGACCTTGGGCAAGTGACTTAACCCCAGTTGCCTCATCCTGGGTCATCTCCAGTCATCCTGAGGAGTATCAGTTCACTGGATTCAGATGGCTCTGGAGGAGAAGTGAGGCTGGTAACCTGCACAGCCCTCCCTCACTCAAAACAAAGTCAAGCGCAAGTCATGTCATCATTTCTCTGATGGCATGGTCTTCTTTGGCAACGAAGGATGAACGCAACAACAATAATGGCTAACGTTTATATGTAGTGCTAATTCTGAGCCAAGTGCTGTGTCAAGCAGTTTACAATTGTCATTTAGTGTTCACAACAACCCTGGAAGGTAGGTGCATTTTGCATGTGAGGAAACTGAGGCAAAAAGAGGTTAATTGATTCTCCCAGGATCACACAGCTGGTAAGTGTCTAAGGCCAGATTTGACATTCCTGACATCAGGCCCAGAGTTTAAGTTCTGCCTTCCACACATGCTGGTTTTGTGACCCTGGGCAAGTCACATAACCTGTCAGTGTTCTAGGCAACTCAACTCTGTAGGACTATAAGCTACAAAGCAGAGGCGGACCTGCACTGGTAGAGGGGATTTTCTCATCTGGAAATCCCTTAGGTCAATCCAGTGTTTTTCCCTCTTCCTCCTGGCTCTAGAAGAATTTCATGCTGAAGCCAATACATGGAGTCTGCAGCTACCCATGTGGCTTGTGTTAGAGTGTACCTTTGACAAAACTGACATATCTAGGTCATGTTATCAGGGACCGGATTTAGGATTTCATCGGCATAGCAAAACTCCTGGGTGAAGAAACTCCCTCCACTAAAGAAGGTTGGCCCCTGCTCTGCAGGTCTGAGCCTAGAGTAGCACCAAGAGGTCCAGGGACAGGTCACACAGGGTCCCACAACCAGGACATGGGAGGGGTGAACCTTGAACTCAGAGCTTGCTTACTTGGAAGCAGGCTTTCTATTCACCAAGATACACTGTCTCTTGGTATTATATTACTAAGAATAAATGCATCTTAATTTTACAGTGTTTTATGTTTTATGAAGCAGTTTTACATATATTAACTGATTTCTGGAATAACCCTGAGAGGGAGGCAGCTGTGTGACTGTTATCTATTGTCCCTGTTATACACATGGTTCCAAGTAGTTATCATTTGCTAACGGTCACACAGCTAGTAAGTGGGAAACTTGAACTCAGGTCTACTGATCTTTAATTCACTTTCATCCTTTCTTTTACCCCACTTTAATAGAGCAGCTAGGTCGCAGAGTGCCTAGAGTGCTTTGCAGAAGTCAGGAAGACAACTTCATGAGTTCAAATCAGGCTTGAGACATTACCTGTGTGACCCTGGACGAGTCACTTAACCCTGTTTGCCACAGTTTTCTCATCTGTAAAATGAACTGGAGAAGGAAATGGCAAATCACTCCAGTATCTTTGGCAAGAAAACCCCAAATGGGATCCTAAAGATTTGGATGTGACCCCACTTTAATACAATGTCTCCAAACCCCACCTTTTCAGGGTAGGGTTTCTGCATTGTGAACCTCCCTCAACTCACTTACCTGTTCTTGGCTTTTTATTTCTCCAGATCCCTGAGTTTAGCAAATTAACCTGATAAACTATCAAGCTGCTAAGAATTTAATGTGTAAACCTGATCAAGGTAACCTATTTGCATTTTAAAGGGACATTCATTTTCATTTAAAGGAATGATTAATGGTGGGATTTTAGGGACTGAGGCATTTATCTGTTCATTGATAAAGGCTTATTGAATAAATAAAGAGCCTACTGTATGTGAAACACAATAATGGATGAAGAAGCAGAAGACTGGAGTTGTAGTCCAGTTCAATCTTCAACTAGGTATTAATGTTCCAGAAGATTAAGATTTTAGACGAGATTCCTACTGTCAGCTGCTTACAGACTTTGAAAGTACTTCAACCATATATTATCCAAAGCATACCTGAAAGAGACTATTTGCTCTACAACAGAAGCATCAAATACGCAGCCTGCATGTGGCCCACAATGTTTCTCAATAGGGCCAGAAATAGATTAAAATAGAATTGGAAAGCATTTAGCCAAATAAAAATACAATAAAACATAGATAATAGAACATTTTAAAATGAAGTCAATCTGCGATGCACAGGGATCCTTATGTATAGATTAATGGTCCCCTTTTCTATTTGAGTTCGGCACCACTGCTAGGCAACATACGCAACAGGAGGCTTTCCCATTCTTTGCTGTAAGATTTTCTATTGAGGGGAAACCCATTGCCTCCTAAGGCACCCGTTCTATTATTTGGATAGCTCTAGTCTTTGGAATTTTTCCTTAGACTAAGTAAAAATCTGCCTTTCTTCAAAATCAAATCTGTTATCCAAAAGACATCCCTAAAATACTTGAAGACAGTAATTATCTAGCCCTATATCTTCTTTTCTTCAAGTTGACTATATCTAGTTTCATTCATTTTTGTTGTTGTTGATGTTTAATCATTTTTCAGTTGTGCCTGACTCTATGACTCTATTTGGGTTTTGCTTTTTTTTTTTTTTTTTTTTGCAAAGGTACTTGAATGGTTTGGTATTTCCTTCTCCAGCTCATTTTTAGATGAAGAAACTGAAGCAAACTGAAGTAAATGAGTTGCCCAGGGTCATATAGCAAGTAAGTTTCTGAGGACAGATTTGAACTCATGAAGATGAGTCTTTCTGACTTTAGGTCTGGAACTCTATCCATTGTTCCACCTAGTTTTCCCACCTTCAATTTATGTAGCATGATGAAGACATTCACGATCCTATCCATCATCTTTGAGATGCTCTCCATGTCATGAATGTCCTTCCTAAAATCTGATACCCAGATGTACACAGTTAGGTCTCAATTAGTGAAAATAATGAATCTTCTGATGTGGTCACATTATTTGAATTTGCCCTACATATTTCCATTGGGCTAGAACCAATTATCATATTTTACATAATTATAACTTTGAATAGCAAGAATTTGAATACATTTGACTACTTCAAGGAATTAATTTTTTGCATGAATCAGTACCTAGATATACCCACTATTACAGAAATAATGTGGCAAGGTAAGAGTAGAACACTGTTTGTTGTTCACCTCCTTTTTCTGAATGCTGTGCCTCTATTAATTCAGCCTGTGATGATTGCATTAGCTTTTTTTGACTACTATTTTGTTCTATTGATTCACTTTGAGATTGTGGTCCACTAAAACCCTCTAGATCCTTTTCAATCAGTCAGCCAAAAAACCATTTATTAATTGTTAGGTGCTGGGGATCCAAGCACAAAGAGTGAAACAATCCCTATTTACAAGCAGAACTGCTGTCTAATAACAAATCTACTATTAGGGTAAAATGTTGACTTTTTTCAAGTGTAAAACATTATATTCATCCCTCTGAAGATTCAGGATATTCCATTCTAGCAAGATATTTTTGCATGTTGACAGTTAGCCAGCTTGCTAGTTATCTCTCTTAGGTTTTCATAATCTTCAAATTTGACAAGTCTGACATCTGTGACTTTATGCAGTCATCAAAGGACACAGTACATATCCCTAGGGCACTCTACTATAAATCTCTTTCCAAGCTGATCTTAACCACTGAATTATAACTCTTTAGATCCAAGCATTCAATTAATTTCCTATCTACCCAACTGTACTGCTGTCTTACACTTTTCTCTATCTTGTCCACAAGAATAATACAAGAAATTCCACCAGTATTTTTATTAAAATCTAGCTAAGCATTATTTACAACATTTTTAGATCTACCACTCTAATAACTTGATTGAAAAAGAAAATGAGGCTTGTTTGGCAAAAATTCTTCTTGATGACATCATTACATTCTTTCTTAGATATCCACTAGACTTCATTTTAAATGATATGCTCTGAAATTTTGCCAGGAATCAACCTCAAGCTTCACTTATTAGTCTCAATTAGCTTTCTTTTTTTAAACTAAAGTGGGTTTTTTATGTTCTCCAGTCCTTGTGTACGCCAGACATTCCACATTCTCTTTCAAAGATGTGCTCTTTCTTTGAGTACTCTGGGACCTAGTAACTTGAACTCATCAACAAACTGCTTGTCTCAGATTTATCTTGTGTTTCAAATGCGTATTAACCATTTTTGTTCTTTCCTGTTCAAAGACAGCATAAGCAGAAGCAAAGGAAGGATTTTATAACTCAGCCTGCCCTGTACTACTGATTATCATCTTCCCACCCAAGCAGAAGAGCAGTCCTGTTTCTTCTCTGACATTCTTCTTTTCCTCAACATAGCCAACCAATCTGACTTCCTTTTATTTTCTTTATCATTCCTGTCTATCCTCAGTGGGGCATCTAGGTGGTGCAGTGGATTGAGCACCAGTGCAGGAGGACCTGAGTTCAAATCTCACCTCAGACACTTAACACTCACTAGCTATGTGACCTTGGGCAAGTCACTTAACCCCAACTGTCTCATCCTGGGTCATCTCCAGTCATCCTGATGAATATCTGGTCACTGGATTTAAATGGCTTTGGAGGAGAAGTGAGGCTGGTGACCTGCACAGCCTTCCCTCACTCAAAACAAAGTCAAGTGCAAGTCATGTCATTATTTCTCTGATGGCATGGTCTTCTTCGGCAATGAAGGGCAAACACACATTCAGCTTCAGTAGATTGTGAGCAGTAACCATCTTGAAACTTACAGGATGTACCATGCTTTTACTCATACTCTGTTATCTGCCTTTGTTTACATCTAACCAGGTTGTTTAAAAAAAAACAAAACCCAAAACAACCCTAAACAAAAAAACCCCTATATTGATGGATAAGGACCCAGTACCCACCAGTCTCTTGAGTCAATTTCCTCTTTCCCTTGTCATTAGAATTTTTTATATCTTTAGAATTTCATTTGTGAAATCCTCCCCCATTCCTCCCCAGGCTTACTTCTATAGAATTTCTGTCCGTAGGATCCTACCTAGACTTTCTCCACACCCTTTGAAATCTTCTCTCTCACAATTTAGTGTTCATGTCATATTAGGCCCAGCTTTCCTCTTCTTCTCTGGCACAAATTCATAAGAAGAGGAGATTACCTCTTCCTTAGATTCCTATCATTTCCATTCCAGCTGTTAGTTCCTCCTAGTTAGTGAGTATCAGACCCAGAAGCGTATTCCCTTCTTACCAAATGGAGGAAAGGAAAGAACATGAATTTATCATTAAACCAAGAGGTTATTAGTTGCTCTGCTTTTGACAGAAAGAAAGAGAGCTTGAGTAGATGTCTAGATAATTGAAGTCTCCGGTCAATACTATATCATGCCTCCTTTCTAGAGCTATGATTTATTTCTGAAACTAATTTATTTTTTCTGTTTCTGTCTCTGCTTTTATTGTTTTTCCCCAGTAACATTCTCTATTATGTTTCCCACCTCCCATTCTGGATTTCCTCACCTAAGTATGTCATCCTAACATACAATACTATTCTGTCCTTCCTCCACACCCCCGCCCTTATTTTTCTTTTCTTGTGTAATAAATGATACATTTCTAGAGTCTAATGCCACTCATGGGTCTTATCTCTGTGATACCTATGTGGTCAGATTTACCTCTTTGCCTTAGGATCTCTAATTTACTTTGGTTCTTACCTATACTTGGAGTATTTGTGAATATCATTTTGTCAGGCCATGGATTTTGTTGTTAGCTTTTTTCTTGGATGCCTCAGCTTTGTTTCTCATTCTACTATCCAACTACACAACCCATCCTCTGCCTGCCATCAATAACCTGCTTTTCCCAATCTGGATCATTAACCTCCACAACAAACTTGAGACTTGTGTCTTCCTGAATTTATGCTCTAGTCTTCTGGTAAGTTAAACAATTCACCTATGGAACTCCCAAACTAGGATTAATGTGACTCAATGTATACAAGTTAGTCTACTTGGCTCAGTATATCGATTGGCTGGTCCTAGACATTAGATCAAGGCAGCTAGGTGGCACAGTAGATAGAGTGTTAGGTCTGGAGTCAGGAAGACTCATTTTTGTGAGTTCAAATTCAACCTCAGATCCTTGCTAGCTGTGTGACTCTGGGCAAGTCACTTACCCCTGTTTGCTTCAGTTTCCTCATTTATATAAATGAGCTAGAGAAGGAAATGGCAAACCACTCCAGTATCTTTGCCAACAAAACCTCAAATGGGGTCAGAAAGAATTGGATATGACTAAAAATTTTTTTAACTCAAATATTAGATCATGCTTCAATTTCAAATCTCACCATCTGCCTGCCTCACCTTTACCTTCATTTACTTTGAGTTCTAGCTAAATTGAACTACCCAATATTCTACCTGCCTGAAATTCCAACCCCTAACTTCTTTGCTAGTTAAAATCCTACCGATTCTTCAAAACTAGATCAAATGCCAACAGTTTCATGAAATTCTCTTCCATGAATTTTCATAACATTTTGTAACTCTTAAATTCACACATTAATTTAAATCATATGTATATACTTGTGAAGGTCCTATTTCTTCTACTAGATTGTAAGTTCATTGAGGAGAAGGACCTGTATTATATTGACCTTTTCATCATCTCAACTCTAAACACTATTCCTTGTATACTTCAGTAGCTTGAGAAATATCTTAAGATGGTATTGAAGTGAATTGAATGACTTTTTACAATCTGAAAAATGTTATGTGAAAGCAAATTGGTTTAGGAATTACAAAAACCTACTATGAGTTCTTAAATCAGTCCATGAATATTTCTATGCCTAAATTATTCCATATCTAGAGTAGAAATATGCTAGAAATCTACTTTATGTGATCAGTAATACCATGAGCCTTGTCATGTACAGACTACCCTTTGGCCTCATAACGACCTTTGTTTTAACTTTGTTTGAAAGGGTAGATTTGGAGGGGGTGTGAGTGGTGTAAGAATCATTTGGATCATAAAGCCCTAGTCATGACCCTTAGCTCCTGACATCTGTAATAATGATCTCCTGGGCAGCACTACAGCAAATGTCCAGTGCAATCATTAGAATATCTCTATCTACCTCCCTAGCCATTCAAAGGGGCACCCTCTGTAAAATGACTAGAAGCTTTAGAAGAAACTCTCTAAAGTCAAGGTATTATTAGTAGAGCAATAGCAATTACAATAACCACTAACCCCATGAGGCTGTTGCTGCAGCTTATGTTTTTCAAGCATTTCATAATGGAGTCAGGGGAGCCTTAAACTCTTATGTGATTAAATCTTTCATTTTAGCATCGCTCTGCTGTATGGTTTTGCAATTTCTTTTCTTTTATTATCAGAAAAAAATATTACTACTGTTCTATATTTTGCTGTGTGCAGTAGAGGAAATTATTGTTTTATCAATGGTATGAATTTCCTGAGCCATTAAAGTCTTACTGCAGTGCCTCATTATGGTATAAAAGTAGTACTGGATACTCAAGAGGAGAAGCTCAGATTCTTCCTACCGAACTGGATAGGTTTTTCCCAAGAGCCCAAGGAAGGGGCATGTCTTTCACTCAGTGACCAATTTAGTTAAATTCAGAAAAGTTCATCATCAAGAGGTTGTCTGCCAACTAATAATTCCTCTTTCTATTTTTTTGCCACTTTGCAACTCATAAAGATGGCCTACTAAGACAACATGGCATAGAGGATGGAGAATGGATTATAGGGAAAGTACTGTGTTCAAACCCTGCCTAACCTTAAGCAAGTCGCTTACCTTTTCTTAGACTCAATTTCCTCTTCTATGCAAGGTGGGGGGGAGTAGTATTAATAATCATGATAGTAGCACCCCTGATCTCATAGGATCAAATGAGGTATTATACAATATGCAAAGCACTAGGCAAACCTTAAAGTGCTTTGAAAATGATAGGTATTATTATTATTATGGAGAGAGCATAGAGTAGTGGACAGAAAGTTGACCTCAGAGTCAGGAGAAACTTATCTGGCTCCCCCTAGATGACACAGCCTTCTTAGACCTCCCAGTACTAGCAGTACTTTCACTTATTCTCACTGTCCAAGGATGGAATTGGAATACTCTTTGATCTCTGCCATTGCCCCTTGCAGATTCTCCCCCTACCTCCATCACTCAGTAACCTCTTTTTCTTTGAGCTTCATGCTATTCATATCTATATTCTATACTGTCATCTTGACCTATGTCTTGCCTGTTGACTCCTATGACTCTGGAGGAGAGAGTGAGGATGATGACTTTGCATAGACCTGCCTCACTTAAATCCAATTCACCTTCAGGTCAAGACATCATCCTTCAGTTGTCATTGGTCCTCTTCAAGAATTACAGACAAACACCACCACCCATGCGATGAAAATCCTGGTAGTTGTTGTCTATAGACTTCCAGGTTACTCTCCTTCCTTCCTCAATGAGTTTGGTATATGGCTCGTGATTTTTCTGTCCTCTCCAACTCCTGCCCTCACGCTAGGAGACATCAGGACACATATTGATTCTCTCCCAAACTCTCTGAGCACTCAATTCCTCAACCTACTCGTTTGCCATGAGCTACTCCTTCACCTAATCTTAGCCACAAACAAAGATGGTTATACTGCTGATCTTGCCATCAACCATAAATACATTACCTCCATGTTCAAGAATTCCTAAAATCCTTATCTGCTCATAACTGGTCAGCTTTTCACTTTTTCCTGTCTTCCTGTATTAAACCCTACCCTTTGTTCACATCATTCTCTCCGGTTCCTTGACTTTTCAGTTTTCTCCCAGGCCATCTCTCCTGCTTTAATCACTTTCTCCTCTTTCCCCTATTTTGACCTCTTGGTGAATCAATTCAACTGTACACTGTTCTTGTCTCCCTATACCCTTTATCATACAACCAATTATGCTAGATCAATCTTTAGTCTTTGATCACTCCCACCAATTACCACCTTTCTTCCTACATGCAACAATTTTGATTGGGCCCACTACAGATTTATAGTATATAACCTCAACTGGGTTCTCACTACTGCTAGGCAATTTTATAGAAAAAAAAACTGAGGTGATTCACCATGAACTCCTTCTTCCTCATCTATCACTCAGATGCCTTTTGCCACTATTTTCTCCTTTACCCACACCTCATATGATGAAGGGGCTGTACTCCTTTCCAGGGCTAAGCTTCTACCAGTTCAAGTGATCCCATTCCATCCTTTCTACTCTAACAGATTACCCTTTCTATCATTCCCAACTGTATCACTTTGTCTACTGGATCATTCCCTCCTTTCCACAAACATGCCCATAACTCCCCAAGCCTCAAAAAAAATCCTCATTATATCCTTCCATTACTGCTAACTATTATTCTGTATCTCTTCTGCCCTTTGTAGCTAACCTCATTAAAAAGACCATCTATAAAAGATGCCTCTCATTTCTCACCTCTCACTCCTTCCTTAATCTTCTTAATCCTTAGAATCTGACTTCTGGATTTACCATTCCCCTGAAACTGCTCTCTCCAACATTACCAATGATTTGCTAATGGGCAAATCAAATGAACTTTTTCCAGTCCCCATTCTCTATGATTTCTCTGTTGCCTTCGACTCTACTGATCACTCTCATCTCCTTGATACTCTCTTCTCTCTAGGTTTTTTGGGACACCACCCTCTCCTCTCTCCTGGTTTTCCTTGTACCTGTCTTTTCATTCTCCTGTGCTGGATCCTCATTCAGATCACACCCCATAATTGTAGATGTCCTTCAGGGTTCTGTCCTGGACCCTCTTTTTTTTCTCCCTCTACAATATTTCCCTTTGCAATCTTATCAGCTTCCATAGATTTGATTACCATTTCTATCCTGATGACTCTCAAGTCTACTCCTTCTGACCTCCCATCTCACATCCCCAGTTTTTTTAGACATCTCAGACTGGATGCCTAGTAAACAATTTAAACTAAACAGTCCAAAACAGAAATCCCTATCTTTTTCTTAAACCCTCCTCCCTCCTACCTTTTCCATTACTGTAGAGGGCAACACCACACTCCCAGCCCATCAGGATCACCACCTTGCAGTTATCCTTGATTCCTCACTATCTTTCACCCCAACTGTCAAGCTGTTGGCAAGGCCGATTGATTTCACCTCTGCAAGATCTCTCATATATGACCCCTTCTCCCCTTTGATACTGCCACTGCTTTGATGCAGGCTCTCATCACCTCATGCCTAGATTGTTGTAATGGCCTGTTGGTGAGTCTGTTTGCCTCAAGTCTCTCTCTACTCCAGTTGACCCTCTAGCTTCAAGTGATTTTCCTAAAATGCAGTTGTAACCATATCACTCCCCTATTCAGTAAACTTCAGTGGCTTCCTATTGTCTCCAGGATCAAACACAAAATGCTCTGTTTGGCATACAAAGCCCTTCATAACCTAGGCCTTTCCTTCCTTTCTGGTGGTCTTACAACTTATCATATCCTCTTCAATCCAGTCGCTTCCTGGATGTTCCACAAAAAATGCTCGTTCTGGGCATTTCCCCTGGCTATCCCCCATGCCTGGAATGTTCTACCTCATCAATTCTGCCTTCTGCCTTCCATGGTTTAGTCCTTCAAACTAAATCCCAACTAAAATTCCATCTTTAACTGGAAGTCTTTCCCAACCCTCTTAATTCTAGAGCCTTCCATCTATTAATTATTTTCAAATTGTCCTGTGTGAAATTTACTTCGTATCTCCAGCACTGAGCATAATACCTGGCATATACTAGGTGCTTAATGAATGTTTATTTATTGAAGATAAGGGTAAAAGTTCTATCTCTAACATACATTCATTGTGTGGCCTTGGGAAAGCTACTTAAATTCTCAATGCCCCCAGGCAAACCTGTAAGACCGAGGAAGTTCCCCAACAGGAAATTCCTATATCAATGACATGACACGTTTTATAAAGAAATAATTACTATGATTATTATCACTGTTATGGAAAGGTTATGATATACATTGGTGGAAGTCTGTTAATGAGTACCCTTTCCTCCTAGTTACCCATGCTTGAAGTTGCAGGGTCATGCTCCGTGCTCCTCATCCTCCATATACATTTAGTTACCAGGTCTGCCTTCAGAATATCTCTTGAATTGAAGTCCTTCTTTCCACTGTTAACTATCACTGTACTTCAGACTTGGATCACCTCTTAAAATTTATTTTATTTTCAGGTGCATATTCTTTTCTTTGTGTCTCTCCCCTCCTTTTAATTGAGAAGACAAGAAAAACAAAATCTTTGCTGCAAACATGCATAGTCAAGCAAAATAGATTGCCTCAAGTTTGCATCACTTCTGTTATTGGCCTCCCTGCTTCCAGTCTCATCCCTCCCTAATCAATCCTTCATCCAGTTTCCAGTGAATCTTCCTAACACCTAGGTTGAATTACACTACTCCCTTCCTCATAAACTTTCAGTAACTGTATTGTTTAAGCTTCCTTTATCTGGAATTGAAGAGCCTTGCCAGACTTATTTCACATTTACTTCCCTTCGTATATCCTAGTATCCATCTAACCTTTACTATTAGCTGTCCCTGATCTGACTTCCATACATTCAAGCAATCATGTTCCCCATGACTGGTCACCCTTTGCCTATTAAAATCCTCTTCTGCTTTCAAGGCCCAGCTTAGTTACTATATCCTCCATGAAGCTTTCCTAATAATCCCTCACTGAAAGTCTTCTCTCCTCCCTCAAAATTACCTGTAGCTCTTTGTCTGGACCTCTCCTTTGCTCTGATCACCTTCTACCCTGTATTATCTTTGTTCATTTATACATTATATTCTTCCTGATAGTCCTTGAGGACAGTGTCTATCATTTTTGTCACTTTGTATCCCCAGAATCTAGTACAATGGCTTATATACAGGGTGTCCCAAAAGTTGTGGTGAAATTTAAAGCTATTTATTAAAGATATTATTAAACTATTAAAGCTTAAAATTGCACTAAGACTTCTGGGACACCTTGGACTGCATGTATTCAATAAACGTTTGTGGAATTTAATTGTGAGGTACACATCAATAATCCCTGCTCCTAGGAAGGTTGAGGGTGGCAGATCTCTTGAGCTTCAGAGTTTTGAGCTGCTATCAGGGTAAAGCCAAGAGGGTGTCTGCACTAAATTTGGTATTGATGCAGTAAGCTCCTTGGAGTGGGGGGGGGGGGCATTGGGCAGCCCAAGGATGGACAAACTGGCCTAGGTTATGAAAAGGAATTAGGTCAAAGTTCCTGTGGCAATCAGAGTGGGAGTGTGCCTATGACTACTCATGGGTTAGGGGTAGTAAATCTTCATGAATAAAGTAACAATTTTATACTGTTGTAACTTAGGCTGGAGTGAGGTGGGGTACAAATTGAAATTCTAATGTTTTTATCCTGGTCAAGAGAGGGAGATCCAGTCAAAACTAAAAATAATAAAAAAGTTAAACTGTGAGTTTACTGCCTCACTTTCTTTTCCCTTCATAGGTTACTGGTGCTGCCCATATTTAGGACATCTGTTACTCCCTGAGGTTGTAAAATGTGTGAAAGATCTAAGAGCTCTTACTTTTTTTGTATGTAATGAGTTTTTGCTATTATTCTCATAAAAAGTCCATGAGGCCTTCAACAGTGTAAGTTTAGTCCATTTTCTCAAAGGCTTTTGTGCAGATTTCTATAATCATTCATTATGCCAAGAAAAAAGCATAGGGAACTAGCTTTCTGAGGAGTAGAGGTGCTGGTGCTTGGGTTGAAAGGCAGCGAATACACAGTCATTTTTTACATTCAATGAGAAAACTGTAGCTAACTGCAAATGACCTAATCAGCTCCATCACTGATTACTTAGGCCAATTCACATCAATTAAAAAGCATATTTAGTCTCACAAATTCAGTGCGCTAGATCGATGCTTTATCCCCACACTATGCAATCAGCTTCTTTCTGTCTCCCTAATGCAGAGCATAAGAACAGCTCCCTAGTTTACCAGGCTGCATTGGCTTTGAAATAAAAGACCCTATTTGTACTGATAACCTGTGCTTTCGATCAATGCTAAATGTATTCATTTAATAGATTTTTCAGATGCCAAGTCTATCTGTCAATTTAATGGCGCTGAGCTCAAATCCCCAGAGTCATTGCATTATGTAACTGGGTAATACATCAGACTTGGAATAAAACACAAATATTTTAACAGAGCAGACACTCCAGCTTGCCTCTGTCTGTCACATTTTTCCATTCCCTTGCTCCTGATGACCCTTAATATTTTTTCCCCCAGGATGTCTGCTTGCTTAGCTATTTTCAATGCCTTGTTCATGGTAGCTCTGACATCCACCAACTGCTTGGATCCCCCTTTCTCCTGCTGGGTCATCCAGCCTGTTATCTCACTTATCCCTTTGATTATGCCAACAGAAAGGGATCCTCGGGCCTGCCCTGGGAGTTTCTGTAGAGATTAATAGATGTAACCTGGATAAGCGATGAACCCGGTGGCCCAATTCTAGTGCGAGACTCCTACTGGAGATGTCACAGATTCCCCAGAGAAGGATTATAGGAGGTTCACTCTGCAATAAGAAACAGAAGGTCGACTTCTCCCCAGTACATGCTTCCTTTATGAGTAAAGTAATGGTTCCACGCTGCTGTGACTCAAGCTGGAGATATGGGGGTACAAATTCTAAAGTGCTTTCAAGTGGGCAATGACTACGTGTGATTCTGATAAAGGAGTAGAAATTGGGCTTGTGATTTCACTGAGGTAGGGAACCCCCAGATGAGTATTAAATCAATTCATGTCAGTACCTTCTCTTACAATATTAGAAATTTTTTTCCCTAATAGACTAGGTAATTTTCATAGAGTCATATGGCTAGAATGTGTTAGCTCTCTATCCATGACATCATACCTTCTCTCAATGAAAGTGATCTTAAAATGATCCTTCTAAAATAATGGTATCCACCCTTGACCATATACATGGATGGATATCTATGGAAAATGAAGAAAGTGACATAGTAGATATTCTGTCTAGGTTATGTGCTGGTTTAATAATAAATTTTCTTTCCACTTGTAGCGTATGTTTTTGTAAATAATAATACTAATGATACCTCACCTTAAGCACTTTAAGTTGTGCAAGCACTCTACAAACATTATCTTATTTGTAACAACCTCATGGGGGAAGTGCTAGAGTTTTTGTTGTCTTTATAGACAAGGAAACTGAGGCTGAGAAGTTAAGTGACTTTCCAAGGATCATGCTAGCAAATGCCTGAGGTAAAATTTGAACCCAGGACTTTCTTCTTCTGAGTTCATCACTTTAACTATTAGGAATTATCATGGAAGTAGGCATTAAAACAGACCTTGACCATCCTTGCATTTATCAAGTCTGCCTTCTACCTTTCTGCTATTCCTTCCCACTCTGACTCTTACTTACATTGGCCTCACAGTTAGATTAATTCAAAGAGTCAACCCTAGGTAAGGTTGTGGAGTCCCACTACCTCCTCTTAGTAGGTTTTGATGATTTATTGCATGAATGGATGAATAAAATAGGTGAAATTTATTTAACCTCATCCTCTCAATCTGCTGCCCATTATTCTCCCTCTGTGCTCTTTGGAATTCCAGAATCTACTTGTTATATCCCTCTTCTATCAAAATATGCTTCCAGGAAAAGTGATGAAACTCATTTATAGTAAGGTATAAATGATGGATGAAAGGTAATGTTGGATAGTGAGCCAGTCTCAGCATTAGGAAGACCTGGGTTTAAGCCCTTCCTCTGACATATAAGTGGCTATGCAGCCCTAGTGAAGTCATTTACCTTCTCAGTACCTCTCTAAATCAAGAGGGTGTTTCTTCCCTTGGGAGTTCTTTCTACTAATGGAATAACAGATCCAGTTCCTATCCGCTATAAATGATGGAAACCTTGAAATGTTGCCATTCATAAGGACAGTGATATTTAAAGAGAGGTCAACACCTTAAGCTAAGTGAATTGGGTTCTAAACTTGAAATGTCAGGCATCACTTACTTGGTATGGGTTGTATCTTTCTGGGCTGATAGGATCTTCCCTTGGCCTCTGAAGTCATACTGTATTGGTGGTTACCTAATCTGCCTACAATTAAGCCTGGTTTAGCTTGTTCATGGTGGCTCTAACATCCACCCACTGCCTGGTTCCCCCTATAAATCTGTCTATAGGAAATTCCCTCAGAGTTTCCTCACAGAATCTCATGAAAAGCAACTCTAAATAAAAACAGAAAAGGAAGGACAGAGAGAGAGAGAGAGAGAGAGAGAGAGAGAGAGAGAGAGAGAGAGAGAGAGAGAGAGAGAGAGAGAGAGAAGAGAAGAGAAACTGAGTATGTTCATTTTAATTTTTATTGTTACCTGTTTTCTCCAGGGTGCTAAGCAGATTTTCTGGTGCTTAGATTAGAGGTTCTGTATATGATCTAAATATGTATTATTCTATTGGGTAACATACATCTGCCTAGGCAACAGATCACAGGTCATATGATTTACTGTTAGAAGCAACATCTAGCTTAACCCTCTTATTATACAGATGGGAAAACTGAAGTGAAAATTATTTTGAAAGGTTAAAGGATTTGCCCAAGGTCATACAGGTAGCAAGGAGTAGAGGTACAATTAAATTTAACTCCTCTGATTCTCAACTTAATATTACTTTGACTATATTGTGCCTACCCATTTTTCTGTAAACACATTTTCCCCTATCATTACACTATATTTCCTATATTCATAAAGGAATTTATTAAATAACATTAGAAGATATGAGCATGCATCTATAAACAAATCTATGCCTCTCTCACATACAACACTAAGCACCCTGGTTTAGTCATATTTCATTACTAATGAATTTGAATTCTGATTTATTAGGGACAAGAAAGAAAGAGGTGGTAATGCAACCTAAAACTTTGTTAATTCAAGAAAATGGTGCATTTCTTTAAGAAGGACACAAAAGTGCATTTGGAAAGGGCTATAGTTCCTTTGATTTAAAATTTTAGACAGGTACTGCTTACACATATCACCTCATTTATCATCATCAGATCTGATTGATTGAGTTTCCTTGTGTAGTATTCATGCCAGGAGATCAAGACTGCTCTGAGCGCATCTTGATCATGTGAACAGTCAGGCTCTCCAGACAGAAATGATCTTTGCTGGTGAACATCTTGGCGTGAGCTGTTTGTGATGGATAGAAAGCTGTCCCCACGCTGACTGAACAAGAGGCTGTTCAACACAGAACTGAAAGGGAAGGGCTTGTTGGTTTATTTTTTTTATTGCCAACTGTGTGTTCTCTGAATTTCTCTCAGTGTTCTCAGACATGAGTGCTTACATTGACAGAATATTCTTTGTGATGAATATTGTAACTGAGTTGAGGCAGAAAATTCAGAAGGCCAGGAAAGGCCAGACTACTGGCTAGGATCAATTTAGATCAAAGCTTCTGTGGATTTTACCTGACTTTAAGTACTAAATGCCTTTAAGATTTGTCCATCTAAATATGATGCTTCTAGGAATTAAGCATATGAGGTTAAATGAGCTTTGAAGAAAAAGGTTTTACAAAACAATTTTTCTTCTTTTTTCTGTGGCAGGTCTTTTGACTCTGAGTTCAGGCTGTCTCCAATTTGAGGACACAGATCCTGAATTTCATTTCTGTGTTTGCATCAGCATTTGGTTACTGAACCAGGGTTGAATTATTCCCTAGAGAAATTAAGCATCTGGTGCTCTTTGAGGGTAATGCTGTGGCCTGTGTGACCCTGGACAAATTGTTTCATCTCTCTGGGCTTTGGCTTCCTCATCTGTAAGATGGGTGTACTAGCACTGTCTTGAACTGGTTCAGACCAACTCACAAGAGCTGATTGTTAACGTGAGCATTTACACCTTGGAAATTGGCAAGTGCTATAAATAATGGTTTGATTCATTTGTTTTGTTGCTTGTCTAGACTGAAGAAAGTGAGGGAGAAAATGTTAATAATGTAGATAAAACTCAAAAGTATGCTGTGGGCATTATTCTACAACCACACCCTATCTGCCCCTCACTGGTTGTTAAACTTTATCAGCCTGTCTTTGCATAAGGGGCTTGGAGTAGATGATTTTGAAATTTGCTTCCACTTCAAAGTTCTATACAATTTCTTATTTTGCTTTTGTCAAGAGGAGTGGAGGGAACCATATGATTAGTGGTGACATATGATGAAATTTTGCCTGCTCTGCTTTGTGAAGTTGGCACGTTGCTGCTCTGAGCTATCAGTAGACTTAACAAAGAGCCTGAGAAATCTTGACTTTTCCCATAATCCATGTCCTGGGAAGAGGAAGAAAAAGACTAGAACTTGTCTCCATGATAATAATTTCTAAGAACTCATTAAAAATGAGGGAGCTGACCTCAGAGTCATAATCATCTGGTTTCAAGTTCTAACACTGATAGCTACTGGCTGTGTGACCACGGGCAAGTCATTAACCCTCTTTGCTTCAGTTTTCTCATTTGTAAAATGAGCTTGCAAGACACAGGTAGTAAGTGGCTGAGGCCAGATTTGAACTCAGAAAGAAGATCCTTTCTAACTATAGGCCCAGCACTCTATCCACTATGCCACCTAGATGCCCATTACTCAGTCCAGTGCTCTTTTCATGCTACTAGATTGCTTCTTAATATAGTCTGATCAATAGTTTTTGAGATAGCAAAGTAGAATTTGATTCTGGAGTCAGAAGATTCAGGTTCATAGGCTAGCTCTGCCACTCCTTGGTAGTATGATCTTGGCCAAGTTCTTTCACCTCTTTGGGTCTCCCTCATCTGTACTTTGAAGGGGTTGAACTAGATGGCCTTTGAAGTCCTTTCCAGCCCCAAAATTCACCTCTCAGACCCCTTCAAACTCAAAGAAACAAGACAGATAGGTTGGATAGTGGATAGAGCTCTGGGCCTCGAATCAAGACCAGAGTTAAATTTGTGACCTTGAACAAGTCATTCAACTTCAATCTGCCACAGTTTTCTCAACTATAAATTGGAGGTAATCAATAGGATGATAATATTTGTGAAATGCTTAGCACAGTGCCTGTTTTATAAATAAATTAATAAATGCTTATTCCCTGCTTTGATCCCATGATCCTCAATCTGCATGATTGCTGTAAGGAGTAAGCGAAAGATAGTCTATTTTGTCCAAGATGGGGTAGATTCCCCACTCTGTAGACCAATCCACTGAAGATTATACAAACATGTATATTACATATGCCCATTTTAGGTAGAATGTGGCTGTCTGGCAGTGCTTTGCAATTAAGAAAAAATATTCATGTGAACCATTACTTTCAAAGTCATACAATTCCATTTCTTTTCCCAGAGTAGGATCCTTGTTCACAAATCCTGGGAAACAGTTGCTTATGGTTCTAACTTCTAATATTGAGCAGATAAGAAAAAAATTGACCTTTTCTTTTTATCTAAATAGAGATGTGTGTGGGTGTGGGAGAAAGACAAAAAGCAAGGCCCAGAGAAGTAGACCCACTGAGCACTGAAAACTCCTTTCTCCTAGGGTTGTTGTGAAGATCAAATGAGATATTTGTGATGTGTGCTTAGTATAGTACTTGGCACCTAGCTGGCATTCAACAAATGCTAGTTTCTTTTCTTTCTTTATGTAGATACTTTGTCTGATGAACTCAAAGAAATTTAAAAACATTTCCTGATGAGAAAATACATATCCCTGAAGGTGAGAGAAGAGATGTTCTAATTGTGTTCATTTTTACATTTCAGATAGACAAGGATTTTACTCAGACTTTTGTAGTGGCTCAGAGTCATTTTCAGGAATAGAGCCAAAGATCTCCAGATTTCCAGTTTCATCCATCCATTCATTCTGTCCTTGCCTCCAGCAAAGTACTTTGCAAAGTGACTTTGCAGAGCAAAGTACTGGGAATGAAGAAATCTAGGTTTTAGTAGAGATTTTACCTGATTTCTTGTATTCTTGGGATTTTTGCTTCAATTTTCCTTTCTGCAAAATGGGAGTAATGATATCTGCAACTTATTAGCTCACAGAGGTATTGTGAGGGTCAACTAAGATAACAAGCATGAAATCACAATGCGATGAAGGTTATCTACTAATATTATCCAATTGGCATGAATGTCAATATTTCTGAAGTACTCTGAAATGACTTGTATGTAAGTTCTAGGTTGATAGAAGGTATAATTCTAGACTGTTTCTTTTAGCAAGTACTTTTCTTTATTTGACTACATGACACTCCTATTTGGACTAATTGGAAGCCATAAATATGGATCAATGAAAAGTCTGAGTTATAAAACATTTCTGAAGAAATGTAGTTTTATCATCTTCAGTTACCTTGTAATAACTGAAAGTTTTGTTGTTGTTGAGTTCTTTCAGTCTTGTCTGACTCTTCGTCACCCATTTGGGGTTTTCTTGGCAAGAAAATATATATATATATATATATATATATATATATATATATATATATATATATATATATACACATATACATACATACATATGTACATATATATATATAAGACTCAAAGTAGGCTAACCAAATGTGGTTTAGTATAGGCCTAACTTTTATACAGAGAACAGAGAGTTAAGTAACTAAAATATATTACTCTAAAAAGTGTAGTTTTTGTTCACATTGCAGTTACATTATTTCTATGTAAACTGGTGCATCTGAAGTACTAGAAAGCACTTTGTCATTCACTAGGTAAAGAGTTCATTAATAATTTTATTTACACTATTGCTTTTTTCTTCAGAAAGAAAAGACAGACATAAATTTCTTCCCAGTTTCTCCCCAATGTTGATATTTCTGAATTGTTGAAGTCTGATTTAATTACAGTGAATATAAAAATAGTCTCATTCCCTACTTCATGCTTATCCCGTTGGCTAGGGCTATCAAATACCAGTTTGCGTTCACTCTTCAGATCAACAGCAAGGGACAGCAATTGCCTACCTACTCCTGTTGGAAAGACTGCACAGTAGCCTCAGATCATGGGAGTTTTCCCAGTCTGCTTTGTGAAGATTATCCAGTCCCATACTTGACAATGTTAGCTGGTTGTAACCCAAAGAACTCAGCTTTGCCTTGTTTAACTTAATCATCTGCAATGATTTTTTGTAGGTGAGGTTTGTGCGCTCTAGAAATAAGCATGCATGTTTCTGGGAGAAGCAAAGAAACTGATTTCACAGTCCTTAAAGTGCTCTGTGACTGCAGTCATTTTGACAATGGGTTTGAGCATGAGAGACTCCAAAGACTCTGCAGCCTCTAACAGCTCTCTGCTGAAGGATGTCCAGGCTATCCTGAGAACCTACTTCATTAGTATTTTTCTTTTGCCATGGGGAAGAGTATCTATTAGATCTTACTTAACTTGGCTGTGAAACTGGGGCACTAATGAGTTTACTCTCAGGGATCCTGAGTATTTTGAAGTGTTGACCCCTGGCAAAATTGTGAAGTATCCATTTGTCTTTGCTACTGTAAAATGAACTGGAGAAGGAAATGGCAGACCACTCCAGTATCTTTGCCAAGGAACTCCAAATGGGGACACAGAGAGTTGGACAGGACTGAAATGACTAAACAGCAACTTTTCTCCTGGTACTCCCCAACTCATTCAAATGTCCTTCCTCGAGGGAAGGGACTAGTTTTTGCCTTTCTTTGTATCCTGCTGCTTAACACATTTTCTGGAACATCATAAACACTTAACAGATGTTTGTTGAGTAAGAAATAAATGCTTTCTTGTTGACTTTTCGTTTTAGGCCTTCTCCCTAGTTCTTGTTCTCCTATAGTACTAACCCTTTCCTCATCTGGCTACCCATAAGCTGTCTACTAATTCCTCCTTTTAACCAGTGCCCTTGGTTCATTCCCCAAAGTATTTACTAATAGTTTAAAATGATTCTTTCCCAGGAACACTTGCATAGTGAACTTTTTTGACTTAGCATATTATACATTGTTCCCTTTCACACACTCTACATTCCAGTCAAAGTGGCCTTGCTCTTCCTTCCAAACAACATTCCATCTCTCATCTCTGTGCCTTTGTCTAGGTCCCTTACACCTGACTTATACCTCGTTATCTCTGCCTCTTAGAATTCTTAATTGTCTTCAAAAGTCAGCTCTAATGCATTAAGCCTTTCTTGATTTTCCCAGTACGAGTGTACACTTCTCTGTTTACATACTATCTTCTCTTAGGAAATATAAGCTCTTTAAGAGAAGAGATTTTTTTAAAAAGCATTTACTAAGTGTCTACTACATGCAAAATATCTAATTTACACTTATGTCTCACTGTGTAAATATATTTCATTTTATCTTCACAACAATTCTGGGAGGTAGGTGCTATTATTATCCCCATTTTATAGTTGAGGAAACTGAGGCAGGCAGAAGTTAAGTAACTCACTGAAGATTACACCACAAGTAAGTGTCTGAAGCCAGGTTTGAATTTAGGTCTTCTTGACTCCAGACTCAGCACTCTATTCCTTGTGCCACCCAGCTGTTTCATTTTGTATCCCTGGCACCTACCAAAGTACCTGGCATGAATTCAATCATTTTGTCATAAGCTCATAGATTTTGAGGTCATCTAGTCTAGTCTCATTATTCAGTAGCTGAGGAAACTGAGGCACAGAGGAGGTAAGAGGTCACATAGGTATCAGGTGACAGTGCTATGATTGGTTCCAATTACTCTCACTCCCAGTCTTTCAGCTGTGCTTCCCCAAGAAGTCCTTAATCACCAGTGAATGAGTCTCTGGTGGCTGGATTTCAAACTAGTAGGGGAGACACTTATGGATGGAAGAAACTTCTTGGTACTCCCTGAGGTAACAGTGAAGTATGACAGGAAAACCTTATGTCTTTCAGGAAAGACTGGATATGTTTACCCCCACCATTCTACTGATCATTCTCTAGCTCAATGTTTTGGTTGTCAGATGAAAAGCAAATAATGGATTTCTGTACTTACATTGTGAGTAAGTGGTTCCAGTTCCACTTACACTGAATCTGTTTAAGTGGAGTCTATGTGTGACCACATTCTTCTGGGGCTGGAACAAAATGATGTGCACTTTGGGTGCAAACAGACATCCCAGGACCACAAAGCCGCTCAGGCTGACCGAGATGCACATGGTTGTGGTCTGTACCTAGGAAGAGAGGATTTGCTTGGTAAGTCTCTCTGCTGTTGGAGATGTGAAGACAGCTAACCAAAGAGGGCACTGAAAAGTGCACCCCAACATGAATTATCTACAATCCAGTTCAGAGTAATTAAAAAAACACATGGTAGGTTTGATGATGTCTCCTCTTTGATTTATCAATCATCAAATGAGATAATAATTGTAAGTAATTAGCACCATGCCTGGCACATAGTTGTGATGATGATAACTAGGAGAATTCAGATTCTCGAGCACAGTGCTTATAAATAAATGCAATTGCTTTGCATTACTAAGTGGATGTTTTAATTGTCCCATCCTTTTCCTTATTTTGTCCATTTTGCCCTTCTGTGAACTATCAGTCAAAGCCACAGATAAGAAAATGCTAACACTGAATAAATGAGTAGCTGCTGTGAATCTGGTTCCCACCAGTAAATTTGCTATCTTTAAGATTTGCTACAGTACTTAAAAGATGGAACCTTTTTGAAAACAATCTTCTTGTTCTTGGTGGAAACCCCCCCATTCCCCCACTATGGATTACTTACTGCCCTTTCCACATTGAAAGCATTAGTACCAGAGCAAAGGTATAAAATACAAAGTCTGTGGGCTAGAAGCCACCCACAAAAATCCCACAAAAATGTAACAGGGAAATAGTTAAAAAAAACAAATAAAATTTATTTCAACACAGGTAATGTTAATTTATAGTTTCTCAGTCAATATGGAGCAGCATGGATCTGTTTTAATTTGATGCTATTGGTCTAGAGAATCTTTTATGTTTATCTTTTCTTGGTTGAATCTCTCGAAACTTTGATAATACCGATCATTCACTCTTCATTCTTTCTCTTCCCCAGGTTTCACTTAGTTCTTTGCTTTCTTAGTGGTCTGACCTCCCTTGTCACTTTATTCAACATCTCTGACAGTGGTTCCTAGTTCTTTCCCCTTTTATCTCTGAAGACATCCCTCAAGGCTCTTTGTTCAACTTGCTTTTTTTCTCCTTCTGTGCTATTTTCTGGGTATGGCCTGTAGATCTTTCTATTTGGTTCCCCTAGGTATGCTGGCAACACTCAAATTAGGACTAACATACATCTCCAAAATGGGACCTTGAAGGGTACTGTTCCTGAATTTTAACCTTCAGTGTAATAGAGTAGGGATTTTGATTTCCCTGGGATGTGCTCATCTAGAAAGATGAGTTTCTGGGTCATGGGATATATTGGTAAATACCAACTATTAGTCATTTCAGTTACTGATTTCATTCATACATTCATTCATTCATTCATAGGATAAGAAAAGAACTGGATCTATAATTTAACTGATACTGAGAAATCCCAGATGAAGATACTCTAGGTACCAATGCAGGTTGAAGTTTCTCTGAAACTTATAATTTTAGAAACTTACAATTTAAAATTATAATTTTAGAAACTTATAATTTATCAATGCAGGTTGAAGTGTCTCTGAAACTTATAAATTTAGAAACTTACAATTTAGTTCCCTAGAGAACTGAGAGACTGTGTCTTGCCTAGGGTCAAACAGTAAGTATGTGTCAGAAGCAGGACTTACACCTAGGTTTTTCTGGTCCGAGGCCAGCTTTCTATCCTCTATTTCACAATGGATTTATTAAATGTGGGAGCACCTAAGTGGCTCCATGGTCCATAGAGTGCTAGACCTGCAGTCATGAAGACTCGTCTTCCTGAGTTCAAATCTGGCCTCAGACACTTTACTAGCTGTGTGACTCTGGGCAAATCATTTAACCCTATTTGCCTCATTTTCCTCATCTGTAAAATGAACGGAAGGAAATGGAAAATCACTCCATTTTTGTAAGGAAAATCCCAAATGGGGTCATGAAGAATCAAATACGCCTGATAAATGACTGAACTACAAAATTGTATTACAGAGTATTGTTATGAACTTTGAAGAGAGAAAACATTTTTCATGCACTAATGAAATTTACAACCTAGTATTTTCATAGACTGTTAGAGCTGGTAGAGACCTTAAACACCATCCAACCTCAATTCCCACCGTCCTCCCCCTTTTTCTTTAACAGATGAGGAAACTAAGAGCCAGGGAGATGAAGTGAGAGAGCTGGTGGCACTGGGCTTAGAGTCAAATCTAGCCTCAGATACCTACTGATTATGTGACATTAGACAAATCACTTGAACTCTGTTTCTTCAGCTATCAAAAGGAGATAATACTATATACAAGATTTCTGTGAGGATTAAGTGCAATAATAGTTGTAAAGCACTTAGACACAATGCATGGTAGCGCATAACTGACGCTTAATAAATGATTGTTCCACGCCCCCTGCCCCCTCCCAAGGCCACATAGCTAATCATCTAGCAACCCCGGTTTCAAACTCTAGTCTTCTGACTATGAGTCCAATTTCTTTCCAATATACTTTTTCAGTAGGGAGAGGAGACAAATATAGGTTAGCTATGATATTGAACATCAGGTAATAAGTGTGTTTTGCTGCTGCTGCTGAGTAGTTTTTCAGTCATGTCCAACTCTTTGTGGTGCCCTTTGGGGATTTTCTTGGCAAAGATACTGGAGTGGTTTGTTATTTCCTTTTCCAGCTCATTTTACAGATCAAGTGACTGAGGCAAACGGGGTTAAATGACTTGCCCAGGGTCAAACAGATAATGTGTCTGAGGCCAGATTTGAACTCAGGTCTTACTGGCTCCAGGCTTAGTGCTTCTAGTTAGTGTTCTAACTACCTGCCCCATAAGTATTAAAACTCTATATGAGGTTCTGTGGAAAGGTCACTCCTGACTTGGGAGGAAGGAAGACTTTTATTGGCTATGACATAGTGGATAGAGCACCAGGAGGAGCTGGGTTTAAATTCTGCCTCCCATTTACTAGATGTATGACCCTGGGCAAGTCACTTCAACTTCTCACTTTCATTTAGATTAAAAAGTTGTACAGAAGATGTCAACCTGAATTGATGAAGACGTGTCTTCATCTGGGGATTCTCTGTACCAATAATAACAGGTCCAGTTCCTATACCTATTCTAACACTTGGCTCCTTTCCCTGCTGCTTATAAACATGACAAAGTTTCTCTCATCCTTATAAAATCTTCATGCTAATAATTGATCCTCAATCTATCATCCTAAATATGTTCTTCCTTTAATATCTGAATGCCTAGAAAAAAATCATCTATATTTATTGCTTACTGAACAGAGCCATAGTAGGCAGCAGTGACCAGAGCTTTGTCCCAGGACATCAGTTTCCAGTGAAATACACTTCCGTTCTGTTAGGAGTCTCCAAGTAGTTACACTTTGCTATTTTATATAACCAGCTCCTTCCTCTGTATGGACCAGACCAATGCCCTCAGGGTCCTGTCACCATAGACTCCTTCTTCTGAGGTCACTATCTACCTCGCCATCTTCCTCTTCCCAAGGGGTTGGGATGTTGAGTACTATCAGCCATATCCTGGAATCTCTCAGGGGATGACCTGAATCCACGGTGGACTGTCCTCTGCAATACCTTTTTCTTCCAAATTAAATTTGCCCTGAACACAAGAATTCTTAGTTATGGGTCTCTTGCAATCTGGCTCCTGATCTCACCACTTGATTGAAACTATTCACTCCAAGGAAGGCTGCCAATCATCTCAGACTGCCAGTCTTTGTGGGGGAGCAGTGAAGGCTCAAAATGTGTGTACTAGAGATAAGTGTAACTGATTTACCAGAGCCAAATGTAAAATTTTTCAGTGTGAGCATTTAACCTGCAGGAATCAGCAAGCCCTATGTACAAATCAAGGTTTGCTATATTATTTTTGTGATATCTAGGCTTAAGAAAGTGATGGAGAAAATTATAATAAAGCAAATTAATCTTCAAAGTATATCAAATACTTTTTTTCCCCTCAGGGAGCTGGTTGTTAAATATTTAGTAGCATACCACTAGACCAGAATAATTTATACTATCAGGTACCTTGACTAGTTTTTACTTTACTAAATAAATTAAACTTTCCAACTACCTATACATCTGCCTCAGAATTTTCCTGGTATTTTTCCAGGACTCAGATCCTTCTACCAGAAAAGAAAAACTACTTTCTGTTGGATTAGTGTTGCTTTAAAGCCAACGATGAAAAGAAAGTCCATATTTTGTATTTTTAAAACAGAAGTACTAAGGAAGTTCACTTGCTTATGGCATTATTTATGTTTACTCCCTGAAGCGTTTTGTGTTGTGTAGTGAGTCTTTTGTGGGACAATCATTTTAGACCACTGTGTCTGAATCCATATTTTGGGGTGGAGATTCCATATAGAAGAGGGACCAAGTGAACCAATATAACCCTCATTGATCTCCAAAGAGGAAAGAGTCCCATATGAATGGGATTTGGGACATGGGTTGTATTAAGTTCTTTAGTTTTCTGCTTTAATCCGGCGAAAATAAATCTATAAATTGTTTAGAGATTCCTGTAATCTGAGCCATTACATTTTTTGGAACTGGTTCTTGTTTTCCTCCTCCCCCCTTTTGGATTGGGCCTGAGATTTTAGCTGGGAGCTCCCTTTCCTAAGGCAGTCGGCACTTGCTCTGAAATTTACAGTGTTTGAGAATTGTCTGGGGGCACTGAGAGGTTAATAATTTGCCTAAGGTCATGTTGTAGAGGCCACACTTGAACTCAGGACTTCCAGACTCCACAGTTGGATGTATTGTGCTTCCTCAAAATCTTGTCTTAAGGGTTTTCAAAGAGTTACAGAGATTGTTATATTTTTAGAGACTGAGGTCATTTTTCTAATTTCTGTTCATCTTTCCTAGTTTTCCCTGTTCATGTTGTAAAGGACTCAACATAGAGACATCTATCTTACTGTACAGGAAAGTAGGAAGGGAAAGGAATGAGAGAACTGGGGAGCTCATAGAAGGAAGCACAGTTTGGGGGAAGATAAAAGTCAGAATCAAAACATGTTAGAGGACGTGGGAGAAGGAGAGAGAGGAAGTAGGATAAACAGAGAAAATAGGATGGAGAGAAAACAATTGATAATCATTACTGTGAAAAAAAATTACAGTGAATTTCTCTGATAAAGACTTCATTTCTCAAACATATAGAAAACTGAGTCAAATTTCTTGAAATAAGATCCATTTCTCAACTGATAAATGGTTAAAAGATATAAACCGATAGTTTTTAGACAAAGTGATCAAAGCTATCTATAGTCATATGAAAAAATGCTCTAAATCACTATTGATGAGAGAAATGCAAATTCTGCGCTACTACCTCACACTGTCAAATTGGCTAATATGACAGAAAAGGAAAATGACAAATGTTGGAGGGGATGTGGGAAAATTTAAACACTAATATTCTGTTGGTGAAGTTGTATAGTGATTCAACCATTCTAGAAAGCAGTTTGGAACTACGCCCAAAGGGCTATAAAATCATGTATACTCTTTGACTAAGTAATACCATTATTAGGTCTGTATCCCAAAAAGAGAAAAAATAAAAAGGAAAAGAACCTATGTATACAAATAAAAAGCACAATAGTAGTTCATCACAATCATATGCAACAACTTGTTCAGCCATTCCCCAACTGATGGACATCCCCCCTTGATGTCTAATTCTTTACCACCACTAAAAGAGTTGAAAATTGAGGGAATGTCAATTAATTGAGGAATGACTGAACAAGTTGTTGTATATAATTGTGATGGACTACTATTGTCTTATAAGAAGTGACAAGTAAGATGCTCTCACAAAAAAAAAAAAACCCAACAAACTATGGAAGAATTTAACAAGAACTGAAGCAAAGTGAAATGAGCAGAACCAGGAGAACACTATACACAATAATAGCAATATTGCATGGTGATGTGCTGTGAATAACTTAGCTATTCTCAGCAATACAATGATAGAAGACAACTTTGCACGACATGATAAAAGGTGATGTCTGTCTCTAGAGAAAGAACTGGTAGAGACTGAATGCAGATCAAAGATTTTTTTCTTTATTTTTCTTGGATTTTTTTAAAATCTGTGTTTTCTTTCATGGAATGACTTGCATAGAAATGTAGTTTGCATGACTATACATGTATAACCTATGTCAAATTGCTTGCCTTCTCAATGGGGGGAGGGAAGGGAAAGAGAGAATTTAGAACTCAAAATTTGAAAAAAAGAACGTTAAAATTATTTTTACATGTAATTGGGAAAAAATAAAATATTAAGTAAAGGACCCAACAATCCAAGTTATTATTCTGAATGATCTATTAGGTAGACTAAATATATTGAGCTGTGTCAATGATTGCTTGCCTGACAGTCTTTCAATTGTTTTAGGGGTTTTCTCTAGTCAAACTACAATTATTTTTTGTTTCAGGTTTAATGCATTGTGGGAGCTGCCGATGTACAAAAATTTTGAGGTTGAAAGGATTATTTCTCTTATATTAATAACCAGTCATTGAATTAGGATGAAGTTCCCTGAATGAGGAAATAGAACTCAACCCCTGTCATCTATTCTGACAGCCTTCCCTACTGGGAAAACTTAGATCTGATCAGACAGTAAAGAAATTCTAGTTTGGGTGAATTGATAGATTCGGGCCCATTGTGTTTTAGTTGGGTCTTAATGGAAGTGGATTTTCTCTTATGTCTAGATTGTCCTAGACTGGTGTTGTCTGAGAAGAGACAAGTCTCTTTGTCTAAGACTGAGTGATCATGTCATGTGCCATTAAAATAAATGCATCACTTATATTATTCATTCCCTCATTACTTATTAACCAATCAGAGTTGATTTCCATCCTCAGGAATATTCAGTCTTCCAAGGACACATAAGTATTGAGTGGGTCCCGTGAGGGGTCTTTGGTTTAGGAGAGACAGCCAAATGACCCTTTTATTAATTATTTACTAGCATAATTAACAAAATGATTAATTACCCAGAAACTATTAGTCTTGAACTTTTATAAGGAATATACCCAACATGACAACTAGGGGCACTGAATTTGGGGTAGCTGTTATGTACTAAGTTCATTACGTCTTTTGTTAAGGTTAAACTTGATTCACTTTAGCTGAAGACTGTAAACACATGGCAAAAGTAGCTTATGAAAACAATAATTCTTGTGCTTAGGAGGGAATCTTGAATCAGATGTTGAGGGCAATTTTGGAAACTTCTCCAGAACAACGAGGGATGTTTTCAACACACTGAAAAACTGGAATGGGTGGATATGCTGTGTGATGAGAGGGGAGGTTGCTCTGAAGTCTCCACATTGTAACTGTATCATGTAAAGGCAACATAAACAATGGCATCGTCAGCTGTGTTTGGTTTCCTTCTGTCATGTGTGGGTTAGAATAATTATTATTCTTATTTTAGTGGGAATGTTTCATCAATATGAGGGAACTCTGCTTGGAGAAACTTAGGTTCAGAGAGTTGCCTGGGACAGTGGGAGATTAAGTCTGTCTGTCTGTCTGTCTGTCACATTCATACATTTGCACACAAACAGTATGCATAAGTTATAGGACTTCATTTCAGCTCCTCCTAACTCTAAGATCTGCTCTCTAACCACTGTTTAACACTGTCTCTTGTGTTAAGGTTAAGAAGCAAATTCTAGGGCCATTGGATCAAAGATTTAAATCAGTAGGGACCTCAGAAGCCATTTCAGCTCTGTAGATGAAACCTACAATGTGTTGCCTCTCTCTATTAATTACAATAACAGTAATAGTAATAATAATGGAGCTAGGTGGCTCAGTGGATTGAATTCTGGACCTGGAGTTGGGAAGATATGAATTCAAATTCAGCTTCAGATACTTACTAGTTATGTGACCCTGGGCAAGTCACTTAACCTTTGTTTGCCTTAATCCACTGGAGAGGAAATGATAAATCATTCCAGTATCCTTGTCAGGAAAGTCCCATGGACAGACAGTATGTTCCATGGGATCACAAAGAGTTGGATAGTTGAACAAGAAAAAGTAATAATGATAATAATAGCATTTATATATCACTTTAAGGTTTGCAAAGTGCTTTACAAATAGGATCTCATTTGATCTTCACAGGAACCCTGGGAAGGAGGTGCTATTATTCTCCCCATTTAACAGATAAGGAAACTGAGGTAAAAAGAGACTAAGTGATTTCAAAAGATAAGTGGTCTCACACCTGTTAAATGTCTAAGGCAGGGGTGGGGAAGCCACATGTGGCTTTCTAGGGCCTTTTGATTGAGTCCAAGTTTTACAGAACAAATCTTTTTATTAAAGGGATTTGTTCTGTGAAGTTTGGATTCAGTCAAACGGCTGCACTTGAGGACCTAGAGGGCCACATGTGGTCTCAAAGGCACAGGTTCCCCACTCCTGGTCTAAGGTAAGATTCAAACTCAGATCTTCCTTACTCCAGGTCAAGCCCTCTCTATATACTCCACCACCTTGAAAATCAGGACTGTTTTACTTCGATACTTGTATTCTTGAACACAGTGAGCACATCATTTTACTGAGGGAAACTGAGACTTGGGAAGTTAAGTGACTTGGCCAAGGTTGCACAAGTTTCAGATATGAAACTTGAATTCATATGTTGTGATTTCAGAGCCAATGCTCTTTCCACTGTATTTCAGTGGAAGGGAAATCCTTCAAATCCATTCTCCTTAGAGGATGTTGTAGAAATATTTTGATGTGTTTTTGTCTTCCTACAGATGGGTAATTGGATCTCTAGAGGCTGAGAGCCTTCTCAGTGGGCCAGAGAAACTGTCATTAGAGCCAATCCACTGGGATTGTAGAATGCCTTTTTTTTTTTTTTTTTTTTGGTGGAGCTGAGTTTGCTTAGCACAGAGGGTGCATTTACAAGGAAGTATTTCTTGAACTGAAATGAATTGCACGCAGTGAGGAATAGAGAAGTGTTTTATAGAAGTAAATTCATAAATCCAAAGATGATATGCACTAAGACTTTAAACAGGATGGAAGAGTTAAACATTGACTTTGAGTCTATTTTAGGGAATAGTTAAAAAATATCCGAATTTCAAGTGATGGTGTGCAGGACCCTTGCTGTTTTTACAATGTTATTACAAGCATCTTTCGCTTTAAAGTCACAAGCCAAGGCATCCTGATAGATCTACGGTGCAGCATTGCCCTGTTCTGTCAGAGCAACACTGCTGCTCTGGGGGCCAGGTGGTTCTTTTATTGAAAAGACACTAATTCGAGCTGGTACAAGACCCATCGTGACATTCACAATAGAAGGGCTATTTGCTGGGAGATATGAATGAGGGATGTTATCTATAAGGTGCTGGCTTAATTAAGTGCTAGGAAAGTAAAGAAAACACGAAAAGGGGCAGAAAAGGCATGAAAAGACTTACTCTGTAGTCGCTTGATGTCACATAGAAGATCGGGAGAAAGGCCAGCCAGATGATACAGGTGGTGTACATGGTAAAACCGATGAACTTGGCTTCATTGAAGTTCTCTGGGCACTTTCGCGTTTTGAAGGCGTACACAGTACATAAGATCACCAGGACCACATCATAGGAAAGTGAAATCAGCATACTGGAATCTTTGACATTGCATTTTAAGATTACGGTTTCCCGCTTCTCAGGTAGGGTATACCTTCGCGTGCCTGGGGCCTCTAGGATGAGCCACACAGACACCACTACAATCTGTACCAGGATCAGACTCAGGCAGATGAAGACCTGAGAGCTAGGGCTGATGAATTTTGGCCTCTGGGCACCATTCTTGACCCCGTTAAATATCCGGGCGATGCAGTTTGTCTTTGTCAGTAGGGCTGCATAACATACTGCAAAGGAGCTGCCTAGACCCAGGCGTCGGAGAGTACAGATGACGGGGGACGGCTTAGCGATAAAAAAGAATGTCATACAGTAAGAAAGACCTACTCCAAAGAGTAAGATGTAGCAGAGCTCCCGGCCTGATGCTTTGACCAAAGGTGTGTTGTTGTGCTTGATGAAGACTGTCACAACCATGCAGGTACACACAAACCCCAGACATGCAATAGTGACAGGACCTATGGCCCAAGCATCTTCCCACTTGATGTAGTCTTCTGGAAGGTCAAAACATCTAGATAGGTCAGGGGTGGGCCACTGCCCAGGCCCACAGTCTACACAGGTGAACTCATCAGCCAAGTACTCATAGGGTTCACAGGGAATACAGATCCAGCAGCAGACATCCCCTGGTTGCATATTCTTCATTTCGTTAGGAGCACAAGGATCACTGCACTGGGAGGTGGGGATGGCATTTCGAGACCAGTGGATTGAATTGACATCCAATGATAAAGTTTCAGCCCAGTGACCAACCTTCAGGTAGGAGTATTTGCCACCAGTATCCTGGAAATTGAATACGTTGTATCTACCCATTCCATCTCCGAAAGTGTCAAACTTGACAATGCTATCTATTCCTTTGTTTGGGGTGAATGGAGCTGTGAAATGCAAATTGAAAGAGAAAAGAATATGGTTTAGATGTAGCTAGTTTTTTTCCTTTTTACTCAACTACTCATTATTAATCTTTCAGAAGACCTAAGATAAGTTAGCATACAGATTCTAAGACTAAAACAAACCTTTAGTCAACTATATGTTCAAAGTGTTAGTCTAAGAGTCAGGACCACATTCCAAACAAATTACCAAATTTATTCTGCGTATTCAGTATCTCTTTTTCATTGACTCACCTGTATACATGATTTTTTCCTCCTAGTATAATGTAAGCTCCCTGAGGGAAGGGGCTATTTTATTTTGTATTCAGATTTATAGGATGAACATAGTGCTTGGCTTTTAGTAGATACTTAATAAGTTCTTGTGGAATGCATGGATGCATACATGCACGAATAAATAAATAGTTTTGAAAGATTTCTGACTGAAGGTGCTGCTTAGTTCTGAGAAGAATTCTTCTCTTGCTTCCACCATTCATTTCTTGCTCTGGAAAGTTATCCTGGTTTTGGCCCTGAATTTGGAGTCAGGAGACTTTGGTGCAAATTCTGGCTGTGCTGTTTAATAGCTATGGGGAGTTGGACAAATGAGGAAACCTTACTGAGCCTTTTGCTTGTAGAAAATGGAAAATATAGTTATATCACCTACTTACTTGTGAGGAAGGGACTTCAAAACTTTAAAGAGATATATCAATATGAGTTTGTATTTTGGTAGGTGTTATATTAAAACATTATTAATTATAATTATTAATACTTCTGCAGAGGCAGCTTGGCATAGTGGATAGAAAGTAGGCCTCAGTTATAAAGACTTAGGATAAAGACTTGCCTCTGACGCTGTCTGTTTGACTATGGGTAAGTCATTTAACCTCTCAATCTCTCCAGACAGCTCTCTAATATTGTAAATTGCAGAGCTGACCTGCAGATAGAGGGAGTGTCCTCTATCCATGCACCAATGAAAACAAGCACATATGTCTTATACCCCATCTTCCTTCCTTCCTTCCTCCCTTCCTCTCTCTCTCTCTCTCTCTCTCTCTCTCTCTCTCTCTTTCTCTCTCTCTCTCTCTTCCCTTTAATTATGTATCAATCTATCATCTAGTTTCCTTTCTATGTATTTATATCTACTATTTGTCTGATTAGTGAGCTCCTGGCAAGAATCAGTACTTCATGAGGGTCTCTGGCCTTGCCCACTTTACTCTCAGTTCCAACTAACCTCTGGACTATTCCAGTTCCTCATCATCAACCTTGCCTTGCCCCTATGTAGATACCTTCTCCTCATCCTGGCATTTCTTCTCCTATTAGAATGGAAGCTGCCACCTGGTTACATTGTTTTTACAGGACAGCACTTAATAAATGATCTTTCTCATTCTCTGCATTAAGTCCTCATCTCTTCTTGATCATACTCTACTCAGTAGTATCTCTTAGCTACCCAGGTTTTCTATAGGACAGCAGTGATCCAGAGTCCAGCACATAGCCTGTGAGAGGAAGGCCCCAGAGTGTACTATAACTTAATAATTACTAATCTTTTATTTTCTTCCCTTTATGGTGACGGACTTAGCCAAATCACCTTTGTTGACCATGGTAAGCCATGGTATGTATGTCTCTGTGGACTAAAATCAAGATGGAGCCGAAAGTTAAAATGTGGTTGTCAAAAATATCATAGCTGAGAATGCAAATACTGCTACTGGTATATACATTTTAAGGACCTATCCTGACTTGTGAGTGGTAGGAGGCGGGAGGCCAGCAGCCAGGTAATCTCTTCAATTCCCAGGAGTCAATTGTACAGTGAATTTAAGTTAGGGGTAAGCTTGCTCCCTGGGTTTGCTTCTGAAGAACTGGAAATCCCTCATGGTTCCCTCAGATGCACTGATTCTGTTGGCTCTCTTCATGCATTAAGAGCTATCCCTAGGTCTCATGTCTTACTTTGAAATAGTTAAAACCTCAGAATGAGAACTGTGATTCCCCAGGTGATCAGCTGTGTAGCACTTTAGACTGCCAAAGCTTAGGAGAATGTTTTCCTTTTCTTCAAGATGAAATTCACCAAGGGAGCATGCCAGCATTTCAAATGGAAAAGGCAACCCTAGGCACTGTAAGTTCATTTGCAGTGTGTGAATGTGTGTGTGTGTGTGTGTGAGTGTGTGTGTGTGTGTGAGTGTGTGTGTGTGTGCGTGTGTGTGAGTGTGTGCGTGTGTGTGAGTGTGTGTGTGTGTGTGAGTGTGTGTGTGTGTGTGTGTGTGTGACGATTAGGAGGGAGCTGCAGGACAGTTCTAACTGCCAGGAGGAGGAAAGCAGGGCTTACTATTCAGTGCTGTGTATTATCTTTTTGCCTAAAGCATCTCTGTCACTTCCAAAATGGAAATCCTTCTCCCATCCCCCTGTGAGGTGGATGCTATTATTATCCCCATGTTTTACAGTTGAGTAAACTGAGGCAAACAGAGGCTGTGACAGGCCCAGTATCACACAGCTAATAAATACCTGAGGCTGGACTTGAACTTAGATATTCTTGACTTGAGGTCCTGTGCCATTTAGGTGATCCTACATGAGCCATACTGCCTAGGAGTGCAGGACTTAGAGCCCACTAGGCCTGGCTTTGAATTCTATGTCTGATAGTTGCAATTTATGTAACCTAGGGGGTAACATTCCATTTTCCTCAGTTTCTCCATCTGTAAAAAAGAATAACAGTATCTGGGATGCCTAGCTCAAAGGGTTGTTGTGAGGTTAAAGAGAATGGGGATGCGAAAAATGAATACTATAATGACAAGGAAGAATTAAAATGACTTTTACTTTTTCCCTTCTGCATTAAAAAAAGTCCCTTTTTAGAATCTGATTACAGGAAGACATTTAACAGTTCTTCAGTACAAAGTACATTGGAAAGAATACCAGACTGAAAGTCAGGAAAGGCCCTAATTCTAATCCTGCCTCTGATACCTACTAGACAGTAGATAGTGGCTGTGGGCAAAGCGCATAACCTCTCAGAGACTCAGTTTCCTCATCTGTATTTTTTTGATATGTTTTTGGATGGTAAGCTCTAGCTAAGGATCTTCCTTTCCCAATGAAGACTCACCATGGCAAGCCATTGTGTGTATGTCTCCTATTTACTTTTAGAGATGCATGGGAGCATTGAGAAGGCCAGTGATTTTTGCAGGGTTATACAGCTAATCTATGTCAGAGGCAGAGCTTGAAAGCCAATCTTCTTAACTCCAAGGCCAGCTTTTTATCCAACGTACCATGCTGCCACCCTCTCTGGAGAATGAGGATAAAACTGTAGTGTGTCCCCAAATTTGTGATAAAGTTTTAAGCCAATACAATCTTAAACTTCACTAAGACTTTTGGGGCTATGTGGCACAGTGGATAGAGTGCTGGACCTGGAGTTTGGAAGACGCACCTTCTTGAGTTCAAATCTGGCCTTAGACACTTACTAACTGTGATGCTGGGGAAGTTACTTAACCTTCTTTGCCTCACTTTCCTCATCTGTAAAATGAGCTGGAGAAGGAAATGGCAAATCACTCCAATATCTTTGCCAAGAAAACTCCAAATCGGGTCACAAATGGTCTGACATGACTGAAAAAATGACTGAACAAGACTTTAGAACACTTTGTACTACCTGCAATACCTATCACATAGGTTTCCAAGGAGTCAAATAAGATGAGACATGTAAAGTGTTCTTATTATTGTAGGTCAGTTACTGCCATGATCATGGTTCATTATTGATAAGCACTAATGGATATTTTAGAAGCCACTAACAGCCATTTGGGTTCCCTTTTATATCACCCAGTTATTTCCCAAATTACATTGAATCTGTTTTGTAAGGAATCCTTAGAAGGAAATGAGTAGCTTTTGACAGCTGGGTCAGTAGAGGAGACAGGATGAAATAGTATTTCCTTTAAAAGACCCAGGGGAAGGTTATGGGTTAAAGGGGTCTTTAATACAATAGCTATAGGGAATAAAGTCTTTCCCAAATGTCAGAGAACAAGCTGATTGGAGGATGGAACCAATTTTAAAAAATGAACCCTTGGCTAGCCACAATTAATCTACCTGCTGATTAGGAACAGAATCACGGAAGCCTTCCTTACTAGCTATTTATCACCTGAGCTTAACAGCTGGGGCTGGGTGACACTTAGACATCCCCAGGTGCTCAGCCTCACATATGAAAAATGCTCCATAAGTACAAAAGCTGCAGAAAAAAAATAACACCAGTGTTTGGGTGGAGGGATATTTAAAGAGCAACACTTCTCAGAAAGTTTACGGTTTTAGAAAGGGACTATCAGATCTTATTTTGCTTCCCTGAAAAATCAATACTGTTAATGGTCCATACATACTCCCCTTATTGCTTTTCTCTAGTTCATGCCATTGTTGAGATACTCCAGTACTCAAATCTGCTGCAATTAGCTTGGGAGATAGAAGGAGGAAAAATAAAGATGAAAGAAATTTCTTTCACCCTCAGTTTAAGGGTGTATATTCTTCTTGGCATAGTGAATTCAGGCTAACCTTCCTCAGGCTTTATTTCCTCTGGAATTCATTTTCTTCAGGGACTTAATGCGAAACTGCTCTAGTCTTTTATTAGATGCTTATTAGTTGGAAGCCCCAAGAGAGCACCCTGAAGATTTGGGAGGGGCTATAGTTAAAGGGATGCAATGTCTTTCCTATAATTATATTGCATCCCAAAATTCATTCACCTTCACTCCTCCCCATCTACCTTCTCTAATTTACCTTCTCTAATTTGCTGTGTCTTTCATGTTATACCATGACACAAGAAACTTTGCTGTTCATTACTTCAGGATGTTATAAGCCATACTGTTCATGGGGCTTTCTTAACAAAGATACTGGAGTGGTTTGTCATTTCCTTCTTTAGTGGATTAGGGCAAATAGAGTTAAGTGACTTTTCCAGGATCACACAGCTAGTGTCTGAGGCTGGATTTGAACTTGAGCCTTCCCGACTCCAGGCCCAGTACTCTATCCACTAATCAACCTAGTTGGCTCCTTCAGGGGGCTTTTTTTTTGATCCCTATACCTGCTAGTTCTTCCCTCAGTTACCTTGTATTTATTTCATCCATATCAATGTATATGATGTTTCCATTAACAGAACATATACTACTTGAGGGCAGGGGTCTTTTTACTTTTGTCTTTGTATCTCCATTGGCCAGCACAAATTGAAGTATATAGTGGATGCTCAAAATGTATGTTGATTGGTTGTTCTCCTATATCAAGTTCTATCTCTCTAAATGTAGCTCTGCTACGGAAAAGTCTTTTAATTTTATTAATATTTTTATGAGGCCATTTAAATAGCCCAAATTTTCTGTTCATGTTTCTCTGAAATTAACTATCACATACAGGAGTAATTAGAAATGGTTATAAATAGTTACAAATGTATGAGAATATTTTCAGAAGGCCACTTTACTTATTGTGATTAATTTTACATGTATTTACAGGACATTATTTATAATAAGTAAGACTGTTGTTCTGTTTATTTAAAAGATCTTAGATAATGCACTTGGATTATATTGCAGGATTGTGTGAAAATAGATCTAGTGCTGGAAGGGGCCTTAGAGATCATTTAGTCAAACTTCCTAATTTTATAGCTAAGGAAATTGAGCCCCAGAGCACTTAAGTGAACTAAGCAGCAAGCTAAGATTTGAACTCAGGTCCTTTGACTCCAATTCAGTTGCTTATGATAGCGGTACTACTAGTAGAAAAATGCTAGAATATAGAGAAGGGAAGGAAAGACTGAAGAAGTCTGATTCAGATTATTCCTTCCTTCTCCTTTTCTTTCTGTAGAGTCCCCAAAACAATACTTCATTTGGTTGCTTACCACACTGAAGGATATCCATCCTTACACAAAAAGGATGTACTCCAAGCCATCTGGGTAACAAATTCTAACGTCTCCATTTTCCAGCAGCTGACAATTTTAAGTGAGATGGTATGTTGCTTTAGGAATAGGGCGTGGCATTGAAATTAACCAGGTAAGATTTGGAAGAGGATCCTTCTGGTCCAAGCACACAATTCAGATGCACTTTGAATATTTTTCATATACCATCCTAGCAGTTTTGTCTTCAGTCTACTCTGATTTCCAGAAGAGTATTGGCTGGCATGTTAAGGATACAAAGTTCTTAAGTCACCCTTCCTCCCTTCAGTTTCTTAAGAATAGGAAAGAAAACTCTTTGAGAGTGAGAAAGGGAGGCTTTCTTCCTGACACTTGCAAATCTTGGCTATTACTCTTCAGAAGATAGATCAATTATGCAAAATTCCTTAAACTTCACTAGATGGTGCTACAAAAATTTCCAATGTCTTCTGATAAAAGGAAAAAGCTGCACAGCTTTCATGTTTTTTTCCTAAGTAGCATAGCATAACAGGTGGGAAAACTTGAGACATCTCAGGTGTAGTGTCTATACAGATTAAGAGACAGGTACTCATGGGGCAGAGTTTTAAGAACTTACATTTTCTCTTCAGTGTCACAAACTAAATTCATCTTGCTCTTAATGAGATGAACTGTTTTGAATTTAGTTTAAACTCTGTATGGGGACCTTTTTTCACTGATGGATAAATCTATTTCTCACATTCACAATGCACTTCTAATAAGTGGATGGAGGAGGATGCACCAGGAGTCAGGAAGACCTTAGTTTGAATTCCTTCTCAGATACATAATATAGCTGCGTGATCCCAGGCAAGTCACTTTACCCTTGAGTGTCAGTTTCCTCAGGCACATTGTAAATAGATTGCTGGCCTGAAGTCAGAAAGACTCATCTCCATGAGTTCAAATCTGACTTGAGACACTTACTAGTTGTGTTACTCTGAATAATGCATTTAACCCTGTTTGCCTCAGTTTCTGCATCTGTAAAATGAACTAGAGAAGGAAATAAACTTTAGGAAGTAAACTTCTCTAGTATTGTGCCAAGAAAACCCCAAATGGGGTCACAAAGAGTTGGACATGACTGAAATGACTGAGCAGCAACAATAAGAATGGTAGCACTTTTCTCACAGGATTATCTTGAGAATCATGTCAGAGAATGTATGAAAAGCACTTTGCAAAATTTATAGCCTCGAGTAAATGTCATTTATTATTAACCTGCAATCAACCCAAAGCAACCTAGTGAAGTAGGTAAAATTTGTCTTTCTCCCAGTATCTGGTGCCCTCACGTTGACTTCAGGATACTGCCCCCACCCAGTCCCCCACTGGGTCACCAGATTTGCTCTACCTGAATATGACCTATGCTCTAACAAAATTCACTGCCTCCTGCCTTTCCAGTCTTGTTTCACTCTACTGCCCTCAGAGTACTCCAGTGACACAGGTTTCCCTGCCGTTCCTCACACATGACATTCCATTTCTTGTCTCCATACTTTTGCATGGGCTGTCCCCTATGCTTAGAAAGGTCTCCCTTCTCACCTCTCTGTCCTAGCTTCCCTGTCTTACTTTAAGATTCAGCTCAAATCCTACCTTCTGCAAATGGCCTTTGCTAGTCTCTTCTGCTTCCATTGTCCCCTTCCTCAAGGACTTTCCTTTGAAGATTACCTCCCATGTACTGTTGTTGGTGCACAGTTTACATGAAGTCTCTCCCGTTGGAATTAGAGTTGCTTGTGGGCAAAAATTGCTTTTTGTCTTTCTTTGTATCTCCTGAGCTTAGGACAGGACTATCTTACTTATTCCCTGAGGAAATTCTATATGATAAAAGGGTACTCATATTTTGTTTTTTGTTCAGTCATATCTGACTTTTTGTGACCCTCATTTGGGGTTTTCTTGGCAAAGATACTGGAGTGGTTTGCCATTTCCTTCTCTAGATCATTTTCAGATGAAGAAACTAAGGCAAAGTATCTGAGGCCAGATTTGAACTAGGAAGATGAATCATTCTGATCACAGGCTGGACATTTTATCCATCACATCCATCTATTCATCCACCTATCTATCCACCCATCTATATCTATCTATCCATCACACCACCTAGCTGCTCATATTTAAAAGAGTGCGAAATGTGCAGAAATGTCAGGGCTGCTCACAGGATAGTTAGTATCATTTTAGACTTTGGGTCAAGAAGATCTGGGTTCGAGTCTCATCTCTCACCCACACTGGTTGTGTGGCCCTAAGCAAGTTAATTAACCTAATGCTCTGGGCAACTCCCTAAGACTATCGGTTAAATTATATATGTAAGATATATCAGCCTTAAATTAAATAGCAGGTGCAAATCTGTATTGGTAGAGGGATTTTTCTCACTTGGAGATTTCTATACTAATGAAATCATAAGCCAAGTTTTAAAAAAATGGCCCCATTATTACCCATCTAAGATGGTTCTCACTAAATTTTTTTGTATCTCTGCTTATAAAATGGAAATAATCATATATGTATATACATATACGCAAATATATGAACATGCATATGTATGTGTATGTATATATCCATTTATCCATATATGTATGCACCCCCCCATATATATATATATATATATATATATATATATATATATATGTATATGCATACACCCCACAAGGCTATTGTAGAAGAAAGTTTGGCATTACAAGCCTGATAGTTCCTACTTGTGTGACCCTGAGCAAGTCCCAACCTCTCTGAAACTCAAGCTTTTCCTATGACTATATAATCACTAATATCCTACCAATTACAAAATCTCAGAGTTCACAAGGGAGCTCAGAGGCCCTCTATTCCAACCCATATCTGAAAGAAGATCCCCTTTGCAGCATGCTTGAGAAATGATCATCAAACCTTTTGTTAATGACCTTGAGCACAGAAGAACTGAGTCCCCTCTTGAAGTAATACACTCTACTTTGAGAAACTAATTTTTAGGAAGATCTTCCTCATACCAAGTTTAAGTTGTCTCTCTTAAGTTTCTACTCATTATCCTCATACCTCACTCCTCACCTTCTCTTTCCACTGGTAAGTTTCTCCTGGAATCTCCATTTTGAGGAAGGCCCTGGTCCAGTTATCCTTCATTGTTTGTATTTCACCACCAAGCCTACCTTCATTGCTTTTCAGCTCCCACTTGTTGTCTTCCCCTTTTAGAACATAAACTCCTTGAGGGTAAGAAGTGTCTTTCTTTTCACTTGAATTTATACCCTCCTCACTTATTGCAGATGGTAAGCACTTAATAAATGCAGGTTGACTTGACTCTGGGGTCAAGCAGGACAAATTTCTTCCATATGACAATCCTTAAAATATTTCAAGGCAGCTATCTTTTGTCTTTTCTTTGTCTTTTCTTCTTCAAACTGTAACATCCCCATGTCTTTCAGACAATAAATATGCTATGAACTTGAGGCCCTTAACCATCCTTTTCTGGACACTCAAACTTATCAATGTCCTTCCTAAAATACAGTATCCAAAACTGTCAACATAATACTCCAGATGCATCTGACCATAGCAGAGTACAGTGATACCTCAGACCTCTTGAGTATTTGAAAGCTCTTGCCTCTTCTAATGCTGCCTGACATTGTTTTAGCTTCCTGAGCTTCTGTATTACATCATTAACTCATGTTGAGCTTGTAGTTCAATGAAATCCCTAGCTTTTTCATCTTAACAGCTTTTTAGTTACTCTTCCCCTCTCTCCAACTTGTGAACTTGATTTTTGAACTGAAATGTTAAGATTTTACATTTCATTACATTTCAATTTATTTGTCAAAAATCTTTTTGAGTCTTTTCTGTCATTCACTGTATGAGCTCTGTGTCTCTGCAAATTTGATATGCATGCCATCTATGCCTTTATCCAAGTCATTGACAAAAGTGGTAAATGGCCCAGGACCAAGTACAGATGCCCAGAGCAAGCCAAGGGATCCTTTCTGCCAAGATGATATTGAACCATTAATGGCTACTTTTTGAGTGTGACTATACCACCATTCTGAATCCACCCAGCTGTCTAGTCCATATTTCTCCGTTTTTACCCACAAACAACATGAGATATTGTCAAAGCACTTTTCAAAAATTTAGGTAAAAGAGATATATATCTGTGTGACAAACTAGATTTATTTAAATTTTATTGTATCTAGATCCCATGATAAACTTGAATCTAATTCAAAAAGGTAATTTATAATAATAACACATCTCTAGATAGTTTGTTTTTAAATAATCACTTTGTTTTCCCCTTAAATGACAACCCCAAAAGGTGTACATTTCAGGCAGTAGCATACCAGGGAGAAAGGGAAGTTTGGGGAAAATGAGCAGGAGTACCTTGGGATGTTCTTCAGTAACAACATCCCAGTGGTTTAGGAAAAGCCCTTGATTAAAATGTGTGGGCACCTCTCATGAGGTCAAGTTTTCAGTGCCAAGAATTCCTTTGAAGGATCAAAATAAAGGAAAAATAAAGTCGTAAGTACAGGAATGTCTGTGAAAAGGCCTTTGTGGGAAATTGTTCATTATGAGAACACAGAATCGAAAAACGCCAAATCCCTTTCTTGGTCCTTTTGTCCCCACTTTGATGTGTAGACACTTATCTAGAGGAGGATCAGTTATGGATTCTTGGTTCTCAGAATGCCACTTTGGTACTTGCATTAACAAAGGAGATTAGATTGGGACTGAATTGCAAACATCTCATAGATCTTTGTATCATGTCCTCCCCCTCTTTTTAAGTTGCACTGGGGAAAGTTCCAGGTTGAGCTTTATGAGATCTTTCCTTCCAGATAATTTTTAGGATTTGTGTGGTGCCTTTTGACAACCTGCAGTCACTTTCTGAACTCTACTTTGAAGGCCCACTGATAATATCAGTGTTAAGCAATGTATATGCCATTGATTGTTTATAATATTGGCTTGCTTCCAAAGCCAGGCTTAACAACTTTGCAGATGCTCCCAGTGTCTGTACTCACTAAGCTTCCCCCCACCACTGCCTGTCTTTTCCAAAACCCCAACCCAGTTTTTTCCAAAGGCATTCCTTGCTTTTCCCCATTGTCACTCATGCTTACTCTTGGTGTTTTCCTGTCTTTGGAAACAGCAGTCAGCCCAGTTGGGTGTTTCCTTACTGTCAATCACTTCCCAGTGAAGAAGAAAATTCCTATCTTTAAATACGTGACTTTAAATAAGTGACATATAGACATATAGATTGGAACCCATGGAGAGAATAATGATTCAGTGTAGACAGTTAACTGTGACTGACTATGGGAATTTTCACAAATATGCATAGCTACTCTTGGATTATCTCCAGGATGAATATTAGCAGCCAGAGAGGCTGTTTGAGTTGATAACTCTCATCAAAACGTGTCAGTTCCTTGTGGGGATGGGAATTGTGGGTGCTGAAGTCAGAGGGATAGCTGGCATAGCATAGCAAAACGTGAAGGAAAATGAATTCAGATCCTCCCTCTCATGCTTATTATCTGTGCAACCTTGATCCATATATTAGACTTCTTTAGGCCTCAGTTTCTTCTTTTATAAAATGAAGAGGATAGATTAGATGACCTTTGTTTATACGGATATGTGTTTTAAATAGAATTCTGTTAAATTGTAGAGAAAAAGTAAAAAGAGAGAAAATGTCACCAAAGAAAAGCTGAATAGAACCCCATGTTCACGATTGTTTGAAAGAATCCCCGAACTTCCATTCCCTTTGTCTGCTCTGTCTGCTTTGTTAAAACCCTAAATATTGCAGAAATGTGCTCCTTTGAGTGATAGCTGGAAAATGAAATTCCATTCGAACAGAAAGTGAAACTGGCTGGAAAAAAAATCCCATTCAGTGGAGAAATAATAAGTCAACAGCCCAAACTATGGACAAGCACATTTGGAAGAAGGAAAAAAAAAGGTAGTAGCAAGATTAATCATTGTAGGAGTTTAATCACAGTAAGAGAGGAAGAATTTTTAAAATAGGATTTTTCCACTTTCAGCAAACAATGTCCCTCCTCCTCTTATAAAAAGGAGGGGCAGAGTGGCAATTTCATTCAGTTTCTGAGGCTGAACTTTCTGAAGATAAGCAGCCTGGCTTAGAATTGAATAAACTGCCATTTCAATAGGTGAGGCCAAATTAATTTCCATTCTCTATTTCTTTGCTGTGGAGTTGTATGGAATGCATACTTTTCTTTGAGCTTTTTCTGAAGTATCATGTCAAGGGAACACAAAGGAATATAAATTACTCCTCCCAAACCATACCATTCCATTGTTAACATGTCACCTACTTTCTTAAGTAACATACCATAGCAGGATTCTTTGTCCTTACAGACAAGGGCTAATTTATAGAATTTTATAATTGAAAGTGACCTTGAGAGGTCATGCCATCCATTCCTCTTCTTTTTATTTACTCTCTCTTTGTGTCTGTACACACATATATGTATAGATATAGATATGTGTATGTTAACCCCTTTGATAAGAGGTTAAGCTGCTTGAGGGCAGTAATTATTTCATTTTTTTAATGTGTATCCCCACCATCTAGCACAGTGCCTGGGACATAGTAGGCATCAAATAAATTCTTGTTGATTGATCCATAAAAGGTTAGAACTGTCCAAATTCTTAATATAACAAAAACAGAGTTAAAATAACCTGAGTGGAATATAGTGGCTTCATTTTCTTCTCTTGACTAACATTTGCCATAATTGATATTTTGCATCTCCATTGGTATAAATGTTATGGCCATCACAGATCAAATTATTTTGTTGTAGAAAATATTTATGTGAATTAATCGATTCTGGGATCATTCCAACTCATATGAGTCAGACACCATAATACCATATTTGAATCAAGAAGAAGTATGAGAAAGACTTTAATATGTTCATAATCTTATGCCACAGAGTAGCCTTTTAGGCAAAAGTGTTTCCTTGCAAAACTTACCAGCTACCTACATGTGCATGAGTCCTCTCTTCCATTTACTTCTCCCTTATATTTTTACCCTAAAAGATAGCATGACAAAGTGGATAGAAGGCTGATCTTGGAAAGAGAATTCCTGGGTAAAAGTGTTGCCTCTGACACATAATGAGCTCTATGTCCATGGGCAAGTCTCTTAACCTTTCATGGTACCAGCCCTCTCATCAAGACAGGTATTCTGTGTGTGTGTGTGTGTGTGTGTGTGTGTGTGTGTTAAATCTCTAGCATTCTGAGGAAGCCTATGGACTCATTCCCAGAATAATACTTATTTTCAGAATAATATTTTTTAAAGTCACAATTGAAGGAAATGTTGTTTTAGTTAGAGGTTAGTGTAAGCAAAGGTGTATTTTTTTCCTATCCAAGTTAACTAACACCTTGGAATCTATTACTGAACCTTTCCATGGACCCAGATTAAGAAATCCTTCCCTAAGATGTTAAGTTAGAAACACTAGTTGCTAACCTGTTACGATGAGGGAAGATTTTACACTGGATGTTTTCTACATGGATAAAATTTCAAGACCAAACCAAAAATTTCTTTTACCCAAGATAGTCTTGGTATCTAACCACTCTAGCTTTAGAATTTTAAAAAGACTTTGAGAAACTGACCACAAATGTGTCAATCTGCATGTATGTCATCATCATCAGAACTGGTTCTATGCCAAAGTATTAAACTGGCACTCCCAACCTACTCTTTTTGTTCTTTTTTGCCTTTAAGGAGACAGGTAATAAAACATTTATAAGGGCCTACTGTGTGCCAGGTGCTCTTCTGTGCTAAGCACTAAGGAAATAAAGATAGGCAAAAGAGAGTCGCTGTTCTCAGGGAACCCACAGTTTAATGGGAAAAGCTACGTAAAGAAAACTATCTGCAAACCTATTTATGTATGTACAGGTATATTTACATATATGTATTATATATATATTGTATTATATATATTATATGCATTATATTATATATATTATATATATATGGAGAGAGGGAGAGAGAGAGGGAGGAGGGAGGGAGGGAGAGGAAGAGAGGAGGGGAGAGGAGATGAGACATGGGGATACAGGAGGAGTAGGAAGGGAAGGGAGGGAGGGGAGAAGAGAGGAGAGAGAGAGAGAGAATATAAATTGGAGATAATAGAGGGAAGGTGCTAGCATTCAGGGATCAGCAAAGCCGTCTTGTAGCAGATGAGATTTTAGCTGGGACTTAAAAGAAGCAAGGGAAACCAAAAGGTAGAGATGAGGAGTGCAATTTATACAATAACATTACTGAAAAAACAAATATCTTTGAAAGCTCCAAGAAATATGATCAATACAATGATGATTCAAGGACCAGTGATGAAACATGCTCTCCATTACAGACAGGTGATGGATTTAGGATGCAGAACGAGACATGTCTATTTTTGTGTATAACGATTGAGGGAATTTGTTTTGCTTGACCACATATATTTGTTAAAAGACTTTTTCCTGCAATGTGATGATGGGAGTAGAAGAGAAAATAAATAAATTTGCTCAAGTCTTTCTTACTAGAGGTGATGGTGATAGGGGAGGTGCTAGACGTGAAGTGTTCTATGGATTTTCGAATAAGATCATTTTATTATTAGTTTTATTTAAATGTGTTATATCTTCCTCTCCCCTCTATCAAGGCACTCAGTAACCACATTCTCTTCTAAATTCATTAGCCATAAAGTCAAAGGATTATAGATTTAGAGTTGGAAAAAAACTCAGAGACCTCCAACCTCATTTTACAAAGGAGAAAACTGAGGTACAGAGAAACTGAGACTTGCCCAAGATCATACACTCACGTAATAAGAAATAGAAGCAATATATGTTCAAACCTAGGTCCTCAAAAGCCAGAGTATTGACTTTTTCCAATTTCTCACAGGACTTCCCTTTAATAAGGTGCTTTTTCCAGAAGTCTGCATTTTTAAAAAGGACACTGGGAAAGGGCTCCAATTATGACATGATCAAGGATGAGCCCATTGCCTACATGTGAAAAGGAAGGAGTATGCCACTGGGCAGGCGACAGATTAAAATAAATTGGGAAATATTTAATAAAATGAAGAAAAGTAGAGCAAAACATAGATAATGTTTATTGGTGGTTTTCTAAGTTAATATGTATGATCTAGTGGCAGCCAGTTCCTGTTGACTTTGACGCCACTGTCCTAGATTGTTTCCTCTCTATGCCTTCTTCCTGCTAATTTGTCTATGTGAAAGAAATGAAATACTTGGGGGAATATTCGACCCTAAAACTGTTTGGCAGTTAGAGGTAAATGACCCTTACATGCTGTACAGCATTTCCTCAGAGATTAAATGAGAAAGCTTTAGAAACACTTGCCATATGTTATAACTACATCTCTCACAGAACTGCCCTGTCTCCCAAGCACAATTAACCACTGTTTGTAATTGTTGTTATTTGGTTGTGGAACTGACTCTTAATGACTCTGTGGATCATAGCATGCCAATACTGTTCATTGGGTTTCCTTGGCAAAAACTCTGGAGTGGTTTGCCATTTTCTTCTCCAATGGATTAAGGTAAGCAGAGGTTAAGTGACTTGCCCAGGGTCACACAGCTAGTGAGTGTCTGAGGCCAAATCAATATGTACTCAAGTTGTCCTGACTCCAGGTCTAGTGTTCTATCTACTGAGCCACCAGTTGCCTCCAACCAGTAAGTTTAATTTAAATTAAAGAAAATTTGAACTTGAAGCTACTTGGCTATATGGGTCTCTTGGCTCTGGGGGGCGGGGATTGAAAATCTTTTGCTGGGGAGATGAAAGGTCCAGTAGCAAAGACTTTGGGGGAACAAGGTTGTTCATTTCATAAGGGAAAAAGCTAAGAATGTTTTTTCATAGGTAATTTTTGTTTGTTTGTTTGTTTCCTGATCTATGACTGGAGCTTTTTTGCAAAAGGGCTATGAGAAGCTTCTGGCTTTGAATTAAAAGAGAATGAGGTAGCGATCCTAAAACTTCAGTTGAAGCCAGAAGATGGGAGTAGAGCACTGTCTAGTGACCTTGAGTCTAACAGAGACTGTGCATCTCGCCTAGTACAGTGAAGCACCTGGTAGAGAATTCCTACATTTTTAATGGAGCAGCATACAGCAGAGATCAGCCTACAAAAGACTTGGCTGGAGTAGCAGCATGACAGCACAAAAGAGGTCAGTAGCCTTCAACATGAGAGGTTTGACTTTCCCCTTGGCTGTCATGCCCTGGGCACACATCCTCTATGGATATGCCCCTCCACACATGTGACTACTTGTCAATATGTTCCCTGTGTGAATATGTCTCTCTGAATGATTCTCTATGTGTGTCTACTCTGCCCAATAAGGGTATATGTATTTGTGGGAGAGTCTGTGCAATGGATGGAGTGCTGTGCCTAGTGTCAGGAAGACTCATCTTTGTTAGCTCGAATCAGGTCTCAGACACTTACTAGTTGTGTGACCCTGGGCAAGTCACTTAACCCTGTTTGCCTCAGTGTCTGCATCAGTAAAATGAGCTGGAGAAAGGAAATGGCAAAGCACTCTAGTATCTTTACCAAGAAAACCACAAATGGGGGTGATGGAGACTTGGACATGACTGAAAGTGACTGAACAACAATTATCTCAGGTTTATGAAGGAAATGTCTCATTGCTGCTTTTTAAAATTTACTACTTGTCACATGATTTCATTGAGTACCTTTGCACTGAACTAATAGCTGAAAGGTAAATGCTTAGGTAGCCTAGTGGATAAAATACCAGGCCTATAGTGGGGAGGATCTGAGCTCCAATCCAGCCTCAGACACTAGCTGTGTGACGTTGGTCAAGTCACTTAATCCTGTTTGCCTCAGTATGCCCATCTGTAAAGTGAGCTGGAAAAGGAAATGGCAAACCATTCCAGAATCTTTGCCAATATAACATTAAATGGGATTATGAAGAGTCAGACAAGATTCAAATCAATGAATAACAACAAAAATTGTTAAGTAAGGTTTTGTAAGCTGTGGTTTGGAGTGGACGTAGGCCCACAACATATCTTAAATCTCAGAGCTGAGATTAGCTGGGTGATTTACCCTCTGAACTGGCAGGGTACCCTCAGGCACTACACATGAATCATTGACAGCAGAAATTTAGACATTGCTTGTTGAGGGACATACTATTAATGGGGAGAAGTTTGGAGGGAGGGCGGCCTCTTCAATCATTCTACAATCATAATACGTAGAGTAACCGTAGAATAGGATGGAGCACTGATGCCGGAGTCAAGGAGTTCAAATTCTGTCTCTTCAGTTACTTCCTAGCTGTGTGGCTTGGGCAAGTTACTTACCTCTGTTTGCCTCAGTTTCCTCAATTGTAAAATGAGGATAATAACAACACCTTGCAGGATTGTTGTGAACCTTAAATAAGATAATATTTGTAAAACACTTGGCACAATGCTTAGCATATAGTAAGTGCTATATAAATGCTGTTACTGTTGTCATTGGGGTTTGTGGTATGACTGTTGGAAGCAGCTTGGTGCAGTGGAAAGAACCCTGCATTTGAAGGTTCTGGGTTCACATCCTATGTTCTGCTACTCACGTGTGGGAGCCTGTGCAAGATACACGTTCTGTGAGCCTTAATTTTGTCATCTCTGAGGTGGGAGTTGAACTAGGGGGTTCGGATAGATGGCCTCTAAATTCTCTTCACCATCTAAGTCTATGATCCTTTGATCTAGAGAAATGGACCAGCATCTTCAATCTCAGATTATTATACTAGGAAAACTTAGCTTGGCAGGAGGAGTCTTGTTTCCTGAATGAGCCTTAGGATAGTTCAAGGGAGGTGGGAAAAAGGTGAGTATAAAGGCATAAGAAAGAAACTGAGTTAGGCGTTAAGTACTGTTAATAATAGCTAATATTTACGTATGAGTTGAGGATTTGAAAAGAACTTTTCATTTCATTTGAGCCTTAAGTTACCATGCAATTATTCTTACCCTCATTGGGGGTGTCAGGTCCAGACTTCTGATTTCATTGGTATATAGAACTCCCAATGTGGAAACTACCTCCATCAAAACAGATTGACATCTATAATTGTGTCTGTATCTGTATCATTATCTGTATCTGTAACATCATCTGGAATTTATAGTTCTGGAGCCAATATAATAAAAAAATGACAATTTAACTTAACTAATCTATTTATTTAATGCTATCCCAATTAAACTACTAAAAATTATCTTACTGAGTTGGAATAAATAAAAACAAAGTTCATTTGGAAGAACAAAAGGTCAGGAATTTCAAAGATACCATGGGAAAAGATGTAAAGGAAGCAGATTCAGAAATATCAGACTGTAAACTATATTATAAGGTGAGAGCAGTGTTAAAGTTGTAAAATGGATAATTTCAATTATTTTGAATTAAAATTTTCTTGTATAAATAAAACCAATGTAGTCAAGAATAGAAGGAATGCAGAAAATTGGGGGGAAACTCTCATAGACAGTCTCTCAGAAAGGATGTGATTGGATAATATTGCTATTGTGTAGGAAATGATGAGAGAGATGACTTAGAAAAATATGGAGAGGCTTGGACCTGTGAAGGAAGATACTGTACACTGGGAGGAAGTGGAAATATGCATAGTACAGTCATACATATATGTGTATGAGTATAGATGCATATGTGTGTGTGTTTATAGATAACTGTGTATGTACATATATATGTGTGTGTGTGTGTGTGTGTGTGTACATTTAATTGTAGTCTTCTTTAGGACAGAGGGTGGGGGGAGGGAGGAAGGGGAAAAAATAAAGTAAAAAGTCCACAGCAGAGAACAAAAGAAAACCAATAGGGAAGCAAAGAAAAACTGGGCGGTTTTGGAAACAATGTCTAGTATTTGTCACATAGGTTTTCTTGAAATAGAAATTTATTATTTTATACTGAATCCTCTCATGTTCTGTTGGATACTTTGCATTTTTTTTCTTTTCTTGTTATGTATTTAAATTTAAAATGAATAAAAATAATTATAAACCCCCCCCCCCAAATTTCTAGTTCTAGAGATTTGTCTGGGGGGATAATAGATAGTTAAGGCCTTACTTAAGACCCCATAATCAGTATGTGACAGAGGGAAGACTTGGATTCATTTTTTCCAACTTCCAAGACCAACTGGGTATAGATGATATCGTATTTGCTCCTCATCCTCATGTTATAAAGACAGGATAAGCAGTGACCAGAGTTTGGAAGAATGAATTAGGAAAATCCTGGCATCATAAATTTTTTCCCAGAAGACTGTCAGTATCTTAACCTATCTTAAAGCAAAACTACACAACTGGTTGGCTTTGTTTAGCCTTAGCTAACCATCCTCTGTTATAATTGCCAAGTTTTTATCTAAAAAATAGCAAACTCTGTTTTCTTTAATATCTGTCATCTGCACATGTGATGGGTATGTCATCTAGTCATTGATAAAAACAGCCCAAATCCCTGGGCTACTCCTCTGGAGTCCTCCTGCCATGTTGACATTAAACCATTAGCAATTATTCTGAGTTCAGTCATCCAACAAGTTCTGAATCTGTCTAACTGTATCATCATTGTCTAGTCATAGCTTTAATATAAAAATATGAAAAAATTCCTTAAGTTGTGGACTGTATTTATTATACAACTATGTTGCCTATATATTTGTAACTGAAGGAATTTATTTACAATGCAAAATCTACATGTATTACTATTTAGTTAGACAGTCAATCCCAGTGAATATGAATAAGCCTGATTGTAAGGATGACTGGCTTATTCGATTTTGTCCTTTTTCCATTTCTGACATGTACACATGTGCCAATTACTCATGAAGCTTACAGGTGTGATAATTATAAACAAAGACTTGCCTCACTTCTAGGCTCGATCTGTTTCATGAAAACCATAGGTCAGAAAGAGGAGGTAGTCAACAGATCTTAGACCTAGTGTGACTGTTACCCTTTTGGTCCTTTTTAAGGGGGTATGGGAATGGAGTTGTGATACTGCAGAAATCTTCTGAGGGTAAAAGAAAACAATGGAGATCAATGTGGGGGGTATTCTCTCTGGGCAAATGTGACAACCTCCTTAAGCCTAGAATTAGGAGGCAGTGTGGTATGGTGTATATGTGTGTGTGTGTGTGTGTTTCTCCTTAGATCTCTTCTCATACAGGTACTCTAGAGGAAGCAGAGCTGCTCAGTTCTTAATTTGATCCTATTTTCTGTGCCAAAAGAATTTTCCTTGTTTTGGAAATTACTGAACAGAAATGACTAACTAGCAGTTGATACTAGAGATAAGGAGACATGGTGAGAGTATCTGGTTGTCTTTCATAAATTCAAGTCTCCTGGCTCAAGATGAACTACATACTTAGGGAGTGAAAAAATTGGCAGATTAGTTACTGAGCCACTGTCAGTGATATTTGAAAGATCTTGGGAAATGGAAGAGGTTCCACAATATGAAAGAACAGCAAATAGCCTGATTTTCAAAAAAAAAGGAAAGAAAACAGAGCCTGCCAAATGATAGTCCAATGATTTTGATTTGGTTCTCAGGAATACTCTAAAATGGAGCATTAAAGGGATGGTTTATGAGCATCTAGAAAGAGAATCAATGATTGCAAAGAGCCATCATGACTCTATCCAAAACAGGTCAGGCCAAACTTACCTCATTTCTCATTTTGACAAGAACACTAAACTGTTAGCTTACAGTATGCCAGAAAAATAGTTAATTTCAATTTTTGTAAAGAATTTGGTAGAGTACTTCATACTATTTCTGTGTAGAGATATTACTAGACTAGATGATATACTTAGACAAGTTCAGAACTTGTTGGATGACTGGGCTTAGTAATAATTAGTAATTCAATGTCAACATGGCAGGAGGATTCCAGAGGAGTGGTCCAGATATCTGGACTATTTATCATTTCTATCACATTTGCCACATATGCAGATGATATAAAACTGAGAAGGGATAGGTAAAACATTAGATGATAGGATTGAACCATATCTTGCCAACCTAGAATATTGGGCTGAATCTAATAAGATGAAATTCAGTAGTGATCAATATAAGTCTTAAAGCCAGTTTCAAAAAAATTGACCTAACAAGTACAAAACAGAAAAGAGATAGCTGACAAATTTTTCTGGAAAAGTTTGGGGGTGTTAAGTGGGCAGTTAGCTCAAGGAGTCAACAATATGATGTGGTCGTCAAAAATAATTAATGTGATCTTGACCTACATTAAGAGAGGCATGGCTACTGGGAATAATTATAATCCTACTGCACTGTGTCCTCATCAGAACTCATCTGGCATATTGTGTTCAGTTCTGGGGACCACATTTTAAGAAGGGCACTGATAAACTGGCTAGTGTCCACTGTAGGGCAACCAAGATGCTGAAAGACATGAGTTCACATGATACGAAGCAAGACTGAAAGGATCGGGAATGATATTTAGTTTGGACAAGTGAAGACAGGCTGACATGATAAGTTTCTTCAAGTATTTGTGGAGTATAATGTGGAAGAGGGATTATATTTATTTTGTCTGCAATGGAGAGTAGAATGGGTGGAAATTATAAAGAAGCAAATATTTAGTAAGTTTTTAGAAAAAAAAAAAACACCTTACTAACAACTGGACCTATCTCAATCTTTGTGGAATTTCCCTCCTTATAAGTCTTTAGGAAGAGGTTAGGTGATCTCTTATTGGGTATGTTAGGGTAGGGATACCATTTGGTATGGGTTCAGTTAGGTGGCCACTGAAATTCCTTCTAAATTTCAAATTTTGTGATTCTACAAATAGTGGTAGGTTGTGGACATTCACTATAATTATAGATGTTGATGATGATAAAAAATGGACATACTTTAAGATTTGCAAACCATTTTTAGGTATTCAAGATATTTTATACACATTATCCCATTTGATCCACATAATATAATCTTGTGAAGTACTACCATTATATCCATTTTTTGGACAAGGAAACAAAGCTAGAGGTGGTTACACTACTTGCTTATAGCTGGAAATAGGTCTCTCCTGCCTCTAAACCATGCACTCTTTCCACTACTCTATTTTGCTTCAATGTAATAGGTAATGTAATAAACAAATTATTAAGTATCACAGTAAAAATAATGGTGTATAGTATGTTTTATTTATAATGAAAAATTCTTGGTTCAGAAAGCTAAAAGGAGACTGTAAGCTGTTTTCAGAATGAGGATTTCCATTAGGTATTAACAAATACTGTTGAATTGATTTCAAAGGCCTGATTTCAGGTATTTCTATCTCTTGTTCTAGCACAAAGATAGCCTTAGTGATGCTACTAATACCTCTTTAATGATCATAGTTTACCATGTTGGTTTCCTGACAGGTAATGCTTTTGTTGCAAGAAAAAACTGAAGCAGAGTTGAACAGCTTCCTTTCCGTTGTAGGTTACTCACCACTTTGATCCTCACCTTTTTCCCAATATAGTAACAATAACCCCTTTTGTTAACTTTACTATTCCTAGTGAGATAATGTAAAGTGCTTTGCAAAACTTGAAGCACTACATAAATGTTAACTATGTGGATTTGTATAAATACATCGAACATAAATTTTAGTGCTTCTTCTTCTGCCCTGCAAATGACTGGATATATCTATTGCTCAAAAATTACTATAATGCTATTCTATAGTAGCTTTTATATATATACATACATATACATACATATATATACACACACAGATACAGAGTATATATATATATTTCCTTCCCTTTTCAATTTAAAATCTTGATTTATTTTTTGCAAGTCTCCTCTAAGTCAATGCATTTTCTCAGCCCTTGTTCAGTGTACCCCATTTCAGTCTTAGTGACTATCATTCCTGTATCTGAAAACAATGACTTAGAAATATAAGTCTGGATCTCAGGTATGATTTTCTTAATCAATTGTTTACTTTCCTAATCTGTCTGTCTCAAAACTCTTGCTCTCCGTTGGGAGCAGTGAACAAAACTAGCACCTGTACCCCTAAAATTTTTGTTTCTTGGTTAAGATTTAAAAATCCCGCTTATATTTAATGTTTCCCTTGGCAGTACCATTTATCCCTATGTGAATCAATGAATGAATGACTGAATGAAAACCATTTAGCAAGCTATTACTGTGTGTCAAGCACCAAGCTGAATTATGAGGGTAGTGGCATTTAAGTCTGACAAATCTTGGATAACCTTTGGACAAATCCTGGATACATGCACTGGGAAAACAATAGAGCTTTCTTTTGTGTATGTCAATTTTATTTTATTTTTAAATTTTCTTTTAAAATTGGGTTTTTCATCTTGCCTGGGTTGGGAGGTCAGGAGTGATTTGCAGGCCTAATCTTACTACTAATCTGTTTATTACCTGGCCTGATTTTATCCTCCTTAGGCAACCTAGTGCCCCACCCAGGGATTTATTCACTGAGTGGGAATTACCTCACTCTAAGTGAGTACCTGAAAAAGCCTTAGCCAAAAAGGGCCAGGGTCTCCTACTGCATCCTGGGCCATCTCCAGTCATCCTGATGAATATTGGTCACTGGATCCAGATGGCTCTGCACGAGAAAGGCCGGTGACCTTGCACAGTCCTCCCTCACTCAAATCAAAGTCAACGGCAAGTCATGTCATCATTTCACTGATGTCATGGTCCTCTTTGAAAACAAAGGACAAACACCACAACACTCAGACTTAATGTGGATACTCTATCACCACAGGCCATTGTAGCTTTCCCAAGCTCAAGAGATAAGCCAGTCTCACCTTCTTAGGTCAGTGGGGATAAGAAGTGAGTGCCACAACAACCAGCCACATGGTATTTTGCCTCAATATCCCTCATAACAAAATGACCTGCCACTAGTACTTAATCTTTTTCCTTTGTCTTTTATCTCATAATGCCTTTCATCATTCTTTGGAGCAAAAGCTGGTCCTTCCTCTCCAGAAGGGACAGGTCCTCCTTATCTTGGGTCTCTATTTGCAAACTAAATAACTATTAACAGAATTTGAAAAATCAGGTTAAGTTGTAGGGGTTGGGCTGTAGGAATATTTTGAGGGACAGAGGACCCTTCCTAGTCTGAGGGCTTATAGAAAACCCAAGCATCTGGCTCGATGAGGAAGTAGACTTCTTTCTTCTCCTTTCAAATTTGGTTTTTATGAAGCATGCCATAATGAAAGCAAAGGACAGAGTGACAGAAGAGAAAGCCTTTACTTTAGACTAGTTCATTGTCTCTCTGCTAGGAACATTTGAAAGAAGGTAGAGATGTCTAGAAGAGTGAGCTGTAGGGGTAGTGAGTGCCATGCCAGCCAGAATGGGTTGAGTCATTTTAAGTCGTCAGCCAAATAGCCTTTAGAATTGCACCACAGAAATTCTATTTGCAGGGCAAAGCTATTCACTGGCTAATAATTGCACAGAATTGCTTGTGGCCCTTCACTTCGATGTCTCTCAGACAGCACTCAGCCACCCCAAACCTGATTGCTGCCCACCACTGTGGTCAATTGTCTGCTGTCATTTCCATATGCTGTCTTTCCTCAGATAGTGCTTCCAAATGATTCTTGAAATACTCCTTTTGTCTGCTCTAGTGTGTGCTCCCATTATTCTCCTTCAATTTTCTATATAGGAACTACTTTGGAGCACACACAATAACAGATGGGAGGTAAAAAGTAGGATGGAAGTGAATTTTTTCCTTTCAAGGCTCTTTATGATAATATATGATTTGAAAATGGTCTTTGCAAAAACTTTGTTGTAGGAATAAAGGGTGGGTGGGGGGGTAAAATTCATGTTTTTTTCCTTTAATTTACTGCTTTAAAAACTATGACATGCAAATAATGCCAGCTGTTTCTTTTTTCCATTCTAGGATTTCAGCAAATGACTTCTAGCATATCTGGCTGTGATAACTGCAGTATAAAGTGAAGTATTCTTTGGAGTGGAGTGGTTAGAACAGTTCTATCCGCCTCTGCAGGGTTCTGGGGATTAGTCTTACAACAAGGAAGCCTGAGCAGATGCTCAAGGGTCATTGTGTGAGGCCTAGGGAAGACTGAAAGACAGTATCTACCACCTCTCCCACAATGGAGCCAGCGATTAGTAAGACTCAAAAGGCAAATGGAAACTGTGTTCAGCTGGGAACATTCAAATGGGACTGCCTGGAGTCAGTTTCCTCTCACATACTTAGGGGTAGAGACATTTGATGTTTCTAATACCAACAGTGCTGTTAGTAACTGGGACTGGTCTCCATTCATCCTCCCATAACTCTCAGCTTCTGATTTTAATCAGCAGCAAGTGAATTAGACAACTGATCTCGTTAGCATTGTTTATAAAATAAGATTAATAGGCTGAGAATGAATCTATAGGGATCTCTGATGAGTAAAGTTAATGAGTTTTGGTGCAATGACTTTGCTACGTCTATTTTGGCTGCTCAGATACCATTTTTTTGCCTTCTTTCTGCTTCTTTGCTGTATTTAGCTGAGATTGCTGAATAAGCGAAATATCAGTGTATTTAAAAATAAAATTATTGATATAACAAGGAAGGTCCCTTTCCAATCTTCTTATTCCTTACTCCTTTCCATGTGCATGACTGCCCAGTGGCACTGGCCTCCTTGCAATTCCTCTCCTCACTCTTAATTTTCACTCATGGTTCTCTATGCCTATCTCTCTCTCTTCCTGGCCTCTCTGCCTTCTTTGAAGTCTCACTTAAAATCCCACTTTCTTCAACAAGCCATTCTCAGTCTTCCTTAAAGTCCATGTCTTCCATCTGAGATTTCCTCTAGTTTATCCTGCATATGTTTTGTTTTTACAATAGTTGTTTGCATATTGTCTTTCCCATTATATTGTTAGCACCTTGAGGGCAGGGATTTTTTTTTGACTATTTTTTTGTATCCGCAGATTAGTTACTGCCTTACTCATAGTAGGTACTTAATAAAAGCTTGTTTACATGAATGAAACTATAGATCCTGACCACTGACTATGGACATTTCCTCCCAAATTCATATTAATGAACCTGGCATTGAGTATAAAAATCTGTAAACTTACTATAATTACCCTTAGCTCCAGCATGAGTAAAATTCAAGGTTTTCTGAGTCTGAAGTTGCAGTTTCATTGATATAGGAAATTCCCTCTACCAGTGCCGATCAGCAATCCCAAGCAACTAGAGTTGAGTGTGGCAGTACAGCAACACTGTGATCAACCATGACAGACTTACCTCTTCTCAACAATACAATGATCTAAGAGAATTCCAAAGGACTCATGATGGAAAATGCTGCCCACATCTGGAGAAAGAACTATGGTGTCTGAATGCAGATCGAAGCATACTATCTTCTCTTTTTTTGTTTTTGCTTTCTCATAGTTTTCCCCTTTGGTTCTGATTCTTCTTTCACAACCTGACTGAAGGGGAAATATGCTGAATTTGATTGTGCATGGATAGCCTATGTCAGATTGCTTGCCATCCTGGGAAGGAGGGAGAGGAGGGAAGCAGAAAAAAATTTGGAACTTAAATATTATAAAAGTGAATGTTGAAAACTACTTTTGCATATAATTGGGAAAAAATACTATTAAGTGGAGAAAATTAAAAAAACAAGAGAGAGTTGAGTGTGGGAGGAAGGAAAGTGGGTTGCCCTGAGATTACTGCTAGGCAATACTTCTATACCTGCCTTAGCAACTTTCTCATTCTCCACAAAGGCTCTTCCAGACCTTTCTATCCTTGTTCAAACCTCCCATGGCTCCCTCTTCCCTCATCATCTTGGCTGAGATCTTTAACTCATATTTTACAGAAAAAAAACTGAGGCCATTCACCATTAACTCTTCTTCTTCCCTCTTCCGCATCTATCACTCAGATGCCTTCTGCCTTTTCCCCTTCATTCATCCTTTTCTTACATGATGAGGTGGCCTTACTCCTTACCAAGCCTGTACCTCTACCTGCTCAAGAAATCCTGTTCCTTCCTGTCTCCTCCAATAAATTGTTCCCTGTTATATCCACTTGTAATTTATTTTTAATCTCTCCTATCTACAGGCTCATTTTCTACTGCCTACAAACAAGCACATGTTGCCCATGTCACTTTGACACTCCCATATCCTGAAAAGACCCTCACTTGATTCTTCTATACCTGCTAACCATTGTCCTATGTCTTTTCTGTTGTTTGCAGCTAAATTCATCAAAAAAGTTGTTTCAAATAAGTGCCTCCCTCTCCTCTCTATTCACTTTCTTATGCCTTTATAATATGTATAGTGTATAATCTGGCTTTGAACCTTATTGTTCCATGGAAAGTCTCTCTCCATAGGTACCAATGATATCTTAGTTGCCAAAGTCAGTGGGCTTCGTCAGTCCTCATCCCTCTTGTCCTCTCTGCTGCCTGTGACAATGCTGACAGCCCTCTGCTTCTTGACACTCTCTTCTCTCTAGGCTTTCAGGACATCACTTTCTTCTTTTCTTCCTATATATCTGCTTCTTCTCAGTCTCCTTTGCTGGATCATCATCCCGACTACTCCCCCTCACCATAAATGTCCCTCAGGGTTCTAGCCTGGGTCCTTTTCTCCCTCTCTACAACTTTATTCAGTGATCTCATGAGCTCCCATGGCTTTCTGTCTTGATGATTCTCAAATTTATAATCTCATATCTCCAACTGCCTTTCAGACACCTTGAGCTGGATATCCAGTAGGCAACTTAAATTAAATATGTCCAAAACGAACTCATCTTTTTCCCTAAACCCTCCCCTCCTCTACCTTCCCTGTTATTGTAGAGGGAACTCCTATCCTCCCAGCCCCCAAGGCTTGGAACCTAGGAGTCATCCTAGACTCCCAATTCTCTCTCACTGCCCCATCCAATATGTTTCCATGGCCTGTAGATTCTTCCTTTGCATCATGTCTTGAATGTGCCCCCTTCTCTCTTTAGACACAGTTACTCCTCTCAGCCCTCATCACTTTGTACAGGGACCATTACAATAGCCTATTAGTGGGTTTAGTCTCTATTTATTCCAATCCATTCTCCATTCTGCCACGCAAGTGATTTTCCTAAAGTGCAAGTGTGACCATTTCATCTCCCTATTCAATAAGCTCTGGTGGCTTCCTATTACTTCCAGGATCAAATACAAAATATTCTGTTTAGTATTCAAAGCCCTTTGTAACCGGGTCTTCTTCTACCTTTCCAGGCTCATCTTACACTTTGTTCCCTGCTGTGTACTCTGAGATCCAGTGACCCTGGCCTCCTGGCTGTTCCTCTAACCAGATTCTCCATCTCTGGGCTCCAGGTATTTTCTCTGGGTGCTCCTACACCTGCGATGTAATGCTCTCCACCTTCTTCTCTGCTGACTTCCCTGGCTTTCTTTGAGTTCCAACTCAAATCTCATTTTTTAGACAAAGCCTTTACTATTCCATTATAGTGTCTCCCCTCTGTTGTTTCCTATTTATCTTGAATATAGCTTGTATACATATGCACATATACATACATGTACAGACACACACACATATTTCCCCCATTAAGTTATGTTCTTTTTGAAGGCAAAGACTGTTTTGTTTCTTTTTTGTATCCCTAGGGCTTAGCAGAGTGCCTGACACATACTAAGCACTTAAATGTTTATTAATTGAAACCACAAAGGGAGGGATTATAGAAACCAAGACCATTGGTTGCAATGTGGTCCATAATTTCTCCCCAAATCTGGCTTATATAAAACCCAAATTCAGACTATCATAATTGTGTACCTATACATTTTACTCCTTTCAAAGATATCTCATTTAAAGAGGTGTCTTATATTTGGGTCAATGTAGTAATTCATAGGACATCTGAAACAATAAATGAAGGATGACGATATTATATTAGACTAACTTTATATGATGTACTATTTTATAATTTAATAAAATGCCTATCAAGATGCAAGTATTCAGTGGTGCATGGAGGAAAGCATTAATTTTAAGAATTACTATAATAATTATGAGGTGGACAAAGAAGTTCTATGTCACAGCTCAAGGTTATACTAGGAAAATGTGCTTTCCTCTGAATACTGCATGGTTTTTTTTATGTTCCATAACCACAGAAGGGTCAAATAGAAGCTATTGAAGATGAAGAAGTAAGAATATTGAAATATTAAAGCAGTGTGCTAGAAAACATTCTTGTTTTCTTAGCATTTCTACTCAATCCCTGAACACATCATAAGGCCACAGAATCTAAGAGCTGGAAGACAATTTTGAGATCATGTCCACCAACTCTTTTGAAGATGAGAATGGGGAAACTCATAGTGATTAAGTGACTTGTCCAGAGTCATACAGTTTACAAAACTGTGTCTAGAACTCACATCTCTTAACTCTCAATCTATGATTTTTTCCTGCTATTTCTGATGATAGGATTTAGGGTTAGGAGGTACCTTAGAGACTACTGAGTCCAAAAAGTAATTAATAATGATAATGAGAATAATAAAATAGCTAACATTCATATAGTGCTTTGAAGTTTACTAAGGGCTTTACATATATTATCTCACCCTCCCCCAACAACCCTGGGAGGTAGGTATCTCCATTTTATAAATGAGGAAACTGAGGCTGGCAGTGGTTCAGTGACTTGCTCAGTTTCACAGAGCTAATAAATTCATGAGACACTATTTGATAAGGTTTTCCTGAATTAAGCTCTGCTCCATTCCTTACCAATACTCTATTCACAATGCTTCCTTGTTGGCTTTGCATATTTTACAGAAAAGGAAATTAAAGAAGTGTCATACAGTGGGAAATGGGATTGAACTTGAAGTCAGAGGACCTACGTTTAAACTCTGGTTCTGACACATACACCTGTTTGATCTTTGGCAAGGGATCCAAATTCAGCCTCAGTTTCCTGACCTGTAAAATGAAGGTGTTAGACCTCTTCCCTTCCAGCCCTAAATCTGTGATCCTCTAGAAGGTCCAAAGAGGTTTAGTAACTTGCTCAAGGTCATATTTATAATGTAGCAAAGCATTGTGTGCTTGATGTATAGTAGGCTTCTTATAAATAGGTGTTGACTTTTGACTCTAAATTCTTTCTACCTTACCACATTGTCTTGATCCCTGCTCTCCTTTTTAGTGACTGTTTTATAGCTTAACTTTCCATAAAATGGGCATAAACTAAGGTGGATTTAGCTTGTGAAATTATTTGCTCTATTAATGTGCTCTTTAGACAGTATATAATCAAAATAATTGAAAATTGTAACAGCTAATATGTATATAGTACTCTAAACTTTACAAAATGCATATATATATTATCTCATTTGATTCTCATAGCCTTATGAAGGAAAGACTACGATTATCTCCATTTTATAGAACAAAAAACTGAGGTTGAGAGAGAGTAAGTGACTTGCCCAGGCTGTCACAGCTAAAGTGGGTCTGAGGTAGGATTTGAATTGAACTCCTCCTCACTTCATGTCCAGAGCTTTTACTTATTACTCAGCTGTATCATGTTAAAATGTGCAAAGTGCTTGACTTAGCTGAAAAGAAAAGAACACTGAGATGAATGAATTATTACATGGAACAATCTTCACCGACTTTGAAGATGATGTTTTGCCTAAGGGACTTGTTTTCATTTTCTTAGGGTTAGTGTTCATTAACTTTAATTGTAGCTTTTGGAGTCTTAAACAGAACAGAAAGCAAGAAAAAACCCATCTCAGGCATTGAGCTAAGTCCTTTGAGCGAGGATGTCATGGCCAAAGGACATGACATACATAGATCTGCTCCCTAGGTACTTTTTAACTCTCCTTTCATCTAGTCTCAGAGATGACCACAATCCTCCTTATAATCCTGTGGGTATATACAGTAACTGTCCAGAAGGTGGTGCATTTGTAGCAAGTTATTCCTCTTTGCCCCTCAGAAATTAGCCAAGAAATTTCTGCCACAACATGGGAGATTTGAATCGACACATGATATGCTTAATGTGAAAAATGAAAAATCGGGCTGAGGAATAACTAAATAAGTGAACAGAGAACACGAGAAACCACCTCTAGGAAGACTAAAAATTGATAGCCATTAATATAATTAAAAACCATAGCCAACATCAAAAGCATCTCTTATCTTCAGCCTAAACAATTCTGTTTAATACATAATTCACTGAGTCTATGAACATTCTGGGAACCTTTTGGACGGGTATCAGCCTTTAATTCAAAATTATTCACTTTGGGAAATGTTGGGCATAAAAAGCACTAAGTATACTCAGTAGTTTATACCTGGAATCAAATCGTAATTACAAAAAAAAATTGAAACATGACTTAAACAGTGTAACTGCACCTTCAGGGCTACTAACATTTTTTGTAAACATAGCCAGGGAACCCAATCCAGTAATTAAGAATCATGACCCTTTACACTTTATAGCCTTGTTAGGGTGACAGTATAAAATTCCAAGATGGGAGAAAAAATTTCACTTTAAGTCGTTTTGAGAGGGCAGAACAACATTCAGATAATTTGTTTTGTCTGAACTGTAACATACTACCCAACTTGATTGATCTTCCCAGTGCCAAGTTCAAAACTAAGGCAAGCATGCTAGTAATGGACACCCCTTTTCATCTCTTCCAGTCAGAATCCTTGACTTCCCTCAAGGCTTTATTTAGGTTTTACCTCCTCCTTGAAGCCTTTCTAGGTGTACCCTCCCCTGTCCAAATTGTTATTATTCTTTGTGGACCTGTTACCTCGTGTAGAATTTATTTATGTATATATCATATCCATGCATGTACTTTAAGGGAAGTGACAGCTTAGTTTTTACCTTGGTGTCCCCAATACCTATCACTGAGCATACCACATAGTAGGAGTTTAATAACTGCTTGTCTGATTTAATTTGTCCTTGATGTTCACTTTGATAACAGCCCGAATGGTATCAAGGCTCCCATTTGGCTTTGGAGGCAACACCTCAGTCACAGCATCACAGGCAACAGCAAAAATTGGATGCCTTGGGATATAAATCTTTTATAGAGCTTCTTTTTTTTAAACAAATGGTATATAAAGAATCAATGTGATAGGAATACAGGTTTTGATTTTTTTTATTTTGCTTTTGTATAGTAGGTACTTAGCACATTGCCTTGTAGAGATGTTCAATAATACTTATTGGATTAGTTAGCATTAATTTAGCTAAGGGGTTAGCTGATTTCTTAGGAGTTTTGGCATTTTGAACATTGATTAGTCTTAAATACTAGAAAACCTGGAGGATTCAAAGGAATGAAGCTGTGCTGATTGGTAGGTTTGATAGTTTTCATCCAGGGGCTCTGCCTGGGAACTCCTGGAGTCCCACTATGTAGAATTTCCCCTTCTCATAGTACATATCTTGTTTAATATTTTTTTTTATCAATGACTTGGGCAGAAGTTTGCACAATTTGCCATTAGTGTGAATCGGGGTAACTAACTAACAGGTTGAAAGATCTCACAGTCAAGAAAATAGATGGAATTGAAGACAATGAAATTAGTGGGGGAAAAAAGTAAAAGCCTAGCTATATCTGGGTTAACAAATAAGCTGTTTAAGTACAGGTTGGGAGGAGCAGAGCTAGATAATAGTACTTGGGAAAAAGACTTAGGGGCTTTAGAGACTGCAAAACCATTGAAGGAGTTAAACAATATGAGGGCAAAAACCAGTGTTCAAGGGATCTTGAGCTTCTTTCATAGAAGAAAAGAGTCTAAAACAAGGAAGATGATAAAATATGTTATCCTGATTGTATCAGATCTTAAGTAAGGTGTTAAATTCTGGGTACCATGTTTTTACAAAAACATTGGGGAATCAGAACATGTCCATTGAAATATGACCAGGATGGGAGGGGGTGACTGGAAACCATGCCAGGTGGGGGAACTGGGAATGTTGATTCTAGGGGGGAATTGGAATGGTAAGCAGGGCCAGTTAAGGAACTAGGGATGTTTATTCTGTAGAAGGGAAAGTTTGGAGAAAAACTAGGGTAAGGAAAGATAGTTAGATTCAAATATGTGAAAACCTGTCATTTGGAAAAAAAAAAATGTGATTTGTTTTGCTTGGCCCTTCAGTGCAGAACTAGGAAGGATGGGTAGAAGATGCAGAGAGCTAGTTTTAAATTCAATATAAGGGGAAAACAAACAAATAAAGAAGCAAAACTTCCCCTAATATTTTGAGCTGTAAGAAAATGGAATGAGCTGCCTCTCCTGAGGAATTCCCTATCATGAGTGGTCCTAAGGTAGAGACTAGACAATCACTCCTGAGCCATGTTGGAAATAAAGTTTTGGTTCATATGTGGTTTGAAATGGATGATCTCATAGGGCCCTTTCTGCTCTGAGAACTTTGAGATAAGGCTGACGTATAAAACATCAAGTCTATTGCCTACTAATTTAATAGAGATACAGTGAGGCATTTTAAAAGAGAACTCTAGGAACAGTAATAGACAATTGACAAAAGAGTGAAAAAGCATCCAGTTGCAAACATGAGACTGACTTATTCCCCTTTCTCTGTTGCTGCATCTCTGTTTACACCTCGGGTCACATTATTTTATTGCAATATGCCAAAAGCAAACAGCTATGAGGTGGATATTAAGGTTATGGCAATGTCAGAAATAGGCCTTCTCAGTCAGACATCCCACACTTAACTGATTCCCCTTCAATGTTACTGCCCAGCATACAGAGGTGTAAGTTTGGTACAGTTGAAAGAATTTGCAGTGAGGGTTCTGAGGTTCAAATTTTGTTACAGTCATTTACTCTTAAGTCACATGATTTTAGGCAAGTTGTTTAATGTCTCTGGGTTCCATTTTCTTCATAAGTCAAAGGGGTTGGACTAGATATTTTAAAGTCCCTTTAAGCTCTACAACAACAATTCTTGCTAACACAGCTTAGGATGGAATTTATTATCCTAGAGCTGAGGATGTAAAGACCAGTGAAGCTTGAGTACTATATAATTAGAATATCCTAAATACAGGGTCTTCCAAAAGTCTGCGTGCAATTTTAATCACTCAGACTTTTGTGTATGAACAAATACCTATATGTATGTAACACCATACACCATATTTATGTGTACATATGTTCACATATATATGGATACACATAGATATAAAGGCTCAAAGTTTACAAAGTATTTTCATTTAAAAACAAACCTGAAATAGGTAGTGCGAGCTTTTAATTCGGTTTAATAAATAAAGAAACTGAGGCTCAGAGAGGTCATGTGATTTGTGAGTGTCTGTTTTCTAACACAAGTCTCCTGATTCTAATATCTTCAAATGTACTTTTAGAAGAGTTTTTTAGCTAGAATAATATACCCCGAAGACCTTCAATTAATTGTCATTCACAAGAATCTTGAGGAAATTGTAGTATCTAGAAATCCAACTTGGGTATGGTATTTGGGGTGTAAGGAGAATAAATAATCTTGAGAAAGATCCTATCTCTCTCTCTCTCTCTCTCTCTCTCTGTCTCTCTGTCTCTCTGTCTATCTATCTTCAATTATCTAAATTCTTAGACTCTGATTTCTTATAGGAACTTGGCTTGAGTCTGAACAGATTGGAAGATTAAGATATTTAGGATGATGGCTGAGACATTTTGCGTCTAGAGAGTTAGGAAGCTAGATGTGTTTGAATTAACTCCCACAAACCATAATTAATTAGGTAGTTAGTCCCTTAGAGAACTGCGTGAACCCTGACATAGACCTTCTATCTAGTGAATTAGCTTTATAGGAAGCATTCTGTACTTCTGACAGATGAATGTGGATTTTATTGCTCCTAACATAATGTACCCTGTTTATATATGATGCTGTTAAATATTTTTTAAAAGTAAAAATGAATCTTGGCAGTCTGAACTAGCTCTCTATAAATAATAATAACAAGGGTCACATTAAAGAGCTATTTGAGAAACAATGAATTTTTCAAATAGTATATTTCCAATAGAAAACACCCCCCCAAATAGATCAGTTCATTGAAGAGAAATGAACTTTAGGCTTAGTGAGAGGAAGCTAGTCATTCATTAAGGATGCATACTTGTGTATGTAAGATGACAATTTAGAGCTGACTCCTATAAATTATTAATTCCTATTATTAATATTAATATTTTAATATTAATTTTATAATTATTATATTATATTAATTATATTATATTAATTAATTAATTATATTATATTATATTAATTTAATATTAATATTAATATTAAATCCTATAAATAATTAATTTGAATACATAATGGATATTCATCATATATTATGGGGGCATTGTTGTTGTTGAGTTGTTTAAGTCATGTCCAACTCTCCTTGCACCCATTTGAGATTTTCTTAATAAAGATACTGAGTGGCTTACCATTTCCTTCTCAAGTTTTGGGCAAACATTTGAGGCAAACAGGGGTAAGTGACTTGCCCAGGGTCACACAGCTACTGAATATCTGAGGCCAGATTTGAACTCTAGTCTTCTTGACTCCTGGTCTAGCACTGTATTCATTGTGCCATCTAGCAGCCCCTAGATATTCTTATACATGTACATGTTGATTGCCCCCAATGGAATATAAGCACCTTAAGGACAGGGATTGTTTCATTTTTGTCTTCACATCTCTGGAGACTAACATATGGCATGGCATAGAATAAACACTTGCTATATTCTTGTTGATTGATTGATCCACTGATGGGTTTGGTGTAATGGAAAAAAATCAGGGCTTGGATTCAAGGGATCTGGGATCCAGGGCTTTTTTTGGCAGTAACTAGTTGAGCAACTTTAAATTATTTAATATTTCTGGGCTTTGGTTTTGCATGTGTGAAACGAAAGGGTTGTACTCGAAAATTCAAAAGGTCCTTTTCCAGTTGGTGGATTCTGTGATTATTTGATTCTTTTTGCAAACAGACTGATTCTGTATAGAGACCATAACGTATGCAAATCATGGTCCCCCTCATTGTAGTGGAAGGGGGAATGAGGCCTTTAGAGCGAAGATCTAGGTCTGAACCCTGGCTAATACCTTCCAGTTGTGTGATCCTGAATGAGTCACTTCATATCTCTGACCCTCAGTTTCCCCACCTGCAAATGCAGATATATACAACAATAGAATGGTTTGAAGAAAGTTTTGGAAGCATTAAAGCCCTGCACACATATATTATTATTAAAGTACCATTGCTATTACTAGTCTTAGTAGTCAAAAGGCATGATCTCATGGGCTTTGGTTCCTCCTCGTTTTAACTTAGGGCGGTGCGGTGTGTGCCTTAGGAACCTCAAGATGCCCTTAAGACACGCAGCTTCAGATATAGATTGGGAGAATGATTAAGAATAATAAAGACAAGGTCCCTGGCTTCAAGTAAAGGAGACTATTATACCTGATATTGTGAAATTACTGAACAATTTCCTTATGTTGTTTCTTTGTTTAGGGGCAGCTAGGTTGTGCAGTAGATAGGACATTGGGCCTGGAATCAGGAAGACCTGAGTTTAAATCTGGCCTTAGATGCTTACTAGCTGTGTGACCATGGGCAAGTCACTTAACCAGTCTTCTTCAGTTTATTCAACTGGAAAATCAGGATAATAACAGCACCTACCTCACAGGGCTGTTGTGAGGATCCAATGAAATAATAGTGTAAAGTACTTAGCACAATATTTTAGGTACTATATAAGTATTGGTTGCCTCCATTCTTTCCTGGGAAACTAAGTAAAAAAGAATAAAATCATACCATTAAGATGTTTAGAAAATAATCAGCTTCATCAATGTGGACATTTTTTTTCCACTGATGGAGATTGCAGTTCTTTCATATGTGATCTCATGAGTAGCTTTTAAAAAATTCCTTACAGAATCACAGGATTTGAAGAGTTGAAAGGGGCTTCAGCAGTCATCTAGTCCAAACTACGCATGAAAAGATACTTCCCCCGCCTATCCCTGTAATAGTAGGGGTAGCTAGGTGGCACAGTGGATAAAGTGCCAGGCCTGGAGTTTGGAGGATCTGAGTTCAAATGTGGCCTCAGATTTCCTGCTGTGTGACTGTGGACAAGTCCCTTAACTCTGTTTGCCTCAGTTTCCTCATCTGTAAAATGAGCTGGAGAAGGAAAAGGAAAGCCACTCTAATATTTTTGCCAAGAACAGGGTCATGGAGAGTTGGACATTACAGAAACAACACAACAACACCCCCATAATACAGGATGTTCCAAGAGTCAGTATAGTTTTAACTTTAATAGGTTTGGGATACCCTGTACAATTTTCAAGTAGTTGTCCAGCTTCATAGCAGACTGAAGATGCTGGTAGTCCTAAGGGTCCAACTACAGAATAGCTGGCAAAGCCCAAGGGTTCTAGGGTGGGTTGGCAGTTCCTGTGGCAATATCTAGGGGTCTGGAGCATATAAAGGCAGAGCCCTTGGGAAACCTGGTGGAACTGAGGGCAGAGTATGCAGCCAAAATGGTAAAGACTAATAGTTTCTGATCTTAGTGGAATTGTTATTGTTGGTGATTCCTTGTTCTTCTATCAGTATGAGCAGCTACATCTGTTCAGCAAGGTGGCAAGAGAGTAGGTAGAGTGGTAGAATCGGGTCTACCACTGTTGGGAAGTAGGGAGGGGACTAGAAGGCTGCAATGAAAAAGGGAATCCAGATTTCCTCCTTCAAGGATATGGGGCTGTGGCAGGGGTGGGACTGGAAGTGTCTAGCTAGAGGGAGGGAAAGAGTAATGTTGGCAAGAAAGTTAGGGATGAAATGAAGCTTCCCAGGGTGCCTGCTAGGGCACAGATGAACAGAAGGATGATATTGGCCTGCATAAATGCAAATACAAAAACACAAAAATAAATAAATACAAATAAATACAAAACACTCAGCCTCTCAGTGCCCTGGGGACCTCTCTTAAGGCTAGAATTACAATCAGCAAACCCATTCCTCAATTCCCCACAATTCTCATTGTGCTTCTGTATTTTGCTTAAGGAGTGTGATTATTGAAGGGTAAAGACAGAACACAAATTTCTAAAAAGGAGCTGATACCCAAAATAAGCAAGGAGCTGATAAACACAGATGAACTGTGCCCTCTAATATTCAAGAGCTGGTGAGATGTGATGGATGAGCCCCTATAAGTGATGCTTGAAAGGCTACAGAGAATGGAAAAGGTACAGTAACACTGGATAAGGTCAACTACCAAGATCTTAAAAAAAAAGGAAATACTATTGTCAGAGAACTTGAATTCAATGCCTGGTAAAATTCTGGAAAGGATTATTTTAAAAGATAATTATTGACCATCTAGAAAGTAAGTGGTAATTACAAAATTTCACCAAGAAGAGATTATGCCAGATTAACCTTGCTTCCTTTTTTGACAGGGTTACTAGGCTATTAGATGGGAGATTATTAAGTATAGAGTGTATCTAGATTTTAGCAAAGAATTTGATCATTTCTCTCAAACCATTTTTATGGAAATGACAGACAGATGTGTATTAGATGAAGGAACAATTAGATGAATTCCAAACTCCTATAACCAGATTCGAGTCATTCAATGTCAAGTTTGCCTAAAGTTACCAGTAAAGTGCCCTAGAAATCTGGGCTTGGCCCAGTACTGTTTATCACTTTCATAAATGACTTGGATAAATAACATGTATGCAAGTTAATTGGACTTGCACATGTGACAAAGCTGGGAGGTTTCACTAATAAACTGTCTATGTTAGGGTCTGAAAAGATGGTGGCAAACTAGAGCATTAGGTTGCATCTCACAAGACAAAATCCAGTAGGGTTAAGTGTTTATATCTGGTGCTTATACTTGTATTTTAAAGAGTTAAATTTACACATGGAAGATGGGAGAAGCATGGTTGTCAGACAGCAGGTTGCCTAAAAAAAATTTGATCGCTTCATGTTAATAAACTGCAAAAATTCTCCAAACTGTCTAATACGAAGGCTTTTCATATCCCTTTGCAAGTCTCTCTTGACCTTTTTGTATAAACTTTACTTGGAGGAGAGCTCACAAAATAAATGGAGTGTGCTTTGTGGGCTATATAGATAAATTTATGGTTGAAATGGGTTGTTATCCATTTGAACTTCCCCATTCCATCCTCCTTCCAGATGTTTCCCTTAAGGTAAATTTCACAAGAATAGAGATGCTTTGGACAATCTTATTATGAGTCCCAAGCCAATAGGAAAAGTGACACTGCTCAATGCCTGCTGAAGCAGGACTGGAGGACACGAAACAGTATCAACTACATTAAAATTTTATGAAGTAGAGAAAATGATTCACTGTTGTGGCATTGTTAAAAGATGAAGATAAGAAACTGAACTGAAATGACTTCATTGGTGTGTGTGTGTGTGTGTGTGTGTGTGTGTGTGTGTGTGTGTGTGTGTGTGTGTGTGTGTGTGTGTGTGTGTGTAAGGAAAGGAGTGGAGAAAGTAGCTTAGAAAGGAGAGTTATAACTGGTTAAAATCATGGAAACCATTTAGTCCAATTCCCTCATTTTATGGATGAGACTATTTAAGACCACTTGAATGAATTGTCCAAAGTCATACTGGAAGAAACAGAAATTACTGGTAGTAACTGAAGTAACAGTTAATGACAGTTAAAATTAAAGCTTAAGTCTCCAACAGTGGTTGAATTAAAATCGTTAAGAAAATTGCAGGGTTTTTTTTCCTGTAATTTAGTAGCTGTTTCTTCTATGTAAAATATCTTTCATTGTACAGAAATTATTTTGAATTGACGGTCTTATGTAACAGGCACATAGCCTTTGTGGATGTCATCTCGTTAGCTATAATGATAAGTTCTTGTGAGGGTGAAAATGGGAAAACTTTAGTATCTTCATCATGTAGATGAAACACCGTAGACTGGAGCAGGCTAAGGATTTGTTCAAGGTCACAACATTTAGTTAGGACAATTTTAATGTAGGGTGGGATAGATTTATTTAGTACGCATTACAATTGGAATCACAGGATTGAAGAGTTGGAAAGGACCTCAGTAGCTATCAAGTCTGACCCATACCCAAAAAGAAATCTTTACCATGACATACTCAGCAAGTGATTATCCACACGCTAGGCCTGAAGACCTCCATGGAGAGGGTCCCCTTTACCTTCTAAGGCAGCTCTTTCCCTGACATCTCTTTTTATCTTCTTTTTTTTGTTTGTTTGTTTCTTTTATTTTTTATTTTTATTTTTTTTATTTTTATTATTTTTTTTATTTTGTAATGTTTAACAATCACTGCCATACAATTGCGATTTTATCCCTCCCCACCTACTCCCCACTACCCCCCTCCCTCCCCACGACTGCATACAATTCTGTATAGATTCTACATATATTTTCCTATTGAGTATATTTTCACTATAGTCATGCTATGTAGTCAGACTAAGATAAATGAAAGAAATCGTATAACAAATCAGAACATGATACACAAACATATACACATACACAAACATGATCTGCTACAATATGTGAGTGACTTCCATATTTCTCTCTCTGAGTGTGGCAGGCATTTTGCCTTGAGATCCTCCATTGGGATTTTTTTTTTTTGGTAAGAAGTTCTTGTGTTATTACAAAAATCTAAGTCTACCAGAAAAAACTCTCACACACTGTGGTTGTTGCTGTGCATAAAGTTCTCCTGGTTCTGCTCCTTTCACTCAGCATCAGGTCATATAAGTCCTTCCAGGCCTCTCTGAAGTCTTCTTGTTCATCATTTCTTATGGCACAATAGTACTCCATTACATTCATATACCATAATTTATTCAGCCATTCCCCAATTGATGGACATCCCCTTGACTTCCAGTTTTTGGCAACTACATAGAGTGCTGCTATAAATATTTTTGTACATGTGGGACCCTTTCCCATTTTTATGATCTCTTGGGGATATAGTCCTAGTAGCGATATTGCTGGGTCAAAGGGTATGCACATTTTTGTAGCCCTTTGGGCATAGTTCCAAATTGCTCTCCAGAATGGTTGGATGCGCTCGCAGCTCCACCAACAATGAATTAGTGTCTTTTTATCTTCTATACGTTGATTCTGGTTTGGCCTTTTGGGGAAGGCTAATCCTGTCACATGACTGGGATAGGGATAGGGACGAACCCATGGTGTCATTGCTTCAGGGAGTTCCCTTTACCAATCTAGGGATGTGTTTTCTCTGCAACTGATAGCCTTTAAGCTAGCAATTAGAGAGCTGCCTAGAACACACTTAGAGGTATATATGTCAGATTCACTCTTAGAGGCATATGTGTGATTAGCTCTTAAAGTACATGATGTAATATCCTACTGATTCTTTTCCTTCTAGGTGAATATTCCCATATCCTTCAACCAAGTCTCTATCTCCTTCTGGGTACTCTCCAAGAAAATAATAATAAATGTAGTAATAACAGCAACATTTTATATTGCTTTAAGGTTCTCAGATTACTTGATATGTTATCTGATTTGATCCTAGCCTCTTTGGGAGGTAGGTGCTACCATTATCCTCATTTTACAGATGAAGGAACTGAGGCTTTGAAAGCTTATGTGACTTGTCCAGAATCACACAGCTAGTAAGTGAGGCTGCATTTGAATTTCAGTCCTCCTCACTCCAAATTCAGCACACTCACTACTGTACCGCCACCCTCCTAAAATTGTTCTGAACTATAGCATGCAGAACAGAATGCAACAAAATCCAGGCATTTTAAAAAATTAAGGCAGAGTAGATGGAGACTATTGCCTTATTCCTACAAGTTAAATTTCTCCAAAAAGAACAGAAGCATGTATTAGCTTTTCTTGGCTGTCACATCACATTATTGATTCATATTAAGCTTGCAGTGTCCTCAGATCTTTTTCAGACAACCTGCTGTCTGACAATCATGCCTCTTCTGTCTTATATCTGTGAATTTAATTCTTTCAAATCCAAGTATAAGACCAAGTATAAATACTTATCTGTATTGAATTTTGTCTTGTGAGATTCAGCCTAATGCTCTTGCTTGCCACCATCTTTTTGGACCCTACCACATCTAGCGTGTTAGTGAAAACTCCCAGCTTTGTCTCCTCTGCAGGTCTGATTAACAGACCATCTGTGTATTTATCCAAGTCACTGATAAAAGTGATAAACAGCACTGGGCCAAGCCCAGATTTCTAGGGAACTTAACAGGTGACTTTTGGTCATCTTGACATTGAATGACTCTTGAGTCTGGCTGTAGGAGCTTAGGATCCATTTAAATGTTCCATCATCTAATACACATCTCTCCATCATTTCCAAAAAAATGGTTTGAGACAAATCATCAAGTTCTTTGCTAAAATCCAGGTAAGCTGTAATATTCTCCTAATAGTTTAGTAACCCTGTCAAAAAAAGGAAATATGGGTAATCTGGCATAATCTTTTCTTGATAAAATTTTGTAATTATCACTTCCTTTTCTAGATGCTCAATAGTCATCTTTTACAATAATCTTTTCCAGAATTTTGTCAGGCATTGAATTCAGGTTCATTAACAATAATATTTGGAGGTTCCAGTTTCTTTCACCCTCCCTTTTTAAAAAAATCTGGGCAGTTGACCTTATTCAGTCCTACTGTACCTTTCCCATCCTCCACAGTCTTTTAAGCATCACTCATAGTGGCTCATCATTCACATCCTACCAATTCTTGAGTACTAGAGTGTGTAGTTCATCTGGGCTAGATGATTCAGGTTCAGCTAGGTGCTCTTTTATCAACTACTTCCTTACCTTGGGTATCAGGTCCTTTTTTAGAAATTTGTATTCTGTGTTTACCCTTTAAGAATCATATTCTTTGAGAGAAAGACAAGCAAAATGAGAATTGTGGGGAATTGATGAATGGGTTTGCTAGTTGTAATTCTAGCCTTAAGAGAATTACCCAGGGGCACTGAGAGGCTGAGTGCTTTGTATCTATCCAGGGCAACATCACCCTTCCACCCTTTCAGGTTTGCAGTCTTAATGTCACCTTTCATACTTAGCTCTTACCCACTCAGTATATCCAATCAGCTGCCAAATCTTGTCATTTCTTCCTCCACAGTACCTCCCAGATTCTTCCCTCTTTCTGCTGCCTATACGCCTATTCATCGTCCTAGTTTTGTTGTTGTTCAGTCGCATCTGACGTGTTCTGACCCCATTTGGGGCTTTTCTTGGCAAAGATACTGGAGTGGTTTTCCATTTTCTTCTCCAGCTCATTTTTACAGATGAGGAAATTGAGGCAAATATGGTTAAGTGACTTGCCTAGGGTCATACAGCTAGTAAGTGTCTGAGGCCAGATTTGAACTCAGGAAATAGAATCTTCCTGAATTCAGGCCCAGCACTCCATGCACTGTGCTACCTTACTGTTCTTAGCACCATAATTTGGGATCTCATCATTTCTCATCTGTACTATTGTGATATCCTTCATTAAAAAGACCCATTTGGGTCTTCCTGCCTCCGTTCTCTTCCTACTCCAATACAACTCTCACATAGCTACTAGTGATTTTTTCCTAAGGTACAAGTCTGATCATGGCATTTCCCTTCTCAACAAGCTGTAGCAATCTCTCTTGCTTCTGGGATCCAAAAAGAACTTGTCTTTTTGGCATTTAAAATGCTTTACAATGTCTCCAAACTACCTTTCTAGGTTTATGATAATTTACTCTCCTTCACACATTCTCCTCTCCAGTCAAACTGGTACAATTGTGAGTCATACATAACACACCATTTCTCATCTATTTGACTTTATACTGGCTCTTTCCCATGCCTGGGATGTATTTCCTCTTTACCACTGTCTCTTAAAATTCTTGTTTTATTTTTTAAAGGTTCTTTTTAAGTGCCACCTTCTACATGAAGCCTCTCCTTATCCTCATCCTGATCCCCATAGATCTCCCCTATTTTACTCCTTCCCCCTCCTACCACATTCACCTGACATCATTCTGTAGCTGCCTACATTTTGTTCCTCAGAATAGAATGTGACTCCTTGAGGGTAAGGAAATGTTTCATACTTGCCTCCTTATCCTTATCACCTAGCACAGTGCCTCTCACACAGTAGGCACTTAGTGAATGCTTGTTGATTAATTTTATTGTGTAATGACTAGAGTTCAGATTTTCCATTCAAGAGAATGTGAGTTCAAATCCTGCCTCTGAAATTTACTAGGTTATCACACTAGAAGTGATTCTTTATAGATTGTCCCTTATCCTCTCTGAGCTTTGTAAAATGAAGGAATTTACTCTAGAGGGGCTCTAAACTTTCTCCATTTAAATCTAAGATCCCAAGATTACTTAATAGGTGACATGTGCATGAACTCACAGTTTAAAAGGTGTCAGAGGAAGGATCTGAAGTAAGGAATTTCAGATTCCAAAGATAGTCCTCCATTTACTATGCCAAATGATCTCTTTTAAGTTTAAGATGTGGAGCTAAATCCTGAGCTAAATCCTGCAATTTAACATGATAATTAATTTGACTAATGGACTGATATAACGGGAATGACACAGCAGTCACCTTTCTCCATTGTTATAAGAAATTAAAATGCTTAAAAAATTCATTGTTTTAAAAGCTATAATCTGAGAGCCCTAAGGTAAGTAGATCTCTCTTTACCTTTATCTTCTGGGTCCTGACTAGAAACCTGAAACCCTTTCCCATTCTAAATCCTTCAAGTTTTTCTGATCTCTTTTCAAAGCCCATCTCTAACCTCACCTGCTTTAGGAAATGTTTACTAATTAGGTGAAATATGGCTTCTTTACCCCAAACACAGGCAGCACAATTCCTAGTCTTCATGTTTTAACATGAAGCAGAAGCCCAAATAACCCGATTTTGGGGTTGCTCTGGCCAAGACTTAACAATTCACCATTATTTCTCAAATGTTGATTCTTACTGATCTCAATTCAACAAACATTGGCTAAATGCTTAACTAGACACAAAGTAATCAACTAAACAATTAATAAGTAACTACTAAGTATCTACTATGTGCCAAGTGCTGGAGATACAAAAGCAAAAGTGAAGCAGTCACTGCCCTCTTGGGTTTTCATTGCACGTTGGAGATAACTTGAATAGTGTGTATAGTTGCATACAAATTATTTACAATATTGATACAAAATGTTGAGAGAGAAGGGACCACCAGCAGGGATGAACAAGAAAAGGCTTCATGTAGGGAATGGATCTTGAAGGAGACTAGTGATTCTAAGAGGTAGGGGTGAGGAGCCTCCACAACTCAGGCAATTGAGGATAGTCATTGCAAAGGTATGGAAGTGGGAAATTGAGTGTCATCTAAGAAGAATGATAAAAAGGCTAGTTTGACTGGACCCTAGTGGGACTAAAGGGGAATAATGTAAATAAATCTGGAAAGACAGATTGGGTCTAGGTACTATGGTATGTCGTGGGAATTCAAAGGCAAAATTAAACAAAACAAAATAAAAGCAAAACCTCCTGACCTTAAGAAGCTTATATTTATTTATGTCTATACAGAATAATTAAGGTCTAGAGAGCCTACAAGATATTTTTCAGTAGGTCATAATACTATGCAGTAGAAAAATTGAGAATTAAAACATAGATTTTCAACTTAAATTTTGTGCTATTTTTGCTTAGTCATTTTTCAATGTATCTAACTCTCTGTGATCCCTTTGAGGGTTTTCTTGCTAAAAATACTAACATGGTTTGCCATTTCTTTCTCTGGCTCATTTTACAGATAAGAAAACTGAGGCAAACAGGGTCAAGTGATTTACCTAGTGTGTGTCTGAGGCCTGATTTGAATTCAGGAAGAGAAGTCTTCCTGAATTCAGGTCCAGCACTCTATCTACTGTGTCACTTTGCTGGCCATTGTGCCATTACCTTTAAGGAACACATTTCCAAATATTCACAGAGCAACCAACTGCCATGACTTCAGTAGTCAGCATTCATTGTGCCAGAAGTCTTGCTTTTTTAATAAGAAGCAGGGATTATTATACTGCCTTTCTCTTTTAATGAGAATGAGAGAGGAAAAACACTGGATTTGGAATCAGAAGACTTCAGTTCTAGTCTAGGCTTGGCAAGTTAATAATTTTATGATGTGGGATAGGAATCTGTGGCCTTGAGATCCCATGAGGCTTCAACAGGTTCCCCACCCCTGGTAGGGAGAATGCAGGCACCTTGAGCGCAGTACTGTTTTAATTTTGACTTTATGTCTCCGGGTCCTAGCACACTATCTGGCACCTAATACTGTTTAATAATCGTTGTTGAACTGATCTGAAAATTCACTTGGTTTTCTCATCTATAAAATGTGAATGATAACACCTACTCTGCCTATCTTGCAGGACTATTGTGCAGATCAGATGTGGCAATGAATGCACATAGTATATAGCCCTGTGCAAATAAAAAAGTGTTATTATCAATCAATTTAGACTCTTGGCAAATGCTCACATAGGGTTTTGATGTTTACAAATTCTAACTTGGGTGTGATTTTTCTGATGAGTGCTCAAAATGCCAAGGAATAACTGTGTTGCATTCAATTCAACAAACATTTGTTTAGCTAATTGCTGAGAATACAGAGCCCCAAATCCCCCACTCTTAAGGAGTTTACCCTGCCTGTATGGGGAAATGAGGGGGTGGAGAAGAAGAATATTTAGCACGTACACAGGAAAACACATAGAACTCCTACACGGATGAAATCACACGTCTGGCCTAAAAACATAGATAGAAGGGTTTTTTTGAGGAAGGAGTGAACTCTAACTGGGGACTCAGGGAAGGCCAGACAGTGAAGGAAAATAAGGAGGGAGTTTGGGGGCTCAGGTGAATTCAGATCCTTCCCTTCCATTATGATAAAATGAAAATAAAGCTACAGTCTGGCCCTCAGGGAGCCATATGTATTAATTCATTTCCTGACTCAGTAGTTTAGCTCTCTAGACTTCAGTTTCGAAGAAATCAACTAGAAGGCTGAAGAATGGAAGAAAGCTATTGTCTTGCCCTGACACCTACAACTTGTTTGACTTTGGGAAAGTTACATTATTTCAACTTCCTCATTTGTAAAATGAGGGGTTTGGACTGGTCCCTTCCAATTTCAGATCTAAGGGGTTAAAATCCTTTTCCTTAACCCCTTTAAAAGTGTTACCGCTTTTGATTTCTTTTCATGGATAATAAAAATTTATATGTGTGAAACAAGTTTCTAGGCATTCTTCAAGGAGTGTCCTTCAGTTTAGTAGCTCCAGAAATTAAAGGCCAAGTGTTGGTTTTACTAAGAGTAATCCACCCTTAAACAATTGGTTCTTCTTGTGGAACAAATTTGTGTATTTGTGAGAAAATTATTTGAGACTAATGGAATAACACAAGGTAAAGAATGAAACTAGTGGAACATTTTGATATGGGACTGAATTTATAACCTATTAGAACACAAGATCTTTGAGGGAATGGATTTTCTTTTTTGCTTTATCCTTGCATCACTAATGGGTGATTACTAGGGTAAGGTCTGGAACTTACTAAGTCCCTAATAAATCCATGCTGATTGATTTTAATCATAGGGTCATAGAATGAAAACTGAAAAAGCCCTCAGAAGCCACCTAGTCCAACCCCCTCATTTTACAAATGAGGAAACAAAGGCCTGTATCTATTAGGTAAATGGATCAAGATCCACATAGGCAGGAAGACTCAGAGAGGGATTTGAACCCAAACCTCTAAATAGAGCCAATACTTTTTCAGTTGTATTACACTAATTTTACAAAGGATTCTAATTGCTGCAGGGGATATGAAGCTCTAAATGACTGCCATACATTTTAAAAGTGACTTAAATGAACTTAATCTAGAAGATTTCCTTCCTTCAGAATAGGGTAGACTAATTCCAAAGGGTATTTATTTGCTCATGTTTTCCTGGTGGCAAAAGGAAGAAAGGAGTAATGGTTACTGTTTCCCAATTTCTGCCTCCTTAGAGTCATGGAAAGGACCCTGGATTTGGAGGCAGAGGATCCACCCAAATCTCAGTCCTAGTTTGAATCTCAATCTTGCCCCTTGCTATTTATCTGACTTGTAATATGTCATTTAACCTCTCTTGGCCTCAATTTCCTCCTCTGCAAAATGAAAGAGTGTATGAGGTGGTCCTTCTAGTTCTGAATCTTTAATCCTATGATTTTATCCCCATTCCTAAACCTAATATCTCCAGTTTCCAGAAATTCTATTCTATACCCTGTCATAATAGAAATCTGCACAGCTTCCTAGGCAATGTCATATAGAATTGCTATAGGAAATGTTTTGTCTGACCATCTTTCAGGACAGCAAGAGAGATAACTGTCTTCTTTAAGGTCTATACAGAGGTTCCTCACCTGGGGTCTATGAACTTAAAATTTTTAAATATTTTTATATTTGCACTTCAATATTATTATCTTACTTTGTAACCATATGTATTCTATTTTATGCATTTAAAAACATAATTCTGAAAAGGGGTCTGCAGGCTTCCCTAGACTACCAAAAGACCCAAAACAGAAAAAGTTAAGAACTTCTGATCTATAGAGATGGAGATCGCCTATTTTTACCAAATTTCAGGAAATTCTTTCCAAAATCTTGTCTGAAAATTTGTCCTTTTTTATACTTTATTTTTCCAGTTCAAGTCTAGAGGAATGTGTGGTGGCCTGAAGGTGCAAGCACGTGGGAAAACAAATGTACAGATTGGATCATAAAGCGATACTTTGCCCAGAGTTCAGGACCACATGGAAGAATGCCTGGCTTTGGGTTTCTTCTTCTGTGTCAACACTGCATTGATTCTGATGTCGCTTCTTCAACACTGGAAATGTGCCCTTTGTCCAGCTTCAAGTTTTAATATAGAACTCAATTGTTTCCAAATGAAACAAAAGAGGAACTGGGAGTTCAGCAACAAAATGGTAATGATAATCAGCAGCAGAACTGACCCCAAGTGTGGGAAAATGAGGTTAGTAGCCGGCAGCTGGCGTTCCATCCACTGGGTGACCTCACAGCTGGAATCTTTTCTCCAGTGCTAAGCCCCTACACAACAGATGTGGAGCTGAGAGTAAACAAACAGGTTACATCAGTTAGGGTGCTCCTAGAAGGGCTGAAGAGTCTCATTACAAGCCCTAGGGAGCTGTCCAAAGAGAAAGGAAAAGAAAAAGAAGAGAACATTTGCCTTTACATTTGGGAAGTTTTTGATCAGCCGAACTGGAAAGCTTTTCTGGGCATTTGTGGGAACTACAAAAAGTTCAAGAGGAGGAAACCAGATCAAGGGCTATTTGCTCTTTCAGCAACTTCAAAGTTCATTCATCTAAATATGCTCTTTCCATCTTGGCTTCCTTGCTGTGCCTTGGGTAGCTTCGTGCTTTTTAAGAGTGCAGGCATGCTGGACAGGGCCAACTGAAATGTGTTCTGTGGAGGAGTGCCATAGCCCAGGGGGAAAAAAAGAATGCTTTTGTTGGTCTGCCTGCCCTCTGTGGTTACAGATTAAACCAGGAAAGGACCTCTTGGGGCATCTGGGTTGGAGGGATGTTGCTACGGGACCTTGGGCTAATCACTGTCCCTCTCTGGGGCTCTTTAGAATAAGAATAAGACATTCTAGAGAATGTATCCCAAGCTCCCAGCACAAATGCCTGACACAATGTAGATTCTTTATACATACTTGCTGAGTGATTTATCTGTACAATGAGAGAGTTGGATTAGGTATCCCTAAAAATCCATTTCAGCCCTAATGATCTGTGATTCCATCATTCAAGGACTTTTTGTCTTTGTTCCTGGTTGTTGGGAACAGAGAGTCATGAAAGTAAGTATGTGAGGTGCCACAGTCTACCATTCTATTGATCTCTCTGCTTTGTATCTGAAAGTGGTACCAGGTATGTGTATATAAAGGAGATTCAAAGCTGTTTTGTCTCTGCCTCACAGCAGATGCACCCAAGCCCATTTGGGCTGTAGTAGGTGACAGAGGCCTGAAGTCAGGAAGACTCCTCTTCCTGAGTTCAAATCTATCTTCAGGCAATAGCTGTGTGAGCCTGGGCAAGTCACTTAACTTTTTGCCTCAGTTTCTTCATCTGTAAATGAGCTGGAGAAGAAAATGGTGAACCATTCCAATATTTTAGTCAAGAAAACCCCAAATAAAGAGTAGAACTTTACAGAAATGATTGAACAACAACCAAAGCAGACACTTCCCCTTTGTGTACTACAGAAAGATCATGGAGCAGGAGAGGGGCTGTTGAGGTAGGCTACTGGCTCTCCTACCCAGTGAAGGCAGAGATATCTGCCGACTTGAGAAACTTTGGCTCAGTCACTCCCACCCTCTGCCTCACCATTCAGGACAGCCAGGTTGCCCCTCCTCCTAGATACTAAGCAGTCAGGGCTGAACATGGGAATATTCTCTTGGTCTGCCATTGATTAATTGTGTTATCTTTAGTAGCTCTCTCTCATGTTCACAGCTTGGTTTTCCACATCCAAGAAGCATCCATCCTTATATGCCTTTTAAACATTTTGAGATTCTCGGATTGAGGGGCACTGCACAGCATCCACATGCATTACTCTTTATATGGAAATTCTCGCTTCCTCCCTCTGAAAGACTATTTGATATTTTCTGGTTGTGACATGTTGAGCAATTCACATAGTAACTGAGTTCTCTACATGTAAAATAGATATGTTAAAGTTAACGTAATTTATTTCTCATCTGCAAAATACAGGGGTTGAACTAGGTGACTTTTAAGGTCCCTTCCACATCTTTGAGTCCATGCGACAAGGGTGTAATAGTAGAGAGAGTCCCAGAACTGAAGTCAGGAAGACCTGAGTTCAAATTTAGCCTCAGACCTTACTAGCTGTGTAATCCTGGATAAGTCCCTTAATCATTATTTACCTCAGTTTCCTCTTTTATAAAATGAGGCTATCACTGAGCAAGTTGCATAATTTCTGCCTCCCTTAGGTTCCTCTCCTATAAAATGGGACTATTCATAACAGGTCCCTGTGAGGACAAAATGAGATAATTTTTATAAAGGTCTTTGAAAACCTTAAAGTGCTATATAAAAGCTAGCAATAATAATAACAGACATTTATACATTACTTTAAAGTCTATTATTTCATTTGAGCCCAGGGAAATAGTTATTATAGATGTTATTATCATCATTTTAAAGATAAGAAAGTTAAGGATTAGAGAGATTGAGATGAGATTTGAACCCAAGGCTTCCATATTCCACCTTTTAGAGCTCATATACTATCCTTCCTCTCCATGCTATTCATTTGGCTCATTAATTCTTTCAACAAATTTTTATTAAGCACCTATTATATGTAAAGCTTTATGCTAGGCATTGAGGAATTGGGCAGGAGGGAGCATATAAATTTAAGATAAGCTCTAATCCCTGCCTTCATTAACCTTGCTATTTAGGTGGATAAGACATAAATAACTCTAATACCCAATGCTGCGTGATCAGATAATCAGAGATGGAAAACCCTAATGCTAATGTGTTTCCTGGGAATGCTGTGCAGCATAGTACACAGGGACAAATGCGTATTTTGATGAAACTACAGAATGGCACTAACACTACATAATTGGTTGAGCATCTAATAATCATATGTATTTGCCATAGTGCTTAATTACCTTAAAGTTAAAAGCTTTGCCACAAGATGATGGACTCTATAAAATTTTTTAAAAGTTTTTGAAAGGCCCTAATAAACAAAAGACTTTGATGACAGTTACTTTATTTAAATTTTGTTGACAACTTTGGTTTTTATGTCACCTTCATTTCCAGACATAGCCCTTTCCTTATTCCTAGCCAGCAAAATATATCTTATAATAAAGAAGAGAAAAGGAAGAGGAAAAAAACCAGATACTACAAAACTAAGGAATTTACCACTTGAGTCTGGCAGTATATGCAATTTCTATCCAGTTTTCCCAAGAAGAGAAAGAAGCACATTTGTTTACCTCATCTTTGGGGCCAAAGTAATTTGGTAATTATCAAATTTTTTTCTTTCTCTTAAATCTCAAAATCTGTGTTAGATACTGAAATGATGAACAGGAGGCTGTTTCCATTCTGTTTCCAAATTCTGGTAGTTGAAAACATCCCAATGAAGTTGGGAGAGGTAGGTTAATCGATTTTGCTATAAAGCAAAAATCACTGAAAATATTTGGTCTGTGAGATTTCCAACCCATGACTGGATCTTGTCCATCCAATTATTTGACATGGAAACCCTAGAAGTATAGGTATTCCACAGGCATTGGCTACCCAGAATACTAATGTGATGATAAAAAGAAGTTGATCTCAGATACCATGATGGTGTATGTTGGAGAGAGGAAGTTCTCTGAGGTAACTAGGAGTTTGAGAGAAATCAAGAAATGCAAATGTGTTTTGCTTTATTTATTTATATCAATTATGTTTATAATTGATATGTTCTTGAACTTTGCTTTATTCAAGTGTGTTCTTGAAAATGTATACATATTTTGAATTCTTATGAACAGAAAAATATGTTAAGTGTAACTAGGAAGTTTGCTATTTATGGAAATTGCTTTATAAAGGGCAAAGGATTTTTTTTTTTGCATGGAAGTTCTCTTTGTTTTTGTAAATCTGTGTTTTTACACACAATTTTTACAATAAGAACAATACTGTAAAGATAAATTATCTATCAAAGACTTAGGAACTCTGATCATGCAATGACCACCAATGATTCCAAAAGATTCATCATGAAATATTACCCATCATTGGGCAGAAGGATGATGAAATCTGCATGTAGATGGAATTTATAATTTGGGAGAAGACACGATCAGTCTGGGGATTTGTTTTGTTTGACTACATGTTTGTAAAAAGAACTTTGTTTTTCTGGCTTTCCAAATGGGGGAGGTGGTTAGTAGAGTGAGAGATTGAAAAAGGAAAACATAATAAATGAAAAAAAATCTTCTGTAGCACAGTGCTTGGCACATAAGTACTTAAGAAATATTTGTTGATTGATCAAAACACAAAAACAAAGTGCAGGGACAACAACAACACCTTGCCCTATCAAATGGACTAGCTGTATCATTGTGGAGAGAAGCTCTTACTCAAGTCAAAAAAAGTCTCAGGGTTAACATGCGGAATTTATGACTGGAATGGATTTTGTTTTCCAACTCATTTTAGACATTTTTTGAATGTCTACTCTGTATGTGTCTAGTACCATAAAGAGTCTGTCTCTCCTAGATTTAGTTTGATTAACACATTCTTGACATCTGAGAGTCTTACAGTGTTGTGGAGATTCTATGTTCTTAAAATGATAAAATGCATTTGTGCAATGAATATTCATTCCTCTCCATGAAACAAACACAAATAAATTTCACAAAAATTGTATCCTTTTTTTGCAAACACAATCAGCTTAGATTTTTATTCTTTTCTTCTAATGCCCTTTCTTCCATTTCATTTTTTATTCTGTTTTTTAAAGATATTTATGAGTTTAGCTATTTCAACAACACCCCTTAGGAATTTATTCTATTGTTTACCCTTCCTCACTGAGAAAATATTCCAACCACTAATTCTAAAGCTTCTTCTTTTCCTGTCTGTAGTTTAAGCCCATTTCCTCTTGTGCTAAGTCTGCAGAAAGGAGGAGTAGCTAGTAGGGTTTCACAAATGGAAAAGGACACAGCAAAGCAGGAACACAGGGATCAAATCTCTGTAGCTAGCCTGGATTGTAGAACTGAAGCCCACAACAGCATCATAGAAGCTAACAGAACTATGATTGGCTTTGTTGTCTAGATCATCTTACTACTTCTTGACTTGACTTTGCCAGTGGAGACCCAGTTAGCAGTGAACGGGGAAGTGCTGTGTTTACGTGCAAAATGTTAACTGTGTTTCAAGAACACCAGACACAGAGAGCAAGGGAGGGATGGGAAAAGAAAGGAAAGAAATGGAAGGAATGAAAGAAAAGATGAATGAGTTAGGAGGAATGAGTAATTGACCTCAAAATAAATTTAAAAAAATATAAAGAAAAGATCACATGTATTTTTAGAAATACAGATGGATGGTACGTGAATAAGAAGCAGTGTGCACATAAAAATGTTTGTTTACAGTAGAACAATCTAAGAACATTTAGAATGCTCTATTTCCTCTTCTAAATTACAGTCTGTTCTCATTTCTTATGTCAGTGGGAATTAATCTGAAGCTATTTAATAACAATAATAGCAATAATAATAAGTAGCATTTATGTAGTGCCTTAAGATTTACAAAGTATTTACAAATATCTTTTCATTTGATCTCACAACAACCCTGGGTAGGTGCTATCATTATCCGCATTTTACAGATGAAGAAACTCAGGCCACAGGAGGTTAACTGACATGTAGGGTCATAAAACTAGTAAGAATCTGAGAGCAGACTAGAACTCGGGTCTTTCTCACTTGAGATCTAGCACACTACCACTGTACTACCCAGATGCTTGTAACTATTAACTTACATTGTGTTCCCCGCCCCCCTTTTAAAGTTCTATTATGTTTTTATGGTACTGGCAGTGAGACAACAGCACAGTTAAGAAAAATAATCTTTCGGGATTATTTGTGACACCTCATTTTCAGTGGTGTGTGTGTGTGTGTGTGTGTGTGTGTGTGTGTGTGTGTGCACGCATGTGCGTGCAATTACGGGGTGTGAGATGCTATCATGGTGTAATGGAAGGAGAAGTGAATCTGAATTTAGAGGACCTGAGTCCAAATCCTACAAATGATGCTTCCTATTTGTGTGAATTTGGGGGAGTCTTTTAACTTAACTTTCTTGGGCCCTAATTTCCTCTGCTGTGAAATGAGTTCATTGAACTAGATGTTCCTTGAGCTCTCCTCTGGGTCTATATCTAGGGGTCTATAAGCAAGCCTGACTTGTGTTTTGCAACACTGGCCTGGTAGCTCTCAGTCTCACCCTGGGTTTTTAGTGTAACACTGAGCTGGTAGTGGGACGTCTAAACTAATGCTGGATGGAAGATGATGCTGTGTGTTACTTCTTCCTCTTTCTCAGTGATCTGAGAGCACGGCTTTCTATATCTTTGAGTGGGAGGCATTTTATGCAAACTATAAAGTCTAGTATGACTCTTCAATGATACAGAAAATGATTTACATTTCAGGATAAGGACATTATTTGATGATTGTGATATTTTGGTCTTTTGTAAGTAGTAATCATGTCTATTTTTTAAATGACTTGGATTTGAGCTTCAATCTTCAAAGGAAGCACCTTTGACATGGATATTGGAATAGAATGCATCTCAAATTTTTTAAAATCTCTTTGGAATATGTGAAAAGCTTGCCATATTTAGAAATAGCTTCCTTATACGCAAATGCCATCCTGAGACTCAGCAGGTAAGAAAAACATTTGAATAGCTTTGATCTGCCTACTTGTTTCACCTATTTGGGATTGCTACAAACAGAAACAAAGCCTCATCTCAATATATTCTTTGAGCAATATCTAGAAATTTATTTATATGTATATGGAAATATATGTAATAGAAGAAACAAAATATTAATTCTGCAAAGTAACAATCTAGGTCTTTTTCTCTCCTTTTCTAATTAGTCCACAGAATAATGTGATTCCCTCCCACCCCTCTTCCTTCACCCACTGTGTAAATTATGAGATTCTCTCGAATCCTTAAATGTTATCTATGTTATCTACATCCACATTATTCAGAGATACACCTAAAGAAGTCAACAGGATTAAATGCTCCATGTAGTATCCTTGAGGTCAGCATCCAAGAGGGGGTCAAACATAGCATATCCCACATTTAGGAAGCTACAAATTCTCCCACCATGGAGCTATAGGAAAAGCACAAAGGGATCTTTGGTTATCACCTAGTGTACCCATCAAGCTATCCCCTTAGCAATGCATGAGGACCACAGAGTGCCACAACAATAGTTCTCTTTGGGCCATTTGTTAAAATTCTTGAATTTATAATGGGACACTGCAGCAAGAACTATCTGAGGGGCTGACATGCAAGGGTGTTAATCATGCATCATTAACCCAAAATAGGGGCTCTTAAAACTTTTTGTGTTATGGACCCCTTTAACAGTCTGGTGAAATCTATGGGTCCCTCCTCAGAATAAGGTTTTTTTTAAATGAACCAAATAAAATACATAAGATTACAAAGGAAATGGATATATTATATAGACTATATATAATTATTCATTATATAATATATAGAAATAGTTATTTTAAAAAATAGTTCATGGATCAGAGAACCTCAGGTCTAAAACATTCTAGGAAGTTGCATCTTAAAGGAGGAATTAAAGTCATATATTTACCTGTGAAATTGATTTTTAGCAAATAATCTGTGTACAGCTTTTTTCCATCTAGAATCTTCATGGCTTCACAGAGCTTGGTGGTGTTTGGGCAGAGCGTTCTCTGCATCTTGTGGAGGGCATGGGCCATGGCATACACTGCATTCACCACAAACATGATCTTGGACTCCTGCTCATAATTGGTGCTATCAATTGCTAGATGCTTGTCACAGGCCCTCCGGTGTGACCTTTTTCCCTGTAAGCTGCACTGGAATTTCTGTTCCCAGAAGTCCCTAAACCAGGGGTTCCTGTGGTTGTTGTAAGGGTTGAGGCTCTGGAAGTAACGGTCAAACTCCCGGATGGGATGGGAAGCCAGTTCTAAGGTGATGGCTCCATAGGCCACATGCTCATTGCCTTTGACAATGCTCTCCTGGGCACCCCACCCATCGCTGGCGATCCATGTGAAGGAAGCATTGAAGCGGCTTGCAGCAGCAATCAGCTCCCGGGAGTCATCACTTCTCATAAAGAGGACAACCACTCGAGCATTAGGCTTTTGGAGCAGCTCTCGGATGACACTGTCATAGGACTTTCGGATATTGGATCTGCCTACCTTTTCAGAGGTGGCAATGCAGATGTTGCGAAGACGTGCCTCCTGCTCAAAGGCCTCAATTCCTGTCTCACCATAGTCACCTTCTGAGGCCACAGTTGACACGTAGGTCCAGTTGAAGAAACGCAAGATCTCAGCCATGGCCTTAGCCTGGTAGAAGTCTGGGGGCACGGTCCTGGCAAAATAATCATAGCGTGACTTGTCGCTTAGTTTGGCACTGGTGGATGCGTAGCTTATCTGAGGGATCTGGAAGAGTCTTAGCAGATTTGCCACCTGTTTTATATGAAATAATAAGGATAATGAAAATAAGAATAATAATGAAGAGAACAGTATCTCATACATTGAAAGCTTTAATCATAAATTTTGATGTGGGGGAGAACCTTACAGATCATCCAGTCTAGTCCATTCATTTTCTTTTGTTAGAAAATAATGAAATGGTTTATTATGATTATTTTTTTGTGGGTGAACCTGAGTCTCACTATTTTGTGGACTCAATCCTACCAGTGGGTAGCACAGAAAGCTTGACTTACTCTATTTTTTAATTAATTTTTTAAAAACATTCCTTTCTCTTTAAATTTTGAGCTCGATTCTTAGTCTCTCCCCCCACCCACTGAGAAGGCAAGTAAAATGATATCAATTTATCTATATGAAATCATCCAAAGCATATTTTCATATTAGTCATATCACCAAAAAAGCAACAAAAAAGAAAGTGAGATAGTTATACTTCAAATTTCACTCAGAATTCATCAGTTCTCTCTCTGGAGATGAATAACATTTATTTTTTCATCATGAGTCCTTTGGAATTGTTTTGGATTATTGTACTGATCAGAATAGCTGAGTCTTTCACACCATTTTAACATTGCCATTACTTTGCACACTGATCTCTTAGTTCTCAGTTTACTTTGCATAAGTACATATAGGTCTTCCTATGTTTTTTTCTCCTAAAGCCACTCCCCCATTATAATTTCTTATAACACAATAATACTCCATCACAATCATATACCGCAATTTTTTCATCCATTCTCCAGTTGATGATCATCCCTTCAATTTTCAATTCTTTGCCACAACAAAAAACTTCTATGAATATTCTTGTACATTTGAGTCCTACTTTATCTTTGATCTTTTTGGGGTAAAGACATAGTAGTGGTATTGCTGGGTCACAGGGTATACAGAGTTTTATAGTCCTTTGGGTATAGTTCCAAATTGTTCTTCAGAATGGTTGGACTAATTCATAACTCCACCAACAGTTTATTAGTGTACCTATTTTCCTCCAACCCCTTCAGCATTTGTTATTTCTGCTGAGTATGAGGTCAAAGTTATTTTAATTTGCATTTATTCAATGAATAGTTATTTAAAACTTTTAAAATATGACTATAGATAGCTTTGATTTCTTCTTCTGAAAGCTGTCTGTTCATATTCTTTGACTATTTATCAATTAGGGAATGTCTTATTCTTATAAATTTGACTCAGTTCCCTATATATTTGAGAAATGTGGCTTTATCAGAGGATCCACTTTAGAGAATTTTGATACTACTTCATTGTCTATGGAACCTTTTAGTAAAATATAGTTTCTCTGATGAGGTCTATTTTTACTTTTGCTTTGTCTGAGATCATGATTGTTACCCCAGACCTTTTCACTTCAGCTGAAGCATAATAGATTACCCCAGCCTCTTATTTTAACTCTGTGTTTGTCTATTTCAAGTGTGTCTCTTATAAACAACAAATAGGTGGATTCTGATTTCTCATCCATCCTGCCATCCACTTCCATTTTATGAGTGAGCTCATCACATTCACATTCACAGTTATGATTACTGTGTAATTCCTCCATCCTATTTTCTTCTGTTTACCCTTCTCTTTCTCTCTCTTTTCATCCTGTCCCTCTTTAAGCATTTGATTTGCTTTGCTTCTGACCATTGCCTCCCTTAGTCCACTCTCCCTTTTACCATTTCCCTTGTAATCTCATCTCCTTCACTATTTTCATATTGCATGAGATAGATTTATATACGGTGTGTGTGTGTGTGTGTGTGTGTGTGTGTGTGTGTGTGTGTGTGTATTCTGCCCTCTTTGAACCAATTCAAATGAGAGTGAGGTTCAAATGTTGCTTACCCTCCCAACTTCCCCTTCCCTTCACTGTAAAAGCTCTTCCTTTCATGCCTCTTTTATGTAAGAAAATTTCCTCCATTCTATCTCTCCCTTCCCCCTTTTCCCAGTGCATGTCTCTTTCTCACTCTTTTTTTGGTGGTTATCCCAACATAGTTTACTCACATTCATGCCCTCCTATCTGCCCTAATAATAGTAAAATTCTTAGGAATTACAAGTTTCATTTTTCCATATAGGAATATAAACAGTTTAAATATCTCTTATGATTTCTCTTACATGTTTACATTTTTATGCTTCTCTTGAGTCTTGTGCTTGAATGTCAAATTTTCTATTCACCTCTCATCTTTTCATTAGGAATAAGTGAAAATTATCTTTTTCATTAAATATTTTTCTCCCCTGAAGGATTATACTCAGTCTTGCTAGGTAGATTATTCTTGGCTGTAATCTTAGCTCCTTTGCCTTCCAAAATTTCATATTCTAAGATCTCAGCTTCTTTAACATGGAAGCTGCTAAATCTTGTATAATCCTGACTGTGGCCCCATAATATGTGTACTGTTTCTTTCTGGTAGCTTGATTTCCTCCTTATCTGGGAGTTCTTAAAGTTGGCAATTATTTTCCTGGGAGTTTTCATTTATGGATCTCTTTCAATAAATCTAATATGTTGGGGCAGTTTTCCTTGATTATTTCTTGAAATAGGATGTTGAGTTCATTTTTTGATCACTACTTAAAAATAATAATTCTTAAATTATCTCTCTCCAATCTGTTTTCTAGGTCAGTTGTTTTCTTTTTTTTTTTGATTTGTTTTCAATTTTCAACAATCACTTCCATAAGTTTTAAGTTTTCTCTCTCTCCTCCCCCTCCCTCCCCAAGATGGCATGTAATCTTATGTGGGCTCTATACATACATTCTTATTAAGCATATTTTCACATTAGTCATATTGCATAGAAGAATTAAAATGAAGGGGAGAAACCATGAGTAAAAGTAAAACAAAACCAAACATAACAAAAGAGAAAATAGTCTGCTTCATTCTGCATTCTGACTCCATAGTTCTTTTTCTGGATGTGGATGGCATTTTGCATCATACAGTCCTTTGGAAATGTTTTAGGGTCTTTTCCTTGCTGTGGTGGGCTAAGACTATCAAAAACAGTCCTCACACACTGTGGCTATTACTCTGTATGACATTCTCCTGGTTCTGTTCACTTCACCCAGCATTAGTTCATATAAATCTATCTGGGTACTTTTGAAGTCCACCTGCTTGTCATTTCTTGCAGTATTTCATTACATTCACCACAACTTTGGGCCAGTTGTTTTTCTTATGTGATAAGATCACATTTTCTTCTATTTTTTTCACTTTTGATTTTGTTTTATTATTTCTTGATGTCTCATAGAGTTATCAGTTTCTAATTACCCAGTCCTAATTTTTAAGGAATTACTTTCTTCAGTGAACTTTTGTACCTCTTTTTCCATCTGGCCAATTCTGCTTTTCAAGGCATTCTTTTCTTCTTTGAATTTTTGTACCTCATTTTCTATTTGGCCTATTTTTAAATTCCTTTTTCTTTGGTGAAATTTTGTGCCTCTTTTACCATTAGGCCAATTCTTTTTTTGAAGGTGTTATTTTCATCAGTATTTTTTGTACCTCTTTTACTGAATTGTTAATTTTCTTTTTAAGAAAAAAAGTTTTGTTCCAAATTACAGCTAAAAACAATTTTTAACATTTGTTTTTTAAAATTTGGAATTCCAAATTCTCTGTCTCCTTCTTTCCCCCCCCTCATTGAGGAGGGTGACTTGATATAGGTCATACATGTGAAATCATGCAAAACATATTTCTATATTATATTGTGAAAGAAAACAGACAAAAATGGGAGAAAGGTATAAAATAGTGTGCTTTGATCTGCATTTAGACTCTATCAGTTTTTTCTGGAGGTGGATAGCATTTTCCCCCATAAGTCCTTCATAGTTGTCTTGGATTTTTTTCATTGCTGAGAATAACTAAGTCATTCACAGTTGATCTTTATGCAATATAATTGTTACTGTGACTTTGAACTATAAAGTTGTGCTCTGCTCACCTGGGGTTGGGAAGGAACTGTCCCAAGCTTCAGGACTTTTTTTGTTCTATTGTTTTCAGAGTTAGTTTTGGGGGTCTGCAAGTTTTCAGTGCTTCCAAGGTGGTGTGATGGGGACAGGTGTAGTCACTGTTTTCCTGATCAGTACTCTTTCTTTGCCCAGAAGAGCCTCTGCCCCCATGCAGTCACACGTATTAGTGATCTTCTCTGCCTTGGAATTGTGACTTCTCTCCCTGCTGTTTAGTACTTGCAAATGATAGTGGAACTGTGACCCAAAACAGCAGTGTTGGTGATAGAGTTACCAGTCAGCACCAGCTATATCCAATGCCAGCAAAGGGTCGCCTGTGATGTCTTTCTAATCAGTTGTCCAAATCCCTTACTGTCTCTGGGCTGAGAGCTCCTGAAGTTGCTACTATTACTACTGCTTGTTGCCTTTACTTCCAGAGCCTGCTGCTCTGGGCCAGGTGCCACCCCTGATGTCATAGACCTCTCCTGCTGATCACTTAAGTTGTCTTAGGCTAGAAAAATGTCTCAGTGCAACCTTTTGTTGGCTTTGCTGCTCCAAGATTTGATTTGAGGCATTATTTTGAAGTTATTTGGAGGGGATTTTGGGGAGAGTTCAGCTAGGTTGCTGCCTGTACTCCACCATCTTAGTTTCACTCTCTCCCCCAAATCTGTTCCATTTCTATGTTAGGCTCGTTTGCCCCTTCTCAGGTGGTCTCATGGTCCCATTTCCCTAAGAAACACCATAATGATATTGGATATACTGGATTGTCATATCTGACTGAAGCTCAGAACTCCTTAGCTCATGTGATCCCTCAGCCTCTGCACTAGCAAGGGTTACTGTAGGTATATGCCACCTCAGTGTCATTTTCACAGAGGAGGCACTCAAGGCAGAGAGATGTTAAGTTACTTGCCCATGATCACTGAGTAGTAAATGACATAGTCAGGATTCAAACCCAGGTTGTCTGTCTCCAAGGCCAGTATTGTTCCCATTATGTTTACAAAGCACTTTCCTTACTTCAATGTCAAGCCATAGTTCATATTTTAACATTGTTATTAACTGAGATAACATATTAAAGTACTTGGCAAACTTTAAAATAATGTATAGATATTGGTTATCATTATTATTAATATTATCATTTTATACAAATCCTCTGAGTGGGTAAGTGCCCCTCTTCACACAGGTGGGAAGTATCAGAGCTGAATTCTCTAAAGTTCCTTCCAATTCTAATTATCTATAAGTCTGTAACTCATATGCCACTGTTTTGATCTTCCCACAGTCATATTAGATCTCATATAGCACTATATACAAAGACCAAGATAATAACATTTAGAGTATGGATTTGGGGGGAGAGTAGAAAGAGAAGATGATCTTGGTCTTCCTGAAATTTTTGCTAGGGTTTGGTGAAATTTGTAGGGTTTTATATTTTGGGGTTTTAGGGTTTTTTTTTAAAATTATCATTGACCAGCTTGACACAACATATACTGTGACGCTGGTGTGTTTTTTTTTTTTTTTTTGGTGGTTCCTGTGAGGTCCCAGCCATACAAGAGATTTTTAGAGGAATTAGCCAAAATTTTAGGACCTCTTGGCTACAGTGAATAGGGAGAATCTCAGGGAAGTCAGTTTCTCACTTCCTCCTCTCTTACTAAAAAAGGAACCTTCTTAAAAAGTTTTATTTTAGAATGGCAAGCCACATGGACATTTGATATCTAGGTTAGGCAAAAACCAACTGGAATTCTCTTTGTCCCCTGGGGGGAAAAATCTTAGCCTCAAACTTTTCTTAAAGTCCTGAAAAGCTTGTCTAATTTTTTTCCCCTAAGTGTTCTTACTTTCCTGCTTTTTTTCCCTCCTATTTAATGGAAAAGGAAGCCTGCAAATGCTGTTTGTATGGCATTTCTGATTAAGAGTAGAACAAGGAGGTATTGAAAACCTCGTGAGAAAAGAAATCGCTCACGAATAGCCTTCTTCAAAAAGAGTTTAAGCCGATTTGAATCAAACTTTCAGACTTGGGATTTACTCATCCTTGTAGGCTTTTAAGGTAGAACATAAATAATAGTGGGAAATAAATGCTCAAATAGCATTTTATATGCTTCTGGTGAAATATTTCTGTATATATATGTATAAAAGATTATAAACAAACACAGAAGTGATGTGCAGATAATTCACATTTTGGACCCTGGCTAAATCAAATATTTTGTCGATACTTTGTACATTTCAGTTTTAGAGAAATTACATAAAGCACAAAGTTAACTCTAATCAGAAACTACATCGGCTATTTCTGGACTCTGAGCACTTTGAAATTTTCCTTCTGGAAACTGCCAGCTCCAGGTTTGCATTGGCGATGTAGGAGGCACAGTTTGAAACAGGCAGCTGTTAGTGAAAGCATAAGTAACATCAAACAGCTGACATCTGACTCCTGATTAATCATCATCTGATCTGGCAAAAGAAACCAGCAACTAAGCCCAAACTCAGCATGTGCTAGGAGATCTGTCCTGCTGCTAAAACCAACACTCACAAGATTCTAAGCCTCTATAAACACGGTCTATATCTTTTACATGTACTGCTACCTGTCAGCTAAACACAAATGGAACAGCTGGACACCTGTCACTTGCTATAAGGTAAATGCAGAGCTCAACTTCTTTCTCAGGGCTCAGGCAGATTATACAGGCTTCTTAGAGAGCTAATGCATTCAGGAAGGCGCATGGGGGCTGGGAGGGCGGCACTTTTATACCCCTGATCCCTTGCTTTTTTTAGGCTAGTGCAGCTCCAGAAATAATGTTAGTCGCAGAATCGTCTCCACCTACCCAGGTGCATGGTAGCTAGCCTGGATGGCTTTGTGGCGCAGAGATAGAGACGAGAGCTGTAAGATTTCGTTGATATACAAACTCACGCTGCTAATACTGGTTGGCACCTTCTCTGCAATGTATAGTCTTAGAGAGATTCTATTTAGTAACTTCTTGAAGGCAGGGACTAATTTTTGCTTCTTTTTGTAATTCCAGGGCCTGGCACAATGTAGGTACATAATAAATGTTTACCGATGGATTGATTGAATTCTGAGTGATTAAGTGATTAGCTCAGGGTAACAAGAACACAGAAGAGGCAGGATTACGTCCCAAGTCTTCCTGGTTTTGAGGTCACCTCTCTAGTCACTAGGCCTTATTTCCTCCCAGTCATTGTTTATATAGTGCATTTAAATACATTATTTTATTTGATTCTGCCCATCCATCCTCTGGCTTAGGCACTCTTATGTGTCTTCATCATCAAGACAAGGAAATGGAGACTCAGTGTAGGTAAGTGATTTTCCTAGGATCAAACAATTACTAGACATAGGAAACAAGATTAGGACTCAGGTCTCCTTGGTTCCCAGTCCAGGCCTCCAACCCAGGCAGCGTCAGAGAATAGGTGGGGATGCTAGGCACTTAATGTTTGTTGAATTGAATGGAACCTATTTACATAAAATGAACAGAAACTGCAGATCCTACAGACCCATTACTTCCATTCTGTGTAAGACCTTTCTTGGTTCCCCCAATACTAATGCCTCCCTCACCCTAACCCACTGAAGCTACCTTTGGTCTGTTGCACATGCACTTTCTATGTATCAGTATTGCTTCCTCCTTCAGAATGTAAAGTCTTTGAGAGCAGGGGCTCTTTGTCTTTGTAGCCCTTGTGCCTAGCTCAATGACCAGCACATAGTTGGTACTTAATAAATGTTTTTGATTGATTCTGGAGGCATAGCATATATACCTGCCTTCCTGTATATTTGTCTTATGGGAACACTATGGGCTAAGGCAAAGGTAGGGAACCTGATGCCTTGAGGCCACATGTGGCCCTCTAGGTCCTCAAGTGCAGCCCTTGGAGTCCCTACCCCTGGTCTAAGGACTTCTTGGTCTAAGGAATGCTTGAATCTATCTCTCTGATTTCTTAATTTGATTTGACTGATTTAATTATTGAATTGTTAGGTGATGCTGGGAAAGCTGCTCCTTCTTTGTATCAAAAATTGAACTCCCTAGAGAGTCTTAACTTTTTGGTAGGTCATGGACCTCTTAGGCACTGTTGAAGCCTATAGACCCTTTCTCAAAATAACTTTTTTAAATGCATGAAATAAAACATATAGGATAACAGGAAAACAATGAAATTGAAAAATAGTCATCAAATATTGAAAAAATTCACAGACTCCCTGAAGTCTATCCTTGACTCCTCCACTGTGCATGGTGCCAAGTTAAGAACTCTTCCCCTGGAGTAATGCTGGGGAAAAACCCTGAAATATGCTGCCAGTGAAGGCATAAATGGTCTTAGAGAATATAATCCTTGCATTGGTCATGTACAGTGTACAATGTAAACTCTTAGTAGTCAGGAGAATTACAATAAGTAAATGCCTTCTTTCTTTTCTGTGGGCTCAAGGACTCCTGCTGCTCCCTGTCTGCCTGTCCCAGACAGCCAGAAACAATTTACAAACAAGACAGACCCTAATGAACAATGAACTATAGACAGAATGATGTCAGTACTAGAAAAAAAAGAATATCCTCTCCACAGGAATGTGGAAAGAAAAATGAGCTTCAGTAAGACTGAAGAAGGTGATCTGGGCCAAATGATGCCCACTGGCAATCTTGGAAGCATATTTTTTTTTAAAGGAATGAATATGACTCAGGACAAAGGAAGAAAACTCACATTTGGAAAGTGGAAATGTAAATGCGGTGCCACAGGAAAGAGGTAAATGGAATCTTACGGTGATGAATATGAGTTGGTGGGATGAGGTTCAGGACAAGACTATAGATGAAGTCATCTATTCAAAAGGAGTAGACCCATCTGAAGAGGCTGGAGAGTAAAGCGGTCTTATATGCCAAGAAGTAAACATTTGTATAAAAGCCTACACACCTCTAAGTCAGAAGTTCTGAATATGGGGTCTGTGAACTTTAAAAGTGGAGTTTGATGAGTATATTTAAATATAATTAGTTTTCTTTGGAATCCTCTATATTTTATTTTATTAATTTAAAAATATTCTTCTGAGAAAGGGTCCATAGTCTTCAACAGTCTGCCAAAAGAATTTATGACATCAAAAATAAAACATACAGGTTTTGAATAATCATCTAACTCTCTAAGGGATAGGGAGTAGACTTGTGATTTCACTGAGGAATTCTCAGGGAAGGAAATTCCCTCTGCCAGTGAAAGTCAGCATATTCTCCATAACGTATGGTCCTTAGAGCCTAGAAGATTGAGTGATTAGGTGACTTGCTTGGAGGTCACATAGCCAGTTGATATCAGAGATAGGACTTGAACCCAGGTCTTTGTGGCTTTGAGATTAGTTCACTTTTCACCATATGATGTTGCCTCTGATGGTTACTATTTGCATGACTTTGGGCAAGTTTCTTCTAAAAATCTAAATCTATGATCTTACAAAATTGAACTCTCTGAATTTACAAAATCTCTAAAAAAGTCACAAATAACTTTTCTTCATATTAAAAACAGGGGTCATCCAAGGACATTGTACTTCTGATGAATTCCAGGCTTCAGGCTTAGATAAATTGAATTCCTTGATACTTAAAGAACTTTTAGATAACACTATCCTTTATTTTTAAGATAATATCAAATTTCAGAGGTGAAGTGATCTTGAAATCATTAAGTCCTACCCCCTCTTTTACAGATTTGAAAACTGAGGCCCAGAAGGGAAGTCACTTGACCAGGATCATAGTTTAGTTGATTGGTAGTAGAACTTGGAATAAAATTCATATCATGGAGGATCTTAGGATTGCATGATCACAGGGCTTAGATTTAGAGCTGAAAGAAATTGTAGAGGCATCATCACATCTAACCCTCTCATTTTACATATAAGGAAACTGAGAAAATTAAATGATTTGCCTAAGCTCACACAGCTGGTAAGTGTCTAAGGAGGAATTTAAACTCAACTTCCTAACATGAAGCTTAACATTCTATCCACTGTGCCATTTAGTTGCTTGATCTCCATCTTGTTTCAAAATGGAGGAGAAGGTAGACTTTGGAAACTGTGGCCTAATAGATTTTTGAATCTATGAGAGTGAGCATGGGTACATTAAGAAGCAATTTTGATGATATTATTATTTTCATACATAACAGATATAATATGACTGGATTTCAGCAAAAATTTCTGACACAAAGTTTCTGTCATGAAATCTTTCATGAAACAAATTATTTGGCTTATAGATTGTGGGGTTTATAGAGATCTTGATTTATCCCAAAGTGGGCTAATTGATCTATTGCTACAACTGTAGCCATGCAAAGCTCCAAAAATGTTAATGCTGAGAAGTTGCTATTAGAATTAACTTGGGAAAATTTTGGGTATGTGACCAGTAACTTCCAGAGAAATTAAAGTCTGGCAGCCTTTCAAAAGTGGAGTTTGAAGTTCTGACCCTTGTTATTGGTATGCTGGAGGTATGGACAGTCACCCAGGCAAAGGTCTTCCTGGTCAAAAATATATTCCCCTCATATTAGGAGTTAATGTAAGTAAACGGAAGCCTACTCTGATCCTTCCAGGTCTCTGCTTCCTAGAATTTCTTGCTAGTATTGAATTAATCATAGTATTTTATTCGATCTTCTATTACTTGTTATACTCAAAATTGCATTATAGTTTTGGGAGCACTTGACATATCTCTTTTATAAAATTAGATAAGTTCCTTGAGGTCAGGTATTGTGCCTGCATATTTGTATTCCCAATGTCTACTACAGTACTTTGTATATAGTAGGAATTCAATACTTTGTTATTGAGTGAATGAATAATACAGTGGATTGGTATAGACTGCTGTATGGATTTCTAGCTAGTTGAACAATTATACCTAAAGATTGTCAATTGAAGGATCAATATCATTCTGGAAGGAGGTGACAAGCCAAAGGACTCTGCCACAGTTAACAGTTTAGTCAATGACTTGGATGAAAGAAAGAACATGTCAAAATTTCCTACGTATGTGTGGACAGCTAATAGAACAGATAACTGAATGAAGATTCAGAGCTCTTGAGAGGCAAGAAATATGGACTGCAACCAACAAGATGTAATTTAAGACATATGATATAAAGTCCTACATTTAGGTTAGAAAAATCAATTATATCAGTATGGAAGGGAAACCTGGCTTGACAGTCACTCATATCAAAAAGGCTAGGGGCTTTAGTCATTCACTAGCTTAATAGGAGTTTATTTTACAGTATGGCAGCAAAGAAGCTAATGCAGTTTTAAGCAGTATTAGTAGGAGAATAGTGTGAGAATATGGTACTGTTCACACTCAGACCATGAATTAGGATATTAGTAGTCCTAGTCAAAGTATGCATGTAATCTTGAGCCAAGTTCCTCAATCTCTCCAAGCTTCACTTTACTCATCACTAAAATGGGGGATAATAATACCTGTACTGAGCTTTACAAAGATGCTATTGGAATTAAATGAAAAGTCCTCACATGACGAAAAGACCTCATATACACAGAAATATTTATTTTAGCACTTTTTCTACAAGAAATGGAAACAAAGCAGGAGCCCATCAAGGAGTGGCTGAACAAATTGTGGTACATGAATGTAATGAAATATGACGAATAATGTTCACAACTAGTACAGAGAAGCATAGGAATCCTTATATGAACTGATGTATAGTGATTAAGGCGAGCCAGGGAACCAAATGCCCAGTGATAACAACAATGAAAATGGAAAGAATATCACACATGATGATTGAAGCTGAGTGTAGTTAAGTTATAAAGAATAAACCAGAATCACCAATTCTAGTACTTTGCTTTTCACTGGGAATAAATACAAAGACAAAATGAAATGATCCTTTCATTCAAGGATTTTATAGTCTATCGTGTAAAAGAGTGGATAAACTTACTTCGTCTCAACATTTCCTGGGGGCAGAATAGATAGAAGTTAGTGGGAGACAGATTTTGGTTCAATGTAAGGAAGAACTTTGGAACAATAAGAGCTGCCCCAAAATGGATAGTGTGTTTTCTGAGAACTCCCTACTCTGCTAAGTATTTAAAGCCAATCAAGGAACAATCAATCAACCCCCAACAATTTAATAAATACCTACTTTGCATCAGGTGCTGGGCACTGGGGCAAAAACAGGAATTAAGTTGTTCCTGCCCAAAAGATGCTTGCATTTTATTTTGGGAACTGAAATGGATATAAAAAGGTGTCTACAAATAGATGCAAAATGAATTTGTAGCATGTCAGCAAAAGAGCATAAATTAATGGAAGAATGATTAAGGTCTTCATGTAGAAGCTGACTCTCAAAAAGAATCTAGAAGGAGAATGGAGATTCTAAAAGGTGGAGTCAAGGAGGGAATGCATTCCAAATATGGGGTTCAGTGAGTACAAACATGGAGAAAGGAACATTCTAGAAGGGATTCTGCTTTTGGAGTTATGGAATTACAAAATCACAGAAGTTGAGATTTGGACCCAGATGCAAAAGGACCAGTGCTACATTCTACCTGATAACTGATCATCCATATTTTTCTTGAAGTCCTTCACCTACCACCCAGGGTTTTTGTGAGTATCAAATGAGATGGTATTTGTAAAGCACTTAGCACAGGGCTTGGCACATATCAGTGCTATATAAATGTTATTTATAACAATAACAACAAAAATTATAATGGTAAGTCATTCCATTTTTGGACAGCTAAGTTGTAATAGAGATTTAAGATCCCTTTCAAATGTAAGAGAAAATACCAGGAGATTTGACAAGCATACATTTGTTGTTACTTGAGAAATATTTTAATTCAAAAACCTATAGGGCCCGATGAAGTATAATACAAACTGCTCTAAACTATATCAATGTAGGCATTAAATAATAGAAAGGTTATGGGCAACCTGTATTTGAGAATTGACATTAGAATCTCTAGAAGGTACTTTGTAATATTGCCAGTGGCAGCAAAACTTCATTCTTTGAGGGTTGATTTGAGGTTTTTAGAAGAATTAGGAAGTCATTCAGTGTTAAACCATGTAAATTGGATGGGTGTTTAATTTGGATAAAATCATTCTGGGTCAAAAAGTACTCATAATTCTAGAACAGTAAAGCTGAATTTTTGGAGAGACTTGAAAATGGTCTCTGAACACAATTTCAATAGAGGAGTGTCCAAAATGTTTTAAGCAATGGTATAACCACTGGAATAAATGTATAGCCTTTGCATGTGACGTACTTGAAAAATGTCACTTATCTGGCTATGTTTGTTTTGTTCTGATTATTAAAAAAGATCAGACTCATTTTTTTGTTTACATTTTGTATTTAGAGTAGACTGGATCTCATCTTAAACTTTGTACAAGTTTTCTCTTTAGTTTCAAAGTTTCTAGCCCTTTCAGTTTTGGCAGTTGTTCACAATTATGGAGAAGTCCTTTTGGCTAGAATATGCCCAGTTAGAATGCTGAGCAGGAAGCCAATGGAACATGCAGAACTTGTGTGTGTGTTCCAGGAGAGGGGAGAATCTGGAGATTTTGCTGCTTGGAAGTTTTTAAAAATTAAGTTAAATTATATTTTATTTTTTTGCAGAGAGTCTTTCCCCCTAATGTTAATAGAATTTGCAAAGCAAGTCTCTTTAATTCTGCATAAGTTGGAATGGGGTGAGAGAGGTGGGGTATGATTTTTGTGCTGAGAATAGTGGGAAAGAAGAGGTTTGGAATTCAGAGTTCTCTTGGGATCCTCTAAGTATCACAGAAAAACTGTGTCTAAAGGTAAAAGGAACAATTAGGAAACAAAATTTCACTTTAGAAATTCATAATGATTGTGTTAATGTGACCCATGTAACCTTTGAAGATCATCATCGTAGTTCGCAATCTTAACCTAGTCCAATCATAGCTCCAGAGCTTGACTCCATCTTGTCCTCAAGAGGAACTTAACCCCCACCAGTATGTTCTACCTCAAGATTACTGGTTGAGAATCACTTAGTGTCAAAAGGTAAAAGGAATGATTTAAGTGAATAGTTCTCATTTTTGAGGTTCCTAATGCAGAATTCTTGGAAAACAGAAAAATGAAATTCTATAACTTTCACATATTCCAAATCAAGAGCTAGCAAACTACACCTCATGGCCCATCTATTTTTGTACAGCCTAAGAACCAAGAATGGGTTTTTACATTTTTGAAAAACCATTCTTAGCTCTTGAGCCATATGAAAACAGGTTGAATTCCAAATTTGGCCTATAGACTATGTTTGCCAACCCTTGCCCTAGATCATGGGTTAAAAATATAAAATTTCATTATATAAACATTTCTAAAAATTTTTGAAATAAAGGCATTGCATATGGAATAACCAGAGAATATACTGAACAGTTAAAAAAGTCTTTACATTAAACATTTTATAAAACTTGGATGTCCAAAATCTATTCAGAACTGACACACATATAAGACTATCAACTATTCTCTAATTGATAAATGGTCAAAAATATCAGCAGGCTGTTTTCAAACAAAGAAAAACAAACTATGGAAAACTATTTGAAAAGTTTTTAATAATCAGAGAAATGTTAACGAAAGTAATCCTAAAGTGATCATTAAAGATTATACAAAAGATAAAATTCAGTATTGGAGAAGATGTGGGAAAATGGAAACAGTAATTCAGTAATTTGGCTGTTATAGAAAGTGATAAAGGTTACAAAAATATTTATATCCCATGACTCAATAACCCTAAGAAGTTTAGTGATGGGAACAAAAGACCCATCTCTACAAAAATACCCAGCATAACATTCTGTAGTAGCAAAAAAACCCCAAAACATCCATAAAACCCCCCAAAACAAAATCCTGGAAAATATGTGTCCAATAATTAGAGAATAGTTAAATACATTATGATCTCTGAATATAATAGTATATTATTGCATTGTAAAAAATTATGATAAGAAGAATACAAAGAAACATAGGAAGACACATAAAGTGATGTTGAGTAGAAAAGACAGAGCCAAAAGAACAAAACATTTCCTGATTGCAACTAGGACAATGATGAGAACATCACACAACAGGGAAATGAACAGTAAATACAACAGATGGCATTGGTTAATGTCAAAGTTAATAACTTTGTTATTTTGGGTTTTTTTCTTCCCTTTTGGCTTCTATTTTGTTTTTTAATAATCTGTAAACAACCTAAAGACATGGCTATAAAGAAAACCTGTGATGCTATTGTGATTTTTTAAATTTGAAATTTTTTGTTTTTGCTAAATTATTTCAATTTTTTCACTTTTGATTTTCTTTGATTCTTGTTCAGATATATGAGTACTTGTACTTGAGGATGTCTTCTTCAATCTGTCTTCATTTCATTGCCTTTTCTCTTGTTCTGTTTGTATCTTGTTTTGTATGTTATCTTGAATGTTGTTTGTTTGCATGTTGTCTCCCCCGTTAGATTATAAGTTCTGTGAAGATTGGAACTGTTTATTGCTGCTTTTTGTGTCCTTGACACCTAAGCACAGTACCTGGCATATAGTAGTAACTTAATAAATCTTTGCTGATTGGTATTAAAATACATTTATACTTAAAATCTTCTTAAAAAGATAATATGCAATCGTGATTCCAAACTGATCTCTTCTTTTAGGCATTTCCAGATTTTCCTGGTTCATTCTACCACTCAGAGTACATAACTTTTTAACTCATCCTTTCCTCTTAACACACTTGTGATCATGCTCTTGTGTTGAATGCATATTTTTCCATTGGTTCCTTTAGGTTGTCACCTCCTTGATAGCAGAGACAACTAATTTTTTTTTGGCTAATGGCTAACATTTAGACTGTGACTAATGTTTTCTTTTATAAGTTTTCATATATTTATATGTGAATTCTTTTCCTGTCTGGTATATTTTAACATGTGCCTGCAACTACTGACATTTATATGGTGTTTTAGAGTTGAAAAAGCACCTAATATGCATTATCTCATTTGATCCTTACAACAATCCCTTGAGGTACATTGTGTAAATATAATCACTCCCATTTTATTTGTAGGGAAATTGAGTTTTAATGATGTTAAAGGTTTTGCCCTAGTTTATCTTATAAATATAAGACTCAGAATTCAAACTCAGGGCTTCTGATTCCAAGTGTATTTTTTTTCCCCACAACATACTGTCACTTTCCAAATTAGAGTCAGGTCATTGTACCTTAGCAAAAGAATTTCTAGTTCCTTTTGGATTAACTCTTAAAATTTCAGGAAGGCCTTTTTCTTTCATGCTTTTTGGCAACATCTTCTCAATAAATCTGTCTTATCTAGACCTGGAGAGGGAGGCCTAATTGACCTCATTTCATGGGAAACAGGGAAGCGAAGATTCTGGTAGGAGTATAAACATCTTTACCACTCAGTGGGTCATCAGATCTGCTTTCTTCTAAACTAGGGATGGGAAACCCATGGCCTCAAGGCCACATGTGGCTCTCTAGGTCCTCAATTGTGGCGCTTTGACTGAATCCAAACTTCACAGAATAAATCCTTTTATTAATCTAGACAGTAGGAATCAAGGCAGATAAGATCTCCTGGGGGAGTGGGACTAGGTTGAAGTAGAGTTATGAAGGGTTTGAAAAGAAGGGAATCTTAAAAGAAGAGAGAAGGGCCAAGAAATAAAAGATTCCACCTAACCCGTCAACACATTCCTCCCCTCCAAGGGCTATAGAGTTCCTGGGGTTTTATTGATGTTTAAGAAAAGCGATGTTTCCAGAAGGAAGTTCTAGGGACTGGAGAGGATAACTCATTGAAAGGTCTTTGACTAACCAAATTGTAAGATTTCTGACAGACAGATCTCAAGTCTGAATGGTTTAAGGAGAAAAAATGCTCTTTTATGTAAATAAAGCAAAAGAAAAAACCAACAGGATCAAAAATAAGCTTAAGTGACATTTGGAAACTCTTCTTTTCCTGTTGTTAATGAAAAGAAAAACTTCATGTCCATGAAAATCTGAAGCTATGGTTTGCTTTTCCATTCTCTCTTGTTGGATTTATGGCAATAAGGGATACCTTAAGGTAGAGTTTTAAAAAGTTAAATGTTTTTTTTAAAAATTCTTTTTGTTACAAATCTAACCAGTTGACGGCATATTTTTATGTTAATTGATTTTCATAGCAGGAATTGTAGAAGTTTTCTTTCTCTAATGATCCATTTAATGTTCAAGCCTTCTGGTTAGAGAAACAATCCATCTGCAAAAAATATCATATTCCAAAACAATCGAAAAGTCTTTCTTGGCTCATAGAAACTGATGGGAGAACTCTTAGAAAAGAGAGGAATGTCAGTAGAGTAAGAACTATTTACTCTATGTGTGTATGAGAGGCTTTAATCACCATTGTAATTACATCACATTAGGAAAGAAAGTCACAAAATCTCAAACAAGCAAGGAAGGAGAGCAAAAATTTGATCTTTTGTTCATCTTTTGGGTTTTTGAGTTGAGGTGAAAAGGTAAAAGAATGGGAAATAGAAGGAAAAATGAGGCCTTATCCATAGCTAGCTCTTTACTGAAAAGTGGGCAGTGTCCAATAGAGAAAGGATACTGAATCTGCTGTAGAAGTGGAATGATGTGGTGGAAGGGGTTCTTAACTTAGCGTTTATGAACTTGTTTAAAAAATATTTTGATAATTGTGTTCCAATAGAATGGATTTCTTTTGCAATCCTTTGGCAGCTAGGTGATACAGTAGAAAGAATTGTACTTGAAGTTAGGAAGACTTGAGTTCAAATCCCTCTTCAGACAGTCACTAGCTGTGTGACCCCAGGCAAGTCACTAATTCTCTTTCAGACTCAGTTTCTTCATCTGTGAAATGGGTATAAATAATAGCACTTACCTCACAAGGTTGTTGTGAGGATTGACTGAGATAACACATATACATGTATTTGCAGATCTTAAAATGTTAAATAAATGCTAGTTATTATTAGTAGTTGCAAGAGTAGTATGTGTTTTACAGCATTATTTTGAGAAAGGGCCTATAGACTTCACCAGATTGCCAGAGGGTTTCAAGACACACACAAAAATAAGAATCCCTGTCCTTTTGGTATTTGATACCAAAAGTAAACACAGGGATATTTTTACTGATGGGTTGTAATTTGAAGGACTTTTTAGTCTCTGGAAGCACCTTAAATGGGAGATTAAGGTATTTCTCTAAAATAGAAATAAAAGTCATGGTTTAATTAAGCAGTAATCGATCAATCATAATTGAAATTAATGAGAAGGTGCTCATCTATAGCTAAGCGTTATGTTTCTTAAAATCTTTTTTCCAAATGGCAGACTCAAATGAATTCTAGAAACCTGAATTTGTCAGCTGGGCACTACACCTACACAAAACCTATTTAAATGACTAGATCCTGTGCTGTATCACTTACCTGACAGCCACTCCTGGAGAGAGCTTAATTGCCTGGTACATGCTCCTGGTATGTACTACCATCCAATGATGACACCTACCCAAGTTTTAGTTATTGTACTCAGAAGGAATCAGTCAAGCCCTGGAAGACATGCCTTACAAAGTCAGCTCTGTTAAATGACAGCAAGTATCGTAAGATGTCATGCTAGTTAGAGGACATGTCATGATGACTGGGCAGGAAGACTTGTTCTCTGAAATGTCATTTTAGAAGACACTGCTAGCTGTGTTTTTTTTCTTTTGTTCGTTGTATTTCTTACTACTGTCACGTAAAACCAAATATCTGGCAAGAATCTGGACTTTGTAGTTTATAACAGGGATTTCCATAATATGCCAGGTGGTAATGTCAAAAGTAGTGACATCACAACATTAGCGTTCTGAGTTTCACTGTTATGTTGCCTGAAGCATCACTCTTGTTTGTAGCATAGTGGCAAGGATTTGAGAAACTCCGTCCTTAAATCTCAAAGGCTACTATTGTGAAAATATTTCATGTTTTGGATTAAATTCATCTGTATATTAGTAAAAGGCAAATACACTTAGAGCATATAATGAATAGATTCTGATTAGTACAAACTATACAATATAAACTATTTCCCTATTGAAATACTAAGCCATGGACATATTGATCAAAATAGACCAACAAGGTAGACATTAATTGTATTTCAAGGAGGGCTTTGTATCTTTGTATCACCATTATAACATATCTCACAGTTTTACTAAAAGCCCTGGGATTCTGATTTCAATTGCTTTCCTATTAGCCAATAACTACAGTATTAACCACTTAATGATTTCTTACAAGTGACTATACTGTAGGATTCCATTCCCAGCTTCACTGTTCTTGGGTTTGACAAAGCACTGATTCTGACAGTGATCAAGTGGCTCTGTTCCATAATGGAATGAACCTCTTTTGTACTCCAAACAATGGACCTGGCATAAATCTCTTGTCTTTTACTGTGTATCCTCCAAATAAAGGCATGACCAAATGGAAATTAATTAGGGAACAAATTAACCTTGAAACAAAAAGAAATAAAAGTCCTACTTTCATCATTATCTCTTACTGGAAGTGAAAGTGCAATATTTAGAAAAGGGGATGGGCTCGTATTTAATGGGAGGGCCCTCTATATGGGCAGTAGCTCAAACTATGAACTCATATGGTGGTACAGTTAGAACAGTTGGTATAAAACACTCTCTCAAAAGTCTGCGATATACTTTCCTGCAAGTAAATACATAGTCAAAGGAACAGTGGATTCAAACTTGGGAAGCACATATAGCAAAGGTCTAAGTCACAGTTCTATTTGCTAGAAGTCCTTTTCTCTTATTTGTGAGATGCTCAAGAATTTTCCCTTAAGGATGGTGAATCTTTGCCCATTTGTCCTTGGTTCCTGATACAAACACTGCCACCAGTGAGTCTGATGGCATCGATAGGACATTGATAGAAAGATGGAAAGTCTGAAATCTTCTGAACCCTTATAAGCTCCCAAAGTTCAATTCTGGTCAAAGGGTTTGAGGGAAGAGGAAAGCTGATCACAGAGGAAGACAAGGCCTCTCCTTTCACTCTAGGCAGCTCCTTCTTCTGGAATGTCAAGTTTCCTTCAACACCTTTGGAATAAAAGAAGTTTTAAATATCTGGGGTTGCCTGAATGTAAGTATTATGTGTCACTAAAGCTCAAAGGACCTGTCCACACTTAGTTCAGGGCTCAGAGAGGTGGATCATTTGGGCATTATATCACCTCAAGGGTGATGAGGTTGAATAAATCAATCACCCCATTCTATCACTGAAAACCAGGAAAAGACGTAAATGAAAGAATACTAGGATATTTGGATGAAGTCATGATTTTGTCAAAATGAGTGCTTCCTACACTGATTTCAACCCTTCCTTCCATGTCTTCTCATCTGAAGCGATTCTTATCCATGACTTTCCATAAATTCTTCATAGAGGATGTATCCAATGAACTGGATCAAGGCCATCCTGTGGTTCTTTTAATATCTCTACAATACCAATACAGCATTTGGGCTGTCCATCTGTTTTCTGCTATTCTTACTACATGACTGCTCACCTCCTTCTCTGTTCATTTATGCTTTTGAAGATGATGATGTCAGTTATGCTACTTCTCAAATGCCGCAGTCTACTTATTCTCACTCTCTGTTGCCTTTTGGGTTACTGGTAATTTGATTCTCCCATTATTATAATGTCCCTTGATTAGCAGCCACAAATATTATGGATATGCTGATTTTTAAGGAGATTTGGTATGTGTGTCTGTATGGTAGTACATAGTTTGGGGTTGCTGAGAGCATTGCACCATTTCCTAAGCAAGGTCAAACTTGATTACTTCTTCCTACTTAATTCTGGTTGTTACTCAGTATTAGCAATGCCTGAGCAATCTCTCTCTCTCTCTCTCTCTCTCTCTCTCTCTCTCTCTCTCTCTCTCTCTCTCTGTCTCTCTATCTATCTATCATCTCACATAAGATAAAAAGTTAATAGATTTCGAGCCAGAAGGGATAGTAGAGGTCATTTTATTGGGAGAGGGGTGGAACCTGGATTTTATCAGTGTAGGGGACTTTTAGCATGAAAACTCTTTTCACTAATATAGATTGGCAACAACTAACAGTCTTATAGGGTGGCGTGGAGGCTCTAAAGGGGAATTTGTGTTTGCACAGATAGTATAGACAGAGGCAGATTTGAATCTACATATTCCTGACTCCAAGTCTGATATTCTATCTACTATATGTGTGTATGTGAAAAGCAAAAAAACTCAACTCATATACACTATATGCACATATGTCTATTTCCTCCTCCATCAACACAGATTAACATTTGCTCTACACTGTGTATATAGTCTTAGAGAGCTGTGTGGGGATCTGAAGTTTAAGTGACTGGCCCAAGGTCACCCAGCCAGGATGTATTAGAAGCAGAACTTGAACTCATGTCTTCCTTACTTTGAGCTCAGGTCTTTGTCCACTATGCTACACAATCTCATACATGCACAAGTGTATGCATGCATACTTAACTACCTACAAAAATGGACATATACACACATATGTGTACACACATATACATATGTGTATATGTATGAATAATCTGTCATTTTCAGTCACGTTTGACTCTTTGTGACCACATTTGGGGTTTAAGTGACTTGCCCAAGGTCACAAAGCTAGAAAGTGTGTGAGGCCATATTTGAACCCAGAAAGAGGAGTTTTTCTGACTTCACATACTGCACTCTGTCCACTGAGTCACTTGAGTGCATATCTCTATCTCTTCAAAGAGAAACAAGTAGACAGGAACAAAGTCAGAGACATAAGGAAATGAGGAGAGAGAGCTATGGGTATTGATGATTATGGATAAATTGGATGGATTGTACAGTTGTATTTTATAGGCTTGAAAATAATCATTTTTAATCCACTTTTTCTTGTTGTGGATGGTTAAACCAATCATATAAAGTCATCTGCAAAAGTGGCAGATAAACAAACTTGCCATTAATAGTGAATCCCTCTTTTGTTTAGATCATGTGAAAAAAATGTATATCATGATCTCTTCCATGGCATTAGTGAGCACCACAGCTGAACACGTCTCTGTATTACTTTTCATTTATTGCTGGCCCTTAGTAATGGCTGAACAAATTCATTTTCATCTGTCCAAGAATCTCGCATTATTTTAGACATACATGAGAAAAATCTTTTTAAAACATGCATTTTGTTTCATTGAGTCAGATGTTTTTGGAAAATCAATAAGTAAAAGTTATAAAAAGTTAATAATTACAGAATACAAATAGAAACATATGCTCTATACCAAATAGGTGATGGATCATGTGACTGTATATAAGGTCTTATCTGCTGTAGAAAATGATCTCCAAAGCTTTTCTATTCTTATATTTTTGTCAAGGATATCCTCAATATACACATAGAATATTCTCACAAAGATTAGATGGAGATAAATTACAGGCATATGGACTGATAGTTGCTAGCACTTTCTCAATCTCTTTTTTAAAAAAATAGAAGCAATATCCATGATCATTTCCATTCTTTGGAAGCATTGCTCTCTTTGAGATCTTCAAAATCAGCCCAAGTGCCTTCCCTTCAAAGTTGTGTTCTCTCCAGCACAGATTTCTTCAGACATACTTGGTGATATCTGGGCACTTCTCTTAACTTTATTTTCTGAGATGCTGTGGTATTTATGTCTCTCTCACATGGCATATTGGGGATTGAAGTGGGAGAAGCTAAATATGTTTGTTCCGTTATCACCATTTATGAGAAGAGATCACTATATTATGTCCACAGATTTCTTCTATTTCACACATATTTCTTGTTTCCCTCATGGTCTCATCTATAGATGCTGAGGTAGGGTGAGGAAGCTTAGCTTGACCTCCTGCCATGCTCTCTATTATCTTATTTTCCCTTCAGTGGTTTTTTGTTCTTTTGTGAGGTGATAATATTCAGTCTTCCGTCCTCTTCTCATATTTTGCTAATGATCTCATATTGAAATTAGTATTTCCATTGGTTTTATCTCTCTCAGGAAGAGAGATTGAGTGTTAGTGGTTGAAGGGGCTTCTGGAATTCTTTTGGCTTTCTTGTTGGATGACTTATTCATAGGTGAAGCTTTCAAAGAAATGGTGATGTCTAATGTCATTGATTTTTGTTAATTTCCCTTGTTTTTGGATATGACAGCTTGTTTAGATAGGGTAGGTTGTAGCTACTATAATTAGATTTAGTCTCATCATTTTTATCCCTTCTTTTAATTTGGTACGCTTGCCTTTTGCTCTAATTAGCCAATTATCTGATTGAATACGAATAATTTTTTCTGTAAAAATTGTTTCCCATTAAGATAGCAATTTCATTTTTTAATGATTTCTTTTTAGTTCTCACCACTTTCCCCTCTGATTCTTTTGAGGGAGAAGTGAATATGGAGAAATGAACTTGTAGTTACAGGATCTGAATTCAAATTCCAACTCTACCACTCACTAATTATATGACTTTGGGCAAATTACTTATCTTTTGTAGGTCTCAGATCCCTCATGTATAAAATGAGAGCAATGAACTAGAAGTCTTCCAAAGGATTCCTTCTTTCTATAAATCTATGATACTATAAAAATGAGCAAGCATTTATTAAGTGGCTATTCTGTGTGAGGTATGGTGATATTTTAGGTACAGGGAAAATAAAGATATATGTAAAATAGTTTGTGACCTCAAGGATCTGATATTCTACTAGTCAAGCTTGACCTCTGATTCTCTTTTTGGAGCAAGTATAATATGAGTAAGGAATACCTTTAAGCTTAATGTGAGGGTGCTGAATCTGGGGTCTATGAACTTAAACTTTCTTTTTATAACTACATTTCAATATAATTAGTTTTCTTGATAATTCTACATGTTTTAACTTACTCACTTAAAAATATTGTTCTGGCAGGGGTCCAGGGACTTTGCAAGGCTGCCAAAATATGATACACAAAGAGTTTAAGAGTTAAGAACCTGGGCCCTGCTAGACGGTCTCCAGCATAGTTTCAGGCACCTACAATTGTGCGATAAAAGAACTGTGGCTCATTGGAGAAAATTCCAGAAGGTCAACCTCCCCGTCCCCACTTAGAGCTTTTTGTCTAGATGCAGAGATTATGGAAAAGCAACATAAAATTGGAAAAGTAGGCAAAGAAAGGGAAGCCTAGGGGAAAGGGGATTGGAACAAAAAAAAAAAGAAGAAAGGTGAGGGCTTTGGGTATGAGTAGACTGGGAGTTAATAAGCAAGATGGATCTGGACCATCTGAGCAAAGGGGGAACATGTGGAGCTGTATTGCCATGGCTTCTCTGACTACGTGAGTCCTGAAACTCCATGGCCAAGCTGAGAGGCTTCTTTGGACTCTAAGCTTCCACAGAACTCTAGGGGGCGAAGGGGGAGATAGTAGTGATATTTAAGCTTCTATCACTGGGTCTGAGTTCTGAAGGAACTCTTTGCCTCTCATGTCATGTTGGGAGGAATCAATCACTGGGGATTAAGTGATAATTGAACTACAGTCTCCTGTGAGGATTTTACCCATCTGGGTATGGGGTATAGAATAACACTACAATTAATTCCCTCTTGTTATTTATGTTGCTTACGTTCCTAATAATTAAGATTGTTCTAGAGTCAGGTAGATAATGCCTGTCAATTAAATGCTTTCGTATTAGATTTATTGCTTTCATGGTTTGTAAACAGAAAAGATTACCCTGCTGGGAGTTCAGAATGTGACTTGCTGAACTTATTACCAAGACCAGACTATACTAACATGGGAAAAATAGCAAGGGGCTCGAGAGCCAGACTTCTTAGAATTTTCAGGAGCCCAATGTTACAAAAATGGTATACAGGTATAGGATTTCTCAGTGCTCTCTACAAAGTCTTTGACCTTCATTTTTTGATCCTGAAACATATTTTGCAATGTATTGTTTTGTTTTTCTCTGATGTTTACTTTCACAATGAAGATACTGAATATCAAAAGATATAATTTAGCAAAAAGGAAATATATCATCAAATAATTCATAAGTTCAGTTTTTCTAATGGAAGGATAGTGCAATCCACTAAAGGAAGTTCTAGTCTGAGACCTTATGTGTTTTGTTTCTAGTGTTGAATATATCACTGGTAATAGAACCTTGAGTTATATCAGGGGGTCTAGAATGATGGAGCTAGAATGGATTTCAGAGGTCATTCAATATAAGACTTTAATTATACAGATGAGGAATCTGAGTTACAGGAATATGACTTGGCTTTTTAAAAGCTCTTCCCCTTCTTATTTCTTAAAGATGTTGAAAGAATAAATGTGGTAGGAATGCCATGATTTCTTTGGAAGGAAGGTGATTTAAAAAATAATATCACCATGATACAAGCTCAGCCAAAGCTCTTGACAATCTGATTGTTTATTATTCCCCACCCCCACTTCCACTATACATTTTATCCAAACCTAACTGCTTACTAGTTGTTACCTAAACTTGACATTCCATTTTTCATCTTTATGGACCTCAATAAACTGTTCCTCATGCCTGGCCTAAACTCCTTCTTCATCACCATATCTCACAATTCATATCTCCTTTTGTATCTCAGCTAACATGCCACCACCTCTCAGCACCTAGGACAGTGTTTTGTTCTGAGCACATGCTCAATCAATGCTTGCCTAAATCAGTGGAGAGTTTTATATTAAGGTCCTTGAATAATTGCTCTTCACAAGTTACCTCACTGTGAGATGGTAGCATAAATAAATAACTTGGTTCATTCATTCATTTTCTCATTTTATACTTATCAAGCTTTGCCCATCACATAGCAGGAACTTGTTAATTGGTTGAGCAAATAACAGCAACAAGAATAATTAGTATTTATTTAGGGCTTTAAGGCTAAGCATTTGAGGAGCAGCAAGGTGGTATGATGGATAGAGAACTAGACCTAGAGTCAGGAGGAGCTGACTTCAAACCAAGCCTCAGACATTTACCCCATTTTCTCAGTTTCCTTATCTGTAAAATGGGAAAAAAAACAAGAGCAGGATTGATGTAAAAAAAAGTTATTTGTAAAGTACTTTATAAACCTTAAAGCATTATATAGATGCTAGCTGGTATTGCTATTGTTATTTTAGCTTAATAAATATTGTTCTCATAACAATTCTAGGAAGAGCTATGATTATCCCCATATTCCAGATGAGGAAACTGAGGAAGATAAAAGCTAAATGATTTGCTCACAGTTACAAAATTACCAAATGTCTGAGGCTGGATTTGAACTTTGATCTTCCTAATGCTAGGTCCAATGTCTAATCTACTAAGGCACTTTGCTGCCTGGCTGTTATATGTAGAACACTGACATGATAAGACACAACTGCTGACTTTGTGGAGTTTATACTCTCCTTTTATTGTTGTTCAATAGTTTTTTTCAGTTATATCTGACTTTTCATTTGGGGTTTTCTTGGCAAAGATACTGGAGAGGTTTTCTATTCTCTTCTCCATATATTCTAGTTCATTAAGGTATGCCAGTAACCACTTCAGATATGTCTATTTGGCTGGAAGAGAGAGTCTTTTGTGGGTAAAAGCCTATCTCTCATTTGCCTTCGTGTCATTTTTTGAACACTTCCAACATTTTGGGGAGACTGCCTTCAGAATAATTCTTTGGGCAGGTCAGAATCCATAATCCATCAACATATCTTACTAGAGAAGGGGTAGTGAAGAGGGGGAGTCTTCTTTGGCCATATAAGATATTCAGAGAGATTCTATGGAGGGGCAATTGCAGACATTTAATTTATGGTTTCCTAATGGCCTGATAAACACACACTCTCTCCAATTTATTGCTGAGTAGAAAATTGCCTGGCTAACAAGTAAGAGGCTTAATTCTTTCCTCTGTGAAATGAATACTATTTTTTCTGAAGTGTATGAGATTTCAGGCACATAGAATAAAACAGGAGACACAACCTTTAAAGTCCTTCAGAAAAAAACTTATGAACAAATGAGGTGAATAGACACCATGCATGCTTTCTGATAAAATACGGATTTGATAGTTGCTTTCATTGACTGCTACATTAAAAATTCAGTGTGTTAAAAGATAAAGAAGTGAGAAGAGAGAGAGGATAGAAGTATGCTAGCTAGCATGCTGCTGAGTGGTTTGTCTTATTTAATAAGAGCATTGGGAAAATAATTACCCTGCTTTTCATCAATGGTGATATAGCTTAACCCAGCAAATCATTAAGAATTCTACAGTCTCATGCAGTTTTCACTATCTGTAAAAACTGCCTATTGTATGAACTGACACAGCAGGGGACATCTTCTTTGCTGACTTCCTGGAGAATTCTTTTACTCTGGTGGGAGGACAATAAAAGAAGGGGAAGCTGGAGAAAAAGAGCCTGCAGAAGCAACTGGGCTGATAAAGCAATCCAGGCCAGATGAAGGAGATTATAAATACAGTGACCCAACCCCAAAAGCAAAGACGCTAAGTGTGTTCTTACCATCTAAGTCTTCCATACAGATGGTTTTCTGTCATAAAAAGCTGTCAGATTTGGGGTCATGTGTTGCCATCAGATGGGTAGAATTTTAAAAATTACGTGACTGATGATCACTATTATATTTCCTCTAAAATTTCACCCTTGCCCTGCATTCTTCCCCTCCTCAATATAAGGCAAAGTTATTTCTCAGCTAAGACCCAGAAAATCAGCAGTAGTCAAAATGAGGATATTAATGTGGGATGAATCGAAAAGGCTACTGCCTTATATTCCTGAGTTAGTGTACAGTGAAGACCAATCAATCCATTAATAAGCATTTATTAAGTATCTATTACACTGTTTTTGATATTGGGGAAATGCAAAGACTAAAATGAAAGCCTTTGTTCTCAAAGAGGACCAAATGAGAGATCAGGTCTCTCTCAAGAACTTTGGATTTTGTGTGACATGGGAGACACTGGCACAGGACCACTCAGCATGGTGTGCCCACATTAGAGAAGGTATTGTGCTCTGTGAGCAAAGCAGAATTGAAACAGCTCAAAGGAAATGCAGGATGTGCAAATTTAGAGGAGCCACCTCAAATGTTCACATGGACTATTCTTGCCTGATCTGTGGTAGAGCATTCTGAGCTCGTATTGGTCTGATCAGCCACAACTGGACACATCAAAACTTGACTTTATCATAGTGATGTCATTTTGGTCCTCTTTGAGAACAAAGGACAACAACCATGTGTGTATGTATACGTATATACACTCACACTCATTGTTTAGTCATTTGGTCCTGTCTGGCTCTTTATGACCTATTTGGGGTTTTCTAGGCAGAAATACTAGAGTGCTTTGCCATTTCCTTCTCTATCTCATTTTACAGATGAGGAGACTGAGTCAAACAAGGTTTAGTGACTTGTCTAGGTTCACATAGCTAGAAAGTATCTGAGGCCAGACTTGAACTCAGGAAGATGAATCTCCCTGACTTCAAATATAGCACTCTATCTGCTGTGCCCCCTAGCTGCCCTTGTATATATACATATACAAAACAAATATGAAAGAATTTGGGAGGGCAGCACTAGCTTCCATAGTGCAGAGAACACTGTTTTCCATGAATTCTAGCAGCTTCTTGGTTTGTCCTTCACAATCTGTTTTGACTACAGCCACACCCATGTCAGATCAGTGTTAGATTAGGGGAACATTCTTTTCAAAAAGTTTTCTGGTTTTTCTTTTACAAGCTACAGTATTGAGAAAGATAGTTTCCTTCTTTGCTTGTGTACTGGAAGGAATGAGTTGACCTCCAAATACTTAGGCTTTTTCACAGGTTGCTCTTCTTGGTAGGTTATCATTCTTGACCACCTACCAGCACCTCTAGGGATTCTATAAGACAGAGGTGATGATGGAGTGCATACTTGTTATGGGAGGGTAGTCGGGGATATCCAGTGGCAAAGTCTTAAGACAGTAGACAGAGCAAATGGCCACCTTTGTGGTGAGAATCTGAGCAATACTTGTTAGCTCTCTGTCTAATGGATCTTTTCTGCTTTTGTGTTATAGTACCTGAAATTCAACCATTAGAGATTTATTTATTTGGGTCTCAAGGATTTTTTTGGTCTAAAAGAAATTTCTATTAAAACACAAATGCCTTCTGATAGAAGCTTAAGCTGCTTACTTGATAGCTGCCATACTCAATCAGATCATTTACCAATGCTGATTGTGAGAAAAATCAAGGCTATATAGAAATGGGATCCAGAATAGGTTCTTGGGTGAGGTAAGGACTAGCATTTTATCCACCATACCACCTATCTGCTTACTGCACCACCCATTTGCCTTGGAATGGCATAGGAGGTAATGATTCATCCTAGTACTGGTCTAGGATCCCCACTCCCATCTTGTTAATCAGAGAATCTCTATTAAAACAAAGCCAAATCTTTCTCTCAGTTTTACTAACCAAGTCATAATCCTTTGTTTCTGTTGTTGTGATCCAGGAGTACTGGGGCCCTGGGGCTAACTCCTTTCCCACTTCTGGGAAGCTAGGTACTGAGATGGAAGGAATGAAGAAGAAGAGAGACTTCAGGAGAAATCTCTAAATTGACCTTATCAGGAATAGTCTGTGAGCATTTCTACCCTAGTCCCTTTCAGGGCTGGAGGGGAAAGTAAAGGAAGAAAAGGTATTTCCCTTCCTTTTCCATTTTAATACTTAGCATTCCACAAGTCAAAGAAATTCAGCATTTTACAGAATTAAAACAAAAGCAACCAAACCAAAACCAAAATACAGATGCCCTCTTCCAAAAAAAGCAGAACAGGAATTCTTAACCTTTTTGTGTGTGTCATATCCTGCTCTGTAGACTTGGCAGTCCGGTGGAGCCAACGGACCCTTTCTCAGAATTAAGATTTAAAATGCATACAACAATATTCAAAGAATTACAAAAGAGATAAACTATATTGAAAGAGTTATCAAATTTTTGAAAATAATGAGATAATAGACACGGGATTGAAAGGTCAATAGGTATCAGAAAGCATGAAATTGGTATTTTTTTTTTTTTGTATTTGCCTGATAGAACTTTTTTCCTTCTTCTTCTTTTTTTTTTTGTATAGGATCTGTGATTTCATCAGTGGAGGGGGCTCCCAGTGAGGAATGTCCTCTACCAATGTAGATCACATCTTTTCTGCAACTTATATTTTAAGGGAATTACTTGGGATACTGAGAGGTGATGTGATTTGTCCAGGGCCACAGAGCCATTATGTTTCAGAGGTAGGAATTGAACCCAGATCTTCCTGATTCTGACTCAGTTCTCTCATACTGCCTTTTGGCATAAATTGACTCCCTTTGAATAAGTGGTTATTTATGCATTTTTTTTTTTTGTAGAATGCCATTGAGAGGTACTCAACCCACATTTGTGACTCCGAACACCAGTGATCTTGAACAAAGTGACAAATCTATTCTTTTATGACTAATCAAAGGGGTGAGGTTGTATTGCCCATCTATAGAAAATTGGAGCTCTTTTGGTTAAAGTGTCTTCTATGTGCATCCTAGTAAATGAGAAGATTTGTTCTTCTCCACCCAAACATTCAATTTCCAGTTTCATTATTGAAGTTTAGAAATACAGCTATAATTATCACACTGATCTTTATGATGTATGGTGTTTCTTACCTACCTAATGAAGGCAATGAGTGTCTATGAAAAGCTAATTATCTTAATTATTCCTTCTGTGTGTGCATTTTGGGGAGAAAAAGGAAATCTGAAGCTGTTCTATATGGCGTACAAGATTATTCCTCCCCACCTTCACCCACCATCTGGAAGGAAATCACTATAACTAATATCTACATTGTACTTTATATTGCACTTTTATATTTAAAGAAATACAAAGTGTTTTCTTTATTTCTTGGTGAGGTAAGGTAGTTTACATACAATGATCATAATTCTACAACTAGAAAGGACCTCAAAAGTCATCTTGACCATTTTGTCATTTTACAGGTGAAGAAACTGCAGCCCAAAGTGGTTAAGTGGCTTGCACCCGCAAGGTGACACTGATAGCAAGCTCCAGAAGTAGAATTTGAACTCACAACCTCTGACCTCAGAGCCAGGACTCTCTGTACTGCACAGCAAGTGAAGAAAAGTGCAAAAAGATGGTCACCCAGATAAGAAATGTGAGAACTCAGACTAGAACCCAAGCCTTCAAGAATTCCACAGTTTCTCACTGTAGGATACACAGCAGTGAAAGAGATAGTAAATTGGAGAGGTTGACATCATACGGGACAAATATAGCACAGGATCCACATGATGGTTTATTTGTGAGTGCCCGACTGTTAATTCAATAAAAAGCATTGCCGAAGAAGGCAAGATTTCTACTTTGGTCTTAAAGGATACTGGATGTTAAGAAAATAATTAATTGTAATCTTGTGCAGTGGAAAGACCTGGACTACGCGTGGCTCAGGACACCTGGTTTCCAATATCAGCTCTATTATTAGTTAGCTTTGTGACCTTAAGCAAATCACTTCTTTCTGGGCCTGTTTCATTATCTGTAAAGTGAGGTGGTTGAAAAGTAGATAATTGTTCGTGGCCTCTTTTAGCTCACAAATTCTATAATCCTATAAATGAGCATTGCAAAAGCCTGAGTAATCTGTTCAATATTCACAAAAGCAGGAGGAATGATTATCAGCTTTTTATCTCTTATCAGTTAAGTGCCAAACCATTCTGTTCTGCGTAGTAATTATATTGCCTTTCTTCATACATTTTTCATGACTTTATGACAAGGTCTAAGAAATAAGTTTTATTTACCTAGGAGCAGAGAATGCTATAAAATAAGATAGCTAAAAAAAGAATTGACCCTTATTATAAATCCTGAAAAGAATATTTTCCTTCATAGTTGAGAAATGTTTCTGTCAGTATGCCACACAAAATACCAGGTATTTGCAAGAGATGAATAAGCATGCTATTATTATCCATCAATGAAATTAACTGCTGTTCTGCCCTTTTCTTTTCTAGGACTTTCAAGCGCAGTGGCTCAAAGTTTTAGATATAGCTTTGGAAAATCTTACCTGAATTGACACACTACTGTAAGAGCCGCCTATGACACCCGCAATGAGTAATGGGATGTTTTCTTGTATGGCATAAGATCCATCAGGGCACATGTATTCTGCTTCATCCACTTTAGTCAAAGATGCCCTGACAAATTCCAGTGATTGCTCTAAAGCATAGGTATCCCTTGAACAGGTGTCCAAAATATGAACACCTAGCTTTACCCCTGGAAGTAAGTAATTGTCTCGGTTGATTTCATCAATGGCAAATAACATGGCTTCCAGGCGTTGGATGCCTCGATCCTCATTGATACGTCCACATTCTTCTATTCCAGTGCCTTTTTCATTAATAGGGAATAAGCCTCCTAACACGAGGTCTCCTTCTATCTTTATTTCCCTCCTCAAAAAGTTATGGTCCCCTAAAGAAAGTAAGAATCCCTTGGAAAACAATGCTAGGGTAAGCACCTGAAGCCTCGTCAACATCTTCATTGATCCTATTTCTGTACCTCGAGGAGACATCGATGGAAGGAGGAAGATGTGCCTGTTAGTTCTCCTGCTTCATTTCTATGCTGGGCCTTTGGTTTGTCCTTTGAACAACGGAGGAATAGACCACTGAAGCCTGTCACCAAATTCCTAAAGAGATGGAAAAAAATGAACAAAAATCAGTAAAGGAAACAGCAGAAGTTGTAATCCTCTTTGGTCATCAACCTTTTTGGGGAGAAGAGTGGAGATTCATTTATGAGCATTGGTGGTGCAGTAATTTGGTTCCCTTGGGCTCCTGGTATATATCCTCTGAGTTGTTGGACTAGCTTTAACAGCCAGAGGGAACACTGTTGCTGCAAATCAGAGCATGCTATTAAAGGGACTGAGTGATTTAGGTGAATGGCAATGAGGGACAGAATGCTTAATGGGCAGAAGACAGCTTGTTGGCCTCTTCAGTTATGAATCTTTATTAACCTTCTATTTCCTTTCAATGGATCTGTCCATATGCTGAAAGGCACCATAGTAGTTCTGGCGATAGAAAATGTGTAAAAATGGGCTCTTTGCCACCAAATAGAGGCAAACTGATGGAGTGCTAGACTTTTTCAAGGGATATGCCATTGTGATTATGCTGTGAATTTTCAATAGCTAATGAGACATATCTACTTTAACAAATGCCCATTGGATATTCATAAAAAGTCTCAACATTCACTTCTTTAAAAGGACCCATGGGAGAAGGAAGTAAGAAAAAAAGAATGAAAGAGGAGATTGTTAAATATTTACTTCTACATTTTTGATATTTCCCCCCTCTGTTATTTGCAGTACCCTTTAAATAAATAAGTAAATGAGCTTTCCCCACTTTTACTTTCTTTCTCTTTCCTGTCACTTGAGGCTAACTAAGGATTGTTTTTCTGAGATGCATAAATGATCTGGGTTTGGTTTTGTTTATTTTTTGGGGGGGTGCAGACCTCGCAATGATGTCAGCAGAGGCTGTGGAATGTTTAGCGCTAACTTGAGGTCTCTTTGGGAGTTCTGCTGCAGAGTCTCAGCCAGACTGATGGTAATATGTATTTTTTAAATTTGGTGCAATAATTCTCCTTTTCTGAGGGGTGAAATGGGGGCTTATATTCATTTCTGACTTCTCTTTGATCTGTGTGTGTGTGTGACTCCCTTTGAAGCAAAACTGCAGTGGAATGAGAAAGATGTTTTAATCATTATCTCTAATGATAAAGAAGAATAAACCACTCTTTAAAATTAATTGCCATATGTGTCTAATAAAAAAGAATTGTTAATTAGCAGGAGGCTTCTTCATAGTCTGATTGTGTAGTTTAATAAAAAAAGTCAATATATGAATATGAGCAAAATATGGTTATAGAAACCTGGATCTGTATCCTAGAGAAATCTAACTTACTACCATATTGGGGAATGAATGGACCTATGTTTTTCCCTTAACAAAATGTGGCTTATGTGGAATTAAGAGGTGCTTATGAGGTGCTAGGTTGGAAGAGAGATGCTTTCTATATGTTTCTCAGCATGGCATATATGAATTCATGTTGAGAAATGAACTATACATTTGTTAGTTTTATTCCATTGCTTGGCTAATGACTCCCAAAGTGACTACCCCATTGTTTTGTATGAAGATGGGAATACAAATCAGTAGAGCTATGGGAGATGCTTACAGCATGTGTGGAATAGGAGTTTTGCATTTTCATTTGGATTTTGCAGAAGAGATGATCCAAAGTCACTTTGGGGATAACTATGGAAACTATAGGGGCACAGACTTGTTCAGACTCCAAAGTGATCTAGATTCTTTTCTCAAATTATATCATCTTACATTTTTGACTGGAACCATTCATAGCCAATTGGAAGGAATATTCATCCGGGCTTAACATCCCTCTTATAGAATCTTAGAATACAGGAGGAGCTCTGGTGACATGGAAATAAGGCAAAATCCATAGTTCTAGGACATCATCTGGAGTTCATGTTCCCAGGCTATCCTTAATTAAAAGGTGGTAGGTAGAGATGTAACTAGGGTGGGATGGCTAAGGCTTTTCTCCAAAAATTTCTCCTCTCAGCAGTCCATAGGTCTCTGTATCTCATGCCTTCTCTTCTATCAGTTTAAACCCCCCTGCTGAAGACAGGATGAAAATTGGGACTTCCAGGACAGACAGTGAGGTAACAAGTTAGTGGAGGAGATGGCTTCCTCTTCTCCCCATCCAACTACCCTTAGAAGATATATAGCAGAAGGGGCCAACCTGCTTAAATGAATTTCTCTTCCCAAAAGAGTGAATATCTAATCTCCCATGAGTGTTTTCCTGAGGCAGTTTACTTCTTCCCACTCATAACATGGGGAAGAGGCTTTACCTAAAAGGAAGATAAAGCTAACTCTGGGACCTATTAGCCTTGACTTTCTTGATGTAGTTTTCTGGTCATCTAGGGGCTTACCAAGTTTCAGTCTAGGCCTCTCAGACTTGGTGAGTGTGTAAATGCATGTAAGTCACCATACGATGAAGATCTTGTGAGCAGAGATGTTTCTGCATTGAGGTATGGGAGGTCCTGTTTACCAAGACTGAAGCACAGTGCTACTACATCTTTATTATATGTCCTTGGTCTATTAGGGAAAAGCAAACTTCATTTTGTCTAGTGTTTGATGATTTATGAGTGCCTCATTTTGTTCCCAAGTTGAAGTTGAACTAATAGAATGCTGGCATCCAAGCCCAGCCTCCAACACTTGTCTCCTTGTCTAATGCCTCTGGTTGAGAGCAGCCAATTCCTTTTGTTGCCTGAGTTCTTAAGTACTTCTTTAGGGATCCTTTCCCTCCTGTATGAATAAAGCTCAAAGAAGTAGACCCTCTCCCCAGAGCAGCCTAGTCTTTGTTTCAATAAGGTCTAGACTTTGAAGTGTCTTCTCTCTGTGAGAGAAGGTCTACAGAAATAGTCCTTCATCCTGGAGCATCCAGGTTCTATTGTATATGGAAGATATAGGTGTCCAAAGCGGACAATGGAGGGGGATGGAGTGGGTGCTGAAATGATTTAGGGGTGGTGGTAGTAGCCTCTGGCGATGCAAATTAAAAAACAAACAAAGCATTAAAGGGTTAAAGAAAGTAGACTGCGGGGGATGCACTGAGCAATTTTTTAAAGGGGGGGTGATAGGCCAAATAAGTTTGGGAACGTTGAAGTCTCCAGTAAAATCCAGCTTTATCCTTTTTTCTCATTCTTTCAGCTACGCATGCTCAGCTTAGGATGGAAGCTTTGAGTGTTTCTGTCATAGAAAATGTATCTAATTATATCTGTAGCTGCTAGAATGGTTGTGTGCATGTATACACACATATAGGTAAATATATATGTGGCTTATACACACACAAAATATACATATGTAAGACTTGGACATCCAACCTATATTATCATTCATCCATTTGACAGTCATTTATTACATATGTACTATGTACAAAGAGCATTGTGCTACAGGATGTAGAAAATACAAACCTAAATAACAGTTCTTATTCTTAAGGCATGAACAATCTAGTAAAAAAAATTACATATACTCATACTACCACAACTGAAATCAGAATATGATAAGCCCAAATGAATTCAGAAGAAGTAGAGATTATATATGGTTTGGGGGACATTAGGATAAGCTTCATGGAAGAGGCAACCTATGAGCCAGGCTTTGAAGGATGGGTAGTATTTTCAACAAGTAGAGATGGGGGGAGAAAGTCAATTGGCTTTCTTAGAAGAGGTATTGGCAAAATGTCCTTTATAGAGAAGGCGAACCGGCCATTTGTTTTCTTGCAAAGTGGTCTGAAATTAGATTTTTTCTTCTCCCCACTGAGTATTCTTCTGACAACTTTATGTACTACAAAAGTGCACAGTATTATTTCTTTAAAATACTAATGGGAATTAAATACCCAGCTCCAGAGAAGATTAAATCTAAATGATATATAGGATGGATGTGTTTGAAGATTGAATGTGTGGTTCTTAGAATATTCCCCACTAGACAGACGTCATGCTAACCATCTGACCTTTAAGCTATCTGGCAGTCTCTTTAAAGTAACAATATAGTTATTGGAAACAGCAACTCCAAAATCAATTGGAGTAATGTTTAAGTATACTGCCTTAATGTTTGGTATTTACCTGCTGTTTAAAGCAGACTAAATTATGATTAAGAATGTTGGACTCTGCATAATTTAGAAACACTTAGCATTATTTAAAATCCGATACTAAGAAATTGAAGGAGTAGAAAATTAAAATTTGACATTGAAAAATAGGCAAACATGCTTAATTCAATGCAACCGTTTATCTCCATGTAGCAGCTTATCGGATTGTGGGAAAGGGCACCAACTACTTTTTTTTTTCGGGATCTTTTCATTATAAATCAGCAAACAGCAAATTCCTCAGATAAACAGGTTCTTCTCTTTTCATATTCATATGCAGACAGGGAATTAGAGCCCAGCAGCTCAGCTGTCAAAGCTCCCTATCCATGGATGATAAGTGGTATGTCATCTGTAAACAAGCATGTGTAGCCTTCACTATAGACAACATGCTCATCAATGTTTTATTAATCAATGCATTAATGGAATCTTGAAGGTTCATTGCTACTCTAACCTCTGGGATGTGTGTGCGTATGGAGAACATTCTTATGTTCTCTACACAGCAGTGTGCATTTTTCTCCCACCTTTGACTTTTCCTAGGTACTTGGAAATAGAAAAGAATGCTAAGCTGCTCTATGATGTATTGCTTGTCTCTAACTTGAATGTATTTTGTCAACTTTATCTGCATGTATTAATTCTACCCAGTAGAATATAAGCTCCTTGAGGGTAAGGACCATTTAGTATTTGTTTTTGTATCCCTAGTATCTAGGACAGTCCCTGGCACATAGTAGATGCTTAATAATGCAGATTAAATTGAATTGATTTGACTCCAGTAGCTTTATTAAAGTGGCACTAAGGTGGTAGTAAGAACTATAAATAGCTAGAAGGAATATGGTCCCTATTCCCATTATATATATTTATATTAATATTAATATTATATATAAAATATTTATGGCTTTTGGAGTACATGTAAGTGTTCTGAGAGGAAATGTGGCATAATGGATAGAAATGCAAAATCAGAAAGATCTGAGTTCAAATACTACCCCTGACATATATTAACAGTGAGACCTTGTACAAATCACTTAACATCTCACTTCTCTAGGCAACTAAGTGTATAAACTGCAAAGAAGATGGCAAGTTTCACTGATAGATGAAAACAAAGTTCCCTATATCAACAAAATTACAGAACCAGTCCTCTTTCCCTATAAATATTTGACCATTTGTAGAAATGTCTTAGATCATAGGGGCCTGAAAATTATAAGAATGTTCAAATATAAGAGCACACATTTAGAGCTCAAAGGAATCTTATATTCATTTCAAGGGTTCTTTTTTTTAAACAATGAGGTTGAGGCTCAGAGAGAGAAATGACTTTCCCAGGGTCGCACTGGCTATAAATCCAGAGCCATAAATTGAACAAAGTTCCCATATCTCTTTCCACTCTGTCCCTGTCAAATAAGAAGGCTCCCAGGTAGCATATACTGTTAGGGACCAGTATGCTACTGACTTGACAACTCTCAGAATCACAGGTGGAGAATCATATCTTACAAACTCTCTGCCGCTTTTAAAAACTGGCTCCACTGTTAGCTGATCCAGCCATTCCAGAGGGCAATTTGGAACTATGCCCAAAGGGCTACAAAAATGTGCATACCCGTTGACCCAGCAATACTGCTTCTAGGACTGTATCCCCAAGAGATTATAAAAATGGTAAAGGGTCCCACATGTACAAAAGTATTTATAGCAGCACTCTTTGTAGTTGCCAAAAACTGGAAATCAAGGGGATGCCCATCCATTGGGGAATGGCTGAATAAATTATGGTATATGAATGTAATGGAATACTATTGTGTTAAAAGAAATGATGAATAGGAAGACTTCAGAGAGACCTGGAAAGACTTATATGATCTGATGCTGAGTGAAAGGAGCAGAACCAGGAGAACTTTGTGCATAGCAATGACCACAGTGTGTGAGTTTTTTCTGGTAGACTAGGAACTTCATTGAAATGCAAGGACTTAAAAAAAAATTTCCAATGGTCTTTTAAGGCAAAATGCCTTCCATACCCAGAGAAAGAAATTTGGAATTCAATTGCAGAATGTAGCAGATCATGTTCTTTTGTTTTGTGTTTTGGTTTGTTGTATGATTTCTCTCATCCATTTTAATTCTTCTACACAACATGACTATAGTGAAAATGTATTTAATAGGAATGTATGTACAGAATCTATATAAAATTGTATGCTGTCTCGGGCGGGGGGGGAAAATAATCTAAGTTATATGGTAGTGATTGTAGAACACTGAAAAAAATAAAATTAATATTCAAAAAATCTGGCTCCAAAAAATTCAGTCAATTCCTTTGTTTTTTACCTAGCTATCTGTATTAGGTAGATTGAGGTTGTGCCTATGGTTGGATATTAATGGCAGAATTTTAGGGCATTATTATAAGTTATTTTAATATTGAGTTAGAAAAAAAGGGCAAGATCTTCGCAACAGCTGAGATGTTCTTGTGAGAAGTGGGCAGGATTAAAACCCTACCTTTAAATTTCCCACCAGATTTCACTACAGTCATGAAGACTGATCTCCTTCAAAAGCAATCCCTCCCTCCTCTTATTCTGTGTTGTTTATATCATTTATATGGCACTGGTCATAAACTTTCTTATGCTGAAGTCACTTGTGGACCTGTATTAATCTTTCCTATTAGTCTGGTCAGCTGGATGGCACAATGGATAGAAGACTCATCTTCCTGAATTCAAATCTGGCCTCAGACACTGACTAGCTGTGTTACCCTGGGTAAGTCACTTACCCTTGTTTGCCTCAGTTTCTCTTCTGTAAAATGACCTGGAGAAGCAAATGGCAAATCACTCCAGTATCTTTGCCAAGAACTTCAAGAAAAATAGGGTCAGAGAGAGTTGGACACAACTGAAAACAACTGAACAACCACAATATGAGACTCTGGGCAAGTCAATACTACTTTCAGAACTTCAGTTTCCACATCTGTAAAGGGAGGGCAATGGACAAGGTGCTCGTAAGGTCTTTGTCAGCTCTAAGATGCATAGATATGATTATTTTTGGAACAAAGGAACCATAATTCATTGTATTTAAGAAGGGTTTCCCTAAAGTCCTTCAGACAGGTCTGTTTTCCCCTCTACTACTATATTAGCAGAGTAGAAAATAGGCAAATTAAAACACAAACCAGAAGGATAAGACCATTTTATATAATTAAGTCAGTTAAAGATTCAAGGTAAAAATAGTAGAAACCAAAAGATCTAAAGTTACAAGGGATCTCAGAAAGTATGTATTTCACACACTCTGTCTACTCCCATATCACTTAACAGATCATAGAGTCACAGCATCTCAGATGTGGAAAGGGCCTCAGAGGCAAGTTCATGGAGTTTCACTCATCCCTAAAAAAGAATCCTACAGCATATCAGACAGAAGACAATCATCTCTTACATGAAGACCTTTGGTGAAGGCAAACCCACTGTTCTTCCAAAGGCAAACTATTCCATTTTGGGATTCCACTTTTATTGTTATGAAATGTTTCCTTATGAAGCCTACCTCTGTCTGTCACTTCCAGCCTTTGCTCATCGTTCTGCCCTCCTGGTCCAATGAGTACAAGGCTAATCCAGCTTTTATACTGACGACCTTTCCAGTACTTGAAGACAGATATCATAATCATACCCTGCTGCACTTCCAACTAAGACTCAGAGAAGCAGGGGTATTGTGAGGCTCAGATGAAATTATGGGTGTAAAATACTTCCCAAACCTTTAAGGGCTATAGATAAATGCAAGTTATTATTGTTAATTATTCTTATTATTATTGTTAAAGCACCTCCAGTTTGATGATGATTTTATTCCCTGAAACTTCTACTGGCCCTTTGCTAGGCTCAAGCAGTATACAGAGCAGGGGTGGGAAAGCTGTGGCCTTGAGGCCACATGTGGACTTCTAGGTCCTTACATGTGGCTCTTTGACTGAATCCAAACTTCATAGAACAAATCCTCTTAATAAAACGATTAGTTCTGTAAAACTTGGACTCAGTCAAAAAAACTGCACCCAAGACCTAGAAGGCCACATATGGCCTTGAGGCTACAGCTTCCCCACCCCTGGTATAGAGCAGTAGAGGGGTATCCCGCTCAAAGTTTAATAACTAGACCCTGTGGGGTAAATAACTTATGCTCACATACTTTTAAATGTAATATGCATTATTAACACCTAGATAGCCAACAGAGCAATAAATCAAGCCCTGATTTGTAAGATTGCTGTTTGCTGAGGTGTAAATGCTTCCCCTGAAAATTTAACTGTCACTCTTGCAAGTTGGTTAGACCTTATTCCAGCATACCCCTGAAAAGAGGTGAAGTAATTTTCCTAAAATCACACAGGTCAGAGGTGGCAAAGCTAGGATTCGAAAATAGGTCCTCTGACTCCACTAGCTGCAATGCTATGCAGACTGTCATTGTTCTCTCCATATGCACTCCATCTTCTTGATGGTTCCTGACATTGTGTAATTAGAGATTAATTCCTTTGGCTTCAGGCTAAGGAACCCATTAAGCCCCATCAGTCCTTAGTATGAATAAATCTACTAGTGCTTTCTTCTGAGGATTTTGATGGAGAAGAGGTAGAGGAAGCTATAAGGAAGGGTGGGTTCATGGAGAGAGGGAGTAGGCCCAGTTGATTAGGGCAAGGGTTCTTATATTGGGGAGCACAGACCTCTAAGAATTTGTGTCTAGATTTCTGGGAGTGGCCTGAGCATTTAAATGATTAGAAAAATTCAATTAAAAATTTTTCACAATCCTTTAATTGAAATTTAAAATTCTTTCAATAAAAAATGTTGGCAATAAACATTCTGAGAAGGGGGTCCATGGGTTCCAGGAGACTTCTAAAGGAGTCCAAGAGAAAAAAAAGTTAAACTGTTGCTTAAACAACAAGAGCACCTAAAGCACAGATTTGCCTGCGGCTGGTCTTGGGAGAGACCAGGGCTCCTTTCTTTGAATTCCTTGCCCCACTATTCTGCTAATTCCTTAGAAGGAAGTTTCTCAATGGGGGCTAAAAGCAATCATCATAGTGAAAGTGGAAGACTGAAGAGTTCAGAGAAGTGTAGAATGGAGGGAATTTTCATGAGGTCATGTGTGGAGGAAAGAGACCTGTAGGCATCCCTGACATTTTTATGTTTTAAGTCACTGCTGTCAGTTTAGCCTCAGCCAATAGCATTAACATTATTCGGTCCATTCAACACGGGATCTTCGGTGGCATTACCCGCTTTGCTGGTAAAAGAAATCTTCATTCCACCTATAAATTATTTATTCCATGCACACATTACAGAGTGCACCTCCTAACTGAGGCTTTCTTTTTTATTCTTTTGGCCATCTCAGCTGAGGTTTCATTGCTCAAGTCTCCTAACCTCATTTCAAAGCCTCTGAATTGGCACTGCCCCAGACCACCTGCAGTCTACCTTTCTGCCTTCCATCCCAGAAGCTGCCAAGACTGATAGAAGTTACAGGTTTGTCAGCATGAAGACAGGGGACTGAGACCTGGCTTACCAAAAGCTTTGCCTCCAAGACCTGAGAAAATGGCAAAAGGGATGGGGTGCTGGAGTTGGGGTAGGAGAGTAGGGAGACAGGGGTAGGAAGGCAAACTGCAGGAGAATGGTTTTACCTGTTGGCAAAATGATCCATCAGGAGACTATTATTAATAACGCCCTGTGTGCACACCATCTATGCCAGTTTAAGATTCCAAGGTGCTTTGCCACAGTAAATTAACTCTCCCTACGCCCTCCTGAGGCAGGCACACATTATTACTCCCATTTCATACAGTGCAAATCGAGACAGAGATGGGAAATACAGCAGGCTTCAAAGTCAATAGTAGGACCAGGATACAGTGAGACTAAGTTTTAATCTGTGAATCCAATCATAGATGTTTATCAGTGCCTTTTCTTCAAACTCTTACACAGGAGTGTTGTGAGGCTCAAATGAAATGCTAGAGGAAAAGCACTTCTCAAACCTTAAAGTTCTATGTAGATGCCAGTTATTATTATTTTTAATAATGACGATTATCACTACCAGTCTGGTGAACACATCATTCTCTATTGGACTTCTTTTGAACTCAAACAATTTTTATAGTGCAATATAGCTTCATATTGGTGAAGGTTTAAAAGCCAGGCTTCTGGGGGGAAAAGGCATGCATACCAATTTTTAAGCTTAATCTGCTTGATTAAGAATTTTTTAAAACCTAGACAATCAATAAAACAATAAATCGAGTCCTGATTTGTGGGCTTACTGATTTTTCAGAGGTGTAAATGCCTACATTCAAAATTTAACCACCTCAAAAGCTAGTTGGAATTGATTCCAGAACACCTCTGCTCTTGGAGTATGTAGTTACAACAAATGAAATCATTCCATTATCTTCCCCTAGTTCAGAGTGAGGATTGTAGAAAATGACTAAGTCTAACCATTATGGACTATTATTCATGAAGATTGCTTTTACCTCATATTAAAACCACAACAAAAAAAATGCCTTAAAACCAATAAGGACAGATGTGGTTTACTTTAATTTTGTCTATTCTATACATCTTCTTCCACCTCATGATTGGCTTATTTTTGGTGCTACAGAAAGGGAAAAATGTGTTTTTTGTCATTGTTAAAATCTCTTAAGCAGGCTTTTAGTGCATCTATCAGAGTAAGAAATATATTTCCTCCAAGAATGAATAGCCCAGATTCAAAGGTCATGTTGGTGACTGTTCACAGACAGGGTGTTATCTCTATACTCTTATTCACCTATGAAATTTTTTCTGAAGTCACCATCTGAGTCTAGGGACAGTAAGCTAATAGCACTGGTGAACATATGTGGTTACTGAGCTGTTATTGTTCTGCTTCCCAGTAATTCTCCTTATTTTCTATCAGTTATTCACTTGATTTCACTTCCATGAATGTCATTCCCCCATCAGGTTCCCAATACCATGCTCCCATACTAGTCCCCTGCTGGTTACTCTCCGACATCCCATCCTCCCTTTCTGTTTCCTTTTGAGTACTGTCTTCATCTATTAGACTGTAAACTCCTTGAGAACAGGGAGTATATTTTGTGTATTTGCATCACCAGGTTAGCTTGATGCCTGGCAGGAGTAGGTGCTTAATAAATGTTTATCAACTACTGACTAGTTTATTCATCCAAATGTAAGCTCAAAAATAAAAGGGATGAAAAACATGTTCACAGTTAGAAGAAACATGTGGTACAGAGCCACTTGAGGTGATACTGAGAAGATGAAATTTATATTTAGTCAGGAACAGTTTTATGTTGAATAACAACAACCATCCTCCTCCTCATCTTCATCATCATTATACTGGTTATACTGGTTATTCACCACCAGTATGATACAAAGGTATGGTGTGGGCAGTGGAATGTTGCTACCTTACCACCTTTCCCCTCCCCCATCATCCTACTTAGCCTGGTGAACTTCAGTTTGAATGATCTCACTGGCAGACATGAAGAGCAAGGTTGGGAATCCAACCTACAGCTCCAATCAGAGCAGAGAATTGAGCAAAGAGTAAGATCACAGACTCATATCTGGAAGGGAACTCAGAGATCAAATAGTCCTGCCCTCTCATGTTATAGGTGAGATCAGGGAAATTAAGGGCTTTACCCAGGATCACATAGAGAGGTGACCAAGGCTGGATTTGAACCCAGGTTCTGACTTCAGATCTAGTATGCTTTCTATGGTACAATGTTGTCTCATTGGAGAGGACCAGATACCTTGCTCTCCAGCTTGGATTCTACTGTAGTATAGCTTATAGAGATTTCTACTGAGATGCTAATCCCACTCCCCCAGGTGCTCAGAACTCTCATTTTGTCCTTTGACTTCCCATAGTCTCTCATAGCTAAATTCCTTGATGAGAGCTCTGTAGACTTAAAAACTTTCTTTTACTCCATCTCCTATTAGCATTCCCATTCTTTCAACGGTACCCTCTTAGCTAGCTGCCCCCTAGGGAAGCCATCTGACAAATTCATCTCCATTAAGGGATTAATGACTGATAACAGCTTTTCTCTCTTCTCACCTTCAGGGTGCTCATACGTTAAAAGATAATGCTTGGAGATATCAAAGGCTTTAAATCTAACATGATGAACCTCTAAAGGTGAAATTTTAGGAAATGTGATAGATGGGCATGGTGGTAGTATATTTTGGGCATGGAAACCTTCATGGTACCCTTCAAATTATAGACCTTTCACTTCATTACTCAAATTCTGCTAATAGGGAGAAGTCTGTGGGTGGAATTCAACCTTACAATTTTTAACTCCAGATACCAAGAGAGAATTATAAGAACGCTATCTTTTGTTTTTTTTAAGGCCCAATATGCTGGTATCCAAAAGTTTTCTCTATCCCTTTGCCACTTACTGTAAGATATTGTTGCTTTTTTCAGAATTTTGTCATCTCATTGGTATAGGGAATGGCCAGGGAGAAAACTCTTTCAAATAATGGAAAATGGCACCCTATTCTGTAACTTATAAATTGCCCACATACTCAGCCGTTAAGTGACTTGCCCAAGGGCATACACTCAGTAAGTGACTGAGCTGTACCTTGAACCTAGATTTTCCATTTCTTATATCAGTTCCTGGTCTACTATACTGTAATGTTAATGTAAGGTTAATGGTGGGTGGGGGGAAGAATTAAAGATCTTACCCACCCACTAATAGGCCTCAGTATCATTTGTTAATTTCTATTAAGGCACCGCCCTCAGAAAGTCTTGTCCTCCTGCTCTGAAAAGTGTATAAGTACTTTGAGATGATGTTTTACTTTGGGACTTAGTTTCTGGAAAAAGGTTTGTGTGCCAGATGAGACTCTGGGAAGCCGCAAAGGAGCCCTCTGACATTGAAAACCCAAATGTTGGTGCTTTTCTCTCTGGTATATATGGTCAGACAGCTAAATCTGTCTATTGATCTATGGTATATGGTGAGACAGTTGGAAGCCCTGTCTGTTGGCTTTTTCTGTTTGCAATTTCTGCTTGTAATTTCTGTTTGTATTTTCTCTGAAGTTCAGGATGCTGATGTTTTCCCTTGAACTAAGTGAATGATATATGTGCTTGATTAAGGTAGATTGTTGACTCCTCAAAAGGTACTTTCCTTTTAGAAAAGCAGATCTGTACAGGTCTGTACAGCAGGCCCTCCTATGTATGCTGGGGTCCTTACTGTTGCATACATCATACTGCCTTTCAATATATTACAAATAATAAATTTGGGTCCTTTACCTTTACTCTTTATCTACTCCTGAGAGCCAGTCATTTCAGTCATGTCCACCTCTTTGTGACCCCATTTGAGGTTTTCTTGGCAAAGGTACTAGAATGGTTTGCTATTTCCTACTCCAGCTCATTTTACAGATAAGAAAATTGAAGCAAATAGAGTTGAGTGACTTTTTTGAACTCGGAAAGATGAATCTTCCTGACTCTCTATCCACTGAGACACCTAGGTGCCCCTGCCTGGTACATAGTAGGTGCTTAATAAATTTGTTGGTTGTTGTCCTTCATTCTCAGAAAGGACCAAAATGACATCACCATAATACAGTCAAGGTATAGTGTGTCTGACTATGGCTGATCAGAGCAACATGAGCTCAGAATGCTCAAATAGGTTGGGCACAAATAGCCCAGGTGAATATTTGGGGTGGATTCTCTAAATTTGCATACCTCAAGTTTCTTTTGAGTTAATTCCTTTCTGCTTTGCTCATACAGCACCTTCTTTGATGCCATATTTGATAGTCCTGTGTCATTGTCTCCCATGTCATGTAATCAATTCCAATGTTCTTGAGAGAGACCTTGAGAGTGTCCTTGAATCACTGTTTCTGACCTCTCTGTGAGCAATTGTCCTGTGTGGATTCTCCATAAAATTGTCTTTTGACAAGCCTGCATTGAGAATTCAAACAATGGGGCCAGCCCATTTGGAGTTGTATTCTCTGCAGAAGAGTTTAAATGCTTAGCAATTTAGTTCAAAAAAGGACCTCAATGTCTGCCACACCATCCACATGTGGAAACGTCAGTTATAGTTTAATAAATACTTATGGACTGACTGTACTGAATTGACTTTGGAATAAGGAAGGTTGTAGCCCCATTTCTCACACATACTGGTTGTGTACTCTTCAGCAAATCATTTAACCTCTCAATTCTCCAGACCACTCTCTTAGACTCTAAGATATCAATCTATATTGGAGAAAGATACAGATCTGTATCTGAACTCCATGTCCAGAGTTCTCTATGCTGATGAAATCCCAGAGTCGGACAAAACATAGCCTAACCCAAACATTCACTATATAACATGGATTTGCAGACCTTCAAGCTATCACACCTAGTATGCTGCTTGTATTACATGCACCTTTGAAAATGCTTCACAATGTATTTGTCGGTTAAAGACTATATAAAGCTTACAGCCCACATATAAGAGAGTTCCAACGTTTATTTTCCCTTCTTTTACTACACCTCAGTTATCACCACGAAATTATGGTAATTCTCTGAGCAAAAAAAAAAAAAAAAAGATTCTCCCTGAGGCAGCAAAAAGATTGAAATATGGCTGGAAAAAAGAAAGTATCACTGGATTTTTTGGAAATGGTTTTATGCTGCATGAGGCTGAGGAGCCTGTTTAACTGCTAGACTATGTGCTTACTAAAGGAGATGAACTGCCCTTCTCTAACTGCTGATAAGACAACTCATTCCCCTCATTCATATTGGTCCTGTCAGAGTGTGACCTTAATGCTTGATGAGATCCCCTGGTGCAGGTTAGCATGTCTTACTTCATTGGAAGTGAATGATGGACAAGCATGGAACTTCTTAGTGATTATCATTAGGGAGTCAAGCACTTTGTGGCTGTTGCTCTTCATGTATTAAAGCAGAGAAATAAGCCTTGGAGCCTAAGTGACAAATGCACCAGTTGCTCACAAACTGACAGAGGGAATCTATGTCTTAATAACTTAGCTTTGGATGTAAATAGAAAGATAAGCATTAGGGGCCAATCTCTCAATTAAAGCACTGATTCAATACTGATTTAGAGCAAGGAGACATATCTTTCTGCAGTTTTATGTTGAAGAGAGATAGAGATAAGAGAAATTCAAAGAACTTGGTAAGATTTATATGAACTGATGTAGGCTGAAGGAAGCAGAACCAAGAGAGAAAGGATAAGGACTAGACTTGTGATTTCACTGAAATAGAGATTTCTTAGGTGAGGAAACTCCTTCAACTCACCTAGGTCCATCCCTGCTCTGAACTGTAACAGTTTTAGACAATTATCTTGAGAACTGAGAAATAAAATACACTCACTCAGAATCCCATACCTAGTGTACTTAAGAGGTAGGATTCAAATCCAAGCTTTTCTGGCTGTGAATCTAGCTCTCTATCCACTACCTCATCTTACTGTTCAGATAATTCTAATGAATATCAAAGTAATTTTTCTTTTTCATTCTCTTTCTGGAGACCATTTTGGGCTGACTTTAATTTCAGTAGTTTCCATGTTCCATTGCCGCTTCTCACGGCATCTCTGTAAAATTGGCTATCTTGTTTGTTTCCACAGCTAAATCTTATCATCTACTTATTGAATTTCTGTCCTGTAGGCTTTTGTTCTTTGTATTCATCACCCATCCCTTCTTTCTTTCCTAGCCCATTCAAAATATTGTCCTGGAATGGTTTTCTTGTCTGTGTCTATTTTATCTACTTAAAAAAAATACCTCCTGACTTTTCTGTTACCTGCCAGTTAAAAGTTAATCTTTTCCTTATTCACTTTGAATATTCTTAGCCATTTTTTCCTTTTTGATTTTTTTTCTTATATTTACTAAATGAAACACTTGGTTGGCACAATGGATATATCCTCAGGCTTGGAATCAGGAAGACTTCTTGCCTTGGATATTTAGGAACAGTGTGACCCTGAACCAGTCACTTAAACTCTCTCAGTCTCAGTTTCCTTCTTTGTAAAATGGTGATACTAATCACACCTACCTCTCAGCTTCTGTGAGGATCAAATGAGCAAACATATATAAAGCTCTTTGCAAACTTTAGAGCACTCTATAAATGTTAGATGTTATTATGTTAGCTTTTCATACATAGATTCTTTGGGTCATGAGAAACATTGCTTCTTTATGTCCTTTCTCCTGGCTCCCACTTTATTTTTTTCTAATTCTGGGCCAGTTAATCACAAAGAATCTCAGAATTTCAGGATTGGGAAGGACCCCACTGACCACCTGAAGTAAAGTAGAGATCTAACCCATATTTGAAAATCGATGCCCTCGATGACAATGTACTTTGCAGGTTGTCACCTAGCCTTTGTATGGAGATGTCTGAGTAAGAAGAACCTACTGCCTCTTGATAAAATCCATAACACTTTTGGAGAGCTCCAAATATTAAGGAAGTCTACATTTGCCTCTTTGCAACTTCCACCCATCATTCCTGGTTTTATACATGTCATTTGCCAGGCAGGATATTTTTCCCCATGACAGTCCTTCAGGCATTTAAAGACAGCTTTGTTCCAATTTCCTACACCAAACCTTTGTTTCCTAAGCTAGACATTTCTTATATGGCATCATCCTGAGACTTTTCATCATCCTTTTTGCTCTTCTCTAAAAAATCTCCACGTTTACAATATTCTAACATGAGGCACCTAGAGTTGAATACAATCATTGAGATGTGGTCTTATCAGGTCAGATATACAGCAGGACTACCATGTCTTTATTCCTGAAGACTCTGCCTCTCATAGTGAAGCCTTAGATCTCATTAGCTTTTTTTAACTGCTATATCACATTGTTAACTCATGTTGAGCATTCAGGCTGTTAAATTACCAAGTATTTTTCAAACAAACTGTTCTTAAGCTATATCTTACATATCTTATGACAGTGAAATTTATTTTTTGACCCCAAGTCTAAGATTTTGCATTTTTATACCTACCAAATTCCATCTTATTAAATTCAGCTCAATGCTTAAGTATATTTGAAAACTTTAGCTCAGATATCTCATGACATCTAATCTTTCTTTGTGTTATCAGCAAATTTGATAAGCATGACTGTGCCTTTATCCAGTGATGGCTATCCATACTAACAAAGTCAAAGTCAGTTACTTTGATTTCAATAAAAGCTAGTTAGATTCTGCAAGATGTATATTCTGTTCCACACTAAATCTCTGACCAGTGTTACAAAAATGTGCTGTTGGTAATAGGGGGATTAATATAAAGGTGAGCAGATAACTCAGTACAGGCCTATTACTAATAATGGAAATTCAACTCAAAAGCACAAATCCTTCTTGGCAGAACTCAGCTTGTAGCATGAACTTTCTGTGTGAGGAACAGCATATGTTCTCCCAAACTAGCCTACAACAAAACACTTTATACCAGTTTTGTGCCTTACAAAGTTTTCCCATTTGTGTCTTTTTTATAAACCTGGCCTTCTCCAAGGAAGCCTCACAAATGACCAGTAAATGGGTTTGGTGATGAGATATAACACCCAAATCATTCTGCTTTGTATTACTGACCATGTTTCCCCTCTATTCATCTTGGGTTTACTTGAGTTCCCTGGAATATTTCTCCCAAATTTTAACTCTTTTTTCCTTGTATATCTATAGATTCTTCCAATCAATGATATCACAGCTCTGAATCAAAAACAAAGAAAACATCAGAGCTAGATGACCAAGAACAGAATTGTTGATATGTCAGAAAAATCTCAAGAAGTAAATATACCACATTTTAGAAAATCGTATAAGAAACTTTCTTGGTGGTACTGAAAACAGAACAGAATGAACATTTTCATAACACAGAGGACAGTGAAAGAGAGAAACAGCAAATTTAGTTCACCCAGAATTGTAGCCATCAAAGTAGATTTTCAGAAACCTTAAGAGTACCTAACAAGCAGCAAGGATGAAGCATACCAAATACAAAACACCTATTTGAATCTTGCAAGATTTTTTATTCCAAAACAAGGACTGAACATAGGAAGTAGAACATAATATACCCCAAAAGCAAGGAAATTGGTCTATAGCCCAAAATGCCTATACAGCAAAATCAAGTATAACCTTTCAAGAGAAAAGATATATTTCAAAAAATTCATCTGAGACTATTCAGGCATTTTTGAGAAGAATGAACTTGGCTCAGAACTTCCAGTCAACAAGTCAAGTCCAAAAACAGGTGTCAAGTACCTATTATATGCCAGGTAGTGTACTATGTGTTATGGATACATAGAAGGTAATAAAAATCCTGACTCTCAAGGAGCTCACAATCTAATGAGGGAGACAGCATACCAAAAACTACGTACAAACAAGATATTTACAGAATAGAATGAAGATAATCTTAGAAGGAGGGAACTAACATTAAGAACTATGAAAGGCTTCATGTAGAAGATGGAACTTTACTGGAGACTTGAAAGAAGCTGGAGGGCAGAGATAAGAAGAGCTAGAGTTCCAGGAATGAGGTCAGTAAATGAAAATGCCAGAGGTAAAGAGATAGAGTATCATGTGTGAGAGGAGGCCGATGTCATTGGATCATAGAATATGTGTGGTGGAGAAGTAAGGTTGAAAAAGACTGGAAAGGTAGGAGGAAGCCACGTTGGGCTTTTAATGACAAACAGATAATTTTATATTGTATCCTGGAGGTGATAGAGAACCACTGGAGTGGAAATGGCATAGCCAGACTTTTAGTTTAGGAAGATCCATTTCATAGCAGAGGGGAGGATGAATTGAAGCGGGGAGAAACTTGAGTCAGGTAGACTAACCAGCAGATTATCACAATATTACAAATGTGAGGCAATGAGGGGCTGCAGCAGAGTGGCTGCAGTATCAGAGGAGAAAAGGAGACACATATAAAAATGTCATGAAGGGAGGAACAAAAAGACTTCACTGGATATGACTGGATGATATGGGGGGGGGGGAGAGATGAGGAGAAAGGAGGAGAGAGGGGGAAAGAGGAAGAGAGAGGCCAAGGAGGGAAAGGGAGGATGACAGATTCATCACATCACTCAGATGTGAGCCTGGGTAAATGGGAGGATGGTAATTCTCTCAAAAAGTAATAAGGAAGGTAAGAAGAAGTGATTAAAAAAAAAAAGATAATAAGTTCAGTTTTGGACATGTTGAGTTTAATATGACAAGATAGTCAGTTCAAGATATCTGACAGGCCATTGGAGATATGAGACTAAAGATCAGGATGGGGTTAGGACAGGACAAATACATCTGACAATTATTTGCATCAAGATAAATGAATCTCTGGAAGCTGATGAGATCACTGACTGAAATAGTATAGGAGGAGAAGGGAAGAAAGCCCAGGACAAAGCCTTGGAATGACCCATGGTTAATGGTCACCATTTAGATAAAGATCCACCAAGAGACTGAGAAAGATAAAAGGAGAATTGAGGAGAGCAACATCATAAAAACTTAGGGGAAAGGGATGATCAAGGAGCAAGGGGTAACCAACAATACCAAAGATCTGCAGAAGGATCAGGAAGGATGATTAGTGAGAACGGGTTATTATATTTGGCAATAAAACTTCAACAGTAACTTGAAGACAGCAGTTTTAGTGGAATGAGTTCAAGTCAGACTAGAAAGATTTAAGAAGAGTGAAAGGAAAGAAAGTGGAAGCATGGATTATAAACAGTCTTCTCGAAAGGGAGGAGAGATATAGAATGAGAGTATCCTGTTAGAGTTTGTTGGCATTGGGAGAGATAGGGGGCTGTTAGTACACATAAGGAGCAGTCAATAGATAATAGAGGGATATTAAGGAGAGAGCAAGGATGATAGAAGGGGCAATTTGTTGCAGAAGACATGGAAATTTACATTTATCATTGTAAAAATATCTTTTAAAATGAATGAATATAGAGTTTAAGAATGTATAGTATGCATGGAAGTAAAAATGATGTTGTCTCTTTGAGGATCCAGCTTGTAAGAAGGACACCTGAGAAACAATAATTTGGAATTGATTGGGTAAAATCCCATTGCATGAAAGCAGATAAAATTGAAGAGAGAAGAAAGGAAAAGTTTACTGTGCCTTGAAATCAAAGTTCATGAAGAGGTGGAAGTGATGGGGTGGAGTGGGTAATTTGTAAAACACACACCTTTTGAAGTGAGAGCATAGTGATGAGGCTTTGAAAAGCTGATCGGTAAAATTGTGAATCTGAAGTGGGTAGAGAGGGGGTATGGAGGTAGGGAATATATCTCTCTATATGTTAACTACAGGAAAGTATCTGAAACACAGAACTACCTACTGTTTCACGGTGAAAATCTCAATAATATTGATTATGCCTTAGCTAACTCTAAAAAATCAAATTATAACCACAATTTTGTACAAAACAGAAACAAAAACACAATTGGACTGGGAAATTATATAATCCCTAAAGATAGTATAGATAATGAGACCTATCAATAGTAAATATTCAGGTATTCCATGGCACAGCGATGAAGTTCTCAAGTGAGCTATTGTATGTAAAGTAATTTGGAAACCTTCAATTGATAACTTTATAAACAATAGCTATTTTATTATTATTATCTAAAAGAGTTTACAGAAATATAAGAAGATCCAGGCAGTACCTCTTTACTAAACAGAAGGGCATCTTAACTCTCTTCTCTATATAAATAAATCTACCAGAGGATATGGAAGAAAATTGAGAGAAAGAGAATGCTGGAAAAATTGGAACTGAAAGATACATGGTGAGAGTTGAAAATAAATATTAGCTGACTTTCTTCTCAAATATAAGTGATACCTTTGCATGCACTGATTACACTCTTGGAAAGTAAAAAAAAAATCACTTCTATAAATGCCAGTAAGCAGAAATCTTAAACATTTATTTCAAAAAGGAAATATGAAAAAAGGGCACCTAAAATAAGATTCAAATATACTTGCTAAATTACGAGTTTGTCAGAGAAGAAACTGGTGTGACAGACAATAAGATACTGAAGATGATAACAATAGACATATATAACCTAGCCAAGATGGAGATATACCAGGAAGAACAGCTGTGCTGTCACAAGGATCTAGAAAATGTACCAGCCTAAGTCCTGACTTGAAAATCCAAGAAAAACTCACAGTGAATCAATTCCTTATACTCAGGTAAGCAAGGAGAGATAGACAAAGAAGTATATGGCCAGGAATGAGATCTAGACAGGAGTAGCTGCGCTCAAGGAATATTCCAGTAGAGATCCCAGACCCACAAGGAGGACTTGACCTTATATAGCACTCAGGAGCTCTGTTGCTCATTACTGTATTCTGGGTCACAGATCTAAAAAGGATTGAGGAGGGGAATCTGTGACTAAGGATGACATTTCAAGGTGAAGAATAGTTGTGGTCCTAGGTTGTGTACTAAACAAACAACAAATTGAAAAGCAATCAGGGAGTGTGTGACTATGATTCCAGGAGGGGAGTGGGGTCTCCCACCTTTAAACCCAGTCTAATGCCTAAAATAAAATAATCTAGAGCAAGAATCCCAGACCAAAAAAGAGCCTACAGTTCTGTCATTCTGAATCAGCAGAGCTTTCCAGTTGACTAATAGTAGCAGAGTCTAATAGAAGTCTATTAGAATTCCAATTAGAGGTAAGCAAGCAGGTGTATGGCACAAACCCAAATCCAGGTAAGGAACTTGCAGAAATTAGATAATAAGGGGAGAAAATAGATTTTTTCTTAGATCCAATTACTTTGAAAGCACTGAAAGCTTGCAAACTCCCAACCTCAGCTGCCTTTGATATCCTGATTAACTTAATACTCAATATCCCAAGAAAGCAATAGTGGGACTTTTAATAAATTTCCTGCAGAAGTGTGCAGAGACAGGCTCTAAAGTCCAAACTTAGAAAGGAAGTTGAAAGAATGAGCAAACAAAAAGAATGCTACTATAAAAATTTATTGTGAATACAGAGATGAGCAAGATAAAAATCCAGAAGAAAATGACTATAAAACATCTTCAAGAAAAGTCTCAAACACACACACACACACACACACACACACACACACACACACACAGCTTGGGCACAAATTTGACTAGAATTCTTGGACAAAATGAAGCAAGAGTTAAAAAAAAGTTTTTATAAATGAAATGAGAGCATTAGAGGAAAAACAATTGGAAAAGAAATGAAATCTATGGAAGAAAGAATTTTGGAAACAGAATTAGCAGCTAGGGTGGCACAGAGGAGAAAGTGCTGGACCTGAAGTCTGGAAAGCTCATCTTCCTGAGTTTAAGTCTGGCCTCAGACAGTCACAACCTGTGTCACCCTAAGCAAGTCACTTAACCCTGTTGGCCTCTGTTTTATCTGTAAAATGAGCTGGAGAAGGAAACGACAAATCATTCTAGTACCTTTGACAAGAAAACCCCAAATGAGATTACAAAGACATAACTGAAAAATAACAAAAAACTTTGTCCAGTTAACAAATTCACTGAAAATTATAATAGAGTGAATGGAAATTAATGTCTTCATGAGATAATCATAAATATTAAGACAAAGTCATACACTTAAAAAAGAAGAAAATGTAAGGTGCCATAAAAAACAAAAAAAACTGACCTGGTTAACACAGAAAAAAATTTAAGAATCATTGGTCTACCTGACCACTATGACCACAAAAAAGACCAGACATCAAATTTAAGAAGTCACAAAAGAAACCTATAAAAGAAAAATGTCCAGATCTCCTAGAATCAGAGGACAAAATGAAAATAGAAAGGATCCACTGATTAACTCTTGAAAGAATCCCCAAAATAAATACTGCCAAAAATATTATAGTAAAATTCCTTATTAGCCAGTCTAAGAAAAAGAAATACTGCAAGCATCTACAAAAAAAGCCCTCAAGGATATAATGAGTCATAGTCAGAAACACACAAGATTTAGCAGCGATAACTTGAAAGGAGCAGAGAGACTCGAATGTATTCTTTCAAAAGGTATAAGATATGGGTTACACAGTAAAACTGAGTTTTGTTCATTTAGAGCAAAAAACAGACCATAAATCCACTAGAGGACTTCTGAGCCTTCTTAATGAAAAATCAGAACTGCTTAGATACTTTGAAATACAAATACAGGAAGGAGTCAAGAGAAACCTAAAAAATATCATCCTGAGTGAGCAATAATAAGTAACTAAGTAAGGATAAATTGTCTATATCTCAATATGGGGAAATGATGCATGTGTACCCTCAAAAACCTAAAATCCTCAGGGTCAAAGAGGGAGTCCAATAAGACAGGAGTCCTGGGAGGGTTCTTCTGTTTTCGTTGGTTTTAGAAGAACAATGGACAGAATGGGAGGACAAAAGGAACATACTGGGGGAAAATGGTGAGAGGAATTGTAGGGGCAATAGAATGGAAGTTTAGACAGAATTTTCTTTAATAGAGTTACAAATATTTATACCAAGAGCTCTCCTTATTTGTATTGGATCAATACAAGTCTTTCTAATAAGATCAGAGATGAAACAACAATGCCTAAATTTGTTCTAAGATTCTATGATACTATGAAAATTCAGACCCTCAACATTTCTTGCAGGTACTACTATAACAATCCCTTAACTGGTTTGTGTGACTCCAGTCTTTCTCCTTACCCATCCATTCTATACCGCATTTCCAGATTAATTTTCCAAAAGAACTTGAACTGTCATTCATCCACTCAAAAAACTTCAAAGACTTCCTATCATCTGCCAAATTAAGATTAAACTCCTTAAACTCTTATATACTGATATTGATCTTGCTTTCTGACCCTATTTCCTGTGATCCTTTTTCATATACCCTGTGCTCTAGGTGAATCGGACTCTTATTTGTTACTTGAAACATGACTCAAGTATCCCACCTTGGTTCTACATGATGCTTTTGAAAGAATGAAAGTGTTATAGTCAGAAGACCTGTATTCAAATCTCAACTCTGCTACACAGTACTTGTGTGAATTTCAATAGTCATCTACTCTCTTTGCTCACAAAACAAAAGATATTAAACCAATACTTTTAAAGGTCCTTACCAGGTCTAAAACTATGATCCTGTTATCTGAGTTTAGGTTTCCACTCACATCATTCCCTCTACCTAATCTGACTTCTAACCCAGCTTTACCTTCGGAAATCTTATTCCATGTCATTTCATTCATATTTGAGTTACTGCTATGTACAAGAGACTGTTCTAGCTCATATGCTACCTTCTTCATGGAACCTTTTGCTGATCCTTCCAACAGGATTATGGGATTTAGAGTGGAAAGGTATCTTATAAATCATCTAATTCAATGTGATTTCATTTTGAGCTCTCATAATATTTGGTCAGTATTCAGAGGTACGCTGGAGCCAGCTAAAATTCCTAGGAAAGCTGATTATTAAATGTTCAGTGTGAGCATTTAACTTTCAAAATCAGTAAATGCTACAACTCAGGAACTGATTTATTGTTTTATTGATTATCTCTAAACTTATCTCCCTTGGAGAGCTGCTTATTAAACATTATTAAACATTTACCAGCATATTCCTATCTGTACCTGTTGTGTGGGATGTTCTACCTTGTATTTTGATTATTGACTCACTTAGCTTATTTCCTATATTGGATTGTAATAACAACTGAATCTCTCTTGGTTTGTAACAATGGCTCGAATGTAAGGGGATGCTAAAAATATTTTTGTTGAATGAATTAAACACATATAAAATTGCTGCAGAGTTTATATGCTGGCATTTGGAAGAATAGAAGCATTAAAATGAATACAAACTAATTGATAGACCTTGATGTATAATTGATGTACTTAATCTCTACAATTTTTTTGTTTCTTTCTTATTCTTCAGGACTCATATTGTTACAGGTTTTGTGAATTTTGAGATATGTATCCTCAGTTACAATTTCACCATCCCTTTATATTGCTAAGAGGAAGAAGTCTAAAAGTTCAGATTTCTAGCTTGTTTTTTGGCGTAAATAGATTGTAAAGAATGAACAAGGTTTATCAATGGACTAGACAGGAAGCTAGAAGAGAAATAGGATGAAAAGTGCTTGCTTTCTTAAGACTAAGTTCGGTGCAATCAGCTTGATTGTAATTCATTCAGGCAGGTCTGAGGCATTGATAGGTCATCAGAGTATATGCTGTCAGTCAAGAGGTAGGCTCTTGAACTGTGATTACTGATAGTGCTAAGGTGGTACGTATGGCTGATTCATGGACAAATCATTGCCTGGATGACATATCAGAGTTGAGCCACCTTGGGATGCAGGCCAAGTACAAGATGGAGGGTAGATGCAGGATTCAATTCTTTTCACACTATTCCTCTCTGCTTCTGTTCTTGGGTCCTTCTTGAGGGCACTGAATTTTTCTGGTGCTACTAACCTAATCTCAACCTAGCCTCAACTGAGCCTCTGATCTAGACCCTCAACTCTTATAGTTCAATAAAGAGAAAATACCATAAGCCATTATCTGTACAAGCTATCAATCAAGGTTTGAAAAATCATAAAAATTATTTTCAGGTTTATTTGATGTTTCTCACTACCAATGTCTTATATAAAATCTCTAGTAAGGATAAGTTGCTTAAAACCCTGAAAGTAGTTGTTTCCTTAATTTTGCTCCCTCCTGTTTGATCACTTTCATATTCGTTTCCTTCTCCCCTCAACTGATAGAAATCCATTTGATTTTTCAAAACTCAGTTCAAAGTCCATTTATCCTATTAAGAACCCAGGAGTGATTCTGGACAAGGTCATCCTCCATATCTACTCTGGTTGGAACTTACATCCCTAATAATGGCTTGGAACTCAATTAGTTTCTGTTTAGAAATGAGTAGAGCACAATCTGCTCTGGGAGATGTCTTGTTTCCTTTCCTGAACTGTTGTACTAAAAACTAACTCAATAAAATTTGTTACTTCATTATATATCACCTTGGCTTTTAATAGTTTTATATAATCAGTAACCTAAATGTTCAATTGAATTTTTAATGTATGCTATAGAACAGTGGGACTTACAACATAGTAGGTACATTTGTGCACTTAAGTATGTATTTATGTGTTTCTGTCACACTGCGAATACATACACATATAATGTGTATAAGCATGTATCTATATAGTTGTTGTTGAATTGTTTCAGTAATGCCTGACTCTGTGACCCTATTTGGGGTTTTCTTGGCAAAGATACTAGAGTGGTTTGCCATTCCTTTCTCCAGTTCATCCTACAGATGAGGAAACTGAGGTAAACAGGGCTAAGTGACTTATCTAGGGGTCACATAGTAAGTGTCTGAGGCTGGATTTGAACTCATGAAGATGAGTCTTCCTGATTCCAGGACCAGTGCTCTATGCAGTGTGCCACCTAGATGCTTTTGTACATATGTATCTATCCAGTGGTGATGATCACAGCCAATTTATGCTTTCTCATTTCATACAATCATTTTGTGTATTCTCCCTTAAATCCTCTCTAGAGATTCCATATACACTCATATCTTCCTCTTGATCTTTTTTATTTTAGCAATTCATGCACATCAATATAACAATGGGGCAATTATGTGGCACAATGTATAAAACACTGGCCTTGGAATCAGAAAGATTCATCTTCATGAGTTCAAATCCAGACTCAGACACTTACTAGCTGTGTGATCCTAAGCAAGTACCTTAACCCTCTTTGTCTCAGTCTCATTATTTGTAAAATGAGCTAGAGAAAGTCATGGCAAACTACTCCAGTACCTGCCAAGAAACCCCAAATGGGGCCATGAAGAGTTGGACATGACTCAAACAACTCAACAACAGCCTACCAATGAACACAGTTATTCCTTGTTCTTTCTAAGTGAGAGTACTATGATTCCATTTTCAATCATAAGACAGCATCTTTTATATCACTTTGTTGATGTGAAGTTATTGTTGATTTTATGCCATAGACTCTTTGTGGGCATTTTGTAGCCCTCCATTTACCTATTAAGTCACTCACAATTTTGGTTTCTGAAACTACTAGTACTAAAAAGATGGTATATTTTTGTTTGTGCATGTGTGCTCACAAGTATGTGTTAGGGAGCAATATAGGATCACTGAAAATGTGTAATTTCCAAAATGCAATACAACTTATTCTTTTCTTCCCATTCCTCTCTGGGACCAACTCATTGTCCATTTTTAGTGACTGTCTATAGATTTTTGGACTGATAGACTAACTCAATGGACTGCTTATCCAACTGCATTTTATGATCTGTACAAAAAATATTCTTTAGCTAAATGATTTTCCCATTGTCCAATCAATGATCAGATTGCTAGGTTGCTCTTTTTAAACTGCTGTTCTAGAGAAAGTAGGCTTCAAAATATTACTGGATCAAATGCCACTAATTCCAGGCAGCTAGCTGGTACGTAGAGCACTAAACCTACACTCAGGAAGATGTATTCAAATCCAGCCTCAGTTGCTTACTAGTTAGCCATGTGATATCTCAGTTTCCTCATCTGTAAAATGGGGATACTTATAAGACTTAACTCTCAGGGTTGTTGTGAGGATAAAAAGATAATATTTATAAAGTGCTTTGCAAGTAATATTAAATGATAGCTAGTAGTAGTAGTAGTTGAAGGAGAAAGAGGAGTAGGGGTTAAGTAGCGAATAATTTGCTTAACCAGTGATTTCTGTATTCCTGACCCAGGGACTCTTTCTCTTCAACAAAGACATTTAGAGTTTTCTGGAAAAGCCCGCTCCCTGCCATATTAAGAATGAGCCTACAGGTCTGATTCAGTGACAGATCTACAAAGTTCTTTCAACATAGCTTGCTAATACACACCTTGTTGCATCCAACCACATTAATTGCTTGTAAGAACAGAGCCCTCACATGAATATTTCAGCATCTTGCTCCTAGAGTTAAAGTTCCCTTATTTGTGACTTTGCAATTTTCTAGTCTGTGTGGTTATAGGAAACCCGCCTCTGGAAAGTGCTTCAGGGGCTCTGGGTTAGAGTCATGGTGAAGATATTTGAAGAGAACAGTGGATGTGATTTTTCATCCTTAGGTCTCTATGTGAGCCAATGTAATCCTCTTAGCCAAGGAGACATACAGATTCCAGATCAAACTTGTTGGCTTTTTATTTTCCTGAAGCAGATCTAAATACTCATAGATGTCCCTTCCCAAGGGAGCAATTAGCTGAAGGTCCAAGCTGAAGTTGGTGAAAGTGAGTGGAGGTGGGAGGTTCTCAGGGGTTTAACCACAGCTTTGGAACTTTCCTATTGTATTTAGCAGAGGGTGTGTCTGAGCCACTTGCTTTCACTGTGAGAACAATGGAGAGCAGCAGAGAAAGGTTATAACAAAAGCCAAAACCAAAAGAAAAGAAAAGACTAAGGAATAGCACCTGCCTAGGTAATTATAAGATGGCTGTTCTTCCTTACGGAAGAAGATATTTAAGCTCTTATGAATTTTGATAAAATGGAAAGTTAACTACCAGGCTACTGAAAAACCAAACAAAACAAAACTCAACAACCTAAGGAAAGCAACTATCAACTTGGAGCTGTTCTCTCACACAAATGTTACCTCTAGGCTATGCTGTTTGGCAGCCTGTGAAATCACAGTGAACAGAGCAAGTGTTTTGTAAGTGAGCGGAAGGAGGCTGGGCCAAATTACATCCCACTATTAGCTGATTTTGGAACGACTGTGTTGAACAACTGCAAGATCACTGGGCTGTGGTATGTTCCTTAAGAAGTTGTTAATAAAACCGTTCCTTGTGGATCTGCTTGCTACTTTGGTACTCTTAATCTCCAGGATGTTCTGTAGGGAGTAGGGCAGGGGGAAAGGGCATGTGGGGCTGACATCAGCGATCCATTTGCACAGATTTTTGCTAAGGCTTCTAGTTTTCATATGAGTCCCTGGTGAGTGAAGGAGAGAGTGCACCTGGTATGGGCTAGTTTTGATTTTAGGCTGGGGGCTTCTCAGAATCTGAAAGATGTAGCTGCATGCCTGGAAGCTCAGAGAGCACAGGGAATTGCTGAAAGAAACTGAGAACTTGATTTACTGAGAAAGATCAAGGGGTTCACAAATACCCACATAATAACCACCTGGCAAAAGGCTTTTGTAGAAAATTCAGCCTAAAATATAAAAAACAAAGCCCTGTCAAGTAATTTTTGGAATGATGATTTCGAAGTGCTTTTTTTCTAAGATGTCAGAGGAGTCATTATTATTTTTAGTTTGACAAGTGTTAGAGGTTGGAGGCTGTAATGGGGAGAAGAACCTTCTGGGTGGAACATTTTGTCGAACTTATTGAAACTAGGTTAACATTTTGTCTACATGACCTTTCACCTGAACAAAGCTCAGTTGCAATTTCCTGTCTCTGCGTTTTACAGACAAGTTTCTTGTCTCTTGTGAGACTGTCCTTATATTTTATAGAATCTGAATTTTAAAGCAGAAATTGACAAACATCCCATCCACCCTCCTCATTTTGTTGAAAAAGAAACTGAGACCCAGCAAGGGATTGATATTTTGAAAATGTTATTAGAAGAATAAAATGATTTCATTTCTATAAGATCTATAGAATTTCAGAATGAGAACTGACCAGAAGTCAGTCATCAGTTCCAAACATCCTGCTTGGAGTACAGTCTCTGACAAGTGACCATCTACCCTTTGTTTGTGTACCACAAGGAACAAGGAATTTATTGCTTAAAGAAATAGCTTAAAGCTATCATAGATAGCTCTGTTAGAAATCTTAGGATTCTATGATTTAGAGCTAGAAGGAACCCTAGAGGGAATCTAGTCAAATCCTCTCATCATTGATGAAGAAAATGAGTATAAATGACTTGGCCAAGGTCACCTCAAAGCAAACTGGTTGTTGGGTAGATGCTGGCTTCATTTCAATTGTATAGTTACTAAATATCTACTATGGGTGAGTATCATGTCAAGAAATTTTAACAATACAAAATTTAAAAACAACATAGTTCTTATACTCAAGGAAATTACAGTTTAGCATGTGGTAGAACATCTTCAATTGATAGGGAGATGTGAGAAGTATAAAGAGGTCCCTCAAACCCTCCAAAGAGGTAGAGATACTTGATTTGGTTTTTGATGAAAGAGTAATTACAATAGCTGTTTCAATAGATAGAACAGTGATAGTTGGTCAATCTAGGCTTGTGAGATGGGTGAAGAAAAGCATAGTGGAAGCCAAAGGCTAGACAAGAATGTGGTGTGTTTCATTATGGTCAAATTTGACCATAATACAGAGGGCAGGATGGGAAGTAATAAAAGATAATGCTGCAAAGATATGGCATAAGTATACTGTGGAGACGGGTGGTCTTAAATGGTCAAATAAGGAATTTATGCTTTACTCAATAGGCAATTGGATCATGCTGCAGAATTTTTTTGGGGTGTGCAAAATGACATCAGAACAGTGCATTGGGAAGATTATTATGACAGTGGTGGGAAGTATAGATTGTAAACTAAACAAGAGTATTTGCAATGGGAGTAGAAAGGCAGAAGTTGATGCAAAAGATATAGGATTATTATATTTTACTTCAGGAGATAGAAATATTTCACTTCAGGAATGAAATCAACAGGGTTTGCATTAGTCATTGGATGTGGGTAATGACAGGAGAGGGAAGAATTAAATTCTGTCACTAGGGTTTTGAGTCTGGGTAAGTGGGAAGATGGCAATGTCATCAACACAAATAAAAAAAAGTCACTAGAAAGTGTAGGTTTGAGAGGAGAAATTCATCAATGTGCCTCCTAAAAGATGGCACCCAGAACTAAATACAATACTCTAGTACAGTGGGAGTATGACTTCCCAGTTTCTGGACAGAATACTTTTGTCAATGCAGCCAAAGTTTGAAATCGTATTTTTGGTTGACTGCCATAGCACACTGTTGAGTAATACTGAACTCAGAGTCACTTGAGAATCCCTATTCCTTTATAATATGGATATTATTATGGATATTCCTTTATAATATGGATAGCTGTTTAACAACATCTCTGCCATTCAGCAAGGGGAGCAGAATTGGGACTAGAATTCAGGTCTCCTGATCTCCAGCCCAGTTTGGTTTTCATTTATGATTCTGCCTCACTTTTCTACCTTTGCTTGGAAGTCTTTTTGCTCTCCATATTTTAGGTACACGTTAAATTATGTTTTTTGAAGCAGCTATGTGGTGCAATGAATACAGTGAGGCCTAGAGTCAGGAAGACTCATCTTTGTGAGTTCAAATCTGACCTCAGATACTGGCTGTGTGACTCTAGGCAAGTCACTTAATCCTGTTTGCCTCAGTTTCCTCATCTGCAAAAATGAACTGGCAAAATAATTGGCAAACCACTCTAGTATCTTTGCCAAGAAACTCAAAATGGGGTCACAAAGAGTTGGGTGAGACTGAAGCAATGAACGGAAATTATGTTTTCCTTTTATTTTTACCTTGCTTTTCTAGTCTATCTTGTGTTTTGATAGACCTCTGTTGAAGTAGGTTAGAACCCCTTGAAGTCTTTTCCTCTTCAATAACTTATGTCTGTTTTCTTTGCTCATAAATAGTCTTTAAAGAATTTGTCCAACGTGCTATTTTTCCTCTTGATCTTACATCCTTCATTGTTTTATCAGCTTCATTGGGATAACATTTATAAAACCCCAACCTGTGGCAAGTACTGTGCTAAAAGCTCTACAAATATTATCTCACTTGATTCTCATGAATCGTCCAGGGTCACTAACTATGGAGTGTCTCAGAGTGGAATTGAATACTATTTTTACTGACTACAAACTTGGTATTACATGATAAGTGCTTTTAAATAAATGTAAAACAAATTTAATGGGAGGTTATCAGCCTCTGACCTCTGGTGGGGAGGGCTCAGGGATAGTTTCTTGAAGGAGGAATCATTTGAATTGGAATTTAAAGGATGGGTAGGAATTCAGCAGATGAAGAGGGGGTGGGAGGGAATTCCAGTCTTGGATGGCAGCATAAGTAAAGGCACAGAGGCTGAAGGGCACATGACATATTTGAAGGACAATAGTCTAGAAAATAGTCTAGTTTGTCTAGGGGTATAAAACTCCATGGGAGGTTAAACTATGAAATGAGGTTGGAAAAGAAGATTAAGAAGGGTTCAAATGACAGGAAAATGGCTTGAATTTTACTTGAGAGGCAATAGAAAGACAATGAAGAATTTTGAGCAGAGGATTGATAAAGGTAGATCTTTGAATAAAAACGATTTCTATCTTTAGTAATAAGAGCCTACTTACACTTACGTAGCGCTTTAAAGTTTGCAAAGTGCTTTAAATTTGTTATCTTATTTGAACCTCACAACAGCCATGGGGAAGTAAGTTATGTCATTATCACAGATACAGGAATACAGATGAGGAAATATAAGTGAGAAAACAGAGGCTAAAAATCGTTCGGTGACTTGTTTAGAGTCATAGAGCAAAAAATATCTCAAGTGGGATTGGAAGTCAAGTGTTCCCGATTCTTGGTTCAGCATTCTACCTGCTGCACTAGGCTATTTATTTTTAAGATACTAGTGTAATATCTGTTAAAACATCTATTATCTTTTGTTCTTGCTATATGATCAGCTCACCTTCTTTTCTGCTCATATGTAGCCTTCGTGATGTCTTTCGCTCCATGACTTATACCAGACCATCATTTATTTTAACATGTTACAGCCAACATAGCGAATCACTATGTACTTTTCCATTTCCATTTGAATTGTGCATAATTTTAATTCATTTAAGGATGTTAGGTTCCGTGATTTGCAGCTTCATGGCATCAGTGAACTAATAAAGCATCATCACCAGATAATAAAGAAAAAATACCACAAGATACCAGATGTATGCAATTTCCCATAAACGTTGGAGTTGACCTAAATAGTTTTATGCAGAAATCTTGGCATCTTGAAGTATGCTAACCTCTTATTCCCTCTTTGCAGCTAAGGAACCTGAAGAACAAGGAGATCGGGATTTGCCTGGTTGCACATGATGACTAAGCTCTAGAATTTCCTTTCTATTGCTTAAGGATCCTTCACATTGCTGCCAAACTTAGGTTCCTTGTATATGTCATGTCATTGTTTTGCTGAAGTTCTTCAATGACTCTCCATTGCCTATTAAGTAAAATTTAAAGATGGTAGCTTGATAAATTCTTTATGATTTGAGACCAGTTGGTCTTTCTGTTCTCTCTAACTATTCCTTCTCAGGGAGTCTGAACTATAGTCAAACTAGACCATATGCCATCCTTCCGAGGTACTCTATATTCTCCTGCTTCTGTGGCTTTGCTCATGCTGTTCCATAAGCTACGAATGCCCTACCCACAACTACATTGCTTTTCTGCTCATTCTCCTCTCACATGGCCCCTACCATAGCTCAGGCCTTCATTACACCACCTAGACTGCTGTGATGCTTATTGCTTTCAGTCTCTTCCCTCTCTAACCCATCTTCTAATTTGTTGTGAAAATAATCTCTTCAGGCACACATCTGACCTTGCTACTCTGGGGCTCAAAAATCTTCAGTACCTCCTTATATTGTCTCCAGGATAAAATCCAAACTCAATCTGATGTTTAAATGCTCCACTATCTGGTTCCCATCTATAATTCCAGAATTATTTCATATTATTACTCTTTATGTACTCTATGTTCTAGCTAAGCTGGCTAGTTCAGGGAACTAGATGTTTCCTGAAGTGAGAATTGCATGTTCATGTCCATGTCTATGTCCTTGACCATGCACAAGCTGCCTGATCTTTCTCTCTCCCTTGCCCCCAATGCCTGGAAAACATTTTCTCCTCACTTCTGCCCTTTAGATTTTCTGATTTCCTTCAAGGAAGCTTAGGGCCCCTCCCTACGTGAATTTTGCAAGTTGCCTAGGTTGTTAGCACTCTCTCCTTCCTTAAATTGTTTAGTAAATTAATACTTAGCTAGGCAGCTGGACATAGTGGATAGAGTCGGCATCATAACTAAGAAAACTAGGGTTTAAATCGGACCACTGACCCACCAATTAATTAATCAGCAGGCATTTCTGAAGCATTTACTATGTGTCAGTCACCATGCTAAGCTCTGGGGATACAAAAGGAGATTCAAAACAATCCCTGTCTTTAAAGAGTTTACTGACTGTGTGACTCTGGACAAGTTACTTTCAGTGCCTCAACTAATTCTTTAAGTCTACAAATTGCGGCTAGGGCAGCCCGGTGGTGTAGTGGATAGCGTGCTGGACCGGGAGTCAGGAGGACTCATCTTTCTGAGTTCAAATCTGGTCCCAGACGTTTACTAGCTATATGACCTTGTGCAAGTCACTTAACTTTGTTTGCCACAGTTCCTCATTTGTAAAATGAGCAGGAGGAGGAAATGTCAAACTACTCTAGTATCTTTGCCAAGAATATCCCAAATAGGATCATGAAGGGTCAGACTTGACAAATGACTGAACAAAACAAATTACAGAGCTGATATGAGTTGGTAGAAGGAGATTTCTCAGGGACAGTTTTCTTTACACCAGTGAAACTTCTGGTCTAGCTTCCCCCAAACTATTATAATTTATGTACATGTTTCATTCTTCAATACCTCCTTGAGGACACTGTTTTTTTTTTATCTTGTATTTTTTGCACTTTCCTGCATATAGTTGAACTTTAAAGTTCAACTCAAATGCTACCTCCACTAAGAAGTCTTCCATTATTCTTTAGTCATTAGGACACCTTTGGACCTTACCCAGATGTTTGCTTGTACCCATCATACATAATTTTGTGTTATCAGTGTCTTTGTATGTGTCCTTTCCATTTACTAAGCTGTTAACCAGTTTTATGACTGCAGTCTTTTCTAGACCGCCTATCTCCCCTCATCATCTATTGTAGCATTCTTACACAAATTAGGTATTTAATAAACGATTGTTGAATTGAATTGACCTGCTGAGATGCTGGGTCTCTAATGCTGCTTGACAAGAGAACATTTGTCTTTTTGTCATACAACCTCAGGCAGACCTTTCTGGATGCTTAAAAAACACCAGTAACAATAAACACCCAAATGCTGTTCATTTACTGATTATCAGAGTCTTATGATCATCCGCAGATGAAATTGGGAAAAGGAGACTGTGTATTTCAATCCTCTTTGTGAATTTCGCTTTTCAGTGACTATTTCTTTTTACTTGCAAAATGAGTCCTAGACTTTCAAATAGACTATTCTTGAGGATGTTGTTGAGACAAATGGAGGCTACACTGACATGGTAGTCCAAAAAGAGATATTACTTTTACATATTCATCAATCCACTGACTTTTTCCATGGTAGGTGTGGGAGAATCCCAGAAATACTAACCTACTAATCTTGCAAAGTTGGAAATGGATTGCATATGTGATATATGTATCTGCTTATGCACATCTGTGTATTTAAGCATATGTAATTCATGTATGTATAAACATATGACACAGAGCAGGTGTATGGCATAGTGGATAGAGACTAAGAGTTAAGTAAATCTTTGTTCAAGTCTTACTACTGACAATAATAGTTATATGACTCTGGGAAATTTACTTTGCATCTCAGTGTCCCAGATGATTCTCTAAGACCATAAATCACAACAGGTGTTGATATATGTGGGTTTCTCATTATATTGATGAAATCAGATGTATGTCTTTATACAACTAATCTCTCCCTCTCCCTCCACCTTCCTCTCTCTCCTTCCTATTTGGTCCTGAATAAAACAATTGTGAAAGTTGGAGGAAAAATGAAGGAAAATGAGGTAATGTATGGCCCTTTGTAAACCTTAAAACCCATGTGGATGTGAGCAATCATTATTGTTCCTTTCCACAAATCCTCTGCTCCAGTTAACTTGTTATATTCACAGAACTACGCCCCTAAAAAACTTTTGATAAAGTATGACATTCATTCCTATTAAAAACACTTGAAAATACAGGTATAAATGGGTTTTTCCTTAAATTAATAATAAGTATTTACCTAAAACCACTGGCAAACATAATTTGTAATTGGGATAAGCTAGAAGCATTCTCAATAAGATCAGGGGTGAAACAAGGATGCCTGTTGTCACCAATATTATTCAGTATTGTTTTGGAAATCCTAACAATAACAATAAAAGAAGAAAAAGAAATCAAAGGAATCAGAGTGGGCAACGAGGTAATAAAAGGATCTCTTTTTGCAGACAATGTGATAGTATACCTGGAAAACCCTAGAGATTCATCTAAAACGTTAGTTGAAACAATAATTTTAGCAAAGTAGCAAGATATAAAGTAAACCCTCATAAATCATTAGCATTTCAATATACTCAATATATCATATATGTGTATATATATGTATATATATATTCCAATAAAACCTTGCAAGAGGAGATAGTAGGAGACACCCCATTTAAAATAATTGTAGACAGTATAAAATACCTGGGGGTATACCTGTCAAAACAAACCCAAACAACTTCTAAAAAATTCCAATCTCTCTTCTTATTCAAATCCTGTTCTGTCTTTAAGTCTTAAGACTCACTTTCTCCAAAAAGCCTTTGCTGAGCATACAATCCCATTTTTGAGACCTCCTTCCCTCTGAATTTTAACAGCATTAATTATTCACATATCTTATTTTACATTTATTATGCAGTACCTTGTATTGCTTGTTATCTTACACCGCTATGTTATAACATATGTGTTATATGTCTTATCTCTCTAAGTTCCTTGAGTGTAGAGACCTTGTGATCTTAATAATATACTGTAATGCTTACATAATCCTTATTGAGTAGGTTATTGAGAAAATTTCATTGACTCAAGTCTAAAGAGAATTTAGGTATCCAGTCCAATCCATTTAGTTTACAAATGATGAAACTGAGTCCCAAGGAGGTTGATGTGATCAAAATCATACAGGTAGTATCAGAGGTAGGATCTGACTTGGCACTTGACTCTAAATTCTGTGATCTTACAGTGAACCATGATGTCTCTTGGCTGATTTATTATTTTTTTTTAAAGCAATGAATAGACTTGATATTTTGGGATTGAGTACGTTTAACTTTCGAAACCATGAAGTGTACAAAATAACACTCTATGAGTAGAGAAGCTGAGATACATAGAGAAAAATCGAGTAACCCAAAGCTACACAGTGATTCTGAAAGAGTGAAAAAGAATCCAAGCATATTTCATTCTAAATATCCCATGACTATCCTTTAAGAAGGCAAATCTCTTAATATTCATTCTATTAAGTGCATTGTGCTCTAGTGTGAATACCATATACGTAGAAAACTATCAAACCTCGCCTTTTCCCAAGGAGAGCTTGTGCTTTTCTAATCTATGATTACATTGGGGGAAAGAGGCCCTTGAAGAGAATTAGCAATAGGGGTCTTGGATTTAGACAAAAGGACCCTGGATTACAGGCAGTTCTACCATTCTCCCAGCAGGTCCTGATTAAGTAAATCCCTCTTTGCTTTGTGGATTGACCCAATCCTGGTTTTGTCTTGGCTCATCTAGTTTTAAAATATAACTTGTCTCAATGGTAGAAATTATCTCTTTGTGTGTAAGAGAGAAAAGAATGGGGTAAGAAGGGAAGAGCTAGTGGGAAAGGGAGGAGGGGGAAGAGATATGGGCAGAGAGAGACCACAAGATAGAGGGAGAAGGTAAAGTGGATGCTTCATATGTTAAAACTGAAAGCCACAATAAGTCACCCAAATAAGCAGCTTAAAATGTTGCATGTGGGTGTTTACTGGCTTTCCAGACAGCTATATTTGGACTCCATAAAGTGACAGAAATTGTTCTGAATCTCTATTGCAGTACTAAAAACAATCCTTGTCAATTAGCAAATTCTGTGGAAGGGGCATGGGATAGATAGTTCAATTCAATTTAATTCAGTTAAACAATCATTATAAAGCACCTACTATGTACCAGGTACTATTCTAGTTACCTCACCATGGTGATTAGTAGGCTCTCAAAGAAGGATATCAGAGTTGGGACCTTAGTGATCATCTAAGCTAACCCATTATTTTACAGAAACTGAGGCTCAGTGGGTTGGAGTAATTTTCCTATGGTCATAGAGTTTGAACCAATACTTCTCAGCGCAGTATTCTTTCCATTACACCATGCTGCTTTTGGATTGAGAAAACAGAATCATCTATTCCAGCTCCCACATTTCAAAGATGAAGAAACTGAAACCCACCAAAATGTCTTTTTCAGTGGGGCACATTTGGGTCAAAACAGAGCTGATGCTATAGCCCAATCCATTTCTGTGTACCAACATTCTTTGCACTAAACTCTGCTAACTTATCAACATAAGGAATCTTCTCTTGAAATGGCAAATAGCATTTAACACCCCAACAGAGTCAGAAAAACAGAATCTACTAGTCTCCAAGAGGGAGATAGATGACTTTAATTTTTTTTTTTTATTTTAGACCTAAAATGTATGATTTTTGCAAATCTGTCTACTTGACTTTGAAATCACTGTAGATGGTATAAAACCTTTCATCAAAATTTCTTTAGAATTCTACCACCTGAAAACAAAGGCGTCAGGAGTAATACCTTTGAAATCAGGCCTTGGAGTGTTCCTTTAGTTACCAGGTCACAGCAAGTGAAAGGTAGTAATCCAAACACAGGAAGGATAAAGGGAAAAGGGATGTGACTATATGCAACAAGTGGAAGCATTTAGTGAACCATGAACAACCTTTGGGGAACTTTGGGTTCAAAGTAAATTGAAGTTGGATTTGGCTGTGTCTTTGATTTTGCTGACATTGTCAAGGGTGAAGAAAACCATGGTTGCAAAAAAGGCAGTTAAATCTAATGAGAAAAGCATAGTATCATAGGATTAGAGATTTTAGCCTGGAAGAAACCAGGGAGGCTATCAAACTCAATCCCCTCATTTTACTAATAAGGAAACTGAGGCTTTGGGAGATGTGCTCAGTCACACTGCTAGGAAGCAATTGAGGAAGGATTTGAACTCAGGTCTACCTCTAGCTCTCTACTTAAAGCATCACCTTGCTTGATGCTGTCACTAACCTGGTTGTGTGACAGCAAATATTTATTAAGCCTCAAAATGTAGATACAGTGTAGGCAATGGAAATACCATGATAAAAATGAAACAGTAATGTAGAGTTGTTCAAAATCTTCCTCTGATGTTTCCTAACAATGTCTTACAGACCACCTTCTAAACCTCATGATCCTTTGGCAGAGTCTAAACCAAGTCTCTGTACAGTTTAGAGGAGAGATCTCTTCTGTTCCAAGGAGTTGATTTTCTCTCCCCTTCAAACCCTGATACTATCTATCTCTTTGCCCCTAGGGAATGTAATATTCTTCAGTGTGCAGAGAAACTCGTCTATTTCCCAGAGCACCTTTCTGTCATGATCTCCCATCTTCTCTTACTAGATCCCAAGTGGCTGGAATTGTGGTCTAATTATGTGGTCTGAAAATGAATTGAAGTTAATTGACTCCAACAAAAGAACTAAAATCAACCACTTTATCAATTAACAAGCATTTATTAAGCTCCTACTATGTGATAGGCACTGTGCTAAGTTCAGATATGATCAGTGAGCTAACTAATGTGGACAAGAAACAGACTCTGAAAGGATAAGGTGTACACATTTTATGCTCTGGTAAAATTGGCTCTCTTATTGTTTCTCTTATGTGGACTTCATGAACTGGCTGTCCTCCATGAAGGCAATGCCCTTCCTCCTCACCTCTACCTTTTAGAACTCCTAGTTTCAAGAGCCAGCTTAAGAGCTCCTTTCTACATGGGGCCTTTCCTAATCCCCATTACTGTTAGAGTCACCTGTCACCTTGTATGTATTTGATATATACCTGGATATGCACATGGAGTTTCCCCCAATAGAATTTAAGTTCCTCTAGGCAGGATTCCATAAACTATACCTGAAAACAGAATCTAGCCTGCTACCTATTTTGTTACAGTCAATGAATAAAGAATAGTTTTTACATTTTAAAATATAGCGCAAAATCATATGATGTATAGGATTTGGCCCCATGGACTTAATTTGCTGATTTCTGCTTTGGAACAAGCAGAATACTATTTTTATCTTTATATTCTCAGCATACAGTATAGTGATTGGCAGGTAGCAAACACTTCATAAATTCTTTACTGCTTCATTGGAAATTCTCTGGGGTTCAACACTACCAAGCAGGGTCTTTGGTAAGATAAATAGTGCTTTTCTGCAAGAGGTGAATATCTGTGTCTGGCAAAACTGGAAAGGAATATGTGGCATGATTTCCTGAGATTTTCTACACATATCCTCTACTACATAGAAAACTTCTGAAGTCAGGGTCTTGCTTCTCTTACAGATTATTGCTGGCCAGGAGAAGTTTTAGTCTGTGATATAATTTGCTTGCTGCTATGATGATATAATAGCTACTTAGGAAATCCAACTCAGAGAGTACTATCTCATGTAGTTTCTGAGGATTTCTCTCAGATATATCTATATATCTATATATCTATATGTGTGTGTGTGTGTGTGTGTGTGTGTAGATGGAGTTATCACCAAAGGAGAGGAAGTTTGACATGGTGTATCAGAGATGAGACTTGAAAGCTGGTTCCACTACCAGCTTTCTATATACCATGACATTACATTTATTAAGTACCTGCTGTATACAGGACATTTCTGTACAATAAGGGCGGAGGAAAGGAGATAAATCACATTTTCCCTATACTCATGCAGTTGACAACATAGTATACTTGTAAATCTGGGTTTAAGTGCCATCTCTGACAAATTTGGTTGTATGTGGTGCCCCTCTGCAAGTCACTTAATCCTTTGGTAGCGAAGGTGCCGACCTGCCTTGATAGAGGGAATCTTCTGACCTGGGAGTTCTCTTTAACCAGTAAAATCACAAGGCTAGTTCATATATTTATCCATGTAGAAACTGAAGCTTAGAGAGTCCAAGCAATGGAGGAAGCTCAATGCAGTGGTAAAACAACTAGACTTAGAGACAAATGATTAAGACCTAGGTACAAGTCCTCATTCTGCTATTTCCTACCTGTGTGACTATGGGTGAGCCATTTTTATCCATCTGGAGTTCAGTTCCCTTATTTGTACCATGAAGGGAGTTTTAGCAGAAAAGAAGATCTAGTTCTTTTTTGCATGTGGTGTTTCCTCACCTATGTGACCTTGGGCAAGTCCTTTGACATGTCCCTCAGTTTTTTCCATCTCTGAAATAAGGTTGACCTCTGAGACTCCTTCCAGCTCCAGACTTGTCCTTCTATGACTTTATTATCCTAAAGATCTCTCCCAGATCTAATTTTCATGTCTCTTCTAGATTTTGTGAACAAAAGTAATTTAAAGTAACATTTTTACAAGGTCACACAATGAAACGAAGTTGTGTCTGGATCCCAGGTTTCTCTTGGTGACTTTGGAAGATTACCAGCTGTAGTTGTTTTCACTTTCCTTCTTATCTCTTCCACCAGGTTTTCCCATGTTCTGGTGTAGAACTAGGCTTTCTTTGGGTAAAGGCAAGACAAGAAGAGGGCTCTCATCTCTACCCACGGTAGGGGGCACATTCAGGTCCAGCAGCATTGCTGTGAATAATTAGATAAAACACATCTCTTGTTGCCCTCAGGGGTTTCATGCACACCTGCCAAGCCAAATAGACTTTATCTTGGTCAAGCAACGTCTGCTTCTGTGCTATGGCCACAAGCCCAGACTTTCTGCGTCTGTTTGACAAAGCCAAACTAAGAAGAAAATGACCTACATGCCAGCACTTAGGAGAATTATGAGATAGTAAGGAAATTTCCATAAGATAAAAATATGTAAATGAACATTCCTGCACTTCTTTTCTATCATAAATCAGTTTCAGCATATGCTGTCAAATGAAACTTCCCATGAATGAAAAGACTCAAACTTGGTTTACATGCAGGTAGTCATAGTGGGCATGGAGTCAGGACCCCAGATTTCAGAGGGCCACGTATAGGGTGTCCCAAAAGTCTTAGTAAAGTTTTAAGTTTTACTTTAAAAACATAACATTTTCATTTCTCTGCTCCTTCATCTCCTTGGCTTCCTTCAAGTCCTAACTAAAATCCCAAATTTTACTAAAAGTCTTCCCCAACCTCTCTCATTTCTAATGCCTTGCCTGTTAATTATTCCCTATTAATCCTATATATAGCTTGCTTTCTATACATTTGTTTACATATTGCATCTTTCATTAAACTCCCTGAGAGGAGAGGCTGATTGCCTCTTTTGTATCCCCAGTGATTAGCACAGTGCCTGGTACATAGTAGGCATTTAATAGATGCTTATTGATTATTAAGACAAACTAGAGAAATTGTTGCCTCCTCTAAGTACTAAAAGCCTCTTGTTTTTGTCTCTCTTGTGTATCAATCACTTCCTGTCTTTCATCATGCTGGTGTGTACATCTTTGCTAGTTCGCTGGACTATAAAGTTCCTGAGAATGGCAGCTATGTCATTTTACTCTATTTCCTATCCCCTTTACCACCTAATATCTTGCCATGCAAATAGTAGTTCTCAATAACTGATCAAGGAAAGAGAGAGAAAAAGACAGAGAAGATTGGGAGAGATTATTTCTCTTCATGAAATCTCTGTGATCTAGACAAAATGGATTGGTTGTTCTCCCCTAAACACGGTACCCACTGACCTGCCCTACCCCTTGCTCCTGCTGTTCCTTAGGCCTGGAATCTGCTCCTTTTCCACTTTAACTTCAATGTCTATTGACATTTTATCTCTTCTTTAAGACCCAGCCCAAATCCCTAAACTATGCACTTGAAGGAAGCATAGTGGAAAGTGCCTTGGAGTCCAGAAGACCTGACACGCATTAGCTGGGGTCAATTCATGTAACTTCTCTTTGTCTTGGGCACCCAAGTGCCCAAGTTTCCATACTGGGAATTCCTCATTCCTCTATAAATGAAATTCCATATCTAAATTAAATTAAATTAAAAACACATTTAAAAAACCATTAAATTTGGACTTTTTCCCTCCTTTTTTCTAAAATTCTAGCAATTGATGCATTTTCCTCTTATAATCACTTATCATATAAAGTGTCCCATATTAATTTTTTATCTATCTATCTATCTCTTATATACTCCTACTAGATTGTAAAACTCTTTGGGGGTGGTAGAGAGAGATGGAGGTGGAGGCAGGTGGTAGGATCTATGAATTAAAGGCAGAATTTTAGATGTTTGTAATAATATAAAATTATATTTTTATGTATGATTTACAAAGCTCTTTCATAAATAGCCTTGAGAAATTGGTAATACTAATATTATTATCCTAACTTTACCAAAGAGAAGACAGAAGTTCAGAGAGGTGAAATCATTTATTTGCTCATAGCCGCACATTATATTATATTATATTATATTAAGTATGTGAGAAACAATTCAAATTCAGGCTTTTGAGCCCAAGTTCATTACTCTTTCTACTGATGTATTTTGCCTATATAGCCTATTTCAATGCTGTTCTTTTCCTTATTTCATGTGAAAAAAGGGGAGGAAAAGAGAATAAATCCTATGTTTTGAATACAGGACTCAACACAACACATAGTAGTTGTGTGGCATTGGGAAAGTTACTTAATGTCTCTGAGACTCAGTTTCCCTGTCTGCAAAATGGATATCATAATGCTTGTGATGCCCACTGACTACCTCATAAAGTCATTGAGAAGAAAGAAAAGAAATTTTATGAGTTTTCATAAGTTCTAAAAATGTAATTGTTAATTTTTAAAATTTCCATTGTTTTTATCTTCTCCTTGATTGATTTCAGACAGAAATGGTGCTTTGACAAGTTAATATGCTACTGATGTGGATAGAAGCAGTGCCCTAAGGGTTAAAATTCATATTAAAGGCTACTTTTCCAGTACTTTGGGAAGCCCCTGGTTAGAAAATAACCTGAAGGCACCCTAAAGTCTATCGTCCTTGTCTTGAAACAGCATAAAACTTTCCCCTTATCCTGGACCATGGAATTCCTTGTCTCCCCTCCCCCATCCTGAGTCATAAAGTCTTCCTTATCTTGTGTCTTCCACCTTCATCATACTGTCCCTAAACTCCAACCCTCCATTAAAAACCCTAAAATTATATCATCATCCTACAGGCTGTGTATATAAGTCCGGTCCTTTTCCTATATCACTACCTTTGTTTAGCTCCTTGCTAAATCTCAGGCCTGCTGCTTTTGCATCAATAAAGCTCCCAATGGCTACAGAGAAGGTCTAAGTGAATTCATTCACATTTTGAACCAGCTCTCCCCTCTCTCTCTTACTGCTCTTCTGTATGCTCTGTACTGTACTGCTCTTCTTATATGTTGAGTATTTGATCAATTATTGCATAAGTGGATACAATGATCACCTTTTCTAACTGAATAAAAGGATTATGATGGAAGTTCATTTGTAGACTCCCTGCAGTTATCTTGGGGACAATGTCAGGAGAAGACATAATGAAGAGAATGACATATACTTTCTCACAGTTCTACATGGTTTTGAGTCCTTCCACTGTTACCAGATTTTGAAGACATTTCAATGCATATAGTTTGTAAATGAATGAAAAAAGATTCTTCTTTTTGATGGAGATAGTGTTAGTCCTATCTCTCCCTTGAGAATAGTTTTTACTTAATGGGTTTTTGTTTGGATAACTTCTAAATCTGTTATCTATTTTATAGTTCCAAAAATGGAGGTAAGACTAATATTATGAAAGCATTAACAGCTTTACATGTGTTCTCATTTAATTTGAACCTCAGGATAACAGCACGTTTCTTGACACACACACAGCTATAACCTTCTCTTTGATAACTTTATGCTCATTATCACAATCACCCCTACTATCATCTTCATCGTCATCAAATTCTCATTTTAATGTTCTATAGAGATAAGGTAGAAATTTGTTGTCATTTTTTTCAGTTGTGTCCAGTTCTTTGTGACCCAACTTGGGGTTTTCTTGGCAGAGATGCTGGAGTAGTTTGTGTAAGGCCAAGCAAAGTAGTATCTTTTGCTGTTTTTGTTTTACTAAAAATGCCTCTGATTGAATAATGTGATTAAAGAAGATCTTCCCCAAGCATTGAAGGGCCTGTCCGATGAGGGAAGCTTGATGAGGGGAGCTGTTTTGTAGGAGGGTCCCAAGTACATTTTGTTTTTTCTATTCAGGCACCAGATCAGAATATCATGCCCTATGACTCTGAAAAGCGTATAAATACTCTGAAGGTGAGATTTTACTTTGGGGCTTACTGACTGGAAGTGTTTATTTGGCCAGAGTAGAACTCTGGGAAGCTGCTAAGGAGCTCCTCTCCTACCTCCCCACTCTGGCTTTGAAAATCCAGAAGTTCCCTCTCTGATAAAGATCATAACGGTCAGACATTTCAGAAGCATGTCTGTTGAGTTTTCATTTCTCTGTATTTTCTCTGAAGTTCAGGGTGCTGACTTTTCCCCCTGGACTAACTAAATGATACATGTGCTTGAAAGAGATTATTAATGCCTTTCCTTTAGAGAAGCAGATCAAAGAACCTGTGATAGCAAGCCCCCTGTGTACGTTGGGGTGCTTACTGATACAATTTGCCATTTCCTTCTCCACTTCATTTTTACAGATAAGGAACTGAGGCAAATAGGGTTAAGTGACTTGCCCAGGGTCACATAGCTAGTCAGTGTCTGAAGCCAGATTTGAACTCATGAAGATAAGTCTTCCTGACTTCAGGCCCAGCAGTTTATCTACTGTACCACCTATCTGCCCTAGAGTAGAAACAGTCTTGGAATAATCTGATATCCTCCTATTATTCCTTGATGTTTAACCTTAAGTACTCAATTACCTTTGAGCCCTCACCTCAGTTTATAAATAGACCAGCAAAACTCTTTCCCCATAAATTTTTCTCCTCCAATTTCCTATTTCCATCATCTTAAATATTAATATTAGCATAATAAATTAACAACGGCTACACAATTCAAAATACATTTAAAAGTTTCAACAATGTATCCTCTCAGAAAGATCACAGAGTCAACACTAACAATGAACTGCACGTATAATGCCTCTTCAGCTCTTGAAATGCACAGGATGGACATTTGCAGCCCCTAGAATTCTCTTTAGTATAGTTTGTTGTTCTGTTAACATTGTATAAGCTTGTGTTTGGATACTAACTGGATCTGGTGGAATACATTTTAGCCAGTCAAAGACTACATTATGACAGGTATTGCACTGGTCTTAATTACTCCAATTTTATTCTTTCTATTAAGTTTTAACTTTAGGATGTCGGTCATTAGAACAAACAAACATTGCTTCAGCTTTCTCCTTGATTTTTGTTATTTAGTTATTTCAGTAGCATCTGACTTTGTAACTCAATTTGTGGATTTCTTGGCAAAGATACTAGAATGGTTTGTCATTTCCTTATCTAGAACATTTTATAGATGAGAAAACTGAGGGTTAAGTGACTTGCCCAAGGTCACACAGCTAGTAGGTATCTGAGGCTGGATTTCAGTGCATGGAGATGAGTCTTTCCAAATCCAAGTCCATTCTATCCACCACACCATCTACTGGTCTTTTCTCAGTGTCTTGGCTAGAAGATACCAATGTATTTGTATTTGTAAGTATTTCCTCCATCCTTGGCTTCAGTTTGGTCCTCATATTCAAACTCAGTACCTTTAGTCTCTCGTATTCTTTGGTGTATCTTAAGAATTTTACACTTATTGAGTCTAAAAGACATTTTGATATTATTGGGAAAAGTTCCATGAGATGAAGGAGTTGATTCATGTGCTCTCAGGGGTACCATTTAATGTGATTTCATCTATGTGCAAGTGCCTAATATAATGCTTTGGTACAAGCCACTCTTGTACTTGAAATTCATAATCGGTTCTTTTCAGAAATAGTAATGCTGTATTTAAGGCTAAGCAAAGCTATAGCCAATTAAAGCATCTTTCTTAAAGATATCATATTTTATATCAATTGCTGTTCACATTGTGTTGTTGACATGTTTTAAATATGGACCACTTTCAACACCAACGTTAACACGTCTAGCGTTCTCAAGTTTGAATCTACTTTCTGTATTTGCTGTATATGATTAAGCTGTGACTGAGGGACCGAGTTAAAAGTCTGCAATAATCAAAAAGCACCAGATAAAAGTTATGACATCTTCAGGCGACTTTTTTCAATCATCACTAAATTGCTAATGAGTTGCTCTTTATACCCTTGGAACTTTCTGACATACTTTTTTTGCTTCCCAGCTAATATTTTGTTTTATTATCACTATTCACAGAGTTGTGTGATTATAGACATGAATGCTTTGTATATATCACATAAATATGAAGTTGTCCTAAATTTGGAGATGTCCTGGTATTCTTACCTTTCAGTAATAAAATATATGATGTCTTCCTTTGAAAAAAATGGAAATAAGTTTGAATCTGAGAGGAAGTTGGTAGAGTGCTTTGGTAATAATTCATGTGCCACTGTGAAGTATTGGAGAACATTATTATAGAATTTATGTAGACACACTACTTTTTGGTCTTTTTGAAAAACTAGAATTATTTAATCTGGGGTCTACAGCCTTTATGGGGTCCATGGATACATTTCTGGAAGTCTATGAAATTCAATGGGAAAAAAATACATCTTCATTTTTACTTATCTACAGCTGAAATTGAGTATTTCCCTAAAATGCTATTCTGTGAAGAGATCTTTAGATTTTACCAATCTGCCAAAGGGATTTAAGACACACACACACACACACACACACACACACAAACAAGATTAAGAAACTCTGAGCTTGACTTTCAGTCAGTCAGTCAACAAACATTTATTCAGCACTGGCTATGTGAGACGTATTATGCTAAGCACTGGGGATATAATAAAGGCCAAAACCATTCTGTTTATTATTTGTACAGTACATGGGCTTTCTCTTTCCAGTTTGTTCCAATGTTGCTATCATTTTACGGGACTTCTTACAATCAGACAACCAGAAATTTTCCATATTCTCCTTTTTGCTGTAGCTTCCTTCCTTCCTTCCTTCCTTCCTTCCTTCCTTCCTTCCTTCCTTCCTTCCTTCCTTCCTTCCTTCCTTCCTTCCTTCCTTCCTTCTTGTGCTTCTTCTTCTTTTTCTTCTTCTTCTTGTGCTTCTTCTTCTCCTTCTCAAGGCTTTGTAGCATAGGTTTTATTCCTTGTACTGATTAATATTACCTTAAACTTTTGGGTTTTGCTTTTAATTTTTGGCTTGGGCTAGCAAAAATTTGTGATATATTTTAATTTTCTAGATTCCATTCTGCATTTTTTCTTTTATCTGATTTTAGTTGGGTGATATTTCTACTAGTAGAAATTTTCTACTGTAATTTTCTAAATATTGATTTACTCTTTCCCACATATTTTCAAAAATTTTCTCAATAAGATTTCTGGTTCTGGGAGCCAAGATGGCAGAGTGATCAGTAACTGCTATCTCCTTCCCCTTGTTGACCTTGACCAGCTCAGAGATTATTTCCCTGGAAAAAAACCCTGGAACAGTGGGAGCAGCAAAAGAGTTGAACAGACTCTCAGCACAGGAGGCTAGAAAGATCCCTAAGGAGGGTTCCTCTTGCTGCGACTAAAGGTGACCAGTGCAGGATCAGAGCTGTCCCAGACAGCCTCACCTCAGCAAACCCGGTGAAGATCCTGAACTCCAAGGGGGTGAAGCCAGCAACTGCCAACACCAGGGCTGCAGGTGTGTCTCAGCACCCCAGTGGAATCGGGAAGACACTAGAGCAGAAAACTGAGCTTGCCTATACTCTAGCTCAGGAGAGGAGCATCTGGTGTCCAGACCACCCTTCCCCCACACTTAACCAGCTACCTCCAGGGTAACTGAGGGGAAACCCAAAAAGACCTAACCAGTGGCTGCTTTCAGACACCAGTCAGCTCAGCACCAGGTAAGCTGCATTTGCAATGGGGAGATACACATAAGGTAAAGGTAAATGGTTGGAGAAGAATTTATTGTGCTTCATCTGATGTAAAAAAAGCAGGAGTAGCAATCCTAATCTCAGACAAAGCAAAAGCAGAAAGAGATCTAATAAAAAGAGATAAGGAAGGAAACTACATCCTTTTAAAAGGCACCATAGACAATGAAGCAATTTCATTACTAAACATATATGCTGCAAGTGGTATTGCATCCAAATTCTTAGAGGAGAAGCTAGAGGAGTTACAGGAAGAAAGAAATAGACAGCAAAACTATACTAGTGAGGGACCTCAACCTTCCCCTCTCTGAACTTGATAAATCTAACCTCAAAATAAATAAGAAAGAAGTTAAGGAGGTGAATAGAACTCTAGATAAGGTAGATATGATAGATCTCTGGAGAAAATTAATGGCAATAGGAAGAAACACACCTTTTTCTCAGTGGTTCATGGCACTTATACAAAAATTAACCATGTACTAGGCCATAAAAATCTCACAATTCAGTGCAGAAAGGTAGATAGTCAATGCATCCTTCTCAGATCATAATGCAATAAAAATTATATGTAATCAAAGGCCATGGAAACAGAAACCAAAAACTAATTGGAAACTGAACAATCTAGTCCTAAAGAATGAGTGGATTAAACACAAATTATAGAAATAATCAATAGCTTCATTCAAGAGAATGACAATAATGAGACAACCTTCCAAATTTTATGGGATGCTGCAAAAGCAGTTCTTCAGGGAAGTTTTATATCTTTGAGTGCTTACATGAATAAAATAGAGAAAGAAGAGATCAATAAATTGGGCATGTAGCTGAAAAAGCTAGAAAAAGAGCAAATTGAAAATCCCCAAGTAAATAACAAAATTAGAAATACTGAAAACCAAAGGAGAGATAAATAAAATTGAAATTAAGAAAACTATTGAACTAATAAATAAAACTAGGAGTTGGTTTTATGAAAAAAACAATAAAATTGATAAACCTTTGGGCAATATGATTAAAAAGAAGAAAGAAGAAAATGAAATCACCAATATCAAACTGAAAAGAGTGAACTAGCCTCCAATGAGGAAGAAATTAAAACAATAATAAGAAATTACTTTGCCTAACTGTATGCTCGTAAATTCAACAATCTAAATGAGATGGACAATTATTTTAAAAGATACCAACTGCCCAGACTAACAGAAGAGGAAGTTGAATACTTAAATTGAACAAGCCATCAATGAACTCCCTAGGAAAAAATCTCCAGAGCCATATGGATTCACAAGTGAATTCTATCAAACATTTAAAGAACAGTTAATTCCAATACTATATAGACTATTTGGGAAAACCGGGGGAAAAAATCCTCCCAAATTCTTTTTATTATACGAATATAGTTTGATACCTAAACCAGGAAGAGTCAAAATAGAGAAACAAATTTGTAGACCAATTTCTCTAGTGAATATTAATGCAAAAATTTTAAATAACATTTTAGCAAAAAAGAATACAGCAACTAATCACAAGAATAATATGTTATGATCAGGTAGGATTTATCCCAGGAATGCAGGGTTGGTTCAATATTAGGAAAACTATTAACATCATTGATCATATCACCAACAAAAGTAACAGAAACCACATGATTATCTCAATAGATGCAGAAAAAGCTTTTGACAAAATACAACACCCATTCCTATTGAAACACTGGATAGGATAGAAATAAATGGAACTTTCCATAAAATAATAAGCAATATCCACCTAAAACCTTCAGTAAACATTATATTTCATGGGGATAAGCTAGATGCATTTCCAATAAGATCATGGGTGAAACAAGGATATCCATTATCACCACTATTATTCAATATGGTAGTAGAAATGTTAGCTGTATCAATAAGCGAAGAAAAAGAAATTGAAGGAATTAGAATAGGCAATGAAGAAACTCACTTATCACTGTTCGCAGATGGTATGAAGTTATACTGAGAGAATCCCAGAGAATCAAGTACAAAACTACTTGAAATAACAAACAACTTTGGCAAAGTTGCAGCTTACAAAATAAACCCACACAAATCTTCTGCATTTCTATATATTACTAACAAAGCCCAAGAGAAAGAGATAGAAAGAGAAATCCCATTTAATGCTATGGTAGACACTATAAAATATTTGGGAGTCTACTTGCCAAAACAAACCCAGGGACTATATGAACACAATTACAAAACACTTTTCACACAAATAAAGTCAGATCTAAGTAAATGGAAAAATATCAGTTGCTCATGGGTGGCCCAAGCCAATATAATAAACCTGACAATTCTATGTAAATTACTTTACTTATTCAGTGCCAAACCAATCAAACTATCAGATAATTATTAATATCACAATTCATCTGGAAGAAGAAAAGATCCAGAATATCAAGAAAACTAATGAAAAGAAATGCTAGGGAAGGTGGCCTAGCTCTACCAGATCTCAAATGGTATTATAATGCAGCAGTTATCAAAACCATTTGGTACTGGCTAAGAAACAGAAAGATAGACCAGTGGAATATGTTAGGTACCCAAGACACAGTAGTCAATGAATATAGCAATCTACTGTTTGATAAACCTATGGACCCCAGCTCCTGGGATAAGAATTCACTGTACAACAAAAATTCCTGGGAAAACTGAGTAACAGTATGGTGGAAACTAGGCATAGACCAATGTCTGACACTGTACACAAGAATAAAGTTCAAATGGCTACATGATCTAGATATAAAGACTGATACTATAAACAAATTAGTGGAGAAAGGAATAGTGTATTTATCAGATTTATGAAGAAGTGAAGAATTTTTGACTAAACAAGAGACAGAAAACATTATGAAGGGCAAAATGGATAATTTTGATTACATTAAATTGAAAAGTTTTTGCACAAACAAACCCAATGCAACCAAGATAAAGAGGGAAGGAGAACTCTGGGAAAGAATTTTTGCAACTAGTGTCTGTGATAAAGGCCTCATTTAAAAAATATATAGAGAACTGAGTCAAATGTACAATAATATAAGTCATTCCCCAATTGATAAATGGTCAAAGGATATGAATAGGCAGTTTTCAGAGGAAGAAATTAAAGATATCTATAGTCATATGAAAAAATGCTCTAAATCACTAGTGATTAGAGAGATGTAAATCAAAACAACTCTGAGATACCACATCACACCTATCAGATTGGCTAACATGACAAAACAGGATGATGATAAATGTTCGAGAAGATGTGGGAGAGTTGGAACACTAATTCATTGTTGGTGGAGCTGTGAGCTGATCCAACCATTCTGGAGAGCAATTTGGAATTATGCCCATTGGGCTACAAAAATGTGCATACCCTTTGACCCAGCAATAGTGCCTCTAGGACTGTATCCCCAATAGATAAAATTGGGGATAAAATTGGATAGAATCATAAAAATTAGAAAGGGTCCCACATATACAAAAATATTTATAGCAGTACTCTTTGTAGTGGCATAAACTGGAAATCAAGGGGATGCCCATCAGTTGGGGAATGGCTGAATAGACTGTGGTATATAAATGTAAAGCAATACTATTGTGCTGTAAGAAATGATGAACAGGAAGACTTCAGAGAGGCCTGGAAAGACTTACATGAACCGATGCTGAGTGAAAGGAGCAGAACCAGGAGAACTTTGTACACAGCAACAACCATAGTGTGCAAGGATTTTTTCTGGAAGACTTAGAACTTCATTGCAATGCAAGGACTTAAAAAATTCCCCAAAATCTTTTAAGGCAAAATACCTTCCACATCCAGAGAAAGAACTATGGAATTCAATCACAGAATGTAGCAGATCATTTTCTTTTGTGTTATGTTTTGGTTTGTTTCATGATTTCTCCCATTCATTTTAATTCGATGTAACATGACTGAGGTGAAAATGTATTTAGTAAGAATGTATGTATAGAACCTATATAAAATTGTATGCTGACTAGGGGAGGGAGTGGGAAGAGAGGATGGATGGAAGGGGAGGGAGGGGAAAAAATTTAAGTTCAATAGAAGTGATTGTAGAACACTGAAAACAAATAAAAAAACCCAAAACATTGGAGATACAAAAAAAATAACCAAGATCTCAGGGAGCTTACATTTTAATAGAGGGAGAGAACAAATGCAAAGAATGGAGGGATAGATTTACAAAAAAAGAGACTACCAATTTCTGGTTACTTAATGGCACTGTGGTTTATTTCTTATAAATGCTTTTCAGATGTTGCTATGATATTGGCATTAATGTTGTTCTTGAAAGCATGACTAGATAATTGCCTTTTCTCCAATTGTCTTTGCCGGGACAATACCCACAGCACAGGCTGTTGTGTATAGATTTTGAAATGGTTTTACACCCTTTTTTCCCTGATATTATTGGAGTAGACATTGGTATATGGTAGTTAAAAAAGACAAGTACCCTTTTCTGTTGTGGTTAGTCTTATAGGTGGTTTTACAGCATCACTTTCAAAAAGGGCTTTTCAATATTCCATTCTAGATATATTCATTTTCTCTTCAAAATTGTTCAAAAGACAATAATTATTTTTGCCATTAATTTCATTATTAGGTAGCATTTCTGTAGACAAGAAGGCCCATCCCAACTCAAATGTTCTGTGTGTTGGTGTTTGTTCAACCTGTATTTGAAGATTTGTGACGGGAAATTTGTCACCTCTCATCTTTCCTGCCTGTTTCTCCTTTGATTCTCTCTTATCTTTAGAATGTTCCTCCCCCTCTGCCCTGTTACATTCAGTATAAATCTGCCTTTTAATAATTTCATTTGTTGGGAAATTCTGAATGGTATGTATTACAGCACAGACCTCACAGCACTAGCCTGTGTTCCAGCTCAGCAGTGTGCTAAAGAGCATAGAACCACGAGGGAAAACTGAATGAAGTGAAAATAATTCCTCTAGTGGAAGATGACAGATCAGTCCAGGCAGATCCTTGAGGGAACAAAAGTCAATGAATCAGAAAGCCTTGAAACAAACACCTTTCCTCTCCTTATAGGCCTCAGTCTGCCATCAATCATGATGATTTTTTGAAATTACTAAAGGGTTTTAAGAATACATTACCCATTTACACCCCTCTCTGCTCTGCAGGACTCAATATGAAGGTCAACTTTGATATGATATTTTTAAAAATGGGGGGGGGGAGATTGGTTTTTAGATTTCAAAAATAGTTTTTACATTTTCTTTTGATTTCTGAATTCAATTAACTTTTAATTACATTAGTTTCCCCCTTGAAACTTAATTTTGAATTGGCAGCAAGGCCTCTCATTTTGCTCTGGTTAAATACTCATTTGCATTTTCACTGAAAGAGAAAGAGGTTTGCTATTTGAAATCAACTACATGTATCATGACCAGCCTCCCTTCCCCCCCCCCCCCACTAAACCACTTGGTTATAAGTACTTTCTTCCCATGATTAGTTACCTTAAACCTCAACTACAAATCAGAAAACTTTAGAGTTAGGAGAGATTTTAAAAATCATCTAGGTCAATATTGTTAAAGGTAGCTAGGTGACACAGTAGTTAGAGCATTCACCCTGGAGTCAAGAAGATCTGCGTTCAAATGTGACCTCGGACACTTACTAGCTTTGTGACCTTGGACAAGTCACTTAATCCTGTTTGCCTCAGTTTTCTCATCAGTAAAATAAGCTGAAGAAAGAAATGATAAGCTACTTAAGCATCTTTGCCAAGAAAATCCTAAATGGGGTCATGACTTGGAAATGACTAAAGCAACAGAACAACAAAAATTCATTGTAAAATGAGGGGCTGCTGTGCAGATGTGTAATGAGAGAAGTGACTTGCTCAATCAATCAAGTGTTTATTAACATCTTTCATGTGGCAGGACCTATGCTAGACTTGTGATATAATTATAGAGAATGAAATAATCCCACCTTCCAAGAAGTAAGTGGTAGAACTAGATATAAAACCAGGTGCTTTTAACACCTAATTCAGCCTTCTTTCCTATGTGTTTTCAGTTATTTGTTTGCTTATATCTGAGGGAAAAGAAAGAGGCTTGGGTGATAAAAGCAATTAGATCAGTTAGCATCTTATTTATTTTTTCCTTGCATAGAATTCCCCAAGGCCCTCTTCTCTTCTTTCCTTGCCTTTTCTCCATTGGCATGCTTATGGTCAAGTATCATCTCTAACCCAATCTATATCTACGTCTAATCTTTCTCCTAAACTCTGCTTTTACATCAGCTGTCTACTAGATACCTACACCAGCCATTCTATCAGAATCTCAAACTTGACATATCCAAAACCAAACTCATTATTTTCTCCTTCAAACCTATCTCCTTGTCAATCTTTCCTTCTATTGAGGGTACCACCATCTATCTAGTCGTGATCAGACTTTTCTTTGTTCCTCAACATCAATTACCAATGAATTCACAAGGCCTGCCAGTGTCATCTTTTGAATTATTTCCCTTCATTGCATTTACTTGATTAATCTTCCAATTCATTACTCTATCACCTTCTAATTGTTTTTCCTGTTTCCTATACAGAGGTGGGAGATAAAATGACCACAGTTCTTTAATTTATCCCTAAGAATGTTTCTTTTCCAATTAATATATTTTTTCTCATTCAAATAAAGTATGGATAATATTGCTTGCTTTTTAAAGAATTTTGTTGGGTTAACACTCTCCCAGGAACTGGGTATACAAAGAGTGAAATGATCCCTATTACATTGTAATGAGGGAGAGAACAAATATGTGTGTAAATATGAACAACATGAACATGATACGAATAAATGCAAGTAAATACAAGGTAGTTAAATGTAAGATAATTTGAGAGGAAGTAATTAGCAGTTGGGGGAATTTGGTAAGGCTTTGCACCTAAGATGGTTCTTAGCTATTTCTTAAATACAGAGAACTCTATGAAGTAGAAAGAGGGCATGCATTCTAGATATATGAAGTGCCTAGTCCAAAGTCATGTAAATGGAATAAGGAAAATCACATGTGAGAAATAGAGAAAATCAGTTTGAATGGATTGTATAGACAAGGAGGCATATAGACAGTAGTCTCATGGGGCTGTAATGATATACTGGGGGGAGGATGGAAAAGGGTTTTAAAATGCAAATTTCCACTTGACCTGGAGGCAATGAGAAGAGACTTGAGTTATTTGAGTAGAGGAGTCACAAGTGCAGAAGGAAAATTGATTTGGTGACAGGATGCAGGGTGGACTGCAGTGGGGAGAGATGAGGCAGGGGAAACTATTAGAAAGCTGTGGCTATACTCTAGGAGAGTTGAGGTGGGTCTGAATTAAAGTAGTCACAGTCAGTAACAGGAAGAGGTTGAATACAAGCAAGGTTTTGAGAAAGAAATGGTAAGATCTGGAAACTGATTTCACATGAGGGATGAGAGGGAGTGAGGCTGAGGATAATGCCAATGTTATAAACTTTGGGGACTGTAAGGATCTTGTGCCTTTGACTGAAACAGGAAAAATTTAAAGACAGTTTCTTTTTGAATATATTGAATTCAGCTTCAGACATATTGTGTTTAAGAGGTCTTGGAGTACATGAAGATCAAAATGTCCAACAGGAAAGTAGTGATGCAGGACTAAAGCTCAGCAGTAAAACCACATTGTGATCCATCTACACAGCAGTGCTACTGATTGACATCCAGAAATATTGATTGTTCTAATCTACACCTCTGCCATAGAACAATTAATTGCTTTGATTAAATTTGTAGTCAGAACAGTTCAACAATGGTTAACTACTGTTCTATAGACATAACCAATGTCATTTTTCTGGCTTGTGCATTTAAAGCCTTTTTCTTTCCACTGACATTTATGGGTGGACTGGGTCTGATTTGGTTAGAAAGTGATAATCTGCTAAAAGCTTCTCTGCTCTTTTCTTTCGGCTCATTGGCCATTTTCTCTATTGGTAGTCATATAACCCTAATCTTAACTGACTGTGACCCTGGGTCAACTGGTAGAAGAACGAATGGCTGTCAGTAAGATGGTTTATTAAATGAATAGTTCTAAAAAGACAGAAGACAAGAAAAATCAAGAGAACTTTGGAAGTTCTAATAATATGGTATGCATATTGGAGGAATACAAGCAAGAATAAGGCTAGGTAGAGATAGCTGCCCTGTGGCATCCAGAAAGGGAAGATCCAGTGAGAAGTTCCATAACTGTGTCTCTCTCCATTTCCTCTCCACAAAATCTGGAGAAGGTAATGTAATAATATCTATGCTACATGCTGATTTTAAACCCAAAGTATTTTGCTTTCTAGAACCATCTTCCTGCTTAAAAATCACTTTTTATTGTATTGCTCAAAAACCTTTAAAACCAAGTCTCAAAACCCTACAAAGTCTACCTTTTATTTACTGTAGCAAATTTCTGCTTTTCTTTTTGACTTTCAAGTCCAATGTTCAATTTATTAAGCAATTATTACCTGCTCCGCCCTGTGCTAGTTGCTAGGGACACATAGACAAAAATGAAGCAATTTCTGCCTTCAAGTTGCTAACAATCTATAGAGGAGAATGACCTCTACATAGATTAGTACTTACAAAATATACACCAAAAATAAATAGTGGGGCTAGTAGTGAGTGGCATTAGGAAAGACTTCCCACGGGAAGCTGCGTTGCAGTTAAGCTTTTAGAATAATTTAGGATTGTAACATGTAAAATTGAGGTCCACCATAATCTAGGTTTACTCCACCCTTGAACTTTGGATTTGAAGTCAGGGAGATGAGTTCAAATCTTGCCTCTGATATTTACCAGCTTTGTGGCACCATAAATGTCATCTAATTTTTCTGAACTTCAATTTCATTACCATTAAGACAATAATCTGTTTAATTCCATTGTATGAGGATTGATAATAATAATGGTGATAATCATAAGTTGCACTTACATAGTGCTTTAAGATGTTCAAAGTGCTTTACAAATATCATTTTTTCCCTCACTATAAGACTGAGATATAAATGGTGTTATTATCTCCATTTTATAAATGAGGCAACTGAGGCAGACAGCTGTTAAATGATGAGCACTTCAAAGTAAAAGAGAGGTAATAGTAGCACCTATCTATCAGTGTTACAATGATAAGATGAAACAGTTTTTTGTAAACTTCTTTCTAAACCTTAAAATGGTATATAGGTTCTATCATTTTTAATATTAGTATACTTGTTGGAATAAAGGCTAGAGTCAACATGTTAAAAAAGACTAGAGAAGAGAAAAATGCCCTGCAAATGACTGAAAACACTACAATTAAACTTACTCAAGCAAATACTGATTTTGAAAAACTGGAAAAAGGAAAAGACATTTACAATGAATCATCACCATTCACTGGAAAAGTTTAACAGATATAAGACTGCCATAACAAGGAGGTCAAAGGAACCTAGAAATGGTCTCATCTAGAAAACTTGAACTTCATGCCAAGTTGTGAGCTATGACAACCAAGGATATTTTTGTAAGGTATTTTTATATTGCTATTCTGATCAGATTTATAGGTAAAAGTATAAAGAAAAATATAGGTGAAAATTTAACCAGTTTATCAGCATTCTCTAATGACCTATTTTTCACATCAGTGATGGAATTGGAACTACCACATTTGAACTTTAAGATATCAGTCCCTAATGTGCTATATGAGAAAGTGAAAACATAAGATGAAGTCAAGAAGGACAGTTTGCACAAGATCCAATATATACAAAAAAAAAATCTGTGCTATTAGCTAAGTAATTTTGGTAGCATTCAATGATACATTTTTGGATATATTGAAGGAGAAAATTACAGAAAGAAGGGAAAAATAATAAAAAAGTAAAGAAATGAAAGAGGGTTTTAAGGACATCAATAACTACTGAATTGTATGTCAACTTTCTCATTTTTACAAAGTCTTTATGAAGATAATTTATATGAGAGCTGAGGATATTTTTATTAGAAATGAGAAGGAAGTGGCAGACATTTATAAATAAATTTCTAGAAGGGATCACATCTCTAGTCACATAGCCAATTGAAAAATGCAGAGAACATACAGTATTATTATAAAAGAAAAAAAATGACTTGGTAAAACAAAAAAGTAGCCTAAAAGGATCTCCTCCAATTAGTTATCCACCATGCAAATGCTACATTATGCAAGATTCCTTGATAAATACAAGCTAAGAGATACATTTATTCAACAATTTTCTGATTATTAAAGTGAAGAGATGCATAAAATGAAGAGACACATATGCTCAGCAAAGGTATTTATCATTTTCATTGAGGATGGCCTGCAGAGAGTCCATATTAAAGAATTCCCTACAGATGGTGAAATACTCCTGAGGTTCTATTTGCGGATAAAATTGTAGAGATTAAATTAAGTATCACAACACTTTTGGGCTTTTTCAATGAGATTCATGATATATATATATATATATATATATATGTATATATATATATACATATATATATACATATATATATATATATATACATATATCTATGGAAAAACCAAATGGAAGATGACAGCATACAATTACATATAATTAGACTTGTAGTCTTTTGAGTTAGTCCATCTGGAGTGAGCAAGTACTGTGTGTGTGTGTGTGTGTGTGTGTGTGTGTGTGTGTGTGTGTGTGTGTGTGTGTGTGTGTATACATCAAAGTGATGCTGATTGATGGTGTGGCTCTAAGTAAGTTACTTAACAATGATGTAGGCAACTCTCTAAGATTATAAGTCATGGAGAAAATACTGAGCTACATTGGTAAAGAGTTTCCTTATCTGGAAACTGCCTGTACCAATTAAATCACAGGTCCAGTTTCAATCTCATAACAAGCCGGATACGAATTGAGTAGGAGGAAAGGAGGGGACAGGAAATGCCTCCTTGCTGTGAGAAATTGAGTGGCACTTTCAATGATGTTAAACTGCTCCTTGAAATAAAAATATACTCCAACTTATTATTCCCTATATTCTTTTGGTGATATCATTAACTAAATATCTTAAAAATTCTATCTCTGACTCAAATTCACTGAGCTCTTCATGGCATAAAAGGGTCAACCATATTAATGTTGATGACTTGCTGTCAAAATGTGATGTTTATATAGTATAGAGAGTAATAGACCTGGAAAAGAAACTTGGAATTCTATGAAACAGGTCATTACAATATCTTTTGACTTAGTAATGTTATTACTAAATATGCAGTCTAAGGAGGTAAAAGAAAGGAAAATTAAAATATTTACAAAAATATTTATATCATCACTTTTTGCTGTAGCAAAGAATTAGAAGGAAGGAGAGCACCCACTGGTTGTTGAATAGCTGAATAAAGTATGGCATATAAAGACAATGGAATATTATTTCACCATAAGACATGATGAATAGGAAGAATTCAGAGAAACTTGGGAAGGCTTATATGAACTGATGGAGAGGGAAGTAAGCAGTATGAAGAGAAAATTTCCATGATGACCATAGAACTCCTAAGAGTTCATAACTGAATAATAGAGTGTCTGGGCATGACTTCAGAGGACATTGGTAATTAAACATGTCTTTCATCTGTTGGCAGTGATGTAGCAGACTCTAGGTATCATGGTGTATGTTTTCAGAAATGACTCTGTGTGCTGATTTGTTTTGATTAAATGTGCTGGTTTGTTACAAAGGAAAATTTCATAGAGCCAAGGGCAAATAAGAGGCAACCATTGGGAAATGATAATGAAATTAAAAGAAAATAAGAACAATAAAATATTTTTAAAAAGATCATAATATTTGGAGTCAAGAGAGACCTGAGTTTATATCCAATCTCCAACACTTCTGAATGTGTGATTGTTGGAAAGTTATGTAATATCTCTTAATATCTGAAGCCCCTAACCTGTGGTATTATTGTGAGAATAAAATAAGATCAGGTATGTAAAGTGCTTCTCAAACCATCAAGTGCTACATAAATGTCAGCACTGCTTTAACAGATATCATCAAGGAAAAAGAAAATGAGAAGAGGAAATGGTCAGGTTGTGTAGGAAAGGCAATGATTAACAGATGAACAGTCTGTTGCATTGGTACCCACAGAAGCCAGAGAATGTTAAAAGACCCAGAGGAGAGGTATCAAATATATGATCTATTGATCACATATGGCCCACAACACTCCCTTATGTAGCCCAAACTAGAAAAAATGTGGTGCTTATCTGATTTTAATGTGTGTAAATATTAATAAAAAAGAAATATCAACATGGTTTTCTGAATCATGAAACCCCAAAAAACCTTACGTATCATTTAGTGACCTCTGTTTCTGATTTTGATGCCATTGACCTAGAGGAAGACCTTGGGTGTTGGGTAGAACCTCTGTTGAGAATTTATTGGATGACAGACAAGAATTACACAAGGAAATATATGAATAGGTTTCCATCTATGACAGGAGTATGTGCACTGAGTGAGATTACAGTTTCAGTGAAGTATCTTCAAGGTACCTACCACAGTATGTACACAATGTATGTATGTATATATCTGCAACATATAACATATGTATCACATGTGTACTATAAGTATATGAATGTGATACACATACAAGACTTAGGGTTGACCAGATCCATGATTTCATTAGTCTGAGGATCTCCCAATGCAGAAATTTTTTCCATATTGACTACTTGTTTAAAACTTAGTCTTAGAGAGTTTCTTGGGACACTAATACATTAAAGTACTTGACCAGGTTCATATAACTAGTTTGAATGTGTGTATGTATATATGTATCAGGCAGGATTTGAATCCAAGTACCTTTAACTCCAAAGTCAGCCCTCTATATAGAAGATGCACATTTTTAAAATCTGTGCCACAGTATATCATATTATGTGCTTAGTGAATTTTCTTTTTAACCATACCTCTTACTTCATTAGTATTTTGTTGCTCAGTCATTTCAGACCGATCTGACTCTTTGTGACCCCATTTTGGGTTTTCTTGATAGAAATACTGGAATGGTTTGTCGTTTCCTCTCTGGCTTATTTTATAGATGAGAAAACTAAGACTAACAGGGTTAAGTGACTTGCCCAGGGTCACATAGCTACTAAGTATCTGAGGGCAAATTTGAACTCAGTTCCTTACTACCAGGCCTGGCATTCCATCCACTGTGCCACTTAGCTGTCTCATTGGTATAGCAAACTATTAATGAGGAAATGGCCTCTTTCTATGCAAACTGATATCTGTGCTGCATGTTAAAGTCTTAGAATGTTGCCTGAGGTCCCGAGAGTTTAAATGACTGTCCTAAGACCAAGTGGCAAATGTGTATCCAAAGTGGGACTTGAACTCAGGTCTTCTTGACTTCTAGACCTGCTGTTTATCTCTTATGCCATTCTGCATCTTGTACTTAATAAATACTTATTGATTGGTTATCTGTCAGTTGCCTCTAGAGTCTTCCAATATCCCTGTACATTATTCTTATGAACACAAGGTTGCCCATGCTGAGCATTTAAGTTTTGAAGGAGGAATAGTTGAAACAGGCAGTTTAATAATATTCTCCACTCTCAGAATGACATGCTCTTTCCATGCCCTGGCTTACTATTACTGAAACCCATATATGACTAGAACCATAAAACTAACTCATAAACAGTAAATGCAATGGTTTACCTATGAGTCACCACATGGATGTGTTGGATTAAAGTTGTATTTGGTATCAAAATAAAAATAGCTCTTCCTTACTTCCTCCATTCCCTAGGTTTAGCTTCTCACTAATGTACATTTTCTTTTCTTTTTACATCTCCAGTGCCCATATACCTCAGGACAATTCTCCCTCTGTAGACATCACCGGGAAGAGTTCAATCAAAAAATGTTTGTTGGACACATGAAATTCAACAAATTTACCAAATAGAAGAAATGTAAAGGGTGAATATATATTCAAACAACTTCTTTGGGGTCATCTAATAGATTTGTTACAGTTATAACATGTAATAAATATGATCCTTAATGCTGCCATGGTGAGAGGAAGATGAAAAAAATGACAGATCTATGATACAATAAGTGAGATCAGCCAATTTATAAAATGAAAGATAAATACCCAAATTATGATTTCTGCATAACTCACTTAAGTCCTATATGCTTTGCATTTTTCTTGTAGTTTTGAGGCTCCCTTGTTAGCCTTGCTGGGAGAACATTCTAGACCCTGACAGAATTCTGTGGCAGGATGACAAGAGAACTTAGCTCTACTGGAAGGGAAACTGGGGAGCAAAGACTGTTTGTCCAGGGACGTGCAGGTATAAGTTTGAGTCTTGTTTGTACCATTCATTAACTAGATGACCTTAAACAAGTCATTTGACCCATTTCCATCTTAGTTCCCACAGGAAAATAATATGTGCCACATAGAGTGGCAGTGAAAATCAAGAGACATTATGAAGGTAAACTGCTTTTTAAAATGTTATATAAATGCAAAGCATTATTGTGACAATTCTCAGTGGTAATAGTAGAGTCAAGACAAGGCATTGGGACTCCCAGTGCCTTGCACAAAACAGGCACTTAAAACATATTTGTTGAGTTGAATTAAAAGGCTGTCAAGGAACAGCAGTATTAGACTTAATCTCTTCAGTTCTGTGAGGTTGAGCTAGAAGCAGTGAATAGAAACTCCTAAAGGGGAAACAGGTTTTGCCACAGTATAATGAAGCACTTTCTAATAATTGGTGCTATCCAGCAATCCCAGGGCTGCCTCAGAAGGTAGTGATTTAGGAGTCTAGGATATAGTCCTGAAAGGAGCCTTGAAGATGAGCTAGTTGGTCAGTACTCATTTTATAGAAGAGGAAAATGATTCTCTTTGAAGTTAAGTGACTTGCTCCTGGTTACAAGAGTAGAAAGTAACAGGTTTGGGGCTCAAAATTAAGACCTTTTACTCCAAACTCAGTGTTCTTTCCTCTGTACCACATACCCTGGGCATATATTTAGTTTCATTCTCATGGCAATGTGAGCAAGAAATCCAATTACATTCAATTAGACATGTTACATATCCATAGACATATATCATGTACTTACTCTTCATATGCAAAGCATTGTGTTATGTGTCAAGGATACAAAAATCCCCTTCCCCAATCAAACAGAGAAGAACAAATTCCAAAACTAGTCTCTGATCTTAAGGAGTTTATATTCTACTGGGAAGATACAATTACATACTAGTTAATAAATACAAAAGTTAAAGAGGGGAAGTATCAGGAAAGACTTGGAGGAGATCTCATCTAAGTGATTCTTGTAATGAAACTAGGATTCTACAAGCTGGAGGTAAGGAAGGAATTAGGGATATGCTGGCAAATGTTTAACAAGTGGTTCTACAAAAAAAAAAAAAAAGAATACCTAGACCCATTTTTAAGTTCAATCTGCATTATTAACATTTTCCCAACACTTTCCTAAGTATAGACAATCAAAAAAATAAATCAGTCCCTGATTTTTAGCAGTTGTTGATTTCCGAGATGTAAATGATCATGGGTGAAAATTTAACGATGGGTCTCTCAAAGACAGTTTGAGCTTGATATCACACACCCTTGAATGCAATGCATCCCAGATAAGGGAGAACAATTGTGAAAAGCATGATTTAAGAGATGGAAGTTCTTATACTATTGACTGAAACTGAGAGGGACTAAAAGGGAGTAATAGGAGATAAAGCAGGTAAAGGAACTCATTTGTGAAGCTCTGTGAATGCTAAGCTGAAAAATTTGCATTTTCTCCCAGGGGCAATAGGGAGCCATTGAAGACTTTTGAGTGGGAGTTGAAATGCTGTGGTTTTGGGATAATAGTTTGACAGTTGTGGAGAAGAGAGATTGAAAAAGAGGAAAAATGTATGTGGGGAGATAAATTACAAAAGTCTACTAATAGTCCAGGAAAGAGGATGAGGAATTGGTATAAATGCTGGGTGAGTGGTGAGATGGTGACCTATAGTAGAATTGTTATGTAAGCAAGATCAATAAGGAAAGCCAATGGGAGAAGGGAAAGTCAGAAACTTGAAGATTGGTGACCTTTGTTTAGTGGATAGAACATTCAAAAAGGAGATTTACCATTGTATATATCTAGATAAGTGACAATCATCCTATGTTTTAGTCTCCTCATCAGTAATACCTGTACCTGAACTGCCTACATCACAAAGTTGTTGGAATAACCCATTAGGATAACCTTGGTGAAAATGTTTTTGAATAAATAAAGAATTATGCAAGGAATTATCCTACCAATCAAGAGGTTACAAAAAGCTTCTGCCTTAATAGACTACAGGGAGGATTCTTTAGGCATTTAATGATGTTTGTAAATTCTATGCCATACCTGAGAGAGGTATTAGATGGACTTGAATTATGAACCACTGGTCAGAAGTTATGTAGTTCAGGTAACAGTAGCTTCTGGGTTCAAATCTCACCTTTGACACATTATCTTTGTGACCTTGTGTGATTCTCTTAACCTTTTGCCTCAGTTTCCTCATCTGATTTGATTGGCTCTCTGTGCTCCCTTCAAACAACCAATCAACATTTATTAAGCACCTGTTATGTGCCAAGCACTGTGCTAAGCTCTGGGGGACCTTCAAACTCTTTGATCCTTTGTTATTTATGCAATAATCTACTTATCTCAATATTCACTTACATACAGTCTTTTTGCAAAGATCCTTTTCTAGTTTTGCAAAAGGTACAAAAAGAAATAGCTATTTTTTTCACTCCACATTCAGTGTATATCTGTAAATACATGTGTGAGAACGGGGATATATGAGTGTAGTGAAAGAAAACACATTTGAAAGACTGCGTCACATTGTTGTTTATTAATAACAAAGATTCATACAGCATTTTAAATCTCCAAGAATTTTTACAATATTAATTTATTATTCTTTGCCACATTTCTGTGAACTAGTCAGTATGAGTGAATGTGTATAAGGGGGTGGATGTAGTATATAAGTGTGTATTGGGGAGAAAGGGGGAGAAGTGAATGTTTATGACTGAGCTGGTATGTGTGCTATGGATGGAGAGAAAAACAGAAAAATACTGAAAAGATTTGTGGGAGTGGGGGCACAAATATGAATGACAAGAGAGACAAAACCAGAATTCCATTTGAGCTGGAAATGAAAATCCATATGTCAATAACAAAGGAATCTGGGCCCTTGCAATGTTGTAGGAATTTGCTAATGATAGGTTGGAGTGGGAGAGAGAAATGAAATTCAGTAGGAACCAGCAAACTTTATTGTAACCAATAGTTTCAGTCTTCAGAATTGCTATTATACAGCAGAACTGAGTTTGACTTCTCTTTCTATTATTGTACTTCAACCAGTGAAGAATATGATAAATAATGATCTCATAGGATCATAGAAAAGGGTATCTTTTTGTGTGTATTTTTACCATACAAGTCTGTGTGGGACACTGGCAAATACAGTGGGCTTGGAGTTAGAACACCAGAGTTCAAATCCTAATTGTAACAATAACTACTCATAGGATCTTGGGCAAAGAATGGGACTGTAGTTAAGAGGGTTCACAGAAGTTACTTCGTCCAACCCATTCATTTTATAGACAAGAAAACTGAGGTCTGGGAAGCTGAAATTATTTGGCAGCTTCTTTTGGATATGAATCCACATTCTTTGACTCCAAATTCAGCACCCTTTTCTGCTACAACTTTGGACCTCAGTTTTATAATCTATGGGGATAATAATTCTTATATTACCTACCTCATGGGGTTAGTTTGAGGAAATTGTTTTATAAACCTTAATGGTCTAGATATTATTAATTACCAAAACTTGTCTGTCTCAAGAAAACAAGTAAGTTAATTTTTTAATCTGAAAAAAATTGGTAAAAATCTGATTGATCCTTCCAAATCATTAAAAAGGAAAATGTCTAATTAGTGTTATTTGCATGGTAAATATTTTTTTTGAATTGAATAAGCTGTTTTCATAGAAAATCACACAGAATAAATGAAATAGCAGTATCAGCTTTTTTAGAGTAGAAAAATGAGTACCTGGCTCCAACTGAATGGTGTAGGACACCTCCATTGATAGCTGTTTCCTCTCAGATGGTGCTTATCACACCTTTTAATAGCTTCCCAGGATGGAAGGCAGCTACACTATTTGTTGGAGAGTAATTTGGAAACGTTGGGTCAATTCAAAAGGAGAATTTGATTTTTTCCTGTTCATAAGATCAAAAGGTATTAGATGTACAAGACACATTGAAATCATGAAGGGAAAAATTTGGTGTTAAAAATTTGAACATGACACATACATGATTTGTGGTTGAAGTGAGGGGAGTAATACTAATATATAATTTATGGAATGAAATAATTTTGAGTATTCAAGTGCTATAGAATACATAGTAAGCAGTCATTTTTTTGTTTTTTACAAAAGTGATAGAATTTGTAATGGGTTCTTGGTAGAGCAAAGTTCAAATTCTATGACCAATTAATTTAATTGGATTAACAGAATTTATAGAACAGAACCATTTTCTGGGAGTGATCTGAAAAATTTTCTAGAATCATAACACTAAACCAAATTTTTGCTCAAGAGATGTTATCTTGGAAAATCACAGAGCAGGCCTTTAAAAAAATTTGGAAATTTAAACTGATTATTTCCCTTGTAAAAAATGAGATCTAGGAGAAAAGGTCAAAATTATTGGGATTAATTTGCCTGAGAAATGATTAATAATCTTGGTCTGTTTATCACGTAGCCATGTCATATCATACCAGTAGAATACAAATTCTTTCAAGGAAGTGAACGTTTCCATTTTTTGTTTTTGTAGCCCCACTTCTGAGCAGAATGCTTTGCATTTTTGGGGGTGCTTAACTTGTGATTTCATTGATTTATCAAACTCTCAGAGAGTATATCTCTATCAATGCCAACTGGTACCTGTTCTACAATTCTTAGTTTTCCTGGGGCACTGAATAGTTAAATGACTTACCAGGGATCACATGGCCAAAAGGATCAGGGGCAAGATTTGAACCCAAATCTTTCTGCAGTTGAGATTGGATGTCTAACCACTATGACACACTGCCTCTTACATCACACATAGTAGGAACTTAATAAATATTTACTGAAATGGGCATCCTTGACAGGGATATTAATCAAATAATCGAACCTGACCTCCCTAGATGCCTTGATGACCGGGTTTTTCTACGCATTGATGGAGAAAGTCTCAAGATCCTTTTAGATGTTAACCCTTTTCATGTCATACTGATGTTCTTTTATTTACATATTTTGTCTAGACTCTAAGTCATATTTGCATCGAGTTTTTTTCAAAACTGATTCTAGTGAACTATTCCGTAAAACACATCTCAAAAGGCTATGTTTTCCATGTGTTTCTGTCCTCCTTCCTTTGATCCCCTATACCATTTTATTGGTAATGCTTTAAAAGTACCTAACCTTTTCTGCTATGTAATGTAGTTTTTTGAGTACTTGTCTTAATCTCCCTACAAAAGTGTAAACTTCCTGAAGTCAAGGACTTTCTTCTTCATATATCCACAACTACATAACTTAATATGGTGTCTTGCATATACCAGAGGCTCTGTAAATATCATTGCATAAGTGAATTGATCTATTGGAAATGAAGCTAGCTGTGTCTTGGGACCTCCTCATGTTCCTCTTTCTTGCTAAATATTTTAACTTTAGCTCCTGTACCTCCTTTACCTCCTGCTTGGAATATAAATGCTACTTTTTGCACCCTAACTCTAAGGTCTCCATTCAACTTATCTGCTCATGATGCCTTGCTCTAATTCCTGACACCTAAAGACAGTTTCTAAGGACAGAGAAGACTATTTAGTGTTATTCCAGTTGAGATGGAGCAGAAGTTCAGGACTTCCTAATGTTCTCACATAGCAGAGCTGAGAGTGGAACTCTCAGAACTTGCCTCTTATTAATGAACTTGGAATATAGCTTTGCATGGCTCTTGCCTTTGATAATCCTAGATAATTTGTGTCCGAAGCAGCTAGGTAGTACAGAGGATGGAATAGTGGGCTTGAAATCAGGGAGACCTGAATTCAAAACCAAATAAAGACACTTACTAGTTATGTTGACACAGGCAGCTCATTTAACCTGTTTGCCTCAGTTTCTTCAACTACAAAATAAGGATAAAAATACCACCTGCCTTATAGAATTGTTGGGAAGGTCAAATAGAATAATATTTTTAAAAGTGTTTTGACAGTATGTGGAATGTAGTAGGCATTATATAAAAGTTTATTCACTTCCTTTCCTTACTAATTCACTGTGGTTACTGAGATAACATGGGGAAACAACTGGAATGCCTTGACAGTCTTCTGAAAACCAGGACATGGTTAGTTCTGTGGGAAAGGAATTCTTGACATCATTCTAGGAAGAAAGGAAAGGAAGAGATAGGAACACAGACTTAGAGCAAGAAGGGACCTTAGGGGTCATCTAGTCCAGTTGTCTCATTTTAGAGGATAAAGAATGGATGCTCAGAGAGGTTATGTGACTTGTGAAGCTTAAGTAAGTATCTGAAATGAAATTTGAACTTAGAACTTCCTGACCCCAGAGCCTAGCAATCTATTCACTATGTCACATTCAGGAAAGAATGACAGTAACTTATGGACTCTGCAAACAAGGAAGTAAGAGAGAAAATGTTCTTCCTTTAGGAGGTCTTCCAAAGAACACCCAAAGTAATGGAGCTTCAGGTAATCTCTCTTGGTTTTGAGAGTTTGGGACTGGAAGAGAAGACTGCTGAAAAAGACTTTTTTTCCCCTAAAAGCTAACCACTGGCTGACTTAGGGGGTGAACTTCAAAATATCTTTGTCACTAAGCTTCTAAACCTCATAAACACTAAGCAGTGCTTGGGAATAATGACACATGAAGATTGTATTGCTTCAGGAAATGAGTGTGGAAGACTACATGTGCAAAGCAATAGCTCCTAGAAATACTGATGATTGAAGATCTGAGACACACAGACAAACTGTCTACCTGCAAAGGGCATTAAGGCTGATGCTTCTGGGGAAGTCCTACCTGACAGGATCATGGTCATCAGAGACTACGGTCAAATTTTCTGGAGCTGATAAGGATTTGATAGAAACCTGGATGAACTAAACTTTCTTCAAGGCATGTAAAAAACAATGTAGAGCACTTTGTGGATGACTTCTGAAGGAAATGAGGTCTTAGACGGGAAAGGGTATTCAAATCTCAGATGTACTATTTACAAATGGAGAGATTCAGACACTGAAATGTTTTGAGCATCAGTTTTCACATCTGTGAAATGGGAATAAAAGACTAGTACAACTTACTTTACAGGGTTGTTGTGTTTGTCCTTCATTCTCAAAGAGGACTATGACATCAAGACAATGACATGACTTGTAGTTGACTTTGATTTGAGTGAGTGAGGGTTGACTTTACAGGGTAGTTGTGAATGAAAGATGCTATTGATTGGAAGTGGGAATGATTTTTTCGGAGATGGCACAATTATATAATAGCTGTTTTGATTAAATTAAATGTCTTTTTGTAATACTTCCACTGCATGTGGAAGGGAGAGGAATGAATGCCATCCTTTTGGGGCTATTCAATGGAAAGACTTTCTGAATACTGGGGAATCCTAAGTAAATGAAATTTGATTAAATTATTTTAAAAAGATAACCCAGGCCTTTAGCATCATGAGTTCTAAAATTAATTTTGAATATTGACATAGGTGACTATGTCAAACAATCAATAAACATTTATTAAATGACTTTTAGGGAACAGGAACTATGCAAGGGAACTATGCTAGAGATAACAAAAAGAAAAAAGAGAATTGCTGACCTCAAGAAGCTTATACTCTAATAGGGAAGACAATATACAAACAAACATATAAGAACTAAGCTACATACAGAATAAATAGGGAAAAAAATGACTGAGGGAATGCATTAGACTTATTGGGTTTGTGGGAAAAGTTCCTGTAGAAGGTGGGTTTTTAGTAGTTGGGACTTAAAGGAAACCAAGACAGCCAATAGTTAGAGAAGAGGGAGAGTGTTCTAAGTATGGGGGACAGGAAAAAATGCCTGGAGTCTAGAAATGGAATGTCTTGTTCCTGAAATACCCAGGAATCTAGTGTCACTTGATTGAAGGTAGTAAAGTATATGAAGATGGAAAGGTAGAATAGGGCTATGTTATTAAAGTTTTGAATGCCAAACAGAGAATTTTGTATTTGCTGCTGGAGGTAAGAGGAAGTCACTGGAGTTTACTGAGTAGGGGGGTGCCTTAATCAGGCCTGGTTTTGGAAAAATCTCTTTAGTAGTTGAATAGGACATGTATTGGAGTGAGGAGAGACTTGAGGTACCAAGACCCATCAGCAATATTCAAGATCTGAGCTGATGAAGGCATGTTGTAGAGTGGTGGTAGGGTTAGAGGAGAGAAGGGTACATTTTTGAGAAATGTTGCAAAGGTGAAATTAACAGGACTTGGCAATTGCTTGGATATGGGTGGTAAGAGACAGTGAGGAATACATGATGACTCCTAAATTGCTAACCTGAAGGACTGGAAAGATAGCATTGTTTTCTACCTTAATAGGAAAGGTTGGAGAGGAGGAAGGCTTAAGGAGAAATATAATGAATTCTCTTTTAGGAACACTGAGTTTAAGATGTCTACTGGAAATTCATTTTGAGTTGTCTGAAAGGTATTTGGAGATGGGAGATTAGAGGTCAATAGAGGGATTGGAACAAGAAAGGTAGATTTGAGAATCATCGATATAAAGAGGGTAATTAACTCCTGTTGAGATCACCAAGTGAAATAGTATAGACTGCAGGGGTGGGGAACCTGAGGCCACGTGTAGCCCTCTATGTCTTCAAGTGCCACCCTTTGACCAAATCCAAACTTCATAGAACATTGTTCTGTTATTCAAAGGACTGCACTTGAGGACCTAGAGGACCACATGAAGTCTTGAGGCCACAGGTTGCCCACCCCCAGATAGAGGAAGAGAGAAGATAGTCCATGCTAGAACCTTGTGAGATACCTATGATTAGAAGGCATCATCTGGAGAAGTATCTAGAAAAGGAGACAAAAAAAAAGCAGATAGAAAGAAAACCCAGAGACAGCAGCATCCCCCCAAACCTAGAAAGGATAAATTACCAAGGACAGTGGCAAAAGAGAATGAGGATTGAGAAAAGGTCATTAGATATGGTACCTGAGAGATCATTTGTGACTTTGGGGAGATAGTTACAGTGGAATGATGAAGTTAGAAACCAGACTGTAAAAGGTTAAGAAGAATACTGAATATGGAGGCACCTATTGTAGACTGCCTTTTTGAGGAGTTTAGCTACAAAGGGCAGAAGATAGTTCTTCAATCTTCTGATAGTTGATGAAGAAGGATGATAATTGTTGGGGATAGAAGGATCAAGTGAGACTTTCTTTAGTATAGGAAAGACATGGGTATGTTTGTAGGCAGTAGGAAATGAGATAGTAGACAGGGAGAGATTGATAATAAGTGAAAGTGTGCATTACAGAGGGGGCAATCTGTTGGAGGAGTTGTCATGGAATGAGATGGTTTGAAGAAGGAGAAGGGTTAACCGTGGTAAGGAGTAAGGTCATTTCATCATGAGAGACAGGGGTAAAGGAGAAAATGGAAGAAGGCACCAGAGTAACAGAAGATGAGGATGAAGTGGGGAGAAGGGGTTCATGGAAAATGGCTTCAGTGTTTTTCTGTAAAATATGAGACAAAGTTTTCATCTGTGCAGGGTTAGGGGGAGCCATTGGAAATTTAGGAAGAGATGAAAAGGTTTGGAAGAACCACTATGGAGAGTGGGATAAGGAGTTGATAAAGGATTGCTTAGTAGCAGTAAAGGCCCAAATGAAGTTATGTGACACAAATTTGTACTGGACCCAGTCAGAATAGTTGCATAATTTTCTACACCTTGATTCAGCAGCAAAGGTGACAAAATTGTTGGAGTGATTCAAGGATCAACCCTAGTTGGGTGTAATTAGCAGTATGATAAAGGGGTAGATATCCAAAAGAGGATAGTGTAGAGTTTAATTGGTTCACCAAGAAGTCAAGATGGGGAAAAGAGTGACTAGTGCAAGGGAGATGGCCTGGGAGAGAATTGTCTCTTATAACTCTACCGTTTTTCAGACTAAATATCTTTTGAACACATCCCAGACTAAAATATCACACACAATGTGGGTTTGAGTCCTCTCCAGCACAAATTCCTTCTGTGAATTTGGTCGGATATAGTTGTTTTTGTCACTTAATTTTCTTCAGTGCTATTTCGATGTTTTCATATGCCATATTGGGGGCCAGATATGGTAGGCAGTTCTAGTCATCAATGATGAAAATAGATCAGTAAAGATATGGTGGCAAATCCTTTTCATTTTCTTTCTTTTTGTCCTTCATATTTCATCTATAAATGTTCTTAAGATTATCTGGCTTACTTAGAACTTATGTTAAGTTGTTTAGATATTGTTTTCCCAGCAATAATTCTGCTGTTTCATGAACATAATCTTCTGTCATCCTTAGTAAAATTTTTCAACTGACATTTCCAACCAGTTTTCCCATTGGTTATCATTTCTGTTTGACAAAGAGATCAAGTATTTGCAGGTGAAGTGTTTTTTTTGTTTTTGTTTTTAAATTTTCTTAGTTGTGGTGATTATATTGGATAAACTGATGCAATCCTTGCCAACATCTTTTACTTTGTCTATTTCCCAATTTTTGGCATCAATAATTTCTGAATAGGTCAAATTGGAATTGTTGCAATTTCTTGTGATATCTTCTCATCTTTATTCTTCCTTCTTAGTATTGGTTTTGAACTTTGCTATAACTAGTTTGCAGTCTGGCTGGACGTAGGCAACTGACTCAGAAATCATTTGCATATTTTAACTAGTTAATTCATAGAGAGCTAATTCATCATTTTATGATATTTTTCAATGCCTACCATGTATAGTACTTTCTGATACTTTAAAAATATTAATAATATATACACAGGAAGCTCCTGAACAGTCAAGAAGACATTGATATTGATCTTTTAAAAAATCATTGACCATCATTTCCAAAATATTTTTGACTATTGCAGAATTGGAATCCAGAATGTTGAGTTTAAAATCCTACCTAAGACACTTACTGTGTGATCTTAACTGACTGAGATGTTCAGAGTTAAGGTTTTCTCAATTTTTTATTTCCTTTAAAAATTTAATTAATTAATTTTTTTACATTTTAGGTTCTGAATTACCTTTCTTTCTCCCTTTTCCAATCCATACTGAAGAGGCCCACCAATTAATGTAGATTAATAAATATATGCAAAACCATATTATACATACTTCTATTTATCAGTTCTTTCTCTGGTTATAGATAGCATTTTCCTTCATAGGTTCTTTATAATTGATTTGAGTAGTTATAATATTCAGAATAATGTGGTTGCTCGCAATTATTCTTCGAACATTATTGCTGTGACTATATACAACATTCTCTTAGTTCTGCTTACTTCACTTTTCATTATTTTGTGCAAGTTTTTCCATGTTTTTTTTAAACCAACCAGTTCATCATTTCTTACAGCACAGTAATATTCCAAGCTTCTCTGATTTATAAAATAAAAATGATAATATTTGTTTTTCCTATCAGAGCTGTTATAAACAAAGTACTTCACAAACCTTAAAGAGATGTTTGTGTGTGTGTGTGTACACAGGGTATTTGAAAAATCTTAGTGCAGTTTCAAATTGTTATAGATACATATGCACACACACTGTGGTTATGCCTAACTTTGCATTTAAGTCACTCAATATATAGACTTCATCTTAAAGCTCTTGTTGGGATCTTTACTTCATCTTCTATGACATAAATTGCAATATTCTTCAAGTTGGTATTTTTTTTGCCTATGCCTAAAGTGAGCATTAGAAGAAAATTTCACCAGTGTCCCGTTCCATTTTTGCCTTTGGGGCATGATTAAGTACCCTGCAAATGCCTTTATTTACTCTCCAAGGGGAAAATATGTGATTTATTTTTATTTAGCTTCAACTTAATCTTTTGTTTTCATTTATAACATCAATGTCAATATTTATATGGTTTAGTTCCTCCAGTAATATATCAACTATTTGGTGATTAGACAAAAAATTCCCATTTAGAATATCAACATTTTGCTGTTTATAGATGATCTAAAAATGATATAATCCTTCACATTGCCTGAGGCTTTTTTTGCCACTGCAGAAACAAAAAGGGGCCTGTGGGATAATTTTGCATTTTTCCTTATTTCTCCACTTGTCAAGGCTAAGGAATCAATTATGTAGTGTCCAATTTGTTTTCAAGATGCTTCAGTTATGCACCTCTGTTGATGCTGCAACAATTAAGGAAAGTCCAGGTGGGGGGGGATGGGGTAGGTGGGAAGCAAAAATATATTTAGAACATACTATGTGCCATGCACTTTAGAAATGTTCTCTATGATTTCCCTTACGACAACCCTTTTATTATTATTTTACATTTGGAGAAACTGAGTCGGACAGAGATTAAATGACTTGCTCAGGGTTCACAGAGCTAGTAAGTGTGGGAGGCTGGATTTCAACTCAGATCTTCCTCATTCCAAACTCTCTCCATCATGCACCTAGCTGCTTCCATAAAGCCCAGGATCTTCTTACTTTAGTGCATAAAAAGATTCATAATTTCATCAGTGTGGATGTTCTTTATGTCTGTGATGAGTACTAATTATTTATACCTTAGCAGCTGGGCTTCACAAGTTGTTGTGGCCAAACTTTCTGATTTCACCCCTGGCATCCCATAGTCTTTACAATACCCTTGCATTACACTGAAATTTCAGGTGCTTGTTTTTTTTTTTTTTTTACTCATATAAGCTATTATCTAGCCACATAACCATTATGTTCTAATACAGTCATTTTCTTTTCTAATCCAGCACAGGAATTCACATATATCTCAACTGGATTTCTTTTTTTATTATGAGATTTGTGCTATCTTCCCAATTTGTTAAAATACTTTGAATTGTGCTTTAGTAATCTGATGCATTAACGATTATTCCTGGCTATTTGTTATTCATAAATAAGAATCACAGAATCAACCTATTAAGGGCTAAATTCTGATACTAGCCATTTGTCAATACATTGCCAACTTCTTTTCCCCAGACCTTTCTGACACATGCTATTTTTTTCTCAGATATCATTGGAGGAAATGACTTCCTAGGTGCAGGATCAGTAGCACAAACCCACAGTCATAATGTTATTTTATTTTCAGTCAATAAAAGATGAGTCTGCCAGGTCTAAATATTTATCTTGTTAATACATTCAATTTATATTCAGGGACTAATTATATTATAGCCATCTCTAGGTTAGGGTTATTGGAATATATCTTCTTGAGATGGAAGAGGTTCTAGTTTACTCTCATGAGTAATACTGCCATGAATGGGTAATGACCAAACACCTCTTTAATATGACTGGAAAAAATTCCACAATTCTATTCCCGCTCTGGACCTAAGCCCATTTATAATTTATAGACATGCAGGGTGCCATTGTAATTTTAGGCATTCCTAATTTAAAACCCATTTATTACTACAGCTGCTACTTGGACACATCTCTGCTTATGCCAGGATGCCCATCATAATAAACAAATAGGGAAAAAGAACAATATTCTCTCCACTATCTACATAGCACCCAAGGACATAACTGCTAGAGAAATTACATAACCAGGAAGAGGAAAGTCCTATACAACCATTTGCTTACTTCCTATTACATGGGCATGGTTAAAAAGTAATTCGTCAAGTATTCTAGTCTATTGCCTTCTTGGACAATCCCTACCACACACTTGTTGGGCTCTCACATATCAGAGGAGTGTCTTGGGTGAAAGCTGTATGATTGCCTCTGTCTCTAGAGAGCAGTATAACTAAACCATCTCATTAGATATAAAAAGATATTTGACTTTTTAATGATCTTCAATGAAGGAAATTCCACATCTTTAAAATCACTGAATCCTGGAGTTAGCATCATTCCCTGGAATCCAAGTAGTCCAATTCATATCCTATCTCCCATCCATAGCCCTCCTATGATATCCCCAGCTAGTGGCATTCAGCCTTCACAAAAAGACCTCTAGCAGGGGAAAACGACCTCCCAGGCAGCTCCTTAAACTTTTGGATAGCTTTCATTGCTAGGAAATTCTTCTTTGCATCAAGTTTAAATCTGCCTCTGTGATTTCTTTTCATTATTTCTAGTTCTGTGCTCTGAGGACTAGAGGAACATGTCTAATACCACCCCCACATAAAATCTTCAAAGACTTGATGACAAGTATCGTAACCCCTGTAAGTTTTCTATTGTAATGAGTTTTTAAGCAGCCCACATGATTCCTTATGCTGGTTCTAAGAATAAGAAAAAAAAATCACTGAATTACAAGATCTGAGTTGGAAATGACATTAAAGATCATGTGGTTAACTTATTACCTGAGGAGAAATGCCTGAGAAAAGGTCATCAAGCTTTCACTAGAACATCATCTTCTGGATGAGCCCATTTCACTTTTAAGCAGCTTCAACTGTTAGAAATTCTTTTTCTCTGACATGTCCTAGAAAACTCTTTATTCTGGAAGTCCTAAATCGCCAGTCCTAAATCGACTCATTGGAAGTACCCAGTGTAGAAAGAAGTAGCTTCTCTGATTGGAAAGCTCCTCTCTGAATTCCCATTTAAGGACTGCACCAGGCCCACCATGGTTAATTTCTCTTCAAGCTACATTCCAGAATTCCTCTCCCATGCCTTTACCCCGCCCCTGTCCACAATTATGACAAGGATTGCCTTTCTTTCTGCTTGTATTTGTATTTCCTGTACTTAATACAAAGCCTGTAAGTATAGTATATGCTTAATAAATATCTGTTGACTGACTGAAGCTGCATGGAGTCAAAATCTGCCTCTCCATAGTTTCCATTCACTTTTTAGTTATGATCACTATGTCCAAATAGAATGATTCACAACTCTTCCATCTATCCATCTATGGCATCTATCCAATCTCCCTGAAGTTGTCTCTACTTGAGACTAAATATTTCTAGTTCCTTTACCTGATCCTTTCATGGTATGGTTTTGAGTTATTTTTTTATACTGGTTGTATTCCTCTGAACGAGCTCTGGTTTGTCAATGTCCTTCCCAGAATGTGGCACCAAAAATTGAAAATCATCCTCCAGGCAGGGTCTCTGCATGGCAGAGAGCTGCTAACGTCACTGTACTGTAACCAATTACTTTTTGTTCATTATGTCAGTATAGAACATATTAAGCTGCCACGTCACATAACTGCTTTCATGTCCATCTTGCAGTCTGTTAAAATTACCAGACCTTTTCTTCCTCAAACCATTGTCTAACACTATACAGTATGTCCGCAGTTGTCTTTTTAAACCTGACTGTAATACTTTAAATTTTTCCCTTGAATTTTATCTATTAGTTCATTTTTCTTCTTGTTCTGTTGCCAGGGAAGATGGGGAACAAAGATGATGTTATCATCCCTCAGTCTTTTCTACGCTAACACCACATCATTCCAGCTATTCTTGAAGCTGTTATTTTAATCATCTTTTGGCTCTCTTTTCAATCTTCTCCACATTGCTTTTTAGATGGAGAACTAGAAATTCAGACTAAATTATAAGATTCATAGGATTATAATTGGAAGGGATATTAAAAGTCTTTTAACGTAGCACCCTCATCTTACAGATGAGGAAACTGAGACACAGGTCATTTTAATGTCTTGGTTTAAGTTCACATTGATAGTTAATGGCAGAGGCAAGATTCAAAACCAGATTCTTGAAGCCCAAGTCCAGGTCTCTTTATCCAATTCCATGTTGCCTCTGTTGGCCACATTGAATGCAACAGGAAGATTACCTGCTCAGAATTCTTATACTATCTCTAATCTTTTTTGGAAAAAAAAGTTACCAATAGGCAAAAAACTAATTCCACAAGATCAGTAGTATTTTGTCTGTTTTCATAGTGCTGTTTCAAGCACAGCTAGCCCTACAAACAATTTTGAACTTGGTTCAGTTTATTTTAATTATAACTCTTACTCCCACCCTATTTAAATATTCTACTTTCCCAAATAGCCGAATATGCTACCCCTTCCATTTCCTGAGATCTTTCTCATGGAGGTGCTCTCTCTGGACTTAGTCTTTGCCCTGAGTGCCAACCTTGGCTCTGATTCTGACACTCCATTTCCTGTCTTTAATTCCAAAATGTTTCTGTCCTATGTTCTTCTGCCTCTTATCTCCAATATTCTCTTCTAACCAATAAGAGAATCAAAGATTTTGTAAGCTGAAAGATGTCTTTGCAAGCTAATCCAAGCCCCTCCTTCTATCTATGTGTTTCCTTATCTATAATATCTCACACTTATATAATGCTTTATGGTTATGAAGATATTCATGTGATACAACAATGCTATGGGATAGGGTAATGTAACTATTATAATTCATATGAGTAAAATGATGTTCATAAATGACTTTACTGAAATAAAAAAAATCATAGAATTCAATCCTCTAACAAAGTATGGAACTCATCTGACAAGAGATCATTCATCCTCAACTTAAAGACCTTCCTCCTATGACAGAGAACTCACTTTTATGTAAAGCTATCTAGTCCCTTTTTGGATGCTTCTGATGATTAAAAAGTGTCCCCTTGTGCTGCATTAAAGTATCTTATTATTCTATCCATTGGCTCCAGTTGTATTATCTGGGGGCAAGTGGAATAACTGCATTCCTTCCCACATATAACATCCTTTCACGTGACTGAAGACTTCTATGATTGTTGGGATTGGAAGCTCAATTCCGTGGACAGTCTTGGGCAGGTAAAGGTGGGAGCTTCTAAATCTTAGAGCTCTCACGAGACCCCCCCAGGAAACGGCAGGGGATCGAGGTGAACCGAGCTAGCTCGGGTATTTCCGCCTCTCCCCGGGAGATACGTGATGGGTGGAGTCTCCCTGCCCTAGAGATGGTCCCGGATCTGGGCACACTATTGTTATCTAACAGCACGGTATTGAGATGCAAACTGTGTGGCTGAAGGTTAAGTAGGATTGAGGAAGCCTGAAAGCTCTCTTAGCACGTAAGGAGCCAAGAGGACAGTAGGCTCCGTTTTCTTCTCTTCTCTCTCCCCTCCCCCTCTCTCCCCGCTTGTACTTCTACTTCCAATCCCTTAAGATCTTAGCTTCCTTAGGAAATCTCCCCCTCTTCCTCCTAAGGAAGACCCCCCTGCACTTGTAACTAGACCCTGAAATAAAGCTCAACCCTTGTTCGACTCTGGAACGTCCTTTCTCTCATATGTGCATCCGGCGTGGCCAGCCGAAGACCTCGGAGGTGAGGTAAGAAAGACTCGGGTAGCCCACACAGGCCTCTAGGCCTGGCATATGATGTCTTTCCTCCCTGCTCAAGTCTTCTCTTTTCCAGTCTACATATCCTTAGAGTTTATTCTTCTGATCTTTGTGTGTTTATTATTTGTAATACTCATAATCCTAGTTACACTTCTTGGATGTATCCCCATTTTTCAATATTTTAATGTTTCAAGTATCTATGATTTTATCAATTTGATTATTTCCTCTGCCAAAAAAAGATCCTACTCTCAATAAGATTTAGGAGATGGATGGCCTTTGAGAGTTGGCATGTCTGAAAAATTCATCACCTTGTAATCAAACTGATGGTGAGCCTCTCTGAATTTAGTCAGACTAGTCTTCAAACAACTGACATATGGTCTATCCTTGGGCTAATGCCTACTTTGTTAAAGTCCCTCATAAAATGAGATGTCTCAAACCAAATACAATATTCATGACCCTAGCTAATTAGTTCAGAATAGATGAAAGTAGCATCTCCATTCTCTCAACACCATTAGTTCTATTACTGTAGCTTTAGTTCACATTAGCTATTTTGACTACAGAATAATGCTTTTGACTTACATTAAACTCAAAGTCCCCCAAATCCTCAAGGAGCTGTTGTTTACATGAATTATGATGTCACTTCCTATACTACTACAGGTAGTTTTTTTTAACTAAGCATATGACTTTACATCTTTCCAATTAAATTTCATCTTCTTCTGTTCCATTTCTTGGTCAAAATAAGATCTTTTGGGATACCAATTTTGTAATCAAATATATTAGCTTTCCCTTTACTCCCTTAGAGCACAGTGGACGGAGCTGAGGACCTGAAGTCAGGAAGATCTAAGTACAAATCTAGCATCAGACACTTAGTAGTTGTATGACCCTGAACAAGTCATATAACCTCTGTCCCCCTCAGTTTCCTGAACTACAAACTGGGGGGGGGGGCAATAATAACATTTACTTTAAAGGATTCTTGTGATGATCAAATGAGATAATGCAGGTATGGTGCTTACTACATGGCTCATAAGAGACACTTAACAAATTCTCACTTTCATTCATCTTTTCCATCTGTGGTTCACCCTTTCTCTCTTTCCTTCCTTGGTCCAACAATTTAATTTAATGTTTAATCTAAATTTAATAAGTACACTGTCTATTCATTCATCCAAGTGAATGATAAAAATCTATAAAATAGGGTCAGGTATGGAGCTCTGGCATAACATTAGAGATATTCAAAGTTGGAATCAATCTATTAAGCATTCCCTGTGGATTTTCCTTTCAATCAGTTTTTAATCCTTCCAGTATACCATAATTCAGACTGTATATTTCTATATTATCCATGAGTCTAGCATGGGTCAGCAAGGTATACTAGGAGTCACAGGACCCAGGTTCAAATCTTACCTCTCACACATTACTTCTCTGTCATTGGGCACATCATTCCATATAGCACTCTCATTTTACAAACACATCATGTTATTTTTCTGGGCTGTCGTGTACACATCTGTGAAATTATTAGGAGGTCTATATAACTTCTATGAAACTTTATAGCTCCAGGTCTATGATTCAGTGCTTAGCACAATGCCTAGCACACAGTAGGTATTTAAGAAATATTTATTTATTCACTGACTGATTCCATGCAAAGACTTTGTTAATTTCCTTACTGAAATCCATTTATACTATGGTAAGTATCTGATCAGACATTTCTTAAATGAGAGCTTTTACTTCATTTCTTGAATGCAAGTCATTGTTGGTAAAATGCTACAGCCAATTAATACCTGATATATCTCTTATTAATAACTGGCATTTTTAGGGTGCTTTATAGTTTACAAGGTATTTGCTCCAAATACTCCTGAGGTAGATAGTGCAAGTATTATTATTCTATTTTACAGATAAGTATTCTGACATTCAGCAGGGCTAAGTACCTTGCCAGTGATCATACAGTTATTATCAAGTCTCCTATATCTACAACTTTCCTCTGATTTATCAGTTTAGCAACTATGAAAAAAAGAAATGAGGTTAGTCTGCTATGAATTGCTCATAATGAATCCATGCTAGCTCATAGTAATGACCAGTTTCAATAAGTTTCTGGCCAATTCTCATTTTTTCTTTTTTCTTGAGTCCACAAAGAACATACTTTTTTTGGGGTCAAATGACTGCCTTTTAGCTTTTTCTGTTGCTTGCTATTTCACCTAAGCTGCCACGAGGAAGAAATTAAAAACCCATCAACAAAGCAGCGTGAGGCCTGGGAGGATGGAAGCTGGCATCTGTTAATAACTCTGCTCCTGAGTACCCCCTTTCTGAATTCTTTCTTCTGCTAGGCAGAATAATTTGCTGCTGACTTGGTCCTGAGCAAATGGGATTCTTGAGCATAGACAGCTATCAATAAGGTCAAAGAGCAGCATTACAGATTGTAAACTTGAAATCTGAAAATCAAAGGCAATCGTGCCAAATATTTGCTTTTTGTGGGGACTAGAACTAAAAATAAATAGTCTCAGGGAGAAATATTAATTGCTGGCATTTTCCAGTTGGAATGATTATGCAGGAGACAATAGACAGGTACTACAAGGTCAATAGTTCTTCATTTCACAGATAGGGAAGCAGGCTCAGAAATATTCTTCTTCTGGTAATATTATAAAGCTGGCAAAGTTTGGAAGTCTATCATCTTCTAAAAATTAAAATTTTAGGTGAGGGCAGTATAAAGAGCTGTGTGTGGTGGATGTTAAATGATTGCGGCATTTTACCAATGACAATTTGAATAATAATATTAATTTGTTCAGTCATTTTTTAGTTGTATCTAATTCTGTGACCCCATTTAGGGTTCTCTTGGTAAAGATACTGCAGTTGTCTGCTTTTCCTTCTCCATCTCATTTTATAGAAGAGGAAACTGAGATAAACAGGGTTAAGTGACTAGCTCAGGGTCACATAGCTGGTAAACATCTGAGGCTGGGATGGCCTTTGATCTTTGAACTCAGGAAGATGAGTCTTCCTGAGTTCAGGCCTGGCATTCGATCCATTGTACCACCTAGATGCTCGTAACAATAACAAACCACAAACTCACAACAACAGCTACTACTACTACAACTAGTACTATTGCTACTGCAACAATAACTACTGCTACTACTATTACTACTACTACTACTACTACCACCAACAAGAACTAACATTTATGCGCTAAAGATTTTCCAATTATTGTTTCATTTGATCCTCACAACATTCCTAGGAGGTAGGTGCTATTGTTATTTCCATCTTGCAGTTGAGGAACCTGAGACAGCAGAGGTTAAATGACTTACCCAGGGCCATGCAGCTAGTAAATGTCTGAATCTGATTTGAACTCAGACTCTCCTGTCCATCCCCAGGTCCAGCTTATGATCCATTGCTTTACTTAGCTGCCTCATGCACTTGCATGCAAGAAATGTACTATAAGTTATTTTCCAGGATGCGTGATCCATAAAGGAGGACAAGACAAGTAGAAGGAGGAAAGGATAACTGATAGGTGGAAGGCTGCGCTGACGCTCATTAAATGAAAAGAAACATCAACTCTGCCTAGCCCTCTGACTACAACCTCTTTGGAAGATTTTGTAAGGACTTGGGCATGACTTGTAAGCATGGATCCATTGAAATACTAGGGCATAGGGAAACTATTTGGTGAATATAAGCAAAGAGTCTCATATTTACATAACTGTTCCAAGGGAAGTGGTAAAACAGGTATGCTCAAGATTATACATGAGTAGAAAAGAAGCAGTCTTAGTCATGTTACCAAAGCAGAGAATGAAAGATGGCCTGTATGATCTGTAAAAGACCCAGAAATGACAGCGATGTAGAAACAAAAGGAATAGATTGTTGGATTTTTAATGGGGCAAAAAATTCTGCAAACAATAGAATGCAAATAAAGATATTTTCATTTGTATCTTTGGTTTCCCATCACCAAGCATATATACCTTACCTACAGTAAACACTAACTAAATGTTCATTGAATTGAATTCAAATCTATTACTTTTATAGTTGAAGAAACAAAAAATAAAAAAAAAAATTATTTTGACTACCACAAGGCCACATGGCAAGCTTGTGGCACAGGTGGGACCAGAACTCATAATTCTTCATAGCTCCCAGGCCCTTTTTGGATGCTGTCTCACTTTGTTGTTCCCTCCTTGACAGAGACACACAGTGTTGCTAAATTATATTCCATCAAATGTCTCAAGTGCTTCATTTCCCTGTTTCTTAAGTCTTGAGGTTTTGGAAGGAATCAAATAAAGATAATGATAAACGGTATACTTTTTCCTTTCTAGTTTCTTTCTTAACAACTTATCTTGAACATAATCATAATCATAGGGAGAAAGTTGTTATCTCTTCCACATTGTGCCTTTTCCCGTTGTGGTTTCAATGTATCATGGATTGGCATAAGAAATTAAATGGGAATTTAGGGGGGTGGTTTGAAGAAGTTTCAGACAACATGCAAAGGCCAGCAAGCAAAACTCAGAAATGCATAAAATATTTGTACAGTATTGTATAATATCAACATATTTTATCTTTTAATATTCTAAATACCCAATAAAATAAAGGAAGTGATTCAGACTTCTTCTCTAGTACAAAGGAGGGCCAAAAAGATTTACACAGATTTTCCTGATTTTTGGGGTGCCATGTCCCTAATGTCCAAGAAGTGGAAGGGATAACTATACTTCAAGAATAATTCCTTGGTGCTCCAATTCTAAGTAGAAATTGCCTGTTTAGGAAAGGTATTGAAGAAAGGGGAACGGTATCGTTCTCCTTCTTCAAATGAAATCAACAGACATTTTCAGAAGAATAAGGGAAATACAAAATAATAGCAAGTTTCATATAGCATTTTAAAGTCTGCAAAGAGCTTTGCAAATATCATCTCATTTTACCCTCACAATAACTCCTGAAGATAGGTGTTATTATTATCTCCAATTTACAGATGAGGAAACTGGGGTTGTGAGTGGTTAAGTGACTTATTTATGGTCAAGGAGTTGGCGTCTGAGATAGAATTTCAACTCCGGTCTTCTTGACTTCAGATCCAAGACCCTTTCCATTGTGCCACTAGTTGCTAAAGCTGGAAAAGCACTGGGTCTGGAGTCAGAAGACCTGGGTTCAATTTCTACCCATGATGTTTACTCTTTGGATAAGTCACATAATTTCCCTGTGTCTCTGTTTTATTAGCTGTAAAATGAAGTGCTTTGACTAGATGGACCCTGAAGACTCTTCTAGTTCCTGATTTATCATCCATGATCTTATAGCATTAGTGCAACTCATACTGCCAAAGCACAGTTATGAAGTGTTGAGACATTCAGCTCAGCCTAGGTATTATATCAGTTTTCAGATTCAATTAGGCAGGCCTCAGTTTCCTCAGACAGTTCTATTGTCAGCCCAATTCTATTGATTTCACTTGGTGGTTAACAGCTGTGAATGTTGAAACAATTGAAATGCCAAATTTTAGTTGAAAATAGGACTGTTTTCATTTTGCTGGCAAACCAGCAATTAGTCTCAAGTGTTTGGAAACAGATTCATTTGCGCCTCAGCAGACATGATGCCTGAGATTTAGCAGCAAAGGTCAGTACTTTCTCTAGTTGCCATCCTCTTATGACATACCACGAAAGCAGGTTCTGACTGTTTCATTCTTAACAAAAGTGTCAAATTAGAATAAATCTAAATGCAAATGCCACCCTGTTTGTTTTTCAATTTTTTTTTGGTTGGTTGGCTCTTTACATTCAAGTCTTGGATGGTAGTTACTTAAAACAGATTGTGATGGAGTGATTCACGCATGGATGGAGAGGACTTGCTTTATAGCACCAAGATAAATGCCAGTCTGAAGTAACGTCTTAAGGTCAGGTAGGCCAAAGAATGCAAATGCTGGCAGATTTCATTTCCATTTTGATAAAACCATGGTAATAAGACTTTTAAATCTTGAACTATGGCAAACTGCAATGGAGACATTAATTTTGCTCTACAGAGCTATTCACACTTGTAGCTTCCTGACAGCTTCGGTAGCCTCATGAGAACTAAGATGCCTCTGGCAAATGAATGGACATCAATAAAATACCCATAGTGAGGTATATGTGTGTGTGCGTGTGTTTTTAAAGCTGATCCCATATTTTCCACTGACAGTGAAGACAGTATGTGCAATGTTTTACAATGATTTCTAAGTTTTCAAAAATTTTTTTCTGATTCTGAATATTCCCTTTGTGTTTTTTAAATCGATAGCGCTGCAGAGGCCTACTTATTCTTGAATATTTCAAAAACTCTATCCTCATTTCTCATCTTTTCACACTCTGAATTAGGTAAGCGAAGATGAACTCTTAACATTGCCTGCCTTCCAACCGCACTCAGGATCTTGTACAGTTTAGGTTAGCTATTAGAAAGTGATGCATTTGTATGGAATGGGATCCCAATAAGCCTTATAAATGCTGATAGCTTTTCTAAATTATTGATATTATTTTGGACAGAAAATAAAAGCCTCCAAATGCCTTCATAATAGATTCATAAATGTACATGTGTTGTCAAGCAGAAAGGGAAAGACTGATGAAGACTGAGCAGGTGGCAGGATAAATCAGGATCAGATCAGTCACTTGCTGATCATTACTCTGCTAGCTGCCCCATTGTCTATCAGCATGTAAGTACTGTCATCATGAATTTAAATAAAATCTATTTTTTTCATATGTTCCTGAATTGAGAAAAGAGAGAGGTGTCTCATGTATTTTGCTGAGCAGAGAGGTAATATTGAGAGGAATTTCAGCCCATTTCTCTGACAGTGACATCTTATAATCAAAATTGGTAACTTTAGTCCTGTGATGTTTAACTTTTCGGGTAAAATGAGACTACATGGGGAGTCAGTTTCATCCCCTGGTCTAAGGACTGACTTAGAAGACGACATATGTTGCAGACTTGCAGACTGATCGTAGAAGGATCACTCACATCTATGAAACTGAAATAATCAGTAAGCATCTCACACTGATGTTGGATATATATACAGAAGCCCAATGATTCATTTTTTCACATTGTGGAAGCTCAAACTGACACAGCAGAGGATAAGAAGGGATTTTTTTTTGCATCTTTTAATATGCAAATTATATGCATGGTGGTGTATAAATAAACAGCTATTGTTTTTGAGTCAACACCAAGGGTATTTTTCCCTAATAGATCATATTTTAATTAGACTTCCAACCTGATAAAGAAATTCTCCCTAAAACAGCTCTAATAGACTGGATCATCTTGTCTCTCCTTGAATACCTCCAGTGTCAGGAAGCTCACTATCTCACAAAGTTGAACAGCTCTTAATTGTTAGAAGTTTTTAACCTTATATTGAAACTTGGTTAAGGGAATCAGATGGCCTTTGCCTCAGTTTATTCCTCTGCCAAATGACATCTTTATTCCATATTCAAATGCAAAGAGACTGTTGACTTTGAAGATGAAAAGTTCCATGTAACTACTTGGCACCATGATTTATTAAACTGTTCTTTGAATAAGCTCCTTATAAAGATAAATCACTATTACTTTTATATATTCCCTCTTTCTTATAATTTCACTATCCATTCCATTGTCTGTCTTTCTCATTCTTTTTGGCCTTTTGTCTTCAAAGATCATAGCAAGGTGACAGACGAAATTTCATTGTTGTTTTTTGCTGCGTGCTGACTTCTTTCTTAGAGCAAGGTAAATTATTTGTAACTAGGCTCAAGTAGTATTTAATGTTCTAATTGGGTAATTATACATTATTTTTCATCATGTACTCTACATCAGCCAGACTGGTCTATTTGAGGTTTCTCACACATGAAATTACTTTACCTAACTGTTTTCTTTTGCTCACAGAATAGCATACCTGAAACATTCTCCCTCCTTACCTTTGTCTCTTACAGTTCTGAACTTCTGTCAAGGTTCAGCTTGAGTCCCCATATAAGAGACATCCAACAGGAAGTTCTATCTGAATTCCATTGAAATTCACAACCTTGAAATTTTTTCAGAAGATCATAGATTTAGAGACAATTTAGTTCAACATTCTAATTTTACAAATGAAGTCCAGAGAAATTAAGCAACATACCCAACCTTAGCCAAGTAGTGTCAAAAGTAGGATGTTAAAGCAAGTCTTCTGGATCAAGAGGCAATAGTTCATTTACTACACTATCCAACACCCTCAACTTTAAATATATTTCATATTTACTTATCAGTGTTGATTTTCTTTCCTCCAATCAGTATGTGATCTCCTCGAGAGCAGGAATTATTTTATTTTGGTGTTTATATCACCACTGTCTAGAAAGCCATCTGACACATGATAAACACTTTATAAACATTATAAATATTGAAATAAAACTAGCAATTGCATTCAAGGTAAAGTTGATAACTCCATGGATTTGATCTGAGTGGTCTTGTATTTAAGATCTTTGTCCATTGTCAAGTTAATTCTAGAAATACAATATTACTTCCCATTTCCACTCCATGTTTACCTTGCTCCAACTTCTCAAAACATTATTTTCCTTAATGCTATAGCAACTGACTTGCATGGAATGGCCTATCATTTAAGATAAAAAGATCAGAATCTGGGAAAGATTTTAGAGAACATATGATCCAGTCCCTTCATTTTACATGGAAGGAAACTGAGGGCCAGAGAGACAGAAGAGCTTGGACAAGGCCACGTAAAAAGTAGCTCTCAAAGTCTGGGTTCAAACCCTGTTTCTCTTGATTCTAGTGCTTTTTCTACCATATTGTCTCTCTTTCATTGGAATACAATTGGAAAATAAGGAGGTTTGTATAAGTGCTCCCTGATTTGTTTAATTTATTTAAGTGTGCTCAGTAGGCTTTTTACAGAGTAAAATATGCTGGAAGTGTCTGATTTTAAATTCCAGGCAAAAATATGTGACCCCCGGGGATAGAAGTAGGCCCAATGGGGGGAAGTTTAGAAGGCTTCAAGTGAGGAACAAGAAAAAGGACTCATGATGAAGAAGAAGTAGGAGAACAATTGGTGAAGAATATTTGGTGCTTTGGAGGGTTTGGGAAAATATGGTCAAAGATTGATTTTAGAGAGATAAATTTGAGAGAAGTTGAAAGAGTAAAAGGAGAAAGGAAAAAGATAAAGCTTAAGCTGAAAGCTGCGAAGGACTAAATTGAAGGATGTAACAGATTCAAACAGAAGGCAAAATACTTGAGGTAAAGAAGAAGAACTCAAGTAGAATGACTTAAAGAGAAAGACTCAAGCTGAAGGAGGAGGACTCAAGAAGAGGGTACTGGAGAACATAATGTAAGATAAGGTAGGAAGAAGTACAACAAAAGAAAGGGCATTGAATATGGCTGTCCAGATCGTAATAAGAAGTTATATGGACGTAATGAGGTGGGATAGGGTGGGATAAACCTGGAGTTGAAGATTTCCATTAGGAGTTTGCCCCAGATGTTAAATCTAAAGAAATTCCCAGAAACATGGAACAAGAATGAGCTGAGGAAAATTTTTTAAACCATTGTGTCAGTGATCTTTGAAGATCATTGTAAAAATAGTACAGGTACTAGAGGATGAGAGAGTAAACACCAGGAGAGTAGAAAGGCTAATACTTATTTGAGTTCAACTAGAAGGATGAAAATGGAGTATATCTAATTATAGGTCAGTGAGTGTGATTTCAATTTCTGTCTGAATTCTAGAAAGCTCACTAAAAGGATAATTGGAGAGTTTCTAGAAAAAGAATCAATCAATAATCACAAAGAACTAGCATGACTTCATCCTTTTCCAACAGTATTAGGAGCATGCTCTAGATAAAGTTTAACTGGATGTTAGTAAATCATTTGGTAAAATTTCTCACGTTATTCTTGTGAAAAAGATGGGGAGACACACTCTAGACAACAGGATAGTTAGATGGATTAGAATTGGTTGAATGTTTGGACCCATAGGGTAGCGAGCACTTAATATCAGTTTTGAAGAACTTTACTTGTATGTTTCAGTGCTGGTTCTTAGACTTGTGCAGTTAAACAGTTTTATCAGTAACTTGAATAAATGCATGAATGACTTGCTTATGAAATTTGCAAATAATAAAGCTGGGACAGATAACTAATACAATAGATGAAAGAGATGGGAAACAAAAAGATCTTGGAAGGCTAGAACATAGCTTACCCAAATTGGGTAAGTTGCCTTTTAAGAGGGAAAAATATCAGGTGTTACTCATGCATTTAAAAAAAAATAAGCTTCAAAAAAATAAGATTCAGGAGCCATCACTAGATTTCAGTATATCTGAACAAAGCTCCATGTCAGTCAATAGTGTGATGGGAACAAAAAAACCCCATACTAATACAATCTTAGTATGTATGAAGAGAGGCATGGTATCTAGGACTTAGGGAGTGATCGTCTTGCTGTACTCTATACTAGTTAGACCACATATGGAATGTTACACTTAGTTCAGCATATCACATTTTAGAAAGGAGATGGATAAAATAGAGTGTCTGGAGCAGGGTGACCACCTAGATACTTGTAAAAGACCTCTCCATCATGCATCATGAGTACCAATTAAAGGAACTAGGGATTTATAGCCCAGAGGTGACAAGAAGATGACTTGATAACTGTCATCAATATTAAAGGGCTGTCACTTAAATGAGAGATTAGACTTTTCCTACTGGATCCCAAAAAGCAAGCTCAGAACAACGGGCGAAAATGACAGAAAACTAGATTTAGGCTTGATGTAAGAAAAAAACAAGACCTAACAACTATACTTACCCCCAAATGGAAAGAACCACCTCAGGAAAGAAGCAGTGAGTACTCCCTCCATGAAGCTTCTTAAGCAATGAATTGATGACTACTTGACAGTGTGGCATAATGGACAGAATGCTAGACTTCAAGTATATGAATGTACCAATAATGCACGTTGGTATAATAAATGTAGTTCAAATTCTCTCTCTGGCCAACCTATTTAACCTCTCTTGATCTGTTTCCCAGTAAGTCAAATGGGGAAAATGATAGCACCTACCTCACAGGATTACAGTGATGATCAAATGAGATAAACCATGTAAGGCATTGTGGAAAGATGATAGTTATGATTATTTTGCAGATTGCATTCTTATCCGCGTATAAGATGGACTAGATAGTCCCGTCTAGCTTTTGGGGGACTAAAGAGAAGCAGATTTCCTCACAGAAAAAATATCAATCAGAAAATAAGAAAATAGAGTGGGTTTCCTTGAGAGTCAGCAAATCTTATATTTGTAGGTTTTTATGAAGGCACAGGCTGATAACTTTCTAGGGAGACTGTAAAGCAAATATTTTATCTGAAGTATGTGACTGGGTAAAACTGAGGTCCCTCTCAATTCTAGCATACTCTAATAAATAATTTTGCAAGGAAAGGCAAAATAGATGGTCAGGTGGTCATAATCCCTTGGAAAAGAACCTCAGATTGAATCAGGTTCCTCTTGAAGAATGTGCATTTCTTCCAAGAAATATGTTTTTTTTTAAATTTCTTCTTGATCTGAATATCATGAAACCAGTAACTGAACCATTGATGTGAGTCCCACCCAAGCTTCTATAAAGCTACATGGCCTGATGTATGGGGTGAGTGAAATTTGAGGAAGAGTGTGCTGAGACATAGGCCTTTCTCAGAGTTATGACCAAGCACCTAGAACTTATGGGTATACTTACCATATGGACTTAGCAATTTAGTTAATGATAAAAAAAAGCTTGAATACTCACACATATTGATTGTAATCATTATAGATGATCTTATTTGATTCTCACAACAGCCTGGTGAATGAGGCAAGTAGTATAAACATTATTATTCTTGATTTACAGATTAAAGAAAACTCTGAGATTCAGGATGCTTAAATGACTTATCCAAGGTCATACAAATATTAGGTCTTGTGATGACAAAGAAGACATTAGGGATGTGGGATCTGCAAGAAGGAAGACCTGAATGGATGAGGAGAATAATAGTTGGCATGAAGTCTATGAAGGGCCAGCATAAGACTGGTTAGATTCGCTCTGTTTGGCTGCAAAACAAAAACTAGGAGCAGTGGCTGCAAGTTAGAGAGACAAATTTAAGGCTTATGTCAAAGAAAAAGAACTAACAATTTTAGTTCTAAAAATGAAATGAGGTATCTTGGGAAGAGGTAAGTTCCTTCTTCCTGGAGTTTGTCAAGCAAAAAATGAATTGCAATTTACCAGATTTGATGTAGAGGGGAATCTACCAAAATCCATTGGAAGGATGGGATATGAAGCCAGGTATGCAGGGTACTACCACAGATTACCAGACTCTTGCTTTACCTATTTGATTGCCATCTCTGTTTAGGTTTGATGATATAATTTGATTACGATGGGTAAAGATGAAAAGTCAAGGTACCATGAGGAAAAAGCCTGTTATAGCAAAAAGACTGCTGAATCTGGAGTCAGAGAACCTATACTCAAATTTTGGTTTGGATGTTTATTATTACCTGGATGACTTTAACATCTTTTGAACTCTTAGTATTTATGTATGTATGTACATATATGTATGTGTGTGTGTATAGACACACACATGTATATGGAGTTGGGACAGCATATCTCTGTGGTCCCTTTCAGTTTTAAAACTATGATGCCAAGATCATTTCATAAGCAGGGTGGTACATGCTAGGAGAATGTAGAAGTGTCTATAAGGAAAGTTTAGAGAAGGAGATTAAGGCATCTTGCCAGGCATGAATAGCATATGGGAATGATGAGAAAATCCATTAGCATATTTAACATGCTGCCAATCAATATTGCAGAACAATATTACTGAAATAACCCAGAAAAATAGACTGTATTCTTTCTCTTTTATTTGGTTATGACCTGCTGTGCTTTGTGAGGATTTGCTATACAGATTAATTCATAATTGTTAATTCTGCTCCCAAAAGGCACATTCCAGACATTTAGTCTGGGTAAAATGTTTGATTTAGGCACACAAAGACTGTGCTTTTGCATTTTTAAAAATGGTCAATTTTGTAGAAAAAAATCATTCAGAATTTTTAAGTCCTCCATTTCAGGATGCCTAGGAGGAAGGGTTAGTAATGAACAGAATGTAGTATTTTAAGATTTTCAACGTATTTTACATACACTATCTCATTTGATCAGAATACCAATTATGTTACCAATATTCTTAGATCCATTTTACAAGGGGAGGAAACAAAGGCTCAGAGAAGTTAACAAATTGCCTGAAGGCCTGTACAATATGTAAGCCAAGATTTGAAACCTAATTAAAAGTATGCCATGGTCACACTACCAGTAAGTATCAAGGATGGGATTCAAATTCAGAGTGGTCCTGACTAAAGAGAGTTCAGCATTCCTTCTACTAACTCACAATACCTTTGACAGTGGGTAGTACTGAGGAGTATCTGTTTTCTTCAGTACATTGGACAGTTCAATGTATATTTCACAACCTTCTCAAAAAGAAATACATGCATAGACAAAAGTAGGAAACAGAAAAAAAGGGGGGGAGGGGTTTGTAGCTGTAGTTAAGAAGGAAAAAACTCCTATATTAGATGTATTTGAGGGATTTTAAAAGATACAGTTTCAAGTGTACTTGTTTTAGCTAGAATATAATTTCAGCTAAAAAAATATAAAATGCTTGTGCCCATAGGCCTTTAAGCTTCACAGTGTCTTCACTGCAATGATACTATGAGGCTGGCCGCTAGTTGACACTATGTCATCTAGTGAATTTAACTATATTAGTCTCTGTTTTCTCATGTGTAAAATGAGAATAACAATAGCACTACTTCATGGCCAGTTGTGAGGATTAAATAAGACAATATATTTAAAACCTACATGAATATTAACCATTATTATTTTGCAGAGGAGGAAATAGAGTCTTCCCCACAATCACACAATGACTCACCCATGATTACTAAGCAAATTGAAACTCATGATTCTTAACTATAAGCTCAGCATGCTACCCACCATTCAACTAACTTTGAGGGGAAGGATAAGATATAAGTTTAATGGTCCACTTGAACATCCATCATAGATCTTGGACTGGGAAAGAGAATAAAAGCTCATCGCTTTTTTTTACCATTGAGGCTGAGGTAGGTGGTAAAGTGACACTTATTCCAGTTTCTGACATATAGCTGGAGCTTAATAAATGTTTGTTGAATTGACTTGGAGGATTAATACTATGCTTATGGCTATAGGCAAAGTTTAGAGGCCACCCTTTTCTCTTATTTCCAAACCATAGAATGAGTCATTTATATTAGATAAATTAAAAGCAGAAACCAGAAACACAAAAGGGGAGAAACTAAACAAAACTCCAGCCTAGGGGTCCTCTTAGCTGCCTAGGTAAAATTAGATATGAATTTGGATTACTATGACAGAAAAAGCCTTACATTTTGGGCATAATCACCACCTTAACTCTTTTCCTTGACCTCAGGCAAATGAAACAGGGTCACTGAGTTCAAATGACTTGTAACATTTGAGCATATAATATAGTAAAGCTAGTTATAGAATTGTTAGTGAATCTTGTTTAGAAATCCTTGAAATAGGAATTGAAGAATACATGTTAATTTACAATACACTGTGTCTACATCTGCAAAGGGAAGTGGCTCAGTGAATTTTGTAAGAAGAAAAAAAGCCAAACATTTTTCAGCCATAGGATGGTTGTTGTAGTTTTGTTCAAATTGTCTGGGTAATTGATACTATGCTATACTGCATTTGCCTCTATCGACACATCCATAGAATGAATTAAAGTGGCAAGCATTTTAAACTATCAGCTAAAGCTTCATCTAAATTGTGTTCTCATCTGGAGGGCTCTCAAGCCCTGAGAAATCAGCAATCACATTCTATTACCTTGGAGATGGTTTACTTCTAAATGAGTTTCTTTAGCTCTATTCTTATGTGGTTGATTCAACAGGCTTCTGTGTAGCACAGAGGGAAAATTTGTTTAAATTCAGCTCTGGGATGGATTGATTGACATGGGAATCCCTCTGATGACCTGCCAGATGCCTATCCTCAGCTGGCCAATCTCCGTTTCTTTTTTGGTGGTTATTATTAATGCTGAATTTCCTGCCAGCAGGAGTTGGTCTCTACTCCAATGAGAACAGCATTCCCTCAATTAGAACTTTATAGTCATTAGAGTTTTTTGTGAAGTCATTCTCCTCTAAAACTCTGGCTTTATATCTTAGGTTATCTGCCTCAGGGTTCTGAGTTTTCCCTACACCAACTTCTGTGTGTGGCCCTGTAGTTTGAAGCTTAGTGATAACTCATTATCTATGAGGAGTACAAAGCCACCAACACTTGTAAAGACTCTATTTCCATAGGAATGTATTTTTCCTGTGGGAGCTTTACATCACTTCATACCTGGCCTGGATGAAACAAGATGCTTGAGAAACAAGAACTCCAGGGAGATTAATATCCCAGAGTTGGAAAGGAGTATATGGGCTGTCTAGTTCAATTCTTAACCAAAGTACCCTTTTTTCATTCTTATGCTTATGTTCCTGGTTCTGTATAATTAAAATAACTTTTGAATCAAAGATAGTATAGATAATAAAGGGTCATGGGGTTTTTATTTGGCTTGTCTGTGTAACATTTTTATCAATAAAATTAGATAAAGTGATAGATGGCATGGTTTTCATACTGGACTAGAGAGCTGTCCTCAGAATTAGAACGATGTGGTTTCAAGTGCTGTCTCCATGCCCCCAGTAACTGTTAGATTCTCTCTTTTTTTTTTTTTTTTTGGCAATCGGGCTTAAGTGACTTTTCCCAGAGTCACACAGCTAGTCTGACATTGGATTTGAATTCAGGTCCTCCTGACTCCAGCAGTGGTCCTTTATCTAGTATGCCACCTAGTTGCTCTAAGACTATAACTTACTAAGATACCAACCTGCATCAGACAGGAAGCTTTCTCATCTAGTATGTCCCTTTATCAATAAAATCACCATTCTATTCTTTATCTCTATCCTTTTGAATAAATGATACATGGAGTGTAGAAATGTGAAACCATTGAGACAGAAAGGCTTCTGAGAAGAAATAACTGGGAATAAATGGAAAAAAAAAAACACCCTGAAGTAGAGGTCTGGTAATTATACCTTTCTCTTTACTATACAGCTATCTCATTTCCCCTTTGAAAAAAAAATTAACATAGTATTACAATTATAGAGCTGGAAATGTTCTCAGAGATTATATAGATCAACCTCCTCATTTTTAAGATGAGACAACAGAGATTCAGAAGAGTAAAATGATTTGCCCAAGATTCTTACAAAGGTAATATTGAAGCAGCAACATTGTGTGATGATCGACAGTGATGGACTTAGCTCTTCTCAGAAATACAATGATCCAGGACAATTCCAATAGACTCACAATGAAAAATGCTGTCCACATCCAGAGAAAGAATGATGGAGTCTGAATGCAGATTGAAGTATACTATTTTCACTTTTTTTTGTTTTTCCTTTCTCATGGTTTTCCCCCTTTTGTTCTGATTCTTCTTTCGTAACATGGCTAATGTGGAAATATGCTTGTACATGTTGTACATGTACAACCTATATTATATTGCTTGCTGTCTTGGGGGAGAGGAAAGAGGGAGGGAGAAAAATTCGGAACTCAAAATCTTATCAAAATAAATATTGAGATCTATCTTTACATGTAATTGGAAAAAAATAAAATACTATTAAATGAAAAAAAAAAGATGTTCTGAATTGTGGCTGATAATCATCCTAAACAAGTCACTTAATATTTTGGTGTATTGGTTTCTTCATCTATGATATAAGAATAATAAGGCTGTTACTACTTCAGAAAGATTGTGAGAGAAATGTTTGGTAAAGCTTAAATTGCTATGTAAATTTGAATGTTATTCATTTTATTATTGGCATATACAAATAAATTTCTGCTTTGAACCACAAAAAAAAAAAAAACCCAACAAAGGTAATAATGAGATTTGAACCCAAACCTTTCAATTCCAAATATAATTCTCTTTTTACTATACTACATTATATATATCAATGAGGATAATTTATACAAAAGGAGAAACCTTTTCATTCAGCAAGTCTCTGGTCTTAAAATTCATCTCATTCACTAAGTAGGTTTTTTGTGATTGTCAATATATAAAAGTTCATTTATATTTTTTCCGTTTTGAAGTTTTGACCCAAGAAGCAGAAAGGTTATACAATATGTTATCCTTTCAGAATTGAACATAGCCAATGAATACATGGTGTAACAAATCCCTACTGCTTGTCACTATGGATTCATCAGTTACATGCATGTTATAGGCTAGGTTAAAATTCTCCTGATAAAGGTGGAAAATTCCCACAAATTTGTTAAAAAATCAATTTAGCATTTACGTTGTTTTGAGAGTTTATTAATATTTATTTGATTTTGTCAGGAGATCTCCTAGTTTTATGAGCTGATAAATTGCATCACCATACTCTTATAAGCATAAACTTGACAAATAGCACAGAAACTCCTGGTTTGAGTGCAGTCTTTTCCAAACATATGAGGATAGAAAGCCTGGACAAGGTAACTTCTCTTTTCAATTCCTTTCTGTCAGTGGGTTTATAATTAGATGACACAAAAATAAAATAACAATTAGAACTTAGAACTACAAATAAAAATTTCCCCTCACATTCTCTCTCTCTCTCTCTCTCTCTCTCTCTCTCTCTCTCTCTCCCGTGTGTGTGTGTGTGTGTGTGTGTGTGTGTGTGCATGCTCATGATTTTGGAAACTTGAATGTATGAAAGACAAACTGGTGTAGCTTTCAATGCCAGCATTAATTGAACAATTAGAATGTATTCATGGAGGCGGTCTCTATATCTTTCTATTTCATGATTTTGGTTTCTTGTTTTTATGTCCCTAGGTATCTGAATTGTACTGCACTCCCAATTCATCCTTAGCTTTTCTTTTTTAGTTAGGTGCCCCTGTGATTTCCAAATCACTAAGTGTGAACAGTCTGTCTAGCAGATTTGGCTAGGCTTTGTCTGCCTCAGTTCTACAATGAGGGAGTCACTAGGATGACAGAACCAATCAGTTAGTACTTCTCTTGGATATAATGAAAACCATTCCATTTGTTTCACTTTAATAGGAAAGTAAATGGTCCAAAGATTGAAAAATAAATGATACTGAAGGAACAAGGTAGTACAATTTGAAAGAGAGAGAGAAAAGAAAGGAATGGTAAAAGAATATTTGATAGAACATCTAGTGAGAATAATGCTATAGCACTCACTGGTATCTTACCACCCCAGACTAAACTATATATCCCCATGTCTACTCTCTACTGTATTATACATTTTCTTTTTGCTTCAGGAACAGTCTTCAAAGTTTAGCTGTAGGAACTTTTTGTAAGGTAAAAGACTCCATCTTAGCCTTAGGCTAAGTGATTTGCCTGAGGTAACATTCTTGTTAGGTGGTCAGTGTAACCTAACAACTTCTCCACCTTCCAATATGTCATTGCAAAAGTTAATGTGCTAGAAATGCCATTTACTTCATTTTTACCTTTTAAATTCCCTTTCCTACCTGAAGGTAAATATGCATGTGACATTCCTGGAGATCCAGCCTGTGAAAACCAGTAGAAAAGGAAATTGTTATTTTAAATATCCTGAGTCAGTCAGAACAAGTAAAAGAAATCTTTTTAGAAATATTTCAAAGAAAGAGGGGAGAACAGAATGTGTAATTTCCATACAAATGTGCTCAACAGGTCTAGTATCTCAGCCCTGTAAGGTGTGAGAATTAATTATCAGTTTTCAAGAGCAAAATGTATTCATAGTAATATCTATGGCAATCAGGATTCTCTAGGTACAAAATTCATGAAATTAATATGGAGTTGATTAAAATTCAGTAAATCACCAAGTAACCCTTTGGGGTATTGGAAATTTCCCCATATGTTTGATGTCATCCATTAGCATCACTTGTGCATAGTGTTTAAAAATTGTAGCTAATGATCAAGAGAGGAAGAAATCCATCTCCTCTTTGGAAAGATGGGGGACTGTAGGTGTGGAGCATTGCACACAGACTCAATGAGTTGGTTGGTTTTGTTAAAATGGTTAGTCCTCCCCCTTTCCCTTCTTTTAATTACTAGTGCTAATTGAGGGAGGGTATATTTTTAAAATGGAGGTGATATAAAAACAAAATAAAAGCAGTAAAACTTTAATAAAGACCTCAACCAATACCTAAACTTCTAAAAGAAGGAATCAAATGTATTCAGGTTGACACTATGCTTGGATGGAAAAGTTTCCTTCTTATTGGCCCCAGAATTATATTGTTCATCATAACCAATGATTTAACAAAATGGATAGTTTCACAATCATTTCAGCTGATTAAAATGCAATCATGGGCAAATTACATGTAAATTAAGAAAATATAACATCTTTCCAGTGAATTTTAAGAGAAAAGTTTCTAGGACAAATCTCATAAATGATATGTGCCTCAGTTTCTTCATTAGTAAATATAAATAACACAGGACAACTCCTTTGGGTTCTATGGATTGTTAGATACCATTAAGAGCAAATGAAACATAGTAAGGAAAAGGGAATTACAGAAACACAGAAATTTATAAAAGACAAAATGAAAACAAAAGGATCAATAATAAAATCCATTGCCTTAGATGCCTATTTACCTTTATACAATTTAACAAGGTATGGGCAATAAATGCCTCTTGCAAGGTGAACTAGAGCTCCTACTGCAAGAATTCTAATAGTACACCATTGGTATCACTAAGACTCTGTAGACTGAGATCTACCAAATGAAAGATTTGATGAAGCATGGGGTAGTATTATACATGAAGAAAATTTAGCCTTGTTGAATAATTCTATGAGCCAGGTAAAGAAATATGATGGAAAAGATTTGGGTGAAAGTTACAAGAAGGAGAAAGAGTATTGGGAATTCATGTAATGTTGGTTTTCTAGAAAATGTATACATGGTTTAAGTTCAACCTATAATATTAGGATTCTCCATCACTTTAAGTCCTGATTTGTAGTATTTACTAATTTCTGAGGTACAAATGGTCACACTGAAAACTTAACAACAAAGAACTAGTTCAAGCTGAGTCTAGAACAGAAGAATAGCCAATGAGCCAAGTTGCTTGGAATAAAGTCTGTAAGCATTGCAACACTTAAAACTGTGCCTGCTACTTTTTCTGGAAGAAAATCAGTTCCACAAGAGCAGATACTGCTTCAGTTTTTGTCTGAGTATCCCCAGAACCTAGCCCTGTACCTGGCATGAGTAGATATCTAATAAGCTTTTATTGATTGATTACCTAAAATAAGATTGGAAAGGTAGGTGAGAATGAGACAGAAGAGGAACAGAGCCAAAATGGAAGAATATGACAATCATTCTTGCTGAGCTCTCTGAACAAATTCCTCTATAAAGCTTTTTAAAAGTATCTAACCAAATTCTGAGGGGAAAAACCAACAAAAATCATGGTCAGTCATCTTTCATTGTAGGGAGGCTTAGGAAGACAGAAAAAGAGGTCTACAGACATTGGTGTGGGCGGCAGTCAAAAGCATGACATAGTTAAAGTGGTACCAGCTGGTTATGGTGTTGGTTGCAACAGCACCATTTCCTAGGCATAGTAAGGGGACTGAACCCCTGGTAAGAAAAAGATTCCAAGGCATCTCTATGCTTGTACTGAGAATGGGATGGGGACATTTGGGAGCTCTGTTGCACAACAGTTCTAGGTTATAGTTTTAGGGCACATAAGAGTGGGTGTGGTAGCAGGAGCCCTACCTGGGTAAAGACCAGAGTACAGACCACAAGGGCAGTCACCAGACCTCTCCCTAGATCATACCACTCTACAAATACCACAAACTTATAGGCTCACAGACTTAGCTGTAAAAGCAGAAAAGACATGAAAGACTGAAGCTTAGGCCAGTCATCCCTCCTAGAGGGGAGCAGATGCTGACACTAACAAAGTCTAAAGTAAAGAAATAGGAAGGAAAAAAATGAACAAACAACTAAAAAAGGACCTGGTGATTCAAACCTATTATGGTCACAAGGAAATTCAAGATATAAATTCAAAAGAAAACAAATAACTTGAAAACATCTATAAGCAAAGCCTAAAAACAATACAGATTGGACACAAGCCTGAAAAGAATTTCCACAAGAGTTAAAGAGACAAAAAGAGCAAAAATATGTTTTTAAAAATCAGAGAAGAACTTTAGAGGGAACATGAAGAAAAGAAATGGAAGCAAAAAAATTATGAAAAGAGAATTAACAGCTTGGTAAAATATACAAAAATACTCCCGATAACTCCTTAAAAATCAGAATTGACCAAATGGTAAAATGGGTACAAAATCTTACCGAATGGAATAACATCTTAAAAATTAGAATTGGCTAAGTAGAAGCTAATGTCTCTATGAGACATCAATAAAAAAATAAAACAAAGTCAAAAGAATGAAAAAATAGACGAAAATGTGAGATCTCTTAGGAAAAACTGCTGATCAGGATTGAAAAGAAATAATTTAAGAATATGTATAGTTTATGAAAGCCATGATCAATAAAGAAATCTAGACATCTTATTTCAAGAAATGATAAAGAAATTCTTCCCACATATCTTAGATCCAGAGGGCAATATAGAAATTGAAAGAATCTACTGATCACCTCCTGAAAGAGATCCCAAAGTGAATCTGACCAAGAATGTTATAGTCAAACTCCAGAGCTTCCAGATCAAAGAGAAAATACTGAAAGCAGTCAGAAAGAAACAATTTAAATTACCACAGAGCCACAGTCAGGAAAACAAAATTTAGCAGCTACCATCATAAAATAGCAAAGCATTTAGAATATGTTATTTAGAAAGGCAAAGGAGCTAAGATTACAACCAAGAAAAACCTAGTCAGAAAAAAAAACCAACCTGAGAATATTCCTACAAGGGAAAATGGATATTTAATAAAATAGAGGACTTCTAGTCATTCCTAATGAAAAGATCAGAGATGAATGCAAAATTTGACATTCAATCAGAAGACTCAAGAGAAGCATAAAATGGTAAAAGAGTGAGAATTATACAGGACTCAGTAAGATTAAACTGTTTATATTCCTGTATGAGGAGACAAAATAGATAAGAACATTATCATCATTAGGGAACTTTAGAAGGAGTTTACTTAGAGTGCATGGGTGTGAGTCCGTTATATTGAGATCATCTCAAAAGAAGAATGGAGGGATGGGAAGGGGAATACTTAGAGAAGAAGGAAAAGAGAAGAATGGGAAAATTATCTCACATAAAAGTGGCATAAGAAAGACTTTTTATAATGAAGGGTAACATGGTGGCATAGAATGGGCAATGTTGAACCTCATTCTCATTGGCACTGGTTAAAAGAGGCAAGAATAGACACACAGACACACAGACACACACACACTCATTGTATGTATTGGGTAATTCATATTATCCAAAAGGGAAGTAGGAAGGGAAAGGGCTAAGAGAAAGGGGGAGATGAGAAAAAGGAGGGTAGAATAACAGAGGCAGTGATCAGAAGCAAAATAGACTTTAAAGAAGGGACAGGGTAAAAATGAGATGGCTAAATAGATGAATGGAAATACAGTTGATAATCATGACTGTGAAAGTGAACAGGAGGAATTTACCCATAAAATGATGGAGGATTAGAGTGAATTAGAAATTAGAATCTTACAATAAAGTTGTTAAAAAGAGATATACGTAAAACAGAAAGACACTTGCAGAATTAAATAAGGGACTGGAGCAGAATCTGTTATGTTTCAGATGAAGAAAAAAAAACTGGGGTAGAAATCTTGATCTCAGACAAAGCAAAAGAAGGACTACAGATAATAAATTAACATCAGTTTTGAACATATATGCACCTAGTAGCATAGAATCCAATTTGTTGAAGGAAAAGTTAAATGATTTTTAAAAGAAAATTGACAGTATAACTATACTAATGTGGAGACCTCAATTTATCTTTTTCAGATCTAGGTAAATCTAACCATAAAACAAACAATAAAAAATTAAAGAGATGAATAGAATTTAAGAAAAGTTAGATATAGGCCTCTAGTGAATTTTGCATGGACCTTTGAAGCAAAGATTAAAAATTAATTGAAACTAAATAATCTAACCCTAAGGAATAAGTGGATTAAAGAACAAATAAAAGAAACAACCAATAATTTCATTAAAGATAATGACATCATACCAAAATTTGTGGGATGCAGCCAAAGTAGTACTTGGGTGAAAATTTATATTTCTAAATGTTTACATCAATTGAAGAGACAGAGCAGGTCAACAAATTGGATGTGCAAATAAAAAAAAAATGAAAACCCACTAATTAAAAAATTTCAATTAAATCCTAGAAAGGAAGATGAGGATCAGGTTATGGAGGGCTTTAAATGCTAAGCTGATGATATCATATTTTATCCTAGTAGAAACAGGGAGAAAATGAATATTTTAAAGTATAGGGGTAGCAAGGTTAGGGCCATAGGTATGCATAGTGTTTGTATGTGGCACACTGTGGGTCTGAGATAACCTATAGTAGACATTCTTAAGTGGTTTTAGGGTTGAGGTAACAACAATAATACCAATTAGCATTTAAACTTTGCTTTAAGGTTTACAAAGTATTTTGAGTATGTTATCTTATTAGATCATCACTACAACCTTGTAAGGTGGGTGATGTTAGCCTCATTTTACAGAAAAAACTGAAACTGAGAGGTTATGTGATTTGCCCAATGTCACACAGCTAGTAAATGTCTGAAGTAGGGTTCAAATTTGTATTTCTGACTTTGAGTCCAAGACAACACCATCTAGGTCCCTCCCTCTTTTCATCTTCCAAAAGTGATAATCACTCCAGGATATGCTGGTAAACTTCACCCTCACTCTATGTACACCTTTGATCAGAATCATATTTTAGGAGCTTTAATTTGGCAGCTATGTGGAAACAGAATCATAGAAGAAAGAATATGGCTACAGAGAGAACAATTAGGAATTTATTGCAACTATCTAGGAAAGAGATATTAAGGTTTGAGATATGTTAAAGCAGGGGTTTTTAAGGCATTTCAGGGGGTTTGTGCACTTGATTGGGGGAAAAGTGCATCATTATTGTCACTAATCTCTAAGTAAAATTTAACGGTTCTTTCAATTATGAATTTAAAAAATATCATCCTGAGAAGGAATTCAGACTTGACAGACGTGCCAAGGGGCCTATAACACCTAGGAGGTAAACTGCTCCCCTCACCCCACCCCCCAATTTAGAGGCTGTATACATGGAGAGAAGGGGAACCATAGGAGTTATGTGATGGAACTAGAAGCCCAAAACTTGACAACCTGGATAAAGGAGATGCAATCTAGAGTCAAGGATGATTCCAAGGTGGGAAGCTCTCTCCCAAACATAGAAAGAATGTAATAGATTCTTGCTATATTAAATAGAGAGATACTGAGATTTCAGGCCTTCTCTAACTATACATTTTAGTGATCAAACAAAATCTGTTTAAGCCACTGTACAAATTACACTACCTAGTTCTAGTGGACATCTTTGCAAAATGTTGCATCTATTTATAGGAAAAGGGAGTGGGTCATCTTCCCTGAAGACTTCTGTCAGAGTGCTCCAAGAACCACTTACAATGTCTTTTCAGGTCTGCTAAACAAAGAAATTCAGTTAGAAAAAAGACGGAGGGGAGAGTTCCAAATAAAGCAGCCAGGTAATTGTAGCATAGTTCTGGACACCTTGTTTGAGGTGGTCCACCTAGGAATCAAACAAATGAATACCTTTGAGAGGCTTGGGAGTGCTGAAAGCCAATGCTTGGAAGGCTCTCCGATTGCAGTAATTAACTTTGTTTGGTGAAAGGGAAGCTTTCTTGGGCACATTATTACCTAACACAGAAGCTTTGAAAAGAGTTAAGCGGAAAGTAGCCCTTGAATGCACATAATTTGTGAGGAAGGGAAGATACCCATTATTTTACCTTCAATACGGAATCTTAAGTGTTGAATAAGTACATATTGTTTAGGTTGTCAAATAACAGGCACTTTCAATGAGGTTAGCAATTTTTCTAAGAAAAGGATTGAATTCTGAAGTGTACCCTCAGTTCCATAGCTGAAGTGTGAGAAAAGGGGTGGGTGGCTCAGAATAACATCTTTCTGAGTGTATTTAATTTATTTAAATAAATAAACCAAGGATCAGGCTTTACAGGCAACAGGATATAGACAAAAGAGTGCTGAGAGACAATGAAAATCAGGTATTTGTTCAAGTTGTGCCACGAAACTTCAACTTGTTCTTTGGGATCAATAGCTTCCTAGTCTCTCCCTTCCACAATCTATACTTCACACAGCTTCCAAAATAATCTTTCTAAAGCATGGATCTGACCTTCTGTGATCACCTCCAACTTATTCCGTATGTTGTTTGTACATAATTCTTTGTTGTCATCCGTATTGAAAACAGTTACCATTTTTTGCCTCTTTGTTCCTCCAGCATTTAGCACAGTGCCTGCCACATAAACACGTGATAAATGCTATTGACTGTCATTCCCCCTGTTCCAGAAGGTTCGGTGATTCTACAGTATCTCTAAGATAAACAACAGATTCTTCTTCCATGTAAACCTGGTTCTAGCCTACTTTTCCAAACTTATTGTACATTACACAATCCTTACGCAATCCATGCTTTACCCAACGTGGACTTGATTTTCCCCAAACTCTGTATTTAATTTCCTGCTTCTGTGCCTTTGCTCTATGACTGCCATGCTCTCACTCCCTGTTTATTTCCACCTCTAAGAGTTCTTAGCTTTCGTCAAGGTTCGACTAAGGTGGACCTTTTACAGAAGCCTTTTCTGTTTGCCCTAGGTATTAGTGCACTCTCCTCCTTTAAACTACATTTTATTGCTATATCTGGTTATATCTGGTCCCTCAATAGAACACAAAACTGTCTTCCTTTTTTTTTCTTTGTAAATCAAGTGTTTAGTTCAGTGTCTCTCATATTCAGTTATTTTCCAGTCATGTCCAGCTCTTCTTGACCCCATTTGGGCTTTTCCTGACTTCAGGGTGGGCACTCTCTCCACTGAACCACCTAGCTACCTCAGTCTCATATATAGGAGAATCTTAAATACTTTTTCAATTGAAGTTACTTTATGTGTCTGGATTGTTTTTTGTTGGGAAAATGAAGGGCAGAGCCAGAGGATCTCAAAGGTCCCTTTTTTATTCTGTGTTTTATCATCCATTACCTATCATTTTTTAAAATTCAATTTTTTTTGTTTATAGTTCCAAATTCTCCCTAGCTCCCTCCTTCAGACCCCAACCCACTGAGAAGGTCAGAAACACAATAGCCATTACCAAATGAAGAGTCAGTCATACAAAATATTTTTATATAAGCCATGTCCCAAGGAGGGGAAAACAATAAAAATAAAGAGAAAATGTGCTTCAATCTGCACTGAACCCATTGGTTCTCCAACTGGAGGTAGATAGCATTTCTAATCATGAGTCCTCTAGAATTGTGGTGGGTCATTGTCTTGATCAGAGAAGTTGAGTCTTTCACAGTTGATTATCTTTGCAATATTACTTTTACTGTCTAAATGGTTCTGGTTCTGTTCATTTCACTTTTGTCAGTTTATATAAACCTTTTCAGGTTTTTCTGAACCATCTACTTCATCATTTTTTTTTACAGCACAATAGTATTCTATCATATTGATATGTCATAACTTGTTTAGTCATTTGCAAATTGATGGTCATCCCCTCAATTTCTAATTCTTTGCTGTACAACAATAAGAGCTGCTGTACATATTTTTATACATATGAATCCTTTCCCTTTGTCTTTCATTTCTTTGGAATATAGACCTAGTATTGGTATTGATGGATCAAAGGGTATATACTATTTTATACCTTTTTGGGGCATAGTTCTAAATTGCTCTCCAGATTGGTTGAATGAGTTTATAGCTCCACCAACAATGCATTAGTGTACCTATTTTCCAACATCTCCTCCAGCATATCATTTACCTTTTCTGTCATCTTAGCCAACAATGACCTCTTTCTATTCATGTCATACTAAGACTCTTCTTTTTATAGACAAGAATGCTACCCTTGCTTCACCATTTTTTTCAAAATGATCTCATTTTACTGATGAGGAAATAGGGTCCTGGATAGGTTAGGTAATGTGCCCCAAATTATATGATTAGCAAGAGGCCGAAGCAGGTATATAACCCACTTCTTTGACTCCAGAGCCAGGAACCTTTCTAGAACACCATCAGGACTAGTCTCAAATTTCCGTGGACCTATTTTTCACTGCTCCACTTTTTTTTTCAGTTGTCTTTTACAAATTAGTACCAATGAATAATCCTGGAATTGAGCAGAGTAGAAAAGTCAAAGGTTTCATGAAGTTGAAGGAGTTACTCTGTTCAATAGCTGGAGGAATTACAATAGGGATTTAAAACCACTTGCTAGAGCTGTGCAGAATTACAGGAGGTCCCACCTACTGAAACATTATAAATGGTCCTTCTTAATGGTAATTCTACCAGATATAATCATTTCAGTAAGTGAGACTATATAATTCACCATATTCTTTGACTCAACCTTGGAAATACTCAACACTTTCACAACTCCCTTAGCCTCCTCTCCCCTCTGATTGGAGGGACAGAGGGTGGGACACTAAATTTTACCAAAAGCTTTCAGAGTACAGATCTTGTGTTTGGCAGCTCACTCCACTTTGCAGCTTCAGCTCTGTCTGGTCTTAACTCCAGAGAATGACGCCTCCATGCTAGAGCTTGGTACTTCCTGGTATCACCCTTGCCCCACTATTCCTAGCTTCCTGCTGTGTATTATCTTCCCCTATTATATTATAAGCTCCTTGAGAGGGTTTGTCTTTCTTTTTCTTATTTATATCCCCAGAGCTTAGCACAGTGTCTAGCTCATGGTAGGTACTTAATAAATGTTTACTGAATTGGATATGTTTCTTGAGAAGTATATTCATTTTTTATGTGAAATCTGCTGGAAATTTGATTTTTTTCTCCAACCTGTTCATAAAGCTTCTCTCTAGTTTTGTGAATTATGTGTTGGCAAAATAAGTTGGGAACAATGCATTGGATGGTGTCATTGAGTGAAATTCCTAGATCTTTAAGAGTCAGAAGGATGAGCAACGTTCCCAGTTGCCATAAGCCATTCCTATCATGTTAGGGCAAAGGTGTCAAACACTCTGAAATACTTCCCAGTGGAGCCAGAACTAGGTTAAAATGTAATTGGAAAAATAGCTAACAAAATAAACAAAACTACAATAAGATGTAAATAATGCTAATATGTTGACTTCTACATTAACATATGGCCCAAAGGGATCCATTTCATATATATATATATATATACACGTATATATGTATATATACACACATATATGTATGCGTGTATTCACATATAATGTACACATATATACGTGTGTGTATATATACATACAAATATATACATATATATTTACTGAAAGATTTATCCTAGTAGTTTTTAATTAATGCAATCATAAAATTAAACCTAAAAATTGAGAGACAGTATGACATTGAACAGAGAACTGGCTTCAGAATCAGGAAGATTTCTATTCAAGTTCTTTCTCTGAAACAAACTGGCTAAGTGACTCTAGACCCGTGGTTTAACCTCTTAGTGTCCCCAGATTAGAAGTTATGGAATTGTTGCAGACTTACTGGTAAAATATTTTTTTCAGATGGAATTTCTGATATCAAAGAAGTCACAGTTATAACTCCCTCTTCACTTTACCCTCCCCTCAATAAAACAACTTGAAATTGTTTCCTAAGTACACATTGGGCATGATATTAAGAGGTATCCTGAAAGCAGCTTGCTGGGCACCTAGAGAAAACCAGTCTGGAATTGAAAGAACAAAATTCTGTCTACCAGTATTGATATTGATATTCACCAAAGTGAATTTGCCACATGTGGATACCATAACAAGCAGCTGACTCTTAATAAGACATTTAATTTCTGAGAACTTTTCAGGAAGTATAAATCACAAATCAAGTCTCCAAAAAAAAAAAAAAAAATCCAAAAAACAAGCCGACTCAATCTTAGGAGCAACACAATATTCTATGCTTTCATTTCCCAAGCTTCTCCAAACTTTCTTCTTTTCTCTATGGGTTTGACTATGAGAATTAGGGAGAGAAGAAGGTAGATAGGAAATTCATCCTCCACTAATTTGGGAGTCATTGACCAAGTTTCACAGGGGAAGATAGCAAGGGAAAGCTAGTAGTTTAACTGAGGCCAAAGGAAATCCATCATAATCCTACCTATTTACTTTTCTACTGCCTTTCAGCTCATGTTTGCACAGTTGGAGGGATTTCATGTATGTCTCTTTATTGCTCAAATCAGGAGTCAAAGAGTGACATTGGCAGTTTCAAAATGTCTCAGAAAATATATTTTCTTGTGAATCTATTTTTGTCAGATGAAGGCAGAGGCTAGGATGGTGGTTCCAGTTACTGCCCTTTTGGCTCAATTGGGTCACATGTAATTGGTCCTTTTCCGTGCTCTAGGGTGACATTGCTAACTGTTTCTTCCCAAGCACATGGATATGGCTCAAAAGACAGCAGGCATTCTCTTTTCACACCAGTTAAACATTCTCATCTGTCCTTTGGATATTGTCTCCACCACTGACACCTTTGAAAATCTGTTGCTGGCAGGACAGGTTTCCAGGGAGTTGATGAAAATGCTTTCCTTCCCACAAATTATGAAGTTTGGTATTAAGCCATATATTTAGTGAAATGCCACAGTGCCAGTTTAGGAAATTGTTCAGTTTCTTGTTACATATGGCCTTTTTTTTGTTTTTCCATTTCTCCTATAGAAAAAGAGTTAGATATACATGCAAATGTACTTATTACAGGAAGACACAGTAGATAAATACCATTTGGAAAATTGAATTTCAAAGGGTTTGGTGGCAACAGAGAAGAACAAAGACATATGATAAACCCTATCATGCAACAATATTGATAATGGGCACTTTCCTGCAGTTATTCCAGAAAAATGTTTCTAATAATTACTTTTTCTGTTAAAAAAAATTCAAGCATTGAAGGGAAGAGGAGATTTCACTTAGAAAACAACTGTATCTTACTTCTTAGCTCTGGCTAAGCATTCCTTAAGAGCTAAAATTTGGTGATATTTTCCTTTATCTTTTGATTTTTATATTTGCCTTATTTTTATGATTGGATACTGTCAATTGAGAAAGGAAAATGACAATGAGGAAAACATTAAATTTTAACTAAGTTAGGGGAAAAATAATGGCAATGACCTAACTAGGTAGAAATATGTGGCTTTCAGCAATTCAATTTAATTATCATTTGTTAAAGATCTATCATATGCAGAGTACTGTGTGAGGTGCCGGAATAGATTAAAATTTTATATATTGCAATATGTTTCCTCATGGAGCACCATCTTCATCATATTACCAGAATTTAAAATCTTCGAGAACAAGGATTGTTTCATTTTTAGTTTTTGGAATCCTTAGCATGGTTCTTTTCATATAATAAGTGCTTAATAATTAATTGAGTGACATCAATCTAGTTTGGAGGATACAAATATTCACAGATAGCTCTAATAGAATATGAAACAAAAAATGACTAAAAGGTATTTTTAAAATATCTAAAATGAGAAGATTTGGCTTTTTGAGCACAAAGGGAAAAGATAATTTTTGACAAAGGTGGAAAGGTACTGTTAACTCTTCTTTCTTGGTGACTAGGAGAAAAAAATCTAATCAGTTTCCCACATGGCAGATGTGGGTACTTAAAAACAGCCTTCACCTATCACACCCCTCCTGAGTCTTTCTTTATTCAGTTGGAATGTACCCATTTCCTTCAATCAATCCTCACATGGACTCAGTTCAAGGCATTTCAGCATCTTGCTTGCCTTCTTCTCAATGTTTTCAAGTTTATCATTGTCTTTCCTAAAATGTGGTACCCAGCATGGATACTCTCAATTAGAGTAGTCAAAGATGAAGCTCCTGGGCTCCTTACAACCCACAACACTCCTGAGTGCTACTCACACGAGATTAAAATGCCATTGGAAAATATTTAAGAAGATAAATAAAAATACAGTAAAACCTAGATAACATTAATATGATTTTCTAAGTTGCTATGTGCCCATAGGGATCCAGTGTATGGGTTGGTGACCCTTATTCTATTTGGATTTGACACCACTGCTCTTGGTCTTACAGTCTGGGTAGAGGAGAATACAGTAAGATCATTTACCTTCCTCCCTAGGTTTAGACAAGAAGACTAAATATACAACCTGAGAGAATATTAGTTTGTGTGGTTATAATAACACACTGTTGATGCAGATTAACTTTGTAGATATTTTTAAGACAAAGTATAGCCTACCTATGTCTTATGTATCTTGTACTTGTAAAGCTGATTTTTTTGAATGTTGGTATAAGACAAATTTTTTCAGTATTAAATTTCCTCTTATGTTGCTAGATTTGGCACAATGCTCTAGTCTGACAAGATCTTTCAGAATCTTGAAACTAAAATCCAGTGTCTTGGCTAGTGTTCCAAGCTTTGTGTCACCTTCAAATGTGAAAAGTTTGTCATCTAGGCATTTAGCTATGTCAATGATTTTAAAAAAAAATACCACAGTATCAAATACAGATTCATGGGAGCACTCTATTGGAAACATTTTTCTCCATTGACATTGAACCACTAATCACCAATATTTTGGCCTGAGCATTCAACTGGTTCCAAATCTTTTAGATCATGCTATCATCTACTTTATGTTTCTTATTTTCTATATGAAAAACATGAGTTTTTTTCAATTGCTTTGCTAAAATTTAGATAAACTCACTCTAGAGAAAACTTTAATTTATAGCTAAGTGAATCAATTAATCAATAAGCAAGCATTTTGCTGGAGACGGAAATAGCAAACTATTTCAGAATCTTTGCCAAAAAAAAAATCCAAATAGGGTCACAAAGAGTCAGATAGGACTGAAATGACCCAAACAACAACAAGAAGCATTTACAAAGCACTTATTATGTGCTAAACTCTGTGCATATAAAGAAAGTAAGATCAGTCCCCAACCTCAAAGAGAGACAAAACACAAAAACTTAGAAGTATATTCTATAGATACACATGGATACATATATGTGAATATCCTTATATATGTCTCTATGTGCATGTGCACAGAGACATATACAAACACACACATTTATGGTCTATATTTTCTCTAATTCCAGTAAAGGATGGGAATTAGGATAAGAATATACTACATAGTAAGAAAAAGATTACACCTCCGCTCTAATCTTATCCTAAAATGAGTTGAACATGTCCATCCAAAATTTTCAGTGCTTTACTTTAATTAATCATAAAATGGAATTATGAATCTTTCAGAAAGAATATTGTCAGATCAACTAAAATACTTACAATTTTTAAAATTCTATGTTATTATTATTGTTATTTCTGTCATGTGTGACTCTTTGTGACCCCATCTGGGATTTTCTTGGCAAAGATACTATAACGGTTTACCATTTCCTTCTCTAGGTCATTATATAGAGATGAGGCAAACAGGGTTAAGTGATTTGACCAGGGTGTAATGATAATTTGAATGGGAAGATCTTTCCCATTCATTAATAGACCCATGTGACCTGCCAGGCTTACATGGAAACCTGAGTCACATAAGTCTATGTCACATGGAGCCTGTGGGAGGAGTTTGCTGAATGGGTAGAACAGGAAAGGTGGAACAGAAAGAGGTGGAGTTAGAGCAGCATTGGGAGGAAATCAGTCAGTCTAGTCAGCAGCTGGCTAGCATGAGTGAGACCTTGTTTGTGATTTTGCTGGTTTCTGGGAAGCCTAGCAAGGGCAAGGCTTGGGGATGGGGTTGTTCTCTTCATTGTTATTGTGTGTAAATTTTGGCTCTCTGGTGTCTGAATAAATGTTTTCTCCTGTCTTCTATATGGAGAGTCTGTTACACTTTGTGACTGAGAACTATGCTGGCATATTCATAGTCACCATCAGTGCTATGAACATTGCCTTGGTGATGCACAGGGTCATACAGCTAGTGTCTGAGACCTAGTTTGAATTCAGGAAGATGAGTCTTCCTGACTTCAGATTTGGCACTCCATCCACTGAGCCACCTAGATATATTCTATGTGCAAAATCTCAAGTGTTTTAAAATGAGTGTAGAAGATTGTGCCATTATAATCTGGTTAGTAAAACAAAGGCGATGTGGCATGATAAAAAGGCCACAGAACTTGGAGTCAGAAGCCTTGTATTCCAATCCCAGAACTGCTAGTTACTTCCTATATGTCTGGGAATCATGAGTTTCCTCATCTTCAAAAAAAGGAGGTTGGACAGAATGATACTTTGAAGTTCCATCCAGCTCTAAATTCTATGCCCCCGTATCCAGTTGTGACATAAGTGACCAAAAGTATTTCTCTGAAGACAAAAAGCCAATAACTACCTTGTATTAAGCAAATATTTGTTGTTACCTGATGAAATGAAAAATTGATCTTTCCATCGACAGTGAGGGAAGCATTCATTCAACTAATAGTCATAGCAGCACTACGTGTGAAGTAACTTGCTAGGTAAGGCAACTAGATGGCACAGTGGATAAAGTGCTAGGCCTGGAGGAGGAAAGAGTTGAGTCCGAATCTAGTCTGTCCTCACATACTTATTAGCTGTGTGACCTTATCAAATCACTGAAATTTCATTTTTTTTGGTTCCCTTATCTGTAAAATGGGCATCATAATAGCTTCTACCTCTCAGGATTGTGAGTATCAAATGAGATAAAATTTATAATACACTTAGCAGAATGTCTGGAACATAGTAGGTGCTATATAATAATACTAATATGATCATTATGATTACACTCTATAGAGGAAAACAATAATAATGACATAATTGCTTCTCTCCAAACAGCTTCTTACAGAGTGGAAGAGATAAGTATTTACAAAAGGTTTTGTTGAAGAGATGGAGAGATTAATTCTATTTGTAGGGATTGGGAAAAAATCTTCATGGTGGACATGGCATTTGATCTTGAAAGACTCATAAGTGCTTGGGATCTGTGGATTATCACATACATACTAAGGGCTGACATTTCATTTTGATTTGAATATACATACCATGAATGAGTGGTCTATATGAAAGTTGCAGCAGCTAGGTGGTACAGTGAATAGTTAGATTTGAAGCCAGGAAGAACTGAGGAGTCTGCTCAGACACTTACTAGCTGTGTGACCCTGGGTAAGTCTCAGGTCAGGTCTCCTTATCTATAGTAAAATGGAGAAAAAAATAATTCCCACCACAGAGGACTGTGTAAAGATCAAATATGATAATGAATGCCAAGTACTTTGGTAACCTTAAAACATTCCAAGAATATTAGTTATCACTTGATTCCAGTTAGAGATTCTTGGCATATTCATATTCAATGTCCCCTTCTCTATCCAATCACTGTTCCTCCCCTGGAAAAAGAAATGTGTCTAATGCCAATAATAATGATCAACAAGACACCTGATGAGAGCAATTCAATCATTCAATAAACGTATGTAACTCATAGATCAGAAGTCATTTACATAAGACTCTGCACCTATATGAGGATTGAAGCTGTAGAGAGCTTAAGAGAGGAGAGAGCCTTTTGGCTTCTAGCTTCTTAAGAGAGGGAGGACATGTGGATGCATTAGGCAAGGTGTTCTACCAGGATCAGAAAATTCAGTGAGAGAGGTGATTCAATTTGATTTTTAAGGATTTTGTAATTTCTTTGGGGAAAGAGTGGATGCTTACACATAATCACTAAGATGTAAAGAAAATTGAAATAAGTGCAAAGGAGAGATTAGGGCAAAGCAGTGTGAAGCCAAAAATACCAAAGCCCATTTCCTATTCAGGGTCCACCAAGTTTGAACATAATAAGCACATTTTTGGGTACATTAGTTTTGTTTCATGGTGCAGGGTTTCTGAAAGTTTCTAAAGCTGTGAATTATCTAATACTCTAGGCTTTTAGATTCAGTATAAATACTATCTATACAAGTGCATGACATATTTATATTTCTATTATTTTCATGCATTTTGTGTCACTCTTAATACACTTTCATTTTATGTGCTTTGTTGCAAAATAAATGGTATATAAATAGGTGGTGGGATTATTGCCTCTGTGTTTGTGTCTTTATGTGAATGTGTGTTTCAAATCTATGAGTAACATAAACTGCATATTGCAACTGGATAATACAAGGGAGAGAATTATTCCTTTTCCCTGTGGTGATGGATGATGCTACCAGGGAAATTAGATCTGAATGTGGGAAAAGAAAGACGCTGCATGTGAATTTAAAAGCATGGAATTTTAAAGTTCAGTTTTTGGCAAATCCACTAGCTTATCTATCAGTTGTATGTAGGTCACTTTTTCTGTGTTTTTGATCCTTCACCTCTGAAACACGGATGATAATATTAATCATCACCCACCCAGTGCTCAACCTCCTTTTCTCAGAACTTAAACTAAATTTGATACTTTTAAATGGATTATTATGCTATTTAAGTATCTGGATAAATGTACATTTCTGTTGTCTCTTTCAGTGCCTCATTAAGGAAAAGGATAAAGATTGGATCCGTGACATTAATTGGTATAGGGAATTTCCTGCTGAAGAAACTCCCTCTCTCAACACAGCTGACCACTTTTTTTTTTTTTTTTGCCACTCACAGCCTTAGAGTTACTTAGAACATTGAGTGTTGAAGTGACTTGCCCAGGGTAATAGAGACAATATGGATCAGTCAGAATTTCAACCTAGATCTTCTTTTCTCTGAGACCATTGTCCGTAGCTCTCTACCATGATGTCTTTCAGTACTTTAATACTTGTTAAAATTATAAGAATCAATTCAGGAACCAAGGAAACATAAGTTGACTAGAAGCTAGTTAAATAGAGCACCAGGCTTGGAGTTTCATTTCAAATCAAGTTTCAGACACTTCCTGTGTGATGCTAGACGAGTCACTTCACATGTCTGTCTCAATTTCTCCATCTGTAAAATGAGGATAATAATAGCATCTACTTCCCAGGGTTGCTGTGCAAAAACCCTTAGTACAATGCCTAACATTTAGCAAGCAATATATACATTTTTGCTATTGTTACTATTATGGAGTTTTGGACTTTGAGTCAGAAAGACCTGAATTCAAATCCTGCCTCAGACACTTACTAGGTGTGTGACCCTGAGCAAATCACAACCTCTGGGCATCAATTTCTTCCTCTATAAAATAACGCCTACTTCAAAGGGTTGTTTTGAGGATCCAATAAGTTAATATATACAAAGTGCTTGGCAAATCTTAAAATAGCATGTGAAAGTAGCAAATAATACCTTTAGTCCAATCTACTCATTCTACATGTACCACCCCACTTACTGTTACCTCTCTCCCTCCTCTCCATCCACCCCACACTTGGAGCATCAGTAAAGAGGGGTTGGGTACAGCAAGAGAAAGGAAAGAGGAAAGGCATCAAACTACAGCAGGGATGAGAGGTGGTACATTGCTCAGGAGACAGAGCTACATCAGCTGGGATAGCACTGCTTCTTGCCAAGAAAGACGCTAATTCAATCAATCCTGCTCTGTTATGGCTTAGCTTTAGTCAGTCAGAGCTTTGGTCAGGCAAACCACTAGTCTCATGTTTCAGTTCCTTCTGGATTCCGCATTTTATACATTCCTGATACGAATGACCAGTGACTCCAAATGCAGAGTTACTGCCTCTGATTCCCATAACTAGTTAAATGGGAAGAATCAGTTAAATATCTTGAGGTGATTGTGTTGTTACATTCATTTACCTGCTCAAAGAAGAATTCAAAGTATCCACTGCTTAGATCTCCTAGCAATAGACTCATTTTCTGTCTGGGAGGACTTCAGGGGTTTTAGGTGAGCCTTGGTAACTTAGTAGATGTGTTATAATTTTATTATTCATTGTATTCTCTTGTTATTAAGTACTTTAAAAATTACTTATCAATTTCTTTGTTAAAAGTAAACACATTATATTCGGTATTTCAGCATACGTGTCTGTTTCAGTGAGGAGCTGACTACATTCCACTGTGGTAATGGGTTGATTTTTTTTATTGTCTTTTTTATTTCCTTGCTGCTTCTACAGGTTTTCTAAATAAACCATTATATCATTTGCTAAATGGTATAATTGTGTCTCCTCTTTGCCAATAAGCCTTAAATTTCTATTATCTTTTTGCTATTTTCAGGGTTTTTTTTTTTAAAGAGCTATGTTAAAGAACAGTTCTTTCAATGGCCTAACTACCTGAATGTGAAAAAAGCAAAATAAATGGATAAATATCTATGATATTCATTTGGTTGGAAAACTCACCAAACTGTCACCAGTATCAACATTTTTAAAGTATATTTTTATTTGATTAAATCCTTCCCAATTATATATAATTTTTTTAGCATTTATTTAAAATTTGAGTGCTGTTTCCCTCTCTCCTCTCTCTCTCTCTCTCTCTCTCTCTCTCTCTCTCTCTCTCTCTCTCTCTCTCTCTCTCTCTCTCTCTCTCTCTCTCCCCTCTCCCCTGAACCACTTGAGAAGGCAAGTGATATATTGATTAAATGTAAAGTCATGAAAAACATATTTCCATATTAGTCATGTTGCAAAAGAAAATACACATCCACAGAAAAGAAAAATAAAGAAAAAAATTTAAAGTGTGCTTTAATCTTCACTTAGATCTGCACTCTGTTCTCTGCCTGCAGGTAGAGAGCTTTTTCGTCATGGGTCCTTTGGAATTATCTTCAGTCATTTTCTTGAGGAGAGTAGCCAAGTCTTCTACAGCTGGTCATATTCTGCTAGTCCTGCTCACTTCTCTTTGCATCAGCTCTTACAAGTCTTCCCAGGTTTTTCTGAAAGCATCCTGCTTGTCATTTTTTATAGCAAAATAATATTTTGACACAATAACATATCACAACTTATTCAACCATTCTCCAATTGATGGGCATCCTCTCAATTTCCAATTAATTGCCACTACAAAACGAGCTGCTATAAATTGTTTGTCCATGTACGTCCTTTCCATTTCTTTATCTTTTTGGGACACAGACATAGTAAATAGTATTGCTGGGTGAAAGGGTAATTTTATAGCCTTTTGGACATAGTTCTAAATTTCTCTTCAGAATGATTAGATCAGTTCACAACTCTACCAATAGTTCTTTAGTGTTCCATTTTTTCCTCATCCCTTCCAACATTTGTCATTTTCTTTTTCTGTTGTCTTAGTCAATCCGATAAATATGAAGCAGTACCTCAAAATTGTTTTAATTTGCATTTTTCTAATCAATGGTGTAACATCTACATCTTGTATAGACACTTGGAATGAAAAATGAACCAGGCCCATAACTGAAGGAAAGGAATAAGTAGGTTAAACTGCATTTGGAAAACTGATCAATACTTTAATAATTTCAAGCTTTTGGAGGAAACAAAACTCAGTCATTCTGACATCGACATTCTTCTGGTAATCCTTTCATTGTTGCTCAGTCATTTTGGCTGTGTCTGACTCTGTGACCCAGTTTGGGGTTTTCTTGGCAAAGATACTGGAATGGTTTGCCATTTCATCTCTAACTTATTTTATAGATGAGGAAACTGAGGCCAACAGGGTTCATTGACTTGCCCAGAATCCCACAGCTAATAAGTATTGGAGGTCAGACTTCAGCTCAGGATGATGTCCTAATTCCAGGCCTGTCAGTCTATCTACTGTGCCATCTAGTTACCCTTTCTGGAGATCATACATAGCTGTAAGTCAATGGATACTATTATTCATGAAATATTAAAATTGAAGGTCACTCAAAGCACAGTAGAGTGGTACATGTTAGGTGTGAGTAAGCAGAAATATTACCATCAATGAGTAGCATAGATGAAGCAATATTAAGAATGTCAGAGATATCTGTCATTGGAAAAGGAGGTAAGCCAGTCATGTAGCAAGAATGAAGCCAGGCAATGGAAAACCATTTGGAATATCCACCAAATGCCATGAAATCAATAGGAATGTTCTTAAGATGTTGGGTGAACCTCCTTTTAGAGGATTTATAAGAGGTTATGGAAGAGAATCTCTTAGGATGAGAAAGCCCAGTTGTGCTAAAATCTAGACCACTGTAATGCCAATGTAAGGTTAATGGTGGTGGGAGAGAAGAGTTAAAGATCTTCCTCACCCATTAACAGGCCTCAGTACCTCTTGTTAATTTCTATTGAGGCCCTGGGTAAGTGTATAAATACTCTGAGGTGAGGTTTTACTTTGGGGCTTACTTATTGGTAGTGTTTGGCCAGATGAGACTCTGGCTAGCTGCTAAAGAGCCCTCCTGACTTTGAAAACCCAGATGTTGCTGCTTCTCTCTCTGGTAGCTATGTATGTATGTAATGATCAGACAGTTGGATCTGTCTGTTGATTTGTGGTCCAAGTATTGCTTATGGTCAGACAGCTAGAAGCCCTGTCTATTGGCCTTTGTTTCTTTGCTTGTATTTTCTCTGTTTGTATATGTGTTTGATGAAAGTGATTGCTGACACCTCAAAAATTGCTTTCCTTTTAGAAAAGCAGATCTAAGAACTTGTACAGCAGGCCCTCCTGTGTGTGCTGGGGTCCTTGCTGTGACAATCACTAAAAGAAGAAACCACATCAGTGAGATCACAGATTTGTTGAAATACTTATTTTTTTTTATATACACCTGCATGCATTTGTTGTTGGTTGAAAACAATATTTCAAAACACTCTCATTGCTTTCTGGGTTATTAGGAGGTATGACTTGAATCTTGGGGAATATAGTTTATCCCAGCAAACAAAGTTAACAGCTGAGTCTGACAAGAATTATTTTTGATACATAAGATAACAGTCCAAGATGAATTCTATATCTGGAGAATCAAATAAGGATAGAGATTTTTCTGCCTCTAGGTTATGGCTCACATGCCTGTTATATAATAAAAGGAAAGAAAAGCATGGATTATGTTGTCCAGAGAAGCAGTTTTGGGGAGTGGTTAGTTATCAATTTTCCACCCCTGGCTTGTCCTTGGTTTATGTAACTAGAGAAATCATCAAAATCTATTTCAACTTTGCTTTTTCTACCTTCAAAATTGGAAATTTGCTTCTTTTGTAAAGGTCTTGAAAAAACTGGTGAGTTAGTAAATAGTTTTGTGAACAATTCAACAGACTCCTTAAAAAAAGATGTGTGTGTGTATGTGTATATGTGTATATGCACACACACACACATATTACCTGGATGCAGAGAATTCTTGGACCCATATAAGGACATAAAAGACTTTTCTCTGCTCTCTTCCCTATTTCTTCCCTGATCCTCAAAAATTAACATACTTGAGTTAATGTACATGTATATAGTAAGCAGTGAGTCAGCAGCAACCAAAATATAATTGCTAGAGGCAAAAATGTATGTATGTACTAAAATACCTGAGGGATAGACACCCTCTTTTCTGGTCTTCACTTAAGTTATGATAGTAAATGAATATGCTGCTATGGTAATGTGGTCAAATTGACCCCAGTTCAGAGCTTCTCCATCTTACAAAGGGATTACTTTCACCTTACTTGGCCACACAGTAAAGTTTTTATGAAAAGTAAAAGTTAGTCCTTTCTTCCAATTTATTGAATTCCAATTTATTGAAAACAAATATTTTATCAAGCTTTCTGCATGTGAGGCACTGAACTAGCTATTGGGTATAAAAAGAAAACCCAGTTCCCTTTCCCTCAAGGAATTACCAATCTAGTAGGGAGATACAATATGTACATGTCTTCATAGTATGTAGAAGAGTTATTCAACATCTAGAAAAGGCTTGATGTTTCAATAGTTCAATTGGAAGAGGCTATAAGACAATGGACTTGCTTCCAGATCATATACTTCATTCATACCTTTGCCAGTAGCCACAGTCTGGGTAAAAAAGCCCAAAGGAATTGACACTGATTCCATTAGGAAAAGTGCCTTACTGAGGGTAGGTGCTTTTGGGTTAAGAAAGATTAGGATTATTAAGAAAGGAAAATTAGAATTATGAACAGGAAAGATTTAGGAACAAATTTGGGAGGTGGGTATAGGATCTTCCCATCTCATTCCTGGAGGGGATAGCCTCCAAACTGAAACTCTGAGGGAGTCAAAAGGATGAGGTTTCCACCCAAAAAAAAATTTTGGCACTTCAGATGAAAAGAACACTATTAAACTCTAGTAGAAAGAGCTCAGTTAAAGTCAAGTACTCACTCCAGATAGTAACTGAAGGTAGAAAAATACTGTAGCTTCTCTTTGAAGAGTGAATCTAAGGGAGTTCAACCTGTCTAGCAATGATGCCTGGCCCTGGCAAGAGCACCAGCTGGTTCAAGTAAGAAGAAGCAGTCAAGTGGCCTGATCATCCAAGTCCAGCAACAGCCAAGGCAAGTAATTTCCTTGGTCTAACCAAAGGGTAAGTTGATCCAAAGTCCTGCCTTCTATGAGGAGCAAGCACAGCTAAGCCACTACTTAACCATTAGAAAATCCATACCTTTGGAGGTATCAGTCTTGCTGAGAAGCTGAGTGTCTCATCCATCACTAATAACAGGCCCTGCAGTAAACTATGGGATGACCTCCCCAGAGGAAAAAAAGCATTTGGAAGCCCTATGGTTCTTGGGCCTTACCCATGTGTGTTTTTCCCATGTGCCTCATTATGACTATACTTGAGGTTCATGTCACTTTTATCACCATAGTGAATTTGTGACTGACTGTATCCCTGATACAGGGGAAAATGCTTTGTTAAATACTGTTTCTTGTTAGGCCATTTGAGTCAACGCTATTTCTAAAAAAACAAAACAAAAAGATAAAAAGTCCAAGTCTACTAGATGATTATTAAGGAGAAGAACATAGGAGAGGTCACCTGAGTTTGAGTTATTAACCCTAGGATGACTCCTGGAATTCTACAAATAGCAGTAGTCACTCCTTGGGGAGTATACCTATCAGGGTGAGTGAGGGTATTGGTAGTGGATATGAGTTTGCAAAGAACTTTATATTTGTCATCTCATTTGACCCTTACCTTGTGATGTGGGTACTATTACTATCCTCATTTTACAAATGAAGAGATGGAGGCAGACGGTGAGTAAGTGACATGCCAAAGATGATCTTTGGCATGTCACTTACTCACTGTCTACCTGTCAACATTTGAAGCATTTGAACAGAGAAACAGCATTTGAAGTCAAATCTTTTTGATTCCGAGACTCTATCCACTAATGCATCAATAACTAACTTGTCCCCTTACTTGCCAATTCAACAAACCAAATTTGGCTGAATCCTGGCTTCTATAAAGCCAAAGGGTCATTAAAAATGTGAGAATTCTCTAAGAATTATATTCCTTTCTAAAGTGAATGCCTCATTAGCATCTGGGAGAACTTTCCAAATAATGCCGTCAAAGGATGCTAAACCAGTTCATGGTAGCAGGCAGCCTTATTTTACTTGTAAGCCAACTTGAATGAACATGATGTTTTTACTGAACACAATACATTGCTTTCCTTATACCGCCAGGATGTGTAAGGGTGATGGTGGAATGGAAACCAACTCATTGGCTGTGGGCACACACAATATAAACTTATTTATATTGATGTTCTACATAATAGTCATTAATTTAAAAATACTGTCTGCCCACTCACATTCCTTCCAGCTCCAAACTGATGACCCTGTGAACCTTCTGACATTTCAGCTGTTCTTTGGAAACTAGAGGAATTCTAACAAAATAGCATCAGGAAAGCAAATTATCAATGGGGCACCTACCCTGAGATTCTGCTGGCTATACACTACACGCATGAATGGTTCTGAAAATAACAAAATGTTATGCATGAGAAGCTAAAAGCATAAGCAATTCATATTCAGGCTTGCAGTCAAGGTGCTTGGTTTTTGCTTGCATCAGTAGTCCTGGCAAAAGACTGCAAGAAACACAATCGGGCTTGAACTAATGAAAAGAAAAATGGGGAGTTAGGGAGGGGTTGGGGGAAGGATCTCTGTAAAACTAGTAACTTTTCTCCAACTAGTGTGCCAACTATTGGGCTCCCCCCAATGTCTGCTTAAATAGCCCCTTGTTTATTGGCTGGGTAAAAGTTACAGGAAGACTTGGTAGACCAATTTTCCCAAGGCTGTAACCCAATACAAATGCCAACTGGTGTTTTCTGGCTATAAGCTTGCTTCATTCATAGCAAAAGAGACCTTTTTAAAACTCTACCTAGTCAATGCCCATAATTCTGTGACAATGGTCCATAGTCCTGAAACTATATTGTTTAGGTTTCATGGTAAAGTACTGTATGACTTTTAATCCTAAGTAATTAGAATAGTCATTTAATAAAAATGATTTGAAGAGATTTGCACTTTGTCAATAGAAGTGATTCACTCATCTTTGATAAGACAAGTGGCTTTCTTCCTGTTTCCGCCCTTCTAGTCAGAGGTTCCAGTGTGGAGGCTTGAAAATGAGATCAAACTTCTGGAAAGAAATATGCTTTATATCTAAATTTTCCTGTTCATCACATTACATGGTTTCCTATGACAACCTCAGCGTCAAAGATTTATTCTGGGTAGTTAAGTTATACAACAAAATATATGATGCAAGTTTTGGCAAAGAATACTCTTGCTAGATATCTTGCTCGGAACAGGTATCCATATGGAAAAAACAGAAGGCATCAGAATAGGTAAACTGAGTGCCAAAAAGCTCTTAGTATTACTCGATTCAGCTCCTAGATTTGACACAAGACGTGACATGAGAGATAGTGTGCCAAGGAGTTAGGAAAACCTGGGCCAAGTCCTGACTCCCATATAACCTCTCTCCAGGAAGCCCTCTAAGACTAGGTTGCAGGGCAGCTAGTGATCTGCATTAGTGGAGGGAGTTTTCCTCTTTAGCATTTCCCTATGTTAATAAAATCACAGATCTGACTCCAAATCTAACCAAGCAAAAAGGTTTGGCACACAAACTCCCATTTCCTCAATTTCTCTTTTTAGCAAAATTTTGGGAACTGCAGCTTAACTAACATTCATAAGGAAGGTTCTCATTACACACCTAGAGCAAGGTGGTCTCAGTGTAGATGTTTCCATTAAAATGTGATTCTTCACCTAGATAAACTACAAGATGATTATAAAATAGACAGGAATGGAATAAGCATTTGTGAAGTGCCTACTTACGGCAGGCAGTATGCTAAGCTCTTTACAAATATCTCATTTGATCCTCAGGTACTGTAATTATTTCCGCTTTACAGATACAGAAACTGAGGCAGAGAGAGGTTAAGTGACTTGCCCAGGGTTACAGAGATATTAAATTTCTGAGGTTGAAGTTTGAGCTGAGGGTGTTCCTGACTCTAGCTCCACCCAGCACATTATTATTGCACTACCTAACTGCAAATCAGACAAATATGTTTTACAAAGCTAGACACAGCACTTCCTTGTCCTTTCTTGGGAGGTAGAGTTACATTTCTGAAAATACTACCCACTCATTTAATATTGTTCACTTTTCCGTATTTTAAACAAAAATACTTAAATTGTTTGTAATTGGGAACATTACTCTAAGGGAGGGCATTTTCATTTCCGCTAGGGTTATGCATGCTAAAAGATGAGCAAGATATTATGAATGGAAGAATATGTCTTGGCTGTAAACAAGCAGTGAGGGTGTTCAAAGGATCTTTCCTAGTGCTTGAATGACTAGTAAATTTTCACAGGCTGATGAAGAAAAAAGGGGAGATAATCAAACCACCTTCTATGGCATAGGATGCAATGTTTTCATCTCTGTTAAAATAACATTAATTCTCCACATTCTTTCTATATTTCTTCCATAATTCTTTGCATATTACATGAAACTTTCCAAGGAATAATTTGAATTTCAATTCTACCTCATACTTTTATTAAAATATATTCCAACCTGTATTCATAATTAACATTAGATTTAAGAACTTATTTCTAGATTTTAGAATTTTAAGCCATATTTTTGATAGAGCAATAAGAGGGTTATAGTATTAGTAATTGTGAATAACAGAAAAAAATAGTTCATATGCTTCTATGTATGACCCAAGCCTATGTTCTTCCTGTGATATTGCAAGACATTTTATGTCATGTGGCTGACACACTCAGTTAACAATAAAAATTGCACACTAGTTTCATAATCACTGTAGTACAGAAGTTATTTAAGCAACAGTAGCTGTGCATAAAAAAAGGCCAATAGATTTTCTTCATTATTTTCTTTCCCTCACCAAATGATAATTTATGTCCAAATCCTAAGAGCTTTATTTAATTTTAGATTACACATGAGCATCCCCATACAAAAGATATACAACACATGGTTAAAAGAGAGCATTGTGAAATTCTGAATAGAGACAATGAAGATAATTCTATAAAGATAAGTGGAAAACACTTGAATAACGACCCTATTTTAATTAACAAAATAATACCTTGAATTTGTAGAGCACTTTATAGTTTACAAAGCACTCTCACCATATCTTATTTGCCTTTATACCTGTTATGGAGGACAGACTGGTTTTAGCATTCTCATTTTATAGATAAGGAACACTGAAGTTTTGCAAAAGTTGGGTGATTTAACTGAACCCACATAGCTAATAAGTGGATGACTTCACCAGAGTTCTTTTGATTTTGAATATATTGGGGTTTTTTTCCTGTTGTATTGTACTGTCTTGTAATTCCTCAAAACATTAATTTGAAACAATGCAAAGTAGATTTTTTGTACCTTGGGAATGTTGTAATCTTGGCTATTACATGGATAGAAGAATAGGAGACTGATCTGCTAGTGAACTATTTGAAAAGGACCAAGGTTTGGCTCACCACTGAGTAAAATAAAGTTGGTTAAATTAAAAAAAAAATAAACCCTGTAACTAGAAACATTAATTTGTATGTTGATCAAGGAAGTGGTTTTTACTGATGAATGGTTTGCCTAATGTACAGTCATTCTATAGCCATGATACTTGGACCTTATCTTCCCAATGGCAAATGTGGTTGGGACTTTAAAATGACCCAGGTCTCTTGACAAACTAATCTGAAGCCTCAGTTCTTATTTTCAGTTCAAAAAATAGGAACTTTAAGCTCTATCTTTGGATCATGCCTACCACTTCAAATATCTTCCATACTTCATAATACGCAGATATATGGTGCTTTAAAATTTTCAAGGTATTTTATATACATGATCTGATTTAATCCCTATGTAATTTAAGTATTATTGGCATTATTGTCCATATTTTACATTTAACACTTGTGCCCCACCTACAGTATTGCCAGAATAACTACCCATGATTGAAAATATTCTATAGGTTCATATTCAGTCATAATGACAGCTCACAAGCCATCATCAATATATCTCCTTTTTCTCTTATCCACAGAAGACACAAGTACTTCAAACCAAAAGCACTTAATAAAATAGCATAGCAAGATTTGTGATTGACATTCCTTTCATAAATTCACAGTATATTCTACCACAAATATGCACACTGTCCACTTGGAAAATGAGCCAGCATAGATGTCACACATGACAAGCATAGATAAGGATATGTTACCTGGGCATCTTAGGTTATCTCATACTTCTAACTCATCCTAGTTCCTGATATATACTAATGATATCTAGAGTGGGTTATTTTAATCTAATTTTAATCAGATGTGAAAACTGGGGCTCTGAGAAAGGAAGTGACTCATAATGTTCACATTTCAGAAGTATAGTCAGGATTAGAATCCAAGGTTCTTGAATGCTACATTAAAAACCCATTTCCAAGTAATATCTTTCAATCTAGGGAGAAGGAATAAAGAGTTAAAGATTTCCATATTGAAATATGTATGTCAGAAAGATAGAAGTTCATTTTATTATTTTGGGTGAATTGTTCCTTTGTGGCCTTTCCAAATAGACTTAAAACTTTATCTTCTTACAAGGAAAAAGTGTATGGAACACAGATAAGTGTCTTTTCATTTTAGGATGACGATTTTTGAAAAAAAAAATCTATGAAAGTGCTAAAGTGATTATTCATGTCAGCCTTGTATGCTGTCATAGAAGAGTGTCCTGTATCAATAACTAGAGAAGGGTATCATTTGTAATAATGTGTACTATATATAGTACTATACTAATTGTGTGTGTATACATGCACGCATACATACACATATATACATATATATGTATAACATAGTATAGTACTATATTAATTGTATAATACAGTATAAACAATTACAAAGAACTTAGGAAAGGAGAGGTAAATGGAAGCTGGAAGCATTCATCAGCGAATGGTTCTTAGAAGAGATGGAACATGAGCTAGGTTTTGAAATAGGAGCTGACAAGGATGGTGGATCATTCCAGGCAAGAAGAAAAAAAAGCACAGGAAAAAGCCCATGGGACCAAGTTTGGTATATGTGTGAGGAAGCAGAAAAGAAGACAGGCTGATTGGAACTTGGAACTTAATTTTAGGGAGTAGTCAAAAATAATGTTGCATTGATAGGGAGAAGAAAGTTTATTGCACATGAGTCACTGGAGATTAGACTAGATATCTAATGGGGTCATGATTATAGGATCATAAAATTTATAACTGGAAGAAACCCTAGTAATCTAGTCCAGTCCCTCATTTTAGAAATGAAAAGACCCATGACATCAGAGGTATTTAGTGAATTACCCAAAATCACTCAGTAGGACCTAGGGAGCCACTGTAGAAGTATGAGTGTGGATGGAAACAAAATGATGTTTTAAGAAGTCAAATTTGCAGAATTGTGAGAATGGACAGAAACAGACTCGATGGGCAGAGAGACCAATTAGGAGGCAATTTTAAGAACTGAGAGACAGAAAACCTAGCTATTAGTATGACCATATGCCATTTACTTGGTTTGCCTTTGCCTTAATCTCTTTACTTATGAACTAGATAAATTTATATTTATAAACTAGATGAATCTTGTACTACATGATCTCTGAAGTCTCTTTTAATTCTAATATTGTGGACTTCTATAATTTTACTATGAAAGATATTGCTCATAGTTTCTTAGATTAGATAGGCTCTTTAATATCAGGCTTTTGATTCAATAAAGGCCCTACCACCATGCTTTTTCTCCCATAACAGTGCTTAACTAACCAGTGTTTGTTAATTTTTAAAATGTTTTTGTGAAATACCAAAGAAATTTCCATAATAAAACTAAAATTCTATGTTGTTAAAAGATTAAGATAGATATGCCCTCTGGCAATATGCAGATTTCTATGAGAATGTGATGTGTTGATGCTTGTCCAAAATGATTACATATCAACGACTGCTTTTTTGCTCTTCTAACTAACTTGCAAAAATATGCTGTGCACAGTAACATATAGTCAGAGGGGACCTTAGTTTCACTTCAAAATGTTCCAGTTCTTTGTCACCAACACCTTGTTGGAAACCTCCCCCTGGAGGTCAACATTTCCGAGTTGAAACTGTTTATTTTCACCACCTAAATGTATCTCTCCTCTAAACTTCTATATATCTTGCAGTTACTCAAATATTCAACCTAGGAGTCATCCTTGATTATTCTTCTCCTTCTTCTCTTTCTTTCTCCCTCTCTCATACTCCCTGAAAACTTCGCTACTGATATCCAATCTTACATTTCCAACTATCTTTCAGACATCTTGAACATACAATAGGTATCTTAAACTCAATAAGTCTAAGACCAAACTCATTATCTTTCCACTTAAATTCTTTCTCCCACAATCTTTCCTGTAACTGTAGAGGATGAAATCATCTTCACAGTCCTTCAGGCTAACAACAGAGGTGTCATCCTCAACTTCTCACTATCTCTCGCTTCCCTCTGATCATTCTCCCCTACCCCCATCCAATATGTTGTCAAAGCCTATTGATTTTACTTCTGCAACATCTCTCCAATACACCCTCTTCTCTCCACTATAACTGCTACTACTCTGATACAGGTCCTCATCACTGTATGCCTGAAGTGCCTATAAGTAGGTCTGCTTGCTTCAATTCTTTCCCTCCTCCAATACATATATTCGGCTGTTGAAATGATTTTCCTAAAATGCAAGTCTGATCATGTCACTCCCCTACTCAAACTCCAGTCTCCCAATTGCCTCCAGGCTCAAATACAAAATCCTCTGTTTCCTCTTCAAAGTTCTCCACAGGCTAGCCCCCTTTAACCTTTCCAACCTTTTACTAGGTACCCTTTGAAACAATATCACTGACCTCCTTTCTTTTCCACAACCAAGACACTCCACCTCTGGGCTCCAGATGTTTTCTCTAGTTGTTTCCTGTTGGGGATGGAAGCTCAATTCCAGGTGGAGAGTCTTGGGCAGGTAAAGGTGGGAACTTCTAAATCTTAGAGTTCTCACGAGACCCCCCAGGAAATGACTGGGAATCGAGGTGAACCGAGCTATCTCGTGTATTTCCGCCTCTTCCCGTGAGAAACGTGATGGGAGAGAGCTCTCCCCGCCCTTGAGATTGTCCCGGATCTGGGCACACTATTGTTATCTAACAGCACGGTATTCAGATGCAAACTATGCTGCTGGAGGGTTTAAGTAGGATCAGGAAAGCCTGAAAGTTCTCTTGGGCGGAGGGGCGTGGAGCGGTGAGGACAACAAGGCTCCTCTTTTCCTCTCTCTTCTCTCCCCTCCCCCTCTCTCCCCACTTATACTTCTACTTCCAATCTCTTATTGTAAGATCTTTGCCTCCTTGGGAGATTCTTCACTCCCTCCTAAGGAAGAATTCCCCTGCACTTGTAACTAGACCCTGAAATAAAGCTCAACCCTTGTTCGACTCTAGAACGTCCTTTCTCTCATACGAGCATCCGGTTTGGCCAACCGAAGACCTCGGGATAGAGGTAAGAAGACTCGGGTAGCCCTCAGGCCTCTAGGCCTGGCAGTTTCCCATGCTTGGAATGTTCTCCCTCTTCCTCTATACCTACTGCTTTCCCTGACTTCCTTTAAGACCCAAATAAAATCTCATTATTTTTTACAGGAAGACTTTTTCAATCTTTCTTAATCTTAGTGCCTTCATTGTGTTCATTATTTTCTATGTTTCTTGCAGAGTTTGTACATATTTGTTTGCCTGTTGTCTTAAATTAGATTTTGACATTCTTGAAGGCAGGGTCTGTCTTTTGCTCTTTCTTTATCCCTAGTACTTAGCTCAGTGCCTGACCCATAATATGCACTTAGCTAATGTTTATTGATTCACTGATAACCAACTAAATGCCAAATCTTGTCATTTCTACCAACACAAAATCTCATGCAATTGTTCCCTTCTCTCTCCTGACAGGGCCACAATACAATAAATGATAAAGGTTTTTTTATGACCTTTAGAGTAGACAAGTGAAAAAGCCTTTTATTTTGCTTCCCTATATCCAGCCTCTTCCCTCTCCAAACCATTCTCTACCCAGAAATTTTCTAAAGAATAGGTCTAATCATGTCACCCCTTCTCATCAAGAAACTTCAACAGTTTACAGTTGCCCCTGTGACAAAATGCTAACTTCTCAACCTGGCCACATAAAGCCCTTCACAATCTGGCTTTAGACTACCTTTCTAGATTTATTTCATCTTGTGCCCCCTTTCTTAAACTATATTTCAGCCAAGCAGGAATACCCACTAATGTCAAAACTAATGCTCCCTTCCTACCTTTGAAGAGTTCTTTGAGTTTTTAGAGTAGACCTATGATCTCATTGTTAATACTGGCCATGGGAACTCTCAGTCAGTTAGTTAATAGGCATTTATTATTAAGCACTATGTGCTTAAGTGTGCTAAGTGCTAGAAATATAAAGGCAAAAATCAAAATAAAAAAGACCCTGCTCTCAAGGAGCTCACAGTCTAGTGGGGAAGACAAAAAGTTAAATATCAACAAGCTATATACAGGATTATTAAAGAAATCAATAGGGGAAAGAGTCTAGAAATGAAGGAGAATGAGAAGTCTTTCTTGTATAAGGTGAGATTTTAGCCATGTCTTGAATAAGTCAGAGAGGGTAGTGATAAGAAAGGAGAAAGTTTCAGGCATGAGAAATAGCTGGAGAAAATACAAAGAGTGGGGAGATGCTATATCTTGGGTGAGGAACAGCAAGGAAGACAGTGTTACTGGATCTCAGAGTGCAGTTGGGTAAGGTATATAAAAACCAGAAAGGTAAGAGGGAGTCAGATCATTATGGGCTTTGAATGTTAAAATTTCTTTGATTCTAGGGGTGAAAGAGAATCATAGGAATTTATTAAATAGGAGATATGAGCTTTAAGAAGATCAGTTTGTCATCTGACTAGAAGATGAACTAGAATAAGGAAAGTCTTAAGGCAAGGAGACCAAGCAGAAGACTGTAATTGGAACAGTCTAGGAATGAGGCAATAAGGGACTGGACCAGGGTGTTGATAGTGTCAGAGAAGAGAAGGGGTGAAATATGAAAAATTCTAAGATGGTAGAATTGATAGGATTTGGCCACTGATTGAATATGGTATGAGAATAAAGAGTCAAAGATGACAACTAAGTTTTAAGCCTGTATGACTAAGAGTGTAGTGGTACCCTTGACCTTAAGAGGTAAATTAGGAAGAGAAAAATTAGGGGAGGGTTGGGAGGGAAGAAGAGAATGAGTTCAGCTTTGGACATTGAGATTATAATGTCTATAAGACGTCAAGATAGCTAATAGTCACTTGGAGATGAGAGACTAGAAGGAGAAAAGTTGTTGTCATTCAGTCATTTTCAGTCTTGTCTGACTCTGTGACCCCATTTGTGGTTTCCTTGGTGAAGATAGTGGAATGGTTTGCCGTTTCCTTCTCCAGATCATTTTACAGATGAGGAAACTGAGGCAAATAGGGGTGACTTGCCCACAGTCACACAGTTAGTAAATGTCTGAGGTCAGATTTGAAGTCAGGAAGATGAGTTTTCCTGATACCAGGCCTACCAGTCTTTCCGCTGTATCGCCTAACTGCTCCTAGGAGAGAGGTGAGGGTTGAATAAATAGATTTAGGAATCACCAGCATAGAAGATAATCGAATCCACTGGAGTTGATGAGATCATCAAATGAAATAACATAAAGGGAGGAGAGAAAAAGGGTTAGGATAAAGCTTTAAGGGACACTGAGGTAAGTGGGTAAGATCAGCATGCAGATCCAACAAAAGAGAATGTGAAGGAGTAATTGGACAGATAGGAAGAAAATCAGCATGCAGATCCAACAAAAGAGAATGTGAAGGAGTAATTGGACAGATAGGAAGAAAATCAGGAAAGAGTAATGTTAAGAATACCTAGAAAAGAGAGTATCAAGGATAAAAGTGTGACTGACAGTGTCAATAGCTACAGAGATGCCAAGAAGGATGAGGATTGAGGAAAGAATATCAGCCCCAAGTCTGATCAAGACATCATTGGTAACTTTGGAGAGAATACTTTCATTTAAATAATGAAGTCAGAAAGCCCACTGCAGAGAGATATGAGAGTGTGAGAGGAGGAAGTAGAGGCACCAATTATAAATGGCATTCTCAAGGAGTTTAGCAACACAAAGGAGTAGAAATAGGGGAGGGGATGTAGAGAACATGGCAGCATCAAGTAATAAAGACCAGCGTTTGCTCTGTATCTTGCAGAGTTTTCTTAACATCTTTAGTTCTCTTTAAAGTTCTCCTTGGGTACCATATCAACTCAGGCAGGCATTTTTTGACCCCACTAGTTACTAGTGCTTTCTCCCTTAGATTGACTGAACTTGTTATTTTACATACCCCCTGTGTAATGTAACCCTTTGAGGGTATGGAATGCTTTTGGTTGTCACGACATCCCCCATCACTCAGAATAGTGCCTTATACATACTAGGTGCTTAATAAACATTTGCTGAGTTGATGAAGTAATTGACAAAGATTTGTTTACAAAAAAGTTTCTTTTTTAAAATGAATAAAAATGCCTGCATGATTTAGGCAAACTATCAATACAGTGGACCTTCCCAATTTCTGAGATTTCACAAGGCTCTGTAGCAAAAGAAAGAAAAGACAAATTGATGCCAACCTGAACAAAGACATAATCTTGCCTAGGAAACTGTGCTCTCATAGGCTGGCTGAGGGTGAGAGGTGAAGTGCGCTCTACTTTCCCACCCTTACTCACAGAGTACCAGAGCATACCCTGAAGTAGAACAAGGGGCAAGACCCTCCTTTATTCATGCTTGGAAGCAGACTTCCCTAAGCTTCTACAAAGGATTAGCATAAGTCAGAAAATACTGGACTTGATCAAAGGACTAAGGCTCTATTGGTCAGTCCTGCATTACATTAATAAAAGAGGCAGCTTATTCTTGCTACTTTGCAATAGTTACACAACTACATGATGGTTATTTCTTCTGCAAGATGCCAAAAGATCTAAGATGTCAGTTCAGTTAATCATCTGGATGTCTTTTTAACATGATGACCAAAATCCAAACTGACACATGATGCTTCTATATTGTCTGATTGTTTTGACATCATGAACAGGAAGGATTCAGGACATTGTATACATTAAGCCAATGAAATGAGGTGAAAATTTGGTGGAATCAGTTACTTGGAATTATATAGGCAAAAGAACAGGTTGAATTTTTAACTTTTCAATTGGTTGCTTTGGTTATGTTAAGAAATAGTCTTTTTGTGTATGTGAGCAAATTACAAATCATTTCTATGTAAAAGCAAAAAATAATGGTTTATAAGTAAAAATTTTAGCTAAGCAATGCTATACAACAGGCTACTTTGCTGTCCCTATCTAACTCTACAAAATCATATTTCTCCTGTCTTTCCCTTCTTGTCAGGCAATTACAATGAATTATATGTGACATTTTAAAAACCAAGGCAAACCAATCCCATAAATAAAAATTCAACCATTCCCAAATTATCTAACAGTTTCTTGCATCACCAGCTCAAATGCTACTGCCTACATGAAGTCTTCTCTGACCTCTTCCGTCAGGAATTAATTCATTTAGTGAACATTTACTAAGCACCTACTACCCAGAGTACTGTGCTGGATGCCAGAGGAGATACAAATATAGAATTAGACAGAATCCCTGCTGCAGAGTTTACAGACTAGTCAGGAAAAATAACCTTAAAGAGCGTATAGGTAAGCTGCCTAGGGAACGGCATGCTGAGGGTGTACAATGAGCAGCACATTGATATTACTTTCTATAAATGCACATATTTGCAGTGCCAGAAAATTCTCCTCTCCATAGTACATAAATATTTATTTAGTGAGAAGTTAGCTGTGTTGCCACGAAAGTCCCAAAACTTCTGTAACTCCCAATGACATAAATGAAAGTATATCTTTCCAGATCATATTTATAGTTGGAAGATGTCTCATCCAGGCAGTGAATAGCATGGAAAGAAAATGCATGCATGCACACAAATAATAAAAATACAAATTTATCTATGATCAGTGAATGAGATGTGCAAAGTATTAAGTATTCAGGCTGGGGAGAGATCGTTAAAAATGGGGAGAATATGGGGGTGGTGTTCTAAAGTAGTATCTAAATGACATGTAAGAACAGAATTAGTAAACAGGTAAAATGAAAAGCATGGGATGTGAATAGGGGATGTTCAGTACCCTATCTAGGAAAGCAGCTGGGCGATACAATAGATTGAATGCTTTTGGAGTCATCAATTCTTGAGTTCAAATCTTGCTGGCTATGTTTTCCCCTGCATCACTTAAACTTTCTCAGCTTCAGTTGCCTCATTTGTAAAATAAGTGGTGGGAGGGTTGGGGAGTTGCAGTTAGTGTCTTCTTATATTCCTTTCAACTTTAAATCTATTTTATCCTTGTTTGACTAGAATATAGAACACGTAGATAAAAACAGCATGAACTAAAGCTGGAAAGACATCAAATTGCTGGAAGGGAGGGGGCCTTGAATCTAGTTTTTGGCATAAAAACTTTATTCAGCAGGTAATAAGATATAATTGAAGAGTTTTGAGCAAAAGAGCACAAGTATTTATGTCGTATCTACTAGGTGCCAAGTACTTTGCTGAGTGCTTTACAAATACTCATTTGATCCTCTCAACAATCCTAGGAGATAGGTGCTATCAATGAGCCCCATTTTACAGTTTAGAAAACTGAGGTACATAGAGGTGAAATGACTTGTCCAGGATCACACAGCTAGTATCTCAAGGCTTGATTTGAACTAAGATCTTCCTGATTCTGGGCCCATTGCAATATCTACTGTGTCACATAGCCATCGCATAAGCATATCTGTCTATAATGATGATATAGAAGTGAATACAAGAAAGCTGGACTAACAAGGGAAGACCATATTATACTTCACATAGTCTTTGTCTGTACATTGTTTTTGTTAATGTTCTCATGTTTTATTTTCCATTATGGTAATCAGTATACTATATTTCTGCGTGCTAAATTATAAGATCCACTTAAGGCAGAAAATGTTTTATTTATACTAAATAGTGTTTGGTACATAGCAAACATCTGATAAATATTGAATTGAACTAGATAAGTTCGTAGGGAGAACAGATCTGATAATTATCATAGATATTGGCTAATTAATGTTCATAAATTGAAATACTAAAACCATGGAAATACAGAAGAATCAATTTCATTACTGGAATATGTTTGAAAAAATGATCAAAGGAGAGAGAAGTTTAACATGGAGTTTGAAATCCTTAGAAATTTCAAGATTATGATATTTCATCTTGAGAAGAAAGAGGGTTAATGTCAATGGCTTAATAGATTTTTCTGTTAAGAGACAGTATGATTAAATATTTGAGAACATGAAAGGAATGTTTGAGCCAAGAATTGGAACGTGATGACTTATTTCAATAAATAGACCTTTGAAATATATGAAACCAAATATTTTAAAAATTAAATGTTTTTTATTATGAAAATGTATTAAGTGGCTTCTGATGAGGTAAGTGCAAGCTCTTCATGAAAATCTTACAATTTTATTACCAAACTGTAGCAACAGGCCCTGTCAATAAATCATCTTTTGTTAGTATGACTTGCAGCAAGCTAAGTAGCCACCATTTGGAAACTAGCTAGGTAAGGGACTTCTAAACTTGGCTTCCTTAATGACTGCTCACCTGACCTTTAGCAAGTCACTTAAATTAAGTCTTGCAAATAATTTTCAAGGGAACATTGGCAACAAAAATTTCTTTGCTTGGCAAAATTTTGAACATGGTTCAATCTGTTCCTATTAGAGCTACTTCCTACCACTCCTGTTGTTTTCTTTATGAACAAATTAAGATAATTTAAGCATCTACACCCATAATTAAACTCAAATTCCCTCAACCTCCCATACACAGAGAAAAACTGAAAAAGTAATGGCCGATTAAATCATCTTTTTCATTAGCCTCAGTGACATAGTAGATACTTGTTGACTGGTTAACTTGCTAGTTCTCTCCTGAATTGTTTTAGACTGAGCACACAAACCAGTGCTTGCTTCTATGGACAAATTCAAAAATCTACTGCTTAATTTCCTTATTAATAACATTGGCATAACCAGGAGAGCCAGATAAAAGCAGTGGATAGAGTGCAGGACTTAAAACCACTAAGGCCTGGGTTCAATTCCACCTCTGGCACAGGGTTGTGCTTTGTCTTTTGTTCTCAAAGGGGATCATGACATCAGGAAGATGATGCCATGACTTGTAATTGAATGGGATTTAAGTGAGGAGGGCTGGGCAAAGTCACCAGCCGAACTTTCTCCTCCAAAGCCATCCAAGTTCAGTGGCCAGAGATAGATCAGGACAAGTGGAGAAGGCCCAGGATGCAACCGCTGACACTGACAGACTGTGTGACCATGGTCAATTCACCCATCCTCTCTGAACCTTAAAGAATCGCATTTTAGAGTTGGGAAGGACTTGAGTAGCTATCTTTTCTAGTCCCTACCTAAAAGGAATTCCTACTGTAGCATACTGGACAAGAGGTTATCTAACTTCTTCTCAAAGACTTCCAGAGAGGGAAAACACACCACCTATTTTATTTTTGTGCAGTTTTGATTGTTGGAAAGTTTTTCCTAAAATCAAATCTATATTTACCTTTTTTTTTTTTTTGCAACTCCCACTTATTGCTCCTTATTCTCCTCTGTGGGACTGAAAAGAACATATCTACTTCTTTCATAAAATAATCTTTCAAATATGGGAAGACTATCACATCTTCTGCTCTCTAGGCCAAACAACTTGAGTTTCTTGAAGTGATCTTTATATGCCAGGTGCTCAAGGCCCTTCACCATTCTGATTGCCTTCCTCTGGAGGCTCTGGCTTGCCAATATCTTCTGCAAACTGTGGTGCCCCAGAAAAAAAAACAACAACATAATACTCCATATGTGGCTTGACCAGAGCTATTTATACACCTCTCACTTATTCTTGGATGATAAGCCTCCTTTAACACAGGCCAAATCATATTAGCTTTGTTGGCTATCACATCACACTGATGACTCATAATGAGCTGGCACTTCACTAAATTTCTCATACATTTTTCAAACTGCTCTCTAATCATACCTGCCTCATTGGGAGACTTGTGAAGTTGATGTTTTTGAACTCAAGTGTAAGATTCTACCTTGATTTCTATAGAATTTCACTTGGCTAGATTCAACCCAATGCCTTAACTTGCAAAGATCTGTTCTCTTCTCTATAAGGTAGTAACACTATCCATAGTATCTACCCAATAGAGATAGGGAGGCTCTATATAAATATTAACTGTTCTTACTCATCAATTATTATCATGTCTACTGGATACAGTTTACTCTGCTAGAGATAAGGGAGATACAAAGCTAAAATGATACAAAAACAAAGAATGTTTATGCTTCAGCTGCATAGACCTACTTGAAATGCTAAATAGGAATAATTTCCACTAAGTGCTTTTAATACCTGAAGAAGACAAAAATATTATAGCACCTGCATGCTTCATGTATCCTCCTTAGTTTTGGCCAAGTTAAAGGGAATTATAAAGTTAGACTTCTAAGATTGCACAGAATTGTTTCTATGGACTAATCTGAGCCCAATTGCCAAAATAAATTTGGCTTCCCATATTCTCAGTTTCATCCATCACTGATGGAGAGCTCTTTTCTGATTTATTCTTTTTGTTTATTTAAAGGAACAGGATTTTCCAATGAGCTCCTGTAGTGTTAAAAATCACCTCCATGATATATTGAGTTTACATTACAAACAAGTTGAAATTCCCAGTCTGTCAGAGCTCTTCTCCTAGGATACCAGGAAAAAAGCAAAGTTCAGCTAAACTGCACAATTAATTCGAGATCACTTCTGAGTGGAGAGGAAAGGTTGCTTTAAGCTGTTCTGTTCTCTTCCTAGGGATTTAAGGTCAGTTTCAAGAAGCAAAATTACTATTCTCTCAAAGTTGTCTCTCCTGATTTGTATTCCTGTAATTATCTCCTCAGATCCTCTTCCTTTTTAACTTGTAAACTCAGCTAATAAATCAATTTGAGGATTAGCTGCATGTAAATATACCTACCTGTCCAGGAAGCAGGGGGAACGGGAAAATGGATGAAATGGGGCAATTGCTGAATGTTGGTTGTGCTAATACAGTGAGTGTGTTCTCCAAAGGAATCAGTCTGATACCTCACTTCTTCTTTATAAGAGGTAAAGTTAGAGAGTATTTCTTCTTTTAGGGAAGCTCTTCCCTGGAATTTAGATTTTTGAAAAAATAAATAATTGTGGCTGTACCTTTTTACTTAATGAAAAGTGATCTCTAATTGGTAAATAGGAAATCAGAAGAATAGGTTGACTTTTAAGAAATTTGTCCTCATGACTTGCCTGGATGCTTTAGCCTTCTCAACTACTGTCATTAAGAGGTTTTAAAGTAGAAAGGAAAAACACAAGCAGTTAAAGAAAACATTGAAATTTGCTGAATAATCAATAACAATGGTCAGAGCCAATACTTAACTCTGCTATTGATTTTTATTTTTAAGGAAGAGGTCAGAATGGCATCAGACTTAAAGTTATTTTTCATTTAAGAATCTGGGGAGCTTTAAGCATGTTGGAAAGGCAATACTTTTTTATTTCTTTAAATTCAAAATACCATTTTTCTCCTTCCAGTGCTGTATCACACAATTTAAAAATTAATAAATAAAAGTGGGTTCAATTAATTTTGTTTTCCTAATTGTGGTGTTTCATGAAACAACCTGAACACCATGGGGAACTGTAAAATCAAGACTGGGAATCACTGTAGTTGGGGTTTCATCATTATGACTTTGAGTTTACAAATATTCTTTAATGAGGAAGTTTTCTATGAACTTATTTACATATGCATATCCATAAATACAGATATGTACTTGTTTATGGGAATTGTTTGTGAAGCTTGCCTGAAAATGGATGAGATTTTCTATAAGATCTTTCTAGGTCTTTGTGATGAGGTATAGGCCCTGGATACCCCTCCCCCTAAACTTTCCTTGAACTTTCCTACATGGCCAAGTCTCTTGAATTTGTCTGTGGCATTGACCCATCCCAGTCAACTGGACTTCCATTGTGGTCCCATACTCAAACCTCCAATTCTTTGTTAGCCTAGCTAACCTAGCCCAGTCCTTCATTGTTAGTTAACTCCCTGTCATTCTCAGCCAATTCCCACCCTTCCTTCCTTCTAGATATCTTTTCCCAGTCACCCCAGACTACTTGTTCACTCTCATACAGATCGTACCATTCCTTGACTACTGTATATAAGATTCACTGGCTTCCATTAAAGCACTCAGATTCCTTAAGAGTCTAGCCAATGGTTCAGATTCAGTCTGGCCAGTATGGTGGATTTTTAGAATCATGCTAGCATTCTGATAAGCCTTGTCTTTGGCTGAAAGAAGGCTTGGATTGAATTCATTCAATACAGGACCAACACATTTCTATTTTAGGGTCCCAGAACCCCTAGACCTCAACATTTGCTTTTATGATTTTATCTTATTATATCCTACTTGTTATTCACAAAATATTGCATTGTCTCATGCTGTGTGACCCTAGGTGAGTTACTTAACCTTTCAGAGTTCTCAGGCAACTAAGACTATAAATTGTAGAGTAGTTGCTGATCTGCATCTATGAGAACAAAGAGTAATAAATGGGATAATCAGGAAAGACATCTTGCAGGAGGCTGCATGTGAGCTGAGCTTTGAACTGAGCTAGGGGTTCCAAGAAACAAAAGCCAAGAGGGAAAGCATTCCAGGAATGGATGTGAAAAATGGAATGCTTCATATGGGGTATGACAAGTAGGCCAATTTGGCTGCAATGCAGAGTGCATGAAGAGAAATAATGTATAATCACTCTGGAAAGATAGGTTGGAGGCAGATTGTGGAAGGCTTTAAATGTCAAACAGAGAAGTTTGCATTTTATTCTAGTGGAAAAGGGGAACCCCTGGAACTTCTTGAAAAGGGAATGACATGGTCAGTCCACTGGTTTGGGGACATCAATTCAGAAGATTTGGTGATGGAATGGAGAAGAGAGAGAGGTGTATGGAGGAGAAGACCACTTAGAAGACTATTTCAAAAATCCAGGGGAGAGATAAAGATAGCCTGAATTTAGGCGGTTGTTGTACATTTGAGTAGAAAGAAGAAGATGGATGTGAAAGCTGTGGGGAAACTAAAATTTAGAATTCTTGGCAACCAACTCAACATTGTGAGGGGAGGACTGAGGGGGAGAGGAGTGAGAATGAAGGGTCAAAGTTGTGAAAATGGGAAAATGGCGCACCTGAAAGAAATAGAGGAGTTTTATTTTCCAATTTACTAAGACAAATTTGACAGAATAGATTGAAGTGAGATTATGGAGGAATAAGAATACCAAACTAAGGAGTTTAGACTTTATTTTGTAGATTATGTAATTCTACTGAAAACTTTTAAGTGGGGGCAACATGTTCGAGGGACAGAAATAATCACAGTTCTCTCAAGCATAGTTCTTAACCTTGGGTGTGTGTGTGTGATAGACCTCTTTGTTAGTCTGGTAAAGCCTAGACACACACATTCATACACACACACACACACACACACACACACACACACAAGAAAATGAATTGTATTGAAATATAACTTTGAAATGTTGTATTGAAATATAACTATCAAAATGAAAAACAAAAACAAGTTCCTGGGCCCTAGACTAAGAACTTCTGATCTAGAGGTAAAATCAGACAGGTCTGGAATAGAGTTGTGGTTTTTATTGTTGTTGTATAATGGGAATAGAAAATGTTGGATAGCTATGATAAAGAGTAAGAATGCATTGAATGAGTGGATAAATGGGTTGTTGTGTTTGTCCTTCATTCTCCAAGAGGACCATGACATCAAGATGATGACATGACTTGTAACTGACTTTGTTTTGCGTGAGGGAGGGCTGTGCAAGGTCACCAGTCTCACTTTCTTCTCCTGAGCCATCTTGGTCCAGTGGTCTGATATTCATCAGGATGACTGGAGGTGGCCCAGGATGCAGTGGGAGACCCTGGCCCTTTCAAGCTAAGGTCCTACGGCATTCTCACTTTGAGTGAGATACACTCATTCAATGAATAAATGGGATAGGGCATTTAAAAGGCAAGAAACAAAGAATCACTCTAGTTTGAGCCATCTTTGAATTTGTTCCCCTGAAGCCAGTCTTTCCTCTTTGCACACTATCTTCCATACAGCTATGGAAATAGTTTTCCCAGGGCATAGGTCGTACCATATCACTCTTCTGCTCAATAGTCTTATTGCCATAAGATAAAATAAAAAATCCTCTACTCAGTTTTTAAAGTTCACTGTAATTTGAGTCCAGTTGGCTCTTCCAGTCTTATTTATATCACTCCCCTTAACACATCCTATGTTCCAATGAAGCTAGGCATTGATTAATATTACGTGTCTAATTTCCATAGCTTTGCAAATGATACCCACACCCTTTCCTCCTCACATCTAGAAGGTATTTCTTCCTTACTTGTGCTTCTTAGTATCTTCATCTTTCTCCAATCCTCAAGTAGATACTGTCTCTTCCATGAAGTTTTCTCTTAATTTACAACCCTTTCCCAATTGTTACTTCCCCCATCTGCCTAAAGAACTTTGTATTTATCCATTTAAATAGATGCTATGAGAGACAGCTGCAGTGTATCAGACAGAGAGCTAGCCCAGATATCAGTAAGCCATGTTTTCAAAACCCACCTCTGCATGCTGCTATGTGATCCTTCTTAAATTATCTAACCTCTCCTTCCCTCCCCCTCAGGTGATTCTTTCAGACTTTAGATTTCAGAACAATACTGATCTGCATTGGTGGAGGAATTTTGTTTTGGTGGCAGTGAGGGGGAAATTGAGAGGTGAACTACATCAATGCTGTCAGAGGTCAGGCTTCACAGCCACCTCAGAAAAACGTATCTATAGTATTCTTCTACAGAATACATGTTCCTTTAGGGCAGATACTATTTAATTTGATTTTTATATTCTATTCACAGCACTAAAGACAATGCCTGGTACAGAGTAGATATATAATACATGTTGAACTGCATTGGATTGAATCAATAATGAATCAAAATTTTAAGCTTGAGTCATTTATACAATGAACATAAAATTGCTGGAAATAGGATAATCATAATGAGGATGGGTGTGGGAGCAGAAGTTACTTGTATACTTGTTTCTGAGTTAAAACAACTGAATGAAAGTGTTATCAATGTTCAAATATCTTGACTAATACAAGCTAGTGGGTGCTAGGAGACTTGTACTTTACTATAGATACAATGAAGGATCAAGGGTAAGAAAATCAACCTTTCTTTGCCTGAGATTATTTCAACGGTGATAACCAACCTATTGAAAGTATTCAAATTCTTTTTTTTCTACACAATAAATACCCACTTTGCTGCTTTCCACCCACTGCAATTGAGTTCTTTCCCTTCTCATCCATTGTCTTCCTATATCTCCCACTAAAGTTGTAAGTTACCTGAAAGAAATAATCCAATTGACCAATTCATAGGTTCATAGATATAGAGTTGGAAGTAATTCTAGAGCGATCAACACTTGAATAATATTCTTTTCTACCACAGCCCCATCATATGGTCTTCTCACTTTAGCCTGAATACCTCCAGTGAAAGGGAATCCACTAATTCTTGTGGTAGCTTATTTCATTTTGGAGAAGTTTTTTTGTATATTCAGTCTAAAAATGGCTCTCTGCCTCTTCTACTCAGTCTCTAGTTCTGCCATCTCATGCCTGGCAGAATAAATTCAGTCACTCTTTTCCATGCCAACATTTCAAATCCTAGGGGATAATCATGAAGACCTAAGTCTTTTCTTCTCTACAGATCCAAAGTTCCTTCAGCTGAGCCTAATATTGAATGGTTTCCATTCCTCTCATACCTAGCCCTGATTGGCCTCATCTGGATACTTTCTAGTTTATTTCTATTCCTCCTAAAATGTGTTAATTAGAACTGAACACATGTATGGTCTAACCAGTTTGGAGCACAATGGTGTTTGCTTATTTTTTTTTTAAAGATGGTAAAGAGTTTTTTGGTGTCATGTAGACATTGATTCAGTTTTTCCAACTAAAAAACAGAAGTTGTAAATGAGTTGGAGAGTGGACTTTCATCACCACATCGATGGTTCCTTTACTTTCACATATTTACATGGTAAAAGAAGGACTACCCCCTCATCCTGAGTTCATGGGCAATGCCACTAAATAGAAGCATTCTATATGGTTGCATGGTTCTCTTTAGGGATGAGACTGCCTGATAGTATAAGCCTGAATCTATCTTGTCCCCCAGGGCATAGCTTCTGCTGTTCTTGCCTTCCCACTCTAGTGGTTTTTTAAGTGGCTCTGAAAGCTGCTTAGGAAACTCCATTTGGCAGTTATTCTAGAGGTGGCCAACCCCAGCTGAGCAGTCTTCCACTTGACCCTGAGTATAGGTAGAGCAGAGAACTTGGGAGAAGCTCCAAGGGAGAGATTTCTTTCCTCTGCCAATCCACAGCTTGTGAGGGCAGCATAGAGACTCACAGCCTAACAGGAATTTTCCCTTTATCTTTTTCACAAGGATATCTTTAGCAAAATGGAATGATGCCTATAAAAGTACTTGGAGCTCTTTCAAAGAAAGGTGCTGTCTAAATTCGAGATTTTTTCTATTGTTTTTAATAATGCCTCCAAAATCTGGGACTGCATATTCCCTCCTAGTTATTTCTATATCTAATTTATAATTAACAAAAAGGAAAAATGGAAAAATATTGCCTAATGTGATAGTAAAAGTGCTTCTATGGTATGCATCAAGGTGACATTGGTGCTTAATACAGTGAATCTACCAAAAAATCCATTACAAGGAATACATTACACAAGGTTTCTGTATGACAAGTCTATTAACATATCTCATAGTAACAGCACTTTAAAATTTTGTTACTATGGAAGTCCTACAGTGAATTATCCTGTATAAGCATTCTCTTTAGCCTTTGTGCATGTAACAGTTCCTTTTGAGGACAACTTGATAGTATATCATCTGTACTGAAGGCAAAAAACACATAGTTGTGAAGGATCCAAACCAAATTTAAATGCAATTGGGAAATATTTAATGAAATAAATAAAAATACAACAAAACATAGACAATATTAATATGTGCTTTTATATGTCAGCATGTAGACTGCTAGGATCCTTGGATATGGTTTAGTGGCCCCCATTTCTATTTGAATCTATCACCACATGTCTTGAGGATGTCTCTTCTACAGCAATTACCTTTTAATCTCTGTCATTCCTCCCCATCCTAAACATTTTAGCCATTATCCTCAGGGAAAAAAACAGAATTAGAACCCACAAACCACCACCCAAAACAAATAAAAGTACACCTAAAATATGCAGGGCCATGGACCCTGTTTTGGAGGAGAGCTACATGAGTACAGGATACTTCCTTCTTTTTACAAGGGAGGGGAAGAAGGCAGAGATCTTGACCTGTCTTCTTAAGAAAGGCAGCCAAGGTTAAAAGGATAGGGTGCTGCATTCGGAAACTGGGTTGCTATTGGCAGGATAGTTAGGTTTTTAAGTCATGCAGCTTTCTATAGGAATAAGTTTTTCAGGGATTCTTAACCTGAATGAATTTGTCTTTTTAATATTTTGATATTTTTTTAATATCATTTTAATATATTTTTTAATATTTAATATTTTGATAGTTGTATTTCAATATAATTGATTTTTTAAGAAATCTATTTAGTTTATTTATTTATTTATTTTGCATTTAAAGATCTTATCCTGTGAAATATTTCATTGGTTTTGGGCAAATAGGTGGTGCAGTGAATAAAATGCCAGGCCAGGAGTCTGGAAGATCTGAGTTCAGATCTGGCCTTAGACATCTAGTAATTGTGTGACCCTGGGCAAGTCACTTAACTGTGCTTACCTCAGTTCTCTCATTTGTAAAATGAACTGGAGGAATGGCAAACCACTCCAGTATCTTTGCCAAGAAAACTCCAAATGGGGATTGGGATATGATTGAAAATGACTAAAACAAATTCCATAGGTTCACCTGATTGCCAAAATAGATTTATGACCAAAAAAAGAGATTAAAAACCCTCCCCCTTTTAGATGGCCTGGATCATCATGCCGGGAGGAAGAACACAGGCATTTGCCATATTTTCATCTTTGTTTTTAGTTAAGAAAACTAAGCACAGAAAGAATTCCAGATTTTAACTGAAACTATACCAAAACCAATGCTCTTCTCCCTATATTTATTAAAGACTCAATAACTGATCCATTGAAAATGAGTCTTCATTCTCCCATATAATAAAAGCAAACTTTTATATAGAGCTTACTATGTCCCTGGTGCTGTATTAAGCACTTTACAAATATTAACCCATTTGATCCTCACAACAACCCTGGGTGGTAAATAACTCCATTTTCAGATGAGAAAACTGATGCAAACCAGTTCAGGTAACTTGCCCAGGGTCACTCTGCTAGAAAGTATCTGAGACTAGATTTGAACTCAGGTTTGTCTGATTCCAGGTTCAGCTGCCTAGCTGCCTAATTGTACCACCTAGCTTGCCTAGAACATGAACAGCATGCTCATTTAACAGAAAGATTTGTAACACACTTCTATTTGAAAAACTTATCCCCCTGCAGCCAGTCTAGTGACAATACTCTGAAATTTGCTAGGATGTTTTTTCCTTGAGAGACAAAAACTCTGTAACTGGGACTATACTCAAAGTCTTCATAGTTTGATGAAAACTACCAAAATTCACATTTACTGGCATGGCCTTTGAGGTTTCAGCATTACCTCCATGACCATCATACACCTTGAGGCATCAAAGCATCACTTTTCTAGAGATTTCATTATACAAGGTTCAGTAATACTAAGCAATGGAGTCCAGCCTTAGGCACAGTGGTGCAAAATACAAAGCTGGTGCTTCCCAGATGGCTTACCCTGCCCCAAAAGGTGAGGCTACTTAATCTAAACACTACTGTAGTGTATATTACAGAGAGTTACTAGGTGATTTTTGCCTAGCAACTTCTTATTTTACCAAGGACCTCCTGAACATATTTTAGCTTTAATCTCTAATCTTGGAATTTAATTCCTTGGCACAGAACCTGTAGAAGACACTTTGGGGGACACCTTTTGGTACACCTATCCACAGGGTCCACCCAGACCAAAATCTAATGAAAAGAGGAGCTGGGAATTTAAGGCTCTCTTGTCAGTCTTCTCTAATTTGATGTGTGATTTGGTGTTTCCCACTAATCCTAGTTATGCTGCCAAGGGCTGCTATGAAGGTGAATGCAAAAACCTATAAATTGCTCTGGGCAAGCTGCAGAAGTTAAAAAAAAATACATTGTACATATCTAAAATCTTCATTGTGATGGTTGAACATGCCAATCATTTCTGACCCTATGGTGTGGTCTCCCAAACTGGCATGCATTATGACATCTTTTGTGTAAGTAATTTCCATTTTGTTGCATGTGCCAACACATGGTGCTTTAAAAAGTTAAGCAAAACACAAAATATTACCAATATTCTCCTTGTTCTGTATTAAAACATGAAACAACAACAAATATCTCACATACTCCACTAAGCCAGATGGATGGATCTGGGACACCCATTTGCTTGTTTACGTCTACTAAGACTGCTAGCACAAGGTACAAATCAGAGAAAGCCCCCAAGACCCAGATTTCAGTCCTTTGATAGAGCTGAAGTTGAATAAATATTAGGAGCTGGAAGCAGCAGGCTTGACAGTAGGGAATACAGGACAGGGAGTCAAAAAATCTGGAATTGAGTCTTAGCAAGGCTACCAAGTGTGCTTGCCACTTCGCTTCTCTGGTCCTTTACCTCAGAATGAAGATACCTGATATGCATATTTTCTGTAAGGGTAGAGTAAGCTGAATCAACAAGAATTTATTATCTACTATGTGTCATACACAGTGCCAAGGGCTGGGAATATAAAGAAAGGCTAAAAAGTAAGTATACATGAAATAAAAATACAATAGAACATAATAATGTTAAAATGTGTTTTTCTAAGATAATATGCTGCCCACAAGGATCCTTAGATATGGTTTAGTAGTTCCTGTTTCTAATTGAATTTGGCACCACTGCTATAGACGTTTGAAGGTTTATCATAATTACTTTATCTGGATATACAAGTATTAGGGAAAAAAGTTTTCTAACTCATGGGACCATTTTATTTTACTGGCTCATTTTCCTTGTATATGATAAAATGAAGGGAAACATGTTTTTTTTATTAATGACCAAAAATGCCAGTGACTAGTCATCATTAAGTTGTAAAAACTATTTTTTTTATCTGTCTATATGACAAGTCAGGAACCTAGTCTATCTTTCTGCTACTTTTTTCTCTGATGATCAGTTATACAGACTTTATAGTGGGACGAACATCTATCTAATCTATTATCTATTTATTTATCTTCCTTCTATATAATCCTAGACCTAAAGTTAAAAGAGACTTCAGAAGCCATCTGATCCAAGGCCTTAATTTTACAAGTAAAAAAAAAAAACACGACAACACATTTGTAGTAGTAAGAGAAGAAAAAGAAATTGAAGGAATATTACATATAGGCAACAGGGAAAGAAAACTCTCACTTTTTTGCAAATGATATGATGGTATACTTAGATAACCCAAGAGGATCACTAAAACACCAGTCGAAACAGTTAACAACTTTAGCAAAGTCGCAAGATATAAAATAAACTCACACAAATCATCAGCATTTCCATATATTACCAACAAAACCCAGCAGGAATAGGTAGAAAGAGAAATTTCATTTAAAATAACTGCAGACAGTATAAACTTCTTTGGAGTCTACTTGCCAAGACACACATAGTTCCAAAATACTCTTCACTCAAATAAAGACATTTAAACAACTGGAGAAATGTTAATTGTTCATGGGCAGGATAAAGTAATATAATAAAAATGAGGACACTACCTAAATTATTTTACTTATTCAGTGTCATACCAATCAGTATACCAAAGAGTTACTTTATAGAGCTGGGAAAAAAATAATAACAAAATTCATCTGGAACAAGAAAAGCTCAAGACTCTCAAGGGAGTCAATGAAAAAAAATTGTGGAAAAAGGAGGCCTGACAATGCCAAATCTCAAACCATGTGACAAAGCTATAACCATCAAAAACAATTTGTTACTTTATAAGAAATAGAGTGGTGGATCAATGGAATCAATTAGGTACACATTAGCAAACAGCACAGTAACTGAGTAACCCAATGATCCAAGCTATTGGGGCAAGAAATATTCTGGGAAAATTGGAAAATAGACTGACAGAAACTAGGCATAAACCAACATTTCACATAGCATGCCAAGATAAACTCAAAACAGGTATATGATTTAGACATAAAGAATTATATCATACACAAATTAGTGCTTCAGGGAAAGAATACCTGTCAGATCTATGGATAGGGAAGAGTCCATGACCAAAAAGGAGGCAGAAGAGTTTACAGGAGGTAACATAAATAATTTTAATGACATGAAATTAAAAAGAATTTGTACAAACAAAAGCAATGTGGTTGAAACTAGAAGAGAAAAAGGAAACTGGGGGAATTATTTTTTTTTTGCAACATTTCTCTGATAAACATCTTGTTTTTCAAATATGTATAGAATGTAGACAGATTTATAAAAAAAACACAACAAACCAGGAGTTTTCCTCAATTGACAAATGGTCAAATGGTATGAACAAGCAGTTTTCAGAAGAAGGAATCAAAGCAATCAATAATCTTATGAAAAAAATGTCTAAATCACCAAGAATTAAAGAAATCTAAATGAAAATAACTGAGGTTGATAGTAAAACAACTCTGAGTTAAGGTGACAAAAAAGAAAATGACAAATGCTAGGAATGTAGGTATACTAATGCACTGTTGGTAGAGTTGTGGACTGTTCCAACCATTCTGGAGAACAATGTGGAACTATGTCCAAAGGACTATAAAACTCTTCATACCCCTTGACTCAGCAAAACAACTACTAAGTCTACATTCCAAGGAGAACAAAGGAAAAGGATCCATATTTACAAAAATGTTTATAGCAACTCTTTTTATGTTTTTATGTCAAAAACTCAGAAACTAAGGGAATACTCATCATTTAGGAGATGACTGAACAAGTCATGGTATATAATTGTGATAGAATACTGTCATGCTGAAGGAAATGATGAAGAGAAATGGAAAGATTTATATGAACAAAAGTTTTCTTCATTTTTTTCTTTTTCCTCTTGAGAATATGGCTAATTATCTTTCCCTAAAAACCACTCCTTCCTAACTCCCTTCAACAGTAATAAGACTAAGCTCTGATCCCAGCTTCTTCAGGATGCCTTTCTTAACCTTTCTAGTACTAATGGGATCACCACTCAGATTGCCTTAGTCTACTCTGTATATATTTTGTACGTACCTAGTTGATTCCAGATTATCTTCCCAATTAAGATATAAATCCTTTGAGAGAAGGTGCAGTGTTTTTGCCTTTATTTGCATCAGTGGTGCTTAGCACACCGACCAGTACATGATATGTGCACAATAAATGCTTGCATATTCATTGATTGTCAGAGGTGGAACACAACCCCTGGCCATTTTGAAATCATTTCCTTGCTCTTTGGAAATCCTCCTCTTCCCCCTCCCACTGGAACTTGGAGTCTGCTGCCTCTGTGTATCTGAGCTCTAATAGCTGAGGTTTTCCTACATCTGGTCAAGTATGGGAGCACCACAGTACTTTCTGGACATTGATAAGCAATGATGCTATGTGTGTACCCTTCTCCCCTATTCCAGTTCCTTTAGGGGCGGGTTAGCTCTCCCCCCAATAGAAAATAAATTCCTTGATGGCAAACACTGTGTTGCTTCCTTATATTTGCATCCCTAGTACTCAGCACAATGTCTAACTCATAGTATGAACTTAAAACCCCATGCTTTTACACACATTGATTTATTCATCTATCCATCCATTTATCCATTCATTCATTCATTCATTCATTCATTCATTCATTCATTCAGGTCATATCACTTCAGAGCCAGTACTCTTTCTCCAAGCTCCTTTCCCCCCATTTCTACATACAACAAATGTAGTTCAGTCATATCTAACTCTTTGTGACCCCATTTGGGGTTTTCTTGGAAGAGATGCTGGAGTGGTTTGCCATTTCCTTCTCCAGCCCGTTTTACAGATTAGGAAACTGAGGTAAAAAGTATTAAGTGATTTGCCCAGGATTGTATACCTAGTAAATGTCTGAGGTCAGATTTGAACTCATGAAGAGGAGTCTTCCTGGCCCAGCACTAGTCATTGTATCACCTAGCTATGTACTAATACATACATATATATGCCTATATATTCCTGTATAGGCATATATATATATATATGTATGTATGTATGTATGTATGTATGTATGTATGTATGTATGCTTATATAGCCATTTTTACTTCTAGAAAATCTCTACAAAGTTCTTCCTCACTTTGCCTTTGGCTGACCATACTCACTCCTCCCCTTAGTTGTGGTGTCATCATCCTCTCAGCTTTTTCTTCAAGATAATTCCTTCAAACAAAAAAGGATGTCCACTATTCATTATTTATGTTTTATTTTGTTTTCCATCTTCAGTTTTCTTCTGGGTTTGCTTAGAAGATTTGACCTCAGCAAATAGAATGCACACTTTGTTCCAACTTGGGGAACTACAACAGTTTACCTATAGGGAGTTGGAGGCTTAGTCGACTTAGTTCACGTCTGGATATTCCTGAGTGACAATATGAGATGAACTTGGAGGTCCCATTCAACAGGTGCTATAGAGTTTCTGGGGCTAAATAACTATAAATTCCAAGTGAAAACCTAAGATTCTCTCCTGATCTACCTGAGTATGTACTCTATTTGAGGGCCAGCTCATGGATTTCTCATTGGATAATATAGTAGTGGCTTGCTTCAATTGAGAGAAGGTGGCCCCAGCTGGATTGTGGTAATGGAATCTTCTTTTTTGGATCTGTTTGGCTTGCCTGTCAATGACTTACAGAATGCCAAGTGCACTTCTAGAGTAGGTGTTTCAGTACGTTTTTGTTGAACAAATTTATGAATGTTATACCTTTACAATTTATTCACAGTGTCCTGTGCTATAAATAGAATATTATCCGTTCCCCCTTAGACTACTGAGTTCATTTCTCGAAATGCTTTCAGATTCTCCTGGTCTTTTGAGAGCTATCAGATTATACCTATGCATATCACTGGACTTGATCTGTGTTTGAATCACCATCATGTGTGTCACTACCAGTGCATTTTCTAAGTACCGTGCCTGGCACAAAGGGAGTGCTTGTTAATACTTGTTGACTTGACTTCTCATCCAGTGTTTCCTTGGGCAAGTTCACGTAACTTCCCTGGGTCTTTTTCTCCTCCTCTTTAAAATGAAAGGATTGGATCAGCTGGTCCATAATCTAAGGTGCCTTACATCTATGAGTTTAATCACTTGTGACCCTTTTGTTAAAGTTACAAATGCTTTCACCCTTGTCTCAGTTTGCCGTTAAACAGCAAGTTGTTTCTGAAGTGGAGGCATAAATTCAATATTTTTGTAGCTAGCTTTAAGGGTTTTAAGATCAGTCATAACCAATTGATATATTTCAGTGTTTCAGTTTACTTTGTTGTGACAGCAGCAGAGCATTTGTAGGGCAATTCTAGCTTAAAAATATTGTGACTGGAACTACAAAAGGAAAAATAAGATATATACTTTGAGCAGATGGGTGGCATGTTGTCATGGAATGAATGCACTTGGATCTATGAGGTCTGTGACTAGGTCTTGGCTTATGAGGTGAACAGGGCCTTCAAAATGAGTATAATTGGATTCCTGATCATGATTTTTAGTTGTGATATCATAGGAAAATAAAATTAGCCTATATGAACCTCAGTTTCTTCTTTTGTAAAATGAGAATAATGATAATTAGAATACTCAGCTCACAGCATTATTGTGAGAGCCCTTTGTAAATGTTAAAGTTCTACATAAATGGGAGTTATTGTTATTAATGTTATTTCCAATTTGTCTTGCCTAGAATATGTCCATTCCAACTGCCTAACTCATATCAATTTTTTCAAGACTTTATCCAAGTCCTGCCTGGTCTCTAAAGTCTTCTCTGATGATAACGATCTTTCTTCCTAAATTACAGTAGAACTTAGCCTTACTATCATCCATTTGACCATAAACTGCACACTTCCTTATGGTATTTCTTTTGTTACTCTTTTCTGTCATCATGTAAATTTTTGGTTGTTATTTAACTTGCTCTGAGATTGTCTTGTCTTTTTCTTCCAACCAATAATGACAGTGCATAATTGTATACTTCTTTTAGGTTCAAAGAGTGCTTTAAATATATTATTATCTCTTCGGAATCTTCTAACAAATCTATGAGGTAGATAGGTGGATGATAGGGCACTAGACTTGGAAGATAAAAGTTCAAATCCAGCCTCAGGCGTTTACTAGTATGTGACTTCAAGCAAGTTACTTGACCTATGGCTGCCTTAGTTTCCTCATCTGCCCAATGGGAAGAGTAACAGCATTTACTTCCTAGGGTTGTTGAGGAGATAAATTAAATGCTTGTAAAGTGCTTTGCACAACTTAAAATTCCATATAAATGATAGATATTATTATATAATATAGATAATATAATATTAATATAGATAATATAATAATGTATAGATATAGATAATATTATTATTATTATCACCCCAAATTTGCAGATAAGAAAATGGAAGATCAGAGAGGTTAAATTACTTCTCCAAGTCTCTAGACTCTAAGCTTAGTTTTCTCTCCATCATAGGATTGTCATTGTTGAGTCATTTCAGTTGGAACCCAATTTGGAATTTTTTTGGCAAAGATCCTGGATTGATTTGCCATTTCCTCCTCCAGTTCATTTTGCAGATGTGGAAACTGAGGCAAATAAGGTTAAGTGACTTGCCCAGGGTCACACAGCTAGTAAATGTCTGAGTCCTGATTTGAACTTAGGTCTGCTTGACTCCAGGATAGGCACTCTATCTACCACACCACCTAACTGCTCTACTATAGGACTAGAGATCATGGATTTAGAGCTGTAAATAACCTTTGAGATCCTCAAGTCAAATCTCTCTCATTTTATGGAAGAGGAAACTAAAGGTCAGAGAAGTGACTTGTTCAAATCTTCAGACTTTAAGCTCGAAATTATTCTTCCCACACCAAGATATTTTGCTTTGCTCCTCTTTGCACACATGTAGTGTGGACCCTTACATATAGAGGCTCAGTCAACATGTGCTCATTTCTTTATTATTAGCTCAATGATCATTACATGCTGCCCTCTTCTCCATAGGTTGGTCCCATTCTCAATTAAATCCAAAATTCAATTCACAAACATTAATTAAGTGCCTATTATCTTATGCTAGGATATGGAGATACATGACAACTGTTACTAACTCCAAGAAACTCACATTCTACTGGAAACCCCTTTCTCAAGTTTTTTATCTCTCAGGTTGGTTACTGAGAAAAAAAAACAAAACCTAAATAGCTTTTTTGAGCAGTTTAAGACCTAGGGACTAGATCCATGATTTCATTGATACAGAGAATTTGCAGATGAGCAAACTGGCTCCACCAAAGCAGGCTGGCATTTCCTTTGCAATTTATAGTCTTAACTGACTGAAGCAGAGGTGGTAAACACTGATGCCTGTAGCCAGCAACATTCTCAAATGTACATGAACCAGATTACAAAGCAATTTGGAAATCTTTAATGAAATTTAAAAAAACGTAATAAAACATAGATAACATTATATTTTAAAACTAAGTCAATATACAGCTGAACGCTTATGTAAAGTTTAGTGACACTTTCCTCCTATTTAATAACACTGACCTAGAGCAAGGTAAATGACTTGCTTAGAGACACATAGCCAATGTTTGTCAGAGGCCAGACTCGAACCCAGATCATCCAGGTTCTGAAACCTACTCTATTCACTATACTATTGTTTTTGTTGCTGTTATTTGGTCATTTCATTTGTGTTCAACTCTTTGTGACCTCATTTGGGGTTTTCTTGGCAAAGATACCACAGTGGTTTGCCATTTCCTTCTCCAGCTCATTTTATAGATGAGGAAACTGAGCAAACATGGTCAAATGACTTGTCCAGGGTCACGTAGTTAGTAAGTGTCTGAAGCCTGATTGGAACTCAGGAAGAAGAGTCTTCCTGACTCCAAGCCCAGCATTTTAACCACTGCACGACCTTTCTGCCCTGCCACTATACCATGTTGTCTTTCAAATTATACTTTTAAACTTTTGCAATAAAACTTAAAAAAAAAAAACACCAAACAACATAAAATAGTCAAACCAATTTGTGTGTACATGACTATTAGTATGTAGACTGTGTTGTACATATATCAACCAACAAATTGGCTTGTGGGTAGGAACCTACTTGACTTTGCACTCTTTTCTAGAATTTATGCACGAGGTGGGGAAGGGAGTAGAGAGATTGGGAAGATATGAGTAATCAAGTCTGAGAAAGGACTTTATAAGAGCAAAACCCACAGGTTTTCTGTGGAACAGTTGCCTCAATATAGTACTCTGTTTTCAAACATGGTTCTTTATTCAGTGCATGAAGATTGTATTATAGTGTTTTCCCAAGTTTATTTTCCTGTCTCTCACCTTCTTTAAAATACATTTTTACAAGCCTCACCAGTCCCAGGAAAGGTTGTGTATTTGCAGAGGAAATAGAAAGTGTTGCACTGATACCAATCTCCTGGCATGTATAACTTTTCTGGTGAGAAATTATTTGACACTTTTATGGCCAACTTTTCCCGTCAACAAGAAAAATCTGCTTTGCCTTTGTTTCTAGAAGTTATTTGGTGGGTATACACCATCCCATACTTTCTCGCATTGTGCAAATACTTTTGCAGTAAATCTGACCCATTAAGAAGACTATTGGTTTATGGAAAAGATGGCAACAGAAATGATTTATTCTTTGATTTTCAATATAGTACTGTTTAAAAATTCTGTATATCAAGAGAACCAGACACACTTACAACTTTATTTTTTATTTCTCAATCATTGCCTCCATTTATGGCCCTGGGACAAATAATTAACTCCAATTTTATATATTGTATATAATGCATACCGCAAATCTGGAGTTTGAACAGTTTAAAAGCAACATAGTATCAGCTATTATATTCCTAGTTTTTGCAAGAAATTCATTCTCAATGAATAGTAAAGGACAATACTGTGTTCTGCTTAGACGTGTTGCATCATTCTACTGCTAATTCTTCAGCATTGTGGTTTGCCAAGAGCTACCTAGGAACTGATTTCCTGATTTGTCATTTACTCCTCCACTGTCTAGCGGAATTGTATCTCACACCTAACACTAAGAGATACAAGTGGGTGGGATAATAAGTCTACAGAATATGTGTTCTTTACAGTACTTTGGAGAAGCCTACATATGTATGTATGTCTAGGTACCAGATATGACCTAGAGGAAATATTGATAATAATCTGCATCTAATTTGGGTTATTCCAATAAAATAATTTTCAAATGTAGTATCTATAACTTAAAAAATTACTTTTAGTAGTGTTTAATTTCTATTGCCAAATACCCTATTCATTTTTAATTTTTGTGATACAGGACAGAATCAATATCAGAGAATTATAAGAAAATTCTAGTCTTTCCCTTGGCACACTTAGAGTTTGATTGGGCTAATGTAATCAATGGAGTTAATAAGTTGTTTTAATGCAAAATATAAACCACATACACTTTTATATTTCTTCTATTTTATATTCAACATGGAAATCACTTTCATTTAAATAGTAGAACTTACATAACAACAGATTCTAGGGCTCATTGGAGTAGCAGAACATATTGACTGTCACAGAATTTCCAGCTTGTAGAGAAGGAACTGAAATGGTCTCATTGCCAATGCATTTGCAATGAAAGTCTTTCATCCACATGGACCACCGGAGGAGAGGTATGTCACTTACAGCGATTCTTTTTAGTAGTCACATGTGCCATTAAATCAAGAGATGGCTCTTCCTATCTCCCATATGTCTGTCTGTCTATCTATCTATCTATCTATCTATCTATCTATCTATCTATCTATCTATCTATCTGTGTATATATATATGTATGTATGTATGTATGTAATGTAATACACATATTTTAATGGCCTAAGGTATGTCTTAAATTTAGAACAGAGATTTCTAGAATTATAGACATCATTATGCTATTCTCACCTGTATTTATCAACTAAGTTTCTAGTCTGCAAGTAGATCAAATGTAATGGTGGAAAGGTCTAAAGCAGACTTGCTTTACTAGAGTAAGTTAGTCTAAAGAGAGTATAACTGGAAGTAAGTAACAAGATGAAATAGAGCAAAGGGAAAATTAGGCTGAATATCACACCAAAGCTCTTAATGGGGAGAACTATTAGACTGTGAAATAGCCTTCCAAAGGCAGTGGTAGAAGTCATTACTTGAGTCATTTAAAACTAGACTGGACCAAAGCTTTCCAAAATACAGTATACTATAGGGATCAAACCTACATTAGCAGTGAAAGGAGGTGGATGATCTAATAGCCCCTTCTTTCATTGAATACTATGATTGTACTGATTTTATGTGTCTCCATCTAAGGTATACAATCTTCTATCATTTTATGTTACTCCTTGGTAGCACTTTGAAAAAATAATCTAATGCCAGATTGCATTGAGTTAGCGTGTCTCGGAGGAGACTAAAATGAACAGTAAACTCAACATAAAAAAACAAGTCAGAGCAAGTAGAAGCTAAACAGGTTCCCTACTAGTTTTCTGACTGTATACTTGGATGCATTTGTCCAGAGTTTTGCCCAGGGAACACTCACCCTAGTGTTCTGGCCTCATTCCAACATGGATAACTGCATTCTTCCCTCCTGTTGTTTCGATGGGGATTAAGTATTAATTTTCATTTCCTTTCTCAAATGGTTTCCTGGGATGCTGTTGTGTGACTGTAAAACAAGTTGCCACATTTCATCCCTAAAGACAGCTAGTTACATGCTGACAGTGGGCAGCCCATTCCATGGGAAGGGCTCATGTATCAGTTTCTTGCCAATCATTCTTAGAGGACAGGAAGAAGAGGAAATGACTTTAGTTGTAAAAAACTATTTTACTATTAAGGATAACTTATCAGTAAAAGACTACCTAGGGATGTTGTGACAATATGAATTTTTAAAATGAAGACAGATAGTCATCTGTCTTGGATGACTTAAATATTCACCTGACTGGAAATGGAAGATTAGGATAGATAACTTCTTGAGGTCCCTTCCAGTTATACATTCAATGACAGCAGAAAATAAAGATAAGTAAAACTAAGATGTCACTTTGTATTACCCTTACATATTTTCCATGGCTATATTTATATGATGTATAGGAGTAAGTGTCAACCAAACCAAGGAAATGGGTCATGTTTTAAGTATACAGATGTTATGGGGCAGCAGATTTTTCCCCTCTACAATTTCTCCACTATTTCTCCTCCATTCCATGTTGCTCATTCATTTGAAAATACTATCTCACAAAATGAGGTAGACCATTGAACCTAATTGCACTAATTCTAATATTTGTTTCCTTTCTCTTGGATTTACCTTATTTTTCTCAACTCACTGATTATGTTACTGAAGTGTGAAAATACAACCCACGGGAAGAGAGAAGCTTCTTGTCACATAGTTCTAGCCTCATCCTTACACTGGCATCATTTTCACTACTACACTTAAGCAAATGTGTTAGCTTTTACATTAAAATATTTCATGGCAAAGAACAAAGAAATATGTTAGAAGAACAGAGGCTTTATACCAAGAAAAATAATTTTCTTCTTATCATCATTCAAAAAATATGCTTACTGATATGATTGTTAATTCAATGTAGGTTTTCACTATGCCATTTTTAGAATTGCTGGTTTCAAGGAGTAGTTGTCCCCATGCACAGAGGTGTCATAAAGGGACTGAACAAAAAATGAGTGAAATTACTTCTGATGAAAAACAGCAATAGCAATAACTGGAAATTTCTTGTGTGGTATTCCATGAACTTTGAAAGAGGGATGTTTGAGATTTCAATAGGGCTTTCCTCTAGGATGAGTGGCTCTTTGTAAATAGTGGGATCTTTAATTGACATCATCTGAAAGGTGGAAAAATCCACTTTACAAATATTTTGAGTCCAATATAAATATACTGAAAGTTTAATTAGTATACCATGTGAATGACATTTAAAAAATGCCACACTTCATAATTACTAGGCAACAATTCAGAGCATCAGAAAGGTCCCGAGGGGTGGGCATAGCAACTCTTACATACAGAAGTTCAGGACATATGTTATTCAGAATTCTTGATTCAAATTATTCTAAAGATACTCTTGAAATACACTTTCATGCCAAAATATTTGATTTTAAAATAAATCCAATAAGACCTACTAGACTTAAAGATAAATGATTAATGTTTTATCTCCAAATGGGATGTTTGTTGTTCTCAGAGGAACAATGAGGGCACCTTCTCCTGGAGAAGTGTCTGGCAAGTGGCACCAAACAATTAACCCAAAGAAGCTCCAAGTTAAGAACAGCTGGAGGTCCTTCCCTCTCACTACGACACTATTAACCTTAGTTTTGAACACACCTATTGTCCCTCTATGCGTGATAAAAAAATAAACACACACCCAGAATAACACCTTCTACATCACAGGTACAAATACTAGTTAAAATAATTTGTCAGACAGTAAAAGATTTGGCACACAGACCTGCAGAAATGTACCTGTGTCATCAGATATTTTTAAAATACCAATTTTTAAAATGATTAATTAAAAGGCAAGGTTGTGTGGTAATTTTATTTATTTATTTCACATTTAGCTAAAAATGTGATACCTTTGTCCATTCTCTAGAACCTAAGGCAAGGGGGAGGTGAAAGTAAGTGAAGGTAATCAAAATTAAGGAATTCCTAAGAAATAATGCATATGTTACCCGGTCTCTTTCTGGATCCCAGCATCACCCACTCTCTCTGAATTATCTGTTAGAACAGAAAATGGACCAGAATCCATGAATAAAATCTATTCCCAGTTTGGCTTTTGGATTTTTCTCTCAAACTCAAAGGAGTACAGGGTATTGAGTTTAGGAGTCTTTCCAAGCTCGTGTGCTGGAGAGCCAACCGCTGACCAACATCTGGCCGTAGGTCTTCCTTCATGCTGCAGTATATTTAAGATTTCTCTTATTCTTCTGCCCTCCTCACCTAACAGCATCTCTACATTCATGGAAAACGGCACCAGGGCAGTCATCGGACTGACACCCATTCATAAAGCCAAATAAAACCCGCAGATGGGAATAAATCATTAGCCTCCGAGCAAAGCTGGAGACGCATGGCTAGGGAGGTGTGAGCCTCCTGGGTACTGCGATCAGTAGTTAGCCTTATCCCATCCCTGAACACCTCTACCCTGAATTGTCTTCCTTTAAACATCCCCCCACCCAACACACACACACACACACACACACACACACACACACACACACACACGCACGCACACATCCTCTGTCCCTCCAGTATCTCTCCAAAAGAACCATAGGAACTGATCTCCTTTCTTGCTCCAACTTTTGCGGGCTGAGTCCCTCCCCGCGCCTGGACATCACTCCCCCCTCGCTTCTCCCCAGGGGACCAGCATCTCGAGCTAGCCCCTTACCGTGCACTGAAGGCAACTCCTCCTGCCTGGGGCTGGTGCTGGCAGCGGCTGCTGCCGCGGCGGCTGCTGCTCCTGCTACTCCCGCTGCTCCTGGGCTCTGGCGGCTCATGGTTTGTTCTCCGCATCCGACACAAAAGCAGCAGCGCCCAGGCTTTGTCCTTTCCAAATCCAAAGGGGGAACTTAGTTTGCCCCCGAAATGGCCAACTTGTGTGAGCTGCTTCCTGTCGAGAGCTTCCCCTCCTTCTCCTTTGCTAGCTGGACTGGGGCCCGATGGCAGAGCATCAAGGCCTCCGGAATCAGTGGGGAGTGGGGGAAAGAAGGGGAGGGAGAGGTTGAGGAGGGGGAGAGAGGAGGAAGGAGGTTGGAAGAAAGGGAGACTAGAGACCAGGTGGTCTTCCTGGAAGGGGAGGGGAGAGGAGAGGAACCGAGCACTTCACAGCCTACTAGCCCTCCTCCCCTCTCTTGCCTTCAGGCAAACACACTTCCCAGGCACCAGAGCAACTTTCCTTCTTGGCCAGACAAAAAACATCCTTTCTATTTGGGGCTCTCTGCTGAGATACAGACCGCCTAGCATCTCTCTCTCTCTCTCTCTCTCTCTCTCTCTCTCTCTCTCTCTCTCTCTCTCTCTCTCTCTCTCTCTCTCTCTCTCTTTCTCTCTTTCTCTCTCTGTCTCTCTCTCCTTCCTCTCTTCTCTCTTTCTTCTTTCTGCTGTCTTTTTTTTTTCTGAGTGCCTATAAAAAGTCGAGGATTCACGTTAGCTAACTAGAGTTAGGTGAGGGGGCTATGGAGGAGTTTTCAGAAGAAGGTAGGGCGATTTTGCAGGTTGCTTTGCATCAGTATGAATCCCATTTACTTCCTGAAAAGGTTGGTGTATATGTATATGCATATATAATTGTATATGCAGATAAATAAATATATATACAAACATATATATGTATTTTAGGGGGACGAGAGGTAGGGGTTAGGATAGTACGGGAGGTACGCTGTTTTAACTTTGAAGTCTGGCTTCTTGCTCTCGGCACGCTAGCAAGCGGGGATTGGCAAATTTTGGTGGGAACACTCCGGGGTCCTCATGCTTAAAGGCTTGGGAAGGGGAGGCAGGTGAAAAGGGGGGGGGGGGAGAGAGAGAGAGAGAGAGAGAGAGAGAGAGAGAGAGAGAGAGAGAGAGAGAGAGAGAGAGAGAGAGAGAGAGAGAGAGAGAGAGAGAGAAAGCGAGCTACGGGCTCAGTGCGCTGTTCTACCCCACAAGCTATGTAACTGTACTGATCATGAGGAAACCAGAGGGCTGGAGCAGAACAGTCTCTGGGTTATACTGGAAGACGCTCTTGTTTCCTAGCAACTCTCATCAATCTTGGGATGGGCTCTTTCCAAAGAGATCCTATTGGACCAGTCCGAGCGAGAGGCCACACCCCTTCAGGGCTGCTTCTAGTGCTTTTTCCATTCTCCAAAATTTCTTGGGTGGAAAGAGATAAGGTAGTGTTGAGACCTCATTATTCCTTTCCTTTTCTGATGCTTCCCCATCTCCCAGGAAGGCATTCGTTTTTTCTCCAGTCCTTACTTCTAATTCTACAGACTTAGTAAATTCTCTTGATGCTCTTTACCTTCCCTCTTTAAAAAAAGAAAGGAAAAGAAACAGAACCATCTTAAAACGGGTCTATAGGCGTGAAAGAGAAAAAAAGGACACCACGTACCTTACAAAGGATTTAACAAAAGCGAAATCCCAAGAGCCTCTCTCTGTCTGTTAAAATCATATCGCACACTTACAAAGAATCACAAAACTTTCATTATTTCCCTTCTCTGTGAAATACTAACATTCTGTATTCCCGAAGGGCTAGGTGATATGGAGCCAGAGACAATTAAATATAATGCTTTAAATGCTACATTTATTCTTTAATATTTAATGTTATGTTGTTTAACAACCGCCTTCTTTTGTAATCTAACCAGTACATTTAAACTACAGAAATAATTTTACAGATTTTTTTTTTGTGTGTGGAGAATCAGAGTCATTTAGGAAGACATACTCCTACATATTTCGTTATGAACTTCATTGAAATTGCGGAATAAAATAAAGTTTAAACCTTATGGACTTATAGGCCATACTTTTACTTAGAAGAACATTTCTACTCTGCTATTCAGGAGAGTATTATCGTGGCCAAAACGAAAGAAAAACAGCAGCAACACTAGGTACCCCCACTTTTTGATTCCTAGATATCAGTTGATCCCCCAAAGGGAATCTCTCTCACTGGGCAAAATCTACAGTCACAACCCAGGAGACCATCCATGTAAATTAGACAAATAAACTGTTAAAGCCTAGAAAGTTAAATGTTTACAACTATCTAGGTTATGTTAAGGGCTTTATCACCAGTAAAACGTCAAGACCACAACCTTGATTTTCTCATAGAATGTGCCAGTAAACAAGCACCTTAAGGTACTTGGGCTTTCTTAAAGCCTCATCAGTCGTGGGTAAGGGCACTAACCTTCCAGTGTCTTTTATCCTTTTCCCCCAGATTTACCTCTCTCTCCCCTTTCCCCAAATACACACTCAAAAAAGACAAAATATTGATAGTCTAGCCTAAGAAAACAATTCATGTGAAGTTGAATTACTCATCTCCAAACTAAATTGTTCTAACTCAATTTGGAGAATAGAAGTGGGGCATTGCCCAGAAATTCACTTAGCAGAGGCAACAAGACAATTATCCATCTGTCATCAATTCTGGCCTTAAAGGGCTTATTTCCCAAGACGGAGGTACTTTATTTCTTTAATTTCTAGTACTTTGTGCAGCATAAGTGCTTAGAAGATGTTTGTGGAGTAGAACTGAATAGTGGGTTGATAAGTAAGATTTTTGGGTTGTTAGAGCCGTATCCCATTTTCATGTTTACTTTCAGTATGACATTGAATATAGCTTTTAGAGTATTCTTTTATTATGATGCTTCACCTTCTCACCTTTACCCCAAGTTACTTTTAAAAAGTCTCTGGAGATAAGCCTCTCAACAATTGTCATTGGGAGTTCATCATCAAAGATAAGAAGATAATTTCCTGTAAATGAACCAAAATAATATTAAAAAAATGAACCAAAATAAAATAGGGAAAAAAAACATAATAATTCCCATTCCTCCCACCCAATATCTAGTGTTCTGTTAGCATTCCTTTGCTAAAAAAAAATCATTCCTTGTCCTAAATATTTCTGATCTGTGGTGGGTCTCTAAAGCTATACACATTTCTACCTGTTCACTGGGTCACTCTATTCAGTTCTGTATCATTTCACTTGTTTTTCTGAATTCCCTTCTGACTATCTGTGTTTATCTGAATGATTAAAAATGAGATGGAATCCCCTAAAGATCATTTAGAGACAGCACCACAATTTCTGACATGATGCCTCTTTGTGTAGGCCTTCAATTACACTCTTTTGTTGAAATAATATTGAGGTTTGATTATGTTGTCATCATTCCCAGCTCAGAATGTCACAAGCAAAATGCCATCGGTTCTCCTATCCCTATCTAGAGATTACTTAGCAGCAGCAAATGCTTTAGAGAAGAGTCTCAGGTCAAATCTCTATTAGCTCAATGTAGAAGCCATTTTTTTTTGTAAATTCTTGCTGCATGGTCATAGACTGTAGCTATCTTGATCATCTGGTTTGGTATTTCTTAGCTGTGCCTTCTTCTGCTTTTTGTACTCCTCTGTCACTAAATTTCACCTCACTGCCTTTTTAAAAAATGGGTCTGTTCAGCACTAGAAACATGCTACATGCACATGTATATGCCCACAAATGATGTACTCATGAATTTATTATACATATTATATTGTACATAGTATACATGTTATATTGTATATACACTTGTGTATATTACATGTGTCCTGGCAGACTGAAATGTTAGAAGGATATTACAAATTCATCTCCAAATTTCTGGCAATAATCGTCCTTTCCTTAATATGTTGCTGCTTCCTAAGCTTTTTTAATCTAAATAATTTCTTTAGTTATGATGTTTCTTCCCTAAGGGTATGAATTTGCAGATTTCTAAATATTTTCTTCTTGGTTATCTGCAAATCCTGTTTCAACTATTCTGGCTTATTTTGAATCTTGACAACCCCAGATTTTGTAAATGAAGGTTATGACATGCTCTTAGCTGTTGATTTTTTAAAAAAATTCCCTTATAACGTTACCTGAAGGAACTTAAATATTGAAAAGAATACTTAAAGTCAGAAATTTTGGGTTCACATCTTTTCTTGGATGATCACTGACCTTAATCACTGAATAGGCATTGCCTCAACCAGAGACTTGCTAAAGAACTTAACTTTAAAAGGCAAGGTCTTACGTTTATTTGGCCACTGGTCTCAGAGGAGAAAATCAGGCTGGTGATTTTGCACAGCTCTCCCTCACTTAAATCCAATTCATTTACATGTCATGACACCACCTCCATGATGTCATGGCCCTCTTCCAGAATGAAGGGCAAACAACAAAAATTAGTTGGGCAGGTCAGTTAGCCTAAGACTCAGTTTCCTCACTTGTAAAATGGGAATAAAATGTAAAATTAGAGCAAGTAATAAATGTTCTGCTTACCTCCTAGTATTGTTATGAAAGTCAAAATGTTTTGTAATATTCCTGAAGGACCATAAAAGTGTAAGATATTGTTTATTACTACTTTCTTACATGTGACAATTGACTCCTATCTTGAGATGAGAGATTTTCAGTCTTCTGAATGTGAAGCTTCCATAAATCATCATTAGGTTGAGTGTTCCCATTCATTTGACACATTTGTTGAGTCCTTACTCTTTGTCTTCTATTGCATTAATGCAGTAGGGGGAATAAAGGAAAAAAGCAATGATTAACTCCTTAGAATATACCAGATAGTGTTGTAAGCACCAGGAATACTAGTAAAGAAAATCTCTGTCATCAAGGAGTTTCCATTCTGATACAGAGAGATAATACACATGTATAAGACAATCCCTTCTGTGGAGGAGCTTAGGGAGACAAGGTATAAAGTCACTGACGTTACATAATGAGGTTCCAGTTCTTTTGGCATGTCCAGTATACTCTGCTGGCTGTTAATGACTGAACTGGAGGTTCAGTGAACCTGTTTCCAGAAATACACAATGGAAGGATGGGGTCCTTTGCCTCTCTCATCCAAAACGTAGCAAGTATTCCATTTCCTGTTAGATTACTGGGCAGTGACAACAACCTTTAGAATTGGCTGCTGACTCAGAACTGAATCTGAATATAAAAGATTTAAGCCAATAAAAGCCCTCTCTCTTCCTTAGTGGCTTTTGAATGAGGAGGGAATAAAGTCCTTAGAGGGGTGGGGTAGGTTGACTCAGCAACACAGAAAGTGGCAGTAATATATTGCCTACCACTGGCTGCCCTCTCTCCAACTAGCCACCATGTGGCAGTGAACTCATGGCGTCACTTGTTTTTTGTTTCTTTTAAGTGTAATCTTTTTTCATCTTAGGTGAATAAATATCAGAGATGGAATAGAAGAGATAATACCCTTGTGAACTCTGAAAGATCTCCAGTTAGTGAACCTGTGGTGGCTTTTCTGACTTTTATGATATAAAATATGTTTTATCTCATCATTTACTTTTGTTCTCCTACCTTACCACCGATGGTGTTTGCAAACAACCCATTATAGTGTTATAGAAGGAGTATTCAATGAGGAATCAAGAGATCTGTGCTTTCTCTAATGGATCTATCACCAACTTCCTCTGCAACTTTAACAAATTCATATAACCTCAGATTCACAGAATTTCAGAGTTGGAAAGGATCCTCGAAAATAACTAGTTTGAACTGTTCCTAAACAGAAATCACTTCTACACCAACCCCCAGAAAGTGGTCAATCTGGCTCTGCTTGAGAATTTTCTAGTAAGAAAACAGGAATCCATCAACTCTGGAGGCAACTCACTCCATTTTTGAGCTGCTTCAATTAAAAACTTTCCTTTACACTGAGCTTAAATATATCCTAATTCCCACCTCTTGCTCCTAGTTCTGGCCTCTCATCCCAAGTAGAACAATTCTAGTATGTTTACCATGTGCTACCCCTTCAAATAGTGAAAAGCTACCTTCACCCTCTTCTCTCCACTACCAATAGTCTTCTTTTCTCAATTCTCACTCTTCTTAACCTCTCTGCAGCCTCTGATAATGTCTTCTCTCCAGGTTTTTGGGATATCTCTCTCTTCTGGTTTTCCTCCCAACTATATGACCATTCCTTTGTCTCCTTTGCTGGATCGTCCTCCAGATTATGCTCTCTAACTACAGATGTCCCTTAATTTTGTCCTGGGCCTTTTCTCTTCTTTCTCTATCCTACTTCACTTGGTAATCTCATCAGCTCCCATGAATTTAATTATCACCTCTATGCTTATGATTCTCAAATCTACCTGTCCTGCCCCAATCTCTCTTCTAACCTCCAATCTCACATCTGCAACTGCCTTTCAGACATTTCAAATTGGATGTCCAGTAAAATCTTAAAATAAATATGTCCAAAACAGAACTCATTCCCTCTCCCATCCAATCTTCCTTATTACTGTAGAGTTCAATACCATTTTCCTGGTCTCTCAGGCTCCCAGTATAGGAGTCATCCTGGATTCCTCACTGTCTCTCACTCACTGTCCCTAAACTGTTGCCAGGTCCAATTTCTGATTTCACCTTTGCAACATCTCTTGAATGCAGATGTACCTTGGAGATGCTGAGGTGTTGCAGACCATTGCGTTAAAGAAAATAATAAAATCAAGAGAGTCACACAAATTTTTTGGTTTCCCAGTGCATATAAAAGTTATGTTTATGTTCTGCTGTAGTCTATTAAATGTGCAATGGGATTATGTCTAAAAATATAAATACCCTAATTAAAAATACTTTATTGGGTAAAAAATGCTAACCATCTCCTGATGACTTCAGCAAGTCATAATCATTTTCCTAGTGAAGGGTCTTGTCTGATATTGATGGCTGCTGACTGATGAGACCGGTGGTTGCTAAAGGCTAGGGTGGCTATGACAATTTCTTAAAATAAGACAATAATGAAGTTTGCTGCATCAATTCATTCTTCTTTTCATGAAAGATTTCTCTGTAGCATGAGATGATGTTTGATAACATTTTACCCTTGATAGAACTTCTTTCAGAATTGGAGTCTATCCTTTCAGGCCCTGCCACTACTTTATCAAATAAATTTATTTAGTGTTCTTCAAGGTGATTGTGTCTCCAGAATAGGGAGGCCTTTAGAGAGGGAGAGAGACAAGGGAACTGCCAGTCTAGGGAACAGTCAGAACATGCATATTCATTGATTAAGTTTGCCATTTTATATGCGCACAGTCTGTGGTGTTCTAAAACAATTACAAGAGTAACACAAAAGATCACTGATCACAGATCACCATAACAGACATTATAATAATGAAAAAGTTTGAAATATTGTAAGAATTACCAAAATGTGACACAGAGACGTGATGTGAAGATATGCTGTCGAAAAAATGGCACTGATGGACTTGCTTGACTCAGAGTTGCCACAAACCTGTAATTTGTTTTTTAAAAAATGCAATAGCTGCAAAGTGCAACAAAGTACAACAACGCAAAATTCAATAAAACAAGGTATGTTTTGTTTGTATGTCTCCTTCTCTCCTCTGATACTGCTACCACTCTAGTGCAGGCCCCATCACCTCATCCCCTGATTACTCCAAGAGCCTGCTGATGAGTCTGTCTGCCTCAAGCCTTTCTGAATCCAATTCACTGTCCAGTCAGTCACTAAAATGGTTTTCCTAAAGCACAGATCCAATCATATCACCCCCTACTCAATGAACCCCAGAGGCTCTCTATGGCCTCCAGTAGGAAATTCAAAAAGCTCTCTTTGGTATTCAAAACCCTCCATAACCTAGCCTCTTCTTACACTTCCAGTTTTCTTACACCTTATTCTCAACACATACTCTCCAAACCAGTGACTCTGGATTCTTGTTTATTTCATGAATAAGACATTTCATCTTTCAGCTTTGGGCATTCTTTCTGGCTGTACCCCATGCCTGGAACACTCTCTTTCCTCTGCTCCCACTATTGACCTGCCTGACTTCCTTTAAGTCCCAATTAAAATCCTACCTTCTACTATAAGCCTACTCTTATTCCTCTTAATTCTAGTGCCTTTTCTCTGTTAATTTTCTCCTATTCATCCTGTGTATAATTTGTTTTGCATATATTTGTTTGTATGTTGTGTCCCTTATTAGACTGTAAGCTCCTTGTGGATAGACTCTTCATATTTCTTCTGTTTAGTATAGTACTTGGCACACATTTGATGCTTAGCTAATGTTCACTGATTGATTGATTGATTCATTTTTTTTTCCGGACTAAAAACCTCTAGTTCATGAAACCAAAGATCATATTTCTCTCTCTATATCTGTGTGTGTGTGTATGTATAAATTTCACAAAACCATGTATAATATAATATATAAAACATATTATATATAATATATGCATATATGTAATGTAATATTTATTATACAGGAATATTGATATGTATATATGTGTATGCATAGTTGATTCTCATCATTTGTAGTAGTTATGTTTACAAAGTCACTTGAAACACTGCTATTGAACCATTGCTCCTAGGGGAAATAGAGGGTTTGGTTCCTGTGAGCTTCTAGTTACATTATTTACTTCAGCACGTTCAGAGATAACTTTGCATGCAGATCAGTGAATTTCTTCTTCCCTTTTCTGGAAGTATCGTAATTGATTCATGATACCAATGAATCAACATGGAAATCATGGCCAATAGCACTATAACTCATGACAGAATGAAGCTTATCTGACATACATATTTTTTCCATAAGTAAGAACACAGCATTCTTGTGCTTAGGAACACTAGAAAACATTTCAGCTTTATTCTGGAGGCCATATTAAATAGCAAAATCCTAAGCAAAAAACATAACAATGTAAAAAAAAAATGTGGTGTTAATTAGATTGCTAAAAAGACACTGGGAGAACTGAGAAAAGAAGGCAGAGCATCATCTTGTTCAGACTCAGCTGGGAATATTCACCTTGGGTGACCCAAATTTTTTGTCACTCTGTGCTTGTCCATGAATGACTATGAAAGTGCCATGCCAATCAATTTGGAATTACAATAATTTTAATGAATAGGCAAATTTACTAATGAGGATCTACTGTGTATCCTTCTGAGAGGCAACATATTGAATGTTTTATTATAGTTGAGAAATTCTCTGCCAATATTTTTAAGAACTTTAAATCATTCACTAAATTTAGGTAAGTCTAATGGTGAATCTGGTACATATACATACACACACAGATTCCAATGAGATTGATAATATTGGGTGAAATCTCAAGAAGAAAGGCTAGATAGGATAAGACACTTAGTCTTTGCTCAATCTTCTCTGAGATAATCCCTATTGAAACTAAATAGAAGAAGTAAGAAAATGAAAATTAGACTTGTAAATGTAGTCTTTTCAGTTGTCCTAAAGTCTTTGGGTCTTAAATATTGCACCTCTATACATTTGGATTGTGCATCTGCTGGACAACCCTAGCCTGTATAACTCCTCAATTTGTGTGGCTGTCAATAACTGTCAAACAATAAAAATGCTTATTAAAAATGAAAAGATTGGTACCAACCACTGGCCAGGATTGGAATAGAGGCATTGTTCATGTGACAAAGAATAACGAAGTTGATCTATGACATCATGAACTCTAAATAACCTGAAATATATCAGATCTTCAAGAAGAAACAAACTAAGCCTTAATCTTTAAGAACAGAATATGTCTACTTAAACATGTCTACATTTAGACATGGATGTGCTTTTTCTTGATAGTAGCTGTAAAGGTGAAATGGCAGTCCAACCAGAGAAAAAGGAGAAAATGTGGCATGCTGGTAGGCATGCCATATTTTAAGTCACAGGTCTTTTTATGCTTTACCACTGGGTCATGAAGGAAACATGGTATAGATCACTCCTAAAGATGCTAGTTTTGCCTATTCTCAGTAATATTCAAGGAAATCATTTTGATGCCTATACTGGACTTTGTCTAATTTAGCCAGGTAGTTGCTTCCTAATTCTTTTTTTTTTAAAATCATTTTACTTGTTTTCAGTTTTCTACAATCACTTTCCTATATCTTAGATTTTTTTCCCCTCCCTCTCCCTATTTTCCCCCTCATCCCCAATCCCTCCCTGAGACTGCATGCAATCTTATATAGATTAAACACATACATTCTTATTAAATACATTTTTTATCTTAGTCATGTTGCATAGAAGAATTAAAATGACTGGGAGAAACCATAAAACAAAACAAAACATAACACAAGAGAAAATGGTCTGCTTCATTCTGTGATCCAATTCCATGGTTGTTTTTCTGGATGTGGAAGGTGTTTTCCCTTGAGTCCACTGGGAATTTTTAAGGTTCTTGCATTTTTGTGAAGGACTAACTCTACCAAAAAATTCCTCACACACTAATGTTGTTGCTGTGTACAAAGTTTTCCTGGTTCTATTCCTTTCACTCAGTATCAATTCCCATAAGTCCTTCCAGGACTCTATGAAGTCTCCCTGTTCATCAATTCTTATAGCACAATAATATTTCATTACATTCATATACCATAACTTGTTTGTCCATTCCCCAATCGATGGGCTTCCCTTTGATTTATAGTTTTCGACCACCACTAAGAGAGCTGCTATAAATATTTTTGTACATGTGGGACTCTTTCCCATTTTTATGATCTCTTTGTAATATAGTCCTAGAAGTAATATTGCTGGGTCAAAGGGTATGCACGTTTTTGTAGCCCTTTGGGCATAGTTTCAAATTATTCTCTAGAATGGTTGGGTCAGTGCACAGCTTCACCAACTACGAATTAGTGTTCCAACTCTCCCACATCTTCTCCAACATCTGTCATCTTCCTGTTTTGTCATGGTAGCCAGTCTGATAGGTGTGATGTGATACCTCAGAGTTGTTTTGATTTGCATCTCTCTAATCAATAGTGATTTAGAGCATTTTTTTCATATGACTATATATAAGTTTAATTTCTTCCTCTGAAACTGCCTGTTCATATCCTTTGACCATATATCAAATGGGCAATGACTTGTATTCTTGTACATTTGACTTAGTTCTTTATGTATTTAAGAAATGAGGCCTTTTATCACAGACACTAGTTGCAAAAATTGGTTCCCAATTTTCTGCTTCCCTCTTAATTTTAGTTTCATGGGATTTGTTAGTGGAAACACTTTTCAATTTAACAAAATTATCCATTTTGTACTTCATAATGTTCTCTATCTCTTGTTTGGTCAAAAATTTCTCCATTCTCCATACATCTGACAAATACACTATTAATTACTCCCCTAATTTGAATGTATTATCAATCTACATAGATCATGTATCCATTTGGATTTTATTCTTGTGTATGGTGTCAGGCATTGGTCTATGCCCAGTTTCTGCCAAACTGTTATCCAGTTTTCCCAGCAATTTTTGTCAAATAGTAAGTCCTTATCCCAGAAGCTGGGGTCCTTGGGTTTATCAAACAGTAGATTGCTGTATTCATTGATTACTGTGTCTTGAGTACATAACCTATCCCTCTATTTCTTAGTGAGTACCAAGTGGTTTTGATGATACCTGTTTTATAATACAATTTGAGATCTGGTAGGGCTAGGCCACCTTCCCTAGCATTAATTCCTTCATGTTCTGGACCTTTTGTTCTTCCAGATGAATTTTGATATTATTTTTTTCTAAATCTAGAAAATAATTGTCTGGTAGTTTGATTGGTATGGCACTGAATAAATAAATTAATTTAGATAAAATTATCATTTTTATTATATTAGCTTGGTCTACCCACGAGTAACTGATGATTTTCTATTTACTTAGATCTGACTTTATTTGTGCAAAAAGTGTTTTCTAAATGTATTCATATAGTCCCTGGGTTTATTTTGGCAGGTAGACACCCAGATATTTTATAGTGTCTATTGTGGCTTTAAATGGGATTTTTCTTTCTATCTCTTGGGCTTTGTTAATAATATATAGAAATGCAGATGATTTACCTGGGTTTACTTTGTAACCTGCAACTTTGCCAAAGTTGTTTATTATTTCAAGTAGTTTTTTTACTTGATTCTCTGAGATTCTTTAAGTATATCATCATATCATCTGCAAAGAATGATAACTTAGTTTCTTCTTTGCCTATTCTAATTCCTTCAATTTCTTTTTCTTCTCTTATTGTTAAAGCTAACATTTCTAGTATCATATTGAATAACATTGGTAATAATGGACATCCTTGTTTCACCCCTGATCTTACTGGAAATTCATCTAGCTTATCCCCATTGTTTATAATTCTTGCTGAAGGTTTTAGGTAGATACTGCTTATTATTTTATGAAAAGTTCCATTTATTCCTATTCTCTCCAGTGTTTTCAATAGGAATGGGTATTGCATTTTGTTAAAAAGGTTTTTCTGCTTATATTGAGATAATAATGTAGTTTCTGTTTGTTCTGTTGTTGATATGATCAATAATGCTGATAGTTTTTCTAACATTGAAGGGGCCCTGCATTCCTTGTATGAATCCTATCTGATCATAATATAGTATTCTCATGATAAGTTGCTGTATTCTTTTTGTTAATATCTTATTTAAAATTTTTACATCTATTTTCATTAGGGAATTGGTCTATAATTTTCTTTCTCTGTTTTGACTCTTCCTGGTTTAGGTATCAGAACCATATTTGTATCATAAAAAGAATTTGGTAGAACTTCTTCCCCAATTTCCCCAAATAGTCCACATAGTATAGGAATTAATTGTTCTTTAAATGTTTGATAGAATTCACTTGTAAATCCATGTGGTCATGGCAAATTTTTCCTAGGAAGTTCATTGATGGCTTATTCAATTTCTTTTTCTGAGATGGGGTTATTTAAGTATTCAACTTCCTCCTGTTAATCTGGGCAATTTATATTTTTAAAAATAATCATCCATATCATTTAGATTGTTGAATTTATGGGCATACAATTGGGTAACGTAATTTCTAATTATTGTTTTAATTGCCTCCTCACTGGAGGTGAGTTCACCCTTTTCATTTTTGATATTGGTAATTTGGTTTTCTTCTTTCTTTTTTTTTAATCAAATTGACCAAAGGTTTATCAATTTTATTGAGCTTTTCATAAAAACTAACTATTAGTTTTATTTATGAGTTCAATAGTTTTCTTAATTTCAATTTTATTAATCTCTCCTTTGGTTTTCAGTGTTTCTAATTTGGTATTTACTTGGGGATTTTCAATTTGTTCTTTTTCTAGATTTTTCAGCTGCATGCCCAATTTATTTATCTCCTCTTTCTCTATTTTATTCATGTAGGCAATCAAAGACATAAAACTTCCCCTAAGAACTGCTTTTGCAGTATCCCATAAAATTTGGTAGGTTGTCTCATTAATGTCATTTTCTTGAATGAAACTGTTGATTGTTTTTATGATTTGTTGTTTAACCCACTCATTCTTTAGGATTAGATTATTTACTTTCCAATTAATTTTTCGTCTATCTTTCCATGGCCTTATATTACATGTAATTTTTATTGCATTATAATCTGAGAAGAATGCATTGACTATCTCTGCCTTTCTGCACTGGATTGTGATGTTTTTATGCCCTAATACATGGTCAGCTTTTGCATGTGTGCCATGTACTGCTGAGAAAAAGGTATATTCCTTTCTATCCCCATTCAATTTTCTTCAGAGATATATCATATCTACCTTATCCAGAGTTTTATTCATAACCTTAACTTCTTTCTTGTTTATTTTGAGGTTAGATTTATCAAGTTCAGAGAGGGGGAGGTTGAGGTCCCTCACTAGTATAGTTTTGCTATCTATTTCTTCCTGTGACTCCCTTAACTTCTCCTTTAAGAATTTTCATGCTATAGCACTTGAAGCACGTATGTTTAGTAATGATATTGCTTTGTTGTCTATGGTGCCTTTTAGCAGGATATAGTTTCCTTCCTTATCTTTTTTGATTAGATCTATTTCTGCTTTTGCTTTGTCTGAGATTAGGATTGCTACCCCTGCTTTTTTTTTTACATCAGCTGAAGCACAACATATTCTGCTCCAACTTTCCTATTGAGGTCTGGTTTTTTCCTCAGGAAGGTCTGGAAATCCCTTATTTCATTTAATGTTCATCTCCTTGCCTGAAATATTATGCTCAGTTTTGCTGGATAATTGATACTTGGTTGTGGTCCCAGCTCCTTTGCCTTATAGAATATCATATTCCAGTCCCTCTGATCTTTTAACGTTGAAGTTAGAAGGCCCTGTGTGATCCTGACAGTAGATCCTCAATATTTGAATTGTTTCTTTCTGGCTTCCTGCAGTATTTTCTCCTTCGTTGGATAGTTCTGGAATTTGGCAATGATATTGTGTGGTGTTTTTAGTTCAGATCCCTTTCAGGAGGTGAATGGTGGAGTCTTTGGATGATTATTTTGCCCTCTGGATCTAGGACTTCTGGGCAGTTTTCCTCAATGATTTCTTGGAAGATATTGTCCGGGTTCTTTTTTTCATTATGGCTTTCTAGTAGACCAATAGTTCTTCGATTTTTCTCTCCTGGATCTATTTTCCAGGTCAGTTGCTTTTTCAAAGTGATATTTTGCATTTTCTTCTATCTTGTCATTCTTCAGATTTTGTTTGACCAATTTTGATGTCTCTTAGAGTCATTAGCTTCTACTTGCCCAATTCTAATTTTTATCAAATTGTTATCGTCAGTTAACTTTTGCATTTCCTTTTCAATCTGTCCAATTGTTCCTTTTAAGGAGTTATTTTCTCCAGTTAGGTTTTGTGCTTCCTTTTCCATTAGTCCAATTTTCCTTTTAAATTCTTTCCTTTAAATTTCTTTTTGCCTGTTTTTAAAATTATCGACCAGTTCTTCTTCTTCTTCTTCTTCTCCTCCTCCTCTTCCTCCTCCTCCTCCTCCTCCTCCTCCTCCTCCTCCTCCTCCTCCTCCTTCTTCTTCTTCTTCTTCTTCTTCTTCTTCTTCTTCTTCTTCTTCTTCTTCTTCCTCCCTAATTTGGCTTTTAATATCCTTCTTTGGCTCTTTCAAGAATGCTCTTTGGGCTTGTGACCAGTTCATATTCCCTACTGAATTTTCAGGTGGGAGTACAGTCTCAATGCTGAACTCTTTGGTATTTGTGTTTTGGTCCTTGTTACCACAGAAGCATTCTATTGTCTTATCTTTTCTGCTTTGCTTCTTGCTCATGGTGATCACCATTTTCCTGGCCTTTAAAGTGAATCCCTGCTTTTGGGACACAGGGGCCTCTGTCCCACCGTACTTGTGCTTGGAACTTAAGGCTTTATGTATTATGGCCTCTGGTTCTTTCAGCTAGAATCTAGATTGCTGTAGCTTACCTGGTGTTGATCTGGTTGATATTCCAAAGCAGAGGCCAGGTGAAATCTTTCTGAGTTTCCCTGGAGTTACCCTGGAGTTAGCTATGTTAAATTTGGGGGAGGGGTGGTCTGGCCACAGGAGGTCTCCTCTACTGACCACAGTCAGGTTCAGTGGTTGATGAACTAATGTTTGCACTAGTGTCTTCCCTATTCCCCTGGCTATGCTTAGGCATACCTGGGGTCCTGATGTTGACAATTGCTGGCTCCACCCTCCTGGGGCTCAGGATCTCCTCCCAGTTCACTGAAGTGGGGCTATCTGGGACAGCTTCAGTCTTGCACTGGTTCCCTTAAGCTACAGCAAGAGTCACCCCTTCTGCAATTTTCTTAGCCTCATAGGCTAAGAGACCATTTACCCCTTTGGCTAATCCCACTTTTCCAGGATTTTTCCTGGGGAAATATTATCTGAGCTTTTCAAGGTTAACAAGGGGAGTGGTAGAGCCTTTACTGATAACTCTGCCATCCTCACTCCTGGAAGTTCCTGTAGGTCATAATTCTTCCAACATAATTTTAAACATACTGCAACCTATTAAGCCTAATATTTTTTGAAAATGAGCAAATAAAGATGCTTAAATTCATGGAGGAGTAGAGTCTCTATGCTGTCTTTCAAGCCTAAATTCTATTTTTCTATTTTATCTTATATGTAGGCAGTTAGGTGGCACAGTAGAGGGGACTGGGAAGACTCATCTCCCTGAGTTCAAGTCTGGTCTCAGACACTTACTAGTTGTTTGACCCTCAACAAGTCATTTAATCCTGTTTGCCTCAGTTTATTCATCTGTAAAATGGACTGTAGAAGTAAATGGTAAATCACTCTGGTATCTTTGCCAGGAAAATCCCAAGTGAATTCATGAAAAGCTGGACATGACTGAAAATGACTGAGCACCAACAAGCCTTTCATATGAAAAGAGCACTTAGATTTGGGGTTTGTCTGTGGAATTTTGTGACCCTGAGCAGCATCAAACTTCTGAGTGTCCATATAGCATGGTATCATAGGATAATAGATTTAAAACTTGACAGGATTTTAGAGGTTATTGACTCCAACCCCCTCATTTTTATATATGAGGAAGCAAACCTTTAGGAGTTAGAGATTTGTTGAAAACCACTTCTAGAGGGACAGCTAAATGGCACAGTGGATAGAGTACCCAGACTGGAGTTAGGAAGACTCATCTTTGTGATTTCAAATCTGGCCTTAGGCACTTACTAGCCATGTGACCCTGAACAAGTCAGTTATTTCTGTTTACTTCAGTCTCCTCATCTTTTAAATGAACTGGAAAAGGAAATGACAAACCACTCCAGTTTCTTTGCCAAAGAATCTCCAAATGGAGTCAACAAGAGTCAGACAGGACTGAAAAATGACTTAGCAACAACAAAACCTCCTGGTTATCTCCAAACACAATGTCACTTGCTACTTTGGTTATTGACCTCATCTTCCTCTGAACCTTGACTCTGCCCCAGCAACTAGGGAATAAATGTTTGTTGACTGGTAGGGACTACCTTCGTTTCTTTTCTTTTTATCCCCAGGATTTAGCACAAAGACTGGAACATTAAGTACTTAAGAAATGCTCTATTATCATTATCTTTACTTTTTTGAACCCAGGTTTCTATTTCAGCCTGGCTGGATGTGCAATCACTCCTCATAGTCTTGATCCCCCTGTGGCCCTCTGTAACCCCCAGCTTGGGCTCAACATATTTGATTGGCGACAGTTTGGACATGTGATAGGTTTAGCCCACTGCAGCTCGGTGCTCCTAAGCTCAGGTGATGCACAGGCTCAGCTTCCCCAGTAGGAGGGATTGAAGGTGTGTACCTTTATTATCATTATTACATAGCAAATAAATACCTGAGACAGAACCTGAAAATAGGTCTGAGTCCAAGTACTAAAGCACTTTATCCATGTTGCCAGTGGTTAGGGAATGATTTTTTTACTTCATTGTCTTCAAAAGGAAGATGTATCTAATTGATTTAGAGTTAAAAGGGTCCTTAGAAGTATTTAACTTCCCACCCCATTCTACAAAAGAGGAAATTAGGTCATAGAGAATAAGTGGTTTTTCCAGGGCAAATGGCAGAGGCTAGATTTGAAATGAGGTCTTCTGACTCCAAACCCAGGGAGGTCAGAGGGCTCTTCGCTTATCCTCAGGCCCATAATCATTTTCTCATCTCTTTCAGTTCTGAAGTCAGTTTAATTACAAAATACCCTCAGGATATGTGGTCCATGGAGACAGACTTGTCCAAGACCGGCACGGGTCCAGGTCCCAATATCAGTTCTATTTACCCTTCAGTCTTGATCACCACTATCAATAATTCCAAAGTTTCTCTGTATCTTACAACCAGTATTTTTAACCCTAAATCCCAAAGTTATCACTTATTTTTAAGATATTTTCTCTTGATGCAATTGGAATTATCTTCCTTACATTTTACCCTTACCTTCTGTTCTATAAACATCTTAACACTCTATGAGCTTGAAGCCCATTAGTGAGTAGCTTGTGAATGTGCGTGTGCATATGCGTGTGTGTGTGTGCATGCGTGCATGCACAAGGCAGAGTATAGCCACCATGGTAACAGATACCATTTGAAAAATGTAGATCCCTAATTTACAACTAGTTCTGTGTGTGTTTTTCAGTTAAAGTAGTCTCTAGGAAGGAAATGTCTCTGATGAAAGCCTCATGTGATCATAATGATGTTAGAATTTGCTTTTAAAATCAGATTTTTCCTAAAGTGAAGTGAAACTTTACTGGAACATAATTTTAACTCAACTATCTCAATAACTGAATTTAAAATTTTATGCTTCAATCCTCTCTATTAGGCTAGTAGTAACTAGGAGATTGAGGCAGGGAAAATACAAAGCTAGAAACATATATATGCACAGAAAACCAAATATACCTGGCTCTCCACAGTGTAAACTAGTATCAAGTCATATTTTTTAGACTTCAACAATCAACTTAGACCAAATTATTTTGATAATTTTCTTCACTTTTCAAAGTTATGTAGAATGCCATACAATTTCATATTAAAACGAGAGAACTAAATCAAAATACTTTGCAATGTGTATCACAGTGATATATTAGTTCAGTTTTCTGATTAATTTGCTAAATTTTTTTGGATGGGTAAATATTGTAACTATAAAAAGTTAACACCAGTATATTCTTAACTTACTGTTAACAAGAAGAGAAAGAATGTTTCTTAAGAATCAAAGTAGGTAAGGACTTCCAAATCTTCCTCTTTTTGACCTGGGAGGATTTAACTTTTCTTTACCTCAGTTTACTCATCAGGTAATTAAATAACACTAATGAATTCTTACCTCTTGTGCTGCAAAGAAAAATTGCTGAAATATTTTCAGAGCTTTTTGAAATTATAACCTTGTGAAGTCTACTTCCTTAACTTTAAGTATAATGAAAACAAAGGTCAGAAGAAGATAAAATTATGTAAATTGTTAAGGAGACAAAAATTGTCTTAGTCCTATATCCCATCCTGACTTCATACCCTAACAGATGTGGACTATGGATCCATCTGCTTCTATCCCTTCTGCTCCTCAGTCTCTTAGGGCATCATATTTTAACTACTTGTGAGATGAAAAATAATAGAGTCATCAATTAAGCTGAAGTATTGAGTAGCTAGTGAATTGTCTCTCTCATATAAGGGGTAGTGCTTTTTGGGGCTGATACTGACTTGGGGCTCTTTCACCTTTAACCTAGTGGTGATGTCTAAGGAGACTTCCTTGAAATGCCCATACACTGTTTTAGAGGGGGCACTGGCTTATGGCCTGGCACTGGGCTCTTTTATTCCTAGGGTAACAGTCAGGCGGTGAGCTGCCCTCTCTGTCCAGAGGAGGAAGTTGTTAAGCCCAAGGTAAAAGGAACATTTTAGTTGTGGTGATTTACTCACCTTTAGCTGTCCACTGGTGAAAAATTCTATTTTGTGGCTATTGATTAAAAGCCACACGAAGTTTAAAACTATCAGCTAAACCCAAAGATAACATTTTCATAATGACTTCAATGAACATGGAAGAAATTGTTTCATAGCATTTATAAATTTGATTAATGATCTTTTCTATTCCCAGAACCAAAATAAATGGGCAGCTTATTTGCATGCTTAATTGCTGTCAAGGTAAATTTTCTTAGAATACATAGTTTGGAATGATTAGAGCAGACATCTAGATAAGGGTGCAGGAAAATTCTCTACAGAGTGATCTCAGCAAGGAATCTGAAAATAATTTCATTTTTATTCATTTATTTTTTAGAGCATAACAAGAGGGTTTTTTACTGGGTCAAGGATCAGATTCACAGCTGGCAGGAGATGGTAATTGATGAGTAATTGGCTGAGAGTTTGGGAAGGTCTATGGGTCGTTGGAAAGCTAATTCTTGGTGTTGACAAAGGGTGCAGGCACACGAATGTCCTGTCCTCTGTCTAGTCGCTGCACACAGTGAATCAGATAGTTGACCCCATCAGTGACAAGCTGTACCAGCTCCACCTCTGATTTGCCTAGCCCATCCAAGTTGGAAATGTCAAAAGTGCTGCCTGTGGCTGCTGTGTCCACCCCACCAGTTCCACGTTTTTTGTAGCCTTAGGTTCTCTATGATCTTGGGGAATTGACTGTCCTTGCTTAACAGGGGCAGCTTGACATGTACTCCTGCTCGAAGTCCAGTTCCCAAATTGGAAGGACAAGTCAGGATGTAACGCAAACGCTCATTCCACATGAACTCCCAGTCACTTTCTTGGATTAGACATTCCACCTCCTTGAGCCCCCGGCAGAATCTCTCGAACACTCTTTTCATGTTGCCACTCTTTTCCATTGAGATGACCCGTGTGTGATCCTCCTCATTCACCGAGATCAAGAAGCTTTTTTCATTGTTGTGCCAGACTCCTCGAGCATCTGCCCAGTCTGGGGCCATTCCTGCTGCTGTCAGCAAGGGAGACACAGGCTTGTCAAATAAGAAGTGGTCATCAATAAGTTGCTGCTGCTCAGACTCAGTCATCTCACTGAGTTGGTAATATCGTCCAGCCACATCACCCTGCAGGCCACTCAGTGCATCCACTACAACTCGTTCCACCTCCTGTAGCTCAGCCCTTGGACAGGCAGGGGGTAAACTGAGTCTCCTGATGCTTCGGCCAGTACGGACTCTTGAGGATGATACATACCTGTCATCAAAGTGGCCAGCTCGAATCTTGCTGACGTCCAAGTCTATGGTATGTTTCATTGTTCAGGGATCATAGCCATTATGTCTTTCTTGGATCACTGGGTCAAAAAGCTCAGCAAATACCTCGTAGGTCTCTTCATCTCCGGCAACCATGCCCACAGTCTTGATGAAAGGGTGACCAAGGTTGTCCACACCAGTCTGGATATATTGGTCTAGTGTAAACAACTGGAGTCAGGTGACTAGTCATGCAGTTGTTATGTTTTCGAAGGTCAGGGTACTCTGTACTGAGTAGGTATATCCTTCCTCTCTCGCCAGAGGCTAGTCAGGGGCAGAGCAGATACCCAGCAGAGACCCTGCGCGGGCCACAGCAAGAAGCCTGAGTCCCAGGCGGGCAGAGAATAATCGGGAGAAGGAACTAGCCATGGCGTGATGGCCGGGTACCCGATCTGGGAGTTAGAGCTGGAGGTGGGGCCCAACGCAAACCAGAAGCCGAAAGCTAGCTCTGTAGCTGGAAAGGGGTCGGCGCTGGGCCGGAACCGATGCTGGAGCAGAAGGCGAAGTGGTTGGAGACTGGATTGGAGTCAGAGCAGGGGTTGGCACTCGAGCTGATCGGTTGGTTGAAGTCACAGGTTTCCCGTCAGTTTCTCAGTCTGACTTTGTGGAGCGTGGATGTTGGTTTGCAAGGGAAATTTCTTCCTCTCTCTGCTCCTCCTTTCCCCCAGTCTCGGGGCTGGAAGGGAATGCTCACTTTTATTTAGAAAAATAAAAAGAAATTTAAATCTATTATGTTTTATAGTTAATTATTAGACAAATGAGTGGTCTCTTTGATCTGGAAAGATGGATAGATTTTGCTGACTTTGGACTCTTGGGCTTTTCCTTTCTTACTGGCAATATTACTAATTTGGCATTTATCGTTTTCTACTTTGTCGGGTCAATTACTTTCTTTTAAAAATGTTTTTATGGTTGTTTTCTATTTTTTTTTACATGATCATTGTTTCCTGAGTATCTCTCTTCCTGCCCCTCCCAGAGAGCCATACCATATAAGAAATACTAGTTTTCAAAAGGAAAAACAATCAGCATAACTGATTGATACATTGAAAAAAATCTGAAAACATGTATAATGCATAATACCTATAGACTTCTCATCTCCATGAAGGGGTGGGTTGGCGGTGTCCTATCATGTCTCTTCATTCATCATGCTTGATTTTTATATCTTTTGGTACATTCACTTTTGATTTCTTGTTGTGTGATTGTTATTTTCATTTACATTGTTGTAGTTATAGTGTGTATTGTTTTCTTGTCTCTACTTATTGCACTCTACATCAATTCACATTGATCTTTCCATCTTCTCTAGAATTATCACACAATTCATTTCTTATAACACAGTCATATTGCATTACATTCATGTAACATACCTAATGGGCACCTACTTTATTTTCCATTGTTAGTGATCACAAAAAATGCTGTTATAAATATTTTGGAGTTTATGGGAACTTTATTCTTATTGATGGCCTCCTTAGAAGAAAAGCACAGTAATGAAGACTCTGATGCAAAGGGTATGAATATTTTAATCACATTATTTACATAATTTCCTATTGTTTTCCAGAATGAATGTACCATTTCACAGTTCCACCAATGTATTAGCATGCCTTCTCAGTCTCCATTGCTAAATATAATTAATATCTTCTCTTCTAATTATGCACATACCTCCTGACTCTGCCTTGGACCCTCTTCTCCTTTCTCTATTTCTCTGTCTTGGTTACTGCATTAGTTCCCATGAGTTAAATTATCATCTCTATTCAGATGACTCCCATAACTATATCTAGCCCCAGTCTCTCCTGAGATCCAATCCTGAAGCAACTTTTGTCTCCTGGATATTTGAAACTAGATACCCCAAATGTATCTCAAAACCAACATGTTCAAATGAAAAATAATTTTATTTTTCTCCAAACCCATCTTTCCTCTAGACTTCTCTATTTATATGGAGGTCACCACTACTCCTGCTATTACTACAGTTTGTCATTCTTGACTCCTGTCACTCACTCCATATTTCCAACCTGCTGCCAAATCTTGCCATCTTTATCTCTACATCTTTCACACTCATGTCCTTCTCTTTGCTTTTAGGGCCTCTATGATGGTTCCAGCTCTTATCACTTTTCTCTGGACTATTGCAATGGCCTCCCTGCCTAGAGTCTGCTTGAAGACATAGAATTTCTAGCCCTTTTCCACACAACAGCTAAAATTATTTTCCTGAGGCTCAAGTAGACATTGTTGGTCCCTTTATTCAATAAATTCCAGTGGTTCCCAATCACTTCTAGGAGCAACTATAAAATCTTCTGTTTGAATATTGAAGTTCCTCATAATCTTGTCCCAACCTACCTATCTACATTACTCCCTTCCACACACTTTACAGATTGGTCATGCTGTACTCGATTCTTCACTCATGCATTCAATCTCCCACCTCTCTGTCTTGACAGTGACTGTCCCTCATGCTGGTAATGCTCTCCTTTCTCACCTATGTCTTTTGGAATCCCTGATTTCCTTCAAAATTCAACAAAACTCCACTTTGTGTATTAAGCCTTTTAGGGTCTTCTCAGCTTCTAGAGCCTCCCCTTACTTGCACAATGGTACCTTGTATCTTCTTCATATGTGTTTTATACACACACACACACACACACACACACATTATATATAGTATGTTTTCAATTATACCTTGCATTATACCATCTTTTTCAAATAATTACTGTATTTGAAAAAAATTTATATCATGAGATCTTTTTAATAAGTGTCTGTGTGTGTGTAGGGGGGGTGGGGGTGTGGGTATATGTGCATGTGATTTTGTTTCATTAGAATATGAGATCCTTGAAGGAAAAGATCATTTTCCTTTTGTCTTTATATCCATGGGATCTAGCACATGGTACAAGATTAATGACTACTTTTTTATTGAATGATTGGAGAACAATCTCTGGTATATTCTGTCAAGATGAAAAGAATCCTAGTAACAATAAAGTCTTCTTTACAGACTATACTTTTTTTAAAATGATATTATATCACCAGGTTCTTTTTTAAAGCAACAACATCAACAAATAGACTTTATTTACAATTTTGAGGCTTGCAAAGCACTTTATGTATGTTATGTAAAGCAGTTGCTACTGTTATCCTCATTTTACAGATAAAGAGGCTGAGAGAGGTTAAATAATTTATCCACAAACACACAGGTAGTAATGGTGTAAGGCAGAATCTGGACTTGATACTTCCTGATTCCAAAGCTAAAATGCTGGCTATTATCCCACCTAGACAACCAGTAACCCATTTGGCAGGTTATAAGGAAGAGTAAAGGAAGAGAAAGAACATATATTTTACATAGGTTTAAACTCAGAACAAAGATGAACTTTGTAATGATGTCTGACATGATGTTTGAAATGGGGCTGCCTCATGAGGAAGTAAGCTCCCTGACACTGGAAGAGTTCAAGGAGAAGGAGAAGGAGGAAGAAGAGGAAGAGGAAAAAGAAGGAGAAGAACCAACAAACAACTACTGCTAACTTTTACATGGCACTTTAAGGTCTGCAATATACTTTATACTTATCTCATTTGATTTTTACAACACCCTATGAAGTAGATGCATTTTATAGAAAGGGATCTAATAAAAATAGTAACATTTATATGTCACTTCAATGTTTGCCAAGTGCTTTACATTTATTATCTCATTTTATCCTCATAATAAGTCTGTGAGATCATTGCTATTATTATCCCTACTTTACAAATGATGATGCTGAAACAGACAAAAGTTAAGTGCCTTTCCCAGGGTCACATAACTAGTAGTATTTGGGGTAAGATTTGAACTTGAATTTTCCTGACTCTAAGTCCAATCTTCTAACCACGATGCAAAAAAAATGTCATATTTTATTTTTCCCCTGATATCATGTTAAGATAATTGTTAGCAATCTTTTTACAAGATTTTGAGTTCCAAATTTCTCTCTCTCCTTCCCCTCCCCTCTTCCAAAAATGGTAAGCAATTTGACATAGGTTATACATGTACTATCATGAAAGACATATTTCCATATTAGTCACAACTATGAAAGAAGGAATAGATCAAAAGGGAAAAAACATGAAAAAGAATAAAATAAGTGAAAAAATATGCTTTGATATGTATTCAAAGTCCATCAGTTCTCTCTCTGGTTGTGGATAGCATTTTCCTTCATTAGTCCTTTGTGCTTGTCTTGGATCATTGAGTTGCTGAAAAGAGCAAAGTCATTCATAGTTTGTCATCACACAACATTGCTGATATTATGTACAGTGTTTTCCTGGTTCTGCTCATTTTATTTTGCATCAGTTTGTACAAGTTTTTCCAGGTTAAAATTTTTTTTTGCATTGAATAGGAGGCAGGACTAGAACCCTAAAGACCTTTTTAACTCTACAAGCCTATGATTAAAGAGCTGTAGATTTGTAAACTGAAGATTTTTATTTTGATCTCAGTTCTGCTACTTGCTGTCTTATTTCTGAAGTCACTTCCAGCTTCAAAGAATATGAATTTAAGATTCTTTGAAGTCTTTGGTGCAATTTGGAGAAGGTCAGTGGTCTGAGTTCAAGTCTTGCAGGTGTTTCTCCTAGAATTGGGGTGTTTGTCCTCCTGTACTCTCTTTTGGTCTCTTTTGGCTCATCCTATTTACAGGAAAGAGTTGCACTGGATTGAGGCAACCAACTTTCTCTCCCTGCCTTGGCACCACTGAACTCATCAATACACTAGGGGAGCATGTGTGTTGAGCAAGTGTCCCCAGTAGCACTAGCTCATGGGAATGGACAGACACATGATCTGGGTGTTTGTATGTGATCAATGTGGGGCAGAGATAAATTGTGTGTATGGGACCACAAATTCACCATTGAAGAAACTCAAACTCTGGGTCTGGGGTTGAATGCCAAAGTATGTCTCAGAGAAAGGGAAAAGAGGAGGTAGAATATAATAAGACTGATGCTTTTTGGGTCTCTACTACAGGGTCTCTTGGCCCTCTGTCACTCCTGTTCATGGTACCATCCCCAGAGCACATGAGTTTTAAGAGGATTCTTCAAAAGAGATTGAAGAATCCTTAGAATCAAAGAATCCAAGCTGAAAGGGCCCTTTCAGATCATCTGACTACAATGGTGGTACTGTGGTGGAAAGAAAACAAAATTTTGAGTTAATAGTTCCTGGGTTCAAATCCTGACTCTGTTAACTATTAGTTGTGGGACCTTAGATAAATTGTCTAACCTCTCTGGGCCTTGATTCATCATCTGTAAAATGAAGATTGTTGGACTAGATTTACATCTGAGGTTTAAGATTGTGATCTAGTCCAACTCTTTAATGTTATAAATGAGGAAAGCTAGACCTAGAGAGGTGAAAGGACTTGTTTCATGTCACAGAGTAGCAAATGGCAGAGCCAGGACCAGGACCAAAGCTAGTCCGGTACATGCTCTCACTCTGTCTCTCTCTCTCTGTGTCTCTCTCTTTCCTCTCTTAATTTATTACTTATTTTTTAAAGTTTTTTTTTTTAAATTTTGAGGGTTAATACTCTCCCTCCCTTCCTGCTCTCTCATATCCAATGAGAAGACCTAAAATATATCAATTATACATGTGAAATCATGCAAAACATATTTCCATTTAGCAATACTTCAAAAATGCAATAAAAGTAAAGAAAGTGAGAACCTTACACTTCAGTTTGCACTCAGAGTTTATCAGTCCTCTCTATGAAGGTGGATGATATTTTTCATCAAGAGTCCTTTGGAATTTTCGTGGATGATTGTATTGATCAGAGTTGTCAAGCATTTCATAGTTTATCAGTATTACAGCATTGCCCTTTACTGTGCTTGGTGACTTCCTGGTTCTCCTCATTTCACTTTGCATGAATTCTTATAGTTCTTGGCATATTTTTCTGACCCCTCCCCCGTAATTTCTTATAGTAAAATAGTACTCCATTCCAACAATATGTCACAACCTGTTCAGCCATTCCCCAATTAATGAGCATCTCTCAATTTCCATTCTTTGACACCACAAAAAGAACTGCTATAAATATTTGTTTACGTGTAAGTCCTTTCCTTTTCCTTTGATCTCTTTAGGATATAAACATAATACTGGTATTGCTGGGTCAAGCAGTATTCATAGTTTTATAACCCTTTAGACCTTGTTCCAAATTGTTCTCCTGAATGGTTGGATCAGTTGACTATTGCTCCACCAACTTATCAGTGCACCCATTTTTCCCTCATCCCTTCCAACATTTGTCATTTCTGATAGGTGTGAGGTGGTGCCTCAGACTTGTTTTAATTTGGCTTTCTCTAATCTATAGTGATTTAGAGCATTTTTTATATGTTTATAAACTTTGATTTCTTTTGAAAACTTCCTGTTTATGTCCTTTGGCCATTTTTCAATTGGGGAATGGCTCTTAATTTTATAAATTTGCTTCCGTTCTTTCAGTATATATTTGAGAACTGAGGTTTTTATCAGAGAAACTTGCTGTAATTTTTTTTAATGTCACTTCAGTGTCTATGGTACCTCTTAGCTTAATGTAGTTTCCCTGATTATCTCCTTTAATTAGGTCTATTTTTGCTTTTGCTTTCTCTGAGGTGATGATTGTTCCCTCTGCCTTTTTTACTTCAACTGAAGCATATTAGATTCTGATCCTGTCCATTATTTTAACACTCTATGTGTGTCTTTCTGTTTCAAGTGTGTCTCTTTCTGTTTAAAGTGTATAAATACCATATTGGTTTCTGGTTTCTAATCTATTTTCCTATCTGCTTTTGTTTAAGGGTGAGTTCATTCCATTCATTGTCATAATTATAATTAATGTGTATTTTCCTCTATCCCATTTTTTTGTTTCTTCTTCTTTCTCTTTTTTGTCCTGTCTCTCCTTAAAAGTCTGTTTTGCTTCTAATCCCTATCTCCCTTAATCCACCCTCCCTTATATCATCCACAACCTCTTTCTTATCTCTTTTCTTATCTATTTTCCTAGTTGATAAGTCACATTTCTTTTTAACCTTTTACAGAAAATCTTACTTTTTTCAAATATGTATAAAAGCCATTTTTAACATTCTTTTAAAAAAAAATTTGAGTCCCCAATTCTCTCCCTTTCTCTATTCCTTCCTCCCAACTAAGATGGCAAACAATATGATATAGGATGTACATGTGCAATCATGCAAAACATATTTCCATATTATTCAAGTTATGAAAGAAAACAGACCACTCAACTGTGACCCAGAAGTGTATATTGGCAATAGAGTTACCAGTTAATTGAAGCTGTACAATGCCAGCAAAAGGTCTCCTTTAATCTTTCTGACCAGCTTTCTGACACACTTAACATCTCAGGACTGAGAGCTCCTGGAGCTGCTCCTTCTGCAGTCACTGTTGCTTCACCCCTCGTATGGGCTTGGGATAGGTTTCTACCCAATGGTCACTTCCCAATTTTTAAATTTTCTTATGCCAGACATGTTTCAATTTGATCTTTTTTTTTTTTTTTTTGTCTCTGCCACTCCATAATTTGATTGGAGGTGTTATTTTTAAAGTTGTTTGGAAGGGCATGTTGGGAGAGTTCAAATGGGTGACTGCTCCCAATATGCCATCTTGGCTCAGCCCCTATCATCAGGTCTTTTTCATGAGAAATGACCCAGATTCAGAAACTATTATTCTTTCTGTGTCCAGAGGAATTATTTCCATTTTAGTAAGTTTAGAATTCTAATTACCAAGTCAGTTAAACTTATTAGAAATGCTTAAAACTATCAAGTTATGAGCTGCTTGAAATATTTTCTGGTTTCAAAGGAAATATCATGCATCTAAGCTAGACTTCATGCCAAGGAGTTCAACATAATTTTGTTAATAAGAGTGTAACATGAAATTATTCTTTTTCTAGTGGCTTTCTTTACCTGTGATCTACTAAATATAGTAGAGGTAGAAAAAAAAACTGCATTGTCCCTTTTCCCTTCTTAATTCAAGATATGCATTTCCAATGGAAAAAAATGCCCTCAGATGCCATAGACAGCAGTGTAATTTTTCCCAATCTGAGTTTGCCACTTAGCTTTCTTTAGTTATTTTGTTCATTTTATTTCATATTGCCTTCACACAGAGAACCCATCTGGATATACCAATGTCTCAATATCAAGCTGAGATTTTACTTTGCTCCTTGTTAGAATCAAAAGGCTAGATTTCAAAAGAGTAAGTTGTAGGCTATTATAGTGAATTATATGCTTATGATGGTTATTACGTTGAATTACAGACTTATAACTAAGAGGCAACATTGCATAGTGGATAGAGAACTCACTTTAGGGTCATAAAAACATAGGTTTAGGTCCTTCCTCTGAACACATACTGGCTATGTGACTTTGACCAAGTCACTTATCACTTACTCCGGGCAACTCTCTAAGACTAGAAACTGAAAAAAAAACTACTGATTTACATTAATAGAAAAAAGTTATTTATGAGAAGCTCCCTACACTGATGAAATCACAGTACACAAAAGAAGCTTTTCTTGCACACTTCAGTAGTCTTTATTGAATTGGAGGAAATAAAAAATCTTCATGTACTAGAATAAGCAGAGATGACAACATCCTCATCTTTTTCATTACCACCTCTACCACCACTATTACCATCTTCATAATTTTTCTCTCAAAGCCTCACCTCTTAGTCATCATGGGGAGGGAAGGGAGAAGTTGTGGCAATGGTGCAACATGGGAAGTCTATCCAGGGTCATGTACAGTGGAGGTTCTATATGCCCTGGAATTGCTAGAGATGTTAAACCTTAGCAACAATCCTGAAACGTTGGCAATTTGGGATTTAGTAATATCGCTGATTGAGTTAATGTCCTAGACAGTGTGATGAAAGTATTACTATGAATATAACAAAGAGAGCTGTGTAGGCTTGCAGGCTGGCATTACTTGAAGCCCATCATGATGATCAGTTTCATTAAGAGGATGGCAGAGTAAGTGGCTTTCCTTCATATACAACAAGAAGACAAATGCATTGTAATAAATCAGAAATATCAATGCCTTACTTGATGGAAATGCTTCAGTCCAGATGGAATTGACCACTAAGAAGGATAAAATAAGAGTACTCCTTAAATGAACCAAAAACATGAATACGTTCATTTTTTGTACCAATATACCACGAAAACAGTACTAAAAATAAATCTTACTTTTTAAATATATCGAAGTTATTGTCATATGACAATTTGAGTACATGGCAAAACCCTAACCCCTACTCCAACCTCAAGCAGTTACATGAAAAAATGGATAGAGTCCTGGGCCTGGAGTCATGAAGCCATGAGTTCAAATCTATCATTAGACACTTACTAGCTATGTGTCTCTGGGTAAATAACTTAGTCTCTGTTTGCCTCAGTTTCCTCAGCTGTAGCATGCAAGTACCTACCTCATAGGGTACCTCACAGGATGAAAAGAGATAATTGTAAAGTGTTCAGCACAGTGCCTGGCATATGGTAGGCACTACATCTTCCATTCCCTTCCCTTGAGCCAAAATTTCTAAGAATAAGTCACCTGAGGGGAAGAAGAACGTTTTGGCTTTAGCCTTGGTTATCTCCCCACCAAATGTCAGAGGAGGATATAGCAAACTCAGCAAGTCTAGGGGAAAGACTAACTATATTTCCCTCCATCCTATCCTGCCCCCATTTATTCTATTCTTTCTTTTGATCTTGTCCCTCCTCAAAAGTGTTTACTTCTAATTACTTCCTCCTCCTATTTGCTCTCACTTCTATCATCCCCTATCTCCTCCTTATCCCCTTCCCCCTATTTTTCTGTAGTGTAAAATAAACTCTCATATCAAATTGAGTGTGCATGTTAGTTATTCCCTCCTTAAGCCAAATACAATGAGAGTAAGGTTCTCTCTTTCCCTCTTACCTCCCCTCTCTCCCCCTCCATTAAAAAAGATTTTTCTTGCCTATTTTATGTGAGAGATAATTTGTCCCATTCTATTTCCCCTTCTCCCAATATATTCCTCTTTCACCCCTTAATTTTATTGTTTTAATTATCCCTTCATATTCAACTCACTCTGTGCCCTCTGTCTATGTATATAATTCCTCCAGCTACTCTAATACTGAGAAAAGTCTCAAGAGTTACAAATATTATCTTTCCATGTAGGAAGGTTTAACTTTAGTAAGTAAGTCCTTTATGAGTTTTCTTTCTGTTTGCCTTTTTATGCCTCTTGGATTTGAAAGTGAAGTTTTCTATTCAGTTCTGGGCTTTTCACCAAGAATGTTTGAAAGTCCTCTATTTCATAGAATGACCATTTTTTCTACTAAAGTATTATACTCAGTTTTGCTGGGTAGGTGATTCTTGGTTTTAATCCGATCTCCTTTGATGTCTGGAATATCATATTGCAAGCCCTTCAGTCTCTTAATATAGAAGCTGCTAGATCTTATGTTATCCTGATTGTATTTCCATAATACTTGAATTGTTTCTTTCTGGCTGCTTACAATATTTTCTCTTTGACCTGGGAGCTCGGGAATTTGGCAACAATATCCCTAGAAGTTTTTTTGGGGGGATCTCTTTTAGGAGATGATCAGTAGATTCTTTCAATATCTATTTTACCTTGTGGTTCTAGAATATCAGTATAGATTTCCTTGATAATTTCTTAAAAGATGATATCTAGGCTCTTTTTTTTGATTATGACTTTCGGGTAGTCTAATAATTTTTAAATTGTCTCTCTTGGGTCTATTTTCCAGGTTCAATTGTTTTTCATGATATTTCACATTGTTTGCTATTTTTATTTCATTCCTTTGGTTTTGTTTTATAATTTCTTGATTTTTCATGATGTCATTAGTTTCCATCTGCTCCATTCTAATCTTTAAGGAATTATTTTCTTCAGTGAGCTTTTCAACCTCCTTTTCCATCTGGCCATCTCTGCTTTTTTAAGGCATTCTTTTCCTCATTGGCTTTTTGAGTCTTTTGCCATTTGGGTTAGTGTATTTTTTAAGGTGTTATTTTCCTCAGCATTTTTTGGGTCCCCTTTAGAAAGCAATTGACTTGTTTTTCATGATTTTCTTTCATCACTCTCATTTCTCTTCCCAATTTTTGCACTATTTCTCTTACCTAATTTTCAAAATCTTTTTTGAGCTCTTCTATGGCCTGAGACCAATTCATATTTTTCTTGGAGGCTTTCGATATAGGAATATTGACTTTGTTGTCTTCTTTTGTTTGCATATTTTGATCTTCCTTGTCACCAAAGTAAGATTCTATAGTCTAATTATTTTTCTGATTTTTACTCATTTCTCTTGCCATTTACTTGACTTCTGAGCTCTTTGTCAAGGTAGTTGTCTACTTCCACTGGGGCAAGGGAGATGTACTATCAGTTGCTCGATCCCTCCCTCCCCCCAATCTGTGGACCTAGAGCTCCAAAAATTGCAGCTACCACAGCCCCTATTGCTGGAGCTGACGCAGGCTCCTCCAGTCCCTTTATGCCCTGGGGCTAGGAGCCAGACTACTCTACTCTCTCACACAGGTCCCACTGGTTTTTTGCACTGATCTTCCAATTTGTCCTCAGCATTTTGGGGTTGTGAAGTCTGAAACCACTACAGGTGCCAGAAATTCAGTCTCCCCAAGGCCTGCTCAGGTCTCATTTGTGCCAAAATGGCCCATGTTGGACTGCAGTCTGCTCCCAGCCCTGCACAATAAATGCTTCCTGTTGACGTATCAGGATACCTTGGGCCAGAGAATTGCTTCACTCTATCATTCTGTGCATTCAGCAGCTCCAGAACTTGTGTATAGTCATTTTTTACAGGTATTCGGCTGGGTTCAGGGGCAGAGCTCTTGCAAGTCCCTGCTTTTACTCTGCTATCTTGGCTCTGCCCCCTAGGGGACTTTCAGTTGTCCTGCTGGCATCCTAGAAGGATCCCTGGAACTATTAAGGGCATTGACTACACTGAGAGTCAAAGACAAAAGGGATACAGATTCATAGTACTACAAGGAGCTAATATGTTACATTATACCTAAGAGGAAATTCTTATGAATACCCACAAAGATAAGAAAAGGATGTTCAATGACCTGGAGATGTGAGTTACCTCATTGTTATATGTGTTTTGTAAGCTCAAACTTATTTTCACCTGAACTCTATATGTACTTGGAGTGAGTGTCATATACTATTTTTGGGGATATTTTGTTCCAATTTTTCAATATTCTGATACTTTGATAAAAACTCTTTTTATTTATTTATTTTAAGTTTTCAACATTCATTTCCACAAAATTTTGAGTTCCAAATTTTCTCCCCATCTCTCCCCTCTCCCCAGCCCAAAATGCCTTGCATTCTGATTGCCACATCCACCTATGTGCCCTCCCTACTACCACCCCTCCCTTCTCTTATCCCTATCTTCTCTCTAGTCCTCTAGGGCAAGATAAATCTCTCCACACCATTACCTGTATTTCTTATTTCCAGGTTACATGCAAAAACAATTCTCAGCATTTGTTCCTAAAACTTTGTGTTCCAACTTCTCTTTCTTCCTCCCTCTCCAACCATCCACACTGAGAAATCAAACAATTTAATATAGGTTATATATGTGTAGTTTTGCAAATGACTTTCATAACAGTCATGTTGTATAAGACTAACCACATTTCCCTCCATCCTATCCTGCCCCCCCATTTCTTCTATTGTCTCATTTGACCTTGTTCCTCCCCAAGAGTGTTTACTTCTAATTGTTCCCTCCTCCCATTTGCCCTCCCTTCCATCATCCCCCTCCCCCTCTTATCCCTTTCTCCCCTACTTTCCTGTAGTGTAAGACAGATTTTCATACCAAATTGAGTGTGCATGTTATTCCTTCCTTGAGTAAAGTATGATGAGAGTAAGCTTCACTTTTTTCCCCTCTCACTTTCCCCCTTTTCTTCTGCATTGGAAAAGCTTTTTCTTGCCTCTTCTATGAGAGATGATTTTCCCCTTTCCATTTCTCCCTTTCTCCTCCTAATACATTCCTCTCTCACCCCTTAATTTTAGTTTTTTAGATATGATCCCTTCCTATTCAACTCACACTGTGCTCCCTGTTTCTCTGTCTGTTTGTCTCTCCCTGTGTGTGTGTGTGTGTGTGTGTGTGTGTGTGTGTATAATCCCTCCAACTACCCAGATACTGAGAAAAGTTTCAAGAGTTATAAATATTATCTTTCCATGTAGGATTATAAATAGTTCAACTTTAGTAGATCCCTTATGATTTCTCTTTTCTGTTTACCTTTTCATGCTTCTCTTGATTCTTGTGTTTGAAAGGCAAACTTTCTTTTCAGCTCTGGTTTTTTCATCAAGAATGCTTGAAAGTCCTGTATTTCATTGAATGACTATTTTTTCCCCTGAAGTATTATACTCAGTTTTGTTGGGTAGGTGATTCTTGGTTTTAATCCTAGTTGCTTTGACTTCTGGAATATCCTATTCCATGCCCTTCGATCCCTTAATGTAGAAGCTGTGAGATCTTGTGTTATCCTGATTGTATTTCCACAATACCAAAATTGTTTCTTTCTAGCTGCTTGCAATATTTTCTCCTTGACCTGGGAACTCTGGAATTTGGCTACAATATTCTGTGGAGTTTCTCTTTTTGGATCTCTTCCAGGAGGTGATTGGTGGATTCTTCCAATATTTATTTTGCCCTCTGGTTCTAGAATATCAGAGCAGTTTTCCTTGATAATTTCATGAAAGATGATATCCAGGTTCTTTTTTTGAACATGGCTTTCAGGTAGTCCCATAATTTTTAAATTGTCTTTCCTGGATCTATTTTCCAGATCAGTTGTTTTTCCAATAAGATATTTCACATTATCTTCCATTTTATCATTCTTTTCATTTTGTTTTGTAATTTCTTTGTTTCTCATAAAGTCATTAGCTTTCATCTATTCCATTCTAATTTTAAAAGAACTATTTTCTTCAGTGAACTTTTGAACCTTCTTTTCCATTTGGCTTATTCTGCTTTTTTAAGCATTCTTCTCCTCATTGACTTTTTGGACTTCTTTTGTCAATTGAGTTAGCCTATTTTTAAAGGTGTTATTTTCTTCAGAATTTTTTGGTTGTCCTTTAGCAAGCTGTTGACTTGCTTTTCATGATTTTCTTGCATTGCTCTCATTTCTCTTCCTAATTTTTCCTCTACCTCTTTTACTTGATTTTCAAAGTCCTTTTTGAGTTCTTCCATGGCTTGGGACCATTCCATATTTATTTTTGAGGTTTTGGATGCAGAAGCCTTGACTTTTATGTCTTCTCCTGATCATAAACATTGGTTTTCCTCATCTGAAAGGATGGGACAAAATGCCTTTTCACCAAGAAAGTAATCTTCTATAGTCTTATTTTTTTGGGTATTTTCCCAACCCATTACTTGATTTTGGGTCCTTTGTCAAAGGTAGGGTATACTCTGGGGATCTGTAAGTTCTCAGTTCCTCCATGGTGGAACAATCAAAGGAGAGGAATTTACTCCCTCTCCTGGCTTGAGGCTGAGATTCATATCAACTGCTCAGTTTCTCCAGGGACTTTAAGCAGGAGAGTGGCTGCCACTCAAGGCTGAGGTTCAGATCAGTTGCTCAATTCCCCCAGGGGGTTTAAGCTGAGCACTCCAGCAATGGAACAATGGATGCTGACTGATGCTTGCTGTGGCCAGGGCTAGGGGAGGACCCTACTCCTTTGTCAGGGAGGTGAAAAAGCCCTCTCACTGACCCTTGAAGCTGCCTTTGTCACCTGTCCATTGAGGAGTCTGTGAACCTCTGCTGCTGCTGTGTATTCCACCTCCAAGGCCTGCTGTGGTCCTGATCCTCTTGGCAACACATGGCCAAGTCTGGACTGCACTCTACTCCACATCCGGTGCAACAGACCTTTCCCATTCGCCTTCTAGGTCGCCCTGGGTTGGAAATCTCTTCCATTCCATCATTCGGTGGCTTCTGTTGTTGAGAGTCTTTCTTTACAGGTATTTTCTGGGCTGTGGGGGAAGAGCTAGAGTATGTGGGTTCTTCAACTCCACCATCTTGGCTCCACCTAAATACTCTTTTCTAAAGTGACTTAAGTCTGGCTGAACAAATTGATTTTTAACTGATAATCTTTGGGAGAAGCATAATGGTAGGGGCTCACAAAAGAGGATTAGAAAGAGTTTTCTCTCATATTTGCCACATGACTCTTTAGGGGTCAGTTTCAGTGTCAACCGAACATTGGGAGGAAATGCCCATGCATGAGTTTTACAGCTGGAGATGTAAAAGTTAGAGAGTGTTCTCTCTATATAGATGTGATGCTTGTGATATGTTGGAGCAACTTAATTGTGCATGCTCAATTTCTTTTGTCCCCTCCCCCTACACACTCAGCTTTCTTCATTGTCCTCTCTTCTCATCAATGCATCACTAGGTTTCTGTGAGCCATAGTAAATACTTAATAATTACATTCCCTGAATGTTACAATTTACCATTGGATTCATCCCTTGACTATCACTCTTCTATGATCATTTATCATACAAGGTATATATAGAAGTCAGAAAAATGGTGGAGTAAAAATTTAAAAAATGTTAACTCTCTCAAATGTAGCAAGAAATTGTCTAGCAAAAGTTAAATAACATTTAAAAGTGAAGAAAAATAATTTCTGCAGAAAACTATTTTCCTAAATGAAAGAAAAATTGTACTACATGTCATCTACTTGTTTCTTGACTGCAGTCTGACCCTGATGTGGATTTATCAGTAGCTGCTAAGCCAAAGAAAACTAAAAACTAAAGGTGGATATGGTGGATAGTCTCTAAATGTCTCCATCAACTACCATGAATTAGTTGTTTTAATTGCTACCATTAATTGCTACTAGGACTCCTACTCCTGGCCATGTATTGAGACCTCCTTGAATTAAAAATAGTTTAAAACTTAATTCAAGCAAAATAGAGGGCAATCTCTAAGGGCTTTCACTATGCATCTCTAGAAGATTGTAGTAATTACTAGTGCTCATTGCCCCTCAAAAATGGGATATACTCATGGTAAATGAGGAGTGCTGAATGAGGGGGAAAGGAAGGGAAGCAGAGCATAGTAGGTTAGCAGAAAGATTCAAGGCTAGGTCTAAATTGAGATTAGAATATAGTGAGCTGTTTGTGCATCAGAACCTATAATAAAATAGCATTATTTGTGATAAAATATGTGATAAAAGTATACAATTCTTAACTCAATTTAAAATGCTATGGCCCTCTCCCTCCATATTCCTCAAAGCAATTGGCATCAATTGGTTGGAACAATATCCCCTAAGGCAATGGGAATACTGCTAAAATCTCTGGAGCACCACTTTCCCATAATCTAGGTCTTTTATTCCCCTGGATATAAGGAAGGCAAACATAATTAAAATTCTAGTTCCTCAGGCATGCAAATACCAAAGATAACATCCCTGTGCCTTTAAAAATACCCAGTCCAGTCTACATAAAACATGTCTTGCTTCTACCATACTGAGGAAATGAATTGCCCCTCCCCCTGCAATAACACAATGAAGAAATCTTATGGAGTAACACAAGCTCCAGATAAAACTCTGAAAGATAATATTTCTGTTGACTATCCTTTCCCTCCACCCCACCCAAATATTGAATGGCTATAAGGACAGCACGGGCTATTGGGAGGCATAATAAAAGAAGTAAAGAAATAGACAAAGTGTGGAATGTATAGCCAAGTACTAACTGAAGCTAGGAATCCTCAAAAATAGTAGAGTTGCTGTAGACAATAGAATGGATGGAAAAGAAAGCAAAATGTCAATGATACAATGAGAAAGGATACTAATTTAGAAGACAGAAAAACTAGAAAAACATATGAACAAATTAGTATTTAAAACAATAGAATTGGCAAAACAGGACATGAAGAGTTTGTTTAAGAATTATGAAATTCCTAGAAAATATATATATACCCGTATAAAAACAAAATTACTGAATATCATTTTAAGAAATGATAAAAGATAGTTGTTGAGAATTATTGTATTCAGAGAGCAAAGTATAAACACAGAGAATTCACAAGTCACTGCCATAGAGAAAGTCTGGGCATAAGAAAACAGATGATTGCTAAAATCCAGAGCTTTCAGGTCAGAGGAAAGAAAATACTGCAAGTGGCTCAGAAGAAAGAGGTTACCTAGCATGGAATCCCAAATCAGGGTCATAAATAGTTGATGTGTAAATTGATTACACATCAACTGCAAGAAAGGGAAAACTGAAATATGCCATATTAAAATGCCAAAAAAGGGCCTGAAACTAAGAATAACTTAACCTAAAAAGTGTAGCACAATTGTATGGGGAAAAATGGAATTTTAAAAGAATTTATGACTTTTAAATATTTCAGCTGGGAATGAGAAAAAAAAGAACTGAGTAGAGATTGTGGAAGGTGATTACAATAGACCAAAGAAACTTTATAAAGTTATATGAGTTTGAATAATTTTAAAGAGCTAAATGATTATTATGACATATGGTGACAGATTATTTCTAAGGGTTACTGTGTAACCTAAAGGAAAAAAAACCCATGGATTTAGAACTGTAGAATAAAAGGGGAGAGGAGAAATAACCTAGGGAAAAAAGAAGGGAGGAAGGAAGACAGAGGTACAAATTTTTGTATTCATACAAGATAAAATTATTTTAAAACACTAAATATATATGCATATATATGTAATATATATATACATATACATATATATGTGTGTGTTGCTGCTATGCATTTGTTTCAGTCATGTTCAACTCTTCATGATCGCTTCAGGGGTTTTCTTGGATACTGGAGTCATTTGCCATTTCTATCTCCAGCTCATTTTCTAGATAAGGAAACTGAGACAAACAAGGTTGCTACTTGTCCAAGGTCGCACAGTTAGGAATAAGGCTGGATTTGAATTCAGGCCTTCCTAACTCCAGGCCCTGTGCTCTACTGTATCAGCAAGGACACTGTCATGCACAGGAGGGCCTGCTGTACAGGTTTTTACATCTGCTTTTTTTAAAAGGAAAGCAATTTTTGAGGGGTTAACAATCTACTTTAATCAAGCACATATATCATTCACTTAAGTTAGGGGGAAAAATCAGCACCCTGAACTTCAGGGAAAATACAAATAGAGAAATAAAGAGCAACAGACAGGGCTTCCAACTGTCTGACTATACATCATAGATCAACAGATAGATACAACTGTCTAACCATACACACATAATTACCAGAGAGAGAAGCACCATAATCTGGGTTTTCAAAACTGAGGGCTCCTTAGTGGCTGCCCAGAATCTTGTCTGGCCAAATAAACACGTCCAATGAGTAAACTCCAAAACAAAACCTCACCCCAGAATATTTATATGCTTTTCAGAGCCAGAGGGCAGTACTCTCTGACCCAGTGCCTCAATACAAATTAACAAGAGATATTGAGGCCTATTAATGGGCAGGAAGATCTTTAACTCTTCCCCTCCCCCACCATTAACCTTAAATTGCCATTACATCTACCCACTGTGCAACATAGCTGACCCCTATATTAATTGGTAAATATTTATTAATTGCCTTTTATGTGCCAGTACTGTGCTAAGCACAGGGGATACAGAAAGAGGCAAAAGACAGTGCTTGTCCTCAAGAGGTTAACAATTTAATGGGATGTACTGCATGCATACATGCAATAATTACCCCTCCACATACATATATGTGTTTACATATGTATACATAGATATACATACACACACATACACATTTGTAAAATTCCATATATATTTCAGTAGAAATGAAGTTAAAAAATCAGAGAGACTAGAATGGATTTGTGAGAGGTTTGAGAAGAAATATAGACTTGGAAAACAGGCAATACCAAGAGGAAGGAGAGAGGGAAGAAATATGTTTACAAATGTTTATAGAAGTGCAAACAAGCAAAAATCAGACTTATGAAAGTGAATGATGGGATGAATTCACCCCTAAAATGCAGACAGTATCAGAATGAATTAGAAAGCAAAATCCCATAATTCTTATTTACAAAAATTTTATGGGCTATGGGTCTGGAGCTAGCATATGTGTATCTTTCTACTCTGCCATCTTGGCTCCTCCCTTATTTACAAAAATTAAGCAACAAATATTTATTAAATTCTTACTATGTATCCCAGGATCTACTGATATAGATTTATTACAAAACAATACAGTCCCTGTCCTGATTGGACTTACATGCTACTCTGTGTGTGTGTGTGTTGGGGGGGGGGAGGGTTGTTACAATATGTTGACAGATAAGATATTATAGGATATATGCAAATAAATAAGAGGAGATTTGAGTCAAGCACTAACAATTGAGGAGATCAATAAGGCTTCTTGAAAGAAGTGGTATTGAATCTGAACATTGAATGAAGGGGTGTCAAGATGTAAGAAAGGGAGAGCATTCAGGAATGGAAGATATCCTATGAGAATTTAAATATCATATAGAAAATAGTCCAGTTTATCTAGAGTACAGAATAAGTGAAGGGGAGTAATGCTTATTCAGCCTGCCATGATTTGATAGAAGCTGGTTGTGTATCAAATGCTACAGAGAGGAGTCTGTACTTTATTTTAGAGTCGTAATAAATACCTGAAGCTTCTTGAGTAGAGTGGTGATATAACCAGATTTGTGTTTTAGGAGTATCAAATTTAGAGGATATTTTAAAAAGGGGAGATACTAGACAAAGGATGACTATTGCAATAATTATGATGAGGTGTGAAGTAGGGCTAAAATTGGGTAGATGTATTGTAAATGGAGAGAAGGAGGCAGATGCAATAGATATTGAAGAGTTTCAGTTGACAAGATTTAGGAACTAATTGAACATGATGGATGGGGTGAGTGAGAATATACAATTGAGGATGACTCCTAAATTGTGAATTTGGGAAACTAGGTTTCTTTTCTTGAAAGAAATGGGGAAGTTAGGAAGAAGATAGGTTTAAGGGGAAAGATAATAAGAAATGCACTTAAGACACAGATTCATATAGTTTTAAAATGAGGGACTGGAATAGAAGCCATGCAAAAAGCAGGAATTACAATCTTAAACTCACACATTACATAATTTAAGTATGCAAAGGATAAGCTAGCTAAGTTATGGAAAGATGTAAATAGAAAGTCAATAATTATTTGTAAATTCAACATGTTTTTTTCAGACTTAGAAAAATCTAACAAAAATTATCAAAAGAGTTAAAGCTATCAACAGAATTTTAGCAAACATAAATGATAGACTGTTGGAAATCACTAAATGGGAAATATAAGGAGCATATCTATTTTTTGGTGCTTTATGGTACATTTATAAAAAAACAACTATGTTCATGAAGAACTCATAAATAATTGCAAAGAAGAAGAAATATTAAACACCTTTTATAGAGCACAATAAATTAAAAGTTATTATTGATATAGAAAATATGAACAAAGGATACAGATTTAAATAGAGATTAATTAAATCCAAGATAAAGTGAGTGTCAAAGAACAAATCTTAGAAACAGTAAACAACTATATTAAAGATCATAACAATAATGGAATAACAAACTAAAATATCTGGGACATTCAAAATAGTTCTTAGGGGAAAATTCATAAGTTTAATGACTTTATAAGTTTAATCACTTTGTCAAGCAAGGAAAGGAACAATCAATCTGATCAGCACCAACCCTGAAATTTTGTGTAATATTTGTGGCAAAGACTCTGATATGATAACAATGGCCTGGTGGATTTCTTTCTTTGCCTTATTGTATCTATTCCCAACAATTTGGGAATTTAACTATCTACCATAATATTCTACTCACCCTTTCCTTTCTCTTACCATCCTTGAAAGAAAGAAATACAAGACTAAAGAAAATAAAAACACATAAGACACACAACAGAGATTGTAGAAACTATGACAGCTGCTTGTGAATTTTCCTCCTTACCTGAATCCCATATATAGTTTTATTTGCTAACAGTAAGGTCTTGGTAGGGCTATTAGTAACTGTTATCTTGATGATAGTTACCTAATGTGCATCTCTTACTGAAACTTTTGGCAGCCCCAACAAAAGTTCCTGTCTTTACCCTTCTTCAACACCCCTCTGCCATTGGTTGAGAATAGTTTTTCAATCTGCAAAAGTTCCCTGTGGTTTCCAGAAGATAGTGACAATTTTCAGTCTCCCCTACTGCTACCATCTCTGTTTGTGACCCTAGGCATCATTGCTGTTTCTACAATTCTGTTATAGATGCCATAGAATGTTGTTTCCTGTTGTCCCCTCCCATTGCCATTCTGTTAATGTTCTTATTAAATTAGCTCTTTGGGTGAACTCTACCCTCATAGAATATTTTGTAACATTAGGAGACATCTAAAGTTGCCTTGTGTTGGCAGGAGATACTTGACTTCCCAAACAAGGGACCCTACTCTGGAATTTTTCTTTTTTGAGAATTGTTATTATTATCACATTCTCACCTCATGGTCCAAGTAATCAGCAGCACAGTGTCACTTTGATCTTACAAATGAATCTCTTTTCTACATATCAAATTAAATCATGGTGAAATTGACAGTCTAATGTCTTTTTTTTCCTCAGTACTCAAATGCTGTGTTTATATGAGCACTTGGCACTGGTCTAAAGGTTCTGAAGAACCCTTAGTTTGCATCACTTGTTTAATGATGCTTTGGCTTCAACTTTTCCTTTGGGGCAACTGAAAAGCGCTATTCAAATTATGCAGGACTGCTTTCTATGTCATTCAGAATAGGATACTGGAACAACTGCTGTGAGGAGAGGCAGGAAGGAGAGCAGCAAGGGAAGAAAAGGCCTTCATTCATACTGAGGTGGATAAAATTTTGCTTTTCCAACTCCATTTTTAATTTTTTTTCGTAGCAGGGAAATTCAAAAGATATATAAAGTCTTGACTGTTTCAGCATGTTATTGCCAATTTGATAAAATTGTTGCTGCTTGTATCATATGACTTACTATTAACCATTTATCAATGTTTTAAAGAACAATCAAGAGACACATTAATATACTTGTTTACTGATGGTGAGGTTTAGGCAGAATGGTGGACTAGTGGAAAGTATTGAATTTGGAGTCAGGAGATTAGGTTAAGTTTTGGTGCTGCTAATTGTTAACCTTGTATAGGCTAGTTTTCTGGACTCTCTGGATCTCATTTTTCTTATTTACAAAATGAAGGGATTAGACTAGGTAACCATTAAAGCTCTTCCAGCTCTATTTTTTTAAAAAAACATAAGATGAATAATGTTGATATAATTAAGGATATCGCTATTTTTCTTAACTCTTTAAAAAAAATTACAACTATTTTTCATTACGATAGGGAAATTCCTTGACATGGATTACTAAAACCCCAAAGTCACATCTATGAAAATTAAGCAACTGATTTGTATTCCTCCTTAAAATTTCCATTTAAATAGAAAGTTGAGCTACCCAGGTATTTACAAATTAAAAAATATAAACAACTGTCTAGGATAATACAAGATATTGAACTTATTATATGGTAGAAAAACAAATAATAAGCTCTTATGATGTGGATAGAGGACTGGATTCTGAGTTAGGAAGTGCTGGGTTTGAAGCCTGTGGAAGTTTCTAGACTTCTCAATCCACAAATGCCAGTGACAACTGAGAAGGTCAGTAGGAAAGGTATGTTGGACCAGGGTGAGAGAGGAGCAAGGTCCATACCTGGCCCTAGCCCAAATGTGGTGGCTGTGGCAGCAGTGAAAGTGCCTACTTCTGGAGCTCTTGACCCACAGATGGTGGGGATCCAGTGACTGATCAGAGGTGGATTGTAGGGATCTTTTTGGTGACATTGAAGCAGGATTCTCTTGCTTTGCCTGTGCTTGGTTCTGGGTTGCAGTCCTGGGTGGTGGTCCTAGAGCAAGGGAGAGTGCTGGCATGAGGGAGCTTGTGGCAGCAGTGGAGAAGTAATTCTCCTCACAGTCCCAAGGCAGAAAAGAGGACTTGTGGTCACTCATTTATACCAGAGTACAAGCAAGGAAAGGAGTAAACACCTCTCCTTTGATTATACAACCTTGAAAAAACTGAAAATTTATAGGTCCCTAGAAATATCTCTGAAAATGGCTGTATAAAACCTCTGCAACTTGGGACAGTCCACTGTCCACATTGGAAGCAGAGCTTACCTTAATAAAGAGCTAAAAAAGCAAGTAATCATTTGGAAAAATGAGCAAATAGCAGAAAAATATCAGACTGTAGAATCTTACTTTGGTGACAAGGAAGAGCAAAACATACAACCAGAAGAAGACAACAAAGTCAAAGCTCCTTCATCCAAAGCCTCCAAGAAAACTAAGAATTGTGAACTGGTCATAGGCCATGGAAGAGCTCAAAAAGGATTTTGAAAATCACGTAAGAGAAGTAGAGGAAAAATTGGAAAGAAAAATGAGAGTGATATAATAAAATCATGAAAAACAAGTCAACATCTTGCTAAAGGAGACACAAAAAAATGCTGAAGAAAATAACGCCTTAAAAATGGACTAATACAAATGGCAAAAGAGGTCCAAAAAGCCAATGAGGAGAAGAATGCCTGAAAAAGCAAAATTGGCAAAAGGGACAAAGAGGTCCAAAAGCTCACTGAAGAAAATAATTCCTTAAAAATCATAAGGGAGCAAATGGAAGCTTATGAATTTGTAAGAAATTAAGAAATCATAAAACAAAACCAATAGAATGAAAAAATAGAAGACAATGTGAAATATCTCATTGGAAAAACAACTGACCTGGAAAACAGATCCAGGAGAGAGAGACAATTTAAAAATTATTGGACTATCTGAAAGCCATGATAGAAAAAAAGATCTTAGATACCTTCTTTCAAGAAATTATCAAGGAAAACTGCCCTGATATTCTAGAACAAGAGGGTAAAATAGAAATGGAGAGAATCCATTAATCACCTCTTGAAAGAGATCCTAGAAGGAAAACTCCTAGGAATATTGTAACCAGGTTAAGGAGAAAATATTGCATGTAGCCAGAAAGACGCAATTCAAATGTTGTGAAAACACAATCAGGATAACATAAGATTTAGCAGCTTTTATATTAAGGGATCAGAAGGCTTGGAATATGATATTCTGGAGGTGAAAGAAGTTAGGATTAAAGCTAAGAATCAGGCTGAGCCAAGATGGCGGAGTAGAAAGACACACATATGCAGGCTCTCTTCACATAGTCCATAAAATACTTGTAGAGAGGGACTCTCAACAAATTTTGGAGCAGCAGAAGTGGAGAACAGAGTGGAGATTTCCAGCCCAGGGTGACCTGAAAGGCCCATGGGAAACGTCTATTGCACCAGATGCAGAGCGGAACCCAGCCCAGCCTTGGCACCATGGTGTGGAGTGACTCTGGGAGGAGGATACCTCGGGGGGGAATCTGTAGTCAGGGAATTCCCAGTTACAGCAGCAGCGGGTTCACAGATCCCTCAACCCACAGGTGCCAAAGGTCAGTGACAGGGTTTTTTCAGCTGGCCAGGAAGGGAGAAAGGCCTTTCCACAGCTCCAGCTTCAGGCAGTGGTCTCAGAGGTCACATAGGGCAGGCGGCAGCAGTTCCCACAGCAGCCTGTACAGCCATTGTTGGATCAAAAAACCCTGGGGGCACTGAGTAGCCCATTTTTACCTCAGCCCTGTGTAGAGGCCCTGAGGGAGTTGATCTTTATCTTACACTGAATGGTGGCCTTGCCCACACAGCTTATGTGAAAATCAGCCCCCAGTGCTGGCTTGGTGGAACTGGAGGCCAAGTGGCTGTGGAGAGGAAACTGCTAAGATTCTGGGCACAAAAATCTCTTTTTGCTCCCAAACCAGTGTACACACTTGGTTGTGCCACCTTAGAGGAACTGAGATCTTACATATTCCTAGAGTATACCATACTCTTGACAAAGGACCCACAAGTCAAGTAACTGGTTGGGAAAATGCCCAAAAAAGGGAAAAAAAAATAAGACTATAGGAGGTTACTTTCTTGGTGAACAGATATCTTCTCCCATCCTTTCCAATGAGGAAGAACAATGCTTACCATCAAGGAAAGACATAAAAGTCAAGGCTTCTGTATCCCAAACATCCAAAATAAATACTTAGGCCATGGAAGAGCTCAAAAAGGATTTTGAAAATCAAGTAAGAGAGTTAAAGGAAAAATTGGGAAGAGAAATGAGAGAGATTCAAGGACAACATGAAAAGTGGCTCAACACCTTGGTAAAGGAGACCCAGAAAAATGCTGAAGAAAATAATACCTTTAAAAATAGGCTAACTCAATTGGCAAAAGAGGTTCAAAAAGCCAATGAGGAGAAGAATGCTTTCAAAAGCAGAATTAGCCAAATGGAAAAGGAGATTCAAAAGCTCACTGAAGAAAATAGTTCTTTCAAAATTAGAATGGAACAGATGGAGGCCAATGACTTTATGAGAAACCAAGAAATCACCAAACAAAATCAAAAGAATGAAAAAATGGAAGCTAATGTGAAATATCTTATTGGAAAAACAACTGATCTGGAAAATAGATCCAGGAGAGACAATTTAAAAATTATGGGACTACCTGAAAGCCATGATCAAAAAAAGAGCTTAAACATCATCTTTCATGAAATTATCAAGGAAAACTGCCCTCATATTCTAGAACTAGGGGGCAAAATAAATATTGAAAGAATCCACCGATCACCTCCTAAAGGAGATCCAAAAAAAAAGAAACTCCTAGGAACATTGTGGCTAAATTCCAGAGTTCCCAGGTCAAGGAGAAAATATTGCAAGCAGCTAGAAAGAAACAATTCAAGTATTGTGAAAGTACAATCAGGATAACACAAGATCTAGCAGCTTCTACATTAAGGGACCGAAGGGCATGGAATAGGATATTCCAGAAGTCAAAGGAACTAGGACTAAAACCAGGAATCACCTACCCAGCAAAACTGAGTATAATTCTTCAGGGGAAAAAATGGTCTTTCAATGAAATAGAGGACTTTCAAGCATTCTTGATGAAAAGACCAGAGCAGAACAGAAAATTTGACCTTCAAACACAAGAAGCAAGAGAAGCATGAAAGAGTAAACAGCAAAGAGAAATCATAAGGGACTTACTAAAGTTGAACTGTCTAGATTCCGACATGGAAAGACAATATTTGTAACTCTTGAAACTTTTTTCAGTATCTGGGTAGTTGGTGGGATTACACACACTCACACACAGACAGACAGACAGACAGACAGAGACAGAGACAAAGACAGAGACAGAGAGTACAGGATGAGTCAAATAGGATGGGATCATATCTGCTGTTGACATGCTTATTTTTGCTACTCAGCCATGGGGCATAATTCACAGCAGAGACATTTAATGAAATAACATAGTTAAGAAAAGTGTTAATTTAATGTTTTCTCCATAAACCTGGAACATGGTCCTTCCTTTTCTCCATGAAATAAAAAGAAACCATCAGTAGAAAGAGTAAGCACATTTTCACACGAAGCATATGAAGAAGTATGCACGTAGAGAACATATATGACCAGGAAACATGCTTGGTAGGAACAAACACAGAAGTAACATGATGGTCAGGCAACATGTATGGAAGGGTAATCCTTGTCTCCAATGCCTTCTGGCATTGATGTTACTGCACTGTTCCCATGGGGCTCGCTTCCTGCCAATCTAGGGTGGCATGCAATCTCTTCAGGGTTTTACTGGGCTTCCTTTACTGGGCTTCTATAGATGCTTCTGGGCTTTACTTCCTGATAGTCTTCCATGACTGCTCTTCACTGTCAAGCGTATTTCCACAGGGTATGTGGCAGAGAAAGTACTTTTTGCTTCTACCTTTTGGCTTTATCAGAAGTCCTCAGTTAAGCTGCTGTCATTTCCCTGTAATAGGAGCATGCTATTTCTCTTTTAGTCCAGACCCAGGAGGCTATAAAATAAAGATTCCTTTAGCAAGGTAGGGTCCTTATATAGCTTACCATAGAGTAGAGAAAAATCCTGAGCTAATTTTTCTCCCTTCAAAGCAGAATTTGTCAAATGTCAAAACCTCAGCTGCGGAAGACATTTTACCTCCAAAAGAAACATCTTCCCCTGAGGGACCAACTTCTTTGGAATCATGAACAGTCAGTTGAACTGTGCTATTAGGTATTAAATCTACTTTTTTTCCATCTCTACTAACAACTCACCAAGAGCAATCTCTATTTCTAGTCTCTACCTGACTTACAGTTAGAAAGTCCTTTTAATCCCCATTTAATACCTCTTTCCAAAAATGCCTCCCTTCTTTACACTTTTAGAGCCTGATTTTTCCAACAAACTAAAAAAAGACTATTTGGGCTTAAGATTCAATTTTCCCAAACTTTAAATTCTTTTGATTTTTTTTTTGAAAATGAACAAGCAAATAAAAGGCATATAAATAAAAAAAGCCTTTAGGTAAAGCTCTTCAATTTTCAAAATTCTTTCTATATCATTATTATTGTTATTATTAATACAATTGCTAGGACTTATATAGATATTTAAAGTTTACAAAGCACTTTACATATAAGCTCGTTTGAACCTTACAAGAACCTTGTGAGGCACATGCTATAATTATCTTCATTTTATGGATGAATAATTTAAGACAGACAGAGGTCAAATCACTTGCCCAGGGTCACACAGCTAGTGAGTGAAAAAGGACAGATTTAAACTCAGGCCTTCCTGCCTCTCAGTTTAGGGTTCTATCCATCATACTACCTAGCTATCTACACATACACACACACACACACACACACACACACACACCCCAATTTCAAGCCGTTCTAGGATTTCACTACCACTTGATCATAGAATTGTGGTAACACTTCAGAGTTCTAATGAAGGGTTGGTTCACTTCTGTGCAGGTTTCTCAAATGTTTGCTGAGGGAATACTTTCTTTTCAGATGGAGAACTACATGAGATCTAAATGTTTCTTATTCAAGAGCCAGAAAAAGAAAATAGTGTCTGTTGGACTGAAACAAAGTCTTTTGGCCTGAGGCTAGGTGACCTAACAGAAAAAAAATGCTAAGGAATTGAAGGACATGTACAAAAGCCATTTAAATGGAAGAAAGCTGTTCTATTCCTATTTTTAAACATAAACATATGGATCACCATAAAAAAGGAAATAAGTATTGCACATTTTATGGCCATGTAAAGGTTCAGCAGATTTGTGCCAACATAGATTCACAGGTTTAAAACTGGAAGAGAATGTAGAAATGAACTAGTTTGAATCCCTTCTTTTATTGGAAACTGATGACCAAAGAGTTGATATGACTTTCCTAAGTTCCTATAGTAAGAGGGTAGGAAAACAAAGACTAGAAGAAGATTTGAAAAAAGAGAAGAGAGGAAAAGAAAAGACTTGGAATCTAGAGATCTCTCATCCCAGTTTTGCTGTAGTCTGCTATGAGAACTTGAACAGTTCACATTTCCCTTTCTATGGCTTATTTTCAGATGGCTTAAATCACCAGACTTAGGGCTGAAAGAAATCTTAGGGATCACCTGGTTTAACTCTCTCATTTTACTGAAGAAATCAAGACTGAGAGAGATGAGGTGGTTTAGCTGAAGTTACCAGAAGTAGGAGGTAGGAGATCTGGGATTTTAAAGCAGTCCTTTCTGAATCTCAATCTGGGGCTCTTACCACCATGACAACACATCCCCAGCCTGTGAGAATATTCCTAATAATTACCAACCCTATTCTCAAAGGTGCATTAAAAGCACAGATGACTCAGTGATGTTCATGACTATAAAATGCTTTCTAAGGGGTGCTTACTTTGCCCTTAAGAACCTCAAGCTTCTATAATAAAAATAAGACTATGGACTGCTCATGTACAAGTTAAGGGTAGACATAGAGGAAGGTGAGATATTCCCACTCTTGTTTTGTAGCTTTAATGCTGGGTTGAATAGCGACAATTTCTTTCAAGAGTTCTCCTCCCCCTTCCTTCTCTTTACTTTTAATCTTTTTAAAATTCTTTTCCCATTTTCCCCCGACTCCAACTTCCTCTGCTAAGCTTGAATTAGTAGACAGTGGAGGCTGGTGACTGATTTTTTTCACTATTTTTTTCTTTTAATAAATTCTGTGAGGGTAAGGATTTTGTTCTTTGTTAAATATATCTTGAAGCATTGTTCATCACACTGTGGATTCTGACCAACTGGAGAAAGCTTTTCATATATAAAATATTAGCTTCTATATTTAATAATAATAGCTATTATTTAAATAGTGCTTTAGGATTTACAAAGCATTTTATAGACATTATGTGCTTTATCCCCATACAACTATGAGAAGTATGCACTATTATTTTTTCATTTTACACATAAGGTAACTAAAGCAGATAAAGGTTGAATGGTTTGCTCAGGGTCATATAATAAGTTTCTAAGGCTAGAGTTGAACTCATCTTCCTTACTATAGGTCTAATACTCTCTCCGTTGGGTTGGTTGCTTTTAGTCCTTTATTCCTGAAGAGGACTGAAATAACATCACTATGCTAGAGTCAAGTTACAGTGTGTCTCATTATAGCCAATCAAGCCAATATAAGCTCAGAATGCTCTGCCACAGGCTGGGCACAAATGGTCCATGTGAACATTTGAGGTAGATTCTCTAAATTTGTGCATCTCTCTTTTCTTTTGAGCTACTTTAATTCTGTTCTGCTCATAGAGCACAGCACCATGCTAGGAGGTCCTGTGATAGTGTCTCTTATGTCACACAATTGATTCCAAAATTCTTGAGAGACCTTGAGAGTGCCCTTGTATCACTTTTTCTGACCACCTCGTGAGCATTTGCCCTGTGTGAGTTCAAAGCCTGAAGCAAAGAAATTCTAAAATCAGTTGCCTAAGTTGTTATAGTTAATGACATATCAGCATTCTCTCAGTCACCTCTACTCCTATACTCTTCTCTCTCCCTTGCCTATCATGCCCCATCAGTCATCAAGTTTGATTACATATCTATCCACTCCTGATTTCCTTCCTTATCTTTCCCACTACCACCACTCTATTTCAGGTGCTCACTATCTCTCTGTGAGACTCATTCAATAGATTCCAAATGCTTTGTTTCTCTCCCCTCCATTCTATCCTACGCTCTGGTGTCAGATTTATCTTTCTAATCACCTTTTTAATTACTCACTATACGGCTAAGAAACTTTCAGTATCTCCTCATTGTCTACTGAATAAAATCCAAAATGCTTAGCCTAGCCTTCGAAGATTTTTACAGGGTTTCTTAAAGCTATCTTTTCCACCTTATCTCATACTATACCCACCTCATGTATTCTGTGCTTGAGCCAGTAAGCCATAGACTTCCGTTCCACAGATGAAATGCCTATGTCTGGAATGCTTCTCTTTCAGAACCAAGCAAATATAATTCACTCCATGATTTCCCCTAGTGAAATTAAGCTCTTTCTCATATAAACTCCCATCACACCTTACTCAGAATTTTCTCTTTCTTCATTGAGGATGAGGACAGCTCAAACCTCAAGGTTTGGGAATAAACTGATTGTCTCTGGCTGTTATGTGTCAGAGCTATTCCTTTGTACTAAACTTCTAAAGGCATTACAGAGCCAGACATTTTTTCTTTTCAGATGAGGTCCAGAAAGAGTTGAGTGCAGGTCAGAGACTAGAGTTGTGAGAGTGGGCTTTGTTTTATGGATAGTGCCTGTATTTTGAAGTGGTTATAGGATTACTTCATATCTCTAGACCTTGGTCCCCTCACCTACTAACTAGATAATATGTGAGTCCCCTTTCAACTTTAAATACTCTGATTCTATAGCATCCTTCTGCGTATGGTAAAAGGATGAAACTACATGGAATTATTTGACTATTTTGTGCTTCATCAAAGAGTGGGTAACTCAGAGAGATAGAAGCCATCTAAGGGACATTTACATTCTCAACCAGTAAAGAATAGAGGGATTTCTTTTTGCAAGGAAACTAGACTGATTAAATAAGCCTTGTGAATAAATGATTTTTCCCCTACAAGGGGGACTAAAACACTATTCTCCACTTTTTTTTCAGGAAATTCAGCTTACTTGTAAGTCTGAGAGTCTCCAATAATGACAGTGGCACTATCACATTTCTATTTTAACCACATAGGTCCCAAAGTACCACATAAAGTAGAAATGACTCTAATTAAAGACAAATAAAAATGATCTGCTGAACTACATCAAGTATACACAGAGGAGTTCTCTGTTAGAGGTGTCATAATCTTGAGAAAACTAAGGAACTGATTCTCATGATATTTGAAAGAGGCGAAGGTAACAAATAATTGCAAAGAATCACTGATAGTATTCCTGCTCCAAAAGGTAAAGGAGATCCATAATTACAAACTCCTGTGTCTATTTTCTAATCTTCACAAAATCTTCATGGCAATGGTCTCCATATATATCAAGGACATCACTGATGAAAACATGGAAAAGGAAAAAGACCTTTACAAACAATATTCTATAGTAAGCCACATTTTTATAGTCACAATGGACTGATAATTATAGAGAACAGAACATTTAGCTATTGATTTCATGAGTTACCAAATGTCTGATGGCCATAAAGAAGACCTCTTAAATCTTTCTCCTCTGCACATACAGTATCCCAATCCTACTTTAGATCCATTTACTGGAAATTCGACAATAGTCTATTAGTTTCTCTGTCTCCAGACTCTCCCCCTCCAGTCCAACATTAGTATAGCTACCAAATGGACCTGACTTTGTCAGCCCTGTTTGGCAAACTTTTTTGGCTCTCTATTGCCTGTATACTAAATAATAATGAAAATCTAAATCGTCATTTAAAGCCAAAAGCTCACCTCTATCTCTTGGAGTATCTAGCCCCTTCCAAAGTTCCACTGGACTGCTATATGACAAAAAGGCACTTACAGATTTTATTAGCACTCCAGTCCCCGAAATTACTTTGTATTGGTTATGTATGTATTTTGCATTTATTTATCTGTTTACGTATCAATTCTTCCCCTTCCCAATAGCAGAGGAGCCTTTTGAAAGTAAGGATGATTTCAATTTTGTCTTTGCACATTGTCTAGCATGTCACTTGGCAAAAAGTAGAGGCTTAAATCTGAATTGAAGAAAAATTGAACAAAATTGTATAATGCAATTTTCAAAGCAAAGTTCGTGCTTGAGAAGAAAATAGCCTTAAAGGCTATTTATGGATGTTAAGATTAATGAGAAGTCCAATAACCACAATAATTAAGTGGCATAGTAGATGGAGCTCTGGGTCTGAGGTCAATAAGACCTAAATTCAAACCTGTCCTCAGATGCTTACTAGTTACACAACTAGCTATACAACCAATGGTCATTTAACCCATCTTGACCTTACCTATGAAATGGAATTCTTGTCTGATCTGACTTTGGACTGTGTGCAGAATGGACCCAAACTTTTCAGAACCTTCAGACATTAGCCATAATTGCTCAAAACCAAAAAAGAATTTCCTACGAATAAAAGGAAAAGAAGACTGTTTATACAAGCCATTAGAGAATATTCTAATACTCAGTGACTGCAATTGGATCATACAGCTAACTATACATTATATAGCTGATTGTACTTCTAAATCTATATGAATTTTGTTAGATTCATGCTGTTACAATAAATTATCTCTGAATGTTTTCTTTTTTTCTCCCTCCTCCCATTTCTTCTCTTTGTCTTCTGTCTCTGAGGGGGCTCCCTGAGTTCATTGCCTCTTGATTACAGCCTTTTGGGACGAATATTACCAGATTCTGTTTCTGACTTAACCAGTGAAGAAGCTTGGATTAAGCATGTGCTCCAGGCAAGGTGTTGTCCTGAGCTCTAGGGGAAACACAAAAATATCAGACCCCACTGATCTGGGGTGATCAGGGCTTGAATGTTCGATCCTGATATGAAGCTAGAGCCTAAGACTTGGACTATTAATAAGCCTCCTAGTTTGGGTCCTCGGGATAATTTGAGTTCTAAAAATAGTTGCTAAACTGCAGAGAGACTTGGTGGGATTAAGGGCTATTGTTGCTATTATTGGAATATATCACTTTGTTGAATACCTAAAACAAATTAGCAGCAGGATTAGAAATAGTTGCAATATGTAATTTTGTGAATTAGAATCATAGGATGGTGTGTTTAGCAGGGGAAAGGATCTGTGTATCCAGGACAAAAGATTTGCATCGAGGAGACTAAATTGGTTGTCTTCTCCACGTGTCTGTAAAGCATCAAGATTAGACATCTTCCTTATTTTAACTAAAGCTGGAAGTGACCTTGGAGACCATGTAATCTAACCCTTGGTTTTATAGAGAAAACTAATGTTAAGGGACTTGATTTATTTTCCTTTGGGAACAAAAGTGCTTTGTGGTCAGATTACTTTGATTTGGTTTAACCCTCTCACGTTAGAGTTTAGAAAACAGAAAAATAGTGGTTTTCCTAAGGTCACACAATTTGTTTGGGATAGAGACTCAATGAGCACCCAAGTCCAAAGACTTCTGTCTTTTGCTACCATTCAAATGAAACCAGATGGGATCTAGGATCACCAGATCTCTTGACCTCCCAAGGCTATATCTAATCTTGGACATGTCTATCTTTTGATCGATATTCGTTTACTTAAGATCAGGAAAAAACAATAATAAACCCTGACTCTGGCACGCCTAGGCAGGAAATGTTCTTTAGTTGCTATATTAAAAAGATTATATGGCAGTTGCAGTAGGGATTGGGGCCAGTCACCCCTTCCCCCAACACTTTCTTAGGTAGCAGATTAAAATATTCCTGACATGATTCACTATTGTAAAGGAAGAAAGAGGTTAGGGTTGAGTGGATGGGGAAAAGATTAGCTGTCTTTAATACATCCACTGAGTCACTGGTTCCTTTCGCTCTGCTGCTAACATGGGGATTCTTCCTTGGTTCCAAATTGTAAAGCTTTTATCCCTGGATAATACATGGTTGGATCAGGCCTTACAATTGCCCTAAGGTTGACCTGACCCAAGAATAACAGCTCCGAGTATGGTCCATGGAATGTTCAATGCAAACTTGCTGCATAGGAATACAGGAGAGGCAAATTCATGTAGGGTATGGATAAAGAGATGGCCTTAGAATCACAAAGACCTTGGATGAAGTCCAACCTATTACAAATGCTATCTAGCCTCAGACATTTACTAGCTGTGTGACATTGGGCAAGTCACTTAATCTTGTTTGCCTCAGTTCCTCACCTGTAAAATGAGATGGAGAAAGAAATGGAGAACACCCCAGGATCTTTGCCAAGAAACCCCCAAATGGGGTCATAAAGAGTCAGACATGACACAAACTCTCTCTCTGTGACTCTCTCTCAGTCTCTCTCCAGAGTTTTCTGATATGATGTAGAACCTTCTTCACCTCTGAAGCTCATTCTACTCTTGTCCTGAATTATTCCTTACTTTGGAAGTACCTGCTGCTTCATGGTTTCTCTCTTTTATTGTTTGGTTCCTCCAACTTCCATTGAGAGGAGGATGCTTAGGCCAAACATGTTTTCTTTCTTTTCAGGCCACACTCCTGACTTTCCACAGTACTGTATCTACAATAGTTAGATCTGGGTACTTTTGTCTCTGTCCTGTCTCTCTACCTGTTTTCTACTTCCTTTTATGTGTTCTCTTTCTCCACTTAGAATTTAAGCTCCTTGATGGCAGGGACAGTCATTCTGTTTATATTTCTATTTTCAGTCCTTAGCACAGTGCCAGGGACAGTAAATGCTTAACAAATGCTTATTGCCTTGATTTGACACTTATACATATTATATTACATAAATATATAAAACAACAAAGACTTTTGCATGTGGGAAAAATCTGTGAAAAGTGTTAAAAGTTCAGAGCTAAACACTTGATGTTCAATAAATGTAAAATATAATAATCAACTGGAATAAAAAGATAATTGCCTATAAATCAAGAATAATATTTATGGGGTAACATTTGAAGCTACATTTATTTTTGTTAAATTGTTTTTCAGGAACTGAGGTAAAAAAGAGAAAAAAAGAGTTGCTGAAGTGAAAAAAAAATTGCCAAACAAATGGAAATTCTTAAATGGAACGGAAATTTAATTAGAGCATGCCTTTTTGCCTGTAGCAAAGGTATAGTTTATTTCATGGAATAAATAATGAAGTCTCCTCTTTAAAGAGATATAACTTTTACAGCGTTTTGAAAATAAATGAGACTTCATAAAAATTTACATCTAAAACATAGTAAACAATAAATGTCACCATTTAAAGCATGTATCTTTATTCAGAATGCCAAGCATACACTTGGAAACAGTGTTATAATCATGATCTCAATTGAATAAACTTTTGAGAAATAACTTAGCGATTACATGTGATGTATTAACATTTCTCCGGTTAACTTTTACCTTTTAGATAAAAATGAATCTGAGGCATAACTTAATAATTTGTGTATTTCTAAAAGTTTTGCATTTTTTAACTTTAAAAGGGGTGGAGACTTTGAAATTCATACTGCAGTTCCCTCAGGGTAGCTTTGATACTGGGGCAGGAGCACTGGATCTAAAGTCAGAAGAATCAATAATTAACAAGCATTTATTAAGCATCTACTATGGTCTAGGCAGGGAGTTAGGTGGTACAGTGGATAGAATGCTGGGCCTGGAGTCAGAAAGACTTATCTTTCTGAGTTCAAATCTGGGTTGAGATACTTACTAGCTGGAGGATCCTAGGTAAGTCACTTAAACTGTTTGCCTCAGTTTCCTGATTTGTACAATGATCTGGAGCAAACTATTCCAGTATTTTTGCCAAAAAAACCCCAAATGGGGTTATGGATGGTCAGAACTGAAAACAACTAAACGACAATAACAGAATGTGCCACTGTGCTAAGTACTTAGGGATACAAATATGAAAAAAGAAAGACAGTCCTTGTACTTGAGGAATTTACAGTTTTACAGGTGAAAACACACAAAAGGAATCTGAAAAGGTGAAATGAGGGAGGTATTCTGAGGGGAGGCATAGTGGGAAAATTAGTGCAGACAAGGTCCCAATTAGTGTAGCAGAGTGAGAAAGGTGATGTTAGAGCTGAACTCTCTCCTTAAATGGAAGTTTGGACCTCATGATTCTACCCTCCAGTTAGAATGGCAAAAGGCTGTGCTTGTCCTTCATTGCTGAAGGGCGGGACAGGACAGGGCAGGCAAAGAAAGGAAAGGAAAGGAAAGGAAAGGGAAGGGAAGGGAAGGCAATGGAAGGGAAGGGAAGGGAAGGGAAGGAGACAGTAAAACCCAAGTCAAGTTGGCATCTTTTGGCCATCCAAATTTACCTTCTTTTGGAGAGAAGAAGGAAGGGGAGAGGGAGGCAGACAGGAGAGGAGCTGAGTTACCTAGCTAGCTGGGTCCCTATTCAGACAGCTATGTCTACTCACAGGATTGTGTTCACCCTTCCTTGCGAAGAAGACCATGCCATCAGAGAAATGATGACATGACTTGCATTTAACTTTGTTTTGAGTGAGGGAGGGTTGTTCAGGTCACCAGTCTCACTTCTCTGGAGCCATCTGAATCCAGTGATCAGATATTCATCAGGATGACTGGAGATGACCCAGGATGCACTGGGAGACCTTGGGCCCTTTAGGCCAAAGTCTTTGCAGGTATTCACTTAGGGTGAGGCAACACCCATTCACTGAATAGGCCTGTTTAGGAAGAAGACAGGGCATGGCCCCTTTAATGAGGCCAAGAAAACAAAAGACATCAGACTGGGAGAGAAACAGCAACAGTTACTACTTATAATCACTCTAAAGCTAGGAAGGTCCAGAAGAACCCTTAGACAGGGGCCCATTGGCATCCCAGCTTCAGAGTGCAGTAGGTTTAAGGTTTTGGGAAAGGACAGGACAGGACAGGACAGTGGAAAGGAAAGGAAAGTATAGCTAGCTCATTTCCACTTCCTTAAGATAGAACTAATGGTGGACTTGTAAAGGGTTTATTTTCTCTCTCATGAGAAGTTACATGCAAACGCAAAATAGCAAACTAGGATGGGAAAAAAGACACCTACTTACTGTGACCCATTTCTCTAGACTTCTTTGGAAGTGGGGGCATCATGCAATTTTTCGCCTATATATTTAAATTGTTTTTCTGTTGTGTCATGTTCGTTAATTTTATATCCCCAGATTGTAAATTTCTTGATGTCAAGGAACAAGTAATAAGCCGGATAAGATCAGGCATTTAATCAGTGTGTACTGTATTCTAGGCACTGAAATTACAATGAGAAAAATGAAATATCATACTTCTGCATCCCCCATGACACCTATCCTGGACCAACAGACACTAAATACATGCTATTAATATATGGAACATAATTGACTTGCCCAGCCCACTCATGGAAGGAATCCATGAGTACAGCAAAGAACCACTTCATTACTTCATTCCATACAGACTCCAGAGATCACCTGTTCAATCTCCTCATTTTATAGAAAATTAGGACCTAGAGAAGATAAAGGGGACTTTACCAAGAGTATAAGAGAATGTTCTGCATATTATAACATTTCTTCAACTGATTTAGGAAATACTGAAGTCGTAGAATCATATTGAAAGGAATCTGAGAAACCACCTTGAGCTAGACCCTTGATTTTACAGACGAGTTAGAAATTAGGCCTCTATTCTTTCAAATTTCTCTCAGGGAATTGTCAACATAGCTGTAAAATATCACCCTCTGTCTCTTACACCTCCCCTCTCCTCCAGTCCTTGGCTGTGTTGATCCTGGTACATATTGTATTCTCTGCGTACTATGGTAAGGGAAATTTCCATAGGCATTGTCTTCCCCTCAGATTATAAATTACTGCAAAGCAAAGACAAATCTTTCTACTTTTTTATGTAACTTCCCCAGGGCTCAATATCCATTGGATGCTTAATACATATTTGATGACAGCATACGTTGGTTTGTTTCTCTCACCATGTACATACAGCTGTTGCACAAATCCTACAAATATGAAAGATAGACTTTTTTTTTCTGGTTGGATACAAGCACAAAATGATAAAAGCTAAAATAATCTTTTTGACATGCCTGAAAATGATTATTAGCACTTCAACCTGGATTAGAAGAGATATAACACCCTTCAATCAGAATACACTCATCGGTACCTGATCATTCTATTTGACATTGGCTCCTTTTGGGAGTCAGTAGGAATTACGAACAGTATTACCAATCTTGCCTTGGTTAGAAATAGCTGAATTGTGTTAAACTATGTGTCCTGGAGGCTGCCACTGACATTAAACTGTCTTGCATTCCAAAGAGAAAATCTCATTCCAGAAATAAGTATAAAAACCCTCCACAAACCAGTGGAATGAAAACTACAACACAGTAATACTTTAAGGACACATGATTTCATCAGTGCCTGGATATTTTCCAGTAATGCAGATGCAGCTCAAATGGGCCTTTGTAGACACACTCTTTGAATCTATGAACTGTTACTATTAGATAGTAAAGACATAGATATTAACTCAGGGGGTAAAGTAGGGACTTTCCCATTTAGTGACAGGTGTTGGCGGGAGCCACTGGAATTCACTGGGTATGCCTCTGCCAGGTCTCTATCTCCAGTTGTCCTGATGAATATCAGACCACTGGACCCAGATGACTCTGGAGGACAAAGTGAGGTTGGTGACCTTACACAGCCTTCCCTCACTCAAATCAAGATCAAGTCTAAGTCATGCCATCATCTTGATGTCAAGGTTCTCTTCGAGAATGAAGGAAAAACACACTTGTGAGTGAGTAGTACCTCTCCTCCCCTCCCCTCTCCTCTCCCCTCCCCTCCCATAGCCTCCCCTCGCTTTCCTCTGTCTCCTTGCCTGGGGTACTCTACCTAGTGGAAGGTACATTTTCATGGTAAAAAGCTGTCTTTTTCACTTTGGGTTTACTGGCTAGAATTCTTGCTCAAAGACCAAACCTTAAGTCCAGTTCACTCTGGAGCTTGTAGATTGGACAATAGGTACCTGCTGACCTAGCACAGAGGGAATGTAAATACTAAATAGTAACTGTTTCTCTTTTACCCAGGAGGTAAAAGGCCTGAGGGTCTTCCCCTCCCAGTTTGATTTTTTTTGTTATTTTTTTTTCTTTATTAAAAGGGGTCATCCCATTAGTAACTACATTGAATGGGTGTATCTCACTCAAAGTAAGAATCTGATAAGACCTTAACCTAAAATCCCATGACCTTTCCATCCTATTTTTGTTCTAACAATGAACACCAAGAAAACACAGGTGTTCCATCAGTCACAACCACACTATCCATACGTGGAACTATCAGTTACAACAAATGGAAAAGTTGTGAATGCTGCGGATAAATTCACTTAACTTGGTAGTGTACTTTCCAGGGATGTACATATTGACAATGAGGTTAATGCAGGCATTGCCAGACCTATCTCAGTGTGTGGGATCCTCTGAAGAAAAGTTTGGGAGAGAAGAAGTATTAGACTGACTACTAAGCTGAAGGTCTACAGAGCCGTTGTGCTGACCTCATTGGTTGTATGCCTGTGAAACGTGCACAGTCTGCCAGCGCCATGCCAGGAAACTGAATCGCTTCCATTTGAACTGTTTTAGGAAGATTCTGAAGATCACCTGACAGGATAAGGCACCAGATACTGAATCTGGTTGAACTAAATTGCCAAGCATTCAAGCTATGCTTCAGAGAGCACACCTCTGATGGGCTGTCTACCTTGTTGGAATGTAAAATGTATGCTTGCCAAAAAAGACTATTTTTATGGAGAACTCACATGGAGAAGGCAATCACATGGTGGTCAGAAGAAGTGATACAAGGACAATCTCAAGGTCTCTCTCAAGAACTTTGGATTTGACTGTGTGACATGGGAGACACTGGCACAGGACCACTCAGCATGGTGTGCCCACATCATAAAAGGTTCTGTGTTCTATGAGCAAAGCAGAATTGAAACAGTGCAAAGGAAACGTAGGATACACAAATTTGGAGTAATCACCCCAAATATTCACATGGACTCTCTGTGTACAACCTGTGGTAGAGCATTCCAAGCTCATATTGGTTTAATCAGCCACAGTCCTACACATTGAAACTTCACTTTATCATGGTGATGCCATTTTGGTCCTCTTCGAGAAGGAAGGACAACAACCAATCAAACCAAGTACAGGGGTGGGGAACCTGCTCTTTGAGGCCACTTGTGACCTTCTAGATCCTTGAGCGCAGTCTTTTGACTGAGTCCGAGTTTTACCGACCAAATCCTTTTATTAAGGGGGATTTATTCTATGAAGTTTGGATTTCTCACTCCTGACTTAGTGCAGCTAGGCAGCAGTGGATAAAAGCACTAGGCTTGGAATCAAGGAGACATATTCATGAGTTCAAGTCCAGCCTCACACATTTATTAGCTGTTTGACCCTGGGCAAGTAACTTTACTGTGTTTGCCTTAGTTCCTCATCTGTAAAATGAGCAGGAGAAGGAAATGGCAAATTGCTTTACTATCTTTTTCAAGAAAACCTCAAATGAAGTCAACAAAGAGCCACACATGATTGAACAGTGACTGAAGAACAACAGCAGTGCTCAGCTGGCGGGGCTGTTGGGAGGATCAAATGAGATAATCTATGTAAAGTGCTTAGCAGAGTGCCTGGGACATATTAGGTATTCTATAAATGCTCATTCCTTTCTCTCTTCTTTGGAGACTAGTTGCTCGAATCATTTGCATAATCTGATTTAGTTGCCTAAGGAAAAGAAGAACTCAGAGAGAGAGGGAATGCAATCTCTCCCCTGCAGAGGAACATTTCGTAAGACTCAGGAGATTTGTTTCAGAGGTAAGAAGAAGCCAAGGTAAAAAGCCATTTCTCCATAAGCTAGTTGCTTAAGATTTGATACCCTGGAGATGATGTAATTATAAGTATCCTATAGAAAATTGTAAGGAATAAACATTAGCAAAGCTCATGACACTATTAGGAAGAGGCCAGCAATGGTGATGATAAGGAGGGGGACATACGACAACTGGAGAAAGAGGAAGGATGCTGCATTGACAACATCTGGAGAAAATTGCCATTGAGAGGAAGAATAGTGATAACATCAACAAAGGATCTTTAGAAGGGAATACCAATGTGGAAGAATGAACACTAGCCACACTCCACTCTGGGATCCCATCAACTGAAGTAGTGCACAATCATGGTCTTTGGGAAAGGATGCCCTCTTGGGGAATGACAGGGTGCCAACTCTCTTTGGGCTCTGATTCCAACTCCTTTCTGTATCCTATAATTTGTAGTGAAGTTATTCTCTCTCTCTTTTTTTTTTTTTAGCTTTATCTGATTCCTATAAGAGAAGTTCTCAATTTCCATCTGAGCGGGGAAAATGAGTCAGAAAAAGTGAAAGGTACTCTGAATAGGGTACTTTGTGTCAGCAAGGAGATTTCGATACAAACTTAAATGTTTGTTTTAATAGCTCTGTGCGTTTAATCAATTAACCAACATTGATGAAGCACCCATCATGTGCCAAACATTGTAATAAGCTCTGGGGACTCAAAAAGAATAAGAAACAGTTTCTGCCCTGTAGGAGCTTACACTCTAATGAAGACCTTACAATCTAATTATGGAACTCCCAATTATGTAACTCCTTCTACCAAGGTAGCTTAGAATTTGCTCTACAGCTTTTGGCTTTAGAGAATTGTTTGGGGTCACTGAAAAGTTAAGAGAGTAACCAGTCAGAAAGCCAAGATCTCAGGAACAGCACTTGAACCCAGGTCTTCTTGATTCCAGGGCTGCTATCTCTCCATTGCATTGTACTGACTCTCAACAACAAAGCATAAATTATCATATTTTGCAGCTTAGTAATTGGTGACTAGCCTTTCCATCTTTAGTTAAGTTAGACCTGTGCTCAAAGTTTCTCCATCTTGATAATTGAAATATATGCTAAAATGTGTGACTTAGATAAAGATATAGAGTACATATTTATCAAATTTGCACATGGAACAAAGTTAGGAGGAATGTTGCATATGCTAGATGACACAATCAGCATCCCCAAAAAATCTTTACATATTAGAATATTGAACTTAGTAAAAGTAAAAGTAAATGTAAAGTCTTATGAATAGATTTAAAAAATTATAAGTACAAGGTAGAGGAGACATGGTTCAATAGTATTTGTCTGAAAAAAAGATCTGAGTGTTCTAGTGGATTTCAAGCTTGTTATGAGAGACAATATGGTCCAGTGGGAAGACCATTGTTCTGTCACATTACCTTTTTGACCTTTGTTAAGGTCCTCTCTGGACCCCATTTTCCTTATCGGTACAAGAAGTAGGTTGGACTATGGTCTCTTGACAGTCTTGTCAAGGTCTAAAAGTATAATCTTGAAACAGAGTGATATGCCACACAACAAAGCCAATTGAACCTTAGGCTTCACTAAGGGAAATATAGTATTCAGGATGAAGGAAGTAATATATTGTTCATTATCTTGGACTCTGGTCAGACATGAAAGTATTTGACTTAGTTCTGGATGCCACATTTTAGCAATAATAATGATAATCTAGAGATAATCTAGAGGCAGCGATGTGCTGGAGTCAGCTTAAACTAACTTGAAAGACTATTATTAAGTTTTCAGAGTGAGCACTTATACCTTGAAAATTGACAAATGCTACAAATCAAGGCTAGATTTATCATTTTACTGATTGTCTAGACTTAAGAAAGTGATGGGGAAAATGTTAATAATGGAGATTAAATTTAAAATTGTGTCATTCAAACATTTGGTTTTCCAGAGGGTCACTAATTAAATGCTTCCCAGTATGCTCCTGTTTTATAGGAACTGATGGTCAGTGGTGACAAGGATTGTGAAGAGGTTTGAGATCATTTCATCTGATGGTCATTTAAAGGAACTGGGGAGATAACTTAGGCTTAGATAGTGTAACTATTTTCAAGTATCTGAAAGATAATCATGTCTACATGGATCCTTTTCCCAAGACTTTTTCTGCTTGATTTGAGAGGACAGAACTGGGATCAAAAGGTTGTAGTTACAAAGGGAAAAATTAGACCATCCAAAATCAAAACTATCCAAAAGTGGAAGGGGCTCAGAAGATAGTGGGTTCTTTCTTTTTGGAGGTCTTTGTGCTAAGGCTTGAAGACCAATTTTGGGCGTGTTTTAGAAGCAAACCCACTAGGATCAAATAGTAATTGCAATAGGTGGTCTTTGAGTCCCCTTCCAACTCTGGGATTTTGCAAATCTGTGGTAAACCCTGCTAATACTTGCAATCTATTGGTATAGAAGTTGTGAGCCAAGGTCCAACATCCATACCAGAGTGAAGCATGAAATTAGTACTTTAGTGGAGGGGTAAACCTGTGCCGCCTATGATTTCAGTAATATTGGTACTATTATTTTGCCTCACCCTCCATTTACTGATGCTTCCTGGTCTCTTCGATCTTCATAGGTTCATTGATTAAAAGCTGGAAGAGACCTTAGAGATCATATTGCTTTAACCCCCTCTTTTTTACAGTTGACTGAAAGAAGGCCTAGAGAGGTTGAGTAACTTGTCAAAGTCACACAGACTTTGGTTATCAAAAGTGGGATCGGTACACAGGTTTTCTCACTCTATATACTGAATTCAATTCACTCTACCATACTGCCTTCCACTTGTGGGAATGAAGATGTAGGTAAAGTGAACAGATATAATAATAGCTAGCATTTATATCATGGTTTAAGGTTTGCAAAGTATTTTACATGTGTTGACTCATTGGATAATTTATTTTGAACAAGACAGTCTTGATTTTCAAGTATCTCTATGAGCAACTTCTTGTCTTGTAGACTCAACTAGTTATAGATAATGTGGAAGGCATTTTCTCATCTAGAAAGTGCCCATATCAAGGAAATCACAAGCCTAGTCCATAGTTATTAACATGGCTAGTTAGTATATATGTGTATATGTGCACTGCTGCCATTGACAGGAGTATATTTGAAAGTGTAGGAGTTTTTTCACAGGAATTGAAGGGATGTATACAGTGGTTGAAAGAAACAAAGAGCTTATTGGAGCTAAGGCAGAAACATCTGAAATTTGTTCATCACTTTGAAATAATATTTAAAGTGTTAAATTCCAATAATCATAATAATAATTAGTTTGTGAAATAGATAAGGCAGATTCTTTCTATTTAACAAATAAGAAAATAGCCATATAAGCATAGGCATATCATATATATATATGCCTACATATAATACACATATATTTGCATATATACACACAATATGTATATATTTAGAGGCAATACAAGGATATTTGGTAAGTCTCCCATTAGGGATATTTATTTTAATTTGTAGGTATGTGGAAATTTAATCCCATGACAAAAAAGGAAGAGGAAACAGACATCATTGCACGTCTCCTCTCTTTCATTGCAAACTTCTAGAAAAAAAAAAGACATTTGCTATCACTCCTGACACTTCCTCATTTCCCACTCACCTCTCCATCCCTTGCAGTTTGACTTCTGACCCTACCACTCAAATGAGCCTGTATTCTCCCAGGTTACCAACAATCTCATAATTGCCTTTTCTTTGTCTTCATATTTTCAGTCTCTCTGTAGCTTTTGATACAATTGTCACTTATTTCTGTGCCTTCTTTTTTCTCTTAGTTATGGAGACACTATTCTCAACTGATTTTCCTCCTGTGTATCTGACAGCTCATTCTTATTGTCCCCTGCTTGTTACTATCCATCTCCTCTAGGCCTCTATCTTGTTCCCTCTTCTTTTTCTGTACTCTCAGTTCAGAGATTTTATCAGTTCCCAAGACTGCAATTACCATCTCTAAAAAGACAGCTTTCAAGTCCATGTACTTAAACCCTAGTCTCACTTTCTTGAACTCCAGACATGCATTATCAACTATCTGTTATACATCTCCTCCTTGTGTTCCTTCAAACATCTCACAGTCAACATGTCCAAACGCTTCTTTCCTCCTGGACTAATTCCTTCTCTAAACTTCTCTGTTTCTGTTATATTACCTAGAAAACCTAGGTACCACACAGGTTCATAACCTTGTCCATTCTTATTGATTGTGTCTCTACAACAACTCTCAATCTCTTCCTTTCTCTTCATTCACACAGCCCCTTCCCTAATTCAGTCTGTTGATATCATACTCTTAATCTGCTGACAGTTTCCTAATTGGTCTTCCTGCTTCCAGTCTCCTCCCTTTACAATCTACATCACTGGGTGAAACTCAAATAGAAATAGGGCCACTAACCATATATAGGGATGCCTGCAAAATGCATAATGACTTAGAAAACCACATATGAACATTATCTATGTTCTATTGTATTTACATTAATTATGTCAAATATTTTCCAAATATATGTTAATCTGGTCTAGGCCTTATTCCAGAAAATTGTTGGCTGCATGCAGGCTGTGTGTTTGCCACTCCACATAGCTACCTAAATAACCTTCCCAAGGCACAAATCAGGTCGTATCACTTCTCAGCTCCCAAACCTTTGATATCTTCTCATTGTCAATGCATAAGAACAAACTTCTTGGACTAGCATTAAAGTCATCTCAGAATATGGGTCCTGTCTTCCTATCCAGAGTTATTTTATATTAGTCCACGTTCTGAGGTGTATTTCAGTCAAAATTGAGTACTAGCTATTGTCTGAACTCCTTCTCTTAAAATATACATCATTTTCACCACCTTTCACAATTCTTCTCTTTCTTGAAAGCTTTGGTCAGATATCTCAAAGTGTCAGGAGAGAAGTAGTATGCAATATACTAGGGAGCTAGATTTGGGGCCAAGTTATGAAGTGGTTTACAAGTACAACAAAGGGGTTTATATTTGATCATGGAGACAAAAGGCAGTCACTGGAGTTCACTGAGTGGGGAGGTGACTGTCAGTCAAAATTGTGCTTCAGAAAAATCAGTTTGGCAGCTGTGTGGGCATGATAGGTGAGAAGAGAGAAAACGAAATAAAGGGACCAATGAGGCTGTTACTATAATGGAGCTTGATAATCTTAGAAAAACCATAGATTTGCATGTAATAATGAAAAGACAAGTGAGTAGAACAAAGAGAATATTATATATATATATAGTGACAGCAATATTATTATTATTATTTTTTTTATTATTAAATTTATTTATTTAACTTTTAACATTCATTTTCACAAAATTTTGGGTTACAAATTTTCTCCCCTTTTATCCCCTCCCCCCCCAAACACCAAGCATTCTAATTGCCCCTATGACCAATCTGCTCTCTCTTCTATCATCCCTCTCTGCCCTTGTCTCCATCTTCTCTTTTGTCCTGTAGGGGCAGATAGCTTTCTATACCCCTTTACCTGTTTTTCTTATTTCCTAGTGGCAAGAACATTACTCGACAGTTCATCCTAACACTTTGAGTTCCAACTTCTCTTCCTCCCTCCCTCCCCACCCCTTCCCTTTGGAAGGCAAGCAATTCAATATAGGCCATATCTGTGTAGTTTTGCAAATGACTTCCATAATAGTTGTGTTGTATAGGACTAACTATATTTCCCTCCATCCTATCCTGTCCCCCATTACTTCTATTCTCTTTTGATCCTATCCCTCCCCATGAGTATCAACCTCGAATTGCACTCTCCTCCTCATGCCCTCCCTTCTATCATCCCCCCCACCCTGCTTGTCCCCTTATCCCCCACTTTCCTGTATTGTGAGATAGGTTTTCCTACCAAAATGAGTGTGCACTTTATTCTTTTCTTTAGTGGAATGTGATGAGAGTAGACTTCATGTTTTTCTCTCACCTCCCCTCTTTATCCCTCCACTAATGAGTCTTTCGATTGCCTCTTTTATGAGAGATAATTTGCCCCATTCAATTTCTCCCTTTCTCTTCCCAATATATTTCTCTCTCACTGCTTGATTTCATTTTGTTTTAAAGATATGATCCCATCCTATTCAATTCACTCTGTGCACTCTGTCTCTATGTATGTGAGCGTGTGTGCATGTGTAATCCCACCCAGTACCCAGATACTGAAATGTTTCAAGAGTTACAAATATTGTCTTTCCATGTAGGAATGTAAACAGTTCAACTTTAGTAAGTCCCTTATGACTTCACTTTACTGTTCACCTTTTCATGGTTCTCTTCATTCTTGTGTTTGAAAGTCAAATTTTCTTTTCAGCTCTGGTCTTTTCATCAAGAATACTTGAAAATCCTCTATTTCATTGAAAGACCATTTTTTCCCCTGAAGTATTATACTCAGTTTTGCTGGGTAGGTGATTCTTGGTTTTAGTCCTAGTTCCTTTGACTTCTGGAATATACTGTTCCATGCCCTTCGATCCCTTAATGTAGAGGCTGCTAGATCTTGTGTTATCCTGATTGTATTTCCACAATACTTGAATTGTTTCTTTCTAGCTGCCTGCAGTATTTTCTCCTTGACCTGGGAACTCTGGAATTTGGCCACAATGTTCCTAGGAGTTTCTCTTTTTGGATCTCTTTCAGGTGGTGTTCTGTGGATTCCTTGAATATTTATTTTGCCCTCTGGTTCTAGAATCTCAGGGCAGTTTTCCTTGATAATTTCATGAAAGATGATGTCTAGGCTCTTCTTTTGATCATGGCTTTCAGGTAGTCCCATAATTTTTAAATTGTCTCTCCTGGATCTATTTTCCAGGTCTGTTGTTTTTCCAATGAGATATTTCACATTATCTTCCATTTTTCCATTCTTCTCTCTTTGTTCTGTGATTTCTTGGTTTTGCATAAAGTCATTAGCCTCCATCTGTGCCATTCTAATTTTGAAAGAACTATTTTCTTCAGTGAGCTTTTGAATCTCCTTTTCCATTTGGCTAATTCTGCTTTTGAAAGCATTCTTCTCCTCATTGGCTTTTTGAACCTCTTTTGCCAATTGAGTTAGGCTAGTTTTCAAGGTGTTAATTTCTGCAACATTTTTTTGGGTCTCCCTCAGCAGGGAGCTGATCTGCTGTTCATGCTTTGACTTCATGTCTCTCATTTCTCTTCCCAGCTTTTCCTCCACCTCTCTAACTTGATTTTCAAAATTCTTTTTGAGCTCTTCCATGGCCTGAGCCCATTGAGTGGGCTGGGACACAGAAGCCTTGATTTCTGTGTCTTTGCCTGATGGTAAGCATTGTTCTTCCTCATCAGAAAGGAAGGGAGGAAATGCCTGTTCGCCAAGAAAGTAACCTTCTATAGTCTTATTTCTTTTCCCTTTTCTGGGCATTTTCCCAGCCAGTGACTTGACCTCTGAATATTTTCCTCACACCCACCTCACCTCCTGATCCTCCCAGCCCGTGTTTGTGGTCTGAGATTCAAATGCTGCTTCCAGCCTCAGGGCTTTTGGCGGGGGCAGGGCTGCTATTCAGTATGAGATTATGTTTTGGTGCTGAGGTTGGGGCAGGGCCGCCTCTCAGGCTCAGTTCCCTCAGGGGGTTTATGCACAGACCTTCCGCAATGGATTCAGGCTCCCGCCCGCTTGGGGAGCCCCTGTCTGCAGCCGCCTCTCAGCTTCTACCTCCCAGGGGGGGGCCTGAATTATGGGGGCACCCCACTCCCCTCTCGACCCGCCAAAGAGACTCTCTCACCCACCCCTGTCACCTGTGGGTGGAGGGACTTGTGCGGCCGCTGGAGATCCCGTCCCTGAAGCCTGCTCGGATCTGTTTCTCTCGGTGCCGCAGCCGTGGCCGCAGCGGGTCTGGGTTGGGCTTTGTGTCTGCAGCGCGATGGACCTTTTGCGAGAGGTTTGCAGATCCCTCTGTGGGTGGAGGGACCCGCGTGGCCGCTGGAGATCCTGTCTGTGAAGCCTGCTCGGATCTTTTCCTCTCAGTGCCGCGGCCGCGGCAGGGCTGCACTCAGCTCCCAGTCCCGGCGCCCAGTCCACAGTGCGAAGGACCCCCCCGCGAGAGGTTTGCAGGTCTCTCTGGAACAGAAATCTCCCTCGCTCCAATGTTCCGTGGCCTCTGGGTGCGGAATTCGCCGTGAGTTACTTCCCTGTAGCCATTCTATGGGTTGTGGGTTCAGAGCTATGTGTATGTGCGTCTTTCTACTCCGCCATCTTGGCTCCGCCCCCCAGCAATATTATTTTAAGAATAACTTTGAATCAATAAGTCATTTTGACTATTATAAATACCCAAATTAGCTACAAGGAAGATGCTATCACATCCAGAGAAAGAAGTGATAAATAGAAGTATGTATAGAGTGATTTTAGATATGGAAACATAATTATGTCTAATGGTAGGCATCTCTAGGGCAGGGAGGGGAAGGAAGAAAAAAGGAAAAAAGGAAAGTTACATGATAACTTCATTATATATTTGAAAGGACAAGCAAGTTGTACATAATGGATTTGCAGTTTCATGTGCAATCTCTTTTTTTATTATGCTATGTTATGGAAATGCTTGTTTTATTCCACAAATTAAAACAAAAAAAATATTTTTTTAAAAAAGAGGTGATGAGTTTCTGGCTCTATAATTGGAGGGAAGAGGATGAATTCCAGAAATCTTATAGAGGTAGAAACAATAAGACTTAGACACGTGGGGTGTGTGAGAGTGAGTGGTAGGTGTTGAAGATTCCACAAAGCTTGAAAAGGCCTCTGTGACAAGGAGGATTGGCAGAAATCTGAAAATTCAGAAGAAGGGTGAGTTTTGGAGAAAGGATAATAAATTCACTTTCGGGCATACTGAGTTTGAGAAGCTTATGTGATATATGCAGTTTGAAATGTCCAGTAGCTGGTGGTTGACGTAGAATTGGAATTACAATGAGAGATTCCTAAGTATAACAAGTATCTTCAGTAGTGCCTGGAATCTAATGAATATTTTCCCTCAGTGCTTAGCACAGTATCTGGCACATAGTAGGTACTCAATAAATAAATGCTTGTTGACTTGATTTGACATTCTACTTTGTCTACTGTCTCCTGTGACTGAAATATGTATTTTTCTCACCTCTTTCCCTTATAATATCTAGTTTCCTTCAAGTGTCAGGTCAAATGTCGCCTTCTACATTAAGCTCTTGCTAATCCCCTATGTCCAAATGCTAGTGTTTCATCTTCCTAATTACTTTGTGTTTATTTTGTATATTCAAAAATATTAATATATATATCCATATATTTATATTTTCTCTCCTGTTTCAATAGAATGTAATCTCCATGAAGGCAGGAAGTGTTTTAATTTTGTCTTTGTAGTCTCAGTGCCTGCCATGATGCATGTTACTTAGAATGAACTCAATAAATTCTTATTGCTTGGTTGATTGAATATCTAGAAGAGAAGAGAGAAGAGCAGAAGACTGTACTGGGAATATAAAGTACCCCTTCCTTCTAGAAGCCTTCCCTTTAAATGGATGGTTTTGAATACTTGCTCTATTACACACCACTTATATTAACTCAACACATTTTTTCATCTTTCTGGGCTTCTGGTCCCCTATTTGTAAATTGAGGAGATTGCACTAGATATCAAATTTTCTGATTTATTTCAAGCGAAAGAAGGTGGGTTCTTGCAAAGTAGATAAAAGATCCTTTTCTGATCTCCTTGTGAGGAAGACTAGAATGAAATCAGAAGATAGTTTGTGGGAAATGTGGTTAAATGTCCATACTGCTGTTTGGATCCAGAAGTAGTTGAATGAATAGACACAAAGGACTGTAATTAATGAGTCAGTTGCATGTTTCTCCTTTGTTCTTGAAGAGGATCATGACGTCAAAATGATGACATGACTTGCAGTTGACTTTGATTTGAGTGAGGAAGCGCTATGCAAGGTCACTTTCTCCTCCAGAACCATCTGGGTCCAGTGACCTATTATTCATCAGGATGACTATAGGAGGCCCAGGATGCAATGTGGGAGCTTGGCCATTTTAGGCGAAGGTGTTATCAGACTCTCACTTTGAGTGAGGTACAGCCATTCAATGAATAGGCCTCTTTAAACAGTTACTCAAGGGATTGCCTTTTTTAATAAAATAAAAGATAAAAAACCAAGAAATCAAACTGGAAGGGGAAGACCCTCAGGGTTCCCAGGTAAAAAAGAAACAGTTACTATTTAGTAATTAATAAATCAGTATCAACTTAGAGATAGTTACCTGGCAGAGTGTCCCCAGGATCTGGGATTAGTCCCTTGCTCTTCAATATCTGAAGAACTGGATGAAGACATTGTTGACATGCTTTTCAAAGTTGAAAGACTATTAGGAAATAAAAAGATCTTCACAGATGATGGGGTGAATTGAATGAGATGAAATTTACTATCAGCAAATGTAAAGTCCTAAATTTGGTTCAAAAATCAGCCTTACCATTATAAGATAGAGGGGCTATAGCTAGACAACAGTTCCTGCAAAAAGCAACTTTTAAGTTTTCAAGTTTAATATGTCAACAATGTGACATGACAACCAAAAAAGCTGACACCACATACTGCATTAAAAGCATTGTTATTCTTAGGAGTAAATGGTAAAAGTTAACACTTATCCCTCAGATCACATACAGAGTATTGTATCCAATTCTCCAAACCATACTTCAGGAGGGACAGCGATAAGCTAGATTCTAGAATCAGAAGATGATGACTAAGCTGGTGACAAGATGGAGACAATTCCATATAAGGACTGGGTAAAAGACTTGCAGATATTTAGCTTAGATGACAGAAGATTTGGGGAAATGTAGCTATTTTCAGTTATTTGAAATGATGCAATGTGGAAGAAGGATTAAATTGGTATTAAAGGAAGGAACAAATATAAGTTGCAATAGAGTTATAAAAAGGCAGATTTAAGTATGAAACAAGGAAATTTTCTATGATAATTAAAACCTTCTAAAAGAGGAATGGGATCCTTTGGGAGGTTCCATCTCAGTAGAGATTTTCAGACAAAAGCTGGGTGACTATTGATCAGAAATGATCTTTACAGAAAGGATTCCTGTCCAGGCAGGGGCTAGGGTATATGGTTTCTGAAGTTTCTTCCACCTTGAATATGATCTTGTGATCTGTGCTGTGTGATTCAGAGGATGAATTGAGATAGAAGCATAAAACTGCACCACTGTGTTCTATGATTTTCAGGTTATATAGATAACTATGGTCATTTTGAGGTACTATATTTTAATAAGGGTATAAGTAAACTAGAGTCTGGGGAGTAGGTGATCAGGATATTTAAGGTTCTGGAAACCAATACATACAAGAAACAGTTGAAGAAACTAGGGATCTATAATGAGTGAAAGAAAGATTAGGAGATATAAAAACTATCTTAACAATCTGATTGGTTTTGAAAACAGAGCTTAGATCAATATGTAGAAATCACAAGAAGGTAGATTTTGGTTCAGTAAAGGGGAAAAACAAATTATTTAAAAACTTTAAGTGTTCAGTAAAAGAATGGGTATAGTAAACTCCTGAACAATGGAGATCATAGGATCCAAAGTCATAATATTATAGATTTAGAGCTGGAAGGGATTTAAATGCTACCAATTTTAGCATCATCATTTTAGAGGCAAAGAAATGCAGACCCACAAAATTTAAGTGACTTTTCCAAGGTCACACAGGCCATTAATAACAAAGACAGATTTAAACCTACCTTTGCCCTCTGAAACCTATGCTCTTTCCACTGTACCATAGTGTCTTTGAACCAGAGCTGGAATATGGACTTTTACCTGTGCAATAGAAAAAATTTCTGATTTATAAAGGAAATTGGATGAGAAATTCCCTTATACCTCTAAGATTGTATTATCGTTATTTTTTTTATCAAATGTGGCTGTTTTTACATAATCTTACTGGAGCAATGCAATTATTTAATAAATATGAGGTTGTGTTAACACTCCTTTTTGTTAGATTTCTTGTTAATTTTTGACTGATGCATTTGGGATGACAGTTCTTTACTGTAAATCATTATTCTAGATAGCTGACCAAAAAAATGTGCCCACAATGATAGTTTCTCCTTGGGTACTTTTCTTCTGGGTATGAGGTCTTGTGAGATTAATGACATGCAGAGTATCTGGAGGGAATTCTACTTGTTGCCATCTTATACAATTAATAAAACTGTACAAGGGAGGAAAAAATGGTGAATCTTTGAATACCAATGAAATGCTCAGGACCTGGGAGGACTAAAATGATGAAGATTGACATTTACTGAATGCTTGTGTAATTTAAAAATATAATTTTACCATGTCTTCAGCCCAGAATATACTTTAGAAATAATACTTAATTATACTCTATTATACAACAGAATAACTGTAGACCTATCTATCCCAAATTTCAGGTTGGAAGGGAAAGGGAGACACTTTGCAGAAAATCATTATTGAGAAGCAGTCTGCTCTGCAAAAAGATGCAGGGTAGACTATGTACTTGCATGATAGATAAAAAATGAACTGTCCAACTAATAGACTAGATCCCACAGAACCATTAGGAGGCCACGGACTCAGTTGAAGTGAGTCAATGGTCTAGCTATTTGGATAAGGAAGGAAATGGTGGGCACAGCGTTATTGATCCTTTGATAACAGGAGGCAGCATCTTTCTTACTTCATTCTAGGAAAAAAAATCAGGTTTATCCTTAAGTACTTTCAAAAGCTGTGCTAAACTCTATATTTAGAATACCTGTTCCTGAAATGGCAAACAAACTAAAGATGCAATGCTCAGTGTGACATTGGAACTTGTGACAGCAATGGCATGTAAAAAAGTGATATTGGTTTTCTGTCTGTCTGTCTTTCTGTCTGTCTATGTGAGAGTGCATGTATAGTGGAAAGAACATTGGATTTGGTATCAAAGAATCTGCATTTAAATTTCATCTCTGATCCTTGCTACATATATAATCTTGGGCAAATCATTTCACTTCTCTTGAATCCTTTCATTTATCTGTAAAATGTGGAAGTTGGATTGGACAATCTCTATGGTCTCTTAAAGCTACGGCCTTCAATATGAGGTGTATGGCCCCACATTAAGAGTTATATGCCCAAAAGATCAGTGGGCAAGACGTGTCTAATCCCATACTCCTCACAATATTTAATCATGGGGCTTGTCTTCATCGCAAACACACTAACCTCTTATCCCCCAACATTCCTTCATTATTTTTCCCCATTTCCCCCCCTAGCTTTTAACCTCCTTTTTCCAAATTGAGAAATGGCCCCTCAGGAAAGTTATAACATGACAGTAGCAAATACTACTGGAAAAAAGCCCCAACCCAGTACAATTACTTCTGCTTCCAGATCACCTCTAGCTATGGTAGGCATGTTCCAGGGCAGTGGCCTAGAGTAAGAGCCCAATCATTTCTTCTTTTCATTTTGGGTGGAGCAGAGTGACTTGCACAGGATGAGTAAGCATGAATGTGTTAAAGTTTGCATCACATATATCAGTATATTTTATTTTCCCAATCTACTTCTTTTACAAATTTTCCTTTAACTTTGAGGTTACTCTCATCCTTTCCATCACCCAGTTTCACAACCTCAGTGTCATCATTTCTCACTCTCCCTCAGCCTATCTAACCAAACATTGGCTAAATCTTACTATTTCCTGTTGGGGATGGAAGCCCAATTCCAGGTGGACAGTCTCGGGCAGGTAAAGGTGGGAACTTCTAAATCTTAGAGTTCTCACGAGACCCCCCAGGAAACAACTGGGAATCGAGGTGAACCGAGCTATCTCGTGTATTTCCGCCTCTTCCCGTGAGAAACGTGATGGGAGAGAGCTCTCCCCGCCCTCGAGATTGTGCCGGATCTGGGCACACTATTGTTATCTAACAGCACGGTATTCAGATGCAAACTATGCTGCTGGAGGGTTTAAGTAGGATCAGGAAAGCCTGAAAGTTCTCTTGGGCGGAGGGGCGCGGAGCGGTGAGGACAACAAGGCTCCTCTTTTCCTCTCTCTTCTCTCCCCTCCCCCTCTCTCCCCACTTATACTTCTACTTCCAATCTCTTATTGTAAGATCTTTGCCTCCTTGGGAGATTCTTCGCTCCCTCCTAAGGAAGAATTCCCCTGCACTTGTAACTAGACCCTGAAATAAAGCTCAACCCTTGTTCGACTCTGGAACGTCCTTTCTCTCATACGAGCATCCGGTTTGGCCAACCGAAGACCTCGGGAGGTGAGGTAAGAAGACTCGGGTAGCCCTCAGGCCTCTAGGCCTGGCAATTTCCACCTTGAAAATATTTCACATCTCTTCCATCTTTTCTACACCCTTTACCTTTATTCAGTTCTCATCATCTGTTGCCTGGGCAATACTATAAGAACTTCAAAATTGGTTATTCAGACTCAAATTCCTTTTTTCTTTTTAGCCAATACATCCTTTGTGCAGCTGCCAAATTGGGTTTTTGAAGCACAAATATATCCATATTATTCACCAACTCATTAAACTCTTATGGCTTCTTACTGACTGTAGGATCAGATGCTAATTTATGTTTTCTTCATACTCTTAAATTTTTTTTGTACAATTATTAGCATATGCTTTTGTTGTTTAGTCATTTCATTTGTGTTCAATTCTTTGTCACCATTTTGGGGTTTGCTTGGAAACTAGAATCATTTTCCATTTCTCTCTCCAGCTCATTTTACAGTTGAGGAATGGAGGCAAATAGAGTTAAGTGACTTGCCCAGGGTCACATAGTTCGTAAATGTCAAAGGCTGAATTTGAACTCATGAAGATGAGTCTCCCTGATTCTAAGTCCAGTGCTTTATCCACTGTGCCACCTAGCTGCCCTAGTATACTATATGTACATAATTTATATTTGGGGTATATAGGATCTTCAGGGAGGACTAGTATGTCTGGTGTGAGGGTATTTTGAACCCTTTTAAGGGCTGCTCATCCTCCTTAGGTGTCCACCTGTCACCCAACACAGATCTGTGGCTTCAAGATAATGTAGCATGTTCAATGGCCACACTCCACTAAAATTGTCTTGTAAGACAAGCTAAAACAAGTTGAGGGTAACCAGAAGTCAGGGGGAATATCTACACCAAACATGTGAAGCTTCCCCCAGTGGAATGGGAGGATGGGAATAATTTGTCCTAAGGCCGTGAAGATAGCTGAAGCAGGGACTACTGAGTGCTTAGAGCTTGGTTAGGCATAGAGGACACCAAGGTCGTCAGCAGATCTGCATCAGTAGATACAATAGTATTTTGGGCCATTGCCAGTCATCCTAACTTTTGTCTCACCACTGGATTTTAGTAACTCTGGAAGACAAAGTGAGGCTGACAACTTCATGCTACTCTGCTTCACTTAGATCCAATTCATGTGCAAGTTAAGATATCATGCTCATGATGTCATTGGTCCTCTTTGACAAATATTAACAATAATTTATACACAAGAAAGCATATATATATATATATGTGTGTGTACATACTATGCATACATATATACATATTGGAGTGTGCTCAAATTTTTTTTAATGAAAGGGATCATGATAAAAGTATTTGGAGACCACTGCCTTGTACTTTTAAATCCTCTCATCCAATGACTTATTCAGAGTCATACTTTGTATAGAGCAGATGTATACAAATCTGAGGTCTATGAAAAAAAGACCACACCAAAAAACAATTTGAAACATGTCACGTCACTGTTCTTGGGTACAATTCTTGATTAATTCAAGTTTTTCCCCATGCTACCTCCATCTTCTTTATGCAGATACTTTTTCAGAAGGAAAGAAATATCCTGTATAAATTAACTGCATCAAGTAGAGAAGTACACACAGGCACAATCTATGACAAATGGACCCTATAACACTCAGGCCTCTGAATTGCATTAAGTAGCTACATTTTGTGGTTTTGAATTTCTTAAGGAATAGCAAGAGATATTGATCTTTTGCTTGGTTGAGCTGAGAAGAGCTCCATTGGTGCATCTGATAAAACAAATTGTTTTCATTTTTCTTCTGGATGCCTTTAAAAGATACAATCAAGAAAATGTATACAGTTCTTATGTATATAGCTTGTAGTGTTGCTCACCATGTTGCCAGTATGACAGACTGCATTGATAATGCACTGATTTTTATGATTTTTATGTATAATCAGTAAAAAAGATTACCAGGATAGCCACCTTCAAGGACAGTTTCCCACAACATGGGTTTTTATATTCATCTTTTCTCATCTTTGTTCCCACTGGGACTTCAAAGGCTTAGTGAGCTAAATAACACATCAGCAAAACGGGTAAGGACTATCAGTTGCCCTGGTAAGAATAGTTGTGGAATTTGTACCTCATAGAGAGGTAGTATAATATAATGGAAAGGACATTGGACTAAGAAAAGGGTATTGGGGTTCTACCCTAGTCATTAAATATGAAATTTTAATGTTGGAAAGAAAGATTGCATGATAGATAGATAGCCAGCTTGAGTCAGCAAGACATTGATTAAGCTTCTGCCTCTGACATGTGCTGGTTATATGTCCCTGGGCAAGTCATTTAACCCCTCAATGCTCCAGACAACTCTCACTACTCTAAGATACAGAAGAGGTGTTGATCTTCATTGTCAGAGGATGTCCTTCATGAGGAGTTCCCTAAGTGGATATTCCAGTTTTACCCCTTTACTTTTGCTAAATGGCTAGTTCATCCCTTTCAGATTATTTACTTCTATACTTTATACAACTTGTATGTAACTATTCATTGGTAATATTACAACTAACTTATGTTCCATTATTCTTTGGGTCACAATCAACTTTAATTATTTTACAATTGTGGTATTTGATGACTCGTAACCATATGGTAACACTGAAAGAATATTGATATTAAGAAGACTTATCTTTGTTTCACGGAGATGTGTGGGTTCATTAAGGTCTTTACAATTTCCCAAGAGACAATGTGGCATAGTGGATAGAAGTCTGGCCTCAGTAGGAAGAGCTGAGTGTAAGTCTTGCCTCTGACATATGCTTTAAGTGTGAGTCCCAGGCAAGTCAGTTAACATTTCATTGGTCTAGACTATAAATTATAGATCTACTCTGTACTGCTAGAGGGAGTTTTCACACCAGGAGCTCATCATATTGAAAAAATATAGGTCCAGCCATGATGATGATGAAAATGATGAGGATGATAATGATGATGTGTGTTCATCCTATGCTGCCGAAGAAAACCATGCCATCAGAGAAATGAAGACATGACTTGCACTTGACTTTGTTTTGAGTGAGGGAGGGCTGTACAGGTCACCAGCCTTGCTTCTTCTCCAGAGCCATCTGAATCCAGTGACCAGATATTCATCAGGATGACTGCAGATGACCCAGGATGAGGCAACTGGGATTAAGTGACTTGCCCAAGGTCACACAGCTAGTGAGTGTCAAGTGTCTGAGGTGAGATTTGAACTCAGGTCCTCCTGACTCCTGCATTGGTGCTCTATCTAGCTGCCCCTAATAATGATGATAATGATTTCCCAAAGACAATGCAGTCTATTCTCCTTCTGTTTAGTTTTTGTTCTCATTCACTGTCCATGCAAGTGACTATTCTAGATATGAACTGTGGAATAGCCATCTGATTGTACATTATATTCTTGGAAATAGACATTCTCCCATTGATGCTCTATAGTCGTGAATGGAAAATGCAATGATCTTAAATGAACTGAAGTTGCTGTTTTTCCAAAAGTCAATAGATAGATGTGTGTTATATACAGTCTATAGCATATTACCAAAGATAACTATTGTTGTTTGTCCTTCACTCTTAAAGGGGAGCATGACATCAGAAATGTGATACCATGATTTGCAAATGAATTGGATTTAAATGAGGGAAGGCTGTGTGGTCACCAGCTTTACTTTCTTCTCCAGAGCCATCTGGGTCCAGTGGCAAGATATAGATCAGGACAACTGGAGATGGCTCCCCATGGATAACTGAATGAAAAGTTGGAGGACATTATTAAATCTACATATTATTGGAAAAGGAGATATATTTAATTATGTATTGTGAGTTGCTGATGGACTAGTATACCAAAAATATTCAAAGAACTAGAGAAGGGATTCTTATATTTTTGTGTGTGTATGTCTTGGATCTCTTTGGTATTTTGGTGAAGCTTTTAGACTCCTTCTTATAGCAATGTTTTTAAATGCATAAACAAAATAAAGATGATTACAAAAGAAGCAAATCATATAAACTCCAGTTTAAAAACTAGACTAGAGAAAGAATTCATCATGTGGGCTGCACTAAAGCTTTTGGAATGCCCTGCAAATATTCAAACAAAGCAAATTCACCCACTGACTATGCATGAAAATGTATATTTCATCCTATACCTCTTGTTTGTGAACTCTCTGCCAAGATTTGAGAAGAAATATGGTTCACCATCAGTTTTCTGAGGTCATGATGGATGATTCTAGTGAACATAGCTCTTAAACCTTTCAAAGTTGTTTTACTTGATATTACTACATATTAATTACAGTATACAGTTTATATTATTGTGACCTTTGCATACATTGTATTTTTGTTTCTATCTTACTATCAGTTCTTAAAAGTCGTTTCAGATTTCTCTGAAGTCACTACTTTTTATGCTACCATAATATTCCACTCTATTCACATATAATTCCCCAGTTGAGCAGTACCTGTTTTGTTTCTAGGTCTTTGCTGTAACAAAAAATGCTGCTATACATAAGTTTGTATACATGAATCTTTTCTCTTTGTCTTTGATCTCTTTGGGAGTATGTTTAGTATTCCTTGCTCAGAGGATATGCATAGTTTAGTGTCTTTGAGTATATTTCCATATTACTTTCCAGAATGCTTGAAAAAAGTTTTTGCCCCATCAAAAATGTATTACTCTTCTTTTACAGACTCTCCAACAATTGCCAATTTCTTTATTTTTGTCATCTTTGCCAATCTGATGGCTATGAGATGGAAACAGAGTTATTTTTTAAATTTGCTTTTCACTTAATATCAGTGATTTTGTTATTTTTTTTGACTTGTAAAGAATAAATTTAATATTTTTGCTTTTCTTCTGGGGACACACCTTATGCTTAAAGGCACCACTGAAACAGATAATGAAACTATAGCAGTGTACTGGTGGGTTGTTGTCCTTCCTTCTTGAAGAGGACCAGATGATATCACCATGATAAAGTCAAGTTTCAGTGTGTCCAACTGTGGCTGATCAGACCAATACGAGCTTGGAATGCTCTACCACAGATCGGGCACAGATAATCCCTGTGAGCATTTGGGGTGAATACTCCAAATTTATGCATCCTATGTTTCCTTCATGCTGTTTCAACTCTCCTTTGCTCACACAGTACCCTTTTTGATGTGAGCATGCCATGTTGAGTGGTTCTGTGCCAAGTGTCTCCCTTGTCACACAATCAAATCCAAAGTTCTTGAAAGAGACCTTGAGAGTATCCTTGTATCACTTCTTCTGACCACCATGTGATCGCCTGCTCCATGCGAGTTCTGCATAAAAATAGTCTTTTTGGCAGGCATACATTTTGCATTCCAACAACATGACCAGCCTGTTGGAATTTCATTCTCTGAAGCACAGTTTGAATACTTAGCAGTTTAGTTACAGCAAGGACCTCAGTGTCTGGTACCTTATCCTGCCAGGTGATCTTCAGAATCTTCTTAAGACAGTTCAAATGGAAGCCATTCAGTTTCCTGGCATGGCACTGGCAGACTGTCCATGTTTCACAGGCATACAAGAATGAGGTCAGCGCAACAGCTCTGTAGACCTTCAGCTTAGTAGTCAGTCTATTATCTCTTCTCTCTCATACTTTTCTTTGGAGCCTCCTAGATACTGAGGAAGCTCTGGCAATGCGTACATTAATTTCATTGTCAGTGTGTACATCCCTGGAAAGTATACTACCAAGGTAAATGAACTCATCCACAGCATTCAAAACTTCTCCATTTGTTGTAACTGATGGTTCCACATATGGATGGTATGGTGGTGGTTGATGGAGTGCCTGCATTTTCTTGGTGTTTATTAGGCCAAAATTAACACAGGCAGCAGAGAATTGTTCCATACTTTGTTGCATCTTAGCTTCAGAGGCTGCATTGAGTACACAATCACTGCGAACAGAAAATAATGCACCAACACTCCCCCTACTTTGGTCTTGCCTTGCAGCTTTTTCAAATGGAAGAATTTACCATCAGTATGGTAGGTGACCTTGATGCTGTGTTCATCCTCATGGAAAGCATTTGACAACATGACTGAAAAAAATCATACTAAAAAGTGTGGGAGCAAACACACACAGTCCTGTTTTACTCCATTGGTGACTGAGAAGGCCTGAGAGCATTGTCCTCTCTCCAGAACCCAGGCAAACATGCTGTCATGAAATTGATGTACAACACTGATGAACTTCTCTGGGTAACTAAATTTTGACACAATTTTCCATATACCATCATGACTAACAGTATCAAAGGGCTTGGTCAGATCGAGAAATGATGCATACAGACCTCCTCTCTCTATCCATGCCCTTCTACTATTTTGGATATCAGTTGCCCCCAGGATCTTGTATTTCCCCTTTCCTGAGGCAGAATGAATGGTTTCTCCAAGCAGCAAATCCTGACAGATTATACCCATTAATATCCTCATCTTTTTATAGATTATCCTTCTTCCCCTATTGTGCTGTTTATCAGTGGTAGTCAGTCCTCTTACCACTGAAATAAGATTCTCCTTCTCTCTGCTTCAGACCCTCCCTTTGCTTCTTTGTTCATCCTCTTGAATTCTCTCTTCTTGAGTTATTTTCCCTCATATGACTTAATTAGGGTACATCACAAACCTCTTTACCTTCCTTCCCTTTTCCCTTTTAGATGCCTTCCATTTCTGTATTTATTGTTAAAAAATGCTTCATCAGTATGCAGCTGGGGTATTATAAGGTTTATTTCATTATGTTTCTGACTTATTTTGTCACTCTCATTTGTTTAATTTCTCCTTTCACTCTTGTTTTTCTGGGTACTTTACATTTTACTTTTAGAAAGAAATCTCAAAAGTTTATAGTTTTCTTTCTCCATGGTGGCTATATTTATTTCCATTTCCTTTTAAAATTAAATTTAAAAAAATTGTTACATTTTAAGCACTGAAGTGTCTCCCTCTCCTCCTCTCTTCCCATTCTTTTCTAGAGAAGGCCACCATTTGACACATATTTTTAAATATATGTAAAACCATGTTATGTGTACTTCTAATTATCAGTACTTTCTCTGGAGGTGGATAGTGACTTCCTTTATAGGTCCTTTCTACTTCCTTTAAGTATTTATAGTACTCAGAATAACTTGGTTGTTCACAATTATTCTTCAAACTATTGCTATTACTATGTATATTTCTTGCATTATTCATGTTCAACTTTTTTAAATTATATGTTCTTTGGGAAATCTATAATCCTTAAGTTTTTCTGTACATATTTTCTTTGACTTCAATATATTTCTATGGAGATCAGGATTTCTTTTCATGTTATTGTTTTTTTGCATCTGTTCTTCCAACTTGTCTTTTGCTTCCATACCAAATCAGTTTTTCTCTCTTTTATTTCTTTGGAAAGACTTGTAGATTCAAGTTCTCTATTCTTTCAGTTATTTATGCTTGTGGACCCTAAATCTGGCTTTCATAAATCTAACTCCTCTTTGAAATTATTTGGGAACATGTTTGTGTGATTCTGTGCTTTTTTCAAAATTCACAGGGTCCTTATCAAGTATTGATTCAGCATTCTTTGTTTTGTAATATTTATTCACAGATGCTAGGACTCATTCATTCAGCTGATCCAAAGGAAATGAGCTTTCATACCTATGCACTTACTATGTGCTATGTACTACCTAAAATCTAGGAATATCAATACAAGCAAGGAAAAGAGCAAAGACTGTCCTGCCTCCAAGGAACGTATATGCTAATGGGGGAAGATAATACACAAAAATGAGCTATACAAATAGGGAAAGGGTGAGGGAATACTGGGGTGAAGTTAACCATTTATGGGGGCATGGTTTCAAGGTTTAGGAAGTCAGGAACAGGGACCAAAAGGGAAATAAAGGCAGACTGATGTGGGCCCCTCCACAAAGTAGAGGCTCCAGAAAGAATTCATCCATGATAGAGGTGGGGGAGGACTTTGTAGAAGTATATGGCATTATGAGAAAGTATGGCACAGACCACATTTATTTCTGCTTTTTTTTTTCTTGTTTTAGTTTATTAGCTTAAGCTTAAAGTTTTTAACTGAATGTTCTTTCTCCTGAGATTTTTGGTAATTTTTCCCCTTTATATTCTCCTATGCTGACTTTCTGATTCTTTTCCCTTTGATTTTGGTTTTCCTCAGGCTAGACACCTTAAAGCCATTTCGGCGAAATTCTCTTCTGCTGCTAGTTCATTGGGTTTTTACCTTGTTAGGGATCTTAGTGCCCTAGATGGTGGAAATAGCACAAATTGTTCTATCTCTTCTGCCTAATGCCCAATTTGGGAGAGGTTTGAGAGCTTGTGAGGATGGGAGAAAATGCTTAGCCTTCCATTTTGTTGGTCACATGACCTCGAATTTACCCATTACTTTTGAAGGCAGCCAATTTCATTTTTGTATATCTCTAATTAGAAAGTTATTTTTCCTTTAATTGAACTTCACTGTCTCTGCACTTTCCATCCATTGTATGTACTCTTTGGGGATAAACAGAATAAGTCTATCCCTCTTCCAAGGGATATGTGTGTGTGTGTGTGTGTGTGTGTGTGTGTGTGCGTGTGTGTGTGATAAAAATTGCCCCACACAGAGGAAAAAATCATTGTCCCAAATTCTCTAGGGTTGAGAATTTCACTGTAACTCAATCATTAGAACAGTCTTGCTGTTGAATTGTGGCTAGGATGCATCATTATGTCTTTGCTAGAAGGAACTTTATGTTTAAATGGAATTTTCATAAAAGTTTGCCCCATATCTAAATTCAGGTGATTATATATTGTGTTAAATGAGTCACCAATTTTGTTTTTTAGTTTTTCTGTTGATTTATATGTGCGTGTGTATTTATTCAAAGTGAAAACAAGCCAATGTTTCCTAATTCTATTTCTGTTCAAAATGACCCCCTTAAGAAGATACTTCACTTTTTGTTTTACTATGGTTCAGTTCAAGCACCATTATTTTACATTGCTACGTAGCTTGGAAATTTCTTATCATCTCATCTTACAGTTTGGAAGAAGGTGCAAGGATTCATTTTGCTAAACCTTTGAATAAGACATCGTTTGTCTTGAATAATGTTACTATAAAGCAGAACAAACAGCAACACCTGAAAACACCCCGCTCCCTTCTTATTTATTTAGTGGCTCTTCACTATTCATTCATGGATCCATAAAAGTACCTTTTAAGATCTGCCAATGAACTTTAATTACACTTCATCTTTCTCTTTGAGTGCCTCCCATTCCAGACCCTTTTTTATCCCCTTGAGGATATTCTTACTATCTTTAATTGTAACTTATATATCTCTGAGATAAAATTTATTAAACAAAAATACATTGTATATTTCTTTTGTAATTTTGAGTTTCCTTTTGGCATTTAAAAGTATTTTATTTGGCAGATGCTTGTAATTATTCTTAGATCTTTCCTTGCTTTTTTTTGCTTCCCATTTATTATTTTTTCCTACTCTCGTTTCTTTTCTATCCCCTCCCCCATCTCCAGATGTCTTGGCCCTGCTTTTATCCTTTTACATACTCCAGGATTTTTCTTTAACCTCCCTTTTTTACATTTTGTGTATGAATAGAGAGCTGACTGTAGACCCAGGAAGACATGAATTCAAGTCCCTTTCTTATAAAGACTGTATGATCCTGGATATGTCATTTAACCAAATAGTGAATTAAACAACTATACATTTTCAATAAAGTGTGGACTTGTATTGGAAGAAAGAATTTCCTCTCAAAGAAATCATGAGTCCGTTCTCTATTTCTATTTCTCCCCAATTACCTTAAGCATCCTTTTATTTTCTACTTATTTAACTTTTTTGAATGCTTGCTCTTTCAAATTTTATCATCTTCTCATTCTTTTGTTTCTTTTCACTTATCATCACCTCTTTCCACTATTCTTATTGGAAAGTAAATGCTACCATTCTGTGAAACAACAAGAAGTAAACTATGAAAGCATGTAACAAAGCTTCTGAAATATAGCTTCTGTCCTAATAATTTCTATTCTTTAAATTCATTATTTTTCCAATGATCAAGCACAATCATTTCACACACTAAATAAATACTTTTCAAATGATACGCAATCTTCCAGTGACTAATTACTAGTAAATTTAATCAAGCCTACATCTGTTTGCCTTAATACACTGCAAATGTTTTCCTAGAAATCAATGAAATCCATTTTGTCTATTACTCATGAGACTACTGAAAAAAAATCTCTCAAAATAAAAATGAGATTCATTTTCTTCTTTAAAAAATAACACCTAGATGATTTCTTAAGGTAATGAAAGAGTTTGGGTTGGTCTAAATACCTCGAGAGATCAAATTCTGTTACATTAACTTCAAAAGACTATTCAAACTGCTTTGGTGTCCTAGCATGTTATCATTTCAAACAATATTTGAAATAAATAGAACATGGATTGAGGTTTGAGAATCTTTTCATTTTTATGATTTTCATCATGATGACATTTGAAAAAATATTTATTTGAAGATAGCACAAATACTATTGAGGTAAGCATACAGTCATATGCATATAATGTTTTGCCAACAAATACTGTATTATAATAGCATTGTTAACATGTATAGCACGACAAGCCTTCCTTTCATGAGAAGTCCCAATAAATTACCCCGGATTCAATTAAATCTGTGAATTAACACCTACTCAAAACCATATCTCACAAGCTCTTACTATTGTTTTAAGTATTACAGAGCAACTGGAGGGCACATTAGTGCAAGATGAGAGATATTTAATAAAAAGGATAGCAATTTAAGTTACAAGAAAAGATTCTTCTTTCTCCCTCCCCACCATGCACATCATGCATGCTGTCCTTTAGGTAAATAGACTCCTGTTAGGAGAGAGCACGAGTAGGGAAATCATGTTACTGGAAACACCCATGAAGGTTTTACATATAGGGAACCCATGCAGCCAAGCAATTTGCACATGTCCTTTTGTTGATGTCATTGAACTGCTCTCTGATAGCATGGCATCTCTGTTTCCCTATATAGTGCCATATTTGTTTTTTTTCCTATGGAACATAGGGTTTCTATTCTCTGTTGCGCTACTCCGTTGACCTTGTGATCATCGAGGTGATCTCTGTAGCTAAGTGCCATGGTGAATCAAACACAGGACTTGGAGAAAGGAAGAACTAAGTTTGAATCTTGCCACAGACAGTTACTAGAGCTGTGTGATGCTGGACAAGTTATTTCACCTATTGCTATATAGTAATTACTGTTACTTTTCAGTATCATCAGGGCTTTCTGTTTCTGCTACAATCTGAAAGGGTCTAATTGAAAACAAGCCTCCCTTCAACCAAGTTAAAGATCTTGCATTGGATAATAAAGGGCTATGAGCCACCACCACCACCACCACCACCACCACCACACACACACCCCCATACACACACCCACACACACACACACCCATCCACACCCCCCCCCCTCCACACACACACATACAAGAAGGCAACAAAATCCAACGAAATGCCTCAAACTAAGAGCAAGTCTTTTATTTGCTCCTGGCACTTGCTAAAGGTCCTTGGCCATCATCTATCCTCTGACTTGGAGTTAGAAAATTTCTTTTAAATTCCTATTAGATTGCATTTTAGTCCGAATTCTTACAATCCATTTTGAGACCTCACTCCTAGCAAAGCTCCACAGAAACTAGATAGTAGGCAAGGATTCCCTTAGCTCCCATTTTACTTTCCAATTAAAATATAAATGCTTCTAGATTAAGGAAATAACAATTATTAGGTAGGTGAAGGCAGAAAGGGCCATTTACCTTTTTTACTGATCCATATTTCTGCCTTTCCTATTTATATCCGCCAATAATGAAATTATCTTTTTTTGTGCTATATTCTAGTCAACAAACATTTTTTCTTGTTTATATGCATTGTAACTAAACTCCATTTTTAATCTTTCAGAGAAACTTTGACTTTTGTCCACTGTTTCCTATCAGAATGATCTCCTCATCTTTCTCAAGACAGTTGATTCCAGGCCTATTCTATAGCTGTGATCTCATTAATCTTTTTTTCATTTTATTTATATTATTTTTATTCTAAGAGGTGTCAGGAATATATAGAAAGAGTATAAAGGAAAGATCTTAACATTGCTGATAATCACGATAGTATGGCTGTGGCTACTGATCTAGAGTCAGAGATCCTGGAGAATGAAGTCAAATGGGCCTTAGGAAGCAGTGGTAACAGTAAGACTAGGAGAGGTGATAGAATTCTAGCTGAGCTATTTAAAATTCTAAAAGATGATGCATTAAAGTCCTGCACTCAATATGCCAGCAAATTTGTAGAGCTCAACAGAGGCTGTTGGGTTGGAAAAGATTACTTCATGTCCCTGTCCTAAAGAAGGGCAGTGCCAAACAATGCTTAAATTACTGAGCAACTTCATAGGCCAGCAATGTTGTGCTTAAAATTCTGCAAGCTGAGCTTCAGCAATATGAGAACCAAAAATGAACAGAGGTGCAGACTGGTTTTCAGAGTCACAGGAACTAGAGACAAATTTGCTGACATTTACTGGATTATGGAGAAAGCAAGGGAGTTCCAGAAAAAAAAATCTACTTCTGACTACACTAAAGCATTTAACTGTGTGGATCACAACAAAATGTGGCAAATCCACAAAGAGGTGGGAGTACCAGATCATCTTACTTGTCTACTGAGGAACCTGTATGCAGACCAAGAAACAACCCTTAGAACCAAACATAGGACAACTTTTGATTCAAGATTGAGAAACGAATACAAGGCTATACGTTGTCACTTTACTTATTTACTTTGAATGCAAAGTACATTATGCAAAATGCCAGGCTTGACAAATCAAAAGCCAAATTAAGGTTGCTGGGAGAAGTATCAACAATCTCTGACATACAGACGATACCACTTTGATGGCAGAATGTAAAGAGGAATTAAGAAGTCTCTTGATGAGGGTGAAAGAGGAGAGTGTAAAAGCTAGCTTGAAGTTTAACATTAAATAAAAAAAAAAAAAGCAACCCAAGATCATGGCAAATGTTCTCATCTTTTCCTGGCAAACAGAGGGAGGAGAAATAGGAGCAGAGTCGGATTTTATATTTTTGGTTTCAAAGATCACTGTAGACTGTGACCATAGCCATGAAATTAAAAGACACTTGGTTCTTGGAAGGGAAGTTATGGTAAATCCAGACAGTAAATAGAAGAGACGTCACTTTGCTAACAAAGGTCTGTATAATCAAAAATATGTTTTTCCCAGCAGAAATGTATGATTATGAAAGCTAGACTAAGGAAGCTGAGTGTTATACAATCAGTGCTTTTGAACTGTGGTGCTGGAGAAGACTTTTGAGAGTCCCTTGGACAGCAAGGAGATCAAAATAGTCAATAATTAAATAAATTAATTCAGATTATTCACTGGAAGGACAAATATTGAAACTGAAGCTTAAATACATTGAGCACATAATGAAAAGACATGTCTCAGTGGAAAAGACTTTGATGTTGGAAATGATTGAAGGCAAAAGGATGGCAGAGAATTAGGTGGAGAACAGTGTCATGGAAGCATTGAAAAGAATCTTGGACAGACTTTGGGAGATAATAGCACTGGTGGCATGCTATATTCCATGGAGTTATGAAGAGTTGGATATGAATGAATAATAAGAACAAAATTTGGAAATAAGTTTATAACCAAGAGTATCATATATGAAAAATGAAAATCTCTGTTATAGTTTGCTATTCATTTTCAGTCTACAATAAATTCAGCATGCAATTTTCAAAGCTGTCCCTGATTGTAATCCCTTTTGACTTTCCTTCTGTTCTTTTCTCACTTGGGGAGGGTCATCCTTAGCCCCACTTTACATCCCATCTACCCAACCAAAATTGAAAAACAAAGCAAAACTATTGCAAGAGAAATGTCTAGGAACAACCATATATTGGCCATATATATCTCATTCTGTTTCTTCAGTTCACCACTTCTCTTTTAGAAGGTGGGTAATATGTTTAATCTTTGGCATTTTGAATTGTTCTGGTCCATTTAACTGATCAGAGTTCTTAAGTTTTTCAAAATTTGTCTTTACAATGTTGTTATTGCAAATTCCTTTGTAATATTGCTTTACTTAGAGTTGTGTTTCTTTTAGGACCACTGAATAATGTCATATAGGGTATGCATTTACATACTTTAATCTTATGATCTAAAGTAGTAATTATCAACTTTTCATCAGCAATCCTTGGCATTCACAGTCCAAATTTGCTTATGAGGACCTTTTCATGCCTAACGCAGTTAACTACAAAGCTACTGTTATTCCTACTAGTCATGTAATGGAAGCCTAATAACTAATTATTGTTCAATTTTTGTGTGATCATAGTTCCACTAATAGATAATAAGATTTTTAGTCAAAGGGTCATAGATTTAGAGATAGAAGGGATGTTTGCAGCCATTTGTCCAACTTCCTCATTGTAGAGAAGAGGAAATTAGAACCAATTCCATCTGTTTTGTATATATTCATCATCTATGTTGTCTCTCTATTAGAATGTGAGATCTTTAAAAACAAGAACTATTTTTGCTTTTTCTTTGTAAACCTAGCAGTTAACACAATGTTTAGTGCTAGCAAATGCTTTCTAAATACTTACTGATTGATTGATTACCTAAGGTCACAACATTATTGACAGGGAAAAGATATGAAACTAGGTGATTTGGCTCCAGAACCAATGCTTTTTCAATGGTTTCAAGACTGCTTATGTTCCCTCACCATGACCCCAATAAATAAAGTCAAAGAAAGTCAAAAAGATTTACTGCTTCTTTTTTGAGGAATCTGATAGGACTGGAAGGCATGAGAAGAGTATTGCCCATATAGTACTTGAGGGGATAAGAATATGACATTACTCATGGAACTTCCCTTGGCAAAAAAGAGAAGTGATATATGATTTTTTTTTCTCATCTGGATATAAAACTCTTCTAACTGACCATTTGTGACAGATTTAAACATGAGTCTAAAACCTGAAAACTAAATATTACAGTTCAGATGATGGAAAGGTATTATGCAATAATAGACATAAAAATGGAAGGTGGCTGAAGAGTGAGTGGGAGACAAAAAAAGTCAAAATGATGACCTCTTTATCACAAATAATGTTGTGTTCGTCCTTCACTTTTGAAGAGGACCATGACATCAGAGAAATGATGACATGACTTGCACTTAGAAGAAGGGAGAAAGAAGAAAGTAAAGAAACCAATGACAGTATCTAGATGAGGATCTCAGTTTTTGTAATACCATATAAAAAAAGAAGGAATGAAGATGAATATAATAATATGGAAGAAACCTATTAGAATAGACACAGTGTGGCATTTAAAAGAGTTTGAAAGACAAAATTTCTGGGTAATTTAATAATTTTTAAAAATAATGCCAGCATTTTCATAAAAGGATGTTCATTTTCAATCTCTTTTAGACTCAAGACAATCATGGAGGTAAATTCTCCATTTTCATGTCCTTTTGGAAGAAGAGTGTTCAAAAGGATGTTAATCTACTCTGATTGGATAACAATTAATGTGAGGTGGACTTTACAAAGGGAAATAAGCTTACTCCAATGAAGGATGAAAGGGACATTATGTTACCCTTAGACAGAAAGACTATCTCTATACCCAGACCATCCCAAGCCTTGGACAATTTAGACCAAAGGGTCTGTCCCCATCCAAGCTTGACTGCAAGAGATTCTTCTTAGACTAGAGATTCCTTGTAAGTTTAGGTCAGATCAGATAGAGGAGAAAGTTAGCTTAACACTCAGAAACTGAGGTCTTGAAATGATGCTAGAGAAAAGGGGGAACTCTAAATCTCCCCAAATCATTAGTTATTAGAAATAATTTCTTACATTAAATAAGCTAAAGTATGAGCTAAGTTTTAGAAATAATGCTATCAAACTTGTATTACCACTTTACATTTTGATGTGAAAGCATGTAAGTTGCAAGTTATTGATGTTTTCTAAGTCACCCTTATTGAGTATTGATATGTTTTGAGATTTTTTTCCTCCACCCCGTTGGCATTGCCCCTCTTTCAGATAACATCATTCATTGGTCCCTAACCACTCTTATAATTGTCTAACCTCCAGAACTGGTCTCTACATATGGTCCAATCTGGATGCTCCTACCATCTTTGTTCTCTTTAGTGTCATTTCTACTCCCTCTATGAGCAATTCTGGGACTGTAACGTTAAGAGTCCAAATGTGGTTGCTTAATTGTCCTTGATGAAGAAAGGAACTTGTTAAAATGATTTTTGCAAATCTTCATTTTCTTTCTCTTTGTAGTTCTCCCATATTTATCCTTGAATGTCCTTGGAAAGACTCTTCTTAGTTAGCTTGCCAATTTTTTCTTCTTCTGCTGTTTCTTTCTTATTTATGAGATAATATTTTTCATCCTTGCCCATCACAAGTTACTTGTAAGGGTTTACAAATGAGTCTATATCCGAATCTGGTGTTGCTTGTGGCAGTCATCTCTTTCCATGTGACAAGGAAGGTCATAGACAGGGCAAAAGTAAAAATAAACATGGTTACAAGAGATAACAAGGAAATTATATTATTCTTAAAGTCACCATATATTCTTTGATATTTGGGGGTAAAGAATGACTTCCTATTTGACAAAACTTCTGGAAAAACTAAAGAAGCAATTTGGAAGAAATTAGGTTTAGTCTAATACTTTATACTATATACTATCTTAAATTCCAAATAGATGACATATATGTATACACACATACATATTATATCTAATAACAAATCAGAGAAAAAGAGTGGCTACCTTCAACAAGTATGATCAGGGGAAGAATTCTAAACTAAACAAGAGATAGAAATGATAATAAAACCTTAAGTACATAATTTTGATTGCATAAAATTAAAAAATCCTTTTGTATGGGCAAAATTAGGCCCCTGGAACTAGAAGGAATGCAATTAATTGGGGAAACATTTCTAAAGTAAATTTCTCTAATAAAATCTGGTATCCAAGATATATATAGGAATTTGTATGATATATAAGAACAAGAGCTACTGTCATGGTAGCATGAAAAATGCTCAGAATCACTAATTACTAAGAGAAATACAAAATAAAACAGCTCTGATTTCCTACCTTGCACTTCTCAGATTGCTATTAAAAAAGTCATCAATAAGGTGTATGTCTGAAAAGGTGGAAGGCTGGTAATTTAGTGAGAGTGAAGGATAATCAATGGATAGCCTACCTATTTCCTTGGTATTCATGAAATGTTAAAAGTCCTTGGTAAAAACCCTTAGAATGTGGCCAATTTAGGGTAGATTCTACTCTCATTGGATAAGAAGCCATGCACGACAGTATCCATATTACTGGCAGGAGGTCATAGTACCCACACTTCTGGCAGGAGATCAATAAGATCGCAGGTCCAGGAAAGCAAATAAATAAAAAAGGAAAGGAAAGTTAATATGAAGAATTATTAAGAATATCAAAGGGAAAAGAGCCTCTCAGATAAAGTGCAAGGGCATTAACAGACATAATAGCAGACAGCCCAATAATTTTGTGAAGCTTATTTTAGAGTATTTCTCCAGAAGCAAGAGGGGAAACATAGATAAAAAAGTTGCTATGAAAAATAAAATGCATATGTGCAGCCTTTTGACACCAAAAGAATTCTATCCATCGTCTGTGTTTAAATTTATTTATTTTTCTCATTTTTGCTTTATTCAAAAGTGGATGTGTTATACTCCTGCTAGTTTGGTGTATTTATAAAACACAACAAAACTCTAGCTTCCTTTGAACTTTTCACCATTATAATCACGTATTCTAAGTTCCTTGAACTACTCAGAATCATCCTAATAGATTCCTAGGACTATTATATATGCTGTTTCATCTCTCAGATGACAATTAACACTGAGAATAAGACTTGGAATCTGTTAGTAAATCCCATAGTTATATTAACTGTGTGTTAGGTTCTATCTTTATTTTTTGAATTTCTGTACTAGATTGTAGAAAACTCTGACATATGAATCTTTAAAATCCTAAAGAGAAATCACCAGAAGGAAAAAAAAATATCTAGTGAGAAATGAAGCTGGATCTAGCACAAGACACAATAAACTGGATGATCAACATTTTAAAGGAAATGAAGGCATATCTAGAATCAATTTAAAAAAATTCATGACTCTGAAATGAATTATTTATTATTGATAAAAATGGAAAAAGAAAAATTGATCACACAAGTCAACAATATGGGGTAAGCAGAGGAAAATTTAAATAAATGAAATAGAAATAAATTTCTCTGTCTAGAAAGCAAACCATAAGACTTGGCATAAAATGTAGAAAATGATAATATAGGGTAACTCAAGTGGTTTTAGAAAATAACTTGAAAACTTTATGAGCATAGATGGCAGATACAGAAGATAGAGCTTGGAGAGAGAATCATTGGCTTGCCCTCAAAATGCAAAGAAGAAAGTCTAACTACTATTTTGCAGAGTATCACTCAACATTTCCCAGAGGTACTGAGATTAAGGGGCAGACTTTATGGGGGGAATCAGAGAGAAATGTCATATTCATTTCACCAACATTATGATAATATCCAAAGTTTCATCCATAAGGAGAAATTTTATAAGTAACTAAAAAAAGCTTATTGAAATATCTCAGTTTGAATTACATGGACTATTTGACATAAAAAATTAAAGTAAAAACTGGAATATGATTAAAAGTTAAGGGAAACTAGACTTTACTATATAATTTGCATTAAAAAAATTAATACACATTTAAAATTTTTCTGAGTTCCAAATTCTCTTCTTCCACCTATTGAGAAGGCAAGTAGTATCATACCCATCATACATGTGAAGCTATGTAAAATATATTTCCATATTAGCCATGTTGCAAAAAGAAGCAAGGAAAATAAAGGTGAAAAATATATACTTCAATCTTAACTCAGTGTTTATCACTTTTCTCTCCAGAGGTGAACAGCGTTTTCCACCATGAGTCCTTTTCAATTGTGCATCAGTGTATTGATCAGAGAGACTAAGTCTTTCACAACTGATTATCATTACCATATAGCTGTTATTGTGGACAATGTTCAGTTGGTCCTGTTCATTTCACTTTGCATCAGTTCATATAAATCTTCTTAAGGTTTTTTTCTGAAACCATACCCTTCATCATTTCTTATAGCATGATAGTATTCCATCACGATCATATACCACAAATTGTTCAACCATTCTCCAATTTCTAATTCTATCTTGAATATTGGATTCTTTCCTTCCCCCAAAAGAGGCACTCTAAATATTTTTGTACATATAGGTCCTTTTCCTTTTCTTTCAATGTCTTTGTACTCCAGAATTTTCTACGTAGTTCAGTTAGGAATAATACATAAAGATCAAAGTTTTAGACCAGGTGCACAATGGTCACAAATATAAATTCAAGATTTAGAGACTGATTCAATTAAAGTAGATTAAATTTTTAAAAAATGATAACATAGCCTTTATTAAATACAAATACTCAGCAAATATATATCTACATCTACATACACACAAATGTGTGTATGTAATATGTGTGTGTATATCTTCAAATGCACATATATACATATCTATGTACTAATTTATGTATGCATTTGCAGGTTCTTCTGGACACACCAAACTCAGTAATAGCAGCAGTTCATATGGAGAATAGTCTGCCATGTCCAAAGGATTTTACTTCATTCTCATTAAACATGATTTATCAAAAAGCAATCCTTGATACATTAGCCGATCCCCATTCAGAATCTCTATGAGATCTACTAATGTCATGCAATTCATTTAGCCCCTTAGTGTCTAAAACCTCAGGAAAACAGGTAGTACCCTAGAATGTGTGAGTGTGTAGATATATAGATGTATATCTACATGTTTTTAATAGAAAAAAGAATAGAAAATATTAAAATAGATCAACATATTAAAAAAAATCTGACATTTTATACAAAATTTCACTGTGGTGGAAATTCCACTTCTGAAAGGTGATGGTGGATGGTATCTTTTCATAGATCTTGTTAGGGGTGAAGTTTATTCTTTCTAAGTTTTCAATAACCATTTTTATTTTTTTGTGTTATAGTTCTTTCCATTTATATTGTAGTCATTAAATATATTCTTTTATTGGCTATTTTTAAACAATATTTTGTATAAGTTCATGTAATGATTTCTTAAATCATAGAAATACTCCATTATACTTTTGTGACTTTTTTTTCATTTGCCATCACCTACTCTATGAGCAACTAATTTTTTCCAGTTATTTTCTATATTAAAAATAAAATGGTGCTATAAATGTTTTTGTGTATATGGAACCTTTCTTTTTAACAATGTCTCCTTAGACTATATGCCCAGCAGTACACTCTTTGATTCAGAAAGAATGGATATTATAATTATTTTCTTCAGATAATTCCAAATTCCTTTCCAGAACACTAATTGTACCAATTCATAGCTCTACCAACATTTCTTTGTCTTTGCCACAACATTTCCATCATTGAATATTCTCGTCTTTTGTAATTTTTGGATGATGTGTTGGGTAGGAGTTGAAATCTGAAGATTGCTTTGGTTGGCAAATGTGTGTGTGTGTGTGTGTGTGTGTGTGTGTGTGTGTGTGATCATCCTTCATTGCCAAAGCAGATCATGGCATCAGAGAAATGGTGACATGACTTGCACTTCACTTTGTTTTTTGAGTGAGGGAGGGCTGTGCAGGTCACCAGCCTCACTTCTCCTCCACAGCCATCTGAATCCAGTGACCAGATATTCATCAGGATGACTGGAGATGACCCAGGATGAGGCAATTGAGGTTAAGTGACTTGCCCAAGGTCACACAGCTAGTGCGTGTCAAGTGTCTGAGGTAAGATTTGAACTCAGGTCCTCCTGACTCCTGCACTGGTGCTCTATCCACTGCACCACCTAGTTGCCCCTTGGCAAATGTATTAATAATAAAATAATAATAACAGATTTGGAGCTTTCTTTCATGTTACTAAAAACTTGAAATTCTTTTGAGAACTGATCATATCTCTTAATTACTTGTTCTTTGAGGAATGGCTCTTGGTCATATATGTATGCATACTTATATACACATGTATATATACACACTATCTATGTATATTATGTTGAGGATCTTCTATTAGAATAATTCATACATATTGGTTGTTGTCCTTCATTTTTGAAGAGGACCAAAATGACATCATCATGATAAAGTGAAGTTTCGTGTCCGACTGTGGCTGATCAGACCAACATGAGCTCAAAATGCTCTGCCACAGGTTGGGTACAGATAACCCTTATGAATTTTGGGGGTAGATGCTCTAAATTTGTGCATCCTGTGTTTACTTTGTGCTGTCTCAGTTGTACTTTGCTCATAGAACACAGCACCCTTTCTCATGTGGGTACACCATGCTGAGAGGTCCTGTGCCAGTGTCTCCCACATCACACAAACAATTCCAAAGTTCTTGAGAGAGACCTTGAGAGTGTCCTTGTATAGCTTCTTCTGACCAGCATGTGATTCCCTGCCCCATGTGAGTTCTCCATAAAATAGTCTTTTTGGCAAGCATACATTTTGCATTTGAACAATGTGGCCAGCCCATCAGAGGTGTGCTCTCTGAAGCATAGTTGGAATGCTTGGTAGTTCAGTTCAAGCAAGGACTTCAGTGTCTGGTACCTTATCTTGCCAGGAGATCCTCATAATCTTCCTAAGACAGTTCAAATGGAAGCAATTTAGTTTCCTGGCATGGTGCTGTTAGACTGTCCATGTTTCACAGGCATACAACAATGAGGTCAGTACAATGGCTCTGTAGACCTTCAGTTTGGTAGTCAGCCTAATACCTCTTCTCTCCCAAACTTTTCTTCAGAGCCTCCCAAACACTGAGCTAGCTCTGGCAATGCATGCATCAACCTCACTGTCAATGTGTACGTCCTTGGAAAGTTCACTATCAAGGTAAGTGAACTTATCCCCAGTTGTAATCGAGGGTTCCATGTATGGAAAGTGTGGTGGTGGCTGATGGAGCACCTGTGTTTTCTTGGTGTTAATTATTAGACCAAAATTAGCACAGGTGGCAGAGAATTGATCCATAGTTTGTTGCATCTCAGATTCAGAGGCTGTATATATCTATAAGCATGTATTTATGTATATATGTATGTATTTACTATATACATTCTTCTGTTGCCTAATTATTTTGGGTATCACAACCTTATCTGAAAAATCTGATATGATTTATCCTTCAGTTGACTGCTTTGTATCTTTATTTTTTTGAGAGGCAAAAGCTTTTTTTTTTATAATGTAATCAAAACTATCTATTTTGCCATTTGTAATTGCCTTTATCTCTATTTTAAAATGTAAGTCTTTGAAAATTATTGTGCCTTATTTAATTGATTACATAAATATCGGGAATTACAGTCATGGTTTTGAAAAAAATCTGATTTCAATTTAGAAAGTTTAAGATATATAACGATGGCAACTCCACCATACTTAAATTGAAGAGAAGTATTGTATATCGACATTAACATAACTAATGAAATAGGAATTACATGAAAAATAGCTTAAATACAAAAAGAGCTAAAAATAAACATTGATAATGGGACATTAGCATTCTATTTTCTGAATATAAGTAAAAAATGAATTAAAAATTATTTAATTTTATACATGTTGGAAAATATGCTTGATAGATTTATAGACAAAATGAATGAACTTATTATTATACTCAAATGCATAAAACATATTTGTAAAATGATCATACTCTAGGACATATAGAGCAAATGCTGAAACAGAAATATCAACTGTTTCTTTTATAAACCATAAATCATTCAATCCATAAGCATTCATCCAGGACTTCCTACGTTCTTGGAATGTGCTCAGCACTGACCCAAGAAAGAAAAAGCTAAAAAGAGGCCCTATCCTCAAGGAACCTACATCATAATGGAGGAGACAACAGAAGGGACCTAGGCACAGGTGATGAGGTATTATAGTGCTAAGAAAGTACTAACCTAAGGGGTGGGGACCAAGAAAAAAGAAAAAAGACAGAGACTTACCTGAGCTCTCCCCCCAAACCCTTCAAAGACATTTAAATAATGCACTAAAAGCAATCCTGGAGAGGCAGAACTCACAAAAAGATGAGGTGAAACAATTTTCTTTTTTTATAATTTATTTATTTTTAGTTTTCAACATTTACTTCTATATGTTTTAAATTTTCTCCCACTCACTCCCCTCACACACCCCAAAAGAGCATTCAATCTGATATAGGCTCTACGTAGATATTTCTATTAAACATTTTCACATTAGTTATATTGTATAGAATTAAAATGAATGGGAAGAACTACGAGAAAGAAAAATAACAAAACAAAACAAAACAAAAAAGAAAATAGTCTGCTTCAGTCTGTATTCAGATTTCTTTCTCTGGATGTGGATTTTTCATCTTGAGTCTTTTGGAATTGTTTTAGGTCCTTGCATTGCTAAGAAGAGCTAAGTCTATCAAAGTCAGTCATCACTGACTGTGGCTACTGCTGTGTACAACTTTCTACAGGTTCTGCTCACTTCACTCAGCATCAGTTCATATGTCTTTCCAGGATTTTCTGAAGGTTGCCTGTTCCTAATTTCTTATAGCACAATAGTATTCCCTTACATAAACCACAACTTGTTCAGCCACTCCCCAGTTGATGGACTTCCCCTCAATTTTCAGTTCTTGGCCACCACAAAAAGAATGGCTAGAAGTATTTTTGTACATGTGGGTCCTTTCACCATTTTTATGGTATCTTTGGGATACAGTCGTAGAAGTGGTATCGCTGGGTCAAAGGGCATTTACATTTTTATAGCACTTTGGGCACAGAGGTGAAATGTTTTTCTAGCCCCAAACAATTTAAAACTTTGACAGGAAAGGTTTGTTGAACGAGGATCAGAATAGAGTGCAGTTCAGTGCAGGATGTGCCAGTGTGTAGATCAGGGCTCAGGAAATCAGGAGAAGGCCTTGAGGGTGATTGAATCAGCAGCTCTTTCTGGAGTTCTCAGCCCACAGACAATAAAGGATTCAGACAACTCATCAAAAGGAGATTACTGGGGTCTTTTTGCTGGCACAGAGGGCAATTCTCTATCAATTTGCCCAGACTCTGATCCAGGTTGTAGTTGTGGGTGGCAGTCCCAGGGTAAAGAGGAACACTAGCACATCAGAGCTTTTGACTACAGTGCAGCAAAGACCCTCATCAGAGTTCCAAGATAGAAAAGAAAGAGTGCTTGTAATCCCTCACAGACCAGAGAACACACCAGGAGAATGGTAAAGACACCTCTCCTTAGATCATACCACTTTGAAAAAACTTTGAAAACTTATAGTCCCTTAGAAGTAACTTTGAATGCAGCTGCACAAAACTCTTGAAGCTTGGGACAGTGCACATTCTACCCTTTAAGCACAGCCTCACTTTAGCTAAGAGCTAAATGTCAAGAAATAGGCTGGATAAATGAGTGAAAAAATAATTCTGACCATAGAAAGTTACTATGGTGAAAAGGAGGATCAAAAAAAAAAAAAAACACTCAGAAGAAGACTGAAAAGCCAAAACTCCTACATCCAAAGCCTCCAAGAAAAATATGAAATAATATTTCAGGCCATGGAAGAGCTCAAAAAAGGAATTTAAAAATCAAGTAAGAAGGCTAGAGGGAAACTGGAAAGGGAAAGAGAGTGAAACAAGAAAATCATGAAAAAGGAGTCTACAGCTTGGTAAAGAAAAAATATAAAATAACATCTTAAAAAGTAGAAGGGGCCAAATAGAAAAAAAGAGTCCCAAAAATTAATTGAAGAGAAGAACTCATTAAAAAAAATAGAATTGACCAAATGGAAAAGGAGGTACAAAACCTCACTGAAGAATATAATTCCTTAAAAATTAGAATTGAGCAAGTGGAAGTTAATGACTCTATGAGACCTCAGGAAACAATAAAACAAAACCAAAAGAATGAAAAAAAAATTGTCACAATGAGAAATACCTTATTAGAATACCAAACTATCTGGAAAACATAAATAGGAGAGATACTTTTAAAATTACTGGACTACCTGAAAGCTAAGATAAAAAAGGACCTGGACATCATCTAGGAAATTATCATGGAAAATTGCCCTGATAGTCTAGAATCAGAGGGTAAAATAAAAATGGAAAGAATCTATTAATCATCTCCTAAAAGAGATCCCAAAATGAAAAAAGGAATATTATGGCTAAACTCCAGAACTCCCAGATTAAGCAGAAAAAATCACAAGCATCCAGAAAGAAAAAATTCAAGTATTGTATAGCCATAGTCAGGGTGACACAAAGTTCAGCAGGTTTTACATTAAGGGTTTGGAGGGATTGGAATATGATATGCCAGAAGGAAAAGAAACTAGGATTACAACCAAGAATCACATATTCAGCAAAAACTAAGTATAATTCTTCTGGAAGAAAATGGATATTCAATGAAATAGAGGGATTTTAAGAATTCCTAATGAAATGATCCAAGCTGAACAGGAAATTTTACTTCCAAATTCAAGATTTAAGAGAAGCATAAAAAGTAAATAGGAAAGGAAAATCATAAGGGACTTAATAAGGTAAAACAGCTTACCTTTTCTACATAGAAAGATGATTCTTATAACTCATTAGAACTTTCTCATTATTAAGGCAGTAAGAAGGAGTATATATAGAAAGAAGGCACAGGTATGAGTTGAATATGATGGGATGATGTCTTTAAAATAAAATTAAGGGATGAGAAAGAGAAATACACTGTGAGAAAGGGAAAGGGAGAGGTAGGATGGGATAAATTATCCCATATGAAAGAGGCAAGAAAGAACTATGACAGTGGAGAGGAAGATGGGGGAGGTGGTGAGGAACACTTGAACCTTCATCTCATCAGAATTGTCTCAAAGAGGGAATAACACACAATCAACTGGATATAGAAATCTCTCTTCTTCTACAGGAAATTAAGAGGGTAAGAGAATAAGAAAAGTTGATAGAAGGGAGGGCATATTGGGAGGTAGTAGTCAGAAGAAAAACACTTTTGAGGAAGGACAGGGTGAAAGAAGAGAGAAAATAGAATAAACAGGGGGGAAATAGGAGGGAGGGAAACACAGTTAGCAGTCATAACTGCAAAAAAATTTTTGAAGCAAGTTTCCCTGATAAAGGCCTCATCTCTCAAATATATAAAGAAATAAGTCAAATTTATAAAAAATCAGAGCAATTCCCCAATTGACAAGTGGTAAAAAATACAAATAGTCAGTATTCAGATGATCTAATCAATGCTATCTATAACCATATAAAAAAATGCTCTAAATCACTTTTACTGGAGTCATACAAATTAAAACAATATTGAGATACTACCTCATACCCATTAGATTGGCTAAAAAGGCAGAAAAAGAGAATGACAAATGTTGGAGAGCAGGTGGAAAATTGAGACACTAATGTACTCTTGATGGAGTTGTGAACTGATTTAACCCTTATGTAGAACAATTTGGAACTATAGCAGCTCTTTTCTGGTAGCAAATAATTAGAAATTGAGGGGATACTCATCAGTTGGGGAATGGCTGAACAAATTGTGGCATATGACTATAATGGAATACTATTGTGATATAAGAAATTATGAACTAGATATTCTCAGGAAAACCTGGAGAGACTCACATGAACTGATATGAAGTGAAATGAGCAGAACCAGGAGAACATTGTACAAAGTAACAGCAATATTGTAAGGTGATCATTTGAATGATTTAGCTATTCTAAGCAATACTATGATCCAAGACAACTCTGAAGAACTTATGAAAAATATTATCCATCGCCAGAGAAAGAATTGATAAAATCTGAATACAGATCAAACATACTTTATTTAAACTTTATTTACTCTTCTTGTGTTTTTATTTTGTTCCATGTTTTCTTTTCTTTTATCATGACTGATATTGAAATATGTTTTGCATGATTACACACACATTTATGTCTATATATGTATACATGTATATCTATCTATGCATACACACATATCTATGCGTGTATATACATATATGTTTGTATATATTTATATATATGTATACACACATATCTATCTATACCTATCAGAAGTGTTATAGAGTTAGAAATGAAAAGAACTGGCAACTGAATGTGATAAATGAGTGGAAAGTCAAGGATGACACTGAAGTGGAGAGGCTAAGTGACTACAATAGTGATAGGAAAGTTTTGCAGAGTGGCAGGTTTGCAGGTGGAGAAGAGAGTGAATTCAGTTTTGGACATGCTGAGTTTGAGATGCTTACAGGACGTTGGGTGTGAAATATTTAATAGACAGCTGGTGGTGATACAGAACAGAGATTTAGGAGTCTCCCTAGGGCTAGATATACACATCTGTGAGTCATAGGCAGAAAGATGATAATTGAAACTAATAAGATCACCAAGTGAGAGGATGTGTAGTGAAAAGAGAAGAATAATCAGGATAGACCTTTCAGGTATATTAATAGTGGGTCTTGTATGAATGCAATCTAATAAGGAAGACCAAGAAGAAGAACTAAGAGAGAACATTGTCATGAAAATTCAAAGAGGAGAGAGGATCCAGGAGGAGAAAATGGTCAGGACTGTCAAGTGCTACAGAGAGGTCAAGATCAATGAGGATTAAAAAAGGTCATTAGCTTTGAAAATACAATGATCCTTGAAGAGTTTCAGATGGATGATACGGACAGGAGTCAGATAATAGAGGATTTTGAAGAGAATGTGATAAGTGTAGTGAATGTGGTTAAGTGTAGACAATTTCTTTTCAGGTAAATGAACTGATAAAAGGAGAGAGATGTAGGATGCTAGTGTCTGGGGATCTAGTGGGAATTTTTTAAAAGGTGGAAATTATTTGGGTATATTTCTAAGTGGCATGGAAGAATTTAAAATATAGGGAGAAACTGAAGGTTAGAGAGGGTAAAGGAGACAGAGGAAGCAGGATGGTAGAGAAGACAGGAGAGGTCATTGGAGAAGATTTAGGATATATGTGGAAGAATTGATCTTGCCAGGGAGAAGGTCCAACTCCTCCTCAGAGACTGGAAGGAAAGATAGGGGATGATGTCAGGAAGTTTTTCAGTAATGAAGAAGTGTGTGTGTGTGTGTGTGTGGGGACTATGCACTTAGCAAATGACCTCACTTTTTTTCTGTAAAGTATGAGATGTGGTATTTCATTAAAAGAATGGTGGTGGGGATAGGGATGCTTATCTAGAGAAGGTATTGAGTAACTGTTATGATGAATGGAAGAGAGAAATGATTAGAATGGTACAGGATTGTCTTGTTGAAGTAACAACCAAGTGAGAATAGATTACACAGATGCGTAGAAGATTCAGTCAGATACATTTGCAACTTCCTTCAGGAGCAAATGAATACAAACAAAGGAAGTGATTGGTAAGAGCAAACGGGTTGGATTTTGTCAATCTGTGCTAGGACAAATAATTATTAAGCAGTTCTATGCTGGTTATTGTGCTAGATTCTAGGGATACAAGTGGAAAAGAAAGCAATTCCTACCTGTAAGAAGCTTATAGTCTGATGGATAAAAGGACATAAGTTTGAGAGACAACAGGCATTGATTAATCCCATAAAATTTGGGGGGAATAATGGACAGTGACATGAAGAAAATTCAATTTAATTTAGCAAACATTTATTACATTCATATCAAGGTAATGTTCTAGGCACTAGGGATATAGGTATAAAAATGTCATAGTCCATGATTTTCATCAGCTTAGATATTATTATATCTTAGAAGATCTTATAAAAGCTTAATATTTACTAGAAATGGAAAAAAGTAAGAACAGAATGATCCTCAACAACTGATGGGAAGTAGTGACTAGAGGAAAATAATGTAGTACAGAGGAATAGTCAGCCCTGTTTTTATTTTTCCTTTTTTGCTGGAGCCCAAACCAGGGCAATAGTGTAAATGATGGTGACTTATTATTTGAGAAAGGAGGGTCTTCAGGAAATGGGGTATCTCTTAACTCTATAGTCTTAGATATTAGTCACTTTCTACATGAATACAATTTCTACATTTTGAAACAAAGCTTTTAAGGGAGCCTGGTACCTACACTTAGGAAATGCAAAGTACTTTAATTACCAGGTTTTATGTGAATGGGAGCAATGTTCCTAAAATGGACTAAGGCACTTCACATCAGGAGAAAACTTCAGGCATGAGAAGTGAGAAAAAGAAGAAAATCATGAGCTGCCTATCTATTTAAGTGGGTCTAGTCTAACCCACCACCTAAAAAAATAAGCATCAATACCCGCTTCCTCCCTCATTTCTATTGGAAATGTAATGTGCAAATGCCTTTTGAAAAATGCTGGTATTCTGGGAGTTTAAGTCCTATCAATTCTTTTATTTGATTACATTTTAAGCTCCATAATGTGTCATCTAACCAAGCAATTGCTGTAGCATCGCTAGTGGGAAATAAGAAGTTAGAGAATTATACAGAAGCCAATGTAATAGCCCCATAGAGCATGAAGAAAACAAACAAATCAGGCTAGGATAATCAATTTTGGGTACCATAAAATGCTAATGTTGTACCCATAAATAAGAATCCCTTTCCATCGCTTTGCATTGTGAACCCTATGACTCATTTAGTATGCTTTTCTTGTCTATTTTAAAGTAGCATTGCCATTAGAAGTTTGTTAAAAAAGAATAATTGTTTTTAGTTTATTTTCATAAAAGTAATTACACTTCATAGTTTCTTGCTAACATATCAACAAAACAATGGTGGGAGGGGATATACTTAGCAAACATTTAATTCAAGATGTTTTAAAATTAGCATCATTTGTACCCAAGGATTACTCAGAAAACATGCAGCAAATTAATCATTTTTTTTAAAACAACAACAAAAGAAATTGGAGGAAAATGGTGCTCTTTCTTTCCAGCTCTTGAGCTGCAGGCCATTATTTACATACACAATAGGTATTAATATCTTATTATCATTTTCTAGTCCTTTCAGAAACCTTTGTGAAACATAAGAAAAATGAACGTTTTAAAGCTTCAGGCCCTGGAAAACTGTCCTCTGTGATCCTAAATGGAAAAGGAGTTAAAAGGGTTCAGAGTTTCTTGACCTGGATTGAATGTATTGAATCAAAAAAAAAAATAAGGGTATAATTTCCTAGTGAAATATAAATTAGACAACTCTGAAAAAGATATCTGTAAAGAGATGTGTTACATGATTTGGAGAAAAAGTAGAGAGGCATCATCAGGGAAATGTTCCTGGATAATATGTATTTTGCATGATCTAAATCAAAACCTGTTTTTCAATAAAAGTCCTGTCATTTATACATGTTTCTGAACTAATTTTTTTTAGCATACACTGGAGGGATAATTTTTGTTAAGTATATCTGATTTGTAGCTAAGGTGTTTTATATATTTTTGAATGTTTTTGATTTATGATTCTCCAATTGAAATCTGACATATAGGACAAGAATGTAAATTGCTTCCTAATCTAGTCATCCACAGATACACAGAATGAGGTAAGAATTCTCTTTTAACTTCAAAATATACATTTGTATGTATGCACACATAAACATGTAATTTCTCTGTGAAATATATCCCCTACTAGCTTGTGCAGAGCATCAAAAATGAGAAAGTATCATGATATAGTGGATGGGGCACTTGGAGTCTGCAGGATGTTGGTTTGAATCTTGTCTCTGACACATTCTGTGTCACCATTGGCAAGTTATTTAACTTCTTTTGGCATCAGTTTCCTCATCTGTAAAATGGGAGAGTTATAATCAATGATCCCTATGTTCACCTAAGAGTGTTAAATCTATGATGTTACAATGCTACAACAGCATAGACTATGATGAGAATGTTTCATACTATGCCTATCAGGAGGTATGGCAAGGAATTCTTACGAGAACTCTTCCAGCAAGGCAATGAAGGAGGAAGGGAAGAAAACAATTCCCTACCTAGTTCCTGCTGCTTCTAGCACAGTTCTATCCTCTTATGTGAAGGAAGCAACCTGGATGTTCGGAACAAAGCACCAAAGATTATATTCTGAAAAACTATTGCTCTGTGAAACAGGATCTTTGAAAATATTAAATGCTTAGACAGCATAGTAGCTACTATTTCTTTGCTACGTGACAGGGTAATAGGTCAAGTACTTTAAATCACATTTAATCTTTTGGTTATTTCTATAATAATAACAATAATATTCCTATAGTAATAATGTATATGACATACGGTATATTCTCCTAGCATTATAAGTTATTTTGTATAGCATTTTACATTATAATATAATGAAGTTGTACATCTGCATCCTCAAAGCAGAGTTACTCTTTTCCTGATTTCACTCCTTTTCTTTTTTTTTATTATTTTATTTGTTTTCAGTGTTCTACAATCACATTTCCCCCCTTCTCTCCACCTTCCCCTTCCCTCTCTCCTCCCTCCCTGAGTCTGCATACAATTTTATATAGGTTCTACACATATATTCCTATTAAATACATTTTCACCTTAGTCATGTTGCATAGAAGAATGAATGGGAGAAATCATAAAACAAACCAAAACATAATACAAAAGAAAATGATCTGCTACATTCTGTGTTCAAATTCCATAGTTATTTCCCTGGATATGGAAGGCAATTAATTTAGGAAGAACTGTCATTTTTATTATATTAGCTCCTCCGACCTATGAGAAAATGATGTTTTTCCACTTACTTAGATCTGACTTTATTGGTGTGAAAAGTGTTTTGTAATTGTGTTCATATAGTCTCTGGGTTTGTTTTGGCAGGTAGACTCTCAAATATTTTATAATGTCTATCCTAGCTTTAAAAGGGATTTCTCTTTCTATCTCTTCCTGTTGAACTTTGTTAGTAGTATAAAGAAATGCAGAAGATTTGTGTGGGTTTATTTTGTAATCTGCAACTTTGCCAGAGTTGTTTATTATTTTAAGTATTTTTTTACTTGATTCTCTGTGTTCTCTAAGTATATCATCATATCATCTGCAAAGAGTTTCTTCTTTGTCTATTCTAATTCCTTAAATTTCTTTTTCTTCTCTTATTGCTACAGCTAACATTTCAAATACCATATTGAATAATAAACATGATAATGGACATCCTTGTTTCACCCCTGATCGTATTGGAAATACATCTAGCTTTTCCCCATTGTATATAATTCTTGCTGAAGGTTTTAGGTAGATACTGCTTATCAGTTTATGGAAAGTTCCATTTATTCCTATCCTCTCCAATGTTTTCAATAGGAATGGGTGTTGTATTTTGTCAAAAGCTTTTTCTGCGTTTATTGAGATAATAATTTGGTTTCTGTTAGTGTTTTTGTTGACATGATCAATAATGTTAATGGTTTTCCTAATATTGAACCATATCTGCATTCCTGGTATAAATCCTACCTGATCATAATGTATTATTCTCATGATTAGTTGCTGTATTCTTTTTGCTAAAATCTTATTTAAAAATTTTTGCATCTATATTCAATAGAGAAACTAGTCTTTAATTTTCTTTCTCTGCTTTGGCTTTTCCTGGTTTAGGTATCAGAACCATATTTGTGTCATAAAAAAGAATTTGGGAGGATTCCTTCCTCTCCAATTTTCCCAAATAGTCTATATAGTATTGGAATTAACTATTCTTTAAATGTGTAATAGAATTCACTTGTGAATTCATCTGGCCCTGGAGATTTTTTTCCTAAGGAGTTCATTGATGGCTTGTTCAATTTCTTTTCCTGAGATGGGTTTATTTAAGTATTCAACTTTCTCTTCAGTTAGTCTGGGCAACTTGTATCTTTTAAAATAATCATTCATCTCATTTAGATTGTTGAGTTTATGGACATACAGTTGGGCAAAGTAATTTCTTATTTTTGTTTTTATTTCCTTCTCATTAGAGGTGAGTTCACCCTTTTCATTTTTGATATTGGTAGTTTGGTCTTCTTCTTTCCTATTTTAATCAAATTGACCAAAGTTTTATAAATTTTATTGTTTTTTCATAAAACCAACTCCTAGTTTTATTTATTAGTTCAATAATTTTCTTAATTTCAGTTTTATTAATCTCTCCTTTGGTTTTCAATATTTCAAATATGGTATTTACTTGGGGATTTTCCATTTGTTCTTTTTTAAGTTTTTTCAGCTGCATGTCCAATTTATTGATTTCCTCTTTCTCTATTTTATTCATGCAGGCACTCAGAGATATAAAACTTCCCCTAAGAAATGCTTTTTCAGTATCCCATAAAATTTGGTAGGTTTTCTCATTATTTTCATTCTCTTGAATGAAGTTTTTGATTGTTTCTATAATTTGTTGTTTAACCCCCTCCTTCTTTAGGATTAGATTGTTTAGTTTCCAATAAGTTTTTGGTTTATGTTTCCATGACCTTTGATTACATATAAGTTTTATTGCATTATAATCTGAGAAGGATGCATTGACTATCTCTGCCTTTCTGCACTGGATTGTGAGGTTTTTATGGCCTAGTACATGGTCATTTTTTGTATATGTGCCATGTACCTGAGAAAGATGTATTCTTTCTACCCTCATTCAATTTTTTCCAGAGATCTATCATGTCTACATTTATCTAGAGTTATGTTCACCTCCTTAACTTGTTTTGTGTTTATTTTGAGGTTAGTTTTATCAAATTCAGAGAAGGGGAGTACCCCACTAGTATATTTTGTCCTTTAACTCCCTTAACTTCTCTCTAAGAATTTAGATGCTATACCACTTGGAGCTTATATGTTTAGTAATGAAATTGCTTCATTGTCTGTGGTGCCTTTTAGCAGGATATAGTCTCCTTCCTTATCTCTTTTGATTAGATCTGTTCCTGCTTTTGCTTTGTCTGAGATTAGGATTGCTACTCCTCCTTTTATTACATCAGCTGAAGCACAATAAATTCTGCTCCCCCTCTTTACCCTCTGTGTATCTCCCCTTTTCAAATGTGTTTCTTGTAAACAGCATATTGTTGGATTATGGCTTTTAATCCATCCTACTATCAGTCTCTGTTTTGTGGGAGAGTTCATCCCATTCATATTCACAGTTATGATTACTATTTGTGTCTTTCCCTCTGTCCCCTTTCCCCTTGTTTATGCTTTCAGTTCTCCCTTCTCCCTTCCCCTCCCCAATAGACCACCAGCTCCCACAGTCTACCCTCCCTTCCTTCGGCCCTCCTCCCTTTTAATCCCCTTTTCCCTTATTACTTCTTCCCTCTCTTTTGGTCTCCCCGCCTTTTTCTTTCCTCCTTTCTTTCCTATTGCCTATAAAGCTAGTTGTATTTCTATACTTAACTCAGATTGTTGTACCCTCCTTGAATCCAATCAGATGAGAGTACCTCATAAACAATTCTCATCTCCCTCCCCTCTGTCCTTCTACTGTAATATATTTTTGTGCCTCCTCCAGTGATGGAATTTTTTTTTCCTGCCTCCTCCTTTTCACATCTCCCATTACAATCCCTTTGCACCCTTAAATCACATTTGTTATAATTTAATTTATACCCACTCCCTCTATCTATGTATATCCCTTTTACATTTCATAAAAAATATACAATTCTCAAGATTAATAAGTATCATTTTCCCTTATCTGGATGTAGACAGTTTGCCCATATTGTGTAACAGGTTTTTTTTTTCCCCTGTTTACCTTTTTATGCCTCTCTGGAGACCTGTGTTTGAAGATCAAATTTTCTGTTGAGTTCTGTCCTTTTCATCAGGAACATCTGGAAATCCCTTACTTCATTGAATATCCATCTCCTTGCCTGAAATATTATGCTTAACTTTGCTGGGTAATTAATCCTTGGTTGTTGCCCCAGCTTCTTTGTCTTATGGAATATCATATTGCAATTCTTTTGTTCTTTTATTGTAGAATCTGCAAGGTCCTGTGTGATCCTGACTGTAGCTCCTTGATATTTGAATTGTTTCTTTCTGGCTGCCTGCAGTATTTTCTCCTTCACTTGATAGTTCTGGAATTTGGCAACCATATTCCTTGGTGTTTTTAGTTTGGGGTCCCTTTCAGGTGGTGAATGGTGGATTCTTTCAATGACTATTTTGTCCTCTGGATCTAGGACTTCTGGGCAATTTTCCTTGATGATTTCTTGGATGATATTGTCCAGGCTCTTTTTCTCATCATGGCTTTCTGGTAGACCAATAATCCTTATATTTTTCTCTCCTGGATCTATTTTCCATGTCAGTTGTTTTTCCAATTAGACATTTTACATTATTTTCTATCTTTTCATTCTTTAGATTCTGTTTGACTGATTCTTGATATCTCATAGATTCATTAGCTTCTACTTGCCATTTTCTATTTTTTATCAAATTGTTTTCTTCAGTTATCTTTTGCATCTCCTTTTCTATCTGTCCAATTGTCCTTTTAAGGAGTTATTTTCACCAGTTAGGTTTTGTATTTTCTTTTTTCATTTGTCCAGTTTTCTTTTTCAAGGAGCTGTTCTCTTCAGTAAATTCTTTTGTCATATTTTAAAAGTCATTGGTCAGTTTTTCTTCTCTTTCTCTAATTTGGGTTTTAAAATCCTTCTAGCACTCTTCCAAGAAGGCTCTTTGTTATTCTGACCAGTTCATATTCCCTTCTGAAGTTTCAGATGAGAGTACAGTCTCAATGCTGACCTCTATGGTATTTGTGTTTGGTCCTTGTCCTTACAGAAAGATTCTATGATCTTTTCTTTTCTTCTTTGCTTTTTACTCATGATAGTAACCATTTTCCAGGCTTTTAAGGTAGATCTCTGTGTCTGTGGTACAGGGAACTCTGTCCCACAATTCTTGTACCTAAAACTTGAGGCTTTTTGTGTTTTGGTCTCTGGTCCTTTCAGCTAAAAATTAAATGCTGCAGCTTACCTGGTGCTGAGCTGGCTGGTGTCTGAAAGCAGCAGCCAGTTAAGTCCTTTTGGGTTTCCTTTCAGTAACCCTGGAGGCAGCTTGTTAAGTATGGGGGAGGAGTGGTCTGGCCCCTGGTGGCTCCTCTGCTTAACTAGAGCATAGGCAAGCTCAGCTTTCTGCTCTAGTATCTTCCTGATTCCACTGGGGTGCTGAGGCACATCTGCTGTCCTGGTGTTGGCAGTGTCTGGCTTCAACCCCCTGGCATTCAGGATCTTCACCCAGTTTGTTGAGGTGGGACTGTCTGGGACAGCTCTGATCCTGCACAGGTCACCTTTGGCCACAGCAAGAGGAACCCTCCTTAGGGATCATTCTAGCCTCCTGTGCTGAGAGACTGTTTACCTCTTCTGCTGCTCCCACTCTTCCAAGGTTTTTCCAGGGGGAATAATCTCTGGGCTGGTCAAGGTCAACAAAGGGAGGGAGAGAGCAGTTACCAACCTCCACCATCTTGGTTCATGGACCACTCCTCTGTTCTTTTTGCAGATATTCTGAGAGGTTTGAAAAGGATAGTTCCCCACAGTCACATGATGAGAATTATGTGTAGAGACTAGTTCTGTGGATGTAGGCATTTTGTAAAGATACTTTCAAAAATCACAAAGGCTGCCACATATTTTAGCCATGAAGGCTTTGATACATTTTTATACATATTATCACATCTGCTCCTCATAATAACTCCATGAGGGAGATAAAACTAGCATTTCCATTATGTATATGAGTAAGCCTCAACACCCAGAGAAGTTGTGCAAGATCACACAGGCTAGTAAGCAGCAGGATTGGAATTTGAAACCAGGTTTTTTAAATTCTAAATTTAATACACTGCTGGGGTACAATTATTTTTGTCCATTCTGCCTTAGGTATTCTCATCTTGGCAGACTCTTTTGTGACTGAAAGGAAAAAGAAGAACATTGCAGCAACATTTGTACTTCCTGAAGGATTACTCCCCATAAAATATGAGATTCTTCCAAATCAGAATTATTTTATAGAAATGAAAGAGCAAAGCAATCTAGAATAGAATTATCAATATGATTTTCTTATGGTCAAAGATAACAATCTAAAGTGTCCGTTGTACTCAAATAAAGATTTGTCTACATGTAGGCTATCTATTGTCTGAGTGGTCCCTTTGTTTTGTGCTGGGCCTAACAGACTGGTTCCTGAGTATTTTAGTCCTAAATTTGGATTAAATGGGATTTATGTTGATCATTCATCAGCTATAAAACGAGGTTTGCGTGGTGTGTGGAAAGAGTACTTAACAAGGATGGATCACATAGCCCAGGCAGATTTAGCCCTTTCACCTCCATATGCAAACCCATTGGTCAGCACACCATGAGATATCTTCTAAGTCTTAAGAGCCTCCTTTAATATACACAGACCTTTATATTCCTGTAGTTGACTAGGAATCTACAACAATACTTCTTGAGAATTTGCTTAAGAGTTGCTTAGATAGATCATTAGCCTGCTGAGTCAGTCAAATATTGGAGATAGCTTCCTAGCCTTTTACAGAAAAGAAACAACTTACAACATGAGTTGGAGGTAAAGTCTAAGGAGCCCTGGTAGATACTGATTCTCTCATACCTATCAGGGCTGAGGTCCAAGGGTTAAAGAGTTCTAAAGAGACTGACTTACAAATGAGAAAATTAAGGCTTGACATAAACCCCATTTCTACAATAGGTTCATCAGGTTTTCAGACAATGTTTAAGCAAGACACATTCTGGGTCTGTGAGTGGGGCAAGCAGTCTCAAGATTTTGTAGGTAAGAAATGATATTGATGGGGCAATGATACTTAACTTTCCTACTCCCTCCCACCCCAAAACCAATAAAAAGAAAGAGAGTTGAGATGTGTGATAACAAACATGTCATATCCTACTTGTTCTGCAGCTGCACCAGGAGAGACACATTCAGTTCTGCAGCTGAGTTAACTGCATGCGGTTCCCTTCAATTTTTCTGGGAGCCAGTATGGTTATGAATAGATATTGATCCTTACTACCTTTAAACCCTGGTTGTAATACTGGTGGTGGTGCTTGGATTTCAGTTTAAAAAAGGTTTCTGCCTTTGTGAGAGGATAGGATCTGGGACTGAATAGAATTTGAAATATATAGCTATGTTATATGCAGGTAATGCTTGAGCTTTATTAAAGATTTTTACAGATTAATAATCTTGTGAAGTTGAATCAATGAGACACTTGGGAGGTGCTATATTTGGGGACACAGAAGTCAGGTAACTGGATTCCTGAAAACATCAATCTGTCCTCCAGATTAAGATGAAAGACCTTATCCCAGTAATGTAGCTCAGAAGGGATTGAAAACAAATACCTTGAAATTTTGGCTGAAAGAAGCATGCAGGCTGACCAACACCCACAATGACTGAGCATGAGTCACGCTACACACTGTTGTGGAAAGCTTCTAAATTTATACCTATTGAAATTTGAATGGTAATCATAAAAAGCACTGTAGCATATTGGAAAGAGCACTGGATATAAAGTAACGGAAGTTCTTTGAGGACAGGGATGATTTTATTTTTGTTTAGTTTCCCAATTCTTAGCACAGTGCCTGGCAGATAGTAGATCTTCAATATATACTTACTGAATTGAATTGAATAAGGATTTCTGGATTGAACCTTATCCCACCATTTCCCAATTATAAGGCTTTGAGAAAGTCAACTAACCTCTTTGAATCTAAGTGTTGTCATGTATAAAATGGAAATTATAATAATGCCTGCAGGAAGATAAAGTAAGATAATATAAACAGCTTTGTAAATTAATAAAGCACAATATGAGCTTTTTTTACCCTGATTCACAGGGTAGAAGTCAAGAAGCAAAGGAGAGTGAACAAATGTCACTAGGAAGAAACACTTCTTTCGGATGGCTGGTTTTGGTCGTCTCCATAGAAGGAAAACGCCTTTAGTTACTATTGCATTACAGATGGGTTGATTTGTTTATTTTTCAGTTGATACAAAATAAAGGAAAGTTGCTTCACATTTTTACTTGACTTCAGTCCGAGTCATAATTAGCAGGAGATGTATGGGGCTTTGCCCAAAGATCCCAATACACTGTCCTTGGGCAGGTGAATTCTCCCCACAGCGGTGACCATTATCCATTGGCTCCATAGCATATTGCTAGGTTATGCTGCTGCATGGCCTTTGAAACTCCCCCCTCCAGGATCTCATAAGTGTGGCACCCCTGTTGGGGGACCCATCTTACTTCCTGAGCACTGAGGGGTAGAGAGTGACTATACCTGCTCTGCTATGGCTTTTAAATTCACTTAGGCTATTCTATGCACCATATTCTCACAATTGTTTTTGCTCCCAGTGAAGGTGTCCTTAGTCCTGGCTCTCATATGACTGTGCCTGTGATACAGCTACCACATCTTTATCTACGCCACAGGACTTTGTATAATGAAGTTAGAGAATTATACATTTAGAAGTAAAAAGGGCCTTAATTTTTTAGGTGAAGAAACTAAAAGTCTTGTTTTCTAAACTCGTTTGTAGGCCATACCTGAAGTAATTAACACATTTAGCCTATCCAAAATTAGGTTTTAAGCTCCCTGGTGAGAATTCATTTACCTAAATGAACATTGTAAGTTACTTATTAGCTAAGATGGTACTTTGCTAGAGTCCAATGAGCCTTTCAGGATGAAAAGATAATCTTTTAAATAAAGGCTTCAAAAATACCTTGCCCCACAAATTAATGAAGAATTCCAGATATAAGCAAATGCAAATGCTATAGTTAAGATGTTGGGGTTCTGGACATACCCCCTCATACAAAAAACCCAAAATGAAAAAAAATCTTGTCTGTTTGCTACTCATATTTAAAATTATACTGTTAAACCTTAATTCCTTCGGCTTAAGGGTTTGATCTCTGTTAAAATGTACATAGCACTAAGATGTTAATAGTTTCTTGTAAGTGAGTACATTTACGCTAAGGATTGAACATCTGAATTCAAGTTGCTGTTGCTGATGGTGCATGAAGGAATGAGAGTGTGGGGAGAGTAAACAGGAGGGGATAAGCCACCTGAGAGAGGAAGAGGAAAGGTACCATGAAAAATGGTAGAAGAGGAGGTCTGAGGGTATCAAAAATGATTCCACCTACTTCAGTTTGTCAAGTGCTGATACTTGGCTTGCTTTTTCCTTCTTCCCAAAGGCCCTTACCCCATTTTGTATATTTCCACTTGCCTGCCTCCAGCTCAACTATGAGAACCTGAATGCACAAAAACCTCTCTTTAGTTTAGGGTGTTGCTCTTTTCGTCCCCCTTGTCATTTCTTTCTACTGCCTATCCCACTTATCAGTCCTCAGAGTTTCAAGTGTGTGTCTGTGCCTTTTGGTAGCTGCAAAAAAACCAAACCAAACAAAAAAAAATCCAATTGGCCAGTCAGGGAGTATTTATTGAGTACCCCCAAGGTACAGGGTGCTATTTTAGAGAAAATTGATAACATTAGCCTCTATACATCCAGTGGCTGGTCTGAAATACAAAGCAGCTAGTCATTGGCACACACTTTTCAAAGGAACATTTAGGCCTTCTTGATATATATATTAAGGAGAGAAACAAATCTCTTGGGTAAGAGCTGACCTACTTCCACCCCCACATTCTAATTGGCATTTGAATAATAATCTCTGTTGCTTTACTATTTATAAAAATAACAAATGGTTACTTTCACTGATAAGCACTGCGGTATTTAATTCCTTTAATACAGAAAAAGAGGGACTGTTACTATTAGCCAGAGGACCATAATTAACATACCTTGCTTGATGAAATTAGTCTATGGAGCAGACAATTCAACAAATTCTATTTGGTGATCTTATTACCTAGATTTGCATAGTTTGCCTCCTTTTAAACAAACCCAATATTTGAAAATGTAGTCAGATGTCGATAGTAAAGTCAGGGCAATCTTCTAGAAATAATAGCTAGCACTTGAAGATTTTTAAAATGTTTTACATTGGTGATTTCATTGGTATAGAGAATTCGGGGTGACGAAACTCCTACCAATCCAGGCTAACATATTCTCTGTAATTTATAGTCTTGGAAAGTTGCCTAGAACACTGATAGATTAAGGACTTGCGCAAGGTTTTAGTCAGTATGTGCCAGAGGTTGGCTCTGAACCCAAGTTTTCCTGGTTCACAGCCTCACCTTCTAGTCATTATAGTAGATTACATTAAAGTTTGCAAAGCACTTAGACATGTAGTATATCGTTCAAACCTCATAACAACCTTGTAAGATAGATGCCATTATTGTCTCCATTTTACAGATGACAAAACTGAAGCTATAAGATGTAGAGTGAGTTGCTCAGGTTATCACAGCTGCTATGTGTCAAAGGTTGGACCCGGTTTTTCTTCTTTTCTTAGGGCATCCACCTGGGTTTATTTTCGGCCAAACTGGAGAATGACTTAAAGTCAACTAGTCATAGGATGTTAAAATTGGGAGGGCTCTTAGAGATAATGAACTCCAATTCCCCTATTTTGATAAATGTGAAACCTTAGGCCCAAAAGCACTTAAGCGACAAACTGAAGTCCATACAGCTTTTATAGTTCAGGTTCTGGCTATGTGGCAAAGAGGAAAAGTGTTCCTGTTGTGCATATCCACCATATGCCTCGCTCTGGTGATTTTCAACTTAAAAAAAAAAACTTGTTGTATTCCATAACTTTCAGACATCTAAAATCATTGTAAGAACATCCAAATACTAGACTAAGGTTCTCTGGAAGAAAATTGATGCTATAAAAGACAGACCTTTGGTTCAGGGAGAAGTTTAGGTCATTTAAGGCACTACTTAGTTATACCAATATAGCTATGCCAGAGGCTGAATTGCTTCATTCAACAAATTTTCATTAAACCCATCAGTTGTGGCCTGTCCCATCAATCAGACTGTGCTGTTAGTATAGCTCTATGCAGTCACAACTGCCACAGAATTTCAGAGCTGGGAGAATTAGAAACTTTGTAGCCTAACCCCTTCATTTTCTAGTTAAGGAAATGGAAACCTAAATAGGTTAAATTCCTTGTTCAAAGTGAGAGAAAAGGGACTGGAACTCATATTTGCTCTGAGTCCTCTGATCTCTTGCCATTACTCTATCCTGATGGGAAAGGTAGGTGGCACAATAGAATGTTGTACCTGGAGTCAGGAAGACCTGAGTTCAAATCCAGCTTCCAACACTTGCTAGCTGTGTGATCCTAGGTAAATCACTTAACCTTGTTTGTCTCAGTTTCTTCATCTGCAAAATGGGTTGGAGGAGGAAAAAGCAAACCACTCCACTATATTTGCCAAGAAGACCCTAAAAGGGGTCAAGAAGGATCATAAGTGACTGAAAACAACTAAACAAAAGATAGCTCATACTTAGATAGCACATGTCTTCTTTCCTACCAGAAGCCTCTAGTGGTATACTAAGGACATCTGCTTTTCCATTGCATCTTACAGATCTTGGAACCTTTCCACCTGATTTGTTCCCTGAAACCTTCCATATATATTGTTTCCCCCACTAGCATGTGAATTCCTTAAGAGAAGAGACTTGTCTTTTTTTTTCTATTTGTACTCCCAGTGTTTAGCACAGAACTTTGCACATAGCCAATGCTTAGTAAATTATGAAATTTTAGAAACAACACAGCGGTTTTGAGGAGTAATAGGTAGAAAAGAAACGTCCATTTTATAGTTAATTACACTTTTTTTACATTTATCAGGTCAACCTATGCATAGATTACCATTGATTATTCTTGGTTTGATGTAATACTTATGAAATGGAAAGTGATCAGTGATTTCATTGCTATAGGGAGCTTCTGATGAAGCCACATTGTAGAAAGGTATCTGCCTTGCAATCTATAATCTTATAGAGCTGTTCTGGGAAATAAGATTTGTCCCGTTATAATAGCCATTATACATAAGAGGCTAGATTTAAACCTTTATTTTCCTGATTTTGAGGCTGTGCTAGGTACTATTATTCATATTCATACAGACTGGTTACATTTTGTGACTGATGTCTTCCTAAATTACTGTAAGACATATTTACTGGACTTCATGGTCTTGATCATCCATTGTTTTCTCAATGGTGTTTGTCCTTCGTTTTTGAAGAAGACAAAAAGGTATCACAGGTAATGTCTTGACTTGCAAATGCATCAGGTTTAAGAGAGGCAGACTTGTGTGAAGTCATCAGCCTCATTCTCTTGACTTTTTTTAGGTGGTACAGAGGCTAGAGCCCTTGGCTAGGGTGGAAGGCCTGAGGTTAAATTCTCTCTAATATACTTACTAGCTTTCTTACCTTGGATAAGTCAATTAACCTCTGTTTGCTCAGTTTCCTCCTCTGTAAAATGGGGATAATAATAGCCCCTACCTCTCAGGGTTGTTGTATCAAGTGAAATAATAATTATAAAGAATTGAGTTCAGTGCCTGATACATAGTAGGTGCTATATAAATGTTAGCTATTATTATTACTACCCAAGTGAAAAGTAGTTTTAAAAGTTTCATGGCAAAGATACTGATTAACTTGAAAGAATTCTGGATTTGGAGGCAGTAGTGCAGGCTCAAATCCCAATTCTATTATTTGCTACTTGTGTGACATTAGGGAAGTCATTTAGCCTCTCTCAGCTTCAGTTAGATCATCTGGAAAATGAGAAGGTTGTATTCAGAGACCTCTAAGATCCCTTGCAGCTCTAAATCCATAATCCTGTGATGTTCTGGGCTAAAAGTTAATGGCAATAATGCACATTTATTTTAAAGTTGGCAAATGTTTTCCTCAATGTAACCTTGTGAAGTAGGAAAATTTATGTAGAGTAAATGTTATTTTTTCCTCTTTACAAATGAGGGGACTGAGGTTGTGAAAGTTTAAGGAACTTTCTAGACATCACTCATGTGGCTGAGTCAGGATGCAAACTCAATCTTCTAGCTCCAAATTACGTAGGGTTGCCAAATTCCCAACTGGAACACTTCCATTAAGTGCCTTTGCTGGGTGGGATAGTAATAGTGGAATATAGCCCAAAGAGCTAGTGTTTCAGAGTGATACTGAATGACCTAACTTGATGGTGATTTATCAATCCAAGTATAAGGAAGTAGGCCTCAGGATTTTATGTATGTAATGCATTGTCTTAGCTTTACTGATACAACTTTGTGAGCCTCTGAAATGGAGAGGTCAGTTCTGAGTTGATCCTTAAATCTAAGGTTAACTTTCTGAACAGACTCTGAGTAGATGGCTACTTTATATGATATGGTTTTATAAAAAATTTAGTATAAGCACAAAATTCTGAAGATCTAAAAAGAGATAAAATTTGAAACAAAGATTGAGTTGAAAAAGTTTTTCAGTTTAAAAAACTGAAATATATATGTACACATACTACATATATATATATACCATATTAATGTAAAGATATTGAAAATATTTGCAAAGAGGCTATATTTGCAAAGAGAATTATTAACTATTGTCAAGTTGAGTTCATCCTACTGTAGAATATGTATATTCATGTAAAATAGGTAAATCCCTACTAGATTTTCAATGCATAAATAAAAATTTCAGGTATCATAGATTTTCTCTGGAAACTGACCCCAAAATTATATAGCTTCTCCAACTTCTGCTTGCTGTTGGATTGCATAAGATATTTATCCTATTTTAAAATTTAATTTTCAATTTTCAACATTCACTTTCACAAAATTTTGAATTTCAAATTTTCTCCCCTGTCTTCCACCTCCCCCTAACCCAGGACAGTATGTATTCTGATTACCCTTTCCTCCAATCTTCCTTCCTTTCTATCACTACCCCCATCACCTTCCCTTCTATTTCCTGTAGGACAAGGTAGATTTCTATACCACATTGCCTATGTATCTTATTTCCTAGTTGCATGTAAAAACAATTTTTGACATTCATTTTTAAAGCTTTGAGTTCTGTATTTTCTCTCTTCCCCACTCCCCATTCACCCTCATTGAGAAGGCAAGGAATTAAATATAGGTTATACATATGTAGTCATGCAACACATTTCCATAATAGTCATATTGTGAAAGAATAACTACATTTTCCTCTATCCTGTACCACCCTCTATTTATTCTATTCTTTCCTTTGACCTATCCCTCTACCAAACTCTTTACTTCTGATTATCCCTTTCCCTAATATACCTCCTCTTCTATTATCCCCCTTTATTATCCCCTTCCCTCCTGCTTTCCTCTAGGGTAAGATAAACTTCCATGCTCAATTGAATGTGTATGGTATTCCCTCCTGAAGTCAAATCCCATGAAAGGAAGACTCACTTATTCTCTCTCATCTTCCCCTTCTTCCCCTCCATTTTAACAGCTTCTTTGCCTCTTTAATGTGAGATGATTTACTACATTCTACCTTTCCCTGTCTCTTTCTCCTACTATATTCCTCTCAACCATTAATTTTCTTTTTTAGATATCGTTCCTTCATATTTAGCTCACCCTGTACCTTGTCTTTCTCTCCTCTTCTCCATATGTATACATACACATACACCTACACAAACATACATACATACATACATACACACACGCACCCATACCCACACACACATATATGCACACACATATACACTGGTACTGAGAAAAGTCTAATGAACTACTAATATCATCTTTCCACATAGGAATATAAATGGTTCAACTTTAATAAGTCCCTTATGGTTTGTCTTTTCAGTTTGCTTTTCATGCTTCTCTTGATTTTTGTATTTGAAAGTCAAATTTTCTCTTCAGCTCTGGTCTTTTCAACAAGAATGCTTGCCAGTCAAGTATTTCATTGAAATTCCATTTTTTCCCCTGAAGTATTATATTCAGTTTTGCTGGATATGTGATTCTTCATTTTAATCCTACCTCCTTTGACCTCTGGAATACCATATTCCAAGCCCACCAATCCCTTAGTGTAGAAGCTGCCTAATCTTCTCTTATCCTGATTATGTTTCCACAGTACTTGAATTGTTTCTTTCTAGCTGCTTGTAATATTTTCTCTTTGACTTGGGAACTCTGGAATTTGGCTACAATATTCCTAGGAGTTTTCCTTTTGGGATCTCTTTCAGGAGGGGATGGGTAGATTCTTGCCATTTCTATTTTACCCTCTGGTTCTAGAATATCAGGACGGTTTTCCTTGACAATTTCTTGAAAGATGATGTCTTCCCCTCTTTTTTTGATCGTGGCTTTCAGGTAGTCCAATAGTTTTTAAATTGTATCTCCTTGAAATGCTTTCCAGGTCATTTGTTTTTCCAGTTAGATATTTCACATTGTCTTGTATTTTTTTATTCGTTTGGTTTTATTTTATAATTTCTTGATTTCTCATAAAGTCATTAGCTTCCATTTGCTCCATTCTAATTTTTAAGAAGTTATTTTCTTCAATGAACCTTTGGGCCTCTTTTTCCATTTGGCCAAGCCTGTTTTTTAAGGCTTTCTTCTCCTCATTGGCTTTTTGAAGTCTTTTTCCATTTGGGTCAGTCTAATTTTAAAAGTGTTATTTTCTCCAGCGTTTTTGAGGTTTCTTTTAGCAAGCTGTTGACTCATTTTTCATGATTTTCTTGCATCACTATCATTTCTCTTCCCAATTTTTCCACTACTTCTTTTTCTTGATTTTCAAAATCCTTTTTGGGCTCTTTCATGGCCTAAGACCAATTCATAATTTTCTTAGAGGCTTCGGATGTACAAGCATTGGCTTTGTTGTCTTCTTCTGGTAGTATGTTTTGATCTTCCTTGTCACCAATAATGTATGAAAATATCTCTTCACTGAGAAAGTAAGAATCTACAGTCTCTTTCCACCTTCCCCTCCCGCCTCCCCGCCCCCCATTTGCTCATTTTCTCAGTTAGTTACTTGACTTTTGAGCTCTTTATTAAGTGTAGGGCTCCAGAAGTAGCCTTTGCTTCAGTAGAGTCTGCAGCTGCCTTGGGGCTGGGGCTGGGGCCAGACCACCCTCCCCTGTCAGCCAGGTGAGAAACCCTTCCCTCTGACCTTCAAACATATCTTTGGTGTTTTTGGGTTGAGAAGTCTGAACACTGCAATAGCCATCAACGATTCAGTTCCCTGAACCTGCTCCAGCTCTGTCCATGCCAAGCATGGCTCACACTGATCTGTGCTCCACTTTTGGCCTGGTGCATTAGATTCTTCCTGTCAATCTTCTAGGTTGTCTTGACTGGAAATTTGCTTTAGTCTGTCCTTTTGTGATTTCTGCTGCTCTAGAATTTGTTTAGAGTCATTTTTTTTATAGATTTTTTGAGGGGTTTGTGGGGGGAGAGCTCTAGTAGGTTCCTGTTTGTACACAGTCATCTTGGCTTCACCCTCCTTTTTTTTTTTTTTAAGGCAGTCAACTATTGGTTAGAAGGAGGTAAATTGTTTAGTGTAAGGTAAGGGCTAGCCTTTCCCTTCACAATGACCAGGGAAGTGATTTTCCTTCTGAACCATACTTATTTGAGGGGGCAGATAAATATAATTCTAGCTCAATATCCTTCTTATGGATAAGTGAAAGTGCTCGATTCTGACTGTTCCTCTCAAGGAGGATGTTCAAGTCTCCTTTGGAGAAGTCTGATCTGATGATAGCTAAACTGTATTTTATAAGTACCACATTTCCACATCATGGCTATAATTCAACCCTTCTCCCTTCTTAACATTCACTTATTTCAGTACTATGTGACTTTTGACCTTAAAGATTCATTCTTTGGGATGCTACAATCATTATTTGTTAAGGTTCAGACACTCCTATATGTATATGTTAACCATTTTTCAACTAGCTTTCTAAGCACAAAGCTCTGTAGGAATGTGGATACAAAATCAGGAAGAGGGAAAGAGAATGTTGGAGCCAAACCTTGCCTATTCGCACAGTTGGGATTAGCAGCCCTAACTGCGAAAAACATCTGAATGAGAAAGATAGCCTTTTGCCATTGTCACCAGTATCATAGACAGGTAATGTGTTAATTGTTTATTTTTGCAATCCTGGTTGAGACCTTATGTCACCTTTGGTGGCATATAGAACTTAACATCATCATAAAGCTCAAGCAGAGTTGTTGAAGGAAGCAGGGAAGATGTCCAAGCGAAACTTTTTCTTTTCTTTTTTGCATGAGACTTAAAAGGAAATTAGTGATCAAAGTGGCACACTTTTAAAGTGAATGCTTGATTAAGAAATTAAGCTAATCTTTTTAAAGATAGGGGAAAGGAATGAAATCAAAGATAAGTTTGCTAAGGCAATGCTAGGGTTCTTCTGGGTTAATACTTAAATTCTTAGTTAATGTAGTGTAAAGATCTTGCTTGGATTAACAAGTATCAGTCACTCCTTGGTCCATAATGGAGATAATTTTTATTTTTCTGAGGTTTGAGTAGTAGTTGCTCCTTCTTAGTATCATCAGGGCCAGCTTTATGCAACAAATAAATGGCTGCCCACATGTTGTCATTTGAAAGTGAATTCTGGTGCCCCTCACCTCAGAAGGTCCTGTTTAATGAGAGTAGAAAAATGAATGTTTTCCTTATCAATTCTTTAGGACAGAGATTGTTTATTGCAATTACTGGAATTCAAATACTTTATAGTGTTATGGCTTACATTATTATGGTTGTATATCTTCTGTTGATTTTATATTTTTTATTTTTTAAATCACTTTATATAACTGAATTCCTCACATTAATAATTTCTTATTGTACAATAATATTCAGTTACAATCATATAAAATGTATGTGGTGCAGTCTTGTATCCTTGTAGGAAGATGTCTACTTGAATTTTTACTGAGACTTTGGATAGCTCCTCTTCTGCCTTACAAAGCCAATGCCTGAACTGTCTGATAGAGTTTTAAAACCATAAGCACTGTCTGTTTCCTTTGAAAATTCATGAAAAGCACCATCCAGAACTTCTACCTACAGAGGGATCAATTATGTTAGAACAAGATGGAACAGTGAAGAAACAAGATTATTTATTGGGACTCTGGAGTGACAGTGGTGTACAAATCATGGTCGGGCATTATTTTGAATCCTCCTTCCTGTGAGATAGCTGGAGATTGGTATTATTGCATGATTTTGAAGTGAGGAAATTGAGAAGTTAAATCATAGACCTCAACTCCTTTGCTTAGATTTTTAATATTAAAACATTCTGCATCTGCTAATATACTAAGTCAAAGCTGAGTAATCACAAAATTAAAGCTTGGTCACCAGAAATGATATTTTTAGGTTCAAAAATAGCAAGATGCAACTTTTTTCTCTTGGAAAATCAACATTTTTGCCCTAAAGGGATTATATCATATTTGTAAATGAAACCGTATTAGAAATTAAAGCATATTCTTTGAGAAAGGATAGGTACTTAAAAAATAGATAATATCTAAGAGAACAAACATTTTAAAGAATAGCACTAATGATAATTGAATATTGTTGAACACTTATTATAGGTAAAATTTTATTTAACCTAATAGAAAATGCAAAGGACTGGTACAGGAATTATGAAAAATAAAAATAAAAGCATTTTCCTTCCCTCTATGGACAGCTCAACCTCCTTTAGGGACCTCCATGGTCCTCCATACATAAAGCAGTGCCCTGGAGTTGAAGATTAGACATAAGGGAAAAAAAAAAAATTGAGTTGCTTGAGAACTGACCCATCATCCTGCACACTGCATGCTGTTTCAGTGTCAGTGAAGGTCAAGCTCTGGTTTTTCTTCTCCTTATCACTGCTCATTTCCTCTATGCTGCTTGTTCATAGCTTTTGCTTGGAATAGGAACTATACTACTTGATCCAGGAGCTCTTCCAAATGACCCAGGAACTATTCATCTGGGTCCAAGGAACCTTGGTGATAGAATTTTTCTATGAGTTTGGAACTTCTCCATCACTTTTGCTTTGCTGCTTCAATATAAGTAGGTCTTGGCTTGACTCAGTACTCCTTGCCACTCTGGGTAGGGCTGCATTTGCTACAATCACTAGGGTGCCATGTTTCTTCCTCTCTTTAGATCAAATGATTCTCTGATGGTAGGTTCAGGAGGGCTAGTACCTTTCTTATGAGGGCTTGCCAAATCCTTTCCAGGGCATTTCATTCACTTTTGGTGTCTACTTGGCTCTCAACTCTTGCCTGTAACTCCAAGAAGATCTAGAAAGCAAAACAGCCACATCCACATAAACCATTTTGGTAGATGGTCTAAACCAGGTTGAGAGTAACCATAACTGACAGGCCTCAGACCTATTGGTGAGTTTGGGGGGTATGTACCCCAAGCATGTAGAGACTTCTCCTAGTGGAATGGGAAGATGAGAATAATTTGTTCCAACAGCCATGATGGCAGCCAAATCAGGCACTATGGGGTCCTTAGAGCTTGGTCAGATAGAGAAGATGACAAAGTCACCTACTGCATCTTGGGTCATTTGTCTTGACTTTTGTCTTGTCAATGAACTTTAATGACTCTGGAATGAGTGAAGCTGACAACTATGTGCAAATCTGCCTCAATTAAATCCAATTCATTCATGAGTCAAGACATTGCCCAATGTCATTGGTCCTCTTCTAAAGGGAAGGAAAAATAACAACTTGATTCTCTGATTTACATGGTTCCCAGGAGGGAGTATGGCAATGTGGGGCTAAGCCTTTATAGAAGCATCTCTCTAGAGTACCAGAGTCTTTATATTTTCTATTGCATTATCTCTATTCCGATGAGTTCTTAGACTTCAATTCTCTCCATCTCTGCTCTTCCTTTTAAAAAGCCAAATCTAAGAGTATACAGTTGTGATAGTTTCATCAACAAAAGAGGTGTTAATTAAGTGGCAAGTGCCCATGAACTTCTGCCAACTTCCTGACACCCAGGAAGAGAGGAATTCACACCTTGTTAAGGAGGTCTCAAGGCCAGAACAAAAGAAACGTCTCTGTTAAACTTGCCAGCAAGGAGTTAGATGGGAACAAGGAATTAACCTGCATGAGGGCTTCTCACTACTCCTTAATGGGCCAATAGAACCCCTTACTAGCTGTGTGACCCTGAGTAAGTTACAATCCCAATTACCTGAAAAAAAGGAAGAAATATTTTTGATTTTTTGTTATCAAATAAATGGTAAAGAGAAAAGTTTATGATAAGGTTTACATCTCACCCACTCTCCAGTTTTAGCAAAATTGGGCTACTGTTCTCTCTATATGTGCCCTGCTCTTTCGCCTCTGTACCTTGTTCATGTTATTTCCCTGTACCTGCCATTTTCTCCCTTCTATGGTGACATTTTAGCTGTTCTTCAAAGCATATTACAAAGACAGTCCTATGTGAAGCCTTCTCCATTCTCTCTCATTTGCTGTAATTTCTCCTTTCATCTGAGTTCTTAACATTTTGTCTTTCAGTTTTTGTATTATATTTAATTGTCAATGTCTTCTCATTCCCTTTAGAATTTATAGTCTTTGAGAGAGGAGACTGAATAAATAACTCTCTTAGTACCCATACAGCTCCTGTAGAAGCTCCTACTTTCATTTATAGTGGGTCTCAGGTTTGCAAAGCACTTTAAACTTCTCATAAATCCCTGTGAGATTGGTACTATTATCATTCCCACTTTTCAGATGGGGAAACTGAGGCACAGAAAGGCTAGACAACTTGACTATTGTCACATAGTAGTGAGTATTTGAGGGAATATTTAAATCTTCTGACTCTTAAGTTTAATCATCTTTTTACTTTGCCTAACTTGTTTTCTGACCCTAACAAGCAATATTTTTAAGGGACTTTAAGGTTTGAAAAAAACTTTACACATATAAACTCATGCCATAATCTACATTGTGGTGCTATTTCTCCTATTTTATACATGAGAAAATAGAGGCTAAACTTCTTTAAAAAGTTTCTGTAATGGTAATTATGAGAGTTAAAGATTATCCCCACCAATTATTGGGCCTACCCATTAAAGGAAGTCTGATTAGGGTAGGCCCACACTTTTTGTTAATTTTCTAATGAGGTACTGATTCTCAAGGGTTGTGATGCCTTCTGGCTCTGAAAAGTGTATAAACACTCTGAGGTAAGGTTTTACCTTGAGGCTTACTCATTGAAAGTGTCTGTTTGGCCAGACAAGACTCTGGGCAGCTGCTAAGGAGTCCCCTGGCTTTCAAAACCCAGATATCAGTGCTTCTCTCTCTAGTAGCTATGTATGTATGGTGAGACAATTGGATCTGTCTGTTGATCTGTGATGTATATATTGTTTATGGTCAGACAGTTGGAAGCCCTGTCTGTTGATCTTTGTTTCTCTGTTTGTATTTTCTCTGAAGTTCAGGTTGCTGACTTTTCCCCCTGAACTAAGTGAGTGATATATGTGCTTGATTAAAGTGATTGTTGACCCCTCAAAAGTTGCTTTCCTTTTAGAAAAAGCAGATCTAAGAACCTGTGATAGTAGGTGCTCTGGCGTATGTCAGGATCCTTGCTGATGCAGTGACTTGCTCTCAGTCCCACAGCAAGTGAGTGTCTGTGGCAGGATTAAAATTCAAATCTTTTGAACTCCATGCCCAGCTAGTCATTATGGCAGGAAACTGTCTAGGGCATTGCATGCCCTTGTAGCTCAATAAAGTGCCTTACAATTAGTGGTTAATTATTTATTAGATAAATAAAGTTTTTGAATGATTAGTGAAGATTTATAAATGGTCTTACATGTTCAAAGGGGACTTTAATGATGTCATTATTTTACCTTTTCTGGTTATGGCTGATATTTCATGGACAGATCCTTCTGTAATGAGCATGGGGAGAATTGATGTAGCTGAAAAAAGTAGTTCATCATGTGCTCCAAATTTAAACAAAATCAGGATATAAAGGAAATGCATCATCAGGATGGAGGTGCTTTAGGATCATATGATCATAGGATTATAATCCTGGAGTTTGAAGGAACCTTAGAGGCCATGTAGTTATCTAGAGGCAGCCACATGGTGCAGTGAGCAGAATATTGGACCTGGAATCAGTAGCCCTGAGTTCAAACTTGGCCTCAGACCCTTCCTAGCTGTGTGATCATTGGCAAGTTACTTAATCTCTGTCAGCTTCAGTTTGTTCATTGGTAAAAGGGGGATAGGAGTAGTGAGGGGGTGCAAGTGCATAGAGTGCTGGACCTGAAGTAGAAAGACTTCCTAAGTTCAAATCTGGTCTCAGACACTTACTAACTGTGTGACGTTGGCAAGTCACTTAACCCTTAACTGTTTGCTTCTGTTCCTTATCTCTAGAGTGAGCTGCAGATGGAAATAGCAAACTATTCCAATATGTTTGCCAAGAAAACCCCAAATGGGACCACAGAAGAGTCAGACACAACCAAAATGACTGAACAACAGAAAAATGGGGACGATAATGGCACCTCCTTCTCAGGGTTTTTCTGAGGATAGATCGTATAGTTGGAAAGCACAGTGCAAACTGGGAAGTGCTAATGAAAATGCTATCATCTTTATCAACATCCTCATCATCAATAGCATTGTAACTCCTCCTCCTTTAGGTAGTAGGCTTACAATATGTCTGTGGATTGCCTCTTGTTTAGTATTCATTTTTGGTCTCATTTTCATTGGAAGCTATTTTTTTAAAGCATAAGGTTGCTGTTTTCCCAAGAAATGTTCTTCCTGTGCCACTAAATTTCAGTTAAAAACACTGAGGTATTTACACTTGCTAGATTTTGTACATTACTCACCCTAATAACCTTTGCTACCCTAACTTTTAGACTGAAGATAAGTAGCTAGATGGTTCAGAATTTCGTTTACTTCTGTGGTTGTTGGACAAAATAGTGCTTTTAGCCTCCATCTTATCTATAATCACTTGGTATCTGATCCCGAATATACCACAAGTCTTTTCTTCAGGGATTTAGTTGTGTACTCTGACAGCCAATTGAAAAAGCAGGATATGTTTATGTGTCTTTGTGAAGTGGAAAAGACACAAACCCTTTTTATAAGTCTGATTTAAAGTATGAAGGCCTTAAAAAACAAAAAATAAAGAAAACAATAGATGAAAATCTCTAAATGGATCACATTGAATGGCAATGCTGATTCGATTTAGATATCTATTAACGTTCCCCTGCCCTTCCATTCTTCCATTTTCGTGATGTGGATTCAGGCTTTCATGCCTAGGTCATATATTAGATTCAGCTTCTGCTTAAATACTGTAGTTACTTCTTATTTTACCCAGCATAAAGGTCCCCTTGGTTTCCACTGAAGAAATGATCATTTGTAACAAGGGCCCTGTTCTCAACAGAAACATATTGATCAGAAAATGCCTCCTATTATATAGGGCTGTGCTGTGAGGAGGAATAATCACTTTAGGGAGATGTGTTATATAGCTAGATAGGTCTGCTTGTTTAGAGGAGAGTGTCTGAAGGTAAGCAGAAAGCAGAAGGTGGATCTAGTTAACCTGCTGCTAAAATCTGAAGACTGAATAGAGATATCTAGTATTTATCAGTAATAATTGGAATGAGTAGTCCAAAGTTATACCCCGCATATTGAACCAGAGACCCTAGATTTACAATTTTAGGCCTTTTTTAAACAAAGGAAATTGACTTCATTGTTGACTTCATTTATTTTAGAATCATTTCACAGTTAGAAAATTAACTTTTAGGGTTTTTAAACTAATCATAAAATCATTAATTTTATATTTCTTAGAATACCCTAAGGAGGATTGAAGATGATAACAATGATGCTTTATGCTCTATGTGAACACCTCTTTCTCCCTGGATTGTGTAGGAATGTCCATGGGACTTCTTACTCACTCTTCCTCTGCTTTTTTGGGTACTTTTCAATTTTATTGCAATATTTTGTTTTCATATTATATACATTTATAGATTACTCCCTCTTTTTGACAGTCTCCTGTAGCAAGATAAAACAGGTAAAACAAATGACCTCATATGAAAATGAATGAAAGAGTTCACATTCATATCACTCCCATGAAAAAAAAAAACACCAAAATGAAGAAAAATCTGTTTTCTTTCCCTTCCACCTCATTGGGAGAAAAAGAAACCATCTTATGAAATATGCACAATAAAGCAAAACAAATTTCCCAAAGGCTGTATACAAACATACATACATCTCAATGTGCAGCCTAAATTCATCACATCTTTGTAATGATTGGAGAATTTAATCGGTGGTGCTCTGGAACTATGAATGATTATTGTATTGATTACAGTTCTTGGCACTTTCAAAGTTATTTGTTTTTACATTACTATTGTCTTTGTGTAAATTGTGTTTCTGTTTTTGTGCACTTCACTCTGCATCAATTCATATAGGTCTTTCTATGGCTTTTGAAATCACTCATTTCCTCATTTCTCATTGAAAAATAGTACTCTTTCACATTCATATAGCACTATTTAGGTATTATTCAATTATTGGACAAACTCAACTCAGTTTTTTTGTTACTGTAAGAAAACCTGCTATAAATATTTTTGTCCATAAAGTCCTTTTCCCCATTCTTTGTTACTTTTTTTGGGAGGTGAGGGCTGGGTATAGGCCTAGCAGTGGTATAGCTAGGTTAAAAGATATCCATTGTTTGGTAGTTTTTTTATGTAAAATTCCAAATTATTTTCTAGACAGATTGTACCCATTCATAGATTCACCCAGGGTGCATTAATGTCCCTATTTCCCCACAGCTTCTCCAATATTGACCAGTTCCCTGTCATCTTTGCCACTTAGATGGATGGTAATATGATTAGGATAGAATTCTGGTAGAAAATGTAATTAATGCAACATTGGTTAAGGACATACTATGAGCCAGGCAGTGATAGTAGGCACTGGATAGAAAGATAAAAAAAATGAACAGTTCCATTTCTCAAGGAGATTACATTCATGGAAGTGGGTAAGTGGGTAAGGATGGTATGTACATATGTACAGAATAAATGTATATAGAAATTAAGAAAAAAACCTATGATAGTTAAGTGCAAAGCAGATAAGGAAAGAGGACATAAACAGTGGGTCATTATAGGAAAGGCCTTAAGGAAATAAGGGATTTCACCTATCAAGAAAACTACTAATGGAACAACATTTATTAGGCACCAACTATATATCATGAGTACTTTCTGGTACTTGAGAGAAAAATACCAAAAACATTTCTTTTTACTCTCTGGTAGCTTATATTTTATCAGAGAAGAAACCATATACATATCTATCTTTACCTCTAACCCTACCTTTATTTCTAACATCCCTATCTCTCTATCAATTTATCTCTATTATTATCTCTATTTTTTATCATTACCTGAACTATGACTATATCTATGCATATATATATACACATATGAATATACAATGCATACATTATGAAGTAATTAGATGCATAATGACTAGGGAGGGATAGAATTAGAAACTGGGGGAGAAATCAGGAAAGGCTACATGTTGAAGGTGGTTTTTGTGCTAAGTCTTAAAGAAAGAGGAATTCTGCGAGGCAGAGGTGAAGAGAGGTTGCATCACAGACATGAAGGACCACCAATTTAAGGACATAAAGGTAGGAGATGGAGTCCAATATATAATGTTAGCACCAAGGTTTTGAACTAAGATATTGGAAGAATGGTGGTGTTCTAGACAGAAATAGGGAAGTTTGGTAAAGAAGATAATTTTTTGACCTGAGGAATTTGAGATCTCTATGGGACATCTAGTCTGAAATGTCGAATAGGCAGGGAAGGAACAAGAAATTGGGACACCAACATGGATATAAGGGTGGTAGCAAAGGACACAAGGCAAAATGACCACAAAAATTATATGTCTATGGTATCCTCATTTCCTGGTATTGTGTAAATACCTAGAGTAAAAGCAAGATTTTTCAGCCAGCCCTGAAAGACGCCCAGGAAAGACTCCATCCACACAATGCACGAAGCCTCCCAATCTGGGATTATGAATTGCAAAATCACTATGCTTTCCCACTCAGCTGGAGAGTTAGATGGGTTAAAAGAAAATTTTATTATAGTAATTCCCCTGGAGATGTAAGAAATTGAAACTTTTTTTTAATTATGAGTGCAGAAGATACCTTACTAGTTGATTTTCTTTCTTATTATTTATACTGTTTCATTTCTTAATTAAATGTTTTTACTATTGTGCTTGTCTCTGATATGATCTAGCAATAAAATAATGTATTAGCTGGGAATTTGGGTATTGAGTTGCATAAATGATTATCTATGAACAACTACAATACACCTAGGAGCAATGTGGAATGTTACACATTTCCTTTTCTTTTTTCACGTAATCTTCTTGTCTATCTTGGATTTCATAGGGAAAAAGAGACATCAGACAGTAAGCTCCTTGAAAGCAGGGACTATCTTTTACCTTTCTTTGTATTTTCCTTGCTTAGCACAGTGCCTGGCACATACCTGATGATGATGGTTACAATGACATTGATGGCTACTACTAACATTTGTGTATTGTTTACCATGTATCCAGAACTATGCTAATCCCTTTATAATTATTACCTCATTTGATAATGAGGGAATACAATTGTAAGTGCCCACTTGGTAGGCACTTAAATGCTTGTTGAATGTTGACTGACTATATTGCTTAGACCTCCTAGCGAGCAAAGGGATAATATTTCAATATTTTCTTCCTGAGCTCACCCAAATAATGTAGCAAGCTTGAAGTCGTTTGAGATCTTGCTTAATTAAAACTTGTATATCTATAAGTAATTTATATTGGAAAGGATGGTAATTTTATCCTCAGGAGCTCATTAGTGCAGAATCAACATTAGATGATGGTAGTAGTTATGAAAGGGAGCTCCTGTTTTTAATTGATCACCTCGGGTTAAAAATGTATAACTTGCACTTGTTCTTTATTATACCAGGGAGAGAAGAGAGAATAAAATGCTGAAAAAATCTCTTGGCATTTAGATTGGATTATGACTGACAGCATATAATATACAGTATATACACACAAATATATGCATATATTCTTTATGTGTCCAAAGAAGAAGCATTTTTATTGATCATTTGGGCTTATTTTCTTTTTTTTTGTAAGTTTTTAAGTTTATTTTAAACTTAAATATAAAATAAAAAAAGAAAAAAATTGCCATGCACACTGGAGAATATAAGGGAGGATTCAGTATAAAACAATAAATTTCCCAAATCTATATAATAAATACTGTATACTATTTTCAAAGCTACCCAGCTTTTCTTTGCTTCACATATAAGTATGTATGTATATGTATGTGTGTATGTATGTAAATATATGTATATAGATAGATGGATAGTTGTTATTGTCCTTCATTCTTGAAGAGGACCCAAATGACATCACCACGATAAAGTCAAGTTTCAGTGTGTCTGACGGTGGCTGATCAGAGCAATACAAGCTCAGAAGGTTTTGCCACAGATTGGGCACAGATAGTCCATGTGAACATTTGGGGTGGATACTAAATTTGCACATCCTAGGTTTTCTTTGAGGTGTTTCAATTCTGCTTTGCTCATAGAGCACAGCACCCTTTCTGATGTGGGCACTCCATGTTGAATGGTCCTGTGCCAGTGTCTCCCATGTCCACAATCAATTCCAAAGTTCTTGAGAGAGACTTTGAGAGTGTCTTTGTATTGCCTCTTCTGACCACCACATGATCGCCTGCCCCATGTGAGTTCTCCATGAAATAGTCTTTTTGGCAAGTATACATTTTACATTTGAACAATGTGGCCATCTCATCTGAGTTGCACTCTCTGAAGCATAGCTTGAATGCTTGGCAGTTTTGTTCTATCAGAGACCTCAGTGTCTTGTACCTTATCCTGCCAGGTGACCTTCGGAATCTTCCTAAGACAGTTCAAATGAAAGTAATTCAGTTTCCTGGCATGGTGCTGGTAAATTGTCCATGTTTCACAGGCATACAACAATGAGGTCAGCACAACGGCTCTGTTGACCTTCTTTTTGGTAGTCAGTCTAATAGCTCTTCTTTTCCATACTTTTCTTCGGAGCCTCCCAAACACTGAGCTAGCTCTGACAGTGCATGCATCAACCTCATTGTCAATGTGTACTTCCCTGCAAAGTATGTTACCAAGGTAAGTGAACTTGTCCACAGCATTCAGAACTTCTCCATTTGTTATAACCAGTGATTCCATGTATGGATATTGTGTTGTGGCTGATGGAGCACCTGTGTTTTCTTGGTGTCATTAGACCAAAATTAGCACAGGCAGCAGAGAACTGATCCATAATTTGTTGCATCTTAACTTCAGAGGCACAATCATCTGCAAACAGAAAATCATGCACCAATACTCCCTCTGATTTGATTTTGGCTTGCAGCCTTCTCAAACTGAAGAATTTACCATCAGTACAGTAGCTGACCTTGATAGTGTATTCATTCTCATTGAAAACATTTGACAATGTAGCTGAAAATATCATCCTAAAAAGCATGGGAGCAAGCACACAGCCCTGTTTAACTCCATTGGTGACTAAGAAGGCACAAGAGCATTGTCCCTTATCCAGAATCCTGGCAAACATGCCATCATGAAATTGACATACAATATTGATGAATTTCTCTAGGCAACCAAATTTTGACATAACTTTCCATAAGCCCTCATGGCTAACAGTATCAAAGTCAGATCTACAAATGTCATGCACGGACCTCTGTTCTTCTCCTGGGCATTTCTGCTGAAGTTTTCAGGCAGCAAACATCATATCCACTGTTCCTTGGCCCTTTCTGAAGCCACGCTGCCTCTCAGGTAGATGACCCTCTTCCAGGGGAAGGATTAGCCTTCAGGAGGCTTTCTAGGAGACTCTAAGAAGCACTCTAGCAAGAATCTTGCCAGCAATGACTAAGAGACATGGGCATTATATACAACATATATACACCCAAATACATACTAATCTTTAAACATATACATATATACTCACACACATGTATGTAAGATTTTACTATGCTTATTACTACTTGTCATCTTTTTCTCTGAAGCTAAAGAGCATTTTCCTTCATAAATCCAAGTCTTTCCATGTTTTTCAAATCAACCAGCTCATTTCCTATACCACAGCAATATTCCAGGTCAATCACATCCTGTCTGAGAGATTGTCTATGAAAGATGTTTCTCAATTTTCTGCATTGCTTCTATTCTTGGCTGCATAGGTTTCATTTGTATGAGAACATTTCAATTTAAAATAATCAAAATTGCTATCACCTTCTGGGAGTCAAGAGGGTGGAGTATACAGTAAATCATTATAACTCTCCCATACTCACCTCCAAACAATCATAAAATAAGATGCCCAAATAAATCTTGGAACAGTAGAACCAAAAAAGATGGGATGAAACATTTCTTTTAGCCCCCAAAATATGAAGGAACAGCAAGAAAGGATTGTCACCCTCACATTTCAGGATGGGAAGCATCCTGGCAAGATAGCAGCAAACTTCAATTCAGTGAACTTGAACCCCAGTGTGTGGTGGAGCAGGCAAGCACCAACACCAGAACCCCCAATCTGACAGTATAGCCTGGGAAACTGGCAGATTCCAGCACTCACAACCACCACATACTTCAGCATGTCCTGAGGCAAACAGATATCTCCAAAGGACAGACATCCATGTGATTCAGTGTAGCCTTGGGAAAACACAGAAACACCCCACTGGGGCTCAGATACCACCACTAGAACTCCTACTCAGCACCAGGTAAACTGCTAGATCCCTACAGTCTCTAGCAGTGCCAGTCAACCCCCAACACAGCCCCTCCATAATTTGATAATATGATTTTTAAAGTCCCTTTTTAAGTTCTTCCAAGAACTCTTTTTGTACTTGGAACCATTTAACATTTCTCATTGAAAAAAAGTGACTTTTTATAAAGCTAGATTCCTCTGAATATGAACCCAGATCTTCTCTTTTCCCATAGTAGGTATTTCTGATATTCTTCTTCATTCTCCTTTGCTCACTCATTTTTTAAAAATTTGTTTTTAGTAGCTATTAGTGTAATCAAGTTGTAGACCTGAGGCATGGGGAATGATTCCCCCATGCCTCAAGTCTTTCTTATTTTCTGAGGCCTACCCTGGGGCTCAACCCTGGGCTCTCCTTTCCACCCCATAAGCTAGTTTTTCTCTTACACTTTTAATAATTTTGGAAACTAAACTAATTTCTTAACATAAAAAAAAATTCTAAAGAAATCCTTGGGATCCAAGAACTTGAGAATGTATACATGCACACAAGTATGTTTTTGACCTGAATCTGTGATTTCACTGATATAGGGAACTCCTAACATGAACAAATCCCCTGCTGAGGCACATTAGGAACTTGCTCATAATTTATAGTCTTAGGGATTTTCCTGGATGCATTGGAGCGTTAAGTGACTGAGGGTATGGTATGGTCACATAGCTAATACATGTAAAAATCTGAACTTGGACCTATTTGTCCTGACTTCCAGATGGACCACTATCTTATGCTCTGCTAGGGAAAAACTGGTAGAACTTTATTTTCTTGGCAGCAAATCAATCAGGACAGCCAATGACGTAGACACATATATCTCTATTTCAAGACAAGATGCCATTAGAAAACAACTTCAGCGATTTTCAAAATTCAAAGTTTGATCAACTCAGGGTTGTTTTTCTATTAGAATTTAAGCTCTTTGAGTGAGGGAACTGTTGTTTTTGATTTTTCCTTCTCTAAAACATTGCTTGGCAAAGAGTGGGCACTTAATAAATTCTTGTTTATTGATTGCAGCAGATCTCATTCACTTTCAAGCACTTAAAATGGTGATTACATATCACAATGTGAAAACCTAATCAGCTGAGGTGTGACAAATTCAACATCTCAAGTGATATTTGTAGATGACTTGGGATTTAGTTTGGAGAAATGGATTACTGGGAAATCACCTGAAGTATACGCTGTCTGGTTGTTTTGGTCATGTTAGACACATTTCATTGGAGTAGGAGAGTAGAAGAAACTTTGAATCTACATTGACACTTAAAAATTGTCCTTGGCATTTCATAAATTTCTTATTCTTTAACCTTTAATTTATATGAATTTATTTGAATTTTATATGAATAATTCCTTGAAATAAATTATTTGTTGTGTCTTCCTTTGGAAAACCTATTGATATTATAGATACCTCTAAGATCCCTTCCAACTTTTAAATTTATAATGTACAATACTAGGATACTTTTGTAAATTGCACTGATACAAAACTAAAATCTTACAGAAATGGGATTCTCTTACACATACATATTTTCTTCATGTATGAGAACCTTTGTTTACAATCTGAATTCACTAGTGAAGGCATTTGATCAATATTAGAACTAGATTAATGGAGAGAATTTTATCTGTGAGAGCAGTAAATGAGACAGAATTTCAGCTCCATTCAAGTTGTTTTGATGGGATGGGATTGGAGTACAGAACTGGTGATATTTCTGTTCCATTGCTCTCTATGTATTACTAGATTGGTAACTAGAATAGGGCATACAAGATGATTCCCTAGAGAATAGATATTTTGGAGACATACTTCTCTTGGCAGGCATTTTTGCTTCTTGAAATGACTGTGTCTTATTGTCTACACTGGCTTGTGGTGTAACGTAGGTAGCAATACCTAGAAGCCTATTGCTTTCAGGGTTCCCTTTACTTCCAAATTTTTGTGGGGGTGAAGAACTGGGGATGAGCCTTATCTTCTGACATGACTGCACTTGTGGTAAAACTATTCCTTATATCATTGCTGCTACTGCTTGAACTCCAGTTATTTTTGTCCAAGGTGAAAAAAAGCTTTTTACTTCAGTTAACTGAAAACTACAAGGGCCTTGGTAGTTTTGCAAATCATCATTTATCCTTTTAGCTCTCAAAAATGAACTTTTTAAATTTCACATAGACCTGGCAGTGTATTTCAGTTCACCTAGAGAATCCTAACTTTTGTCAGAGATGAAGAAAGGACAATTAAACCAGTATCCTATTGCTAAATCAAACTGAAACAAGTTAGGATTTAATTCTTTGAATAATTCAGTAATTTCTGATTGAGGTTCATTTTCCTTTGAGAATTCATCTGCAAAAATGTTCATGAAAATGGGAAAACTACTCATATGATTAACTATATCTAATATTCATTTCTGATAGTTCTTTAAATTTGTGAGATTCAAAGAGAGATTTATTAAAGACAGCAGAAAGTACAAAGGAAACTAAACTTGAAACATTAGAAAACACACTTCTTTGCATTCTCCAAAAGTAAACTAAAACTGAACAAGAGATGAGATAGTTTTCTCTATAACCAACTAGTAAGTCATAAGGAAATACAGATTATTAAGGACTCCTCAGTGACTGAGATTGTTATTGGGGAGTAGAGGTAATGACAGAAACAGGAAAGAAAGAGAAAAGTGCTCCTAAAGTTTTTTCTTTCCTACTTCTGAGAACTAAGAAAGACTACTCACCAACATGATGAAAATGGAAATGTGGATGCTTGGTGAACCTGAATGCTGAAATGGATGGTGTTTGTAGAAAGGAAAGGTACAAGGGTGGAATAAGGTGTGAAACTTTCTCTTGTCCCTGGAGTGGTTTGCCATTTCCTTCTCCAGTTCATTTTGCAGGTGAGGAACTGAGGAAAACAGGACGAAGTGATTTGTCCAGGGTCACAAAACTAGTAAATATCTGAGGTTGGATTTGAACTTACAAAAATGACTCAGTCTTCCTCACTTAAAATCTGGCACTCTATCCACCACACCACCTAGCTATTTGTAGGAGTCAATTATTAAATTTTCAGTGTGAATATTTACAACTGAGAAATTGTCATAGTGCAAATCGAGGTTGATTTGCTTTGTCAACTGTTTAATCTTAAGAAAGCCATAGAATAAAATGTTAATAATGCAGATTAAACTTAAAATCAGGTGCTGCATTCATTCCTTTTCCTCCTCCCTCCCCCCAACCCCCCAGGAGCTGGTTGTCAAACATTAACCAGCACATGCGCTATTAACTGAAAATATTGTGCTAATGTGTCTGGGTTTAGATAGTACCAGAACATAGTGTATTTTTTTTAAAGTTTAAATGTGTATGGAATCATTTAGGGAGATGATATAATCTGGTTCCATCAGATGTAGAACTAATCAATCCCCACTTCTCTAAGTTGAGCCATTTCAGCACTCACAAATCTTTTATACCCTGATTCTAATACAGTGTTAACAATGACTCTCTTGTTGGAAGGCCTTCAATTAATAATATTCACTTGTAGCACTTCACCACTATAAAGAGGAACACTATCAGTTCTTTTCTATTATCACTAGCCTAAGGAGGAAAAATAATCCAAACGGTTTGCTGTGGAAAAATGAGACAGAGAAACATCCTTTCCAAGTATCCTAATTTAAGCTGAGGAAAAAAGGTCAGGAAGTTTTGGGCTACTTTTTTTAGATTTGTGGTCTTGCTTGTTGGAATCTCTTGAGAGTCAATTCCAATGCCATGTTCTACTTTCCATATTCTATCACTTATTAAAACTCTCTCTACAAATTACTTTGCATTTACTTTATTTACCTGTGTGTATGGTGTTTCCTTTTACCACAATGAATGAAGGGAAACAAACAAACAAACAAACTTTATTAAATCCATACCAAAAGCAAAACACTAGGCTAAGAGCTAGATGTTTGAATAGAACATCTCTTCTTTCAAAGAATTTATATTCTAATAGGGAGAAAATATTCATCTATGAGGTTTCAGCTGTAGTTGAAAAGTCTGAGAAGGTAGAGACATCATATACCTTTTACCTAGTCCAGTAGTGGCACATTGTAGGTAGGTCCTTAATGGATACATTTTATTGGTTTATTAATTTGATTGATTTATGCTAAAGAATTCTAAAATTATAGTGAATATGGACAGGGATTGGAACTTTGTCCTGCACAAAGGCTGGGCTTGACGATTTGTACTCAGAAAGACCCGCCTCAGTTACTTCCTAGATTTGTGACTCTGGGAAAGTCACTTAACTACCTTCAACCTCAGTTTCCTCATCTGTAAAATGGCATCAATAATAATACCAACCTCACAAGGTTTTTATGAGGTTCAAATGAGATAGCATATAGAAAGCACTTTGCAATCCTTAAAAAGCTATATAACTGCTAACTATATGTACATGCATACACTTTGAAGTGCTAGCTATGTGTGTATGCAAAAGTGCACATTAGCAATTCTATTTTGCTGATAACATTTTAATAGAAAGGCTCATTTTAACAAATAAAAGAACCATTAAGGAATACTTGAGTGATGCTAATGAAGCCTTTATATCATTTTTATTGAGTTTTTGTATATCCCTAATTCCTTAGCAAAGAAAAACAATGCTAAGTTTTTACACTAAAATAGCAGGTTTTCACTTTTATAGAATATGATTATATCTATTTTAATGTAGGTCAGTGTGGTTTAGTGGAAACCTACTGGAGTTGGAATAAAAAAAGAAAAACTTGGTTGCACATCTTAGCTTTGTGAAAGAAAAACAGTATGACAGACCAGAGACTTTCCTTAATTCCCAAAACCTTTCACAAACCCTTACAAAGTGGAGGCATACATTAATTAAATGGAGAGCAAATTCAGCTAAATTTAAATAAAAAAAATAAATAGGTATATAAACACTTTTTAAAAAAAGAATCCCAATAAGGTAAAATCTTTATGAATCAACACCAAAGAATGCTAATATTCAATGTGCCCATTCAGCACCTCTCATCCACAAGTCTACATGCTTTGGCAGAAATGCATAAACTAAAGAGCTCAGATTGTCTAAGTTCCATATTGGGACCTTCTTCTGCTACCACAGACTCTATAAGTACATCCTACCTTTTCCTTCAACCCTCAAGATGTTGATTCTTGTCTATTCGCATGGGAAAAGATGAATGGAAAAAAGATTTCTGAGTGGCACTGTGGTTAGGGACCCACAAGGCATAAAATATTCTGTCTGAAAATCCTTCATTGTTCTCCCTCATCCTTGTAAAAAGTAGCATATTTAATTTCAGCCTGGCAGAAAAATAATGGGGAGATCCAAGGAAAAAAACTGTGGCAAGGGGCAAACAGGGTATCTATAATGAGACTAAAATGCATTTTGGAGCCTGTTCTATCCCACAGATGCTACTGATGGCAGGGACCCAGATTGGTGAACGCTAAATCTGCCAGTGGAGCAGGAAGCTGAGACAGTTTTGTGGTCCAATCCAAGGGCTTTTCATCAACAAGCAGGAAGAATAGGAAAGTGAGTGATGCAGAAATATAAGAAGACCAAAATGACTAAAACACTAAAGATTTCAAGGGGAAGATTATTTAATAAAAAACCCAGAGCAAAAATAAAACAGCAAGGAGGAAAAAAAATTAGGGTAAGTATTAAACTCTCAAAGAGATTACAGTTATTTTTTAAAATAAATATTACAAGATAAAGGAAATTAACGACTGATGAAACACAGAATGCTACAGAATTTCAAATATGTTGTTAGAAAACAACAAACAATTAGAAAAAAGTCTATAATGGAAGAAATTAGGAATCAATATACCAGAGCTTAGTGTTTTTAGTGCAGTAATTAAAAAGAAAAAAATAGAAACTACAACTGAATTAACAAATTGGGAAAAAAATAATTCAGGTTGGAGAGCTTCTCTAGAGAAGTAAAGAAGTGATCACTAGATTCAGAATACAAAAATGCGGAAGTGAAAGGAAATTTTCCTTAAAGTATGCAATATTTAAATAAAGAATGATCTCTATGGAAGCCAAGTAACTGGATCTTGAAAACAGAATGAGAAGAGAGAGATTAAGGGTCATAGTTCCATCAGAAAAAACATGACACATCCAAAAATCCTGAATATTATATGACAGCAAATAATAAAATAAAACTGCTCAGAACTTCTGAATATAGTAAAGAAAACACCAATAAAAAGAACCCACAAATTGCTTCTAGGTAATAAAAAAACAAAACAAAACACAGACACATTTATTCTATATTTTAAATCCAAACTTTGTCACAAATGGGCATTGTGGTCTTTGCAAAGTCGATTAATATTATTTTCAGGGGGCAGTCATTTTCCTCATCTGTAAAATGTGAGGCTTGATTTACATAATGCCTTCCAGCTTTATAATTCATGTATTTTTCAAGAACAGTGTTCATACCTTCAGTGACCATTAACAGGGAAATGAATCAAGGAACTTGAAATATTAAAAAAAGTACATTTTATCTTTTTCAACGTATATTGACTTCTATTTAATAGTACTGTCTTAACAGCATAGGAGGGTTGAAGAAAGGGATGTTGTCTGGAGGAAGAGAATATAAAAATATCTTGGAGAAAGCCTGTTTGTAATTGGTAATAACTATCTCCATCTCTTTTCCACAAATTCAGACTCATGATATTCTATACCGGTAGAGACAGAAAGGATAACATAGTTTACAATGAAATTCTAGATAATATGTTACATTGATGGTTTTTAAGTATTTAGAGAAGCAATAATCATGAATCAGTATGGGCTCAATAAGAATGTGCAAAAAAAAATAACTTTATTTCCTGTGTTACTAGACTTACTACCTTGCTAGATGATGGAATTGTATGGTACAGAGGAGATAACACTAGCTTTGGAGACAGAAGACCAAGTTCAAATTCCTACCCTTCCTTTGACTACTTTCATGATCTTGGACAATTCAGTTTAATTCATACTACATACAAGGCAGGTAGCTCGATGTCTCATTGGATAGAATGCTGGACCTGGAGTCAGGAAGACCTGAGTTCAATTCTGGTCTCAGACACTTACTAGCTGTTCCAACCCTGGTTTCCTTAATCCACAGGAGAAAGAAATGGCAAACTATTCCAGTATCTTTGTGAAGAAAACCCCATGGACAGTACAGTCCATGGGGTCATGAAGAGTTGGACATAACTGAAAGAAAGAACAACAACATATATGAGGCATTATGGATACAAAGACAAAAATGAAATATTTCTACCTTTATAGAATGTCCCAGAAATCACAGAAAGTCTACATACATGTACATACAAATATATATATGTATATGTGTATATACATACATATATAGTACATGGAAAAATGAACATTAATAACTTAATAATTGAAGGGTTCAAAAAAAGCTTCATGAAGGAGCTGGCACCTTAGATGAGAATTAGAGACAGATGAGGATTCTGAAAGGTATATATAGGGATGGAGTATATTGCACATATGGTGAATGGCTTGTGAAAGAGGTAAAGTACTGAGTTCAAGGAGCAGCTAGTATTATAGCTTGGCTAAAACAAATTGTTTGTGAGATTGTATAGTATATGGGAACTGTTGGGGCCCAGCTCTGGACCGTGGCCTCCTGTGGGGCAGTTCAGATGCCTGGAGGTGCTAACCTGCCCTATAGGGTACTGGGAACACCTCGTTAACAGAGCTGGCTCCACCCATGGGGAGGAACATGGGAGGAGCTAGGGCGGGTATATAAACCAGGGCATAAGGAAGTTCGGGAGTGATGTAACCATTAAAGAGTGTGCAGCTGCCAACTCGGGTGTTCTGTCTAGTTATTCCCCTCCCCCACCAGAGGGGCCAGAGACGTCCGAAGGCCAACAGAGATCTAGATCTTGAGGTAAGATTCCAAGCAAAGCCCAGGGATGGAGAGCTAGCATAAGAAGTCCAGGACAGGGAACCAGATTATAGAACATCTCAAATGCCAAGTCAAGAAGTTTTTATTTTATCTTGCAGGCATGGGAAGGCATTAAAGAATTTTGAGTGAGTGTCATTTCTAGGCCTATGTCATAGGGAGATTATTGTGGCAGCTCTGTGAAGAGTGGATTGTAACAGAAGAAATTGGAATATATATGTATGTATAGTCAATAGTCTAAGTAAGGAGTGATGAGATTCTGAATTAGCATGGTTATCCGTGTGCATGTAAAGGAATCATGCCAGAGGTAATGTGGAGAAAGAGTTCAACAAGACTTTGCAACTAATTGGAAATATAGAGTGATGGAGAAGGAAAAGTAATGGATAAAGATTCCAGACTTTAATGAATGTTATGATAAAGCTTCCTTCAAAAGATATAGGGAAATATAGAAAAATTTACCTGACAGGATGATGAGGTTATTTTGTATACACTGAATTTAAGATGTTTACAGGATATGTGCAAAAAAACCCCCAGCAGGCAGGTGACAGTGTGTGAAAGGAGTTCAGGAGAGATATTAACTATGGATTATTAATTTATGAATTATATGCCATTATTTAAGAAAGTTAGCAACTGTTTCTTCGAGTGTGATGGTTATGACATGTGAATTTGATACTGGTTGATTAACCTTACCCAAGAAGTGTTGATAAATTGCTTACTGTTAATCTGGAAGTAGATCTCATTACAAAGAGATATTTTTAACCATGCTTGTCTGATATTTTTGTGAATGACGTGAATGAAGACATAGATAGCATGGTTATCAAATTTTGGATGGCACAAAACTGGGAAGAATTGCTAGTATGTTGCATGACTGAATTTCACCCTTAAAGATCTTAATGGGATAGAACAATGGGTTTCATGTCATGAGATCACAATACAAATAAATATATGGCTATTTTTTGCTTGAGACAATGTAAACATGAACACTCACCGCAGGGCTGATTTACAGTGGGGGCACACTGAAATATCAAGCAACGAAGTTAAGTTGAGGAGAATGGAAAAAATTAAGGGCAGAGTCAAATTAACCTTTTCCTTTTCTATGTGTGCTTGTCTCATAGACTGCTAGATCTGGAGACAGGAAGGCTAGAATTCAAATTGGCTTCAAACACATACTACGTAAGTGACCTTGGGCTAGTCACTTAACCTGTTTCCCTCAGTTGTCTCAGCTGTAAAACAGGGATAGTATTAGCAACTAACTGGCATGAATGTTGTGAGAATCAAATGAAATAATATTTGTAAAGCACTTAGTAAAGTGCCTGACACATGGTAGGTGCTTAATAAATGCTGATTTCCTTCCTTCCTTCCTTCCTTCCTTCCTTCCTTCCTTCCTTCCTTCCTTCCTTCCTTCCTTCCTTCCTTCCTTCCTTCCTTCCTTCCTTCCTATATTAATGTTTTTGTTGTCATTCTTGTTTGTTTTGAAGTGAAAGAAAAATTTAGATAGACATGCAAATAAGACCATAGATTTAGAATAGGAAGAGGCATATGAATAAGAATTAAAAACTTAAAACAAATGAAAATGTGAGTGCAAACCAACCTCTGCCACATTATTAAAACATAATTGCTTTTTATATAATGATTTCATTGTATTCATACAGATAAAGCCTTAACAAGTGCAAGGCAAGGGAAATATTTGCCTTAAGTGTAAAAAGTTGAGGGGCAGAGAAAAAAAAAACTTAAAAAGCTTTCTATTTTCATTATGCCATACTACAGAATGGTGTTGGGGGAGTGCATTTTTCAATTTATATTTTGAGTGCAAAATTAGATGATCATAGGGGTGTTTCTATTATTCATGCCTAGACCATATAGTTCTTGTAGATAATACTGGTGCTCTGGGCCCATGGCTTCTTATTCTTAAGACTTTGTTCTTAGTTGCATTTTCTTCTTTCTTTTTCTCTTGGAAACATCTACTTCAATGGCTTCAGTGATTCCTGCCATACTGATGACTCCTCCCAAATCTAGATATTCACTCCTATCCTTTACCCTTAGATCTAGTTGCTTATTTACATTTGTTTGTGAGATAAATCCATCCAGATATCCCACTAAAAACTGAGCATATATCATCCTCCAAATATGTTCCGCACCCCTCAACTTCTTTATTCTTGTTAAGGAGCTACTTACTATTTTCCTATTTGCCCAAATTTAAAACTTCACAGTCATCTTTTATCCCCATCTCTTACATTTCATGGTAATCTCTTTTTGTTTTGTTTACCATATCTACTGCAATGGGAAGAACATTGTTTCTCCTGTTAAAGGATCTGCCTTCAAATTTCACTTCAGCCATTACTATTTATGACCTTTGGGTAAGTCACTCAACATTCTTAGGCCTCAGTTTCCATTCCCATAAAATTAAAGACTTAGACTAGACATCTTCCAAAATCACACTCATCTCTAGATCTATAAACTTATGATCTATATAAATGAAATATGGCATGTCATAACAATAACATTAGTTGAGATATTAAAATTTTTCTTGTCAAAAATGAGTTTTCCTTTATATATTTAAATATAAAATTTCCTAGTGACATTTACTACTTCTGAGACATATTATATTCACAGAAGCATATTATCAAAGAAAATAGAATTATTTAACCATATCTATTTTCCCAAGACAAATTTAAGATTTTCCCTAAAATGTATTTCTGAAAGCATATATCATTCAATCTAATCTAAATGAGTAAAGTTGATTTCACTGTTTTCCTTGGGTTGTACATATGTAGAAGAGAAGGGTAGACCAAGTGACCTTGCTTGTCCCTTTTCTTATCTCTAGTTAATTTTAAGCCTACATTTTCTCTTATTCATTATGCTATCCAATTGCTTTTAGAGATTCCCTATCAGATCACCCAAGACTGTCAGAGATCCTCTATATTTGCAGCAAGGATAATATTTGTCAAAACCTTTACTCCAAAAATACTCTGAAAAATCATGTCCAGAAGTCATAAGCCATTTAGTTTTTTGCTTCCATAAGAACAAAGCAAAAATCTTTCTCACTTGCAGAAAGTTATGAAGGATATGAAGATAATAAGAACATATTTGAAATAATCAACAGGTGTTTACTGAACACTGTGAAAATTGTGTTTTTTTACAATATGTTTTTTGATTTAGTTACCATTGATAGGACTCCAATATGGAGTCACATAGGCTAAGTGGTCCTAATAACCATAAACATATAATCAATGACAGACAGCCTGTACTTTTCCACTGTCCTAACTCATTCTGACTCTGAGTCAAACAAGCAGATAATCATGACTCCTGACCAATTGTAGCTGCTAAGTATCAACACCCATTTCTGTGGTCCTGAATTACCAATTTGATCTCTCAAGTAATTTTTGATTCTTGTTAGGAAACTCCCCAACGTGAGTATGCTATTGATTAGTAACCCAGGGAATTTCCCTACCAGATCTGGTCTTATCAGGCATATCCCTTCCCATGTCTGTCATGGATTACTGTTTTAGCCGAGTCCATCTTTAAGGCATAGAACTTCCTTGCTCAGACCCCACTCTGAGCACTTACTCTCACTAAGACATTTGCCACTGGACACATCTCCCTAGAATGGGTGGCCCCAGACCTGTGCATGGCTCAATCACTGTCTGTCTATACTGTCACACAGTGTGTGTGTCTGCACTTTTCTTTTTGCCCGCTTGCTGTGCTACATAGTAATGATGCTCATGCTTGTACTAGTTCCCAGAGTATCAATTTCCTATAAATTCTTCAATCTGGGTCTTTGCTCTAATTCTAACAAGATGAGGCTTGCAAAATGAAACTCACACTTGATATGTGCCTATTCAAGTCAACATGGTAATGTGACCCTTTCTTGATATTCTCTTTGCCTTTTGCATTGACAGCCTAAGAAGTCTAATAGTGTGGTACAATGGATGGAGTGTTGAACTAGAAGCTTCTATAACTTGGGTGTGAGTCTTGACTCAAATACTTATTTGCTATAGGACTCTAGACAAATCACTTAAGCTCTATTTAATTATATATCTATATTTTTATGGATTTATGTTTTTTAATCCATATTAGTTTAAATGCTCTGAAATACAATTTATGCTGTTTCTGAGAGGTAGCATGGCATGATGGATAGAATGTTAGACACAAGTTCAGATACAAAGACAATAACTGTATAAGTGTAGCCAAAGTAACTTAAACTCTCTGAGTTTCAGGTAATTCCCCAAGATTTATCTGGATTGTAGACATTTGTCATTTGTGTTAGTTGAGAAAGTTTCCACTGAAAAATAATAGATCATTAACATACTGAATATTTTGGAAAGTCATCTAAGAGGAAAAATGGTACCAAATGTATCTTGAGATATTCACTTTAAAAATGAGTACATAAATGCTAGCGAAATGATGATCCTAGATTTTAGAATTATAACATGAATTTTAAATTAAAAGTTAAAAACTCTATTTTATTCTAATAAAAAACTTCAAGCATACATTTGACTTTCAGTCAGTGGAATCATCTTTATTTACAAGTCACAGTACATTATTATACTAATTACTGCTTTGCTTCAAAAAAGAGAATGAGCTGTGTTATATCTCAAGATCTTTGCTTTATGATTTAACAAAGGAATAGTATTTATGTAAATTTGACTGTACTATCCTAAAATATTAGTGAATATAACTTTGCATTTACTTAGCAGTAAATTATATCGTAGATCACAATGACTCCAATTAGGTATTAACTACGCATCATCAATTATCTATAACTTCGACTCATTCTAGCTTTCTACTCAAGGAAACCAAGCCCTCTCTCTCTCTTCTTTTTTACTTCATTCTGAGTTATATTCTTTCTCAGTCAAGTTACACACCAAAGATTCCTCCCAAGTCAGGGAGGAACATTGGAAGAAAGGTGACCTGTAAACAGAATATAAGGTGTAGGAGACACAGTAAGAGAAGAACATAGTAGTAGGAGATGATGGATCTGAGAAGCATGCCATGGTTAGAGAACCTTGGAGATGGGGAGTGGGGGAGGGGTTGGGAGTTAATGCCAGCACAACAACGTACTATTAACAGGTTGTTTTTACTCAAAACCATTTTATACATTTTGTAATTGTTTTGCCTGAAATTTACCTTTATATTATTGATTCTTGATTTTTATGTGACTGTAGAAATGCTATGGATTTTTGTGGGTTTATTTTGTGGCCTACAACTTTGCTTAAATTACTGTCTCAGTTTCTTTACTTATTCTTTAGAATTTTCTAAGTAGACCTTCTGTAATCAACCAATATAGATAGTTTTATCCCATCTTTACCTATCTTATACCTTTAATTTTTCTCTTTTCTTTTTTTTTATATTAAATTTATTTATTTAACTTTTAACATTCATTTTCACAAGATTTTGGGTTACAAATTTTCTCCCCTTTTATCCCCTCCCCCCCAAATACCAAGCATTCTAATTGCCCCTATGACCAATCTGCTCTCTCTTTTATCATCCCTCTCTGCCCTTGTCTCCGTCTTCTCTTTTGTCCTGTAGGGCCAGATAGCTTTCTATACCCCTTTACCTATATTTCTTGTTTCCTAGTGGCAAGAACATTATTCTACAGTTGATCCTAACACTTTGAGTTCCAACTTCTTTACCTCCCTCCCTCTCCACCTCTTCCCTTTGGAAGGCAAGCAATTCAATATAGGCCAAATCTGTGTAGTTTTGCAAATGACTTCCTTAATAGTTGTGTTGTATAGGACTAACTATATTTCCCTCCATCCTATCCTGTCCCCCATTACTTCTATTCTCTTTTGATCCTATCCCTCCCCATGAGTATTGACCTCAAATTGCACCCTTCTCCCCATGCCCTCCCTTCTATCATCCCCCCCACCCTGCTTACCCCCTTATCCCCCACTTTCCTGTATTGTAAGATAGGTTTTCATACCAAAATGAGTGTGAATTTTATTCTTTCCTTTAGTGGAATGTGATGAGAGTAGACTTCATGTTTTTCTCTCACCTCCCCTCTTTATCCCTCCACTAATGAGTCTTTTGCTTGCCTCTTTTATGAGAGATAATTTGCCCCATTCCATTTCTCCCTTTCTCCTCCCAATATATTTCTCTCTCACTGCTTGATTTCATTTTTTTTTTAAGATATGATCCCATCCTCTTTAATTCACTCTGTGCACTCTGTCTCTATGTGTGTGTGTGTGTGTGTGTGTGTGTGCATGTGTGTGTGTGTAATCCCACTCAGTACCCAGATACTGAAAAGTTTCAAGAGTTACAAATATTGTCTTTCCATGTAGGAATGTAAACAGTTCAACTTTAGTAAGTCCCTTATGACTTCTCTTTGCTGTTCACCTTTTCCTGGTTCTTTTCATCCTTGTGTTTGAAAGTCAAATTTTCTTTTCAGCTCTGGTCTTTTCATCAAGAATGCTTGAAAATCCTCTATTTCATTGAAAGACCAATTTTTCCCCTGAAGTATTATACTCAGTTTTGCTAGGTAAGTGATTCTTGGTTTTAGTCCTAGTTCCTTTGACTTCTGGAATATCCTATTCCATGCCCTTCGATCCCTTAATGTAGCGGCTGCTAGATCTTGTGTTATCCTGATTGTAATTCCACAATACTTGAATTGTTTCTTTCTAGCTGCTTGCAATATTTTCTCCTTCACCTGGGAATTCTGGAATTTGGCCACAATGTTCCTAGGAGTTTCTCTTTTTGGATCTCTTTCAGGTGGTGTTCTGTGGATTCCTTGAATATTTATTTTGCCCTCTGGTTCTAGAATCTCAGGGCAGTTTTCCTTGATAATTTCATGAAAGATGATGTCTAGGCTCTTCTTTTGATCATGGCTTTCAAGTAGTCCCATAATTTTTAAATTGTCTCTCCTGGATCTATTTTCCAGGTCAGTTGTTTTTCCAATGAGATATTTCACATTATCTTCCATTTTCCCATTCTTTTGGTTTTGTGTTGTGATATCTTTCTTTCTCACAAAGTCATTAGCCTCCATCTGTGCCATTCCAATTTTGAAAGAACTATTTTCTTCAGTGAGCTTTTGAATCTCCTTTTCCATCTGGCTGATTCTGCTTTTGAAAGCATTCTTCTCCTCATTGGCTTTTTGAACCTCTTTTGCCAATTGAGTTAGGCTAGTTTTCAAGGTGTTATTTTCTTCAGCATTTTTTTGGGTCTCCTTTAGCAGGGTGTTTACTTGTTTTTCATCCTTTGCTTGCATGTCACTCAATTCTCTTCCCAGTTTTTCCTTCACCTCTCTAACTTGATTTTCAAAATTCTTTTTGAGCTCTTCCATGGCCTGAGCCCATTGGGTGGGCTGGGACACAGAAGCCTTGCCTTCTATGTCTTTGCCTGATGGTAAGCATTGTTCTTCCTCATCAGAAAGGCAGGGAGGAAATGCATGTTCACCAAGAAATTAACCTTCTATTGTCTTATTTCTTTGCCCTTTTCTGGGCATTTTCCCAGCCAGTGACTTGACCTCTGAATATTCTCCTCACACCCACCTTGCCTCCTGATCCTCCCAGCCAGCGTTTGGGGTCTGAGATTCAAATGCTGCTTCCAGCCTCAGGGCTTTTGGCGGGGGCAGGGCTGCTATTCAGTGTGAGATTAAGTTCAGGTGCTCAGGTTGGGGCAGGGCCACCTCTCAGGCTCAGTTCCCTCAGGGGGTTTATGCACAGACCTTCCACAATGGATCCAGGCTCCTGCCTGCTTGGGGAGCCCCAGTCTGCAGCCACCCCTCAGCTTCTGTCTCCCGAGGGGGCCCGAGCCATGGGGGCACCCCACTCCCCCCTTGACCCGCCAAAGAGACTCTCTCACTGACCCCCGTCACCTGTGGGATAAGGGACTTGTGCGGCCGCTGGAGATCCCGTCCCTGAAGCCTGCTTGGGTCTGTTCCTCTTGGTGCCGCGGCCACAGCAGGTCTGGGCTGGGCTGGGCTCCGCGTCTGCAGCGCGATGGACCTTTTGTGAGAGGTTTGCAGGTCCCTCTGGAACAGAAATCTCCTTCTCTTCACTGTTCTGTGGCCTCACTGTTCCAGAATTCGCCGTGAGTTTCTTTATACCGATGTTGTATGGGTTGTGGGTTCGGAGCTATGTGTATTTGCGTCTTTCTACTCCGCCATCTTGGCTCCGCCCCCCCTAATTTTTCTCTTTTCTTATAAAATATTCTTCTAGAATTCTATCAAATAATATCAAAAGAGTTGACATCTTTTATTACTACTTTTATTACTTTTTATCTTTTGTTACTACTTATCTTTCTTGGGAAAGCTTCTATTATACTCATTTTGTATATGATGCTTATTCCTGGTTTTAGATAATTTTATGATATTAAAAAGGGTCCCATATGCCTTTACATGGTAGGGTTTAGGGTCTTTTTTGTTGCATGAATTAGTGTTGTACTTTTTCAAACATTTTTTGAGATAATTGTGCTATTTTGGATGTTTTTTCTTTAATGATTAATTATGTTGATTTTTTCTAATAATGAACCATGACTGAATCCCTAATGTAAATCTAACTTGGTTATAATGAATGATTTCTTTGATAAATTGCTATAGCCTGCTTGACAATTTCATTTAAATTTCTGGGACTGTTATTCATTAATAATATTGGTCTATGGTTGTTTGTTTTGTTCTTTTCTCATTAGTTAGACTCTAACTGTCTCATTATATGAGCCTAGAATAGGGTTTTCTCAATTTTTCCGGAGAATTTATCTACTATTTTTTTTTTTTTTGAAAAGCTTGATAGAATTCTTCTCTCTTCTTTTTGGACCAAGAAGCCACCCTGTCCCTCCAACCAAAACATGTATCCTTCAGTATTTTTACATCTGGTTCTATTTCCTTCTGAGATTAGGTTATTTAAAATATGTATTCAGCTTCCCATTAGTCTGGCTATTTTACATTTTTGAAAGTAATCTATCAGAGGACTTTGATGCATGGTACTATGTTCCTTGATGGAGGGAGGAAACACAACTCCTTAGATGTTTTCTACCTACCTGAAACCCTGAGCAAAGTCCACATTGCATTACATTGTATACATCTCTGGAACTATATCCTACATTTTGTTCTTTGGTCCTGGCTCTTTTGTGTTGTATCTACAATCTGCTGCCCCCGACGTTCTAGAAGCTGACTGTTCAGTCCTTCCTATGGTGGCAGACATCTATAGGAAATGAAATTTTGCTTTTTAATTTTGAGAATTAATTTTTTTGTACTAAAGAAGAATTACATCACATTATAAACCTTGACTCCTTTTATTTAATAAGATCATACATTTTGATTCCATTCAATTTGCATGTTCTATTACTTTAAAAATCACTAATAGTTGGGAAAAATATTTCTCGTGTTAGACACATAATAATCTAGGATGTTAACATAGTACCAACAATATTCTTACCTTAAAAAAACTTGGAAGTATGTAATGATACCCAAAATTCAGCTTATTTAGAGAAATAAACAGATAAGAAGGAATCCATGATGATGAGAAACAGAATTTGGATAATTGCATTTAAAATTATTTCATTTTTAAAATTTCTCTTTAAATACAAACTCAAATAACAAATGTGAACATTTAATATGTAAATAAGAATAATAAAAGAATATTTTATAATACACTGTGAAGCTTTGTTAAGTAGAAAGTAGGTTTCTTTAAGTGTATAATAAATTTAATGTGACAACATCAATACCATCCTGATTGTGTGTCCCTTCCTGAAACTTCTTTTTCTCACTTCTATGTCTTTTATAAAAGTAACATTAATGATCTACTCTTCCTCCCTCCCTCCCTTCCTCTCTTGCTCTCTTCCTTCCTTCCTCCCCTCCTCCCTCTTTCCCTTCCTTCCTGAAAAAAATCATATTTTCCAATAAAATATAGGAAGGAATTTCCACATGGAAATATGTATGCAAGCACTGTGTAGGCTGACTTAGTTTCCTTCCTTCCTTCCTTCCTTCCTTCCTTCCTTCCTTCCTTCCTTCCTTCCTTCCTTCCTTCCTTCTTTCCTTCCTTCCTTCCTTCCTTCCTTCCTTCCTTCCTTCCTTCCTTCCTTCCTTCCTTCCTTCCTTCCTTCCTTCCTTCCTTCCTTCCTTCTTTAAGAACTGGGCTCCATTAACTTCATATCACAATCTTAATTGAAATTTAAAGCAATTCTATTCTCAAACTAATCTGAGACCTTTTTTTAAGGGAATTTTTAAAGCCACTAAAAGCAATCTTTTAGAATTTTATTAGTTGAACACCACATATTGATGCACAGTAAAGTCTATGTAAATTTATAAAACTCATTTTTCTTAAAAAATATTTTTAGTTTTCACCATTCTCCTTCATAAGGTTTTGACTTTTAAAATTTCTCCTCTCCTTTCTCTCCCCACTCCAAAGATTGCATGCAATCTTATATAGGTTTTATATATATATATATATATATATATATATATGTACAGTGATAGTAAACATTTTCACATTATTCATGTTGTGAAAGAAAAATCAGAATAAAAGGGAAAAACTACAAGAAAGAAAAAGAAAGAGAGAGAAAATAGAATGCCTCAATCTGCATTCATACTCCGTAGTTCTTTGTCTGGATGTGAATAGCATTTTCCATCATAAATCATTTGGAATTGTCTTTGATCATTACATTGCTGAGAAGAACTAAGTCTAACAAAGTCAGTTATTGCATAATGTTGCTATTACTGTGTACTTTGTTTTTCTGGTTCTGCTCAGTTTACTCAGCATCAGTTCATGTAACTCTTCCAAGGTTTTTTCTGAAATCTGCCTGCTCACCATTTCTCGTGGAACAATAATATTCCACTACATTCGTATACCAAAACTTGTCCAGCCATTCCTTAATTGATGAGCATCCCCTCAATGTCTAATTCTTGGTTACCACAAAAAGACCTACTATAAATATTTTTGTACTTGTGGGTCCTTCTCCCTCTTTAATGATTTCTTTCAAATACAGACCTAGTAGTGGAATTCCAGGATCCAAGGGTATGCATAGTTTTACAGCCATTTAGGCACAGTAAGAATTGCTGTCCACAATGATTACATCAGTGTACAACTCTACCAGCATTGTATTAGTATTCCAGTTTTCCCATATCTTCTCCTGTTTTGTCATGTTGGTCAATCTGATAGGTCTGATGTGATACCTCAGAATTGTTTTTATTTGCATTTTTCTAATCAATGGTGATTTAGATAATGTTATCATATGACTAAAGTTATAATTTCTTTATCTGACCTTTCATATCCATTGACCTTTTGTCGATTGGGGAATGACTTGTATTCTTATAGATTTGACTGAGTTCTCTACATATTTTTGAAATGAAGCCTTTATCAGAGTTACTGGCTTTAAACATTGTTTCCCAGCTTTCTGCTTCCCTTCTAATCTTGATTTCATTGGCTTTGTTTCCATTACATTCAGCGTAATGGAAATTATCCATTTTGCATTTCATAATGTCCTCTATCTCTTGTTTGGTCATAAATTCTTCAATTCTCCATAGATCTGACAGGTAAACTACTCCTGACTCTCATTATTTCCTTATACTTTCACCCTTTATGTCTAAATTGTATATCCATTTTGTCCTTATCTTGGTACATGGTGTAAGATGTTGTTCTCTGTCTAGTTTCTGCCATATTATTTTTCAGTTTTTCCAGCAGGTTTTTTGTCAAATAGTGAATTCTTATCCCAGAAGCTGGAGCCTTTGGGTTTATTATACAGTAGATTACTACAGCCATTGATTACTGTATCTTGTGTACTTAAACTATTCCACTGATTCATGACTCAAATTTCTTAGCCAGTGCCAAGCTGTTTTGGTGATTGTTGCTTTATAACACAGTTTGAGATCTGGTATGGCTAGGACACCTTCTCTAGAATTTCTTTTCATTAATCCCCTTGATATTCTGGATCTTTTGTTCTTCCAGTTGAATTGTGTTAATATTTTTCCTAGTTCTATGAAATCATTTTTGGTTACTTAGTTGTTATGGCACTGAATAAGTAAATTAATTTAGGTAGAATTGTCATTTTTATTATATTAGCTCAGCCTACCCATGAACAACTGATTTTTTTTCCAGTTATTTAGATCTGACTTTGTATTTTGTAATTGTGCTCATATAGTTCCTGGGTTTATCTTGCTTAACAGGTAGACTCCCAAACATGTTATACTGTTTATAGTTACTTTATATGAAATTTTACTTACTATCTCTTTCTGCTGGGCTTCATTAGTAATATATAGAAATGCTAATACTTTATGTGGGTTTATTTTATATTCTGCAATTTTGCTAAGGTTGTTAATCATGTCAAGTAGGTTTTTATTTGATTCTCTAAGATTCTTTGTGTATCATCTGTAAATAGTAACAGTTTTGTTTCTTTGCCTATTTTAATTCCTTCAATTTATTCTTCTTCTCTTATTGCTAAACTTAATGTTTCTAGTATAACACTGAATAACAGTGGTGATAATGGACATCTTTGTTTCACTTCTGATGTTACTGGAAATGCTTCTGGCTTATCCCCATTACATATATTGCTTGCTGATGCTTTTAGATAGATTTTACTTATCATTTTAAGGAAAACTCCATTGATTGCTATGTTCTCTAGTGTTTTTAATGGAAATGGGTCTTGGATTTTGTGAAAAGCTTTTTCTGCATCTATTGAGATAATCATGTGATTTCTGTTAATTTTATTATTGATATGGTCAATTATACTGACAGTTTTCCTAATATTGAACCAAACCTGCATTCCTGGCATAAGTTCCACCTGGTTCTAGTGTATTATCCTTGTGATAATTTACTCTAAACTCTTTGCTAATATTTTATCTAAAATTTTTGCATCTATATTCATTAGAGAAATTGGTATATAATTTTCTTTCTCTGTTTTGACTCTTCCTGGTTTAGCTATCAGTACTATATTTGTATCATAAAAAGAATTTGGCAGGACTCTACCTATTTTTCCAAATAGTTTATGTACTATTAGAATTACTTGTTCTTTAAATATGTGGTAGAATTCACTTGTAAATTCATCTGACCATCTTTCTTAGGGTGTTCATTGATGGCTTGTTCAGTTTCCTTTTCTGAAATGGAGTTATTTAAGTATTTTATTTCATCTTCTGTTAGTCTGGGCAATTTACATTTAGTAAATATTCATCCATTTCACTTAGATTGCGAGATTTATTGGTATATGCTTGGGCTAAATAGCTCCTAATTATTGTTTTAATTTCCTCTTCATTGGTGATGAGTTCATCTTTTTCATTTTTGATATTGGTAATTTGGTTTTCTTCTTTCTTTCTTTTAAACAAAGGTTTTTTTTCTTAAAAATCAGGTCTTGATTTAATTGATTAATTCTATAGCTTTCTTAATTTCAATTTCACTAGTCTCTCCTTTGATTTTCAGAATCTCTGATTCGGTATTTAATTAGGGAATTTTAATTTGTCCTTTTTCTAGCTTTTTTTAGTGGCATGCCCAATTCATTAATTTCCTCTTTCCTTATTTTATTCATGCAAGCATTTAGAACTGCTTTGTCTGCATTCCATAAGTTTTCATACATTGTCTCAGTATTGTCATTCTTTTGAATTAAGTTATCGATCGTTTCTAGGATTTGTTGTTTGACTCGCTCATCTCTTAAGGTTAGATTATTTAGTTTCCAATTAATTTTAGTCTGTTTTTCCATGGGGCTTTATTATATGTAATTTTTATTACATCACAATCTGAAAAGGATGAATTTATTATTTCTGGCTTTCTGCACTGGATTGTGAGGTTTTTATGCATTAGTACAGAGTTAATTTTTATGTAGGTCTTATGTACTAGTGATTAAAAGGTATATTTTTTTCTATCTCCATTTGATTTTCTCTAGAGGTCTACCATATCTAACTTTACTTAAATTCTATTCATCTCCTTAACTTCTTTCTTATTTATTTTGTGGTTAGATTTATCTACTTCTGAGAGGGGGGAGGCTGACTTCCCCCACTAGTACAGTTATCTACCTATTTCTTCCTATAACTCACTTAACTTCTCTTCTTAGAAGCTGGATGCTCTAACTCTTGGTGTATATATATTTAGTAATAATATTACTTTATTATCTGTGGTGCCTTTTAGCAGGATGTAATTTCTTTCCTTATTTTTTTTAATTAGTTCTATTTTTGCTTTTGCTTTATCTGAAATCAGTTTTGCTACTACTGCTTTTTAAAATTTCAGTTGAAGTATAATATATTTTGCTCCAGCCTTTTACCTTCACTCTGTGTAATTTTGCTTTAAATGTGTTTATTGTAAACAACATATTGTAGGATTACAGGTTTTAATCCACTTTGCTATCCATTTTCATTTTATAAGAGAGTTCATTCCATTCACATTCACAATTATGATTACTAACTTTGTCTTTCTCTCCATGCTATATTTGCCCTGTTTCTGTTTTTCTCTCACCTTTCTTCCTTTCCCTCCTCACTAGAGTTTTGTTTCTGACCATCACTTCCCTCAATCTTCCCTTCCTTCTCTCAGTCCCTTTCCCTTTCTTTCCCCTTTCCTCTCCTACTTCCTATAGGGTAAGACAGATTTCTATACCCAACTGAGTGTGTATGTTATTAACTCTTTGAGTCAAATTGGATGAGAGTCAAGTTCAATGTTCACCTCCCTCCATTCTTTCCCTCTACTGTAATAAGTCTTTGTGCCTCTTCCTGTGATGCAGTTTACCCTTTTCTGCTTCCTCCTGTCCTCTTCTCACAGTATAAACCTTTTTTTCACCTCCTAATTAAATTTTTTGTCATCACATCAAAGTCAATTTATACCCACATCCTCTGTATATGTAGACTCCTTCTAAATGGTAACAAAGGTACAATTCTCACAAATTACATATATCCTCTTCTCATGTAGGGATGCAGTTTCCTCTTATTGAATAATATGTTTTTTTTTTCTTCCCTGTTTATCTTTTTATGCTTCTCTTGGGTCCATCAAAAACCTCTGAAAAAATTATATGCTCTTTCACAAAGAGTCACTAAGTTCAACTTTCTTAGGATATGATTTCAGAAAATGGATCACATGATCAAAGTTCTAGAGTTAGATAGTTCTTCAGAGGCCTCCCTCATTTTAAAGACAGAGAAATTTAGTGATTTGCTCAGTCATTCCCCTACTAATCAGGTGAACTAGGATTAGGACTTGGGCCTTCTACGATAAATTGTTCTAATAAGAGATCTAGAAAAATCCTCATCCTCATTTGTTTCCTGAATTAAGAAAATGATTCTTGTAAAAACATAGCAAAGTATTGACCAAAGGAGTTGTTGCAGTGCATCTGAGGGAGAGTAAATTAGCCAAAATAAAATTAGACTCTTACATTAATGGATATTCATTTTTACATAATGATAAAACTAATGACATCCTTAATCAGAGGGTATTTAAACCATAATGAACACTAACTTAGTTTCCTATCACTCCCAGAAAGTAGAATTATTTATACTTTCCCTAGGGCACTTGAATGAATTCTATTTTACTTACACTGTAAGCACACTCATTAACTAAAACTATGGTTAATTAGCAAGTTCATGGCTTAATTCTTAGGACACGTCCCTTTACTTTTCCCAGCAAGGTTCTGTTCTATTGTAGCATCTTTTGGTCATCAGATCTCCAATTTCCAAATGGCTAGAACCTTAGAAAAATCAGTGCTTCTCATTTTCCCCAATAAGTTCTTATTGTTCAGCTTCCTAGCTTTAATTAGTATCTTTCTATTGTTAACTCTTTGCCTTTTTGTGGCTCAAGAAAAATTCAGTTTACTGGAGACATTTGGGGAATGACAGCTAATATAGTGTTTAAAGACATACAAACATTTGGAGAAAGCTACCCTTTTTCTTGGGACTTTCCCCAGTCTGACTCTTTTTCTCCAGAATGTATGTAGAGCCAATGACTCTCCTCTGAGATCTCCTTTCTTTAACAAATCCCAGTCCTCACTTTGCTACCTGCTTGCTTCCATACTCAAATTTATAACTTCAATATCTTTTATTCCAATTCTCAGGTAATTTCTTCCTCTTGAGCAACGTTTTTAGGTTGTGATGCAGTCTCTACCATAATGGGTTTGATTGATTAAACAAGGTAAAATATATGTATATTTAATATTATCACATAGTGAAGGCATCAGGGTCAAATGGGATAGTTTTGACTTCATCCTTATATATTCCATTATCAATAAACTCAAGTAGTTAAAATGTTAACCCTTTGTGTTATTTTAAAAAATGTAACAAAAAAAGACTCTAATATCATAGGTTTTTAAGTCCAGTACTATATTACAATCAATTTTAAGAAATTGCTGCAATGACCAGAGGGTAATTGAGAAATATTGGGAGAAGGTTAACACATTTGTTATTGTAAACAGTAATATCCCTAAAATAGGCAGAAAACAAAGTAAATTTTTAAATAGATAATTATATATATGTGTATATATATATACATAGATATATATATTATGTAAAACAGATGGAAATGCTGTTAGAACTTTCCAACAACCATTTTACCATTTTCCTAAATTATGAAACCAAGTTCTAATAAACTTATATAAAAATTTTAAATTGCTAACAGAATACTCTTTCTTATGCATAGAGCTGATCATGTTACTTCATTTCTTAAAACTCTTCAATGCTGTGATTGTTATTGAAATGTCTGAGATGAGGATTCTGTGTCAGGATCTTCTCTGCAACTTATAGTCTAAGGAATATATCTAGAAGTTTTGCCCAGAATCACACAGCAAGTATGTGTCAAAATTGAGATTTCAGCTTAGGTCTTGCTGGTTTTGAGGTCTGCTTTCTATTCACTACACCATACTGCTTATAATGGTCAATTTCCTATTCATGTCCCTCCATAATCTCATACTAGTCTGGCCTTTTCAGGCTTGCCACATGCTATATCATGCTCAAATTATTTTTCAGCAAAAATAAATGTACACTCTTGCTTTTCTTTGTATATTTTCTAACCTCTTGGCTTTCCTCATATCATTCTCTCTTCCTATCATCTCCCTGATGTCATGGTCCTCTTTGAGAATTAAGGACAAACAGAACCTGTGAGTAGGCTACTGAGCTCCCTGAGTGAGGACCCAGTGACTTGGGCAGTTCAATGCATCCTCTCCCTCTCCCTCAAGTAGTTAAAAAGAAGGTAAATTTTGATGGCTGAAAATTGTCTAATTAACTTGAGGTTTACAGGTTAGATTTCTTTCCCAAAGACCAAGCTTTAAGCCCTTTTCACTCTGGATCTCATAAACTGGACAATAATTGGTCCCTGCCCAAGCATCACTTAATGGTTATGTTTTGGGGCTTCCTGGATCAGAGTGAATGTCAATAGTAGCTGTTTCTCTTTTGGCTAGCAACTCTGAAGGACTTCCTCTCCCAATATGATATATTTTTTTTTTTTATTAAAGGGGATATTCCTTGACTCACTTCTTAAAGAGGCCTATTCCTGAATGGGTATAACCTTACTCAAAGTGAGAACCTGAAAAAAACTTGGCCAGGGTCTCCCATTGCATCCTGGGCCATCTCCAGTCCTCCTGATGAATATCAGGCCACTGGACCCAGATGGCTCTGGAGAAGAAAGTGAGGCTGGCGACCTTGCATAATCTTCCCTCACCCAAATCAAAGTCAACTGCAAGTCATGTCATTATCTCCCTGATGTCATGGTCCTCTTTGAGAAGGAAGGGCAAACATAAATGTCTCATTGATTGTTCCTCTATACTAACATCCTGGGGGCAGCTAGGTGGTACAGTGGATAGAACACCAGTGCAGGAGTCAGGAGGACCTGAGTTCAAATCTTACCTCAGACACTTGACACGCACTAGCTGTGTGACCTTGGGCAAGTCACTTAACCTCAATTGCCTCATCCTGGGTCATCTGCAGTTATCCTGATGAATATCTGGTCACTAGATTCAAATGGCTCTGGAGGAGAAGTGAGGCTGGTGACCTGCACAGCCCTCCCTCACTCAAAACAAAAGTCAAGTGCAAGTCATGTCATTATTTCTCTGATGGCATGGTCTTCTTCGGCAACGAAGGATGAACACACACTAAAATCCTACCTGTCATTCAAGATCATGTTCAAGTATCACTTACCCCCTGAATCTTTGGCATATCTGTCATTGAGCATGTCTCCCCTCTGACATTATATAATAATCTACAATTCTTTTATGTAATTATGCTTTTTTTTTGTATTTGAATTATTTCTATGGCTGCTACACCTCCTCCTATCCATCCCTCTTCACCCATCATGGTAGATTGTAAGCCTCTATAATGACAAAGAACCTTATTTTTATTCATTAATAAATATAATATTGACATCTGATATTTGTGTAATCAGAGTTTGATGCATATTCAGACCACCAAAATAGATACATTCATGTGAGAAACATTAAGCCCCTGTTTATGTGACATAGAAAACTTGGCATGTGGGTATGGAAGTTCTTCATTGGTCCACTATGTGATTGGAAGTAGCTTCTTTCCATTGACTGGTTGGTTAAAACTTCCTGTCTCTCTTTAAAACAGTCTCTCAGTCTCTCTCTCTCTCTTTTTCTTCCTCTCTTTTGCTGTGTCTTTCTTTTTGAAAGCATCTAGTGGGGAAGAACTCCTTCACTTACTGTAGATAACCCTGGACAGTAATCAGAGATGGCCCTGAAAACCACTTTACCTTTTCTTTTTCCCTCCAGGCCAGAATGAGAAAGGACCTTAGGGTTTAGGTCTTGTACTTTTCAGTTCTGGGTTCACTGAGTGGAGTCAGAGAGCCAAAAAAATCAAAGCCCTGGGGATCTTGGAACCTAGGAGTCCAGCCTGGATGTTGTATACAGTCTAACAGGAAAGCCCTAAGAAGTGAGGGTCCTATGATGGCATGGAACCTAAAAGAGAAAGGGGTTGAATTTGAATGTATTGGGACTAATGTTATTAGAGGAACTGAGTTAAGCTTCCAGATGAATTCTTCTCTCCTTCCCAGGGACCTGAGGTGGCATAGGAGGGATTTTGCCCTTAAGATATTAGGGGAAATGTTTGCCCATTTATTTCCTGCTTTATCTTTGAAGGAAATATTCCTTTTTGAAATCCCATCTGACTGTTAAGTGGATTTGGGTTTCTTGGACTTTCCAAACTAGTGGAACGCAATTGGCAGGAGCTTCACCCAATGGCAAAGAAGAGAAATCTCGAATCCCCTAAGGATCCTAGAGAACTCTAGGCGAAGAGGTAAAATGCAATAAACCTGGCCCTCAGACTGCGGGGAAAGAGAAAATCATTGTTACATTTACATGGTGCTTTAAGGTTTACAAAAGCACTTGACATTCCTATTCTGTCTCACAGTGTTCTATTTGTAGAATTTAATAGAGGGAATTAACCTTATACCTCTTGTAATGATTTTAGTGATGAAAATGTCCAAAATTCTGTTTGGAGGCTGAAACAGCGGCACTTTCCAATCAGGCCCAGGGTTCACCTTCAGTCTTATAATTAACTCATATGAGCCCAAAGCTGCTCACATCCAGAAGGGAATATAAAAATATAACAAAGAAAAATAATGTCTTCTCAAAGATTAGAGTTTGTATTCAGTATAGTCTGACCATTAATGATGATCTGACTAATTTACTCTCCTCCCAGACTCTGGCCCTTAATAGCTTGTCTAATGATGAGTGCCTGTTCCTCCTTGCATTAGTTGACCTTCATAGGCTAAGTGCCTTGCCTACCTAGGCTTTTTGTCCCTTCTAGGTCTCACACTCATATGATTTCTGATTCTGATAATTACTAGTTGAAGTTTAACACTGTTGAAATCCAAATCCCACTGTAATGGCAAAGATTAAAAAGCATGCTGATAAGAGAATGAGATGAACAAACTCTTAAGTCTGGTAAAACTAAGGAATTTATATCTTACTATGTATTATTTGTTGACCAACATGGGAAGAAAGAAAGGCACCCCTGAACTGGTTAACAATGGGGGAAATGGCACTTATTTTAGTGATAATGTCCAGGTCATAAATCACAGGTCAAGTCACAAAAACTTTGATAGGGCATTATTTTTGTAGACAAGATCTACCAGATGGAAAGCAGACATAAATGAGAAAAGCATTACTAGATTGAAGTTCTGATTACAATTCTCAGTTACTAAAGTTGAAAAAGACCAAATCAGAAGACTCAGTGTTTAAACATGTGACAACACAAAGGTGAAGGGCACATGTAAGAATCCATTTTCCATAACTGAAGTACGTGAATGGTTCTGATGAGCTAATATGTTTGAACCAATTAACAAACATGCAAGTGTCTATAATACTAAAGGTATTGGACATACAAAAGGATAGCCAGGTGACACAGTAAATAGAATGCCAGGCTTAGAGTCAGGAAGACTCATCTTTGTGAGTTCAAATCCAGCCTCAGACTTCAAACCTTGGGCAACTCACTTAACCATGTTTGCTTCAGTTTCCTCATTGGTAAAGTGAGCTGGAGAAGGAAATGGTGCACCACTCCAGTATCCGTAACAAGAAAACTCAAAATGGGGACACAAAGAGTCAGACACAGCTGAAACAGTGACAGAGAACTTAAAGACAAAATACAACAAATAGAAAATCCTCACTATCCCTGCCTTAGATATGTTTACACTTTACACTGGCAATACAGTAGAGGGTGTGTGCGTGTGTGATAGATATAAATACATGATAATGTGAGGAGGAAAAGAGAATGAACAAGAAGAAGAACCATGGTGTTGATTATGACATACTTGAAATGACAAGCTAAGACTTACTACTGGTACAGAGAGCTTCATCACAAATGCCTGCCTTGTAATGAAACTGTTGACAGAAACTTATCTATAGTCATGATGATGGAGTTGTTATAATTTATAAGCTGATTACCTTTGAGTCAACAAGCTCCCTTTCATATTTAATGCTTTATTTTGTTTGATACATAAGGATCTTTTTCTTTTCCTAAAATAAACTGTACTCCTACATGCTAATGGCATCTTACTGCTCATCCTGATCATCTTTGGCTAACTCTATTAAATATTAATTTGTGTTGAATTCCACTGGGAATTATTAGTGATTGACCACAGGTATAGCCCATAAAATATTCATTCTCTAACTTTAAATTATTGATTAATGTTGCAATTTCATAGATGCCATATAGGGACCGAAGTTGTTTTCACTTCTCATTTTCTATCATCTTGGATTAAATGAATATTAACTGTTCTTCCTCTACTTTCTTCTTCTCTTTGGTATACTTATGGAGATACTGCAGGATGAGTCAAATGACTTTCTTTTGTGTTTGTTCTCTCAATGTCTTTGAAATCCAAGGCTTTTTGGAAAATGGACATTTTGATCAATTTCATTTCAAATTATTTGACACTGTTTAGGGCATATGTTGGAAAAAATGATGTAAAATACAGATAATTTGGCATAAACTTGACTTCTTGCCTCTCATCCAGGGGATTTTCATAAGTTAAATAGTAATAGGCCTTTTTGTAAGGTCAAAACCACCCAGAAGGCAGTTTCACATCATGGACCTCAAGAAAAACCTCATGGCAAGACCCCAGTATATTATCATAACATGGAAATGAATACAATTTAAGATATTAAAGATGATAATTTATGATGCATTTGCTTCATATCAGAATTTGAATGCCAAACTTCGTTTTTGTCCCCTGGTTTATAGTGTTAGAAATAAATGTATTATTTGGAAGTTACTAAAAAGAGATGTGATTTTTTTTTAACACATTCCAAGAAGCTTCTACATAATGCGTAAATTGCAGAGAAGAAATTAGCTTCAGTTAATTTCCAAGCTCTGCAGGTTAGCTGTGCTGTCTGCCTTCCTCACCCTTCCTCCACCTTCCCCATTCCCCATACTAATAAAGAGGGTAGAGCATGAAAGCATGCCTGTGTGCTGGGCTTATTTCTCTTTGGCATCTGGTCCAGCAAAGGTCACATACAGATAGTAAAAATCAAGATTTTCATCAAAAGTTATATCATGAATCAAACTCTAGGATACAGATCTGAGTTAGAAGAGACCTTAGTGGCCATTTAATTCAATCTATATCAGAATGAAAAACAATGCTCTACAAGATGCCTGATAAGTGACCATCTAGTTTTTGCTTGAAAGCCTACAAAGAAGGGGGAACCAATACCTCCCAAGAAAGCCCGTTGCACTTAAATAATTCTAATTGCTATTAATTTTTATTCTTATTTTCTCTGATATCACACCCAAGTTTTCCTCTTTGCTACTTCTTTTCTTATTTTATGAAATAAAACGAGCATTTTCACAACATAATACAATAAAAAAGATGTTTGTACATGAAACTGCAAATCTATTGCTATTCCTTTCAAATATACAACAAAATTTTCATGTACATTTCTTTTTTCTTCTTTTTTCCTTCTCTTTCCCATCCCCTCCATCCTAGAAATGCTTCATTGCTACTTCTATTCTTTGCTTCTATTTCTGTCTTTTCTGGTTAAACATAACATTTTTAAATTTCTCTTTAATATAGCATCCCTTAACTTACTTGAAAACAGATATGAGGTATCTCCTCAAAAAAGGCATATTGTTTCTTATTTTTAAAAACAGTGCCATAAGATTTGCAAAACACTTTACACCTGTTATTAATTCTCACAAATATAATTTAACCTCATGACCAATCTGTGAGAGAGGTATGGTTATTAGTCTCATTTTACAGATAGTGAATGAGTCAGCTGGAAGTTCAGTGGATAGAGCATTGAGTCTGGAGTCAGGAAGGTCTGAGTTCAAATTCAACTTCAGATACTTCCTAGCTATGTGACTCTGGGCAAGTCACTTAACTTATGATTACTTGACAAAATGGATTTACTGAATCCACTGGGAAAGAAATGGCAAGCCACTTCAGTATCTTTGCCAAGAAAACTCCAAGTGGGATCACTAAAGGTCACATTGACTGAACAACAACAACAACAGTAACCATACAGATGAAGAAGCTGAGGCATGGTAAGGGTAAGTTAAAACTCAAAGTCACACACCTATGGGGTGTCTGAGGCAGGATTTGAACTAAAGTCTTTTTGACTCCCAATCCTGTCATCTCCACTGTGCTACCCAGTTGCTTCTTCATATCTTTGCCTGCCTAAACAGTCCCTGCTCTTTCAACTGATCCTTATATAGCATAACTGGAGGTCCTTCACCAAAACTGTTACCCCTCTCTGGATATTCTCTGCCATATCAATATCCTTCCTAAAATATTGCCCAGAAGTATAATCAAGATGTGGTCTGTAGAAGCAAAAGTATTATAGGATGATTGCCTTCTCATTCCTGAATGCTTTGTCTCTCAATGAAAGCAAAGACTGAATTATGTTTCTTAGATACTATGTCAAAATGATTTAATTCAAAAGCCATTAAAGGCAGTTTCATATTCTCTAGTGAAGGATCTTACTGTCCTTTCCTCACTTCCATCACATAAATTATCATATAGTAGTGAAGTTTTCAAAGAAGAATTTACTGAGTATAATGGTAGTGAGGGTCATGTTTGGGGAGAAAGTGAAGTCTCTTTACATCCTTTCTCCACTCATGATGTTTTCAAATAGTGCAAAGTCCATAAAAAGACTAGCTATTATTAAGGGTATAAGGAATAATATCTCTGCTTGCCTGTTCACTCAGCTGAACTCCAGGACCTTTTCCTCTCCAATGCTGAGCTCTTCATTGCTAAGGCTAGCTCTCTTTTTAATTCTTAGATTGCTTTTTTTCTTTGCTGCTGCAGATTGAGATCCAACTGCATGAAACTTCTTGAATGCTACCACTCTGTCTCTGTTCCTCTGAGGAGTGTGTCTTTGCTACCTGTTATATTCTGATCAGTCACTCAGCAAAGAAACATTAAGTGCATTCTATATGGCAGGTACTGTATGAATGAGTAACTCCACTGCACAACATCAGTTATTGATGTGGTGGTAATGTTGAGAGAATTCTACCCTAACCTCACCAACACACCCTTTTCCTCCCCACCCCATCTTTTACCCTTTGGTATAATTTCCTGGTTTGATCCCAGTTTCTGATTCCAGTTTCAACTGACTCCAGAGCTGATCTACTTGTTCTCTAGGTATGTGATCAATTCAGTCAGAAAACAGTGTTCACACTTTTAAGTGTGTTAACACTTTGACACCTCAGCATGTGTGAGTAATGTGGTGGAAATAAAGAGAAAAGGAACAAATCTTCCTTTAAATTTTATGTATACTTATTTGTATTCGTTGTCTCCCATGATAGAATGTAAGCCCGGGAGAGAAGAGACTATCATATTTTTGTCTTTGTGTAGCACCTAGCTTAGTGACTGGCATGTAGAAGGTACTTAATAAATGTTTATTGATTGAATGATGATTCACAGACCTATATATTTGGGCCTAATCTCTTCCCTGATTTCCAGTCCTGCTTTGACTACTGCACCTGCTTTGCCTAACAGACATCTCTGAATGAATTCTCTATCAGCATTTAGAATTCAATGTATCTAAAATGAAACATCATCTTCAGCTTTGGACCTAACCGATCCCCCAAATTCCTTATTAAGAACACTAACATTTTCACTTTCACTCAGATTTATAATCTTGAAATCATCCTTGTCTCTTCCTTTTAATTTATGCACTATTCTTTCATTCTCATATGGCTACAATAGCTTATGGATTCTATTTCTACATCCTTTCTCACATTCAAATCATTCTCTCTACTTACACAGTCACAATCCTAGTAATAACCTTTATCATCTCTCCCAAGTCTATCATAGTAGCCTACTAATGAGTTTTTGTGCCTCAAGTAGATCCCTCCTCCTATCCATCATCACATAGCCTCAAAATAATTTTTCTAAGGCAGAGGTTTGATTACATCACTCTCCTAGTCAAAAGCCTTCAGCATTTCCCAGATTGCTTTTAGGATAAATGACAAATCCCTTCAGTCTAGCTTTTAAGGCTCTCAAAATGCAGGCCCCATTCAGTCTTACTGGCTTTATTTTGTCCTGTTTTTCACTCATTCTGTGTTCCAGTCCAGTTAGACTACAGCGTGTTCCCTATATTTGACATTCAATTTCTTGTTTTTGTTTGCACAAGGTTGATTTACTCCATTCTCATCTATGCTTCTCAAAATCTTTATATTATTAAAAACTGGAGCTCAAGAGATACCTCCTCTGTGAGTATTTGCCAGATTCTTAGACTATTAGTCCTCTCTTTCTCTACAAATTAACTTGCATTGATTTATTCATTTGTTTGTCTATTTATTCATTCATTCACTCATTCATTCATTTAATTGCTTATTTATTTATTTACATGCTATATACCCTTCTTCCCCATAGAACAGAAGTTTCTTGCAGTCAAGTTGGTTCTATTTTTGTCTTTTTATCCTATAGTACATTGCTGGAGACATAGTGATTTTCTAGTAAATATTAATTGAATTGAATTGTTTAAGTGATCTGGGAACAAAAGTAGATGCAACTGACTAAAGAAAAGCTTAATAAACTATGGCACATGTATATGATGTTGTGAGTATGAGAAGTGGTGACTATGGAAAATCCAGAGAAACATGGGGGGATCCGTGTGTGAATTGTCACAATATGAAGTAAGCATTACCTCCCCCATTGAGAAGATAAGAAATTTGATTTAGGTTATACATGTGTAGCCACTGAAAATATTTCCGTATTAGTCATGTTGTGTAAAAAAACAGAGACTAAAACAAAAAAACTCCAGAATTATAAAGTAAAAAACTATGCTTCAGTCAGTATACTGTATTCAGTCTGTATTCAGGCACCTTCAGTTCTTTCTCTGGGGATGGGAAGCATTTTTCATCATAACTCCTTCAGAGTTGTCTTGGAACGTTGTATTGCTGAGAATAGCTAAATCACTCACTGCTATTTTTCATTCACAATATTACTGTTACTTTGTACATAGAACATTTGACTTTCCATCAGCTCATGTAAGGTTTTTCAGAGTTTTTGCTCATCATTTCTTATAGCATAAGAGCATTCTGTCATAATCATATGCCACAATTTGTTCACCCATTCCCCAGCTGATGGGCATCCTATCAATTTCCAGTTCTTTGCCACCAGGAAAGAGCTGCTATACATATTTTTGTATGTATAGGTCCTTGTCTTTTTCTTTTGTTTATCTCTTTTGGGATACAGTAGGGGTATTGCTAGGTCAAAGGGTATGCATGGCTTTATAGGCCTTTTGGCATACCTCCAAATTGCTCTATAGAATAACTCCATCAGTTCACAACTCCACCAACAGTGCATTTAAGTCTCATTTTCCCCACATTCCCTCCACCATTTGTCATTTTCTTTTTTTTTGTCCTATTAGCCAATCTAATAGGTATGAGGTAGCACCTCAGAATTGTTTTAATTTGCATTTCTTCAATCAATGGTTAGTTACAGCATTTTTTTGGGGGGGGGTATAGATAGCTTTGATTACTTCATCTGAAAACTGAGCATGTCTTTTGACCATTTGACCAACTGTCAAATTAAACAAGTTCTCATTTTTATAAATTCAACTCAGTTTTCTACATGTTTGAGAAATGAGACCTTTATCTGAGAAACTTGCTTGAAAATTTATTTGGTTACTATTCCTACCCTCCATCCCATTTTCCCTTGTTTATTATATTTTCTCTCTGCTTTCATCTATCTCTCTCTTCAAAAGTGTTTTGCTTCTGACTACCCCCTCCCCAACTCTGACATTCCTTATATTCCCAGCCCCCCTTTCTCTTATTCCCTTCCTGTCCTACTTTCCTTTAGGGTAAGGTAGATTTCTATACACAATTGAGTGCATATGTAATTCCCGTTTTGAGCAAATTCTGATTAGAATAAGGTTCACTCAGTCTCTACCACCTTTCCCTTATTTCCCTCCATTGTAAAAGCATTTTCTTGCCTCTTTTATGTGAGATAATGTGCCCCATTCTACCTCTTCCTTTCCCTTTCTCCCAGTACATTCATCTCTCACCCCACAATTTAATTTTCTTTTAGTTATTTCCCCTTCATATTCAACTCACACCTGCACCTTGTGTCTATATGTACTCCAAACCATCCTAATGAGAATGTTCTTATGAGTTACAAGTTTCATCTTCCATGTAGAAATGTAAACAGTTTGACTTTAAATCCCTTAAATTTTCCCTTTCCTGTTTACCTTTTTATGCTTCTCTTGAGTCTTGTATTTGGAAATCAAATTTTCTTTTCAACTCTGGTCTTTTCATCAGGAATGTTCGAATGTCATTTATTTCATTGAATATTCATTTAAGGATTATACTCAGTTTTTCTGATCATTTTTGGTTGTAATCCTAGCTCTTGTGCTTTCCAGAATATTGTATGCCAAGCCTTCTTATCCTTTAATGTAGAAGCAACTAAATCTTGTATTATTCTCATGTATTGTTAATTTATTTTTAATGGAATTAATGAAATTTTAATGGAATGGGAAAATCTTTCCCAACCATTAATAGACCTGTGTGACCTGCTTAAGTCACATGGAAGCCTAAGTCACCTGAACTTGAATCACATGAGGACTGTGATGGAATGAGCTTGCTGAACAGATAAAAGAGGAAGGAGTGGATCAGGAACTGGAATTGGAAGAGGTAGAACTGGAACAGACCTGAGAGGAATTGGTCAGACTTAGTCAGAGTTGGAAAGGACAGAGAAAGAACTGACTGTGAGTGAGAGAAGAGAAGGGAATTTCCTTAGGGGACTCTGTTAGTAGGAAGGCCTGATAATGTGCATAGATTTCTTAGCTACTATGATGGATTTCTTTCTTGCTATGATGGATTTGGTTTTCTGGTATTGGGATTTGGCTTTCTGGTGACTGAATAATTGTTCTGGTTCTATCTTCCTTGTGGAGAGTCTGTTACATTTTGTGATTCAGAACTCTGTTAGCACATTCATAGCAGCTGTAGGTGCTATGAATATCACATTGATACTACATTTGAGAATGAGGATGGGATCAAGAAATATCAGACTTTATTTGGAGGAAGAAGGGCTTTAGAGAGAAAAATGATATCCCAGAATGGGAGAACTTACCATATTCCTCCCTAGTAAAAGAATGGGCTGAAAACACTGGACTCTGTGAAAACTGAGAACTGAGGCTGCAGAAGGGAGAACCTAGAGATTTGGAAAGATGTTTTCAAGGAATACCAATAGAACCAAGGAAAGAACTGGTAGGGGAGTGTAGGAGAGTCTGGGCCTTGCTAAGAAATTATTGCCTTATGTGTAAAAGCAGAGATAAGCTGCTGGAAGAGAAAGTTCACATGGAAAGGAAATGGGCTGGTTTGCATGAGAAACTTTTTATGTTACAGCATTCAAGATCTCTTTTAGAAGGTGGTAGAAAGGGGGCAGAGCCAAGATGGCTGAGTAGAAGGATGGACCTGTTCTTAACTCTACTCCCAAGGGCCATAAAATACCTATAAAAATGACTCTAAACAAATTCTAGAGCAGCAGAAGCCACAAAACAGCAGAGTAAAAGAGATTTCCAGCCCAAGACAGCCTGGAAGGCTTACAGGAAAAGTCTTTTGCACTGGTCTTAGAGTGGAGCACAACCTGGCCTTGGCCACTCAGCACATCAGGGACAGGACTGGAGCAGGTGGAATCCTGGGCAACAGCTGCAGTTCTGAGATTTATCATGCCACAAATGCCAAAAATAGCTTCAAATATCAGTGAGAAAGCTCTTTCACCTGGGTGAGAAGGGAGCAAGGTCTGGCCCTAGCCTCGGGCCCAGGGTGGCGGAAGTCATTGCAGCACAGTGTCCACTTTTGATACCCTCCATCTAAAGCCCTTGGGGGGAATTGAGCCACTGATCTGGATCTCAACCCTGAGTGGTGGTCCTGGGGTGAGGAGGAGCACTGGCTGGTGGAGGCTCTGGAGAGGGAACCCAACTCACAGATCCTGGGCAGAAAAGCTTGTAGTTGTTCCCAGACCAGAGTGCAGACTAGGAGAGGAGTAAGCTCCTCTCCCTTGATTCTGCCACCTTGGAGGAACTGAGAACTTATGGGTCCCTAGAGCATACCCTCCACTTGACAAAGGAGTCAAAAGTCAAGGAAGTGGCTGGGAAAATGCCCCCAAAAAGGAAAAAAATAAGACTATAGAAGGTTATTTTCTTGGTGAACAGGTGCTTTTCTCCATCTTTTCAGATGACGAAGAGCAAAGCATACCACCAGAGGAAGACATAGAAGTCAAGCCTTCTGCATTCAAAACCTCCAAAATAAATTTGCAGTGGTCTCAGGCTATGCAAGAGCTCAAAAAAGATTTTGGAAATCAAGTAAGAGAGGTGGAGGAAAAATTGGAAAGAGAGATGAGAGGGATGCAAGAAAATCATGAAAAGTGAGTCAACAGCTTTCTAAAGGAGACTCAAAAAATGCTTAAGAAAATAATACCTTTAAAAATAGACTAACCCAAATGCCAAAAGAGGTCCAAAAAGACAAGGAGAAGAAAAATGCTTTAAAAAACAGAATACGTCAAATGGAAAAGGAGGTTCAAAATCTCACTGAAGGAAACAGTTCTTTAAAAATTAGAATGGAGTACATGGAAGCTAATGACTTTATGAGAAATCAAGAAATTACAAAACAAAATGAAAAGAATGAAAAAATAGAAGACAATATGAAATATCTCATTGGAAAAACAACTGCCCTGGAAAATTCATCCAGGAGAGACAATTTGAAAATTATGAGACTACCTAAGAGCCATGATCAGAAAAAGAGCCTAGATATCATCTTTCATGAAATTAATATGGAAAACTGCCCTGATATTTTAGAATGAGAGGGTAAAATAAATATTGAAAGAATCCACTGATCACCTCCTAAAAGACATCTGAAACGAAAAACTCCTAGGAATATTGTAGTCAGATTCCAGAATTCCCAGATTAAGGAGAAAATATAAGCAGTCAGAAAGATACAATTCGAGTATTGTGGAAATACAATCAGGATAACACAAGATCTAGCAGCTTCTATATTGAGGGATCAAAGAACTTGGAATATGATATTCCAGAAATCAAAAGAACTAGGATTAAAACTGTGTGGGATGACCCCCTTAATAAAATTAGATTCTTGACCAAAGGAGTAAAAAGGAAAAGTTATTTATTCAGCTTTCTTGAGAAAGGGCACTCCCATCTGTGCTCAAGATGGTAATGAAGGGCGTGAGTGTGGCCTGCAAAGCAGTTTTTACAGATCCTGACCACAGTAGTGGCAATTTCCTATAATCAAAAGTTTTGTAAGCATAATATCAGACCTATTAAATAATAGATTGTTGGTAGGGGATCATCTGAGTTTAAGTCCAAAAATTAAGCTATTAGGCTTAAGATTTTAGACCAGCAATAATAAGTTAGGGTCCTTTAATTCTTAGTAATAGCATGGAGACCATCAGGCTAGCATATCCAGTCATTACTATTTTTTTCTCAGTTGGTTAATGTAAAAAGAAAAGTGGTTTATGGTCTATGTTGTAAATGCTTTAAAAAGAAGCATCACCTAACCAGAAGTTAGAATTGTTTTATGATGTGACATGTACTGTGTTAAAAATGATTATTATATTTATGTAAGCACTGCAACCTGTTATTGACTCCATAGTGAAATGTCATCCTCCTGTTGGGGAAATGGATAGTTAATTAATGTAAAATGTAAAAAAAAAAAACAAAAAAAAACTGGGTTCTAAAGTGGATTTCTTAAACATGACAATTGGCCAAAGTTCCAATTTTGATTTTGTATGAGTGATAAGAATGGTAATCTAAAATTGTATTAAGGTCAGTTTTGTAGGAGTGTAAACATTTGGATTTTTACAAGAAGATAAAGGGAAGGAGATGCTGAGATGCTATGTATGCTGGAATGAGCATATAGACCAGAAAGATGCAATAGGTGATGATGTTCCCCTCACCCCCATTTCTGTATGAGATAAAACTTTTAAATAGATAATTCATTGATTCACCTTTTTCTTTTGGGTCTCTGTTTCTGTACATATGAAGGAGACTGCCCCTTCTAATTTGTGAGTGCATCAATTGACCTCATACCTGAGTGAAGCGACCAGTGCCAACTCCGACCCAGTACAGTGTGACATCACAAGATTCTGGAACTTTAAAATTAACTTTGAAGAAGGGAATGATCCAATCATGACTATGGTTTTATTCTTGTTAGTTGCTATACCTTTTCTTTTCTTTGCTGCAGGTATTTTCTTTTGCCTCTGGCCTTAGCCATTTCCATTGCTACATACCAGGTCATAGTGGAAGAAGTATTTCAATAATGGTGTGAGAAGTCTTCACACTGTAAGAAATAAGAGGGGGGATTGTGAGAGATGATCTCTCAGAAGTGAAATGTCCTCAAAGAGTTAATTGTTTCTTGTATTGTTGAAACACACTCCTTTGAAAAGCTACATCTGCAGCTAGCTGATTTTGTAGAGAAGCACGCTTTGTAACATGTATGGTGCCTGACTCCCCCCTCGTCCTGACCTTGTTTTTAGGCACATAGTAGAAAGAATAGCATATCCCCTACTGCCTTCAACCTAAACTGCTTACCCTTGCACAATTTCCCACCAAGTTTGTGTGTTCTTTGTTCCTAGGGAAGATTTCTGTGAATAGATTGTACCCCCTGAAGCCCAGCCAATGGGATAAGGGAAAGGGGGTTAGGGAGGGTGAGCTCTTGTTAGGGTATAATAGACCTTGCTCTCTGTAACCCCCTTGTACTCCCTGGCCTGTGCTATAAATGTAATGATGGGGGATACTCTTTCTCATGAAAAAGCAATAACTTTCTTTTTTTGCCTTTCTTTAGACAAATCTCTGATTGATTATTTTCAGTGGTCTCAAGACCCATACCACAAAACTCTGAGGGGAGGAGAGGAGATTTTTCTCTCTTTAACTTACAATTGGTTATGAGGTCTAATAGTGGAGCTTCCTGCTTAGTGGGAAACATCTCACCTAGCAGTTGGAGGTTAGTTCAAAATAGCTGAAAGCTCTTTTGTCCTCAATGGAAAACAGAAGCAGCTTTAAAGAGTGTGACCTTTGATAGCATAGATAAGTACTCACTATATGCTCAAGAGAGCTATCCCTGAAAATTAAGACTAGAATTTTGTAAGAACTTTACTAGAAGAGAATTGATTTTGAGGTCTTGAAGTACCAGAATGTGAAAAATTTCCAAAACAAAACAAAGAAGTTTGTATTTTATTGTAGAGATTTAAAAAAAGAAAACTTTAGAGCTACTTGAAGAGGGGAATGACATGGTGGCTAAAATCACGTGTTAAGAATCACACTATGGAAGTTCTGTGGAGGATGAATGGGAGAGGTGAGAGTCTGTGTAAGGAGACCAATTAGAAAATCATTGCAATAGTTTAGGTGAGAGAGTTTAGGTGAAGACCTGAATTGGAGTGAGTGGAGAAAAGTGGGGAGATAAAAAATATGTTGTGGAAGTAGAACTAATAAGACTTTGTGATTAATTGGAGATCATTGCTGAGAGTGGGGAAGAGACAAGGATAACTTTGAGGATTTAAACTTGAATATCTGGATAAATAATGATATCCTCACCTCAATAGGGAAGTTAGGAGAAGGCAAGGATTTTGAAAGAAAGGCAGTATTAGAGTTCTCTTTTGTTTTGGAGCTGATGAGTTTGAGATTCCTAGGAGACTTCCAGTTAGATTCAATGATGATATGGGAATAGAGTTTGGGAGAAAGACCGAGTCTGAATATGTAGGTTTGAGAAATGTCTACACAGAGATGACAATAGAAACCATGGAAAGTGATAAGATAACTAATAGAAAGATGATAGAGATAGCAATAGAGCATCTAGAACAGAACATTGGGGTATACCTATGAATAGTTCATGGGATATAGAATATAATACAGCAAAGAAGACAAAAGATGAAGAGTCAGAGAAGTAACAGGAAGAACAAATGAAAGCAGTGTCATGGATTCCTAGGGGTGAGAGAATTTAGGCGTAAAATGTGAGTCACAGTTCCCCAACTGGTAAATAGTCAAAGGATATAGACAGGCAATGTTCCAATGAAGAAATGAAAACAATTCATATAAAAATGTTCTGAACTGTTATTGATTAGAGAAGTTCAAATTCAAACAACCTTGAGATATCTTTTTTTACCTACCAGACTGGCTAATATGATGAAAGAAGAAAACAACATATGTTGGAGATGAGTGGAAAAATTGGGACACCAATTCATTGTTTTTGGAATTGTGAACTGACCCAACCATTTTGAAGAGCAATCTAGAATTATATTCAAAGAGTTATTAAACTACTTACCCTCTGATCCTGTAATACCACTACTTGTTCTGTTTCCAAAGATTATTAAGAGAAAAGGAAAAGAACCTTTATGACCTAAAATGTTTATAGCAGCTCTCTTTGTGTTGGCAAAGAACTAGAATTTGAGGAGATGTCCATCAGTTAAGGAATGGCTGAACAAGTTGTGGCATATGATTGTGATGTAATACTACTGTGCTATAAGAAATGATGAGCTCAATGATTTTAGAAGAAAAAAATATGAAGAGACTTGCATAAAATAATGAAGAGTGAAAGAAGCAGAACCAAGAGCACAATGTATACAGTAGCAATACTGTTGTAAGAATGACTGAGCAAATAAATTATTTTGTGTATTATAAATATCCAAATAAACTGTAAAGGACATTTGAAGAAAGACACTATCTGCATCAAGAGAAAGAACTGATAAGTAGAAGTATGCATAGAGTAATTTTACATATATATGTGTATATAGACAAATATATGTACACACATGTACACATATATATGCATATACTATATATACAGACACCATTAGAAATAGGTATATATATAATTTAATACATACATATGTGTGTATACTATGTGTATGTATGTGTATATACTATATATATGTATATGTATATACACACATATAGGTGTATATATATAGATATATATATATATCTATATATATACCTATTTCTGTCTAATGATAGCCATCTCTAGCGTAGGAGGGAAGGTAAGAAAAAAAGAAAAAAGACATTTACCTGATAATTTTGTTGTGTGTTTGAAAGAAATAGAGATTTGTACACAGTAGATTTGCAGTTTCACATGCAATCATCCAGTTTAAGGCACTATGCTATGGAAATGCCTGTTTTATACCACAAATTAAAAATACAATTAATTTTAAAAAAGTGAGTTACAGTGTAAAAAGAGGTCAAGAAGTGTGAGGAATCATTAGCTATGGCAACTAAGAGATTATTGTAAGGATCAAAGGAGTTAACATAATTAAAATACTTTGCAAATATTAATTTGCTATAAAAATGCTAGCTGCTATTATTGTTACTACTACTGAAAGCTGCTCTAGTTTTAAGTGGTGGATATACAACCAGCAGCTGTCACTCAGATCCTATTGCAAAGCGCAAGCTGAGACAAATCAGTGACTGGATAAAATAAGTCAGCATGAGTCTTCGCTTCCCTGCTTCTTTGTGCCTAAGAAATGCTTCAAGAATGCTTCTCGGTTCTAAGTGCTGGGGGAGTATACTGGGAAACGCCCAGCACAGAAGAGTGAGGAGTGGGGAAGGGTTGGGGGAAGGGCACCATGTCTATTTCAATGAAGAATGGCAGAGTAACTTGCTTAATTACACTGTCATTACATGCGTATTAAAACTGCAAGGATTTAGATATTGTCTATCTGAATCAGGTTTCAGAGGACAGAGAATCTAAGCAATTGAATTGTTCTAAAGGACTTGAAGAAAGTCACCATAATTATGGTAATGACTATTTAATTAATTACCATTTAAAATATCAGTCATCCTATAGGTACATTTGCAGGAGTAATACGGTAAGGAAAGCACGGATACCAATAGCAAAAGTAAAAATAAAAGAAGACTTCATAGGGAATATTTGAAGTACTGAGTACTCTCCAGTGGCAGGGGAAATATTGGGACCCTTTGAAACTCTAAGGGTCTCACTCAGTCTTAACATGGAAGAAACATATTCTACAGAGGCCTCCTTATGTCTGAATTAGTTATTGCTTTCTCAGTTAAAACGGCTCCCTTAAATGGATGTTAATCTATGTCACAACTTAGTTCCAGCATGTTTAAAGGAGTTAACAGAGGAAAAAAGTAAATAATGTTCATCAGAATTTTTCTAAGTGTATTTAATATATAAGCATTGTATCATGCATAAGATGGTATTCTCTGTGAACAGTGATTAGGGCACATTGAAGTACTTTTCAATGGGACTACAATTTTTTTTTTTTTGGACAGGGAGAGAAATACATATACACACATATACACACATATATATGCATATACTATATATATATATATATATACACATACATCATTAGAAATATATATATAATTTAATACATACATATGTGTGTATATATGTGTATATATGAACATTTTTCCTTTCCTGTCTCCTGAACTCTAAGAAGAATTGGTAAAATTTGAGTATGAATTAAATAATCTTATCCAACAGAGCCACAGAAGTTCCTTAGGCTATAAAGGATAATCTGGAAGCAACTTGGATTCCTTATCAGTTCCTAAATGAGTTAGGAATAATCAGTGGGATATTCTCTCTGAGGGTCTAAGGATGGATTGCACCGATAACTGTTTCACGACTGGCATTCTGAAAAAAAAATATATTTATGACACCTCTTTTATATTTAAATTTCTACATTTTAAACATTTCTTCCCTTACTTTAAGCCTAAATAACTAACAAAACAATAAATTAGGCCCTGATTTGTTGATTTCTGAGGTGTAAATGCTTACAATGGAAATGTTAGCTCTAGTGAACTGGGCTGAGCTGGTCTGAGCTGGCTCCAGCACACCACAGAAGAAATATTCAACCTGAACCTTGGTTTTGATGACTTGGACTCTGGTGCAGATAGAGAATAGTGACATTTAATAATACAAGTTTCCTGGGGAAACTTTTGGAAGGTCAGAAGTGGTAGAGGTTATAGCAAAGGGAAATATCCTGAAGGACAAGAAATAACTAGTTAGGTACTGCAGATGCTAGAGTTGTGATACTGGGGAAAAAAGCACCACTTGCAAGACTTAGAATTCCAAGGGGGATTCTTCTATGTGCTGAGAGAGGAAGATAATGTCTAATGCAGACAAAGAATTGTGGAACCATTATGGGGAAGGCTAAACTTAGTACTGCCTGGTGAGAGCTATATGGAACTGCAGGAAAAGTCATGGAAGGGAATAACACCAGATGCCAGCTGCTGAGAAGTGTGCAAAGCTGCATGACATGCTTGGTACAGCTGAAAGTGACTGAGACTCTAGGTGGCCCTTCCGGAGAAGGTTGCTCATTGGAGGGTGTCTATAACTTCCAAGAGTTTTGTTGTGAATTTAATTGCAAGATTTGCAGTCTGGCAAGGAGAACTGGCATAAGCTCTCAGAGAGTAGTGTTAGAAGGGTAATGATTTTTCTGGGAATTAAAAAAATTGTGGGGATTGTGGGTTATAAGCCAGGGAGATAAGCAATCCTCCAAAGTGAGCCTGGAGAGAGTGAGTTGGGAGAGCCTCTTAGAGTGAAATAGTCATGAATCCTTTTAGATGATTTTTGTGAATAAGGCCCAGCTGACATACATTATTTTAAGCTTATTATTTTTAACCACTCTTCTCAAGTCTTGGTGCAAGCAACAGTTACTAAGTACTAAAGAAGATACGTTTATGGCATGGACATCCAGAGGCTGTCTCTATTTCATTTTATCACAAATTAAACTTTTCCTTGTGAATGAATGAAAAGACATTTATTAAGAGTTTATTATGTGCCAAGTACTGTGATAATCTCTGGAAACAAAAATAGAAAAGCAAGAAAGTCCTTTCATTAAAGAGTTCACATTCTAATGGAGGAAACCACACATGAAAGAGATTTTAGTTGAAAATATAGGGAAAAGGCCTGATGATCATTAGGGTACAATAGTAATGCACATGGTAGTACATTTGAAATGTTATGTTATTTCACTGATAAAACCATATCTGTTTCTGATGTTGAAGCATATGATAACCATATTGGTGGTAAGAACTTTCCTTTCTGGGTTTTCAGAAGCTATTAAGAAGGCAGAGTCTCCAGCATCTTGAGACAATTGGCAGGTCATCTCCCCGCAAGGGCTGCTTGGATAATCACTTCAAGAATCCAGTTGTAAGCAGGTTCAGTGATTTACTTGAGGAGGTATGCTATTCTCAGGGTTCTTGGGTTTACCTGCTTGTTGGTAGCAGTTTATATTGGGTGGTAGCAAAGATGGTGGAGCTATTCTACTCAAAGTTTGTACTGGTCAGTGACAACTTGGCTGAACTGTGCAGAATGCAGTGACTATATTCACGGTGTGTGAAAGAAGACTCTTTCCCCAGTACTTTTTGGCTGAAGGTCAGGGACTCTCTCCTTCAGAGTGTGAGAGGAGGAGAAAGTGTCAGTGATTTCATTTACTTGGCACATATGGCCTCCAGTCACTTTCTCAGGAAGCTGTTACTTTTGCTAGCTTGGCTTGCCTCCTCTATTTGTGATAGATAGTGGGAATGACTGGAATCTTCTCTATAGCATTTATTGTATTCTACTTTTTATTTTTTTAATATATCATTTATTTTTCAGTTCTTAACATATTCCATTTTTTATTGCATTGGGTTGCACAAATATTTAATAGATCATAAGTTCTTTGAAAGCAGTACCTTGCACTGTGCCTAGGTATGATAACACAGCATATATTTAGTAAATGATTTGTTATTTAAATATACATACATGTACATATATGTGTATATACATATTCACACATGCATGCACACACATACATATATGTATGTATATGAGAGAGTCTCCCTATCTTTTCTCTTTTAATTTTGTTTTCATTTGCATGTAAAATCTTTTTAACATTTTTTTTCTTTTACATTTTGGGTTCCAAATTCTCTCCCTCTTTCCTTCAACTCCTCCCTCCTTGAGAAGCCAAATGATTTGAAGTACTATGATAAGACTGTACAGTGTCACCTTATTTATTTAATTTATATGCAGAGTACATCACCCAAAATGCCAGGTTGGATGAATTAGTAGCTGGAATTAAGGTTGCTGGGAGAAATATCAACAGTCTCAGATATGTAGATGATACCACTCTGATGGCAGAAAATGAAGAGGAATTAAGAAGCCTCTTGATGAGGGTGAAGGATGAGAGTCTAAAAGTTGGTTTAAAACAACAACAACAAGAAAAAAATAACAATAACAACAAGCAACTAAGAGCTTGACAACTAGTCCCATCACTTCCTGGCAAAAAGAGGAAGAAGAAATTGAAGCAGTGTTAAAGATTACTGTAGATGGTGACCACAGCCATTACATTAAAAGATGCTTGCCCCTTGGAAGGAAAGCTTGGCAAATTTGGACAGCACACATAAAAGCAGAGACATCACCTTGCTGACAAAGGTCCCTATAATCAAAGTTATGGTTTTTTGAGTAGCAATGGATGACTGTGAGAGTAGGACTATGAAAAAAAAGCTGAGCAATACAGAATTGACACTTTCTATTTTTTATTTTTTTTTCCTGATTTATTTTTTTCAGTGTTCTACAATCACTTCCATATAACTTAGATTTTTTTCTCCCTCCCTCCTCCTTTTTACCCCCTCCGTCCTCTCCCCCTCCCAGAGCTGGGATACAATTTTATATAGGTTCTACACATACATTCCTATTAAATGCATTTTTACCTTAGTCATGTTGCAGAGAAGAATTAAAATGAATGGGAGAAATCATAAAACAAATCAAAACATAATACAAAAGAAAATGATTGGCTACATTCTGCAATCAAATTCCATAGTTATTTCCCTGGATGTGGAAGGCATTTTGCCTTAAGAGACCATTGGGAATTTTTTAAGTCCTTGAATTGAAATGAAATTCTAAGTCTACCAGAAAACATCCTTACACACTGTGATTGCTGCTGTGTATAAAGTTCTCCTGGTTCTGCTCCTTTCACTCAGCATCAGTTTATATAAGTCTTTCCAGGCCTCTCTGCAGTCTTCCTGTTCATCATTTCTTACAGCACAATAGCATTTCATTATATTCATACACCACAATTTATTCAGCCATTCCCCAATTGATGGGTATCCCCTTGATTTCCAGTTTTTAGCCACCACAAAGAGGGCTGCTATAAATATTTTTGTATATGTGGGACCCTTTCCCAGGAATATGGCTGGGTCAAAGGGTATGCCTATTTTTGTAGCCCCTTGGGCATAGTTTCAAATTGCTTTCCAGAATGGTTGGATCAGCTCACAGCTCCACCAACAATGAATTACTGTTCCAACTCTGCCACACCCTCTCCAACATTTATCATCTTCCTATTCTGTCATGTTAGCCAATCTGATAGGTGTGATGTGGTGCCTCAGGGTTGTTTTGGTTTGCATCTCTCTAATCAATAGAAATTCAGAGCATTTTTTCATATGACTGTAGATATCTTTAAGTTCTACCTCTGAAAACTGCCTGTTCATATCCTTTGACCATTTATCAATTGGTGAATGACTTGTATGTTTGTACATTTGACTCAGTTCTCTATATAATTTAGAAATGAGGCTGTTATCACAGAAACAACAGCAAAAATTCTTTCTCAGTTTTCTGCATCCCTCCAAGTCTTGGTTGCATTGGGTTTGGTTTAGCAAAATCTTTTCAGTTTAATGTAATCAAAATTATCCATCTTTCACTTCAAAATACTTTTTATCTCTTTTTTAATAAAAAATTCTTACCTTCTCCATAAATCTGATAAATACACTATTCCTTGCTCCCCTAATTTGTTTATAGTATCAGTCTTTATACCTAGATCATATACTCATTTGGACTTTATTCTTGTGTACAGTGTCAGGCATTGGTCTATGCCTAGTTTCTGTTATACTGTTATCCAGTTTTTCCAGCAATTTTTGCCAAATGGTGAGTTCGTATCCCAGAAGCTGGGGTCCATGGGTTTATTAAACAGTAGATTGCTGTATTCATTCATGACTGTGTTCCACTAGTCTACCCTTCTGTTTTTCAGCCTATACCAAGTGGTTTTGATAATTGCTGCTTTATCGTACAATTTGAGATGTGGTAGAGCTAGGCCACCTTCCCTAGCATTTCTTTTTATTAGTTGCCTTGATATTCTGGACCTTTTGTTCCTCCAGATGAATTTTGATATTTTTTTTTTCTAGCTCTACAAAATAATTGTCTGATTGGTATGGCACTGAATAAGTAAATTAACTTAGGTAGAATTGTCATTTTTTTTATATTGACTTGGCCCACCCATGAGAAATGGATATTTTTCCACTTACTTAGATCTGACTTTATTTGTGTGACAATTGTTTTGTAACTGTGTTTATATAATCCTTGGGTTTGTTTTGGCAGATAGACTGCCAAATATTTTATAGTGTCTACCATAGCTTTAAATGGGATTTCTCTTTCTATCTATTGCTGTTGGGCAATAGTAATATATAGAATAGTAATACATAGAAATGAAGATTTGTGTGGATTTATTTTGTAACCTGCAACTTTGCCAAAATTGTTTATTATTTCAAGTGGTTTTTTTACTTGATTCTCATATCACCTGCAAAGAGTGACACCTTAATTTCTTCTTTGCCTATTCTAATTCCTTTAATTTGTTTTTCTTCTCTTATTGCTACAGCTAACACTTCTAGCACCATATTGAATAATAGTGATGATAATGGACCTCCTTGTTTCACCCCTGATCTTATTGAAAATGCATCTAGCTTTTCCCCATTGCATATAATGCTTGCTGAAGGTTTTAGGTAAATACTGCTTAATAGTTTATGGAAAGTTCCATTTATTTCTATGTTCTCCAGTGTTTTCAATTGGAAAGGGTATTGTATTTCGTGAAAAGCTTTTTCTGCATTTATTGAGATAATGATTTGGTTTCTGTTAGTTTTGTACTTGATATGTTCAATAGTGTTAATAGTTTTCCTAATATTGAACCAAACCTGGATTCCTGGGATAAATCCTACCTGATCATAACATATTATTCTTATGATTAGTTGCTGTATTCTTTTTTGCTAAAATGTTATTTAAAATTTTTGCATCTATATTCATTAGAAAAATTGGTCTACAAATTTGTTTCTCTGGTTTAGGTATCAAAACTATATTCGTATAATAAAAAGAATTTGAGAGGACTCCTTCTTCCCCAATTTTCCCAAATAGTCTATATCATATTGGAATTAACTGTTCTTTAAATGTTTGATAGAACTTATTTGTTAATCCACTTGGCCCTGGAGATTTTTTTCCTAGGGAGTTCATTAATGGCTTGTTCATTTTCTTTTTCCGAGATGGTGTTATTTAAGTATTGAACTTCCTCTTCTGTTAATCTGGGCAATTTATATCTTTAAAAATAATCATCCTTCTCATTTAGATTGTTGAATTTATGGGCATACAGTTGGGCAAAGTAATTTCTTATTATTGTTTTATTTTCCTCCTCATTGGAGGTGAGTTCACCCTTTTCATTTTTGCTATTGGTAATTTGGTTTCCTTCTTTCTTTCTTTTAATCAAATTAGCCAAAAGTTTATCAATTTTATTAGTTTTTTCATAAAACCAACTCCTAGTTTTATTTATTAGTTCAATAGCTTTTTTAATTTCAATTTTATTAATCTCTACTTTGGTTTTCAGTATTTCTAATTTGGTATTTACTTGGGAATTTCAATTTGTTATTTTTCAAGCTTTATCAGTTGCACTGATCTACTCTTTCTCTATTTTATTCATGTAGGCACTCAGAGATATAAAACTTTCCCTAAGAACTACTTTTTCAGTCTCTCATAAAATTTGATAGATTGTCTCATTATTGTAATTCTCTTGAATGAAGTTTTTGATTGTTTCTATAATTGTTGTTTAACCCACTCGTTCTTTATGATTAGATTGTTTAGTTTCCAATTAGTTTTTGGTTTATGTTTCCATGGCCTTTGATTACATATAAGTTTTATTGCATTATGATCTGAGAAGGATGCATTGATTAACTGTGCCTTTCTGCACTGGATTGTGATGTTTTTGTGGCCTAGTACATGGTCAATTTTTGTATATGTGCTATGTAGCACTGAGAAAAAAGTATATTCCTTTCTCTCCCTATTCAATTTTCTCCAGAGGCCTATGATATCTACCTTATCCAGAGTTCTATTCACCCCCTTAACTTCTTTCTTATTTATTTTGAGGTTAGATTTATTAAGTTCAGAGAGACTGAGGTTGAGGTCTCCCACTAGTATAGTTTTGCTGTCTGTTTCTTCCTGCAACTCCCTTAACTTCTCCTCTAAGATTTTGGATGCTATATCACTTGGAACATATATGTTTAGTAATGAAATTGCTTCATTGTATATGGTGCCTTTTAGCCAGATACAGTTTCCTTCCTTATCACTTTTGATTAGATCAATTTCTGCTTTTGCTTTGTCTGAGATTAGGATTGCTACCCCTGCTCTTTTACATCAGCTGAAGCACAATAAATTCTGCTCCATCCTTTTACCTTTACCCTATGTGTATCTCCTCTTTTGAAATGTGTTTCTTGTAAACAACATATTGTTGGATTATGGTTTTTTATCCATTCTGCTATCCATCTCTGTTTTATGGGAGAGTTCAACCCATTCACATTCAGTTATGATTACTAGTTAGGTCTTTCCCTCTGTCCCCTTTCCTGTTGTTTATGCTTTATTTCTCCCTTCTCCCTTTCCCTCCCTAAGAGTTTCAATTTTTGACCACTGCCTCCCTCAGTCTTCCCTCCCTTCTTTCAGCCCCCTTCCCTTTTAATCCCCTTTTTCCCTTACTACCTCTTCTTTCCCTTTTAGCCTCCTCTTCCTTTTCTTTCTCCCTTCCCCCCTTATTGCCTATAGAGCTAATTGTCTTTCTGTACTTAACTGAGTTTATTGTATCCTCCTTGAATCCAATCAGATGAGAGTACCTCTCAAAACATATTCATCTCCCTTCCCTCTTTCCCTGTACTGCAATATATTTTTGTGCCTCTTTCTTTTCACATCTCCCATTACAATCCCCTTGCTACCTTAAATCACATTTGTTATCATCACATCATTTAATTTATACCTATTTCCATTATCTATGTATATCCCTTTTACATTTGATGATGAATATATAATTCTCAAGGTTAACAAGTATCATCTTCTCTTTAAGGGATGTAAACAGTTTGCCTATTTTGTGTAACAAGTTTTTTTTTTTTTTTCCCTATTTACCTTTTTATGCCTCTCTTGAGATCTGCATTTGAAGATCAAATTTTCTATTGAGTTCTGGCCTTTTCATCAGGAAGGTCTGGAAATCCCTTACTTCATTGAATATCCATCTCCTTGCCTGAAATATTATTCTCAATTTTGTTGGGTAATTAATCCTTGGTTGTAGTTACAGCTCCTTTGCCTTATAGAATATCATAATTCAATACCTTTGATCTTTAAATGTAGAAGTTGCAAAGTCCTGTGTGATTCTGACTGTAGTTCCTCAATATTTGAATTTTTTATTTCTGGCTGCCTGCAGTATTTTCTCCTTCACTTGATAGTTATGGAATTTGGCAACGAAATTCCTTCGTGTTTTTAGTTTGGTGTCCTTTTCAGGTGGTGAATGGTGGATCCTTCCAATGACTATTTTGCCTCTGGATCTAGGCCTTCTGGGCAATTTCCCTTGATGATTTCTTGGATGATATTGTGCAGGCTATTTTTTCATCATGGCTTTCTGGTAGACCAGTAGTCCTTAGATTTTTCTTTCCTGGATCTATTTTCCAAGTCAATTGCTTTTCCAATGAGATATTTCACATTTTCTTCTATCTTTTCATTCTTTAGATTCTGTTTGACTGATTCCTGATGTCTCATAGATTCATTAGCTTCTACTTGCCTGATTCTAATTTTTATCAAATTGTTTTCTCCAGTAAACTTCTACATCTCATTTTCCATCTTTCCAATTGTTTCTTTTAAGGAGTTATTTTCATCAGTTAGGTTTTGTACTTCCCTTTCCATTAGTCCAATTTTCCTTTTTAAGGAGTTGTTCTCTTCAGTGAATTCTTTTTTCATATTTTTAAAAGCATTGACCAGATTTTCTTCTAGTTTTCTAATTTAGGTTTTACAATCCTTCCAGAGGTCTTCCAAGAAAGCTCTTTGTGCTCCCAACCAGTTCATATTCCCTTCTGAAGCTTCAGATGGGAGTATAGTCTCAATGCTGACCTCTTTGGTACTTGTGTTTTGGTCCTTGTCCCCATAGAAAGATTCTATGGTCTTTTCTTTTCTACTTTGCTTTTTACTCATGATAATGACCCTTTTCCTGGTTTTTAAGGTAGATGTCTGTGCCTGTGGCACAGTGAGCTCTGTCTCACGGCTCTTGTGCCTAAAACTTGTAGACTCTGTTTTTTTCAGCTAGAAATTAAATGCTGCAGCTTACCTGGTCCTGAGCTGGCTAGTGCTTGAAAGCAGAGGCCAAATAGGTCTTTTTGGGTTTCCCCTCAGTTACCTTGGAGGTGGCTGATAAATTGTGAGGGAGGGGTGGTGCTGCTGGTGGTGATGCTGGAGACTCCTCTGCTGAGCTAGAGTATAGGCAAGTTGAGCTTTCTGCACTAGTGTCTTCTTAATTCCACTTGGGTACTGAGGAATACCTGTGATCCTGATGTTGGCAGTTGCTAGCTTCACATCCCTGGGGTTCAGAATCTTCTCCTGGTTTGTTGAAGTGCAAGTGTGTAGGACAGCTCTGATCCTGCCCTGGTCACCTTTGGCCACAGCAAGAGGAACCCTCTTTAGTGATCTTTCTAGCCTCCCATGTTGAGAGTCCACTGTTCCAGGGTTTTTTCCAGAGAGATTATCTCTGGTCTGATTAAGGTCAACAAAAGGAGGGAGACAGCAGTTACTGATCACTCCGTCATCTTGGCTCCTAGAACCAGAACAGAATGGACACTTACAAACTGTCGTGTTGGAGAAGACTTTTGAGAATTCCTTGAACAGCATGGGGTAAAATCAGTAAATAAAAATAATTCAAGCTATTCTTCGGAACATCAAATACTAAAACTTAAATACTTTGACCACATAATGAGAAGGGACTCAGTGGAGAAGATCCTGATGGTGGGAAAGATTGAGGACAAATAGAGAAGGAGATGGCAGAGGTTGAGATGGATAGTGTCAAGGATGCAATGAACATGAGCTTGAATAGATTTTGGAAGACTGGAGGACAGAAGGGCCTAGAATGTTATGGTTCATGAGATCATAAAGAGTTGACATGACTGAACAATAACAAATACACATAAAATCATGCAAAACATTTCTCCATTATTCACATCGTGAAAGAAAATAAGGACATATCCCCAAACCCAATCCTCCAGAAAGTAAAAAAGAAATTTTCAATCTGCTTTTAGATTCCAGCAGTTCTTTCTCTGGAGGTAGATAGCATTTTTTTTTATTGTAAGTCCTTTGAAATTGTCATGGATCATTGTATTGCTGAACATAGCTAAGTCATTTACAGTTGATGATTCCAAAACATTGCTGTTGTCACGTACAATGTTCTCTTAGTTCTGCTCACTTCACTTTGCATGAATTCATAGAAGTTTCCCCAGATTTTTCTGAAACCATCCCGTTCATCATTTCCTCTAGCACAATAGTACTCTATCACAATCATATACCACAACTTGTTCATCCATTCCCAATTGATGGGCATCCCCTCAATTTCCAATTCTCTGCTACCACAAAATGAGCTGCTATAAATATTTTACTGTAAGCTCTTTTCCTTTGTTTAAAAAAATCCCTCTTTGGGGTACAAACCTAGTAGTGGTATTGCTGGGTATGCACAGTTTTTAGTCCTTTGGGCATAGAGAACATATCATTGGATATGCTCTCCAATCATTTCACAACTCCACCAACAGTGCATTAGTTTTCACTTTTCCCACATCCCCTCCAATATTTGTCATTTTCCTTTTCTGTCATATTAGCTAATCTGATAGGTGTGAGGTGGTATATCAGGGCATTTTTTTTCATTAGACCATAAAAAGCTTTGCCTTCCTCTTGGGAAAACAGCATGATCATATCTTTTGACAATTTATCAATTGAGAAATGATGCAAAATCTTATAAATTTGATTCAATTTTCTATATATTTGAAAAATGAGACCTTTACCAGAGAAAATTGCTATAGAAATGTCTTCCTACCCCGGTTAACTATTTTACTTCTAATGCTGGCTACAATGGTTTTGTTTGTGCAAAATCCTTTTCATTTGACATAATCAAAATGATCCATTTTACATTTCATAAGGCTCTCCTCAGCAAAGTTGTAGGATATAATAAACCTACATACATCAACAGCATTTCTATTTTTTAACAACAATGTTCAGCAGGAAAAGAGAAAAATAGAGAAATTCCATTTACACTAAGTACAGACCATATAAAATACTTGGGAGTCTTCCTGCCAAGACAAGCCTACACAATTACAAAATACTTTTCACACAAATAAAGTTAGATGTAAACAATCAGAAAATATTAATTGTTCATTGGTAAACCATGCCAACATAAAATGTTTATTTAGTACCATACCAATCAAACTACCAAAAGATTATTTTATAGAGCTAGAAAAAATAATAGCAAAATTTGCCTGGGAGAGCAAAAGGTAAAGCATATTGAGGGAATCAAAGAAAAAAATGTGAAGGAAGGTGGTCTAATTCTGCCATATTTCAAACTATAATATAAAGCGAGTATTTTATGTTGTTTGTACTTATTTTAAATGAAATTTCTCTTTTGATCTCTTCCTGCTGAACTTTATTGCTAATATATAGCAATGCTGAAGATTTATGTGAGTTTATATCCTACAACTTTGCTGAAGTTATTAATCATTTCAACTAGGTTTTTAGTTAATTTTGTAGGTTTCTCTGAGTATATCATCATATCATTTTCAGTGATGATTTTGTTTCCTTATTTTATTTTTTTGTTCAGTTGTATCTGACTCTTTGTAACTCTATATGGGGCTTTTCTTGGCAAAGATACTAGAGTAGTTTGCCATTTCTTTCTCCAGGGGATTAAAGCAAAAAATAAGTGACTTGCTCAAGGTTACACAGCTAGCCGTTGCCTGAGGCCAGCTTTGAACTCAAGCCTTCCAGTCTCCAGGTCCACTGCTTCATTTTCATAGCCACCTAGTTGTCTTCTGCTTCCTTATTACTTATTCAAATCCCTTCAATTTCTTTTTCATCTTATTGCAATAGCTAACAGATGCAGTACAATATTGAGTAATAATGGGATAATTGGTATCCTTGATTCATTCTTGGTCTTATAAGAAAGTCTTCTAGCTTATCAGTATTTCAGATAATGCATGCTAATGGTTTTAGATGGATATTTCTCATCATTTTAAGGAAAACTCCATTTATTTCTGAGCTTTCTAGTAGGTTTAATAGGAATCAGTGTTGTAGTTTTTCAAAAGTGTTTTCTGCATCTATTGACATAGTCATATCATTTCTATTAGTTTTTTTATTGATATGGTCAATTATGCTGATAGTTTTCCTAATATTTTAACAACCCTGCATTCATAATATAAATCCTGTATGGTCATCGTGTATGATCTTTATGATATATAACTGTAATCTTCTTGCTAGTATATTATTTAAATTTTCTCTATCAATATTCATTAGGGAAATTGGTCTATAGTTTTCTTTCTCTGTTTTTGCTCTTCCTGACTTAGTTATCAGAATCATATTTGTGTTGTAAAAGGAATTTGATAGACCTCCTTCTTTGACTATTTTCCCAAACACTTTATATTGTATTAGAATCAATTACTTTTTAAATGTTTGGTAGAATTCACTTGTGAATCCACCTGGATCCTATGGATGATTTCTTAGGGAGTTCATTTATGGCTTATTTAACTTCCTTTTCTAAATTAGGGTTATTTAAGTATTCTATTTCCTCTTCTGTTAAACTGGGCAATTTATATTTTTGCAACTATTCATCAATTTTGCTTAGATGGTTACATTTGTTTACACATAATTGGGAAAAATAACTCCTAATAATTGCTTTAATTTCATCTTCCTTGGTGGTGAATTCACCATTCTATTTTTGGTACTGATAATTTGCCTTTCTTCTTTTTTTAATCAAATAATCTAATGGTTTATTAATTTTATGATTTTTCTTCAAACTAGCTCCTAGTTTTTCTTATCAATTCAAAGGTTTTCTGATCTCCTGTTTCATTTTCATGATTTTCAATTTGGTGTTTAATTGGGGATTTATAATTTGTTTCTTCTAGTTTTTTTTAGCTGATATAAACTTTTTTCTAAGTACTTCTTTGGGTTACATTTCATAAATTTTGTTATATTGTCTCATTGTTGTCATTTTCTTTTTTTTTATAAAGTATTCTCAGGTTTATATTTATAATTCTGTTTATTTATTAACATATATTTATTTACTGCCTACTAGCAACAATATTATGCATATTACCATAGATTCAATTGTTTCAAGTCAGACCTTGGCTAAAGCATAGTTTTCATTATTTAAATTTCACAGTGTTAATAATCTCTAGTCAGAAGATACAATACTGTACTCTTTTTTTCTGATTTAATTAACTAATTTATTTTTAGTTTTCAACAATCATTTCTACAAGATTTTGAGTTACAAATTTTTTTCCCCATCTCTCCCCTCCCCACCCCAAAACACCTTGTATTCTGATTACCCCTTTCCCCAATCTGCCCTCCCTTCTATTATACCTCTCCTTTTCCTTATCCCCATAGTCTCTCTTTTCTTTTAGGGGAAGATAGATTTCTATACCCCATTACTTGTATTTTTTATTTCCTTGTTTCATGTAAAAACAATTTTTAACACTCATTCCAACTTCTCTCCCTTCCTCGCCACCTCCCCCCCCCCCCCATCCCCACTGAGAAGGCAAGCAATTCAATATAGGCTATATATGTGTAGTTTTGCAAAAGACTTCCATAATAGTCATGTTGTGAAAGACTAACTATATGTCCCTCCATCCTGTCCTGCCCCCTATTTATTCCATTTTCTCTTTTGACCTTGTCCCTCCCCTAAAGTGTTTACTTCTAATTACTCCTCCCTCCCATCTGCCCTCCCTTTTCTCACTCCCACCCCACTTATCCCCTTCTCTCATACTTTCCTGTAGCGTAAGATAGATTTTCATACCAAATTGAGTGTGTATGTTGCTTCCTCCTTAAGCCAGATGTGATGAGAGTAAGCTTCACTTTTTCCCTCTCACCTCCCCCCTTTCCCCTTCGTTGAAAAACTTTATCTTGCCTCTTTTATGAGAGATAATTTGCCCCATTCCATTTCTCCCTTTCTCTTCCCAATATATTCCTCTTTCCCCGCTTAATGTTATTTTTTTAGATACCATCCCTTCCTATTCAACTCACCCTGTGCCCTCTGTGTATATATATGTGTATGATTGCTCCAACTACTCAAACACTGAGAAAAATTTCAAAAGTTACAAATATTGTCTTTCTATGTAGGAATGTAAACAGTTCAACTTTAGTAAGTCCCTTATGATTTCTCTTTCCTGTTTACTTTTGTATGCTTCTCTTGATTCTTGTGTTTGGAAGTCAAATTTTGTATTCAGCTCTGTTCTTTTCATCAAGGATTCTTGAAAGTCCTCCATTTCATTGAATAACCATTTTTACCCCTGAAAAAATTTTTGCTGGATAGATGATTCTTGGTTTTGATCATAGTTCCTTTGACTTCTGGAATATCATATTCCAAGTCCTTCAATCCCTTAATGGCTAGATCTTGTGTTATCCTGATTGTATTTCCATAATACTTGAATTGTTTCTTTCTGGCTGCTTGCAATATTTTCTCCTTCACCTGGGAGCTCTGGAATTTGGCTACAATATTCCTAAGAGTTTCTCTTTTCATATCTCTTTCAGAAGGTGATCTGTGGTTTACCCTCTGGTTCTAGGTTATCATGGCAATTTTCCGTGATAATTTCTTGAAAGATCTTGTCTAAGTTCTTTTTTTTTTTTTTTTTGGTCATGGCTTTCAGGTAGTCTCATAATTTTTAAATTGTCTCTCCTGGATCTATTTTCCAGGTCAGTTGTTTTTCCTGTGAGATATGTCTTCTATTTCTTCATTCTTTTCATTTTGTTTTGTAATTTCTTGGTTTCTCTTAAAGTCATTAGCTTCCATCTGCTCCATTCTAATTCTTAAAGAACTATTTTCTTCAGTGAGCTTTTGAACCTCCTTTTCCATTTGGCCTGTTCTGCTTTTTAAAATATTCTTCTCCTCATTGTCTTTGTGGACCCCTTTTACCATTTGAGTTAGTCTATTTTTAAAGTTGCTAATTTTTTCAGCATTTTTTGGGGTCTCCTTTAGAAAGTTGTTGACTCACTTGTCATGATTTTCTTGCATTGCTTTTTTTCTCTTCCCAATTTTTCCTCCACCTCTTCTATTTGATTTTCACAATCCTTTTTGAGTTCTTCCATGGCCTGAGACCACTGCATATTTATTTTGAAGGTTTTGGATATAGAAGCCTTGATTTTTATGTCTTCCTCTGATAGTATGCATTATTCTTCCTCATCTGAAAGGATGGAAGAAAATAACTGTTCAACAAGAATGTAATCTTCTTTAGTTTTATTTTTTTCACCTTTTTGGACATTTTTTCAGCCAGTTACTTGACTTTTGAATCCTTTGTCAAGAGGGTATACTATAGGGACCTGTAAGTTCTCAGTTCCTCCAGGATGGCAGAATCAAGGGAGAGGAGCTTACTCCTCTCCTCATCTGTGCTCTGGTCTGGAAGCAACCACAAGCACTCTTCTGCCCAGGATCTGTGAGTAGGGTTCCCTCTCCAGAACCTCCACCAGCCAGTACTCCTCCTCACCCCAGAACTACCACTCAGGGCTGTAATCTAGATCAGCAGCCCAATTTCCCCAGAGTCTTTAGGCAGAAAGCCTCCATAAATGGATGCTGCCAACACCTGGGGTCTCCTGGGCCTGGGGCTAGGGCAGGACCCACTCCCTTCTTACCCACCTGAAAGAGTATTCTTAATAACCTTTGAAACTGTGTTTTGCATTTGTGAGTTGAGTAATCTGTGAACTGCAGTTGCTGCAAGGGATTCCATGCCCTGAGGCCTGCTCTGGTCTTGTCCCTGTTGTGTAGTGAGGTCAAGGCTGGTCTGGGCTCCATGGACTGTGTTCTGCTCCCAGTCCAGTGTACTAGACCTTTTCTGTTGGCCTTCCAGGCTGTCTTGGGCTGAAAATCTCATACACTTTGTCATTTTGTGGCTTCTGCTGCTCTAGAATTTGTTTAGTCATTTTTTACAGATATTTTATGGGACGTGGGGGGAGAGCTTCTACAGGTCTGTCCTTCTACTCTGCCATCTTGACTCTGACCCCTTATCATTTACTTCAATGAAATTATTTTTTCTATAATTTGTTCTTTGACCTACTTATCCTTTAAGGTTAGATTACTTACTTTACAATTAATGTTTTACCTATGTTTAATCTTTATTGAATATATGTTTCTTATACTAAAGCCTGAAAAGGATGCAATTAATATTTCTGCTTTCCTATATTTGGTTGTGTGATTTGTAATAACTTAATACGTGGTCAGTTTTTGTGAAAGTTTCATGTATGGTGGAGAAAAAATAAACTTCTATTCCCATACAGTTTTCTCTAGATGTTTATAATATCTAAGTTTTTAAAAATTCTATTCATCTCCTTAACTTTTTCTTGTTTATTTTATGGTTACATTTATCTAATTCTGAGAGGGGAAACTTAAGGTCCCCAATGTCATAATTTTTCCTCCTGTAAGTCATTGAATTTTTCCTTTAAGAATTTGGATGCTGTGCCATTTGGTGCATATATGTTTAGGACTGACATTATATTGTCTGTGTGGTAGCTTTTGGTGCAACATAATTTTTTCTGCTTATTTTTTTTTAAATTAAGTCTATTCTGAATTTTTTTTTTGTTTGAGATCATGATTATTACCATTACTTCTTTTACCTCAGCTGAAGCAGAATGGATTCTGCTCTAGCCCTTTACTTTTATTCTATGTGTGTCTCTGTTTCAACGGTGTCCCTTGTGTCCCTTACAAACCAGATATTTTGGATTCTTGTTTTTAATCCTTTCTGCTACTCATTTCCATTTTATGAGCATGTTCATCCCATTCACATTCATAGTTATGATAATTAACTATGTATTTCCTTTTATTTTTTTCCGTTTATCCTTCTTTTTTTACCTTGTCCCTCCTCAAAAGTATGTTTTACCTTTTATCTCCCTTAATCTTCTCTCTCTTCTGTCAACCCTCCTCCCCTTGCCTTTATCTCTTCTTTTTTATAGTGTGATAGATATCCATATTCAACTAAATGTGTATGCTATTCTCTTTTTGAGCCAGTTCTTATGAGAGTAAGGTTCAAACATTGCCTGCTACTTCCCAGTCTCCTCCTCCATTGTAAAAGCTCTTCCTTTGGGTCTTTTGGTTTTTTTTTTTTTTTACCATGAGATAATTTCTCCCCTTGAAAGATTATACTAAGTTTTGCTGTATAGGTTTTTCTTGGTTGCAATGCTAGCTCTTTTGTCTTATGGAATATCATATTCTAAGTTCTCTGCTCCTGTAATGTGAAGGCTGCTACATTGCCTGTGATCTTAATCATGGCTCCACAATCATTGAATTACTTTTTCTAGCTGATTTTGCAGCACTCTGATCCTGGTCTCCAACCCCCCCTCCTCATTTTAAGTCCACCTGTTATTTGATTTTTAAAATCATTTTTGAGCTTTTTTAGTAGTTCTTGTTGGGCTTGTATACAATTCACACTTTTATTTGAAACTTTGTTTATAGATGTTTTGACACTGTTGTGTTCTTCTGGGTTTGTGTTTTGATCTTCCCTGTCATGATAATAATTTGTTATGGTCAGGTTCTGTTTTGTCATTGGCTCATTTTTGTCATTTGACTTTTAACCTGATGTTAAAATTGGGTTCTACTCCCAGGTTGGAGGGGGCACTGTCCTAAACTTCAGGCCTTTCTTATTGTTCTTTTCAGCGCCAGTTCTGGGGGTGGGGTCTATAAGTTTTTGGTGCTTCTTGGGTGGTATGATTTAGTAAGAGCTGTGGCCCTGGGGCTGCTGCTCTCCTGGCCTCTGCTGTGTTCTTTCACTATTGTATTCCTTGGCACTAGCATTACTGCTGACTCTGGCACCATGGCCAGATTCCCTGTAACCATAATTACTAGTGTCTTTCCTCCATCTTAGAATTGTGACCAGGGTCCCTACTCCCCTAGTAGTCACTGCAAGCACTTCTGGCCCCTTCTCTGCCATGGAACTGTGACTGTGGGCTCCCTGCTACCACACATGCTGTCACTCCTTTTAATCCTGGGACTGTGACCCAGAACTGCATATGGTCAATGCAAATAGGTTCTGAATTCAGTGCCAGCAGAAGGGCACCCTAAATCTCCTTCAGATCAGTTATTCAAACCTCTTGCTCTTGTTCAGCCAAGAACTTCCCAAAATATTGCTGCTTCCCAAGCAGCTGCCTCCAAGGTTCACTGCTGGCTTGCCCGGCCATGACCTGCACTGCCTGCTCTGTCCAGTGAGTGGTCTGACCTACACTCCAGGTCTGCCTGACCCCCATCCAGTGAGACACCTTTCCTGATGACTTGCTAAGCTGTCCTGGGCTAGAAAATTGTTTCACTTGATCTTTTGTTGGTTTTGCTGATATAGAATCAATTTGAGATATTATTTTTGGGAGAGCTTAGCCCAGTGTTTCGCTCCTCAGCCATTTTAGCTTCAGGCTTTTTCCTGTCTTTTCATAATTGCTGCTGGGAGGTCTGCTTCTGTTCCTCATCAGCATGGAAGCTTTGGCATGCTCTGTTTCCAACCTAGATAGGTTGACCCCCACTTTGTGAGCCTGGTGGTCTCCTATTCCTGGAGGCTCATCGTAGCAGTGCCAGACAGTTCCAATTCAATTAGCTTAATCCTACTGCATCTTCAAACTCCTGAACTGAAGAGATCCACTGGTGCTATCCTTCCCAGAAGTAAGGAGTAATGATATAGAGCAGCACATCCATCTTTAATGTATATGAACTCCAATATATTTAGAGGTGAGCGGTATTGTCTATTTCAGTTATAAAAAAATTAAAGTGGAAAATCACAGTCTTATTTCCTTAAAACAATTGCATATGCTTGCTATTTTTTCTTGTTATACATGATAGGATTTTAGATTTAGAATGGCAAGGGAACTCAGATGCCACCAGGTCTAACCTCTTTATTTTATATGTGAGGAGCCTGAGATACTGAGAGATTAAGTAATTGACCCATGGTCATTGAGATAGGAAGTGTTTGAGGCAGAATTTGAGCCCATTTGTTCCATAACATTTAAGTTCATTGCTTTAGTAAGTAAAACAGTCCCCTTGCCCTCCTGACTTCAGTGATGTTTATTGTTTCTCTAATATACTGTATCATTCATACGATCTCTATTACATTATACTATCCAAATTTGCCATATTATTAAGTTGTAAGATTGAAGATTGTTCATTTCTCCATGATTTGGTATCCAAAGCCTATGCTTTAGTTAGCCTTGGTAAAAATATAATCACATCATCCCTTCAAAAAATATAGCTACAAAATTACTCCTAATGAGAAAATATGGATCTAAAATGCATAATTTGTATAATAGTATAATTGAGGTTTTCATCTATCTCAGAGTTGCTTATAATGACCTAAGTATGATCAAACTACAAAAATATACTTTTTTGTTAACACAATTTGAATTGAGTCTTCTTAGTTAGTTATTTAAATTGAGCTGATTTAAATCAACTCTTTCCCTAATTCAGAATAATAAAAGTGTTCCAAGATGATTTTAAATCCATTCTGAGAAACATTGGTAAATCCCTTTATAATTAACTCTATCTAGAGAAAGTTAAAATGATAATTTTCTTTCTGGCTGCCTTGTGCCTGTCAGGGAAATAGGGAGGACAAGAGCCACAAGGGAAAAAAATGCCCTTTTTTGTGAATTTCAAGCTTTCATTGTTGCCAAACCCCACTATATATAAGCTAATTTCTTAAGTATATTAAAGAGAAGTTGAGTAATGTCTCTTATTTGTTTTGGCAGTAGAGGGGCAGATTTGCTGTAGAAGAAAGAATATTTTGAGGATTTGAAATCAGAACATCCTGGTTTGAAGCCTAGCTCCTTTGTAATTGTGGGCAAGTCTCTAAGAGAAGACAGTCAGCCTTTCTTTTCTCATCTGTAAAATGGGGACACACTTGCATTGCAGAATACTTTTAGAGAAAGAGCATTGAACAACTTTCATTGTTACACAATTTAGAGTTATTAACCCCATGATTTTATTTTGCTCCATCTGAAGTCTTAGGGGAAATAGATAATAGGAGAACTGGGAAGTTATTTTGTCTGCCATTGAATCTTCCGTATTTTACTGATAAGCAAAATTCCCTTAATAGAGGCAGTTTTTTTTGAAAGACAATATGGTACAGTGGAAAGAATCCTTGACTAAGGGTCAAAAATGTATTGAATGGCATATTTGGCATTTTGCTAGCTTTGTGACTTTGGGCAAACCATGTGTCCTCATTGAAACTGCTTGTTGATGTCTAAAATGATAACATGATCCTTCCTTTGAACCTTGTAAGTTTGTAGTGAGGATCAAATGGAAATGTCATTTTTGTAATAGTAAAATATTTTATAAATGAATGCAGAAGTTACAACTGTTTTGTTCTCAATTGTAGAATGGCTCAGAATGCAAATAAGCTTTGAGAGAATGTTGGCTTAGAGCCACACTGACACAGTGAGAAAGGATAGGGACACAACCAGCACTGGACTGTCAAGAAAAAGCATTGTCATGGTCAGGGACATTGAATGAGAAAATGTCACCTCACCAAACCTTAATGTCACATGTGTAGTACGCTCTTGGCCCAAGTCCCTAGTCTGCATAGGGCTGCTCTTACAAACTCCCCTTTCTGTTCCCAGTTGAGTTCCTTGGAAATGATTACACTCTGAACCTTAACTTGCCTTAGCATAGAGTCTTGTTCTTTCTGTCAGATCACAGAGAGTCAAGCCATCAGGAAAATATAGGGAGATAACAGGAGACCAGCAGCAAGTAGGTAAATAGAATTAGAAAATTAGAGTTTTATTGTTGGATTAGCTTCTTTTTTTCTTCTATTGTATAGTATGACAGGAAAATACTATATAACAATTAGCAACTGATAATAGTTTGTTATTCAGTTGGAGAAAAAGAGGGTCAGCTACTCTAAATAAAGTAGGCTTACAGAATGGGAATTTCTGAAAGAACCTGGTGACTTAAATGTTCCCTCCCAAATACTGAAACAGAATCACCAAAGGTGCAAAAATGAGAAATAAAAGAAAGTAACCCTATAACTGAAAGGGAAATTACATCACAGAAAGGGAAATTGAAACATCACAGAAGTGAACCCATAACAACAAAATGTTAAAAAAAAAAGAAAAGACAAAGGGAAAAATCAAATTAACAATGACAATCATTGAAACTGTATGTATATGAGCATGTATACACATGCATACTAGAATACAAAACGAGGGAAACAGCAATAGAGGCATCAAAACAAACTCAAATTATAGAAAAATGAAAAAAAAATACTTGATACCTTTTAAAACAAAGGTTATAAAGCTAGAGGACAGAGGATAAAGAGTCATTCGATTGCCAAGGAAATACAAAGCCTGAAACAGTCTGACCAGTGAATTTCAGGTAATCCCATAAGAAAATTTCCTTAAGCTATTGAAATCAAGGGATTGTACTATGTAATCCATAGTACATCAATAGGGATGAATCCCACATGTGACTAAAACCAACCAAACCAAAATATATTGCCATCAATCTCAAAGAATGGATGCTAAAAAGATGATTTTAGAAGCAGAAGAGAAAAAAAAAGTATCAACCAATTTGAAAGTCTTTCTTTAACATCTATTATGTGTCAGGAAATATGATAAATCCTAAGGATATACATACAAAAATAAAATAATCCTTGTACTCAAGAAGCTTATATTCAGTCAATATGAAGGTGACACATATACAAATAACTATTTGCAAAACATGTACAAGTTTTGTGTTTTTTTTTTTTGAAGGAACTTGAAGCTTGGTGGTATCAGAATGACATCCTGTGGAGGATGTGGTTGAGCAGAATTTTGAAGGAAAGATGGAATAACAAGAGTGAGAGATGTAGTGGATATGCATTCCAGGCATGGGAGAGAACTAGTGGAGTCATGTGAGAAATAGGCCACTTTATCTGGATCATAAAAGGCAGGAGAGGAAAAATGTATTACAGAGTTGGAAAAGTAGGTTATGGTCATTGTCTGAATGGCTTTAAAAGCTAAACAGAAAATCTTATGTTTTATCTTGGAGGCAATAGGGAGCTATTAAAGTGCAAGATAGAGGTGAGTAGGACCATGGACTAGGGTGCTATTCACATAAGGAAAGAAAAGGGAGTAAATATGAGAGATGTGAAAGTAAGAGAAAAATACACTTAAAAACTCACTGGTTATATGGATGAATGATGAATCAAGGGAAATATCCAAGTTGCAAAACCAGGTGACTTGCTTGAGGTTTGCTAGGTTTGTGATTCAGGTTACTGAAACCATTTTTGGATGTGTTGAGCTTGAGATACCTGCAGGATATCATGTTTAAACAGAAACAGAGATCATGTTTAAAATATTCAATAAAGAATTGGAGATATGTGACTGGAGATCTAGAGTGGATATATGGATTTGGATGTTATCATCTTAGTGATTAAGTCATGGAAGCTGGTGCAGCAACTCATGGAGAGAGTGTATAGTGAGAGAAGAAGAGGCTAAGCAGAAAACCTCAGCATATACTCACAGTTAAGAGTGAGTTACTAAAGAACATCGCTTTGAATTACATAGGATTTTTCACCCAAGACTAAGAATGACAGAGCTAGGACATGATACACTGAGAATCAAGAGAAATTGAGCTTCTTTGCCACATCTGCCACCCAGAGACAATGCCAAAAGCATACAAAAACTGTATACATAGGAAAACATAAGAATAATACTTTTAGAACTATGACCAAGCCTTAGGATCATTTTTTCCATAAATGTAAATCAACCAGAACCCAGAATTTAAATTAGAAACAATAATTGCCACTATGATTCACAATGTAAATTCTATAGAGGACTAGCTAAATAACAGAAGTGTTGCTTTAGTCAGAAATTATCTCAGTGTAATTTCCTTGAGCAGCAATGAAGTGAAGTATGCATGTATACATGAAGAACAAAGATACAATGAATGTGTTGGTTACATTGAAATGTACACCACATAATTTATAATAGCATCAAAAAAGTGACTTTGACCTTAATAACAACTTCTTTACTATAAGCTTTATAGAAGAAAAACAAATTTTCAGTAGTATTGTTAGGAATAAGACAGGAAAGAAAAAATTATTGAGTATCAGAGTTTAAGGATGAAAGAGATAGAGCATAGAATCATAGTACAAAACTAATATCTAGAACATAAGCAAAGGTAAGAAAGTTGACTGAAAATCTTTTGGAGTTGTAGAAATTCTTAAAACTACTGAATACTTTATTGATATGTGCAAGCACACTTTCATGCTTGTAAAATGAATAGGATATCATTAGCTGTAGTGAAATAAGATATTAGTCTATGCTGTAACCAAATCAAATAACAAGATATAAAGTCATATAATAGTCATAACACTGGATGCCAATGAATGTATCATAAATGGACTGAATCTCCATATAAAAAGAAAAAAATCCTTAAGAGAGTAAGCTCATAAGACAGAAACATAGATTTAAATGAGAGGATAGAGAGTAGAATAAATTTTACTATCTTTAAGCTGTCTCAAAATATCAGGAATTTTTCATGATATTACAATATGGGCAAATAGAATTCCATATGTATATATAACTATATAATATAAAACATAATACAGAATGCCAATGTAATATAATACAAGATAATACATATGATAGGAAATTACATAATGTATTATTCATTGTAATCAACTAGGAGCTTTGAGAGGAATGAAAATATCATTGAATATGGGGAAATAATTAGCATAATAAATCTGATCAGTAATAAAAACATAGGCTTATCTCAATAGCTGTAGGAAAAAGCCCTTGATAAAATACAATGCCAATTTATTTTGAATTACTTTAAAAAAGCCTAATAAGGCGAGTATTATCCCTTGGTATTATAAGAAGCATTTATATGAAATGAAAAGCTAAAATCAAAAGTAGTTGAAAAACTTTCCTATTAAAGACATGAGTAAGCATGTCTTTCCATTCTTACCATTATTTCTTGGCATTTTTTTCTTCTTTCCTTCTTTAATGTTGTCTTTCCTTCTTTGATTTTCCTTCCTTCCTTCTTTCCTTCCTTTCTTCCTCTCTACCTTCCTCTCTCTCTCTCTCTTCCCTCCTTTCTTTTTCTTTTCTTATTAAACATTTACTGTAAGCCCAGAAATTAGGTGCTAGGTCTACAAAGTAAAAAACTAAATTTCCCTCAAGGAGTTTACATTGTTTTCAGAAATTCTAGTTATAGTACTAAGGCAAGAATAACAAAATAAAGGAATGTCATTGTCAAACTGAAGGTTTTAATATCTCTATTTCCAGATGGTGTTGCTTTATTTAAAAAAATACAAGCAACTAAATGAAAAATAAATTAATATAACAACTTTAGCAAATTAGCCAGATATCAGAATTGCTCAAAAATGCTAACAATTCTACATATTACTAACAAAATAAAAAATTATTATAAAGGGAGAAATACCCTTTAAAATTATATAATTTATTAAATATTTATGAATTAATATATGAAGACACAGGAATTATATCAAATAAGTACAACATAATTTTAAAGAAATCAATGAGGAATTAAGTAATTGAACAAATATTCAATTTACAGAGAAATTGAACTAATTTAGTAAACATGACAATCTACTCAAATTAATTCACAGACATGTTAACACCACTAAAATATCAATTACATAGAATCAAAATGAAATTCACATAGAAGAATATGATGTCAAGAATATAAGGGATGTTTTGAAAAAGGGAAGGATTTGCATTGTGGCATTTGAAATGATATTGTAAAATAGCATTTACAAAAATAATACTAGATAAATAGAAAACAGAAGAATGACACAGATTAGTTAATAGTGACATAGAATCATATTGATATATAAGCTGGTATTCAGTTTAAGACATTGAAATACTGGAAGAGGATTTTCTTATTGAACAAATATGTTAGGTATGTAGGCTTTTTGGAGGAAAAACTTCATAACATGTTCCTATAAATTCCAAATTAATTTAACCATCTAACCACGCATGCACGCATGCACGCCAGAAATAAAAAACATTGAGAACAATGGCATGTTAGTTCTTTCACAATTTTGGTGAGTTGAAACACACAATCATGAGGCATCTATAGGACTGAATTTGGTCTATTTAGATCTAGAGCAGTATTTTGGAGCCATGATTTATAGTTACAAAAAAAAGGCACGCTCTTTTATCTGGTAATCCCACAAGTAAGTCTATACCCTAAAGACATTTTTGACAAAAACAGACCTACTATGCAGAAATATCATCATCTACTACTACTACTACTACTACTACTACTACTACTACTACTACTACTACTACTACTACTGCTACTTTCATCACCACTATTGATGTTTGTTATTTATATCACTATGTATTATAAATGGATTAAATTTTTGTATAAAAAGAAAAATCCTTGATAGAGTAAACACATTAGAAATAGAGAAACAGATTTAGTAAGAGGATAGAGAGTAGAATTACTTCTATTATCATTATGCTGTCTCAAGATATCAGGAATTTCAGTCATGATATTAAATAAAAATGTAGGCCAATGGAATTACATATGTATATACAATTCTACAATATGTAACACAGAACAGCATAATATAATATAATGTAACATGAAATAATATATATGAGGTAATGTGATAAGAAATGTTATAACAGTGCTGTAATAGTATAACATACTATGATATAATACATATAGTATTACAAAGTATTTTACATACTTTATCACTTTTGATCATGCCAACAAACTCATGAGAAAGGAGCTAAAACTGAGGTTGAAATCAAGTGACTTCCAGAAGGTTACAAGGTAGTAATTATATGACAAACGATTTGGACTCAGGTATAACTGACTCCAACTCTGGTAGTATCCACTCTACTTAGCAAGCACCTTTTGTAAGAGCAGAAATTGGAAACAAACTATGCTACCAATAATAAAGACATGCTTGAATAAGTTATATGATTGTCATTTAATATTATTATACTCTAGAAATATGTATTATGAAAAATTCAAAGAAAAATGAGATGACTGTGAGGTGATGGAGAATGAGAAAAAAACACAAGTATAATATATAGAGTTATTACAATTTTGTAAATAAATGCAGCATAGAATAGTAACAAAGTCCTGAGCAATATTTTAAAAAAGGCAAGTCCAGAAGGGATAACAAAAACAAAAGATGATTGATTCCATTGCAACTTTGATATCACTTTATTTAACAGCAAATAAGTGACAAACCACAGGCACATGTGATATCATTTATGACCATTTTTCTTTCTTTTATTTTTATAACATTCTTTTGCTCTTGTAAGTGCATTGAGTACTTGTGCTTAAGAGTAGAAGGAAAAGTAAAACTCATTGAACTGAAAAAAGAAAATGAATTAACCCACTCTTAGGGACTCTCTGTGCCTCAGCCTTCAGTATCTCAGACAAAAGTGGGAAGCAGTTTGCTACAACCACTATTTGACCAAAAGGGATACTAAAAAGAAAGTGAAAGCCTGAGGCAGTGTTTTCTAGTAAGTTTGGAAACTGAGGACATTTTTGCAGTGACTTATGAAGAGTATGCTGTGTTTGTGCTTCTGGTAGCAGTGGAAAATGTGAAAAGAAAAAAAAAACATGTTTCTAACTGTGAGAATGTCAAGGAGAATGAAGTAGGAAATAAAAAGAAAAAAACTGAAAGCACAAAGGTGAAGCCTTTTTTCATGTCTATTGACTTTTTTATTTTTAAAGAATTATCACATCCCATCATAGAACACTCTCTTATAACACAGAAAAACAGGCAAAATAGAACCATAGTGAGTGTTTGACAGCGCATGACAAACTTATGCCTCTAGTGCATAACCTCTTTGCAAGAAGGAGGCAAATGTTTAACACCAGTTCTTTGAATTAATGTTGCATATATTTTTACATCTGATGTCTTTTTTATTGCTTTCATTCACATCATTATAGTCATCAAGGACATTTTTCTCTTAGGTCTTTTGTAATCACTGCCAGTTTAAAAAAAGTCTTCTGCTCTCTTCTGGAAATACTCATATTTGCCATTTCTTATACAATAATTATATTGTAACTCATTAAGATACAATATATTTTTCAACCATATCCTATTTAGTGAGCACCCACTTTGATAGTGGTGTTATTTTGTACCACAGAATACTCCTCTGCATATTTTTGATGTATAAGACTTTTCTTTCTGACCTTCATTCACCTCTGTGGAGGGTATTTAATGCCTTGTTTGTTGCAGAGATAAATTTTTACTTGACCTAGAAGGTTGAGAGGTAGAATGACACTTCTCAGTAATGGCAAAGGAAGTGGATAATGGATATGCAACTCTTCTTACAAAGGGGGAAAGGTACATCACCTCATGAAGAAGCAGTTTCTTATGCTTCAAGGAATTTTGATTTGGATCTATGGGTGCCATTGTGAAGGAAATGGTAGTGATATGAGGAAAACAAGATGAATAGCATGTGTACTGAAGGGCACAAAAATTGTAGTTATTACTCATCTGAGAGGGATTTTGTTGAACTGATGTAACCAATCAAGAAGTCTGTTGTTCTTCCAGACCATGAATTTAGAATGAGAACTTCCTGAGACTGGTCAAACCTAGTAACTATCCCCCACCTCTAGTGCTTTCTGTTTTGTTTTGTTTTGTTTTCATGTACGGACAAGTCATCCCACTTTAAGAAACCAAGAAAATATTGTCAAGGTTTATAATCCAGGTTTGAATCTGTGCTCTTCTACTTATTACCTGTGACACTTTAAGCAAGTCATTTAATTTCTTCAAAACTTAGTTTTCTCATACATAAAATGGGGGAGTTTATACTATATGACTTATAAGATTGCTTCTAGTTCCAAGTCTACGATCTTGTAGTCATCTGAATGACGTCTAATAGTATGAATCCTGAGGCAAGAAGCAATTTACATAATTTCAGTTTGAAAATGAACTTTTGCCTGAATTAGAACTCCTTTATTCTTATCTTTGCTGCATTTCTGATTTTCCAGACGTCTTTTCCCACCATGACCAGCAATCTTCTCACTGAGGAAGATCACTTTTTCCCTGTTTCCTCTGCCTCTGATTGATCAATTCCTCTCAGAACCTCCATTTTAAGGAAAATGCCCAGGTGAGCCCTGTTACTTTCATTCCTCTTTGGGTTCCTCTCTTGAGTCTCCAGGCTCCTTTCTCTAACATATCACCTAGGCTGGCACCCTCCTACCCATTCCACCTTTCAGGTTCCTTTTATGTTTTCTCTTCATCCATTAGAATATAAGCTCCTTGCCAGCAGGACTGTCTTCCTTGTTGCTTGCATTTGTTTTTCTAGTACCTAGCATGCTGCCTGGCACATAATAATTATTTAATAAATTCTTGTTGACATGACAAAGGAAAAAGGAGGTCTGAATCAACAATTATCTTTGGGCAAATGACTCAATTTTTCACTCTGATCAGTCAGACAAGAACTGATTTTCAAGTTGCATTTTCAGGTTAAATACCTATAGCTGAACATAGCTCTTGTTGCCTTCTCAGCTTTTATACTTGGAGTGCCTGCAGGGTACCCCATGTGGTATCAAATCTTGGGGAGAGTAACAGAAGTGCTTTCTGTATTTGAATACTAGTGAGTTGTTGTTTGGAGGGCACTGTGGGAAGGAGAGATAAATAATTCTCCAGCAGAACAACTTGCTATTCTGTGCCCTAAACCCTTGGAGTCTGTTCATCTCTGAGTATTCTCCAGCTCATTGTTGACCTATACTAGTGCAAATCCTTCCCCTCCCCCCTACCCTCTTTCCTTTTCTTTTTCACTTGAAGCACTGAAAGCAGCCTGGACAAAAACAAGAGGTTGTTTATATGCCTTGTGCGTAGCACTATGTTTCTCCTTCAATACTTGGTGAGGACACATCCCTTTAACGAAACTTCTAAGCTACTAAGAGGACATCTGATTGTTTGTCCTTTTGATCATTCAATGAGTCACTGAACTTCCCTTTACAGCAATATGGATTTCTAATGTTTAGAGAGCTAGTGTTCAGCATTAGAAAGATCTTAATCTGATAAGTCTGGCATTCAGGTGTGTTGTAAAGTATTTATTTCATCTCCTGGCTGAATATGATTGACCTAATAGTTGCCTAAAACTTAGTGGAATTTCAAATCCTTTAGAACAAGTCCTAGAAGATTGGGGAAAGGGAACTAGAAGTAAGATAAGCTACCTTATCATCATGCAATATGCTTCATCTGTGGTATTCACACCTCATCACTGCCCTCAGTTGTCTCTGCCCTTCTGATTGAAGAGCTGGAGGGCAGAGCAAAAACTCCTCTCAAAGTCTCCCTTTAATTTTTAAAATATGTTTTATAAATTTATTTCAATTTTCCAATTACATAAAAATTCTTAATATTTTTTTTTAAAAATTGAGTCCCAAATTCTCTCCATGTTCTTGCCATTCCCAATCCATTCAGAAGATAAACGTATTGATTGTACATGTGAAGTCATGCAAAACATTTCTATGTTATCCATGTTGTGAAAGAAAACACACAAAAAAGAAGAAAACATAGAAAGTGAAGAAAGCAAGCTTTAATCTGCATTTAGAGCTCATCATCTCCTCTCTGGAGGTGGATAGCATTTTTCATCATGCATCCTTTGAAATTGTCTTGATTCTTGTCTTGATCAGAGTAGCTAAGACTTTCACATTTGATCATTGATGTAATTTTTTTTTTTACTGTGGACAATGCTCTCCTTGTTCCATTCACTTCCCTTTGCATCAGTTCATGTAATACTTTCCAGGTTTTTCTTACCCTCCTTGTCATTTTTTACAGCATACTAATATGCCTGCACAATCATAGGCCACAACTTGTTCAGCTATTCCCCAATTGATGGACATCCCCTCAATTTCAATTTCTTTGCACCACAAAAAAGAGCTGCTATAAATATCTTTTATATAGATTGGTTCTTTGTCCTTTTCCTTCATCTTTTGGGATAGGAGTGGTACTACTAGGTCAAAAGATAAGCACAGTTTTATGGCCCTTTGGACATAGTTCCAAAATGTTAACATTATTAAAAGATTATTAAATTTGTTACAATTATTAGAAAAATAAATTCATTTTAAAAAATCCAATGGTACATTGCCACAGTGGGGTTCCCCCATGGATGATATCCCTTATTTGTAACTTAGATAATTCATAGCATAAACAATTAGTAGCAGTTAGATCATAGGTCAGGGCATCAGCGAGGAGAGCATGTTAGTATCCCAATCTTTCCACTAATTTTTAGTTGATTCTCTAGGATTCTCTAAGTATATCATTAATTTTACCTGCAAAGAGTGCTATTTGTGTTTTCTTACTGTCTATTGTTATTCTTTCAATTTCTTTTTCTTGTCATTGCTATAGCTAGCAGATGTAGTACAATATTGAATAATAGTGGTGATAATAGGCATCTTTGCTTCACCCCTTATTTCACTGGGAAGGTTTCAAGTCTATCCGCATTATAGATGATGGTTTTAGATAGATACTACTTATCATTTTAAGAAAGGTTCCATTGATTCCTCTGCTTACTAGTATTTTTATTTAAATTAATTTTTCTTCTCAGTTTTCAACAATCACTTTTGTAAGTTTTAAATTTTCTCCCCCTCCTTCTCCAAGATGGCATGCAATCTTATATGGATTCTACATATACATTCTTATTAAACACATTTTCACAGTAATCATATTTCATAGAATAATTGAAATGAATGGGAGAAACCATTAGGAAAAACCAAACCAAACTAAACCAAAACAAAACATAACACAAGAGAAAATAGTCTGCTTCATTCTGCATTCCAATTCCATAGTTCCTTCTCTGAATGTGGATGGCATTTTGCATCAAGAGTCCTTTGGGAATGTTTTAGATCTTGCATTGCTGTGAAGGGCTAAGTCTACCAGAAACAGTTCTCACACACTATGGCTGTTACTATGTATAATGTTCTCCTGGTTCTGCTCATTTTATTCAGTATCAGTTCATATAAGTCTTTCCAGGTTTTTCTGAAGTCCACCTGTTCATCATTTCTTATAGTACAATAGTATTCCATTATATTCATATACCACAACTTGTTCAGCCATTCCCCAATTGATGGGCATCCCCTCAATTTCCAGTTCTTGTCACCATAAAAAGAGCTGCTATACATATTTTTGTACATGTGGGTCCTTTTCCCATTTTTAAGGTCTCTTTGAGATACAGTCCTAGAAGCAGTATTGCTGAGTCAAACGGTATGTACATTTTTATAGCCCTTTGGGCATAGGTCCAAATTGCTCTCCAGAATGGTTGAATCAGCTTATAGCTCCACCAACAATGAATTAGTGCTCCAACTGTCGCACATCTGCAACATTTATCATCTTCCTGTTTTATCATGTTAGTCAACCTGATGGATGTCATGTAGTACCTCAGAGTTGTTTTAATTTGCATCTGTCCTATAAATAGTGGTTTAGAGCATTTTTATGTGACTATAGGTATCTTTAATTTCTTCCTTTGAAAACTGCCTGCTCATATCCTTTGATCATTTATCTAATGGGGAATGACTTGTATTCTTGTAAATTTGACTCAGTTCTTGATATGTTTTAGAAATGAGGTCTTTATCATAGACACTAGATATAAAAATTCTTTCTCAATTTTCTGCTTCCCTCCTAATCTTGGTTGCATTGACTTTGTTTGTACAAAAACTTTTCAATTTAATGTAATCAAAATTATCCATTTTGCATTTCATAATGTTCTCTATTGTGTGTTTAATCATCAGTTCCACCATTCTCCATAAATATGACACATAAACTATTCCTTACTCCTCTAATTTGTTTATAGTATCAAGTTTTATGCTTAGATTGTGTACTCATATGGATTTTATTCTGGTGTATGGTATCAGGTATTGATCCATGCCCAGTTTACACCACATTTTTATCCATTTTTCACAGCAGTTTTTGTCAAACAGTGAGTTCTTATCCCTTTCTGGTGTTTTTTAATAGGAATGGGTGCTGTATTTGGTCAAAAGCTTTTTCTGCATCTAATGATAGAATCATGATTTTTCTTGCTTTTGTTATCAATTTGTCAATTATGCATATAGTTTTCCTAACATTGAACCAGCTCTGCCTTCCTGGTATAAAACTCATCTTGTCATAGTGCCTGATCTTTGTGACATATTTCTTCAATCTCCAGGCCTCCCTTTAAAGAGGACTTAGAAACCCCAATACCTCTTTAGTTTATCATTTCCCATCAGCTGCTCTGTTTGTTTCTGACTCCACAACCATCATTACCTTGCACTGGGTACCCTTTCCCTCCTTCCCCTTGCTTTTCAATTTCCTTTTGTATATTGTCTTTCTATCTTCCCCCATTAAATTGTAAGTCCCTTGAGGACAGGGACTATACTTCTTATTTGTATCATTAGTACATTGTCATACACTAGGTGCTTAATAAATGTTTATTGTATTATATCATTGCATAGGGTCTCCCTGGCACTACTTATCCTGTTATCTTAGGTTTTATTTTTTAAACTTTAAAAAAAATTAAACTTTTAAAACTTTTCAATATTAGACAACAAACAACTTAGGAAATATAGAATGGAGTACTAGATTCATCAGAGGAAAGATGAAAGCAAAGGCTAGGGTTAGGATGCTAATAGACTAAGAAGAAGCTAAATGTGGTAGCGGAAAGGACAAGGAGTTGAAAGAAGGAGCCTGAGAGGTAGTTCACCTTTTATTGAAAACGCAGACACATCTGGTACAGATTAAATCATTGCCTTTAGCTTGGGGAGATTTCATTATCAGGAGTTTCTCAGATGTTGGTTCAATTTGCATTAAGTATGATTCTGCAATCCTTTCACATCCCCAGGATTCTGTGATATGAAGACTGAAGGTTGAGGGAGTTAGTGTATACTAAATCTAACTTAATTAATTTTAAAATCACAGTATCTGAACAAAATGCAATCTAGTTTCTCTCTGTGTATTATTTTCAGTGTTGTCACGATGAAAGAATGCAGGCATTTCTCAGGAACCTCAAGACTAAAAATAGGATAAGAAGATTACAGATACCTAGATTTACTTTTCTATGAGACTGCATGACTTTAAAAATAAGAGTCTGCCAGTCTGTTTCCTTTTATAAAGGGACATTCTGTGCCAATTTTGCTAATCATTTGTCCAGAGTCAGGGCTGGGAAATTTTGCCTGGAACAAAAATCAGATGAATTTAGTGGTGTGACCCCAGACAGTTCACCTCTTGCCTCTTCAGGGATTAAGGGAAAAAGAAGGGTAGAGCAAGGGCAAAAAGACCCTTCAAGGACCTGAGTTCCTGTCCCACCTCTTGTGATTATCTGTGTGACCTTGAAATATCACTTAACCACTCTGGGTGCTCTCTAAGGTCCCTTCTCTCTTTAAATCTCTGTTTGGATGCTCCTAGGGTAGTTTGTATGCTCCTGGGATAGTTCCCCTATACTGCCGGACAGTGGAGGATCGTGAAACATCAAGATCCTTCCTTCTCCCCCTTCCAAGTGAATACTCTGTAAAGCAATACATACCTCATGCTAATAATTACTTTCAATTTATATGTGCCAATATGCATAAAACTCCTAGGAACAGTCTTTTCTTCTAGTATTTTTTTTTTATTTTACAGCTGTTTTTTTATTTTTATTTTTATTAAGTAACTGGTTTATAAAGTCAGACCACTGCAGTGACTTAATGGGGGAATATAAAATTAAAGACTGTATCATTGACAGTTCCTCTCAGTCACATCTTGATCTATAGTATGGGAAGATAAGGGTAAGGCATTACCCTAAACACAGCATAAATCTCAGCAGGGCTTGGTTTAAGTACAACACCATAATGCCCCTCTGCCTTTCTCACTCTCCAACTTTAAATGACATGTCTGTGGGCAAGAGTCCCCATTCAAGTGAGTGAGATAGGGCTCTGTGGTTTCCATTTCTAACATCATAAATGCCCCCTTCTCAACCCACACTAACCTATTTAGAATAAAACTGATTTTTTCAATCATGATTGAAAACAAGTTGGGATAAGGAGGAAGTGACATGGACAGAGGAAAAATATGTGGACTCAACTCCATATAAAAGCTTTGGAGAGGGAAAGAGAGCCTCATGAAACTTTAGTTCTACAATAGACCAGAGGGATAAGCTAAGGAAGGATCTCCAGATACACATTTCAAGAATTCTGGGCATAATGATATCAATGCTGTCTAGTGCTGTCTTTCTTGCCCTGGAAAAATCCCTGGATACTGAGACTAGATTCTCCTATCTGAGCCATGTTGGCTATGGCTATCCCCAGATTCAGTCAGAGGGTGCTCTCTACTGTGTTGTGATCCTTAAAACTCTTCAGCTCTAGGAAGGGCTTGGCTCTTTTATTCTTCTGGCTAGAAGGCAAATAGGTGACCTGGACAGTTGTTGGAGAGAAAACTTCAGGAGACTATAAGATCCTCAGCTGCCAACTGGTGCTGCCACTGGGAGCTCCCACCATGGACTTTGACAACTCATGTGACAGCCAATTCACTCAGTGCTTCCTGGTAATGTAGATATTCAGTTTGGCCAAAGACACTAGTTCCATATTTAGCTGTCTCATAGCCATCTAGCAGGGCATCAACAAGAGCTTTGTGGTTATCCTTGAAGGGGGTCCTTGTTTTTTGAAGCTCCAGCAGATAGGAGCTGAAGTTCTTGCCCATCAGAGAACAAGGATGCTGGCCTTCCGAATGGAATGGGATCTCAGAGGCATGAACAACATCTAATGATTTCATCCTGTACAGGTAGTTGTAGCAATGTTGATTTCCTGGTGTCTCCAGCTGCAAAAGACTGGCATCAGCTTCTTCAAGAAGCTGGGGTTCATACTTTACATCCTGGACCTTGGATAATTGGACATCAATCTCTTCTTCAGATTCTTGGGAGCATTGTGCCTCACAGGGATGTGAGGACCTCTTCGAGACTTCATAGCCTCTTCACCAAAGTGAACAGCAGCACAAATACTAAACTCTCGTATGCCATCACCAGCATGTCATTCACCTGGGACAACCAGTTACTGCTGGATGCCATGACCTCCTTCCAGCTTCCTTAGCCCAGGTTCCCTAGTAGCAATGACCCTAGGGCTCCTTGGTGTGGCTTGGCCATTTCCTTATGGGGGAAGCCAAAGTCAGACTCTGCAGGAAAACATCCATTGTTTTCTAATTTATCTTTCTATGCCCATTAATTATATTATTAAATTATTAATTGTCTATTAAATATCTATTGAATGTCTAATGAATGAAGGAATGTTGATAATCGATTGAAAGTACAGAACAAAAAGCACATGTATGGAGGCCTTCTCCCCAAAATTGTTCTTGTTAAGTGTTGCACTATTAGGTGATTTTAATGGTAGATTTATTTTTCCTGTATGTTGGTGGTATGATTTGAAGGATACTAGAAAGACCCCATTCCAAAATATATTTACTAGCTTGCACAATGATCAAAATTCCACCATTTGGGATTCATTTCTTTGGCTTAAGGCAAGGATTCCTAACTTCACTAACCCTGAAAAGGTATAAGAAACTTGTTAAGGGGGTAAAGAGGATGTCTAAAATTAGTGGTTAAGAAACAATTTAATTTCTTATTTTATCTCTTATAAGTATGTGCATAATTTTTTCCTTCCTTTAATATTGTATATTTTATCTCTTATATGTGTGCATGTTTTTTTCTTCCTTTAACACTGAATAGGTGTATTATTACCCTTACAGAGAGTCAAAAGACATAGGAGCCAAAATGGAGGGAGTTCTCCATCATAGGGAATTTAAAAAGTTTGGAAACCCCTTAGTTATATATAAAATGTAAATGGAAATGTTCCTGAAGGAGTAGCTAAAAGGAAATAAAACACTCACTATGCACTGTACTAAGCTTTTTACAAATATTATTTGTAAAATAATATCCCATCTCTGGGATGTAGGTGCTGTTAAACTCTTCATTTTACAGTTAAGGAAGCTGAGACAGGTTAAATGACTTGCCCAGGGTCACAAAAATAATGTGTCAGATTTCAAACTCAGATGCTCCTGACCCAAGGCTTACTTTTCTATCTGTTATGTCATCTGGCTGCCCTTACCACACACTAATATCTTACTGGGAATTGGTTAAGCAGATTGCTTTCTAACATGACAGCTAATGGAAATGGGGATGTCAGTTTCTTAAAAAGGGCCTTAAAAAGAGTAAAGGGAAAGATTTTCAGAAAGGGGGAGAGAGGGAGATAGAACAATGGCACAGGCAGTGTTTCTATTTAATTTTTCTCAGGCTGGATTAAATAATGATTGTATGACATAATCATCACTGCCACTAACTTCAAATTACTACAAATAACTACAAATTTTAGTATAACATCCTTGAAACTTTTTCCAGAAAAAAATTATACTTACGTAGGCATTTCTCTGGAAATGTGCTTTACTGTCCAATAGCCTAGTGTGTCTTATCTAGACCCCAGGACTGTGATTTCAAACCTTGACATTTTCTGAAAACATCTCCAATATCTCTAACAGGGTTGATGGTGAAAGGGAAGTGGCAAAGAGGTCACTGTCATCCAAGCTACCTGCTACTTAAATTCCTATCTGCCATCAACACAACCCACCTGTTTTCATATAGAAAACTTTCTCATCCTTGAGCCTTTATAGAAACCGCTCTATTATTTTTCGTAAAATTTCAGTATCAATAAATATTTGATTTCTTTTCTCCTTTCCTCTTACTTCTCTGGGAAGTTTAAAGAAAACAGAAGTAAATTAAATAACATGGAGGCGCTGCTGGGTGGCAATGGTTGGATAACAGGCTAATTCATACCTCAGTTCTCTTATCAAATGAATAGGACCATTCAAATTTAAGACAGCTGAGAGACAGTCTTTTGTTGTCATGAAATAGGAGTTTTCACTTCTATAGAGAAGCAAGATTTTGCATGAAGGCTTAACCAGAAGCAATAGCAGATATTGTCCACAAAATACAAGCAATCTATCTTGAGGCACATGAATAATATTAGTATCTTGGTTGATAACAGGAGGGCAAAAAAATCTATAAAAATAAGGAGAATGAATTTTTAAAAGGGAATTTTCACATGCTACTGGATTTCTTTCAGCTCAGTAATAAAGAACTCTGAAAACAGGAACCTCTTAAGACGGAGAAATTGCAAATGCAAAAAGCATTTCTCTATATCTTCAGTTCGTGTCATTATGCACTCCTGATATATTTGACTGATCAAAGGAGTTACTGAAATCTGCAACCAAGTATCAAAAACCTTCTGCTGAATTTTTAAATGAACAATTTTTCTTTGTGTCATTCAAGCTAGAAATATGCTTTCTTAATTCCCCCCTTAACCCCCCACCTCTTGTTACCCTTTCAAGATAAATCCACAAACTCATGGCGGAGGTGAGTGTAACCTTTGTGATGTTCTATCACCCTGTGGGGAATCTCATTCCTGGCAGAACAAGACTCTCTTAAATGTCAAATGTCTCTCATCACCTATTTTTGCATCTGAAATCAACTTTTATGAGAAAGATATTTTCTTTTCCCCACTTCCTCTTCAAATTCATGCAAAGGAGTCTAATGAATGTTTAAATGCTAAGACTTTTCAGAAGAAAATTTCTTCTGGCTTCCCCAGTTACATGGACCTGTCATTTGGTTGCTATGTGTTCTGGTTATTATAATTATTATTTATTCTTTATTATACATATTCAGTGTGTTAGATAATTTTTTTATTAGATTGTGAGCTTCAAGGGATATATGTCTTCTGGGTAATGAGTCCATGAGGTTGCTAAGTGATGGTAGTTGTATTAAATAATTGAATGAAATGAGGTTATAGCTCAATGAGAAGGGATTTAAATAGCACATAGAACACAAAATATCAGAACTTAATCCATAATAATTCATAATCATAAAGTTATATCCTGTACCTCATATGACAGAATGAATTACTACTTAATTTTAGAGTCTTGGAAACCTAAGTTCAAGACAATACAAGCAACTTAACCTCTGTCTCTCAATATCCACCCTTCTGTCTTGCTGCACACTCCCCTCCACCCCTAGCAATTTTTTAAGATTAGGTCCTATCTTGCTTTGGTAGGAGAATGTCCCTACATTAGTGAAATTATAGGGACATTAGAGGCTATCGATTCTAACTTCCTCATTTTAGAGATGAGGAAACAGAGGCTCAGAGGAGAAGTTAAATTACTTGCTCTGGATCACACAGCTGAGCTGGTAAGTGTCTAAGGTAGAATTTGAATGTAGGTGTTTTTGACTTCAAGTCCAGTACATTTTCAACTGTACCAGAAAGCGTTTTCTAAACCTTATAGGTGTTATACAAATATTAGATACTGCTGCTAATAGTCTTTTGAGATAGATAAGGACATATATAGTTTTCATCTGTGTTTCCAATACTTAGCATGGTGTATTTCTTAATAAACTCTTATTAGATTGGATTTACAAAGGGCCTAGTGGCTACACGTGGCTACTTGGTAGGGAATATGAATCTAGAAATCACAACTCCTGAGATTATATTTGGTGCAAATATTGAAGGTTTTAAATTTTTTTAAAAATCAGTTTCTGGTTTTGTGTTCTTTTTGTGTTGTTTTTTTTTTAAACTATGATTTCAGTTTAATAGCCGCAGTTAAGACATAGTTCCTTAGAAAGAGACATTTCAGTTTTGAGAATCTTGACTATCCTGGTTCTTATACGTAGGCATTAGATACTTAGAAAATAATACAATCAGTTTGGCTTTTTCTTGGTCTTAAACTAGTCATTTAGCTCTTCTTCCATCAGTAAAAGAAGAGTAATTGTTTTCCATTTTCAAAACACAAAATTGTTTGTGAACATATGCTTATAAATCTCTTTGAATTTCTTAAAATAAAATCCCAATGTTTTTCAATCATTAATGTGTGTGTGTGTGTGTGTGTGTGTATGCAAGCACTCACATGTTTGATGATTTCAGATTTGTGATTTTATAATGGTATCAGGGAACATAAGGCATGAAAACTCATTGTCAATGCAGATCTGTATTTATATGTAACTTATAGTTTTGAAGAGTTGTCTGGGCCACTGAGTAGTCAAATGCCTTGCCAGGATTTTACAGCTGGTATGTTGGAGGAAGAATATCAACCCAAACCTTCCTGAATATGAAGCTAGCTCCCCATCATCCACGCCATTGTGCCACTCATTATTTCCTTCAGATTTTGCATGAAAATTCATGAATGTAAATTTATCTTTACCTTACTTGAACATTGGTGGTGGTGATAGGAGCAGTTTTATGCAGGGTAATGCTGGTGTAAAGTGAAGAAAAGGAACTTTCAGTGTTTACAATGTGAGTTTCTGAAGAGGTAGTGGTTAAGCATTACCAACTAATATATATTTGAATTATCCACAGAAAATGAATAAAAGGAATTGCTTTTGTACTATCTACATATTTAAAAATAATAATTTCCTTGAAACTAACGAGATTTAAACTTAATATGAATTTTATGAATTTATACTCTACGTGCTATTTTTTGTCATTAGCCAATCTCTCTTTCTGAGTCACTTCCCATATGACACTGACTTTCTGGTTTCAATGTCAGCACTTTATTCTCTAGCCACTCTGCCTTTGATATATATGATTATGTGACCCTGGATACATTGATTAACCTCTCAGTGACATATGCAACTCTCTAAATTGTTGTTGACTTGTATTGGTAGCTTCCATATTTGAGAGTTTGCATATTGGTTAAATCATAGGTCCATTCTCTATCTTAATGCCACTGAGCTATTCTAGTTTATCTCAGATCTCTATTCTCAGGGTCTGTTTCTGAATCCTCTTCCTTTAGCATGGACCCTCTCAAAGTTCAGTGTAGGCTTCCTCTTCTTCGCTTACTTTCATTACGTTAAGAAAATTTGTCTTGTCTCATGGATTCCTTCCTTAATAACCTCTGTATCAGAAATCTACCTATCTACTAGAGGTCAGAGAGTTGAGAGTTGGTAATTAGAGAGTCTAAGCAGATATTTAGTAGGGTAGCCATGGGTCAAAGATTGAAGAGAGTTGGTCCAAGCCAAGAGAAGGATATAGAGAAAGAGAAAAGGGAGAAGAGGAAAGTTGGAAAAAGACTGAATTAATCAGAGAAGAGTGAAGTGAGTAGTTAATAACCCTAATCCTTAGGACCCTTGCTATCAGATTACTTTTTTGTGGAGAGGCATAAGTGGAGGTTTAAACTAAAGCATGGGCAACTTCCCCCTTCTAACCATCCCCTTCTGTAGTTCCAATCTATCACCAAGTATTATCCTTCCTTCCTTTACAGAAGCCTTTAGATTTGTCACTTTATTTGCATTCTCTCTTCTGCCACCCTAATCTAGGACTTTATCATTCCCACTAAATGTAATAGTTTTCTAAATGTTATATTATTAGTTTTACTCTCTCCCCTTCCCAATATCCTGCATAGCTGTAGATGATTTCAATATGCTACTGATTTACTCATGAACACTTGCTCTTGTAATGGCTCCTGGTTACTTAAAGGACCAAGTTCACGCTTCTTAGGCTAACATTTAAGGTCCTTTATAATCTGACTTTGATCCTATAAAAAGCATATAGTGATTTTCCCCCCCTTAATAGTATACCTCAGGACCTTTTTGCTTCATTTAGAATAGTCATCTTATTGTCTTCTTTCCCTGTTGCAGCAGACAGATTTGGAGTAAAGATCACTGTTTGAATCCTTTTTCAGACATTTGCCAGTTATGTGATCCTGGTCAAGTCACTTAACATCTCACAGCATCAGTGGACTCAGTAGCCTCTCAGGTTCCTTCTAGATCTAAATGTCTCCAGTTGTCCTGATTATATCTTTACTCTTGACCCAGAAGACTCCAGAGGAGAAAGTGAGGCTGGTGAACTTGTACAGTACTTGTACTCCCTCATTTAAATCCCACTCACTTGTAAGTCATAGCATCACCTTCCTAGTATTAGGTCCTCTTTGATAATGAAGGACAAACAACAACCTGTAAGTAGTATGGGCTGCCCCACTAGGGACCCAATTAGCCAGTTCCATTTGGATAATATAACTCTTCCCCTTTACCTTCCCCTTCTTCTTTCCTTTCCTTTCTATCTTGGGCTTAGGAAATCAGAAATTTTACAGGCAAAACAAATGCAAGTCCAGCTTTTTACAATAACACAGGAATAAAGCAAACATGTTTTCAAATAATACTTGGAATGTTTATGTTTCCAACTTTCATTAATTTGGAATTATTCATCCATTCCAATAAAAGTTAAAGAGGAATGATTCTTCCTAAATTGTATTGCACACAGTTACCATGACTTCAAGCTTAAGGTAATTATCAAAGAACATATTTGCAATGAATGTGAATTGATGAATATTTTCTTGTCTTTGACTTTGCAAATCTTGAAAGAGATTATCTAGTGGAGGAGGTAAGGAGGTTTTTGTTAAGGGAATTTAATCATAAAGTTCTAAAACTGAAGGCATGACCTCCACCAAGGAATAATCCCAGATAAGGAAAAATTAATTGTACTTCTTAATATTAGTGACTGACAAGTTTTGGGGGAAAATGTCTGAGTGGTCTTGAAATGAAATAAATCATTGCTAATGGTCAGTTAGCTGAGTTACTTAGAATGCAGTCTTATTGATCAGGGTTATGAATCTGCTTCCTTTGCAAACCAGTTGACTTAAGCCTATTCCAGGGTCAGAACCTTCCCATTAATACTAGCTCCCTATTTAGCAAAGTTTATACGTAGGAAAAAGGGGGTATGAGTTAGAGAATTTGAATGAATTACCTACTGGGGAAAATTATTGAAAGCATATTCATCTCTGTATGTCAGACATGTCATTGTCTTCATATATGAAGGATTGCACCTTGTTAAGACCATTACTAATAATGATTATAGCATCCTTATATGTGTTACAATTAATTGCCATTTGTTGAAGATGTTTCAGAAACTTTTTTTTAAATGAAAAGCTTCTGGACACACATTACTAGGAATCTAGTTACATTTTCATGGAACTGTAGAAGCCACATTAACAATGTTTCCTTTCATGCTATTATATTGCTTCTTATGTTACACATATATATTACCCTAGGAGAACTAATATTTTTGGTTGCACACTGAGTGTTGAATACAGACACAATTATTTGAACCTCATGACCTGTAGAGCTGAACTGTTAGGGAATGAAACTGATGACATAGGAGGAATTTGTTAAGACTTTTAGTTATCCCTAAAACTTTTGAGATCCTTGATTGAGGGTGGAAAGCAAAGTAAATCAGGGATAAGATACCAAATGAGAAGGAAGACAGAATTTTTGTAAAACAATAAAAGTGGAAGGTCAGTGGCAATATCTGCTTTTTGGGTCTTGTTTTCCATTGAATTCTCTACCTATGATCCTGATGGCATGTAATTTATACCACAAAGCCCCCCAAAATTTTGTCCAAGAATTTCTCATATAATATTGATTCAACCAACATTATTTTGCAAAAAAATATCACTAGTGCATTATATCTAAACTCCATTATGGCACCTTAATATACCACATAATGCCATTTGGCCACTCAACTCAGATCAGGGGCTCTTGAACTAGGACCTATGAAATCATTAAAGTGATAACTCTATTTCAATATAATTAATTTTCTTTATAATCCAATATATTTTATTTGATCATTTAGAAACATTATTCTGAAAAGAAGGCTCACAGGTTTTTCTAGTTTGCCAAAAGCTTCACTGACACAGTAAATGTTTAAAAGTTCCTACCCATAGACATAAATCAGATGGTCAGGCTATTGCTTGAATCCAAATATTAACTCCCTTTTCCTTTGTAACTTTGTACTTATATGCCGGTGGCATGCATACTGTACAATGAAGCAAAAATATATCCCATTTGAACTATGTCATAGAATCCTCTCATTTTGAGAGCCCACAAAAGTGTTATTCCTGTCTCTGGTTGTTAGGGATGCTCTTTCTCTTGCATAACATTCTATCTTCAACCTCTGTGCCTTTTTGGATATTGTCTCCATACCCAGAATGCTCACGTTCCTCATCTCTTTCTCTTGATATCCCTAGCTACTCTCAAGGTCAGCTCAGGTCCAATCCAATCCAACAAATACTTAAGTATCTCCTATGTGCCAGGAACTCTACTGAGTGCTGGAGAAACAATTAATATAAAGACTGTCCCTGCCCTCAAGGAGCTTACAATCCAAAGTGGGAGGGGGGACAACACACAAAAGAAGGCAGGAAAGTGGTAGTGGAGGGGAATTATATGAGTAGGCAGGTATCTGCTATAGTGACATCTTGTTCTTTGGAGTCGAAACCAAGCAGAGCAGCAGATGCAAAGTGGATTGAACTGAGAGTCCAGGTTCTGCCTTCTATAAAGAAAGTCATTGGGAGGAGTTTGGTACTCCACTCTCCAAACCTCCAATCAGAAGGGGGAGGAAGATAAGGGAGGTAGTGTCAGTTAAAGCTTGAGTTGGCAGCAAGATGGCATTAGAAATGAGGAGTGTAACTTGGCAGGGGGATCTCGTTCCTTGGAGCTGAAAGCAGAAAATGCAAAGTGGAGTGGCACCTTGGACAAAGGGTCTTTGCTGATATTGCCTATGCACTCTTCACTAGCTGCTCAAAATGACTTTGTATTCATTTTGCATACACTTTGTTTTTCTTCACTTCTCTCTGTATGTGCTATTTGTACCCCATATAATATAAGCTTATTACGGGTAAGGGCTATTTTATTTTTATCTTTGCATGTCCAGGGTCTAACATAGTGTCTTTCATACAGAATGAGTTCAGTTAAGTGTTAACTGAATTTAACATATGAGGGATTTGGTATTTAGATGTGTCTTAGATAACCTGATCTATGAAATTTCCTATAACTCTGAGATCCCATGACTTGAAATATTGAAAGGAGATTTGACATCTTGAAGCTTGTGCTTTTCTAGAAAGGACAATAAGGTCAAATGTGGAGCATTTCCTTTAAATTTATTTTTCTTCAGTGAGTGTTCTTTTTTCCAGTTTCACTTTACTAAGGCTTTCAGTGGCTTGTTTTTTGGATACCAAAAGACTCACATTACAGTATATGATGACCTTTACATTATTAGGAACTATTATGAGTTTAGACTATATTTGGAATCATGGAGTTCAACAATTTCAATCCATGAGATGGATTCAGAGGCCGAGGTCCAAAGATAGGTCGGGAATCAGAGAACAAGCAGGATCAAAGGGATGGGAATAGACTTCTCTTTAGATCATCTATCTCCTGAACAAGTCCAAACTGGCTAGTCATTAGAGGTCAGTGAAAGTTTGAAGAAGGACATTGTAGGATAAAATAAGAGTGTGTAACCAGTCCCAGGGGTGAGTTATGAGACCACGGCAGGCACTGTTCATGTGCCTAAACCAAGCAAAGGAACTTGGGCTAGGGATCTAGGTCAAGAAGTACATAGTTATGACTAGGGGAAAATAAGTTGGGTAGTCATTTAGGATGAACATTCAGGGAGCATAATGAAAGTGACTTTTTATTATTACTGCATATAAAACATAAAAAATATTTATATCACAGATTTTAAAATATAAATGTTTTCCAGATATAACTATAATTATATTTTAAGTAAGTGTGCATACTTTTAATTGGAGAAAATTCTGTTTTACATGGCACATAAGTAATTATTTTAGGATTAGCCAAATAGTAAATGTTATGGTGAAGATTCAAAGCTTTCTATAGAAAACAGTACAGAGAGGGCACCAATTTCAAATGGAGTTACATCAATTTTCCAAGCTTGCCTAGGGCACACAAATGCCTTCTCACTGATCTGCCTGGCAGGTAGGCTTTTTTTTTTTTTTTTTGCAGGATAACAGTTTGAAATAGGCTTTATGTGAAGAAAGAAGGGAAGTTTGAATAGGATGTGGGAGGTTGTTCAAAGTGTGAGGGATGGTAACTGACAAAGCTGAGGGACAGGAAAAGGGAAAGGTGACAGGCATGACTAAAGACTGGTTAATTAGCAGAAAAGGAAGAAATACTAGGCAAGGGAAAAGACTGGGCAAGATAATAGATGAGCGTCAAAGGCAGGGTTGAACTAGTAGCTCTTAAAGCTAAGGGCATTGTAAAGATATGGAAAGTGGACAGAAGGGTGAAAGAAGATAAGAAGGCATAAGGGAGGGAAAAACACCCCTATTTCCTTTGAAGAGTACTATCAAAAGATGAAAGCAGAAACGATCGGGTATAAGTCTCTAGATGACTGAAAATGAGTAAATCAGAAAATTTATGTAAAGCACTTTACAAACCTTAAAGCTCAATGCAAATGTCAGTTATAGTAAAAATAATTCTCTTTTACTACACTATGCTATATCATATTGTGTTATATCATACCACATTACCATATATCACAATATATTGTTGTTATAATAAATCAGTAATCCTTAATTTTACCCTTTTTTTTGGTGAGTGAAAGTGGCTGGTTCAAAGACTTCAAGTTTGGTTGCTGGCTACACTCACTTCAAAGACGAGGATTTAAAAAAAAATAATTTGAAGCTCCTGCTAAGATTCCTAAAGTGACCCTACCTAGATTTCTTTTTCCTTTTAACTTTTGCCTCCTCTTCATATGCAAGGCAAAATAGAGAATATTTGTGGGATAGGTGGGTGAAGGGAATAACTGAAAAATGCCACAATGCCTTAACCGCATACCCATAGCCCTTTGAGATTTGTTCAAAAGAAGTCCCCAAAATGGTTTTGAGGTATAATGTGGATTAATTATTGGGAACTGAATAGAGTTAAAGTGGGCTTTCCAACCCAAAGTCAAATAGAAGCTTGAGACAAGGATGTGGCTTTTAGTAGCAAGAAACTCATCTTATCCTCTGAGTCACTAGTAAAAGAAAGCACATTGTATTGAGAATATTTGTGACCTGGGCACACATAGGGAGGGGCACACATGTCCCATTTATACACGTTCCCTGCAGGTTTTCCTCTTAGTGTTCTACTTTTACAAATCAGTCATGGAACAGTTCCAAGCAAACACATTTAACAAGATGACATAGTAAGAAAAGAAGTAATTCATCATTGATTGGCCCTCATAAACATGGAGTCCACTGTCACAAACACTCATGCCATCACTGGGAAGGATGACTGTGCTTAGGAATCATGAAAATGTTAGGGATATATTTGGATAGGACACGTGTGGTAGGACAATTAACACTTCGTATCTGAAACAACATAGTAAAATGGCACTAGATCTGGAGTATTGAAGGCATGAATTCCACTCCCATTTCAGACAATTAATGTGTGACTTTAGTCAGTCACTTAAATCCCAAGGCCTACCCTTGTACCTGCCCAAGTGATCACTCCAACAGATTGCACCTTCTGTTATTCCTGCCCTGTCACTTATCTTTGGGTTCTCCCAGTCTATTGGTTCCTTCCACATCACCTACAAACATGTCCATTTTTCTCTTCATCCTCAAAAACAAAACAAAACAATAAAAACAATAAAACCCAACAAAAACAAACCCCCAAAAAACCTCATTTGATTTCCCAACCTCTAATTCTAATGCCTCCCTGCTTTTAATTATTTACTGTTTTTCCTGTATACAACTTGTTTGTATATATTTGTTGCATATTATCTCTCCTATTAGATTGTCAGCTCCTTAAAGACAGTTACTGTATTGGCCTCTTCTTTTATACTTAGTGCTTTACTTGACATATAGTAGGCATTTCATATGTGTTTTCTGACTGACCGATCTTTATCTTAGTTTCCTTCTCTAAAATATCATCATTATGCCTTCTGTAGGTCCGTTTCCCACTTGGCACTACAATACCATTCCCTTTGGCTGGTTGTTGAATTTCTGCTATGCTTTGCTGTATGTTATGTCTCCAGTGTGCTTCTGGTTGGGTTTTTCTTATTGCTGTTATCTATTGGGCTTTTGTTATAGTTCTCAGTATGAAGGATGTACACAATAGTGTAGGAACTACCTGTTCCCCAGAAGAGAAGCAGTTGGTTCTTCCATCTTTTTAGGCTGAGACCTGGATACCAAGTTTCAGCACTTCAATGGAGGCCTGCTACATATCTAGGAACAAGGTTTTTTCTACATAAGGATATGGATGTGCATTAGTTTACAGAAACAATATTTGCTCCAAAGGTTAAACTGTTTTAAAAAAGAGTCAGTTATTTAAATCTTTCTTTTAAAATTGCTTACTTCTGCTCATATGATCCACATCCTTGCCTCATGCTTCTATGTGACTTAGAATTAGAAAATATTCCTTATTTCCAGTCAGTTCTTGACAGACAACCTACATTATTCTGCAAAACAATTTTAGAGGCTTTCCTGGAACAAACCAGAAAGACCTATGTGAACCTGAGTCACTGTAGCTTTACTTTAGTTCTCTCCCAATCCCTGAGAGCATCTTTTGGTTTTTACCTTGAAAATAGGGGTGCAGGGGAAGGAAGGAAGTTTTTTAAAAAAGATTACATTGATAGGGCCACTGGAAGACTGATCCTGCACCTCTGATCTTCTTGCCTTTCACATTCAATATTACATGCAGCAAACCTTCCAAGAGTTGAATCATTCTAAATTAATGTGTATATATGTATGTATATGCATATATTCTACTTTTCTATGAAATTTCTCACTGTAAAAGTACAAAGAACTTTAAGAAGATAGTTGTTATCAAGGATTCAACATTTATAAGAATTTTTAAATGAAGTTGAATAACTGATTCCTGTTAAATTTGATAGCATCTAGGTCTTAGAAGAGAGCAGGGGCCACAAAATAGAAGGCAAAGTCCTTTACCCATCAAGATAATGATAAAAAAGGACAAATTTCAGGCAGGAAAGACAAAAACAAACAAAAATATCTCTTCCTGGGTTCCCTGCAATGCAGGAACTGCTTAGCTAGCATTTATGGCTATATCTTAAAGCAGTCCAATTCATCTGTATTTGGTTTTCAAGACAATGTGTATTGGGGAGGATATTCTGAAACTGTCTGTTGCTGCAAGATACATTAGTAGATGTGGGAGGGATGTGTTCACGTTTTGTGAATGAAATAGAATTTGCTCAGTCTGATCCTAGTGTACACATTTATAAGCACTATGAAATACATTAAAATGATTCCATGAATATTTGTTAGATCCATACCCATGTATCTGCTAAGATGCCAAATCTTGCCATTTTACCTCTAAATATCTTTTGTTTCTGTCTCCTTCCGATGCCCAGATATCCACCACCTTAATTCAAAGCTTTGTCTATACTACTGCTATGGCATTCTAATTGGTCTTCCTGCCTCAACTCTCCCCTTTCCAATTTATACTCCACACAATGGCTGAAATGATTTTCCTTAAGTGCAGATCTGATTATGTCACTGCCTTACTCAATAAACTTTAGTGGTTCCCTAGCATCTTTAGGATAAAATAAGTTTAGCTTTTAAAGGCCATTCTAACGTAGACCTAAAGTATCTTTCTGATGTCACCATGTGTTTACTCTCCCCATCTTGCACTCTGTGGTCTCGCCAGACTGGCCTCTCAGTACTTTATAGAGGATACTCAGTCTACTGTCTCTGTGACCCTGCATTAGCAATCTCCTATGACTGAAATGCTCTCCTTTTTATGTCTTAGAATCTTTCATTTCTTTCAACATATAGCTCTCAAGTGTCAACTGCTACCTCTCCTGATCTCCCAAAATGCTAGAATACTCCCTCCATAACTATACATATATATATATATATATATACATATAATATATATACATTCTGAATATATTCAATTATACATGTAAAATCTCCACCAATAAAATGTAAGTTCCAAGACAGTAGAGCCTAGGTCTTACTTTTCTTTTTTGTCTTTGTATCCTGAATGCCTGGTGTAGTACCTGACACAAAGTAGGTACTTGATATGTTTTATGATTCTTATTTCTCTATATTAGTCTTAGATGGACTGCTAACTAACTAAATGAATTCCCTAAAGATTTAGACTGGATTTCCCAGAAGAACAAAGAATAACCAGTGTTATTCAGGTATTTTAGTCCTGTATGACTCTTTGTTACCCCATTTGAGATTTTTCTCAAAAAGATACTGGAGAGGTTTACCATTTCCTTCCCCAGCTCATTTTTCAGATGAATAAACTGAGGCAAACAGGGTCAAATCACTTCCTCTGGGTCAAACAGCTGAGGACAGATTTGAACTTAGAAAGATGATTTCTTCCTGACTCCAGCACTCTGTCCACTGTGCCACAACAGATTAATAAGAATTCTCAAATGATGATCTCCCTAACATTTAAGGAGAATAAGCTCATACACTTCTCTGATTTGAACAGATTGGCCATTCTCTAGCTCAAGGAGAATTAAAAAGGAAACAAATTGGTTAAGGAAAAGAAAAAAGGAACTGGACTCACTGATTAAGGGGTAGTGTCTTCTCGCCTACCCTTCTCTTATTTATTTTAGCAATTTTGAATTCCAAATTCTCTCTCTTCCTCCCACCCCTCTTTCACACGTTGAGAAGGCAAGCAATATAATAATTATACATGTGAAGTCATGCAAAACATATTTCTATAATAACCATGTTGCAAAAGAAAACACACCCAAATAAACAAGAAAAATAAAGAAAATGAAAACATATACTTCAATCTGCATTCAGAGTTCTTCAGTTATCTTTCTAGAAGTAGATAGCATTTTTCATCATAGTTTTTTGGAGTTTTCTTGGATCCTTATCTTGATTAGAGTAACTAAGTCTTTCACAGTTGATCATCATTAAAGCATCGCTGTTATTGTGTTCAATGATCACTTAGTTATAATCATTTCACTCTGCATCAATTCATATAGGTCACCCTCTTGTCATTTCTTTTACACAATAGTATTCCATCATAATCATAAACTGCAACTTATCCAGTCATCTCCCAATTGATGGGTATCCTCTCAATTTCTAATTCTTTGCTTCCAAAAAGAGCTGTTATACATATTTTTGTACAAATAGGTCTTTTTTCTTTTCCAAAAGAAATTACTTTTGGATACATATCTAGTAGTGGTATTGCTGGATTAAAGGGTATGCACAATTTTATAGCTCCTTGGGTTATAGATACAAATTGCTACCCAGAATGATTACATCAGTTTATAAATCCACAATAGTGTATGTGCCCCAAATTTTCCACACCTGCTCCACTATTTATCATTTTTCTTTTATATCACATTATCCAATCTGATAAGTGTGAGGTGGTACCACAGTTGTTTTATTTCCAATTTACCTAGTTCATAGTGATTTAGAGCACTTCTTCATATGCCTATAGATAGCTTTGATTTCTTCATCTGAAAACTGCCTGCTCACATCCTTTGACCATTAATCAATTGGGGAATGGCTTGTAGTCATATAAATTTGATTCAGTTCTCTAAACATTTGAGAAAATAAGTCTTTATCTGAGAAACTTGCTTTAAAATTTTTTATATTACTTCATTGTCCACTTAATGCTTCACCTCACATTCTGCCTCAATTGCAGCTTTTGGTTTTTTATTGTGTATGTGGTATGTTCTGATCATCAATGAGCTAAGAAAATATAGGCCCTAGAATACTGTAAGAGTATTGAGAGCAGAGACCATGCTTTTTTAAAATTTTTTGTCTTTCTGTTCCTTGTGCTTTATATATCAGTTGGTACATAGTAGGTGTTTAATCAAGGCTTACTAATTGGTTGATTTATGTCTCCTTTTAGCCTTTGATTTTTTGGATATATTTTACATTATGATGATTTATCATATAAATAATATTTATAATTTAGCACTTCTGAATTTCTAACTTAAAGACCTGAATGAAAAATTAGATACCAGGTCTGTGTTTGACAAATACAATAATACATCATTACAGAAGATAATCAACAAAGAAGAATTTATCATGATATGGTAGGCACTACTGTGCTATGTACTGGGGACATATAAAGAAAAAAGTAAAATAATCCCTACCCTTTAGGAACTTATTCCTACTAGAGAGAATCAAGAAATTGATGAATGACCTCTCAGAAATTTTGTAGAAAGAAAGGAGTTGCACCTATGATGTCTGCCATAATGATCTAACATGTTTGCTTAGTGTACAAATACTGGAGGGAATTCACATAGGGCAGGTATAGCTTTAATTACCCAAAGAGGAGATTCCCTGTCATGAACTAAAGAAAATTCCCTTCCCAGATTTTTTTGCACTTTCTCTTTTATTCCTCCAAAGCAGTTAATTTTTTTGGCTTTGATTATTCATTCAGAAACCTGAGAATATCTATGGCAATTTATCCAGATTATTAATATTCAGTATCTTTTCTTTAGAGATGATGCTCTCTCATATTCTAAATTTAAATGTTACTTGCTATTCAGGAGGATGCGTTTCTGTAGAGAAGTTATAGCTGGGGGGAAATAGTTTGAATTTTGGTAAGTCTGCTAGGAAATCAGTCTATTTTTTCATGGCTCTTAAGGATTGCCTAATGATCTGGACCTATTCTGAGCATGTAAAGCCCAGAGGTTCAATTCTTTTTAGGTTTCTGAGTTATTGTATAACTTTGAGCACAGCTATGAAAGTCTATATATTTTATTTTTATACTATTGATAAGATAAGAAATAGGTACTTGAGATTTTTTGAAAAGTAATTTCTATAGTCATTTTCTGAGATCAGTATGTATTCAACCCAATAACTTCTACTGTGTATACCCACTGATTTAGTAGGACAATGATTATTAATTCTCAGAGTAATTACCCTGAAATATTATAAGATTCTGAATCATTTGTTGTCTCTGCATTAATTGATAAATCAGGTAAGCATAGAGATATAATGATACTTCCATTTTTAGGTAATTAGATTTTAAGCATCTTTTAGATGTTTGGAAACCCAGAAAAAATTTTTAAAGTTTCTGAGTGAACAAAATAGTTGTTATAGAACTATGGTATTCCCTCAGAGTTGTTCTAATTCTCTTCCTTCTCCTCTTTTTTTATGAATAATTCTTGGAAGTTAGCCTGCTTGTTTTCTTTCAGAAGCAGGGCAGCTATTCCATCCAGAGAGGTGTTGTGAATGCAGCCATAGATCTTCTCCTCTTGGCCAAGCACTCTTCAATTTGGTAGCAGTGCCATATTCTGGTCAGTGGCAACGCTTCTGCCTGGCTGCTCTGGCCTACATGAGTGTGTTCGGCTGTGCATCTATACCTGTGCCAGAAGCTGGCATACAAGCCTAAGAAGCAGTGATGGAATCTATGGAGCTGTCCCATGACCAGGACCTTCACCAGCCCAGAAAAGAAAACCAGAACATTTGGCTTTGAATATATGTTTGAGCAAACCCAAAAAACAGCTTTGGAAAGAAGAAGAAAAGATTTAGAAGCCAGAAAGAGAGAGAATTAAGAAGGCAATGTGAAGACAATGAATCAATCCTCAGGCTCAAGTTGGACCCAACTATCCTTCTACATTAGCTTCCAGTGACACAGAGTGGTAGAAGTGAAAGTAGCTTTGATGAAGAACTAATTTTGCTACATAGAATCACCCAAACACATTTGAAGATATAAAGGAACTCATAGGTCTCCCATTCCTATTTGGATACCTGGGTAGTGATGATGATGATGAAGATGAAGTACAAGATGAAATTAACCCTGTCAAGAAACTTTCTGATTTTCATGATCATGAAATTCCTCTGAAACATGGTGGTAAGACAGTTTCCGCCTTAGGTCTTGTCCCTTCAGGTACAGTTGGCTACAGGAAGATTTTGTTCATATGTTAAATTTTGAGATTTTGAAGGGATGGATGATTTCCTTCAAGCTTTCCAATCTTTTCAATTCTGTGATTGTCACAAAATTAAGTGACTACAGTAAAGCATCACAGGAGATGTAAGTTTTCCAATGTTTAGAAATTCTCAGACCAAAGTAATGGACAGAGATGGCTTCCTAGTGATGGAATGTGTGAAAAGAAACCATTGTATTGTGGACCTGATCAACACCAAGAATCACATGGCAATGCTTCATACTGGCTACTGGCTTCTCAAAATAAAGGAAGAATTTTTGACTTGCTTAAATGATGGAATTGTGCAAAAATGGAATGTAGACAAGCATAAAAGACACAAAAATGTGTATGAACCTAAACCAGTTCAAGGAAAAAAATAATTTCAACCACTTCTCCATAAGGTAGAGATGAGAAGCTTGTTGCAGCTGACTGCCAGGATAAAAGCATCCAAATCTGGGACAGAAATATGAGTGTTCGTAACAAATTGCACTGGCGCAAATACTTCCTATATGACATTTTCTTATGATGGCACTATCCTTGCTTCTCAGAAAGGAGACAACACTTTAAGACTATGGAACATCTAACAGTTTAAGAAACCACTTTTTCCAGCTTCACATCTTTCTATCTTTTTCTTAATGACTGCTGCTTCAGTCCAGATGATAAGCTTTTGGTCACTGGAACATTTGTTAAGAAGGGAGGTAGCAGCAGCAGGCTTGCTCATTTATCTATTTATTTATCTATCTATCTATCTATCTATCTATCTATCTATCTATCTATCTATCTATCTATCTATCCATTTATTTATTTATTTATTTATTTATTTATTTATTTATTCATTTATTTACTTTTTGAGTTCTTGACATTCAAAGAAGTTTATGAAATTGATGTCACCAATGCAAATGTGATTTACTGCCTCTGGCTTCCCAAGTTAAACCAGATCATGGTTAAAGTCAGAAACGGATTAGCTAAGTGTATTATGATACCAACAAGAGGCAGAGGGGAGGAAAATTATGTGTACTTTTATCTTCTGTTTTAACAAATGAAAGACTAGACCAGTTGATACTTTAGCTCAAGATTATGTCATAACTCCTTACATACTGCCTATGTTCCATGAGCCATGTCAGGAAATAGTTGAAGGATAGATTAAATCTTCTGAAGTGTTATAAACTTGAACCCCTTTGTGGCATATCCAGGACATGGTAATAGAACTGGAACCCATGGAGGAACCTTGTCATCAGGCATAGTGAAAAATATAGCTGTAGATCAGACTGATAAGAGCACTTCAGGAAGCCATTTTATGACATGCAAAGGAAGCCAAGGATAACCCCTACTGTGTTGCTCTAACATATTCTAAGGCAATCTAAAACTGTTTTTGTAGAAGTAGAATCTGATGACGGAAACAAAGAATGAACCAGAGTGGGAGAAATATAAAGTTGGAAGATTTCATTTTGAGATTAGAGAGGAGTGGAGAGAGTCATGGTTAATTTTTTTCTTAAATCTTGTCAATTAAATGAGTATTTTGATTCCTAACATGAACAATGACTCTTTGAAAGTTGTTCTAAATATATGCTCAAGTATTTTTTTTTGGTGAATTTATTAAGTCGGTGTATTTTAAAGAAGAAGCAAATTCAGGACGTGGAACTACAGGATAGGTATATATACACTGACAGCAGGAAAAACAACAACTGATACCTGCTAGGGAGAAAGGAAAAACCATAGCAAAGCATAGGTAGTTTAAAAATATCAATCAAAGCACCTTTATCATAGCAGCTCAGGAAGGCCTTACTGAATGATAGAAATATTCTTAATCATTATTCTGAACTTTCTTAGCATGAGCTTTCAAATACCATTGGTGATGGTTCAGCAACATTTGCTGTTCCGTCAGGACCTGAGAGTGTGTTTCACCTGGGCCACATGGCTTTAATTCATCAAAGACAACTAGATGGGTTCTTACTATTTCGTCAGTTACCTTGACCATCAGCTCACTTATTTATTTTGTTCTGTAATTTCCATTGTAAATAAGTATTGATCAGGTCTATTTTTTCTTTGTTGTCAGTTATCATTGTACCATCCACCCAACAAAAAGCTTCTATTCCTCCTTTGTTCTTTTTCTCCTCAAATAGCTAACCTCCTCTCTTTCCCTTGTCACTCTTTTTTGCTGTCCTTGGCTTCTCTTTCCAGCCTCAGTTTCCTCACTCACTTTTAACAGACTATACCACACCCATAATTCTTACATTTTCCTTTATTTGGGGATATTTTCAACTCTTACATTCCTTGTTAAAACCTGAATTTCTTGGCAATTCCCTGGGTATGCAGAATGACTTCTTTAGGCAAATGCCATTTTCCTTCCTCACTGGAGTGGTTTCCTTTTGTGTCATCAGAATTTCATTATTTAGCTCTCCTCAATCCTTACCCCCAGCCCAGCTGACTTCTCTTGAAGAATTATAGTCATGGAATCTTCCCTGTCTTTTCTGAGAACTCCTTGAAAGTTGCAATGAATCAATATTTATTGTGACAGCACTGTGGAAAGTGCTGGGATTACAAAAAAGAAGCAAAAAAGTAAGTCCTTCTTAAGATCTAATTGGGAAGATAACATTCAAACAAATATATACAAAGCAAGCATTATACAGGATAAATGGAAAGTAATCAACAGAAGAAAGGCACCAGAATTAAGAGGGACTGGGGAAGGCTTCCAAAAAAAAAGAAGGGACTTCAGTTGAGACTTGAAAGAAACCTGGGAGGTTAGTGTGTGGTGTGGAGGAGGAAGAGCATCTCAGGCATTGGGGACAGCCAACCATAATGCCCAGACCTGAGAGATGGAGTTTCTTGTTCATGGGATGACCTGGAGGCCGATGTTACTGCAATGAAGAGTACACATGAGAAAATAAGGTGTAAGAAGACTGGAAAGATAAGACAGGATTAGATTAGGAAGGATTTCGAATGCCAAACAGAACATCTTGTATTTGTTTCTACCAGCTCTATATCTGGAGGTCATTAGAAAACATCAGCCCTAGGGTGGACTTAGAGAAAAAAGAGGGGCACTGTTGAAAAGTAGCTGACTCTTTTGCTGAGAGAGGGGAAGGGACACTGTCTACACAAGTTTCATGGAGAAAAGGGATGTAGTTCCACAAAACTCTTTAAAGGAGCAAAGATTTTGTATCCCTCATGGGTTTCCCAAGGAGTGAGGAGTCCTGACTGGTTGGCCAAGAAACACAAATTGAATCATGCTATGAGTAGATATTTAATATGTTTTCTGGTACTGAACTATGCAACATGCAAGAGGAAAATGATCTCTTAGTCATTTTAACATGACTGTGATGAGAGTTAGAATCAGATCCTATGAAGGAAGTGTCATCATCTTTGCTTTGTCTTGACGTTGCTGGTACTGATACTTCTTCTCAATGTCTGTTTATATCAGGAGAGTCACAATGAACTACAAAGATTTGGCACCAGACACCTCAAGGACAAGACTGTTAAAATGTGGGCTTTTGTCTGTCTTTCATTTTTGGTCATTCCATCAAAGGCTATTGCATTGCTTGTTTTTTGTTTGTTTGGTTTGTTCTTGTTTCATTTTGCTTTAGTTTTTCTTTTTCACCTCTGGTGTTTGCTATATCAGTCTTCTTGCATCTTCAAGGTCAAGATTGTCCAGATACAATCCTAAAACCATTTAAGTAGTGCAAAGTCATCTAAAAAATCTTTAGGACCTTACCACCAAAAGTTTGGATGTAGTCAGAGCAGTATTATAAAATTCAGCCCTATTCAGGTTAAGGTACTTTTTCCTTAAAATGGACTGACATTATTCTCAGCATTTAGAAGCTCAGTGGACTGAAGAACTATTGATATAGTTTGCTATTTGCCTGAATACCAAAATTACTAGGACATGAGGGGCTGCATAGACCAGCAACATGACCAATGCCAACAAGGGCAAGCTTTGTCCATCCGAGGCAAGACTATATTCTGAATGAATGTACTTCCCCTGAGATAAACACTCTTTTGGTGAGATTGACCATAGATGTTTTATTTTTATTCGTATTCTGAACTTGAGGTACCTGCCTGATCTGACCAGACCCAGCCTAATACTTTTCATCTCCCAGTTCAATTAAAAATCATTTTATTATTCGAGGTATTACACTAGCCTTGAAAGATACAAACAAACAAAAGCAAGAGTTGTTTTTTTTTTGCCCAAGTAGACTTCATATTGTACTGGAGGTTTCATATAAACAGATAACAAAATAAATAACAATTTGAGGAAGAAAAGAAACTAGCACCTGGGGGAATAGCCAAAGCTTCCCATAGAGTTTGGCACCTGAATTGACCCTTGAAGGAAACTAAGGAAATATCTGAAAGCCATTCAAAACCAAATTTAAATGTCAACTCTGATGTTTTAACAAACTAAATTGATGTCGAATTGAATAATTCACATGAGTAGAGAGCATTAAGATTTAAAGAGTGATTTCCCTCAAAACAATACAGTGAAGCAGGAAGTGGAAGTGTTTTCATCCTGATCTTTCACATAAGTAAATTGAGATTCTGAGAAATTAAGAATCTTGGTTTTCCCATGCACACTCAGTTACTAAGTGCTATAGTTGGAATGCAAACACAGAGATGTCTGTTGTCTTCCCAGGTCCTGTATCAAGGGTGTGATGGAGAAACTCCCAAGAGTTGTAAATGAGATGACTGTGACTTCCTAATTGTGATTCACATGAGCACAAATGGTACTGCCAAAGGGAATATGGAAAGCATTGTAAAAGGTAGAAATTTTGGGTAAAATATTCTCATTGTATCCTACTGGACTTCAGAAAATAAGGGCATATTTGGGATGTTAATAGTTGATTGAAACAATATTATCTAAAAGGAAGATTTGAATTTCTGAACCATGGACTAAAACAGAGAAGTGAAAAACCCTTGGACAAGTAGAGTATATCTAATTAAATGTTGGTTATAGCATGTTTGTCTGATTATCTTGAAAATCTGAGCAAAAAGGCCTTACATTGATAAGAAAGGGGAAGGGAAGAAACTGTATGTTTGTCCACTAATCTAGAAAGCTGAGAGCACCTACAAAGTAGGAAGATATATAACAACTGAGTAAGAAATATACATAGAAGACAAAATACAGGAAATAATTTCATAATAAAGCCTATGGTTCAATATGTAAATACATAAAGGCAAAAAATATAGCTAACAAGTAATATAGAGAGATCTTAATGCAAGCAAGCAAATCAACCTCATAATTATGAGTGAAATTTTGGGAGATAAGACACGTATTTGGAACATGACTCTTTAAGATTACAGCTTATTTAAAAGAAATGGGATATCCATCTATCCATTCATCCATCCATCCACACGCACACTCACACATACACATACGCACACAAAATGCAGTACAGCATTGATATACTAAAAAGATGGACTTATATGGAGAAATCAAGGAAGCATGGTGGAAAATATTTAGGTGAAGATCAACAGAACTCATAGGGAAGTGATGCTGGCATCAGACTATATTTTAGAAAACTTGGACAGAAAAAGGAAATACAAGACTTTACTAAATGGACCACAAGTCTGATACAGAGGTGGGTTGTAAAAAGGAGATATAGAGTATTTCAATTATCTGAACATCTCTTGAAGGTTGCTTTCTGGAACAAGCAGAACAGTTAATAATTTTTGTTTGTTATGATGATCATTTCCTCTTTCAAAGAATAGAAGAAGTGATGAATTTCAGGCATAGGGGAATGGACAGGAAAGGAAGACAGAGTGCAATTTATGAAAAGAAAAAAAAGAAGCCCAGTTTATCTGCATTGTAGAATGTATTATAGAGCTAAAGGATGGAAATCTATGTCCAGCTCAAGTTATAAAAGGTTTTGATCATCAAGCACCTGTTTTTTCACTGAATTAAGGTTATATTCTGGAGGTATATATTCGATTTCTGAGGTAACAGGGAGCCCTATAGTTAATTGAGTAGGGGACTGACAGACAGACCAGTGCTTTAGGAAAATTACCTTGGTTACTGCATGAAGGTTAGGTTGTGGTGAGGAGAGACTTAAGAGCAATTAGGAGACTGTTAGAAGAGATGAAGGAAGAGGTGATAAGGGTCTGAAATTGGGTATGAGATGTAAAGTAAGAAATGAAAGTGAAAGATACTATGGAGATAGAAACGACAATTTTTGGCAACTGACTGACTATGAAAGACGAGTAAGAGTGAGAAGCAGGATTATTGAAAGGTTACAAATGACTGACTCAAAGAATGGTGGTGATCTCAAAAGAAACAGGGGAAATAAATGTTTCATCTTAGTTTACGACAGAGGGAAGAAAGTGAAGAAGAGTTGATTACAGATTTTGAATTCTAGAAGAGTTGACTTCAAAAGTTTTAGAGGTAGGATAGATAGGATCTCATTCCACAAAATTCTACAGAAAATCAGCAGAAGAGGGGTGGAAAACACTAAAAGATCAAATTCTGAAGATAAACAATTCCACCGAGGAGGAAAAAGGAAAGTTGCATAAAGAGATTGGAGTAGACGTACGGGGATCTCACTAATCACTGAAGAGGTTAAGGAGACGTGTTCATAGGTTAGAAGTAAAGGTGTACTAATTTACCTAGTACATCTAGTAAAAGAATTAGTACGAAAAGCATGGCATGGTTCAATGAAAATAGCCTTCTAAATACTAAAAATTCAGAATGAATGTAGTCTGATGAGAAAGACTGAGGACAACAAAAGGATATTCATTTTTAAGAAAAAAGTTTTAATAGGAAAAAGTGGAAGGTTAGGACTGTTTGTTAGGATGGATGGGTTAAGAAAAAAATAGTATGAATTAATATGAGGGCACCTACCTGCCCTTTGTTAATCTAAGTCGTAAGACCAAGAAGAACTGCAGGCAGATTGTTCCTTATCGTTTATGTTTTCTGCACTCTCTTTGATTTGCATTTTTGCAATTTCAGACTTTTGCAAAGGTCACTTTGAAAAAGTCACTGGCAGTGATTTTTGAAAAATAGTACTGAACATGAAACATACTCTGGGATTAGAGAAGGTCAAATGTCCTGATTTTCAAAAAAGGGAAGAGCCTATAAACTATAGGTCAGTGAGCTTGACTTTGATTCCTGGCAAAAATTCTAGAATACAATTTGTAAATACATAACGTTAAAGCAATAATTAGTGAAAAATCTAGGAAAGACTGTAATCACAACGGGCCAACGTGATTTCATTAAGAACAGATCATAAAAGACCAATCATATTTCCTTTTTTGACAGTTACTAGACTTAGATCAGAGAAATATTATAAATTTAACTTATGTAGACAGAAGGAAAATATTTTAAAAAGTTTCATTCTATTTTTGAGGACTAGATGTCAAAATGGGGGTGTAATAGCAAGGACTCTGGCATACACAGGAGGCCCTGCTGTACAGGTTCTTAGATCTGTTTTTCTAAAAGGAAAGCAGTTTTTGAGGGGGTCAACAATCTATTTTAATCAAGCACATATAGTTCAGGGGAAAAAGTCAGCACGCTGAACTTCAGAAATAATACAATCGAAATGACAAGCAGAAATTACAAATAGAAAGACCAACAGACAGTTCTTCCAACTGTCTGACCACAGACAATAGATACATCATTATCAGAGAGAGAAGCACCAACATCTGAATTTTCAAAGCTGGGGGGTTCTTAAAATGGCTATCCAGAGTCTCATCTCATCACATGAACCTTCTTCCAAAAAATAAGCCCCAAAGCAAAACCTCACTTCAGAGTACATATACTCTTTTTAGGACTGGAGGGCATAGCCCTTATGCCTCATTAGAAATTAATAAAACATGTCTGAGGCCTGTTAATGAATGGGGAAGATCTTAAACTCTTCCCCCCTCCCCCCCATTAACCTTACAGGAGGCTAAACAAGTAGGAAAGTCAGGTGGTTTTCAAACTGGGTGAGTGGCTAGATCCAAAAAGTAGACATCGCTAGTTCCGTGTTAAGTTGGAAGGAGTTTGCTAGTAGAGGACTTCAGGGATCTATGGTGTTTAACATGTTTTATCAATGAGGTAAATCAAGACATATATGCCATGATTATTAAATCTAAAGATAACAGAAAGATAGGATAAAGAGTTCATATTTTGGATGACAGAATCAATCCATAAAAAATCTCCACAGGGTAGAATGTTGGACTGAATTAAATTAGGTAAAATTTAATCTGGATAAATGTACAGTATTAACCCTGAATTAAGAAAAATCAACCAAGTGGTTTCAAAATTATGGAGGCATGACCAGATAACAGTTTGGGAAAGAGCTGGCAGTTCTCATGAATTATAAACTCAGTATGATACAAGAGTCAGTTAGGACTGGCAAAATAGCTTATTGATTTGAAGTTTCACTGTGAAAATCATAGTGTCCAGAACTAAGAAAGTGTTTGTCAAACTGTACTCAGCCCTGGCCAGATACATCTGGAGAGTGTTGTTGAATGTTAGGCATCTCTTTTTAAGGATATTGATGAGTTGGATTTTGGGGGAGTTGTGCCCCGGATAGTCAAGATGCTTGAATCATGCCCTATGAGAACAAGTAGAGGGAATTGGGAATATTTAACCTAGAGAAGAGAATATTAAGGAGGGCATATAATTGCTGTTTTAAAGTATTTTCAAGGGTAGTCATATGGAAGAGGTGTTAGATGTTCTATTTTGTCTCAGAGGTCAGAACTAGGAGAAATGAATTAGAACATCAGAGAAACAGGTAAATAACTATGTATGTGTGAGATAAATATATTGTAAAGGGAATGTAATCTCAGAGAAAAGGGACTAGTATTGGGGGGACCTGGAAAGTACCCCTGAAGAGGGTGAAATTGGAGCTGAATCTTGAAGTCAGGGAAGCCAGGAGTCAGATATGAGAATGGAGAACATTATAGTTGTGGAAGACAAAAAATAGCAAGTAAAAGCACACAGAACTGGGAAATTGAGTGTCATATATAAAGTCAGTATGTCCATGTGGTGGTTAATTGTTGTGTAAATAGAAATGATATAAATAGAATATAATATTCTAATAGATAGAACAGAATAGAAATAGAAAGGTAGGAAGGGACCAGGTTATGAAGGGATTTAAAAACCAGACAAACCACTTTATATTTAATCCTTAGGGTATTAAAAAGTCACTAGAGATTAATCAGAGACAGTGTATGTATGTATATATATATATGTATATGTATGTATGTAGGTAAGTGTGTGTGTGTGTGTGTGTGTGTGTGTGTGAGGAAGAGAGAGAGAGAGAGAGAGAGAGAGAGAGAGAGAGAGAGAGAGAGAGAGAGAGAGAGAGAGAGAGAGAGAAGAGGAGAGACAGTCACACAGACACATAGGAGGAGGAACATTGAGAGACAGAGACAAAAGACATGGCCATATATATGCTTTAGGAAAATAAATTTTGTCAGTTGAGTGGAAGCTAGATTGTAATGGAGGGGACCTGAGCCAGGTTCTGTTTCAATAGCCTGGGTGAGAGATGATGGAGGCCTGATTTAGGATTTAGGTAAATTTGTCATTTAGGTAAAAATGGAGAGAAGGGGAAATATATGAATGATGCTGTGAGAACAGAAAAAAAGAAGATTTAACAATAGATTGGATATGTATGTTGGATAAGAGTAAAGAATTGAGAATGAATCATTGGTTGTGAAACTGGGTGACTGATGATACCCTTGACAATAGAGAAGTTTGAGAGAGGTGAAGGTTAGGGGGGAGGAATGTAACAAGTTCTATTTTGGATGTCTTGAGTTTGATATGCCTATGGGAAATCTAGTTTGACATGTATAAAAGACATTTAGTAATGTTGGGTTGTAGTTTGGGAGACAGATTAGGTCTAGATATATAGATCAAGGAATGATCTGTATAGAGATTATAATTGAGACACATGATTGATGATGAGATCACTAAATGAAATAGCATAGAGGAAAAATAGAAATGGGCCCAGGACAGAGTCTTAAAGGACATTTGTGATTAGTGGGCATGATCTAGAGGAAAAACCAGTAAAAGATACTGAGGAGTATTCACATAGACAGGAGTAGAACTAAGAGAGAATGGTGTTATGAGAATTTAAGGGGAGTATCAAGGAAGAGCGGATGCCTGACATGCCAGAGATGATGGAAAGGGCAAGAAAGGTGAGGACTGAACAAAGGCCATAAGATTTGACAATTAAGGTAACTGGAGAGAGTGGCTTCATTTGGATGATGAGATTGAATGTCAGAATTCAAAGGGTTGACAACTGGGTAAAAGGACAGGAAGTAGAAGTACTTAAAAAAGAAGTAACTTAAAAAGAAGACTTTTTCAATGAGTTTAGCAAAGAAAGGAGGAAGCATAGAAAAATTGCTACTAGCATGTAAAAAACAAAAACAAAAATCTCCATGATCTGACGATCCCTAGGGATCGTCAGATCATGGAGATTTTTGTTTTTGTTTTTGTTTTTTAAGAATGGAGGATACATGAGTGTGCTTTTAGGCAGTGGGGAAGGAGTTAGTAACAAGGAGAGACTGAGGATAGAAAGTGGGGCTGATTATGTGGGTGATCTCCTGAAGGAAGGATGGAAGGGAATGGGATCAAAGGTTCATGTAGAAAGTTTGTGTTGGTTAGAAGAAGGGCTGTCTCCAGGAAAGACTAAATTGAAGGACGAGATAATGACAGAAGGCATTTAGGTGACATGAAAATATTTTCAGTGAAGTATGAGTTGAGATTTTCATCTGAGAGGGTGGAGAAAGAGAAACTGTTTTGGGAGGGAAGAAAAGGTTTAGGATAGCTATGGGGTGAATAAGAGAACAAATTAATTAGAAAGGTCTAAAAGGATTACCTTGCTGCAGTTAGGGCCCAGATGTAATCATGTGATAACATAATATCAATTTGTACTGGAACTTCTTAGGACAGTTTCATGACTTTCTCCAGTTCCATTCTGTAGCTTATGAAAAAGGATTAGCATAGATTTTCCAATCAGATCAATTGCTTGTAGCCCCATTCTGCTTAGGTTAGCTGCAGTACTTCATTGCTTAACTTGCTGTATTTTAGTTAAAGTTCTTATAAGTAATGCTTGCATAAAGTTAGTTCATCTGGCTTTTGGAAATGAATAAAAAGAAGTTATCATTGATGCACCTAGTGGACAGTCCCTTAGTTTATGATTCTCATTTGGGCCCTACTTCCATATCTGAGTGCTAGGCAGGCCCAAAGCTTAGAATTTCAGTTCATTTTTTCCTTCATCTTAATGAGTATCAGGCAAGGATACCTTTTCTTTTGCCTAAGTGTTTCACTAGTAAAACACATTAAATCAGATTCTGTTGATGTATTTTCTAGGGCAGTTGTATCACCAAGGCAATATTCACAGAACTGAAGATGAATATGGATATGCTGGTGTAGTTCTCAATTGCACATTGTAACAGACTCTATAAAAGGCAGAAGAAAAACATTTATTGAGACACCAGAAAGCCAAATCCCCAAATTGGAAAGCTAAATCTGGCATAGTAGCCAAGAAGTCAATACATGTTATCACCCCAGAGGACAAAGCCATTTCCAAGCCTCCATCCCTATTGCGACCTTCCCATAAATAAACATTCAAGAACCTAAGCTGTACTTGCCTGTGTCCTTCCTAGCTCTGACTAGACTGGCCAACTTCCTCCCAGTTCTGCTCTGCCCTTCCCGTTCCACCCATTCAGCAAGCTTCTCCCACACGTGACTTAGGCTTCCATATGGTCTAAGCAGGCCACATGGACCTATTAATGAATAGGGAAGATTTTCCCATTTACATTACCATTACAGCAGTGTGAATGTGTAAGGGTTCATTTTCCAGGCATTTGTGACACTGCCTCTCCACTGGTGTCTATGCCTTTATTTATGTTTCTATCCCTTTCATATCAACTACCTCTGACATGGGATGGGCTTCTTTCCAGAGGGCATAGATTGCCTGGTTATCCAGCAGCACCCAAGTAATTAGTCAGGTAACTTAAACTCCACTAGGCAGGCAGTATTTTTTCTTGTCATATTTAGCTTCTATCTCCTCTTTTATATTTATTGCTCCAACTTCTTTGTTAGCATGGAAAATCACAGATCTGATTTTTCTCTGCTATAGAGGGCCTTGGAACTCTGTGTGCATGGGTTCTATGACTAAAAGCATATTTTTTACCTGGGGCAAAAGTAATGTAATTATGAGAATGCAGAAGTGACAATTTAGAGGACAATTTTATCCTAGGTTCAGTTATATCAAGATAGTGGTCAAGTTGTTTTAAAAAAAGTCCAGCCAGGACTAGAGAAAAATGTGAATACTGTCATAAGACTGTGTCATTTGTGATTAGGGATCTGTGAAAAAGGAGAGTTGGATCAAATGGAGCAACATGATAGTGCCTCAAATGACAAGAATGCAGTGATCTATGTCCCTTGGGATGCCTTGTTCTGGGATGGGGAAAGAAGCACCTCCAAGATAGTTAAGAGGCATAACACCCTACCTCCCAACCTTCAGATCCCTGAAGCAAAAGGTTCAACACTGGCCTAGTTACAGGTCTAATTATCCCATCAAAGTTTCTTCCTCTGTTCTTTCTTTTTATTAGTATTTTCTAGACCCCACAATGCCATGATCCTGGTAAGAATGCTAGTAGATCTGATGATATGACCATTAGTAGCTTGAAGATGCAAGCTCCTACATTTCTATGCTTTGTTAAAGTCCTTATTTGGCCAAGGTCAGCGGTTTTTAGATGTGACCTAGTTTCTATCAAATCTGTTTCTTTGTTCTGTGATCATTTTCCTGTCTGTGACAGGCATTTGTTGATGACTGCAGAAATAGTGGTTTTGGCTATATATTTATCTTGCTAAACAAGATTTTTGCCCCTCAAGGGCAAAGATTGTCACTTTTCAATATTTCCCCTATCCTATGGTGTCTGATAAAATGTTTCCATCCCCTTAGTGCTGGATTATCATAGAAAGTATTTGAGGCTGTTACAGCATAAGGAACACTGCTCTTACAATCAAAAGATCAGGATTGGAGCTCTGGCTCTAAGGCTTACTAACTGGCCAGGTTCTGTCACCTGTCTAACCTTGAGTTTTCTCAAGAGTAAACTGGGAGGAAGCAAAATGAATACTATTTTATAGGGTTATTGTGAAGAAAATTTTGTGATTCTTAAATTTATGTAAATGTTGACTGTTCTTATTATCAATAGCTGATAAAAAATACCACAGTCAAGACAACATGCTGGTTTATTATCTAGTCGGGAAGAAAAAGACAAATACATGAGAATATATCATATAATCCAAGGCAGCATGTTAAGTATCACATGAGTGGTGGTGTTAATAAGTGTAATAACCACTCAGAGGATGGAGAAGGCTTAACTTAGGGGCAATGTTAAATGGACCTGCCAGGGCTTGAGAAAATCATAAACCAAGATGCAAAAGCCAAAAAGTATAAAGCATGCAATGATATTAGTTCCTGGTATCCAAGCGTTTTTGTTTTTTTTTTTTGAATAGAATGCTGGTTGTGGAGTTAGGAAGACCTGAGTTTGAATTCTGTCTCTGACATTTACTCTCTATGTGGCCCTGGGTAAATGACCTCTCTCAATATCAAGTTCATCTCTAAAATGTGGGTAATAATAGGACCTACCTTACAATGGATATTACCTAGGGTTGTGAGGATCAAAATGTGAAACTTAAAGCACTATTTAAACACTACTACTTATTATTAAAAGAACTTTTGCCTGAAGTGGGACATTCACAGAAAGGAACAATGAGAGTTAAGATTGGTATGGTCATATTAGGGACACAGTAAAGAGGATCAGGAAGGCCAAGATGAAAATTTTGGAATTCATACTGTAGGTGCTGGAAGGGATGAAAGAGTTTTGATCAGAGAATTGAAAATAATATCTTAGAAATAATTTGGCAGTGTTCAGGATAGATTTTTTTAAGATGAGAAAGGGATTAGATTTGAGGTAGATGAATGTAGAGGTCAAAACAATCCCATTTGTCTCTGGTGCCTTGACTAAATGCAAATACTTTTTTTGATTGAATCAAACAATCAAAATTTTGACAGGGCTTGTACACCTCCTTGAAAAAAATCAAGGCCACTGAGTGAGTTTGGACATCTTCAGCATTTTGTATTAAAGGGAGATGCTGTCTTAGAATTAGGGAAAAAGAAATTTTAATCATGAGTATTTGAAAAGTTAGAGCAGGAATGGAACAGAAGGAGGACTGAATTTTGGCAGAGTAGAGAGTTGTTCAAGATTGTCCTTGGCACTATGGTCAATGTGGAGAAAAATATACAGGCTGTACTAAAGCATTCTTGGTTCTGTCCTCAACTTCCCTTCCTGATGTCTATTTATTCACCTACAAACACCATAATGTAATCTACTTATGTTATCCAATATTTCCAAAAAACTGAATTTTTCCTCGACTACAAAGAAGCCAAGGGTTAACTAGAGATAGGTATAAATGTGAGAATAGGCAGAGAACCCAATTTTTGTCTAGGTGTATAGAATTTTTCTTAACTGTGGCTTCAGAATGATTGCAACTTAACTCAGAACTTTTTATCCAAAATAAACTCACTAAAGCTAAAGAAAAGGAAATCAAGTGCACCTTAAGGGGCAAGAGCCCAAGAGCTGCCAAAGATCATTGCCTTTGTCCATGACATGGAAGAGCAAACCTAGACTTTGCCTTTTACTGATATAACGAGTTATGTGGAGGAGAGGTATGACTTGTGTTTTCTCTTCACAGGGGAAAATTGCTTTATTCACTCAATGAAAATTTATACTGGATGAAACACTAGCTGGGACATTATATTAGGTTTTCAGAGTTCCTGTCACTTTGGCAATTAACGTTTACTTTTCAAACGATGTACCTCTCTCTACCACCTTATATATTTATGTGATTAAAATGTTCTAGAGCAGACAATTTTTAGGAATGTTTCCCTTGAGTATGAAGCTTTTAGAGTTCCCTTGTTTGTACATGGTTGTTAAAAATACTCCAACATTAGAACTTAGAGAATAAATACAAATTCATATGAAGTAGTTAAATACAAGAGAGTTTGAAATGGACAGCATTAAGAGTTGATAGGATCAGGAAAGGCTTTATGTATAAGATATTGCATGAGCATGTTGTGAATGAAGAGAGGGATTTATGAGGCAGAAGTGAGCAGGAAACACATTCCAGACATGGGAGATAGCCAGTGCAAAGGGAATAACGTAGGAAAGGAATGGTCTTGTGTGAGGGATGGAGAGAAAGCTAGATTAGCTATCACTATTTCACAACAGTTGAATAAAGTCATTTCCCAAATTGTTTGTGTTCCTGGCTTTTCCAATATTAGACTATTGTATGAATTTGCTTCTGTCTTTTTCTTTCTCCTTCCTTCCTTCCTTCCTTCCTTCCTTCCTTCCTTCCTTCCTTCCTTCCTTCCTTCCTTCCTTCTTCCTTCTTTCCATTTCTTGCTTCCTCCCTCCCTCCTTCCATCCCTCCCTCATTCCATACACTTATTTATGTTTACAATATGCCAAATATTGTGCTAAGTATTCAAAGATGAAAATGAAACAGTTCACTTTCAACAACAGTATATTTACTGGAGGGTAGGTGGTAAGAGTGAATTGGGACACTATAAACATAGATGAGTTAATACAATATATAGGCAAAGTAAATATATTAATTTTTAAAATCCAATACCAGATGGTTTTCATAATTACTCATATTTTTTTGTAGTATAATTCAAAATATTGTGATTATAAATGCCCTTCTTTATTACTTAAAAAATTCCTTTGTTATTCTTGGTTTTTCACTCCTCCATAAGTATTTTGTTATTATTTAACTAATTTTATGAATCTTCTTAGTAACTGAATTGGCATAGTTCTAAATCATAATTGTATTTATATAGCAGCTTTATTCAACTATTTAGATGTGACTTAACTACAAAGATTATATCTCTCCAAGTATTTAGGTTTTCTGTTTCTATTTCTAGTTTTGCTCATTGGGCTGGTTTATATTTCTATAGGTGTCTATACATTTCATTTAAGCTTGAAGTTGTGTAGGCATATGTTTGGTTATAGTAGTTGCTGACAAATTTATCTATTTAATCTCTATTTTTGGGTGAATTTTACTCCTACAATTTTAGTTTTAGTGTTTGTTTTTCTCTCTTTAATCAATGAAGCTAAGGGTTTAAAAAATCAATCAGCAAACATTTATTAAATACTACATGATAGGTGTTGTATTATATACTCCACTAAATTATAACTGTATCAGGAAGCATATATTCTAATGGAGAGACAACATAAATAAATTGGTACATACAAGATACGTAGAGAATAGATGGAAATGAACCTTAGAAGAAAAGATTCTAGTAGCTGGGGAAACCAGGAAAGGTCTCTTGTGAGAGGTAATAATTGAGCTGAATCTTGAAGAAAGCCAGGAATTCTAAGAAGCAGAGGTGAGGTGCATGCAGGTCATAGAGATATCTTTTGTGTAGGGCAATATGGCTGGATTGTATTGTTCATGAAGGAAAAGAAACACTAAGAAGACTGGAGAGGGGAGGAAAAGCCCTGGTTATGAAAATTTTTACTTGCTAAATAGAGGTGTATGTAAATAGTAGGGAGCCACTGACCATTATTGAGTAGGGGAGTGACAGAATGAGAACCATGCCTTAGAACGATCATTTTGGCAGCTAAGTGGAATGTATTGGAGTTGAGAAGTACTTGAGGCAGAGGGCACAACTAGGAGGCTATTGCAATAGTCCTAGGTGCATTTATCGAATAGCCAATGCCTTATAATGTTATCAAGCTGTTTTTACACTCCTATTAGATTGTTTAGAAAACCTTTTTATACTACCTTATTGGGTTGAATAGGGAAACCCCTGAATTCAATCAAGCACTGACCTAATCCAACTCCTTTGTACAATATTATCTTGTCTTCCAATGATCTGATAGTCAGCATGAATTTAGTAAGCACTGACTATGTGTCAGACACTATGCTAAGCACTATATGAGGGAGGGGAGAAAACCAAAAGCATACTCCCTGCCCTCAAGAAGCTTACATTCTAATTTGGGAGATAATATACAAAAAATTGTACATAAAAGATGTATGTAATGTAAATAAAAGGTAATCCCAGAGGAAATTATTGATATCCTTACTAATCAGGGGAGTAAGGTTCTAGGACTTAGAGCAGCAAGTAACATAATGGTCATATGAGTCTTTATGTAGCAATCAATGCCTTTGTTTCCTGGGTGTGCCCTCAGACATTTTGATGAAAGAGATATAAAAAAGAAAACTAGTATTAATTTTTTTCTACAATGACTGCAAGTTTTTAGAAGGTTAATTGATCTATTCAATTTAATCATGCTTAATGGTAAAATTAGGTATTCAAGGGAAATAAAAAAAAAAGAATGTCTCATAAATGGACAATATACCAAGCCTCACCTGTGGGGATGACACATACAATCTTTGGTGCATAGAGTTCTTTTAGGTATAGAACAATTCTGCCAAATATTTTACCAAGATGTTTATGACTGAAGATTCTTCAGAGCAATTGGTGAATATCTCATGACTAAGGATTTCATCATTAAGGATATTTGGATAAAGAAGATTTAGATTCTATCATTCAAAGACTAGGCAGTTTTGGTTAGTTAATGCAATCTGTTACTCTGTGGTTCTGGATTTTGCAAATAAAAAGTAGCATTCAATTTTATCTAGAGACTTTAGAAGATGAAGGAGTACCTTAGTGAGTCACAATTAGATTCTACTAAAGGACTGTCACTATTCTGTCCATTCAAAAATACAGCTGGGTAGATCTACCAATTAATCCAATTAATGCCGTAGAGGCACAAGGGTTGACATCGTCTAGGGTAGATTTTAATTATTATTTGTCAATAGGAGAAAATTCAGTGGATTCTCAGTATTTGAGCTTCTCTCTGACACAGAAAAGCTGTATGACCTTGCACAATTTACTTAACCTCTCTTTGCTCTTGGCAACTTTTTAAGACTAGAAGTTACAGAAGTGGTGTGCCAATTCACATTAGCAGAGGGAGCTTTCTCACTGAAGAAATCTCTTAGGCAGATCCCATCCCTATCCCTGTGAGATGAAGATGATCCAGTACTTTAAATTTAATCCCAGAAATATGAGAAAGGAATTAATATTTCCTTTCTGCAATGGCTACAAGAAGATTCTAAGATGTTAATTGGTCCATCTAAATTCATCATGCTTAATGATGCACCTGAAGTTCTACATCCAGGAAAAAGGATGACTCATTATAAATGTTTATTGGTATTTGAAAGTAAGAGCTCTTGGTGACATTGATTTGCTTTACGTCTTTAGGCAGTAACTAGATTCAAATCTTGTGGTGGGGAAAACATTTAACCCTGAACATTATTCAGATACTCATGCCAAATTCTTTTGAATTTTACTTCATTTGTGGATCTCCATAAATCAGTGTAGGCAAAAAAAGAGAAAGATTTGTTTGTTCTCTGCCTCTGTTTCTCTCTCTCTCTCTATCTGTCTCTGTCTCTCTCTCTAGCCTTGCTGCCTTTCCTATCCCTACCTCTTCCTCCCCCTCCCTCAGATGGACTGAATAGGGATTAGAATATCAATGACCACTTTAAAATCAAGTTATCTCTATTTCTGTCCTATCTGCAAGGTTAATTTTGCTCCTAATCTGTAAAGAACATGAATATATTAGCCATTTTCATGGCTCTTACATTTTTTAGGATCTATTAAAGGAAGGGCCCCCCAAGAGTATGAATCTAGGAAGTACAAAACTGAAGGGTTATGTGACCTTCCATAAAATTCTATTTAAACTCAATCCAATGAATACAGGCATCATGATTTTAGAAAATGTTAAATAGTACTGAGTTCACAGATCTGGGGCATGTATTATGATTTCAAAATGAAACAATTTTGTGTTTATCTGTTACAAGTACAGAAAGAACAGAATTCTGGTTTCCTGTGGCCCATTTCAGGCATCATCTTTCTTCCTAGCCATTACACATCCCTTAAGATTTGGATAAAAACAGAATTTAGAGCCAACAGTCATGCAGAGTCCATTAGAAAGTAGTTATGAGAAAGTGTTTGAAATCTTGACTTTTCATCAGAAACCTGTGGTGGTTTCCACTCTGGTAGAGATAAACTTCAATAAGAGATTTGACATGTGCATGGCTAAAAGTTCTCTTCCCAAGTGTTTTAACACCGACCACAAAGTGTATACACTATTCTCTTGTCAGGATCAATATGCTAATAGAGAGCTTTCTTCATGTAAGCTATTACATATTCTACCAACCTTCCTGTGGTTCTGTTTCTTATCATCTTTTATAAAACTCACCAAGGAGCAATACGATAGATAAATAATAGGTAGATCTTCTCTTACATCCAAAAATTTCCATTCTGAAATATACTCATTTGCGGGAATAACTAATTAAGACATTTGATTTCTTATTTGGTTTTGGAGATTAACACCTATATCTTTTTCCGGTTCTCCATATCAGATGACCTTAGCAATTAAAAGAAAAAGAGTAATATGTGAGTTTGCATGTGTATTTTCCCTCACTACTAGTTCTACAAGCTACAACTTGAACCTTAAAAATAAGTCTTCACTTTACCTCTTACATAATGACATAATCAGAATTTGAAGCTAGAATTTGGTCCTCAATTCACTGACATTGCAAGAAAATCTAGCTTGCTCTCCCATAACTTTTTCAACTATGTAATACAAAGATGAGTAAAAGCTTATTTTTATCCATAAACTGAGCAGGTGTGACTTAAAGATATGCCAAAAGCAGGTACACTGAATAAAAGGTACTATTTTTATATAATCACTTCTCTGGCTACCACAGCACTTAAAATTGCACATTTGAGATTACAGTCTTAGCATAAATTAAAGATTAGTACTGAAAATCTTACTTTGTGAACTCTCTCTCTCTCTCTCTACAATTGGGAAAGTGCTAACATGACTCTCTTTTAATCTTTTGTTTCTGCTCAGGACAGAATGACACTATAATGTCTCCATATTCTTTTTTCTTCTTTTTTTACTTCTCTCATTTTCTAATACCACTAGAGATAAAAATCTTTGGAATTTCAGGGACTTGACCTTTTCATGTGTTTGAAATGAAATATTTAAGTGATCATGTGAAAATCAGACAAACAGAACTTGGGAAGTTAAAAAGTTTATTGAGTCTTTCTCAAAATACTCATTCCAAAAGGTGTTCAGTTGCAAAGGTTTTGACACCTGAAATTAAGAACTATTTTGGAATTACTCTTACCTGGGACTTGGGTCATTTCTGTATTGACATAGTATTTAATGACCAATATTTTTTTTTTATTGTTGGCAGCAGGTAGAAAAATGTAGATTGTACCCTCTACTAAACTATTTGTGAGAAAACAGCCACTAGGTGTCACAACCTTCCCACCGTCTATGGCATGGACCCCTATGGAACAGAATCAATGAAGCAAGTAGCTGGCTGTGTGGTGCCTTGTCATCCTACTCTTTTTCAAGGATCCCTTAGCTCCATTTTGATCCCATGGGTATGGGTCTGTCACTGAGCAATTTAATGGTTTGCTAGTGATTACATAGATAATTGAAGATGAAGTTTGGAATTAAAGCTGACCCTGAGGCCCCTAAACAGTCCACCATAGAGTTGTCATCTTCCAGAAGCTGTATAGGACAAAGCCAGTGGATGAAGTTATACTCATATGAATGTTAGAATTGAAACGTCTTTTTAATTCCATCTTGGGGAACACCTAATTTCAGGGGCATACATCATCATACGCATTATATTTCATGAATAATTAGCTCATAGTCAAAAGGAGTTTATTGCTAGAATGAAATAAAATGTCAATCTAATTTTTCTTCCATAACATTTTTTTTCTGGTATAACATAAAATAAATCTATTGCCATATGGCCCATAAATGAAACAGGATCTAGTGGTATTCCATTAGCAAGCCCTTGTAATTGATGTATTTTATGTAGCTGCTGGTTTGTTGCGGTGTGAAGAGATTTGTTGTGTCACCAGATTTTTTTAAAAAAAATATTTCTCCCCAACTTTGAACAGAAGCCAATTAATGTTTAAGAACTGGGCTACTTTGCTGGTGTTTTATTGTCAGAGTTGTTGAATTACAACTGAAAAATATTGCATAAAGGTTGAAAATACAAGAAAAGAAGTTATTTTATTTTCCTGACAAAATAAAGAAAATCACCAGATTTAGAATGTGTGTCTATGTATGTATGTATGTATGTATGTATGTATGTATGTATGTATGTATATGTGTGTATGCAGCTATCCAACTGACCACAGGAAAAGCTGGATGTTTTGACCTGTGAGGCCAATCTTGTATTGATTAGTTAAATCTATCCCCATCAATTTCTATTATGGCTAAATTGACTAGATCAACAATTAGATCAACAACTAGATCAACAAAGCTATGAACAAGTTATTTTGCATACAGACGAAAGCTTGTTACTATTTATTCTTAACCCAGGCATAAGATATTGCTGTGGTGTAGGAAATGATGAGCTGGCTGACTCAGAAAAATATGGGAAGACTTGGACTTATGAAGGAAGAGAAAAAAATGACAAGTGGAAATAATGGTTTTTATGTACATGTGTATGAGTGTATATGTATATATATGTGTGTGTGCATGTGTTCATAGATAGATATCTGTCTATACCTATATATGCATATATATATATATGTGTGTATATGTGTATGTGTGCATCCACACTTAATTGTAGCTTTCTCTAGGGTGGGAGGTGAGGGAGGGGAGGTAGAGGAAAATGAAATGAAAAGTGCATAACAGTGACCAACAAGGAAGGAAAAAAAAGCTGGGAAGCTTTGAAAGCAAGGTGTAGCATGTGTTATATAGGCATTCTGGAAATGGAAATTTATTGTTTTATACAGAATCCTCTCTTTTGTTCGCTGTGTACATGGCAATGATTTTTTTCTTTTCTTGTTTTGTGTTTAAGTTTAAAATAAGTAATAAAAATTTACAAAAAATATCACAAAATAAACAAATTGGAGAAACATGAAAAAATTACCTTTCATACCAATGAATAAGAGAAAAAGTCATGACCAGAAAAGAAACAGAAAGGATCACAAAAATGGATAACTTGATCGATCTTTTTGTACAAACAAATCTAGTAAAGCTAATATTTAAAGGGAAACATCTTACTTGGGTGGGTGGGGGGGAATCTGTGCCACAAGTTATTTTGATAAAGGTCTCATTTGCCACTTATAGAAGAAACTAATTTAAATTAAAAAAAAGATCCATTCCTCAATTGATAAGTGGTAAAAGAATATTAAAACTTTCTATAGACAAATTTAAAAATGGTACAGATCACTACTAATTAGAGAAATAAAAATTAAAGCAATTCTGAGATTCCTTAGAGTGGTAAAGATAACAAAACAAGAATGGCACATTTTGGAGGAATCATGAGGGAAAAAGCCACATAGATGGACTTGTGTTTTTTTTCTTTTTGTGGACCTGTGAATGGATACAACCATTCTGTAGAGCAATGTGGAATTATACACAGAAAGTTACTAGAGAATGCATGCTCTTTGATCCAGGTTCACTATTACTCAGCTTGTGCCCAAAAGACATCAACAAAGAAGAAAATGTCCTTTTTGTAACAAAAATATTTATAGCACCTCCTTGTAGTGGGAAAAAAGCCCCATAAATGAAGAAATTCTTCAAGAACTAATAAGTTGTATGGTATTAATATCACAGAATGCTATTGTTGTATAAGAAAAATGATAATTTCACAAAGATATGGAAAGACATTTGAACTGATTTAGAGTGAAATAGAGCCAAAAGAAAAAATTACACAATAACATCAATATTATAAAAATTAACTCTTTTGAGGACTTTGTTAAATTAATGAAGAATGAAATGAGTAGAACTAGAAAAAATAAATTTCAGCAGTGTAGAAACAACATTGGCAGCTGAAGAACTATGATCAATTCAATGATGACTTATTTTTTTGAGGACTGATGATGAAGCATGCTATGGATGGATTACAGAGACATGACAGATTTGTGATACAAAATGAGACATTTTAAAATACAGCCTTTGAAGGAATTTGTTTTGCTTGAATCTGTAACAAGAGATTTGTTTTTCTTTTCATTTTATTGAGTGGGGGTGAGATGGAGAGAAAATAGGTTTCTATTAATTTTTAGAAGTAGAGAGATGAATTCTATAGATGTGAAATGTTGCAAATACTTTCAGATAAAGTCACTTTATTTTTAGTTTTACTCAACTATTTTTATTTGTTATAAGAAGTCTCTCATGAACAAATCAATAAAACATCCCCTGCCCCATTGACTTCTATTAAATTATAATAGGGTAGAGGTTAGAATACATGCCTTATTAGCATTTTGAAAATTCTTATTTAGGAAGTAACAGCCTGTTCATAGGCTTTCTTTATAGGGGAAAGTGAAGACTTTGTCAGTTGAATTTATGGTGGGTGAAAAGGCAACAAGAATCAGAATTTCATTGGACACCTGGTTAACTCGGATTGATGCATTCATAATGAGTATTTGCCAAAACCCAACACAAAACAAACAAATAAAGATGGAAATAGCAACAGTATATATTCATCAACATTTTTTTGGCAAATAGAGAAAAACAAAAACAACAAAACCAGACACTAGAGTAATTATCTGAAAAATGTGATTAAGTCCTCCAAAATGAGTGAACATATGCTTTGTCACAGCGATTTCAGTGCAAACATGGATATAGGAGAGGACAGAGTAAGATAGATTGGAAAACGTGCTTCAAGAACAAGAATTATGAGGAATATTTTGTTTGAGAAAAGAACTGGAAGAGATTGTGGGAATGCCAAATGACATAATAGATGAAATTAATTATATCATTGGAAATAGGAAAAGATTTATTACTGATGCTGGAGTCAGTTCTGAACCAACAATCTGTGAACTGACAGGCTCCAACTTGTTAAGGCAAAGATGAAAATTCATATAAAGCTAGAAGAATAAAAGTGAGAAAAAGATATGGCATTCAATTTTAGAAACTTCAAATGTCTAAGGTAGTTTTTAATAATGAAAATTATGCGACTGATAATGGACTAGACATTAACACTGATCACTCCTAGTTCCTAAGGATGTTTAAACTATGTAAATCAGCTGAAATATTGACTAGTGATCTAATTAAACTAAGTCACTCAAAGGGCGCTTAAGGATGAAACTGAAAAGTGGACAACGAACACAAAAAAAGATAAAAAAGATCCATATATATTTTATAACAAACTCTTTTATCCTCAAGGATAAAGGGACTAATAAATTTAGACTAAAATACTGTAGTCCCAGACACTGTACAATTGATAAATGGCCCCAAGGAAGTAAGCAAATGAACTAAAAGCAGATGGATTGAATAGAATAATTTCATAAGGTTTAGGTCTTTTTTTCCAAATTTATTAACTTATTTGTTTTCTGTTTTCAATAATCACTTCCATAAGTTCCAAATTCTCTCCTCCCACCCTTCTCCCTCCCCAAGATAGCATGTAATCTTATATGAGTTCTGTACATGAATTCCTATTAAACACATTTTCACATTGGTCATGTTGTATGAAAGAATTAAAATGAATGAGAAAAACAAAACATAACAAAGGAGAAAATAGTCTATTTCATTCTGAATTCTGACTCCATAGTTCTTTCTCTGCATGTGGATGGCATTTTGCATCATGAGCCCTTTGGAAATGTTTTAGGTCCTTTCGTTGCTCTGAAAGGCTAAGTCTATCAAACACAGTCCTCACACACTGGGGCTCTTACTATGTATAATGTTCTCCTGTTTGTGCTCATCACTCAGCATCAGCTCACATAAGTCTTTTCAGGTTTTTCTGAAGTCCACCTTTTCATCATTTCTTATTGCACAATAATATTCCATTACATTCCAATACCACGACTTGTTCAGCCATTCCCCAATTAATGGGCATCTCCTTGATTTCTAGTACTTGGTCACCACAAAAAGAGCTGCTCTAATTATTTTTGTATATGCGAGTCCTTTTCCCATTTTCATCATCTCTTTGGGATACAGCCCTAGAAGTAGTATTGCTGGGTCAAAGGGTATGAACAATTTTATAGTCCTTTGGGCATAGTTCCAAATTGCTCTCCAGAATGGCTGGGTCAGCTCACAGCTCCACCAACAGTGAATTAGCATTCCAACTTTCCTACTTCTCCAACATTTGTCGTGTTTCTGTTTGTCATGTTAGCCAATTTGATACTTGTGATGTGGTACCTCAGAGCTGTACTGATTTGTATCTCTCTAATCAATAGTGATTTAGGGCATTTTTTCATATGACTATGGATAGCTTCAATTTCTTCCTCTGAAAACTGCCTGTTCATATCCTTTGACCATTTATCAATTGAGGAATAACTTATATTCTTGTAAATTTGACTCAGTTTTTTATATATTTTAAAAAAGAGGCCTTTATCATAGACACTAGTTGTAAAAATTCTTTGCCAGTTTTCTGCTTCCCTCCAAATCTTGGTTGCATTGGCTTTGTGTGTGCAAAAACTTTTCAATTTAATGTAATCAAAATTTTCCATTTTGCATTTCATACTTTTCTCTCTTGTTTGGTCATAAATTCCTTCATTCTCCATAAATTTGGCAAATAAACTATTCCTTGCTCCCCTAGTTTGTTTATAGTATCAGTTTTTATACATAGATCAAGTATGCATTTGGACTCTAATCTGATATACAGTGTCAGGCATTGGTCTATGCCCAGTTTCCCTGGTTTAGGTCTATTTTTAAGCAATCATTTTATATATACAGAAAACTCTTGGAATTGAAAGGAAATTATATCAAAATTCCTATTCTTTAGGATGAAATGTTCAGGTTTTATTATCTATCACAAGGAATAAAATTCTAGTATCTTGAGTTCAGCTTTTATTTTACTAGTGTTTCTTTGAATGGCAGATGAATGAAGACAGACAATTTATAATGAGACTTCAAGTATGTGAATTAACAGAGAAGACCTGAGTTTATATTATGTCTTAGGCACTGACTAGTTTATGTAACCTTGAGCAAGTCACTTGATTTCTCTATGCCTCAGTTTCTTCCATGAAAATAAGGGAGCCAGACTAGATATCTTGTAGGATCTCTTCCATTTCTAAATATATGTTTCTATGATTTCTGAAAACAATTACTCTGTGGAAACCCTTGCAGATCAATGAAAATGAAGATCCAGAAAAAATATCAGAGAAAATGTATTTTAAGATTTCATCAATCTTTTCTTAAATTAAACAACCTCAGGGCTTATGGCTTTTATCCATGTAGCAAATTAAACATAGACCTTAAAGTAACAGATCAGCAAAAAGAACCAGAGCTCATCTTTGCAGTGTAAATACCAAGCCTATTTAGATTTTGACTATTTTCTCCCTCCAGTTTAGTTTATTGCTTGTTATGCTGACTCATAATTTTTAGGAAAGCAGAAGCTTCTGAAAGATCTAATTATACAAAGCTGTGACCCTCTCTTACTCTATAGCTGTAACTATGAAAGCAGAAATACTCAATATGATAAAGTAAAGAACCAGACGTCAATATTATAACTTCTGGATTTTTTTCTTCTGTTCTCCACAGAAGATCAAAATATGACAAAATATCATATATATGTACATGCATGTATGTGTGTATATATATACATATGTACAACTATATCATATAATACAATATATGTAATTCATAATGTTATACATATATTTTATGTATAACCCTAGTGCATGACAAAATACCTTGCACATAGAAGGTATTTAAAAATTGCTTCTTGTATTGGATTGAATTGGAAATTATCTTAAAAGATATTCAGTATTTCTGTGGTGTGGTTCGGCATAAGTAGGAACTTTTTACTTTTGACTGGATAGTGCTCTGCAGAGTACTAAATTACCTGAGTGTAACAGTGATTTCATTAAGCCAAACTTTCTTTCAGTAATAAAGATTACAATTCATGCATCCATTCCAAGGTCAGCTAAGTGATGCAGGGAATATAGTAGTGGGTCTGAATTCAGAAAGACTGATCTTCCTGAATTCAAATCTGACCTTAGGTATTTATTAGCTATGTGACTCTAGGCAAGTCATTTAACCCTGCTTGCTTAAGTCCCTCACCTGTAAAATGAGCTGGAGAAGGAAATGGCAAACCACTTCAGCTTCTTTGACAAGAAAAACCCAAATGGCGTCACAAAGAGTCAGAATTGAGTAAAATGATTGAACGATAACTTGCCTATCTATTCTTTGTGACTGTTTTCCATATTTTCACATAGTTTTGCCATATGAAGAGCCATCTAATATATTTGTTGTCTCCTTTTCTTTTTCCATACATTGTAGGGGATACCATTGGAGCACTTAAGCTGTCTTCAAATTATGCCTTGCCCCCACCATGCAACATGGTTTTTTTATCTTACATCCATTATGCCATTCTTTGCTCTTTTTTCCTCATCAAATTACCTTCTTTCTTTATGTTGCAGTCTGCTCAACAACATTTGCCTCTCTGTTGCTATCAGCATGATACTTCCTTTCAATTTTTCTTAGAGTACTGTGTTTCATGTTTCATAGTCATAGAACAGCACAGGTAGAAAGGGGATGTTGAAAGACACGTCTTTGTTTTTGAGAGAATCTTTGGGTCATCGAAAGAACTTTTTGATTTCCTGAAGGTAATTGAGTTCACTCTTCTAATCCACCCTATTTCATTATGTACCAAATTTGATATTGATTTGTACTATAACACACATATGTATACATGTACATGTGTGTACTATATGTGTGTGCATGTAGTGTCCCAAAAGTCTGTTTGTGTATATATATATGTATGTGCGTACACATATATACATATTCATATATGTGTATATACATATTTATTTTGAAAATATATGTATGTATGCATACATAGATATGTGCACACACATTCATTCTGATATGAAATGGACCTATGATCTCATTAGTATAGGAAACTCCTGAAAGTGAATATTACCTCTACCTATTTAGATCATTTCTGTGACTTATAGACTTAGAAATTTCCTTGAAGCACTAAGAGATTAAGTGACTTGCCCAGAGACTTATGATCAATAAATGTCAGAGACAATTCTAGAGCCTAGAGGCATTCCGGGTTTTGAGGCATATCTGTGTGTAGCAAATGGGTAATCCCCAACCCCACAAACACACACATGCCCACACAGTCAGAAAAGCTCTATATTTTGTCCTTTCAACTGCATGTCATCTGGTAAATAAGTCCCCTTTATATCTATATCCATATCTATATCTATATATCTATATCTATATCTATATCCATATATATATAGTAGTCCTCTTTTTATAGTAACAAAGATTTGAAAAGAAAGTATATACACATTGATGGGGAATATTTAAACTAAATATAATACATGAATAAAAGTGATATGATTTCAGTTTGAGAAATTATTAATGTAAAGATTTGAGAGGCCAGGAGAAAACATATGCATGAATGCAAGGTGTAGTAAGCAGAACCAGGAAAACAATACACAAAGCCACAATGAGTACAGCAATAGGTATGGGAAGAATGAGAACAATGACAACAAAGTGTTCCTTCTTCTCCTTTTGCAGGTATTGAACTTGAGGAGACAGAATAATGGGTTCATAAATTACAAATAATTTTGGACTTTTTAAAGTTATTAGTTAATTTTGCTGAACTATCTGCTATTAGATGAGGCTCTCTGAAAAGGGGAGAAAGGAAGGAAATGAGGAGGAAGAGGGTGAAGGAGAGGTGATAGGTGGTACTTTGGGAAATGTAAAAACAAGAGTCACTATTTACTAAAAGAGTCAAAGAATGGTAAAAGGAAAAATAAAAGAATTTGATCTGGTAGAGTAAAACACCATCTTAACAACTGTTTTTTCAATAAGGTAGCTTTCATGTATATATCAGCTCGTTCAAGTTTCCTTGAAAGATGTAACAACAGAAATTATCTGTTAAATAACTCTTGATGGTAAATATATGGGGACAAAAAATCAAGGAGATGTATCCTCTCCAAAGGTATTTGCATTTTGATATAGGAGATCCTCTATAAAATCTATCTTCAACAGATATTTTCCATGAATGACAAGGTCCTCCAGATGCTCCTGTGTGGGGATGCTATATGTTTTTTGCATGAATCTCTGGGTCACTGTTGAACCTTCCCGAAGAGATTTAAGCCACTACAGAACTTGACTAGAGCATTCTTATGGAAAAGGTCAAGAATACTTATGGACTAGACCATGACATGCAATGGGACAGACAACCTATTGCCCATCTATCTATGTATATGCATATATAAATATAAACACACATGAATATAAGTACACATACACATGCACATAGATATAAACTTCATACACAATGTATGCTATATATTTTGTGCATGTGTATATCTATATATCTATATGTGTGTATACACATATACAAATGTATATGCGTGTATAAGCATGTGTGATAGAAAGCTAAAATGGACAATGAATCTGGCCCAGAATTAAAGAGGAGCAAGATAGTATCTGAACTGCCTTCTTTAACAAATTACAGAGCGTTTTTAATGACACCAAACTTCTTAGGCAAAAATAGGCACATCTTTTTTTATATCAATATTCCATTACTGTTATTGTACAGCTGCTAGATAAAGAATGAGACAGTATCTGAAATATTTAAAATGAATATCATTTTCAGGGCAATGGAGAGTACATGATGGATGGAAGTAGGCTAAATATATAATGAATGCAGAACTTTGAGGAAGAATAGGAATAAAAGATGTCATCAGTGATGTATATGACAGGAAGATAACATGACTGGGTAATGCAGCAAGGATGAAGGATGACAGGTATCCAGTCAGAGGAAGGCCCCCATCATATTCAGTGGAGCCTCTCCAGTGAACTATTACACGAACAAGACATGGACAAGAGTTACACAGAATGGCCATCTATGCCATTGGAGGGAACATCTGAAATGATGTGACCACAGATCATTTCCTATTTGAGTACTGGGTTTTGTATTTTGAGTAAATTACCTTATCAATTCATTTTGTTTGTTAATTTATCTCTCTACTTTTACAGACATAGTATTGGTCATAGAGAAGAGATTTAGAGAATGAGAAATCAGAGGAGTAATTAGAATCAAACTTGAATCCAAATAGATTCTGATGGTACGGAAATAATTAGGGGCTGCTATAGGTAATACATGAAAGTCTTTAATAGAGACTGGGATATTATTCTTCCTGTAGATACTTGGAGAGCAAATGTACTGAATATTGCATTAACTTTTATTTAAATATTAAAATTATATAAATGATTTTGTTTGTAGCTAAAATGTTATGTTAATGTGTTGTGACCATTTAAAATGTAATTTCTTAAGAATCCCTCAAAAAAGAGATTAGAATTGTGGTAAATTATTCTGGAGAGCAATTTAGAACTATGTCCAAAGGGCAATCAAACCTTGCATCTCCTTTGACAAACAATAGCACTGCTAGGTCTGTATCCCAAAGAGATCATAAAAAAATGGGAAAAAGACCTATATGTACAAAAATATTTATAGCAGCTCTTTTTGTCCTGGCCAATAATTGGAAATTGAGGGGATATACATCATTTGATGAATTGTTGAATAAGTTGTGGTATATGTCTGTGTTTGTCCTTCGTTTTTGAAGAAGACTGTGACATCAGAGAAATGATGACACGTTTTGCACTTGACTTTGTTTTGAGTGAAGGAGGGCTGTGCAAGATCACCAATCTCATTTTCTCCTCCTGAGCCATCTGTGTCCAGTGACCAGATATTCTTCAGGATGACTGGAGGTGGCCCAGGATGCAATGAGAGACCTTGATCTTTTTAGGCTTGGCTTTTCAGGAATTCACTTAGAAGGAGGTAATGCCCATTGAGTCTAATTATGAGATAATAATACACAATAATAATAATACCTAAAATTATAGATATTATAAAACAGTTGTTATTGTTCAGCCATGTGCTCCATCTCCATGACTCCATTTGGGGTTTTTTTGGCAAAGATACTGGGGTGGTTTGCCATTTCCTTCTCTATCTCATTTTATCAGGGAAGAAACTGAGGCAAACAGCATTAAGTGATTTGTGCAGAGTCACAAAGCTATTAAGTGCCTGAGACCAGATTCAAACTCAGGGTTTCCTGACTCCCAAGTTCTGAGCTCTGTCCACTGTCCCATGACCAAACAACCCAAGTGAGGCAACTGAACTCAAATTAATTGCTAAGACAAATCTTGGTTCTGAAAAACAGATATTGAAAGAAACAACCCCTGTTTCAGTAGAGTAAAATGTCATATACACAATTAGATATAGGCTTTTTAATGGAATACAGTTGTTCCATAAGAAATGATGAGCAGCTGGATTTCAGGAAAACCTAGAAAGATTTACATGAACTGATACTGAGTGAAATGAACAGAATCTGGAAAATAATGTACAATGTAATAGCAACATTGTTCAATAACTGACTTTGTTAGACTTAGCTCTTCTCTGCAATACATGATCTAAGACAAGACACATGATGGAAAATGCTATACACATCCAGAGAAAGAACTATGAAGTCTGAATACAGATCAAAGCACACTATTCTCTCTCTCTCTGTTATTTTTTTCCTTCACTTCTGATTGTTCTTTATAACATAACTAATGTGGAAATGCCTTCAATATGATTGTACTTGTATAGCCGCTACCAGATTGCAGGTGATTTTGAAGAGGAGGAAGGGAAAGGAGGGGAGAAAATTTAGAACTCAAAATCTTATAAAAGTGAATGTTGGAAACCAAAAACAAACAAACAAATAGATGAATAAATAAATTGTGGTAAATTTGTGAGAATAAATCTCATTTGCACTAAAGAAAGGAAGACATGCAAATCATACTGACTTCAACAAAATGCATTATGGGTTTCTTATACTGTCACTTTTTTAATATTGATAGTGAGATTCTGTCCCCACTAACATTTTTCTTGCCTTTTGAGAACTGCTTCATGTTAGTGATACTATAAGGACATTTGCTGCAGATTTACCTTTAATATTTTAAATTAATATTAAATAATGGTGAATGTTCTATTTACAAATGTTGCCAGTGCTTAACATTGTTATTTTTGATTCATTCACAATATACCCATGCTCACAAACATCAGCAGCAGTGTCAATGTTTCTGAGTTTCAAGACATAGGTTGTTTGAAAGCTGTTAGGACAGGGCAAGTAACATGGTAGAAACATTTAGTTAGAATGAGGAAAGTGGTAAATTGATTTTTTTCATGCACTCGATCATCATATATATTCAAATAAATAAATAAATCAAAATAGAAAATGCTTTTCTCTGAGTCACGGAAATGGATAAACATTAAAATTTGTTATCCAAAGTGACAACTGAAATGCATATTAACAGTCATTTTTTCAAAATGGTATCACAATTACTGTTATGTATATTAAACATATAAGATAAATAGGAAGATTACAGCACTTATCCAGGTATCTCTAGCCACAAAGTTGGTGAAAATATTCAGATAACTGACATTTTGCCTCCTCCAAAAGAATTACCCACAGAATTCTAAGGAAGTGTTGTAGTGGGAAGAAAAGTTGTTTTGGAGTTAGTAGACTTGGGTTGAATGTTGTCTCTACTACTTTCAACATGGAGGTCCTTGGATACATTGTTTCACTTCTCCTGGCCTCTATTCATCTGTAAAATGAGTGGCTTGGAATACAAAGCATTGCAAAAATAAAATGAAACTGAATGATGTGCACTTACCTTAACTATTATTGGTGTAGGAGAAGAAATGAAAAATGTATTTTCCTACATTTATTGGAGAGGTAGGGAATTTATATATGTGCAACATAGTACACATAATCAGATGGAGTTGATGACTTTTCTTAACTTTTTTTATTTGTTTGTATTTGATTATTTCCTGCTTTGTTACTAGGGGATATAAGTAACCAGGTGGGTGAGATGGGATTGGGACACACACGTGCATCCATATATATAAATCAATAAAAAATTGAAAATATAAAGGAAGAGGTTGAACTATATAATGTTTAAGATAGCTTCTAGTTCTAAAACTATGGTGCAAAAGCCTCAATTCTATACTTAATATTCATACCACAACAGAATTTCACAGTTGGAAGGGAATCCAGAGGTTCTATAGTTCAACAAATATCTGCCCAGAAATTTCCTTAATGACATCCACTGTAAATGATATTTAAGCAGCCTTTGCTTAAACATCTCCATGGATGAGAAACCCACAGGCTCCAGAGATAGTCCATTCATTCTGTTAGTACAGCTGTAATAGTTAACCCTTTAAGTTTTTCCTTACATGGATCCAAAATTTGCAAACCCTTTTCACTGGTAGCATGGGTAGAAATGCTGTGAGATTCAATGTTGTGTTGCTTTCTGGTTCTATGACTAAAGCAGGGAGAGATACCAGAATCTTATGGAACACTGAGGACGCTAATCAAGTAATCTAAAGATTTATCATCATCTAATTGAAAATAAGTTGGTGTCCATTACTTACATATTGCTCAGAATCAAGAAGGACCCTCTGTCTAAAAGTATGTTTTGAGTAATCCCACTCCAAAACGTTGATGTCTAAATACACTTTGGGGGGAAAGTATAAACTAGTAATGAAGTAAAGCTTTCTTTGTTTCAAGGAACGTAATTTTAAATGAACTTTCCCATTGAGAAATAATTATACCCAAATGCAGTTTATTTTGAAAATATCTCCATTTTTCTCTCAGTGTGTGTATGTATATATATATATATACATATATATACATGTGAAAATAATAATAACAAGCATATATGTAGCACTTTGAAGTTTGTGAAACATTTTACAAATATTATCTAATTTTACCATTACAATCATGAGAATGAAGTACTACATGTCTATTTTATGGATGAGGATGATGTAGCAGGCATGGGTTAAGTGACTTGCTCAGGGTCACACAGCTAGTAAGTATCTGAGACCAGATTCAGACTCAGGTCTTCCTAACTCCAGGTTTAGCACTCTATCCACCACATTACCTGGCTGTTAAATATATATGTGTGCATTATTATATTGGCATTCATACATACCCATGCATGTCAGTACACACATATAGGTATATGTTGTCATTTTTGCTTGAGGAGGATCAAAATGACATCATGAGGGTGGTATTTTGTGCAGGCCTGCTCTAAAGCTTGCTATTGGAATGTAAAGTCCGTTAAGAATCAGATTATTCTGTTTTGGGCTCCCCACATTAACTGATTTAAGTGAGCCTGAGTTGCACAAAGTCTTCAGTCTTACTTTCTCTTCCAGAATCATTGGAGCCTAGTGATAAGACAAAAGTCAAGATGACGAACAATGGCGTGAGATGCAGTGGATGATCTTGGCTTCTTTGAAGTGTTCCACAGCACATGTTTCCACTATCTTCATGGTCCATTGAAATAAAATAATGTTTACATCTGCTTATTCCACCAGTTGTCTTCAACTTCTTGGGATAGAAGACCCCCTCATCAACAAATTTAAGGCCCATTGGTTACTCACAATCTGGTTTAGAATGACTGCTGAGACATGGTGACCTTTTCTATTGTGGGATGGGGAGCGAGGGAGGGAGACAGTTTGGAACTTAAAATGTAACAAAAGTAAATTAAATTTGAAAAAAAAATATTAACATCTCTTATTTGTGATTTCTTCCTGGATTGAAACTAAGGATTATCCTTGGTTAATGACTGAATTAAAATAAGTACTTCTTCTTTCTGAGATAACTCTGATAAGTTCTCATGCTTATTTCTATGTTTTAATTTCTGAATCTGAAAGCAGATCAGTAATAAATGCATGTGTCCATGTAGGTCCCCTTGGAAAGCAATTGGGGTGAACACTAAAGGTCAGAGGAAATGATTTCATTTCTATAACTATCATGCAACAGAAATTAAACTACAAGGCACATTACTACAGCTAACTATACAGTTTGGGGGCAATAGGGGTAAGGACTATGATTTTATTAGTATATGAAGTCCTTCCAATTCAGGTCATACCTTCTTGGAAACACAGAATCACAGAGTTGCCTCGAGAAGTCGTATCAGTCTCAAATAGAAAAAAAAATCCCTGCAGGTCACATATTGACGACAAACTGACATTATTTATATTGTGTTTTTATCTATTTTGTCAAAATTCCCCAAATATATTTTATTCAATTGATTGCGGATTTGGAGTTTGTGCTGACTTAGAGAGCTGCAAGTTTGTAACTTGCCCAAGATCACACAGTAAGTATATTTTAGAGACATGATTTGTGCTCCAGTTTTCCTGGAGAATGAAGACATATTTCTCTAGGGTCTGAGTTCACTCTTTAGTGAAAGCTGAAGCATCCAGGTATTCTAGTGAATAGAGTGGTAGATTTGGAGTCAGGAAGACCTGGATTCAAATCCAGCTTCAGACACATACTAGCTATGTGACTGGGTATGTCATTTGACCACTCTATTTCAGTTTCCTCATCTATAAAATGGACATAATAATAACATTTACCTTCCACGGTTGTTAAGATAATATGAGATAACATTTGTAAAGTATGTTGCACATTTTAAAACACTATAAATGTTAGATATTATTATTGTGAAAAGAAAAAGAAATGTCACTTGAATTCCTAGCTTTTGTCATGGTTTTCTTGAAAGGACTATATATTATTGTAAACTTCTCCTCTCTGTAGGCCATGGGAGAGCATTTTGCTCTTATTTGTACCTTATTTTTGAGGCAGAATGATGGCCCAGTGCACACTGATGGTAGAAGTTTTTTATATCATTTTCTATCTTAAAGACACTGTTCATTTCTTTAGCAGGTGAAGTGATCGTCATTTATCTATTATGAGGCATGGGCAAGCTTCCAGGAATAAGGCCTGATAGTCACTATTAATAAAGAGCCCTTGAAGTCGTGGGAAGTAGAAAGGTTTGACTTTATGGAGAAAATGAGTATAAAAGTTAGAATCATGATTTTTTGGTGATTAAATTCTTGTTTGTTGGAATATCAAATGGGATAGTAACATTCTCTGTGGATTCTAATATTAAAGACCTTATTCTTTATATAATAGGAGTTATTCTTACAAACAGGATCTGATCCTTAGTGAAGATATGATTAAATGCACCAAGAAGGATGCTTAGGCAACCAATCTGTATCATTATCTCTGCTATCTATGGTTTGTTCCATGTCTTTGACCCTGAACAAATTGGCTTCAGGTTTCTGATGTGGCATACATGGACCTCAGCCATACTTCTGGTCATTTGAAGGTTGGTAGGGTATGTTGCCCATTCAGCTTGCAGTTTTTTTTCTCTTTGGTAGTTTGTAAGTGAGGCAATCTGCAACTATGTGCTTGGAGTTGTGCAGAAGAGAGCAGAAGATTTTATGTGGTAAAAGAAGTGGAAAGAGGCAAGTTTTCTTTAGGGAAATTAGAGGCCCTAGGAGATGGGAATTAGCTAAGCTGCTAAAAAAGGAAGTAATTGCTACATTAAGTATGGAATTGCTGCAAAAAACCTTTCCTGGTTCCTATTAATACTAATGCCTTCCTCCTGTGATTATCTTCAATTTATCCTGTATATATACATATCTTGTTTGTACATTCATTGGCATGTTGTCTCCCCTATTATCTTATGAGTTATTAGAAAGCAGGAACTGATTTTTGCAGGAACTTTGATTTTTTGGTATCCCTAGAGCTTAATATAGTTCTTGGCATACTATACGTACTTAATTAATGTTTATTGACTTGATTTGAGTCAAAGGTTATAGGAACTTAGGATCATAGAAATAGAAATGGAAAGGAAGTTGGCAGTCATCTAGTCCTATCTCACTCAATTTAAAACAAAGAAAGCAAAGCTGGTGTAAGAAAATTGTTCACATACATTGCCCAATCATACAGGTGGCAAGTAATAGAGTCCAGATTCCAATTCAGGTCCTTTGACTGCAAAGTCAGTTTTCTCTATAATATGTTGCCTCTTTTCCACTTCAAATTTAGAGGAAGGGAGGCAGAAGTTAAGTGACTTGCCCAGCAAGTAAGTATCCAAGGCTGGATGAGATCTCAGGTTTTCCAGTCTCCAGGTCTACCACCTTATCTATAGTGTCACCCAGCAGCCTCTGTAGACCCCTTTGGAGCTAGAAAGGGACCTTAGAGATATTCTTATCCGAATCTCTTCATTTTACAAACGAGGCAACTGCAATCTAGAGAGGTGTGACTTGTCCACAGTTATACAAGTATTAAGTGGCAAATATCCAGGTTCAGCTAGGTGGTGAAATGCATGTAGAACCTTGGGCTTGGAGTCAGGAAGACCTAAATTCAAGTCCAGCCTCATACATTTACTAAAATGTCTTAAAAAAGAGTCAAACAAAATCTGAATAAAACAAACAAACAAAAAACCTGGCAAATCAACCCCATCTAACTGTATAGGTAATGTTGTTCTCCCGTAGTCTTCTATTTATGCAAGGACAGGAGAGAAGTCCATTCCCATTTTCTTATCTATCCTTTTTCATGACCAAGATTGATTATCATAATTTCATAGCATTTGGCTTTATTTTGTACTTTTAAAAATTTACATTATGAAATTCATTATAAGTATTATTTTCCTGGTTCTGATTATTTTCTTTCCATTCACATGAGTTTTCCCATATTTCTTTGAAATCCTCATTTTTGTTATTCCTTACCATACAATTACAAGGTATTGTTTTCCTCTAACATTCCCTAGTTGATGAGCAGTCATTCAGTTTCTAGTTTTTATTTTTTTACCACCACAAAGTGGTAGTAAGGTTATGTGTGTGTGCGTGTATATATATATATATATATATATATATATATATATATATATATATATATATATATATATATATGTATGTATGTATTATTATATGAGACTTTGCTTTTTTTGTCTTTGACTTCTGTGGGGAATATTCCCATTAAGTGGAATTCTGAATTGAAATACACAAACAGCTTGGTGACTTTTCTCAAAATAATTTCAAACTGTTTTCTAGAATGATTGGATCAATTCCCAGCCCTATAAAAAGTATATTAATGTTCTTTTCTTCCTGCAGTCATTCCAGCATTGATTATATATCTTTTATTTTTATTTCTAATTTCTATCTTTTGTTTTCTTTTCCAATCAAAAAATGAAATCTCAAACATTTTCATTTGCATTTCTCTTGTGGATAGTGATTTAGAGGAATCTTGTTGATGGTTTGAGATTTTATTTTTGTTTTAAGAACTGCTTATTATGTTTATCATTGTATATAAACTATATTGTATATAAAAGATCCAGAAGATATATAAGGAAAACTTTGAAGATTAATTACAAAGCACTCATTAAGGTCAAACTGTTTACTTATTATATATATGAAAATGCTATTGGCATTCTTAAAACTGTCTTCATTACTAAGGTAGTTTGAAAGAAAGATTGGGGTTGAGTTGTGTATGATGAAGAAAGGCTGAACGAATCTTGGTGTATAGTTGTGATGTTATCCTACTGTGATATATGCAATTATGAGCTCAATGATCTTAAAAAGACCTGGAAAGACTTGCACAAAATAATGAAGGATGAAGTGAGCAGAATCAAGAGAGCACTACATATAGTAACAGAAATATTGTTTTAAGAACAGCTTTTGAGTAACAAAGTCATTTTGGCTGTATGTATGTATGTATATATGTATGTGTGTATACATATGTGTATGTATATATGTTGTATATATGGTATATGTATAACACATACACACTCATATACATATACATATATACACCTATTTGTGTCTAAGGGTAGCCATCTCTCTAGGGCAGGGTGGGAGGAGGGAAGAAAAAAAGGAAAAAAGGAAACAAAATAAATTTATATCATAACTTTATTATATATCTAAAAAGATTAGAAAGCTATATACACACATATACACGTATACGATAGATTGTCAGTTTCATGTGCAATCATCTCTTTTATTATACTATGCTATGGAAAAGCTTTATTCCATAAATTAAAAATAAAAAAATAAAAGGAACTATTTTATTCATATCTTTTGATGATTTATTGGTTCTTTTAACTTTGAATTCTTGATGACCTAGTTCTTTTTAAAAGAGTGAAGAATGAGACTTAGTGTATTTAAAGCTAGAATGGCTTTATGGATCAAAGCTAAATGAGAAACCTTTGTTTTTGTTTTTGGTTTATCTGAATTGTATAGAAGGTTAAGTTTTATGGGACTAAAGAACAGAAGAATGGAAATGTAAGTACTGGGAATATTTCAGTTGTTATATTTTAGACAAATTCTTCAAAAAATCTGTGATTTTACTAATGCTTATTTTCTCTGTCTTCTACATCTTAGTAGAATATCCTTGCAAGCTGCTCTGACAACAAAACAACCAAACAAAACCAACTAAAGACACAAACAAACAAAAAACCTAAACTCAGATAATCTAATGCTGGTCAGTTTTCTGGTGATGAGCCTTTCTCAATTTGACTGAATTGGTCCTTAAATAGCTCATGCACAATTCATCTCCAAGCCTGTCCTCTTGACCTTGACATCTTGGTAAAACTGCCCAAACACACTGGAGGAGAGCTTTCATTCTGCCCCTGGTTGAATACTGTCTCCAATAAAGACCATTTGTAGTAAATAGTACTGAATGTTCAAAAGAAATTCTTTTAACTCAGGAAGTTAGATCACAAGGGATAGAAATAAGATATAAAAAGACGTAGGCAAAAATTCCTTTAATCCTTATTATATTTGAAATTTTTGTCATGGAGCCAGAGAATAGTTAGAATCATTTTTTTTTTTTTTTTTATGATTTAGTGAAATCTTTTTGCTACTCTTTTTCAATATGGAGTTCAAAAATCCAATTAAATCCCATCACTTCTTTATCAGGCAGGTAGAGGAAATGTAAGTTTATTCATTAACTTAAGAAGGCAACTAAGGCAGGGATCAGTGAGGTTATTTGCCTGTTTAATGAACAGAAGAAGAGAGCCCAGTATCCTGATTTTCTAATATCTTAAGACCATACCAGGCCATATTAATTCCCGGTAGACTTCATATATAAGACAGTTTCCACTGTCACGCACTATGAAAAAGCTATTACTGGACTGAGTTTGGTGTTGCTTCTTGCGTCTACATTTAAATGCCTCTTGCTTCTTTATTTGCTGCCTCTTAGTACTCAGTCCACCATATACTCCTCACTCCAGGTTTATTGGAGGGTAACTGAGTGGCTGAATAGATGCTCTTTACATTTAGTGAACTGGAAAAGTTTAAATTTGAAAAATAATTTCAATAGTGTTTCATGTAGTTCCAGTTCTATTTCTAAAGCACTAGTATATGTGCATAGATTGGATATATGTAGCTTCAATAAAATTATGGTTTAACTTGAATTTCAACCCAGAAAAACAAGATAGTTTTGTATATAGGGCTGCCATTTTATTTCTAGTTAGCAATGTATCTTATAGTTCTCTAGCACTCTAAAATAAATTCTTTTATTCATTAATTTAAAAAATATTTATTTGGTATGGCATTGTGCTAGTTCCTGAGGGGGATACAGAAGTGAATAATACATGGTCCTTGATCTAGTAACCTTACAATTTGCCCATAGAGATAAGCCATGTAAGTGTACATGAATATAAAACAGAATATGAGAAGTGAAGATGGATGAAATGTGCTGGGATCATTCAGCTCTAGTACTAAGTGAACTAAGGCCTCAGAGAAGAAATGGTTAGAAATTGAGAGCAAAGAAAAGATTACAGGAGATAACATGTAAGGACTTTGTAAATCTTAAAACATTCTTATTCTTAAGCTCTTACCTAAAAAAATCTTCATCGAGGAGCTGCTACTTGAAGCAGAACTTGAAGAATAAGTTGAATTATAATACATAAAAATTGACACAGAAATAGGTGCTTCATAAAGTAGAGGCCAGAGGCAAAAGTCATTCAGTTAACACAGTTGTAAACATCTACTGTGTGCCAAGAATTATACTAAACCATGGGGATACAAAGAGAGGCAAAAGACAGTTTCTGCCCTCAAGGAACTCATGATCCAATGGAGGAGACAAAAAGCAAACAGATATGCACAAACAAGGTCATAGTAGGAAATAATTAAAAGAGGAAACTCTTTTAGAACTGAGGAATTGGGAAAAGATTCCCAAGAAGATAAGATGTAAGCTGGTACTTAAAGGAAGCCAGGGAAGCCAGTAGGTGGAGGTGAGGAAGGAGAATATTTCAGCCATGGGGACAACCAGAACAAATGCCTGAATCTGGGATGGAGTCTTGTTTGGGGTATAGGGAAGGGATCAGCATCACTAGATGTGACAAGGAGTAAGGTTTGAGGAGATTAGAAATGTTCATGGTCAGGGTGGTAGGTTATGAAGGTCTTTGAATGCCAGACAGAGGACTTTCTACTTTGTCTCAGGGATGATAGAGAGCAACTGGTGCTTATTGAGTGTGTGTGTGTGTGTGTGTGTGTGTGTGTGTGTGTGTGTGTGTGTGACTTGGTTGGACCTGTGCTTTAGGAAAATCACTTTGGCATCTGAATGGAGGATGGATTGGAATAAGCAGAGCTGAGCCAGGAATGGGTATATTTGGGAAATAGCAAATAGTGTCATTTAATATTTGTGGAAAGATAGAGACTAGGACAATATGACTGAAATAGATTGTATTTGAGGTGTAGAAAGATTTGAATGTCAAGTCAAGAATATAGAGCTGAAAGGAATTTCAAAAACTTTCTAGTCCTGTGCCCTCATTTACATGTTAAGAAGTAGAGACTTTAAGAGGCTAAGTGAATTGCTCAAGTTCACATAGGCAGTTTATATCAAAGATGGAATTTGACCCCACATAGGGAGCTAACCCTCTTTTCAGTATACCACATTGACTCCTGTGGCTGGACTTTATTTATTAAGCAATGAGGGATCAGTTAATAGTTTCAAATTATGGGGTGATGTAGTCAAACTTAGGTATTAGGAAAATCAGCCTTGTCTTGTTCCATGTATTGGAATAAGAAAAGCCAAAACTCAAGAATTCATCTAACAATTTCAGAAATGAAGGGCAAAGGTAATGAGAACTTGAAATATCATGGTCGCAGGGTGAATGAAAAGGAGGAGATAGATGTGAAAGATATTATGAAGTGGGATGACTTGATAACTTTTGAATGTTGAGCTTGGAATCAGAAGTGAGCTAAATTCAAATTATGCTTTCAGTATTTACTAACTGTGTGGTATTGGGCAAGTTATTTATTGACTATGAGCTTCCATTTCCTCATTTCTGAAATTGAATCAGCATTGCCTATATTACTTGCTCATAGGGTTATTGTGGAGATCAAATGACACAGTCAACCTGATACCTTCTATAACTTAAAGGGTTACCCAAATCTCAGCTACTGTTATTTGTCATCTCCATCATCATCATCATCATCATCATCATCATCATCATCATCATCATCATCATCATCATCATCATCATCATCGTTGTCATCATCGTCGTCATCATCATCATCATCATCAATTTTATATTCAATGGAATTGAAATAGAAATGATCCTAACATATATTCGCTATCCTAACATTGTTCTCTTGTGTGGAATCAGAGACACAAGGTTCAAATTCTTCCTCCGACGCTTTATTATATGACCTTTGATAAGTCACTAAATCTACCTTCCTCATCTGTAAAATAAAGAGGTTGGACCAAATGGTCATGGAGGATGCTTCCAACTTTAAATATATGACTCTATGCTCTTGTACTTAATGTCTGATGTAATATTGTAGCCAAAAAGATTGAATTTTGGAATTGAATAAAATTATTGGTATGTAACTTCATCTTAGGAAACTCACTGAAAGTATCTTGGAGATCATTACAGTATCAGACAGAACAAAAGGGATGATATGGATTTCATCCTACTCCCACATGGCTTGGATTTCTTCTGCTAGGTTTTTATAATTTGAAATTTATTTTATTGCATATAGGGTAGCTCAATAGCATTTGAAATAGTAACATCTGTTAAAAATATTCTTAAATTTTTCAGGCCACATATTGACAAGTCAGATTATATTCAGGTCATTGTGGGCAAGTTTTGACTGTGATGATGCTGCATTTCCACTATAGTCTATTTCTTTTGAAACAATAAAGAATATAAGTTTTTATTCTATATATCATTACTAGATTTGTCATCTATTAGTTGCTGAAGAATGGTGAGCTTCTGGTGTATAATTTTGATGATGATTCTTTCTATCTAGGTATTGAGTAGGTATTAATTTTTTGTATCCTGCTATGAGATGTAGCATGGTTTCCACCACTTCCTTGCCAAATGAATATATAGCCATATGATTCTTAAAGGTGACCTTTATTGAGCAATAGTGATGTCTGTTTGTTCCCTAAGAATTGCTATAGATTTTTGCTCTGATTATCATGTGTTCTAGGAATATCTATTACTCCTCTTCCTCTTTTATGGGAAGGTATTGTTAACCTTTCTATAGTTACCTTAGGGAGATGGGCCTTACATTTTTATTGCATGGGTTTTTGTTAGATTATTTTATAAAGCTGTTATGGTTCATTTTATAATTTTGCAAGTGTAATTAAGACTAAATGTTGCTGGAATTGAATGTGTAAATTCTTTTAAATGTGTTCAGCTTTTATTTAAGGTTGCCATTAAGTCTCTTAGCATATTTAAATATGACCTCTTTGATAGCTTTATGCTTGATGTGTTTTTCCCAGAGGAGATAAAGGTATTTGTAGGTACAGTTGATAATTATTGTTTCAGTGTGACTTGGGTATTCAAGCATGAATCCATCAGTCTTTTACTTTCCTTGGCACATGCTATACTTCTTGAATTTTATACTTTTCATTTCCATTTGCTTCAAGTTATTAGTAAGTTTTTTTTTTTTTTGGCTCACCTCTCTTTAATTTGAAAGTCACAGTTCTATTTAAAAGAGACAATAGTATATCTAAAACAACACAGAATAATAATGGGCTTTAACAATCTCCCTGAGAACTGTCACATTTTATATTGATTGTATTTGACATTTTGGGGGTGTTGTGCTATAAATCAGGAATGGTTTTCTGTGAGGACATCAAAAACTCTAGCTTTCTTACTCTACTATCTCTATCTTTCAATCTCTCTCTCTCTCTCTTTCTCTCTCTCTCTCCCTCTCTCCCTTTCTCTATCTGTCTGCCTATATCTATCCATCTATCTACCTACCTACCTATTTACCTGTATGTGCTGTTTGTATATAAAGGTACCATGTATGTAAGTATATACACATGTTTGTGTGTGTGTTTGTTGCATATATGTATGTATGTATGATGTATGTATGTATATGGAGTTTGAATAAACCATGAATATGAAACTGAATCAAAGGCTTGGGGATAAGCAGCAAAGATACTATAAATACAATGGTGTTTTTGAGTAGCTTGTTTGAAAATTATCAAATAGATAATATGTTTGTTGTTCTTCAGACCCTTTGGACTTTTTACAAACCCTTTTTGCTCTGCAACCAAATATGTTGTTTTCAGTATTTATAGTTTTTGTTGTTGTTGTTGTTTATATCACTTGTGAGTGCTATCTATAAAGTATAGACATACATAATTTTCCTATTTGGGAGCACCGTTCTTGTCATCATCTTCTGGTAGTAGATCTGTGAAGCTTTCTATTAAGAAAGGTGAATCAAGTTTACATCAGAGAGAAGGCTGACAAAAGACTTTACCTATTCATGTGCCTTTATGAAGTGTCTGAGCTAATGTTCATATAGATTTTTTTCAACCCCCTAATCTTTTCTAGTTTTGCAGAAAAGTAAGAGTTTCAGTCACTTCCCTTGATGTAACTATTTTATCTTTCATTATATTAATGGTACATTATCAATATTTTTGCATAATATACTGTCATTGCTTAAATTGAAGGCAAAGAATGGAGAGAGTGGAGTTTAAGGAGAACATGAAGCTCTGAACCATGGTGACTTGAAATCCTGAGTTCAGCTTTGGATATGATGGGTTTCAGTGCCCAAAGAACATCCAGATGGACACGTGTACTAACATGTTAGATATTGACAATAAAAGTTGAGAATCATCTGCTTAAAATTATGGCTGAAGCAAAGAAAAGTTTATAATTATTTAGTAATATTGTGTGGCTGTGCATCAAAGAATAGTAAGGTCTCCAAAGAATTAAAAAAAGATAATGGATTGGTCTTGTAAAAATAAAGGATCACTTACGAGTAGCCTGTATACTTAGTTTTTATCTTTTTTATGCCAACAGAACTTGAGGAAGGCTACCCTGTAATTAGGCAGACTTTCTATGTCACACTGATGTGAGGACATAGGCAAAGAGTCCCATAGGATGAACAGTGATGGGTGGCATATTATTCATGGTTGGAGGGAACATCCACATCAATGAGATTACAGATCCATTAGATTTGTGGAGAATTCTTTCAGTCATATGTTGCTCCATTTATGATATGGTAATACATAGCGGTAATGTGTCTGAATAAAATGTGAACTTTTTTTTTGAAAACATCATAATTAAATTTAGTTACTTTTGTACCATTATAAGATTCTTGAATATCTTTTGTAATCAATTAATTGGTCAATAAACATTTATTAATTGCCTATTATGTACCAAGCACTATGCTAAGCTCTGGGGATATACAAAGAGGCAAAGGACATTGGCCTCAAGAAACTTACAGTCTAATGGGGAGGACAGCATGCGAACATAAATACAAAGCAAGCTATATGTAGGATAAATAGGAGAGAAGGCATTGGAATCAAGAGTGAGTAAAAATTCCTTGAGTGTCTATTATATGTTTTGTACCGTGTCCTGTGGACTATAAAAGACATATAAAATGTAATCCCTGTTCACAATTCGCAATATTGAGAATTGTGTAAATGGTTATCTTAATCTTAAACTATCTACGATATATTCGTTTGAAATATCAATGGGCAGCCTTCATTTAGCATTTTAAAGTTTGCAGAATACTTTTTATGTTTTACTTCCCTTGGATCTTTCAACAATTTTCTGAGGTAGGTGTTATTATTTTTCCCATTTTACAGGTGATGAAACTGAGCCTGAGGGAAGTTAAGTGACTTTCCCAGAATCATGTAGCTAGTAAGTATCTCAGGAAGGATTTAAAATCAGGTCTTCCTGACTTCAGCTGTAGCACTCTATGTATTGTTTCATCTAGCCTCCTTAGGAAGGGAAGGAACGAGTTGAAATCTACTTAGATTTCATAAAGGTCAAACTGCACATCCAGAATTTCCTTTGTCCTCACCTCCACCTCTCAGGATACTTAACTTCCTTTAAGTCTCAACTATAGGATCAAATAGGGACAGAAGAGAGTAAAGGACACTTATGGGGGAAAGAACTCATGAAATTGATTTTATAATAAACTGGGGCACTGAAATTGACAGCTTGTCTATTACTTCTGTAGACCAGAAACCTATTTGTCAAGAAAATCCTGGTATGCCCTATTACTATTGTTCCTTGGGCTTCAGGATATAACAGACAACTCTATCTTTTGTTGTCTATCTCAAGATATCTCAAGTTTTGGTCTGCTATATTGGAATATAAACTATCATCCAGGAATTACCTAGAGCAATGTGGGTGTAGGGGCCAAACAGACAATAAGAAATGTCTCTTGGGGAAATTTGAGTGATAACAGGGAAATGCTAAATTTAACAAAACTTTGTACCTCAAGTCAATGAACTCTCAAGGTGCTAAGCAGCTTAAAGGAATGAAAAAATAGGAAGTTTAGGAAATGAAGCTAAATTTAACAATGAGACTTGGATTGCTTTTATTTTCCCTGGCAGTACTGTTTATCTAATCTGTATAATAGCCTAGGTAGAAGTTTTATTTTAAAACTCTATTTATTTTAATACTGCTTATTACCTGAGTGGATTTGACAAATAAATGAAGTGGGATCTTTTGGAAAGATCCAAAAGTACATGAAGACTTAATGATGTGTTGGAGCAGAGATAAATATCTCAGCAATAAAAAGACTAATAATATATACAATTTGCCAAAAACACAGTAGGAGGTGATAAGGGAGGCTAAATCACCTATGCATTTGTTAACATTACAAGGAATCTTATTGTTCTTTAGGGTTTGGAGTAATCTAACAAAAAGAAGGAAATTGCTATTTATAGTGTTACGATTACAGGCTTAAAAATAACATGCAGGAATTTATGATGAGGTGAATGATTCCTGTGTAATTGAACAGTCATTTTATGATTATCTTGCTTTCTTAGATTCCTTCCTTTTGTGATTTGCAGGTTTGCAGTGATTTCAATAAATGTTTTACCTACAGACAAGAGGAATGTGCCCATGGATTTTGACTTGGAACTGGGTAATAGCTTCTGTGTTTTAGCTGACATTTTTTAATAGTCCTGAACCCACCCTGAATTTTGCATCAGTCAATCAGCTAGTATTTACTAAGCACTTACTTTCTGGTAGGCATGACAGTGAACCTGAGAATATAAAGGAAAGCAAAAACAATCTCTGACTCCAGTTCTTTGAATTTGGAAGAAAACATGCAATCAACAATGTATGAGCAAGATATATACAGGGATAAATTGGAGGTAAACTCAAATGGAAGACATTAACATAAAGGGAGACTTGGAGATGCATCTTACAGAAAAAAGGTAGGATTTTAGTTGAGACTTGATGGAAATACAGAAAAGCAAAAGACAGAGGTGAGGAGGGAGAGAATTCCAGGCATGAGGGCAGCCAGTGAAAGTACTAGGAGTAAGAAGATGGAGTGTTGTGTGAGAAAAACAGCAAGGAGGCCTGTGTCACTGATTCTTAGAGAAGATGGAGGGCACTATGGTTTAAGAAGACTGGAAAGGGAGAAAAGGGCCTGGTTATTAATAGCCTTAAAATCTAAAGAGGGGATTTTATATTTGTTCCTGGAACTAATAGGGAGCTTATTGAATAGGGGATGACTGTGGGAGTATGGATGGGGAGTGTGACACTGTTGCATCTGCATACTGAATTCAGTTAAGCCATGGAAAAGAAATGCTAGTGAAGAAGGAGTACTGTAGAACTACACCAGCGATCAAGAATGTTAAGAGTTCTGTGGTCTGAGAATTTTCTAAAAGTGAAGTGAAGCATTAATAGATGTGTCAGCTGAGGACCACAACAATTGTTAAGGATTTTATACCTGCCAGATGAAACAAGTAACATAAATGAGAAACCATGTTCTCTCCAGTGCTAAGTCTTCCATTTTTTGATATTTTTTTTTCTTTTTACTCTGTGTTTTCATATCATTATATCACAGTCATTTCTGGAAGTACTCTAGTCCCAACATTCCACCCCTCTTCACAAAATGACCTTCCTTTGTGACAAAGAAAATCAGTCAAGCAAAATAAATTGACTCAGTGACCATAATTAGAAGAATATGTGAAATTCTGCACACATAGTCCCCCATCTCTCCAAGGAAGATGAGGAGTACATTTACTCATTTCTTTTAATTGTTATAATTACATAGCATTCAACCGATTTTTTAGTGTTTTCTCATTTTATGTAGTCATCGTGTATGTTATTTTCCTGGTTCTGCTTATTTTACTTTGTGTTGTTTCACATGTTTTGTTTTTGTTCTCTGCATTTCTCATGTTACTTATGGCACAATAATAATCCTTTATGGATATGACTCCAATTTTTTTTATTGGCTTTCAAGTTTAAAATCAGTGAAACAGCATTATATAGTGGAAACAGTGCTATTTTAATATGAGATTTGTAATGAGAAATCATGGGTTCAAATCCCAGCTGTGTCATAAAGTTCCTTAGTAGTCATTTAGGCATGCAATTTAACTTCTTAGATTCAGTTCCTTATATGATAACATGAGGCAGGGGGTAGTTTAGACAAAATTACTTCCAATTTTTTCCCCTGATTTAAATTTTATGATACTTTCTAGATATGGTTTACACATTCAGGAGAAGATAAACTTTCATGTGTCTGGCATGGTGAATATTTCACTAAATTTTAATAGCTGAAAAGGTAAGGACTTAGAGATGCTGAAATGTCCAGATAATATATTAATTAAAAAAAAAAGACTTGTAATTTAAGAAATTCATCCTGCTACCATACAATGTTACAATCCATAGTGTAATAAAGGTTATTCATTTTTTAAAAAGTCAATGACAGAAGGCCTAAAATATTCAGGCAGTAGATTTATAGAACTTGAAAAGGCTGTAGCTAGTCACTTAACATTATCAGCTCATTGAGTTTTTAAAATTTGTAATTTATTATTTTGACATTTTTTGTTACATTTTGAATTCCAGTTTCTCTCTCTTCTTCTGGACCCTCCTGCAAGCAATGAGAAAGCAAACACCATGATATTATTTATACAGGCAAAATCATGCAAAACATTTCCGTGTTATCTATATTGTAAAACAAAACAAAAAAGAAAGAAAGAAAATTATATTTCAGCTTGCACTCAGAGATCATCAATTCTCTCTCTGGAGGTGGATAGCATTTTTTTTTTAGCATGAATCCTTTGGAATTGTCTTTGGTGATTGTGTTGATCACAATAGCCAAGTCTTTTACAGTTGATTATCATTATAACACTGTGGTTATTGTACACAATGAGCTCTTAGTTCTTCTCATTTTAACTTTGCATCAGATCATATAGGTCTTCCTATTTTTTCTGAAATCATCCCCTTTCGGATTTCTTATAGCAAAATAGTACTCTATCACAATCATATGTCACAGCTTGTTAGACCATTTCCCAATTGATGAGCATCCCCTCAATTTTTAATTCTTTGCCAATACAAAAAGAGCTGCTATAATTATTTTTGTACACATAAGTCTTTTTTTCCTTTTTCTCTGATCTCTTTAGGGTACAAACCCCAAAGTGTTACTACTGGATAAAAAGTATGAACAGTTTAAGATCCCTGTGGGCATAGCTCCTGATTGTTCTGCATAATGGTTGGACCACTTCACAACTCCACCAATAGTTTACTAGTATACCCTTGAAGCATTTGTCATTTCTGATAGATGTGACATAGGACCTCAGAGTTTTAATTTGCCTTTATTTAATAGTTGTCTAGAGCATTTTTTCATCTGTTTTTCATATTCTTTGAGAATTGATCAATTGTGGACTGACTCTTATTTTTATAAATTTTACTCAGCTCCAATATATTTGAGAAATGAGGCCTGTATCAGAAAAACTTATTGTAAACTTTTTTTGGGTATTACTTCATTGTCTATAATACCTTTTAGCCAAACATAATTTCCCTGATTATCTTTTTTAATTAGTCTATTTTTGCTTTTGTTTGTTTGAGATCATAATTGCTACTCCTGCCCTTTTTTTTTTACATCAGCTGAAGCCTAATAGATTTTGCTCCAGCCCTTTATTTTAATTCTGTGTGAGTTTCTGTTTCAAGTGTGTCTCTTGTATGCAACATACTGTTAAATTCTGATTTCTCATCCATTCTACTATCTGCTTCTCTTTTATGGGCTAGCTTATCCCATTCACATTTACAGGTATGATTTCTAACTGTGTTTATTCTTCTCTCACTCTTTTTGTCCAGTCACATCTCAAAAGTCTGTTTTGCTCTGACTTCTGACTCCCTTAATCTGTCTTCCCTTTTATCATTCCTTCCTACCCATGCTTATCTCTCATCCCCTTCCTCTTTTATTGTGTAATATACGTATCTATACTCCACCAAGTATTCACATACACACATACACACACAGACACACACATATATATGTATATATACATATACCCACACACATATCCACATATATATATATGTGTGTGTGTGTGTGTATATGTATACATATACCCACACACATATCCACATATATATATATGTGCATGTGTGTGTGTCACTACAGAGGCTCTTCCTTGTAAGTCTCTTTTATGTGAGAAAAAAGATTACCCATTTTACCTCTTCCTTTCCCTTTTTCCAGTGCATTCCCTCTTTCTCACCCCTTCATTGCTTTTTTTGAGATTATCCCAACATAAGTAACTCATACCCATGACCTGTTGTCTAGGTAGACTCTTTCTAACTGCTCTAATAAAAATAAACTTCTTAGGAATTACATATATCATTTTCTCATATAGTTTAATTTTATTGAACCTCTTACAATTACTCTTTCATGGTTACCATTTTATCGTTCTCTTGAGTCTTCTGTTGGAATATCAAATTTTCTATTCAGCTATGGTCTTTTTATTGGGAATGCTCTGTCATTAAATATTCATTTTTCCCCCCTGAAGGATCCTGGGTTGGTTATTCTTGGTTGTAATCCTAGTTCCTTTGCCTTCCAGGATATCATATTTTAAGCCCTCTTCTCCTTTAAAATGAAAACTCCTAAATCTTGTGTAATCCTGACTGGAATCCATAATATTTAAATTATTTCTTTCTGGCTGTTTGCAATATTTCTTCCTTGACCTAGTAGTTCTGGAATTTGACTACTATATTCCTGGGACATTTCCTTTTGGTATTTCATTCAGAAGGTGATTGGTGGTATCAAATTGGAGTAGAACTAGTCTCTAATCTCTGAGTGGCTGAAGCTGTACATAGCAGGCTAGAGACAGGAGAATCAGGATTCAAACTGAAGTTTAATTAATTTTGGAGTGAGGAAAATGGCCTGCAAGCAAGGACACATGTGCTGGAGCAACACTTTTAGTGTATGTGGGAGTGCAAGGCAGTGTGGGGAAATCTCAATACTTATATCAATGGCTGTACAATGAGTTGTAGCACTAACAATGAAGGGTAACAGAAACAATTTCACAAATTTGATTACTTCATGACTGGAATATGGGTGCTACAGGTGCTTGTCCAAGCTCAAAGACCTCCCGATGTTAGTGTGAAACAATTCTGAGATTTTGCTTGGTCTGAGATCATCCAGAGGGTGAGCACAAAAGATTGTTATTATGCCAAGCTCAAGGCATGACTTGCTTGCTGAATCTTAGCTCTAAAAAACACATTGTCTCCTACAGTCTTGACAGTGGATTCTTTCAATTACTGTTTTACCATCTGGATCTAAGATACTGGGGCAGTGTTCCTTTATAAGTTTTTTGAAATATGGCGTCTAGGTGTTCTTTTTTTTGTTCATGGCTTTTAAATAAAATTATCTTTCCAAGATCTATTTCCCAGGTCAGTTGGTTTCTGATGAGAGGGTTTCCATTTTATTCTATTTTCAAAAGTTCTTTTGACTTTGTTTCATTTAATGTTGAATTCTCATGGAGTCATTAGCTTCTACTTATCCTATTCTAATTTTTAAGGAATTATTTCCTTCAGTGGCCTTTTTGTTCCACTTTATTCATTGAGCCTATTCTGCTTTTTAAGGAGTTTTTATCTTCACTAAATTTTTGTACCTCCTTTGCTATTGTGCCAATTCCATATTTAAGGTGTTATTTTCTTCAGTATTTTTGTGCCTCATTTAAGAAGCTGCTAATTCTCTTTTCATGTTTAATTTTTGCATTACTCATTTCACTTCCCACTTTTTCCTGTATCATTCATCTCTTTCTTTAATTGTTCCAGTAATTCTTGCTGGCGTTGGGGTCCAATAAACATTTTTTACACTTTGATTGTAGCTATTTTGACATTGTTGTCTTCTAAGTTTATGTCTTTGTGTTCCCTGTCACTGTGGTAACTTTTGCTGGTCAAGATCCTTTTTTTTTTGTTATTTGCTCAGTTTCCAGTCTAGTTCTTGACTTTTAAATTCATATTAGCCAATCTTATAGGTGTGAGGTGGTGCCTCAGAGTTGTTTTAAGTTATGTTTTTCTGATCAACAGTGATTTAGAGATTTTTTTATATGACTATTGATAGCTGTAATTTATTTGTATGAAAACTGCCTATTCATATCCTGTGACCATTTATCAATTTAGAAATAGCTTGCATTTTTTATAAATTTGATTCTGTTCTCTGTATAGTTGAGAAATGAGGGCTTTCAAAGAGATTTTTGTTACAAATCATTCCCCCCCCCCCAGTTTTCTGCTTTCTTTATAGCTTTGGTTGCGTTTTTTAAAATGCAAAATGCAAAAAAAAAGGCCAAACATGCAAAAACATGCAACAAAGTTTATCTAACTAAAATTATTTATTTTATATTTTGTAATGATTTCTATATCTTCTTTGGTTCTAAAATTATTCCCTTATCCATAAATCTGACAGATACACTACTCCATGGTCTCCTAATTTGCTTATCATATCACACTTTACATCTAAATCATGTGTCCATTTTGTCCTTATCTTGGTATACAGTGTGAGATGTTGGTCTATAGTTTCTGTCATATAGCTATACAGGTTTATCAGCAGTTTTTGTCAAATAATGAATTTTTGCTTCAAAAACTTTGATCTTTTGGTTTATCATATACTAGATTACTATGATAATTTATTATATTGTAGTTTGTATCTAATCTATTCCATGGATCTACAACTCCATTTCCTAACCAGTACAAGATCGTTTTAATAATTCTCCCCTTTGTAGTACAGTTTGAGATCTCATATGGCTAGACCACCTTTTTTGCCATTGATTCCCTTGATATCCTTCAGTTTTTGCTCTTCCAGATGACTTTTGTTATTTTTTTCTAGCTCTATAAAACAATTTTTGATATTTTGATTGATATGGCATAAAATACGTATATTAATTTAGGTAGAATTGTCATTTTTGTTATGTTGGCTCACCCTAACCATGAGCAATTAATATTTCTCCAATTATTTAGATTTAATTTCATGTGTGTGAAAAGAGTTTTATGGCTGTGTTCATACAGTTCCTGGATTTATCTTGGCAGGTAAACTCCCAAGTACTTTATATTGTCTATCGTTTAATGGAACTTCTCTTTCTATTTCTTGCTGCTGGACTTTATTGGTAATATATAGAAATGCTGATGGCTTATGTGGGCTTAGTTGGTACCCAGCAAATTTGCTGAAGTTGTTAATAATTTCAAGTAGTTTTTTAAATTGATTCTCTAGGATTTTCTAAGTATAGCATTATATCATCTGCAAAGAGTAATATTTTTTCCCTCATTGCCTATTCTAATTTTTTAAAATTTCTTTTTCTTCTCTTATTGCCATAGCTAATATTTCTGGCACTGCATTGAATAATATAGCTAATAATGGGCATCCTTGCTTCACCGTTGATTATGTTGGGTAGGTTTCTAGCTTATTCCCATTACAGGTAATTCTTGCTGATGGTTTTAGATAAATATTACTTTCCATTTTAAGGTAAGCTCCATTTATTCCTATACTCTCTCATGTTTTTAATAGCAATGGGTGCTATACTTTGTCAAAGACTTTTTTCTAAATCTACTGATATAATCATTACTTCTTTCAGTTTTCTTACTGATATGGTCAATTTTACTGATAGTTTTCTGAATATTGTATCAGCCCTGCATTCTTGGTGAAATTTTACTGGGTTATATATTATGATATACTGCTATAATCTCTTTGGTAGTATTTTATTTAAAAATTTTTCATCAATATTCATTAGAGGGATTGATCTACAATTTTTTTCTTCTGTTTTGGCTCTTCCTAATTTGAGTATCAACACCAGTTTGTGTTAAAAAAGTAATTTGGCAGGATTACTTCTTCCATTTTTCCAAAAACTATATATTACTTTGCAATTAATTTTTTTAAATGTTTGGTAGAATTTGCTCATTAATGCATCTGGTCTTGGGAATTTTTTCTTAAGATGTTCATTGATGGCTTGCTCAGTTTATTTTTGATTGAGTTATCTAGGTATTTTATTTCTTCTGTTAATCTGGGTAATTTATATTTTTTGTAGATATTCATCCATTTCATTTAGATTGTCAAATGTATTAGCATGTAATTGGGAAAAATGGCTCCTAATATTAGTTTTAATTTCCTCTTCATTGGTGGTAAGTTCATCCCTTTCACTTTTCGATCCTAGTAATTTTTTTCTTCTTTCCTTTGTTCAAAATCAAATTAACCAATGCTGCATCTATTTTGTAGGTGTTTTCATAAAACTGACTTCTCATTTTATAATAGTTCAATGTTCTTTATTACTTTCAATTTTATTAATCTCTCCTTTGATTTTCAAGATTTCAAATATGGTGTTTAAATATGGATTTCTAATTTGTTCTTTTTCTGCTTTTTTTTAATTGCATGCCCAATTCATTGATCTACTTTTTCTCTATTTTATTGATGTAAGCAATTAGAGATAAAAAGATTCCCCCAAGCACTGCTTTGACTGATTCCTATAAATTTTAATATGTTGTCTCATCTTTGTCCTTTTCTTTAGTGAAATTATCAATTATTTCTATGATTTGTTCTTTGTCCTACTTGTTTCTTAAGATTAGATTATTTAATTTCCAATTAAATTTTTATCCCCCTTTCCATTGTTCATTATTCAATGTAGTTTTTATTGAATTGCAATCTGAAACAGATGCCTTTACTATTTCTGCTTTTCTGCATTTGGTTGTGAGGGTGTTATGTCCTCATTCAAGGTCAATTTTTGTATAGGTGCTGAGAAAAAAGCATATTTCTTTATATTCCCATTCAATATTCTCCAGATACCTATTATATCTAACTTTTCTAACATTTTATTCACCTCCCTAGCTTCTTTCTTTTTTATTTTTTGGAGATGTTTCTGTTCTGAGAAGGAAAAGTTGAGGTTTCCCACTAGTATGGTCTTATTATTTATTTTCTCCTATACCTCATTCAATTTCTTCAAAAATTTAGATGCTATATACTATTTTGTGCATTTATGTTTAGTATTGATATGACTTCCCTGTTTATGGTACCTATTAACAAAATATCTTTTCCTTCTTCATCTCTTTTAATTAGATCTATTTTTGCTTTTGCTTTGTCTGAGATCATGATTGCTACCAGTACTTTCTTTGCTTCAAATGAACCACAATAGATTATGCTCTAGCCCCTTACCTTAAACCTATGTGTATCTCTCTGCTTCACACACATTTCTTTTAAACAACATATTGTAGGTTTCTGGGTTTTCCATTCTGCTATCCAATTTTATGGGTAAGTTCATCCCATTCACATTTATAGTTATGATAATTGTATTATGTTGAGCTTACTTATCCCTTCCTCCTATATCCTACCCTTTCCCTTCTTCCAAGTGTTTTACTTTTTATCACTGATTTCCTTGTACCTTCCCTTTTATCAGTCGCGCCTCCACCATCTAATATCCCTGCCACTTTTAACTTCCTTAGGTAAGAGGGATTTCTATACCCAGCTGAGTGTGTATATTATTCCCTCTTTGAACCAATTTTGATGAGAATAAGTTTTAAGCTTTGCTCATCCTCCCTTTCCTTTCTTTCCATTCATTATAATAGCTCTTGCATTCCTCTTTTATGTGGAATAATTTATTCCATTAATCTCACCCAATTCTGCCAATGAAGTTTTTTCTCCCTCCGTTTTTGTCTTTTTTTGGGGGGGGGGCAGGAATCATCCCATCATTCACCTTCCATCCACATCCTCTGTCTATATATATTTCTTCTAATTGCTCTACTTGTAATAAACTTAAGAATTACAAATATCTTACCATATAGAAATATAAACAGTTCAACCTTTTTGAATTTCTTATATTTTCTCTTGTTTATTTTTTTACTTTTCTATGTTTCCCTTGAGTATCATATTTGGAGATCAAATTTTTTTATTTACGTCTGTCCTTTTAATTAGGAATGTTTGAAAGTTCTCTATTTCATTAAGTATCCATTTGCCTCCTAAAAAATATGTTCAGGTTTGATGTGTAGGTGATTCTTGATTGGAATCCAAACTACTCTGCCTTCTGATACACCATATTCAAATTCCTCTGAATCTTTAATGTAGAAGCTATCAAATCCTGTGTAATCTTGACTTTAGCTCTACAATATTTGATTTTTTTTTTTTTTTTGGCTACTTGCAATACTTGCTCTATGATCTGTGAGCTATGAAATTTGGCTATGATATTCTTGGGAGTTTTCATTTTGGGATCTCTTTCAGGCATTAATTGGTGGTTCTAATATTTCAAGGCACTTTTCTTTGATAACTTCTTGAAAGATGTTGTCCAGGCTTTTTATGGAAGGGGAATGGAGCCTGAGCATCATGACTTCCAGGTAGTCCAATAATTCTTATATTATCTCTTGGATCTATTTTCTAGGTCATTTGTTTTTCCAATGAGAAATTTCCATTTTTTTCTGTTTTTATGTTTTTGAATTTTTTTATTGTTTCTTGATGTCTCATACAGTCATTTGATTTTAATTTTTTTATTTTCTTCTTTAATGTAAATTTATTCATTTATTTTAATTTTCACCATTCATTTCCACAAGATTTTGAGTTTCAAATTTTCTCCCTACCTCTCCCTGCCCCCACCCCAAAACACCATGCATTCTGATTGCTCCTTTCACAATCTGCCCTCCCTTCTATCACACCCCTCCCTTCCCTTATCCCCATCTTCTCTCTTTTCTTGTTGGGAAAGAGAGATTTCTATACACAATTACCTATATTTCTTATTTCCCAGTTGCATGCAAAAACAATTCTCAACATTTGTTCCTAAAACTTTGATTTCCAACTTCTCTCCCTTTCTCCCTCCCTACCCATCCCCAGTGAGAAGGCAAGCAATTCAATATAGGCTATATATGTGTAGCTTTGCTAAAGATTTCCTTAATAGCCATGTTGTGAAAGACTAACTATATTTCCTCTATCCTATCCTTTCCCCTATTTATTCTATTCTCTCTTTAGACCTTGTCCCTCCCCTAAAGTGTTTGCTTCTAATTACTCCCTCCTCCCATTTGCCCTCCCTTGTATCATCTCCCACTCCCTTTCTCCCCTTCCCCCCTACTTTCCTGTAGTGTAAGATAGATTTTCATACCAAATTGAGTGTCCATGTTATTGCCTCCTTAGACCAAATGTGATGAGAGTAATCTTCACTTTTTTCCTCTCACCTTCCCTCTTTTCCCCTCCATTGAAAAAGCTTATTCGTGCCTCTTTTATGAAACAATTTGCCCCATTGATTTCTTCCATTCTCTTCCCAATATATTCCTCTTACCCCTTGATTTTGTTTTTTTACATATCATCCCTTCCTATTCAACTGACCCTGTGCCCTCTTTCTATATATATGCGTGTATAATCCCTCCAACTTCCCAAATACTGAGAAAAGTTTCAAGGGTGACAAATATTATCTTTCCATGTAGGAATATATACAGTTGAACTTTAGAAAGTCCCTTATGATGTCTCTTTCCTGTTTACCTTTTCATGTTTCTCTTGATTCTTGCATTTGAAAGTCAAATTTTCTTTTCAGCTCTGGTCTTTTCATCAAGAATGCTTGAAAGTCCTCTGTTTCACTGAATGAGCATTTTTTTTCTCCTGAAGTATTATACTCAGTTTTGCTCAGTAGGCGATTCTTGGTTTTAATTCTAGTTCCTTTCACTTCTGCAATACCATATCCCAAGCCCTTTGATCGCTTAATTTAGAAGCTGCTAAATCTTGCGTTATCCTTATTATATTTTCACAGCACTCAAATTGCTTCTTTCTGGCTGCTTGCAGTATTTTCTCCTTGACCTCTGGGAACTCTGGAATTTGACTACAATATTTTTTGGAGTTTTGCTTTTTGGATCTCTTTCAGGAGGTGATTGGTGGATTTTTTAGATATTTATTTTTACTCTTTGGTTCTAGAATATCAGGGTAGTTTGCCTTGATAATTTCATGAAAGATGATGTCTAGGCTCATTTTTTGTTCATGGCTTTCAGGTAGTCCCATAATTTTTAAATTATCTGTCCTGGATCTGTTTTCCAGGTCAGTTGTTTTTCCAGTGAGATATTTCACATTGTCTTCTATTTTTTCATTCTTTCAGTTTCGTTTTGTAATTTCTTGGTTTCTCATAAAGTCATTAGCTTCCATCTGCTCCATTCTAATTTTTAATGAGCTATCTTCTTCAGTGAGCTTTTGAACCTCCTTTTTCATTTGAATAGTTCTGCTTTTTAAAGCATTCTTCTCCTCATTGGCTTTTTGGGCCTCTTTTGTCATTTGAGTTAGTCTATTTTTAAAAGTGTTATTTTCTTCAGCATTTTTTGGATCTCCTTTAGTAAGCTGTTGACTCACTTTTCATGATTTTCTTGCATTGCTCTCATTTCTCTTCCCAATTTTTCCTCCACCTCTCTTACTTGATTTTCAAAATCCTTTTTGAGCTCTTTCATGACCTGAGACCATTGCATATTTATTTTGGAGGTTTTGGACTTTTATGTCTTCCTCTGATGTTATGCATTGCTCTTCCTCATTCAAAAGGGTGGAAGAAAATACCTGTTCACCAAGAAAGCAACCTTCTGTAGTCTTATTTTTTCCCCTTTTTTGGGCATTTTCCCAGCCAGTTACTTGACTTTTGAGTCCTCTGTCAAGAGGAGGGTATTATCTGAGGACCTGTAAGTTTTCGGTTCCTGCAAGGTACCACAATCAAGGGAAAGGAACTTACTCCTCTCCTGGCCTGCACTCTGCTCTGGGAGCTACCACCAGCTTTTCTGACCAGGATCTGCTAGTAGAATTCCCTCTCCAGAGCCTCCACCAGCTCCACCAGTCCAGTGCTCCTCCTCACCCCAGGGCTGCCACTCAGGGCTGGGACCCAGACCAGCAGTTCAATTTCCCCCAGGGTCTTTAGAACAAGGGCTCCAAAAATGGGCACTGCCACCACCTGGGGTCAACTGGGGCCAGGGCTAGGGCAGGAGGACCCTGCTCCCTTCTCACCCAGGTGAAAGAGCTTACTCTCTGACTTTTAAGCTGCCTTTTGTATTTGTGGTTTGAGTAATCTGGGAGCTGCAGTTGTTGCTGGTGGCACCCTGAAGTCTGCTCTTGTTGTGTCCCTGCCACACGCACAGCCAAGGCCAGGATGTGCTCCGCTCTGGGTCTGGTGAGATAGAACTTTCCTGTCAGCATTCTAGGCTGCCTTGGACTGAAAATCTCTTTCACTCTGTTGTTTTGTGGCTTCTGCTGCTTTAGAATTTGTTTAGCCATTTATTACAGGTATTTTATGGGTTGTGAGAGGAGAGCTCTTACAGGTCATCCTTCTACTCCACCATCTTGGCTCCGCCCCTCTTCAATTCAGATTTTTAAGGAATCATTTTCTTCAGTGAACTTTTATACTTCCTTTTCCATTAGGCCAATTTTATTTTCTTAGAGAGTTATTTTCCTCAATAAATTTTTGTCAGTCTTTTGCCATGTTATTGACTCTTTTTTTTCCCAAGATTCTCTTCCATTATTCTTATTTCTTTCCTCAATTTTTCTCTACTTCTCCAATTTGCCTTTTAAGACTCCTTTTAAGCTCTTCTTAGAATTCTTTTTCTGAGGTCTGAGACGAAATTATATTTTTTTCTTTGCGGCTTCACATGTAGTCATTTTGACACTATAATCATCATCTCAGTTTATATCTTGATCCCCTCTATCACTACAGTAAATTTTTAAAGTCAAGCTCTTTTTTTTGTATGTTTGCTCAATTTTCCTGCCTTTTATGACTCAGTATTTTTATGTGAGAGCTGGCTCTGGTACATCCCTGTCCCAACCTTTTCATGTTGGATCTCTGGGTCTTACTGCTTGCTTTCCTTGAACTTCAGGGTTTAGCTGTTTGCTTTCTCTGGAAGGTAACCTTTCCTTCTGACTTGTATTGGGGAGAGGGGTCTCCCTGTTAGCCTCCTCTGGGTGTTGAGTTTAACTACTGGGCAGCTCCAGGGGTGGGGCCTTTCTGTTGGTCTGTTGTGAAAAAAAGGTCTCTCTGCTGGTAATACCCAGGAACAGGGTCTAGATATTGGCCAGCTGAGGAGCAGGGCTTTGCTAGTGGTCAACCATGAGGTCAAGGCCTCCTTGGTGGTTAGTACTGGGAGTGGGATCTTTGGATTGGGGGCCATGTTGTGCTACACAGACTGCTCACTTGCCTAGGGAGTTGTTGGCTTGTAGGAAGGTGGTACTATGCTTGTAGGTTGCCTCACATTTGAGGTCTTGTTGCAGGCCCTCTCGTGTGAGGCTGGTTGCTGCTGCTCTTGGACCTTGCTACCCTCCCACTCCAAAGAGAGAGATCTTTCCTGCTGGTGTGATAAGATTTTTCCCTGTTCCTAGTCAATTCTGGGTGATTTTCTAATTGTTTGGAGGGGAATTTGGGAAGGTTTCAGAGGGTCCCTTCTTCACTCTGTCATCTTGGCACCAGAAATCCTTTATTGAGTTTTAATTAATTAATTTACCCGCTGTTTGACCAGAAGTCTTCATCTGGGTTCTGTAAAATGGGAAAATCTAATATTCCTTGGAAATTGCAGCAATGTTCATAGATAACAGCCTAGTTGCTTAACTGAACAAAACTTAGCAAAGAAACAACAAGAACAAAAAAGCTTTCATTTAATTGCTGCCCAATTAAGCACAAATTTTCTGTGATCTAGCAGATGGTATCAAGACAGGTAGATAGGTAGGGTTCGTCATTAGGAATATTTTATTTCCAGTGATCCTTAGGATTTTTATGATTTTGTGACTCTTGATACATTATTTAAATTATTTCAGCATCAGTTTCTTCATATCTAAAATGGGGATAACAATAGAACCTTCCTGAAAAAAATAATATATGTAAAGTACTTTGATAACTTTAAAGTATTGTAGCAATGCTAGTTGTTGTTGCTGCTGCTGCTGCCATGATATTCATGAGTTGTTATCGTTCTATGTTCTGCCTGTTGATGTTCTTAAAACTTAACTTGATTGTTCCTGAGATGACAGACCCTGGGATCCATCCTTAGTCCCATACTTGGCATTGTCCATTTCAGAAAGATGTTCCAGAGTTTGTACTTTTCTTTGAGTACCTCATTATCCTGTTGAAATAGCTGGGCTGAATAGCTGATAGAGGATTGATTGGAATTGGAATCAGGAAGATTTGTGTTTAATTCTGTCTTAGACACGTTCTAGGTATTGACTGTGAGTAAGTCACTTGCCTTATGTTAGTCCCAGTTTTCTTATTTGTAAAATGGGGAAAATATTACCTCTTACCTAGTAAGGATATTATGAATATATATTTTGAGATAAAATATGCAATGTGCTTATCAAATAGTAAAATGCTATATAAAAGTTACTCGTCATCATCCTCATCCTCATCATTACTAAACAGAAATTGGTAACGCTAGATTAAATGAATATTATCATTACCTTCTCTTTTGTCCCTTTGCCTAATTGAAGGCAAACTTTAATAATACAAATTGAAATGAAGCATGCTGTACTGCAACTTTAAAAACAGTGCTTTTCCAATGCTTCAAAATATTTTTCTCTTATTTGTAGAAATGTTCTTCTTTAACATCAATCAAAAGTTACTAGTTTGTTCTTCTCAATAGCATTTTTTATCAAACATAACATATGTCATGCTGAAGAATTTTCAATTCCCCCATGTAAATGGAGGCCAATTTTCATACTTTCTGTCCTTGCAAGTTGGTTTTAGCAATAACTTGTTTACAAAGTATTCTAGTGTAAATGCATGGGTGCTCAGCAGAAATTTAGTTTTTAACATTAAAGAACCTGGCAAAATTGTCAGTCTGGTGATTTTGTCATTACGTATAGAGCAAGGCCACATCTACTAATGGAAAACAACTAAGGGGAAAAAAATGTGATATTAGAAGTTTTAATGCAACATGAATTTTAGTCCAAACAGCAAATGATAATGCCTTTATTCCATTAAAAAATCTCAATATGAAAAGCATGTACACATTTCATTTCACTATTCATATTTTTATAGAAAATGTCGTTGTTGTGACAATCTGTCTTCATCAGCAGGAGATAGAAAATGGCATAATTGTCTCCCTTTTGTATGCTGAGATATAGAAATTTAGAATTATTTATTTTATCATAGGCTTTAGAACTGAGAAGAACATTAGAAGTTACGTTGTCCAAGCCTCTCATATTATAAATGAGAAAACTAAGGCCCAGGGAGATTAAATCATTTATCCAAAGCTACCTGGGCGGGAACCTAAATGGCAAATCCAAATAATCTGGCCTCAAATCCAGCACTTTTCCCATCAGAGATGTCATGCACAAAAGTAGAGTTAAAAATACTGTCATTAAATACTTTGGTCTGGACCTGCGGTTTCATTAATACAGGTAATGCTTGTCATGGATCCCTATTTAACTGAGATAGATCAGGGAGTTACACGTCACTTGGTCATGAAGAGTTGCCTGAAACACTGGTTTGCACAAAGTCAGAGGAAGGATGGTTTAAAAACAATATTTGTACTCAGGTTTTCAGAAGCCAAGACTGACTCTATATGAATGCTAACTCTCTTTTTTAGTCAAAGAAATCATGGCACAAGCAGGATACTGGATTTAGCACATTCATGTATATGTATGCACACATACACATGTTTTGTTTGCATATATATATATATATATATATAGTATATACACATACACACACACACACACATATATATAATCTTTAGAAAACTTAAACTGTACTGATATTGTTTTTGTATCATTTTCTTTTCCCAATATATTCCTCCCCAATTCTTTCAACAGAAAACCAACCCTTGTAACAAAAGATGAGAGACAGAGACAGAGAGAGATAGACAGAAAAAGATACAGAAAGAAGTAATTCAGGAAAACTAATCACCACTTCAGTCAAATCTTTTAGCATAAAAAATATTTTTCACTAATACTCTCCCACTTTTGCCAAGAAGAGAGAGGCATGACTGTTATTCTGCAACCCTTCAACCTTGACCATTCCAAAATTTGGAAATTTGCTGAGTATGAAGTGAAAAATCAGAGTTGTTTAATTTGTATTTCTTTTGTAATTAGTGATATACAGGAATCATCCAGATGAGTGTTTATAATTTTCATTTTGACTTTTAAGAACTGTTTGTTAATTTCCTTTGACTACTCATCCACTGGGGAATAATTCATGTCTGTGTGTGTATTTATATTTGCGTGTACACATCCGTGTGTGTGTGCACATATATGCATATATATGTATACACATATATAACACATATGTGTATATTATCTGTCATGTATGTGTATGTGGTATGTGTGTATGTGTATGTGTGTATATGTGTATTTTATCCCTGTAGGGAACCCCCAGTGAGGAACTTCCTTTTCTAATACACATCAACATTTTCTCTATAACTTATCATGTTAGAGAACTTCTTGAGAGCACCAAGTGAGTGATTTGTCTGGGGTCACATGAACACAAAATCAAAAGTGTCCTACTGACTCCAAGATCAATCTAGTTCTATTTCTTTATTTGTTAGTTCCTTTTCTTTCTCAGATATAAGGTTCTAATCAAATACATTTTATGTAAAAATTTTTTTCTCAGTTAATAGCGTCCTTTCTCATCCTAGTTGCACTGATTGTTCATGGAAAATCTTTTCAATTGGGGGGTAATTGAAATTTTATCTTTTATGATTGTCTTTATTCCTTTTTTCATTATTCCTTATTTCATTAAGAATCCCAACCCTAACCTCCAAACATAGTTGTAAAAGCTACATGATCTGTTTCTCTTTTAATTTTTCTTTTAATTTTGTGTACTTGGATCATAACATTGCATATTTTTTCAACAAATAAATTTCTCAAACAGATTTTCATAAACTAACAAGTATATCTAATGGCAATATCTATAAACTAATAGATAGTATATAATTTCTCCCCATTGCCACCACAATGTATTTCTTCTCTTTGTTCTATCTATTTGTTGTGATATTTAGTTGAATCTCCAATATAGGAAAGTGATTATCAGGGTAATTATATGGATTATTTTAATAATTCAGGCCCAATTAACATTTTTATTGTTTGGTCAGATCTGAGATTCCATTCATGTGGGCAACTCCTGGTATGGAAGGTAATGGCTCTCATTAATACAAAATAAACATTTTGTCTATAATGTGTTGTCTTAGAGATTTTCTTGAGGGCACAGAAAGGTAAAGATACATACATACATATGTGTGTATATACATACATACATACATACATACATACATATATATATATATATATATATATATATATATATATATATATATATATATATATATATATATATATAGTCACAGATAAAATATATGGCAATGCTTACACTTGAGTTTAGGTCTTCTTGATTCCAAGACTGGCCCTCTATCCCCTATTCCTCTGGGTATATTCTATATTTTTGTATTATATTGAAATACTTAAGTTATTGTAAATTCGACTGGATTGTTGCCATAGCTTTATATTTTATTTTTCCAATGTGGTTCTGACCAAAGAGAGGAAAATTTAAACTCTATAGCATATTAGAAACTACACTGGATATAGCCAAAGCCCTGGTTTCAAATCTGAAATCCAACTCTGTGGACACCAGTTTATTCATTTGTCCATGAAAAATTTAGACTAAATATCTGAGGTCTCTTTAGTTTTAAACACTATAAAAATGAAAATTCCATGTCTCTAAATTTGGTTTTGAGTTGCAGCCTATACAGTCCCAAACATCACAAATTTCAGTCTGGAGCAATTGTAGAAGTATAGAAATATACCAAATAGAAACATTGAATTTCAATGGTGAAAGGACGTTTATGATCAATTCCAGTGCTTCTTAAAATGTAGGTTGCAACCCCATATGGAGCAGTGAAAAATGTGGCAACATTAAAATATTTCTAAATGCAAAATGGCCAAAAGTAATTAAAAATCAAATGTTTAATGAATCTGAGCATTTTCTGACAGTGTTTGTTGATGCTGCGTCTTTCAATTTCACTGAAGCAAAGGTTCTGAAGACAAAGCATGTGTGCTTTGAACTGCACATGTCCTCAGGCCATGCAACTAAAACTTGCAAGTGGAAAAAGTTTAAGAAAGCATCCAGAAAGAAACAATTTAAGTATTGTGGAAACACAATCAGGACAACACAAAATTTAACAGCTCCTACATTAAGGGATCCAAGGGCTTGGAATATGACATTCTGGAGGAAAAAGAGGTAGATTTAAAACCAAGAATGATCTACCCAGCAAAACTGAGTATAATACTTCAGGAGAAAAATGGACATTTAATGAAACCATGGACTTTCAAGCATTCTTGATGAAAAGACCAGAACTGAATAAAAAATTTGACTTACAAAGAATCAAGAGCAGCATGAAAAGGCAAACAGGAAAGATAAGTCATAAGGGACTTATGAAAGTTGAACTGTTTACATTCCTACATGGAAATATATTTTTAACTCATGAGATCTTTTTTTTTAGTACACACACACACACACACACATACACACACACATAAACACACACAGAGGGCACAGGGTGAGTTGAATATGAACTGATTCTAACTAAAAATGAAATTAAGAGGTGAGAGAGTAATATATTGGGAGGAGAAAGGGGGAGGTAGAATTGGGGTAAATTATCTCACATAAAAGAGGCAAGAAACAGCTTTTAGGACAGAAGAGGAGAAAGGGAGGTGAGAGGGAATGAGTGAACCTTACTCTCATCAGATTTAACTTAAGCAAGGAATAACATACACATTCAGTTGTGTATGAAAATCTATCTGACCCTATAGGATAGTAGGGGTGGAGGTCATAAGAGGGGGATGATAGAAGACAGGACAAATGGGAGAAGGGGTAATTAGAAGCAAACACTTTTGAGGAGGGACAGGGTCAAAGAAGAAAATAGAATAAATAGAGTGCAGGATAGGATGGGGGGATATATAGTCTTTCACAACATGACTGTTATGGAAGTGTTTTGCATGACTACACATGCATAACCTATATCAAACTGCTTGCATTCTCAATGATGGTAGATGGGGAGGGAGGAAGGGAGAGAATGTGGAACTCAAGTATTAAAAACAAATGTTAAAAGTTGTTTTTGCATGTAACTGGGACATAAGATATATAGACAATGGGGTAGAGAAATCTATCTTGCCCTACAGGAAATACAAAGGAAGGAGATAAGAGAAAGGGGAGTGATAGAAGGGAAGGCAGGTTTGGGAAAAGGATAATCAAAATGCATGCCATATTGGGCTTTGCAGAGGGTAGAGAGGGGGAGAAAATATGGAACTCAGAATCTTGTAGAAGGGAATGTTGAAAACTAAAAATAAATAAATTAAATAAAAGTTTAAGAAGGTGTGATTAAGAAGGTCTAATGTAAACCTAAAAAAACCCTCAAAATACAAACAAATAAATAAAATCTTTCTTTCTGCATATCCTATAGGTACCTTACTTTCTTAATTTCATTCTATATTGGCTGAATTTCTCTTCTCCTCACTATTTGTATCTGTTTTTCATTGAATTACTTATGTTCATGTGGACTATGAAGCTTTAGTGAAGTCTATAAAGTTTATTCACTTTGGTTAATTTTTTTTTTAGTGTATATCTCTTCTTCAATGCATTGGAATTTAATCATCTGAGATCATAAGGATCATTCTGGACCTCCTTCCCATTATATTTTTAATGAATTATTTCACACTTCACCCATTATCCCTTCTCTCCCTATTGCACCTATTGTCCCTCCTAAGACATGATTTGTCTCACTTCCCCTCATGCTTCAACTTAAAATCTTCTTAATCAAAACGTTGGATCTCCTAATAGCAATATATCAATTAATGAGTAAGTATTTGTTGTATCACAAAAATAAGTTTGTAGGACTCCTTGTTTGGCAGTTTTCCCAAATAGTTTATATACTGTTGGAATTATTTGTTCTTTAAAGGTGTGATAGAATTCACTTGTAAATCCATCTGGCCCTGGAGATATTTTTCCTAGGGAGTTTATTGATTGCTTGTTCAATTTCATTTTCTGAGATGGGATTATTTAAGTACTAAAATACTTCCTCTGTTAATCTGGGCAATTTATATTTTTTTAAAATAATGATCCATCTCACTTAGATAGTTGAATTTATGGGTATACAGTTGGTCAAAGTAATTTCTAATTATTGCTTTAATTTCTTTATCATTGGAGGTTAGTTCATCCTTTATATTTTTGATATTACTAATTTGGTTTTCTTCTTTCTTTTTTTTAAATCAAATTGACCAAAGGTTTAGCAATTTTATTGGGTTTTTTCATAAAACCAACCCTTAGTTTTATTTATTAGTTCAATCATTTTCTTTATTTCAATTTCATTAATCTCTCTTTGGTTTTCATTATTTCAAATTGGATATTTACTTGGGGATTTTCAATTTCTTCTTTTTCTAACTTTTTCAGCTGCATGCCCAATTCATTGATCTCCTCTTTATTTTATTCATGCAGGTGTTCAAAGATATACAACTTCCCTTCAGAATTGCTTTTGTAGTATCCCATAGGATTTGATAAGTTGTCTCATTGTTGTCATTCTCTTGAATGAAGTTGTTGATTGTTTCTATAATTTGTTGCTTAACCTACTCATTCTTTAAGATTTGATTGTTTAGTTTCCAATTAGTTTTTGGTTTATATTTCCATGGCCGTTGATTGTACATAATTTATATTGCATTATGATCTGAGAAGGATGCATTGACTATCTCTGCCTTTCTGCACCATATTGTGAAGTTTTTATGAGCTAATACATGGTCAATTTTTGTATATGTGCCATATACCACTGAGAAAAAGGTATATTCTTTTCTATCCCCATTCAGTTTTCTCCAGAGATTTATCATTTCTACCATATGCAGAGTTTTATCCACCTCCTTAACTTCTTTCTTGTTTATTTTGAGATTAGATTTATGATGTTCAGACAAGGGGAGGTTGAGGTCCCCCACTAGTATAGTTTTGCTGTGTATTTCTTTCTGTAACTCCCTTAACTTCTTCTCTAAGAATTTGGATGCTATACCACTTAAAGCATATACATTTATTAATGAAATTGCTTCATAGTCTATGGTGCCTTTTAGCAGGATATAGTTTCCTTCCTTATCTCTTTTGACTAGATCTATTTCTGCTTTTGCTTTGTCTGAGATTAGGATTTGCTACTCCTGCTTCTTTTACATCAGCTAAAGCTCAAAATATTCTGGTCCAAACTTTTCCTTTTACCCTATGTGGTTACCCATTTCAAATGAGTTTCTTGTAAACAACACATTGTTAGATTATGGTTTTTCATCCATTTTGCTATACATCTCTGTTTTGTGGGAGAGTTCATCCCATTCCCATTCCCAATTATGATTAATATCTGTGTCTTTCCCTCTATCCACTTTCCCCTTATTTATGCTTTTAGTTCTCCCTTCTTCCTTCCCCTCTACAATAGTTTTAAGTTTTGACCACTACCTCCCTCAGTCTTCCTTCCCTTCTTTCAGCTCCTCTCCCTTTTAATCCCCTTTTCCCTTACTACTTCTTCCCTCCCTCTTATCCTCCCCTCCTTTTTCTTTTCCCCTTCCCATCCTTGTGCCTATAGAGTTAGTTGTATTTCTATACTTTACTGAGTTTGTTGTACCCTCCTTGAATCCAATCAGATGAGAGTGCCTCTGAAACAATGCTCATCTCCCTCCCCTCTTCTCTCTACTGTAATATAATTTTGTCCCTCTTCCTGTGATGGAATTTATTTTTTCTTCCATCTCCTTTTCACATCTTCCATTACAATCCCTTTGCTCCCTTAAATCACATTTGTTATCATCACATCATTTAATTTATACCCACTCTCTCTATCTATGTATATCCCCTTTACATTTCAAAAAAAATACACAATTCTCAAGATTAACAAGTATCATCTTCCTTTACAGGGATGTAAACAGTTTGCCCATATTGACTAGCAAGTTTTTTGTTTTCCTCTGTTTACCTTTTTATGCCTCTCTTGAGACCTGTTTTTGAAAATCAAATTTTCTATTGAGTTCTGGCCTTTTCATCAGGAAGGTCTGGACATCCTTTATTTCAGTGAATGTCCACCTCCTTGCCTGAAATATTATCCTCAAATTTGCTGAGTAATTAATCCTTTTTTGTAGTTGCAGCTCCTTTGCCTTACAGAATTATGTATTCCAATTCCTTTGATCTTTTAATGTAGAAGCTGCAAGGTCCCTTGTGATCCTGACTGTAGGTCCTCAATGTTCGAATTGTTTCTTTCTGACTGCCTTCAGTATTGTCTCCTTTACTTGCTAGTTCTGGGAATTTGGCAACAATATTCCTTGGTATTTTTAGTTTAGGGCCCCTTTCAGAAAGTGAATTGTGGGTTCTTTCAATGACTATTTTGCCCTCTGGGTCCAGGACTTCTGGGCAATTTTCATCGATTATTTCTTGGATGATATTGTCCAGGCTCTTTTTTCCATCATGCCTTTCTGTTAGACCAATAATCCTTAGATTTTCTCTCCTGGATTAGTTTTCCAGGTCAGTTGCTTTTCCAATTAAATATTTTATGTTTTCTTCTATCTTTTTCATTCTTTAGATCCTATTTGACTGATTCTTGATGTCTCATACATTCATTAGCTTCTACTTGCCTGATTCTAATTTTTATCAAATTGTTTTCTTCAGTTAACTTTTTCATCTCCTTTTCCATCTGTCCATTTGTTCCTTTTGAGGATTTATTTTCTCCAGTTCGGTTTTATGCTTCATTTTCCATTTGTCCAATTGTCCTTTTAAATTCTTCTGATTACTTTTTTCATATTTTTAAAGTCATTTGTCAGTTTTTCTTCTATTTATCTAATTTTGCTTTTAAAATCCTCCCTGAGCTCCTCCAAGAAAGTTCTTTGTGCTTCAGACCAGTTCATTTTCCCTTCTGAAGTTTCACATGGGAGTACAGTCTCAATGCTGACCTCTTTAGTATTTGTGTTTTTGTCCTTTTCTCCATAGAAAAATTCCATGATCTTTTCTTTTCTGCTTAGCTTCTTACTCATGAAATTCACGCTTTTCCTGACTTTTAAAGTAAATCCCTATGTCTGGGCCACAGGGGGCTCTGTCCCACAGTTCCTGTGACTAAACTTGAGGCTTTGTGTGTTGAAGCCTCTAGTTCTTTCAGCTGGAAACTAAAATGCTGCAGCTTACTTTGTGCTGAGCTGGTTGATGTTGGAAAGTGGAAATTAGGTGAGGTCTTTTTGGGTTTCTCTGCAGTTATCCTGAAGCAAAGTCATGAAGTGTGGGGGAGGGGTGGTCTGGCCAAAGGACATCTCTTTTCCTGAGCTAGGGCATAGCTATTGGTGATCCCATCTGCCCTAGTGTCTTCCCAATACCCCTGAGGTGCTGAGCCATGCCTGGGGTCCTGGTGTGGCAGTTGCTGACTTCTCTCCCCTGGGGCTCAGGATCTTCTCCCAGTTTGTTGAGGTGGGTCTGTCTGGGCCAGCTCTGATCCTGCACTGGTCCCCTTCAGCCACATCAAGAGGGACCATCCTTAGCAATCTTTCTATCCTCACGTGCTAAGAGTCTGTATACCCCTTCAGCTGTTCTCACTGTTCCAGGGTTTTTCCTGGCGAGATATTCTCTGGGCTCTTCAAGGTCAACAAGGGGAGGCAGGTAACAATTACCAATCATTGAACCATCTTGGCTTCTGGAACCAGAAATCCTAGCCCACTCATTCTTTAAAATTAAATTATTTAGTTTCCAAATAATTTTTGTCTACCTTCCCATGGCCTTTTATTACATATAATTTTTACTGTATTATGATCCGAAAAGGATGCATTGACTCTTTCTGCCTTTCTGCAGTGGATTGTGAAGTTTTTATGTGGTACTACATGATCAATTTTGGTATATGTGACGTTTACTGCTGAGAGAAATATATATTCCATTCTATCCCCATTCAGTTTTTCTCCAGAGATCATATGTACCTTATTCAGAGTTCTACTGGCTTCCTTAAATTCTTTCTTGTTTACTTTGAGGTTAGATTCATCAAGTTCAGGTAGGGTGAGGTTGATATTCCCCACTAGTATAGTTTTGCTGTCTATTTTTTCCTGTAACTCCCTTCACTTATCCTCTAAGTTATACCACTTGGTGCATATAATTGTAGTAATGATATTGCGTCATTGTCTATACTGCCTTTTAGCAGTACATAGTTTCATTCCTTATCTCCTTTGATTAGATATATTTCTGCTTTTGCTTTGTTTAAGATTACGATTCCTACCCCTTCATCATTTGAAGCATAATATATTCTGCTCCAACTTTTTATCTTTACCCTTTGTGTATTCCCCTGTTTCAAATGTGTTTCTTGTAAGCATCATATTGTTAGATTATGGTTTTTAATCCATCCTGCCATCTGGTTCCTTTTATGGGAGAGTTCATTCCATTCACACTCACTGTTATGATTACTATATGTATCTTTCTCTCCATACTATTTTCCCTGTTTATGTCTTTTTTTCTCCCTTCTCCCTTCCCCTCCACAAGAGTTTTATTTTTTCCTCTGCCTCCCTCAGTCTTCACTCCCTTCTCTCTGCTTCCATTCTTTTTATTCTCATTATCCCTCACTACTTCTTCCCTCCCTTTTAATTATCCATCTCTTTTCTTTCTACTTCTACTGACTATTTTTCTAATTTTTAATAGATTATTTTCTTCAGTGAACTTTTGCATCTCCTTTTCCATTTGTTCAGTTGTTCCTTTTAAGAAATCACTTTCTTCAGTTAGATTTTGTGCTTCCTTTTCTGTTTGCCCAATTTTCCTTTTAAATTTTTCTGTGAATTCTTTTTTCATATTTTTAAAATCATTCACCATTTTTTTCTTCTATCTCTAATTTGGCTTTTAAAATCCTTCTAGAGTTCTTCCAGGAATGCTCTTTGAGCTTGAGACCAGTTCAAGTTCCCTCCTGAGGCTTCATATGGAAGTATAGTCTCAATGCCGACCTTTACAGTATTCATGTTTTGGTCCTTGTTCCCATAGTAACATTCTATAATGTTTTCTTTTCTGGGTTGCTTCCTATTTGTGGTGATTGCTTTTTTTCCCCTGACTTTTCAAGTGGATCTCTGCTTCTGGGGCACAGGAGTGTCTGTTCCATGGTTCTTGTGCTGAGAACTTGAAGGTTTTTGTATTGTGACCTCTGGTTCTTTAAGCTAGAAGGTAGAATGCTGTAGCTTGGCTGGTGCTGAGCTGACTGGTGTACCAAATCAGAGGCCAGGTGAAGTCTTTCAGAGTTTCCCAAGTTTCTTCCAGAGTTTCCAAGAATTCATTGTGTGAGTTGTGGGGTAGCAGTGTTCTGGCTGCAGGAGGTCTCCTCTCCTGAGCTAGAGCACAGGCAGGCTCAGCAGCTGGTGAACCCCATTTGCGATAGTGTCTTCCTGATTCCCCTGGCTGTGATAAGGCACACCAGGGGCCGTGGTGTTGGTGCTTATGGTACCACCCGCCTTGGGGCTGAGGATCTCTTCCTAGTTTGCTGAGGTGGGCCTGTCTGGGACAGCTCTGGTCTTGCACTGTTTCCCTTCAGCCACAGTAAGAGGGACTCCCCTTTCCAATTTTCCTAGCCTCTTGGGCTAAAGACTGCTTACCCCTTCAGCTGATCCCACCACTCTAGAATTTTTCCTGGGGAAATATTCTCTTGGTTTTTCAAGGTCAACAAGGGGAGGAGGAGAGCACTTATAGATCACTTCACCATCTTGGATCCCAGAAGTTCAAGTAGGTGAGTTACAGACATTTAATCAGCAGGCTGATAGTCTCAGGAGTGGCTGTTGCTTTTACCTGTGTTTCTATACTTTTCCCTCACTCACTTCCACTGGACTCCTGTCCTGGACTGACATGTTTGAGAATCTGTACTGCTGCTTTTGCTTCAGACTCCCCAGCACTTCCTGCCTGTCTTTGCTATGGAGGGGTTTTGCACAGGTACAGTATGTGTGCTGTACTCTTCCAGCCCTGTGCAACAGATCTTTCCCATCAACCTTCCAGGATGTCCTGGGCTAGAAATATGCCACATTCTGTCTCCTAGTAGATTCTACCATTCTAAGATATGATCAGATTCTCTTTTTAGAGGTATCTGAAGGAGTTTGTTGTAGAGGTCAGGTGAGTACATCCTCACACTCTGTCATCTTGTCTCTGCCCCCCCTCTTCCCTCTCTTTTACCCCAGCTCAGAAATGGGTATCAGGGTTCCTTCTGGGGCTACCCTACCTAGAGTCTCAGTTTCATGGGCAGCACACTACAAACTTTTGGTCCAGCTAGCACATGAACCTCTGGACAAACAAAACAGGGGAGAAACAAACATCCCCAGCCTCACTTCTTGGATATTGGGTAAAAGAGAGCCAGAGTAGGAAAAGGAAGTTGTGGTTGAGTTCCTGGTAGAATTTCTGTGGGTGAAATATTTTCTTAATTATCTTCATTAGCTAACCTTGGGATCAGGGAGATTTGACTTCAAGTAAACCTCGATCACATCCTGGTTGTATAATTCTGACCAACTCACCTAATATCTCAGAGCAAGTGTCTAAGCAGTTTTTCAAAGCTACAGACCTCTGTGAGTAGAGGGGAACTTCCTCACTGTGAATTTCCTGTGTTTTGGTGTTGTAGCACAAATGTAATATTCATAGCACCTATGGCAGCTATGAATATGCCAACACAGTTCTGAATCTCAAAATATAGCAGACTCTCTATTTGGAAGACAGAACCAAAGCATTTATTCAGACACCAGAAAATGGAATCCCAACACCAGAAAGCCAAATCCTTCATACAAAAAAATCCATCATAGTAACCAAGAAGGTTATACACATTAGACCTTCCCACAAACAGGCTCCCCTAAGAAAAATGTCCTCTCACTCACAGCTTTCTCTGTCCTTCTCAACTGTTCTAGTCTAACTCACTTCCTGCTTCACCCCTTTCTGCTCTAACCCTTCAGCAAACTCTTCCCTCCACAGGCTTCATGTGATTCAGCCTTCCATGTGACCCAGGCAGGTCACTTGGACCTAATAATGAATGGGAAAGATCTTCCCATTTAAATTACTTACAGGTGGTAGTCTTGAATCTTCATGGTCCTCACTTCTGTCTCAGGCGCTTTCTCTACCTGAAGGAGCCATCATCCCTGCAGCCTTTTCCTCTGACTGGTAAGCTCCTGAGCAGAACCACCATTGAAGGACTTGCTCAGGTTGCTCATACTCATTTCTTTCCTGACTCTACTTGTGATTCTCCAGACTTTTCCCCAACCTCATTTCAGGCTTTCCAGCCCCCTTTTAATGTATTATCTTCTCCCCAAAGAATATAAGCTCCTTGAAATTGGGGACTTTAAATGTATATACATACATACATACATAAGTCTATACATGTGTGTATGTGCATAGATGAGCATGTGTATATATGTGTATAGGCACATACATATACACACCCACACCCATATATATATATATATATATATGTTCACATAAATTTTCTCAGTGCTAGAAAACATTTAATAAATGCTTTCCTTCTATATTTATAATCTCTGTCATCTCTCTATCATATCTATCATCTATATAACCTATTTTTCCATCTATCTAGCATATCTCTTTAGCTACCTAGCTAACTAGCTACTGCAATGAAATCATAAGATTGACCAAAAACCTAACAAATATAGAGGTGAATTTTCAGAGATTTTTAACATGTTGCCATGAAAATGTTTTAGTTATTATTTTTATACAGACAAGCTGCACTAATAATTTAGGTCCAAACTTCATTTTTACCCACATAAATGAGGTCCACCCTTCCATAGTGGGAGGAGTGATATGGCCAAAGCTATAGACACTCTTGCCCATTGTATGACTGTGGTCAGCAGACTTACTGATAGAGTGAAAGGCCAATACAGAAACCCTGCAGCAAGGCATATGAGAAGGAAAGGAATTGTAAACACAGCAATAGGTCACTGGCCCACTATTTAATCACACTGGGTAGACATTACAAAGGAAGGTAGAGATGCCATAGGCTGTAGCTCTTGATAGCAGCTGTAATCACTTTTCTCACTGCTTGCCTCTAAGCTGCCAATTACAGGTCAGGTCATTAAAGAACTTACCCAAGCAGGGGCTCTGGGCTGATAATCATTTAGATCAGGTGTCCCCTTCTCTCTAGCATGGCATAGAAGTCATTTTACAGGCCTCAGTTCAACTTGAAAGTTGCTTAGAGCCAAAAATAAGGCATCCCTTGTATCCACAGCTTTCTATGATCTATGCTGCTGGCCCTGGTCTCACAGCTGATTGCATTGTATGGACAATGTGTCTGTTCCTGCGTAGGACAGAGTTCTTCTGGTTAATTCCCAGAAGACAGTATTTGTTTTGGGGCATGAGAGATCCCAAAGGATGGCTTGAAAGGTCAAATCATATAAAAGGGGGAGAAATATTTAAAGACCTTATAAATACTATTGAGTTCATAAATGATAATGAGCCTTCCCTAAGGATTTCTTTTAAAGTCTTTTACTTGGGGAAGAGAATATTCTCCGTTTCTGGATTATTGTAAGGAACTCCCAACAAAATAGATAAATTGATTATTTGGGGACTAAAAGCACTAGTTAGCAAATGTACATCAGGTCTTTCCAAATGCCTTATGCATAATTGGTGCTCAACGATAAAAACAAAACCAAAACTTTTAAATGAATTATATTTTTTGAAGCAGGGAGGTGGAGGATACATTGGAAAAAAATTAGCAGTTTACATGGTTTTTTGTTTCAAATGAAATAAATTTTGATATTTTTATTGTTCACATTTACCATATAATTACTCCATTCCTATCTATCTTTGGATGTTAATCTTTGCTGCTTACTGGTTTGATCTAATTGACAATGTCCAAATTCACTATATATGAGAACTCAGCTCATCCATCCATCCATCCATCCATCCATCCATCCGTCCGTCCGTCTGTCTGTCTGTCTGTCTGTCTCTTTGTCTATCTATCTGTCTATCTGCCTATGTGTCTATCTGCCTATGTGTCTGTCTATCTACCTGTCTGTCTATCTTTCTATCTCTCTGTCTGTCTACCTGTCTGTCTGTCTAATCATCTATCCATCTATCCACCTATCTATTTATCCACCTATCCATCTGTCTATCTGTCTATTTGTCTATCTATCTATCTATCTATCTATCTATCTATCTATCTATCTATCTATCTATCTGTCTGTCTGTCTGTCTGTCTGTCTGTCTGTCTGTCTGTCTGTCTGTCTATCCAATCTTCAAGGAGTTTAGTTATTCTAAAAACAATTCCTTAGATGGCCAAGTCTCTAAGAGAAGTTTTATATGAATTATTCTCACTACTTGGCATTGGTGGTGTGAGTTGAATGTAAGCAAACATGGTTAATTAGAACTGATGGACCTTCTATCTTTAGAGGACAGAGATATCCAATAATTAACCTGCCTGTTTTCTATCCTGTTGAGCAATGAACTTCCAGAAATATTCACTTCAGCTTTCTGGTGCTCTATATATAGTCAGTTTTACATAGTAGATAAAACGCAGTCCTTGAAGTTAGGAATACCTAGATTCAGGTCCTGCTTTTGATATATACATGTTGGATGACCCTATTCAATTTTTTAAATTTCTTAATGGACCAGGCAACTCTACAAGACTTTTAAGTTAAAGATTTTTTAGGATATATGTGTATGAAAGGACTTTCTGTACTGGGAGTTCTCTTATTTTCCCTCATGAAATTAGATGTCTTCCTCCCTACTAAAAATGGATCACTAAATATACTTTTAAATGTGAAAAAATAATTCTTTGTCACCTATAGTCAGACTGCTATTATCTAAAGAAAATTCCTGGTGTAAATCATGGACAAACCTGCCCACAACATAACTAGCTGGTTCATGCATTCCACATTCCTGGATTCATTGCTCTTGACAAATTCACACCATGAATCTGCACCACAGAAGTTGCTGAATGACAATGTTCTTAAAATAACTGATCTCTGTTTTTATTGCTGTCATCCTCTGCCCTCATCCTTTCTCTAATTTTCTTCTTCACATGCAGCTTGAATGAAGATAGTTATTCTTCCTAAATGGGCTTTTCCCCATTGATTATCCTTTACTTCTGATAGATCCATAAAGAGTTCTAAGGCCTTCTGCTAAACTATATTTTCCTTTGTAGATTCTCAAAGCAAGGGATTTATTTTTCAAGGAATTAAAATTGCCAGAATCTTCAATATACCATGGTTATCTCCTATTTTTGATATTCTTACAAAATATACAGTGATGAAACATCAGCCTTTTTCCTTTCCTTCGCTCAGCAGGAACTTGCTTTTCTTAAATTGCATTCCTCCACGCATTCATATGTCCTCACATTCACCCAGCATTGAATGAGCACACCCATCCATAATGTCTTATGTGAAACTCAGACAATGAGCTAATCAATATGTTTCAGCTAAGGCAAAGTCAAGGGAGTCCTTACTAGAAAAGATTGAGACTCTCAAGTTCTGTATCACGTTAAAAAATACTCTTCAGATAATCCTGGATATTGTTATTCAAATAATGGACCCTAATTATTAGGCAAGAAGTTTGCAGCTTCCCGCTACAGAGGTTTTAACTATCAAGTCTAGGTTGTTTGGGGGCTCACACTTTGAATACTTTAACTGTAGAGAGAGAATCTCCTCTACTCTAATTTTAAATATAATGTCAAAATACTCAAGGGCCTTGGTAAACTCTTTGAGATAATTTTTTCTCATAGCACAGGAGTTGATTTTATTTATTTATTTATTTTTTTAAAGCCAAAGAAAACGAAGTTTATTAAAGATTCGCCAAATTGGGTTGCCTCTTAAGGAGCCTAAGCATTGGTAATGCTTGTATTCACAAGCGGCCAGATAAAATCCCACCTAGACAGAGTCTGAGCTGGATTGAATCTGAGCGCCTTCATGGAGGCAAGATGGAACTTAAATACAGAAAAGAGTATAGGAGGAGTCTGGGGGTGGAGGTGGTCTGGTAGTCCAGGGTGATGGGAGGAGGGGTTTAGGAAGGGTCTTGAGGAGAAGTCCAAGGAGGGAATCCAAGGAGGGTCAAAGGCTGGAAACAGGTGGAGACTATCAGGAGATAGCAGACAATGGAGGGTTTTGGGTGGGAAGCAGGTGGGGCAATCGAGAGATAACAGACGATGGTCAACAGATTTGAGTATGAAAAGCCAGCTTAAGTGAGGAGATTCCAGGGAGCTCAAGAAAGTTCCCAGAGTCTGAACCCCATCATTCCCCCCTCAAACAGATTGAACCCAAATTCTTTTGGGGTAAAGGGCGAAGGTCTCAGCTTCTGAAACTTATTCCTGCTGGCAAGGGGCATAGAGCTGTCCCTGCCTTGATGATCCTGTTCAAGGGGTCAGACTTCAGAACCTGGGTGGTGCCAGGTGCAGTGGGCTGGAGACCTTGGATTCAGATGGAGGTTGGTATACAGCATGGGCTGTCATCTGGAAGTTGATGGCTTGCACTCTAGAAAAGACAAACCTGGCAAGGAGGTTAGGCAAACACACACCAAGCAGGTACAAAAGGAGTATAAAGAAAAGACAATTTCCCAGATATAAAAGATAATTTCTCTGGAGAGAATTAAAGATGACTGTGGCAAGACCAAAACATAGAAGGGCATGTTTGATAGGGTAGTTTTTTCTAGTCAGATATCCCCTTTCTTTACAGATTGCTCCACAGGTATGTAGAACAAGGAAAGAATATTTTGAGTAAATAAAAACATCCACTGGCCTAGGGTCAGGTCCTAAGTAATGGGTTAAGACTCCCAAAGCCTGTCTTCTCCTTTCCCAGATTGGGTAGGTCTAGTGATGGAGTGGTGGTCAAATTAGTTTTCGGAGTCTCAAAAACTTTAGCCTGGTCTGAGTCAGTGCCCTGAGTAGGGTCATAAAGGGGTTTAGCAATAAAATCAAAATTAGGAATCCAGAGTCTACAAAATCCAGTCATTTCTAAAAACACTTGGACTTGTTTCTTAGTAGCTGGAACAGGGATAGACAGGATTGTCCTTTTTCTCTCAGAGGTTAAGGAGAGAGAGGTGGGTGTGAGTTCATGGCCCAGATACCTCATGGACTGGCATGCTATCTGGACTTTGTTCCAAGAGACCCTATAGCCTGGAATGCCTAAGAAATTAAGGGCTTCTATGGCAGCAGCCAAAGAAGCCTCCTGGGTGGGGCTGCAAATAAGAATATCATGCACATACTGAATTGAGCTACTGCCTGCTAGTTTCAGATCCCTTCCCAAAGCCTGGCCAAATAAATTAGGGTTTTCTCGAATCCCTAGGGGGAAGACTGTCCATGTTAGCTGATATGGACTTGATTCCATGGGAAAAGTATGTTCAAAAGCAAAAAAGTATTCTCCATTAGGCCTTTTTGTGGGAAAGGTTGCAGTGTTGCAAGGCGATGAACAAGGGACAAAGATTCTATACCTAAGGAATTTTTCAATTAAAGGTTGTAGTCCTTCCCAGGTCTCAGTCTTAATCAGATACTGGCTGAGATGGAGGAGCACTTTAGAATCTGGGAGACTAACAGTGGCTGGGGTGGCAGAAGCAGCTCTCTCTGGAATTCCAGTTTCCCAGATATTTGCCTGACTGTCTCCCACACTCTCAAGCAAACCAGGGAAGACATAGTGAACAGAGGCAAAAGGGAGACGGGAGGTTTAACTAGAGAAAATTGGCTCCCCAATTTCACCATCAGGTTCTTTCCCAACAAGGAGGCTGGGTCAGAGGAGGGCATAAGGAAGGAATGTTTAAACAACAGATTCTCAAGCAGGCTGGGGAGGGGATATGTCTGGAGACATTCCTTAGTTTCCCCTTCAATGCCTATGACTCAAGGTGTCAAGGGATGGGTAGGGCCAGAGTGACTGGTTAAAGCAGAGAATTTAGCCGTGTAAAAGTGGGTAACCTTACTTTCAGCCTTCGTTTTTGCCCAGGGCTTGGTGAGAGAAGTGGAGAAAGTGGGAGCACTGCCAGCACCCAGGCTTTCCCGTTGTTCCAAGTCTTGAGAAGACTGGAGGATAGGGTGCTGGGGGGCAGCTCCACCACTTTTCCAACCTGAGGGACAATCTTTCTTCCAATGTCCCTCCTGGTCACATGGGCACGGTTCCACAGGCATTGGTTCTTGGGGCTCCCTCTGGGGGGGGTGGTGCCGGGAGGGGCACTCCTTGGACCAGTGACCCTCCTTGTGGCAATGAAAGCAAGTTTCCCCACTGCCCAAGTAGCCAGCCTTCCTCCAAGGGGGTGCCCTGGAGGGGTGCTCCCTGGGCCTTTTCCTAGCCAAGGCAGCAGCCAAGAATTGAGCATGCTCCCTGGCCCTTCTCCTTCATTCTCTTTCCTCTGCTGCAACGAGGTCTCTGTTGTTAAAGACTCCAAAGGCCATCTCCAGTAACTGGGTCTGAGGTGTTTGGGGTCCCATTGCCAATTTCTGCAATTTCCTCCTAATATCTGGGGCAGACTGATTAATAAAATACATGCTAAGGATTGCTGCCCCTTCCCTAGAGTCAGGATCCAAATTTGTATGCTTTTTAATAGCTTCTACTAGGCGGTTTTGAAAAAGGGCAGGGTTTTCCTTTTCTCCCTGAATAATTTCCCTAGTTTTTTGAAAATTTATTTGTTTTTGAAATGCAGTTTTTAGGCCTTCTAACAGGCAAATTACCATACAGTCTCTCTTTTCCCTGTCCTCACTCTTTTGATAGTCCCATCTGAGGTCACTCGTGGGAACAGCAGCTGTTCCTGGGAGGTATTTTATGGGATTATTGCTAGCCATGATCCCCAAACTTTTGGGCATGTTCCCAAATTTCCCCCTTCTCCTCAACGGTACAACAGACAGAGAAAAGAATATGCAGATCCCTCCAAGAAAGTTCAAATTGTAGAGATATGTCCCTAAAACCCTCAGTAAACCTAGTGGGGTCTTCCAAGTATCTCTCCAGTTTCTTTAATCTGGGTGAGATCCGAGAGAGAGAACAGAACCTGTACCCTGATTGTCCCACTGGGTGGGGTAGGCACTTCTCTCAAGGGAAACAGCCCTGACAGCCCAGTGGGGACAGGGGCTTGTGGAGGAAGATAGGAAGTCCCATTTCTTGTGAGGGAGGAGCTGGGGAATGCCTGCTGAACTGGATTAGGCTGCAGGGCCAGGGGGTCTGGCTGGCAAGGGGAAAGATCATCTGGTACCTGAGGAAGAGTAGGGATCAAAGGGGGAGATACCCCAGAGAATGCCATGGGAGTGGGGCCTAAGGCCTGAGTGAATATTGCCCCAGCGAGAAGGGCTGCAGAGGGAGGCACCTCAGCAAGCCCCATAGTTGGGGCCTGAGGTAAAGTCCCCAAGGAGGGGTGGGTTACAGGCAGTGATATACTGTAGAGACTGCCGTGGGGGTGGGGCCTGAGGTCTGAGTGAATGTTGCCCCAGTGAGAGGGACTGAAGAGGGAGGCACCTCAGCGAGCTCTGTGGCTGAGAACTGAGTGGGGGTTGGGAACGGAGATAGGGGAGGAAGTGAGGCCAAGACCCTAGGAGCCATAAACAGGGGGTCATCCAAAACATCCAATTCACCCCCATTTCCCTTTTGTGGGACGGCTCTAGCTACAAGCATCTTACAATCTGTTCTAAGAATGGGGTCCTGAGAGAGTTCGACAAAGGCCCTTATGTAAGGTATTTCTATCCATTTTCCCTTTTGGGGATAATATAATTGTAATTGTAAAAGGATATTACATTGTAAGGTCCCAAATATGGGCCACGCTTCGTTGTCCTCCAGGTGATACTGAGGTCAAAGTGTGTTGCAAAAGAATACCAATTTTTTCTTTTTAAGGTCTTTAGAGAAGTTAAATTTTTTCCAATTTTGTAAAAAACAGCCCATAGGGGAAATCCTTGGAAATGATGAATTTTGACCCATTTCTTGGTATGGGGCTGGAATTGCCCCCCCCTCCTTAAAGGAGGATGTAGAAGTAAGCCTTGAGAAAAAAACAAGAGGACAAAAATAATCGAGTTTTCCCTGATTTCTTTGCGCCCAGGAAATCCAGAGAAATGGGCACCCACTTTATGCCCAGGTCCACTGCCTAACCAATGGACTGACAAGCTGAGTCTCTAACTCTCTAGCTCCCAGAAAGTTCAGAGACTTTGCCTGATACTGGGACCTGAAGTCAGGTCTGAAAATAGCTTCCAAGGTGCTTGGAGAGCAAGTAGGGGATAGAGAGAGGGGAAGGCTTACATACCTTCCAGTCTGAGCAGATGAACTTGAGATTAGCAGCTTTTCCTGGTCAGGGAACCATAAATGAAGAAGTTAAGGGGTGAAGGGGACCCCAAAATACCGACAATCCAGGTCGTGCTTGAATGAATTCGACTCAAGTCTTCTTAAAGCCAAAGAAAACAAAGTTTGTTCAAGATTCGCCAAATTGGGTTGCCTCTTAAGGAGCCTAAGCATTGGTAACACTTGTATTCACAAGCGGGCCAGATAAAATCCCATCTAGACAGAGTCTGAACTGGATTGAATCTGAGCCGGGAGTTGATTTTCCATAGTAGTCATCATTTCCCAACTAATGACCTAACAATATGGATTTACATTTAAAGTCCTAAAGAAACTTTTGGGCAATTACATTCTATAAGCTTTTATTAAGAACCTACTTGTTGTGTGTGTGGTGCTGAGGGAGACACTGAGATGATTGAAGATGTTGTTGACTCTAAAGGAATTTTTTTATTAAAATTTTTTGCTCCTGTGTAATTTTTATCTCTTAAGATAACCACCTCCTAATCTTTGACCACCCACTTATAACAAAGAATTAAAAGTGACAAAATGACAATACAACAAAACTAAACAGTATGCTATCTAAATTCAATAGCATATGCAATTTTCCCCTTTGCTTCCATCCCCCACATTCCTCTTTCAATTGCAAAGAATGGATGGGGGGCATTCTTGTACCTTTTTCTTAGGGATCATTTTGTTTTGCCATTATGATTGCTTAGTGCTCAGTTTCAATGGTTGTCCTTTCCATTTACGTTGAGGTAGTGATGGTATATATTGTTTTCCTGACTCTTTCAATTTCTTTCAGTTCATATGGCTTCCTTTGCTTTTCTTCAGTATTCAGTCATCAATTCATATGGAAAAGCAGTAATTTCATTATATTCATATACCACCATTTATTTAATTATTTCATAAATCATTACCAGGATTTTTTTATTGTTGTTATTTTTGTATTGCTCCTAATAAAGTGCTGCTACATTTGTTTTATATAAGATCTTTCTATCTTTGACCTTTTGAAAGGCATTTATGATTAGGTAGAAGCAAGATTAGAGGGAAATTAATTAGATATGTACACAAATGCAAATGACATAAATAGAGTTTGAATGCACAGTATACTATTATGAGAATTCAGGTGCAAGCAGGAAAGTGAACCTTATTCTATCTGTTTCATATGGAGGAGTCTTATCTATAGAGATTATGACATTTTTCTAAATTCCCATGATCTGAGGGTAAAGACAAGAAGATGAATCTAAGATATTAGGTTGTGATTCCTATTTGTACAAGTATGTTCTTGGCAGAGATCATGAGTTCCACTCTTTTTCCTTTCCCCATGAGTCCCCAAAAGGGAGAGAGAGAGAGAGAGAGAGAGAGAGAGAGAGAGAGAGAGAGAGAGAGAGAGAGAGAGGAGAGAGGAGAGAGAGAGAGAAGAGAGAGAGAGAGAGACAGAGAGAGAGAGGAGAGAGAGAGAGAGAGAGAGAGAGAGAGAGGGAGAGAGAGAGAGAGAGAGAGAGAGAGAAAGAGAGAAAGAGAGAAAGAGAGAGAGGGAAAACCTAGCCTGTCTTGGTTTATAATTTAGTTTTTAATTTTAATGCAAGTTCAGATTCTCCTTGGAGTTTCATCCACCAATGAGTCTTTTCTCACCAAGATAGCCAGAGACTTGGGAAATTTGAAATAAAAAGTCTGCTCTTTCAGATGGCAATGCACTGCAACAAACATAGGGCTAAGAACAGAGATTTACCTTGGAGATAGAGACTAATAAAGTCTTCTCCTGTAAGCAAATCCACATAGGATTGGAAGTTAAGACCCATCTAGCCAAAACATTATTCAAGACATATTGGGTTCTTGAAAGAATGACAAATGGAGAAAGGGAAGGGCTCTGATAGTTATTGGAAATTCAGTGTACCAAATGGCAAGTTGATTCCACAACTTTGAGAGTATCATCTTAGCAGACTATTTCAGGACAGAAACAAGATTACACCTTTTTTTTTTTTTTTTTCAGACCTTCAGGACCCACTTAAAAAAACAATTTTGAGGAAGTGATGAGATAGTAAAAGGTATATATAGTCTTTTATAAAAGTAAATCAATCCAAGAAATGTGATGATTGATGGGCAGCTAATTGTTGGCAAACTCCATTGTGCCAAGGTGCCCATTTTATCTAAACTTTAATTCTTACCTGGGATGGAGCACAATGCTCTGTGTGTAATAGCCCTTTAATACTATTTCACTGAATTGTTTTTGTTAAGTCCACTTCCTTTCAATGTCATGGTATTTTTGAAAGTTAGCAGGTGATGAACAATTCCTTTCAATTATGGAGGGAAAATATCCTTAATTTAGTATTTTAAATCCAGGATAGGGGCCAAGGACTGGACCTGTGATTCTATTGATATAGGGAACTCCTAGATTAAGAAACTCCATTCATTAGTGCAGATCAACAACTTTTCTGCAAATATAGCCTTAGAGATCTTCCTTAGAGAATTGAATAGTCAAATGACCAGCCCAAGGTTGTCTAGCCAATATGTTTCAAAGGTAAGACTTAAACAGAGGCTTTAGGGACAAGGAAATTCCCTTCCAACTACCCAATGTAAACCTATGAAGAGAATTCTAGGCTCTATTTTTGTGTAAATACCTACTTGGATGAAAGTTTTGGCCTTACTGATCCCTCTAAATATCTATCTTTTGCCACCTATCATATTCATATCAAATAAATAATCACTGCAGTTCATATTTTTAACTAGGTGAAATTTGAGCCCAGAAATGAAGGTTAAAAAGCTGGCAACCATTTTCTCCTTTAAACATATGATCCTATAAAATATTTTTCTAATTTTGTGAAGGTTTTTGGCCAAGGCAATAAGTTTTGGTTCCAGAGAATATTTGGAAAGGGCATTTACAACTTCTTGGGGCTTAGGTGAAATGAATGGTAGCAAAACAAATACTAAATTCTAAATTAATCAGAGAAGCAATATTCTTTCACCATAGGCTGGTATTCTTGGGTTATTTTGATGGATATACGATTGTGAAAGTCTCAGGGACAAAAACTATATTTTGCTTCATTTCAAATGGTTTATTTTATTCTTGAGGTATCAAATGTTCCTTTTCTACATAATTAATACTGTTGGAGGAAAAGAGTCTGTTGGGGGCTAGGATAGAGGATGTCACAGATCATGTATGGTAAATACACAGTTTCTCCCATGGTGGGGTCAGATCATGTGATCTGCTATGAGTCAGGATGAGGTATCCTATATCTTCCCACCTATGGAAAGAGCAAGGATTTATTTGGACAGAAAATAAATTGTTCAGTCATTTTTTGCCTTGTCAGTCTCTTGATGACTCCATTTGGATTTTCTTGGCAAAGGTACTAAAGTGGTATTTCCTTCTCCAACTCATTTTACAGATGATGGAATTGATGCAAACTGGGTTAAATGACTTGCCCAGAATTCCACAGCTTGTGTCTGTGACCAGATGTAAACTCAGGCCCTCATCATTCCAAACCCAGTGCTTCTGTTCAAACAGGGCTCTGAAATGTCAAGTGTAATCAATAAATGGGGATTATGAAAGCCAGCCTGGATTTGGCTGGAAGACTATTGTAGTAGATGAGGTATGCAGTAATAAGGGATTGAACAAATATGGTGGCAGTATGAATTGGAAAGGAGAGAGCTATAGATACAAAAAAGTGAAGATTTCAAGCCTTGGTGGTTAGAAAATGTTGATAACATTGACTGAAACAGGAGAACTGGGATCTGGTTAGAACTGATGGAAGTAAGTTTTGTTTTAGGCAGGTTGAGTTTGAGAATACACACACACACACACATATGCACGCATGTGTATGTATACATATATAGATATGCATGCACATACATGTATGTATATATGCACATACATGTAGATGCCTGTTAATAATATGTGTTATATATAACAATGTACATGCATATGCAATCAGGCTTAAGTGACTTGCCTTGGGTTACACAGTTAATAAATATCTGAGGCTACATTTGAATTCAGGTCTTCCTGGCTCCAGGGTCTATGCTCTTTCCACTGTACCACCTAGTGGCCCTGAGGAACATTTAAATGGGAATGTTAAGTAAACAACTTGATACATTAGACTGGAATGTAGAAGAGAAATTAAGGCTAGAAATGTAGATCTGGGGTCATAGCAATTAGAAATATAATAATTATAAATATGTACATATATATATTTTCTATCATTTATGAGTCCTTAGAGAGAGGTAATGTTTAAAAATGCCAATGGCCAAGACCAGAGAATTTGAAGGTTTTAGGAGAAAGAGAAGGAAGAAGACTTCCATCAAGTAGACAGATAAGGAGTAGTCACATAGGAAGGAGAAAAATCTTCTCTTAATTATTTAGATTTAGGATTTTGCTGGATCAGCTAGGCCATCAGACTTATCACTAAAGCTTTACTATTTTCAAATATTTCAAATTAAAAATCTAAATTCCCTTACATTTTGTTGGAGATGGTGAAAATTAACAGAAAATATACACAGGTGGTCTTTGTGCTTAGGTAGAATTAGGCACTCATAATAGCAGTCTTTACTGGCTAGAAATAAGCACAAAATGTTTAATGTGTTTTTAAGTGGCTCTATACTGTCATCAGTTAATGCCTAAAATAGAGCAGAAACATTCACAATGCCAGGTTCTACCACATGCCTTATGCAATACCACCTACTACAAGTATGGAATATTTAGTGATAATGCATATAACTCTAGCAGACTGGAGGACAGTAGGGTCCTCTGAGCACCAGCCATATGGTGGTTGTGAGGTTAACATATAGAATAATCAAAAACCATAAAGACTGAGGGACAACTTGGAATAGCTCAGCCTAGTTGTGGATCAGAGCACTGCTCCAGCCAATAGCAATGAGGAACTGGCTGGGTCTTCTTAATCAGAAGAAAACAATGGAAGATGATGGGCAAGAAAGACACACTTATGTAGGGTCCTCCCCACAGCCCATAAAATACCTGCAGAGAGGAACTCTCAATAAATTTAGGAGCAACAGAAGTACAGGACAACAGGGTGGAGGAGATTTCCAGCCCACAGTGACCTGAAAGGCCCATGGAAACATTGCCTGTGCTGAACACAGAGCCGAGCATGGAGCCCAGTACAGCCTTGGCTGAGCAGCATGGTGCAATGAGACTCTGAGAGGAGGATACCTCAGGGGAATCTCCAGTCGCAGTAGTGGGGCCTCAGATCCCTTGGCCCACAGGCGCGAAAGGTCAGGGATGGGGTTTAATCAGCAGACCAGTAAGGGAGAAGTGCCTTCCCATAGCTCCAACAGCAGGCAGCAGCCACAGAGCCTGCACAGCAGCCCTTATGGAAGCTCCATTGTTGGATAGTAAAAACCCCTGGGGGCATTGAAGAGCTGAGTCTTACCTCAGCCCTGGGTGGAGATCCTAGGCAAGCTGGTCTTTGTCTCACACTGAATGGTGGCCCTGCCCATCAAGCTTATTTGAAAATCAGCCCCCAGTGCTGTCTTGGGAACTGGAGGCCAAGTGGCTGTGGAAAGGTATCTTCTAAGATTCTGGACACAAAAATCCCTCTCTGCATCCAGACCAGTACACGCTTGATTATGCCACCTTGGAGGAACTGAGATCTCACAGATTCCAAGAGTATACCCTACTCTTGACAAAGGACCTAAAAGTCAAGTAACTGGTTGGGAAAATGCCCCCAAAAGGGAAAAAAAGTAAGGTTACTTTCTTGGTGAACAGATATCTCCTCCCATCCTTTCAGATGAGGAAGAACAATGCTTACCACCAGGGAAAGACATAGAATTGAAGGCTTCTGTATCCCAAACATCCAAAATAAATATTCAATGGCTCAGGCCATGGAATAGCTCAAAAAAGATTTTGAAAATCAAGTTAGAGAGGTGGAGGAAAAACTGGGAAGAGAAATGAGAGAGGTGCAAGAAAAGCATGAAAAGCAGGTCAACACCTTGATAAAGGAGACCCCAAAAAATGCTGAAGAAAATAACACCTTGAAAAATAGGCTAACTCAATTGGCAAAAGAGGTACAAAAAAAGCCAATGAGGAGAAGAATGCTTTAAAAAGCAGAATTAGCCAAATGGAAAAGGAGGTTCAAAAGCTCACTGAAGAAAATAGTTCTTTCAAAATTAGAATGGAACAGATGGAGGCTAATGACTTTATGAGAAACGAAGAAATCACAAAACAAAACCAAAAGAATGAAAAAAATGGAAGATAATGTGAAATATCTCATTGGAAAAGCAACTGACCTGGAAAATAGATCCAGGAGAGACAATTTTAAAATTATGGGACTACCTGAAAGCCATGATCTAAAAAAGAGCCTAGACATCATCTGTCATGAAATTACCAAGGAAAACTGCCTTGAGATTCTAGAACCAGAGAGCAAAATAAATATTGAAAGAATCCACCAATCACCTCTTGAAAGAGATCCAAAAAGAGAAACTCTTAGGAACATTGTGGCCAAATTCCAGACTTCCCAGGTCAAGGAGAAAATATTTCAAACAGCTAGAAAGAAACAGTTCAAGTATTGTGGAAATACAATCAGGATAACACAAGATCTAGCAGCTTCTACATTAAGGGATCGAAGGGCGTGGAATAGGATATTCCAGAAGTCAAAGGAACTAGGACTAAAACCAAGAATCACCTACCCAGCAAAACTGAGTATAATATTTCAGGGGAAAAAATGGTCTCTCAATGAAATAGAGGACTTTCAAGCATTCTTGATGAAGAGACCAGAGCTGAAAAGAAAATTTGACTTCCAACACAAGAATGAAGAAGAAGCATGAAAAGATAAACAGCAAAGAGAAGTCATAAGCGACTTATAAAAGTTGAACTGTTTACATTCCTACATGGAAAGACAATATTTGTAACTCTTGAAACTTTTTTCAGTATCTGGGCAGTTGGTGGGATTACACACACACACACACACACACACACACACACACACACAGAGCACAGAGTGAGTTGAATAGGATGAGATCATGTCTTAAAAAATGAAATTAAGAAGTGAGAGAGAAATATATTGGCAGAAGAAAGGGAGAAATGGAATCGGGCAAATTATCTCTTATAAAAGAGGCAAGCAAAAGACTTTTCAGTGGAGGGAAAAAGAGGGGAGGTGAGAGAAAAACATGAAGCTTACTCTCATCACATTCAACTAAAGGAAGGAATAAAATGCACACTCATTTTGGTATGAAAACCTATCTTACAACACAGGAAAGTGGGGGAAAATGGTATAGGAGGGGTGGGGAGGATGATGGAGGAGAGGGCAGTGGGAGGAGGGTGCAATATGAGGTCAACACTCTTGGGGAGGGACAGGATCCAAAGAGAGAACAGAAGCAATGGGGGGCAGGATAGGATGGAGGGAAATAGTTAGTCTTACACAACATGACTATTATGGAAGTCATTTGCAAAACTACAGAGATATGGCCTATATTGAATTGCTTGCTTCCCAAAGGGAATGGGTGGGGAGGGAGGGATGAAGAGAAGTTGGAACTCAAAGTTTTAGGAACAGCTGTCGAGTATTGTTCTTACTACTAGGAAATAAGAAATACAGGTAATGGAGTATAGAAAGTTATCTGGCCCTACAGGACAAAAGAGAAGATGGGGAGAAGGGAAGGGAGGGATGTTAGAAGAGAGGGCAGATCAGTGATAGGGGCAATTAGAATGCTTGGCGTTTTTGGGTGGGGGGAGAGGAGAAATGGGGAGAAAATTTGGAACCCAAAGTTCTGTGAAAATGAATGTTAAAAGTTAAATAAATAAATTTTAAAAAAGTTAAAAAAAGATGAAAAAAGAAAACAATGTACGAATGCTCAAATTGCTGGGCATTATTTTTTTTTTTTGTTACTAAAAATAAAGGTTTTATTATAAACTTTATATGAAACAGGACTCAGGAGAAAGTGAGGCAGGTGACCAGCACAGCCCTCCCTCACTCAAAACAAAGTCAAGTGCAAGTCATACCATCATTTCTCTGATGCCATGATCTTCTAGAAAACAAAGGATGAACATAACCTGTGAGCAGACTGCACTGCCTGAGTGAGGACTCAGCTAGCAGGGAAATTCAGCTCGTCCTTTCCCTTCTGTCTCCCTCTCCCCTTCCTTCTCCTCTGCAAAGGAAGGTAAATTTGGATGGCTAGAGGCTGCCCAGTTAACTTGGGGGCTAGATGTCATTCTTTTTCTTTTTCTTTCTTTTTTTCTTCCTTCCTTCCTTTCTTCCTTCCTTCCTTCCTTCCTTCCTTCCTTCCTTCCTTCCTTCCTTCCTTCCTTCCTTCCTTCCTTTCCTTCCTTCCTTCCTTCCTTCCTTCCTTCCTTCCTTCCTTCCTTCCTTCCTTCCTTCCTTCCTTCCTTCCTTCCTTCCTTTCTTCCTTCCTTTCTTCCTTCCTTCTTTCTTTTTCTCAATAGTAACAGTTTCTCCTTCCCTCCCAGCTTGATTTAGTTATTTTTATTTTTTGCTCATTAAAGGGACCATTCCCTGACTACATCTTAAAGAGACTTATTCACTGAATGGGCATTACCTCTATCTAAGTGACTACCTGAAAAGGCCTTAACCTAAAAGGCCCAGGGTCTCCCATTGCATCCTGGGACATCTCCAGTCATCCTTATGAATATCTGGTCACTGGATCCAGATGGCTCTGGAGGAGAAGTCAGGTTGGTGACCTGCACAGCCTTCTGTCACTCAAAACAAAGTCAAGTGCAAGTTATGTCATCATTTCTTTGATGTCATGGTCTTCTTTGAAAACAAAGGATGAACAGACAACAAATATCAAAAAAACAGTTAAATAAATGAAGTATACTTTATAATAATTCACATTTGTGGCAATGAAGACCAACAACAACAAAAAATTGGCTGCACATCAGTTACTTCATCTGTGTCTCTGCCAACTTCTTTGTCCATTCATTTGTATCTGCTTTTTCTTGAAAATTCCACTTTTCAACAAAGACAATGATATACATATGCACACACAAATAGGTATGTACTAGAAAAGGCATAATGGGATGATTGTTTTAAAGATTTTTCTTGTTTTTACATCACATTGATTTCTAAATGTGCTCTCCTGCCTTACACATTAAACCTTCAATTATAAAAAAAATTTACAAAAGAAAAAAGATTAGTAAAACCAATCACTATATTGCCCATTTCTAACAGTAGATATAATGTGCTGTACACAGTTCTCCACCTCTTCAATGAAGGGAGGGAGGGAGGGATATTCACTCAGTTCTTCCTTGGTGCCAAGTTGAGATATTATAGCTATGTAGCATTCAGTTTCATTTTATTTTTTTATTTATATTTTTTGTGGTCATTCTGTGTTAAATTGGGTTAGATTATTTCACTCTGCATCAGTTAATATGAATCTTTCTATGTTTCCTTAAATTCTTCATGTTCATCATCTCCTATGGTGTAGTAAAATTTCACTATATTTTTATGTAATCTATAATTATATATATGATACATTATATAATATAATATATAGAATATATGTAATATTAATAATTAATATGTAATAATATTTATAATGTAATGATCGAATATAATTTTATAATATATAATATACAATCTATACATATATAATCTATATAGTGTATATGTAATCTATTTATAATATATTTAAATTGTAGATTCCTCCCCAGAGATGCTTATAAAAGTAAATATACAATTAGATGAACATTAAGTATAGAAATCATTAAGAAAATGGTTCTGATTGTAGAGCAATCAACAGCTTGTACCAGTGAGCATTCTTTTTTCCTATGTTATCTTATCAGATTAGGGACAGGTAATGGATTTCACCTCCTTTCTTCCTCTGAAGGTCAAATTCTTATATGAGAAGAGATGAAAGCGGTTCTGTGATGTGGGCTCCACTAGGAGGTTAAAGTGAACCCACTCATCTAGAAATATATACATACATATACAAATATACACATATATGTATATACACACACACACACACACACACATATATATAACAAAGTCCTTATTGATAGGCTATAACTCTTCGTAAATGACAATGTGAGATCAATGCTTTTGGAGTCAAAGGACCTGGTTTCAAGTCCTACTTCTGCTACTTATGTTAACCCTCTTAACCTTTTTGGGTGTTAGCTTTGCCATTTTTAGAAAGAGAGTGTTGGGTTATATGAACTCTAAGGTTCGTTTCCAACTTGACATCTATGATTACGTGTTCCTATAAGGCTTGTCATGTGTCTGTGTGACCACACTTTTGTGCCATGCTTTCTTTCCCACCATGCTCTAGAGAGTGATGGTTAGGCTTGGCTGGCCAAGCCTTACGCATCTTTGTCAGGAAGGTAGATTCTTTATTTCCCAGTCTCTTAGCTCTGTGTCCTTTGTATCTCTCATAGAAATTCTTCCCATGCTAACCCTACCCCTTTGTTCCATCTTCCTATTAAAATCTACCCTTTGCTAAAGAGGTGAAATTTTGGCACCAATATTTTCCTGTGCTTCTGAAATCATTCCACCTGGGCCATTCACCTGTTTATTTTTAAGACTGGAACTTGAACTATGTTTTTGCTTTGGTATCACAAAGAAAAGGGTCAGGGGAAGTGGAAGACCTGAAGTACCCACAATGGACAAGAAAGAAGAAATGTTTTCAGAAAGTGATTGAGCTGTGACAATGCTAAAGTGAAGGACAGCTATTTTTTAGTTGTCATGTCAATTCATCTTCTCTTTGAATGGGACAGATATTGTCAAGAAAATCTCCTCAACATAGTATAAAATTAACAATAGAGTATATTATAGGAAATGGAGTGTGTATTTGTCAGAGCATCTGGCACCAGCATCTGTTGGAGATGGGGCACCAAACCATTGCTCTTTCCTACTAGGGAAGGCCTAATTAAGCAACAGACAACCTCAGAAACCCTAGAGGATAATTTCAAATCAGTATCCAAAGGTTTATATGCTCATGCAAACTGCTTAGATCAGTAAGATTGAAGTGGAAATCTCAGCAAAACTGACTCCAACATTTTTTTTGCCTAGAACGTGTATTCCATCAATTGACTCCAGAAACTTTTGTGTCTGGCCATGGCTTGCTCCCTAACATGGTGTAGGACAGGACTGGAAAAATCCTCAAGGAAGTATATATTCAATTTTCTTGCTTTTAGATAAGACTAGTTATAAATTATCCCAGAAGGAAGTTTTTTGTTCCTTTACAAATATGTTCTTAAGGCACTGACCTTGTTCCAGCATCTTTCAACCCTTTTAACAAGAAAGTTTTTCTTAATGACTATCTTCAGTCTCTCTTTGACATTATAATCCCAGATACAGAAGAGTATCATACTGTTACATACATAGCATTCTTTTATGTAAATATAGTTTTTATATAAATCTTATTTTCCCTGCAACTTTCTCATCACCGAGTAATAGAAGTACAATTTCTTTAGTTTTTCTTTACTAGAGACAAGACCCATGATTTCATGGGTATGGAAAACTCTATCTACCAAGACAGATTGGTACCTTCTCTGCAACTTAGAGTCTTGCTGAGATCAGTGAGAGGTTACTTGAGATTTTCCCAGGGTCCCATAGTGGGACTAGAACTCATGTTTTCCTGACTCTGAGGCCAGATTTTTGTCCACTGCTCTATGCTGTCTCTCCTCCTTTCCTCATATAATATATTTCCCAAACTTTTTTTATTGTTAAACAGAAGGTTGCTTCGATTATTTCCATGGTTCAGTGACAGAAAACTGGCTAGAAAAAAAAGATGGAAGCTTTCTTTGTGTTTGCTCTACATTATAATACTATTTTAATGATCCAAAATTTGAGTACCTCTGGAGACAGATGGAAGGGGCTTAAAATTGGGTGCCCTCTGACATTTTTTTATTTTGATTTATTATTTTGTTGATTTTTTTAAATTTAAATTTATTTATTTAAGTTTTCAGCATTCATTTCCACAAAATTTTGGGTTCCAAATTTTCTCCCTACTTCTCCCCTCCTCCCACCCCAAAATGCTGAGCATTCTAATTACCCCTATCACTAATCTGCCCTCATTTCTAACATCCCTCTTTTCCCTTATCCCCATTTTCTCTTTTGTCCTGTAGGGCAAGATAACTTTCTATACCCCTTTACCTGTATTTCTCATTTTCCAGTTGTGTGCAAGAATAATATTCAACAGTTGTTCCTAAAACTTTGAGTTCCACCTTCTCTTCCTCCCTCTCTCCTCACCCATCCCCTTTGGGAAGGCAAGCAATTCAATATAGGCCATATCTCTGTAGTTTTGCAAATGACTTCCATAATAGTCATGTTGTGTAAGACAAACTGTATTTCCCTCCATCCTATCCTGCCCCCCATTTCTTCTGCTCTCTCTTTTGATCCTGTCCCTCCTCAAGAGTGTTGACTTCAAATTGCTCCCTCCTCCCATTGCCTTCCCTTCCATCATTCCCCCCACCCTGCTTATCCCCTTCTTCCCCACTTTCCTGTATTGTAAGATAGGTTTTCATACCAAAATGAGTGTACATTTTATTCCTTCCTTTAGTCAAATGTGATGAGAGTAAGCTTCATGTTTTTTCTCTCATCTCTCTCCTTTTTCCCTCCACTGAAAAGTCTTTTACTTGCCTCTTTTATGAGAGACAATTTGCCTCATTCCATATCTCCCTTTCTTTTCCCAATATATTTCTCTCACCCCTTAATTTCATTTTTTCAGATATGATCTCATCCTATTCAATTCATCCTGTGCTTTCTCTCTCTCTCTCTCTCTCTCTCTCTCTCTCTCTCTCTCTCTCTCTCTCTCTCTCTCTCTCTCTCTGTGTGTGTGTGTGTGTGTGTAATCCCACCAACTGCCCAGATACTGAAAAAAGTTTCAAGAGTTACAAATATTGTCTTTCCATGTGGGAATGTAAACAGTTCAACTTTTATAAGTCGCTTATGACTTCTCTTTGCTGTTTACCTTTTCATGCTTCTTCTTCATTCTTGTGTTTGAAAGTCAAATTTTCTTTTCAGCTCTGGTCTTTTCATCAAGAATGCTTGAAAGTCCTCTATTTCATTGAGAGAACATTTTTTCCCCTGAAATATTATACTCAGTTTTGCTGGGTAGGTGATTCTTGGTTTTAGTCCTAGTTCCTTTGACTTCTGGAATATCCTATTCCACGCCCTTCAATCCCTTAATGTAGAAGCTGCTAGATCTTGTGTTATCCTGATTGTATTTCCACAATACTTGAACTGTTTCTTTCTAGCTGTTTGAAATATTTTCTCCTTGACCTGGGAAGTCTGGAATTTGGCCACAATGTTCCTAAGAGTTTCTCTTTTTGGATCTCTTTCAAGAGGTGATTGGTGGATTCTTTCAATATTTATTTTGCTCTCTGGTTCTAGAATCTCAAGGCAGTTTTCCTTGGTAATTTCATGACAGATGATGTCTAGGCTCTTTTTTAGATCATGGCTTTCAGGTAGTCCCATAATTTTAAAATTGTCTCTCCTGGATCTATTTTCCAGGTCAGTTGTTTTTCCAATGAGATATTTCACATTATCTTCCATTTTTTTCATTCTTTTGGTTTTGTTTTGTGATTTCTTGGTTACTCATAAAGTCATTAGCCTCCATCTGTTCCATTCTAATTTTGAAAGAACTATTTTCTTCAGTGAGTTTTTGAACCTCCTTTTCCATTTGGCTAATTCTGCTTTTTAAAGCATTCTTCTCCTCATTGGCTTTTTGAACCTCTTTTGCCAATTGAGTTAGCCTATTTTTCAAGGTGTTATTTTCTTCAGCATTTTTTGGGTCTCCTTTATCAAGGTGTTGACCTGCTTTTCATGCTTTTCTTGCACCTCTCGCCTTTCTCTTCCCAGTTTTTCCTCCACCTCTCTAACTTGATTTTCAAAATCCTTTTTGAACTCTTCCATGGCCTGAGCCCATTGAATATTTATTTTGGATGTTTGGGATACATAAGCCTTGACTTTTATGTCTTTCCCTGATGGTAAGCATTGTTCTCCCTCATCCAAAGGGATGGAAGAAGATATCTGTTCACCAAGAAAGTAACCTTCTATAGTCTTATTTTCCCCCCCTTTTTTGGGCATTTTCCCAACCAGTTACTTGACTTTTGGATCCTTTGTCAAGATTAGGGTATACTCTGTGAATCTGTAAGATCTCAGTTCCTCCTAGGTGGCATAATCAAGCACGTGCACTGGTCTGTGAGGAGGTAGAGATTTTTGTGCCCAGAATCTTAGCAGAGTTTCCTCTCCTCAGCGACCTGGCCTCTAGTTCTGACATTTTTTTAAAGAAAGTAATCAAAATAGCACTTTGCAAGTAACGCAGACATTCATTTCTTTCCTTCTCATAAATAAACATAATCGAGATAAGATTAGAGCAATTTTCTGTCACCTTTGCTTCCTGAACTGATGTTTAGAAATGGAAATTCAATGACTCAAATCTACTTACCACTTTATAATCTTGAAATAGATGTTTTAGAAGTCAGATGATGCATATAGGGCTTTTATATCATTCTCTCTTTCTCAGTGCTACTAGTTTGCACGTGCTCGAATCCAAACTTAGGTGCAAATATATTTCTGAATAAAGCAAGATTGTTAGATAATCTTTTTTGTTGTTGTTGGATCCATTTGGAAATTGAAGAGATTTTTTAAAATCTTTATTCTTGTCACATTACATTTGTCTGTGACAAATTCAAATATAATATCAGATGTCCTACAGTCCAACAGCCATCCAATTATTTCCAAACAGGTCCTTTATTTAAATTGTGTTTTGAAAGAAATAATTTCCACGATTCATCCAGTTGTCTGCAGTGTTCTCATTTATGATGCCTAGGTCATCCTGAGTTTTCAGTTAATTATTGTAATAGCTGTGCTTTTATTGTCTTGCTAATTTGCTGCCAGCTTTATGCTACTTGAGAAGTTTTCTTTTGTTTTATGCTTTCAGCAGTCTGGCAAAGGTTTGCTGCATGATACTGTGAGGCTTTTGTTTCTTCCCCTAAAGAAAGGGAGTGTTTCTGGATGATTATAAGAGGGAAGAGAACATTGACATTTCTGAATCTTGGTCCTCATTCTTAAGACCTTGGCCAAGCTGCTCTGTCTCTTAGTAAAATAAACATGTTTCAGAGACAGTTTCTGAGAATATGGAACAAGTACTACTATGAGGTATTATGTTTGAAAGACTCAAATTTAAGAATAAATGAAAGGACCAAGGTACACCAATTGATACAATGCAGTTTTAACCAATAAGACAAAGAAAACCAAGAAGATAAAATATTTTTCCAAAATTTTAATGAAGTTGTTGTATCAGTTGATCCTTCTTGTGTTAACAAATAGGATTTATATGTTCAAATGAAAGTTGCCCCCTTCCAAGTAATACTAACATGGATGTTCACATTGATATAGATGTGGCAGGGGAGGGGAATAGTGTAAAACTGTGAATTCATTGGTGTAAGTAATTTCCGATGTAGGAAATCCTTCTACTGATACAAGTCAGTAGATACTATCTGCAGTATAGTGTTAAAGAGTTTCCTGTAACACATTATATGTTATCTTGTTTGATTTTCAAGGTTGTTACCTTATACAGAGATACGGCAGGTATCATTTCCCAGTTCGATTAATGAAGAAACTAAGGACTACATATGTTAAGCAACTCACCCATGATCACACAGCTATTTTTGTTAAAGGCAGAACAGGAATCTATTTCATACCAAATCCAAGTTTTCTTATGTGGCCACTATACTCCCATGGAATGCATAAGAAAGTTTAAATGACAGTAAGACATAAACAGTATTAAGTATATTAATCTTTTGCACACTAAGCATATGCTTTCTAACAGCTAATATTTTGAGATAGATTCTGCAGGTATAGTTGTTCTCATTCTATTGATGAGGAAACTGAGGATCAGAGAAGTTACATGACTTGTCTGTCCTTGGAGAGTAAATGTCAGAGACAGCATTTGAACACAGATGTCTTCTGACTCTGAACCCTATTTCCACTCCACTATGCTGTCTACAATGCAAAAACATGCCTGAGACTCCTCAGCAATCCTTTGGATTACTTTCAAAGGATATGATGCATTTCTTTGAATATCTTCAAGGATGGCAAATCTTCATCTTTTGAAGGTGAATTTTATCATTGGAAACATTCAAATATTGTTTAGAACTAAGTTTGGTGATAGGTGCATACTTATTCTGGGTAATTTTTTTTTAGGTCACGAATGAGATATGACGGATTAGGTGATAGGTGAGAGTGACAGGTGAAACTGATTTTCTTACGTGTCTTTTACACTGATTCTGAAAGCAATTCCCAAGGAAGATTTTTTTAATGTGTTAAATAATTATCATATAATTGGATTCTTCCAAGACAATGACTTTAGAGGGATAATGCAGCACAGTAGAAAAAGTCAAAGGTTTTGAAATCTGAGGACCTGGATTCAAAGTCTACCTCTGTCAGTTAGTTCCTTTATGACCTTGGGCAAGTCATTTAACTTTTCTAGCCCTCAGTTTCCTCATCTGTAAAAGGAAAGAGTTGGATTAAATGATCTGTCATTACTCCCAACTATAAATAAGTCACCTATAATGTGACTTACATATATATATATATATATACATTACAATTATAATTATGATTATACACTTACTTGGATCTATGAGTTCTAGTGTGTTTCTTTAAGAAAACAATCTTGTTACTTTATTGCCACACCTCAAATATTTTTAAAAAGTGCTACAAGGAAGCATATACTGTTGTTGTGATGTTTAATTACTCCTTTCTTAATGGTTTAAATTAATCCCTCTATTTTGGGATAGTTCTAATCAGCTCAAACCTTTCCCATGTTTTCAGTTTTTTGTTCCTTTTATAATATGACAGGAATATCACACACACACACATGCACATGCATGCACACACAGACACACACAGAGCTTTGCTGTTGCACTTTTCAAAAGTTAACCCAATGAAGTAGTCAGTGCAAATATTATTACCTCAATTATTCCCACAAAGTCAAGTGGCAGATGGGTAACAGAGGGTGGCCAGGAGTAGGGTTGTGTTGAGGTTGTTTTGGGTGTTGAGAAACAATTTCATTTCCTCTCCCCAGACTTGTATTCTAAAATTAGAGGAGTCCTGTTGGGAAATACTTTTTTGGCAAAAAGATTTTCAAATTATGGAAGCAATATGAAGCGATTTGTATTCAGCACAGTTTTACTAGCAAAGCATTGCCAGTTGGCCTCTGGACATTGTTGCTCTAGGACAGATAATACATGTATCATAGAACAAAATAAAGGCAGATGGAATCCCTGCCTAATGGATTTAAACTCCCAGACAACTGGAAACTGGAAGCTGTCAGCAGAGAGAGGAGAAAAGAAAAACTGAGATTAGGGTGAAGTCTTTACATGTGGGTGTGACAGAAATTCATTGCCCCCTGATCAACATATTTAGCCATTTTCAAGGAAGGCTGTGCTTTCAGATTTCATTTAACTCTTTACACTTCTCACTATGTAAAGCCTTACGTGACCCTTGTGGTCTATCAGCATCTTTTGAGACAAAGGCTTATCCAATAGGACTGTATTGCCAAAGGATTGTTTTCCATTTGACCTGCCAGCCCACACTTGTGTTTCTCTCCTAATTTTCATGCATCTTTGTCCCTTTTCTTATTGTAGTGTTCAGCCTAAATATTACTAATAAGTGAGTGCTTATGTAGCTCCTTTCCCCTGAAGTTTGGGAAGCTTCACATTCTCTATTTCCTGAAGAAATTGACTACAAAAGACTATTGCCCAGTGATAAATTCTGAAAAGGATTGTATTCTCTTCTACAGCAAATAAAAATTAAAATTGACTCATTTATTTATAATTGAACTTTTTTTCAGACAAACTGATAACATCCCTATATCTTACCACCACTAGTTCCCTGCCAATCTTTAGCACCGGGCCATCCCTGCTTCTACTGTTCCTACTCCTATTTCCATGTTGTAGAATATCGATGGAAGAAGTCATGTAACTGCTAAATGGATTCTTACAGATTTATGTTACTCCAGCTCTAGGGCACTTTCACTGGCACATGATAATACTTTTATTTTTCCTTCATTGCATTACCTCAGTGGCTGTTTTGAACCTTTTCCTTTTTTTCACAAACATCCTATGATATCATACTTCCCACTCTTCGAAGATGACTCTCACCTTTTACTCTTCGAAAAGCACCAAGATCATCTGACCTCAAAATCCCTCTACATCTTCACCCATCTTTTTCTTTGTTTTCATAATTTCTAAGGAAAGGGCTGCCAAAGCCATGTATCTATTTGTGCCTTTTATTTGTCCCCTCCAAACTCCTCTGGTCATTAATCAATCCTTTCTTTTCTTATTTCTGCTTGTTTCTTCCCCATTGTGTTTATTCAGTTCGCCTCCATTTAAAACAATGGTAACGACAATACTTTCACTTGAACCTGACATTTCCTCAGTTTGAAGTCTATTATAATTCTTTTCCACTTCTGAACTAGAATCACCTGCACTCACTATTTTACTTTCTTTCCTTACCACTCACTCTACTAAAACCTATCTCTGTGGTTACTAAGTACTTTTTAGTTGTTAGATCAAATGACCTTTTCTTTACCTTCCTCTTTATATGCTTTACCTTCTTCTGTGTGTGCTTTGGCTTCCATAACTTTTCTCTTTCATAGTTCTTATACTACCTATCTGGCTTCTTTTCTTGGGGAGGCGGAATCATCATTCATCTCATAGCCCCTTGAGATAGTGGCTAAGAAGGCTGTTTCTAGGATCTCTTCTCTTCTTACTTTGAAATTTTTTTTGATTATCTCATTAATCTAGTTATTATGTCTATGCTCATGACTTGCAAATCTATACTGCCTTACTCTTTCTGCTGAGCTTCCAATAACTGCCTAGTAGACATCTCTCAGAAGTCTTGTCAACATTTCAAATTCAACATGTCCAAAATAATTATGTTTCCCCATAAATCTCTTCAAACTTGTGCATTTCTGTTAAAGCTACCAATATCCTTCCAAGTCACTTGTTTTTGAAAACTAAAGGACATCCTCAACTTTTCATTGCCACACAGACCGCACATCCAGCCAATTACTGAGTTTTGTTAGTACTTCATCCTTATTATCTCCTGTATCTATCCCTGCTTTCTGCTCATACCACAATCACCTTGCTTTAGACCCTCATCACTGCTCATTTGCTCTATTTCAGTAGCCTCCTAAGTGGTCACCCTGAATCAAATATTCCATTTCTCTTATCCATCTCCCACATAGTTGCCAAGTTGGGATTCCTAAAGTTCAATTTTAATTTTCTTCCCTTTTTTGAGGATCCTTAGTGTTTCCCCATAGCCTTTAAAATAATAATTATGATAATAATGGTAACAATATATTCCTTTTTGGCATTTGAAATTCTTTATAATGCTGTTCCAGTCTATCTTTTTAGCATGATTACACATTACTACTCCTACCTCAAAATATTCCCCAGTTGACCTGGCTTATATACTGTTTCAAGTGGATGCTTTCCATTTCTTGTCTCCATCCCTTGACACAGGCTATTCCTCATGTGTGTAATGCCTTCCCTCCTGAATGCTGTCTCTTGAAACCTCTGTGTTCCTTCTAGACTCAGCTCAATTGCCACTTTCTTCAAAAGGCCTCTCTTGATTCTTCCCATTGCCAGTGACCCTTCCTCTAGTCAGTGTATGCTTTTTTTTTATATATTCATCTTCATTCATTCATCTCTGAACTTTGAACATCTCTGCCAATAGAAGGTAAGCTCCAGAATCTAGCACAATTTCTGGAATATAGGAAACATTATAAAAGCTCATTGATTTATTGATTAATATTAATCCCCTATATGTGCTACATTTCAAGTAGGCAGGACTACTGGTTGTTCATGAACCAGAAATTGCATTTCTTGTGTCAGTGCATTCGTACTAGCTAGTGTATTTTTATATAGTTGGTATATATATATTTATTTTCTTGAACTAAAATATTATTGAATTTCTTCTATGTGCAAGATGCTCTTCTTGATGCAACATGTGAATACAAAGATGTATATGATATAGTTCATTAGTATTAAGGAACTTGGTTTTCTGGTGTAGGGGAATAAAGGCTACTTTTGGAGTCTGCAGACCTGGATTTAAAACCTGGTTCTATCATTTTTTAAGTATATGACCTTGAGCTAGCCATTGAACCCTTCTGATACTGTTTTTCCAATGGTGATAATAATAATGATTTATCTTGTCTCCTGGGGTTGTGAGTAAAGCACTTTTTCAACTGCCAAATGTTATATAAATGTCATTTATTATTACATCTTATAGTTAGCTATCTTTTTACCAGCTGTCCTGCTGACATGCAATGACCCCCCACCTCAACTTCATTCCTCTGCTTTCAAATTATGGCATCATGGTTAAATCAATTCTGTCATAACTACGGGAAAGAATTTATCAATCTTCTCTCCTGTGGATCTACTTGCCATTCCTCTAACATTCCAAACCAAAGCATCTCTACCTGGACCTCATTACCCTATATGAGTTATCTTCTCTTTTTGAAGGGAAATGCCACGAGGGAAGGAATTACCTCTACTTTTGTATCTTTAACTCCATTAGCCCAGGGGTTAGTATATACCAAGTGCTTAACAAATGTTTTTTCTATTCATTTGATAGTTTATTCCTTCATAATTAAGGAACACAGAACATGAGGTTAGTTCCTAAACAGAGTTTGGATGGAGAAGAATGGAGAATTAGAAATAGATTATGAGCAAAATATGATATAGTTTATGATTGGCATCATAGGAATAAAGCTATCTATTGCCATGGGAATTGAGGAAAACAAGATCACTTCTACCTGGGTGATCAAGAAAGCTTTCTTGGAGATGTTATTCTTGGATCTGCTCCTCAAGTAATGCATTATTGTATAATAAGGAATGATGTGGAGTAGGAGGCATTCTAAGTTCAAAAATGGAATAAGCCATTACACAGAAGCAAGAATATACATGTGTACTGAAGAATGATAAGAAAACCAGTTTTGTTAGAGTGCAGAGTTTGCACAGAAACTAATAGAACATCATTCTAAAAAAGCAGGTTGGTTCCATATTGAAGAAATTGAAAACCATGTTAATGCATTTAGACTTCATTCACTAGGGCAGTGAGGAATAACTGGAAGCTTTTTCCATGATAAAGGGAAGTATTTTAGGAAGAGTTAATCTGGTGAATAGAGATCTAAGAGTTAACCAAGCATTCATCTTGCTTTGGCTAGGTAGAGTTGAGGTTTGAATAGCATGTACTATTAAGTATGTGTCCAGACTAGAGTTCATAGGAAATTCTGTGGGATGCCAAAATTTGAAGATGGCAATCGTGATTATAATGATAGCTTACTTTCAGATAGTTCTTTATAGTTTTAAAAAATGTTTTCACATGCATTAGTTTCCAAATAAAAGAGACCCTTGATGTGTTTTGGTTGTCTGGTAAATGGTATATTTTAATCAAATGACAGTAAGGCAGTCTGTGTGGTATACTGGAAAGATCACTAGTTCTGGTACCAGAGGACCTCACTTCAATGTTCATTCATTTCTGATACTGCATTTGTGATTTTGGACAAGTGATTTAACCTCCCTGTGCCTTAGTTTCCATGGCTGTAAGTTGAGAGTAGAATAGAGCTATTGCTCTTTTGTCAAGAGCTGCTAAACAAATATTTATCACGTCCTCTCCATGTCTCCTTAGGACCTTCTACTAATCTTCATATGACAATAGGCTCCGATTCTTTCAATATCCTGATCCTCTTTGGAACATTCTGAAAAAGTGCCACATAGAAAGAGTACAATATTTCAGATGTACTAGGGTCAACTATAGAAAACAAAACAATGAATCAAAGAAATAAAAACTCATCTCCCTGATTCTGGATACCTAAATGAATGAATGAATGAATAAATAAAGTTTTTTACTAAGAGCTTACTCTGAATGAAGCCTGACGTTGAATTGACTCTGCCTTATTCTGCGCCTTCTTGCTAAATTGTCATGGAATTTAAAGAATGACCTTTGAGATCATGTGAGAAAAGGAGACAGAAACATTCCTGGGGAATTTAAAATCCTACCAGCTGGCCACCTGTTCCCAAAATTATGAATAGTGATTATTTTATTTTTTGAATTTGCATCTCTAGAAGTTAACATAGTACTTGACACATAGATATTTACTAAGGGTTAGTTGATGACTGACAAAGTTTGCATTTTAGATACCCACCTTCAAGTATTGTGATTTCTTACCTTAGGTTGGGTTAATTATATAGTACCCTCTATTGCTCTCAATTTTTTCATGTGAGTTAGTCTTTCCTTTCTAATTTTGTTGTAAACTCAAAGGAAGGGGTAATGTTCCTTTCTTTTGTCTCCCTAAACATCTAAGCTCTTTTTAGGCACTCAACAAATGCTTTTTCCATTGACTATTTAAAGACTAAACTGGTGAAATTGATGATGTGACAGTTGGTAGCATGGAGTAGCTATAGATTAGAGAGCTGGCCATAGAGTCAGGAATGCTTGGGTTCACATCCTACTTTGGAGATATACAAGCTGTATGGCCCTGGGAAAGATACTCCATAGCCACAGTAACTTTCTAAGATTGTAAAGTACAGACTCTGCTCTGAATTTTGTGGAGGCCATTTCTACCCCAAGAATCCTTCACACTAATGAAATACAGGAAGAAGTCAACACCCCATTCAACAACAATAAAAATAAGGACAAAAACCTTAAACCCAGTAATAATGCTGAAAACATTTTGTCTATGTGGGAGTCCTAGATTAAAAAAAAAAAAATTCTTCTCATCTTTGTTCCTTCTTCACTCTAACAACACCCTATTATCATCCCTGGGTTCTGTGCAGGGCATTTTCATCCCCATTTCCTAAATTGCAGATGGGAAATAATGACTCACTCTTTGGTAGTTCTCTGGCATCTAGCTGATAGCTGAGTTAAGTTGATTGATTTACAATAAAACAACTTGAAATAGTTGAAAAGGAATTCTATGAATCCTATTCACTCAGAGGGAATGTGAAAACAGAGACTAAACTAACATTTGGAGAGTGGAAATTAAATAGGTCTTAACCAGGCTTATGTATGTACTGAAACGTAGGGCATGCTTCTGAAAGATATATTTATAAAGAGATAAAAGTCAGTCAGTAAAAGATAATCTCTCCCAAGTCAAAGAATTATTGAGTCATCCTAAGAAAATTCAATATTAAGAAGAGAAAAACAGAAATAAGCAAAGTCAAGTTATTTCACCTTCTTTATCTCCTTTAAAATTTTATTATATGGGAAGTAAACAGATTGACCTAATTTCTTTTTTCCCTTGTTACCCTAAGTTGCCTAGCAGTAATCGAAAAAAAAAAATAGGATAAATTAGGATAAAATAACAATGACAACAATCCAGCTACATCCCTCTTAGACCTATTACAAAAGTCAGATGTCTCACTTTCTTTCAGGGTGAGATAAAAGGAGAGTGTAACCTATAAGTTATGTTTTAATTGTAGTCACAGCTTCATCAAACATTTTCATTCATGTTACTAATATGTAACTGGTTCCTTCTAAGAACATTGTTAGACTCTCACCACGTAAAATCTAATTGACTGCTTTAGTTCCTCCTATGATAATCTGTTCCTTACTGTCTTAAGATACTTAAAAATTAGAATCAAATGAAAGTGATTAAATGATGAAGAAAGTCCCCTTCCCAAACTCTACTAAATTATGTTCAGATAAGGATGGAGAATTTCTAATTATTTTATTCTGGTGAGCAAAATATGAATTATACTACAACTTTATATTTGTACAGTCTTTCGGGGTTTGCAAATCTTTTACATGCACATCCAGTCTGCTCCAAGAAACATATATGAAATGCCTACAATACTGAAGGCAAAATTCAAATAGAAGAAAATGCAAAGAAAAAAATGTCAAACAGCCCCTGCTCTCAAGGAGTATAATTGTATTCTCATGATCGTTGAGTTTTAAAACCACTCAGGTGGTAGGCAGAGCAAAAATCCTTCTCATTTTTGGCAAGTAAACTTACTTTTGGAGTATTTGAGCAACTTGCCTGATTTCAATGAATTAAGAATAGAACCAGTGGGATCTAGGTCATTTTTCTTAATCTAACGACATTGATACACATTGCCTAGTGAATATCACCTTGTGTTCCTCATCAGCCCTTCCTTTTCTTTTTCTTTGCATACACATGATTATATGCACTTATATGCATATGTGTAACATATATGCATATTTATGAAACTATATTTGCTAAATGCCCTAATAAGATAGTACACATCTGAAAAGGTCATCTTTATACAGATGATTCCTAAATTTATTTATCTAGCTCTAACCTTTCTCTAGATCTTCAGTATCGCTTCTCCAATTGCTCATTAGGCAACACAATGCCCTGCAGGCATATTAAATTTATCTTGTTCAAAACTAAACTCCTTTCCCCTCCTCCAACCCTAACTTCTTTTTAGCTTTCTTATTACTCTCAAGAGCACTACCATTCTCCCATCCCCAGGATCTCAATCTCTGTGTTATCCTCAACTTCTTACTCATTCTCACCCCCACTGGATCCTCTCATATCCACTCTGTTGCTAAATACTGTCAATTCTACTTTCACAACATTTCTCATACACAACTTCCTTTTTCCTCTTATATTGCTGTCTCCTTGGAGCAGGCTCTTATCACTGCACATCTGAACTATTACTATATCATGCTGCTTTGTCTCTCTGCCACAAATCTTTCTTCACTCCAGTCTGTCCTCCACTTATTTATCAAAGTGATCTTTCTAAAGTACAGGTCTGGTTATTTACTCCCTAACCCTTACCTCCCCATTCAATAAAACTCCAGTGGACCCATATTACTTCCACAAAGAAATAAAATCTTCTGTTTGGCATCCAAAGTCCATCATAGCCTGTCCCTTTCCTACCTTTCCAGTCTTCTTGCACTTTATGCTCTGTCATGAATGCATGATCCCAATGACATTGGCCTCCTTCCTCTTCCTCAACAAGACACTCAATCTCCCAACTCTGCATTTTCACAACTTTCCCTAATGTTTGGAATTCTTTTTCCCTTCCCCTCCACTTCTTGGCTTTTTTAAAGTATCAGGTTAAAATCTCACCTTTTGCCAGGATCCTTTCCCATCATCCTATACTACCAGTGTCTTTTCTCTTGGATCATTTCCACTTTATTCCATTTATATCTTGTTTGTTCATAGTTATTTATATGTTTTATCCCCATTAGATCATGAGCTTTTTGAGGGTAGGAATATTTTTTGCCTTTCTTTGTAATGTTTTGCTCAGTGCTCCACAAACAGTAGGCCCTTCACAAACACTTGCTGACGTATTGAACTGGCTTGATAACTTGAAAATCAGATCTTTTGATCTTTGAATAATAGAAGCAATATTTTGGTTTCCAAAAAGAGGTTAACTAGGGAAAATCATCTTTCATCTTGAACATGGATCTCTTTAGTACAGCTTTAATGTATTGCTTGTGGCAACATTCTTATCTGTAGTTCCCTACAAAGAACTCACAAACTAATATTATATCTTATTCTAAAACACAGTTTTCAAAGCTAATATTCTGGTCTCCCAGCAATCTTGTTTCACCTCCCAAAATTCTGCCACAGAATATTTTAGCCTGTTTGCAGCTAGTTATCCTATGATAAAGTTCAGTTATGCTAAAATATGACAATATTGTCTTTAGAAAGACACTATTCTCGTTCTTCCATTCAGTAACCATCTCTCTCACTGCCTACTTTCTTGCCCTCTTGATTCCTAACTGTCTGTTATCATCACTAGTGCTTGTCTTTCTTAGTATTGGCCTATACTCCTGACATTTTCTGATTTTTCAGTCTTATCAGAATTTATCTGTCCTTTTAGGTAGCAGTTGTCATGACATCAGAGACTTAGAGTTGCAAGGGATCTTAAAATGCACAGGGTCATAGATCTGAAACTTTCTGAAGGGACTTCAGTGATCTTCTGGCCCAGTGGGGGAACTGAGTCACATGGAATTGATGATTTGTTCAAGATTACATTTATAGTAGATGTAAGAGAATACTTGAACTCAAGCTATATGACTCCAGGACCAGGGCTCTTTCTACTCTACCATGCTGCCTTCATACACTTCAACTCTCTCATTTTATAGATGAGGAAGTGAGGCCCCCCAAAATGGGGTAACTTAGTGAAGGTTATATGGGTAGTTAGTAACAGAACTCTAACAGAGCTTAAAATCCATGTCCTTAGACTCCAAACCTAACCCTTGATGGGCCTGCCTACTTCATCTCTTCCCATTCCAATTTATTCCCCACTCTGACACTAAAGTGATTTTTCCTAAAATTCATATTTGGACATGTTAACCCACCATTCAATAAATTCCAGTGGCTCCTTATTGTCTCCAGGATCAAATGCCAATTGCTTTATTTGGCATTCAAAATTTTTTGTAATCTAGTTCCTTCCTACTTTTCTAGTTTTCTTACTCCTGTATATTGGAGACATATTCTTGAATCCAGTGACACTGGCTTCTTGGTTGCTCAATGAATGAGATACTCTTGTCTTTGAACATTTTCACTAGCTCCCCCCTTTCCCTAGAATGCTCTCCCTCCACAGTGCCTACTGACTTCCTTCACTTAAAGTAATATAAGTCCCAATGAAATTCCATCATTATCAGGAAGCCTTCCCCAAACGCTTTTAATTCTAGTGCTTTTTCCCTCTTAAATATTTTCTATTTATCCTATATCTAACTTGCTTTGTGTGTATTTGTTTGTTTTTGTCTCCTCCATTACATTGTTAGCTCTTTGAGGGCAGGTACTATCTTTTTCCTTTTTTTTTCAATCTCCAGCTCTTGACACAGTTCATGATATATAGTAGGCACTTAATGTTTATCAATTGATTGATGTATCTTTTCTTTGAAATCCTTTGCCTCAATACCACTCCTAGGTCTGTATCCCAAAGAGATCATTAAAATGTGAAAGGGATCCACATATACGAAAAATATTTATAGAAACTCTTTTTGTGGTAACAAAGATTAGAAACTGAGGGATTGCCCATTAATAGGTGAATGGCTAAACAAGCTATGGTATATGAATATAATGGAATACTATTGTTCCATAAGAAATGATGAGCAGGAGAATTTCAGAAAAACCTGGAAAGACTTCCATGAACTGATGCTGAGAGAAGTGAGCAGAACCTGGAGAACATTGTACACAGTAGCAGCAACATTGTTTGATGACCAACTTTGATCGACTTAGCTCTTGTCAATAATGCAATGATCTATGACAATTCCAAAACACTCATATTGGAAAATGCTGTCCGCATTCAGAGAAAGAACTGTGGAGTCTGAATGCAGATCAAAGCATACTATTTTCTCTCTGTTTTGTTTTCTTCTGTTTTTTCTTTCTTGTGGTTTTTCTTTTTGGTTCTGATTCTTCTTTACAACATGATTGATGTGAAATATGTTCAATATGATTGCACATGTATAGTCTATATCAGATTGCATGCTGTCTTGGGGAGGGAGAAGAAGGGAAAGGGGAAACATTGAGGACTCAAAATGTTATAGAAGTGAATGTTGAAAAATAAAAACAAATCAATAAATAATTAAAGAATCCTTTGCCTCAGTGAGCTGAGAGTGGATGTCAACGAATTGATCAATGAATTAACCCATTCTGATAAAGAAATCAATTAAGTCATTCCATTCTAGATAGTGTGCTATGTTATTTATTGTGGTCCCTACAATTGTTATTTTATCTGTGTAGAAACTCTCAACTTGACAGTACTTTTTACCAGAGAATGTCAGTCACCCAGCCCGTAACTTAGAGTCTTCAGTCTTTAGTGCCTGGAGGTAATAAAAAAATGTAATTGTTTTGTCTATAGTGACAAAGATAGCATATATTGAAGGTATTTGGAATCTTCCTACTGGCTATTTATCCACTATTCATGCTGCCTTATCTTAATTTGAATCAGTTATAAAGAGCATATTTTCCCCTAAATTCACTTCGGGAAATTTCTGCTAATTGGAATGCCAGGAACCCGGACAATCCAATGCATAGATTTTTTCTTTTTTCAGTTTTTGAGTGCTCTAGAAACCTTTAAAACATAGGAAGTAAGCAGCTACCCACCCTACCCCTTAATTCATTATACTGAAATATGGCAAGTCATTTATAATCCTTTAGCCTGTGTTTCCCAATCAATTAAATGGGTATGGTAATAATTGTCCTGAAAAATTCACATAGTTGCTGGGTATACCAATTAAAATCATATAAGTGAAAGTATTTTGAAAGAGCAGAAAGCATTAATATCATTATATCCTTGCAGACTGTAAGGTTTTCACTTAGTTTTACAAAGGTGTTTTTCCCTTTTGTCCTTTCTCAGAAGGCAAAGGAGGCCTGTTCTCTGTTTTGAAGCCTCGTCCTACAATAAGTCATCCAGTTTGGTCCCATAAGCACATAGCAAGGAATAACTCTCTTTGATTATGATAGTGGGTAAGAGGTATCTACTCAGACCACTGTATAACAAAAGAAAGTGCTTTCAAAAGCATATGTGACTCCTATTTGCTTCTAATCTCAGTAGTCTTAATTTTAGACTTTGGCTAATAAAATAACCTTCCATATATATTCACATCACTAGCCAAAGGACAGAATAACTTTTCAAAGTATTAAAATCAACCATAAATTTTATGGAAAAACTAAATTAAAACTTCCCTTGTAATATTTCTTGTTAATCTTGATTTATATTGTTCAGAGCTATTAATGATGGAACTTCAGGAAAATGAAAGAGGTTGCATGTAAAAGCTGCCAAACCAGAGGATAAAGACACTGTTATTCCCTTTGCTTCCTTTCCCATGAGAAAGAAAAGGACTAGCAGTATGATTTCAATGAATATTTATGTATTCAAGGGAAATATTTACTTTTTTTCCTTTATAAATTTAGATAGTCAAACATTTTGAGCATATAAGTTTAATATAGGTATTGGTTTGTCTATGGTTACTTTCAGCATAATGCAGTTTCCTTGTTTATCTCTTTTTATGTTTTATGTTTTGCTTTGTCTGATAGCAATGTTTGCCACTCCTGCTTTTTTGGATTCACCTGATACATAGTAATTTTGTTCCAGTCCATTTTTATTCTGTTCATGATGTTTTTTAGGTGTTTTTCTTTTAAGTAATAAATTGTGAGGGTTTGCTTTCTTATCAGTCTGTCACTTTTTGCATTTAAAATTATGAAAGTTAAGTTTATATTTTTATCTATTTTATCTCTAATGTTTTTTTCAAATTATAGCTTTTCTTTCCTTTCTTTCTAAAAACACTGTTTTGTCTCCACTTCTTTGAGATTAATTTACTATAAGGTTACTTTGTTCAAACTTTCTGTCTTCATACCACCTTCCCCTCACTTGCTTGCCTTTTCTGTAGTTTTGGACTTTCATTTAACTTATTAGTTATTTTCATATTTCTTCCTTCTTAGTAATATTCCCAGTACTCTTAGATTTCACTTGTTTTTCCCTCCTATCAGTTGAGTATCCAGGTAAAACCACCCTCTTTCTCCTCCTCTTAAAATTATTTGCTTGTTAGTGTTAAATTTCAGTCTCTCATCTTTTTCTAAAATAATTTCGGTAATTTTCTTCATTATTTCTCTTCCTTTGCTCTCTGTTCTCTACTTTCATTCTTTGATTCATGGCTCAGAGTTATTTATCCTTTCTAAGATTTATTTATTTATTTATATGTTTATCTATTTATTTGTCTGTTTCTAAGTCCAGGAAACAGCCCTTAAGTGGAGTTTGGGCAGAGACCCAGTCTATGGGCTTCAGCGTGCAGTAAGTTTAAGGTCAGGAGGGGAAATGACAGGAGACAGCAGGGCAGGAGGGGCCAGGAAAGGAGAGGGCCAGCGATATCGCTTTTAGGACTGTATCCTCAAGAGATCATAAAAATGGGAAAGGGTCCCACATGTACAAAAACATTAATAGCAGCACTCTTTGTGGTGGCCAAAACCTGGAAATCAAGAGGATGCCCATGAACTGGGGAATGGCTGAATAAATTATGGTATATGAATGCAATGGAATATTATTGTGCTATAAGAAATGATGAACAGGAAGACTTCAGAGAGGCCTGGAAAGACTTATGTGATATGATGCTGAGGGAAAGGAGAAGAACCAGGAGAAGTTTGTGCACAGCAATGACCAAAGTGTGTGAGAGATTTGTCTGGTAGACTTAGAACTTCACTGAAATGCAAGGACTTAAAAAAATTCCCAATAGTTGTTGGGACTGGAAGCTCAATTCCGTGTGGACAGTCTCGAGCAGGTAAAAGTGGGACTTCTAAATCTTAGAGTCTTACGAGGCCCTCCATGAACAGCGGGGGTTCGAGAAGGTCAGACCGAGCTAGCTCGGCTAGCTCGGGTATTTCCGCCTCTCCCCCGGAGATACCTGATGGGTGGAGTCTCCCTGCCCTCGAGGTCGTCCCGGATTGGAGCACACCTAGTTACCTAACAGCACGGTATTGAGATGCAAACTGTGTGGCTGAAGATTAAGTAGGATTGAGGAAGCCTAAAAGCTCTCTTAGCACGTGTGGAGCCAAAGAGAAAAGTAGGGCTCCGCTTCTTTTCTTTCCTCTCTCCCCTCCCCCTCTCTCCCCGCTTGTACTTCTACTTCCAATCCCTTAAGCTTAGCCTTCTTAGGAAATCTCCCCCTCTTCGTCCTAAGAAAGAAGACCCCCTGCACTTGTAACCGAAACCCTGTAATAAAGCTCAACCCCTGTTTGACTCTGGAACGTCCTTTCTCTCATACGTGCATCTGGCGTGGCCCGCCGAAGACCTGGACAGGTAAGAAAGACTCGGGTAGCCCAATACAGGCCTCTAGGCTTGGCAAATAGTCTTTTAAGGATTGCAGATTGTAGCAGATCATTTTGTGTGTGTGTGTGTGTGTGTGTGTGTGTGTGTGTGATTACATTCTGGTTTGTTATATGATTTCTCCCATTCATTTTAATTCTTCTATACAGCATGTTATAATGAAAATGTATTTAATAGGAATGTATATGTAGAACCTATATAAAATTGTATGCCATCTTGGGGAGGGATGAAGGAGGTAGGGGAGAAGGAAGGGAAAAAAAAAAATCTAAGTTATATGGTAGCGATTGTGTTCATCCTTAGTTGCTGAAGAAGACCATGCCATCAGAGAAATGATGACATGCACTTGACTTTGTTTTGAGTGAGGGAGGGGCTGTGCAGGTCACCAGCTTCCCTTCACCTCCACAGCCATCAGAATCCAGAGACCTGATCTTCCTCAGGATGACTGGAGATGACTCAGGATGCACTGGAAGACCTTGGGCCTTTTAAACCAAGGTCTTTGCAGGCTTTCATTTAGGGTGAGGCAACGCCCATTCATTGAATAGGCCTGTTTAAGAAATAGCCAGGGCATGGCCCCTTTAATGAAGTCAAGAAAAAGAAAGACATCAGACTGGGTGGGAAACAACAACAGTTGCTATTGATTATCACTCTCAAGCTAGGAGGGTCCAGAAGAGGCCTCAGGCAGGGCCCCAGTGGAGTCTCAGTTTCAGAGTGCAATAGGTTTAAGGCTTTGGGAGAGGACAGGAGAGGGGACAGGTCAGGAGACAGAAGAGGAGAGGAGAGGAGTGGAGGGGAGAGGAGAAGAGAGGAGAAAAGGGGAGGGGAGGAGAGGGGAGGAGAGAGGAAGGGAGAGGAGAGGGAAATAAGAAAGGTGCCAGTCAGACCCAAGTCAACTGAGCATCTTTTGGCCATCCAAGTTTACCTTCCTTTGGAGAGGAGAAGGAAGGGGAGAGGGAGGCAGATAGGAGAGGAAGAGGTGAGTTATCTAGCTGGGTAACTCACCTCCACCTCTTCAGTGATTATAGAACACTGAAAATAAATAAAATTAATTAATAATAAAAAAGGAAATTAAAAAAAGCTTCGAAAACAGTATTCAAACCATATTCTGAAAGAGAAAACTAAAGAGAAAAAAAAGGGGAAAAATATTTATTTTGAAGGACCTGGACTGTCAACTTGAAATGGAAAATAAAATCCTAACAGTGAAAAAAAAGAAAGAAATCTCTCTGGGATCATGCTCTCTCACTCTTCTGAATAACAGTTGCTTCCAGGCCCTTCAATTCCCCTTCTCCCGAAGCAGGATGAATGATCTAAGCACAAAATGTCTGGCCGATTATACCCAATACGTGATCCAAACATCCATTAGAGAATATTTCTTTTCCTTCATGGGAAGGTTCATCAGTCGTATTTTGCCTCACCAAGGAAACAAAAATACTCCTTTTATCACACTTCTTTTTTAGTATCTCCTTTTGTTTAGCCATTCATTCTCCTGTTGGCCTTCTTTCTGAGAAACTATTATCTCAGATATTATCTTTCCTTCTTTGTTATCCACAGACTTGATTAGGGCACATCATATATTGCCCTCAGTCTCTTTCCTCTATCCTTCTCTGCCCTCCCATTGTGCATTTTAGTCCTACAAAAACACTGATTCACCTATAGGTACAGTGTTGTGAAGTTTAGTCCATGGTATTTTGGATGTGTTTCCCTATGATCATTCCTGTTTGAATTTTGCTTTCACTTTAATCTCTTCATGTATTTTGAGAAGGAAATATATTAATGCTTCCTCTGTTGTGATTTTGTTGTAGTTAACATCATGGCTGACTTTCTCCTTTTAGTTTTTATTTTTCTTTTAATTCCTGAGGTGAATAATGTTTTTTTTTTTTTTTATGCCCTCTCTTGCTGCATTTTTTTTTTACCTTTATTGTATTACTGTTTTCTGGGGTGTTTGCAAAGCAATTTGTTGAAGTCTGGTTTTCTTGTAGGAATGCATGATAATCCTATCTTTTATTGACTGACTATCTTTTTTCCATTGATGGTTAAGTTTGCAGGACATGTCTTCTTAGAGTGTACCTTTTAATTTATTATTATTATTATTGTTAATTTTAGTACATTTTTTCCAGTTACATGTAAAAATTTTAATAATCATTGAAAAATTTTGAGTTCCAAATTATTTTTATCCTTCTCACCCTGACTCCCTCCTTGAGAAGGTAAGAATTTAATATGTATTACACATGCAAAGACATGTAAAACATATTTCCATATTTACCATGTTGGAAAAGAAAACATAAAATAATAAAAATAAAATTTTAAAAGTATGATTCAATCTGCATTCAGAATTCCTCAGTTCCCTCTCTGAAAGTGAATACCATTTTCCATCTTGGACCCTTTTGAATTGTTTTGGATTATTTTCTTGATCAAAGATTAAAGTCTTTCACAGTTGACTATCCTTATAATATTGCTATTACTGTATACATTGTTTCCTGGTTCTTTTTCTCATTTTACTTTACACATCTTCATGTAAGTTTTCCATGGGGTATAGTTTTATCTTTTTTCTCTAGAATAAGTTATTCACTTATGTTCTACTTTTTTTTTTCTGGTGGGTACAGAGTAGTCTTGTATTATTTAAGTTACCTTTACTTCATATTTTAATAGTTTTCTCTTGGTAGATTGCAGAATTTGCTGAGTATCATTAGGTTGTTAAATTTATCCAGTAAGTATCTTGGAGTTTGTAGCATGAAATTTCTCTTTTTCTCGAGGAGATCTATGGATGCTTTCAAATGAGATTTGTTTTTTATGTTCAGTAGATCTGGGCATTATGTTTTTTTATATAGTGGGATCAATATTATACAGAGATCACATTTTCTTTTCATGTTATTGCTTCTCTTCTTTGTTCAGTCATTTTTCAGTTGCATCTGACTGTGACCTCATTTGGGGTGTTCTTCATGAAGATACTGGAGTGGTTTGCCAATTCCTTCTTCAGCTCATTTTGCAGAAGAGTAAACTGAGGAAAACATGATTAAGTCACTTGCTCAGGGTGACAGAGCTGGTATCTGTGGCCAGATTTGAATTCAGGAAAATGAGTTTTCCTAACTCCAGACCTGGTGCTCTATCCACTGCACCATTTAGCTGTCCAGAGGTCACTTTTGTGTATTTTTGTACTCCCAATCAATGTTTTTTTTTCTTTTGTTTCTTTAGTATGTTTTTCCTTAATGTGTTCAAGCTTTTTTTTGCTGTCAATTAATTGTTTATGCTTTATGAGGCATAAATTCTGTTTTGAAAATTTGCATTTCTCTTTTAAACTATTTAGTAACATCCCATTGTGGTTTCATGCTCTCTTGAGAAATCACAGGTTCTTTTACCTCATCAGGTTTTGATTTCTTTTTCTTTCTCTTGTAATATTTATTCTTAGAAGTTTGAACTAACTTAGCTTATTTAGCTAATTTGAAAGCTCTATTTTCTTCTACTTTCTATATCTTTCCTGTTGGTTTATCCACTTATTCTCAAGATCTTTTCATACATTTTATTCCTCCTGAGACCTTTGGTAATTTCAGTCTCTCCCCCCATCCCCCATTTTCCTCCTGTTGTCACATTCTCATTCTTTCCTCTTTGATGTTCATCACCTAGGAGCTAGACCTCAAAGCTATCTTGCTTCCTCCCACATTGGGTAATTCATCATTTACCAACCTCAGCCTTTGTCCCAAGTGACTTCTAGGGAAACAAAACTAGCCTGAGCTTGATGTTGAGCTCTTTCCTTTAGGCTAAATGGAGTACCACATATGATAAAATCCTTCCCCTGCTCTCTCTGTTCCATAATGCTCTGCCTGAATTCTATTGTAGTACACAGAGCTGCCACACCAATCTCAGCAGAAATAGGCTTCTGATGTTGAAATTTTTACAGTGATTGGGTTGGTGTGAATGTGTGTGTGTGTGTGTGTGTGTGTGTGAGAGAGAGAGAGAGAGAGAGAGAGAGAGAGAGAGAGAGAGAGAGAGACAGACAGATAGATAGACAGACAGACAGATATATATATATATATATATATGTATATATATATATATATATATATGTATATATGGAGAGAGAGAGAGAGGCAGGCAGACAGACAGACAGACAGAAGTTAGAATGAGGCAGAAAAAGAGAGACAAAGACAGAGTGGAATTCTGTTGCACATTGCATGTTTGTAGGTGGTCTTGGACAGCCCTTCCAGAATGCAATGACTGGTAAAAGATGAGGTGATAAATGATCAAACTAGAGGTTAAGAATTAGCCTTCTTGCTTTTGGACTGCCAGGAACCAAGACAATGGAGTAAGCAGTAATTGCCTATCTCTCCCATATACAAATCCAAACAACCATAAAGTAGTGCCCCCAAGCAAATCCAAGAAGAGCAGAATCAGTAAAAAGAAGAGTGAAACAATCCTTGGGCACGCCAACTTTGGAAGATTTATAGGAAAGGTCTGTCTCACTCAGATAAAAGGGGTGTACAGTCCAGGACAGGAAGCATCACAGCAAGCTAGCAGCAAGTCTACCTCAGCAAACTAGTGGTGGATCCTGAGCCCCAATGTGGTGGAGCAGGCAAATGCCAATACCAGGACCTCCTATGTACCTTATCATAGACAGGGAAAGGTCACACTCCTTGTCTGAGAACTGTCACATGCTTCATCATAGCCCTATAGCAGACAGATTGCAAGTGCTTCAAAGTAGCCCTCGGGAAATGCAGAAGTACCCACAAGGTCTCAGTACATGCCAAACACCAACACTAGGACTCTAGCTCAGCAACAGGTAAGCTGCCAGACCCATAAGGCCTCCAGTAGTGCCAGCCACTCATCAATTTACTCCCTTAGCACAGCACCAAACATGCGGGCTCCCAGAAGCCTCAGGGCAACATTGGTGCAGCATCAGGTAAACAGTCAACACCTGCAACCCTTGGCACAAGAAGCCCAAGACAATGCCCTTTCCACCACAGGAGCAGAACTCAAATTTCAAAGAAAAGAAAGAGAAAAAGATGAAGAAAAAATAACAGCAACAAAATTATCTGACCATAGAAAGTTAATATAGTGACAAGAAAGATTAAGACATGACTCAGAAAAGGATGACAGTGTCAAAACGCCTATGAGCAAAACCTCAAATAAAAATGGGTAGAGGTCTTAAGCTCAGAAAGAACTCACGGAAGAGCTCAAAAAGGTGCTTAAAAATAATATAAAAGAGGTAGAAGAAAAATTGGGAAAAGAAATGAGAGTGATGCAAGAGAATGATGAAAAAGGAATCAATAGCTTGGAAAAAGAAAACGACTACTTAAAAAGTACATTTGGCAAAATGGACAAGGAGAAGCAAAAATCTATTGAAGAAATCAATTCCTTAAAGAGTAAAATTGGCCAAACAGAAAAGAAAGTACAAAAGCTAATTGAGTTAGAATTACTCAATTCTATTTAAAAGTTACAATTGCAAAAGTACAATCTAATGACTCCATGAGACATCAAGCATCAATCAAATTCAAAAAAATGAAAAAGTGAAAGAAAATGTAAAATACCTCATGGGAAAAACAACTGATCTGGAAAATAGATCCAAGAGAGATAGTATCAGAATTTTTGGACTACCAAAAAATCATAATCAAAAGGTATCTTTCAAGAAATTATCAAGGAAATCTTCCCTGATATACTGGAAACAGAGGACAAAAGAAGCATTGAAAGAATTCACTGATCACCTCAGGAAAGAGTTCACAACATAAAAACTCCAAGGAACATTATAGACAAATTTCAGAATTATCACGTCAAGGAAAAGAAAGAAACAATTCAAATATTGGTGGGCCACAACCAGTATTATGCAAGACTTGGCAACTGCAGCAGTAAAAGATCAGAGGTCGTAGAAAATGACATTCTGGAATGTAAGGAGCTAGGATTGCAAACAAGAATTGTACAGCTAAATTAAATCACATATCTAAATTAAGCATAATACTTCAAGGGAAAACATGGTCAGTCAATGAAATAGAAGAATTTCTATATTTCATAAGGATAAGACAAGAACTGGACCAAAAATCTGATCTCCAATATCAAGACCTAAGAGAAGTATAAACATGTAAAAAGGGAAAAGAAAACATGAGAGATTCAATAGAGCTAAATTGTTTATATTCCTTCATGGGAAGACAATACTTGTAATTCTTAAAAATTGTATCACTAATAGCAGAGCTAAAAGGGATATACATAGACAGAGGGGAGAGGCATAAAGTGAATTTGAGGAAATGACATAAAAATAATTTAAGGGATGAGAAAGAGGAGTGCACTGGGTGCAGAAGGAAGAGAGCAGTAGAATGGGGCAAGTTATTTCACATGAAGAGGCATGAAAGATATATTACAGTGGAGGAGAAGATGGGTGATCCATGGGCATTGCTTGAATCTTACTTTCATCAGTATTGGGTCAAATAGGGGAAAATATACACTATTTGTTGATTATCAAAATCTATCTTAACTGACAGGGAAATAGGATGGGAGGAGGTTAAATAACAGGAGGTGTGGGGACTGACAGAATGGAGGGTGGATCAGGAGAGGTGATAAACAGAAACAAAACACTGGTGGGGAGGGAAAGAATAGCATGGAGGGAAAAAATAGGTAGTAATTATAACTGTGAATGTGAGTAGAATGAATTCTCCCACAAAATGGAAGTGGATAGCAGAGTGGATCAAAAACCAGAATCAGTAGTCAGTATTTAACAACCCTAGCAAACCACTGTTTGATCAACCCAGCGACCACAGATTTTCAGATCTGAACAATATTTCACAAAAACTGCTGGGAAAACTGGAAAACCATAGGACACAAACTAGGTATAGACAAACATCTCATGCCATGCACAAAGATAAGGTCAAAAGGGGTGCATTATTTAGACATAAAGGGTGAAATCAATTAGAAGAGCAATATCTAGTCTACTGGTCAGATCTATGGGGAAGTGAAGAATTCATTACCAAATAAGAGATTGAGAACATTACAAAATGCAAAATAGGTAATTTTGATTATATTAAATAAAAAACCCCAGCTTTTATTCAAACATATCCAATAAAACTAAGATTAGAAGACTAACAGAAAGCAGGGAAACATTCTTTACAAAACGTGTCTCTAATAAAAGACTCATTTCTCAAATATATAAAGAACTGAGTCAAATTGCTAAATGATCATAGATATGGAGAGGCAGTTTTCAGATTAACAGATCAATGATATCTGTAGGCATATGAAGAGGTGCTCCAAATCACTTATGAATAGAGACACTTATGAAAATATCTCTGAGGCACCACCTCACACCTATCAAATTGGCCAAGATGACAAAAAAAGAAAAAAAAAAGGAAAATGATAAATGCTGGAGAGGATGTGGGAAACTGGGATACTGATGCACTGTTAGTGGAGTTGTCAATGACCTAATTATTCTGGAGAGCAATTTGGATCTATACCCAATAGCCAACCAAACTGTGTGTACCCTTTGATCTTGTAATAAAACTACTAGGTCTCTATTCTAAAGAGAACTTTAAAAAGGAAAAAAAAAAAGACCTACATGTGCAAAAATATTTACAACAACCCCCTTTATATTGGCAAAATATTGGAAATTGAAGGGATGTCATCAATTAGGGAGTGGCTAAATAAGCTGCGGTATGTGAATGTAATGTGACAACATTGTGCAATAAGAAATTATAAACAGGCAGATTTCAGGAAAACCTGGAAAGACTTGTATGAACTGACAAAGTAAAACGAACTGATCAGCAAAATATTGTATCCAGGATCAGCAACATTGTGTTATGATCAGTGCTGAAGAACTCAACTCTTCTCAGCAACATAATGATTGAAGGCAAGTATAAAAGACTCATAAAAGAAAATACTATTCACATCAAGATAAAAAACTGATAGACTCTAAATGCAGAACAAAGCATACTTTCTTCATTTACTTTTTCTTGTTATTTTTAAATTTTTACTTTTAATCTGTTTTTTCTTTCATAACTATGACCAATATGGAAATATGTTTTATGTGACAGCACATGTATAACCCATATCAGAAGAATGGAGTGGAAGGAGAAATGGAGAAAAATTTGGAACCCCAAATCTTGTAAAAATAAACCCCAAAAATTGTTTTGACATGTAATTGAAAATAATAAATGTGATAAAAATTTAAACAATAATTATTCAAAAAAAGAAAAAATAACCTTTTTGCTTTTACCTCATCAGATTGTTATCTTGTTAGGGTTCTTGATGTCTTAGACCATAAAGACAGCTGAGATTGTTTTATATTTTTCATATTATAACTTTTTTGGAGATGTCTGAGTGGTCATATGGATTAGAGAAGAGTTTGTCATGTCACCAGAAAGTCCTGAATTCTTACTATATATAAAATCATTAGCATCACATTTCTAGATGCTAGACTCCAGTAATGTCAATGATATAGAAAAAGGAATTACTAACTTTGAGTAAATAATAGTCTTTACAATTTTTTGATAAATTTTAACATAATTTATTTCATCTATAATCTCATATATTTTGTTCTTTTCATATAAAAATTTTATTTTCTGAAGGGGTCCATAATGCTCACCAAACTACCCAAAAGGTCTACACACAAAATATCTTAAGCATCACTAATCTAGTTCCTATCCCAGGATAGTGAAATGAAAAAATAATAATAAAAGTCTCTGAGTAGTTTAAATAGCTATGTTCATTTTCAATCACTGTAATCCTTTGAATGACCTACAAGACCTCATTTAGAACTGATTTACCCTTACATTACTCATTTATAACCAATCTTGATCATCTGGCTCTTTAGTTCATATCAAGTTAGAGTCACAATATTGGAAAAGGGAAAGGGTAAAAGGAAAAGAAAATGATACATTAAATGACAAATTTATCCTGACTGTGAAACAAGAGGCAGAATGATTATAAAAGACAGAAACAGGTACTTGGAACACAAAATATGGGATGTTTATATGAGAACATATAGCTTCCCCCCCCTTCATCAATAGCACCTGAAGGTTTCAAGCAAGTATAACAACGTTTTTATAATTACCCTGAGTTATAAAAAGGCTAAACTGCATTCAATATACTACATTTAAGAGGGCAGGGTTGTATGTAAACATGTTTTGAAGATCTCCATTCAAAGTAGTTTTGATGCTTAAATAGGTAAGCTCAAGTTACCAGGAAATTAATGTAGGAAGAGTACCTTCTAATGTCAGTGAAATGCTGAGTTTTCCATCTTCATCTGTTTTACAAATATAAAATTCCTGCATGCTGCCTATGAGTCATAGGGAAAATGCACCTAAAATGCCTGATTGGATATACAGTTTCTCAGTTGTGGTCCTAGCTCTTTTGTTATTTAATTTTTTCAGTTCTGTCTGAATCTTTGTGACCCCATTTGGGTTTTTGATGGCAAAGATACTTAAGTGGTTTGCCATTTCTTTCTCCAGCTCATTTTATCTATGAGGAAACTGAGGCAAACAAGGTTAAATGACGTGCCCAAGGTCATATGGTTAGTAAGTGTCTGAGCCTGGTTTTGAACTCAGGTCTTCTTGACACATGCCTAGTGCTCTCTCCACTGTGCTACCTAGCTGTGTGTACCAGCTCCTGACTTAAAATTATAGAATGCAGAACTTAGAAGAGATCTTAGTGATTATCTAGGTCAGCACCTTAATTTTGCAGATGAATAAGCTTAAAATCAGAGAGGTTAAATAATAAGACCATGTGGTAAGCACTGAGAGCCCTGGGACTCTAATCCAGGTCTCTTGACCACTTGTGTAGTATAGTCTTTCTATTCTCTTAGTATGAGAACCCTCTTGAAATGCAGCCATTGGCAAGATATTCAAATGTCCTACTCCTTAGTTTTTCATTTCTAAGAGCAGTCAGGAGTTTCTTGAAGAATGGTAATCAGTAATGAAGATAAGATAATAACAGTAATAGAAAGCCTCTAATAGATGTGGCAAAAGGCTTATCCAGTGCTGTAAATTTCTAATTCCATGACTGTAAAACTTTATTAAATTCTGGAAGACAGGTAAAATAACTGAGGATTTTAAGACTGGATGGCGTGACAGGGATCACTTAGTAAAAGCAATTTACTTTTGCAAATTGGGGACAGAGAAGCTCATATTTATCAAGGCAGTGTCGTTTCATCTATTAACAAGCTGTATGTAGCTTCAAAAGAGACTCAAGTGCCTAGGAACAGATGCATATATTAATTTCCTTGAGCCTCAGTTTCTTTCTTGGTAAAATGACAATAATAATGCCTACAGTACACTGTGGAGTTTTGTGGAGCTTAAATGAGAAAATGTGCTTCTCAGCCTTCAAAGGGATATTTGTGGCCACTATTATTAAGCCCTGATTAACAGAGCTGTTGATTCTCTTTCTGAAGAAGAGAAGCATGTGCTTCTGAAAACCCACAATAACATGACATTTTAAGCTCTGGAGAAAATCTTCATGGTGCTTTATACCCCAAGGACATTTGGATTTGGGCTTATTTCCTGCCACAAAGTGATCTGGGCTGTTCCTCACACAAAATGCTTCATCTCCCAACTCTGGGCATTTCCATTGGCTACATTCCACACTTCAAATGCTGTCCCTCCTCATCTGTACCTCCTGGTTTCTTTGGCTTCTTTGAAGTTCCAGATAAATCCCACCTTCTACAAGAAGAATTTCCTCATTTCCTTCAGTGCTAGTGCTTTACCTCTGCTGATTAGCTTCAATTTTTCCTGTACATACCTTGTTGCACATGGTTGTTTGCATATTGTCTTTCCCCCTTAAACTATGAACTTCTTGAGAGCAGGGTCTTTTTCCTTTCTTTGTATCCCACTGTACCTTATGCATAGTAGGAGCTTAATAAATGCTTTTTGACTGATTGCTTTATGTGTAGATGGATACCTCTCTGGGGATATTGGAACATTTTCCCACTAAGCCTTAAGAAGATCTAGTGGGAAAACGACAGACCAAAGTCTCTGTTACTATCAGTAGCCTATTCATGGTATCTTACTCCAGAGGACTTCAACTGTATCCATTCCAATCATGAACTAATGATGCTGGGAGAACTTTCTTGAAGGGGCTTAATATCCAGTAATAAACCTTCCAGACACAAATACTTTGTCCATATATAAAAGAACTGAGATTTATCTGGGAATCATTTATTTTTATTTTTTATATTTTTATTAATTTTATTTATTTTCAGTGTTCTATAATCAGTATCATATACCTTAGATATTTTCCCTTCCCTCCCTCCTTCCTCCGCCCTTGCTCCCCAAGACAGCATACAATTTTGAATAGGCTCTACACATACACTCCTATGAAATACATTTTCACTATAGTCATGCTGTGTAGAAGAATTAAAATGAATGGGAGAAATCATATAACAAACCAAAACATAATACAAAAGAAAATGATCTGCTACATTTTGTGACTGAATTCCATGGTTCTTCCTCTGGATGTGGAAGGCATTTTGCCTTAAAAGACCATGGGAATTTTTTTAAGTCCTTGCATTGCAGTGAAGTTCCAAGTCTACCAGAAAAAACTTTCACACCGTGGTCATTGCTGTGTACAAAGTTCTGTTCCTTTTCCTCAGCATCATATCATATAAGTCTTTCCAGGTCTCTCTGAAGTCTTCTTGTTCATCATTTCTTATAGTGCAATAGCATTTCATTAAATTCATATACCATAATTTATTCAGCCATTCCCCAATTGATAGGTATGCCCTTGATTTTCAGGTTTGGTCACCACAAAGAGTGCTGCTATAAATATTTTTGTATGTGTGGGACCCTTTCCTATTTTTATGATCTCTTGGAGATACAGTCCTAGAAGTGATATTGCTGGGTCAAAGGGTATGCATATTTTTGTAGCCCTTTGGACATAGTTCCAAATTGCTCTGCAGAATGGCTGGATCAGCTCACAGCCCCACCAACAATGAATTAGTGTTCCAACTCTCCCACATCCTCTCTAACATTTGTCAACTTCCTATTCTGTCATGTTAGCCAATCTGATAGGTGTGATGTACCTCAGAGTTGTTTTGACTGGTATCTTTCTAATCAATAGTGATTTAGAGCATTTTTTCATATGACTATAGATATCTTTAATTTCTTCCTCTGAAAACTGCCTGTTCATATCCTTTCACCATTTATCAACTGGGGAATGTATTGTTGTACATTTGATTCAGTTCTCTATATATTTTAGAAATGAGGCCTTTATCACAGAAACTAGCTGCAAAAATTCGTTCTCAGTTTTCTTCATCCTTCTGAATCTTGGTTGCATTGCATTTGGTTGGGCAATATCTTTTAGGTTTAATGTAATCAAAATTATTCATCTTTCACTTCATAATCTTTCTACCTCTTTTTTAGTCAAAAATTCTTCCCTTCTCTAGTAAATACACTATTCCTTGGTCCACCATTTTGTCCATAGTATCAGTCTTTATAGCTAGATCATGTACCCATTTGGACTTATTCTTGTGTATGGTGTCAGGCATTGGTCTATGCCTAGTTTCTGCCACACTTTTCATTTATTTTTGTTAAGTGATAATTGTCACATTTCATCTGAAGAGAAGTGGAGAAGTTGAAGTAGTAAATGTCCCCACAGATTCTTTGTCCCATCAACTGAACTTTGATAACACAAGAGACCCTAATGATTTAGAATTTTTTTTCCCTGGGTTATGCACAGTAGTACCAAGAATTCAGAAATTCCCAAATTGATGTGCACCCTCATCAACGAACAAGGTGCTCCCCATAATATGTAGTAATTAATATAATTTAAGTCCATCATGAAGCATTGTGGGTTTATGGCAAACAAAGGCCTTAATCTGAGGAAAACACAAGTGACATTCTTTAAATAAAGATGCCTGAGCTATAGTGACAGGGCTACCAAAACTAATATCCATTCTATCTCAACTTTGACAAGAAGTTAGGCTTTCAGTGGTGTTATAGTTAAGTCACTATCTTGAAAATAACCTTTTAGTTTGGGAGCCAGGAGCAATTTTTCTTCATATGTGCCCCCTTATATTATGAAACATTACCCTCACCTTCATGTACAATACAAACATATAATAGGGACTGGTTAATTAACTTACCCAAAGTCATGAAGATTTTTAGTGGGTAAGGATCTGAAAGTAGGTTTCCTGCATCTTAAGTTATCTTTTGATTTACCATTCTATTTCTCTGATCCATGTTTGTTACTTTAGTGACAAAAGAGGGATATTATTACTTACCTCAACAAATTAAGAATAAATTAAGAAAGAATATGGTATTGTGGATACTCAAGTGGAATTGGAGTCAGGAATATCTGGATTGATATTTTGCCCCAGAAACTAGTTATGTGACCCTGGGCCAGTCATTGATCTCCCTATACCTGTTGTCATATCAGAGGGCTGGACATAATGACCTCTAAGATCCCTTCCAACTTTAAACCATTTTCCTATGAAGAAATGTGCATGAAGTTATTTGAATTCTTTGGGACTATTTGTAGGGTTTTAGTGCTAGTTCAAAGAGACAGTTGGTTTTAAGTAGAGGGTGACATTATTTGCTGGAAGAGAAAGTTTTCCCAAATGGGAATGGTCATGTTTCCATGACTAGCTCTCTTGACAATTGCATTAAAAATCTCAAGTTGAGGGACAATTTGAGTACTGTTTGATATGTAAACGATGCATATCCTGGCCTATGAGATTATAAATTATTTTAATGGAAGTAGATATATATTAGTTTTTGCTTGTATAAACTTAAAATAATAGAGGAAACTATGTATAAATAATCTTTTGTTGACATTGAAGGATGAAAATTCACTCTGTACCAACTTTTGGGGTTCCCTCTTAGAACTGCACTTTAGTTTGAGGGCTAAAATCACTTCACTGGAGCAGGTGATTTTTCTTTGTATCCATAATGCAGTTTCTTCCAGATACTGTAAAGAATAAAAGGAGGCTGATTTGGGGGAGGATGCAATGGAACTATCGGAATCAGTTACCCTACCCCTATGCTAATACAGCTAAAACCAAGTACTGACCATTGTGGACTTTGCACCAGGTTGGCGTACAAGCTGAACAGCCCTAGAAAAGTGGCCTGAACTTGGTGGTACTGTGTAACCTGGACCTGGAGCAACATCATGCATCCTTTGTCTCCTTACCAAAGGGGGCTGAATCATGTAAAGATATTCACCAAGAAAATCAGGAAATAATTTTAAATTCTATTGAAGTACATTGAATTAGAATAACTTTCTGGAGGCCAGTATGGAATAAATAGTTAGTGTTTTGCCAAAAAGCAATGAAAACTGCCCTTAGGGAGAGGTGCATTTGATTAAAGAGTTCCCTTGTGCCAAGATCCAAATTGAGGTCAAAGAAAATTAACTCTCAACCATTATTTTGATTTCTGTACTTCTCCTTTTTTCATTTTCTCCCATTCCTATATGTCCTTACATGAATAGAAGGAGGAAAATAACTTTAGGATGGTCTAGAAAACTGCACTAAAATTCTGGAGCCAGGTTAGTATTTGACTTTGTTATGAAACTAGACTCAAATTTTGAATGATTTAGTGAAACTCCTACTGGTTTTTTCACCTCTGTATGTAAACTGGAATGAAATACAGAAATGTATATGACAAAATCACGTCATATTTAAATCTGTTTCTGACCTAAAAAGCATAGGATATGAGCAAAGATAAGGCCAGCCACCAGGCCAACAGTGGGAGCTATAATTCAGTACTGTTACTATCCAATAAACAGTGTCTATGTGTGTATGTACATGTTTGTGTGTGAATGTATACATATATGTGTGTGTATATACAATTTCAAAATTTATAACCTAAAACTTAAAGAATTTTCTGAGTTAATTATTGGCTAGTACATAATCATGTATCTCAAGATTTTATGTATTTTAGGTAATTCAAGAAACATTTCTCAAATTTTTACAGCCTAGATATTGTGCTAAATAGTGGGGATAGAAGAAGGAAAAAAAAAGGTAGTACCCTTAAAAAAACTCACATTCTAATGGGAGAGACAGCATGCAAATTATTAGGTATGTATATATTAATTTTTAAAAAATCTACCAATCTATACTTCAATCAGTGAACATTTAATATAATACCTACACTATGGCAGGCACTATGTTGGGTGCCAGAATCTCAAAGAAAAAGAGTGAAACAATATTTGCCTTTACGGAGCTGAATTCTATCAAAATTAACTATGTGCATTCTTAGGTATGTATACATATTTGTACATATTACTTTCAAATACGTACATGTGTATAGAAGTATGCATGTGTATGGATATGTGTGTGTGCACATGGATGCATGTACACACAAATATATATGCACACATATGTATATGTACATGTGTGTATTGTATGTTTGAGTGCCTACATATATATAATAATTACAAGAAAATAAGGAGGGAAAGTGACTAGGGTGATCAGAGAGGGACTCAGAGGGAAGTCAGCCTTGAGCTGAATTTTGAGAATTTGAGATTTTAGGAGACAGAGGTGAGGAGAAGTATGGGCAGGGGACATGGAGATAAAAATGGAATGGAAGCCAAGTCTACTAATTTGGTCAGTCATAATGTATGTGATAAATCTGGAAAGTAAAGTTGGAGTCAGATAGTAAAGGCCTTAAAAGTGACAATCAGAATAGTTTATACTTAATCCCAGAAGTACTAGAAAATCCTTGGATCTTCCTTAACAGGGGAATGACAAGGTCAGACCTGCCAATTGGGAAAATCACTTCAGAAACCTTGTGAAAGAAAGGATATCTCTATAGTTCAGGCAAAGGGCAATGAGGGCTTGATCCAGGGTGTTGGCTGATTAGAATGAAGGAGATAGATGGGAGAAATATAGAGTTATTAGGGGTAGAACATTGATGATATTTTAAATAAGGAGACAGATTAATGAGAAGCAATATATTAATGTTACTTTTAATCAAGACATTAATAATAAAATGAAAAATATTCTCCTTCCACCTTCCCCCTCCACAACTCCACATACTTTAGTAGGTGTTTGGGAGACCTGTCCAGAGTTACATTATGGCCTTGGGATCCTAGATTGCTCTTCCCTGAGGAAGGCTGTCTGTAGTATATTTGAAGAAAAATAGTAGAGAAGAATGTTTCTCTCAAATACCATTTCTGATGGATTAATGGTCCACCTTTCTAAGCTTATGAAAAAAATTCTTCCTAAGCACCTACCTTAAAGGTTTCTTGTGCAGCTCAAACAAGATACTATTTGTAAAAGCACTTAGCAGAGCACCTGTCACATAGGCGTCACTATATAAATGCTTATACCCTTCCCCTTCCCTTCTAAAAGTTTAAATTTGAATTTCCCTGTCTTCCCCACCTTTCTTCTACCAATCCCTTTTGCTTGGAGATACTCCAATCTCTTTTTAAGGGATTTCCTGGAGTTAAATATATGACTTCCTTATATATGTTATATAGGTTTTAGAAACTGAACAAAAATTTCTTAGGGAACTCTTCAGTCATTAAGGTTTTATTAAGAATTTGTGTGCAAAGCACTGTGGAGAAACTTAAAAATGAAAAAAAAATCTACATATATAAGTGTATATATGATAAATATAAAATAAATCCAAAATTGTTTAGAAGGGAAGGTTAAATACATATCTAGAATCCTCCCACTGCAGTTTTGAGTGACCTTGTATTGTTTTATGTAAACAAAGGTGAAAATGCATATTAAGGCATTCAAAAATAGTGTTCCTTAAAAATATTCATTAAACATCTAATATACATTTTGCCAAGAAAACTAATTATTATAAATGCATATCAGAGACGAGAATAGTAGTTGCATTTGTAATAAGATTTTATTTATACAGATGATCAGCTGTATAAATTTCAGCACCTTCCTAGGTTTTTTAGTGAGTTTTTAAGGGAAAGCATTTCTGTTACTTTTGTTTTTATGAATTTTATTATTATTTTTACTAATGTTGAGAATGTGCTTTAAACTTTTGTATTTGTATATTATTTCCATCTTTAATTGAAGCTCATTCTTTTCTATATAAGTCATTTCCAAGTATAACCTGGCAGTTCCAATATTAGCTTCTAAAACAACTAAAGAAATAGAACAAAACTTCAGAATTACTGCATCTTACAGTAAAGGCAACATTTCTCCCCCCTCCCCTTTATATCTCACTTCTTTCCCTCCTCCTCCCTACATATATATCTGGTGAATGTAAGGAATTAGTGGTCCAACTCTGGAACCAAGACAGATTATGAACAACAACTAGCATTCATTTCACTTGCCATCTTAGAGACATTGTATAAATTGTTTGCACTGGCTCCATTTATTTCTTTCATTATCTGTTCATAGAAGTCTTTCCATGCTTCTCTGAAGCTGCCATTTTAATCATTTCTTATGGTACAATAGTGTTCTGCTGCCATGGTTTGTTCAGTTTACAAAGTGATGGGAGGTCAGTTTGTTTCTAGTTCCTTATAGCTTTATTTCAAGCAAAATATCTGCTCTACAGGCTGTGTGGCTCTTTATTATGCACCTCTGGATCATGTCTGTCTACAGTAGTCCTATGGGCCTCAAAACAATCTCATGCTTTAAGCAATTCCAGGGATAAGAAGCAAAGAAAATTGAAAAACTGGCTTATGCCACATCCCCCATATTCCCATTGACTTCTGTAAAAGCTACTGATGATTTTTCCATGCCTAGAATTGCACTCTATTTGATTTATTATCTGACAGCCCTTACATCTTGTTGTTATGTTCATCCTTCATTCTCGAAGAAGACCATGACATCAGAGAAATGATGACATGATTTGTACTTGACTTTGTTTTGAGTTATGGAGGTCTGGGCAAGGTCACCAGCCTCACTTTCTCCTCCAGAGCCATCTGGGTTTAGTGGTCAGATATTGATCAGGAAAACTGGAGGTGGTGCAAGATGCCATGGGACACCTTGACCCTTTTAAGATAAGGTCTTTTCAAGTTCTCACTTTGAGTTCGGCAAAGCCCATTCAGTAAATAGACCACTTTAAAAAGTAGATCAAGGAATGGCTTCTTTAATCCAAAACAAAGCATTAAACTGGAGGGGAAGACCCTCAGGGTTGCTGGCCAGAGAGAAACAGTGACTATTTACATTTACTCTGAGCCATGAGGGCTCCCCAAAATATTTGCCTTTCCTGGGTGAAATTCTCAATCACAAACAAAGCACTTCTTCAGCACATAATTAATTCTTAGCCTTTCCTTGCTATGCCCCATTGGAGCGGTTGGCACAGTTACTTATATTTGCATTACTTTAATTTTGTTTTATAAGTTTTTCATCACTTCTTAGATAAAAACTACTTTGAAACAATGAGTACAGATTTCTCTTGTGCATATAGTACTAAGAAAACAGAATATTTGAAACAAATAATGACTTCAGCAACCGTTCAGAGGCAAGGTGAGAAGATGTGAAATCAGATTTAATTTTTAATAATGTTCTAATTAATTTGCTGTTTGACCTTGATGGAAGTTCTTATCTTTTTATTTTTTAATTGTTTTAACAACTGTAGATAAAGGGGAATATCCACTCACACATCGTCCTTTTGCACTGTAATGTGGAAGTGACCCTGATATCCTAAAGTCTGAGACAGTGGAATGCAAAGGTACCCAGAATTGAAAAGTCTTAGGTAATGTCTCAGCAATAAATTCTCCATTTGTTATCTGAAGACCTGTCTAAATGAGTTCACATTGTTCAGCAGGTGATGAGCTTTTTGCTCACAGTTCAAAATGACCTTTTATATAGATATATGAAAAGGATATTATTTGTGTCAGTAAAGAGAGGGCCCATAGCAGTTTCAGTGTATTCAGGTATATTGGAATACCTGCCACTTAGTCATTTTATAAGGCTATTAGGAAGAAAAAGGATATTGTGAGCTTGGTTTTTTTTTTCTTTCATTATTTGAAATTGAAATTTCAGGTACAACAGTCAGAGAATCAATTAGCAAGTATTTATTAAGCACTACTCTGTCTAAAAGCAGCATGACAGAGTAGATAGGGTACAGAACCTGGAGACAAGAAGCCCTGGGTTCAGATCTTGCCACAGGCAGACACTAGCTGTGTGTAATTGAAAAAGTCAATTAATCTGTGCCTCAGTTGATAGGTTTGTACTCACTGTCTTCTAAGTTCCCTCCCCACTCTAAATCTATGATCCTAAATCACGGTGGGAAATACAGGGAAGTGTAGTTTTTGCCCCCTGCCTTCAAGCTTGTAATCTAATTGGAAAGACAAGACAAATACATGAAGAATCCAGTAACATGAAAGACAAATAAGAGTACAAGGGAGCTATTGATGAGATGTCCCAGTATAGCATGTGATTTATTATTCAAAGAATTGGACAAACAGTAATTGCTGGGGGGAGTTCAGAAAAGGGAGAGATCATTCAGGTAATGGTGGCTAGTGGGTCAGAGGAATCATACACTAGATAAAATTCTTGTAGTTATTGATGCTCCTTTGCAACATGATTGCCTGCCAGAATTCTATCCCGTTACATTTAAACATCCTTCAGAACTTGGGAAGAGCAAATTCTGTGCTCTGAAATGCTTAGAGGTTCTTTCAAGAAAAGCATTCTTACTATTCAAATAATTATTTCTGGCATACCTGCAGGAACTAATAAAATTGGGCTTATCTCAATTCCCATACTTGGATCTCTGACAGGGAGGAATTTGTCAGGGGAATTGATCCCATTGACTTGAAGACATTCAGCTGTCCTCTTCCAAATCTCCTTGAAAGCCAAGTTATAAAAACAGCTAAATTATTATTTTCCATTTCTTCATTAGTGCTGCTTTCTAAACTGATTCATAAGGCAATTTGTATGTTCTTTATCTGAGTCAGTATTAAAAAGTTCTACTTTCCCAGTTAATTCTTGTCTCCATTTGCTTCTTCAGTTTATGCACAGCTTGGATCTATTAAATCTCCTGTTTCTTTCCCTTGTGAGTTGGGTGCAAACTTGTCATGATTCAATGAGTCCATAAAGAAACTTTTAATTACTTTTTCTCATTTTTTTCTCTGAGACATTATGTGTTGTGGAGGATTCTTCCCCCCTTCTTTTTCTCTTGAATTAAATGGCTAGCATAAGCTTCTTTATCTGGGCCACATATTTCATTCAATTGTAATAGTGTCTATCCATATGGACCTCTGTGCATCACTTAAGATCTGCAGCTACCACTGCAGCTTAGACAGCAGAGAGCTGTCCCTTGAGTTTCGTAGTTGACTGAATGTAGAAGGTCAATCATTGTCTGTTCCTGGCACTGGAGAAAGGAAAACTGACTTTTTATTCTGTACTTTGCTTCTTTCATGATATGACCTGAGAAAAGTTACTTCACTTTTCAATGTCAAAAGGTCCTTCCTGATTAAGTGTAGATTGTACTTTACCTTACTGAAAGGAGCTTAGTAGGGTTAAATGTAGAAGTAATGTGAAGTTATGGGAATAAATGAGATATTTTGGCAAAATATGTATGTATGCTTACATACATGTGTATGTGTCTGTGTATATGTTTTTTCTGCTGTGATCTCATTTGTAAGGTTTGAGTCTATTCAGATAAAGATCACATGTTCATAGACACTCTATCAAAGTCTTATTATTCATTGCTACAGCCATCCTCCCAACCACTCATTGAATTAAGCAGGAAAAATTACTTTTTCATATTTAAGTATGTAAAGCATGAAAATTTCAAGAAATTGTGTTTGTTATTTAGAAAATCAAGACCAGAGCCAGATCTATCAATATGAGGAATTCTTGATGTGGGATATTTGAAAACTTGTTTTTATTTTTTAAATTTTAAACTTTTAAAACTATTTTTATTTAGTAAATGTTTCCCAGCTTTATGTAAACGTTTTTAAGAGAGACAGAAAGAGAGGGGGAAAGAGAGAGAGACAGAGAGAGAGACAGAGGGAGAGAGACAGAGAGAGAGACAAAAACATCATCATAGCATAAGAGATCACCATAGTTTGGAGGCTGAACTTAGAATCAATAAGACATTGGCTCACATTTGGCTTCTGACACCTATTAACTGAATGATTCTCCCTTGTGCTCCACTTCCATATGACCTCCAATGCCACATTAGCTATTACCTATTAGACATTTCAAACTATATAGTGTGTAGGTATCTCAAAGGCAGCATGTACAATACAGAATTCATTATATTTTATCCTGAAACCACCACTCTTCTAAGCTTCCCTATTACTGTGGGCTTTACAATCCTTGCAATTATCCAGATGTAAAATGTTGGTGTTGTCTTCAACTTTCCCTCACGCATACCAATCGGTTGTGAAATATTGTCATTTTCACTTTTCTGATACTTCTTATATGGGCCTTTCTGTATACTTACTGATGAGTAGGATAGTTTCAGAGAAAAATAAATTCCTTATGTGGACTTACAGAAACTGATGCAAAGGGAAATAAGCAGAACCAGGAGAACATTGTAATAGTAATAGCAATATTGTAACTAATCAACTGTGAAAGACTTATGATCAATACAGTTATCCATGATAATTCCAAAGGACCTGAGATGAAAAATGCTATCCACCTCCAGAAAGACAAGAGATAGACTCTGAGTGAAGATAAATTTATTTTTATTTTTCAACACAGCTGATATAAAAACATTTTTAAATGATTTCACATGTATAATGGATATCACGTTGCTTGCCTTTTCAATGATGGGGGGATGGACTTTAGAAAGGGAAAGAATTTGAAATTCAAAATTTAAAAAATGTATCTAAAATCAAAGAAAAGCATTTGTTAGCACATAGTTTATTTTGTTTTGCAAAAGTTCTATTTGCTGCTTAGAAAGATGCATTTTCTTTGACAGTCTCCTTTAGAGGAAGCCCTAAGCAATTTGTCCTCATTTCTCTAGCAATTTGTTTAATTCTCTTCTTTTCCTTTTGACATCTCAAAGTAAAAGAGGAAGATTGAGATTTTTATGTCTTCTTGTCTTATTATGGTTCAATTCTTTTATTTTCCTTATGAATTTGGATATTGGGGCATTTAGAATAAAAAGGCTTGGTACTGGTATTGTTTTGTTGTGTCTGGTTCCTATTGGTGTAAGTTGATTTCCTCATTTGTCCTTTTTCAAATATTTTGAATATTTGTTTTTGCTTTTTCTGATAGTATGATTCCAACAGCTGCTATTTTGGGGATCCTGTCTGATAGTAATTTGTTTCTAGCACTTAAAAAAAATGAACATAACTAAGAATTTTGCTTCATGTTTCTCTGAAAATATTAAGGCCTTTTGCCAAAATCTACCTCTTTTCTCTTTCTCCTCATCTCATTTCTCCAAGGTGTCTTCACCTACTTCCTTTTCCTTTACCTCATCTTACATGAAGAGGAGGCCCTTCTCCTTGCCAAGGCAGTTCCCTTTACCTGCCCATGTGTATTGATAATTCTGTTTTCTTTTTTGCTTATTGTTAATATAATTTTGCCTCTTAATGGGGCTGGGAAGATATATAGGAGGGCCTACACCTTTTGTTAATGAGGCACTGGTTCTAAAGGGTTGTGATGCCCTCTGACTCTAAAAAGTGTATAAAGACGCTGAAGTGTGGTTTTACTTTGGGGCTTAGTTTTTGGAAGAAGGTGGTGTTTCCCTCTCTTGTAACTGTGGTCAGCAGTTGGACCTGTCTGTTGATTTATGATATATGTATTGCTTATGTCAGACAGTTTGAAAGCTCTGTTTGTTGACTTGATTTCTCTATATTTTCTCTGAAGTTCAGGGCCTCTGAACTAAGTGAATAATACATATGTTTGATTAAAATGACTTTTGACCCCTCAAAAGTTGCCTTTCCTGTTATAAATGCAGATTTAAGAACCTGTGATAGTAAGCCCCTCCCCATATATTTTGGGGTGCTTACTGATATACCATGTGACCCTATTCCATTAATTTTTCGCTTGTCTTCAATTTTTGGTGTGGTAACTGCTTTCTTCCTGCCTATAAATATATCCATTTCCCCCCATTCTCAAAAAGCCTTAACTTGAATAATCTATCTCCAATATCTAATATCAAACATCTCTCCTCTCTCTTGTCACTAAGCTCATTGACAAAGTCATCTACAATCAGTGCTTCTCACACTTTCTTCTTAACTTCCTAAAATCTGACTTCAGACTTTATCGTTTATGGAAAATTGCTCTCTTCAAAGTTACCAATGATCTTTTAATTGTCCAAATCAAATGACCTTTTTTTCAGTCTTTGTCTTTCTGTGACTCTGAAATTTTTGACACAAATCAACCTCTTCTTGATAATCTTTTTGTTTAGATTTTCATTATTATACTCTGTCTTGGTTCTCTTACCTATCTAATCATTCCATCTCAGTGTCCTTTGCTGGATTTTCATCCAGGCTATGCCTGCTAATAGTGAGTGTCCATCAGGGTTGCATCTTGGGTCTTTTTCTCTTTTCCACCTATATAAGTTTACTTGGTGATCACATTAGCTCCTATGAATTCAATTATCATTCCTATGCTCAAGAATTTCAAATCTTCTTATGTAGTTCCATTCACTTTATTGAACTCTAGTCTCATATCTTCAATTACATATTTGACATCTCAAACTAGATAATCTGCAGATATGCACATGTCTAAAACTAAATTACCTTTTACTGAAATATTTTTTCCCTTTTACAATTTTCCCTAATGCTGTGGAGAGCACAACCCCACTTTGCTCATCCAGGTTCTCAATCTAGATGTCATCCTCACTTCCAAACTTTCTCTCACCCTTTATATTCAATTTATTAAATTATTTTATTTTTTAAAAATAGCATTTTTTCAATTACATGCCAAGACAATTTTATATTCTTTTTTTCACTTAATTTTTTTATTAATTACATTTATTTTCAGTGTTCTACAATCACTACCATATAACTTAGATTTTTTTTCCTTTTCCCTACCCCGTACCATCCTCCTCCCTCCCCAAGACTGCATACAATTTTATATGGGTTCTACATACACTCCTATGAAATACATTTTCACTATAGTCATGTTGTGTAGAATTAAAATGAATGGGGGAAATCATATAACAAACCAAAACATAATACAAAAGAAAATGATCTGCTACAATCTGTGATTGAATTCCATAGTTCTTTCTCTGGATGTGGAAGACATTTTGCCTTAAAAGACCATTGGGGATTTTTTTAAGTCCTTGCATTGCAATGAAGTTTCAAGTCTACCAGAAAAAACTCCTGCACACGGTGGTTGTTGCTGTGTACAAAGTTCTCCTGGTCCTGCTCCTTTCACTCAGCATCAGATCATATATCTTTTCATGCCTCTCTGAAGTCTTCTTGTGCATTTCTTATAGTGCAATAGTATTTCATTGCATTCATATACCATAATTTATTCAGCCATTCCCCAATTGATGGGCATCCCCATGATTTGCAGTTTTTGGCCACCACAAATAGTGCTGCTATAAATATTTTTGTACATGTGGGACACTTTCTCATTTTTATGATCTCTTGAGGATATAGTACTAGAAGCAATATTGCTGGGTCAAAGGGTATACATATTTTTTGTAGCCCTTTGGGTACAATTCCAAATTGCTCTCCAGAATGGTTGGATCAGCTCACAGCCCCACCAACAATGAATTAGTGTTCCAACTCTCCCACATCCTCTCCAACATTTATAATCTTTCTGTTCTGTCATGTTAGACAATCTGATAGGTGTGATGTGGTATCTCAGAGTTGTTTTGATTGGCATCTCTCTAATCAATAGTGATTTAGAGCATTTTTTCAAATGACTATAGATATCTTTAATTTCTTCTTCTGAAAACTGCCTGTTCATATCCTTTCATCATTTATCAATTGGACAATGACTTGTATTCTTGTACATTTGACTCAGTTCTCTATATAATTTAGAAATGAGGCTTTTATCACAGACACTAGTTGCAAAAATTCTTGCTCAGTTTTCTCCATCCCTCCAAGTCTTGGTTGCATTGGGTTTGGTTGTGCAAAAACTTTTCAGTTTAATGAAATCAAAATTATATGTCTTTTACTTCATAATGCTTTCTATCTGTTCTTTAGTCAAAAATTCTTCCCTTCTCCATAAATCTGATAAATACACTCTTCTTTGTTCCACCAATTTGTCCATAGTGTCAGTCTTTATACCTAGATCATGTACCCATTTGGATTTTATTCTTGTGTAAGATGTATGTCATTGGTCTATGTCTAGTTTCTGCCACAGTGTTATCCAGTTTTTCCAGCAATTTTTGTTGAACAGTGAGTTCTTATCCCAGAAGCTGGGTTCCTTGGGTTTATCAAACAGTAAATAGCTATATTCATTGCCTACTGTGTCTTTAGTACCTAGCCTATTCCATTTATCTACCCTTTTGTTTTTTAGCCAATACCAAGTGGTTTTGATAACTGCTGCTTTATAATGCAATTTGATGTCTGGTGGTGCTGGGTCACCTTCCCTAGTATTTCTTTTCATTAGTTCCTTTGATATTCTGGACTTTTTGGTCTTCCAGATGAATTTTGATGTTATTTTTTCTAGCTCTGGAAAATAATTATTTGATAGTTTGGTTAGTATGGCACTTAATAAGTAAATTAATTTAGGTAGAATTATGATTTTTATTATATAGGCTTGGCCTACCCATGAGCAACTGATGTTTTTTACTTACTTAGATCTTACTTTATGTGTGTGAAAAGTGTCTTGTAATTATGTCCATATAGTCCCTGGGTTTGTTTTGGCAAGTAAACTCCCAAATATTTTATGGTGTCTACCCTAGCTATAAATGGGAATTCTCTTTCTATCTCTTGCTGTTGGACTTTGTTACTAATATATACACATATAGAAGATTTGTGCAGGTTTATTTTGTAACCTGCAACTTTGCCAACTTTGTTTATTATTTCAAGTAGTTTTTTACTTGAACCTATGAAATTCTTGAAGCATATCATCATATCATCTGCAAAGAGTGATAGCAGTTTCTTTGCCTATTCTAATTACTTTAATTTCTTTGTCTTCTCTAATTGCTACAATTAACATTTCTAGTACCATAGAGTACTAGTAATAGTGGTGATAATGTACATACTTGTTTCTCCCTTGATCTTACTGGAAATGCATCTAGCTTATTTTCATTGCTTATGATGCTTGATGAAGGTTTTAGGTAAATACTGATTATTATTTCATGCAAAACCCTTTATTCCTGTGCTTTCCAGTGTTTTTAATAAGAATGGGTGTTGTATTTTGTCAAAAGCTTTCTCTGCATCTATTAACATAATCATGTGATTTCTGTTAGTTTTCTTGTTTATGATCAAAATTGCTAATAGTTTTCCTAGTATTGAACCAGCCCTGTGTTCCTGGTATGAATCTTACCTGATCATAATGTGTTATTCTCATGATAACCTGCTCTATTCTTTGTGTTAAAATCGTGTTTAAAACTTTTGCATCGATATTCATTAGAGAAATTGGTCTATAATTTTCTTTCTCTGTTTTGTTTCTTGTTGGTTTAAGTATCAAAACCATATTTGTATCATAAAAAGAATTTGGGAGGGCTCCTTCTTCCCCAATTTTTCCAAATAACATTATATATATATATATATATATATATATATATATATATACATACATATATATATATATATATATATATATATATATATATATACATATATCTATATCTAAAATGTTGGATTTAACCATTCTATAAATGTTTGATAGAATTCACTTTTAAATCTATCCAACCCTGAAGATTTTTTCCTATGGCATTCATTGATGGCTTCTTCAATTTCTTTTTCTGAGCTGGGGTTGTTTAAGTATTCAAGTTTATCTTCTGTTAATCTGGGCAATTTATATATATATATATATATATATATATATATATATATATATATATATATATATATATACATATATATATATATATATATATATATTTTAAAATACACATCCATCTCATTTAGACTGTTGAATTTCTGGGTATAAAGTTGGGCAAAGTAATTTCTAATTATTGCTTTAATTTCCTCTTCATTGGAGGTGAGTTCACCCCTTTAATTTTTAATATTGGTAGTTTGATTTTCTTCATTTTTTTAAAAAACCAATTGACCAAATGTTTATCAATTTTGTTAGTTTTTTCATAAAACCAATTATTAGTTTTGTTTATTGGTTTAATAGTTTTCTTAATTTCAATTTTATTAATCTCCTCTTTGATTTTCAGTATTTCTAATTTGGTATTTACTTTGAGATTTTCAATTTATTCTTTTTCTAGCTTTTTCAGCTACATGCCCAAGTCGTTGATCTTTTCTTTCTCTATTTTATTCATGTATGTATTCCAAGACATAAAACTTACCCTAAGAACTGCTTTTGCAGTACCCAATAAGATTTCGTAGATTCTCTCATTATTGTCATTCTCTTGAATGAAGTTGTTGATTGTTCCTATGATTTGTTATTTAACCCACTCCTTCTTTAGGATTAGATTGTTTAGTTTTCAATTAATTTTTGGTTTATCTTTCAATGACCTTTTATTACATATAATTTTATTGCATTATGATCTGAGAAGGATGCATTGATTATCTCTGCATTTCTGCACTGGATTGTGAGGTTTTTATCCCCTAGAACTTGGTCACATTTTTTTATATGTGCCATGTACTGCTGAGAAAAATGTATATTCCTTTCTATCCCCATTCACTTTTCTCCAGAGATCTATCCTATCTACCTTATCCAGAGTTCTATTCACCTCCTTAACTTCTTTCTTGTTTATTTTAAGGATAGATTTATCAAGTTCAGAGAGGTGGAGGTTGAGATCCCCGACTAGTATAGCTTTACTGTCTGTATCTTCCTGCATCTCCCCCAACCTCTCCTCTGAAAATTTGGGATGCTACCACTTGGTGCTTACTTGTTTAGTAATGATATTGCTTTATTGTCTATGGTGTCTTTTAGTAGGATATTGTTTCTTTCCTTATCTCTTTTGATTAGATCTATTTCTACTTTTGTTTTGTCTGAGATTAGGATTGCTACCTCTGCTTTTCTTACATCAGCTGAAGCACAATATATTCTTCTCCAACCTTTTACCTTTACCCTGTGTGTATCCCCCCATTTAAAATACATTTCTTGTAAGCATCATATTGTTAGATTATAGCTTTTAATCCATTCTGCTATTTGTCTCTGTTTTATGGGAGAGTTCATTCCATTCACATTCACGATATTTGATTACAATCTGTGTCTTTCCCTCCATTCTCTTTCCCATCATTTGTGCTTTTAGTTCTGCCATCTCCCTTCCTCTCCTCAATAAAGTTTTCACTTTTGACCACCACCTCCTGCAGTCTTCCCTTCCTTGTTTCAGACCCTCTCCCTTTTACTCCCCTTTACCCTTACTACTTCTTCCCTTCCTTTTAGCTTCCCCTACCCTTTCTTCCCCCTTCCCCTTCTACTGCCTATAGAGCTATTTAGATTTATATACTTAAGTTTATTGTTCCCTTCTTGAACCAAATCAGATAAGAGTACCTCTCAAACAATGGTCATCTCCTTCCCCTCTTTCCCTCTACTATAATATAATTTTGTACTTATTCCTGTGATATAATTTACCATTTTCTGCTTCCTCCTTTTCACATCTCCTGTTACAAGTCCTTTGCATGCTTGAATCACATTTTTATCATCACATCATTTGATTTATACCCATTCCTTCTATGTATATTGCTTTTATATTTCATAATAGATGTACAATTCTCAAGATTAACAAGTATCATCTTCCATTATAGGGAGGTAAACCATTTACCCAAATTGAGTAACAAGTTTTTTCTTTCCCCTGTTTACCATTTTATGCCTCTCTTGAGACCTGCATTTGAAAATCAAATTTTCTATAAAGCTCTGGTCTTTTTGTCACAAAGGTCTGGAAATTCCTTATTTTATTGAATGTCCATCTCTTTTTCCTGAAGTGTTATGCTGACCTTTGATGGGTAATTGATTCTTGGCTGTGGTCCCAACTCCCTTCCCTTATGGAATATCATATCCCAATTCCTTCGATCTTTTAATGTATAAGCTGCAAGGTCCTGTGTGATCCTGACTGTAGCTGCTCAATATTTGAATGGTTTCTTTCTTGCTTCTGTTGTATTTTCTCCTTTACTTGATAGTTCTGGAATTTGGGAATAATATTTCTAGATGTTTTTTGTTTGGGATCCCTTTCAGGAGGTGAATGCTGGATTCTTTCAGTGACTATTTTGCCCTCTGGATCTAGGACTTCTCGGTAGTTTTCCTTGATGATTTCTTTGAAGATATTGTCCAGACTTTTTTCTTCATCGTGGCTTTCTGGTAGGCAAATAATTCTTAAATTTTCTCTCCTGGATCTATTTTCCAGATCAGTTGCTTTTCCAGTTAGTATTTTACATTTTCTTCTATCTTTTCATTCTTTAGATTCTGTTTGACTGATTCTTGATGTCTTATAGAGTCATTAGTTTCTACTTGTCCAATTCTAGTTTTGATTAAATTGTTTTCTTCAGTTAACTTTTGCATCTCCTTTTCCATCTGTCCAATTATTTCTTCTAAGGAATTATTTTTTTCAGTTAGTTTTTGTGCTTCCTTTTCCATTTGTTCAATTTTCCTTTTTAAAGAGCCATTTTCTTCATAGATTTTTTCATACTTTTAAAGTCATTGGCCAGTTTCTCTTCTATTCCCTTCTTTAGTTGTTCCAAGAGAGCTCTTTCTGCACGTGAGCAGTTCGTAGTCCCTTTTGAAGTTTCAGATGGGAGTATAGTCTCAATACTGACCTCTTTGGTATTTGTTTTTTGGTCCTGGTCCCCATAGAAAGATTCTATGGTCTTTTTATTCTTGCTTTGCTTCTTCTTACTCATGATAACACTTTGTGTATTGTGACCTCTGGTTCTTTCAGCTAGAAGCTAGAGAACCTGGTCTTGAGCTGACTTGTGTAAGAAAGCAAAGAACAGGTGTCTTTTTTTCTTTCTCTTTTGTTTTTCCCCTGATTAGCCCTGGGGCTAGCTTCTTAAGTGTGGGGGAGGGGTGGTCTGGTTACAGAGATCTCCTCAGCTGAGCTGGCGCAAATGCATGCTCAGCACTTCTTGGTTCCAAGTGCCTTCCTTTTTCCCCAAGAGTACTGAGGCACATCTGGGTCCTAGTGCAAGGCTCCACCCACCACAGGCTCTGAATCTCCTCTTGGTTTGTTTCCTGAGGTGGAACTTTCATCACAGTAAGAGGAGTATTTCTAGCCTCAGGTGCTACAAGACTGTTTACTCCTTGTGCTGATCGCACTGATCCAGGATTTTTCTGGGGAAATGTTTTATGGTTCTTTCAATGTCAACAAGGGGAGGGGGAGAGAGCATTTACCAATCACTCTGCTATTTTGGTCCTGGAAGTTCAAGTAGGTGACTTACAGACACTTAATCTGTGGGCTGATAGTGTCAGGAATAGCTGTAACTGATACCTGGGGCTCAGCAACTGTCACTCATTAGGTTCCACTGTTTTCCCATCCTAGGCTGCCACCCCACCTTTCTACCATGCTGCCTATGCCTCAGGTCACCCTGGGGTTTTCCTGCTTGGTTGAGCTGTGGATGCTGTGGGCTCTTCTGTGGGCTCTTCCCACTCTCACAGAACAGATCCTTCCTATCTACCCTCCAGTATGCCCTGATCTATGCATCTGCCATAGTCTGACTCCTATTGGATTGTGCCCCTCCAAAATTTGGTCAGATTCTCTTTTTAGAGGTATCTGAAGGAGTTTTTCTAAGAGCTTGAGTGAGTAGGTGCTCTCACTCCACCATCTTGGCTCTTCCCCCTACATTATTTTTTTATGAGATTTTGAGTTCCAAATTTTTTTCCCTTCCTCCCCTTCTTTCTTCCAAAAAGGGAGGCAATATGATATAGGTTATACATATGTGCTAACATGTAGAACACATTTCCATATTAGTCACAGTTATGGAAGAAGGAGCAGATCAAAAGGGGAAAAAAAAACATTCAAATAAAGTAAGTGAAAAATATGCCTTGATCTGTATTCAGTCTATCAGTTCCTTATATAGTTGTGAATGGCATTTTCCTTTTTGAATCCTTCGTACTTGTCTTAGATCATGTTGCTGAGAAGAGCTGACTCATTCATAGTCAGCCATCAAACAATATTGCTGATTCTGTGTACAATGTTTCCATGGTTCTATTAATTTCACTTTGCATCAGTTTTTAACAAGTCTTCCCACCTTTCTTCTGAAATCTGCCTGTTCATCATTTCTAACTGCACAATAGTATTCTGCTGCATTCATATACCACAGTTTGTTCAGCCAATCCCTAATTGATGGGCATCCTCTCAGTTTCCAATATTTTACCACTACAAAAAGGATGTGTGTACATATATATATACACACACACATATATGTATACATACACATACACACATGTATACACATATACATATGTGTATACAGACATTCACATATACATACGTATATACACACATACAAATACATGGATGGATATGTATATTGCACATATGCACATATATATGTCTGTCTGTCTGTCTGTGTGTATGTACGCCTAGTAGTAACATTGCTAGATCAAAGGGTAAACATGGTTTGATTGCCCTTTGGGTATAGTACCAAATTGCTTTCCAGAATGCTTGGATTAGTTCACAACTCTACCAACAATGCATTAGTGTCCCAATTTTCCCACATCCTCTCCAACATTTGTCATTTTTCTTTTTTGTCATCTTAGCCAATCTGTTTGGTTTGAAGTGTACCTTACAGCTGTTTTTCTTGCATTTCAATAATCAAGAGTGATTTAGATCACTTTTTCATATGCCTATAGATAATTTTGATCTCTTCATCTGAAAACTGCCTCTTCATATCTTTTGACCATTTATCAATTGGAGAATGGCCTATATTCTTATAAATTTGAATAAATTCTCTATATACTTGAGAAATGAAGACTTTATAAAAAATATTGTTATAAAGATTTTGTGCAAGCTTTCTGTTTTCCTTCTAATCTTGTTTTGTTTGTTGAAAAGCTTTTTAATTTAATATAATCAAAATGATCTATTTTACATTTTATAATGCTCTGTATCTCTTGTTTGATGATGAAGTCTTCCCTTACCCATAGATCTGACAGGTAGACTATTCCTTGCTCTTCTAATTTGCTTATCATGTCATCCTTTATGTCTACATCATGCACCCATTTTGACTTTATCTTGATACACAGTGTGAGATGTTCATCTATACTTAGTTTGTTTGTTATTGTTTTCCAGTTTTCCCAGCAGTTTTCATGAAATAGGGAGTTTTTATCCCAAAAGCTGGGGTCTTTGGGTTTATCAAACACTACATAGCTAAGGTCATTGACTCCTGGATCTTGTGTACTTAATCTATTCCATTGATCCATTACTGTATGTCTTAGCCAGTACCAGATAGTTTTGTGATTACTGCTTTACAATACAGTTTGAGATCTGGTATTACTAGACTACCATCCTTTACATCTTTTTATTCATTAGTTCCCTTGATATTCTTGACCTTTTGTTCTTCTCGATGATTTTGTTGTTATTTTTTCTAGTTCCATCAAATAAATTTTTGATAATTTGATGAGTTATTTAATCAGAGTTGTTGTTTTTATTATATAGGGTTGGCCTACCTATCATCAACTGACATTTGTCTAATTATTTAGATTTGACTTTATTTGTGTGAAAAGTGTTTTGTAATTGTGTTCATATCGTTCCTGGATTTGTCTTCATAGGTAGTCTCCCAAGTATTTTACATTGTTTACAATTATTTTAAATGGATTTTCTCTATGTCTTGCAGATGCATTTTGTTGGTCATATAAAAAAAGTTGATGATTTATGTAGATTTATCTTATATCCTGCAACTTTGCTAAAGTTGTTAATTATTTCAAGTTTTTTTAGTTGATTTTCTAGGTTTCTCTAATTATACCATCATATCATCTAGAAAGAGCCATAGTTTTGTTTCCTCATGGTCCATTCTGATTACTTCTATTTCTTTTTCTTATTGCTGTAACAAACATTTCTAGTACTATATTGAAGAATAGTGGTGATGATGGGCATCTTTGATTCACCCCTGATCTTTTGGGAAAGCTTCTACGTTATCCACATTACAGCTAATGCTTGCAGATTGCTTTAGATAGATACTGCTTATCACTTCAAGGAATATTCCCTTTATTCTTATGTTCTCTAATGTTTTTAATAGGAATGAGTACTGTATTTTGTCAAAACCTTTTTCAGTATCTATTGAGATAATCATATGATTTGTTTGTTTTTTTATTGATATGGTCAATTATATTGATAGTTTTGCTAATATTGAATCAACCTTGCATTCCTGGTATAACTCCTACTTGGTCACAGTGTATAATTCTTGTGATAGCTTGCTGTAATCACCCTGTTAGTATTTTGCTTAAAATGTTTGCATTGACATTCATTAAGGAAACCATTCTATAATTTTCTTTCTCTGTTTTATCTCTTCCTTGTTTGAATATCAGCATTTTACTTGTGTCATAAAGGGAGTTTGGTAGGATTCTTTCTTTGCTTATTATTTCAAATAGTTTTTATGTTATTGGAATCCATTCTTCTTTAAATATTTGGTAGAATTGAGTCATATACCCATCAGATCCTGGACATTTTTTTTTTAAGGAGTTTATTAATGGTTTGTTCAACTTCTTTTTCTAAAATGGGATTATTTAGGCATTCTATTTCCTGATCTGCTAATCTGGGTAGTTTTTATTTTCATAAATTGTCAGATTTATTGGCATAAAATTGGGTAAAATATTTCATAATGAATGCTTTAATTTCTACTTCATTCATGGTGATTCCGCATTTTTCATTTTTGATACTTGTAATTTAGTTTTCTTTTTTTTTAAACCAATGATTTATCTATGTTATTTTTTTCATAAATCCAGCTTCTTGATTTATCTATGAGCTCATTGTTTTTCAGTCTTATTAATCACATCTTTGATTTTCAGGATTTGCAATTTAGTGCTCAATTGGACATTTTCAATTTTTTCTAGTTTGTTTTAGTTGTATTCCCAATTCATTGATCTCTTCCTTTTTCTCTTTTGCTGATGTAAGAATTTAGAGAAATAAATTTTTCCCTAAATACTGCTTTGACTGCATCCCATAAATTTTGATATGTTGTCTCATTTTTGTCATTCTCTTTAATGAAATTGTTGATTGTTCCTAAGGTTATAACACTAACAACCCCAGTATACAGAGGAGGGCCTGTTGTACAGGTTCTTAGATCTGTTTTTCTTAAAGGAAAGAAACTTTTGAGGGGTCAATAATCTAATTTAATCAAGTACATATATCATTTACTTACTTCAGGGCAAAAGTTAGCACCCTGAACTTCAGAGAAAATACAAACAGAAATTATAAGCAGAAACTGCAAACAGAAAGACTAACAGACAGGAGTTCCAACTGTCTGACTATAAACAATACACACATAGTTACGAGAGAGAGAAGCACCAATATCTGGGTTTTCAAAGCCAGTTGGCTCCTTAGCAGCTACCCAGAATCTCATCTGCCACACCAACTTTCTTACAAAAAATAAACCCCAAAGTAAAATCTCAACTTAGAGTATATATACACTTTTCTGAGTTGGAGGACACAACCCTTTTGACCCAACGTCTCATTAGAAATTAATAAAAGGTACCTGAGGCCAATTATTGGGAGGGGAAGATCTTTAACTCTTCTCCCCCAGCCCCCACCATTAACCTTGCATTAGCATTTCAGTGATTTGTTCTTTGACCCACTTGTTCTTTAGAATTAAGTTATGTAGTTCACAATTAATTTTTATTCTGTCTTTTCATTCACTTTGTTGAAAGTAATTTTTGTTGCATTATGATCTTAAAAGTTACATTTAATTTTTCTGCCTTTCTATCTTAATTTTGGAGGTTTTTAGGCCCTAGTACATGGTCACTTCCTGTGTAAGTGACATATGCTGCTGAGAAGCAAGTATATTCCTTTGTGTTTCCATTCGATTTTCTCCAAAGTCTGTCATATCTAACTTTTCTAATATTCTATTTACCTCCCTAGTTTCTTTCTATTTTTTTAATTGAATTTATTAAATTTTGAGAGGGACAATTGAGATCCCCCACTAGTCAAGTGAGTTACTTCCTGTAACTCACTTAACTTCTCCTTTAAGAATTTGGATGACATATTATTTGGCACATATATGTTTAGTATTAATATTACTTCATTGTCTATGGTGTCTTTTAGCAAGATGTAGTTTCTTTCCTCATCTCTTTTAATGACATCTATTTTCGCTTTTACTTTGTCAGAGATTAGGATGGCTATACCTGCTTTTTTTTTTTTTTTAAACTTTAGCTGAAGCATAATAGATTATTCTCCAGGTCTTTACCTTTACTTTGTGGTTATCTCCCTGCTTTAAGTGTGTTTCTTATAAATAACATATTCAAGGATTCTTGTTTTTGATGTACTCTGCTTTCTGCTTCCATTCTATGGGAGAACTCATCCCATTCCCATTCACAGCTATGATTACTACTTGTGTATTACCTTCTGTTCTATTCTTCCTCCTGTTTGTCCTCTCTCTCTCCTTTTACTCTTTCCCTTATCACCTGTGTTTGCCTTCTGTCTACTTCCTCCCTTGATCTACTCTTCCTTCTGTCACCCTCCCACACCCCCTTTTCTTAATCTTCTCACCTCCTGCTTCCCTGTTGTGTAAGACAGATTTCTGGATTCAACTGATAGTGTATATTATTCTCAATTTGAGCCAGTACTGCTGAGAGTGATGTTAGATTGATGCTCATTGCCCATCCTCCCATCTTCCCCTTCACTGTAATAGGTCTTTTATGTCTCACCATGTGAAATAATTTACCCCTTTCTACCCCTCCCGTCCTTTTGCACCCAACGTACTCCTTTTTTTATTCCTTAATTATTTTTATGTCATTTCCTCAAATTCACTTTATACCATAGCCTCTCTTTTTGCATATTCCTTGTAGCTGTACTATTAATGGTTACATTTTTAAGAATTATGAGTATTATGTTTCTATATAAGGATTTAAACAGTTTAGCTGTACTGAATCCCTTACGTTTTCTTTTCTGTTTTTACCTGATGTTTATTCTCTTATATCTTGATATTTGCAAATTTTGGTTTAAGTGTGGTCTTCTTATAAAAGCTTGAAATCCTTCTATTTCGCTGAATGACTATATATCCCTTGATATGTTATGCTTAATTTAGCTGAGGAAGTAATGCTTGGTTGTAGTCCTAGCTTCTTTGCCTTCTTAAATATCATGTTCCATGACCTCTCATCCTTTAAGTTGTTGCCTCTGAATCCTATGTAATCCTGATTCTGACTCCCTGATATTCAAATTGTTTCATTCTGGACACTTGCAGTAGTTTTTCATGGATCTGAAAGCTCTGAAATTTTGTTTCAATGTTCCTTGGAGTTTTTATTTTGGAATCTCTTTGCTGAGATGATCAGTGGATTCTTTCAATACCTGTTTTGCACTCTGTTGCCAGGATACCAGGTCAGTTTTCCTTGACAACTTCTTGAAAGATGCTGTCCAAGTTGTTCTTTTCATTGTGGCTTTCAGGTAGTCCAATTACTCTCACATTGTCTCTCCTTGATCTGTTTTCCAGGTCAGTTGCTTTTTCCACGAAGTATTTTACATTTTCTTCCATTTTTGATTATTTTGAATTTGCTTGATTGGTTCTTGATGTCTTCTAGAGTCATTAACTTCCACTTGCCCAATATTAACTTTTAAGTAATTGTTTTCCTCAATTACCTTTTGTACTTTTTAAAAAAAAACAATTGGGCAATTGTGCTTTTTAAGCAATTGTTTTCCTTTTCCCAGCTGTCTACTCTTTTTTCATAATTCTCTTGCATCATTCTCATTTCTTTTCCCAATTTTTCTTCTACCTCTCTTACATGGATTTTAAGCTCCTTTTTTTGAGCTCTTCCTTGAGTTCTTTCTGGACTTGAGGTGACTTCCTGTTTTTGTTTGGAGTTTTATCCATAGGTGATTTGACATTATTATTCTCTTGATCTTTCCTGGAACAATAATAATTTTCTCTGGTCAGATTAGTTTTTTGCTCATTGTTTTTTCTCTCCTTTTTTCCTTTTCTTTTAAATTTGATCTCTGCTCCAAGGATGAAATCGACTCTGTTTTGGATTTCTTGTGTCAGGGGTTATAAGCCCTGCCCATATACCTGGTGGAGTACTGATGTTGCGTTGAGGCCCCCGGGGAATCCCAGAATCTAGTGCTATTCTGAAGGGGTGTGGTGGTTGGTGGTTACTGCTGTTGGAGACCTTAAAGGTCTGGTAACTTACTTGGTGTAAATCAGGATCCTAGTGGTGGTGTCTGCCATTTGCAGAGGCCTCTGGGGGTGTTTCTGTATTTGCCCAGGAATGCACTGAAGCACATGGTGGCCTGGAGTTTGACTTTGTGCAGGGCTATGCTGAAGCATGTGGATGTTCATAGAGCTGGAGTCTGCTTGTTCCCCGGCTATGCTGAAGCACATAGGAGTCCTTGTGTTGGTGTTTGCAGGCTCCATTGCACTAGGGCTCAGGATCTATCACTGGTTTGTTGAAGTGGGGCTTGAAGCTCACTTGCTGGGATGCTTCCTGTTCTGGATTGTGCTCCCCTTTAACAGAGTGAGACAGACCTTTCCTACTGATCTTCCAAATTTCTTAGGCTCAAAGATTGTTTCACCTCATCTTTTTGCTAGTTCTGCTATTCCAAGATTTGGTCTTGGGCAATATTTTATGGGATTTGGAGGTGAATGTGGGTGATTTACAGTGATTTACTGCTTACTCCCCCATCTTGTCTTCTGGAAGTCAAATTATTTTCAATGCATCTCTCCTGTATTTCCTATTCTCTCCTCTGATACTCCCATCACCTCAATGCAGTCCCTCATTGCCTCATACCTGGACTATTGCAAGAGACTGCTGGTTGGTCTATTTACCAGAAGTCTCTTGCCATTCCAATCCCTTCTCCACTAAGCTATCAAATTAATCTTCGTAAAACACAGGGCTGATTGTTACTTCTTTTTAGCTCTTGTTCAATATACTACACCGGCTTCCTGTTTCCTCTGGGATTAAACATAAAATGCTCTGTTTGGATTTTAAATCCCTTCATCACCTGACCCCCTTCTACCTTTACAATTTCTTAGACCTTGCTTTCCTCCATGTACTCTATGATCCAGTGACACTGTATCAGAATAGATTACCTTGACTTTGTTTTGTACATACCTAATGTACGCATAATTGTTTCTTCAATTAGAATGCAAGCTTTTAGATGTAAGGGATTTTTATTTTTATCTTTGTATCTCCAGTGCTTAAGTCCAGTGCCTGAGATAAAGAAAACACTTAATAAATTATCATTGCTTAATTTATTTATTGATTTTTACCTTGGGCAAGTAACAATGTCTCTGAGTCATAAAAAAGCAATATGTGAACTCTATGTTCTTGACACATAAACTCTATCACTAGCCCTAAACTTCTTTAAATAATAGTATTATTCATCGGAATTTTTGTAAGCATTATAAAAGAGTGTTGATGGCCTGAAATTTTGGTATACCACTTCCATTTGCTACTTTAAAAATGCTCTACATCTGATAAATTTAGTTAAAATTGTCAAATAGATGTAAGTTTAGCCTTGAATCTTTTCTCAAGAAAGATGAAGAATCAATCGATCAATTAATCAATAAGCCATTTGTTAAGCACCAGGTCTAGGTCAGGCACTGCTATGTGTAGGACACATTTCTTGACCTCAAGGAGTTTACATTCATCTTGAATGAACCAAGAAAACACCTTATTTCACGTATATTTTGGCAATGATTATATTGATTGTTGTCTTTAAAACAGTCATTATGATAGTTATTTGTCATTTGCTTTTGTGTTGCATTGTGTCTCATTGAGCAGATATTGGAGCTACTATAAGACTATTTTATTATTTATTAAAACTATTTTTATGAAAACAATTTATTTGCTATTGATTTTCATTTTCATTGTTTAGTTTTTGTGTTTTAGCCCAATGCAGGATATACCTCATCCCGACACAAGGAGTTTTCTTCCCTTATCACAAAGTGAAGTCATTAAACCAAACCAGCAGAGACCACATCTGACAGAGTTTAATGCATCACTTTTTAGAAGGAAAAAAAGAGATTTGAATGATTAGACAAGAACTTGAAGGAAGAGTTTTCTTTCTTTCTTACTTCTATTTCAATTATCTAGTGGAATAAGAAAAGTCAGAAAGGGAAAATGGGTCTCAACCTGGGGAACAAACAAAGACTGACAATCCATTGCCCTTTTCTCAAGGAGTCCATATTTTTTGAGAACTGTGTGGGCTGATTTAACTAAAGACATAAATAAATGAAGGAAGGAATAGCTCACTAGGCTCTTAAAACTTATATTTATCTATAGAGTAAATATGTATTAGAATTTTAAGAAATTTGGGTTCATTTTTACAAGAAAAAGTTGTCTTTCTTATGTTCTGCATGCATTCACTTTGATAAGTGACTTTGATTATTTAACTTTACTTATTCATAACCATGATTAGAAGATTTGCTAAATCATTAGGTCATATTATTTAAAAACTTTTCCCCCTCTCCTGAAAATCTTAGCTGTGAAATGAAGAAGGTTCATTCAGATTTTTTTTAATCCAAGTGTTTCTCAATCTGAAGATTAAGAGATAAATGCTACAAAGTTACTGAGTTGTTTAAGTGCTACACATTTTTTAATGCATTCATTTCCACTTTTGCCTTTTCAGATCTTGATTGATATATGCTGATTTGTTTTTTGGAGGTAGGAGTGGAAATTTAATTATTATAGGGAACTACCAGTGAACATACTCACTCAACCAATAAAGATCTGCAATTTATTAATCTGCAATTTATAGTCACCAAGAATTCCCTAGTACACTGAGACATGAAATGACTTGCCTAGGGTCACACAGCCACAGAACTTCAGCCTCTAAGAAACCTTCTAGTTTCTTCTAGTCTCTCTATCAGATTGCCTCAGATTAAGAATTCCTGACATAGATCAACCCTGTTGTTTTATGGATAAAGAACAAAATTTTTCTGAGAATGAAAGTGTTTTTTTTTTTTTTTCAAATTTACTCAGCTAGAACTAGCACTCGAAATTCCAAGCTCCTAAATTTGGTAACTTTTAAATCCCACTAAATCCACTTGTTACCTATGTGAGTGCAGCTTGTCACAACCCTAGGAAAGGGGTTTGCCGTGGAATTTGTAGTTCTGTACAATTTGGAAGCAGAAGAACTAAGGAGATCAGTCCTTGGATAGGAGGGGACAGAACTTTTCCCACGGGGTGATACAGGGAGTTTGGAATCTCTTCTGCAGAAAAGGAGAGGAGAGATGTCAGTAGTCCCATGGCAACAGGATGACCAGAGTAGCAGCTGGTATCTGCCAGTCCTACAGTTCTGGTCTTTAAGAACAGGAGAGATGACCTTTAGCTAAATGGACAAGCTGGTAAATGTGTGTGACTTTATGCATTTTATGGCCATGATAGCATGAGTGCTGAGAGACACAAGACAGTTGAGAGGAAAGGGCGGCTCTAATCCACTTCATTCATATGTGAAAGCTGGAGAACATCTTTCCCCTCTCTAACCTGCAAAGACCTATTCTTTTTTTCTCCCTGGACCCTATAACCCCCTCATATACTAGTATTTTTTATATTTAACTATTTCCCGTGGTTTCTGTTGTGTTTTTCTCAAACATATTCTGTTAAAGAATATTTGAAGAATACACCTGTCAGATTTAATGGTATTTCTCATGAATACTTGTAATCCATCCTCTTGTCACCTGGGGTGGCTTTGTTGTGGCGTAAAGATTCAGGGGGTACTACACAGGAATGAGGGATCTTCCCTAGCTTGGGCTGGGAACTCAAACCCTAGCTCACTGTAATGGAGAAGCACTCTTAACTACAAACATAAGTACATGTCATTTCATGAGCATCCTTCAAAGATCTGAATTATGATAAACTCAAGGCCTGTATTATAAATCTGCCTAACAGAGATGAGTCAAAGGTTCCTGCCTTACTCTATAGTACCTTTTTTGCATCTCCAAATCATCTCCACTTTCTCCCCTATTACTACTCAAGAATTCCTTAGGTGTTCTTTTTTTCAATTTTATTTATTTTATTTTGAAAGTAAGAAATGAAGCAGGCATTCCCATAGCATAGTGTGACAGGAAAAAAAAGATGATTGAATATGAAACTGCAAATGTATTATGTATAATTTGCTATTCCTTTTAAATATAAAATATTTTAATTTCAAATACATTATCATGTAACATCAAACTCTCTTAAAATTATTTTTTCTTAGCTGCAAACCAAATTCAAATCATAAATTACACTAGGGGGAGGTAGGATACAATTTAGAGCTTATCTGGTTCAGACTTTGCATTTTATACATGAGGAAACTGAGATTCAGAAATTCAAAACCATCTATCTGAACCTCATGAAGGTCAAGTTCCATTTACTTTAAGCATGAAAATACTACTAAAAATTGTTAAGAAAACTTATGATGGATATGACTTCTTCAATGTGAATTGGTACATTGAATCCAAAATAATTGCCCTCTTCCCTCTTTTTTTTTTTGGAGTAGTTTGAAGAGGGCTGTTATTTTATTAGAATAGAGACCTCCCATTATGGGAAGTCCTGTCAATGATGCATAGCAGCAATTGGACTATCGATCACTGTCTTGGAAAGCTGAGGATAAGTGTCTTTTCCATGATCATGAAGTTAATATATACCAGAGGAAGCAAAACAAAGTCTTCTTAACAGCAAGGTCATCTCTTTCTATTATACCAAGTTGTTTCACAAATAATCACTGTGTTGAATTATATGTATATATATCACGAATGTTTATGAATAGGTTATCCTTTAGATTCAGGTGATGGCAAATGCCTTCAAAGAAGAAAAAAAATAGTAAAAAGGTTTTTGCAGCTTACCTGAGCCTCACAGATACCTCTGTAACCTATATATGAAATAATACTTGTTTCTTGGGGCTAAAAGGAGAGTACTGAAAAATAAAATACAAATGGAACTTTGAAGATGTGTAAAAGGAGAATTTTTTTCCTTAAGAAGCAATAAGTGATATTAAATATACATATGTGCATATGTATACACACATATGTATATACATACACACATACATGCATATATTATATCTGTGCATATATATCATATATATATATATATATATATATATATACAGTCTGTGTGTATTTGTGTAACATATAAGCATCAATAGGGCATCAAAAGTAGGGAACAAAGATAAAGAAAAAAGGCTGAAGTGAGAGCATGTTTACCTGACATGTGATCAAAGACTCTATTTCTGACACATACCAGCTTAGCCCTAGGCTAAAAGTGACCTGAGAGGCCAGAAGTCTGAAATGGATGGTTCAGCATATAAATTATCAGTCACCAAGTATGCTAGATAGATAGGAAAGGAATGGATTCATTTTTTTGTTGTTATTTTTTTTTTTATTGTTCTGTAGGAATAAAGACTAGACTTGTGATTTCATTGGTGTAGGTAACTTCCAGTGAACTAGCTCCCAATGCTGGCTGGCAGGTTCTTCACAACATGTTTTAAGTTACCTCAAGTACTTAGAGGCTGACTTGCCCAGGGTCATACGGGCAGTATTTTTCAGGGGTAAGACTTAAAACCAGGCTTTCCTGGAATTGAGGCCAGCTCTGTATCAACTATGCCCTTCCTCAAAATGTAGAAGGAGATTGGAATTTGTTTCCAATTCAATGGCACTTTGGAAAGCGTAAGATTTGGAGAAATTTGGATACTTCTTATTTCTTACTATACATGGCAGTTTTGCTTCTAAAATGTACTTTATCTGGTGTGTGGTTGACCATAGACATACAAAATTCAAGATCCCAAAAGAGAAAGAAACATTGCTGTTTTCCAAGCCTTTATGAGTTTACCATGTTCTCCCACTAACAAGGCAGTTGCTTAGATGGCAGCTCTGGTATGAACACACTTAGCTGAAAAAAAAAATAACAAAAGCCTAGAGGAAAGGCCTGCCTCTTGGGCTCAGAACTGTCATTCATCTATTCAAGCTTCAGAAGTTGGCACTCTTTGTTCAGCAAGAGGCTTACTGGAACCACCACATACTGTGTCAAACTACCAGCAAATCCTTTATCAGCACATCCTTTTGAGACTGTCATTGAACTGTATGGACCTAAGGAGTGATAAGCATTAATAACACCAGTGTTCTTTTTATCCCATCAGTCTTTCAGCTTCATTGAAGGTTCCTTTATCTAAACTTAGGTTTTTAAAGTCTAGACAATTGCATTTCCTTTTCTCCTTCAAAAGTGATACTTAGCCCATCAGGCATAGATGTGCAGTTTTTTTAAAGCTACTTAAGGTCTAGGAGAATAATCAATACTTTTTTTGTAAATGACCTTGAACTTCCCTAGGAAAATTACAGGATCCTAGACCTCAATACATTTCGAAGTAAAACAAAAAATATCATAAAAGGCCTCATCTGTCATAAAACTGCAATATTATTCTTCACATTGGTCTTATACTTTACTCAGTACAGATTCTCTGGTTTGTATGTATGTATATGTGTGTGTGTGTATGCATGTGCTACATACATACTATATAAAGGAACGTTCACAAAACCAAAATATTTTTCATTGTCAATTTAAAAGTGAATTATAAATGATCTCGATGTTTGAAAAATGGAATAAGGTAAAATTATTAGTTGGGAGAAAATGAATTCTGGATTTCTAGACTTGCGTAGTCTGGACAAAATGCTTCCTTAATCTATGTTATATGGTAGTTTATATATGGTAGAGGTGGAGTGTCAAAAAAACATTTGCTGAATGAATGCCTGGCTTTTCATATTGACATCTACATTACACTTCAAGGTTTACAAAATGTTTTATATATTATTTCATTTCATATTTAGATTGACAGACAGATAGATGGGCAAGCAGACAGAGGGGGTGAAGAAATAGGGAGAGACAGACAGACAAAGAGATGGAGACAGAGAGACACACATACATATACATATACAGAGAGAGACAGAGACAAAGAGACAGAGAGAGATTATGTTTTGGTCCAGACTTGTGATCTTGTGATTTCATAAGTTTAAGTAAATCAGAGCTTGGAAACTCCCTCCACATATACACATCATCAGACCAGCAGTTCACCTTTAATTTAACGTCTTAGATAGTTGCATGAGGTATTGATGGGATAAGTGACTTATTCAAGCTTATATATTTAGTAGGTGTAATAGGCAAGAATTGAACCCAAGCATCTAATACAAAGGCTGATTTCCCTCCATTATGACAGTCTGCCCTTGATATTTTTATAAGGTCATAAATAACAATGCCTGAACTATTTAAAAATGTGAGAAATATAAATCTTCCAGTTCTGGTTTCACTTTGGATATGGATTCATTTGGTTGTGACTTTACAAGGAATAGTTCAAGCAAATTCTGTTAAGACAACAGCAAATAATTGCATTCAGTGAAACAAGTCAATTGGTTTTGGCATCTTCGTGGTGCCAAATAACTGATTTGGCTGATTTGTTCAGTTTTCAAATGGCATTTTTGAATGCCATCCCAGTTCTCTCAGAAAGCTGAGCATATGAATAGTGCCAAGATAATGCAATCATATGGAGTTCTCACATTAACCATAGATCCTTAGGGACTAGAAAAAGTTAGAATTAGATTAGCCACGTAGACAGTGAGCGCCAGCCAAAGTAAGGAGGTAATTCATTCTGTCGCAGAACTGGAAAGGACCTTAAAGGTTATCTTGTCTGAAATGTCTGAGTTAGTTTCTCTTTTACAACATTCCTAACAATGACCATCTAACCCTGCGGTGAAGAAAAGGAAACAATCACTTCCAATGGTAGCCCTTTCCCCATTTTGTACTGTGCTAAATCTTAGGAAAATTTTCCTTACATTGATGTGGAATCTGTTTCTTCTCAACTTTTGCTCATTCATTGCTCCAAGTTCCTCTGGGGCCAAGCAAAATAAATCTTATCCTTCTTCCACAAGATCAGACTTTGCATTTTTTTTAAATAGTGATCATGGAACCATGCTGGTGAAAATAGTGTTAGATTTGAGTTCAGAAGAACTAGGTTCAATTTTTCTCTCTTTCTGTCTCTCTGTCTTTCTCTCTCTCTCTCTCTCTCTCTCTCTCTCTCTCTGTCTCTGTCTCTCTTTCTGTCTCTGTCTCTCTGTCCCTCTCTTTCTCCATCAATCTATCTGTCTATATTCATATAACCTCTAAATTCTTTTGTAGGCATAAATGTACGACCAAGGTTGCTTTCCCTGAATCCTCATTTTTTTTCCTTTACTGAAATAAACATGCTTATTGCTTTCAACTGATCCTTATATGGTATGATCTTGATCCATTCACATCACTAAGACATTCATAGATTTGTCAATGTCCTTACTAAAATGTCAGAACTCAACAGAATATTTGGGGTTCTCTGACCAGGGCAGAATATAGAAGGACCCTTACCTCCTCTTCTGAACATTGTAGTTCTAATACAACCTGAGGTCATGAGTTTGGTTTTGTATTTTGGTTTGCTATACCATGTCCCATTGGACATATGGTCCATTAAAAGCCTCAGGTCTTTTTTCTTAAAAAGAAAGGACTTTGTAGGCACACTTCCCTTATCTGGGTGAAGTTTATTTTTTAACCTAATAAATTTCATGTTAGATTTGACTCACAGAATTTGATACTATAAATGCTTACCAAGCAACTAACTGTGGGTGTAAGAGTATATTTGAAGTATATGGCTGCTGCTGTTATAAAGATTATAATAGTTTTGTATTAGTTCTCCTTCTTGAATAAAATGCATTGTCCTGTATGAAATGTATTCATTAGCAAAATCCTATGTAAGTTTCAAGGTAAAACAGGCAAGGCATTAGACGAAAGTATCATTTTAATTGAACCATAAATGGTGAAAAGACCCATTCTGATATTTTCACTTTTTTTGGTATTGATATTTGGGGCAAAAATTGGAACTAGGGATTAAGATTTAGATTGTAATGGTAATCTTATTGGAGGGTCTCAGGACATGCAGGCAAATGGAACAAATAATCATTGACAATAGTGGTAACAAAACTAAAAATACCCCTGTAAAATTTGTCTCAAGTATCTTTATTCACCCCTCTATTTGCATCAAAGAAAAAGATTTTTCTTCTATTTATTTTTTCCCCTTCAGTACCTCTTATCTTTCTCTTTCTTTTGCCTAATCATATTCTTTTTAATGAGATTAAAATAGGAATGAACTGCCAAGAAATAACTCATCAAAAATAAATGAATTGATTCAGAACGATATGCCTCAACTTTTTTTTAAAAGTTTGATTAGTTGTCCTTCAGTCTCAGAGATGACCAGAATGACATCACTGTGCTAGAGTCAAGTTTCAGTCCAACTGTGGCTGATCAGACCGATAGGAGCTTGGAATGTTCCTCCACAAGTCGGGCACAAATAGTACCTGTGAACATTTGGGATGGATTCTTTAAATTTGTCATCGTGCATTTCTTTTGAGCATTTTAATTCTGCATAGCTTATAGAGCACAGCACCTTCTCTGATATGGGCATGCCATGCTGAGTTATCCTGTGTCAGTATCTCCCATGTCATACAATCAATTCCAGAGCTCTTAAACGAGAACTTGAAAGTGTCCTTGAATTGCTTCTTCTGGCCACCAGGTGAATACTTGCCCCACAGATAGATTAGAATGTATTAACCTTTCATACAATTGGGCAGTGGTGTAGGTCAGGGCTTTTAGTTTGTTTGCTTAGCTTCTTTCACTGAGGAAATTTGCATTGTTCTGTAAGTTTAAAGACTTTGATAGTTTTCCCTCTTAGTTTTTCATTGTCATGGGATCTAAGGATGTGAAACTGGAAATCCCTCATTTTACAAAGGAGGAAACTGAGAGACAAAAAGGTTATGTGATTTACCAATGGTCATGGAGGTCTGACTGTGAAGAAGAGCGAGGATTTAGGCTCAGGTTCTTTGACAACAGATTCAGTACTTTTTCATCATACCAGGCTTCAAAAGTTTGCATTAGCTTTCTTTGAGGAGAAGCACTTGAATGGGAGGGGTCTCCTAAAGGAAGTGCTCTTTTTGTTTACCCAAGAACTGACTCAGTTCTATCAATAAGATCATACTTTGATCTAAGAAAAATGGATAGACTGTTACTAAATGTGAAATGAAAGAAAACAAATGAGGTAAGCCTTTCTGACCTTTTCATCGCCTTCTTTATTATTTCTCTCCTTCATTTTATTACCTCCTTTTTTCTACCTCTCCATGCTCTTAAGTTTTCTCCCTAAACCATCTTTATCCATCTGATTTTACCACATTTAAAAAAATTTATTTAATTTTCTTTCCCCTTCTCTTATTTTACATACATTGAAAAAAATTAAAAAAATGAGTGTAATCAATAGGCATGGTCAAGAAAAATAAAGTCTCTCACTGACCATGTCTAAACATGTTTGTCTCAATTTGCAATCTAGGGGCTTCTTCACATTTTTCTATTGCTGCCTATTCTTAAATGACAATTAAAACTATTTATTTGGCCTCATGTGGACAAAAATGTACTATTTAATTAATTTGATTTAATTTTAAAATAAATGTAGTTATACCAATTTCTCTATAATCATAACTTTTAGAAAATATCTACCAGATTAGTGTAGGGAAGGGGAAGGGAATAAGCATTTACATAGTGCCTACTGAGAGTCTGGTACTCTATTAAGTACTTTCCAAATATTATTTTGTAATTTGATCCAATGTAGTTAAATGGAAAGATCATTGACTCTGGTGTCAAAGGACGTGGTTCAAATACTGTCTTTTATGTTTACTACTTGTATGTCTTTGAGTAAGTCAAGCTATAGCTGATAACTTTCCTTGGCTTCAGTTTTTCTTTAATTGGTAATATGAGGGAGTTTGAAGTGTTGACCTCTGAGATGCTTTCCAAATATAGATCTATTATCCTGTTATTTACAAATTAGATCTCAGAAATCAGTTTTTTTTTTTTAATTTTTGTTTAGGGATATGTGGATTAGTTTTAGTTTAGGGATATGTTTAAGGATAAGTGGATTGAGTCACATTAAGCGAAGTCCTACAACTGGCAAGACAAGTCTTTTAGGGCTCCTCTAACTCTCCAGGCCATGTATATGGGCTGCACTGAATTGAATTAAGTTATTTTAAAAACCACATCCAAGTCTGCCCCAGCACTGTACAAATGGACTAATTTGTTTGTATGGGAAGTGTGTGGGAGGGAGCAATTAGACTGTATACTTGTGCTACATAGTCACATAATTTTAGTAATTCAAACCCCAAACAAACCTCCCTTCTTTTTTTCAGTAGCTGGTGTTTTAGCCTAAATTATCTGAATAATTGTTTTAACGGCCCAGTTTGCCACTGGGAAAGGCACAGCGCATTATTTAAAAACAAACAAAAAACACTCAGGAAAATGTTGTTTTTGTCAAAAACATGTAGAGGTTGCTTTGTGAAAATCTCTTCACAATGCTTGTGTTGAAAGCAGGGTTTGCTGTAGAATATTAAAATTCTGTGCTTCGTGCCTCTCTTCTCTCTCCTCACTAAGACTCCTTCCTTTCCCCTAGATCCGTCTTTGAATTCAGCTGGCCCAGTTCTGTCTGGACTGAATTCCAGATTGAGTTCTAGGTTTTGAGACAAAGTAAATTTAGTTTTGTAAGCCTGTATCTCATGTTTTCCCAGTCTAAGTCAAGGTATTTGGATCCCTGGGCATGTGAATAGACCATTTTTTCTCAGACCCTCCCTTGGGTTTTAGGCCTGCCAGCTCCTTCTAGTCACCTTTGCCTCACAGTTTATGCCTATTATAAGCTAACTGAAGACTTGTACTTCTACCCTGACTGGATATTTCACCACTTCTTAACTCATTGAATAAAATGCATTCTTGATGGCTTATAATTTAAGATCCTCAATAATTTGGCTTCAGTCTGCCTATCTAGCTCTCTGTAGTACCAATGTGATATTCACAGCACCTATGGTGGCCATGAATATCCCAGCACAATTCTGAATAGTGAAATACAACAGACTCTCCTCATGGAAGATAGAACCAAAACATTTATTCAGATAAGACAAAGTCAAATCCATCATAATCTATACACAATAATAATGTAGAAAACAGCACCACCCCTCAAGCCTTCCCCTTGGTAGGCTTTCCACAAATCAGGTCCCTTAACATCACAAACAAGTTCTTTCATTCACACTAGCCAGCTGCCTTCTTGCCTGCATTCTTCCTAGCTCTAACTGCTCTCATGACCAAATTTCCCTTCTCAGTTCTGCTCTAGCTCTGACTCTTCCTGTTCTACCCTTCCTGCTCCACCCTTTCCTGTTCTACTTGACTCAGACTTCCATGTGACCTATTAATGAATGGGAAAGATCTTCCCATATAAATTACCATTACTCTCTCTCCTCATGTACTCATATTTCAACTTGATTGAACTACTTGTCTTCCCACTTTTAATATCTCCTACCATTATGCCTTTTCTCATATTATTCTGAACATCTACAGTACTTTCCCAGCCCTCCTATCTTCATAGGCAGACATCTTACTCATCCTTCAAAGCCACACTTACTTAAGTGACATTTCCTAGAGGAAACGTCCTTCCCTCCCCCCGCCGCCATGGTAGTAATTCCTTCTCTGATCTACTAGCACTATGTAGTCTTCATATGTTGTGTAATATTTATGCATAATTAGTCTAATAACCTCAAACAAATTGCTAGGCCCTAGAAGGCAAGGCACAGTCAAGTACATAATAGATATTCAGTAAACATTGAAGAAATGTATCCATAACTAGCCTTTTTTTTTGCTCACTTATTGTTTTAATCACCTTTCTCAGAGTACTTAATAATAACAATAGCAATGATCATCATAATAATAAAAGACTAAAATAAAGGAGTGATTATAGTCTATTTAGCTATTGTCACTAACAGTGCAACCAGGAAAGTTTTATGATAAAAAATGACAATTGTCCCTCGTTCTATAATCTTCAGATATTAAGGATATAACTTGAAGATCCCTGCTTACAAAACTATCATACATGAATTTATTTAAAACCTGAAATCTACTTATATTGCTGGCCAGTACAATCATTTAGGGTAAATGAGTTTCATATGTTCACTACTTGCTGTGTTAGGAAGCAAAATGAGTCTAGTTTGAGTATTCTTACTTTATCATTTTAAATGCAGAATTGATATTAGCAACACTTTTTTAAAAAAGAAGTTCATTAAACCACTTCTAAATGGGGCCACTGAATTGGCAGAAAAAGAGGGGCTAGCTAGCATAACGATTGGTAACTCTGTTCAGATTAATTAAAAGAGGAATAAAACCTCCAAGGAGGGCATAGAAGTTCTGGGCATTAATTTTCTTCTTGGAACTTTGAGTCAAAAAAAATGTGTGTAAAAAGAAAAGAAGAAACTGAAATTAGGAGAAAAGAAATCTTAGAAAAAAATTGAGACTTTAAAATGAATGATTATTAATATGTTTTTAAAACAACATATGACAGCAAATGATGTTCATTTGTTAGAATAACTAATACTGGTAGAATTTAAACTTCCTAAACAATTTGGTAGCCCTGAGATGCTAATTAAAATCTTAATGATACTGTCAGCATCTGTCAGAAGACCTCCCCCTTCCTAACATACAACCCTCCCTCAGAAAAAATGTTCCTACAGTATTATCCTTTAAGACTAAGTGGCAGAAATGGTTGCCAAGAATGTTAAGACCAAAGGATTTTAAAATACAGATATATAATCTAAAAGTCATTGGAAGCAATGAGGTTATCCTGTTGAAAGCAGCAGCAGGGATACCCTGGTCCTAGTTATCTTATGGAGATTTGGCCTCCTTGCCTTAGTGTCATCACTCAAGTAATTCATTGTACAAAGGAAATTGCAGTTTTGTTGATGGAAACTTGGACAGGGCTTAGGACCCCAGGGAATACTTTGCTTCTATTAGTCTGAGAACTTTGTCCCTGATTATTCTGTGTGTATATTTGCCTATTGTCCCTAGGGTCCTCCCTCTCTGGTCTGATCCCAGGATGCAGTGTCCTAATTGTCTGTTACTGGGAGAACAGAGACCCCTAGTGGGATGATCATTTGATAATGTATTTGGATGTGACTAATCAAAAGAAAATGAAGAACTAGCTTAAACTGACCAGCCAAGAATGAACAATGACTTCAACTTAATTAAACTTATGCCTTAGAATGCACCTCTGAGATTCCCTTGCTTTCATGTCTCAGGAGCTATGTCCAAGGAAAAAGAAGATGTGTTCAAAATTAAGCCATAATAACAAAAGTAATTGAAATTTTTATATTTTCTAGTTTAAATAAGCTATCTCATCTGATACTCAAAGTAATATGATGAGGCAAGAAGAGCAGGTATTATTACTACTATTATGCAGACAAGAAAACTGAAGCTCAGATTCAATGACTTGCCCAAGGTCGTACAGTATCAGGTAAGTGACTTTTCTTGATCTTCTGATTCCAAAGCCAGTATTCTTTCCACAATAACACAGTAACTGTTCTTTTAGTCTGGGTATTATTAATTCATTTTCCAGGTGAAGAATAAGAGGCTTATGGAAGTCATGTGACTTTTCCAGAGTCACAAAGCTAATACAAGTGAAAACGAAGATTGTGGCACTGGGGATAGAGTATGGATCTTAGAGTTAAGAAGACCTCATTTCAAATCCAACCTCAAACATTTACTAGTTGCTTAACTCATGGCAAGTCCCTTAAAGTCTCTGTGCCTCAGAGACTTTGGGCATAATAATATCCACTCACAGGGCTCTAGTGGTTATTGAATGAGTAAATACATGCAAAACTCTTTTCAAATCTTAAAGCATGCTAAAGAAATGTTGTTATAATCACTGAGTCCAGTGCTTTTTCCATTAACTAAAGACTTACCATTGTGGTATGATGGTTCTCTGTCTGTTGCATTATCTATTAACAATGCAGTAAATTTTATGTTGGGTGTCAGTAAATAGTAAATACCTTAAAGTCCTTGAACATGACTGTCCCAGGATTGGAATAAAATTATAGAACCTGAAGTGGTACAAAATAACAAGACATTATATAGCATATTAGATTTTGCAAAGCATTTTAGAACAGCTATTTCATTTGAGTTTCACAATAACTCTGTGAGGTAGGTATTAAGAGAAACTTAAAATGGAGGAAAATCATTGCTTTGTACACAAACTGTCCTGTGGCCTAGAAATATTAGGTCACTCCAAGGTAGCATCTGCAGTTGCATTGACTTTGTGGTTCTGGCAAACATTCAGAGGAGTAGCTAAAAGATCAACTCCAGGTTTCTCCAGAGGAGATGTTTCTAACGGTCACTTCTTGATAATTTATATGTCCATTCTTTCTAGCTGGGAAGCTTTTAATATCTATTGGATGGTGATTCCACATTGATCCTTCTACAACCTAGTTTTTGCATAAGGGAGGACCTCAGACTTCAATTATAGTGATAGGAACTCATCTTGGTTTAATTCTATAATTCCTAGTAGAAAAGGATTACTGTAGTGAAAATTAGTGGAGTTGGTTCAGACAAAGCTGCACCTAGGAGACACTCTTATTTATCTTCTGAATTTTCATTAATGTCTAGTTGGAGACAAGTGAGGCAGATTTTGAGACAGAGCCCCATTGGTAAATCAATGAGAATAGTACCTTGTGGTCAATGTGCAATGACTGCTGACTTATGAGTAACGTAGGAGGTCTTACTGTATGTAGAACTTCTCCTAAGAAGATGTGTCAGAGCATTCTTAGTAGGCTGCAAAACCCTTTTCGTTCAGAGATTTAGTTGGATAAGATGAGGTACCATTACTGAAGAGCTAAGCTATGGTTCCTGTCCATAAATTTCATAAACTAAATTGATTTAAAAACAATCAGTTTGAAATGTTTGGCAATTTGTTTTATAAACAATTGACCCCAAAACTATTATTATTTCCATAACAACAGCTATAATACAATTGATCCATAAAAATAAGGATGCTGTTCATAGATTTTTGCCATAGCAAATACACAATACCCTAGCTTCACTGAACAAAATTTTGTTAAAAGACCTACCAGAAGAAATAAAAATCATGTTTGAAAAAGAGAAAGTGCAGACAGTTAACCTATCTACTACTGGAGTTGTACCAAAGATCTTTTTGCGTGAGTCTACAGAAAAATCAGCTTACGTTCCAATATTTTAATTCAGTCACATAAAAGTAGTTGTCATTGCCAAAGTGCTCATATTTATAAACTTATTTGTTACTAGAAAATCTTGGAGGGAATTAGGTAGATAAGAGGATGTAGATAAAATTTATATCACTAAAACATTTTTAAAGTGCACAGAAGAAAGCAAAAATGTATACACAAAATAAATAGGTAACATATACATATATTATAAATACACACATATCTATCTTAAAAAAACTGTACCCAACAGAATGTTCTCTTCTTATAAGAGTCCTTTCTTATCCTTCTTTGAATGTTGAAATATTTATTTGTTGATTGTTGTTTTCAATAAAAAGAACATTTTTAAAAAGTAGATTTAAAAAAAACCAAACAATTGTGCAACCATACACAGATCACAACATAGAATAGAATGATAGCAACATAGTAACTTTTCCTAAATGCCACTATAAAAAAAGATGAGAAAATAGATGCATATTGATGATGGCTGTGATGTTGATAAAATTATTAACAACAACAAAAAAACCCAACAGATTAACACTTACATGATGCTCTAATGTTTGTAAAGACAATGTCTCAGCTGAACAGTAAGTTAGAGTCAGGAAAATCTTAGTTCAGATTCTGCCAGTCATTTTCCATTTTCATTTGACATTCTTATCAGCCCTATGAAGTAGACTCTGTGATAGTGAATTAAGCAGGAATTTAAAGTATTTGAAACCACTTCACCCAGTTCAGAAGTCTGTTTGTTTGTTTCACCCAGAAACATACCAAAAAATCCATCTGAGTACCTGAGTAAAGGTTCTTGAACACTATCCATGGAGAGACATGTTCTGTTTTTATTTCATGTGGTAATGTATTTTATTTCCTTGACATCTTTTTAGCACCATGCATTTGTTTTAAACATTCTTTTCTTTTTAAAATTTGAATTCCAAATTCTCTCCTCCTTCCCCTCTTCACCTGCCAGGAAGGCAAGAAAAATACAAACTATACACATGAAATCATGCAAAATATATTTCCATATTAGCCACATCACAAGAAAAAGCAAAAAAAAGTGAGAAAATTATACTTCAATTTGTACCCCTAGTTCATTAGTTCCTTCTGTGGAGATGGATAACATGTTTTTTTTTTTTAATTTTAAATGTTTATTTATTAATTTTTAGTTTTTAACATTCATTTCCACAAATTTTCTTCTCATCTCTCCCCTCCCCCACTGCATAATGTCTTGCATTCTGATTACCCCTTTCCCTCCATATGTCCTCCATTCTATCACATCCCCCATTCCCTTATCCTCATCTTCTCTCTTTTCTTGTAGGGCAAGATAGATTTCTATGCCCCATTACCTGTATTTCTTATTTCCCAGTTGTATGCAAAAATATTTCTCAACATTTGTTCCTAATACTTTGAACTCCAATGTCTCTCTCTTCCTCCCCACCCATTCCCACTGAGAAGGCAAGCAGTTCAATATGGGCTATATATGTGCGGTTTTCCAAAAGACTTCCATAATAGTCATTTTGTATAAGACTAACTGTATTTCCCTCCATTCTATCCTGTCCCCCCATTTACTCTATTCTGTCTTTTGACATTGTCTCTCTACATAAGTGTTTACTTCTAATTACTCCCTTCTCCCATTTTCTCTCCTTTCTGTCAACCCCCTCACCCCATTTGTTCCCTACTCCCCTACTTTCCTGTAGTGTAATATAGATTTTCTCACCAAATTAAGTGAGCATGTTATTCCCTCCTTAAGCCAAATGTGAAGAGAGTAAGCTTCATTTTTCCTCTCTTACCTCCTCCCTTTTCTCCTCCATTGAATAAGTTTATTATTTCCTCTTTTACAAGAGATAATTTGCCCCATTCCATTTCTCCCTTTTTCCTCCCAATATATTCCACTCTCACCCCTTAATTTTCATTTTTTAGATATCATCCCTTCTTAATCAACTCACCCTGTGCTCGTGTGTGTGTGTGTGTGTGTGTGTGTGTGTCTATACACAACTATTCAAATACTGAGAAAAGTCTCCAGAGTTACAAATATTGTCTTTCCATGTAGGAAGGTAAACAGTTCAACTTTAAAAAGTCCTTTATAATTTCTCTTTCCTGTTTACCTTTCCATGCCTCTCTTGATTCTTGTGTTTGAAAATCAAATTTTCTTTTCAGGTCTGGTCTTTTCATCAAGAATGCTTGAAAGTCCTCTATATCATTGAATGACCATTTCCCCCCTAAATTATTATACCCAGTTTTGCTGGGTAGTTGATTCTTGGTTTTAATCCTAGTTCCTTTGACTTCTGTAATATCTTATTCCAAGTCCTTTGATCTTTTAATGTAGAAGCTGCTAGATCCTGTACTATCATGATTGTATTTCCACAATACTTGAATTATTTCTTAGTAGCTTTTTGAAATTTTTTCTCCTTGACCTGGGAAGTCTTGAATTTGGCTGCAATATTCCTAGGAGTTTCTCTTTTTGGATTCCTTTCAGGAGGTGAAAGGTGGATTCTTTCAATATTTCTTTTACCCTCTGGTTCTAGAATATCAGGGCAATTTTTCTTGATAATTTTGTGAAAGATGATGTCTAGGCTGTTTTTTTTTTGTTATCATGACTTTCAGGGAGTTCCATACTTTTTGAATTGTCTCTCCTGGATCTATTTTCCAGGTCAGTTCTTTTTCCAATGAGATATTTTACATTATCTTCTATTTTTTTCATTCTTTTGGTTTTGTTTTGTAATTTCTTGGTTTCTTATAAAGTCATTAGCTTCCATGTGCTCAGTTCAAATTTTTGAAGAACTCTTTTCTTCAGTGAGCTTTTGAACCTCCTTTTCCATTTGGCTAATTCTGGTCTTTAAGATATTCTTCTCCTCATTGGCTTTTTGGGCCTCTTTTGCCATTTGAGTTACTCTATGTTTTAAGGTATTAATTTCTTCAGCAATTTTTTGGGGTCTCCTTTAGCAAGCTGTTGACTTACTTTTCATGGTTTTCTTGCATTGCTCTGATTTCTCTTCTCAATTTTTCCTCCACCTCTCTTACTTGATTTTCAAAATCCTTTTTGAGCTCTTCCATGGTCTGAGACCATTGCATATTTATTTTATAGGTTTTGCATGCAGGAGCCTTGACTTTTAGGTCTTCCTCTGAAGATTTAAAAGTAACCTTCTATTGTCTTATTCTTTCTCCTTTTTGGGGGCATTTTCCCAGAAAGTTACTTGACTTTTGAGTTCTTTGTCAGGGCCCATTTCAGGGCTAAGATTTAGCTCAGTGGCACAACTCCCCTAGGGCTTTAGGCTGAGGTCTCCCAGCATTGACACTCAGGGCTGAGATTCAGATCAGCTGCTTAATTCCCCCAGGGGCTTAGGTTGAGGTCTCCCAAGGCTCCGACTATAGATTGCACTCCTCTCTCCTGGCTGAAGGAGCCCTCCCACTGATCTTTGAAATTGTTTGTAGGTTGAGCAATCTGGGAATTGTTACTACTGGTGGCTCCCTGAAGTCTGTTCAGGATTCTGCCCCTGCCACGTTGAGCTGTGTTCTGTACTTCTTGAGCTGCATGCCATGCCAATAGCATGTTTTTTATCATGAATCTTTTGGAATTGCTTTAAATTATTATATTGAGCAGAACAGCCAAGTAATTCACAGTTAATCATCATTTTAACATTGTTGCTACTGAGCACAATGATCTCCTAGTTCTTCTCACTTCACTGAATTATTTCATATGATCTTGCCATGTTGATCTTGTTTCTTTCCTGAAACTACCCCCCCCATCATTTTATAGCATAACAGTATTTATTCTATTGCAATCACATGCCAAAACTTATTCAGTCATTCCATAAATAATGAGCATCCCCTCAATTAAATTTTTTATATATTTTCCCCTCTTTCTTTGATCTCTTTGGGGCATAGACTTAGTAGTATCATTGCTGGGTCAGAGGTTATACACAGTTTTCAAGTCATTTGAACATTTTCCTAACTTGTTCTCTGGAATGGTTAGACCAGTGTACTACTTCACCATCAGTTTATTTCCCTCATCCCTCATCTCCACCAGTATTTGTTATTTCTGATGGGGAAAGGTGGTACTTCAGAGTTATTTTAATTTATATTTCTCCAATCAATAATGAGTTAGAGCTTTTTTTTACATGACTATAGATGGTTTTGATTTCTTTTTCTAAAAACTGCCTATTCATATCCCTCCATCACTTATCAGTCAGGGAATGGCACTTATTTTTTATAAATTTGACTCACTTCCCTATATATTTGAGAAATGAGCCCTTTATCAGAGAAACTTGCTGGAAAAATTTACATTACTTCAATATCTATAGTTTCTTTGAGCAAAATATAGTTACCCTGATTATCTCTATAATTAGGTCTATTTTAGCCTATGCTTTGTCTAAGATCATGATTGCTACCTCTGACTTTTTTTTTTTTTTTGGTCAATTGAAGCATAGTAGATTCTACTCCAGACTTTTATTGTAATTTTGCATGTGTCTTCCTATTTCAGGTGTTTCTCTTTTAAACAATATCCATTTTGTCATTCACTTCTGTTTTATGGGTGAGTTCATCTCATTCACATTCACTGTTATGATTTTTCAGTTGTGTCCTACTCTTTGTGTCCCCACAAACAGCAACCCACCAGGACCTCAACATGAGGGGCTCATCTTCTGATGTCACGCATTTTAATACTGGCCATTGTTTTTTTTTCTTGGGAAAGATACTGTAGTGGTTTGCCATTTCCTTTTCCAGTGGATTATCTTTTGTCAGAACTCTGTACTAAGACCTATCCTTTTGGATAACCCTGCATGGTATAGTTCACAGTTTCATTTAGTTATGCAAGCCTATTAGCCATGACAATGCGGTGATCCAGGAGGAGACAGCTATGACTACTAACTATGTTTTTCACTCCTTCTTATTTTCTTCTATTTTTTCTTCTCTCTCTCTCTTTTTATCCTGTCACTACTCAAAAGTGTGTTTTGCTTCTGACCACTGCCTCCCTTAATCTGTCCTCCTTTTTATCATCTGCTCCCCATATCATTTATTTCTTTCCCCTCCCATTTCCCTGTTGGGTAAGATAGATTTTCATACCCAACTGAAGATGTGTGTATGTGTGTGTATGTGTTTGTTTGTGTATTTGTACATATGTAATATATAGATATATACATATAAAATATATATTCACTCTTGCATCTTTGAACCAATTTCAATGAGAGTGAGGTTCAAGAATTGCCCTGCCATGTATCCCTTCACTTTAAAAGCTTAAATGCTCTTGCTGTGTGCCTCTTTTATGTGAGAAAATTTCCCCCATTCGATCTCAATTTCCCTTTGTCTCAGTCCATCTTTCTTTCACCACCCTTAACTTTTCTTGGGGCTCATTTCAACATAATTGACTCACACCCATGTTCTCTGTCTATGTAGACTCCTTCTAAATGTCCTAAAATGATAAAATCCTTAGGAGTTACATGTATTATCTCATCTCTCCACAAAGGGTAAACCAACAATGTGATAAGTGCAGCTGTTAAAAAGAATGGCAAAAGACAACTCCAGCTCTCAAGAAGCTCACAGTCTAATGGGGAAGACAACATGCAAAAAACAATGTGCAACAATCTATATGCAGAATAAATTGGATATAACCAAAGAAGAAAACACATTAGTATTATGTGGGGCCAAGAAAGTATTGCTGTAGAAGATATCAGGACTTGAAAGAAGTAAGGGAAACCAGGAGAAAAATGAAGAGTGAGAACATTCCAGGTTTAAAAGATAGCCAGTAAAATTGTAAAATTGAGAGAGGAAGTGTTGAACAGCAAGGAGGTCATTGTCACCGAATTTAGAGTATATTGGAATGAGTAATTTATAAGAAGACTGAAAGGAATATATTGGTTTTCACTTTCAGTCCCTAGTTCTTAACCTAGTATAGTCAGTCTCTTGGAGCACTTTAACAAATAAACTCAAAGTCATCCAGTAGGCACGTGGTCCTTTGACGATTTTGATCGCCACTTCTGAACAAGAGTTCTTAATCTATATCATGTCATGGATTCCCTTTGACTATCTGGTGAAGCCCATCAACACATTATCAGAATAATTTTTAAATGCATAAAATAAAATATAATAGAATAACAAAATAAACCAATTCTAATGAAATGTGATTATCAAAATCCTTTTTTTAAAATTTCACTGACTCTTAAGAGTCCTTCATTTAGTATCATTGAACTGTGAACTATATTGCTTTGGATAATGATGTTAATTATAAGCTTATTGAATGTTAGGATCAAAATTATTAGATATTTTATCATTTCCTAGATTCTGGAGCATATCTACTTAGTTTGTGTATATGTGAAAACACTGTACATATGGAGACATACAACCTCTCAAAGACTATGGTTTTATATCATATCAATTATTTCACTGATCAGAGGCTTTGTAGAAGAGTTGCAGAATATATGGCAGTTATTAGTTATATTCTATTCATCCCTTGCTCCATTTTAATTTCAGACCTTCAGTACAGTTATATTTCAACTTGACACCTTTACTTTTGATATTTACTTGTTATCACCTTGATCTAATAGATCAATTTTCAATTGATGTAGAAAGTAATATATAAGTTGCCTGTGAGTCTAGAGAATATCTATATCTAGATAGTAGATATCATTAAGACTATTCATGATTTGAAGTACTTGATGTAATCCCCAGGTGAAAATCTACACATATTAATATGTGCCTCTGAGCTCTTCAGTGTCTACAACAAATAAGGAGAATATCTTTTCCATTTATGCTCCTCCTCCAATGATAATTATTGTCTTCTATCTGCTTAAAACTGTCTGTTTGCATAGATATTTTACTGTGACCTTATTATCATTATTATTATTCAATCATCCCATGCTGCTCCATTACGACTTGCTGACATTCATTTTATTTTACCAAGTAGTTCCTGCTGAATTTTAGATGCATCATCAGATTTGATGATGTATTCTCTGTAATTACATATTCTGCATCATATATCTTTTCAAAATCTAGTCTAGATTACTTACTGTGGTGGCTTGGATGTCCATGATTTACCTGGAAAAGTCCATTTACAGTGAGATAGCCTGTCATATGCTAAGGAATACTCTGGTATCCCTACCTGAAAGATTAGAATACATTCAATCAATCAGTACATATATTCAAAATAATAATTATGGTGAATGGCACATAGAGTAAGGAGAAGACACATAGGTAGATAAAGTAATGCAAATTGAAATGTGATAAGTATTATGTGATCTGATGGTCACTATAAGATTATTTTACTCTTCTGTATGATAATGCCTTAGCATGGGTTTGATGCCTATCTAATACTAATTTAAAAATTTTAATGTATAGAATGAGAGGCAGTGTGACATAGCACAAGGCTTGAAAGACCTGAGATAATGATGAGATTACCAATTATACCATCCCTGTGACCATGAGTAAGTCATTTTGGTCTTAATATGTTTTACAGAAGTCTTATAGAAGATGGAGATGCACCTCCATTACACATTGTGTACTGGAACAGTTTCCATAAGATATACTTAGTAAATCAGAGATGAATTGTGATGAAAAAAAGAGGAGGATTTTGGACCTGTATTCCCGAACTGTCACTTGCTACTTATGTATTCCCGGGCAAATCACTTAATCTTTCTTGACCTCATTTTTGTCTGTCAAATGAAGGAGTTGTCTACATTACTTACTTTGCATAATGTTCCTTTACAGCTTAAAATTTATGACACTATAATAAGCCCATGATCTCCTTCTAAACAAACAAAAAAAATATCCTTTCAAACATTAATTTTACTTATTGTAACATTTGACTACACATTAACATCTTCTGCTTATGGGAATTTAAATTACCAAAAGATAAATCCTATCTCTTCTCCAATACCCTTACATTTTGTTTGACTCCTGAAATCTTCATTCCCTTTACCCTACAAAATCAAATTGGAACTTTGGCAGTCAGTCAACAAGAATTTATTTATATGCCAGGCAGCGTGTTGAATACTAGACATAGAAATAAAAGTTAAAACAAAGCAAAACAAAACAAAAAGCTGTTATTGACTTCAGGAAACTCATATCCTCGTTTTTAGAAGCTATGCAAACAATTATTCATACAAGATATATACAATGTAGATAGATCTTAGAGGGGTTACTCTGCAGTATGGATTACAATGCATAAGCAATATAGGAATATGGGAAAGGATTACTGCAGAAGGTGGGATTTGAGCATTTTTTAAAAAGGCCAGGGAATCCAGGGGGTACAGGTGAGAAAAAACTATGTTCTGCAATTAGAGAATAGGTATTAAAAAGGCACAGAGTTGAGAGATAGAGTATAGTATATGAAGAAAAATAAAAATGCCAGTGTTGATGGATCATAGAGTATATGGAAGAGATTCCAATATCAGATGAATTATTCTTGTACCCTGTAAGATCAGTCTTATAGAATATCGAGCTGTAACCCCGTGAACCATTATGGATTGGAACATTACTGGCTCTAGAGTCAGAGGATCTTGGTTCAAATCACTCTTCTCCCAATACTTCTTGCCTCTGTGACTTTTGATGGGTCTCCTCTGAACCTCAGTTTTATAATATGAAAAATGAGACAGAAGAGCTTGGATATCTCTCATGTTTATTACAGGCAAATCTGAGATCCTGTGACCTGCTTTTGAGTTCTGAGTCTCAGTCAGACCAACAGTAGTTAACTATACATAATATTCTGGAAAGCTGGATTCAGGAAGTCAGGTTTAGCCCTAAATTGTCAGAAGTTTATGTGAAATTTGATAATTTAGAACACCACTGTAGTAAGCAATCTCCCTTAAACAGCCAAGACAGTAATCAGTGGGCTAATGTCTGTTTCCCATGAACCTAGAAGGAAAAAAAAAAAAAGTATGAGTCTCCCATTTGTGGATAAGAAAATGCCATATTATAAATGAAAGTGCACAAATAAAGATAGAGGGGAAAATACACAAGAGAATGAAACCTAATAGTACTTAATTTAACCAAGGGCAAGATGAGGATGAAAGGCACAGTATAGACTAGTTGCTGCTCAATTATTGCTTCAGTTCTGTTGAATTCATTGAGTGCCATCTCATTTACATGAGAAAATCTCCTCTCTTGCTTCCCTTAGTCTCAGCCAGACCTTAATTGAGAATTTATGGTTGAGCTCTTAGCCTAAGCCAAAGCTGCACACATTAATTTTCAGTGTAAGAGATGGATTGAATTCAGTCTGAACACTGGTGAGCTGTGTCCATTCATGGTAAAACTGTACAAAGAGCAAAATCCTTAGTTAGAATGAGATAAAGAACTGCCAACAGATTGACCCAAGTTTTGGCATGCCTGGGTCACTAGCACTTAGAAAACCAATTTATCTTTTCCCTAGATTGTCTACAGCCAGATAGCAATTTAGAGAACAGGCTTGCTACCAGTTGAATAGCCTTCTCATTTATGGAATTTCCCAATTAATTCATCATTGTTAACAAATTTTTTTGTTTGTTAACTGTTAACAGATTTTTTTCAAAGTCTGATATATTTTCTCCCTGAAATCATCCTTCACGTTGCTTCTTAAAGTGTTGGAAAATATTACAAAAAATTTTGAAATGTATTATGTTGTATATATTTTTCTGTGCCCTTCTTTAACATCCACCAGTAGAATATGCCTTCCTTGAGGGCAGACTGGTTGGTTTTAATTTTGTATTACCAGCATCCAGAGAAGTGCCTGAAATATAATTGGTGCGGTTTGCACTCTCTTTTTCAAGAGGACCATGATATCAGGAAGATGATACCTTTACTTACAAGTGAATTGGATTTTAGTGAGGGAGGACTGTGCAAAGCCACCAGCCTCACTTTCTCCTCCAGAGTCACAGTGCTTCAAAAAGACTCTTTTTTGTTGAATTAATTTGAACAGAATTTAAAACTACTGTAGTTCACTAGAACAAGATTTACATTCCAAATTGTTACCTTTATGCATTTTAGATAAATCTGCATTGAACAATTTTTTTCTTATCTGTAAAGGAAATGTTTACCAGTTTTTCTGTAGCTGCTAGAAGGAAAAGTGAATACAAATGAGAATAATACTTTTACAGATAAAAAGTGATACGCATATTAATACAATGAAAAGCATTATGTTACATTGAGGAGTCTCAGTATATGTATTGGATTACTTGGCAACCATGATTCCCTTTCAACTCTCAAATTCTGTGAATTTATAATAAAACAATTATTCCAGAAGGACTAAAGTAAAATCCTTTTCAGATAAGTTCTAGTTTTGTTTGTTTTTTCTCTCTCTCCCTCTCAGTAGGCACGAGTTGTTGCTCTTTTTTAAAAAAAATAACGCATCTCATCTATTGTTAGTAGAATATTCATTATTTTCTTCAGTTATTATTATGAGTTTGCCCAAATCATGTAGTAACTCAAAAAACAGTTATTGAATGAATCAATCATCCACACTATTGCATCAGTTTTTCTTTTTTACCATGTTCTACTCCCCTGTTCTCTGCTCACTAACAGTACTTCTAAGAACCCTTATGATCCTTGTCTGATATCTTCAAAATGTTGTGACTGACTAAGAATGGAGGTAAATAGTTCAGAGTTTGAATCTGTTGCCTCATCTTCATTAAAATCATCTTCTGACCCCAGAGGTTATCAATCCTTTAGTTGTTAGAAAAAAATAAAAGAATCAAAATTCACTTTTAGGAAGTCTTTCTGTACCATATGTTCTGTGTGCAAAGGAATAAATTTTAGAATTTACCATACATAAGAAAATAAAAAATAAAAGACATATTTTAATGAAGAAAACTTTATTTGGTACAAACTAATATTTTGTAGTATCATAAATTTGCTACTTTTCGAATCCACAGTTTTCCCCTTATACTAACTTTCTGGAATATTTCAATAGGATAATATAGCTATTTTTTAAAATCTCTATATAACTTTGATAAGTTTATTATTTTGTGTTTTTCAGTTGTGTCTGACATTTTGTGACCCATTTTGGGTTTTTCTTGGCAAAGATACTACAGTGGTTTGTCATATCCTTTTCCAACTTATTTTATAGATGAGAAACTGAGACAAACAAAGTTAAGAGACTTGACCAGGGTCACACAGGTAGTAAGTGTCTGAGGCCAGATTTGAATTTATGAAGATATCTTCCTTGTTTCAGGCCTGGCACTCTGTCCACTTTGCTACCTAGTTGTCCCAAGCTACCTCTACCACATGGAAATACATGCAGGGATGTGCCAACAAATATTTAACAGCCAAATTTCCAAAAACACAAAGCACAATTTTAAATTTAATTAACAAAATAGTAATTTGAGCCTTGATTTGTATCATTTTCTGATTTCCTAGATGTAAATACACTGAAAATTTTTAAATCAGCTCTCAAGAGAGTAATATGAGCTGCCTGCTCATATCCCTTAATCATTTATCAATTGAGTAATGGCTCTTATTTGTACAAATTTGACTCAGTTTTCTATATGTTTGAGAAATGAAGTCTTTATCAGAAAAAATCACTGTATTTTTTCACAGTAATCATTACCAACTGTGTAGTTCCCTCTATCCTATTTTTCCCCTGTTTATCCTACTCTATCCTTTTACCTTATCCATTCTCAAAAAAAATGTGTTTTGTTCCTAACTTTTCCTTTCCCAAACTGCCCTCGCTTCTGTCACCTTTCTTTTATGCCCTTCCTTTACTATCTTCTTCTCTATGTACGATATATAAGATGGATTTCTACAGCCAACTGAGTGCACATATTATTCCCTCTTTGAGTCAATTCCAATGAGAGTAAGGTTCATGTGCTGTTCTCCTTGCTTTCCCTCGCACTGTAAAATCCCTTTCAGGCCTCTTTTATGTCAGATTCAACCTCTCCTTTTCCCCTTATCACAATGAATTCTTTCTTATCCTTCAATTTTTTTTCTTTTAGATAATTATAACTTCACATTCAACTCATGCCTCTACTTTCTGTCTATGTATACTCTTTCTAATTCCCTTAATAATGAGAAAGCTTTTAAGAGTTTTAAATATCATTTTCCCATGTAAGACTATAAACAGCTTAACCTTATATAATTTTTCTTTTCTGTTTACCTTTATGTGCCTTTTTTAAATATTGGATTTGAAATTCAAATTTTATCTTCAGTTTTGGAAGTGATTGAAATGGCTTGGAGTGAGTAGTGGTTTGGTTCTAGGCAATGTGAGACAAAAGACCACCTGTAAAAACCCAGAGTCCCATGGTTTAGAGTTCCTGTTCATGTGGAAAGGGGATGAGAAGGATGGCTACTTTACAAAAAGCATGGTTTGGAAATGTCTGGAAGTAGTTTCTGTTCTCAAGTTTTTTATGTTCTATTGAGGGGAGACAACATATGTAGATATAAATGAATACAAGCTTGTGAGGGAAGGCCACAGGTTTGATATGAAAGGCAATTTTAAAATAACAGAAGTTTCAGAGGCATCAATGATAGGATAGGAAAAAATGACATTGGAATATACAAAAATAGTATCACACACCATGAAAGTAGATTAGAATACACAAAAATAGATCAGTAAGTGGTGGTCAGGGTAGGGAACCTCCATTTAGATTGTCTAAAACTTAGAATCACAGGAGAACTCACAGCTATAAGGAAGTATACTAAGACCTTTCACAGTTACAATCATAATGTTGACTTTATTATCTATCCTTAAGTAAAAGGTGGAAAGACTGGGGGAATGGAGTGTTAGTAGTTTCACTATGAAATGCCATGCCTGCTGGTCAAACCTGGGCTTGGTGGAATATTGGAACACCACTGTTTACAGAGGCCTCAAGGTTGTTTGAGATACTTACCCTCCTAATGACCAATTATGTCACTTCTGTCCCAAAGTTGATAGCTGAGTAGATTATTTCCTATAAGGGAGAGATATTTTAAAGGACTTTGGTCTTGAGATATTAGCCATTGTGGGTTTGGAAGAGTAGCAACACTGATGATGATTCCGGTATCTTTTCTAGTGGTCAAGGCAAGGGTTTGTGTAGTACTTGGGTGAATCTGGTTATGGAGTGGTGAGGAATGTTTGAGATAATCAGCCTCTATTCACCAGCTAAATTTTCAATATATCATTTTCCCTAAAGAACAAAGGGAAGATACACACACATATCATATGTATGTGTGTGTGTGTGTGTGTGTGTGTATAGAGACACAGAGAGAGAGACGGAGAGAGAGAGACAGAGAGGCAGAGACAGAGAGGGAAGAGAGAGAGAGAGAAACACAGAGAGAAGACTGCAGCATTTTATTAACGATGATTTTAATATGATGAATTTCATGAAAGATGTCCACTAAATATATATGTTTGGACAATGATGTAGACACGTCATGTAGCAAGAACAAGATATGATAGATTACAGAAGTCTTGGTGTCTAATGCCAAAACTTAAGAAAGTTAAAGAAAAGGTCCCTCAATGTCAGGGTTAGATAGAAGGTTCATAAGAAATCATGGAAAAGGGTCACAGAGGATAAGAAATAGATGAGTTTTGCCCTGCTACTTTTGGAAAGAAGTGATCATGTGGACTATATCACTAATCCATCACAATATGGTAGGAGGAACAGTTTGGAGGTGTAGAATAAATGAGAAGAGATCAAACATTAATCATCTTAGAATTAGCAATTGATGGAAAAGCATATCCTAGACCAGAACTTATTAAACTAGGGTCAATAAACTTTCTCAATTAGAAAAATAGTAGCTGGTTTCAATAATTGACTCCCTCTGTAATCCTATGTATTTTATTTTATTTATTTCAAGACAATATTCTGAGAAAGGATTCAAAGGTTTCACTAGACATTCAAAGAGTCCCATGAGGGTAAAAACATTGTTAAGCACTCCAGCCTTAGGCTTTATAAAGTAAAATTCAATGGCTCACATAAATGGTAGGCATAATTCAGTAGCCCAAGTCTCTGCAAGGATTGCTCAAGAGGAACAAGAAGCTCTAAAAATAAGCTTTTGGCTGCTTTGAATGAATTTGTCTTAATTTCTTGGGACTGGTGAAATATATCTTATTGCATTAAAAGAATCTGTAGATACAATAATTAGACTAATCTCTGAAGACTTCTAGAAAATTAGAGTGCTATCAGAAGAGGAAAACAGGAAAATGTTGACCCAATTTTCAAAAAGAGGTAAAAGAACGAATTGCAGAAATGATATCATATTCTATATTTACAAACATAACTATGAGTATATAATGGTTAACTTCACACAATTCTTTCCTCATATGGACCAATTTAATAAAAATCTAAGGAAAAAGAAAATATAGTATATGACTTGGTTAAGCAACAAGCATGTATGAAATGCCTACTATGTGCCAGGAACTGTGCTAGATGCTAGGAATGAAAACAGAAGAGGATGTAGTCTCTGTTCTCAAGAAAGTGGCCTTCTACTGGGGATAAAGATAGGGGATAGATATATTATGTTCATAAATAAGGAAACATATTATACACACACACATATACACATACATATATAATCAATAAATATGTATAACACATACACACATATATATGTATATATTCATATCTGGTTGGTTGTTGTCCTTCTTCAAAGAAGACCAAAATGACATCACCATTATAAAGTGAAATTTCAGTGTGTTTGACTGTGGCTGATCAGACCAATAGGAGCTTGGAATGCTCTACCACAGGTTGGGCACAGATAGTCCATGTGAATATTTGGGGTGGATATCCCAAATTTGTGCATCCTGTGTTTATTTTGTGCTGTCTTAATTCTGCTTTGCTCAAAGAGCACAGCACCTTTTCTTATGTGGGCATGCCATGCTGAACAGTCCTGTGCCAGTGTCTCCCATGTTGCACAGTCAAATCCAAAGTTCTTGAGAGAGACCTTGAGAGTGTCCTTATATCGCTTCTTCTGGCCACCATGTGATCACCTGCCCCATGCGAGTTCTCCATAAAATAGTCTTTTTGGCAAGCCTACATTTTGCATTCGAACAATGCGGCTAGCTCATCGGAATTGCACTCTCTGAAGCATAGTTTGAATACTTGGCAGTTCAGCTCAAGCAAGGACTTCAGTGTCTGGTACCTTATCCTGCCAGGTGATCCTCAGAATCTTCCTAAGACAGTTCAAATGAAAGTGATTTAGTTTCCTGGCATGGCGCTGGTAGACTGTCCATGTTTCATAGGCATACAACAATGAAGCCAGCACAACAGCTCTGTAGACCTTCAGTACATACATACAGACAGACAAACATGCATTCATATATAATAATGGAGTTGGGAACAGTAGCAACTGGGAGAATCAGAAAGGTCCTCTTGAAAGAGTTACTACTTGATCCAAGCCTTGGAAGAGACTAGAGGCTGTGAGAGGCAGAAAGGAGGGAGAAAGCATTTGAGACTAGTATAACAGCATGAGAAAAAATGTCATAGAACATAGAAGGCTTAAAGAAAACTGATGTGTAATCTCCCTGGAAAGATAAGATGCAGCTGGATTTCAGAGGGCTTTCAATGCCATATAGAGAAGCTACTATTTTAATTGAAAGGAAATAGGGAGCTACTGATATTTCTTTAGCAGAGGAATGACATGGTCATTTTGGAATATTCATTTGAAAGCTTTTGGAGAATGAATGGTTTAGAGAAGACGAGGCACTGATGGTTGTTGTTCGGTCATTCAGTTGTGTCCAACTTTTTGTGACCCTGTGGATCATAGCACATTGACACTATCTGTAGGGTTTTCTTAGCAAAGATATTAGAATGATTTGTTATTTCCTTCTTCAGTGGATTAAGACAAACAGAAATTAAATGACTTGCTCAGGGTCTCACAGGTACTTAGTGGCTTAGGCTGGATTTGAACACAGGTCTTACTGACCCAAGGCATGGTGCTCTATACACTGAGTCACTTAAGTGCTTATGAAACTGACTAGAGGTAAACTAATTAAGGGATTGTTGTAAATGATTCAGAAAGGAGGAGGGTGATTAAAAAATAAAGGGGTTGTGATGTGACTAGAGAGAACAATAATAGCCAATATTTATGTAGTGCCTTCTATGTGTCAGATACTATGCTAAACACTTTACAAATTTTATCTCATTTGCCTCTAACAATTACCTTGGAATATAAGTTTTAGGTGAAGAAACCAAGACAAATATGGGATTTTTTTACTTGCCCATGGTTACACAGAGTCTGAGGTCAAAACTGAATTAAGGTCATCCTGACTCCTAGCCTACTGTTCTATTGACTGTGCCATCTAGCTTCCCCAGTGATGTAAGGAACATTAAGTTGGTAGAATCCACAAGACTTGACAATTGAGTTGATATGGGGAGTCAGTGAAAGTGAAAGGTTGAAAATAATTCTAAGGTTGTGAGGGCAGCTAGGTGGCATAGTGAATAGAGTGCCAGGCCTGGAGTTAGCAAGAGTCATCTTCCTGAGTTCAAATTTTACTTCAGACACTTACTAACTACATGACCCTGAATATATCACTCACACCTGTTTGTCTCAATTTCCTGTTGTAAAATGAGTTGAAGAAGGAAATGACAAACCACTCCAGTATCTTCCTCAAGAAAACCGCATGAACAAAGTCTGCGGGGTCGCACAAAGTTGCATACAACTGAATGAACAACTAAGGTTGTGAACTCACTTAGATGCAGCACAGTATACTGTATAAAGTGTTAGACTAGGTCCCAGGAAGACTTGGATTCAAATATTATCTCTGATACTAACTAACTCTTTGACCCTGACAAATCACTTAACCCTTTTGAGGCTCAGATTTCAAATCTGTAAAATGAGTTGGTTATGTCTTAGGGACTGTAAGCTTCTTTCACTTCTCAATCTATGGTCTTATACTTGTGGAACATACAAATGCAAATGTATACCTAGAAGGTAGAGAGGTAGAGCTGATATTCAGAAGAGAGTATTGCCTGTACAGTTCAGAGGCAATTGAATAGCAGTTCTGAAGCCCAGGAATCCTAAGAGGCCACTTCAGCTTTGTAAGTCAAAACAAGCCAAAAGTAATATACAAATTAACAAATTAAATTCTGTTTCAAGACACTGAGCAAGCCACAAGAAATCTTGGCCAAGACTCTTTTGCTTTCTATCTCCTCTCCTCTCTCCTTTCTTCTTAAAAGTCAGGAGTCTTTTTGGAGACAAAAAGACTTCCTAATCCTGCCCCTTATAGGTATCTGAGCAATAGATAGTTTGAAGGAATTCAATGACCACTTGGACAAAGGAACATTCTGTCTGAGAATCCAGTGGATGGCAGGGTTCTTGGATGAATCTCTCAGGCAAGCGAGTTAGATTACTTTTCTTGTAAAGGACAAGCAATCATATCCATATGCTCCAAGAATCTAAGAGTCACAGACACAAAAAACACATCACTCAGAACAATTTTCATTAGCTATTATTTAGTCCTAAAGAATCCGATTAGAATATACATATTCAAGAGTAGAGATGGTTTCACTATTATCTTTACATATAATTAAGTGCTTTTTAAATGAAAGGCACAACATTATTGTTCTTTCATTCCTGTTGTGTCCGACTATTGGGGACCCCATTTGTGGTATTCTTGGCAAAGATGTTGTAGTGTTTTGCCATTATGTTCTTCAGCTCATTTTACAGATGAGGAAATTGAGGCAAACAGAGTTAAGTGACTTGCCCAGGGTCACCCAATTGGTAAGTGTCTGAGCCGGATTTGAACACAGGAAGTCTTCCTGACTTCAGGTTGGGCAGTCTATCTATTATGCCACCTAGCTGCCAGGCATACAGTAATTATTTAATGAATGTTTAATTGAACTGACTCATTCTCACTGTTTGTACATCCTAATTCAATTAACTTTCTCTTCTTTCAATTTCCTTTGAGTTCAAATGGTAATCATTTTTGTTATTCTTTTATGAGAATAGTATAAACTTCTGACATCAAATATAGTCTTAAGATGATAAATTTCATTTTCTTAACATCAGACTTTGATGAGTAGACTAAATTAGACTAGATTAGAATAGGCTAGAACTACTTAAAAGAGAAGCATTCTTTTCAGGATTGTAGGATCATAAATTTATAGCTGAAGGAACATTAGAGATCATATAATCTACTCTCCTCAATCCCAGCCCTGCTATTTTACAGGAAAGGCACTGAAGGCCAGAGAAGAGAATTTTTCCAGTGGAATAAATGCCCTCCTCCAATATTTATTTTCAATAAAACTCAGTAAAAATCTCAGGGCTATGACTTAGGGAAGTACCAGCCTGTGGATTCAGGCAGTCAGAGAATGAGTGTATGATGTTTTAAATAAAGCCTCTGTGTCTCAGAACCACTGAGGTCTCTACAACTTCTGTCTAAATATTCTAGATAACTGAGAAAACTTAAAGGTGTGTGGTTTACTGCAGTGGGTGCCAAAGTCCAATATCAAGACAGGATGCATCCTACCTTGGCTGTGATAATCTATCATGAATGGAGCTTTTCTGCAACACAACCATACCTATCATTACCCACCCCCCACCCCCACCCCTAATACTCTCTCACTCAACTCCTTTCTTCTCCTGGGCAAGCTTTCAATGCATTTTTGAGCCAGGCAGTAACCCCAAAGAGTAGTTAAAATAGATCCATATCCTCGCCCCCAAAGGAACAACAGTGCAGTTGTCATGAGGAAAGCTTCTTGCTGGAGCTCATGCTACCAATCTCCCCTCTCCAGCCCTTCCACTCCCACTCCTGACCATAGAGTGCCTTGTGGCTTTGGCAGGCATCAATCCCTAGCACTGCACTCCAGGGCAGTGACAGTTACTGGAAGTAGCCACCCTCCTTTTTCATTTTGAGTGGGACAGAATGAATCTCTGGGATTCAGGAGGCATGGATGGGTTGCGATCTACACTCTCAACCTCCTTTCATTTTCTTTCCTCTAAAACCTATTCTCACACCAATTTCCCTACTGTTGCAGATGGAACCACCATTCTTCTCATCCCTCAGGTTCACATTTTCAGTGTCACTTTCAACTTCTTACTCTCCTTCAGTTCACCTATACAATCATTTGCCAAATAATATAATTTCTACCTCTAAAACATCTGTACCCTCCTTTCTACTCATACATCATTCAAATTCAGGGTAGCACCATCTCTCATCTGAACTATTGTAACAGTGTCCTATCCTAATTGGTCTCCCTTGTCTTAGATATTTCATCAAACAAATCCATTCTCTATACAACTGCCAAATATTTTTTTTTCCAAAATCAAAGGTCTGACCATTCAATAAACTCCATTCAATTAACTCCAGTGGCCACTCATTGACTCTCATCCTTTGAAAATATCTATTTTTGTAAATTTTATTGCTTTTAATTACCAGCACAACTGAGGGAAAGGATGGGGAACAACCATTTATATAGCCTACTATATACCAGGCACTTAACAGCTATTATTCCATTTGATCCTCACAACAGTAGTGATAGGTTTGTACAGTTATTAGTTCGATTTTACAGTGAAGCCAGACTTTAAATGTCTTGTCCAAGATGACGTAGCTAGTAAGTATCTGAAGACAAATTTGAACTCAACTCTTTCTTACTTTAGGCCTTCTGTTCTATCCACTATGCCACCTAGTTGCAATATATTATATATGTATATATATGTATATTCATATATAATATTTCATACTATGTAATATGTGTATGCATATCTATCTATCTAAAATACACACATGCATATATATGCTTAGATATATATACATATCCTTGTAAATAAGTAAATATATAAGTATTTGAAGGCTGCTAAATTTTTTCTGCTCTTTAAGAGTGTGAGAGCAAATGAGTTTGCAGATCACTAATGCAGTTGATGGAATGATGGTGTTGGAGTCAAGAACACCTAGCTTTCGACATTCACCTCCTGTGCAATGGTGGGCAAAGCACTTAACCTCTCTGAATCTTAATTTATTCATCTGAAATACAGAAATGATAAATAATATCAGAAATATCTATATCACAGGTTGTTTTATAGTCCTGATGACATAAAATACATAAATAATATTGCAAAATTCAAAGTGATAATTATCATCAGGGAGAATGGAATTACTTTCATATCCTCCAAAAGTTCAGGTAGCATCCTCAGACATTAGTGGTAGTGGAGAGGAGAGAAAGGAGGAGACAGACTTTCCTCACAGACTTTCCTTTGTTGCAGAGCATTTCACTCTCTAGTTTGTTCAAAAGGGTGAAACATTACACCATTAAATAGAGATTTATATATATATATATTTAAAATTTTAAATAATCATATTCAGTTTTCTCTATTCAGTGGAACTTATTTTCTCTTTTAAGAAGGCTTTGTTCAACTCTGTAGTGAGAAAGATGAGAAAGAATACTGCCATTGTTAGATAATTAGACAAACATTATTCCTTGGAAATTTAACTTTTAATTTACTGTAACAATCTGTACTATGCTTGTGTCAAGTAATTTTATTGGAAAAATTCAGTCAGGCACAGCCCAACAATGTCATTATCCAAGCATCTCATTCTCCATTCACTCTGATGGTATTAAGTTGAGCATGGAAGGAGTGTAATTACATTTCTGAGCTGAAATATAATACATTGGTTACTTTGTTCTTAAAATTGGGCTGGGATTAATCATTTAATAAGCCATTATTGTTCTGTAGTTTATGTAATAAGAGATGGGCCAGAATAACTCATGTGCGAATGAATATGTGGATCAAAACACTTCAGAAGAAATCCATTGTTTAGTTATCGAAGTTGTTCATAATTGCTTTAGGGGAAGTGTGAATCCAAGAATGTCTTGAAAATTTTTAGCATTCAATGAAAATATATTATCTATGAATTTTGAAGACACGAGTATTTGACATGGATGGATTTCTACCAATTAATGGTGTGAAAGAAAAGGGTTAGAATCTAATCTTTACCCAGACAACAACTTATAAAGTTTTACTGAAATAATACGTACAAATGGCGACCTCTGCCTCACCTTAATTCAAGAGAATGTTGGAAATGCCAACAAGGTAATAGACATGTAAGTCCATTGAATACTGTAGAAGAGAAGTGCTATAGAAGTTAAAGGCTGCTGTATTCCTTGTATATCCTTTTTCCTCATTCATAAACTTGAAGAAATTGTGCCTACCCTATTACAAAGACAAGGAGTTGATTGATATCAATGAGACTGTAGTGCTCTATTCTCATAGTGTTCTTTTGTGTAAAAGACTGGTAGACTATTTACTACACAAAACTGGCTATCTCTGTTATTAGTATTTGGTCTCCAGCCAAACATGCTAAGCTGTATAGAAACACCAAGCAAAACACACCTTTGTTCCAGGCATTCAATGAAACATTTACTTGTTAAACATTAATAAAAAAATGTAGGAAGCATCTACTTTGTCATCTACTTGTCAGGAACTATGCAAATTCTCTGTGGGTGACTGTATGCATTATTATTTTTTTGTTTTGCATTTTTTTCCTCTACCATCCCAAATACAGAAACATTTCAATAAGTTCTTATGAGAAGTTTATATGTTTTGGGATGGTGAGAGAAGAGCAACACTGAGAGGCATAAAATTGATTTATATTTATTCATACTCTGATGGGTTAATGACCTCATCAGCATGAACATATCCATATTCACCTCTAACAGTGCAGATTAAAATTCATACATGTGGACCTATCTTCATAAACACACCAAAAGGGATCCATCTCACAAACTAAGGTCCTTCTTTTCACCCTCTTTACATTACAAGGAAGTCCTTGAAACATGTTAACCTTCCTTTGGTTTTCCTTCATTATTCCTTTTTTATAAAATATCCCTACATAGCTTAGTCCTTGGCAAAACAAATGCATCAAAAACAATTGTTGACTGACTCTTCCATATTTTTCTCCTGTCATGTATTTGATGTCTTTTTTATCCCCTCTCCTAGGTTATTCCTCATTTACAATGTTTATTTCAATCATCCTTCCCCAAATTCACAAAGCAAGAAAAAGAACACAGAGACAAATATTTTCCTACCTGTTGGGCTCACAATTCTGTTTCTTATTTTATCTTACAGCTCTCTAGTCTACTGAATATAATGGAATCTCCCTGAGGAAAACCGCAGCTGCATTTTTGTTTCTGTGTCCCAGGTATGGAGCGTGTAACCTGGCACATAGCAGGGCGGTGATAAATGCCTGAATTGGCTGAATGAAAAATATGTATTAAATGATTACATCATTGTCTGATCAAGGATGTGGCACCTGTTCCAAACTTTATTAATTTTTACAGTTTTATTTTATTAAGGGGATTTGTTCTGTGATGTTTGAGCTCGTTAAAAGGGCCACACTTGAGGACCTAGAGGGCCACATGTGGCCTTAAGGCCACAGTTTCCCCACCCATGGTAAGTGCTGGCAATGCTAATAGAAAAACCAGACTTTGCCTGCTTTCAAGGGATGCACACCTTAATTGGAAGCAACAACACATGTGATAGAATTCAGCTGCAGAGATGATATAAAGACTACAAAGTCTGAAGGGTCTCTCATCAGGGTTGACAGTAAAATCTATGGGTCATTAGCATTCATTAATTCATTTCAACATTGTATTATCTATATATAATACAAAGCTTTTGAAAGTAGCAGATATAGTTTATCATGACCCTCATTTCTATTTGTTATTCTCATGGCCAATTAATAAATAAGAGACACTTACTCAATGTATAGATGGAGGAAAGGAGACTTCTACGCTACTTATCTCCAACAGTACTACCAACTTGTAGTGAATTAACTAAATAATTATGCAGAAAAGTGTTCATTATCCAAAAGGTGAAATGTCCCTGTGAAGCTTTGGTTGACTCAGGGCCAGCCAAGGCTCATGTTAATTTGTGCAGGTGACACGTGCAAACCAGAGTCCTGCTAAAATAGTGAATTTTGAGGGGGAGGAGCCAAGATGGCAGAGTAGAAAGATACACATATGCTAGCTCCAAATGCACAGCCCATAAAATACCTGTAAATAAGAACTCCCAACAAATTCTGGAGCAGCAGAAGCCACAGAACAACAGAGTGGAGGAGATTGCTGCTCCAGAGAGACCTGAAAAATTGACACAAAAGGTCTGTCGTGCCCTGGACCCTGAGCAGAGCCAAGCCCTGCCTCAGCCATGTAGCACCAAGGGGAGCAGATCCGAGCAGGCTTCAGGGACAGAATCTCCAGTAGCAGTGCAGGTCCCTCCACCTACAGACACCAAAGGTCAGGGAGAGGGTCTTTTCAGCTCACCAAGAGGGGAGTGGGGTGTCTCCATAACTCAGGCCCCCTCGGGAGGCAGCAGCAGAGGCCTCAGTGGACAGGGGCTCTCAAAGCAGGCACGGGCTGGGATATATTGTTGAAGGTCTCTGCATAAACCCCCTGAGGGAACTAAGCTCCTTGTGGTGACCCTACCCCCACCCCAGCAGCTGAACTTAATCTCACACTGAATAGCAGCCCTGCCCCTGCCAAAAGCCCTGAGGCTGGGAAGCAGCATTTGAATCTCAGCCCCCAAGCACTAGCTGGGTGTATAGAGGAAACTCAGAAGTCAAGTAACTGGGTGGAAAAATGCCCAGAAAAGGGAAAAAAAATAAGACCATAGAAGGTTACTTTCTTGGTGAACAGATATCTCCTCCCATCCCTTCAGATGAGGAATGCTTACCATCAGGGAAAGACACAGAAGTCAAGGCTTCTGTATCCCAAGCATCCAAAATAAATATACCATGGGCTCAGGCCATGGAAGAGCTCAAAAAGAATTTTGAAAATCAAGTTAGAGAGGTGGAAGAAAAGCTGGGAAGAGAAATGACAGAGATGTAAGAAAAGCATGAAAAGCAGGTCAACACCTTGCTAAAGGAGACCACAAAAAATGCTGAAGAAAACAATACCTTGAAAAATAGGCTAACTCAATTGGCAAAAGAGGTTCAAAAAGCCAATGAGGAGAAGAATGCTTTAAAAAGCAGAATTAGCCAAATGGAAAAGGAGGTTCAAAAGCTCACTGAAGAAAGTAGTTCTTTAAAAATTAGAATGGAACAGATGGAGGCTAATGACTTTATGAGAAACCAAGAAATCACCAAACAAAACCAAAAGAATGAAAAAATGGAAGATAATGTGAAATATCTCATTGGAAAAACAACTGACCTGGAAAATAGATCCAGGAGAGACAATTTTAAAATTATGGGACTACCTGAAAGCCATGATCTAAAAAAGAGCCTAGACATCATCTTTCATGAAATCACCAAGGAAAACTGCCCTGAGATTCTAGAACCAGAGGGCAAAATAAATATTGAAAGAATCCACCAATCACCTCCTGAAAGAGATCCAAAAAGAGAAACTCCTAGGAACATTGTGGCCAAATTCCAGAGTTCCTAGGTCAAGGAGAAAATATTGCAAGCAGCTAGAAAGAAGCAATTCAATTATTGTGGAAATACAATCAGGATAACACAAGATCTAGCAGCTTCTACATTAAGGGATCGAAGGGCATGGAATAGGATATTCCAGAAGTCAAAGAAAGTAGGACTAAAACTAAGAATCACCTACCCAGCAAAACTGAGTATAATACTTCAGGGAAAAAAAATGGTCTTTCAATAAAATCAAGGACTTTCAAGCATTCTTGATGAAAAGACCAGAGCTGAAAAGAAAATCTGACTTTCAAACACAAGAATGAAGGGAAACATGAAAAGGTAAAAAACAAAGAGAAGTCATAAGGGACTTACTAAAGTTGAACTGTTTACATTCCTACTTGGAAAGACAATATTTGTAACCCTTGAAACTTTTCAGTATCTGGGTAGTTGGTGAGATTACATACACACACACACACACACACACACACACACACACAGCACAGAGTGAATTGAATAGGATGGGATCATATCTTTAAAAAATGAAATTAATTAGTGAGAGAGAAATATATTGGGAGGAGAAAGGGAGAAATGGAATGGGACAAATAATCTCTCATAAAAGAGGCAAGCAAAAGACTTTTTAGTGGAGGGAAAAAGAGGGGAGGTGAGAGAAAACCATGAAGTTTACTCTCATCACATTCGACTAAAGGAAGGAATAAAATGCACACTCATTTTGGTATGAAAACCTATCTTACAATACAGGAAAGTGGGGGATAAGGGGATAAGCCAGGTGGGGGATGATAGAAGGGAGGGCAATGGGAGGAGGGAGCAATTTGAAGTCACACTCTTGGGGAGAGACAGGATCAAAAGAGAGAATAGAAGCAATGGGGGGCAGGATAGGATGGAGGGAAATATAGTTAGTCTTACACAACATGACTATTGTGGAAGTCATTTGCAAAACTACAGAGATATGGCCTATATTGAAATGCTTGCCTTCCCAAAGGGAATGGGTGGGGAGAAAGGGATGAAGAGAAGTTGGAACTCAAAGTTTTAGGAACAACTATCGAGTACTGTTCTTGCTACTAGGCAATAAGAAATACAGGTAATGGGGCATAGAATGTTATCTGGCCCTACAGGACAAAAGAAAAGATGGGGATGAGGAAAGAGAAGGATGATAGAAGAGAGGGCAGATTGGTGATAGGGGCAATTAGAATGCTCGGTGTTTTGGGATGGAGAGAGGGGACAAATGGAGAGAAAATTTGGAACCCAAAATCTTGTGAAAATGAATGTTAAAAGTTAAATAAATAAATTAAAAAAAAAGTGAATAGTGAATGTTCAGAAAGATCTGCTATGTACCTACTGCAGAATAGATACTGAAAATCCAAATTGGGACTGTCCCTCCTGTAAGCTGTGAGGGAGCTATGCTTTCCAAATACAGTGGCTGATGAAGGAAAACTTCATGAATCTGTTTCAAAAAGTTAAAAATAAAGTTGGGCAAAAATTGGCTCTTTTTTGTCAGTTGAGTAGAAACATATGAGGGTAATTCTTCTTCCTTTTTCTTTTATGTGAGAAGAAATTGAAGCTTCAAATAAAGTGATTTTCTTCTTTATTGGTTGCTTAATTATCCATTAAAAAAAATCACCATCATTCTTCATGTAGGTTTAGTAGAGTAAGTAGCATTGGACAAAATAAAGTTGTATTCTTTAGGTCTCTAATGAACTTTTTCTTACTAATGTTTTACTGCTTTATGGTCTCATGAGCCTCCATTCTAAACATGTTTCTTACTGTCAATTACTCAAACAATCAACAAATACTTCTTAAGTGCTTGCTATGTGCCAGGCACTGTGCTTGATGCTAATGATACAATTACAAAGAAGGTGACAATCTGTATTTGGAATGAACTTATATTTGAATGTGGAAGACAAGAATGTGTACATACATACATATATGTATATGTGTATATATACATATATACACACATATACACAACAGAGCATAAATATAAAATTAATAAAAAATGTTTACAAATGAGTTAAATACATAACAGTTTGTAAGAGACGGCACTAGCAGTTGGGAAAACAGGAAAGACAAGCAGGAGATGGGATCTGAGCTGCATATTATAAGAGGGACTTTATGAGGCAGAGGTAAGGAGGGAGGGCATTGCAGGCATGGGTGATAGGTAGAGCAGAGACTTATCAGTGCATGATGTCAGATGTATAAGAAAGAGAAAGGATACATATTTCTTGGATTGCTGAGAACATTTCTTTAGCACCATACATGAAGTTTAATACCTCTGACAGTATTATCACTGTGGGGTTTGAAGGAGTCAGGATCAGGTTGGGATTCATAATTCAGTGTCACAATACCACCCATGATACTTTGGGCAATATATTTAGTGGCTTGAAGCTAATGTCAGAGTTGACCAAATAAACTGTTTCTTTTAATTTTTAAAATTAAACTTGCCACCACACTCTATCCTAGCCCTCAACATGAGAGGACCCTCAGGAGAAAGCAAAAGAATATTGAAACCCTGCTGTTCTAGAGTTATGAGATGAGTTGACTACATGTATCCCCTACCTGTATATCCAGGTTTTAGAGGAAACGTTCTGTAACTACCCACTCCCCCCCACCTTTTTTTTTCTTTTACTGTGCCATTTCAGTAATTGCTTTTACTGAAGATCTGGATCTAAAAGCTAATTTCGAAGAAGAATCATTCTGGTGTGAACTTGTGAGTTTGTAGGAGGAGAGATATCCATAGATTATCTCTACAAGTCTGGAATTACCAACAGTTACCCCTTTGGGCACCCAGTCTCTCATTGCCACTACTCATTGAGAAAGTGAGCACAAAGTAGCTTTTACACAAGCAATTAGACTACAGTATAAGTCTGAATACAAGGTAAAGACATATGAGATATTTTAGGGAGTGAGTAAGAAGAAAAGTACATTTTAAAGGTTTTATTCTTTTTACATTAACAACTTTAGGTTCTCATCAATATAATGATACCCATCATCAATATACATTGCAACTCATCCATACCTTCTCATCCAGTACGATATCTACCAATATTCTTCTATAAACTTCAGGAAGAGCATCTGCCTACTATGCTGAGAACTTCCTTTATGTCTAAATATTTACTTTTTTACATTTTATGGAGCTATTAAGACACTTGAGATGTCCATCTATTATCTCTTATTTCAAATATAAAATAGCAAAGTAACAGACAGCCACAGATTCTGCCATAACTCAGAAGGAAAATTGCCATAAATTACATACTGAATTACTATAAATAATATTATTCTTTAACTTTAATATTTGTCGTCCATGATTCAAGTGCTTTTGAATTTTTAAAGAAAAGTGTGTAATTAGCAACCCTCTAATTTTCAAAAACAAACAAGTTTAAATAACCAAGTAATGAGAATGAAGGGAGTTATTCAGCCCCTCAAAATGGCACTGTGGCCCAACAAGAAGCTCTGTGTTTCAATATAGAAACTATATAATAGATATGTCAGACATTGAAATACAATGTCAGGATAGGAAGTCTTGTGATATGAATCTGTCTCAGTAATACATGAAGCCTTGTAGTAGTTATTTTCAAGGATGTATATCCTTAAAAATGTGTACATGCATCCAACTATTTTTTATAGGCAGAAACTTACATACAAGATCTGTTTCTGATAACCAATGACACTGACAGACATTATAGGCAACGTTTTTACCTAATGTCTTATGTAATGTAGTTAGTTTTATTTATCTATTTTAGGGACAGAAGCCATGTGGGTGAAAACGGCTATATATACATTTATGTAGCTAAATAATTGTAAAAAAAATACATTACGTTACTTGCTTGCTAGCATGAAAAGTGCCACGTGAATGCTGCATGCTTTTATTAGAAACCTTCTCCACACTGACACAGCTCCCCAGAGTACTGTATTGTATAATTTATTCAATTCACTGAACCCAGTCTAAGTACCTATGGAATACAAGAATGCAAATATACTGCAAACCTGGACTCAGAGTTCATCAGAAAGTATGAAGCCCATGTAGATGAGGATGCTGCTTGAATTTTGGAAGGATATTTTTGCCTTCTTTGATTCATTTCTTAAGAATAAACTAATATTGGGGTTATTTTTAACAGGTAGATCTCAGTGCATGACATTACAAGTTCAGTGAAAAGCTATGTGGTGTCACTGAAAAATTACTAGACTTGGAGACAATATAGCTGGATCTGAGATTCGTCTCTAATTTTATGATCAAAGACTTAGCTTTTTTGATACCTGGTTTGCTCATTTGTAAATTGTAGATAATGCTACTTGTGCTATCTCACAAGGTATAACAGTAAGGACCTCAACATACACAGGGGGGCCTGCTATCAAAGGTTCTTAGATCTACATTCATAAAAGGAAAGTCAGCCTTCGAGGTATTAACGATCACTTTATTCAAGCACAGGTATCAGAGAAAATCAAATCAAAATTTCAGAGAAAATACAGAGAAATCAAAAATCAACAGACAGAGCTTCCAGAACTCTCTGACCACTACATACATACACAGTTACCAGAGAGAGAAGCACCAGCTTCTGAGTTTTAGGCTGGGCAAGGCCTCACTAGAGGCTTCTCAGAGTCTCTCTGGCCAAAGAAACACTTCCAATTAGCAAACCCCAAGGTAAAACCTCACCCTCAGAGTATTTATACAGTTTTCAGAGTCAGAGGGTATAACTCTCTGACCCAGCACCTCAACAGAAAAAAACAAAAGGTACTTGGGACCCTCCTACAAAATAACTCCCCTAATCAAGCTTCCCTCAATGGGCAGGCCCATCAATGGTGGGGAAGATCTTCTTTAATCACATTATTCAGTCAGAGGCACTTTAGTAAAACCGAAACAGCGAAAGATCCTAATTTGATGGCCACCGCACAAGGGTGTTATGAAAAATGCTTTGTAAACTTCAAGGTGCTTGATGCTGGGCATTTTCTTTGTCTATCTCCCATGCCTCTTCTCCCTCTGCTCTGACTGCTAACCTCCCTGGCTTCAAATTCCAACAAAAATCCCAACTTTCTGCAAGAAACCTTCCACAACCTGTCTTAACTCCAGAAACTTCCTTTGGAAATTATCACCTATTTATCCTGTGTATAGATTGCTTTGTATATTATTGTTTGCATATTATCCCTCCCATTAGATTGTAAGCTACTCTTTAAGGGTAGGGAATATCTTTTGTCTCTTTTAGTATCTCCAGTACTTAACACCATGCCAGGCACATAGTAGGTGGTTAATAAATGTTTATTAATGGATATATAAATGTGATCTACTATCATTATAAAATATCATGAATATATAGAGTAGTGTTCTACATTTAAAGGGCATTATGCCATAGTGAATAGAGAGCTGATGACTCAGTTAGAATAGCTCTGGGTTCAAATACCATCTCTAAAGCATTGATTGTATGACCTTGGACAAGAAGCTCAACTTTTTGTCATTATGGCATTACTTATCCTCCCGTTCTTCTTCACTCTACATCAATTTTGATCTGATTGATTAAGCTGATGATGAATGAAACAAGGAGAACAACTGAATAATAAAAATAACACTATCAGAAACAACAACTTGGAAAGGCATGGTATTGACAGTATAAAGTAATGGTGAAAACAGTGACTGCTTATGATTCCAGAGGACTGATGATGAAACAGTATCCATTATGAAGATGTGACAGATTTAGGGTACAGTAGGAGACATATTTTTAATCAGCCTTAGAAGGGATTTGTGCTCTCTCTCTCTTTCTCTCTCTCTCTCTCTCTCTCACAAACACACACACACACACAAACACACACACAAACACATACAGACACACACACCATAGATAGGTTTCATTACATTGTCTGAAAACTGTCTGTTCATGTCTTTGATTATTTATCAATGAGGAATGTTTTATATATATATGTGTGTGTATGTGTGTGTGTGTGTGCATATATATGTGTATATATATATACATATATGAATTTGACTCAATTCTCTACATATTTTAGAAACTGGACCTTTATCAAAGACTCTTGCTGTAATTTTTTTCCGCTGTTCAATTATTAACTGTGTGTTTCCCTCTATCCTATTTATCCCCCTATTTATTCTATCCTCTCCTTTCACGCTGTCCATCTTCTGTTAGTGTGCCCTCTCTTATGCTGTTCCCTTCCTACTTCTCTGTAGGGTAAGATAGGTTTCTATACCCAACTGGATATGTATGTTACTATCCTTTTAAGTTAAATGCAATCAGAATAAAGTTCAAGTGCTCCCTCCTACTATCCCCATCTTCCCCTCCACTGTAAAAGCTCTTCTATGTAAGATAGTTTAACTCATTCTACCTCTCCCTTTCACCTTCTCCCAGTGCATTGTTCTTTCTAACCCCTCATTTTTATTGTTTAGTTATCATCCCATCATATGCAACTCATACTTGTGCTTTCCGTTTATGTATATTCCTTTTTACTGCCTTAATGATGAGAGATTTTAGGAATTGCAAGTATGATTTTTGCATCTAGGAAGTAAATAATTTAATATTATTGAATTCCTAATGATTTCTCTTTCCTGTTTTCCTCTGTATGCTTTTCTTGAGTCTCGTATTTGAAAACCAATTGTCTACTAAGCTCTGGTCTTTTCATCAGAAATGCTTGCAAATCTTTTGTTTCTTTTTGTTTTTTTCTCCAGAAGAATTATACTCAGGTTTTCCTGGGTAGTTGATTCTTGGTAGTAGTCCTAATTCCTTTCCCCTCTGGAATATCATATTACAAGCCCTCCAATCCTTTAATATACAAGTTGCTAAATCTTGTTAGCCTGATTGTGGCTCCATAATATTTAAATCATTTCTTTCTGGCTACTTGCAGTATTTTCTCCTTCCCTTGACAGCTCTGTAATTTGACTATGATATTCTTGAGAGTTTTCATTTTGTATTCTTTTTCAAGAGGCAATTAGTGGATTCTTTTAATTTCCTTTTTACCCTCTTATTCTAAAATATCAGTGCAATTTTCCTTGATAATTTCTGAAAGATGATGTGTAGTCTCTTTATATTTTTTCATCATGAATTTCTGGTAGTCTAATAGTTTAAAGAATCTCTCTAACTATTTTTGATGTCAGATGTTTTTCAGTGAGATATTTCAGATGTTCTATTTTTTCATTCATTTGATTTTGTTTGATTGCTTCTTGATGTCCCATGCCTTTATTAGCTCCTATTTGCCCAATTCGAATTTTTAAAGAATTATTTTCTTCAATTAGCTTTTGGAACTCCTTTTCCATTTGGTCAATTCTGCTTTTCAAGATATTCTTCTCTTCATTGGATTTTTTTTGCCTCTTTTACCATTTGGCATATTTTATTTTTAAGGTATTTTCTTTAGTATTTTGTGCCTCCTTTACCAACCTGTTGACCCTTTCTTTCATGATTTTCTTGCTTTAATCTCATTCTTTTCCCCAATTTTCCTCTATCTTTGTTATTTGATTTCTAAAATCCTTTTTGAGCTCTTTGAAGATTCTTTTTGGCCCTGAGAACAATCACATTCTTCTTTGAAGTTTTGTAGCAGTTTTGACTTGTTTTCATCTGAGTTCATGTTTTGATCTTCTCTGTTATTATAGTAACTTCCAATGATCAGAATATTTTTGTTATTGCTGTTTGCTTATTTTCTCAGCCTATTTTTTGACTTTAAGCTCCATGTTAAAGTTGTCCTTTGGTCTCATGGTGGAGGTGGCACTGTTCCAAGCTTGAGGTTTTTTGTGCAGCTGTTTTCAGAGCTCATTCTGGGGTCTTTAAGTTCTCAATTCTTCCAAGGTGGTGTGATCTTAGCAGAGGCAATTTTACTAGTTTCCTGACCTTTTCTCTGGTCTGTGAGTAACCAAAATTAATGTTTTCCACCCTGGAAATGTGGCCAGGATACTTGCTCCCCTGTGGCTATAAGCTCTGGTATAGTAGTGCTCCTCTTTTTCCTGGGACTTCTCCTAGGACTACGGCCTAGATCTGAGTGTGGGTAATGCAACACACTTCTGCACCTAGTAACAGCAAAGGGATCCCTGTCATCTCCTTCTGACCAGTTTTCTCATGCACTTACTCTCTGTGGGTGGACAACTTTGGAAGCAGTTGCTGCTGACCATAAGACCTGCCATTGCTTTCTTATGGCTAGACCTGTACTGGACTGTGCTCTGCTTTCACCCCAGTGTGACAGATCATTCCCACAAACTTGGGCTGGAAAATTGTTTCACCCTGTCCTTTTGTGTGTTCTTTTACACAAGAATTTGTTTTAAGGAATTATTTAAAGCTAGTTGAAGGGGAATCTGAAAGAACTTGGGTGAGTCCATGCCTTTTCTCTGTCATCTTGACTCTGTCTTTCTGGTTCAACTAGGCTTAATATATCCTATAAGAAAAAATGATTATTTTGGGGGGAAATGTAATACAAATGGTTAAAAACTTAGTTATTTTAAGGGGCAAATTTCTGGAAAATTCAATTATATGAAATTTTACATTCCCTAATGATAGGTGACGAGGTATTATAGTAATGCGGCTCTTCTGAAGTGCTTTCACGTATAGTAGATAATTTATTCTTGTGACATCAATGTGAAATTTGAAGAATAGTGAAGAAATGGTCCAAGTCATGCAGTGGATCCCTTTTGGAGCTGAGTATACACCTAAGAAATTTACACTTCACATTCTGTTCTTCAATTACTAGGTTACATTGACTTCTGTTTTTGTCCCCAGTACAAAAATCCTTTGGACCAAGCAATCCTGTTGTTATCTTTGTACCCTAAGGAAAGATCTGGAACTGAAGTACTGTCTGGGAGAAGTTGGTGGATGTCATTCATCCATGATTGTATCCACTCTTTATTCCTTGTGACATAGACTTTACTACTCATAATTTCTGGTTTTAAGACAGTGAAAATTCAGATTGGGATCTTGTTATAATGTTTTTTTTTTTTTTAAACCAAGTTTACTGTATGCCTCAAATGAACATGGTTCTATGCTAACTCATGGACATTTGGCTTCTGGGTAGGGAGATAATTAGGACTTAACATGAATAGAACACAGCATGCAAAAGATGATGAAGCTTATATTTCTTAAATGAGATCTTTTTTTTTTCAAAATATTGGCATATTTTCCCATAGGCTTGCTTTGGTTTAATTATATCTAAATGATATTCAGGGTAATAAAGCTTGGCCATTTTTCCTCATTGCAGAAGTAACTTCGGCTCCAAATCAACAGATAATGTGTGATTTATTTAAATATTTTCAAAATGTATTAAGCACCCACTATGTACTGAACACCTTTCTAGGTAGCATGAGAATAAAAGCAAGGACATTTTATATTTTAAAAGTTGTCTGAAAGATGATCTGGAATGGAGAGAGATTGTAAGCAAGTAGATAAATTAGGAGACTATCATAGCAATCATAGCATGAGGTTGTGAAGGTGGATTAGGGCAGTGGCTTTTAAAGTAGAAAGTAAAGATACAATCTGAAGATATTGTGAAGAAAGAATTATAAGTCTACGGAATGGGTTGGATTCGGAAAATTGGGTAGAGAAGAAAATTAGAAATACTTGGGGACAAGTTCAGAGTTTAATGCCACCTTGATATCAGTATTAAATTCAGTATAGTTTTAGCCATAGTATCAAATGGAATTAAATCCCTATGTGCTATATGTTGACTCAGAAAACCAAAAATTAGCATTATCTATGTTATATTGTATTTGAATTATTTTGTTAAATATTTTCCAGTTACATTTTAATCTGATTGGGCAGCACTTGGGAATTTTGATTATGGTTGTAGACCATTTGCATACAGATGATCAATTTAGAAAATGGGAAGGAATAACTGGGTTGCAAGATTTTGAATTTAATTTATAACATATTTCAATGGCCTTTGGAATATGCAAGGAGAGATTGATTACCTATAGGTACTTCAGGATATAGGGTTGAAGAGAGTGAGAGATCAGGACTACATAGCTTTGAAAATTTGCTGGTTGTGAGTGGAAGGACTTCCCCCAGACAGTGAATATAGAAAACCAACTGTTAGATCACTCTCAAGTCTCAGAGGGCCAAATAAATCCACAAGCTGGGATTAGGAGGTGTTTTAGTGGAGGAGAAGGTATTGTTGGGAAACCAAAAGCTTTTCAAGGAATTTCTTTCTACTCAAAATGCTTCAGATGGTTGTTGACTATGTGACTCTGGGAAAATAATTCAACTTCTTTGTGTCCTGGTTTACTCAACTATAAAATCAGGTGATTAGGCTCAATGATTTGTTTTGTCTAATATAGGTTTAAATCTATCATTTAATGATTCCATGCAAAAGTATAGAGGAGGAGTTTTACACAATTACTTTAGGAAATTCCTTTAGATGTCTTAGTAGTTTCTAGAAAAAAAATAGGTTTGATCAATCAGAAGAGATATATAAAGGATTTCCCATAGCTTAACAGTAAATAAGGGAGAGAGGAGATCTAAGTGAAACATTGAGAGTTTTCAAGTAAGCAAATTTACATTACAGTCTTCTGGAGGTCCCAAGAACTTGATTTAGCACATAGATCATGAATTAGGAACTATGAATAAATCAACAAGAATTTATTAAGTGCAGCTAGTTGACAGTATAGATGGAGTGCTGGGTCTGAAGTCAGGAAGACTCATCTTCATGACTTCAAATCTGATCTCAGATACTTACCAGCAGTGTGACTCTGGACAAGTCACTTAATCCTGCTTGCCTCAATTTCCTCATTTGCAAAATGAGATGGAGAAGAAAATGGCAGATGATTCCAGTATCTTTTCCAAGAAAATCCCAAATGGAGTCACAAAGAATAAGATACAACAACTGAAAATGTTAGGCATTAAGAATATAGATAGGGATAATGACTCAACCCATGATTTCATTGAATTTGGGAAATTACAGGCAAGGAAACTCCTCCTACAAGTGCTAGTCAACAAGTAATATGCATCTTATAGTCATAAAATTTTCTTGGATACCAAGATTTTCCCAGGTTTATACTATTCTTATGTATGAAAGGTAAGACTTGAACCTAGATTTTACTAACTTCAGAACAAAATTTCTTTTGACTACACTAAGTTGCTCTTTTGATCTACAAAGAGAAAGAATAAAACAATCCCTACTCTCAAGGAAGAGATAATACAAGAAGGGACCTTAAAGTTCATCTATTCTGATTCCTTCCATTCAAAAATAGGAAGTCTAGGGATCAAACAGGATCAATTGATTGCCAAAGATCAGTCAGGTAATAAGTGATAGAAGTAGGATTTGAAAACAAAATCAGCTCCTGTGACTACAAATTCCTTCTTCTTTTCACTCAAAGATCATTTGTCTCCTTCTTAAAAAGCAGCATTCCATGCATTAGGAGGATATTTGCCGTTACATCATGAGAAATCATGACAAATGTAAAATTCCTTTAGTCTTGCTCCTTCCCCACTTCATATACTTCCGTACTGTTTTATAGTAGTGTTGTATGGGCACATGCCTTATGTCTTCTACTATTCTGTGAGATCCTCCAGGGCAAGATTATGATTGATTCAAATTTTTATATTCCCCATAATCAAAAGGCCCTTACTATGGCATTGTCCAAGGCATATATCCATGACCTTACATAAGAGGTACGATCAAGTGGCCTATAAATCCTTAGAGTGAGTCAGAAAAGCAGCACAAGCTTTACGTTTCAGACTCCACAGCATCCTGTTTCAGTTTGTTATGTTTGATCTTGTTTTTCTCTACTCTGTCTAGTCCATTCCCTTAGTGATTGAATCTACTTGGTATCTCACCTCTGCTTGGTATCACTTCTACCTCTCCGTGTTATCAATCCCACTTTGAAAGATGACTTTATTCCTCTCAATTTCCCCTGCTACCATAGCAATCTCCACCTTTAGCTTAGGGTTTTTGACTTTACTTTGCATCATTGGCAGAGAAGTCAGGAGACTGGATGAGGATGTAAAAAACAGAAACCCCTGGAAATGTGTTTTTGTTTTTGTGTTGTATTTTTTAAAAATGTTCTTTCCAGAACCCACATATAGCAGTACCTATAGTAATTTTCTTTGGGGGCCACCAGGAAGTTGAGACTCAAGGTTTCCCAGGGAACTTATAAACTCTGCCAACTCTATGATTTACAGATGGCCATGTTGTGATGGTGCATAGAAAGTACTTATTCTCACAGCAGTTATATCACTGACAGGAATTTTCCTGGAACAAGGGGGAGAAAGCCACAGGAAAGTTTGATTTGTTTCCTGTGTTTTCTCTCAGGTATCTGAACAATTTGAACTTTCATTTGTCAGTGATTGATACCAATAATACCAAGGTGTGCAGGGATTGTACAGGGGATGTTTCAGTTGGCTAATTTGTTTGTGTATGTGTGCTTTGGAAGGACTGTAGGGGAGGGGTATGTAGGGAAATTGGAGTAAACTCAAAACAGAATATGAGAAGACATACAGAGAGACTGGAACAGATGGGGAGTATTTAAAGAATATATATTATTTCAAATCTTGATTGCTATTTATTTCTGCATGTGATCTTAGGTAAGTTATTTTACTTCTTTATAACTAAAATGAAGAGGTTAGACTAGTATAATTCCAAGCTTCCTTCAAGCTCTAAATATATCATTTTATAATTTAATTTTTAAATTTTTTTACTTTCACAAAATATAGCTTTTTGAAGCTTCAATGCCAAATATCAGACAGGATACAACATGCTCACTGGAGCATATGAAAGCATTTCAATATCCAAGAACCATTCTGGGACAGGAGGAGATAGTCTTTAAAATAGAATTGCATAGGGGGGTGGAGCCAAGATGGTGGACTAAAAGCAAGGACTTGCTTAAGCTTAAACCTCAGCAAATATCTGTAAAAATGACTCTAAACAAATTTGAGAGCTGCAGAAGACATAAAGTGATGGAGTGAGTCAAATCTCTAGTTCATGACAGACTGAAAGGGTGAAAAGAAGCTTCTCTCACACTGTGCTGGAAGTGGAGCTGAGTGTGATTCAGTTTGGGTTGTGCCAGCACAGACAGGTCAGAGCAGGCCTCAGGGACTGAATCATTGGCAGCTGCGACAGTTTCCAGACTTCTCAATTCACAAATGCGAAAGACAGCGTAGAAGGTCAGTGGGAAAAGTCTGACTGACTTGAGTGGGAGAGGAGAGTGGTCCTGCTGGGATTTGGTCCCAGCCCCAGGGTGGAGGAGGAGGAGGAAGAGGTGGTGGCACTGGCAGCAGCAGCATCATAAGTAGCAGCAGCTGCAGATTCCAGAAGATCTGTGCCCACAGACAGTGGGGAGTTATGCAGTTGATACAAAACCCCTGAGGCCTGAGACAGTACACACACTCCCACCCCCACTGAAAGCAGAGTCCTACTTTGACAAAGAGTTAGAAAGGCAAGTATTTGGCGAGGAAGATGAGTAGAGGGGAAAAAAACACAATAGATTATAGAATCTTACTTTGGTGACAAAGATCAAAACATACAAATAACTAGGAGACAACAAAGTCAAAGCTCCTACATCCAAAGCCATCAGGAAAAATATGAATTGGTCACAGACTATGAAAGATATCAGAAAGAATTTTGAAAATCAAGTAAGAGAAATAGACAAAAAATTGGGAAGAGAAATTAGTGATGCAAGAAAATCTTGAAAAATGAGTCAACAACTTTCTAAAGGATACTCAAAAAATACTGAAAAAAGTAGCACTTCAAAAAATAGACTAACCCAAATGACAATAGAGGTGCAAAAAGCCAATGAGAATAAGAGTGTCTTAAAAAGCAAAATTGGCCAAATGGAATAAGAGGTCCAAAAGCTCACTGAAGAAAATAATTCCTTCAAAATTAGATGGAGCAAAAGGAAGTTAATGACTTTATGAGAAATCAAGAAATTAAAAAACAGAACCAAAAGAATGAAAAAAATAGAAGACAATATGAAATATCTCATTAGAAAAACCACTGACCTGGAAAATAGATCCAGAAGAAATAAGTTAAAAATTTTTGGACCATCTGAAAGCCATAATCAAAAAAGAAAGTGTAGGTATCATCTTTCAAGAAATGATCAAGAAAAACTACCCTGATATTTTAGAACTAGCAGTTAAAATAGAAATGGAAAGAATCCATTCATCACCTCCTGAAAGAGCTTTCAAAAAAAAAGTCTCATAGGAATATTGCAGTGAAATTCCAGAGTTCCCAGGTCAAGGAGAAAATATTGCAGGCAGCCAGAAAAATCAATTCGAGTATTGTGGAAATATAATCAGGATAATACAAGATCTAGCAACTTCTACACTAAGGGATCAAAGGGCTTGGAATATTATGTTCTAGAGGTCAGAGGAGCTAAGATTAAAACCAAGAATCATCTACCAAGAAAAACTGAGTAAAACTTTAGGAGAAAAAATGGAATTTCAATTAAATAGAGGACTTTTAAGCATTCTTGATGAAAAGACCAGTTGAATAGAAAATTTGACTATCATATATCAGAATCAAGAGAAGTATGAAAAGATAAACAGGAGTCCAGAGTGCTCTGCACTACCTACTATCCTTCTGGTCTCCATTGTAGCTCTCAGCCCCTCTTCATGTCTCAGTGATGACCCTGTTGCTGCTCTACCCTGAAACCTGGGCCCTATAGTCTGGGCCCTACCCCCATCACCCTCATAATGCTGCTCCCTGGAATGGCCAGCACCACCCATGCCTTTGGAAGCTTCCTGGGAGGATTAATCACCAGCAGACTGGGGTTCACAAACTACTGCCTCCAGCAATCATCCCACAGCATGCCTGGCCTATGCGTGTGCACATGAAAGAGTCTCCACACCAAGGGGGGGAGGGTGTTGGACAATGCCTTTGTTGAATTTCTGACCCATGAAATTAAAGAGGAGAGGAAAATCCAGAAACACAAATGCCTTCTCAAAATGTCTGGGGATTGGGAACTGAGTGCGCAAGGGACAGAGGCCAAGTTAATCTGGAGATTAGAGGGTAAGAGGATCACAGTCACATTTCATATTAACAACAGTATCCCACCAACATTTTTGATGATGATCCACCAGAGAGACAGAAAGCACAAGGACAGCAAGAGCCTGGACTTACCTCAACCCCAAACTTCATGGTGTAGTTTGGGAAGGATGATACCAAGAAGGCCCTTGTGGTGGCCTGCCACTATCCAGAGGATGAGGTTGGACAGAAAAAAAACAGTTGAGAGTGACATCTCCATCCAAGAAGTTAATTTTCAGTCCCTCACTGAATTCGTGGAAAGATATAAAGTATGCACTCAAGAGAAATTCCCTTGATGGACTTCCTGGCTGACTGTGGGGTGAACAACACCTTTGCAAATGAACTGATCGAGTTGAGCATGGCCTTAGGGTACCAGGAGTGCATCAACTTTCTGGAAGATCTGAAAAAGTTTGTGTAAATTATCAATATGGAGTCCTGAGGCCATGGCCCTGCTGGGCACCCAGAGCCCTTACTTCCAAGAGAAGGTTGTCTAGAATATATTGTGGAGAAAGTGCTGCAAAATTCCACCAGGCACAAATTATGTTCCCTAACCCCTTTATTTCCTTTGTCTGCTGGCATTTTTGTACATTACCACAGAGTGATGAGAAATAAAACCCTTGGACCCCTCCAAAAGTAAAAAGGTAAACAGGGAAGTTAAATCATAAGGAAATTATCAAAGTTGAACTGTTAACATTCTTACATGGAAAGATAATAATTGTAAGTTATGAAAATTTGCTTAGTATTAGGGTAGTTGGAGGAAATATATATATATATATATATATATATATATATATATATATATATATATATATATATAGAGAGAGAGAGAGAGAGAGAGAGAGAGAGAGAGAGAGAGAGAGAGAGAGAGAGAGAGAGAGAGAGGTGGCACAGGGTCAGTTGAATATGAAGGAATGATATCTACAAAATAGAATTAAGGGGTGAGAGAGGAATATATTGGGAGGAGAAAGGGAGAGATAGAATGGGGTAAATTATCACACATAAATGAGGCAAGAAAAGGTTTCACAGTGGAGGGAAGAGGAGAGAGGTTAGAGGGAATGAATGAAACTTACTTTCATTGAATTTGGCTTAAGGAGGGAATAACATAATACTCAACTGGATGTGTTACCATACAGGAATGTAAAGGGGAAGGAGATAATGGTGGGGGGAAGATTGAAGAGAAGCCAGATTAGGGAAGAGAGTAATCAGAAGCAAACACTTTTGAAAAGGGACAGAGTCGACATTGAAAATAGAATTAGTGGGGAGTGGGATAGGATGGAGGGAGATATAGTCTTTCACAACATGACTATTATGGAAATGTTTTGCATAACTACACATGTACAACCTATATTGATTTGTTTGCCTTCTCAATGAAGGTGGTTAGGGAGGGAAAAAAGAAGAGAATTTGGAGTCCAAAGTTTTAAAAATAAGTGTTAAAAATTGTTTTACATACAACTGGGAAATAAGATATACAGGCAATGGGGTATAGATATCTATCTTGTCATTCAAGAAAGTAAAAGGGAAAGGGATAAGGGGGGATGATAAAAGGGAGGGCAGACTGGGGGAAAGGGGTAATCATAATGAATATCATATGAGGGTGGGGGAAGGGGAAAGATGGGGAATAATTTGGAACTCAAAATCTTGTGTAAATGAATGTTTAAAACATAATAAATTAATTAATCTTTTAAAAAAAGAGATAGAATTGCATAAATAACTCTAAAATTACCTAATAGAAATCCCAAAACACTTAACCGTTTTAGAAGTTTGGGAGAATACAGTCATCTAGTTAGGTATTAGACCGAAAGAACAAATGAGGGAACTAGTATGTCTTAAATTTTAAGGTAAATAAGATAAAGTTATAGAGTACCTCACTGTCCTCAATAAGTCCAATTCCCCTAGTCAAGAAGAACCACATCCTTCTATTTTTTTTGCTAAGTAGTATTCTTTTCTAATTACAAATACAGATAGCTTTCAACATTCAGTTTTATAAGATTTTGAGCTTCCAATTTGTCTCCCTCCATCCCTCCCATCCTCCCCTCTTCCTCTTCCATACTCTCCCCAAGATGCAAGCAATATGGAATAGATTTTATATATATATGTGTGTGTGTGTGTGTGTGTGTGTGTGTATTTATAAATAATAATTGGAATATCATATTCCAATAAATATATATGTATATAATATATAATAAATTCATATATACATAAAATATATATGTATATAAAATCTATCCCATATAGCTTGCCATATATATATATTCATACATACATATAAATATATATATATATATAAATATATATATATATATGTACAATCATGTTAAACGTATTTCCACATTAGTCATGACTAAGAAGAGTAAGGTTCGCACACTCCCTCTCATCTCTACCCTTTTCCCCTCCACTGCAAAACTTTTATCTTGCCTCTTTTATATGAATTAGTTTATCCCATTCTATCTCACCCTTTTTCTTTCTCCTAGTGTATTCCTCTCTCATCCATGAATTTTATTTTTTAGATATTATTCCTTTGTATTCAACTCACACCTTTGTCCTCTGTCTATATATACTCCTATCTACCATTTCAATAATTTGGGCAAAAATAAAGATGGGTTTCATTAGAGTGGTTGCAGTAAGAGTAGGAAGGAGGGATGCAAGGGATATTGGGAAAGTAGAATTAACAATCCTTAGTAGTTGACTGAATGTGGAGAAGACAGGGAAAAGTCATAGATGACTACAAGGTTACTATGGATGGGAAACCACAAAGGTGCTATTTGAAGCAGACAGATTCGAATTTGAGTTACTTATAGAACTTCTGTGTGAAGATATCATTGAAATAGTTTTCCAGTTGTTTTTTCTGAATACCGTTTTTCTGTTATTTAACCCTTCTAATGCATTTCTGTGATGAAATTACTTATCTACTCAGAGCCTTTGGTAGTTCTCCAATGCTTACTGAATAAAGAATAAACCTTTTATCTTTGTGTTCACTGTATGTGATAGTTAGGAGGCAAGTATGTGACTCAGTGGATAGAGCACAAGGCCTGAAGTCAGGAAGACCAGAGTTCAAATCTGTCCTGAGTTATTTACTGACTGTGTAACCGTGGGCACTTAACCTTTCTTTGCCTTAATCCACTGAAGAAGTAAATGGCAAACTACTCCAATATCTTTAGGGCGACTAGGTGGTACAGTAGAAAGAGCACCAGTGTGGGAGTCAGGAGGGCCTGAGTTCAAATCTTACCTCAGATACTTGACACTCACTAGCTGTGTGACATTGGGCAAGTCACTTAATCCCAACTGCCTTATCTTGGGTCATCTTCAGTCATCCTGATGAATATCTGGTCACTGGATTCAGATGGCTCTGGAGAAGAAGTGAGGCTGGTGACCTGCACAGCCCTCCCTCCCTCAAAACAAAATCAAGTGCAAGTCATGTCATCATTTCTCTGATGGCATGATATTCTTCAGCAATGAAGAATGAACCCACAAACACGCTCCTAACTACCCTAATATTGATAAAGATCTTATGAGTTAAAAATCTCATCTTTCCATATAGGAGTGTAACCAGTTTAATAAGTTTCTTATGATTTCTCTTTCCTGTTTAACCTTTTGATGTTCTCTTGAGTCTTGTATTTGAAGGTCAAATTTTCTCTTTAGTTCTGGTCTTTTCTCAAGAATACTCAAAATTCCTCTATCTCACTAAATGTTCATTTTTTTCTCCTGAAGAATTATACTCAGTTTTGCTGGATACATTGTAATACTCTCCAGAATATCATATTCCAAGCTATGCAATACTTTAATGTAGAGACTGCTAAATCTTGTGTCATCCTGGCTGTGGCTCCATGATGCTTCAACTGTTCCTTTCTGACTGCTTGCAATACTTTCTCCTTGATCTAGGAACTCTAGAATTTGGCTATAATATTCTTGGAAGTTGTCATTTTGGAATCTCATTCAGGAGGTCATAAGTGGATTCTTTCCATTTATATTTTACCTTCTGGTTCTCAAGTATAAGGGTAGTTTTCCTTGTTAGTTTCCTGAAAGATGATGTCTGGGTTATGTTTTCTATCTTGTCTTTCAGGTAGTCCAACAATTTTTAAATTATCTCTCCTGCATCTATTTCCCAGTTTAGTTATTTTTCCAATGAGATATTTCACATCGTCTTCTATTTTTTCATTCTTTTGCTCTTGCTGTATCATTTCTAGATTTCTCATAAAGTCATTAGCTTCCATTTGTTCCATTCTAATTTTTAAAGGATTATTTCCTTCAGTGAGCTTTGGGACCTCCTTTTCCATTTGGCAAATTCTGCTTTCTAAGGCATTTTTCTCCTCATTGGTTTTTTGAATATCTTTTGCAATTTTCCTTAGCCTGTTTTTTGAGGTATTACTTTCTTCAGTATTTTTATGTCTTTTTTTTTTTTTACCAAGCTGTTGACTCATTTTTCATGATTTTCTTGCAGCTTTCTTTTTACTCTTCCCAATTTTTCTTCTGCATCTCTTACTTGATTTTCAAATTTGGCCCGAGGCCAATTCATATATTTCTTGGAAAGTTTGAATGTAGGAAATTTGACTTTGTTGTCTTCTTCTATGTGTTTTGATCTTCCTTGTTAAAAAAGTAGATTTCTATAATCAGATTTTTTCTGTTGTTTACTAATTTTCCTACTCTACCAATTGACTTTTAAACTCTTTGTTAAAGTAGGACTCTACTTCCAGGGTGCAAGACAAACTGTCACAAGTTTAGGGGTTTTTGTGCAGCTGTTTTCAGAGATACTTTTTAGGAAACTGTGAGTTTTCAGTTTTGCCAAGGTGGTGAGATCTAAGAAGATGCATTTGCTCCTCTCCTGGTTTGTGCTCTGTTCTGTGATTGGCCAAAAGCACTCTTTTCAGTCCTGGAACTATGAGGAAGGTCCCCCATCCACTGCTGCCACAAGCTCTGCTATGTTACTGCTTTTCTTCATGCTGGGATTGTCACCCAGCAGCAGGACCCAGATCCAAGTATGGGAAAAACAGTAGAGTCCTGTACTCCTAAAGGTAAATCCTACCTAGCTAAAACATTTCTTATAGTCCGAAGATTTCTTATATTTCCATCTTCCAGCAACAAACTAGGCTCCAACCTGCTTCTTCTGCTCTATCCCTAAAAATGTGTTGCTTCTTGTGTCTTCACAGACTTGCAATTGCTATATCATTTTGAATTGCTGTGAACCACTGAAATGCTAGAACTGCCTTTAGCTGCTAGAACTTCCTTAAAGCAGTATCATTTATCAAATTATTCCCATTAAACAGATTTTCAGCTTTGCTGTACGCCTCCAAAGCTACATCTAAACAGCACAGAAAAGAACAAATAAATCCTCCAGGCAAGTTATTTTTTTCTAACTCATATCCTCTTCTGTTTCACTTGTCCACACAATGGGAATTCCTTCAGGTCCAATTTATATTCCTGTTGAAGTGAAGAAATTGTTTTCAGCTCCCATGATTCTACCAGTAACTTGCTTAAAATATATGCAAATAATCCTGAAAATTCAATAAGCCTCAAGGAGATACTTAGTTTCACTGGAAGGGTACCCACAGAAATATTAACAGCCTAAAGATGTAGAGGTAGATATGAGCAAGGAAAGGAAAATTAAAAAAAAAAAACAAACAAACCAATAACTAGTTAGGTTTTAAGACAGAAAACACTGGTTTTCCTTTCACTGGAGGTCATCAAACACAAACTAGAGGATCACTTATGGAAAATGTTATACAAATCTTGGTAAGATGTGCATTGAAATAATCAATTGTGAAAATCTTTTCTAAATGAGAATTTTGGGTTCTGTGACATAAACAAAAGATGACAGAGTGGGAATGGGAATTAGAGAACAGGAAACTAAGTTCAAATCCCATAAATGCCTAGATTGATACATACAGAAAAGTAAAAGTGGGTTAATATTCTTTGCCCTATCCTGGTAGTTGAAAGGAATTCATGTTTTCTGGGACAACAATATTTTACTGTATGAGAATTAAATTCAGGCCCACAGTTAATGGGTCACAAAATGGTGGGTGATTTTGTATAAACCTAGTCCCTCATTCTAAGCCAACATCAATCACATCAAAACAATTAGAACTATTCCAAATAAATGACATGACAACCACTATTTTGACAGGGGGTAATTAGAAAAATACCAACAAGAAAGCCAGGAGATATGTTGAAGACATGAGTCTGTAAAGAAACTATCCTAGAATTGTGAAGAAATACTATACTGCAAGAGAATGATAGAAATATATGGGACTTGGAGTCAGGATGATCTGAGTTTAGTTTATCATTTAACCACTTTGAACTTCACTTTCCTTCTCTTTAAAATGAATGGTTTGGATTAGATGAATTCTAACATTCCTTCTAGATCCACATCATGGCCTTGTAAAATTCTCATAAACAGAGAATATAACTTCAATAACTACATCTAGATCCCCATGAAAGAGAACAGAGTGACCTCAAGAACAATGAGGGTCATATCTAAAATAAAAGGAAAAATAAATTCAATTTGAATTCTTAATGAAAACTGAAAAGAAGAATTAAGAAAAGCTATAAAAGCAAAGCAAAAGACACACTGAAAAATAAGAATCAGGAAACTAAAAAACTAAATGATGCAACAGTATTAAAGCAAAGATGTAAGAATATTCCTTTTTAAACTGCACTCTCAACTTTCCCTACTTTGCCACAGTCTAGGAGTTCAGCCCTGGAATTCACAGTATAAGTCCTCTCCCTCTGACTGTATATCTCTTCAGGAAACTTAAAAAGGCCACCCAGACCTTCCAGAGGTAGAGTCAAGATGGCAGAGTAGAGAAAGCACTTAATCAAGTTCTCCCAATATTCTCCTCCAAATAATTTCAAAAACCTAATCAAATTCTGGATTGGAAGAGCCAGAAAAAAGGTAAAGGTGAGATATATTTTTACCCTAAGACAACTTAGGATGTTGGAAAGAGAGATCTGTGGAACCTGACATGGAGCCCATATGAATGAAACACCAGTGATGTGACTAGGTGGTGGCAAAAGAAGTAGCAGTAGCTTTGGGAACTCTCAAGTTAGAGAAGGTAAGGGGTGCTGAAAGCATTTTAGTAAGAGATGCCTGTGCTAGCAATGTCTGCAGGACCAGATGCTGTTTGGCAGATTCATTATACGTACTACTTCCGGATCATAGTTCAGAGGCAGAAAGGAGTACTTTCAGTCTGAGGGATCACTAAGCAGCCTATTAGTTTTAGTCAAAAGGGAACAAGGACCCTGGGGTATAGTAAAGATTGCAATCCCAAAGGATCAGACTTTACTCCTGGGAGAGCAGTGACCATCCATCTCCTCAGATCACATAACCTTGGATGCACCAAAAATTCCAAACCCCTAGAACTCACTATGAGAATGGTAGTCCAAAATATTTGGAAGCTTGAGAAAATGCCCTTCTGCCCCATGCCTAGAACAAAGCACAACTTTAATGTATAGTTCAAAAATCAAGAAATAGGGTAGAAAATGAATAAACAACAAAAATGAACCAGATCATAAAACTACTAAGGTGATAGACAAGACCAAGATACAAATTCAGAAGACAACGAAGTAAAAACAGCCACAAGCAAAACCTCAATTAAGAAAAAGTAAATTGCATACAAGGCCAAAAAAACTTTTTGTAGAGCTGAAAAATGATTTTCAGAATAAAATAAGAGTGTTAGAGGAACATCAGGTAAAGAAATCATAGCAAATGAATGAAATTATGAAAATACAATTATCAACTTTGTAAATGAGGTATAAAAATATTGACGAAAATGACACCTTTCAAAATAGAATTGGCCAAATTGAAAAAGAGGTATAAAAGGTCACTGAAGAGATAATTCTTTAAAAGTTAGAGTTGAACAAGTGGGAGCTAATGACTCCATGAGACTTCAAGAAACAATAAAACAAAGTTAAAAGAAAGAAAAAAAAATAGAAGCAAATATGAAATATCTCACTGGGAAAAAAAATACAGATGACATGGAAAATAGATCAAGGAGAGATAAATTAAGAGTTATCTCACTACCTGAAAGCCATGGTCAAAGAAAGAGTTTAGGGATCATATTTCAAGAAATTATGCAGAAAAACTCTCCAGATATCCCAGAAGCAGAGTGAAATAATAGAAACTGAAGGAATCTATCAATCACAACCTGAAAGAGATCCCTGAATGAAAATTCCTAGGAATATCATCACCCAGTTGCAGGACATGGAGCAAGTACTGCAAGCAGTCAGAAAGCAGGATCACACAAGATTTAGCAGTCACCATATTAAAGAAGCAGGGTTAAAGGAATATGATATTCCAGAAGGTATAAGAGCTGGGATTACAGCTGAGAATAAACTATCCAGAAAACCTGAGTATAATTCTTTAAGGGGAAAGAAGGTATTAAATGAAATAGAGGATTTTCAAAAACTCCCAATGAAAAGACCAGAGCTGAATAGAAAATTTAACTTTGAAATATAAGACTAAAAAGAAGCATAAAAGGTAAACATGAAGGATTCATTAAGGTTAAATTGTTTACCTGTCTATATGGGAAGATAACACATGTAAATTTTAAGAATTTTATCATTAAGAGAGTAGTTAAAATGATTCTACATAGAAAAGGGCTGTGAGAGTGAGACGGTTATGCTAGGATGAAGTAAAAAAAATTGAAAAGAAGGGAAAGAAGGATGTACTGTGAGAAAGGGAAAGGGAGAGAAAGAAAGGGGAAAATCATTTCATGTAGAAGAAGCATGCAAAGAAGAATTTTACTGTAGAAGATAAAATGGTGTATATCTGGGGAAAAGACAAGGCTTGTATGTCATTCTGATTTGGTGTTTATATGTTAAATATATGTATATATGTATACATACATATATATTCTTACATAATAGAAAAGTAGGAGAGAATGGGATAAGTAAAGGTAATGGGAATAAGAGTGAGGGTGGATAAAAGAAGGCAGTGGTCAGAAGCAAAACAGACTTTAGAAGAAGGACAGGATAAAAAAGGAGAGAGAGAGAAAAACAGAATGTAGGGAAATACACAGTTAGTAATCATAAATATGAATATGAATGGGATAACTCACCCATAAAATAGAAGCAGATTAGAAATCAGAATACAATATGTTGTTCATAAGAAACATTTGAAACAGAGAGACACACACAAAGTTAAAGGAAAGGGCTGGAGTGGAATCTATTATGCTTCAGCTGATGTAAAAAAAAAGCTGGGGTAGAACTCATGATCTCAGAACAAGCAAATGCAAAAATAGATGTAGCTAAAAGGTAAAAGCAGAAAAACTTCATCTTGCTAAAAAGGCACCATAGACAAGAAAATAATATCAATACTAAATATAAGTGCACCAAATGGTCTAACATCCAAATTGTTAATGGGAAAGGAAAATGAATTACAGGAGAAAATAGCACACCTATGTTACAGTAGGAACTCAAATTTCCCCTCTCAGAATGAGATTAAGCTAACCAACAAATAAATTAGAAAGAAGTTTATATGAATAGGATCTTAGAAAAGTTAGATATGGTAACTCTCTGAAGAAAAGTGAATGGGAATAGAAAGGAGCATAGGAATTTCTAAGCTGTGAATGGAAACTTCAAACAAACTGACCACGTATTAGCTTGTAAAAGTCTCAAAAACAAATGCAGAAAAGGAGAAATATTAAGGACACCTTTTCCTGATCGTAATACATTAAATATTGCATTAAATAAAGTGCTATGGAAGTATAGATTAAAAGCTAATTGGAAACTAAATAACCTAATCCTAAAGAAAGAGTGGGTCCAAGATCAAATTATAGAAATAATCAATAATTTCATTGAAGTGAATGACAATGATACAATATTGCAAAATTTGTGGGCTACTTTCAAAGCAGTCGTTTAGAAAAAGGAAAGAAGAAAACAAAGTTACTGATATTAAACATAAGAAGGGTGAAGGCACCACCAATGTTGATGGAATTAAAGCAATTATTAAAAGTTATTTTGTCCAATTGTATGTCAGTACAATTGACAATCTAATTGAAATGAATAAATATGTACAAAAAAATAAGCTACCCAAGTTAATAGAAGAGGAAACAGCATATTTCAATAACTCTAACACAGAAAAAGAAATTGAACATGCCCTCAGTTAACTCCTTAAGAACAAATCTCAAGACCAGATGGATTTATAAGTGAATTTCACCAAACATTAAAGAAACAATTAATCCCAGCACTATATAAACTATTTGAAAATACATAAAGGAGTCTTACCAAATTCCTTTTGTGACACAAATTTGTCATTGGTAGTTAATCCAAGGGGAAAATATAGAACAATTTCTTTAATTAAATTGCCTGTGTAAGGCAAATTTTTAAAAAAAATATTTATTTTCAGTTTTCAACATTCATTTCACAAAATTTTAAATTTCAAATTTTCTACCTATCTCCCTCTCCTTTTACCTCAGGAGAGCATGTATTCTGATTACCCTTTCTTTCAATCTGCCCTCCCTTCTATTACACCACCCCGCTTATCCTCTTCCCTTCTATTTTCCTGTAGAGCACGATAGGTTTCTATGTCACATTATCTATATATCTTATTTCTTAGTTGCATTCAAAAACAATTTTTAACATTCATTTTTAAAGCTTTGAGTTCCACATCCTCATCCTAACCCCTTCCCCATCCAACCTCAGTGAGAAGTCAAATGATTTGATACAGATCATACATGTGTAGTCAGACAAACCACTCCCGTAACAGTAATGCTGTGACAGATTAACTTTATTTTTTTCTATCATTTCCTGCCCTCCACTTATTCTATTTTCTTCTTTGACCTGTCCTTCTACCAAAGTGTTTGCTTCTGATGGGACCCCTTACTTCAATCTGCCATCCCTTCTATTATAGCTCCCTCTCCTATCCATTTCCCCCCTGTTTGCAGTAGGGTAAGATAAACTTCCATTCCTAATTGGGTGTGTATGTAATTCCCTCATGAAGTCAAATTTGATGACAGTAAGATTCATTTATTCCCTCTCATCTTCCCTTGTTTCCCTTTCACTGTAAAAGCTCTTTCTTTCCTCTTTTATATGAGATGATTTACTATTCTACTTCTCCATTTCTCTTTCTCCTAATATATTTCTCTCAACACTTAACTATTCTTTTTTTAGATATCATCCCTTCATATTCAGCTTGCCCTGTGCCCTCTCTCTCTGTCTCTTTCTCTCTATATACACATACACATATATGTATACATATATGTGCACATATGTATACACACATCCATGTACATATATACACATTCATATACATACACACATGCATACATGCATACATACATACATATCTATCTATCTATCTATTTGTGTGTGTACGTGTATGGCTAGGTGATTCTTGGTTTTAATCCTATCTCCTTTGAACTCTGGAATATCATATTCCAAGCCCTTTGATTTCTTAGTATAGAAGCTGCTAAATTTTGTGTTATCCTGATTGTGTTTCCACAATACTTGAATTGTTTCTTTATGGCTGCTTGTAATATTTTCTCCTTAACCTGAGAACTCTGGAATATGGCTACCGTATTCCTAGGAGTTTCCATTTTGTATCTTTTTCAGGAGGTGAATAGGGGATTCTTTACATTTCTATTTTACCTTCTGGTTCTAGGATGTCAGGAAAGCTTTCCTTGATTTTTTGAAAGGTGATGTCTAGGCTCTTTTTTTTTTTTTACCATGACTTGTAAGTAGTGTAATAATTTTTAAATTATCTCTCCTGGATCCATTTTCCAGGTCAGTTGTTTTTTACAATGAGAAACTTCACATTGCTTCCTAAGTTTTTTTTTTTCAGTCTTCTCATTTTGTTCTATAATTTCTTGATTTCTCATGAAGTTGTCAGTTTCCATTTTCTCCACTCTAATTTTGAAAGAATTATTTTCTTCCGTCAACTTTTGGACCTCTTTTTCCATTTGACCCATTCTTCTTTTTAAGGCATTCATCTCCTCATTGACTTTTTGGAACTCTTCTGCCATTTGGGTTAACCTTTTTTAAAAGCTATTATTTTCTTCATCATTTTGTGGAGGGGAGGTTTCCTTTAGTAAGCTGTTGACTTGTTTTTCATGATTTTCTTGCCTCACTCTCATTACTCTTCCCAGTTTTTCATCGATTTCTTTTACTTGATTTTCAAAATCCTTTTTGAGCTCTCCATGGCATGAGACCCATTTATATCTTTCTTTGAGGCTTTAGATACAGGAACTTTGCCTTTGTTGTCTTCTTCTGTTTGTATGTTTTGATCTTCCTCATCATCAATGACCCAAGAAAATAACTCTTTGCTGAGAAATCAAGATCTACAGTCTGCTTCTTTCATCCCATTTACTTCTCTTCCCAGGTAATTACTTGAATTTTGAGCTCTTTGTTAAGTGTAGGGCTCCAGTAGCAAACTCTGCTTCAGAAGTGGCTGCTGCCACTTGGGACTGGGGCCTGGGCTGGTACTGGGGAAGGACCACATTCCCCTCTCAGCCAGATGAGAGACCCTTTCCACTGACCTTCCAAACTGTTTTTTTTTTTTTTTAGGTGAAAGTCTGTAAACAACAGCAGCTGCCAACAATTCAAGCTCCATTCCCACTGATGTGGTCCACACCAAACTGCACTCTGCTCCTAGCCCCATATGATAGACTCTTCCTGTCTACCTTCTAGATTCTGGTGGGCTAGAAATTTCCTTCAGTCTGTTGTTTTTTGGTTTCTGCTGCTCTACAATTTATTCAGAGTCATTTTGCAGGTTTTTGAGTGTTTGGGGAGGGGAGAGAACTCTAGCAAGTCCCTGCCTCTCCTCCATCATCTTGGCTTCCTCTACCTAGAGGCAAAAAAAAAAATCTTAAATAAAATATGGCAAGGAAAATGTAGCAGCATATAACAGAGATCATACACTATGGTAAGGTGGGATTTATACCAGGAATGCAGGGCTGGGTTAATATTAGGAAAAGTATTAGCATAATTGACTGTATGAAAAACAAAACCAACAGAAATCGTGTGATTGTCTCAACAGAAGTAGAAAATGCTTTTGACAAATACAGTATTGTTCTATTAAAATACTAGAAAGCCTAGCATAAATGAAGCCTTCCCAAAATGGTGGGCAGTATCTACCTGAAACCAAGAGCAAGTATGATCTGTAATGGGGACAAACATGAAACCATCTCAATAAGATCAAGGTTGAAGCAACCTCTCATCACCTCTATTATTCAGCATTGTACTACTAATGCTGGGTAGAACAATAAGACAAGAAAAAATTTGCAAGAATAAAAATAGGCAATGAGGCAGGAAAAAGATTTTACTTGATGCAATGGTATACTTAGAAAACCCTAGAGAATCAACTAAAATCTAAGAACAGTATATAAAATAAACTCACATGCATTATCAATAATTCTATGAACTATCAGCAAAACCTTTTAGAAAACAGAGAAATTCCATTTAAAATAAGTGTGGATGATATAAAATATCTGGAAAACTATCTTTCAGGACAAACCTAGGGACTATACAAACACAGTTACAAAATAGTTTTTACATAAAGATAGATTCACTCAATTGGAGAAATAGTAATTGCTCATGGGTAGTCAATATAAAAATATATTTCTAAGTTAATTTACTTATTTTCTGCCATGCCAATAAAACTACCAAAGAATTATTTTATTGAACTAGAAAAATAATAATAAAATTAACCTGGAAGAGCAAAAGGTAAAGAATGTCAAGGGAATCAATGAAAAAAAAAATATGAAGGATGGCAGCTTAGCAATATGAGATTTCAAACTACAGTGCCAAGCCATAATCATCAGAACAATCTGATTCTGGCTAAGCAAAAGAGTGGTGGAACAATGTATAGATTAAGAATCTAATACACAGTAATAATTGACCATAATAATTTAGTGTTTGATAAAGCCAAATATCCAAGATTTTGTGGTAAAACTCACTATTAAAACAATTGCTGGGAAAACTAGAAAACAGTTTGTCAGAAACTAGGCATAGACCAGCATCTCATGATATATATCAAGATAAGGTCAAAATGTATGAATGATTTAGACATAAAGGGTGACATCATAAGTAAATTTGGTGTGCATGGAATATGGATAAAGGAGAAGTATATGACCAAATGAGGTAGAGAGGATCAGAGGATATGGAATAGATACTTTTGATTATATGGAATTAAAAAGCTTTTGCACAAGCAAATTAATAAAGCCAAATTTAGAAGAAAACAGGAAACTGGGGAAAAACATTTAATAAGTTTCCTCTGATAAAATCCTCATTTCTCAAATATGTAGGGAACAGGGACAAATTTATCTAAAAAGAGCTATTTCCAAGGTGATAAATGGTAAAAGGAAATGAATAGACAGCTTTCAGAAGAAGCCATCAAAGCTGTGTAGCAGCAAGGATCCCAGCATTCATGGCAGGGCCTGCTATACAGGTTCTTAGATCTGATTTTCTAAAAGGGAAGCAATTTTTGAGGGGTCAGCAATCACTTTAATCAAACACATACGTCATTCATTTAGTTCAGGGGAAAAATCAGCACCCTGAACTTCAAAGAAAATACAGAGAAATAAAGACCAACAGACAGGGCTTGCAAGAGTCTGACCATAAGCAATATATACATCACAGATCAACAGACAGATCCAACTGTCTAACGATTACATACATACATACATACCAGAGTGAGAAGCATCACCATCTGGGTTTTCAAGGCCAGGGGTTCCTTAGCAGCCCCCAGAATCTCCTCTGGTCAAACAAACACTTCCAATGAGTAAGCCCCAAAACAAAATCTCAACTCAGAATATATATACACTTTTCAGAACCAGAGGGCATCATGACCCTTGAGAACCAGTGCCTCATTGGAAATTAACAAAAGATGTGGGGGTTCCTATGAAACAAATCTCCCCTAATCAAGTTTCCCTTAATGAGCAGGCCCCTTAATGGGTGGGGAAGATCTTTAATTCTCATTAGAGTAATTAACACCAAAAGCTATCAATAGTCCCAGGAAAAAAATCACTACTAATTAGAGAAATGAAAATGAGAACAAAGCTGAGATGTCACCTCATATTCAGCAGATTGGCTAACATGAAAAAAAAAGACACCTACAAATGGTGGAGGTGATGTGGAAAAACTGAGACAAAATGCTCTGTTGGTAGAATTGTAAACTAGTACAAACATTCTGGAGAAAAATTTGCAAATATGCCTGAATTTTTATGCAACTGCATATGCTTTATCTCAGCAATGCCACTACTAAGTCTATATCCCAAGGAGATAAAAGAAAATGGAAAAGGCCCTATTTTTAAACACACACACACACACATACATATATATATATATACATATACATTCATATATATACACATGCATGCATAAATATATATACATATACATACATACACACACACATATATATGTATACATATATATGTATACACATGTAAAATCAGCTTTTTTGTGGTGGCATGGAATTGGAAATTGAGTGAATGTCCATCAGTTAAGAAATGGGTGCAGAAGTGTTATATGACAGTAATAAAATTTTATTGTCCTATAAGAAATGATGAGCAAGATGATTTCAGAAAAAAAAAAAAACAGAAAAAAATCTAGGAAGACTTAGATGAACTCATACAAAGGGAAGTGAACAGAACCAGTAACACAGTAACAATGAAAAAGACTTTGCTGCTCTAATCAAGATGATGATCAAATACAATTCCAAAGAACCCATGCTGAAAAATGGTATCTATCTCCAGAGAGAGAACTGATAACCTCTGAATGGAGATTAAAGCGCACTTTTTACTTTCTATATATTTTCTTTTGTTCTATATTTCTATTATAATATGGTTAATATGGAAATATGTTTTTCATGACATCACATGTATAGTTGATATGAAATTCCTTGCACTTTGAAGGCAGGTGTAGAGGTGGGAAGGAAAGAGAAAATTTTGAACTCAAATTGTTTTAAAAAATGCTAGTTTTTTAATTTAATGAAATAAATAAAAATATATTTAGAAAAACAGAGAGCACTCATGCTAGCCATTTGTCATTTCTATGTATTATGTTCTGTTCCCTAGTTCCCTAGAGAGGTATACCTGAATTAGTATGGAGCCCCAGATACTTACTAGTTGCATGACTCCAGACAAGTCATTTAACCTGCTTGCACTAGTTTTCTCACTTGTAAAATGGACATGATAACTTTTATTACTGTTCTAAGACAAAATCGCACCTTGTGGACATCTAAACCAATTCTTTCCTCATTGTTTTCTTCTCTCTCCCTCTCTCTGTCTCTCTGTCTGTATTTGATTATGTCTCTGTCTTTCTCATTACATAATCATTTATACATGTCTGGATATTTTTTATTTTATATTTACTTTTTGATGTTTTTTGAAAGATAAGAGATGGCAAGAGGAACAGTAATGGCAAAATATTAACCTAACCAATCTGTTCCATTTTCTCAACTTTAAAATGAGAGGGTTCGAATACATGGCCTCTCATTTCCTTTCCAACTTTAATTCTATGAGCATTTTTCTTAATAAGGACTTATATAGAAAAATAAATAATGATGATGATGATGACGATGATGATGGTGAAATAAGGAAAATAAAGAATGGAATCTAGAATACAGGGGAAGGATTTCCTTTTGGGGGATTGAGAAATGTCCCTTCAACCATTACTAGGTAGAATTCTTATAGTGTAGCAAGGCAAAAAAATGTGTCAAAAGCAATAACTGCCGTTTGGTATTTTAGAGTTCACATTGTACTATTTCATATAAAATAAGAGCAGTGCTAGTAAAGTAAGCTAATGCTTGGTGATCTTTCATTCCACTGAAGTATGAAGTGAAGGTTTCAACTCTTAGTGAAGTTTTTGTGTTTATGGTGAATGGCCCCTGCAGCTTGAAAAACAGAGAAACAGATGATTTTCATTGTATGACAAGAAGTCTCAAGAGATCAATAGCAAGTCTGGCTAATAGTGACTATGATTGTGATGTCACTGCAGTACATGAATTTATGTGTAGCAAAGCCAATCTGTTGCAGCTGTTTCTTCAGAATTGTTCTACTGGACATGTGCAAGGATTGAGGAGAGGGAAGTAGATGGCACAGTCTACTACAAGTTTAGGATAGTTCAATGAGAACAGCAGGAGCATCAGGGGAAGGAATTCTAAAGTGTCACAGAGGGCAGCACTGATGAAGATGTGAGCATTAGTGATAATAAATCATATCTCCATAGTGTTTTAAGATTGAGAAACTCTCCTTTCATAATATCTTTGTGAGTTAGCCACTTGATACATGAGGAAACTGTCTGGTGATGGTGAGTGTTAAGTGATTTGCTTATACTCACGCAATTATGTTAGAGGCACATAGTTTCCTGAGTCCATGTACAGCAGTTTTTCAGCTATGAGTTCAGGATGGGAATAAATGTACAGAACAGCAAACTTGAAAATCAACATCTGAGGAGAGAATGTGGAACTGGAAGATTCAAAGGCATGGTACAGTCAGAGAAAATATGAAATTATATTGCTATTATATTCTGTCAGGATCAACTGGTCTTGGAAATAATTAAAAGCTATATGGATATAATTCTAAAATTCACATTGTAAGGATATGTAGTATCTAAGAAAGCTTATAACTGAGGAATATCATACAGTGGGAAAAGAATAATAGATTTTGAGTTAGAATCTAGGCTCAAATCTCACTTTTATCACTTATTTATATTTATGACCTTAGATAAGTCACTGGGTCGCAGTTTCCTGTGCTGTAAAACAAGGGTCTGAATAAATGACCTCTATGCTACTTTTCAAGTCTCAATCTATACTCCTGCGAAAATAATGAATGTTCTCAACAATATTATAACCCACCTAAATCATGTTCTGTGAGTGACTGGCCATATTCAAAGAAGAATTGCTTTCTCTTTCCCTATGTTTCTTTTCTAAAAATTCTACCTAGTGTGAAATCTCTTTCTTTTTACTATTAATTTATAGATGCTCTCACCTCATCTACAAAAAAAATGACTCCATATTTTAAAGAAAGATATTTAAACAAGCTCATTTACATATCTCTGTCTAATTTTACTGCTTCTACTTTGTAAATTGTGAACATTTTCTAAATTAAATAACATTTTAGTAGTCATGGAAAAGTATAATCAGGACCTGCCTTGGTCAAAATTGTTAATTAGGTAAAGTCTTCAGTACCTACAAGTATTCTTTGGAATACATAAATATGCCAATTGTTCTTTCTTGTATCAGTAGAGGAGCTTCTGTTAGGAATCCAGGAAGAGCCACTCATTGCAAATGCAAACACAAAAAGACAACAAAATTTGCCCTCAAAAACCTTAGAGACCTTGCCCTTCTGACTCCTATCTACTTGAAACATTCTAAACCCTAATGTTCCTTCTCTCCCTTCCCTTCCTGCCTCTCCCCACATATCCTCTTTGGAATAAATTGATCTGCCATTTATCTTGACAAAGTATCATCTATCTGCCATTGTTATCAGGATAAATTAAACTCAAGGCAGTATTTTCATTTTAAGTTTCAAGATCTACTAAAACTGTTGTGTCCTGGCCTATGGAAAGATCATGCCTTTTTATTCTACTCTGGACGGATCACGTCTGGAGAATAATATTCTGCTTTGGGTAACACATTTTAGGAAGTACTTGGATAAGCTAGAGAGCATTCACAAACAGGTAACCAAGAAGATAAAGACAGTCACGTTTTGTCTCAGGGGGATCATTGGAAAGAGCTGGAAATATTTAGCCCGGATATGAAAGGGCTTAAATTAGACATGATAACTGACTTCAAATATATGGAAGAAGAAAGAAACTTTAAAAAAGTGGCCCTAGAGGGTTCACCTAGTCTCAACTGGTGAAAGTATAAGAAGGCAAAACTTAGAATTAAATCAGAGCTATCTAAAAGTGGCTTGTTCTGACCAGAAGTTTTCTCTAACTTAGGAACTTAAAGAGAAAAAATGGATTATCACTTTTATGTTGTAGAAGATATTTTTCTTTAGCACAGATTGGTTTGAATTCCTTGGATCACTTCTAGTTTTGAGATTCTTTGATTCTTCCTGTGGAATGAAATGCTTTTATCTCTGCACATAGGGTGAAGGGGTGCCCAGGGAATTGACCAACATTACCACCAGCTTTTCCTCTGAGAGAAAGAGAAAGACCAATAATATTCCCAAAAGATGTTCTAGGACCCTGGAGTTATGCTCTATGTATGCTTATGTACACCTTTCATTTCCCCTAGTAATGCCTGCTCTGTTTTAATCAAAGAGTTAGTAAGCATTTAATAGTCTTTATTATGTCCTTGGCACTGTGTAAAACCTGGATATACAAATAAAGGCAAAACATAATTCTTACTCTTAAGGAGTTCTCAGTCTAATGGGAAAACCAACAAAAAAAAACCCCTACATACAAATAAAATACCTAGGTGACAAACAGGAGATAAGCAATAGAGAGAGGTCACTAGTATTAAGGGCAATAAGGAAAGACTTCTTGTCAAACGTAGGATTTTAGTCATAACTTAAAGGAAATCGGAAAAACAGAAAACCAGTAGGAAGCAGAGAGAAAAAGGGAGAGAAGTCCAGGTTTGGAGATAGCCAGTAAAATATCTAGAATCTAGAGATGGAATATTTTGTTTGGGGAACAGCAACAAATATCAATGTGTTGGGAAGGGGGCAGAGTAAGCTATAAGAAGGCTCAAAAAGAAGGAAGGGATCAGATTTTGGAAGGTTGTAAATGCCAAACAAAATATTTTATATTTGATACTGGAGGCAGTCGGGAGCTATTAGGGCTCATTTAATAAAGAATGGTTTATATTTGAGTTTTAGAAACTACAATTTGATAGCTGAGTGGATGAAGGGCAATGGATAGAGACATATGGTAGAGAGACCAGCCCCGATCAGGCTATTTCATTAGGGGAGATGTGAGGTGATGTGGGCATGCACCATGATACTGGCAGTGTCAGGGTTGAGAAAGGGATATATATGTGGAATATTTAAAAGTAGGATAACAGGTCTTGACAACTAATTGATATGTGGAGTGAGAGAATCCGGATTCATTGGTGTCACTTAGGTTGCCAGCCTAAGTGCATGAGATGATAGTGGTGCCCTTGATAGTAACAGAGAACTTAGGAATGGGGGAAGATTTGGGGAGAAGGACAAGAGCTAGATTTCAGACATTTTGAGTTTCAGGTATCTATATGACATCCTTAATCATTATTAAATAATCTCTGACACCTTTGCAACTCTAACTCAAACTCATGATAAATGGGTTATGTTACTAGTAAAAACAGCAAGGATATTGTTGAATTTAGAGTCTTAGGGCAAGATTTAAAAATATTAAGGGTAAAATGAGAGGAAGACATTTACATGAACAAGCTCAATGAGGAGAATGGAAGGGCTACTCATTTACCACCTATGCATTGGTATTGACATCAATAAAGAGTAGGGCTCTACAAAAATATCTTGTTAAGATACAGGAGCCTGAAAGTCTGTCACATTTAATTAAGCAATCTAGATCGGTGAACAGGCTGTTATGTGGAGACAAGAGATTACAAAAGGTATTCAGAGTCAAGCACACTTAACCATCCAACCTTTTGGAAGCAAAACAAAATGGATTTTTTTCATTTGTCTTGTGTTGCTATCTCTTCTCCTGAAGATTCACCACCTCTCCCTTCCCCCTCCTCCAGTTCATAGGTTATCAGCTGGAGTACCTTCTGCTCTTGAGGGATCAGGCATTTTGTAATTGTTTTCATTTGAGTGGATGAAACTTCCTGGTCTAATATTTTTTCAGCAAGGACATTTTCTCCCCCTCCTTGTTTTTTCCTTTGGAGTTTTAAATTTTCTTTGTTGGGGAGAATGAAACTTAATTAGTGGTAATCCAGAAGTGTTGTTGTTGCTGTTGTTTTTTCCTGTCCAGTTCAATTTAATTTAGAAAGCCTTTGTGGAATCAGTGCAGGGCAGAAGTAAATGTTGAACACTGAGCTTGTAGTTTCTGACTATATTGAATACCTGCACGAAATGGTCAGAAAATTAAAGTAAATTTTCTGGCTGCAACATTTTATGGTTGGTTAAAACTGTCAGCACAACATTCAAAGTAAATTCAGTGGGAGGTCATTCAACAATTGAGTAATATGTGCAGTCAACCAATATGTAAAACTGCAGGAGACAGCAAGAGTTCTAATTATTTTAGTCCTTATTGAAACTGAACAAAATTAAAAAAAAAAAAAACAACTCTGGAAGACTGCTTTAAATATACCTTTTAAAAATTCCTTCATTTAATTGATATGTTTAATCCAAGTAATCCAGAGTAGCTGGGTACATTGAATTGGTTGTGAAAAATAGAATATTACAATAAATAACTTTTAGCAATGAGCAGCATTTCTTTCAGAGAATTACAAAGAAGCAAAAGCAAATTCAGCTACACCAAAGTACCCATGTCATTTTTACCAATAGTTCATAGAATAAAAATAAAAAAGGAGTTAATATACTTTCTACCAGTATTTGTTCAATTATATAATAAAACAATAAGATTCTGCTCTCTTCTCTATCATTTTTCAAGTCTATGTCTGCATCAGGCTATGAGAACAATGACTTCATGTAGTGAGGACCATCCCCCACATTTAGAACGTGGGTGTGTGTGGCTCAAGGGGAGGCAGAATAGACTTTTCTTATCCTTTTTTCATCTTTTCTTCTCCAAGGAAGATGAATTCCTGCCCGGAAGAAAGGCAGGAAGTTAGAGCCAGAATTTTGGCTACTTGAGAGACTAGGTTCTAGGCTAAAACTGTATTTATCTATTGCATTAAATATAATTATCCTAGGGGATGTTGCTGTCAGGTTAGTGATAAACTTGTGGTCACTTTTTATTAATGGAGAAAGGGATCTCCAAGTTGTATATTCAAGATTTGTCCTCTTTTGCATCAAAAAGCATTCATATGGCAAGTTGCAAAGAAACCCATTTGCACAACTTGGTAATGAAACAAATCAAATAAATTATACGTAGGATGATATATACAGACAATACAGACTGAAGAAATTCCCCAGTGGAAGCAAGGTAATTTAGTTTAACTGAGAGAGAAAGGACCAGATCACATTCATCAAATGGTAATTCACCAAAATCTCTAGTGTAGTGATGAATGAATAGGCTTATTTAAGTAGTTTTTCAAGGGATGGTCCCTTTTAAAAAACAAACAAACAAACAAAAAAAACTGAGAGGGGAAGACCCTTAGGATTCCTGGGTAAAAGAGATACTATTATTACTTCATTACTCCATTAATAATACTATTTAGAATTTAGTATTTAAGTCAACTGTAAGTCATGTCATCATCCTGATGATATTGTCCTCTTCGAGAGGAAAGGACAAACACAACAACAACACAGTATAGTGACCTGGGGACAGGAAAATCATAGAGACTCCAAGTTTTACCCATAACAGTTTCTCTTTTTTATACATATTTATTTATTTTCAGTTTTGAACATGCACTTCCACAAAATTATAAATTTCAAATTTTCTCTTATCCTCAACCAGGGTAGCTTGTACTGTGATTTCCCTTTCCTCCAATCTGCTCTTCCCTCTATCATCCCTTCCCCTTATCCCTTTCCCTTCAGTTTTTCTGTATGGTAAGATAGATTTCTGCGCCTCATTGGTTATATATCTTATTTCCTAGTTGCATGTAAAAAAAGCCTCTAACATTCATTTTTAAAGCTTTGAGTTCCACATTCTCTCCTTTCCCTCCTCCCCATCCACCCTCATTGAGAAGGCAAGAAAATCGATAAAAGTCATACATGTGTGGTCATGCAAAAGACCTCCGTAACAGTGATGCTTTGAGAGACTAATTATATTTCCCTCTATTCTGTCCCACCATTCTTTTATTTAATTTTCTCCTTTGACCTGTCCCTATACCAAAGTGTTTGCTTCCAATTACCCCTTCTCCCAATCTGCTGTCCCTTCTCTCTTATCCCCCCTCTCTTATCCCCTTTACCCTTGATTTCCTATAGGGTAAGATAAACTTCCTTACCCAACGGAATGTGTATTTAATTCCTGCCTGAAACCAAATCTGATGAAAGTAAGACTCACTTATTCCCTCTCATCTTCCCCTTCTTCCCTCCATTGTAAATGCTTTTTCTTGCCTCTTTTATGTGAGATGATTTGTTAAATTCTACCTCTCCCTTTCTCTTTCTCCTAGTACATTACTCTCAACCTTTGATTTTCTTTTTTAGATAAAAACCCTTCATATTCAGCTCACAATGTGCCCTTTATCTCTCTCCGTATACATACATACATACATATATATACATACACATACACACATACATACATACGTGTATATAGTGTGTGTAGTAATACTGAGACAGGTCTCATGAGTTATAAATATTATCTTTTGATATAGGAATATAGACAGTTCAACTTTAGTAATTCTCTTATGTTTTCTCTTTCCTATTTATCTTTTCATGCTTCTCTTGACTCTTGTATTTGAAAGTCAAATTTTCTATTCAGCTCTGGTCTTTTCAACAATAATGCTTAAAACCTCTATTTCATTGAAATTTCTTTTTCCCCCCTGAAGTATTGTACTCAGTTTTGCTGGCTAGGTGGTTCTTGGTTTCAGTCCTATCTTCTTAGACCTCTGGATTATCATATTCCAAGCCCTTCGATCCCTTAGTGTAGAAGCTGTTAAATCCTATGTTATCTTGATTGTACTTCCATAATACTTGAATTGTTTCTTTCTAGCTGCTTGTAATATTTTCTCTTTCACCTGGGGACTCTGGATTTGGCTACAGTATTCCTATTTTCCTTTTGGGATCTCTTTTGTGAAGTGATTGGTGGATTCTCTCCATTTCTATTTTACCCTCTGGTTCTAGAATATCAGGGCAGTTTTCCTTGATAATTTCATGAAAGTTGATGTCTAAGCTCTTTTTTGTTGATCATGGATTTGAGGCAGTTCAATAATTTAAAAATTATTTCTCCTGGATTCATTTTCCAGGAGAGTTGTTTTTCCAGTGAGATACTTCACGTTGTCTTCTATTTTTCATTCTTTTGGTTTTGTTTTATAACTCCTTGATTTCTCATGAAGTCATTAGCTTCCATTTGCTCCATTCTAATTTTTAAAGAATTATTTTCTTCAGTGAGCTTTTGGATTTCTTTTTCCATTTGGCTTATTCTGCATTTTAAGGCATTCTCTCCCACATTGGCTTTTTGGCCCTCTTTTGCTATTTGTGTTAGTCTAATTTTAAAGGTATTATTTTCTTAAGCATTTTGGAGGGTTTTCTTTAGCAAGCTGTTGACTCATTTTTCATGATTTTCTTTCATCACTCTCATTTCTCTTCCCAATTTTTTCTCTTGTTGTTTGATTTTATCTTCAAAATCCTTCTTGAGCCCTTCTATGCCCTGAGACCAATTCTTATTTTTCTTAGAGGCTTTGGATGCAGAACCTTTGGTGCTGGTATCTTCTTCTGGCTGTAGTTTTGATGTTCCTCCTCACCAATGACATAAGAAAATACCTCTTCACTGTGGAAGTAAGAATCTATAGTCTGTTTCTCTCCCCCCTGCCCCCACTTTGCTCTTTTTCCCAGCCATTTACTTGAATTTTGAGCTTTGTTATGTGTAAGGCTCCAGAAGCAGCCTCTGCTTCAGCAGTGCTGCAGCCACCCTGGGGCTGGGGCTGGACCATGCTCCATTCTCAACCCAGTGAGAGACCCTTCCCAATGACCTTTGAAGCTGTCTTTAGCATTTATGGGTTAAGTCAGAAATTCAGAGCCACAACCTGGGATCCCATCCCCTAAGACCTGCTCCCACACAGTTCATGTGCCAGCATGGCTTAGCTATGCTCCACTCCCAGCCTGGTGCAATAGACCCTTCCTGTCAACCTTCCAGATTGTCTTGGGCTGGGAATTTGCTTCAGTCTATCATTTTGTAGCTTCTCCCCCTCTAGAATTTTTTACAGTCATTTTTTACAGGTTATTTGAGGGGTTTGGGGGATAAGCTGTAGCAGGTCTCTCTTTCTACTCTGCCATCTTGGCTCCACCCTTCTTAACAGCAACTTCTTCTAAGCCCTGTTTTCACTTCTGAAACCTGACATGGGGTTGGAAACATTCACCTTCTCTCTCAGAATGGAAAACCAGAAATACCTGAGGCAACTGCAGATCCAGAAGAGACTGAGGAAACTTGATGAAGGTCTCAAGACAGCAGAGCTCTCTTCTTTCCTGTTCTCATCAACTCTTCCCCACAATCATATCAACAGAAAACATTGACCTCTATTAATCAGAATAAAGTTTCAAATTAAATGTTTTTGGGACCTGAAATATATTAATTTATAAGTTCAATAAAACAATGGGCTTCAATATTTTCTTTACTAAACAGACAGGTTTACTGAATTGACAAAGTCAGCTGGCAGTATATGTTGAACACTGAGCTTGTAGTTTATGACAAAATTGAATGTCAGTGCAAAATAGACAGAAAATTACAGTAAGCTTTTGGACTGTGATATTTTATGGTTTATACTCTGTCCTGATGAAAAGGCCGTCAAAAAATTGGTTAATTGAAAAGGAAAATGGGTTAGCCATACATTAAGAGTGAGGGATACACAAGATTAATCAATGAATCAGTGAAGATTTACTGAGTGTCTACTATTCCTACTATCTGCAAAGCTAATTATCCTCTCAGTCTCAGGAGAAATTGGGAAATATTCTTAGTTCATTTAATGTGTCTTTGTGGTAAACTTAAAGAGGGGTATAGTGAAGAGTAGCACAGGTTGGGTTTTAATTTGTGTGGTTGGAATAAACATGAAGCTAAATGAGATCACAGATTCATTTAGTTATTATTTGTGTCTCATTTGAGCTGAATATCAACTCTTTATGATAGGGACTACAAGTATTATCATAATCACTTTATGAATGTGAAAGTGATGCTCATAAAAGCTATCTTGCCAAAGACCATAGAGGTAGTCAAATATTAGACAGGATACAAATTCAGATATCCCTAAAATCTTCAATCTATCCGCTATGATCTACTGTCCCTATGAGGAAACTAAGACTGAGATAAAGAGGTGAGAAGACCTGTCCAGAATTTCAAAACTAGTGGCAACACTGGGACCCAAGTCATCAGACTACAAATCCAGTAAGTGCTCTTTCATTCCCATTATTGTGATATCTCTTGATTTCCTTAAGGGAATCTTCTAGATTGTGAGGAGATCCTGTCAGTGACAGGGAACTTGTGAATTTGTAGCAAATCTGTCCTGATTTTATATGTGACAACTTTTCACTGAATGACTAATTTCTGATGTGAGGTTTATGGTGATAAATGATATCAAGGTATTATACACTTCTTATTTTCCTCTAAGTAACTGAGTCAAGGTTATATTGAAACTACAACATGCCAGTGATAGAATAAAAGAAACAAGAACAAAGCTTGTCAGAGTGTGGAAGACCTTAAATTGGTGGAGGTTTTGTACTGACAAGAAGGAAGAGGGGATATAATGAAGGAAAAAGTACAATGATGTTGACAGAAATAATAGTAACCACTTAATTCCCATTCTAGACATCATTTCTTTAAGATAATTAGCAATAGTATAAAAATATATTTGACATCTTTAAAAATAAATCTGCATATAATAAATAGTAATTTATAGACTAATATATGTGTAGTACATACACACACATATGTTTGTATATTGATATAGATATATGACCTCTGCTGTGTAGAATAGCTTGAATATATTGGGCTGGGAAATATCTGACTTTGAAATGATCACAACTTCCTTGGCTTAAGTGACTAAACCTGAGAAATTAAGTATGGGGATTGAGAATGAGAAAAAACTAATTAAATAACTAATTAAATTCTTTGGTCTGGTACTTATCCTCTCTAAGGTCAATTTCGCATGGTATATTAGCTTCTCATTTCGAACTCAGGATAAGTGACCTTACTTTCAATTGTTAATGCTTTCACCTTTCATTATTTACTAAACTTCCTAAATAATTCTACATCAGATTCTAAATACTGTATCATTATCCTCTGACTCTTCCAGTCCCATTGACCTTTGATCTTCTATGTTGAGCCTTAATGAAATGTCCTCCCTCCTCTGCTGCTTCCAACTTTTTTATGTCCACTCTTAGTACCAATTTTCCCTTCTACTCTTGTCTCCCCATGAGCTAGATAACAGAAGTTCCTTTTCTAGGATTTATTTCCAAGAGAAACAGAGTGTACATATTCATAAATAGTAAAATACAATAAGGTATTAGATGAACATATTAAAAATAACATCTGTATTTCCAGGATAAATAAATGTTTGCAGACCAAGAATGACCCATGATCATTTCCAAACCAGTTGCTCCTGACCATGACATCTTGCTGCTATTAAGCCATCAGATGAAAATGACACCTTTTCCAGAATACCCCAAATGAGATTTTAAGTTTTTCTTATTGGGGCACACTGGAACTAATGATTAGTTCATTTTACTAAGCCAAGTGTAATTCAGAGCCTACTACAGAAGCTTTCTGATGAAATTGCAACTTTGCGCTCATATTACTATGAGTGGGTTACTGCAGTATAATATAGTAGGCTACTGGGCTTAAAGTCAGTAGACCTAGGTTCAAGTCCTTCTTCAGACATTTATTAGCTATATTAAACCAGGAGAACTCTCCTAACTTTGGTTTACACTTTTGGAATATGGGACTAATACTTATGCAGCATACCTAACAGTATTCTTGGGAAGAATATACCCCATCTCTTGTCAAAGAAGCTATCATGTAGAGGTTTTTCTTAGGTATTGTGATAGAGTATGTAGAGTGCTGGATGTTGAAGAAAGAATACCTAGGTTTAAATCCTATCAAGGGCATGTACTAGCCTGTGTGACCCTGGGAAACTATTATTGTTATTCTCCTCACCATAAAATTACTAAAATTAAATTCCACAGATAACTCTTCAAATTCATCAAGAAAATACTCTTTCTTTATAGGAGGTGGTTGTGAACCCATTTTATTTTCTGAATATTTTCTGCTAAATGTGACCTTGATTTTAATAGAGAATTTTTATTAGTATGTTTTGCCCATAATTGCATATTTGTCTTACCTAATCTTCACAATTGAAATATAAATATCTTTTGTCTTTTAGACTAGTTTTATATATCTTTCGGGGGAGAAGGTAGCATAAAGACCAATTTCCTTAGCTTTTATTGCCTGAATTAATTAATAAATATTTATAAAGGGATATAGCATAGCATATCACGCAGAAAGATACAAATGCAGATACTCCCCACTTCACAAATAGATGGAACTTGAAAATTTTATTTGTGATTCTTTTTTAATGACAATGTTACAAATGAGAGAATCTTACTAAGATAGTTCACAAAAGTTTATTTCTAAAATAAAAGAAGAGTAGAATTAGAACTGATCTTAGATGTGGCTTAGTTCAAATCCCTCATTTTAATTCCAACTAAGTACTTCAACATTAGATTGATAACACTGTAGAATCTAGCCATAACTTATAATACTTTTCCCCGCATGATGACCTATGCCAATTTCCAATTTAGGGATCTATGAGCATATTTTCAATATCGGTGCAAGATTAGCTGAAGGATCTGAAATCTTCCTGCTTGTAATCCATCCTGACATTCCCAGAACACAGCAGGACTAATAAAGTTTCAGGACTGGAGGAGATGTGAGGAAAGAAGGTCTCCAGACTGCTTAGAAAGTATCAAAGTACATAGGAAATCTGAGTGTCTTCAGAAATGGTAGAAAAAACAGAGGAAAAACGTTCCTGTGTCAAAAAGAAAATGGAAGTGGGTTCCCATGAATTGCAGCCATTTTAAATAAGGATTACATATAAGTCAAAAGAAATTAAAATCTTTTTCAAAGTAATAGATTTGTGTATAAGAGTTAAATGAATTCCAGAGACAATGGGGGCTACCTAGAGTTGAGAGGCAGAAAAGAATATTGTGGATTAGAGTAATCAGGAAAATATGAGTGCAAGAAATGGGATAAGAATGTTATCTTGAAGGACAGTAGGCAAAGTAGTGTTAGCAGATTATAGGAGGGTAAAATGACTTGTGCAGAGATCCAGTGTAGTTAAGTGAGAGAATAAACTAATGTCTTAGGAGACAATGTCAAGACTAACATGAAAAAGGACAGTAGAAAATAGTGAGAAATAAAGAAGAGGGCCTTGAATGCCAGATTAATGAGATTAGACTTTATCTCAGAGTAATTTAAGGCTCTTAACATAGAGTGAAATAGAAGAAAACAGTATTTCCAGAAAGTTAATTTTCTGTAGAATGCTGGACAGATTGAAGAAAGAAAGAGGATGCTATTGTAATAGTTTATATCTGAGGTCATAGGCCTAGAATCTGAAGGTAAGAATGGATAAGAAGGAATGAATAACATAACCAGTATGTGTAATTAAAAGTAGAATGGAGTAATGACAGGGAATCAGTCTTAGACTATAGAGGACATGAATTCTACTACTGATTCTGACTCATATTGATTTATGTGTGACCTTAGTGAAGTGACTTTTCATGAATGAATGTATATGTCTACACAAAAAGGAAAAAAATGTTTAAAAAGAGGGAAGAACTAATAGGTTAAATGTTGGAATATTTCAGAAATGTTTATCAGTCCAAAGAGTACAATTCATATTATCCAGATTCAGTATAAAGATGATTTTACTTAAATTCTTAGCTTTAACTCTCATGAGCTTTTAAGAGGACAAAAATTCAGTTTGATAGAAAAGTGAAAATTTGAACATTTCTCTTTTTTTAATATAAATTGTGAAATTAATAATAAATAATAAAATAAGATAAATATTATTTTAAATCACTATGTTTCCCAATGAATTCTGCCCTCATCCTACTCCCAGAAAGCCATTCCTTGTGACAGAAACAACAACTATTAATAATTCTACTGATGACAATAATAGAAAAAAAGGGCAGAGCCAAGATGGAGGAGTGAGAGCATGGACTCACCTTAGCTCTACAAAAAATACCTTTAGATACCTCTAAAAAGGGAATCAGAACAAATTTTAGAATGGTGGAATCTACTAAGAGGCAGAGTAGGGCAGATTTCCAGCCAAGACAGACTGGAGGTCAACAGAAAGGATCTGTTACATCAGGCTGGGGGAGTGCAGAGTGCACAAACCGCACCAGTGCAGACTCCACCATAACAGAATAGAGCAGAAACTACTGTGGGTAGACTGAATCAGAAGCAGCAGTGCAGATTCTCAAACATATTAGCACAGGAAGGGAATCACTCAGTATTGAGTGAGAGAGAAGTGCAGGACCCACAGTAACAGCAGCAGCCACTCCTGAAACTATGAATCCACAGATAAAATGTTTGAAATTCACCTACTTGAACTTCTGGGATCCAAGTTGGTGGAGTAAACTGTAAGTGCTTTTCCCCTCCCCCTGTTGACTTTGAAAAACCCAGAGAGTACTGTGCCAGGAAAAATCCTGAAATAGTGGGATCAACTGAAGGGATAAACAGTCTCTCAACTCAGGAGGTAAGGGAGTTCATCAAGGAGATTCTCTTTTGCTCTGGCTGAAGGAGACCAGTGTAGGACAGGAACGGTACCAGATAGCCTCACCTCTTTGAACTAGGAAGAGATCCTGAGTCCCAAGTCCCAAAGGGGTGGAGCCTGCAAGCACCAACAGCAGGATCACAGCTATGCCTTACCACAGCCAGGGAACTTGAGTAGACACCAGCTCAGAATGGGGTTCTCCAGCCACTGACCTTGCCTGTGCACTAGCTCAGGGAAGGAAGAGACCTCATGCGGCCAGAACAAGCCTCTCCCACATCTCATGCAGTAAGCTTCAGGGTAACACCAGGGAAACTCAAAAAGACTTCACCTGGCATCTGTCTTGGCACACCAGCCATTTCAGTACCAGATAAGCATCAGTACTCTAGGTTCTGGCTGAAAGAATCAGAGGCCAAAACATATGGTCCCAACTTCTTAACACAAGAAACATGAGACAGAGTCCCCCCTACCCCAGAAGCAGAGATCCACTTTAAAAGCCAGAAAAAAGCAATCATCATGAGGAAGAAGCAAACCAGAAAAACAAAGATCATAGAATCTTACTAAGGGGAAAAGGACCAAAATATGAATAGAAAAGAGGTCAGCATTGAGATTGTACTCACATCTGAAACATAAGAAAGGAATATGAACTGGTCTCAAGCCCAAAGAGCATTCATAGAAGAGCTCAAGAAGGATTTTGAAAATCAAATGAGAGAGGTAGAAGAAAAATTGGTCAACGATTTTAAAATTTCAAAAAAAAGAATTCACTGAAGAATTAAAAAGGAAAATTGGGCCAATGGATAAGGAGATACAAAACCTAACTGGAACAATGGGACAAATAGAAAAGGAGATGCAAAAGTTAACTGAAGAAAAGAATCTAATAAAATTAGAATTGGGCAAATAGAAGCTAATTACTCTATGAGGAATCAAGAATCAGTCAAACAGAATCTAAAGAATCAAAAAAGTAGAAGAAAATGCAAAATATCTCACCGGAAAAACAAGGGACCAGGAAAATAGATCCAGGAGAGAAAAGTCTAAGAATTATTGGTCTACTGGAAAGTCATGATGAAAAAAAGAACCTGAACAATATCTTCCAAGAAATTATCAAGGAAAACTGCCCTGAGGTCCTGGATTCAGAGCCCAAAATACTCATCTAAAGAATCCACCAATCACCTCCTGAAAGAGATCCCAAATTAAAAACATCATGGAATATTGTTGCCCAAATGCAGAACTGTCAAGTTAAGGAGAAAATATGGCAAGCAGGTAAAAAGATAGAATTCTAATATCGAGAAACTACAGTCAGGGTCACACAGGACCTTGCAGCTTCTACATGAAAAGATCAGAGGGATAGGACTATGATATTTTGTAAGGCAAAGAAGCTTGGATTACAACCAAGGATCAAAGACCCAGCAAAATTGAACATATTCCTTCAGGCAAGGAGATAAACATTCAATGAAATGAGGAATTTTCAAACCTATATGCACCAAGTGATATAGCATCCAAATACTTAGAGGAGGAGTTAAGGGAATTAGAGGGAGAAATGGACAGCAAAAGTATACTAGTGGGGGACTTCAACCTCCCCCTCTCTGAACTTGATAAATCCAGTCTCAAAATAGATGAGAAAGAAGGTCAGGAAGTGGATACTACACTGGAAAAGGTAGATATGATAGATCTTAGGAGAAAATTGAATGGGACTAGAAAAGAATATACTTTTTTTCTCAGCAGTACAAGGCACATCTACAAAAACTGACCAGGTACTAGGGCATAAAAACCTCACAACCCAGTACAGAAAGCCAGAGATAATCGATGTTTCCTTTTCAGATCACAATGCAGTAAAATTGTGTGTAATAAAAAGCCGTGGAAAGATAGTTCAAAAATTAATTGGAAACCAAATAATCTAATTCTAAAGAATGAGTGGGTTAAACAAACAAATCATAGAAACAATAACCTCATTCAAGAGAATAACAATAATGAGACAACCATCCCAAATTTATGGGATGCTGCAAAAGGACTTCTTAGGGGAAGTTTTATATCATTGAATGCCTTCATGAATAACATAGAGAAAGAGGAGATCAACGAATTGGACAGGCAGCTGAAAAAACAAAGAATTGAAAATCCCCAAATAAACACTAAATTAGAAATACTGAAAACCAAAAGATAGATTATTAAAATTGATATTGAGAAAACTGTTGAACTAATAAATAAAACTAAAGGGCAATTTTATAAAAAAATAGATAAAAGTTTAGTCAATTTGATTGAAAAAAGATAGAAGAAAACCAAATTACCAATATCAGAAATGAAAAGGGTGAACTTACCTCCATGAGGAGGAAATTAAAACATTAGAAATTACTTTGTTCAATTGTATGCCTATAATTTTGATAATCTAAATGAAAGAGATGAATATTTTTCAAAAAATAAAAGTTGCCCAGATTAGCAGAGGCTAAAAAGTTAAATACTTAAATAACCCCATCTCACAAAGCAAAATTGAACAAGCCATTAATGAGTACCATATGCAATGATCTCAGGGGTCAGATGGATTTACAAATGAATTCTATCAAACACTTAAAGAATAGTTAATTCCAATACTATATAGACTATTTGGGAAAATTGTTTAAGAAGTAGTCATACCAAATTCTTTTTTATCATACATGTATGGTTCTCATACCTAAATCAACAAGAACCAAAACACAGAAAGAATATTATAGAGCAATTTCTGTAATGAATACAGACACACCAATTTGAAATAAGGTATCAGCTAAAAGATTATACCAACTTATCCCAAGAATAATACATTACAATGTGGTATAATTTATACAAGGAATGCAGGGCTGGCTCAATATTAGGAAATCTATAAACATTATTGATCACATCAATAACAAAGTTAACAGACACAATGTGATTATCTCAGTAGATGCAGAAAAAGTTTTAGACAAAACCCAACACCTATTCCGACTGAAAACAATGGAGAGCATAGGAATAAATGGAGCCTTCCTTATAATAAGAAGTAGTAACTACATAAATCCATCAGCAAGAATTATATGCTATATGCATTTTCAATAAGATCAGGGGTGCAACAAGGATGTCTGTTATCACCTCTGTTATTCAATATGGTACTAGAAGCATTAAGTTAGCAATAAGAAAAAAAGAAATTGAAGGAATTAGAATAGGCAAAGAAGAAACTAGGTTATCACTCTTTGCAGGTGATATCATGACATACTTAGAAAATTCTACAGCATCAATAAAAAAACTACTTGAAATAATAAATTACTTTAGCAGAGCTGTAGGTTACAAAATAAACCCACATAAATCATCTGCATTTCTATATATTACTAACAAAGCCCAACAACAGGACATAGAAAGAGAAATGTCATTTAAAGTTATGGTAGACAGGATTAAATATCTGGAATCCTACCAGCCAAAACAAATCCAGGGACTACATGAACACAATTGCAAAACATTTTTCACACAAATAAAGTCAGATCTAAGTAAGTGGAAAACATCAGTTGTTTGCGGGTAGGCAGAGATAATATAAAAAAAAATGACAATTCTACCCAAATTAAATTACTCATTCAGTGCCATACCAATCAAACTACCAGAACTATATTTTCTAGAGCTAGAAAAATTATCAGAATTTATCTGGGAGAACAAAATGTCCAGAATATCAGGGGAATTATTGAAAAGAAATCCTAGAGAATGTGGCCTAGCCCTACCAGATATCAAATTGTATTATAAAGCAGCTATCATCAAAACCACTTGGTACTGGCTAAGAAATGGAGGGCTAGATCAGTGGAATAGGTTAGATACTCAAGACATAGCAATCAATGAATATATCAGTCTACTGTTTGAAAAACCCAAAGATGCCAGCTCACTGTTTGACAAAAACTGCTGGGAAATCTAGATAACTGTGTAGTGGATACTGGGTGTAGATCAATGCCTGACACCATACTCAATAATAAAATGCATGTGGGTTCATGATCTAGGTATAAAGGCTGATACTATAAACAAATTAGAGGAGCATGAAATAGTGTATTTGTCAGATTTATGGAGAATGGAGAAATTTATGACCAAACAAGAGATAGAGAACATTATGAAATGCAAGATGTATAATTTTGATTATATTAAATTGAAAAGCCTTTGCACAAACAAACCCAATGCAACCAAGATCAGCTGGGAAGGAGAAAACTGGGGAAGAATTTTTACAACTACTCTCTGTGATAAAGGCGTCATTTCTAAAATATATAAAGAACTCAATGAAATTTCCAAGAATAGAAGTCATTCCCCAATTAATAAATGATCAAATAATATGAACAGGCAGTTTTCTGAGGAAGAAATTAAAGCTACCTATAATCATATGAAAACATGTTCTAAATCACTATTGATTGGAGAGATGCCAATCAAAACAACTATGTTGTAGCACATCACACCTATCTGATTGGCTAACATGACAAAACAGGACAATGATAAATGTTGGAAAAGATGTGGAAGAGTTGGAACACTAATTCATTGTTGGTGGAGCTGTGGGCTAATCCAAAGATTCTGGAGAGCAATTTGGAATCATTACCAAAGGGCTACAAAAATTTGCATACCCTTCTAACCAAGCAATATCGCTTCTAGGACTGTATCCTAAAGATATCATAAAAATGGGAAAAGTTTGCACATGTACCAAAAATTTAGCAGCTCTCTTTGTGGTGGCCAAGAACTGAAAACTGAGAGGATGCCCATCAATTGGGGAGTGGTGGAACAAGTTGTGGAATATGAATATAATGGAATACTATTGTCTTATAAGAAATAATGAACAGGACACTTCAGAAAAGTCTGGAAAGGATTATATGAAATAATGATGAGTGAAATGATGAGATACAGGAGAACATTATATCAGCCACAGTGTGCAAGGACTATTTTTGGTAGATCTAGCCCTTCACAGCAATGGAAGGACCTAAAATATTCCCAATGGACTCTTGAGGCAAAATGCCATCCTCATCCAAAGAAAGAACTATGAAACTGGAATACAGAAGGAAGGAGACTATTTTCTCTTGTGTTATGTTTTGTTTCGTTTTCTCTTAGATTTTCCTATTCCTTTTAAATCTTCTATGCAACATGACTAATGTGAATATGTGTTTAATAAGAATGTATGTGTAGAAACCATATAAGATTGCATGCTATCTGGGAGAGTGAGGGCAGTGAGAGGAGGAGAAAATTTAAGACTCATGGAAGTGTTTGTTGAAAACTGAAAATGAATAAATTAATAAAAATAATAGAAGAAAGAAAAAATGTTTAGTAAAACATATAAGCTATTTATGCACATCTGGAAGTCTGATTGTCTGACATATGAAGTGTTCAAAATCCACGTTTCCCCCACTCCTGCAAGATGTGGAGGTGGGAGGAGGTTTCCTTCATATAGTTCTTCTTTGTTGCCTACCTCTGCCATCCATTTTGATTATTTTTTTCCTATTGTATATTTGTCTATTTGCCCTTTTAAAGTCAATGTGTATATTTTTTCATTTTCTCTATGACAGAGCAACTGGTTTACTACCCCTTACAACTTAACATATCTAGGAAACTCTAGTACTCTGTTGATACTTGTTCCCACTGTACTATAATTGTGATTAGTGCTCCTTAGAAAGAGGTTCCTAAAATATCCCTGATGAGGACATTCTTGTTCATTGATAACAGCATTATCTATTTAGAGCCAGAAGTGGCTTAGATGCCATCATATATAATCTTTAAGTTATCAAGTGAAGAATTCAAGCCGAAAGAAGTTCAAAGATTTGCTGAGTGTTGCAGGGTCAGCAAACAGCAGAACCGAGATTAGAACCCAAGCCTTTTGACTAGAAATCATCTATCCTTTGTGTGTATTGTGCTGACTCTGTACTATTATGTCTCTTTTTTCTTTCAATATGGGGGATGTGTATTCATAACCATGCCAGCCACTTTCTGAACTTATTGTTCTTTTAGGTTTGGAATGGAATTTGAAGAAAGAGGAAGATGGTCTTTCTTAATGGTCTCTAGAGGAACAACTACTTGTTCAACTCCATTCAATTTAATATTTATTAGATGCCTACTATGTGCAAGGTACTATAAAAAGGACTGATGACAAAGGGTAACAAATGAAACAATCCCAAGGAGAAATTTTCAAGGAGTTCTTATCTACCTTGAGCACTATTCCACTAGGTATCAACTTTAATGAAAGGCACAGGTAACCATCATCCATATAGGAAGGTTACCTGAATGATGAGAGTCTTGAAGTTTGTGACTTATTAGAACTGATTGAAGTAACCATGGCTATTTATCTTGAAGAACACTTAGAAGATCTGGGTGGCAGGGCAAGAAAGCTGTGTTTAAGTATTTGAAGTATTAAGAAAGGATTAGACTTGTTTTGTCCCCAGAAATCACTGAATGAAAGGTGCAAAGGTTTAGTCAGTTGTAATTCTATTTTATTCACTCAATATTTATTAAAAAGCCAAAGATGCATTTAGGGAAAAAAAAACTTTCTAATAATCAATTTTGTTTCAAAATAGATGAAGTTTCCTCCTCAGAAGCTAGGGGGTTCTCCTTCCCTATATATTTTCAAGTATAGCCTAGAAGAACTCTTGTCCATGATTATGTAAATTTATTTTTAGATTAAATATCCTCTGAGACCCCTTTCTAGTTTCTAGGTTTTCTTATTCTATGAATCTCAGTTCAAGGGTTATCTTTATTTCCCCTCTGGCTGCATCCTTTGGACATTTTTTATAGTGTACTGGGGTATCTCATCACTAGGTATCTCACTTTCCTCTAAGGTTGGATCAGTCTTGATACTACACCTTAACAATACTTTCAGTACCCTCTAATTGCTGGGTGGAGCAAAGAGCTACTCCCCAAACCTTCATTTGAGTATGATGTCTGGGCAAGTCATTTCTTCATTTCCTACTTAGAAAACTCCTTTAGACATCTCCATCATGACTCTAACCTGGTTACCTTTCCCCTCCTTTCTCTAGCTTTCTTTGTTTTCTTTCATGACATTGTGAGTGACTTGAGAACAGAGTACACTTTTCTTTTTGTATTTCTATCCTTAGCCCAGTACCTTGCATATCATAGGTGATTAATCTATGTTTATTGACTGACTCATCTGTGAAATCTTGGGGGAGTTACCTGACTGCTTTGTGAATAAATATCCTTATGTATAAAATGAGAAGACTGACAGATATTTTTGTGTGTGTTTCGTTGAAACTTTAGATCCTATAATTCTTTTCCCTCATTGCTGAAAAATAAAAATAAAAACAAAACAAAACTCAGAGAACATATAACAAATTTTCCAGTGAACAAAGAAAGTTTAAGTAGCTAATACTGAAACCTTTGTTCATTTAGTTAGCTCAGGAGACTGTCTTATCACTCAAAAGAGGAACGAATTTTCCTACTTCAGATAATCGCCATTTACAAAGTATTTTTCTGTATGGCATGGACCTTAGACTCATGAGGCATATGAAAATTTTCAACTTCTATTAAGAGAGGAGGGAGGCATAAAAACTGCTGAAATTTCATGGTGAGCAATGAATCTAATGTAACTTTGTTATTAACACCTCCAAACCATAACATTTTCCTGAGTATAACATTTCCACATTTAAAAAATGCCAGCTGAAGATCCATAAAATTATATTACCTTCTCACAGTATTACCCAACGTTAAAGGTACAAAAGCCTTGGGTGACTGTAAAAATATTGTGAAGACATGCTGTATTTTATTTCCAAATCACTGGTAGGAAATGGCCCATATAGGGGAAAAGTTGAGACAGAAATGTATCCAGAAATCACTGGAGTGAAATTTCAATAACAGCGTTGCCATCGTTATTTTTTGACTTTTTATCTTCTAGGTTTCTGATATTAGAAACCAGAGAAATCAGAACAAAATTACAGAGTATACATTGTTACTGAAAATGAGCAAAACATTCCTCAAAAAAAAATAGCTGTTCCTATTAACCTATTTTCTTGTGAAGAGACAGTATTTTATTTCTGAAATTTGATTCTTCTCTTTCACAGGAGCGGTATGGAACATAGACTAAGACTCTTCACCATGATGGATTGTACACATTGCTATTATAAGCATATATGTATACATATATATATATGATTATATATATTATGTAATACAAATAACACATCCTTCATATTTATATTTGTGTATGGCATCCTATATAAATATAATGAATACACTCTGTTTATTATAGATACTAAATATATAGAATAATATCTTTATTTTGCTATATATGTATTCTAGGAATATATTTACTATGTTAAATATATATATATATACATATATACACACACATATGTGTGTATGTATTGGATATAATAATATAATGAGAAACGTCTTTCCTTCATTTCCTCCTTCTTGGCTTTTTCTTCCTTCTTTCCCATCTTCTTCATTGCTTCCTTCCATCCCAGTGCATTGTACGTACCATTTAAAAGATTCTACTTACTGTACTCTGAGATATGTCATTTATTTTCCCTGCTTTTCTTCATTCTTCATATTTGCCATCTCTTACCATGCAGTACCATTCCTTTACAATCATGAGTCACATTTTGTTTAATCATCCTCTGGTTGATAACCATGTAATTTCTTTCTAGTTCTTTACTAGTACATAAGGTACAATTATGAATATTTTATTGCAATCAGGACCTTTCTGTCTTTAACCTCTGCAGGATACATATGTATGTGTATGTTACACACTGATTAACTCTCTAGGTTAAAAGATATGACCATTTTAATCCCCCTTTAAAAATACTTTTGAGAAATATTAAAGCAATGTCCAGTTTCACCAAGGGTGCATTTGTATGCACATATTCCAATGATGTTGTAAAGCAAGTAGTACTTCTGGTGTCAGAGGACCTGGATTCAAATTCCAACTGTTTATTACTTTTAGACAAGTCATTTGATCACCTTGGAGTTCAGTTTCCTCACATAAGAAAAATGAGAAAATAGAACTAGATGGCCTTGTAGTCCTCTTCCAGTTGTACATCAAAAATCCCAAAAGAAAGTCATTAATTCTAAGATCAAATTTTCTTTTATGAATTCCAGACTGAGAAGTTTATTTTGAAGAGATTAGAGCATTTATTCTCTGTTGAAGGGAGTAATGGAAAAAAAGATGCTTAAGGCATTATATATAAATTCTGAAGCATGCTCAATGTCATTTTATGGGATATTATTTGCATTACAGTTTTAGATGTTTTCTCAAATTGAAGTTTTGGGCTGAAATTAAGAGATGTGAATAAGAGGACACTAAGAGTTCTTCCTTTCTCTGTTTCATTATATCCTCTTGAATTCTAAATCCTTTTCTCTTTGTTTCTTTTAAAAACATAAACCTTAAGCTGACAAAATTCTTATATATGAGCTTCAATGTCCTTTTACAATAAGTACTCTTTTCTGATGCAGCCATTTGATATGGTAAAATCATAAGACTAAAGGATTGGAGAATGGCAGTGAAAGTAGAACTTGGGTTTGTCTACCTCTGCTATAGGTGAGGAAACTGAAGCCCAGAGACTTTAAATGCTTGCCCAAGGACATTTAAGTAGTAAATATAAAGCTAGGTCCTCTCTCTCCAAAATCGTTATTTTTCTGTGTGCATTTTAACCCCATTGGATTGGGCTGTTTGAAATTTCTATTTCTTTATTTGTTAATTTGGAACTTCTAAATTTTTATATATTTCCTTTACATTCTTTCCTTTATATTCATTCCCTTTATATTTGCCATTTGGAAGGCATATGTAATTGTGCATAATATTTTTCTGAAGAAACAAAACGCAATGTTTTTAGAAATAAGTTTGTCTTTCACAGAGTACCTCCAGCTTAAAGTTTTCCAAGAAGTGAAAACAAGCTTCAGGTGGAATGAGAAAAGAAAGAGGTGCATTTGAATGTATTCCAAATAAAACATGAGCAAATTCTGGTCCTACCTGCAGGGAGAGGAGGGGAATTTTTTTTTTTTATTTAGCAGAAATGTTGTACTTAAATAAGACCACAATTTATTTTAGTTTCTGTTCCTTTCTGAAATGACATTCACAAAGCAGAACTATCATAAGACAGCATGTTCCAGATGAAAATGCATTACTATGGAAAGTTTTAAAAAAATGCAACCTTGTCATTTTCATTAAATTTTAAGTAGATAGTAGGAGAGTATTTTTCTTTCTTTTTTAAGTATCAGAATTCTAAAGGTGTGAATCTTTTTTTTTTAAGCTTGAAAGAATTACAAAAGTATTGGAATCTGACCTTCTCATTTTGCAGGGTGAGGGAAATGAGTCACCAATATGTGACATAACCAAAGTCATGTAGCTGGTAATAATTCCTATTCTGAAATCAAGTGAAATATTCCTCTACTTTACCAAAAGTATCCAAGATCTTCTAATGCAGGGGCATGGGTCCAAGGACTTCCAAGGATCTGTGAATAGATTTCATGGAGTCTATGAACTTGCATGGAAAAAGGCACCCTTATAATATAATTAGTTTCAATAATAGTCCTATTTAAAAATTATGCATTTCAAAACTTTATTCTGAATAGAGGTAAATAGCACGTTAAAAACCCCTGCTCTAATGTATGGCTATGACAACTAGAATGTAAACTCCTTGAAGGCAGAGGCCATTTTCTTTTTGTCATGTCTAAGACCCAGTAATTAATAAATACTTGTTGACTGATTTTTTTGAAAACTTTTTCCTCCAATGAATAAAAATCAGTTTTCTCTTCCTCTTGTATTCCTCCAACATGGGAAGAAAGTAAGAAAAAATAAAACTCATATAACAAACATGCATAGTCAAAATAAATCCTTGAATTGTTCATGTCTCTCTCTCTCTCTACACACACACACACACATATATGTGTATACATACATATATGTATACACATGTATGTATATATATATCATATTGTTCAACCTGAATCTGTGACAAATCTGTCAGGATGTGAGTTTACTTTATTTTTGGTTCTTTGAAATTTCTATAATCATTACATTGATCAGAGTGCTTACTCTGATCTTTCAAAGGCTTTCAAAGTTGGTTTCATTTCCTTCCTTTATTTGGTGTTGTTGAGACTGGGTCTCTTTCTCTTGCCCAGTCCAGAAAAGTGTTGCTGATATATAGAAAAGTTTTGACCTCAATTTCTGACCCGTTGCCCCTTCGCCCAACTCACTATGTTGGTGTGAATTTAATTCCAGCATTCACAAAAGCTACTGCACTTCAGAATTCCTGAGTTTAAGTGATCTAGTGGCCTCACTCTCTCCAGTAGCAGGAATCAAAGATGTGCTCTACCATACAGCCAGAACTAGTATTTCTATATTCTTATATAAATTGTTTTAACTGTGCTTACTTAACAATTAGAAAGGAAGTAGATAGGTAGGGGGATTTCTGTAGCATTTTTCTATGATGGAGGTCTACTTCTAAGATATATAATGACTTGATTAAAAATTTTAAGAATAGGAATCATTCCCCAACTGATAATTGTTCAAAGGATATGAACAGGCAGTTTTCTTTTTTTTTTCTTTTTTTTTATTTAACTTTTAACATTTATTTTCACAAAATTTTGGGTTACAAATTTTCTCCCCTTTTCTCCCCTCCCCCCCCCAAACCCAAGCATTCTAGTTGCCCCTGTGACCAATCTGCTCTCTCCTCTATCCTCCCTCCCTGCCCTTGTCTCCATCTTCTCTTTTGTCCTGTAGGGCCAGATAGCTTTCTTAACCCCTTAACCTGTATTTCTTATTTCCCAGTGGTAAGGACATTACATTTGATCCTAACACTTTGAGTTCCAACTTCTTTAGCTCCCTCCCTCTCCACCCCTTCCCCTTGGAAGACAAGCAATTCAATATAGGCCAAATCTGTGTAGTTTTGCAAATGATTTCCATACTAGTTGTGTTGTATAGGACTAACTATATTTCCCTCCATCCTATCCTGTCCCCCATTACTTCTATTCTCTTATGATCCTTTCCCTCCCCATGAGTGTCGACCTCGGATTACATTCTCCTCCCCATGCCCTCCCCTCCATCCTCCCCCCCACCCTGCTTGTGCCCCTGTCCCCCACTCTCCTGTATTATGAGATAGGTTTTCCTATCAAAATGAGTGTGCATTTTATTTTTTCCTTTCGTGGAATGTGATGAGAGTAGACCTCATGTTTTTCTCTTGCCTCCCCTCTTTATCCCTCCACTAATAAGTCTTTTGCTTGCCTCTTTTATGAGAGATAATTTGCCCCATTCAACTTCTCCCTTTCTCCTCCCAATATTTCTCTCTCACTGCTTGATTTCATTTTTTTTTTAAGATATGATCCCATCCTCTTCAATTCACTCTGTGCACTCTGTCTCTATGTATGTGTGCGTGTGTGCATGTGTGTGTGTGTACTCCCACCCAGTACCCAGATACTGAAATGTTTCAAGAGTTACAAATATTGTCTTTCCATGTAGGAATGTAAACAGTTCAACTTTAGTAAGTCCCTTATGACTTCTCTTTGCTGTTCACCTTTTCATGGTTCTCTTCATTCTTGTGTTAGAAAGTCAAATTTTCTTTTCAGCTCTGGTCTTTTCATCAAGAAAATTTGAAAATCCTCTATTTCATTGAAAGACCATTTTTTGTCCTGAAGTATCATACTCAGTTTTGCTGGGTAGGTGATTCTTGGTTTTAGTCCTAGTTCCTTTGACTTCTGGAATATCCTATTCCATTCCCTTCGATCCCTTAATGTAGAGGGTGCTAGATCTTGTGTTATCCTGATTGTATTTCCACAATACTTGAATTGTTTCTTTCTAGCTGCTTGCAATATTTTCTCTTTCACCTGGGAATTCTGGAATTTGGCCACAATGTTCCTAGGAGTTTCTCTTTTTGGATCTCTTTCATGCGGTGTTCTGTGGATTCCTTGAATATTTATTTTGCCCTCTGGTTCTAGAATCTCAGGGCAGTTTTCCTTGATAATTTCATGGAAGATGATGTCTAGGCTCTTCTTTTGATCATGGTTTTCAGGTAGTCCCAGAATTTTTACATTGTCTCTCCTGATTCTATTTTCCAGGTCAGTTGTTTTTCAAATAAGATATTTCACATTATCTTCCATTTTTCGAATCTTCTCGCTATGTTCTGTGATATCTGTCTTTCTCATAAAGTCCTTAGCGTCCATCTGTGCCATTCCAGTTTTGAAAGATCTATTTTCTTCAGTGAGCTTTTGAATCTCCTTTTCCATTTGGCTAATTCTGCTTTTGAAAGCATTCTTCTCCTCATTGGCCTTTTGAACCTCTTTTGCCAATTGAGTTAGGCTAGTTTTCAAGGTATTAATTTCTTCAACATTTTTTTGGTTCTCCTTTAGCAGGGAGCTGATCTGCTTTTCATGCTTCTCTTTCATCCCTCTCATTTCTCTTCCCAGTTTTTCTCCACCTCTCTAACTTGATTTTCAAAATTCTTTTTGAGCTCTTCCATGGCCTGAGCCCATTGGGTGGGCTGGGACACAGAATCCTTGATTTCTGTGTCTTTGCCTGATGGTAAGCATTGTTCTTCCTCATCAGAAAGGAAGGGAGGAAGTGTCTTTTCTCCAAGAAAGTACCCTTCAATAGTTTTATTTCTTTTCTCTTTTCTGGGCATTCTCCCCAGCCAGTGGCTTGACCTCTGAATATTCTCCTCACACCCACCTCGCCTCCCGGTCCTCCCAGCCAGCGTTTGGGGACTGAGAATCAAATGCTGCTTCCCACCTTAAGGCTTTTGGCGGGGGCAGGGCTGCTATTCAGTGTGAGAATTAAGTTCAGATGGTCAGGTCGGGGCAGGGCTGCCTCTCAGGCTCAGTTCCCTCAGGGGGTTTATGCACAGACCTTCCACAATGGATCCAGGCTCCCGCCTCTCAGCTTCTATCTCCCAGGGGGGCCCGAGCCATGGGGGCACCCCACTTCCCTCTCAACCTGCCAAAGAGACTCTCTCACCGACCCTCATCACCTGTGGGTGGGGGGGCTTGTGCCGCCGCTGGAGATCCCGTCCCCATAGCCCGCTCAGATCTTTTCCTCATGGTGTTGCGGCCGCTGCAGGGCTGCACTCAGCTCCCAGTCCTGGCACCCAGTCCACAGCGCAAAGGACCCCCCGGGAGATGTTTGCAGGTCTCTCCGGAACAGAAATCTCCCTCTCTCCAATATTCCGTGGCCTCTGGGTGCAGAATTCACCCTGAGTTGGTCCCCTCTAGCCGTTCTGTGGGTTGTGGGTTCGGAGCTATGCGTATGTGCGTCTTTCTACTCTGCCATCTTGGCTCCGCCCCCCGAACAGGCAGTTTTCAAAGAAAGAAATCCAAGCTAACAGTAGTCATATAAAAATGTTCTAAATCACTAAAATTAGAGAAATGAAAATTAAAGTAATTCTGTGAGTCTGCCTCATACTCATCTGATTGTCAGAGTTGACAAAAAAGGAACATAACAAATGTTGGAGAGTCTGAGGGAAAACAGGCACATTAACATACTGTTGGTGGAGCCATGAACTGATATAATCATTCTGGAAAACAATTTGAAAATATGCCCCCAGATTCATTAATGTATGCATACTCTTCACTTCTAGGGCCTCTATCTGAAAGAGATCAAGAAAATGGAGGGAAAGGATCTTATGTGTGTATATGTGTGTACACACACACACATATGCAGGCACATATGTACAAATACACACATACATATGTGTACACACATATGCACAATACACATATGCACATAATACATACACAATATACATGCATACACATATAAATATACATATATGTATTTATGCATATATATACATATAATACCAGATAACATCAGATATTTTTGAGCTAGCAAAGAACTGGAAACTGGGTGGGGTGATTATATAAGAATGTAACATAAACCATATGAAATGAAGAAAGTAAGTGAAACCTGGGAAGATTTGCATGATTGTTAATTGACAAAAAAAGTTACTCTTTTTCATTATCTTATAAAATGCTTTAAGGGGCTGGAGTCACGATGGTAGAGTGAAAGCAGATCTCATCTGAGCTCTTCTTTCAGATACCTCTAAAAAGTGAATCTGAACAAATTTTAGAGTAACAGAATTCACTAGGAGACAGAGTAGGGCAGATTTCCAGCCCAGGATAGTCCAGGTCAACAGGAAGGATCTGTTACACCAGGCTGAGGGCACACAGAGTACGCAAGCTACACCAATGCAGACTCAGCCATAGCAGAGCATAGCAGTCCACATGGACTGAATCAGAAGCAGCAGTGTGAATTCCCAAACCTCTCAGTACAGGAATGGGATTCTGGAGGAGTTGAGTGAGAGAGAAGAGTAGGGTTTGCAGCAGCAGCAACTACTCCTGGGGCTATTACCCCACAGACTAAATGTTTGAAACTCACCTACTTGAACTTCTGGGAGCCAAGATGAAAGAGTAAACTGTAAGGGCTCTCACTGTCCCATTGTTGACCTTAAAATACCCAGAGAATATTGCCCCAGGAAAATTCCAGGAATAGCGGGGCCAGCAGAAGGGGTATAATAGTCTTTTAATTCAGAAAGCTAGGGAGATTTATGGGAAGGGTCCCTCTTGCTGTGACTGAATGAAGACCAGTGCAGGACTACAGGCATCCTAGCAAGCCCTACTTCAGCAGACCAGCAGGAGCCTACCTGTGCTCTACCACAGCCCAGGGGAGGAGGAGACCTCCAGTGGTCAGACCACCCCTCCCCCCACTTCACTCTACAAGCTTCAGTTTAACTCTGGGGAAAATTCAGAATGACTTCACCTGGCTTTGGCCTTGGCACACACCAGCCAGCTCAGAACCAGGTAAGCTGCAGCATTATATAACTTCTAGCTGAAAGAACCAGAGGCCACAGCACACAAAACCAGCAACTAAACTCCTAGCCACCAGCACAAGAAATGTGGGGAAGAGTTCCCTGTGCCTCAGAAGCAGAGATCCACTTTAAAAGCCAGGAAAAAGGCAATAACCATGAACAAAAAGCAAATTAGAAAAGTAAAGACCATAGAATCTTATTACAGGGACAGGGAAGATCAAAATATGAATTCATAAGAGGACAACACTGACATAATATATATATCCCCCAAAAGGGAATATGAACTGGTCTTAAGCCCAAAACCCATTCTTGGAAGAGGTCAAGAGGGATTTTAAAGACTAAATTAGAGAGATAGAAGTAAAATTGACCAATTCTTTAAAAATAAAATGGGAAAAATGGGGGAAAAAATCACTGAAGAAAACTAATGTTTAAAAAGTTTTTCCTTCTACAATATTTTGTCCTAATAGATAAGGAGATACAAAAGCTAACTGAAGAAAACCATTTGTTGAAAAATAGAATTGGACAAGTAGAAGCCAATGAGTCTTTAAACAGTGAAACAAAATCTAAAGAATGAAAAAAATAGAAGAAAATGAGGAAATATCTCATTGGAAAATCAACTGACCTGGAAAATAGATCCAAGCGAGAAAATCTAAGGACTTTTGGTCTACTGGAAAGATATGATGAAATACAGAGCCTGAGGAGTATCTTCCAAGAAATCATCAAGGGAAACTGCCCTGAGCTTCTAGAAACAGAGGGCAAAATAGTCATCAAAAGAATCCACCAACCACATTCTGAAAGAGATGACAAATTGAAAATGCCAAGGAATAATGTAGCAAAATTCCAGAATTATCAGGTTAAGGAGAAAATACTGCAAGCATAAAGAAAGAAAAATGTCAAATATTGAACAGTCAGTATCAATCAGGACCTTTTAGCTTCTACATTAAAAGACTGGAGGGATTAGAATATGATATTCTATAAGGCAACTGAGCTTGTACCACAACCAAGAAGGAACTACCCAGTAAAATTGAACCTAATTTTTCAAACAAGGAGATAGACATTCAAAGAAATTAGGCATTTCCAAACCTTCCTGATGAAAAGGCCAGAGCCCAATGGAAAATTTAATTTTCAAATATGACTTAAGACAGGCATAGAAAGGTAAACAGGGGGAAAAATAAAATCTTGTTATTCAATAAGGGCAAACAGTTTACATTCCTACATGGGAGGATGAAATTTGTTAATCCTGAGAATTGCATATTTACTATGATATTTAAAAGAGACATACATAGATAGAGTTAGGAGTGTAAATTAACTGCTGCAATGATAACAAAGCTAATTAAGGAATATGAACGGATTTTAAAGGCAAAAGATGAAAAGAAGAAAGTAAATTACATGATATGAAGAAGCACAAAAGTACATTATAATAGAGGGAAAGAAAGGAGGGGGACGAGCATTTTCTGAACTTTACTCTCATTAGATTTGGTTCAAGGAGGGAATAACATACTCAATTATGTTTAAAAATCTAACATGCCTGTGAGTGTAAGCACCTCGACATAAACAGGAGGGCCTGTTATCACAGGTTCTTTGATCTGCTTTTCTAAAAGGAAAGGCAACTTTTGAGGTGTTAATAATCTCCTTTAATCAAGTACATATATCATTCACTTAGTTCAGGAAATCAACAGAGAATGCTTCAAACTTTCTGACATAAGCAATACATATATCAGAAGTCAATAGACAGGTCCAACTGCTTGACCATAGTTGGCAGAGAGGGAAGCATCAACATCTAGGTTTTCAAAGCCAGGGGACTTCTTAGAGGATTCCCAGAGTCTCATCTGGAACACAAAGTTTCTTCCAAAAACTAAGCCCCAAAGTAAAACCTCAACCTCAGAGTATTTATATGTTTTTTTAGAGCCAGAGGGCATTCCAACACTTAAGAACCAGTGTCTCATTAAAAAAAGGTGTGGACTTTCCTACAAGTCTTCCTTAATCAAACACTCTTTAATGGGCAGGCTAATTAATATGTGGGAAAGGTCTTTAATCACATTAATAATACAAATGAATATACTGTTTCTAGTTAAAGAAACATTTGTTTCTCTACTTTATTCCTAGTAAAGACTCCTGGTTGAAAAAGGCATGATTCAATCATAGGCACTTGATTATACTAAAACAAAAACAGCAAAAGATTCTACTTTTCTTGCTCTTACTATTCACCCTTCCAGGATCCTTGGCCTTACAATCTATACAGCCAGAGATTCTGGAACAAATAGAGACATTATACTTCTGGATTACAATAAAACAAAAATTGCAAAGGTCCTACTTTACTTGCCATTACGCTTGCCATCATAATGCCCTATAGGCAGTAGGAGGAGAAGAGTCAAGAAAAGGGAGAAGATGGTTAAAATGGAGGGAAGAAGTTGTAAGGAAAAAGGGAAAGAAAGGGATGAGCATAAGAGAAGGGATGGAAGACTGAGGGAGGTGATGGTCAAAAGTCAAACTCTTTGGAGGAAGAAAAAGGAGAAGGGAACCACAAAAGCATAAACAAGGATGGGAATAAGATGGAGAGAAAGATATAGGTAGTAATCATAATTGTGAATGTGAATGGGTTGAATTCTCCAATAAAACAGTGGTGGATAGCAAAATTCATTAAAAACCATAATCATACAATATGTTGTTTACAAGAAACACATTTGAAATAGGGGGGTACACAGGGTAAAGGTAAAAGGCTATAGTAGAATATATTATGCTTCAACTGAATTAAAAAAAAAAAAAAACAGGAGTGGAAATCCTAATCTCAGACAAAGTAAAAGCAAAAAGAGATAAAGGAAGGAAACTATGTCCTCCTGAAAGCCACTATAGAAAATGAAGTAACATAATTCCTAAATATATGTGTTCATCCTTCAGTGCTGAATTAGACCATGCCATCAGAGAAATGGTGATATGACTTGCACTTGACTTTGTTTTGAGTGAGTGAGGGCTGTGCAGGTCACCAGTTTCACTTCTCCTCCAGAGTCATCTTAATCCAGTGACCAGACATTCATCAGAATGACTGGAGATGACCCAGGATGAGGCAATTGGGGTTAAGTGACTTACCCACGGTCACACAGCTAGTGATTGTCAAGTGTCTGAGGTGAGATTTGAACTCAGGGCTTCTTGACTCCTGTACTGGTACTCTATCCACTACACCACCTATCCTAAATATATATGTACCAAGTGGCATACCATCCAAATTCTTCTAGGAGAAGTTAAGAGAGTTACAGGAAGAAATAGTTTACAAAACCGTACTAATGGTGGACCTCAAATTACCCTCTCTGAACTTGATAAATCTAGCCTTCCCCCCCCCAAAAAAAAAACCAAAAAAGAAGTTAAGGACTTGAATAGAATTCTGTAAAAGATAGATATGGTAGAACTCTCAAGAAAATTGAATGGGTATAGAAATGAATATATCTTTTTCTCAGCAGTAAATGCGCATACACAAAAATTGACCATGTACTAGGGCATAGAAACCTCACAATCCGGTGCAGAAAGGCAGAAATAGTCAATGCATCCTTTTCAGATGGTAATGCAAAAAATTATGTGTTAAAAAGGATCATGAAAAGATAGACCAAAAATTAATTGGAAACTAAGTAATCTAATCCCAAAGAATGAGTGGGTCAAACAACAAATCATTGGCACAATCAATAAATTCATTGAAGAGAATGACAATAATGAGACAACCTACCAAAATTTATGGGACACTGTGAAAGCAGTTATTAGGGGAAATTTTGTATTGTTGAATGATTACATGAATAAAATAGAAAAAGAGGAGATCAATGAATTGGTCGTGCAACTGAAAAAGCTAGAAAAAGAACAAATTGAAAATCCCCAATTAAATGCTAAATTAGAAATACTGAAAACCAAAGGAGAGATTAATAAAGTTGAAATTAAGAAAGTTGTTTAAGTAATACATAAAACTAAGAGTCAGTTTTATGAAAAAAAAATTGATAGACCTTTGGTCAATATGATTTTTAAAAAGAAGAAAACCAAATTACCAGTATTGAAAATTAAAAGGGTGAATTCACCAACATTGAAGAGGAAATTAAACAATAATGAGAAATTATTTTTCCCAACTGCATACCCATAAATTTGACAATTTTAGAGAAATGGGAGAATATTTACAAAAATGTCAATTTCCAGGATTAACAGAAGAGAAAGTAAAATCCTCAAATAACCCCATCAATGAACTTCCTAGGAAAAAAATCTCTAGGGCCAGATGGATTTATATATAAATTCTACAAAATATTGAAAGAATAGTTAATTTCAACACTATATAGAGTTTTTGGAAAAATTGATGAAGGATTCCTACCAAATACTTTTTATGATACAAATATTGTGCTGTGCCTAAACTGGGAAGAGCCAAAGCAGAGAAAGAAAATTATGGACCAGTTTCCCTAATGAAAACGGATGCAAAAGTTTTAAAAAGGGATTTGCAGAAAGATTGCAACAACTTATCATGAGAATAATGCATTATGATGAGGTAAGATTTATATCAGGAATGCAGAGCTGGTTCAATATTAGGAAAACTATCAGTATAATTTATGTCAATCAAAAAACTAACAGAAACCATTTGATTATTTTAATAGATAATCAAAAAAGCTGCTGACAAAATACCTCGTTCATTCCTTTTGAAAACACTGGAGAGCATAGGAATAAACAGAGAGTTCCTTAAAATAGTAAGTAGTATTTACATAAAACCATGAACAAGCATTATATGTAATGGGGAGAAGCTAGATGAACTTCTAATAAGACCAGAGGTGAAGAAAAGATGTCGATTACCACCACTTTTATTCAGTATGGTACTAGAAATGCTGGCTTTAGCAATAAGAAAGGTAATTGAAGAAATTAGAAAAAGCGAAGAAGAAGCTAAGTTATCACTCTTTGTAGATAATTTGATGATATACTTAGAGAATTCTAGAACATAAAGTAAAAAGGTACTTGAAATAGTAAACAATTTTAGCAAATTTGCAGAATATAAAATAAACCCCCATAAATAATCTGCATGTTTATTGTTAACAAAGCTCAACAGCAAGAGATAGAAAGAGAAATCCAATTTAAATTGATGTAGACATTAAAGTATTTGGGAGTCTTCCTGCTAAAACAAACTCAAGCACTATATGAACACAATTACAAAACACTTTTGGCACAAATAAAGTCAGATTGAAGTAAGTGGAAAACATCAGTAGTTGCTCATGGGTTGGCTGAGATAATATGATAAAAATGACAATTTTACCTAGATCAGTTTACTTATTCAGTGGCATACCAATCAAACTTTAAATTAAAAAAAAAATTTATTGACTTAGAAAAAATATCAAAATTCATATGGAAGGACAAAAGGCACAGAATATTAAGGGAATTAATGAAAAGAAATGCTAGGGAAAATGTCATAGCTATATCAGATCTTAAATTGTATTATATAGCAATAAACAACAAAGCAATTAATACTAGCTAAAAAAATAGAAGGGTAGATCAGTGGAATAGATTAGGTACACTGGATACAGTAGTCAATGACTGTAGTTGTCTCACATTTGATAAGTCCAAGAATCCCAGCTTCTGGGATAAGAACTCACTATTTGATAAAAATTGCTGGGGAAAATGGAAAATAGTGTGACAAAAACTGGGCATAGATTCACTTCTGACACTGTATACCAAAATAAACTCCAAGTGGGTACATGAACTATGGACAAAGACTGATAGTATAAACAAATTAGGGGAGCAAGGGATAGTGTATTTGTCAGATTTAAGGAGAGTTGAGAAAGTGGAGAATGGAGGAATTTATGATCAAATAAGAGATAGAGAACATTATTAAATGCAAAATGAATAATTCTAATTATATTAAATTGGTGAGTGTTTGCACAAAAAAACCCCAATGCAACCAAGATTAGGAGGGAAGTAGAAAACTGGGAAAGAATTTTTACAAGTCGTGTCTGTGATAAAACCTCATTTCTAAAATATATAGAGAACTGAGTCAAATTTAAAATAATACAAGTCATTCCCCAATTAATAAATGGTCAAAGGATATGAGTAGGTTGTGAACTGCTCCACCCATTTTGGAAAGCAGTTTGGGACTATATTTCAAAGGGCTATAAAAATGGGCATACCCTTTGATCAAGTGATACTGTTTCTAGGGCTAAATCCCAAGGAGATCATAAAATTGGAAAAAAGACACACACACACATATGCACACACACATATATATGTATGCATACACACACACACACACACACACACATATATATATACATATATATGTATATATATATATGGAGACAGAGAGAGAGATATTCACACACACAAATATATATATATGTATATATATATATATATACATATATATATATACATATATATATATATATATAAATTCTTTCTGTTTGTAGTTTTTTATACCACAATAGTATTCCATTGCATTTGTATACCACAACTTGTTCAGCCATTCCCCAATTGAAGGGCTTCCCATTGATTTCCAGTTCTTGGCCAGCTCCTTTTTGTGATGTCCAAGAACTGCAAACCAACGGGATGCCCACTATTGTGCTATAAGAAATGACAAACAGGAAAAATTTAGAAAAATTTGGAAAGATTTATATGAACTGATGCTGAGTGAACTGAGCAGAACCAGGAGAACAATAAACACAGTAACAGCCACAGTATACAAGGACTGATTTTGTTAAAATCTTCTCAGAACCTAAAGGACTTAAACATTTCCAGAGGACTCATGATGCAAAATGCCATCCACATCCAGAGAAAGAATTATGGAGTTGAAATGCAGAGTGAAGCAAACTATTTTCTCTTTTGTTTTTCTCATGGTTTCTCCCATTCACTATAATACTTCTATGCAATATGACTGTGAAAATGTATTTAATTGGAATGTATATTTAGAGTCCAAATAAAATTGCATGCTGTCTTGGGAAAGTAGGGGGAAAAATTTTAAAATTTATGGAACTGAATTTTGAGAACTGAAAACAAATTAATTAATTAATTAATAATTAAAATAAATTAATAAATTTGGGGAAAATGCTTTAATATAGTCAAGGAACATAAACACTCAATTACTCTATGATTTTGCTAGTAATTATATATCTCTAAGCTAAAATTCTATAGGTAGAATAACAGATAGCAGATTTTTGAAATGTTTTATTTATGTGTCAAAAATTTTTGGTTTTTGTTTAAGAGATAGATTTCATTTGTGGCTATTATATTAATTTACAAGTCATGTTTCAACTGGGAATCAGGAGAGTAGAAAGGAGACTGTTGGTTTTTGATTCCTGAAGATAACTTTTCAATTCCACCTCTGGCCCACACTGGTTTTATAAATTAGGGTCAATCGTCAATCTTTCAGTGTCTTTAGGTAACTCTTCAGACCTCTAGTTGATCTTGCATAGGGAAAAGGAGTTTCCTCACCTAAAGATTCCATGCCAATGAAATTAGATTATATCTTAAAAATTCAAATTCAAGTGAGCTTAGTATTTTCACAAGCTAATACTTTTACTTAAGCACTGATATGGCTATATTTCTTTATACATGTCTCCTTACCACCTTATAGTATTTAGTCCTCAATGTTTTAAGATTAAAAAAAAAAAGATTGTTCCTATTATTTGTTACATAATTTTTCCCTTTATTTTGAAAAGAAAAGTAATTACATGTTGTCAAAAGACCTTCTCTATGGTGAACTGTATTATAGTTTTCAAAGCAGCACAAGGATGTCCTGAGCTGCATTATATTTGCCATGGCAGAAAAAAAAAGGATTAAAGTGCTTAGTAGAAGTTGCAGAAAGGGAGAGAAAAAATTTGTCTGGAAATTCCCTTTTCTTCTACTTTTTTCTCATCCTTTTTATTACCATCTTTTCCTCCTTCCTAAAACTCCTCAAGTGACAAAGAAGGATAATAAGCTCTTCCTTTCTCATTTACTTTCTGTCATGTAAGTATATGGTTGGACTGACTTGGAGCAATAGTAACTAACCTGTACATCCTTTCTGGAACCACAACAGTGGTTACTCCTCAATGACAGAGGTTGCAAAGTGGAGGTGGTAGAATCCATCTTTCAATAATTTACAAATATTCTCTCTTACTTTTTATCTATTTTTCCTTCTTCCACATGTTACAGAGAGGGAAGCTAAGAACCAAGGGCAATAAGCGGTTAACCCAAGTGTCATACAAATGAAAAATTTTGGGATTCGAACCCAGTTATTCTAATGCTAAGATTCTTTGGATGCAGATTCCACTAAAGCATGCTCAGTCTGAGGAGTCAAGCAATGCACTGCAGTCCCCGTTTTTTCTTTTAATATATTTTAAAAACACAGTTGTTTGTTTATTTATATTTCTATATATTGCTCTTCTAAAATGAGATCTGAATTTTAACTGATTAGATCTGTAACCTTGTTGCTATGTCCACTCCTTTACCCTGTGTATGTTTCAATATCTCCATTCTGCCTGGAATACACACGCACACACACATACACACGCACACACAGACAGACATGCATACACACACGTATATAAGCTGTAAATAGATTTTATATTAGACAGATATAGTAGAAAATGGGGCCTATATTAAAATCAATTTGTTAGATGAATAAAAGTCAAAAAATAAATCTGAGATTCAAAGAAAACTAAGAAATATTCATTTTGGGGAAGATTCATTTATCAAGGTACACTTTTAGTGCTGCTACAGATTTAAGGCTCTGAACTAGCTTGAAAATTCCTTTCCAATCATATAATTTTATGGACTATCTATTTTAGCTCAGTAGAGAAGGATTGAGTTCAAATTTCAATTCATAAGACACTTTCTTGCTTCCACAGCCATAGAGGGTGGGTATAGATAATAAAAATAATAAAAGCCTCTATTAAATAATGGGAGCAAATGACTTGGGTAGAAACAGATGACTACTATAAAACAGTTTTGTGTAGATCTATTCTTGACAACCTAAACCTAAGCATTTAATGGCTGGTTGTTAGAAGAACCTGTTTCCCTGATTTATCATAAATACTTATGTTTTAGAAACAGGAGTTCCTGAGGGATGAAGCCAAGATGGTAGAGTGAGAACAAGTACTCACCTAAGCTCTAAGATGAACTCCTTCAGATACCTCTAACAAATTTGAGAGAGGCAGAATCCAATAGGAGACAGAGTATTGCAAATTTCCAAGCCAGGAAAGCCTGGTAGGTCAATGGGAAGGATCTGTTGCATGGGCTGGAGAAATGCACAAAGCACAGGCTATACCAGCACAGACCCTGCCATAGCAAAACCAAAGAGGAAATCTTGGGTGATCTGAAGCTGCAACAGCACTTCAGATTCTCAAACATTACAGTCCAGGACAGGAGTCCAGTGGAACCGAGTGAGAGAAAAGTGCAGAGCACTGCAGCAGCCTTTCCCGAGACTATCATTTCACAGATTAAATGTCTGTAAGTCACCTACTTGAATATCTGGGAGCCAAGATGATGGAGTGATCAGTAAATTCTCTACCTCTCCCCTTGTTGACCTTGAAAAACCCAGGGAATAACTTGAAAAGATCATCTGAATTTAATGCACGTATATTTTAATGCTTGTTGACTTTAATGCAAACCTTAACATAAGTAAGATGGTACAAAATATAGGTCATTAGTAACCAATAAAAGAATCCGAGAAGACTTTGCAATATCTCAACCTAGTTTCTTAGCTCATGAGGTTAGGAAAATCAGAAAGAGGGGTGCCTCTTGCTGTGGCTGAAGAGAAGCAGTGTATCGCTAGAGCTGTCCCACACAGCCCCTGTCATTGAACCAGGAGGACATCCTTAGATGCAGGAGGGAGGGGAGCACATAATCACCAATACCAGGATCCTAAGTGTGCTTCAACACAGCCAGGGGAACTGGGAAGGCATGAGTGCAGAAGGAGTGAACCAACTGCTGAGTTTGCCTATGCTTTGGCTCAAGAGAGGAGACCTGATGTGAACAGACACCCTCCCACACACTTAATGCAACAAACTCCAGGGCTACTCTTGGAAACTCGGAAAGATTTCATCTGGCCTCTGCACTGGGACACCAGTCAGCTCAGCACCAGGTAAGATGAAGCATTTTATCTTTGAGCTCAAAGAACCAGAGGCCACAATACACAAAGCCTCAAGTTCTAAGCACAAGAATCATGGCACACGACTGCCAGTGCTTTAGAAGCAGAGATTCATTATAAAAGCCTGAATAAGGGTGATCATCATAAGCAAGAAGCAAACCAGAAAAGAAGTCTATAGAATCTTTCGATGGTGAAAAGGACCAAAACATGAATATCAAAGAGGTCAACATTGAGACTGTACTCCCATCTGAAATTTCAGAAGGGAATATGAAATGATCTCAAACCCAATGAGCTTTCCTGGAAGACCACAAGAAGAACTTTAAAAGCCAAATTAGAGAAAGAGAAGAAAAACTGAACAATGATATTTTAAAAAATATGTAAAAAGAAAACAGAAGAATTTGAAAGTAAAATTGGACAAATGGAAAAGGAAGCACAAAACCAAACTAAGAATACTGGATGAATGGAAAAGAAAGTGCAAAAACTAACTGAGGAAAATAACTCCTTTAAAGGAACAAATGGACATATGGAAAAAGAGATACAAAAGTTAACTGAAGTAAACAGTTTGATATAAATTAGAACCAGGCAAGTAGAAGTTAATTACTCTATGAGACATCAAGAATCAATCAAACAGAATCTAAAGAATGAAAAGATAGAAGAAAATGTAAAATATCACACTGGAAAAACAACTGACCTAGAAAATAGATCCAGGAGAGAAAAATCAAAGAATTATTGGTCTACCAGAAAGCCATGATAAAAAAAAGATCCTGACCAATATCTTCCAATAAATCATCAAGGAAAACTGCCCAGGAGTCCTAGATCCAGAGGGCAAAATAGTCATCAAAAAAATCCACCATTCACCTCCCGAAAGAGATCCCAAACTAAAAACACAAAGAAATATCGTTGCCAAATTCCAGAGCTATCAAGTGAAGGAGAAAATACTGCAGGCAGCCAGAAAGAACACATTCAAATATCGAGGAGCTACAGTCAGGATCTCACAGGACCTTGCAGCTTCTACATTAAAAGATCAAAGGAATTAGAATATGATATTCCATAAGGTAAAGAAGCTGGAACTACAAGCAAGGTTCAATTACCCTGCAAAGTTGAGCATAATATTTCAGGCAAGGAGATGGACATTCAATGAAATAAGGGATTTCCAGATCTTCCTGATAAAAAAAACCAGAGCTCAGTAGAAAATTCAATGTTCAAACATAAGTATCAAAAGAAGCGTAAAAAGGTAAACAGTGGAAAAAACTTGTTATTCAATATGGACATACTATTTATATTCCAATAAGGTAAGATGGTACTTGTTAATCTTGAGAACTGTGTATTTATCATGATATATAAATGGTATATACATAGATAGATGGAGTGGGTAATAAAGTAAATAATGTTGTGATAAAAATGTGATTTAAGGGTGAGAAAAGAATGTAACAGAAGATGTGGAAAGATGGAGGCAGAAAACTTTAAATTACATCATAGGAAGAGGCACAAAATTATATTACAGTAGAGAGAAAGAAGGAAGGGAGATGAGCATTGTTTGATATTTACTCTCATCAGATTTGGTTCAAGGAAGGAACAACAAACTCAGGTAAGTATAGAGCTCTAACTAGGTCTACAAGCAGAAGGAGGGGAAGGAGGAAAGAAAAGAGAGGGGAGGTTAAAAGGGAGGGAAAAGCAAGTAAGTGTAAAGGGGCATAAAAGGGGGGTGGAAAGATAGAAAGGAAGACTGAGAGAGGTAGTAGTCAAAAATTAAAACTCTGTTGTGGAGGGGAAGGGAGAACTAAAAGCTCAAACAGGGGGAAAGAGGATGGTGGAAAACACACAGATAGTAATCATAACTGTGATTGTTAATGGGATGAACTCTCCAATAAAAAAGGAGATAGATAGAAAAATGGATTAAAAATCATACTCCAACAATATGTTGTTTACAAGAAACATATTTGAAATGGGGGTATGCACACAGGGTAAAGTAAAAGGTTGGAGCAGAATATATTGTGCTTCGTTTGTCATAAACAAAGAAGTGGAGAAATCCTAATCTCAGACAAATCAAATGCAAAAATCAATTTAATCAAAAAAGATAAAGAAGGAAACTGTACCCTGCTAAAGGTACCATAAACAACGAGCAATATCATTACTAAACATGTATGCTGAAAGTAGGGTAGCATCCAGATTCTTAGAGAAGAAGTTAAGGGAGTTATAGGAAGAAATAAATAGCAAAACTATACTAGTAGAGGACCTCAACCTCCCCCTATCTGAACTTGATAAATCTAACCTCAAAATAAACAATAAAGAAGTTAAGGAGGTGAATAAAGCTCTGGATAAGGTAGATATAGTAGATCTCTAGTGAAAACTGAATGGGAATAGAAAGGGATATACCTTTTTCTCAGTGGCACATGGAACATATCAAAAAATTGACCATGTACTAGGGCATAAAAACCTTACAATCCAGTACAGAAAGGCAGAGATAGTGATTGCATTCTTTTTGGATCATAACGCAATAAAAACTAGATGTAATGAAAGGCCATGGAAAGATAGACCAAAATTAATTGGAAACTAAATTCTCTAATGCTAAACAATGAGTGAGTTAAACAACATATCATAGAAACAATCAACAACTTAGTTCAAGAGAATGCCAATAATGAGACAACCACCAAATGTTATGAAAAAATGCAACAGCAATTCTTAGGGGAGGTTTTATATCTTAGAATGCTTGCATGAATAAAATAGAGAAAGAGGAAATGAATGCATCTGAAAAAGCTAGAAAAAGAACAAACTAAAAATTCCCAAGTGAATACCAAATTAGAAACACTGAAAACCAAATAAGAGATTAATAAAATTGAAATTAAGAAAACTATTGAACTAATAAATAAAACTAAGAGTCGATTTTATGAAAAAAAACCCAGTAAAATTGATAAACCTTTGGTCAATTTGATTTAAAAAAAGAAAGAAGAAAACCAAATGATCAATATCAAAAATGAAAAGGGTGAACTCATCTCCAATGAGGGGGAAATTAAAACAATAATTTGAAATTACTTTGCCAAACTGTATGCCCATAAATTCTATAATCTAAATGAGATGGATGATTATTTTAAAAAAACATCATTTGCCTAGATGAACAGAAGAGGATGCTGAATACTTAAATAACTCCATCTCAGAAATAGAAATTGAACAAGCCATCAATGAACTGCCTAGGAAAAAAAATCTCCAGGGTCATATGGACTTACAAATGGATTTTATCAAACACTTAAACCACAGTTAAATCACAATACTATATAGACTATTTGGGAAAATTGTTTAAGAAAGAGTCCTCCCAAATTTTTTTTGTGATACAAATATAGTTTTGATACCTATACCAGGAAGAGCCAAAACAGAGAAAGAAAATTGCAGACCAATTTATCTAATTAATATAGATGCAAAAATTTTAAATAATATTTTAGCAAAAAGAATACAGCAACTTATAACAAGAAAAATCCACTATGATCAGGTAGGATTTATACCAGGAATGCAGGGCTGGTTCAATATTAGGAAAACTGTTAACATTATTGATTGCATCAACAACAAAACTAACAGAAAACCCATGACTATCTCAATAGACGCAGAAAAGGCTTTTGACAAAATACAACACCCATTCCTACTGAAAAAAATACAGAGTGTAGGAATAAACGGAAGTTTCTATAAAATAATAAGCAGTATCTACCTAAAAGCTTCAACAAGCATTATATGCAATGGGGATAAGCTAGACTCATTTCCAGTAAGATCATGGGTGAAACAAGAATGTCCATTATCACCACTATTATTCAATATAGTACTAGGAAATGTTAGCTGTAGAAATAAGAGAAGAAAACAAAATTGAAGGAATTAGAATAGGCATAGAAGAAACTAATTTATCACTCTTTGCAGATGATATGATGATATAATTAGAGAATCCCAGAGAATCAGGTAAAAAAATCTACTTGAAATCATAAACAACTTCGTCAAAGTTGCAGGTTACAAAATAAACTCACACAAATCTCCTGCATTTCTATATTTTACTAACAAAGCCCCACAGCAAGAGATAGAAAGAGAAATCCCATTTAAAGCTAGGGTAGACACTATAAAATATTTGGGAGTCTACCTGCCAAGACAAATCCAGGTACTATTTGAATACAATTACAAAATGCTTTTCCCACAAATAAAGTCAGATCTAAGTAAGTGGAAAAACAGCAGTTGTTCATGGTTAGGTTGAGCCAATATAATGAAAATGGCAATTCTACCAAAATTAATTTACTGATTCAGTGCCATTCCAATCAATCTACCATAAAATCATTTTCCAGAGTTAGAAAAATAACATCAAAATTCATCTGGAAGAACAAAAAGTCCAGAATATCAAGAGAAATAATGAAAAGAAATGCTAGGGAAGGTGGCCTAGTCCTACCAGATACCCAATTTTATTATAGAGCAGCAATTATCAAATCCACTTGGTACTAGCTAAGAAACAGAGGGTAGACTAGTGGAATAAGTTAGGTACTCAAGACACAGTAGTCAATGAATATAGCAATCTACTCTTTGATAAACCCAAGGATGCCACCTTCTGGGATAAGAAATCATTGTTGGACAAAATCTACTGGGAAAACTGGATAACAGTGTGGCAGAGACTGGATCATAGACCAATGCTTGATCCTGTACACAAAAAAAGTCCAAATGGACATATGATCTAGGTATAAATATTGATGCTATAAACAAATTAAGGGAGAAAGGATAGTGCAGATTTGTCAGATTTATGCAGAATGGAGAAAATTTTGACCCTACAAGAGATAGAGATCATCATGTAGCAAAATAGGCAATTTCAGTTACATTAAAATGAAAAATTTTTGCCCAGAGAAATCCAATACAACCAAGATTAGGAGGGAAGCAGAAAACTGGGAAAGAATTTTTGCAACTAGTGTCTGTGAAAAAGTCCTCATTTCTAAAATATATAGAGAACTGAAATCAAATTTGCAAGAATACATAGCATTCCCCAATTGTTAAATGGTCAAAGGGTATGAACAGGCAGTTTTCAGAGCAAGAAATTAAAGTTGTGTATAGTCATATGAAAAAATGCTCTAAATTTGTATCAATTAGAGAGATGCCAATCAAAAGAACTCTGAGGTACCACATCACACCTATCAGATTGGCTAAAATGACAAAACAGGAAGATGATAAATGTTGGGGAAGATGTAGGAGAGTTGGAACACTAATTCATTGTTGGTGAGACTGTAAGCTGATCCAACCATTCTGGAGAGCAATTTGGAACTATGCCCAAAGGGCTACAAAAATGTGCGTTCCCTTTGACCCAGCAATATTTCTTCTAGGACTGTATCCCAAAGAAATCATAAAAATGACAAAGGGTCCTACCTGTACAAAAATGTTTATAACAACTCTCTTTGTGGTGGCCAAGAAGTGGAAATCAAGGGGATGTCCATCAATTGGGGAATGACTGAACAAGTTGTCCTAAATGAACATAATGAAATACCACTGTGCTATTAGAAATCATGAGCAGGAAGACTTCAGAGAGACCTGGAAGGACTTATATGAACTGATGCTGAGTGAAAGGAGGAGAACCAGGAGAACTTTGTACACTCCAACAACTACAGCGTGTGAGGAATTTTTCTGGTCTCTTCACAGCAATGCAAGGACCTAAAAAATTCCCACTGGACCCTTGAGAGAAAGTACCATCGACATCTAGAGAAATAACTATGGAATTTGATTGCAGAATGAAGTGGACAGTTTTCTCCTGTGTTTTGTTTTGTTTAAAAAAAAACATTTTTCTTATGTTTTCACCCTTTCATTTTATTTCTTCCATGCAATATGACAGAAGTGAAATTATTTTTAGCAAGAATGCATGTGTAGAACCCATCCATATATGATCGCATACAGTCTTGGGGAGGGAGAGAGTGGTGAAAGAGAGGAGAGGGAAGGATAGAATATCTAAGATTTATGGAAGTGATTGTATAAAACTGAAAACAAATAAATTAGTTAATAAAAAAGCTCAAAAATATAAAAAATAAAAAATGAAAACATTAAATGAGGTGGAGTTGGAAATAGCAAAAAAAAAAAATGAAAGAAACAGAAGTTACTTCCTGAGGGTCTTCTCATACTTCCTGGTCTTCTAAGCTAAGTGCCATTAAAGAGGCAAAGTCTGAGAAAGCTTTTACAATGACTTTTCTTTATTATTTCAATGTTTCTCTGAAGAAACATTAACATACAGCTGTGGGAAGTTAATGTATACAAAAGACAGAGGAATTCGAAGAAAATCAAATCTGTACCCTGCACCACCTTGACTCCCAGAATATTTAAGGCATTTCCCCTTATATAAAGCTAACTTGTAACCAACAGAGGGGTAGGTATCCTTTTCGGAACACATTCTCCATACAGATTTATCTTTTAGCCATATTTTAGATGCTGTGATAATCAGATAATTTGAGAGTTGGGTTAGATAGTAAGAGTTATAAATGACTTTAGAGTCCACTTCACAAATTAAAAAAACAACAACAAAAGAAACTGAGACATAAAGGTTAAATAGCTAGCCCAGTCAGAGAAATCAGAATGGATTTTAAATTTATATCTTCTTGACCACAGGTTCAGTGACCAATTTATTAAATGATGCAGTCATGTTACCTTTCAATATACATGAGGAATATTATCTGAAATACACCTTTATTCGGCTCCAAATTTTACCTCTCTGGTGAATCTTCAAGATTTGTACCCCAAAGAATGGTGACCTTTGGCTCCAAAAGCAATATTTGTAGTGGTTCTTCAATACATAAGTCTAAAAGAAGTACATTTTCAAATGATCAGCAGAGAAAGACTGTGTGACTTAACAGGATTTTAGGGTTAGTGGTTCAGAGCTGCAAGGGCCATTAGAGGCCACTAAAAATGTTGATTTCTTGAGGACCCCAGCTCAAATTCTAAACAGCATTAATCAGTTTGGTATGATAGGAGTAGTGATTATAAGTTCTCTATATTTGGTCCAAGAGCTATGAGCTCCAGATGGTAAGATCACTTCTGTAATCAATCAAAGGAAGCTAGCTAGAGATGCTCTTGTCATAGTGACCAAGCCTAGTGTGAGAGAGGTGACAACTACATAGAAAGTCTCCCCAAATTACTTTTGTACCTCTGGATCATTCTCTCTTGTGTGTCCTATCTTGACCATCTAAGTCAGTGAAGATATTCTGTGTTTCCCCCAACTTGTGACCCTGCTGATAGATTACTTTTGCTTATTTTTGTTTATGTATCCTATGTCAATTAATGGAATTATTCTGTATCTGGAGAAGCTGTTCCTGAATGTATAGATATCTAACCCTGTTAGATATCTGGAAGGAGGGAGCATCTTAGTTGGTGAAAAAGATCTGAGTTCCACTTCATTAGAGGGAATCATGGACCCTTTAAAAAAATGTCATTGTCTCTGAGCTCTGTCTCAGTCTTTGTTATTGTAGGTTGGATAATTTTTATCCCCATACCATTGAGTATGATTCCCTCATTTTGCAGAGATGAAAGTCAGACCAGACTCCCAATCCTTTTTTTCTCTTATGGCATATTCTTTCAATCACCTACATCACTCAATCTCTTCTCAACCCACCAACATTTGTTTTCATCACCCTTTACTGTGTTTCAGTATAGAAACAGTCTCACCAAGTTTCCTGTCATCAGGATCTTCAGAATGTTCAAAGAAATCTTAAGCACAGGTTCCAGAGTAACAGGCATGTTGAATTCTTTGCCAGAAATAATTTGATGCTAACTTCTCATTGCCTACAATTGTTTAACTTTAACAGGAACCCAGTCTTGCTTCCAGGATGGTAATTATGTCAGACACTAACAAACCGGCAATGTATAAGCAGACCTTTAATACAAGAACATTTTATTACTGCAAAAGTATCTTGGAAAGGATTCACAATATAACTGTAATACCAAGAAAGACCATAGGATTAAAGAATCATATATTTAGAGATAGAGGAGATCATTAAGTTAATTCAGCCCAACTACCTCACTTAATAATTTAAGAAACTGATTAAGTGACTTTTCCAAGGTCACACAGAGGATGAACTTGAAGTCAAGTCCTCTGTCTCCACATCTAGCACTTATTAAATGGAAGACCACAATCTTGAACAATCTAAAAAGCATAAGTATACTCCATTGTACCATAATCCTCTTAGAAATTCATAAATAGCAGTAATGCAACATATACTTTCATAATTCTTATTTTATTAAAGTATTTTAAGAGTCCTATAATGATCTGTTTGCAGTGGTTTGAAACAGTTCAACTTGGGTTGTATAGATATGCTAAGTCCATCTTTTTAAAAAACAATTATCTTTTGATTTAATATTATGTTCATAATTTACATACCAAGTTTATATTAAAACTACTAAAAAATTAATGTCTTTACTATGAAACATACATGAATGCATAAAGCCATATAAATAAATATTTGCCATTATGGTCTGATTTTAGGATTAGTATCAAGGTTAGCTTCCTAAGGCACTCATTTTCCTTTGTAGAATCAGTCAAAGGAGTCTTTGACTCTAGAACTTTCACTTTTATTTCCTTTCTAAAGTTTCCTAATTGATGAATCAAAATGCAAGGCAGTAAGTCTCCTGGATCTTCTTGGCTTATAAACCAATAGGTTCTCTGGTTCCTAGGAGCTGCCCAACTTGTTCCTCAATTATATCCTCCCTTCTCCTGCCTTTTGTGCCTTAACTGGATGACTAATTTTGATATATGAGTCTTCCTTTCTTCTATATCTTCGTTTCCACTATATACAAGATCATAAAAGAAGATTTTTCTAGTATTTCTTTACGAAGTCCTATTCTGATGCTTCATTGTGGTGCAGCAGTGATCCTAGACTTTCAAAAGTTTGCTGCTAATCATAAACTCTCAAAGTTGGTGCCTAACATGTTACAAAGGCTTTGATTATAGTTATGACAACAATGTTTGCTTTTTGAGACTGTGTTTGCTTCCCAGGTATGCCAAGTACAGATCACCAGTAGGTTTGGTACAGGTGAGAAAAATTTTTAGCAATGGTAAGAACTGGAAAAAAAATAAAATCATTTCTGTGTGACCTTCTTTCACCTCAGAAGTACTACTGTTAGATTATGAGAAAATAGAATCAAGAGTAGTAAGAATGACAACATTTTTCTTGTCTGTAAATATGAACAACTATTGGTAATTGAAATGTGAAGTCATTATCCAAAGGCCAAGGAGTGGATACAATACTACTGAAATAAATTAATCATTTCAATATTGATATCCTCCTTGCAAATGAAAGCAAAACAAATGGAAGTAGTAATTTAATGGAATGATAATTCATATGTTCTTCTTGGTGAGGCAAATAAGAGTTGTCAAAATTGGTTTTATTATATTTCCAAGAGCAACAAGGAATACTAATAAACTATGCATTTTTCTGTTTCTTATGGGGAGAAGAGGTTGTTATCAATAGCAATGCTAAAAGTAGAGCCACCAAAACATTTTAAAAAATAAGTGTAACAGAAGAAAGTGTAAACAAGTGGAAGTATTTTGAAAATAGCATGTTGAATTTATTACATATTTTATGAAATGGAGATTTATGGTATCATACACAATAATCTTTGTGTTCTGCTATCATAAAAATTGTAGTATTTTTGCTTGAGTTAAATATATATTAAAATAAAATTAAAATACACACCCTATATTTGGAAATCTTGTGCTAGAATGCTTATTGATATATATTTTTTAAAGATTAGGATAGCAATGGTGACTTATGTACCAACATCTGTTGCGATGAATAAAAACTTAGAAATATTACACAAATAACTTGAAAAGGCCATCTGAATTTAATGCACATATATTTTAATGCTTGTTGACTTTAATCAAAACATGAACATAGTTAGGAGGGAACAAAATGTAGGTCATTAGTAACAAATAAAGGAATCTGAAAAGGTCTTGTAATATCTCAACCCTATGTAGCAAAAATACTTTTTTTTATCAAAAGGAGAATTAGGCATATCTGGATAAATTTTGTGAGCACAGAATTACATCCCAAAGAAATGAAATGGATTATATGTTAAGAAGCAGTCAATAAACATGAGAACTGCTTATAAATTGTTACGAGACCATCTGCCTGTAAGGGCAAAGATAAAGGCCTTCTTGACTTCCAGCATTCAGAGGTATGTCAAATTTGGTCCATTTCAGAACCAAAAATTACCAAGTTGGGAATTCAGTAACTTGAAAAACTTGAAAGTCAAGTGACAAATTTGGGCTTGAGGTAGTAAGAAAGACACACACGCACACACACTGTCCTGGGAATTAATGCTATCCAAAAATAGAAAGAACTCCTTTGATTGATAGTGGTTTCACCTTTTCTGCAGGTGTTCAAACTAAAGCTGTATGACCAATTGTCTAATATGTTACAATGGGAATTATTTTTCATGTATGAATGGTAAGATACCTTTCAACTGTAAAATTCTATGATTCTATAAATCAATATCAAATTATAATAAAGAGTAAAATGAGATGTGGCATGTGATTTTAATTTCTAACCTTATCTATTGAACCAAGCTATTTGGAGATTGATAAATGAGCATGCATATATACAGGCTATTTCTATTTCATAAATAAATTTATTAATTCATATAAATTCATCATTGCAACTCTGTAGTGAAAAAATTCTAGAAATTCCTTTATCCAAATCAGTTTTATGGAGGATAGTGGAGAATTATGATCTGCATTACCTCATAAAATAGCTATAAGAGACTGTAGGAAAACAAGAATACTTACTGATATAACTGGAAGGAATGTTATAAGTAAAAAATGGAAACGATCTGTCCACAATAGTATAACTGTCTCCCTTAATGAAAGTGGAGCCACTGTATTTAAATTTCTCAATCTGCCATATGTTATATGAGTAAGTAGAAATGACTGTAAGGAAAACAATAATGGGAAGAGAAGGTGGACTAGAACAAGTATTCATAGAGGTCATCCATGATGGTGGTGATATAATTTTGAGGGCATGATGGTTTTGATTCTCTTAGAAAACAAATAATAGACATTATTTTTATTGAAAAGACAGTTGAAAAAATATGAATAAGACTGACTAATATGCCAGATTTTCTACTTTTATAAAACTTTTAGGAGAATATTCTAGAAGAGACCTCACCTTTATAGTCACAAAACTGAATGAAGGGTACAGAGGTAAAAATGTGTTGTATTATTTTTTGTTGACTATTAAAAAAATTGATTCATGGGTACAAAATGCCATTTTAAAGACTCCTCTGCAATAAGTGTCTCCCATGAACATAGTAAAATCATGATAAGAAAATGACAGAATCTGCAAAAGATGAAGCAAAGAGATAATTTTATTATATAATTGCATTTTTAAAGTCATTTGGAGGCAAAAACACCACCAACAGCAACAACATGGAGATGCATGCTTACCAAAGGTTTTTGTCCCTATTACTGATGATGCCTATCTCAGAATTTCAGGAATGAGGAACCTGCAGCTGCAGGTAAAAATGTTTCCTTGAATCTTCTCCCTACCCAGTCTTCACTTTTTTACTAATGTTGTTTTTTTTCAAAGTGCCAACAATCAAGCAGCAGTTTAATTAATTAGTTTCATTGTGGGAAATAGATTTGCAAACTGGGAATTCTCCTGATCCTACATGTTTATGTATATACCACACACATATATCACATTGTATTTTCTCTACCAAGAAACATAGTTATAATATATCCTGACTGAAAAATCTAGGAAGACTTATATGAACTGATACAAAGTGAAGTGAGTAGAACCAAGGGAACACTATACACAGTAACAGCAATATTGTAATGGTGATCAGCTGTAAAAGACTTGGGTATTCTGATCAAGACAATGATTCCAACTCCCAAGACAATCCCAAACAATTCATGATGAAAAATGGTATCCACTCCCACAGAGAGAACTGATGAACTCTGAATGCCAACTGAAGCATACTTTTTTTACTTTATTTTTCTTGAGTAGGTTTTATGTCTTCTTTTGCAACACAGCCAATACAGAAATATGTTTTGCGTGATTTATATATATCATAGGTACAATATTGCTTGCCTTCTCAAGGGGTGGGTGAGGGGCAGGAGGAAGGGAGAGAATTTGGAACTCAACATTTTAAAAAATGAATGTTAAAACAATTTTTTCAAGTAATTGGGAAATATTTAACACAATAAATAAAAATATATTTTTAAAAAATAATGTACTCTGATTTATTGGTTAGCAGCACATTTACTTCAGGGTTATTTTGAGGTTCGCCTACTATTATTCTTACTTCCTATTTTTTTTTAACCAAAAACAGCAGGGACTAGGCCTCCATTTTTAAAAATCAATCTATAATGATCTTATTATGAGACACACAAGGTTTCATAGAAGATCTTCTTTAATGAGCAAATTGAGCTGTGTTCCCTCACACTTCTCTTATACTAAAGCTTATTAAGTAACTTCATTAGTTTTCCTTCCCCATCATTAAACGATGTATATCAATTTTACTAATGTTTTTAATTCCAGCTTTAGAGCATCATACCTTCAGGTTTAGGTATAATATCATTTAAATTTAAATTTAATTCCTTTTACAAAGGAAGATTTTTGCCCTGGAGGAAGTATGAAGGTCCCGGAAAACTAAGGAAGGGTTTGAGAGAGCAGAAGGGAGAGTTTGTTCAAATCTAATTGAGGCAGGGAAGACAGAATGCTGTGTAATGAACTGGGAGATAGAGTACTTGGAGTATCGGAGCACTGAAGATAATCTTTGCCCATTAGATAATTAGTGCTGAATCTCACACGTTGTCAAAATTGACTGAAATTTTTTCTTCAGTTAAAAATCAATAAACAAAAATAAGAAGTTCATAGAAGTATAGACTGCAACTTAAAATTCCCTTAACAGGTTATGAGGTGTGTAGTTTTATGGGCAAAAATCTAATTCCAGGTCTTGTGCCTTTGAATTATATCCATTTTTGCATTCAGTAGTTTTTGTTTTTGTTTTTGTTTTTGATATTTGTCACCTTGTCATTACTTATTTACTTTTACCCTGAAAAACACACTTTCTTAGTTTCAAACTTGTCAGTGTTTTGATATAAAATGCACATATGTTTTAGTAGCTTCTTTCATGTCTAACTTAGACTCTAAGATGCTTATTATAAACTGCAGAATCAGCAATGTGGTTTCATGTGATAAAACTTTATGCCATTACTCTTGTACCATTATAATGCTGTTTTGAGACATATTAGTGGAAGGAAATGTCTGTGAGAAGGTTATGGTTTTCATTGATGGGAATATTTAAAAATGTTTAATCATTTTCATAATGCTGCATACAGAAAAAATTTATAATACCTTAAAAACAAATTTTTTTTCTCTATACCAAAGGAATAATGCTGATTTCCTAATATGTTATAGACATGAGTTGGCTAATCATAAGGTTCTGTGAATTTGAAAATGCAAATGTATGCTGTAAAATTATTTCTTTTAACTAGAAACACACAGACCCACGCACATGCGCATCTGCACACAACATACATTAAACAAAAGCATTTATTTTTAGTAGGAGAAAAAAATGTTTCTTTTTTAGAAAAATTCCTGCCTCCTTATAACACTAAGCTATGAAATAGGAAAAACATTCCTAAATCCAATATAATTTTGACTTAAGGCTTAGGAAAATAAACTGTATATTTATAGTCAAGTACTCAAAATTAATTTTTGATCTGATTTTTTTGGGTTTTTCCTCTGATCATGCAGAAAGAATAGAATCTGGTCAGGCCTACTCAATAGACTGACTCTTTTTCACTTCTTGCTAGGATGATGGACCCATTCTTCACATAGGATACATTATTTCCTTACTCTTGACCTTGTGAGGACACCAGGGAGCACTTGGGTCTTCTAACTGCCCTCCCTCACCTTTGCCATTTGACTAGTGTATCTTCCTATTCTATATTTCCCTATTAGTATTATGTGCTCTTATTCTTCTTCACAGTTCCTGATTTGTTATATGTGTCAGGCTGCTCAAGTCCATAATGTTCTTCTTCTTTGCCCTCTGTGTATATTTGTTTATGAATTTTTTCATTTATTTGTTTTCAGTTTTCTACAATGACACTTAGATTTTCTGCCCCTCCCTTACCTTTCCCTCCCCAAGACAGAATGAAATCTTATATGGGTTCTGCAGTCACATTCTTGTTAACCATATTTTCACATTAGTCATGTTGCATAAAAAGAATTGAAATGAACGGGAGAAACCATGAGAAAAAACAAACTAAATGAAACATAATGCAAGAGAAAATATTGTGCTTCATTTTGCGTTCTGATTCTATAGTTCTTTCACTGGATGTGGGTGGCATTTTGCCTCAAGAGTCCTTTGGGAATGTTTTAGGTCTGTGTATTGCTGTGAAGTGCTAGGTCTAACAGAAACAGTCATTGAACTCTGTGGTTGTTACTATGTACAATATTCTCCTGGTTCTTCTTCTTTCACTCAGCATCATTTCATATAAGTCTTTCCAGGCCTCTCTCAAGTCCTCCTGTTCATCATTTCTTATACAACAATAGCATTACATTACATTCATATACCACAACTTATTCAGCCATTCCCCAAATGATGGACATCTCCTCTATTTCCAGTGCTAGACCACCACAAAGAGAGTTGCTATAAATATCTTTGTACAAGTGGAACCCTTTTCCCATATTTATGATCTCTTGGGGATACAGTCCTAGAAGTGATATTGCTTGGTGAAAGGCTATGCATGTGTTTGTAGCCCTTTGGATATAGTTCCAAATTGCTCACCAGCATGGTTAGATCAGCTCATAGCTCCACCAACAATGAATTAGTATTCTAACTCTTCTATACCTTCTCCAACATTTAACATCTTCCTGTTTGGTTATGTTAGCCAATCTGACAGGTATGATGTGGTACCTCAGAGTTGTTTTGATTGGCATCTCTCTAATCAATAGTGATTTAGAGTATTTTTTCATATGATTAGAGATAGCTTTAATTTCTTACTCTGAAAACTGCCTGTTCATATTTTTTGACCATTTTTTCAACTGGGGATGACTTGTATTCTTGAAAATTTGACTGAGAGCTCTATATATTTTAGAATTGAGGTCTTTATCACAGACACTAGTTGCAAAAATTCTTTCCCAGTTTTCTGCTTCACTCCTAATCTTGGATGTATTGGATTTGTTTGTGCAAAAACTTTTCCATTTAATGTAATCAAAATTATACATTTCATTCTGTATCTCTCATTTGTTCATAAATTTCTCCATTCTCCACAAATCTGAAAAATATACTATCACTTGCTCCCCTAATTTATTTATTAGTATTAGTTTTTATACCTAGATCATGTATCCATTTGTACTTATTCATGTGTATGGTGTCAGGCATTGGTCTACGCCCAGTTTCCACCACATTGTTATACAGTTATCTCAGCAGTTTTTGTCAAACAGTGATTTCTTATCCCAGAAGTTGGTATCCTTGCCTTATCAAACAGTAGACTGTTATATTCATTGACTGCTGTGTCATAAGTACCTAACCTGTTCCACTGATTCACCCTTCTATTTCTTAGCCAGTACCAAGTAGTTCTGATGATTGCTTCTTTATAATACAATTTGAGATCTGGTAGGGCAAGGCATTTCTTTTCATTGACTCCCTTGATATTCTGGACCTTTTGTTCTTCCAGATGAATTTTGATACTATTTTTTCTAGCTCTAGAAAATGATTTTCTCATACTTTGATAAGTATGGCACAGAACAAGTAAATTATTTTAGATAGAATTGTTATTTTTATTATATTAGCTCATCCTACCCACAAGCAACTGATGTTTTTCCACTTACTTAAGTATGATTTTATTTATAATTTATATTATAATATAATAAAAAATATAGTGAATATGATGAATACAATAAAGGTAATAAATGTAACAAAAATAATAAACATGATAAGTATATAATGTAATGTAATATAATTATAATATAATGTAATACAATATAATGTAATATAATAAATATAATATAATAAACATAACATAATATAATGCAATATGATATGATATGATATAATATAATGTAATGTACTGTACTGTAATGCAGTGCAATGCAATACCATACAATACAATATAATACAATATAAAATAATGCAATATAATTTAATATAGCATAATGTAATGTTTTATATAGTAATGTAATACAATGCAATGTAATACAATGCAATATGATACAGTACAGTATAATATACTATGCACAATATAATATAATACAATACATTACTATCATTCTCTTGAATGAAGTTGCTGATTGCTTCCAATTGATTAGTTGCTTAACACACTCATTCTTTAGGATTAGATTATTTGGGTTCCAATTAATTTTTCTCTATCTTTCCATGGCCTTTTATTACATAAGATTTTTATTGCATTATGATCTAAAAGGGATGTATTGACTATCTCTGTCTTTCTGTACTGGATTGTGAGGTGTTTATACCCTAGCGTGTGGTCAATTTTTGCATATGTGTCAAGTACCAGTGAGAAAAAAGGTACATTCCTTCCTATCCATTCAATTTTCTCCAGAGACCTATTATATCTACCTTATCTACAATTCCATTCACTTCCTTAACATCTTTCTTCTTTATTTTGATATTAGATTTATCAAGTTCAGAGAGGTGGAGGTGGAGGTCCCCCACTAGTATAGTTTTGCTTTCTGTTTCTTCTTATAACTCCCTTAACTTCTCCTCTATGAATTTGGATACTATACCATTTAGCGCATATAGGTTTAGCAACGATAATGCTTCATTGTCTATGGTGCCTTTTAGCAGGATGTAGTTTCTTTCCTTATCTCTTTTGATTAGATCTATTTCTCCTTTTGTTTTGTTTGAGATCAGTATTGCTACTCCTGCTTTTTTTCACATCACATCAAGCATAATATATTCTGCTCCGACCTTTTATCTTTACTCTGTCTGTATCCCCCTGTTTCAAATGTGTTTTTTGTAAACAACATATTGTTAGATTATGTTTTTTAATCCATTCTCCTTTCAACTTCCATTTTTTGGGAGCGGTAATCTCACTCACATTCAACAGTTATGATTACTATCTGTGTCTTTCTCTCCATCCTATTTCCCTTGTTTATGGTTATATTTCTCCCTTCTCCCTTCAACATCAACAATGGTTTTATTTTTTACCTTTGACTCCCTCCCTCAGTCTTTCCTCCCTTGTATCAGCCCCTCCCTTTTTCCTCCTTTATCCCTTACTACTTCTTCCCTCACTTTTAACCTCGCCTCCATTTTCTTTCCCCTTCCCCTCCTACTGTCTACTGGGCAAGTAAGATTTCTCTACTAAACTGGGTATGTTGTTCCCTCCTTGAACCGAAACAGATTAGAGTAAATCTCAAAGAATGCTCATCTTCCTCCCCTCTTTCCTTCTATTACAATATGGTTTTATGACTCTTCCTGTGTTGAAATTTATCTTTTTCTTATTCCTCCTCTCTTCTCCCATTACAATCCCTTTACACTCTTAAATCACATTTTTATTATGACATCAGTTAATTTATACCCACTCCCTTTATTTATGCAAAGTCCTTCTAAATGTCATAATAAATATACAGTTCTCAAGAATAACAAATATCATCCTCCTTTATAGGGATATAAACTGTTTGCCCATATTGAATACCAAGTTGTTGTTTTTCCCCCTGTTTACCTTTTTATGCCTCTTAGAGTCTTGTATTTGAAGATCAAACTTTCTATGGATCTCTGGCTTTTTCATAAGGATGGTAATTTCTATCTAATTGTAATTTCTATCCCTTTCACTTTAATCTATAATATTCTGGCCCATCTTTCAAAACCTAATTTAAATTTTCTCTCTTTTATGGTGCTTCATTATGTTATAGCTCCCTCTTTTGAATAAAACACACTCTCCACTACTAATTTTAAAGAACCTGCCTTATATTGGTTCTAATCTCTCCTCCCTCATGCCCTTCCTCCTTCCTTACATCCTTCCTTCCTTCCTTCATTCCATTTGTCTTCCTTGTCCTTTCTTCCATTCTTTTTGCAATGGATATGTCTTACTTCTCCAAATAGATTATTAATTTCTTGCTAACTTCTTGTTAGTATAAAAGATCATACTATTTTTAAATTTGGTATTTTGACAATTTTTTGACATTTTGACAAAACCTAACACAATGCCATTTCGTAGGCATTCAGTAAATATTTATATGACGGAACCTTCAAGAGGATGTAAGTTCCTCCAGGGTACGGACTATTTAAAATTTGTATTTGAATCGTCAATATAAAAACAAATATCTTTACTTATATACCTAAGAAATGCTTGCTGGATTGATTTTATCTGATTTCTGGCAGGGTACCATATTCTGAGGTTATAAAAATATTTACAACAAAGATGATAATCATGATAACTCTATTAGTATCTTAACTGTGAAGATACTTATTCTTTTTTGGAAGATACTAATTCTTAAATGTGAAGATGCTATATTAAATTACATTGTTATCAACAGTGATATCAGTCAATTTTCAATAATGAGGAGTGGTATGAAAAAAACAACATTCAGGTCTAATGGGCTAATGGCAGCATATAATGCAATACTTTCCCAAATGGAAATATTGCTATATAAAGTATTTTTATAAATTCTAACACCAAAGGTGATGTTAGTTTTACTGTGGAATTTTTTTCCTCCAGATATATAGTGGCAGCCTAAGTTGTAAGCATTTATAGTTAGAACGGGGGGGTAAAAAGTAAGATCAAGTGTCCTTAAAGGTGTAACCAGGAACAACCCTAAGGCAAAATTATTACTAGGAAAAAATGTATCTTCAATACCTACCCTCTCCTAACTTTATAGGTTCTTTCATGTCATTGTTCAATGTGTCCCTCTCACTTTTCAGCAGATATTACCTTAGGCCTCCAGTACCTTTAGGCTTCTCCTTCACTAAGAAGATCATGCATCTTTTGATCTCCTTTCCAGTGAAACCCTTTTCCATTTTTGCCCTTGTCAAATAATTACTCCCCCCCACCAGAAGAAACTGTCCCTGATAATGTATTAAGAAGTCTACATGGCTCAATGCAATGCTACCCTTCCAAGATTAATTTATCCAAATAAGTGCTTGTAATCACACACACAGACACAGACACACACACACACACAGAAACACACACACAGACACACAGACACACACACACACACACACTGTTCTCAAATTCATTTTCATACATATGTGAATTTACAGTTTGGTAAAAAACTGGTTGAACTAAAAATATTTTTCAAAATATAAATGAGATCATAGATAATATTGATACCAAGAACATTAAAAACACACGATTATATCAAGAAATGCATGAAGATATGTTTTGACAATATAGAACTAATGAGTTTTAAGATCAAAATCAAGTCTTCTTGAAATTCTAACAAACCATTTTCTGACCAATTCATTAAAAAAACAAACAAACAAACAAGCACCTCTGTCTTGAAAGATAGAAAAGAACAAAACCAGCAAGACTGCTTTATTTATGTTTAGGATTATGCCTACACACAGGGTCAAGGGAACTTGCATTCAAATCCTGCCTTATTTGATATTTATAAGTTGTGTGAAGAGAAAGTCATAACTTCTATGAGCCCCTGGAAACTCATAAGAACTTCTCTATTTAGTCATACATCAGGGTGCCTCCATTTCTGAATTTCCATAAATAGAGGTTGTTTCCCTATACATGAAAATGATAGACTCTTTCTGGTAATTTAACTGTTGTAAAGGAATTACTTGAAATAACTGATTAATTAAAATAACTGATTAATCCATAAGGAATAAATCAGGGAAGTTTGCTGTTTCACAGTTCCTGTAGAATTTGATTTCCAAAGTTTTGTGGTGAGATTGATTCATCTGTAATGTGATCTACCATGAAAGACTTGGTAAGGTTAAACTTATGTGAAAAATCTTTATGAGAACACAATTGCTTAGAGAAGCATTTTGTTGAATAGAGATTAAGTGAAATAATGCATGCTACCTCTGCCAATTAATCAACAGACTTTAATTATGTGTCCACTATGTTCTGCTTACTTGTGATAGAAATGTAGAAAATGAAACCATCCCAACTCTGTAGGTGTACACAGTCTATGACACTTATTAGTTGTATGATCTTAGGAAGTTCCATCTTCTATCATGACCTTCATTTATGGGTTGATTGACCTTTTTGACATCTTCTGAAATCAAACATCCTAAGATTTTGTGATGAGAGTGATGAAATATCTCAGAAAAGTGGATTATAAGCAGGGACAGTAACTGAGATTCTCAAGTAAAAGACTCCACCACCATCCTCCTTCTGCCACCACACATTGAGAAATAACAGCAATAGCAACATAACAAACATGATAAACCATGATGGGGGTTACATTTTTAAAACTGACCATAAAGTCCAAAATTTCTTTGAGATGATCTTTCCACAAGGACTGGAAAATTTTGTTTTTTAATAATCCCAATGATGCGAAAATTTTTGGGCAGTAGAGCAAAGAATAGGGAATCCTTAGGAATCTGTGTGAAATGCATCCATTTCAGAAATAATGAGCTGCCAATTTTAGAACAGTAGGAAGCCTTGGCTCCTAGCAGGCATAGCAGTTTTCAGCTTTTTCTCAAAAAGAGTTAGTTTTTTTTTTCTGTTCCTAGACTGGACAATATCCTGACCTTCAGAGTTGGGAAGATACACATTAGACTAGAATTGATTGAGAATGAAACAATGATAACTCAGCTTTTCAGAAGTCCAGAGATCTCTTCCTTTTCAAGGACAAATTCTGCCATGTAGTCCAATGCTAAGCTTATAGTTTACACATACAGAGAGAAGAAAAGACAGAAACACCTATGCAATTAATTTAAGGCAAGTTACTTGGTATCTAAAATATATAAATAACTGAGGGAAATGTTTTTATCCTGAATACTTTGAGATCAATGTAAAATAAGATTAACAAGTATACCACAAAATGAAAAGGTAATATTTAGGCAACAGCAATTTACAAAGAATTGGGCAAAATAAACATAAATTGCATATAGTTTAAGAGTAACTGTTTTACTTATAGTATCATAGATTTATGTCACAATTCAGATACAGAAGTGGTAAAATAAGCTCTGGTTTTAGAATTGGAAAAACTGAGTTCTTGTCAAGGCTATGCCAGTTATTAACTGAATGTAGACAAATGATTGAAATGTTATGAATCCCGTTTTCCTCATCTGAAAAATGGGTTAACATGTACCTGGCATACATCACACAATTATCATGGGAATCAAATGAAATATTGTATGTGAATGTGCTTTGTAAATTATCAACAACTCCAATATAGAACATTAATATAGAGCAAAAGTAGCATGGTGTCATAGACAGAACCTTGGGACCTAGAAGACTTTGTTTCAAGTTCTGACTGATATTTACTTTTTATAATCATGAACAAATTGTGTAACTTCAGTGTCCCTGCTTAGAAAATGTTCCAGATGAGTTGTTGATGTTAATAGGTGAAAATAGATTCCACACTGGGAATCCTTGATGAAATAAATCACAGGTCTTTATAGGTATGTGTGATAATATTGGTTGGGCTATATTTATTAAAAGGTCAGGTTTAAGAAAAAAGCCCGTTTGAAGGGGGGCAAATATTTTATAGTTGATCATATTAAGTGCTCTTTCTCTATGTATTTCTCTGCCTCTGTCTTTGTCTGTCAGTCTATTTCTGTCTCTCCCTCTCACAGACTCACACGTACTTTCACTTAATAATAATACTTTATATATGACACTTTATAATTTATAAAGTACATACTAGGATCCTTCAATTTGTTGTTATCATTAGCCAATAATAATCTTTGTATATTGTTTCTGCCCTTGAGTATACACACATACACATACACACACACAGAGTAATGAACATGAAGGAGAGAGAGAAAGAGAGAGAGAAGAGAGTTAATTCTTTCACTTTTATAGTAAAAAAAAATTCTTGCTCATAAAGACTTTATGCAGATATAACTTTTAATAAGTCAAGAAATTGAAAAGTCAATACCCCTGTTATAATTACATTGTCTATAAACCACTATTCTGTCTGTTTGATGTATAATTTACTTCTTTCAGAACGAGTCAACTTGTTCAGTTGACAAAAAGGGAGAGAGAGTAAAGATTAGAATTAATGCATTTATAATAATTTAGAATATGCTAGGCAGGAGAGTCATTTATGTTGAATTATATTTAAGAGCAACATTTGTTCATTTCTTTTCAGAAAAAAAAATGGGTTTGAAGGAAGAAGGAATGTAGATTTCTGACAAATGTCACAACTAGGGTGTAACAGAAGCCTTGGAATATATTCACCGACAGATTTAAGGAGAAGATGATCACTTAACTTTGATCTTAAACAGTGATATTTTAATTAAATCTCAGCAAGTTACTTCAAAGATATCTTAGAACTGTTATTGACTCTAATCCTTGCAGACATATAATTCACCCATGCTAAGTTTGGTCCTCTGGGTTAGATGTTCAAGAGCGAGAAAATCACTAAAGGGAGGTAATGTCAGGGACCAGTATATATGGAATGAAAATTTTGTAAAAGAAAGGAAAATTTTCTAGGTGAAGAAAGAGATTCCTAATGAGATTCTAAGGAGTTGTCATACTAAGTGTGGTTGCTTCTTTATTGGGGGCAATATCATTATTATCCATTTATAACTTATTATCTTCTGGATCATTAGAATGAAGACATAATAACTCATCACTCTGTCGTCTCTTATTACCAACCCCAAAGCAATACATTTTAGAAAATGGGGACAGATATTAATTACATCCTTGATTTAATGAAACAGCATTCTGCTTGTAGATGGTTTGACTTCCTTGATCCTAAACTAAGAATTCTTAACTTGAGACATCAAATACCTGTGTGTCAGAGACGGCAGTAAAACACTTTATAAGCATTGTAGTTTAGTATGAATATATTTTTCCATTTGACTAAAATTTCACAAGAACCGGATACGGAGCGTCTGGGTGTTTAACTTAGGGATGCTTATGGTGAAAGGGTAATATAGTTACAAAGCACTGGATGATATGCACATGTCATAAGGTGATCAGGTTGTGACTGTGGTGGCCTCTGAACCTCTAATTAGTGGCAAAGGGAAACAAAAACTCATTTCTTCTGACTTAAAGTCTTGTGAACTTCCAAAAACCTTACTTGGACATGATAAGGGAGAGGCAGGTTTAGATTGAGTTACTCTATATTTTAAAGGTGTTCTTTCAAAGTGGCCTAAGTATTGCATTTCTTTGAATTGATCCTTTCAGCATAATGACTTTCCCATTTTGTCTTTACATCCCATGAATGTATTCTCTGTTGGGACAATATGCTTCCAATGCATTTGTCCTTGCTTGCTGACAGAACAGAGAGCAGTAAGTGAATTCAATTCTGTCTAGCCTCAAGGTCCACTTTTAAAGGTCTCAGGGCACTATTTCACTTATATACTAATACTGTTTCCTCTTGTTTTCTCTCTCCTACCTGATAAAGAACATTTATAGGACATTAATGCTGAAGAAGCAGCTGTCTTAGAGACTTTTTGGCAGACAGCTTTCTCTTTTTTTTAAAGAGGAGACAACAAAATCCTCCAGTAATACTGTGAGGAGACATAGTATTTCCAGTTTCCTGAGTCTGCAGAGTTAGTTATAGACAGTATGGACGCAGAAAGAACATTCTATGCATGCTGTCGACAAGAATGCAGATTCAATGGAATTCAGTGAAGAAACTGTCAAGTTTAAAGTGTAATGAGTTAGAAACATGTCCCTGCATACCTACATACATGGAGAAGAGACTTTGCATTCACAGGAGACTGCCACAAGCTTGGATGCAGGAATGAGGTTACAGATGTTAGGACACACATTATGTAACTAATTGTGGTGGTTTTAGAGGTCTCTAAGGCAATTCAGAGTCATGCCTCCAACTTTGCCTGATTCATATTACAGGAGAACAGGGCTATCTCTTAAACAATTTCTCTAGATTTGGGGTTGAAGTGGAGTCACACAATGAAACATGATTAGGATTCTTCCAACCTTCACCCTTATGTCACATATAAAAGGGATTTTTTTTCCTAGTGAGGCAGGATTAATCTCTACACTTCTACCTATAAAAATAATATTTCTATTGATGTCTTCATTTTTCTTAAAGTTCCGGCTCTTGTTCTTTCTCTGTTATGTGAGTAAATTCTGATTCTTATATTCCAGGTAGGCTATATAAAATCATTAGGTTCCATAGTATAAACCTCTAAAATCATGAGAGACTGAAAGTAAACTGAGATGAAACATAAGTAACATTGTATATGCTTTCTTAATCCCCATTCACCCATCTTTTCCCCATTTTTTTACATTCCAAAGTATTTTAGGGAGAGAGCAAAAAAGAGGGGTAAAGTAATCATATGAGAATTTGGGTGACACGTTGTCACCCTTAGCATCATGTATTATTTTTGATCCCTAATAATTAAAGTACATTCAGTCATGTATTGTTATGCAATAATCAATAGCAAAGTTAACTAGAAACTTGGCTTTGCATTATTCCAGGTCTTGAATAATTCACAGTTGCTTACAACAGATGATTGCTTTTGCTAAGATTGCAAATGTGTTTAGGAGATAGATATTTAGAAAGCTGATCACCTCTTCTTATTTCTGAAGAAAAGAAAGTGCAAATTAATAAATAAATGGGGAAAACAATACAACAAATGAGATAATATTTTAAAATTATTAGCACATGCTTAATCATGTTTAGAACTTAGTAGGTGCTTAATAAAGGTTTATTTCTTTCCTTCTATTATTAAGCACCTAACCTGACCAAGTCATTGTGCTAGACTCTGCAGGTTCAAAGAAAAAACAAAAAAAAAAGCAATCTCCCCTGTCAAGGAACTCACATCTACTAGAACAATTTTGTAACTAGTTACAAGGGTAGCTCGAGATTGATGTCCAGGACAGAGGACACAGCATCAAAGAGATTTTGAATGTAAGGGTCCTTATGTAAGATCTAAGTTCTTAGGGGACCTTAAAAAAAGGACCAGACACTAAGTACCTTAATTGAGATTAATCTACATAGATACTCTTATCTGTTTCCATTAAGTAAACATCTAAAAATCAACCAAAAATGATGAATACGTTTCCTAATGTTTAAACATATATATATGTATATATATATATACACACACACACACACACACACACATATATATATATATATATATATATATATATATATATATATATATATATATATATATATATATATATATTTTCTCACTCATACTGTCTGTGTCATTCCTAATAAACCACTTAACCTTTTAGTGCCTCAGGCACATATACTTTCAGTTATATAAAAATACCTGTACCTACATTACATACATATAATAATGTTAATAGTGTGTTTTATCAAGAATGAAAAAGTAACTATCTTGCTAAATTCTTTTAATGAAATAAATATAGTCTTTGTTCCTAAAGAATGAAAGGGCAACATAGAAAAAGAGAAATAGCAATCAATTTCACTAACAAAAATTGATTCCAAAATTTTAAATGAAGCCATACCAAATCAACCCCAATATATCTCCTAAAATATTCACTGTGATCGTCGGATTTATTATAGGGATTCAAGAATGATTCAACTTTAAGAAATCAATGAACATAATAAACTTTGATAAATTTAAAAATATCACAAATATTTGTGATTTTGCCAGTAAAAGCAAAAATAAAGTCTTTCGGAATATACAAGACTCACTTATCTTGAAACAAACAAACAAACAAACAAAACAAAGCATGCGGACCACAAACACAGAACTAGATAGTCTCAATAATTCCTTCCAGATATAAAATTCTGTGGTTCCAAGACTCAAGGAGGTCACATGATTTGTTTAAGTTTACACAGCTCAGAAAAGAACCAGGTTTAGAACCCAAGAAGCCTGACTTAGTCTACTATTTCCCCTACAAGACATTCTCTTCATTATATACAGATTTTTATTTCCATATTCCTATTGGTCAGCAACATATACTGGGTACCCACTCACACTATTACCATCACTGCAGTCACCCTGTATGTAGGTGGGATATGTAGCCACTTATAAACTATGATAAAAAGGTTGTAATGGGATGGGACAATGAAAGGCCTGCTTTTTCATAGTTTTCATTATCTACAAGTTACTACATTCCTATGTCCTTGGTTTGAAATTCTTAACACTGGTGATATTAATGTAGTAGGCAATAAAAGATGAAGGAATTGACTTTAATAAATCACCATTAAGGTGCTCAAGCTTCCTTTCATTTTAGCAGCAAAGTTAAGACTAATTAACTACATAGACTACTTGATGTCTTGGATATTGAGAACATGAGATACAAAAGAAATAAATTATACTTACCTAAAAAGGTTTTACTGACAATGCCAGAAGAATAAATGACTGTAACAGACATGGAATCAGAAGAGGTACACAAAATGGATAACTGAGTGGTAGATAATCCTTTGTTTCCTCTTTCACAACTATGTGGTAGATGTAAAAGGTGTAAAGGTGATTTCTTATGGTGGAGAGGATAGTTATTCATTAGAGGTAGTAGAAAATGAGGGTAACTCTAAAGAAAGGATCTTATTAGTAAAATTCATGTTTAGTAGTTAGACTTCAAGAGATCAGTAAGTTTAATTTCTATCTCTGAAAAAATTCTAGTATGTATTATTACAAGTATGGTTACTGTACAACTCAAAAAGAATTACTGTAACTGGAAATACTGCAGAAAGTGGAATGTGGTAGATATAGTTTATTCAAATTTGGCTTAAGCATTTAATAAAATTTTACTTGTCATTCTCATGAGAAAGATGGCAAGCTCAAAGGCTGTATGATTGCTTAATTAGATGTGTTCAAGATTGCTTGAATGGATGGTTGTCAAGCATAGTTATTCTTGGTTGAATATTAACATGGAAGCATATCTCTAAGGGAGTTTCTCAGAAATCTTTTCTTGCAATGGCCTACTTAAGATTTTTTAATCAATGACTTAAATGAAGTCATAGATGACATGCTTATGGATAAAACAATGTCACATGATTTGGCTCTCAAAAAGATCCAAAAAATCAGGACCCAAAAAGACACTGACAGATTAAAACATTGGACCAAAGTACAAAAGACAAAATTTGATAAAGATAAATGTACACTCTCACACTTGGGTTAAAAAAATATCGTCTTTGTGAGTATAAGATGAGATAGGCATCATTAAATGGCACTTTGTCCAAAAAAAAAAAAAAAGATTTGAAGAAGTATTTAGTGGAGAAATCATTTTAGGTTGCAATTACAGAGGTATAATATTTAGGGTTTGGGAGGACAGAGTCCTACTGTATCCTGCCCTGGACAAACCAAATATGAAATACTGTGTTGAGTCATGAGAAGCCCGTTTTAAGAAAGGCAGTTATTCTGTCGGAGATCTTGCTATTATGCTCAAAATATAATCAAGAGAATGTCAATAACAGGTGTTCTATATAACTGCCTTCCGATCTCTACAAATTTTACACGGATACATTCGCTATATATTGAGAACTTTGAAGTTAAGAAAAGTGAGCAGGAAATCTCATAAACAATGCTAAATAGCAGCGCACATGTTTATAACCAAAAAACATTGAGTGAAAGTGGCAAATAGTGCAAAATCTCATTGTTTTTTTTTTTTGTGTGTGTGTGTGTTTTGTTTTCTAGCTATAAAAAGCATTTACTTTGGTGGAATAAAATGTGTCTTGTAAATCTCTGTCCTAACAGTATACATATTATGCATATGTTAAAATCATAAAAGACTTGTTGAAAATGTAACAACAGACATAAATTTGTTTTGTGGCTGATTATTAATGCCTATTGAGTTATAAAACACAAAGATGAATCTCAACAAAGGAGTTTACACTGTCAAATAGGATGTCAAGTGTTGTGTCCAAATTCAACAAAGATTTTCTTTGAGGTCCTCTAGATATTACTCTTTGCAAATAATATTGCACTGATTGCATTAAATCTGGGAGCACTGAAGAACCTTCTAACAAAAAATTAACCTCATATGGGAAAAATTGATGATGAATGAATATGTAATTGTGTGGAAAATCCATAGAGCTGGCCTGTCAAATATAATTTGGGCACACAATGAAGAAAAAGTGAAGTTGGCCCAGAAATGAATTGAAGAATGAGAGAGAGATCAATTGAATGGCATAATGATTTTAATGACACCAAGCTTCTTGCTGATGCAAAGGTTCTGAGTAATGTAATAACATATTCTCCAAAAAATTCAAGTTATAAGTTACTCAAAAGGCAATAGAGAATCATGTTGTGAGCGTGAATTTGATGAGTTGCATTACTAGTGTTCCAAATATTTATAGGAGCCACCAATGCCACTTATATAAATTATATAAGTTCTCCTGTTACTATTTGCCTAATTACCACAATAAATCTAATCAGCACCACTGTTGAAGTACTACAGGAGTATGCTTGAATATTTCCCAATAATTAATAAAATTTTGCAATCTCTGAATAACTTAAGCTCAGAGTCCCTACTCTAGTTGATCAAATATATCTAGTTAAGCTCAGGATTGCAAAGTATTCCATTTTGGGTAATATCTTGAATACCTGCACTTTTTGTAATATATTATTCCATTTCATAGTCTCTGATCACTGAATAATTTTGTGTTATTGAATTTTTATATTCAAAAGTTTTGGGAATATTTCTGTATCATTTTATTTCGGTATTTTTGCTTCTTATGGTTTTCTGGAAAACCTATGATCATTCAATTTTCTCTCCATAGCCTGACTGAGATTAAATTGTTCTGCTTATATGGAGATTATATATTCTTGTTTTCTTGTAGTCAATATTTTCTTGTTTTTCTGGGGGGGAATAAACTTTTTAAGGTTTAAATAACATCAAAAATCTATTAAGAACAACTTGAATTAGACAAGTACATATTTTAGTTACCTAGAAATACACAGTTTTTATAATAAACAGAAAAGGTTCTGGGGCAAAATGTGCTTTACATTTGTCAAATCTTTAGTGTTCAGAAGAATAAAATGACCTAGAACATATCTTTATCTGTTTGAAACAAGTGACCTTAGTATCAGTAAAGCAGAGGAACAGTAATCTAACAACAACCTCAACAATAATAACAGGAATAATCTGGTGTTAAAGTTTGCCAAGTGATTTACATACATAATCTCATTTTGTTCTCAAAAAACCCCTATAATTCCCTTATTTTCATCAATCATTGAATAAATTAATTAATCATTACTAATTAAGCCTGTGTGCTGTCTGATGATATCATAACCCATCAATGCTTGTCCATGGACTCTTATCCATGTCCTTCTAGCCATATCCTCCCTAAAATTCCCTCATGGGAATTCATTCTGTACTCAACATGCTCTTTCTTCTCCATCTCCCAAAACTACCATAATTACAAAGGAAAACCCTTTTTATCTGTCATCCCTCAGTCTTGCCATATAACCTGCCCATCAATTCTTGCTCTACAACTGTGCTAAGTGCTAGGGATACAAATACAAAAGCAAAGACTGTCTGCCCTCAAAATACTTACATTTTCATCAGGGAAATAACACTCAGAGAAGGAATTGTAGGCAAGAATGTTGAGTAAAGTCATGAGAAAGTATAACAAATTCCATTTAGAAGCAAAGGTAAAGTAAACTTGATTGTGGTTCATCGCTCCAAGGAAACAAGGAAGGAGATTTTGGAAAAGAAGGATGAAGAGGTTGGAAGAAAGTAAAGCATAGCTGAGATTTTACAGAAATAGTGCCTAAGAGAGGTATTCACTAACGGGTAAAGAGGTGCCCCAAAGTTGAAGATTGTCCTGGCCATTGTCTCTGGTATGAGCAGTCTGATCTTTGGGAAAGAGATTGTAGATAAGGTCAGAGAGGAGTAAGTCCTTTTATATGATAAAAGAAATGGCTTTCTGCTGTTGATGAAATTTTGCAGATTGTGACATTCTGTAGCTCCTTAGATGATAAATGTAGAAACATAGAACTATAATTTAGGTCTAGGAAATAAAACAACAAAAACTCAACTATTTTTATGAGCTGGCTCACTAAACCACAAGAAGAGGTGGTTATCTGTTTTCAATAGTGGCACAAAGTTTCTTTTCCTGATGGTATCAGGAGTGGTTTGAAAAGGACAAAATATCCAGGCCTCTTTAATTCTTAAAAAAAAAGAAAAAAATCCTTTTTCTATCCCATATTCAGGTACCATTTCATTGCTATTTCCCCCTTCTCTGCTTAGCTTCTTGAAAAATTCGATACTCAAGTCCTCTATTTTATAATCAAATGTTTTTTCAGTTTCTTAGGTTCAATGAGATTTTTAAAAAATAATTTTCCAACTGCATGTAATTTTTTAAAAAAATATTCTTTTTTGTAAGTTTATGTTCCAAATTCTCTCCCTCCTCTATTAGCCTCTGATTGAGAAGAGTAGCAATTTGATATAGGTGATACATGTGCAGTCACACAAAACATATTTCCATATTAGTGATGTAAAAGAAAATGCAGACTCAAGAAAAGATCAAGAAAAATAAAGAAAAAAAGTATGATTGGATATGCATTTAGACTGCATCAGTTCTTTCTCTGGAGATGGATAGCATTTTTCATTATCTTGAATAACTGTATTGTTGAGAAGAGCTAAGTCATCCACAGTTGCTCATTATACAGTGTTGTTTTTACTGTGCACAATGTTTTCCTGATTCTGCTCACTTTATTTTGCTTTAGTTTGCATGTCTTTTTAGTTTTTTTTTTCCTGAAAGCATCCTGCTTATCATTTCCTGTAGCACAATAGTATTCCATCTCTCATTTTCATTTTTCACCATATTAGTCAGTCTGATAGGTGTGAGGCAGTACCTCAGAGTTGTTTTAATTTCCTAATCAATAGTGACAGAGCACTTTTCATATGATTATAGATAACGGATTTCTTTGTCTGAACACTACCTGTTTGTATACTTTGACTTTTTATAAATTGGAGAATGGCTTGTATTCTTATAAATTATGACACCATTCTCTCTTTCTCTCTCCATATATATATACATATACATGTATATATATATATACATACATACACACACATGTATATATAGTATGTATATATGCACATATATGTATTTATATATGTCTCTCTTTCTCTCTTTCCATGTGTATATATATATATATATATATATATGTTTTAGAAATGAGGCCTTTATCAGAGCAACTTGCTAGAATTTTTTCACATTTATGATTACCATGTATTTCCCTCCATCATATTTTCCTTCTGTTTGTCCTACTCTCTCTTTACTTTCACCCTGCCCATCCTCAAGTGTTTTGCTTGTGACTACCATCTCCCCCAATCCATGCTCCATCCTATCAGTCCCCTTCTTTCTCTAATCCTCTTTCTTTCCTATTTTCTTATAGAATAATGTAGATTTTTATATCCAACTGAATGTATATGACAGTCCCTCTGTGAGCCAATTCAGAGGAGAGTAAGGTTCAAACATTGTGCATCACCCCTTATTTTTCTTCCATTTTGTAAACTTTTTCATACCTCCTTTATGTTAGATAATTTACCTCATTCTATCTCTCCATTCACTGTCATCCCAGTGCATCCCTTTTTCTCACTCCTTAATTTTATTTTTTGTATCACCCATCACAGAAAATGCACTTATGTGCCCCCTCTCTACATAGACTCCTTCTAATTGACATAAAAATGAGAAAGTTCTTAGGAGTTACAAGTATCATCTTCCCATGTAAGAATGCAAGTAGTTTAAATCATACTGAATGCTTTTATGGCTTATCTTTTCTGTTTAATTTTTTTATGTTTCTCTTGAGTTTTGTATTTAAAATCAAAATTTCTAATCAGCCCTGGTCTTTATCAGTTATGCTGGAAAGTTCTCTATATTAAATATGCATCTTCTCCCCTGAAAGATTATACTTAGTTTTGCTGGGTTGTTGATTCTTGACTGTAATTCTAACTCCTTTGCCCTCCAAAATATCATATTCCAGGCATTTTGAAGTTGAAACTGATAAATCTTTTCTTATCCTCACTGTAACTCCATGATAATTAGAATTGTTTATTTCTGTCTATTTGCAATATTTTCTTCTTAACCAGGGAGCTCTGGAAGTTCACGATGATATTCCTGGAGTTTCCATTTTGGGATCTCTTTCAGGAGGTCTTCAATGGATTCTTTCAGTTTCCACTTCAGTTCAGTTTTTCTTGATAATTTCTTGAAATATAATGTCTTTACTCTTTCTATTTTTGAATCATGGTTTCCATGGGAGTCCAATATTATTAAACTTTCTCTCTTGGGTCTATCTTTCCAGACCAGTTGTTTGTATCCAATGAGATATTTGACATTTTCTTTTATTGTCTTTTCATTGTCTTGATTTTGTTTTATTGTTTCTTGGTATTTCAGGGAATCAATCAACTTCTGCTTGCCTAGGAGCTATTTTTTTCAGTTAATTTTTATGTATATTTTTTCCATTTCGCCAATTCTGCATTTTGAAGAGTTCTTCATGTTATTGGATTTTTACGCTTCTTTTAACATTTGGCCTATTCTATTTAATTTATATTCTTGTATTTAGTATTCTTCACGTGTCATTTACCACACTGTTGACTTTTTCATTATTTTCATGCACAACTCTCCCAATTTTTTTCCTTTATCACTTATACAATTTGTTTAAATACTTTGTGAACTCTTCTAAGAATTTTTTGGGGATTTGAGAGCAATTCACCTTTTCTTTCAGGCTTTGCATGCCAATGTTTTTATTTTGTTGTCTTCTAATTTTGTATTTTGACTTTCCCTTTCACTACAGTTACTTCCTATGGACAAGTATTATTTGTTTTGAGTATTGTTTGCCCATTTTCTAGCCTATTTCTTGACTTTTAACTGCTGTAAAATGAGGTTTTGCTTTAAGTGTAGAGTGGTCACTATCTTTTTTGTTTTGTTTTGTTTTTTTTACAAAAGAAAATGGTCTGTTTCTATCTGCAATCCAATTCCATAGTTCTTTTCCTGGATGTGGAAGGCATTTTACCTCAAGAGTTCATTGGAAATTTTTTAAGTCCATGCATTTCAATGAATTACTAAGTCTACCAGAAAAAATCCTCGCACACTGTGATTGTTGTTGTGTACAAAGTTCTCCTGGTTCTGCCCCTTTCAATCAGCATAAGTTCATATAAATCTTTGCAGACTTCTCTGAAGTCTGCTTGTTCATCCTTTCTTATAGCACGACAGTATTCCATTACATTCATATACTATAATTTATTCAGCCATTCCTCAATTGATGGGCATCCCCTCAATTTCCAGATCTTGGCCACCACAAAGAAAGCTTCAATAAATATTTTTGTACAAGTGGTACCCTTCACCATTTTTATGATTTCTTTGGGATGGCTTCTTAGAAGCCATATTGCTGGGTCAAAGGGAATGTACATTTTCGTAGTCCTTTGGACATAGTTCCAAATTATTCTCCAGAATGGTCGGATTAGCTAGCAGCTCCACCAACAATGAATTAATGTTCCAACTTTCTCACATCTCCTCCAACATTGTTTTGTCATATTAGCCAATCTGATAGGTGTGATATGGTACCTCAGAGCTGTTTTGATTTGCATCTCTCTAATCAATAGTGATTTAAAATATTTTTTTCTATGACTATAGATAGCTTTAATTTCTTCCACTGAAAATTCCCTGTTCATATCCTTTGAGTATCAATTGGGGAATTACTTGTGTTCTTGTACATTTGGCTCAGTTCTCTGTATAGTTTAGAAATGAGGGTTTTATCACTGACACCAGTTGCAAAAATTCTTTCCCAGTTTTCTGCTTCCCTCCTAATCTTGGTTTCATTGGCTTTATTTGAGCAAAGTTCAGTTTAGTGTGATCAAAATTATCCATTTTGCACTTCATAATATTTTCTATGTCTTGTTCGGTCATAAATTTCTCCATCCTCCATAAATCTGACCATACATTATTCTTGTCCCCCTAATTTGTTTATAGTATCAATCTTTATACCTAGATCATGTATCCATTTGTACTTTATTCTTGTGTACAGAGCCTTGGATTCCTTGGGTTTATTAAACAGTAGATTGCCATACTCATCAACTACTGTGTCTTGAGTACCTAAGCTATTCCACTGGTCTAATTCTCTGCTTCTTAGTCAGTATCAAGTGGTTTTGATGATTGCTTCTTTATAATGCAATTTGAGATGTGATAGGGCTAGGCCCCCTTTCCTAGAATTTCTTTTCATTAGTTCCATTTATATTCTGGACTTTTGATCTTCCAAATGAATTTTGATGTTATTTTTTCCAGCTCTGGAAAAAAGATTATTTGGTAGGGTGATTGGTATGGCACTGAAAAAGTAGATTAATTTAAGTACAGTTGTCATTTTTATTATATTAGCTCGACCTACCCATGAGCAACTGATGTTTTAAAACTTATTTAGATCTGACTTCATTTATACTAAAAGTATTTTATAATTGCATTGATATAGTCCCTTGTTTTGCTTTTATTGGTTGACTTCCAGTTATTTTATGGTGTCTACCGTAGCTTTAAATGAGATTTCTCTTTCTATTTATTGCTGTTGGGTTTTGTTAGTAATAAGTAGAAATGAAGATGATTTATGTAGGTTTATTTTGTAACCTGCAACTTTACCAAAATTGTTTATTATTTCAAGTAGTTTTTTACTTGATTCTCTAGGATTCTCTAAGTACATCATCATGTCTTCAGCAAAGACTGATAACTTAGTTTCCTCTTTGCCTAATCTAATTACTTCAATTTCTTTTTCTTCTCTTATTGCTACAGCTAGCATTTCTAATACCATTCTCAATAACTGCAGTGATAATGGGCATCCTTGTTTCACCCCTGGTCTTATTGGAAATGCATCTAGTTTGTCCCCATTGTATATAATGCTAGCTGACCATTTTGGGTAGATACTGCTTATTATTTTATGGAAATTTCCTCTTATTCTGATGCTTTCCAGTGTTTTCAATATGAATAGTATTGTATTTTATCATAAGCTGTTAGTTTTGTTGTTGATAATAATGCTAATAGTTTTTGTAATATTGAACAAGCCTTCATTCCTGGTGCCAATTCTACCTGATCATAATGTATTATTCTTGTGATAAGTTGCTGTATCATTTTTGCCAATATCTTATTTAAAATTTTTGCATCTGTATTCATTAGAGAAATTGGTCTATCTCTATTGGGCTGTCTCAAACTCTTACCTACCCCACCCTTTTTCAATTCCTTAATGGACTTAATGTACAGTCTAGTTGTTTTTGCTGGTATCATACAGTTTTACTAAAGTGAAGGATCTATAATGTCAAGAAATATAGCTCATTTAAATTTTATATTTCCTCCAGTTTCTAGCATATCACTTTCTGGACAGCAGTTGCTTAATGTTATTGGATGGAATGAATTCAGAAAGCAGTCTATATCTTGAGAACAGTGGACAACTTAGACGTTGTTGAAAGCAAAGCTATATTCCTTTTACTTAGTAGTGTGGACCTAAATGGTCAAAAATAGTTGTATTCTCCTTCAGATAGTTTTAGCTGAGATGTAAGTTGATTTCAGACTGTTGTTAATGATAATTCAAACTGACTTGTACAGAATTGCAGGTAAGTATAATTAGATTTATTAATTTCATTTAATTAATTAGTTTAAATAAATTAATTTAATCAATTTACCAAGTAAGTGGTAATTAGTATTCTAGCTGTATTATGACAAAGTGCATTTTACTCTTTCTTCTTGATAAGATTTTCTATTTGTTTTTTGGTGAGACAGAAATAACCACACCATCTCCATATTTTTGCATTTGTTGTCACAAAAATGAAGGTATTTGAACAAATTAGATACTGTGTTTGGACTTCAGTGACACAGAGTTTGCTGACTTGCAACTTAATACATTGTATTTATGCAGTGGGAAGAAAGATATTCCATGGAGAGATCATAGACCAGAGTAGTAGATATAATTTTTATCTGATGCTCCCAGTGTGAAAGGCTTAGATACTAAGAAATATTATTTGCCTGATAGTAAACAGCAAGAAAATCTTGGCTAGCTTGGGAGGTACATAGCCAGTTTCTTACACATTGCTCTTGATAACTACTCTGTACATTCTGAGCATTTTATAAAAGGTAGCAAACACACTAACAAAAAAGTTGCTTTAATGTAATTAATGAATTGGAGTTTGCTTGAGGAGATAATGTTTGTTTAGCAGGTTGAAAATCTTTAAAAGCTTTATAAAAGTGAGGAGTTTTGGTATTATTATTAAAGATTTTTTAGGTTTCATTTATATTTTTTAGGTTTCATTCTTAGTAATAAGAATAGTGCTGGATTCATAGTAGTGACATAACCATCTTTCTTGAGTGACTGATAAATGTGACAGCAAAACAAAAAAAAAATTAGGAAATACTTTTCAACTTCTCATAGGCACAAGAACTGTACCAAATTTATTGATAATGTTGGCATTATAAGTAAGTACAAAATACAGATGCTTAGATTTTTTAGAACAATTTCCCTATAGGAAACACAATGCAAGTAATAAAGAAGCAAAAAAAGCAATGAACAAATGAATAAATGATGAAACTGAAATTGTTTGCCCTGAGTGAGAGAAAAGACAGTATTAGAAAGTCAAGACATTTATTCATCCTTGTAGAATATATGAATGTATATATGTATATACATGCATGCATATACATGCATGTGTATACACATATGTTCATATGTATACATACTTTATATGTATGCATGTACACTTGTATATATATGTGTACATATACACACATATATGTATATATCTATATAATCACATACACATATATATGTGTGCATGTGTAGATAGATAGATCTAGATCTATCTATGATAGACAGATCTAGATCTATCTATTCAAGGCATTGTCTCCTCTTTGGTTAATATCAACACAGTCAAGAATTCATATTTCAAAACGAGTTCTTCTACCCTCATTTTCTGCAGGATGCATCATTTCGATCTGCCTTCAGAAGCACAGGACTACATCTGTACTTTTGAAATATAGCCCATGGGGGCAGAGCGAAGATGGTGGAATAGAAAGACACACATAAGGAGGCTGCCCCCACACAGCCCATAAAACACCTGTAGAGAGGGACTGTCAACAAATTTTGGAGCAGCAGAAGTGGAGAACAATAGAGTGGAGGAGATTTCCAGCCCAGGGTGACCTGAAAGGCACACAAGAAACGTCAGTTGCTCCAGATGCTGAACAGAGCTCAGAGCACAGAACCCAGCCCAGCCTTGGATGCGCACACCTTGAACAGCGCTCCAGGGCAGAATCTCCAGTTGCAGAATCCCCAGTTCCAGCAGCAGAGTGTCCGCAGATCCCTCAACCCAGAGGTGCCAAAGGTCAGTGATGGGATTCATTTAGCTGGTCAGGAAGGGAGAAGGGCCTTCACATCAGGCAGGAGGCAGGGGTTCTCAGGGCAGCCCCTACAGCAGCCTGAGACCATAGCTAGATCGCAAAAACCTCTGGGGGCACTGAAGACCTGAGCCTTACCTCAGCCCTGTGTAGACGCCCTGAGGCAGCTGATCTTTGTCTCCCACTGAATGGAGGCCTTGCCCCAATAGCTTGCCTGGGGCAATGCCCACCCCACCAGTGCTAGCTTGGCAGAACTGGAGGTCAGTTGCCTGTGGAGAAGAAATGCTGCTAAAATTCTGGGCACAAAAATCATTCCCCGCACCCAGACCAGCACACACTTGATTGTGCCACCTTGGAGGAACTGATATCTTATAGGTCCCCAGAGTATACCCTATTCTTGTTAAAGGACCCAAAAGTCAAGTAACTGGTTGGGAAAATGCCCAATAAAAGGAAAAAAAAAATAAGACTATAGAAGGTTACTTTCTTGGTGAACAGATATCTCCTCCCATCCTTTCTGATGAGGAAGAACAATGCTTACCATCAGGGAAAGACATAAAAGTCAAGGCTTCTGTATCCCAAACATCCAAAATAAATATTTAATGGGCCCAGGCCATGGAAGAGCTCAAAAGGTATTTTGCAAATCAAGTTAGAGAGGTGGAGGAAAAACTGAGAAGAGAAATGAGAGAGATGAAAGAAAAGCACGAAAAGCAGGTCAACACCTTGCTAAAGGAGACCCAAAAAAATGCTGAAGAAAATAACACCTTGAAAAATAGGCTAACTCAATTGGCAAAAGAGGTTCAAAAAGCCAATGAGGAGAAGAATGCTTTCAAAAGCAGAATTAACCAAATGGAAAAGGAAGTTTGAAAGCTCACTGAAGAAAGTAGTTCTTTAAAAATTAAAATGGAACAGATGGAGGCTAATGACTTTATGAGAAACCAAAAAATCACAAAACAAAACCAAAAGAATGAAAAAATGGAAGATAATGTGAAATATCTTATTGGAAAAACAACTGACCTGGAAAATAGATCCAGGAGAAACAATTTTAAAACTATGGGCCTATCTGAAAGCCATGATCAAAAAAAGAGCCTAGCTATCATCTTTCATGATATTATCAAGGAAAACTGCCCTGATCTTCTAGAACCAGAAGGCAAAATATGTATTCAATGAATCCACCCATCACCTCCTGAAAGAGATCCAAAAAGAGAAACTCCTAGGAACATTGTGGCCAAATTCCAGAGTTCCCTGGTCAAGGAGAAAATATTGCAAGCAGCTAGAAAGAAACAATTCAAATATTGTAGAAATACAATCAGGATAGCACAAGATCTAACAGCTTCTACATTAAGGGATTGAAGGGCATGGAATATGATATTCCAGAAGTCAAAGGAACTAGGACTAAAACCAAGAATCACCTACCCAGCAAAACTGAGTAGAATACTTCAGGGGAAAAAATGGTCATTCAGTGAAATAGAGTACTTTCAAGCATTCTTGATGAAAAGACCAGAGCTGAAAAAGAAAATTTGACTTTCAAACACAAGAATCAAGAGAAGCCTGAAAAGGTAAACAGAAAAGAGAAATCATGAGGGACTTACTAAAGTTGAACTGTTTACATTCCTACATGGACAGACAATATTTGTAACTCTTGAAACTTTTTTCAGTATCTGGGTAGTTGGTGGGATTACACACACACACGCACACACACACACACACACACACACACACACTCACACAGAGAGAGAGAGAAAGAGACAGAGAACAGAGGGTGAATTGAATAGGATGGAATCATATCTTTAAAAAATGAAATTAAGCAGTAAGAGAGAAATATATTAGGAGGAGAAAGGGAGAAATGGAATGAGACAGGTTATCTCTCATAAAAGAGGCAAACAGAAGACTTTTCAGTGGAGGGAACAAGAGGGGAGGTGAGAGAAAAAACAAGAAGCTTACTCTCATCACATTCAACTAAAGGAAGGAATAAAATGCACACTCATTTTGGTATGAAAACCTATCTTACAATACAGGAAAGTGAGGGAGAAGGGGATCACCAGGGTGGGGGGGGGATGATAGAAGGGAGAGCAGTGGGAGGAGGGAGCAATTTGAAGTCAACAGTCTTGGGGAGGGACAGGATCAAAAGAGAGAAGAGAAGCAATGGGGGGCAGGATAAGATGGAGGGAATGATAATTAGTCATATACAACACAACTATTACAGAAGTCATTTGCAGAACTACACAGATATGGCCTATATTGAATTGCCTGCCTTCCCAAAGGGAATGGGTGGGGAGGGAGGGATGCAGAAAGGTTGAAACTCAAAGCTTTAGGAACAACTGTTAAGTATTGTTCTTGCAACTAGGAAGCAGAAATACAGATAATGGGGTATAGAAAGTTACGTTGCCCTAGAGGACAAAAGAGAAGACGTGGATAAGGGAAGGGAGGAATGTTAGAAGAGAGGACAGATTGGTGATAAGGGCAATTAGAATGCTTGGCGTTTTGGCGTGGGGGGAGGGGAGAAATGGGGAGAAAATTTGGAGCCCAAAATTTTGTGGAAATGAATGTTGAAAAGTTAAATAAATAATTTAAAAAAAAGAAATATAGCCCTTGGTGTCTGTAAAAATGACCCTAATGAAACTTCAGAGAAAAGCAAAAACATAAAGTGAACATCCTAAAGGAATTTTTCTTTCACCCTTATGTTCTATTCTTTGTTCCTACAATGCAATTTTAAAATCTAATTGCATACATTTGTAAATAGTAGTTATGACTCCTGTGGTAAGCACATTGAAACACCCAGGATAAGAAGTTTGAAAGATATTTTCAAATGAATTGTTTAAGATCAATTCAATTGAAGATAAAAAAACAAACAAACAAAAAAACAACACTGTATCTGCTTGGCTTATGACTCCTGTACTTTTAGAAATGAAGAATTCCTCCTGGGATTCTGGTCTTCATATTAAGGAACATTTATTATCATGTCTTTCCAGGACCAAGTGTCATCATTTTATCTTTTAATCCACTTCACTTCATACCATGGCACTAGTATGAATTAATAATATTCATTCTCCTTTCCCCACTTTCCAATTTCTGATTCCAGATTTGAGAATAATAATAAAATGAATACTAATATTTCAGGAAAGGATGTGTTGACCAATTGCCTTATAATTGCAATCACCATTCCACTTCTTTGATATCCAAAATATTAATTTCTGGCCTACATTACCCTATATGTATTATTTTCCACTATTAAAATGTCAAATATTTGAGGACAGGGACTATCTTACTTTTGCATAAACAAGCATTTTACTTTTTTATTCATTTCTTGAAATATAATGTCCTTTAAGGAAGTGGGAGGGAGATAGTAACTCTGGGTTTGGGGAGGGCATAGGGTATTTTAGATACTGTTAGAGAGTTTACCACTGGGAAAAGGGAAAAGGCATGTCGGGGCTAGGGAGGAGCTTACCTATAGTATATGTCACAAGGTTTGAGAGGAGGACCCTCAGAGACTCCTACTTCAATGAATTGTTGATAAGCTTTGTGAATTCTAATTACTCTAAGAATGCCAAGAATGCCATTTCTCTCTAATTTGCATCACACTGGGACAAAGACCAGTTACCTCATTTGAGGTATACCTCTACGATTACATAGTCACTTGAAGTGTCATTAATTGCTTTAAGCATAATATTTCTCTTGCCACAACTAAATTTGGAGAGGCAGGGACAATAAAAATCTGGATGAGATTTTTTTCCCCCAGCAAGAAAGCCCTACCTCCACAAACCAGTTGGAGATTCTGAGACCCAGTATGGTGGAACAGGCAAATGCCTACACTGCACCTCACATCTGCCTCAGCATAGTCAGAGGTCCAGCAGACTCCACTTCTGAGAAGCACCATGTGTTTCAGAGAAGCCCTGGCAAACATGCATCTTCCAGTGACTAGAGCACCACATATTTCAGTGTTGTCCCCAGGAATACCCCATTGGCCTCAACAAAGCCAGACACCACCCAAAGGACTCCAGCTCAGCACCAGATAAGCTGCCATATTATAAGACCTCCAGCAGTGTCAGAGAACCTCCAGGCTACCCTCTCAGTATAGCTGCAGACATGAGTGTCCTTCATGAGACTCATGACAACATCAGTGCAGTACCAGATAAACAACCAGGGCCTCTAGTCAATGGCACAAGAAGCCTGAGACATTGCCCCTTTAGTTTTTTTATATATAACTTATTTATTTTTTATCTTAACATTCACTTCCACAAAAATTTGAATTCAAAATATTCTCCCCATCTCTTCCCACATCCCACCCCAGAACAGCATGTACCTCATCCACTTCTTCCTCAAGTCTGTCCTCCCTTCTATTACCCACCCTTCTTCCATCCCCCTTCCCTTCTATTTTCCCATAGGGCAAAATTGATTTCTATACTCCATTGTCTCTATGGCTTAATTTCCAGTTGCATGTTATAACAATCTTTAACATTCATTCTTAAAACTTTGAGTGCCATATTCTCTCCATCTCTCTCCACCCACCTTCACTGAGAAAGCAAGCAACTCAATATAAGTCATACATGCATAACAATGCAAAGCACTTCCATAATATTTATGTTGTAAAAGGCTTACCACATTTCCCTCTGTCCTATCCTCCCCTTCATTTACTCCATTCTCTCCCTTGACCTATCCTCGCATAATAGTGTTTTTTATGATTATCCCTTTCCCCAATTTGCTGTCCCTTTTATTATCTTCCCTCTCTTATCCCTTTCCCCCTTGCCTTCCTGCAGGGTAAAATAGATTTCCATATCCAATTGAGAGTGTGTTATTCCCTCTTTAAGCCAAATTCCATGAAAATATGGCTCAATTATTTCCTTTCATCTTCTCCCTCTTACCCTCCTTTGTAGAAGTTCTCTCTTCTCTCTTGTATGTGAGATGATTTCCTACATTCTACCTCTCCCTTTCTCTTACTCCTAGTACATTCCATTCAATAGTAAATTTTATTTTTCAGGTATTCTCCCTTCATATTCAGCTTACCTTGTGCCATCTGTCTATGTCTATGTCTTTATGTGTGTGTGTGTGTGTATACATGAATATATATATACACACATACATTCATACATGTACATATATATACCTAAACATATATAATATACATATATACATTCCCATACACACACACACACACACACATATATATGTATATATATATACATATATATACATATATATATATATTCCCTCTACATTAGAACTGAAAAATATCTTATGAGTTACAAAAAACATTTTTCCATGTAGAAATATGAACAGTTCAACTTTGATGAGTTTCTTAAGGCTTCTCTTTCCTATTTACCTTTTCGTGTTTCTCTTGATTCTTGTATTCGAAAGTCAAACTTTCTATTCAGCTCTGGGCTTTTTAGCAAGAATGGTTGGAGGTCCACTATTTCATTGAAATTCCATTTTCCTCTGAAGTGTTAAACTCAGTTTTGCTGGCTTGGTGATTCTTGTTTGTAATTCTAGCTCCTTTGATCTCTGGAATATCATATTCCAAGACCTTCAATTCCTTAGTGTTAAAGCTGCTAAAGCCTGTGTTATCCTGATTGTTTTCACACAGTGCTTTAATTGTTTCTGTCTGGATGCTTGTAATATTTTCTCCATGAACTGGGAGTTTTGGAATTTGGCTACAATGTTCCTAGTAGTTGTCCTTTTGGGATTTCTTTCAGGAGGTGATCTGTGAATTCTTTCCATTTCTATTTTACCCTCTGGGTCTGGAATATCAGGGCAATTTTCCTCGAAAATTTCTTGGAAGAAGATGTCTGGGTTATTTTTCATTTCATCATGGTTTTCAGGTAGACAAATAATTTTTAAATTACATCTCCTGGATTTATTTTTTTTATAGGTCGGTTGTTTTTCCAATGAGATGTTTCACATTATCTTCTATTTTTTTATTCTTTTAGTTTTGTTTTATAATTTTTTGGTTTCTCATAAAGTCATTACCTTCTATCTTCTCCATTCTAATTTCTAAAGAACTATTTTCTTCAGGGAACTTTTGAACTTCCTTTTCCATTTGTGTAATTCTACATTTTAATGCATTCTTCTCCTCATTGGCTTTTTGGACCTCTGTTAGTCTACTTTAAAGGTTTTATTTTCTTCAGCATTTTTTTGGGTCTCCTTTAGCAAGCTGCTGACTCATTGTTTATGATTTTCTTTCATTGCTTTCATTTTTTTCTCATTTTTTCCTCCTCCTCTCTTACTTGATTTTCAAAATCCTTTTTGAGTTCTTCCATGGACTGAGACCATTGCATATTATTTTTGGAGGTTTTGCATGTAGAAGCCTTGACATTGATGTCTTCCTCTGATGGTATGCTTTGTTCTACCTCATCTGACAGGATTAATGAAAATATATTTTCACCACAAAAGTAACCTCCTATAGTATTATATTTTGTTCATTTTGGGCAATATTCCCAAAGAGTTCCTTGACTTTTGGGTTCTTTGTCAAGTGGAGTGTATTCTCTAGGGACCTGTAAGTTCTCAGTTCCTCCAAGGTGGGCCCAATCAATAAAGAGGAGATTACTCCTCTCCTAGCCTGCACTCTGATCTGGGAGCAACCAGAAGTACTCTTTTTCTGCCCAGGATCTGTGAGTAGGATTCCCTCTCCAGAGCCTCCCCCTGCTCCACCGTGCCAGGGCTCCTATTCACCCCAAGACTGCCACTCAGGACTGAGACCCATATCAGTCCATTGATTCCTCCAGGGTCTTTAGGTCAAGGGCTCCAAAAGTGGATGCTGCTGCCACAGTGGCTGCTGACACCCTGGGGCTAAGGCTGGGACTAGACCTGGGTCTTTTCCCACCCAGGTGAAAGAGCTTTCTCACTGACCTTTGAAGCTGTCTTTAGCATTTGTGAATTGAGAAATCTGGGAACAGCAGCTGCTACCTGTGATTCCGTGCCATGCAGCCTGCTTCAGTCCTGTCCTTGCTATGTCCCAGGCTGGGCTGCACTCCAATCCTTCCCCAGCATAATGAACCTTTCCTGTTGGCCTTCCAAGTTGTGTTGGACTGGAAATCTCTTTCATTCCATCATTTTGTGGCTTCTGCTTCTCTATAATTTGTTTATAGCCATTTTTACAGGTATTTTATGGATTATGGGGGGAGAATTAGAGCAGGTCTGTCTTTCTTCTCTGCCAACTTGGCTCTGCACCCCCCCCACATACATATTGCCCTTCAAATTCATAAACAGTACTCAAATTTCAAAGGGAAAAGTTCAGAAAAAGATGAACAAAAAACAACTAAAAATACCATAGCAAGTTATTCTATCTATAGGGAAGACCAAGACACAAACTGTGAAGATGTCATCAATATCAAAACACCTAAAGGCAAAACCTCAAAGCAAAAATGGGAAGTGGACTCAAGCCTAGAAATAACTCATGGAAGAACTCAAAAATGGAAGAGTTTAAAAATGACACAAGAGAAATAGAAGAAAATTTGGGGGAAGAAATGAGAATAATACAAGAGAATTATGCAAAAAAAAAAAGAGTCAACATCTTGGAAAAAGTAAACAACTGCTTAAAAATTAGAATTGGTCAAATGGAAATGGAATTATAAATCTTCTGAAGAATTGGCCAAATGGAAAATGAAGTACAAAATTAGGAGGAAAAAAATGCCTTAAAAGTTAGAATTGGGCAAGGGGAAGCTGATGACTCTATGAAATATGGAGAATCATTTAAACAAATTGAAAAAAATAGAAAAATATGAAGTACCTCAAGGGAATAAAAGAAACGGAACTGGAAAATAGATCCATGAAAGACAATGTCAGAATCTTTGGATTACTTGAAAGTCATAATCAAAAGGATGGTCTTGGCAGAATCTTTCAAGAAAATATCAAGGACAACTTCCCTGATATCCTGGTATCAGAGGGCAAGATATGCATTCAAAAAAAACCACCAGTGACCCCAGGAAAGAGATTCCAATATGAAAAATCTAAGGACCATTGTAGTCAAATAACGTAACTGTCAGGGCAATGAGAAAAATATTACAAGTGACCAGAAAGATACAATCCATATATCAGCCACAATCAGGATTATATAGGACTTAGCAGCTGCAGCATTAAAGTATTGAAGATCATGGAACATAACATTCTATAAGGCGTAGGAGATAGGATTGAAACCAAGAGTCACCTACCTGTCAAAATAAGCATAAGACATCAAGGGCATAAATGGTCATTCAATGAAAGAGAAGAATTTGAAGCTTTCATAAAGAGAACACTGGAATTGAACAAAAATTTTTGTCTCTCATATGGAGACCCAAGGGAATCCTAAAAAGGGAAAGAGAGGAAAGAAAACAGAAGGTATTCAATGGAGCTGAACTGCTTATATTCCTACGTGGGGAGATGGTATTTGTAAATATTAAAAACTGTGCACCAATAATAAATCTGTAAAAATGTACCTTGACAGAGTTCCTGAGGATAAAGTGAATTTGAGCAAATGACAGAAAAATCAATAAGGGGTGAGGAAGAAGAGTATAGGAACAAGAAATAAAGGAGAGGTAGAAAAGGATAGATTATTTAACATGAAGAGGTGAGAAAAAATTACAGTGGATAGAAACATGGGAAGGTGAGCAATGGGTGTTACTTAAAACTTACTCTAGTTTTGGTTCTAAGATGGAATAATCTATACGATCAATTGAAGGTAGAAATATATCTTACCTTTGTTCCTTGTCCCTATAGAAAGATTCTATGGTCTTTTCTTTTCTACTTTGCTTCTGATCATGATGATAACCTTTTTCCTGGCTTTTAAGGTAGATCTCTGCATCTGTGGCACAGGGAGCTCTGTCGCACAGTTCATGTGCCTGAAACTTGAGACTTTTTGTGTTTTGGCCTCTGGTTCTTTCAGCTAGAAATTAAATGCTGTAGCTTACCTGATGCTGAACTGGCTGGTGTTCGAAAACAGTGGCAAGTTAGGTCTTTTTGGTTTTTCTGGCAGTTACCCTGGAAGTAGCATATTAAGTGCAGGGGAGGGGTGGTCTGGATGTGGAGTCTTCTCTGCTGAGCTGGAGCATAGGCAAACTCAGCTTTCTGCTCTAACATCTTCTTGATTCCACTGGGGTGCTGAGACACACCTAGAGGCCTGATTTTGACAGTTGCTGGCTTCACCCTCATAGGGTTCAGGATCTTCACCAGGTTTGTTGAGGTGGGACTGTCTGGGACAGCTCTGATCCTGCACTGGTCACTTTTGGCCACAGCAAGAAGAACCCTCCTTAATGATCTTTCCAGCCTCCCATGCTGCGAGGCTCTTTATGCCTTCTGCTGCTCCCACTGTTCAGGGTTTTTTTCCAGGGAAATAATCTCTGGGCTAGTCAAGATCAACAAGGGGAGGGAGATAGCAGTTAATGATCACTCCTCCACCTTGGTTCTTGGAACGGGAAATCATGAATTTTTTTTCTTAAGGAGCTCACTTATGGTTTGTTCAATTTTATTTTCCAAGATAGTTACTTAAATATTCTAGGCAGTGTAAATGTTTGTAAATATTTATTCATTTCTCTTAGGTTGTAAATTTTATTGGCACTTATTGGGGCAAAATACCTCCTAATAATTATTTTAACCTCATCTTTACTGGTGGCACATTTACCCTTTAAATTCTTTAATACCGGTAATTTGATTTTGCTCTTTTCAATAAAATAAAATTAAACAATGGTCTATGTTACTGAGTTTTTTAAAATATAAAACATCTACTTGTTTTGTTTATTAGTTTATTTTTCAGTTTTATCATTCCTTAGTCTTTTATAATTTCCAATTTGCTGTTTAGTTGGGGATTTTCATTTGTTCTTTTTTCTAGTTCTGTTTTTAGTTGCATACCATATTCATTGGTATGCTATTTCTTTTACTGATTTACACATTTAGACATATAAAATTTTCCATAAGTAACACTTTGGCTGTATCTCATAAATTTTGGTATATTATTTCATTGTTGTCATTCTCTTTAATAAAACTGTTGGCATTACTATGATTTGTTCTTTGACCTACTCATTTGTCAGTACTTCTTTTGAAGCTGAGATGCAACAGGGTATGAACTGATTCTCTGCTGCTTTTCATAATTTTAACCTAGAAATCAACATGTAGAAAACAGAGGTGCTCCACCAGTCAGAACCATGCCAGTCATATGTGGAACCATTGGTTACAGCAAATGAAGAATTTTTGGAAAATGTGAATAAATACACTTACCTTGGCCATATACTTTCCAGGGATGTATACATTGATAATGAAGTTGCCACATGAATTACTAGAGCCAGCTCAGTGTTTGGGAGCTCCAAAGGAAAGTGTGAGAAAGAAGAGATACTAGCCTGACTACCGAACTTAAGATCTACAGAGCTGTTCAGCTGAGCTCATTGTTGTATGCCTCTGAACCCTGTTCCATCTGCCAGCACCATTTCAGGAAACTGTATCACTTCCATTTGAATTGTCTCAGGAAGATTAGAAGATCACCTGACAGGATAAGTTACCAGACATTGAGGTTCTTTTTCAAACTAAATTGTGAACATTAAAATTCTCCTGCAGAGAGTGTAGCTCCAGTGAGCTGACCTCATTGTTTGAATGCCAAATGTACACTTGCCTAAAAGACTATTTTATAAAGAACTCACACAGAGAAAGTTCTTATGCAGTGGTCAGAAGAAGCAACACAAAGATATTCTCAAGGTCTCTCTAAAGAACTTTGAAATTGTTTGTGCGACATTGGAGACACTGGAACAGGACTGTCTACCTTGGTGTGCCCTTATCAAAGAAGGTGCTGTGCTTTATGAGCAAAGCAAAATTGAAGTAGCTCAAAAGAAATGCAAGAAACACAAATTTTGAGATTCACCCAAAATGTTCACATGGACTGTTTGTGCCCAATCTATGGTTGTGCATTCCAATCTCATGTTTGTCTATTCAGTGACTGTCAGACACACTGTACCTTGACTCTAATATAGTGATGTTATTTTCACCCTCTTTGAGAATGGACAGCAACCATTATTTAGTTAACAATTAATTTTTGATTGGTATTTCCATGGCTTTTTATTAAATGTAATTTTTATTTTATTATGTTGTAAAATAGTGCATTACTATTTCTGCTTTTCTATATTTGTAATTAAGTTTTTATGCCATAAAACATGGTCAGTTTTTGTGAGATAACATGTACAACTTAGAAAATATGATACTATTTTTCCCCAATCTTTTTAATTTTCTTTAGAGATCTAACATAAATACCTTTTCTAAGATTCCATTCTTCTCCTTCACTTTTAAAATTATTTTATGTTTAGATTTTCCTAGCTCTGAGAAGGGAAATTTGAGATCCCATTAGTATAGTTTTACTATTTCCTCCTGTAGTTCAATGAACTTTTAAGAATTTGGATGGTACATCATTTGGTGCATATATATTCAGTATTGATATTACTTCATTGTCTATGATGCCTTTCAGCAAGATGTTGTTTTTTTTCTTTTCTTTTAACTGGGTTTATTTTTTTTCATTATCTGAGATCATGAGTGCTACTCGTGTCTTTCTTTTTAACCTCAGATGAAGCATAATAGATTCTACTCCAGCCCCTTATTTCAACTCTTTCCCCATTTCTCTGTTTCTAGTGTGTTTCTTGTAAATAACACATTTTTGAATTTTGGTTTCTAATCAATCTTGCAATTTGCTTCTACTTTATGGGTGCTTATCCCATTCATATTCATAGTTGTGATTACTAAGTGTGTGTTTCCCTCCATCCTATTTCCTTTTGTTTATCCTTCTCTCTCTTTTTTGACTTGCCCCTTCTCTAAAGCCTGTTTTGCTTCTGATTGTTGTTTTCCTTTATCTTTCCTCCATTTTTAACTCCTTTTCTCGTCTTCCCCTCCTCCTTCCCTGATGGTAAGATAGATTTTTATACTCAATTGAGTGTGAGATATACTTTAACCTCTTTACATCAGTTTAAACAAAAGTAAGGTTCAAGAATTCCTGCCCTACCCCACAGTTTCCCCTCTATTACAAAAGCTCTTCCTTGCACTCTGTTTTATGTGAGATAATTTCCTGCATTCATCATCTATCTTTTCTCTTTTTCCAGGGCATTCTCCTTTCTTTTTTTTATATTCTTATGCTCTCTGGTCTAGGTGTAACCCTTTCAATTACTCTAATAATGATACAATTTTTAGAAGATCTATGTATAACCTTCCCATTTTAAAATACAAAGTTTTACCTTATTGAGTCCACTATTTTTCTCTTTTGTTTTTATTATTTATGCTTCTCATGAGTCTTGTATTTGAGTCAAATTTTCTATTTGGTTCTCTCCTTTTCATCAGGAATGCTAAAAATTCTCTATTTTATTAAATGTCTATTTACCCCCTTTGTTTTCAGTATGGTGGGTAGGTGTATCACCAAGGTAATATTAACAATACTGAAGGTGACTATGAATATGACAGCATTGTTCTGAATCATAAAGTATAACAGACTCTCCATAGAGAAGGCAGAAGAAAAACATTCAGACATCAGAAAGCCAAATCCCAAAATCAGAAAGCAAAATCTGTCATAGCAACCAAGAAGTCAATACACATTAACATTACAGGGGACAATTCCACTCCCAAGTCTCCCCACTACCCCTGCTGGAGTTTTCCTACAAATAAATATTCAGAGAGCCTAGCTGTGCCTGCTTGCCTGTGTCGTCTCCTCCCTCCACCCTAACTGCTCTCACCAACCTCATTCCAGTTCTGCTCCATCCTTCTTGTTCCACCCATTCAGCAAGCTCTTCCAACCACACGTGACTTAGGCTTTCATGTAATTAAAGCAGGTCACATGGGTGTATTAATGAATGGGGAAGATCTTCCCATTTAAATTACCATTACAGTAGATTATCCTTGGTTTTAATTTCGGTTCTTTTGCCTTCTTGAATATCATGTTCCACGCCCCCTGTTCCTTTAAAAGATGGCTTCTGAATCTTATGTGATCCTGACTGTGGCTCCATGATATTGGAATGATTTCTTTCTGTATGTTTGTTGTATTTTTATTTGACCCTGAAGCCCTTGAATTTGGCTATTATATTTCTGGAAGTTTTGATTTTGAGATGTCTTAAGGTGGTTACTGTTGGATTCTTTCCATTTTTCTTTTACTTTCTGGTTCTAGGATTTTGGAATGGTTTTCTTTGATAATTTCTTGAAGTGTGATACCAAGACTCATCATTTCAGGCAGTCCAGCGACTTTTAAATTATCTCTCCTCCATTATTTTCCAGGTCAGTTTTTCTATTAAATATTTCACATTTTTTTCTTATTTTCATTATTTTGATTTTGTTTGATTATTTCTTGATATCATATGGAGTCACTAAGCTTCCACTTGCTAAATTCCAATGTCTAAAAAATGCTTTTCTTTATTGAACTTTGGTGTATGTTTTTCCCTGGAGCTGATTTTTAATTTTTAAGGAGTTTCCATTAGTGAAGTTTTATGCTTCTCTCCTCATTTAATTAATTCTGTTTTTAGCGTGTTATTTTCTTCAGTATTTTTATACCTCTTTTAACAACGTGTTAATTTTTTTTTTATGAGGATTTTTGGTTCTAGGAGCCAAGATGGCAGAGTGATCAGTAATTGCTATCTCACTCCCCTTGTTGACCTTGACTAGCCCAGATAATATCTCCCTGGGGAAAACCCTGGAACAGTGGGAGCAGCAGAAGGGGTAAATGACCCTTAGCCTGTGAGGCAAGGAAGATCACTAAGGAGGGTCCCTCTTGCTGTGGCTGAAGGGGACCAGTGCAGGATCAGAGTTGTCCTAGACAGTCCCAGCTCAGCAAACCAGGAGATCTGAAGCCCAATGGGTGAACCAGCAACCACCAACACCAAGACCCCAGGTATGCCTCAGCACTCCAGGGGAATGAAGAAGACACTAGTGCAGACAGAATCACCAACCTCTGAGCTTACCTATGCTCTAGCTCAACAGAGGGGATCTCCTGTGACCAGATCACCCCACCCCCTCACTTAACAAGCTACCTCCAGGGTAACTGGACCTCACCTGGCTGCTGCTTTCCAAAACCAGCCAGCTCAGCAACACGTAAGCTGCAGCATTTTAGCTACTAGCTGAAACAACCAGAGGACACAATACACGAAGTCTCAAGTTTTTGGCACAAGAACTGTGAAACATAGCTCCCTGTGGCACAGACACAGAGATCTACATTAAAAGGCAGGAAAAGGATGATTATTACGAGTAAGAAGCAAAGCAGAAAAGAAAAGACCATAGAATCTTTCTATGGGGACAAGGAAAAAAACACAAATACCAAAGAGGCCAGCATTGAGACTGTACTTCCATTTGAAACTTCAGAAAAGAATGTGAACTGGTCTGAAGCACAAAGAACCTTCTTGTAATGTCTCAGGAAGGATTTTAAATGCAAAATTAGAGAAATAGAAGAAAAACTGATCAATGAATCTAAAAATTTGAAAAAAAATGAATCACAGAAGAATTTAAAAGGACAATTGGACAAATGGGAAAAGAAATACAAAATCTAACTGGAGAAAATAACTCCTTAAAGGGAGTAATTGGACAGAAAAGGTGATGCAAAAGAAAACTGAAGAAAACAATTTGATAAAAGTTAAAATTGGGTAAGTAAAAGCTAATGAATCTATGAGACATCAAGAATCAGTCAAACAGAATCTAAAAAATGAAAACATAGAAGAAAATGTAAAATATTTAATTGGAAAAACAACTGATCTGTAAAATAGATTCAGGAGAGGCAATTTAAAAATTATGGGACTGCCTGAAAGCCATGATCAAAAACAGAGTGTGGAGAAAATCATCCAGGAATTCCTCAAGGAAAATTACCTAGAAGTCCTAGATCCAGAGGGCAAAACAGTCACTGAAAGAATCCTCTGTTCACCTCCTGAAAAGGACCCCAAACTAAAAACACCAAGGAACAACATTGCAAAATTGCAGAACTATCAAGTGAATGAGATAATACTGCAGACAGCCATAAAGAAACAATTCAATTACTGATGAGCTACAGTCAAGACCACACAGGACAGTATAGCTTCTACATTAAAAGATGGAAGAAATTGGAATATGATATTCTGTAAGGCAAAGGAGCTGGGAGTACAACCAAGGATTACTTACCTAGCAAAGTTGAGGATAATATTTCAGGCAAGGAGATGGACATTCAATGAAATAAAGGATTTCCAGACCTTCTTGATGAAAAGGCTAGAACTCAATAGAAAATTTGATCTTCAAACGCAGATCTCAAGAGAGGCATAAAAAGGTAAACAAACAAACAAACAGAAACTTGCTACACAGTATGGACAAACTGTTTACATCCCTACAAGGGAAGATGATACATGTAAATCTTGAGATTTGTATATGTACTATGAAATGTAAAAGGGATATACATAGATAGAGGAAGTGGGTATAAATTAAATGATATGATGAGAACATATGTGATGTAAGGGTGTGAAGAGATTGTAAAGGGTGATGTGAAAAGTAGGAGTAATATTCCAATTTATTTATTTATTTTTAGTTTTCAACATTCGTTTCCACAAGATTTTGAGTTCCAAAGTTTCTTCCCATCTCTCCCCTCCCCCACCCCAAAGACCATGCATTCTGATTACTGCTTTCCCTAACCTACTCTCCCTTCTACCCCACCCCTCCCTTCCCTTATCCCCATCTTGTTTCTTGTTTTAGATTTCTGTACCCCATTACCTGTATTTCTTATTTCCCAGTTACATAGCAAAGCAATTCTCAACATTTGTTCCTAAAACTTTGATCTCCAACTTCTCTCCCTTCCTCCCTCCCCACTCATCCCTATTGAGAAGGCAAGCAATTCAATATAGGCTATATATGTGTAATTTTGCAAAAGACTTCCATAATAATCATAGTCTAACCATATTTTCCTCCATCCTATCCTGTCCTCCCATTTTATCTATTCTCTCTTTTGACCTTAACTCTCCTCAAAAGTGTTTACTTCTAATTACCCCACTCTTCTCATTTGCCCTCCCTTCTATCATCCTCCCCACATCACACTTATCTCCTTCTCTCCAACTTTCCTGTAGTGTAAGATAGATTTCCATAACAAATTTAGTGTATGTGTTATTCCCTTCTTAAGTCAAATGTAATCAGAGTAAGCTTCACTTTTCCCCTCTTACCTCCTCCTATTTCCCCTCCATTGAAAAATATTTTTCTTGTCTTTTTTATGTGAGATAATTTCCCCCATACCATTTCTCCCTTTCTCCTTCCAATATATTTCTCTCTCACTTCTTAATTTTATTTTTTTACATATCATCCCTTCCTATTCAACTCACATTGTGCCCTCTGTCTAAATACATATATATGTATATATATGCACATATATATACATATAGTATATATACATGTATATATGTATATACATATATATGTACATCTATTTATGTATATACATATATATGTACATTTATTTATGTATATATATACACACACATATGTGTATGTATATATGCATATATATACATACACATATGTGTGTGTATGATCCCTCCAACTACCCAAATAATGAGAAAAGTTTCAAGAGTTACAAATATTATCTTTCCATGTAGGAATATAAACAAATCAACTTCAGTAAGTCACTTATGATTTCTCTTTCCTGTTTCCTGTTTATTGTTTCATGCTTCTCTTGATTCTTGTGTTTGAAAGTCAGATTTTCTATTCCGTTCTGGTTCTTTCATCAACAATGTTTGAAAATCCTCTATTTCATTGAATGATCTTTTTTTTTTTGGAAGTATTATGCTCAGATTTGCTGGGTATATGATTCATGATTTTAATCCCAGTTCCTTTGACTTCTGGAATATCATATTCTAAACCCTTCAATCTTGTAATGTAGAAGCTGGCAGATCCTGTGTTATCCTGATTGTATTTCCACAATACTCAAATTTTTTTTCTGACTGCTTGCTATATTTTCTCCTTAACCTGGGAACTCTGGAATTTGTCTACAGTATTCCAAGGAATTTTTCTTTGTGGATCTCTTTCAGGAGGTAATCACTAAATTCTTTCAATGTTTATTTTACCCTCTGGTTCCAAAATATCAGGGCAGTTTTCCTTGATAATTTCATGAAACATGATATCTAGGCTCTTTTTTTGATCATGGCTTTCAGGTAGTCCCATAATTTGAAAATTGCCTCCTCTGGATCTATTTTCCAGGTCAGTTGTTTTTTCAATGAGATATTGTCTTCTACCTTTTCATTCTTTTGGCTTTGTTTTGTAATTTCTTGGTTTCTAATAAAGTCATTAGCGTACATCTATTTCATTCTAATTTTTAAAGAACTATTTTCTTCAGTGAGCTTTTGAATCTCTGTTTCTATTTGGCTAATTCTGCTGGTAAAAGCATTCTTCTCCTCATTGTCTTTTTAGGACCCTTTTGCCATCTGAGTTCGTCTATTTTTAAAGGTGTTAATTTCTTCAGCTTTTTTTTTTGGGGTCTCCTTTAGCAAGCTCTTGACTCACTTTTCATGATTTTCTTTCATTGCTCTCCTTTCTCTTCCCAATTTTTCCTCCACCACTCTTACTTGATTTTCAATATACTTTTTTTATATCTTTTTTAAATTTATTTTTTATTTAACTTTTAACATTCATTTTCACAAGATTTTGGGTTCCAAATTTTCTCCCCTTTTGTCCCCTCCCCCCACCCCAAAACGCCGAGCATTCTAATTGCCCGTATCACCAATCTGCTCTCTCTTCTATCATCCCTCTCTGCCCTTGTCTCCATCTTCTCTTTTGTCCGGTAGGGCTAAATATCTTTCTATACCCCTTTACCTGTATTTCTTATTTCCTAGTGGCAAGAACAGTACTCGACAGTTGTTCCTAAAACTGTGAGTTCCAACTTCTTTTCCTCCCTCCCTCCCCATCCCTTCCCTTTGGAAGGCAAGCAATTCAATACAGGCCAAATCTGTGTAGTTTTGCAAATGACTTCCATAATGGTCATGTTGTGTAAGACTAACTACATTTCCCTCCATCCTATCCTGCTCCGATTACTTCTACTCTCTTTTGATCCTGTCCTTCCCCATGAGTGTCGACCTCAAATTGCTCCCTCCTCCCCATGCCCTCCTTTCCATCATCCCCCCCCACCCTGGTGATCCCCTCATCCCCCACTTTCCTGTATAGTAAGATAGGTTTTCATACCAAAATGAATGTGCATTTTATTTCTTTTTTTAGTGGAATGTGATGAGAGTAAACTTCATGTTTTTCTCTCACCTCCTCTCTTTATCCCTCCACTAATAAGTCTTTTGCTTTCCTCTTTTATGAGAGATAATTTGCCCCATTCCATTTCTCTATTTTTCCTCCCAATATATTTCTCTCTCACTGCTTTATTTCATTTTTTAAAGATATGATCCCATTCTCTTCAATTCACTCTCTGCACTCTGTCTCTATGTGTGTGTGTGTGCGTGTGCATGTGCGTGTGTGTGTGTGTGTGTGTGTGTGTGTGTGTGTGTGTGTGTAATCCCACCCATTACCCAGATACTGAATAGTTTCAAGAGTTACAAATATTGTCTTTCCATGTAGGAATGTAAACAGTTCAACTTCAGTAAAGTCCCTTATGACTTTTCTTTGCTGTTTACCTTTTCATGCTTCTCTTCATTCTTGTGTTTGACAGTCAAATTTTCTTTTCAGCTCTGGTCTTTTCATCAAGAATGCTTGAAAGTCCTCTATTTCACTGAAAGACCAATTTTTCTCCTGAAGTATTATACTCAGTATTGCTGGGTAGGTGATTCTTGGTTTTAGTCCTAGTTCCTTTGACTTCTGGAATATCCTATTCCATACCTTTTGATCCCTTAATGTAGAAGCTGCTAGATCTTGTGTTATCCTGATTGTATTTCCACAATACTTGAATTGTTTCTTTCTAGCTGCTTGCAATATTTTCTCCTTGACCTGGGAACTCTGGAATTTGGCCACAATGTTCCTAGGAGTTTCTCTTTTTGGATCTCTTTCAGGCGGTGTTCTGTGGATTCCTTGAATACTTATTTTGCCCTCTGGTTGTAGAATCTCAGGGCAGTTTTCCTTGATAATTTCATGAAAGATGATGTCTAGGTTTTTTTTTTGATCATGGCTTTCAGGTAGTCCCATCATTTTTAAACTGTCTCTCCTGGATCTATTTTCCAGGTCCGTTGTTTTTCCAATGAGATATTTCACATTATCTTCCATTTTTTCATTCTTTTGGTTTTGTTTTGTGATTTCTTGCTTACTCATAAAGTCATTGGCTTCCATCTGTTCCATTCTAATTTTGAAAGAACTATTTTCTTCAGTGAGCTTTTGAACCTCCTTTTTCATTTGGCTAATTCTGCTTTTGAAAGCATTCTTCTCCTCATTGGCTTTTTGAACCTCTTTTGCCAATTGTGTTAGCCTATTTTTCAAGGGGTTATTTTCTTCAGCATTTTTTTGGGTCTCCTTTAGCAGGGCGTTTACTTGTTTTTCATGCTTTGACTGCATGTCTCTCATTTCTCTTCCCAGTTTTTCCTCTGCCTCTCTAACTTGATTTTCAAAATCCTTTTTGAGCTCTTCCATGGCCTGAGCCCATTGAGTACGCTGGAATACAGAAGCCTTGACTTCTGTGTCTTTCCCTGATGGTAAGCATTGTTCTTTCTCATCAGAAAGGATGGGAGGAAATACCTGTTCACCAAGAAAGTAACCTTCTATAGTCTTATTTTTTTTCCCTTTTCTGGGCATTTTCCCAGCCAGTGACTTGACTTCTGAATATTCTCTTCACACCTACTTTGCCTCCAGATCCACCCAGCCAGTGCTTGGGGTCTGAGATTCAAATGCTGCTTCCCAGCTTCAGGGCTCTTTGCGGGGGCGGGGCTGCTATTTAGTGTGAGATTAAGTTCAGGTGCTCAGGTGGGGGCAGGGCCACGTCACTGGGCTCAGTTCCCTCAGGGGGTTTATGTAGAGATCTTCAACAATGTATCTGAGCTCCTGCCTGCTTCGGGAGCCCTGGTCTACTGCAGCCTCTGCTGCTGCCTCCCGAGAGAGCCTGAGTTATGGGGGGACCCCACTCCCCTCTCTACAAGCCAAGAAGACCCTCTCACCAACCTTTGGTGCCCGTGGGTAGAGGGACCTGCACGGCCACTGGAGCTTCTGTCTGTGAAACCTGCTCGGATCTGCTCTTCTCAGTGCCGTGAGGCCAAGGCAGGGCTGGGCTAGGCTCTGGGTCCAGGGCGCCAAGGACCTTTTGCAAGAGGTTTTCAGGTCCCTCTGGAACAGAAATCTCGTGCGCTCTGTTGTTCTGTGGCTTCTGCTGCTCCAGAATTTGTTGGGAGTTCTTCTTTACAGATATTTTATGGGCTGTGGGTTCGGAAGTAGTGTATGTGTGTCTTTCTACTCTGTCATCTTGGCTCTGCCCCTCTCAATATACTTTTTGAGCTCTCTCATGGCCTGAGACCCTTGCATATTTATTTTGGAGGTTTTGTATGCAGAGCCTTGAAGTTTAGGTCTTACTGTAATGCATTGTTCCTCTTCATTTGAAAAGATGGAAGAAAACATCTCTTCCCCAAGAAAGTAGCCTTCTTTTGTCATATTTCTTTCTTTTTTTTTTGGTGATTTCCCCAGTCAGTTACTTGACTTTTGACTCCTTTGTTAAGAGGGGCTAATACTCTGGGGACCTGTAAGTTCTCAGTTTCTCCAAGGTGGCACACTCAAAGGAGAATTTATTCCTCTCCTGGCCTGTGCTCTGGTCTGAGAGCTACAAAAGCTTTCTGTTCAGGATCTGCAAGTGGAATTCCCTTATCATAGCCTCCACCAATTCCACCATGCCAGCACTCTTCCTTACCCAAGGGCCATCACTCCAGGACAAAGGCCAGATCAGCATCCCAATTCCTCCAGGGTCTTTAGGTGGAGGGCTGCAAAAATGTACAGTGCTCCTGCTGCAGCCATGACCTGGGACTGGGGCTAGGGGAGGACCCCGCTCCCTTCTCATGCAGGTGAAAAAGCTTTCTAACTGACCTTTGAAGCTATCTTTGACTTTTGTGGCCTAAAAAATCTGGGAACCGTAGCTACTGCCAAGGATTCTGCCCCTGAGGACTGCTCTGGTCCTGTTCCCACAGAAGCTGTGTGTCCAAGGTTGGGCTGGGCTTCAAGGGCTGCACTCTGCTCCATGCCCCCTGTGATAGACCTTTCCTGTCACCTTTCCAGGCTGCCCTGGGCTGGAAATCTCCTTCACTCCATCACTTTTTGGCTTTCGCTAGTCTAGAATTTGTTTAGAGTCATTTTAGCAAGTATTTCATAGAATATGGGGGAAGAGCTAGGGTAGGCTCATTTATCTATTCCATCTTCTTGGCTCTACCCCCCGTTGGCCAGCACAAAAATATATTACAGGAGAAGGAAAGAGAGGATGGAGATGAGCATTGTTTGAGAGGTACTCTCATCTGATTGGATTCAAGGAGGGTAAAACAATCTCAGTTAAGTATAGAAATATAACAAGTTCTATAGGCAGTAGGTGGGGAAAGGGGAAAGAAAAGGGAGGGGAGCATAAAAGGGAGGGAAGAAGCAGTAAGGAAAAGGGTATTAAAAGGGAGGGGTCTCAAAGACCAAAGGGAAGGCAGAGGGAGGAGGTGGTCAAAAATTAAAACTCCATTGTGTAGAGGAAGAGAGAAGGAAGAACTAAAAGCTTAAACAAACGGAAAGAGGAAGGAGGGAAAGACACAAATAACAATCATAACTGTGAATGTGAATGGGATGAACTCTGTCATAAAACAGAGAGGGATAGCAAAATGGATTAAAAACTATAATCCAAATATGTTGTTTACAGGAAACACATTTGAAATAGGGGTCATACGCACAGAGTAAAGGTACAAGTTTGGAGCAGAATATTTTCTGCTTCAACTGATGTAAAAAAAAAAAATAGCAGGGGTAGCAACCCTAATCTTAGACAAACAAAAGCAGAAATAGATCTAATCAAAAGAGATAAGGAAGGAAGCTATATTCTGCTAAAAGGCATCATAGAGAATGAAGAAATTTCATTACTAAGCATGCATACTCCAAGTGGTATAGCTTCCAAATTCTTAGAGAAATTAAGGGAGTTACAGGAAGAAACAGATAGCAAAACTGTACCAGTGGAGGAGTACAACTTCCTCCTCCCTGAAGTTGATAAAAATAACCTCAAAATAAACAGGAAAGAAGTTAAGGAGGTAAATAAGACTCTGGAAAAGATAGATATGATAGATCTCTGGAGAAATTTGAACAGGGATAGAAAGGAATATATCATTTTCTCAGTGGTATATGGTGCATGTACAAAAATTGACAACGCAATACAAACTTCACAATCCAGTGCAGAAAGGCTGAGGTAAGCAAATGCATCCTTCTCAGATCATAAGGCAAGAAAAATTGCAGGTAATCAAAGGTCATGGATATCAAAACCAAAAACTAATTGGAAAGGAAACAAATTCTAAGTAATGAGTTGGATAAATGCTGATTTATAAAAACAATCAACAACTTCATTCCAGAGAATGACAATAATGAGACAACCTTCCAAATCTTAAGGGATATAGCAAAAACGGTTTTTAGGGGAAGTTTTATATCATTAAATTCCTATATAAAAAAAATAGACAAAGAGAAGATAAATGAATTGGGCATGCAGGTGGGAAAGCTAGAAGAAGAACCAATTGAAAATACCCAAGTAAATTCCAAATTAGAAATACTGAAAACCAAAGGAGAGATTAATAAAATTGAAATTAAGAAAGCTATTGAACTAATAAATAAGAAAAATGAAGAGTTGATTTTATGAAAAAATCAATAAAATGAATAAACCTTTGGTCAATTTGATTTAAAAAAATAAAGAAGATAATCAAATTACCAATATCAAAATGAAAAGGGGAAACTAACCTCCAATGAGGAGGAAACTAAAACAATATTTAGAAATAACTTTGCCCAACTATATGCTCATAAATTCAACAATCTAAGTGAAATGAATGATTACTTTAAAAAAACATCAGTTGCCCAGATTAACAGAAAAGGAAGTTGAAGGGACTTAAATAGTCCCACCTCAGAAAAAATATTGAACAACCTGAAGGAGGAGTCATACCACTTTCTTTTTATGACACAGATATAGATCTGATACCAAAACCAAAAAGAGCCAAAACAGAGATAGAAAATTATAGACCAATTTCTCTAATGAATATAGATGCAAAAATTTTAAATAAGTTTTAGCTAAAAGAATACAGCAACTTACCAAGAGAATAATGCATTATGATCAGGTAGGATTTATACCAGAAATGCAGGGCTGGTTGAATATTAGAAAATATTAGCATTATTGATCATAACAACAACAAATCTAACAGAAACCACATGATTATCTCAGTAAACACAGAAAAAGCTTTTTGACACAATACAACACCCATTCCTATTGAAAACAGTAGAAAACTTATGAATGAATGGAACTTTTCCCAGCAGTTTTTACCTAGAGCCATCATCAAGCATTATATGCAATGGAGACAAGCTAGATGTATTTCCAATAAGATCATGGGTGAAACAAGGATGTCCATTATCACCACTGTTATTCAATATGGTATTAGAAATACTAGCTTGAGCAATAATAGAAGAAAATGAAATTGAAGGAATTAGAATAGACAAAGAAGAAACTTTGCAGATGATATGGTTACAAAATAAACCTACAAGCATCATCTACATTTCTATATATTACTAACAAAGCCCAAGAGCAAGAGACAGAAAGTGAAATCCCATTTCAATCTGTGGTAGACACTATAAAATATCTGTGAGTATACTTGCCAAAAGAAACTCAGGGTCCGTATGAACACAATCACAAAATACTTGTAGAACAAATGAAGTTAGATCTAAGTAAGTGGAAAAACATCAGTTTCTCATAGGTAGACTGAGATTATATAATAAAAATGACAACGCTACCTAAACTAATTTACATATTCAGTGTCATACCAATCAAAGTACCAGATAATTATTTTCTAGAATTAGAAAAAATAGTATCCAAATTCATCTGGAAGAACAAAAGTTCCTGAATATCAAAGGAACTAATGGAAAGTAATGCTAAGAAAGTTGACCCAGCCCTACTAGATCTCAAATTGTATTATAAAGCAGCAATCATCAAAACAACTTGGTGCTGGCTAAGAAACAGTGGGGTAGACCAGGGGAATATGCTAGGTACTCAAGACACAGTAGTCAATGAATGTAACAATCTACTGTTTGATAAATCCAACAACCTCAGCTTCTGGAATAAGAACTCACTGTTTGACAAAAATTGCTGGGAAAACTGGATAATAGTGTGGTGGGAACTGGGCCTAGACCAATACCTGGTTCCATGCACAAGGGTAAAATCCAAATGGATCCATGATGTAGATATAAAGATTGATATTATAAACAAATTAGAGAAGCAATTTATAGTGTATTTGTCAGATTTATGGAGAATGGAGAAGTTTATTACCCAAAAAGAGACAGAGAACATAATGAAGTGCAAGATGGATAATTTTGGTTACACTAAATTGAAAAGCTTTTGCGCAAACAAACCCAATGCAACCAAAATTAGGAGGGATGCAGAAAAGTGGGAAAGAATTTATGAACCTAGTGTCTGTGATAAAGGCCTTGTTTTTAAAATATATGAAGAACTGAGTCAAATGTGCAAGAATGCAAGTCATTTTCCAGCTAATAAATAGTCAAAAGATATGTATGAACAGGGAATTTTCAGAGGAAGGAAATAAAGCTATCTATAGTTATAAAAAATGTTCTAAATCATTATTGATTAGTGAGATGCAAGTCAAAACAACTCTGAGGTGCCACATCGCATCTATCAGATTGGCTAACATGACAAAACAGGAAGATGATAAATGTTGGAGAAAATGTGGGAGATTTGGAACATTAATTCATTGTTGGTGGAGCTGTGAGCTGATCCAGCCATTCTGGATAGCAATTTGGAACTATACATAAAGGGCTGCAAAAATGTGCATACCTTTTGACCCAGCAATATTGCTTCTGGGATTCTATCCCAAAGAGAACATAGAAATAGAAAAGGATCCTAATGTACAAAAATATTTATAGCAGCTCTCTTTGTGGTGGCCAAGAACTGGAACTCAAGGGGATGCCCATCAGTTGGGGAATGGCTGAACAAGTTGTGGTATATGAATGTAATGAAATACTATTGTGCTATGAGAAACAATGAACAGGAAGACTTCACAGAATCCTGGAAAGACTTTTACGAATTAGTGTTGAGTAAAAGGAGCAGCACCAGGAGAACTTTGTATACACCAACAACCACAATGTGCAAGGAATTTTTCTGGTAGACTTAATGCTCCATTGAAATGCATGGATTTTAAATATTTCCAATGGACTCTGAATTGGATCATATATAGAAACAGACCATTTTCTTTTGTATTATGTTTTGTTTTGTTGTATGGTTTCTCCCTTTCATTTTAATTCTTCTATGCAGCTTGCATTTAATAGGAATGTACATGCAGAACCTTTATAAGACTGTATGCCATCTCTGGAAGGGAGTGGGGAGGGAGGGAGAAATGAGGGGAAGAGAATCTAAGATATATGGAAGTGATTGTTTAACACTGAAAACAAATAAAATAATTCAATTAACAATTTCCTTTCCACGACTTTCTTCCTTTTATCTCATTTCTTTTCTTTTCTTCTTCTATTGCTATTATTTCATTTAAAAAATTATTTTTGCCTCCTTCAGAAATTTTTATGTTGGAAGGGGATGGAGGGTGCTTGTGATCAATTCACATTTTTCATTGAGGCATCCTTGTGAATGTTTTGACAATTGTTTTCTTTTGAATTTGTGCCTTGATTTTCCCTGTCATCGTAGTTGTTTTTATGATCCAGTTTTTTGTTGTTTGCTAATTTTTCTTCCCTATTTCTTGACTTTGAATTTATGTTAAATTATACTCTGTTCCTAGAATTGGGAAGGAGGGGCACTGTCCCAAACTTCAGGCTTTTTCATATTGCTGTTTTCAGAACTAGTTTTGGGGTACTGGAAGTTTCCCTTGCTTCCATGGCGGTGTGATATGAGGAAAGGGTGGTTACTGCTTTCTTGATCTGTACTCTGGTTCTTCCCCAGGAAGGTCATTTCATTTAAAAAAGTTATAGAGAATTTTTTTGCAATATGCTTTACCAATATCTCATTTAATCTGCACAACTACCTTGTAAAGTAGACTCATTTTTCAGAGGAGGAAACTGAGATGTAAAGAAATTATGTGACTTGCCCAGGGCCATACAACTAGTGAGTGGCTGAAGCTGCATTTAAACTCAGGTTTTCCTGATCCCAGGTCAGTCCTCTATCTTGTAGTGCCAATACAATATTCATAGTACTTATGGCAGCTATGAATATGCCAACACAATTCTGAATCGTGAAATACAACAGACTCTCTACATGGAAAACAGAACCAAAACATTTATTCAGACACCATAAAGGCCATTCCCAACTCCAGAAAGCCAAATTCATCATAGTGACAAGGAAATCTATACACAATAACAATGTAGAGGGTAACACAAGCCCCTGAGCCATCCCTCTGCTAGGCTTCCCACAAACCAGCTCCCTTAAACAAATAACAGACTAGCTTTCTTACTCATGCTATCCAGCTTCCTGTTTTGTTTCTCTCCCTCAGTTCTGGCTGCTCTGACCAAATTTCCTCTCAGCTGTGCTTTAGCTCTGCCTCTTCCTCTTCCAACCTTCCTGCTGTACTCCTTCCTGTTCCATGTGACACAGACTTCCATGTGACTTAAACAGGTCACATAGACTTATTAATGAATGGGAAATATATTTCCATTAGGATCAAAATTTCATTAAAAATAAGCAAAAATGCATCATGAAAACATACCTATAGCACCAGTTAGCTGCTTCAAAAAAGAAAATCCCTATAACAAGCAATGAAACAAAATGAATTCACCCAATGGCCATGTGCAGATATTTATAACAATATAGCTTTCTATAGCCTGAGTCTACCATCCTTACGTAGGAAGGTACTATTGTGCTTCCTCATAGGTTCACTGTAGATATGGTTGGCCATTATTTCCCTCTTTGTGAGTCATTTTTCATTGCAATGTTGCCAACATATACTTTGTTTTGTTCAATTCATTTTGCAGTTCCTACTTTTCTAAGAAAATCTTTTTCATAATTACTTAGAGCACGAATATGTTTTGTTATATTCATCTTTCACTGTTTTCTAAGATATTCCCCTAATCAATGAGTTCTTCTTTAGATTCCTGTGTTTTTGGTTTTTTGCCACCATTACTCCTTTCAGGATCCAGAAATCCATTGTGCTAAAAACTATTCTATCACAAGGATTGTGTCCACTCTTAACCCTCCCTTAAAATTCTACCTTATTTCCCTGTTTGACATATTTCCATACCAAACCATAAGTGTATTCAACTCTCTTTTATCTGATAAGACCCTTACCCTACTTCTTCCTCCATATTTGAATACTTGTCTTTTCACCCATCACAATTTCAAGAAACAAAGTCTACTTCTTTCTTCCTTGATTCTAAACTATCACATTCCCTTCATTCTCCCTTCTTTCCCCTCTCTTAAAAGTCGAAACAGAACCAACTCCCACTTTCCTAACTTTTTTCTTATTTAACTCCTTTAATGCCTTTTGAAGACATTACAATTCCAAAAGGGGATTTGTTTGTTCTCCTCCATTAGTATGTTAGCATCAAATGAGGTACCACTAATTGCTTAAACAAATTTACACTTTGGAGGGTAAGTTACTCTTGGTTGTAAACCAATCCCTCTAGCCTTTTGGATACTGCATTATATGCTCTCCTCTTGGTTTTAGTAGATGCTGCCAGTTCCTGTGTGATGCTGATGTTGCTTTCGGGTATTTATGTAGCTTGTTTCTGGATGTCAAGCACTTTATACCTCATCTCACTTGAACCTCACAACAACTCTCTGAGGTAGGTGCTACTATTATCCTCATTTTACAGATGAGAACTCTCCAGCACTGGGGGTGAAGTGAATTGCCCAAAGTCATACAACAATGTCAGAGGCAGCATTGGATCCAGATTTTTCTGACTCCAGATTCTTCCCTCTTTCTACTTTGCAACCCATCTGCCTATGTCTCAGTTAGCACAAGTAGAAACAGTCAAAAAATGGGGAGGTCTTTGCAGTGAAGCCAGTTTTGATTTGATAGCAGGACAAACTTGCTGATAATAGTTGTCTTAAATTACAAAGAGTTGCCTGGATAGTTGATGTATTTCCCCTCCCTGGAAGTCTTCCAGGAGAGAAAATAAAAATACTTTTCAAGTATGTTACAGTATGGGTTCTTTTTCTAGTATGGGCTCGACCTGATGGAAGGACCTCCAACTCTAAAGCTCTGATATCCAATAAGTCCTCATCCAGACATCATGTGAAGACATCCAGGCTCTGAGAGGCTAATTGTAAGGAAGAAATTTTGCCTCAAGTAATTCTTAATCTGCCTCTTCGAAGCTCCATCTTCCTCTCCAATGCTCTTGGTTCTGCCTCTTAGAGCCAGAAGAACAAAGCAAGAGAAAGTGGGGCTGGTGACCTTACATTGCCTTCTTCACTCAAATCAAAGTCAACTGCAAGTCATGTCAACATCTCTCTGATGTCACAGTCCTCTGCAAGAAGGAAGGACCACATGGGTTTACTGGCAAAATTTCTTTCTCAAAGACAAAACTTTAAACTCAATTCACTCTGGAGTTCATAAATTGGACAACAGGTCCCCTCCCAAGCTCCACTTAATGGCTATTTTTGGGCCCTCTTGGCTCAGAGTGAATTTTATAGTAATTGCTTCTCTTTTGGCCAGCAAATCTGAGGGTCCCTCCCTCCAATGCCATCCCTTAACTCACCTCTTAAAGAGGCCTGCTGACTGAATGAGAATTACCTCACTCAAAGTGAAAACCTGAAAAGACCTTACCTTAAAAAGACTAAGGTCTCCCATTGCATTCTGAGTCATTTCCAGTTGTTCTGATGAATATCTAACCACTGCTGGGGATGGAAGCTCAATTCCATGTGGACAGTCTCGGGTGGGTAAAGGTGGGAACTTCTAAATCTTAGAGTTCTCACGAGGCCCCCCAGGAAAACGGCTGGGAATCGAGGTGAACCGAGCTATCTCGTGTATTTCCACCTCTTCCCGTGAGAAATGTGATGGGAGGAGCATCCCCCTCGAGACTGTCCCGGATCTGGGCACACCCATTGTTACCTAACAGGCTCGGTATTGACGTGTAAACTACGTGACGGGAGAGCTTAAGTAGGGTCAGGAAAGCCTGAAAGTTCTCTTGGGCGGAGGGGCCACGTGTGAGGACAGAAGGCTCCGCTTTTCCTCTCTCCTCTCTCCCCTCCCCCTCTCTCCCCACTTACACTTCTACTTCCAATCTCTTATTGTAAGATCTTTGCCTCCTTGGGAGATCTTTCTCTCTCCCTCCTAAGGAAGAATTCCCCCTGCACTTGTAACCGAGACCCTGAATAAAGCTCAACCCTTGTTCAACTCTGATAGGTCTCTTCTCTCATACGAGTATCCGGTTTGGCCAGCCGAAGACCTCCGATAGAGGTAAGGTAAGACTCGGGTAGCCCACAGGCCTCTAGGCCTGGCAAACCACTGTACCCAGATGGCGCAGGAGAAGAAAGTGAGGTTAGTGACCTTGCACAACCCTCCCTCACTCAAATCAAAGTCAACTCTAAGTCATGTCATTATCTCCCTAATGTCTTTGTCCTCTTCAAGAATGATGGGCAAAGATAGCCCTTCAGAAATAGTTCTCATGTCTTCCCTGATCCTTCCCTCTCCCAGATTCTATGCTCCTTCAGGACTAATAACCTAATCCTCATTATTTACCCAATTATGGCCTCTTCCTAGGTTTCTCACTGTAAATCTCAATCCGTATGCCTATTTTGGGTTCCAGTCTCATTTTTTTAAACTGCCTCCTCATTTTTCCCCTTCTCTAGCTTCAACTTCTTCTATCTATGGAATCTTGAGATATCTGCGTGAGATTCTAGGCAAGTGAAGAAGAGTAGACACAATTTTTAGTAACTGTATGATTAAGTCAGTGATTTCCAGTACTGGTTATTGAGAGGGACATGTTCCAAGTCTCTCAGGGTAATGATTGCATATGTAGACATGAAGAGGTCAAACCTAACACTTCCCCAGATATTACATTGATTTACACGTGGCAACAAAGACAGCAATGGATGAAAGGACTGTAAGCATTCAGGTACTCAGACTTCACATTGCGTAATTGAATTTTGCATAGTTTTTGTTGATATACTTCTTTGACAGGAGGGTGGGATGGGCATTGCTCTGGGAATCCACTCTGTGGACAAAGAGGAAATGGAACCAGTTGCTTTTGCTGTTTTTTGAGTAGGTCCTCACAGTGGTCTCAAATGCAGCTCCTGTCAGGTGGCCACTGCCTGGCAAGGCTGAGGGATGGGGAGAGGAAGGAGGTGTCTCCACAGGGGCAGACAGCAGAGAGTACCTGCAGAGATAGAGCACACCTGAACAGCACTGTCCATGTGGCAGCATGCTCACTTCATTTTGTGGAAGTTCATTCAAGTATTCCGAGATTTCTTTGAACCTATAAGTGTTGTTATTTCTTCTGATGTAATAATATTCAATTACCTTCACATACTATAATACGTCCAGTCAAACCCCAATTAATGGGTTTCCATTTAGGAAGTTGAAAAACTTCTTTTTACTACAGGAAGAAATCTTTTTCCTTTCTTTTCTCTTCTATGCAGATCTAGTGCTATCAAGTTATGCTGAGTTTAGTGTCTTTTGGAGCATAGCTCTAAGCTAGTACATATTATCTAGTTGTCATTTCATGACTTCCAGTAACCCGCACTGCAATGGCCACTGAGCTTCTTGTCAAATCATCCAAATCTTATCTTGGATGCAGGAGTATTTTAGTTCCCACTCAACTTCCAAAAAAGAAAAAAAGAAATGCTTTTCTCTTGTAAACAGTGCTGTGGTTTCTATAACCTCTAACTTTGATCACCACTATCTCTGTCCTTGCCTGGAGCTGATTTATTATAATAGTCAACTTTGCATTAAAAAGCCCCATCCAAAAATAAAAGATTTTATTTGTGTTTATGTTTTTTTGGGGGGTGAAAATCTGTCGGAATTTCAATTTATTTATTTTTCCTTCAAGCAAAGAAATCATTTTCATGGAGATACCCTCTTAAAACCACCACCAATTAGGGAAACTGAAAGTGACTAGACTGAAAGGAAGGAACTGCCTCCTTTCCTACAGAGTTGCAGGAGGGATAGTGGCCCTAGATGTAGTCCTTAACAGTGACATGGAGAGTAGGACATTTCATTCTTTAAAGGAGATGGGGAGATAACAAGCAAGGAAGGAATTTTTAAAAGCTTTGTTTTGATTTTTGATTGGGTTGAGAATATAATTTCATCGCTATGAGGTGGAAAGAAAGCCTGTCAAATCTCCCAGAACAGTACTTTTTCCTACTGATGGTTGTTATTGTCTGGGTCTCCATGTTTATGTAGTGCTAATAATTCAGAACTGTGTTCCAAACCTATCTTATTCCAAGATTTGCATTTGAAGTCTCCACTTTGGAGAAAAACCATTCTCTACTCCTTGAAGGGTTGCAGTACCTTGGAACATTTTCCCTATAAAATTACATTGCTCTTGTAGGTTTTGTGTTACTGTTTAACCCTGTTTGATTCAGGGTCTTGGGTAGGAAAGTAATGGTTGAGACAATAAGTAACATAACAGGTCATACCCAATCCTATCCTTAGCAACTTCTTTCAGATGAAGAATTTGGAATAGAAGAAAGCCATAGCTAGGGAATAGTGGTTCGATTTTTCCTCCAGGTTGTTTGGCTGTTATTCTTGCATCTGAAAGATGACCAAAATTAAATCATTATATGTTAGAGTCAAAGTACAGTGTGTCCTCCTGTGGCTGATCAGACCAATATGAGCTTGGAAGGCTCTATCATAGATCAAGCAAAATAGTCCATATGAAATTTGGAGTGAAGATGTTTCTAAATGTGTACATCTTCTGTTTCTCTTGAGATACTGCAATTCTGCTTCATGCATATAGCACGGCACCTTCTTTGATGCGGACATGCCATTCTTGGCCATCCGTTGTCAATATCTCCTACGTCAAACAATTGATTCCAAAGTTCTTCAGTGAACTCCAGTTAGCAGAATCTTGAGAAGCATACTTCCTTCCTGGGACAATATGACTTCCCCCTCTTTGTGTGGAACAGTTGAATGAAAGTCAACTATCCAGGGACAACAAGGGGCTGGGATCTTTGCATATTCAGCTCCATACCTCTATGAATGATTCTTGCCTCAGATGAAAAAAATATCCTAATTAGGCTTATTATTTAGAACAAAAGAAAGAAAGTAGGTCGTCTTTTTAGTGGAAGCTTTATCAGGGATGAGTACAGGATATAGTCACTACTGGAAGTGCAGAAGCTAATAAAAGTTAAGCAAAGGAAGCCCTCGAATCTTTTAACAATAGAAGTTATTAGTGCATAGGACTCTATATCACTTTCTTGTTTACTGATGACAGAGGCTAGCTATAATATATAAATTTAATCTCTCATTCCCTGTTTTAACTTGGAGCATGCAGTGAAAGAGGAAGAGGAAAGATGTAGGGTTAACACAATAATTCACTGAAATAAAACTACTGGGTAAGCTTTTCCTATATGAATAAAGATTACTGCATAGCTCTGTTTCCAGTGCTTAGTACAGAGAATGGTACATAGTAGGTACTTAATAAATGTTTAATGAGAGATTTGGGGAGTGAAGACATATCACTGTCACTTTATATGTTTTCTGAATGAACACTCAAAAATGCTACCTCTTTCAATCGTTTGTTAATAATTACCTTATGCTTATATGACATGATTGCATATCGGGGTTCTGTGATCTTGTTGAAGTCAAAACTCCCTCCAACACCACAGACTACAAATTGTCTATAAATTAGTAAGCAAATATTTGAGGTTGAATTCCCTGTAGAATGGGAAATTCTATACCTCCCAAAGAAGGCTATTATACCTTTGTTTGGCATAATTGTTATGCTTTTTCTTTGTTCATATGGAACTGAAATCTACCACTTGTTTCCTCCTTTTGCCTTTGATTCAGGGAACTGAAGATAATTAATTGTCCAAGACTGTACTGTTAGTGTCTTGATTTGAACACAGGTCTCAGCGGTGTGAATTTCAGTACTTTCTCCACTACATCATATCTCAGCTCTCTCTCTCTCTCTCTCTCTCTCTCTCTCTCTCTCTCTCTCTCTCTCTCTCTCTCTCTCTCTCTTTCTAGATGTAGGTAGAATTTTTCATTGTGAGTCTTTTGGCTTTGTGTATGATCATTTTATTGATTACAGTAAAGTCTGTCACAGTTGATCATAGTGCAGTATTGTTGTTTTTATCTACTATGTTCTCTCAGTTCACTTTGCATTCTTCAGGTACAATTTGGTTTACTCACACAAATCTCCTTAACTGTAATTTTCACTTTTCATAGACTTTAAGAGGAAGATGGGAAATCTGAAACGACAGCATTATAATTGGAAGGGAAGGAAAAGGAAGGGAAGTTAGGGGTCATTTGATCCAATTGCTTTCTCTTTTTACATATGAAGAAATGAAAGCGCAGAGATTTTATATGACTTTCCTATTGTTATATGGGCAGATAGGTGGAAGGCAGCATTCAAACCTGGGTACTCTGAATCCAAAACCTGACTCTCTGCATTGTGCCATGCTGCCTTGGTATAACCTAGTACTCCCTCCTCCCACTTTTTTTTTTTTATTTTAACAAATAGTGAAAATGAGACACAGAGTTGTGAACGATTAAGTGACAGTCATTTTGTGGCTGAGTTAGGTCTATGACCCTAGAACCTTTATTCCTAAAATCAGTCTTCATGTTTCAGAGTAAAATCCTTGACTCCTTTTCAATTCCTTTCAATTTGGCAATTTCAATTCAACAAACATTGAATAAATACCTATACGATTCAGGAGAGTGCTTGTGTCTCTTGTAGTTACAATCCTTTGCTTGATGATAGCTAAAGGGTTTTTAACTGCTGTACAATTGTCTCTTTCAATCAGTTATCAGAGAAATAATTTTGAGTAAAAGAGAGTGATAACCCCCAGTTGCTTTCTCTTATATTTCTTGACCTTTTATGATACAGCAAAAATAAAAGAGATACTATAAGTCAATAGACGAATCTCTGACCATATGGGATAATCTATTCCAACCCTTTCCTAAAATGGAATTCCCTTTACAACACCCTTTAAAATGACTGATTCATTCTTTACTTAAAAGGGAATTCTTTAACTGCCTATGTAGTCAATCTACTTTTGAATAATTCTGATTATTGTGAAGGCTATTGTTATATGGAGCTGAAAATTATTTCTTTAATATTCAGTCATTGCTCTAAGTTGTGCTCATTGGAGACAAGCTGAACATATCTCATATTGGATTTCAATAGAAATTTTCAACAATATGTCCAAAATTGAACTCACCTCCCCCCCCTCCCCCCCCTCCCAAATCCTTTCCTCTTACTAACTTCCCTGTTACTTCTGAGGGAATCATCATCCTCAAAGTCACCTAAGCTTGTGGCTACCCTTGGAACATATTTTGTATATATACACTTCTTCCCCTCACACTGCCACCACTCTGGAGCAGTCCTAATGCAGTAGCCTTCTGGTTGGTCTCTCTGGCTCAAATCTGTCCGTATTCTAGGAAATCCTCACCTAGATATCAAAGTAGTCTTCCCAAAGCACAACTCTGACCATTCCATCTACTATTCAATCAATTCTAGTGGCTCCATATTGCCTCCAGGATTAAATATAAAATCATCTGTTTAGCTTTTAGAATCCTTCATATTTTGCCCCATCTGACCTTTCCAGTCTTTTTACATCTTGCTTTCTTCCATGTACTCTATGATCCATTTAAACTGGCTTCCTGGTTATTCCTTGTGTGATATTGGTTGTTCCCTAAGGCTGTGATCCTATCCCTTCTTGTCTTTGCCTCCTAGCTTCTTTTAAATCTTACCTAAGATTCTAACTTTAGCAATAAACCTTTTTTGATCCTCTTTAATGCTAATGCCTTCCCTTTGCTGATTATCCTCTATAAATCTTGTTTGTACATTTTTTTCATGTTGTCTCTCCCATTAGAGTGCAACCTTTTTTGTGGACAAAGGTTATTTCTCTTTCTTTTCTTTTCTTTCTTTTTTTTTTTTTTTGGCCTTTGCATCTCTAGCACTTAGCATAGTGCAAGCTCATAATTTGCATTTAATAAGTGCTTGCTAACTTAACTTACTGACCTGATTACTCCTTGATATATAACATCATCACCACAAACTATTTAAATGTGTCTATCATACCCTTCTTCAATCTTTTCTTGTAGCTTCATGGACTTAGAACTTGTTCTTCCCTAAAATAAATATTCCTAGTTCCTTTTATCAGTATTCCAAAGGTTAGTTCTCTCACCAAGTTTCAGCAATTCTACCATTACTTGAGATTTTTATTTTCACCAACTAGCTATGACCAGTTATTATTTACATCATCCAAAAAAACTGTTGCTTAGGATAGTCAAACTGCCTTCTAGGTCAGTTCTAACTCAGATCTCATACTTCTACCAGTAGAGAGGGCTTCGATCTCCTGTCCAATAGGACTCACTGTGTGTGTGTATACAAACATGTGCATACATACACATATACACATAAATATTCATATGTAAGCACACACATATACACATGTATGCATACATATGTATATATGTACATGCACACACACACATATATTCAGTAGGTGAATATGTAACAATGCTCTCATTACTGCAAATAGTCATATAACTGGACACCTGCAAATTAGCAAAATCTTGTACTTTGTCCTCTAGGACTTTCAGTATCTATAGATCTACTACAACATCAGTCAGTGCATATCTACCTGCAATACAGGTGATTGACTCATAGACTCATGGAAAAATAAACATGACACTCTATCTCTTGGTCCTAAGCGTCTTGACAATTCATCCCTTCTCTTTGTCTGGCCCAGCACAAAACTTCAGGCTGGTAGTTCTTGATCAATAAAGAAAGAATACTAACTTCCTCTTCTGCCCTAGACTAATGCACAATGAGTTTGTTCCTGTTCAGATTTTTCTACTTTCTAATCGGTTCTATTTCTATCCCTCCCAATACACACAAACCAAAGTTTTGTGCTGGGGTCTCTTCTCTTTGTGTACTTTTCTTGGTCACATCATCAGATACCATGGGTACACTTATCAATTCTAGACAAATCACTCCCATATCTATATATCCAGGAGTAACTGTTCCTTTGTCATATAGCAATACCAGCAGAATGTTACTGTTAAGAACATGGACCTTTGGCTTCATGGGTAAGTTTTGGTTAGTAAAAGAGCTTTGCTTATGATGTACAAGTTCTTTCCTAGATGATATAACCTTTCACATTCAGGTTATGCATTCATTTGTGCCTTCCTGTGATATACGGTATCCAATGTTGATGTAAACCTAATTTCTGCCGTTTTGCTTTCCTGATCTGTTCTTTAAAAATGAATCAAAAAAACATAACACCATGCTAAATTGCTTGTGTGATTTTGAAAAGTCAGGTCATTTGTTCATGGAAGAATTTCACAGTTTTCTACAGAATCTTTTTTTCTGTGGTTTATATATTCATATGCTCATATAAAGGGTGCTGCTAAGTGTAGACTAACATATATATATATATATATATATATATATACATATATATACATATATATATACAAATGTATATATGTGCATATATAGATTTAATATTATACATACATATTAAAATAAGTATATAAAAGCTATCTATCATCATCACCATCTTTTTCAGTCACACCTGTCCCCTATCTGAGTTACAGAATATCCACACATCAATGTAGGCTTCTTCTCTAGTTTTAGCAAACTTTTCAAGGATGGATTTCACATTTAATATTTGTTTCCCTAAGAATATGACTGGAATTTTGAAATAAATAATTGTGAAATGAATGTTTACATTCTAATGGCCTAGAGAGGAGACTCTGTGTGTGTGTGTGTGTGTGTGTGTGTGTGTGTGTGTGTGTATTTTGCTGTTCTTTGCATCCGTAGAACTTTAACATAGTATCTGGAACGAAGTGAGTTCTTAATAAATTCTTACTGACTTGACTTGGTTGTGTTTCATATTAAAACATATTTCTTTGACTAATGTCATTAACTCCTGTACCCCTATGTAACCCCAGCACAAGATGCCATTTTTAGTTTGGGAGAACCAAAATTGCCTGTTACATATTTGGTAGGGTATTCTAACACCTTCTGGCTCTTGTAACTTGGATAAAGAAGCTTGGCTGCACTATAGCCTTGTAGGTTCCTTTCTATTTCTATGTACAGCTCCCATCTATTTGCCCTCTCATGTTTTCCTGAGGAATTTAGGGTTCTGGGGACCTAGATGACTGCAAATTTAACTTCTCATATTCCAGGATTTTATGGTAAATTTGTTTCAATACCTCAATCTCTACTTCTATTTCATATACTGTTCAACAAGCTTTAGTGTTTTCTATGTCAAGGATAGGTTTGCTGCCTTTGAGCACTTCATAAGCTTGTATAAGACTGTCCCATATTTGTAACATATTTTTGTTCCTAGAGGGAGGAGAGATGGAGGTAATCCCAAGTTCTAGTTACTCATGTTCTAAAGTACCCATCCTTCCATTCCAAGTAGGTAATGTGGCAGTGACACTCACTTTGCATTTAAGGCCTGTGTTTTTCGTAGCATGTTTTCCTTGGAAAATTTTTTTTTCAGATACTTGTATGTCTTCTCTCTTGATCAGTTTTATGAACTTTTGTAAAAGATGAGGGCTGGTCCCACTTTTCATCCAGCTGAAGTTTCCCAAGTAGCACTGTATCATATAAAACACCACAGATCACTTGAGCATGCCTTAAAGTGCTCAATACAATCCAATCTGCCTTTTTAATACCAGTTACCATTGTAGACTCTTCCATTTCTTTACATAGCTTCAGATTTTTATTTTGCTCCTTTCCTGTTACATGCTCAGAAACTTAACACAGAGGTGTTCATGTCTTTGCACATTCTAAAATGTGTACTTGAGGTCTTCTTGGCAATGCTTCACAAAAATAGGGCTGTGTGCGTTCAAAGTGTTCATCCCATGTAATCTTGTTCTCATGAATGTCTCCTAAGATCCCTTTTATCACTGCCTTTGAGTATTTGTCACATGCCACTCTGAAGGTATTCCAGTAGCCAGTGCAGTTATGTTTCAAATTCAACTTCCATTAGTGGGCTCAACATACATGCTTCCACTCATTATATTTCTTTTATAGCATGTAGTTAACTCTAGTTCAAGCATTTCCTAGCTTGCACCAAGCACATGTAGAAAATGTAACTGACTCCATCTACCTTTCTAGCATGGAAGCTCATTTCATTAATCTTTTAAACAGAATTCTTCTCAGAAATTTTGCTAGATTTAAAAAGAATATCCCCACCCATCATACAGTTACATCCTTTGTGCTATTGCCCATCAGTCCCCTTCATGCACTTTTTGGCTAAACCTAACTGGCCTTCTTTTTGTTCCTCACACATGGTACTACATTTAAGATCTTTATCCTTTTGTACTTGCTTGTACAATATACTACTTACTATGCTCCTTTCTAACCTCTACCTCTCAGAATCCTTAGTTTTATTTAAAACATCATTTAGGTGCCACTTTTTATATGAAGCTTTTCCTAATCAACTAACCTTAGTGTGTACACATATGTACACATAAAAATACTTTATATTTTTGTATTCATGTTCAGATGTGCTTATATATATGCTTATGCCTGTAGTAGAAGTTTTTAATAAATACTACTTGAAGGATTGATTGATTTTCACTTGAATAACTTAGAAAGTTGAGATTATCTGTAATAATTTAATTTTCATAATCTGCCTGCTGATAGATTTCCTTCCTTCTCAGAATTTCTCATCGTAAATATGTTATTCCAGAGTATAACTTATTCATGAACAGATTTAGACATTATGGTCAGACTTTCAGGGGTTTCATAACAGCAGTCTTTATTTTTAAAAAATGTATTACTTATCTACTTTGGCATTCTTTTTAAAAAAATGAATTCAAAATTCTTTCCCTCCCTTCAGTCTCTCCCACACCAACTGAGAAGACAAATAATATGTCAATTATAGATGTGAAATCATGCAAAATTTATTTCCATATTAGCCATATAGCAAAAACCTCAAGAGAAACAAAAAAAAGTGGGAAAATTATACTTCAATTTGCATTCAGACTCCATTTGTTCTTTCTCTGGAGGTGGATAATATTTTTAAAGACAAGACCTTTGGAACTCTCTTAGATCATTGTATTACTGAGTACAGTGAAGTCTTTTACAGTTTACCATTGCTATGCATTGCTGTTACTATATAAAATTTTCTCCTGGTTCTTACTTAACTTTGAATCAGTTCACATAGGTCTTTCCATGTTTTTCTGAACCCAACTCCCTCATTTCCCATAGCACAATAGCACTCCATCACAAACATATGCCACAAATTGTTCAGCAATTCCTCAGTTCCTTTCAATTTCTAATTTTTTGCCACCAAAAAAGAGCTGCTGTAAATATATTTTTATAAATATACGTCATTTTCCTTTTCCTTTGATTTCTTTGGGATACAGACCTAGCAGTGCTATTGTTGCATCAAAGGGTGTGCCCAGTTTTAAAGCTCTTTCAGCATGGTTCCAAATTGTTCTCCAGAATGGTTGGACCACTTCCCTGCTCCATCAGAAGTTCATTAATGTACCTATTTTTCCTTATTCCCTTTCAACATTTGTCATTTCTGATAGATTTGAAATGATTCCTCAGAGTTTCTTTAATTCGCATTTCTCTACTCAATGGTGATTTAGAGATTTTTGTATGACCATAGATAGCTTCGATTTCTTATTCCAAAAATTGACTATTCATATCCTTTGACTATTTACTAATTGGAGAAAAATTTTTATTTTTATAAATTTCACTCAGTTCCCTATATATTTGAGAAATGAGATATTGATCAGAGAAACTTGTGAATATTGTTGACATTATCTCATTTTCTATGGCACCTTTTGGCAAAATGTAGTTTCCTTCATTATCTATTTTAATTAGATCTATTTTTGCTTTTCCTTTGTCTGAGATTATGATTGCTTTCCCTACCTTTTTCACTTTACCTGGAGCATATTAGATTCTACTCCAGCCACTTATTTTAGCTGTATATGTGTATGGGTGTTTCTGTTTGTGTGTGTGTGTGTGTGTGTCTTTTTGTTTCAAATGTATCTTTTGTAAATAGCATCATGCTTCATTCTGGTTTCTACTCCATTCTTTTATCTGCTTCTTTTTTTGTTGTTGTTGTTGTTTGAGCTCATCTCATTCACATGAACAGTTATGATTACTGTGTATTTCCCTCCATCTGATTTTCTTCTGTTTCTTCTTCTCTCTCTTTTTCTCCTGTCCCTCCTCGGAATTCTATCTTCTTTTTTTCCTTACTAGTATTTGATCTTTTTCCAACAACAGGTAAAGACAGATTTCAGCATTCAGTTTTGGAAAATTTTGAGTTACAAATTTTTCTCCCTCTTTCCTTCCCCACTCACCAAGACAACAAGTAATCTGATATAGATTATACAAGTGCAGTCATGTTAACCATATTTCCACATTGGTAATGTGAAAGAAGAATCAGAACAAAAATGAAAAGTACAAGAAAAAAGCAAAGAAAGGTGAAAATAGTGTGTTTTGATCTGTATGCAGACTCCAGTTCTTTCTCAGGTGTGGTTAACATTTTTCATCATGAGAGTTTTTGGAATTGTCTTTGCAATTGATCAAGAAGAGTTAATCTGTCAAAGTTGGTCATCACACACACACAGGGAAGTGGTCCAACCATTCTGGACCATTGAAACCAGAATACAGCTATTGTTTACATGTATATAACGCTCTCCTGGTTTTGCTCATTTCACTCAGTATCAGTTCATGTAAGTCTTCCCAGATTTTTCTGAAATCAGGCTGCTCATCATTGCCTATAGAACTATAGTATTCCATTATATTCATATACCAAAACCTGTTCAGTCATTTCCCAATTGGTAGACATCTCCTCAATTTCCAATTCTTTTCCACCTCAAAAAAAGCTGCTATATTTTTGTGCATCTGGATCTGTTTCCCTTTTTTTATGACCTCTTTGGGATAAAGATCTAATAGTGATATTCCTAGATAAAATGGTATTCATAGTTTTATAACACTTTTGGCATAGTTACAAATTGCTCTCCAGAATGATTGGATGAGTTCACAACTCTACCAACAATTACGTTAGCGTTCCAATTTTCCCCACATCTTCTCCAACATGTGTACCAGAAAAATTCCTTGCACATTGTGGTTGTTGCTGTGTAGAAAATTCTCCTGATTATGCTTCTTTCACCCAGCATCAGTCCATATAAGGAAGGCTTTTCAGGCCTCTCTGAAGTCTTCCTGTAAATCATTTCTTATAGAAAAATAGTATTCCATTATATTCATATAAAGCAACTTGTTCAGTCATTCTCCAATTCATGGGCATCCCTTTGATGTCCATTTTTTGGCCACCACAAAGCAAGGTGCTGTAAATATTTTTCCATATGTGCAACCCTTTCCCATTTTTAAGATCTATTTGGGATACAATCCTAGAAGTGATATTGCTGCATCAAAGGGAATGTACATTTTTTTAGCCCTTTGGGCATAGTTTTCGAATTGCTCTCCAGAATGGTTAGATCAGCTCATAGCTCCACCCATAATGAATTAGTGTTCCAACTCTCCCACATCTTCTCCAACACTTACCATCTTCCTTTTTTGTCATGTTAGCCAATCTGATACATTTCATAACATTTTCTTTCTCCTTTAACCAAAAGTTTCTCCATTTTCCGTATATCTGACAAATGCACTATTACTTGCTCCACTAATTTGCTCATAGTATCAATCTTTATACCTAGGTCATGTACTCATTTGGGCTTCATTTTTGTGTACCATGTCAGGCATTGATCTATACCCAGTTTTTGCTACAATGTTATCCAGTTTTCACAGCAATTTTTGGTCACTGGGCTTATCAAACAGCTGATTGCTATATTCATTGACTACTGTGTCTTGAATAGAATAGAATAACCTATTCTACTGGACTACGAATCTGTTTCTTAGTCAGTACCAAGTGGTTTTGATAAATGCTCCTCTATAATACAATTTGGAATCTGGTAAGCCTAGGCTACCTTCCCTAGCATTACTTTTCATTAGTTCTCTTGATGTTCTGGACATTTTATTCTTCCAGATGAATTTCGATATTATTTTTGCTAGCTCTAGAAAATAGTTATCTGACGATTTGGTTGACAGGGCACTGAATAAGTAAATTAATTTAGGTAGAATTGTCATTTTATTATATTAGCTTGGTCTACTCATGAGCAACTGATGTTCTTCCGTTTACTTAGATCTGACTTTATTTGTGTGAAAAGTGTTTTGTAATTGTGCTCATATATTTCCTAGATTTGTTTCAATGGGAAGACTCCCAGATATTTTATAGTGTCTACCACAATTTTAAGGGGACTTCTCTGTCTATTTCTTGCTGTTGGACCTTGTTAGTAATACACAGAAATGCAGGTGATTTATGTGACTTGGTTTGCAATCTGCAACTTTATCAAAGTTGTTTATTATTTCAATTAGCTTTTTACTTGATTCTCTAGGATTCTCTAAGTATATCATCATGTCATCTACAAAAAGTGATAACTTAGTTTCTTCTTTATCCATTCTAATTCCTTCAATTTCTTTTTCTTCTTTTACTGCTACAGCTATCATTTGTAGTACCATATTAAATAATAGTGATGATAATGGACATCCTTGTTTCAGTCCTGATCTCATTGAAAATGCATCTAACTAATCCTTATTGCATATAACGCTTGCTGAAGGTTTTAAGTAAGTGCTGCTTATTATTTTATGGAATGTTGCATTTATTCCTGTGCTCTCCAATGTTTTCAATAGGAATGGCTGTTGCATTTTGTGAAAAGCTTTTTCTGTATCTATTGAGATAATCATGTGGTTAATATTAGTTTTGTTGTTGATATGATCAATAATGGTAATAGTTTTTCCAATACTGAGCCAGTCCTGCTTTTCTGGTATAAATCCTACCTGATCGTAATGCATTATTCTTGTGATAAGTTGCTGTATTCATTTTGCTAATTCTTATTAAAAATTTTTGCATCTATACTCATTAGAGAAATTGGTGTATAATTTTCTTTCTCTGTTTTGGCTTTTCCTGGTTTAGGCATCAGAACCATATTTGTACCAAAAAAAGAATTTGGTAGGACTCCTTCTTTCCCAGTTTTCCCAAATAGTCTATAAAGTATTGGAATTAACTGTTCTTTATATCTTTGATAAAATTCAGTTTTAAATCAATCTGTCCCTGGAAATTTTTTCCTAGGGAGTTCATGGATGGTTTGTTCAATTTCTTTTTCGAGACAGGGATATTTAAGTATTCAACTTCTTTTACTATTAATCTGGGAAATTTATATTTTTTAAAATAGTCATCCATCTCATATCAAATCTCTGGGCATACAGTTGGGGAAAGCAATTTCTCAATATTCTTTTAATTTCTTCAGCATTGGAAGCTAGTACACCCTTTTCATTTTTAATATTGGTAATTTGGCTTTCTTCTCTGTTTTTTGAGTCAAATTGAACAAAGGTTAATTAATTTTATTGGTTTTTTTTTCATAAAACCAACTCAGTTTTATTTATTAGTTCAATAGTTTTCTTAATTTCAATTTTATTAAGCTCTCCTTAGGTGTTCAGTATTTCTAATTTGGTACACTTGGGGATTTTCAATTTGTTCTTTTTCTAGCTTTTCCAGCCACATGCCCAGTTCTTTGATCTCCTCTTTCTCTATTTTATTCATGTAGGAATTGAAAAATATAAAACTTCCCCTAAGGGTTGCTTTTGTAGTAGCCCATAAGATTTGGGAGTTTGTCTCATTATTGCCAATCTCTTGAATGAAGTCTTGATTGTTTCTATGATTTGTTGTTTAACCCACTCATTATTTAGGATTAGATAATTTCATTCCCAAGTGATTTTTGGCCTATCTTTCCATGACCTTTTATTACATATTATTTTTACTGCATTATGATCTGAGAAAAATGCAGTGACTATCTCTGTCTTTCTTTACTGGATTGTGAGGTTTTTATGCTGTAGTTCATGGTCAATTTTTGTATATGTACCATGTACCACTGAGAAAAATGTATCGTGCTTTCTATCCCCATTCAATTTTCTTCAGAGTTTTATCAAATCTAACTTATCCAGAGTTTTATTCACCTCCTTAACTTCTTTGTTTATTTTGAAGTTCAATTTATCAACTTCAGAGAGGGGGAGTTTGAGGTCCCCCACTAGTATAGTTTTGCTGTTTATTTCTTCCTGTACCTCTCTTAACTTCTCCTCTAAGAAGTTGGATGCTATACCACTTGGAGCATATATGCTTAGTAATGATATTGCTTCTTTGTCTATGGTGCCTTTTAGCATTATATAGTTTCCTTTCTTATTTCTTTTGATTAAATTTATTTCTGTTTTTGTTTTGTCTGAGTTTAGGATTGGCATCCATGCTTTTTATACTTCAGTCAAAGTACAATAGGTTCTGCTCCAATCTTTTACCTTTACACTGTGTGTTTTCTCCCATTTCAAATATTTTTCATGTAAACAACGTATTTTTAGAGTATGGTTTTTAATTCATTCTGCTAGCCATCTCCGTTATGTGGGAGAGTTCATCCCATTCATATTAACCATTTTGATTACCATCTACATCTTTCCCTCCATCCTCTTTTTCCCCTTTTGTGCTTTTAGTTCTCCCTTCTCCTTCCTCTCCACAATAGAGCTTTAGTTTTTCACCACCACCTCCCTCAGTCTTCCCTTCTTTCTTTCAGCCCCCCTCCCTTTTACTTTGCTTTTCCCTTGCTACTTCTTTCCTCCATTTTAACCTCCCCTTTCTTTTCTTTCTCCCTTGCCCTCCTACTACCTATAGAGCTACTTAGATTTCTATATTTGTTGTTCCCTTCTTGAACCAACTTGGAAGAGAGTTAATCTCAAACAATGCTCATCTCCTTTCCCTCTTTCCCTCTACTCTATTTTGCTCCCTGTTCCTGTGACATAATTTATCATTTTCTGCCTACTCCTCTTCACATCTCCTGTTATAATCTCTTCACACCCTTAAATCACATTTTTATCAGGACATCATTTACTTTATACCTAAATGATAGGTATAAGTATATACATCACTTTTATATATCATGATAAATATACAATTCTCATGATGAACAAGTATCATCTTCCCTAATAGGGATATAAACAGTTTGCCCATATTGAATAACAAGTTTATTTTTCCCCTGTTCATCTTGTTATGCCTCTCTTGAGACTTGTATTTGAAGATCAGATTTTCTATTGAGCTTTGGCCTTTTCATCAGGAAAGACTGGAAATCCTTTATTTCATTACCTGTCCATGCCCTTGCCTGAAATATACTCAACTTTTGGGTATTTGATTCTTAGTTGTAGTTCCAGCTCCTTTATCTTACAGAATATCATATTCCAATTCCTTTGATCTTTTAATGTAGGAGCTGCAAGTTCCTGTGTAATCCTGACTGTAACTCCTCATCTGAATGGTTTCTTTCTGGTTGCTGGCAGTATTTTCTCCTTCACTTGATAGCTCTGGAATTTGGCAACAATATTCCTTGGTGGTTTTAGTTTTTGATCCCTTTCAGGAGGTGAACCATGAATATTTTTAATGACTATTTTGCCCTCTGGATCTAAGACTTCTGGGCAGTTTTCCTTGATGATTTCCTGAAAGATATTGTCCAGGCTCTTTTTTTCATTATGGTTTTCTGGTAGACCAATAATCCTTAGATTTTTTTTCCTGGATCTATTTTCTAGGTCAGTTCTTTCTCCAATTAGATATTTTACACTTTCTTATATCTTTTCATTCTTTAGATTCTGTTTTACTGATTCTTGATTTCTCATAGAGTCATTAGCTTCTACTTGCCCAGTTCTAATTGTATTACATTGGTTTCTACAGCTAGCTTTTGCATCTCTTTTTCCATTTGTCCAATTGTTCCTTTTAAGGAGTTTTTTTTTTTTTTGTCCAGTTAGGTTTTGTACTTCCTTTTCCATTTGTCCAATTTTCATTTAAAATTCTTCTGTGATTTCTTTTTTTTAAAATCATTGGCCAGTTTTTCTTCTATTTCTCTAATTTGCCTTTTGAAATCCTTCTTCAGCTCTTCCAAGAATGCTTTTTGGGCTTGTGACCAGCTCATATTCCCTTCTGAAGTTTCAAATGTGAGTACAGTCTCAATGCTGACCTCTTTGGTATCTGTGTCTTGTCCTCATAGAACGCTATGGTCTTCTCTTTTCTGTTTTGCTTCTTACTCATGATGGTTACCCTTTTTCTGGTTTTTAAAGTATATCCTTGCTTCTGGGGCACAGGGTTCTCTGTCCCACAGTTCTTGTGCTTTGAACTTGTTGTGGTTTCTGGTTCTTTCAGCTAGAAGCTAAAGTGCTGCAATTTACTTGGTGATGACCTGGTTGGTGTTTGAAAACAGAGGCCAGGTGAAATGGTTCTGAGTTTCCCAAGGAGCTATCCTAGAACTAGCTATGTTAAGTGTGGGGGAGGGGTGGTCTTGCCACAGAAGCTCTCCTCTGCTGAGGTGGAGCATAGGCAACCCCTTTGTCCTAGTGTCTTCTCGAAAGCCCTGGGGTACTGAAGCAAGCTTGGTGTCCTGGTGTTGGCAGTTGTGGGCTACACTCACCTGGGATTCAGGATCTCCTTCCGGTTTGCTGAGATGGGATTGTCTAGGACATCTCTGATCCTTCACTGGTCCCCTTCAGCCACAGCAAGAGGAACACTTTTTTGTGATTTTCCTAGTGTCACAGGCTATAGACTGTTTGCCCCTTCCACTGGTTCCACTGTTCCAGGATTTTTCCTGGGGTAATATTTTATGGGTCTTTCAAGGTCAACAAGGGGAGGGGTAAAGCATTTATGGATCACTCCACCATCTTGGCCTCCCAGAAGTTCAAGTAGGTGACTTACAGACATTTAATATACAGGCTGATAGTTTCAGGAGAGGCTGCTACAGTTACCTGGAGCTCCCTGACTCTCACTCTCTCAGTTCTGCTGGACTCTCATCCTAAGCTAGAATGCCTGGGATTCTGCAGTGTGGTCACTGCTTCAGAATACCCGGGGCTTCCTCCTTGGCCCTGCCACAGTGGGGACCATGTTGGAACAGCCTGTGCACTGTGTGTTGTGCACTCCACCAGCTCCATGCAACAATCCTTTCCTTAGACCTTCCAGGCTATCCTGGACTGTGAATCTATCACAATCTGTCTCCTATTGGTTTCTGTCCCTCCAAAATGCATTCAGATTCTCTTTTTAGAGGTATCTGAAGGAATTTGTCTTAGACCTTAGTTGAGTAGTTGCTCTCACTCTGCCATCTTGGCTCCTCCCCCAGTAGTAATTTCTAATGCTTTCAGTTCAAGCTCATATTCTGATGTTAACCCAACAATTAACTGACAATAATTAATGCCTTTTTTCAATTTAGTTAATGAATATAAATTAGGTCTAACAGAAAAAAGATATTGTGGTAATATACCGTGGATGGAAATAAACATTTCCCTGTAAAACCTGATGGATACTCTCTTCCATACCATCTTTTTCCAGTGAGAAGGTGGTATAGGGGAGAACATATTACAGATATTGTCATTAGACAATGTAGTTTCATTACAGAATCTACTCTTCCCATCCACAACTCATAAGCCAAGTTTTCTTCCAAATTTGACATGGATAATGGATGGTGGATCCTACACCTATCCTACTGCTGGACCTAGTGTTGTCCTAATTGTTGTCCCTAGGGACTTATATGTTGAGCTATCTGACAACCAAAAGTAACTCCACTTCTGGATTCCCGGGTTACTAGTTTTCCTGACCTTTTGCATTTCATATACTCTTTGCTCATCTCCAATTTCCTTCACTTAAAATAGGAAAGAAGAAATGCAAAGAGGAAAACCAGAGAGGCCTGTATTCATATTTTGCATTCTAAATGAGGATGGCTTGAGGGCTCTTGCCTTGTCTCTTACCTGATTTGAAACTAAAAAAAGAAATATTTACCAAGAGCCAAGTCCTGATCCTTATTGCCTTTTGAATATATTGCAATTCTGGCCCCAAAGACAACTGAAATGGTTCCTTTTCACTACATGTTTATCATACTTGGTCATGTTACAGAATGCCTGTGTTTGTTCCAACAAAGTGACTTACATAGACCAGACTCTTATTATAATAACTCTCTCTCTCTCTCTCTCTCTCTCTCTCTCTCTCTCTCTCTCTCTCTCTCTATCTCTCTCTCTCCAGATGTATATGCATATATTTGCATGCATGCATACAAAGACACAATTACAACCTGTAGTAGGTAGACAGAGAGGATAGATTTTGAAGCCAAGTAGATGAGTTCATGTCCTGCCTTTGAAACAATCTGACTTTCTGATCCTAGGTAAGTTATTTAATTTCTTAATATCCTAGACAACTCTCTTAGACTTATTCACAGAGATGGTGTGGAGTTATATTGGAAGGAGTTTCCCCACTCAGAAGCCTGATGCTAGAAGAAACAATGATCATGTATTGGGGAATAACCTGTTAAAAAGTATAGAGGTTGAAGATCCATTGTCTGACCTAGAGAACATCAAGTGACTAATCTTGATCACAATATAATGACCATAAGGAGAGTAAGGTGATAGCAACCTAGAAAGTTAAGCTAGAGCAAGATGTGAATCACATAAAATGTCAAGTAGAGGAATTTGTGTTTTATCTTATAGGTAATCTAGGGCCAATGAAGCTTCTTGATTAGGAAATAAAGAAAAAGAGTCATAGTGAAAACCAGGAGAGAGGGGGGAAGTTAAGGAGAGGAACTATAAAGAAGTCAATCAATCAATCAGAGAGATTTGTGTTTCTACAGCACCAAGCAACTGACTTTTTCATTTAAATTTGTTGCTTTGGCATCATGGAAATGAGGTTTTTTCAATTTGTAACTCCTTTGTTTGTTCTTTAAACAACACATGACACATTTATTTTATCAAGTTCCAGAATTCCATGTCTTCATTTTGTAGCAATTTGTAACACAAATGACTGAACTTAAAATGTTTTTTATAAAAAAAAATCCCCAAACCCAATAATATCTCTCCTTATCTAGGCACCCAGAACAGTTCTCTCGTTGCATAAGATTTATGAAATGATGTTGCTGCACATTTTCACACCTAGTTGATTACTTAACCATCTGTTCTTTCTGATGATGCAAGATAATAAAAGGGGGTGGGGTGGGCATCATTAGAAACTGAAAAAATGAAATCTCACCGTTGATGTTTTTATTTTCCTTTCCAATTTGAGCAATGACCCATAAATTCAGATGCAGATGTACAGTCTAATACATGTGTAATGGTGTTGACTGAAGGAGGGCCATGGGAATTGTTGCTAGAGGAGTAATATAAATAGAAAATGACATTTGTCAATGCAATGGATGCTGAAACAATTATTTAAGGAGGTGCAGGGAAGGGAGATATTGCAGGAAAGAATACTCCCTTTTTTTTGATAAATTGTTATTTAGTTGCTCCTTTTCTTTTTTAAGGCATTTTCAACTTTGGAGAAAAAAGATTCAGGCATGGAGCCAAGATGGGGGAGTAGAAAGGCAGACCTGTAGAAGCTCCAGCTCCCCCCAACCCATAAAATATCTGTAAAAACGACTCTAAACCAATCCTAGAGTAACAGAAGCCATAAAACAAATGAGTGGAAAAGATTTCTACCCCAATACAGCCTGGAAGGCCAAGAGGAAAGGTCTATCACACCAGGCATGGAGCACAGTGTAGCCCTGCCTTCGCCATGCAACACCAGTAGTTTCAGGACTGGAACAGGCCTCAGGGGGCAGAATTCCCCGAAATAGCTGCAATTCCCAGATTGTTCAACCCACAAACGCCAAAGACAGCTTCAAAGGTCAGTGAGAAAGCTCTCTCACCTGGGTGAGAAGGGAATGTGGTCTCCCCCCGCCCCCCCCCCCCCCCCCCGCAGCAACTGTACCAGCAGCATCTGTTTTTGGAGCCCTCCACCTAAAGACCCTGGGGAAATTGAGCCACTGATCAGGATATCAGCCCTGAGTGTCATCCCTAGGGTGAGGAGGAGTACTGTCAGCACAGTTGGTGGAGACTTTGGAGAGGGAACCCTACTGACAGGTTCTGGGCAGAACAGAGTACTTGTGGCTTCTCACAGACAAGAGAGTAGGCCAGGAGAGGAATAAACTTCTCTCCCTTGATTGTGCCACCTTGGAGGAACTCAGAGTTCTCAGAGCTTCCACGAGTATACTCTGCTCTTGACAAAGGACTTAAAAGTCAGTTAAATGGTTGAGAAAATACCCCCCAAAGGGGGAAAGACTATACAAGGCTACTTTCTTGGTGAACAGGCATCTTCTTCCATCCTTTCAGATGAGGAAGAAAAATGCATGCCATCAGAATAAAAGTTAAGGCTTCTGCATCCAAAACCTCCAAAATAAATATGCAATGGTCTCAGGCCATGGAAAAATTCAAAAAGTATTTTGAAAATCAAGTAAGAGAGGTGGAGGAAAAATTGGGTAGAGAAATAAGAGTGATGAAAGAAAGTCAAAAGTGAGTCAACAGTTTCCTAATGGAGACTCAAAAAATACTGAAGAAAATTACAGCTTTAAAAATAGACTGCCTCAATTGGCAAAAGAGGTCCCAAAAGTCAATAAGGAGAAGAATGTTGTAAAAAGCAGAATTAACCAAGTGGAAAAGGATGTTCAAAAGCTCACTGAAGAAAAAAGTTCTTTAAAAATTAGAATGGAGCAAATAGAAGCTACTGACTTTATGAGAAATTAAGAAATGACAAAGCCAAACCAACAGAATGAAAAAATAGAAGATAACGTGGTATATCTCATTAGAATAGTAATTGACCTAGAAAATAGATCCAAGAGAGAAAATTGATAAATTATGGGACTACTTGAAAGCCATGATAAAAAACTTATCCTAGACATCATCTTACTTGAAATTATCAAGGAAAACTGCCCTGATATTCTGGAACCAGAGGGCAAAAGAAATACTGACAGAATCCACCGATCACCTCCTCAAAGAGATCCTAAAAGAGATACTCTTAGGAATACTGTAGCCAAATTTCAGTGTCCCTAAATCAAGGAGAAAATATTGTAAGCAGCTAGAAAGAAACAATTACAGTACTGTGGAAATACAATCAGGATGCCACAAGGTCTAGCAGCTTCTATATTAAGAGATCTAGGGCTTGGAATATGATATTCCAGAAGTCAATGGAACTAGGATTAAAACTAAGAACCACCTACCCAGTAAATTTGAGTATAACACTTCAGGGGGAAAATTATCATTCAATGAAATAGAGGACTTTCAAGCATTCTTGATGAAAAGACCAGAGCTGAATAGAAAATTTGACTTTTAAACACAAGAATCAAGAGAAGCATGAAAAAGTAAAAAGGAAAGGGAAATGATAAGGGACTTACTAAAGTTGAACTCTTTACATTCCTATGTAGAAAGATAATATTTGTAACTCTTGAATTTTTTTTCAGTATTTAAGCAGTTGGAGGGATTCCACACATACACACACAAACACACACCGACACACACATATATATGTATGCATATGTGCATATATGTGGAGAGAGAGAGAAAGAGAGAGAGAGAGAGAGAGAGAGAGAGAGAGAGAGAGAGAGAGACAGACAGACAGACAGACAGACAGACAGACAGAGAGAGCGCACAGGGTGAGTTGAATAGGAAGGTATGACATCTAAAAATATAAAATTAGGGGTTGAGAAAGGAATATATTGGGAAGAGAAAGGGAGAAATGGAATGAGGCAAATTATCTCATAAAAGAGGCAAGAAAAAGCTTTTCAAATGGAGGGGAAAAGGGGAGATGAGATGGAAGGAAAAAGTGAAGCTTCCTCTCATCACATTTGACAAGGAAAGAATAACATACATACTCAATTTGGTATGAAATTCGATGTTAAGCTACAGGAAAGTACAGGAGAAGGGGAAAAGTGGGTTGGGTTGGTGGATGATAGAAGGGAGGGCAAATGGGAGGAGGGAGTAATAAGAAGTAAACACTTTGGGGAGGGACAAGGTCAAAAGAGAGAACTGAAGAAATGGGAGCAGGATAGGATGGAGAGAAATTTACTTAGTCTTATACAACTTGACTATTATGGAAGTCTTTTGCAAAATTACACACACACACACACATACACATACGTATAAATATGTATAGTCTATATTGAATTGCTTGTTTTCTCAATAGGGATGGGTGAGGAGGGAGGAAGGGAGAGAAGTTGAAACTCAAAATTTTAGAACGAATGTTGAGAATTGCTTTTGCAAACAATGTAGAAATAAATAATACAGGTAATGAGGTATAGAAATTTATCTTGACCTACAAGACAAGAGTGAAGATGTGGATAAGGGAAGGGAGTGGTGTGATAGAAGGGAGGGCAGATTGGGGGAAGGGGTAATCAGAATGCCCAGAGTTTTGTGGTAGGGGAGGGGTGAGTTTGGGAGAAAACTTGGAACTCAAAATTTGGTGGAGATGAATGTTGAAAACTAAAAACAAACAAAAAAACATAAAATGATTCCCCCAAATATCATCATGACAATTATAGGATATATATATTTTTTATTTTCTGAAAGAGAATTACCACATGTAAAATTTTCAGGTTCCTTCCTTTTTCCGCTGCTGAGTTCTAGAAATAAAGTACTTCATCATGACAACTCTTATTTCCTCTCCAGTGAATCTGACATTCCCTAATGAGTGACATTTTCCTTGGTACTTAGAGTCCTAACATGCTACTGAACACAGTTCTCTCACTATGGAAAAGTCTTCAGAGAGAATTCTTCTCCCCAATCCTAGAACTTTCCCAGTCTGCATAATTCACAAACTAATGTCAGGTCTAAGTCTGCTCCTTTACATGGTAGCTTTGTATCTTTGCTATTTTTTTCAACCCAAGTCCATCTTGGAGCAAAAGCTGTAGATTTTTCCAGAAATTATCTCATAACTTTGCCACTGATGCTTTGCTTCAACACTTATTCCTTCAGCTTTAATGATGATCCAGGATCTAATTTTTCCCTATTGTTTTATCTTCCAACTTGGGGTCCATATGGATCTACATGGTTCCTTTCACATGAATCTCCGAATTTTTGGTGACATGACTCCATAAATTTCTGAATATGATTGCATATGTTTGCATGGTTGCATAAGTTTTCCTTTAAAAAGTATTTCTTAAGCACCTATTATGTGTCAGGTGCTATTCTTGACAATAATATAAAATAAAAAATAAAAAAAAAATTCCTGCACTGAAGAAAACTAACATTTTATTGGTGAGGGCAACAAGTACATAAAGAGACACTAGCACAAGTGCTCTTTACTAAAATCCAAAAAAAAAAAAAAAAGAGAGAAACCACTTATTATTAGCACTACTACATGCCATGCCAGACATTGTGCTGAGGCCTAGAAAACAAGAAAGGCAAAAGACAGTCCAAGCTGTTAATAAATTCACATTGTGAAGATATCGGAGTAGAAAGACACACATACACTAGCTCTTACCCCACAGCCCATAAAATACCTGTAAAGAAGAACTCTCAACAGATTCTAGAGCAGCAGAAGCCATAGAACAATGGACTGGAGGAGATTTCTAGCCCAGAATGACTTGAAAGACAGACAGGAAAGGTCTGTCCCACCAGACCTGGAGCAGAGCCTTTGCCACGTGGCACTAAGAGGAGAAGATCTGAGCAGGCTTCAGGGACAGAATCTCCAGCAGCAGCACAGATCCCTCAACCCACAGGCACCAAAGGTCTTTGGTCTTTTCGTCTGGCCAAGAAGGGAGCAGGGTGTCCCCATAACTTGGGCCTCCTCAGGTGGCAGCAGTGGAGGCAGCAGCCAACTGGGGCACCCAAAGCAGGTAGCAGCCCATATCCATTGTAGAAGGTCTCATTGTAAAGCCGTTGAGGGGAGCCTTGCCCCAACGTGAGCAGCTGGTGTTAATCTCGAACTGAATAGCAGCCCTGCCCCTGCCTAATCCCCTGAGGCTTGAGAGCAGCTCCTCTGAATCTCAGCCCCCAGCGCTGGCTTGGTGGAACTGGAGGCAAAGTGGTTGCGGAAAGGAAACTCAGAAGTCAAGTAACTGGCTGGGGAAATGCCCAAATTGGAGAGAAAAATAAGACCATAGAATGTTACTTTCTTGGGGAACAGGTGTCTCCTCCCATCCTTTCAGATGAGGAAGAACAAGGCATACTGTCAGAGGAAGTCAAGGCCTCTGCCTCCAAAGGGAACTGAAACTGGGGCTCAGGCAATAGAAGACCTTAAAAAATAAGTTAGCAGCTTACTAAAGGAGAACCAAAAAAAAAATGCTGAGGAAAATAATAGCTTTAAAAAGAGGCTAACTCAATCGGAAAAATAGGTCCAAAAAGTCAATGAGGAGAAGGAGATTTTAAAAAGCAGAATTAGCCAAATGGAGGAGAAGGTTCAAAAGCTCACTGAACAAAATAATTGGTTGAAAGAGAATTGAGTTCAGGGAAATGAATGACTATGAGTTAAACCAAGCAGTTAGTAAACAGAACCAAAAATTTGAAAAAAGTAGAAGATAATGTGAAATATCTCATTGGAAAAGTAACTGATCTGGAAAATAGATCCAGGAGAAACAATTTAAAAATTATGGGACTACCTGAAAGCCAAGATAAAAAAAAAGAGTCTAGATATTATCTTCCATGAAATCATCAAGGAAAACTGCCTTGATATTCTAGAACTAGAGGGCAAAATAATTATTGAAAGAATCCACTGATCACCTCCTGAAAGAGACCCAAACAGAGAAACTCCTAGGAATACTGTGTCCAAATGTCAGAGTTCCCAAATCAAAGAAAAAATACTGCAAGCAACTAGAAAGAAACAATCTGGGTACTGTGGAAATACAAACAGGAAAACACAGGATCTGGCAGCTTCAACATTATGGGATGGAAAGGCTTGGAATTTAATATTTCAGAAGTTAAATGAATTGGGATTGAAACCAAGAATCACCCACCCAGCAAATCTGAGTATAATAATTCAAGGGAATAAATTGTCATTCAATGATATAGAGGACTGTCAATCATTCTTATTGAAGAAAAGACCAGATCTCTATAGAAAATTTGACTTCCCAAGACAAGAATCAAGAGAAGCATGAAAAGGTAAACAGGAAAGAAAAGTCATTAAAGAGTCTCTAAAACTGAACTGTTTACATTACTACATGGAAAGAAAATATTTTTAACAATTGAATCTTTTCCCAGTATTTGGGTAGATGGAGAGATTACACACACACACACACACACACACACACACACACACACACACACATATAGATAGAGAGTACAAGGGGTGTTATATCAGAAGAGATGATATCCACACAAAATAAAATAAAATAAAATAAAAATTAAGGGGTGAAGGAGGAAAATATCAGAAAGAGAAAGGGGAGAAGTGGAATGGGGTAGGTTATAACTCATAAAAGGTATAAAAAAAGTTTTGTTCAGTGGAGGAGAAAAGGGGGAAGGGGAGAGGGGAAAAATGAAGCTACTCTCTCCACATGTGGCTGAAGGAGGGAATAACATACTCACTAAATTTGATATGAAAATTTAAATCACACCACAGGAAAGTAAGAGAGGAGGTGACAAGTGGGGTGAGGGGAATATTAGAAGGGAAGGCAAATGGGAGAAAGGAGTCACTAGAAATAAACACTTTCAAAAAGGGACAAGGTCAATTGTGGGGGGAAAGTAAGAGGGGGGATAGAGTAGGACAGAGGGTAATATAATTAGTATTACACAACATGATTATTATGGAAATCTTTTGCAAAACAACACATATTTAGTGTATTGAACTGCTTGCCTTCTCAGTGGGGGCTGGGGAGGGAGTGAGAGAAGTTTCATTTCAAAGTATTAGTAACAAATGTTGAGAATTTTTCTTGCATATAATCGGGAAATAAGAAATACAGGGAATGCAGTATTGAAATTTATCTTGTCTTACAAGAAAAGAGAGAGGATGGGGATAAAGGAAGATTGGGGTGTGATAGAAGGGAGGATACCTTGAGGGAAGGAATAATCAGAATGCAAGGTATTAGGAAGCAGAGGGAGGGGAGTGATGGGGAGAAAAATTGGACATGATAGAAAGTGAGGTCAAAGTAATTAGGATTTAAACAATTGACTGAATTAATTACTGAGAATGAATCAATGACATCTTTAGTTTGGGAAGAAGAATTTTAGTCTAAATTTCCTAGAGGAATGGAACCTCGGGTAAAATTTGGCATTGATGGAAAAGTTAAGGTTTTAATGGTAAATTTGGTTTTATGTTTGCTATTTAATCAGAAACTTGAACAGGTGTAGAAAGGCATGTAAGTCACTTAAAACTTGCCTCAAAAGATGTTCCTTAGCCAAAGTGAAATTGTAATCACATTTGAAACCTGGTTATTGAAACTTGCCATGTTTAGATGCTATGGGACTATTAAGTGACTGTTCTTCTAAGGCTAACTCCAGGTATGGATAGCAAGAAAAGCAGTCTGATCCTCCAATCCATGGTGCCAGTAAGCTGGTGAGATGCTAGTATCAACTGCAAAAGGTGATCTCATGGGAAGGGTGGGAGAGTGATTGTTCAGCCTGGGCTGAGGTAGGATTCTCCTGACTCAATTTCCCCACTAACAACTGGAAGACTTAAAGCATGACTGAAAGCAAGTGGACTATCTAATCCTGCCTGGAATTGACATGAAGTTGGGGAGATATTGTTTCCCTGCAATGAGCCTACTCTTGGTGCCAATTTCCTATAGTCAAAAGGTTTGTAAGCTTAATAGTAGATCTATTAAGTTATAGGTTATTGGTAGGGGAACATCCGAGGTTAAGTCTGAAATTAAGCTAATAGGCATAGGACTTTAGACCAACAACAATAAGTTAGGGTCCTTTAATTCTTAGTAATGCTGTGGAGAAAATTACGTCAAGAGCTTGTGAAGTTAGCAACATAAATATTATTTGTGTCTCAGTTGGTTAATATCTAAAAAAAATTCTTTTGTGGTCCATATGGTAAATACTTTAAAAAGAAGGGGGGAGTGGAATTTACCAAAACTTTGCAACACATTGAAAAAAATCTGATCTTCTGTGCAATGTTTCATAGCCATGAACTCTGACTTCTGCAAAGGAGTCTTCTCTCTTTTTTTTTTCTTTCCCCTTTGTTCTAAATTCTTTTTTTTAAAATTTATTTCTTTATTTAACTTTTAACATTCATTTTCACAAAATTTTGGGTTTCAAATTTTCTCCCCTTTTGTCCCTTCGCCCCACCCCAAAACACTGAGCATTCTAATTGCCCCTGTCTGCCAATCTGCCCTCCCTCCCTCCCCACCCCTTCCCTTTGGAAGGCAAGCAATTCAATATAGGTCAAATCTGTGTAGTTTTGCAAATGACTTCCATAATAGTAGTGTTGTGTAAGAACTAATTATATTTCCCTCCATCCTATCCAGTCCCCCATTACTTCTGTTCTCTCTTTTAATCCTGTCCCTCCCCATGAGTGTTGACCTCAAATTGCTCCCTCCTCCCCATGCTCTCCCTTCCATCATCCCCCCCCCCACCCTGCTTATCCCCTTATCCCCCACTTTCCTGTATTGTAAGATAGGTTTTCATACCAAAATGAGTGTGCATTTTATTCCTTCCTTTAGTGGAAGGTGATGAGAGTAAACGTCATGTTTTTCTCTCACCTCCTCTCTTTATCCCTCCACTAATAAGTCTTTTGCTTGCCTCTTTTGTGAGAGATAATTTGCCCCATTCCATTTCTCCTTTTCTCCTCCCAATATATTTGTCTCTAACTGCTTGATTTCATTTTTTTAAGATATGATCCCATCCTCTTCAATTCACTCTGTGCACTCTGTCTCTATGTGTGTGTGCGCATGTGTGTGTGTGTGTAATCCCACCCAGTACCCAGATACTGAATGGTTTCAAGAGTTACAAATATTGTCTTTCCATGTAGGAATGTAAACAGTTCAACTTTAGTAAAGTCCCTTATGACTTCTCTTTGCTATTTACTTTTTCATGCTTCTCTTCATTCTTGTGTTTGAAAGTCAAATTTTCTTTTCAGCTCTGGTCTTTTCATCAAGAATGCTTGAAAGTCCTCTATTTCATTGAAAGACCAATTTTTCCCCTGGACTATTATACTCAGTTTTGCTGGGTAGGTGAGTCTTGGTTTTAGTCCTAGTTCCTTTGACTTCTGGAATATCTTATTCCATGCCCTTCGATCCCTTAATGTGCAAGCTGCTAGATCTTGTGTTATCCTGATTGTATTTCCACAATACTTGAATTGTTTCTTTCTAGCTGTTTGCAATATTTTCTCCTTGACCAGGGAATTCTGGAATTTGGCCACAATGTTCCTAGGAGTTTCTCTTTTTGGATCTCTTTCAGGTGGTGATCTGTGGATTCCTTGAATACTTATTTTGCCCTCTGGTTGTAGAATCTCAGGGCAGTTTTCCTTGATAATTTCATGAAAGATGATGTCTAAGCTTTTTTTTTGATCATGGCTTTCAGGTAAGCCCATAATTTTTACATTGTCTCTCCTGGATCTATTCTCCAGGTCAGTTGTTTTTCCAATGAGATATTTCATATTATCTTCCATTTTTTCATTCTTTTGGTTTTGTTTTGTGATTTCTTGGTTTCTCATAAAGTCATTAGCCTCCATCTGTTCCATTCTAATTTTTAAAGAACTACTTTCTTCAGTGAGCTTTTGAACCTCCTTTTCCATTTGGCTAATTCTGCTTTTGAAAGCATTCTTCTCCTCATTGGCTTTTTGAACCTCTTTTGCCAATTGAGTTAGCCTACTTTTCAAGGTGTTATTTTCTTCAGCATTTTTTTGGGTCTCCTTTAGCAGGGTGTTTACTTGTTTTTCATGCTTTGCTTGCATGTCACTCCATTCTCTTCCCAGTTTTTCCTTCACCTCTCTAACTTGATTTTCAAAATCCTTTTTGAGCTCTTCCATGGCCTGAGCCCATTGGATGGGCTGGGATACAGAAGTCTTGACTTCTGCATTTTTCCCTGATGGTAAGCATTGTTCTTCCTCATCAGAAAGGATGGGAGGAGATATCTGTTCACCAAGAAAGTAACCTTCTCTAATCTTATTTTTTTTTCCCTTTTCTAGGCATTTTCCCAGCCAGTGACTTGACTTCTGAGTGTCCTCTCCACCCCCACCTCTCCTCCAGATCTGCCCAGCCAGCACTTGGGGTCTGAGATTCAAATGCTGCTTCCCAGCCTCAGAGCTTCGGGCAGGGGCAGGGCTGCTGTTCAGTGTGAGATTAAGTTCAGGTGCTCAGGTCAGGGCAGGGCCACCTCACGGGCTCTGTTCCCTCAGGGGGGTTATGCAGAGACCTTCAACAATGGATCTGGGGTCCTGCCTGCTTGGGGAGCCCTGGTCTGCTCCTGCCACTGCTACTGCCTCCCGAGGGGGCCTGAGCCATGGGGGCACCCCACTCCCCTCTTGACCCACCAAGGAGACCCTCTCACCGACCCTTGTCACCTGCGGGTGGAGGGACCCGCACAGCTGCTGGAGATTCCATCCCCGAAGCCCGCTCGGATCTGCTCCCTTTGGTGCTGCGCCACTGAGGCAGGGTTGGGCTCTGCTCCACGTCCAGGGTGCGAGGGACCTTTTGTGAGATGTTTTCGGGCTTTCTGGAGCAGAAATCTCTTCTGCTCCGTTCTGTGGCTTTTGCTGCTCCAGAATTCGCAGGTGGTTCTTTTTTTTTTTTAACAGGTATTTTATGGGCAGTGGGTTTGGAGGTAGCATATGTGCATCTTTCTACTCCGCCATCTTGGCTCTCCCCCGAAAGGAGTCTTCTCTTTGGGGACAAACTTGTTCTTTATAATTTTGCAACACTCTGATGTATTCCTATTTCCTCTAGGATTAAATATAAAATTGAAAGTATTTTCATTGAAAGTATTTTACAAAGTGTCCCTTTTTAACTTTTCCAGTTTTCTTATACCCTCTACATTCCCATGTTCTTCAGTCCAATGACCCATCCAGATAATGTGAATGCCCTTGTCAAAGGGCAAGTTTTGCCAGAGTTCCCCATTGCTACATGAACATTGATATAACTTCCTAATAAGACACTATTGCCAGTTACAGCCTCCTTGCTGTTCCATGAACAAGACACTCCATCTCTCAGCTCTGGGCATTCTCCATGCTCGGAAATCTCTCCTTTCTCATTTCTGCCTCCTGACTTCCCTACTTTCCTTCAAGTCTCAGGCAAAATCCCACCTTCATCAAGACTTTCCTAATCCCTTGTAATTCTAGATCTTCCCTCCATTAATTGTTTCCAATTTATCCTGTACATATCCTGTACAAATTTGTTTGCTTGTTGTTTCTGCCATTTAACTATGAGCTCCTTGAGGGCAGGAACTGTCTCTTTTCTTTCATTTGTATCCCCAGCACTTACAACAGTTCCTGGCATACAGAATGAACTTAATATATGCTTATTGATTGACTCAAAAAAAAGTAAACTTGCATTGTAAGAGGTAGACATCATGCAAATAACTGTATATAAAGAAGGAATATACAGTATAAATAGAAGATAATCACAAAAAAAGTCTTTGGCATTAATGGAAATTAGGAAAAGCTTCTTGTAAGAGATAGGATTTTATTTGGGACTTAAAGTAAGCCAGAGATTGAGATGAAGAAAGAGAGAATTCTAGATGTGGTGGGGATAACTAATGGAAATGTATGAAATTGGGAGATGTAATATCATGTGCAAAGTACAGCAAAAAGGTCAATTTCATTAGATTGCAGATTTATAGAATGGAGAATAAGTAGAGAGGATAGTCTAAAAAGACTGGAAGTAAGAAAGGGGCCAGATTATGTTAAAATAAAATAAAAATAAAGTAATGCTATATTTTAAAATCCCAATCAAGTCCTTTTTGCTGGAAGTAATAGAGATCCACTGGAGTTTATTTATCCAGACCAAACAGCTCCATTCCTTTCACTAAGACTCATGTGACATGTTTTCCAGTCATATCATTTTATAGCTGTTATTCTATGGACCTTTATAAACTTGTCAATATTTTATCTGAAATTTGGCAGCTGGAGTTGACCACAATATTCACGAGGCTTAGTAGTAATTTGACATTGGTTTTATGCATTCCCAGTTCATTGGTTCACTGAATCAATTATCTTGGCAGGTAGCTATGAACTTTCCTCTGGAATCAAAAGTCTGGGGCATGGGCATGAGTATAGATGGGAGGATCAGCTACTCATGGCTGAAAATGAGAATTTGGGATGCAGTTGTCTCAAATGACAGATTGTAATGAAAGCATTTCTATATCTCCAAATATAGTCATTTTAAAGTCATCTATTTTTTATTGTAATTTTTCATTTAATTATGTGGTAATTCTGTGCAATCTTGACTTTGTTTTAATTGATTTAAAGGAAAGGGATCAGAAACATCTTGATTGGAGAGTGAGAAAAACTATAAGAATTTTCTTTTTTTTTAGGATTTTAGGATTTTTAGGCTCACAGAATTAGGAGATAAAGTTAGTGATTGAATTATCTGGGGAAGTAGGGATAGAGTTTGTTGATAGAAACTTAGCTGCTTTCTCCACCCTGGGGAAAATAAGGTGTCAAATGAAAACAAATGTATCTATGCTGGAGTACCCAGCTGGTTTACCCATGAGGATTCTGCATCTTCACTGCTCCTATGTCAGCTGAAAATTAATCAGTAAGAGTTTGTCAATAACCTACTATATGCCGAGCACTATGCATGGTCCTGCAACTTTCTGACCACCTAATCACCCTATTTATTTTTAAAGATCTAAGAATCAAATGTCAGAAGATATAGTATAAGTAATTTACTGAGAACTGTGATCACATGATTCCCATAAAATATGGCATCCTATTTAAGTTATTATGGTTTGTAATGGCAGAATGAATAAATAACCTCATAAAATAGTCAAAACTCATAAATGGAAAGTTTAAAATGTTCACATCTTATGTCAGCTAATTCCAGTGAGAGAGTTAATACAAACACCCTTTACCTATCAGCTTTAGGAGATAATTAGTAAGACTATCACAAGTTTAAGGAGCCTCACATCTTAATGCATGGGCACAATTGGTTAATAACAATAGTATTCAATCTTGCTGTCAGCCTTTCCCTTCCCAATTCTAAACATCTGGGATAACATTCTTTTTCCTGCCTTAATCTATGATCCTAAGTGAGGCCATGTTTTTATGTAGAGATTAGCTTAACTGAATTCAGTCAAATTAATTTCCCCCCACGTACAACTTGTCGAACCAGTGTTTAACTTTTTTTTTTTTCACATTTCAACAAGCTGTTCATTTATGGTAGAACAAGATCAAAATCTAGACAGCCTAAACTACTGTTCCAAGATGTTCACAATTCATTTGATATGCTCCTCACTTCACAGGAAAGTAGCCTGAGAGCCATCATCTGGAAAGGCATGGTTGGGCATGACTTCTGGTGTTAATGAAGCAGGCTGTCAAGCCCAATGAATTGTTGACATTCTGCACCATGCTAATAGCATGAAAAAATCATGTTATGATTATAGTCACATGTAACAGAACCTGTCAAATATAGCAGTGTGATAAATGAAACTGTGATCTAGTCAAATGACTGATTCCTTTAGCTGTTTTCATTACTATATGACACTTCCTATCTTGATACTTTTGCTCAAGCTCTTTCCAGATCTAGAATGCATTTTCTGTTCACCTCTCCCTCTTAAAATCTTGACTTTTCTTCTAAGTATAGCTCAAATACTGCCTATGCCTCTTTGGATTGCCTGCATTCATGCCTTTCAACTCTGAGATCATTTTAATGTTTTTGTATTTCACACATTTATGTGTACATATATTCTCCCCTGATAGAATGCAAATTCCCTCAGGACAGACACTTTTATATTTATGTCTAGCATGACATCTAGGGTTTCTATCAATGTAAGTAAAAGAACAACATATTAGGTATTAGGAGAACTGGACTTTAAATCTACCACTACTACAAACTCCTGAGACAATTTTGGACAAATTACTTAATCTCTCTGGACTTCAGTTTATTCGTCTGTAAAACGACAGCATCAGACTAAATAATCAGTAGGGTCCATTAATGATTACGATATAGGTTCTTTGTTTATTCAATCCTTATTTATTTTGTTTGCTTTTGTTTTCATTAATCAGCTATTCAGAAAGTTAACATTCACTTTAAGGAGCATGGTGGTCCTACTTATCACTCAAGTTGTAAATGACAGAACCATGATTCAAACTCAGATCTTAATAAATTAATGTGATTTACTAAGCATTTATTAAATGCCTTCTCTGTACCAGGTACTTTGCTAGGCATTGGAGATATAAATAGAAAAAAATGGAACAGAGTCTGCCCTGTAGGAGCTTACATTATATAGAAAAGACAACACACACATACACACACATAAACATACACAAATTAGATATACAATAAAAACACAGTGACTTTGTGGGGAGAACAATGGCTCATCAGGACTTCAGTAAATGTTTCCTGTGATGTTAGAGCAAACTTTGGAATGGAATCAGCAATTTTAAGAGGTGTTATATTCCAGTTTCTGAGCACAACTTGTGAAAAGTCATTCAGAGAGGAGGTGGAATGTTCAGGTTGAGGGATATTAGGAAGGTGAATTGGATTAGATTAAAGAGAGTGTAAAAGGGTAAAATATGAAATAAGGCTAGAAAAGTTGTATGGGTCAATAATGTCAAGCATTTTAAATGATGCAGGGGTTTATATTTGACTGAAAAGGTTACAGCAAGGCCCTGGAGTTTGCTGAGCAACATGGTCAAACTTATGTTTTAGGGAAATTAATTTGCCAGCTGTGTGGAGAATGGATTGGATGGGGAGAGACTTGAAATAGGGAAACAAATTAGAAGTACAATAGTCCTAATGAGAGTTGATGGTGGATTGAAGTAAATATATGTGGAGGTAAGATTGAATTCAAGGGATGCTGTGTAGGTAGAAAAAAGATTTTACAAATAATTAGATATATACTTGCTTAGCACCAGTGCTTAGCACAATACCTGCACATAATAAACACTTAATAAATGTTAGTTGACTGACATAGGGCCTCAGGGTGAAGGGTCAAGGATCACTTCAATGTGAAACGGTGACTAGAAGAATGCTACTTGTATTTATAGAAATAGGAATGCTTAGAAGAGGGAAAGATTTTTGGAGAAAGAATACTTAGTTGTGTTTTAGTTACATTGAGTTTAAGACTTATGGGACAATCAATTGGTAACATTTAGTAGGAAGTTGGTGATGTGGTATTAGCTAAAAAGACTAAGACTGGGTATATAGATCTTGAAGTCATTAGCATGGAGATGATGATTAAACCTATATGAACTGATAAGAGCACCAAGTGAGAGAGAGTATAAAAAAAAAAAAGAAGAAAATTCAAGTCTAGAATTTTTATTACAACACCATAATGCCTCCATTGAATCAATATGTAGTAAGTTTGAATCTTGCAGTGGCTTAACCAGGGCAGGAATTCCAGACCAAAAAGTAACCTGCAGTTCTAATGCAAGGACTTAAAAAAATTCCAAATGGACTCTTGAGACAAAAGGCATTCCATATCCAGAGAAAGAACTATGGAATTAGATCACAGATAGAAGCAGACCGTTTTCTTTCATAGTTTGTTTTGTTTTACGATTTCTCCCATTTATTTTAACACTTCTATACAACATGTATTTAGTAGGAATGCACATGTAATACCTATATAAGATTGTTCACCACCTCAGGGAGGGAGTGAGATGCGAGGGAAGAATGTAGGGGAAAGAGGGGAAAAGAATCTCAGATTTGTGGAAGTGATTATGAAACACTGAAAACAAATAAATTAATTTAATTAAAAAATAAATGAAAAAATGTGATGTTGGGAAAGAATATTTCCCTCCATCCTCTCCTGTCCCCCACTTTCTCTGTTCTCTCTTTTGACCTTGTCCCTCTCCAAAAGTTTTTACTTCCAATTACACCCTGCTCCCATTTGACCTCACTTCTGTCATGCCCCACACCCTACTTATCCCCTTCTCTCCTAATTTCCTGTAGTGTAAGATAGATTTTTTGTATCAAATTTAGTGTGTATGTTATTCCCTCCTTAAGCCTAATGTGATGAGAATAAGTTTCACTTTTTCCCTCTCACCTTCTCACTTTTCCCTTCCACTGAAAAAGCTTTTTCTTGACTCTTTTATGAGAGATAATTTTCCCTATTCCATTTCTCCTTTTCTCCTGCAAATTTATTCCTCCCTCACCCTTTAATTTTATGTTTTATATCATCCCTTGCTATTCAACTCACCCAGTGCCCTCTGTCTATATGTATATAACACCTCCAACTCAAATACTCAAATACTGAGAAATGTCTCAAGAATAACAAATATTATCTTTCTATGCAGGAATATAAACAGTCCAGCTTTAGTAAGTCCCTTATGATTTCTCTTTCCTGTTTACCTTTTCATGTTTCTCTTGATTCTTTTTTTTTAAATTAAATTTATTTATTTAACTTTTAACATTCATTTCCACAAAATTTTGGGTTACAAATTTTCTCCCCTTTTATCCCCCCCCAAACACCAAGCATTCTAATTGCCCCTATGACCAATCTGCTCTCTCTTCTATCATTCCTCTCTGCCCTTGTCTCAGTCTTCTCTTTTGTCCTGTAGGGCCAGATAGCTTTCTATTCCCCTTTACCTGTATTTCTTATTTCCTAGTGGCAAGAACATTACTGGACAGTTGATCCTAACACTTTGAGTTCCAACTTCTTTACCTCCCTCCCTCTCCACTCCATCCCTTTGGAAGGCAAGCAATTCAATATAGGCCAAATCTGTGTAGTTTTGCAAATGACTTCCATAATAGTTGTGTTGTATAGGACTAACTATATTTCCCTCCATCCTATCCTGTCTCCCATTACTTCTATTCTCTTTTGATCCTATCCCTCCCCATGAGTGTCGACCTCGAATTGCACTCTCCTCCCCATGCCCTCCCTTTTATCATCCCCCCTACCCTGCTTGTCCCCTTATCCCCCACTTTCCTGTATTGTGATATAGGTTTTCATACCAAAATGAGTGTGCATTTTATTCTTTCCTTTAGTGGAATGTGATGAGAGTAGACTTCATGTTTTTCTCTCACCTCCCCTCTTTATCCCTCCACTAATGAGTCTTTTGCTTGCCTCTTTTATGAGAGATAATTTGCCCCATTCCATTTCTCCCTTTCTCCTCCCAATATATTTCTCTCTCACTGCTTGATTTCATTTTTTTAAGATGTGATCCCATCCTCTTCAATTCACTCTGTGCACTCTGTCTCTATGTATGTGTGCATGTGTGCATATGTGTGTGTTTAATCCCACCCAGTACCCAGATACTGAAATGTTTCAAGAGTTACAAATATTGTCTTTCCATGTAGGAATGTAAACAGTTCAGCTTTAGTAAGTCCCTTATGACTTCTCTTTGCTGTTCACCTTTTCATGGTTCTCTTCATTCTTGTGTTTGAAAGTCAAATTTTCTTTTCAGCTCTGGTCTTTTCATCCAGAATACTTGAAAATCCTCTATTTCATTGAAAGACCAATTTTTCCCCTGAACTATTATACTCAGTTTTGCTGGGTAGGTGATTCTTGGTTTTACTCCTAGTTCCTTTGACTTCTGGAATATCCTATTCCATGCCCTTCGATCCCTTAATGTAGAGGCTGCTAGATCTTGTGTTATCCTGATTGTATTTCCACAATAATTGAATTGTTTCTTTCTAGCTGCTTGCAATATTTTCTCCTTGACCTGGGAACTCTGGAATTTGGCCACAATGTTCCTAGGAGTTTCTCCTTTTGGATCTCTTTCAGGCGGTGTTCTGTGGATTCCTTGAATATTTATTTTGCCCTCTGGTTCTAGAATCTCAGGGCAGTTTTCCTTGATAATTTCATGAAAAATGATGTCTAGGCTCTTCTTTTGATCATGGCTTTCAGGTAGTCCCATGATTTTTAAATTGTCTCTCCTGGATCTATTTTCCAGGTCAGTTGTTTTTCCAATGAGATATTTCACATTATCTTCCATTTTTCCATTCTTCTGTCTTTGTTCTGTGATTTCTTGGTTTTGCATAAAGTCATTAGCCTCCATCTGTGCCATTCTAATTTTGAAAGAACTTTTTTCTTCAGTGAGCTTTTGAATCTCCTTTTCCATTTGCCTAATTATGCTTTTGAAAGCATTCTTCTCCTCATTGGCTTTTTGAACCTCTTTTGCCAATTGAGTTAGGCTAGTTTTCAAGGTGTTAATTTCTTCAAGATTTTTTTGGGTCTCCTTTAGCAGGGAGCTGATCTGTTGTTCATGCTTTGACTTCATGTCTCTCATTTCTCTTCCCAGCTTTTCCTCTACCTCTCTAACTTGATTTTCAAAATTCTTTTTGAGCTCTTCCATGGCCTGAGCCCATTGGGTGGGCTGGGACACAGAAGCCTTGATTTCTGTGTCTTTGCCTGATGGTAAGCATTGTTCTTCCTCATCAGAAAGGAAGGGAGGAAATGCCTGTTCACCAAGAAAGTAGCCTTCTATAGTCTTATTTCTTTTCTCTTTTCTGGGCATTTTCCCATCCAGTGACTTGACCTCTGAATATTCTCCTCACACCCACCTCGCCTCCTGATCCTCCCAGCCAGTGTCTGGGGTCTGAGATTCAAATGCTGCTTCCAGCCTTAGGGCTTTTGGCAGAGGCAGGGCTGCTATTCAGTGTGAGATTAAGTTCAGATCGTCAGGTCGGGGCAGGTCAGCCTCTCAGGCTCAGTTCCCTCAGGGGGTTTATGCACAGACCTTCCACAATGGATCCAGGCTCCTGCCCCCTTGGGGAGCCCCAGTCCACAGCCGCCTCTCAGCTTCTACCTCCTGGGGGGGGAGCTGAGTTATGGGAGCACCCCATTCCCCTCTCAACCTGCCAAAGAGACTCTCTCACCGACCCCCGTCACCTGTGGGTGGAGGGACTTGTGCGGCTGCTGGAGATCCCATCCCTGAAGCCTGCTCGGATCTTTTCCTCTCCGTGCCGCGGCCGCTGCAGGGCTGCCCTCAGCTCCTAGTCTCGGCGCCCAGTCCCCAGCCTGAAGGACCCCCTGCGAGAGGTTTGCAGGTCTCTCCAGAACAGAAATCACCCTCGCTCCAATATTCTGTGGCCTCTGGGTGCAGAATTCACCGTGAGTTACTTCCCTGTAGCCGTTCTATGGGTTGTGGGTTCAGAGCTATGTGTATGTGCGTCTTTCTACTCCGTCATCTTGGCTCCACCCCCTCTTCTCTTAATTCTTGAAATGCAAATTTTCTATTCAGTTCTGGTCTTTTCATCAAGAATGCTTGAAAGTCCTCTATTTCACTGAATGATCATTTTTTCCCCTGAAATATTATACTCAGTGTTTCTGGGTAGATAACTTCTGATTTTAATCTTAACTCTTTTGAGTTCTGGAATATCATGTTACAAACTCTTCAATCCTTTAATGTAGAAACTGCTAGAGCTTGTTTTGTCCTGATTGTATTTCCACAGTACGTGCATTGTTTCTTTCCAGCTGCTAGCATATTTCCCTTTACCTGGGAACTTTGGAATTTGGTTACAACATTCCTACAAGTTTTTCTTTTTTTTATCTATTTTTTCTTTTTAACTTATCTTATTTATTTTTGGTATTGTACAATCACTACCATATAACTGAGAATTTTTTCCCATATCTCCTCCCTCCCTCCCTGAGACCTCATACAATTTTATATAGGTTCCACACATACATTCCTATGAAATATATTTTCACTATAGTCATGCTGTGTAGAAGAATTAAAATGAATCAGAGAAATAATATAACAAATCAAAATGTAATACACACACACAAAAAATGATCTACTTGATCTGCTGCATTCTGCAATTGAATGCTTTAAAATATCATTGGGAATTTTTAAAAGTTGTTCCATTGCAATGAAGTTCCAAGTCTACCAGAAAATGCTCTCACACATTGTGTTCATTGCTATGCACATAGTTCTCCTGGTTCTGCTCCTTTCAATCAGCATCAGATCATATCAGTCTTTCCAGGTTTCTCTGAAGTATTCCTGCTCATCATTTCTTATAGAACAATATTATTCCATTATATTTACATACTGTGATTTGCTCAGGCATTCCCCAATTGATGGGCATCCCCTTGATTTCCAGTTATTGGCCCCCAGAAAGAGTTCTGCTATAAATATTTTTGTACATCTGGGACCCTTTCCCATTTTTATGATCTCTTGGGGATACAGTCCTGGAAGACATATTGCTGGGCCAAAGGGTATACATACTTTTGTAGACCTTTGGGCACAGTTCCAAATTGCTCTCCAGAGTGGTTGAATCATCTCACAGCTCCATCAACAATGGATTAGTGTTCCAACTCTCCCACATCCTCTCCAACATTTATCATCATCCTGTTCTGTCATGTTTGCCAATCTGATTGGTGTGATGTGGTATCTCAGAGTTGTTTTGGTTTGCATCTCTCTAATCAATAGTGATTTAGAGCATTTTTCAAATGACTATATATATATCTAATTCCTTCCTCTGAAAACTGCCTGTTCATATCCTTTGACCATTTATCAATTGGGGAATGACTTGTATTTTTGTACATTTAACTCAGTTCTTTATATATTCTAGAAATGTGGCCTTTATCACAGACACTAGCTGCAAAAACTTTTTCCCAGTTTTCTACATCCCTACGAATCTTGATTGCATTGAGTTTGGTTGTCCAAATACTTTTCAGTTTTAGGTAATCAAAATTATCCATCCTTCACTTCATAATTCTCTCCATCTCTTCTTTACTTAAAAATTCTTCACTTCTCCATAAATCTGATCAATACATTATCCCTTGGTCCATCAATTTGTCCATAATATCAATCTGGATACCTAGATTATGTACCCATTTGGACTTTATTCTTGTGTATGGTGCCAGGCATTGGTCTATGCCTAGTTTCTGCCACACTGTCATCCAGTTTTCCCAGCAATTTTTGTCAAACAGTGAGTTCTTATCCCAGAAGCTGGGATCTTTGAGTTTATCAAACAGTAGATTGCTATATTCATTGCCTAGTGTATCTTGAGTACCTAGCATATTCCACTTGTCTAACCTTCTGTTTCTCAGCCAGTACCAAGTGGTTTTGATAATTGCTGCTTTATAATACAATTTGAGATCTGGTAGCTCTAGGTCACCATCTTTAGCATTTCTTATCATTAATTCTCTTGATAATCTGGACCTTTTGTTCTTCCAGATGAATTTTGACATTATTTTTTCCAGCTCTAAAAAATAATTATCTGATCATTTAATTGGTATGGCACTAAATAAGCAAATTAATTTAGGAAGAATTGTTATTTTTACCATATTGGCTCAGCATACCCATGAACAACTGATGTTTTTTCACTTACTTAGATCTAACTTTATTTGTGTGAAGTGTCTTGCAACTGTGTTCATATATTCCCTAGGTTTGTTTCAGCAGGTAAACTCCCCAATATTTTATTGTCCTAGTTTTAAATGGGATTTCTCTTTCTGTCTCTCACTATTGGTCTTTGTTACTAATATTTAGAAATGCAGAAGATTTGTGCAGGTTTAGTTTGCAAACTGCAACTTTGCCAAAGTATTTTTTAGTAATTTTTACTTGAATTTCTGGGATCCTCTAAGTATATCATGTCATCTGCAAAGAGCAATAACTTAGTTTCTTCTCTTGCTATTCTATTTCCTTATCTTCTATTTCTTTATCTTATATAATTGCTACAGTTAGCATTTCTAGTACCATATTGAATAATGTTGGTGATAATGGAAATCATTGTTTCAACCCTGACCATATTGGAAATGCATCTAGATGATCTCCATTGCATATAATGCTTGCTGAAGATTTTAAGTAGATACTGCCTATTATTCCTTTGATCTCTAGTGTTTTTAACAGGAATGAGTGTGGTATTTTGTCAAAAAGCTTTTTCTGCATCTATTGCGATAATCATGTGGTTTCTGTTAGCCTTGTTGTTGATATGATCAATAATGTTAATAGTTTTCCTAATATTGAAACATCCCTTCATTTCTGGTATGAATCCTACCTGATTATAATGTATTATTCTCATGATAATTTGCTGCATTCTTTTTGCTAAAATCATATTTAAATTTTTTCTATCTATATTCATTACAGAAATTGGTCTGTAATTTTTTTTCTCTGTTTTATCTCTTCTTGGTTTCAGTATCAAAACCATATTTGTATCATAAAAAGAATTTGACAGCACTCCTTCTTCTTCAATTTTCCCAAATAGTGTATGTAGTATTTGAACTGTGTTCTTTAAATGTTTGATAGAATTGCCTTGTAAATCCAACCTGACCTGGAGGTTTTTTCCTACAGAATTCATTGATGGCTTGTCCAATTTCTTTTTCTGAGATGGGGCTGCTTGAGTATTCAACTTTCTCTTCTGGTAAGCTGGGCAATTTTTATTTATGTATATTTTCATTTTTTAACAAAAGAAAATGATCTGTTTCTGTGTGCAATCCAATATCATAGATCTTTCTCTGGATGTGGAAGAAATTTTGCCTCAGGAGTCCATTGGAAATTTTTTAGGTCCATACATTTCAATGAGGTACTAAGTCTGCCAGAAAAATTCCTCACATACTGTGGTTGTTGCTGTGTACAAAGTTCTCCTGGTTCTGCTCCTTTTACCAAGCATCAGTTCTTATAAGTATTTTCAGTCCTCTCTGAAGTCTTCCTTTTCTTCTTTTCTCATAGCACGATAGTATTCCATTATATTCATGTACCACAAATTGTTCAGCCATTTCCTAATTGATGGGCATCCCCTTGATTTCCAGGTTTTAGCCACCACAAACAGAGGTGCTACCAATATTTTTGTACATGTGGTACCCTTTCCCATTTCTATGATCTCTTTGAAATAGGTTCCCAGAAATGATGTTGCTGGGTCAAAGGGTATGTACATTTTTGTAGTCCTTTGGGCATAGCTGCAATTTGCTCTCCAGAATGGTTGGATCAGCTCACAGCTCCACTAGCAATGAATCAGTATTTCAACTCTCCTACACCTTCACCAACATTTATCATCTTCCTGTTCTGTCCTGTCAGCCAATATCATAGGTGTGACTTGGTACCTCACAGCTGTTTTGATTTGCATCTGTCTAATCAATAATAATTTAGAGCATTTTTTCATGGGCATAAAAATGTAAATGGGTAAAAAAATACTTGTTCTTCAATTTGGGCAAACTGCTTACATCCCTACAAGGGAAGATGATTTTTGTTAATCTGGAGAATAGCACATTTATTATGATATATAAAAGGGATATACATAGAGAGAGGGATTGGTTATAAATTAAATAATGTGATGGTAACAATTGTAATTTAAGGGTGCAAAGGGCTTGTAATGGGTGATGTGAAAAGGAGGAGACAAAGAAAAATAAATTCAATAACAGGGAGAGGCACAAAAATGTATTACAAATAGGGGGAGAGAGGGGAGGGAGATGAGTATTATTTGAGAGGTACTTTCATCTTATTGGACTCAATGAGGGTACAACAAGCTCAGTTAAGTATAGAAATACAACTAGCTCTATAGGCAGTAGGAGAGGAAGGGGGAAAGAAAAGGGAGGGGAGAGTAAAAGGGAAGGAAGAAATAGTAAGGGAAAAGGGGATTAAAAGAGATCAGGGCTGAAAGAAGGGAGGGAAGACTGAGGGAAGCAGAGCTCAAAAATTAAAACTTTATTATTGGAGGGGAAGGGAGAAGGGAGAACTTAACCATAAACAAGTGGAAAGAGTATGGAAGTTTTAGGCCAAGTTTTATATCTTTGAATGCCTACATGAACAAAATAGAGAAAGAGGAAATCAATGAACTGGGCATGCCGCTGAAAAATCTCAAAAAAGAGCAAATTGAAAATCCCCAAGTAAATACCAAATTAGAAATATTGAAAACCAAAGGAGATATTAATAAAATTCAAATTAAGAAAAATGTCGAACTAATAAATAAAACTAAGTGCTGGTTTTATGAAAAAAAAGCAATAATATTGGTAAACATCTGGTCAATTTGATTTAAAAAAAAAAGAAAGAATAAAACCAAATCACCAATATCAAAAATGAAAAGGGTGAACTAACCTCCAATGAGGAAGAAATAAAAACAATCATTGGAAATTACCTCGGAGTTTTTCTTTTTCAGATCTCTTTCAGGAGGTGATCTGTGGATTCCTTCAATATTTATTTTACCCTCTGGTTCTAGAATATCAGGGCAGTTTTCCTTGATAATTTCATGAAAGTTGATGTCTAGGCTCTTTTTTTGATCATGGCTTTCAAGTAGTCCCATAATTTTCAAATTGTCTCTCCTGAATGTGTTTTCCAGGGCAGTTGTTTTTCCAATGAGATATTTTACATTGTCTGCAGTTTTTTCATTCCTTTGGTTTTGTTTTATAATTTCTTGATTTTTCATAAAGTCATTAGCTTCCATCTTCTCCATTCTAATTTTTAAGGAATTATTTTCATTCAGTGAGCTTTCAGATTTCCTTTTCCAACTTTCCAATTCTGCTTTTTAGGACACTCTTCTCCTCCTTGAACTTTTGGATCTCTTTTGCCATTTGGGTTAGTCTATTTTTTAAAATGTTATTTTCATCAACAGTTTTTGGGTCTCCTTTACCAAGCAGTTGACTCATTTTTCATGATTTTATTGAATCGCTCTCATTTCTCTTCCCAATTTTTGCTCTACTTCTCTTACTTGATTTTCAAAATACTTTTTGATCTCTTCTAGGACCTGAGACCAATTCATATTTTTCTTGTAGGCTTTGGATGAAGGAACTTTGACTCTGCTTTCTTCTGTTTGCATGCTCTTGTCTTCCTTGTCATCAAAATAAGTTTCTATAATCTGATTCATTTACTGGTTTTTGCTTACTTTCTCAGGCATTTACCTCACTTTTGAGCTCTATGTCAATGTAATTCTCTGCTTCCAGTGATAGTGGGGTCTTTACTGTCAGTCACTTGATACTCCCAAAATCTGTGGGCCTAGAAATCCAGAAACAATGGTTGCAGGTGCCCTTGCTGCTGCTGTGGCTGCTGTAGGTTCCTCCTCCCCTCCCCTCTCTGCTTCCTTGGGCCTGGGGCAGGATAACTCCACTCTCCTGCACTTGTCCCACAAGTTTTTTCCACTGACCTTCCAATTTATCCTTACACTTTTTGGGTCAAAGAGTCTGGAAACTACCATAGGTGTGAGTTGCATTGCTCGCTCAGCCTGCTCAGGTCCACTCTGTTCCCTCTCAGGCCACACTGGTCTGTGTTCTGCTCTCAGCTTGGTGTGACAGACACTTCCCTGTGAACTTTCAGGCAGTCTTAGACTGGAGACTTGCTTCACTCCATCATTCTGTGGGTTCTGCAGCTCCAGAATTTATTTAGAGTCTTTTTTACAGGTATTTTGGTGGCTTTGATGGAGCAATCCAGAAAGTCCATGCTGTTTCTCTGCCATCTTGACTCTGCCCTCCATGCTGCTCTATTCAGAGCTAGTTTTTGGTGTCTGAAAGCTTTCTGTGATTCCAAAGTGGTATAATTTGGGGAGAGGTATGGTCACTAATCTGCTTTTCCAAGTTCTGGTCTTTACCCAGGAAAGAACCCTGTTCCTCTGCACATGCAGGTATTTGTGCTCCTCTTGGATTTGGAATAATAACTGGTTACTTGCTCTGCTATAGCCACAAGTGCACTTCTTCGCCTGGGAACTGTGACCATGGCCTCAATTCCCTTGTGACTGACCATAAGCATTCTACTCTTCCTGGAAATGCAACCCAGAATTTCATTTAGGCAACAGAGAAGTCAAACAGTGCCAATAGCACCCAGTGCCAGCAAAGAGTTCCCTATATTCTTGTTTTGATCAGTTGTTTGACACCCTTACCATCTCCAGGTTGAGTTCCTAAAACTGCTGTAAACTGTTGCAGCCACCTTGACAACCTTTAGCAAGTGCTTCTGCTGTTTGAACTTTGGGCCAGCCACCACTCTGATGTCACAGATCTTTCCTAATGACCTTGTAAGTTGTCTTACACTGGAAAAAAAATGTTTCACTTGGATCTTTGTCTTTTTGGCTCTGCACCTCCAAATTTGATTTGAGGCATTATTTTAAGGTTGTTCAGAATTTAACATTGGGAGAGATTTTTTGGGTTGTTACCTGTATTCTGCCATTTTGGCTCTACCACCTCTGTTGACAACAGTTTTAAAAGGGAAAAAAATTGCCTTTTTTACTACTATGTCATTTACCACTGATGAATTCTATTTCAACAGCTGGACACATGAAGCCTACTTTTCTTCCTTAACAATAAAGCAAAGGAAATTACATCATAAATAATCATATATTAAATGAAATGCATAAATAATAAATTCCTCATAATATGCATAAATATCTGGATCGCGGTTTTCAACTAAAACAATTTGAATGTGTCAGGAAGAATGGGCTGAAATCTAACAAGGAGGCAGATGTTGACTTATTTACATGAATCAGGAAAACCTATGAATTTAAAGGAACTCACAAACCTGAAATTATACAATTCAGAGTCCTCTTCTGTCGAAGAAGTTGTCTATAAATGTGCTTTTTTGGTTATAACTTCTGTGTTGAATAGATACTTCTATCGCTAGACTGAGTTGGTTTACTCTATAGAGGATTAATATCTCATTAGGCATATCGTTTCAACCAACCTTGCAGATGTGCTGAGTTACTTCTCTGATTTTCTGTCTACAAATAGTCCCATTGATTAACTGGACTTTCTCATCAACAGCAATTTTACTATTCATCATTTTCCCATAAAATTTAAATAATGTACTTCTGAAATCTGTCTTTTTCTCCCCTTCTCTTTCTCTGTCTCTCTCTCTCTGTCTCTCTGTTTCTTCACCCTCATATCCCTCTATTTGTCTTTTCAGCTTTCTGAGTTCAGATTCTAGACTCTCTGTGTGAACAATCCCACTTTAGTATGATAAATAAATAATAAAATCTTCATCTTGTGACCACAGTGAGATAAATTACATCCCCCCCCAAATCATGCAAAATATTATGATTTCTTTATCTCCCCAGGTTACTAAAGCTTATATTTTAAGCTAAATATCCACAACTTGTTTTAGAACTCCAGTATTGAGAGGAATTTTTTTCAGTAAATATAACTTAGAACAAAATTCAAAGGGATAGTACATTACAGATATTACTTTAAAATAACCTGTGTGATTTCTAGTATGTGTTGTCCATTTTTTACTACTTTGTAACTGTCATTAGTGGAGTAGAGGGGGACAGACAACATAAAGGCCACTTTGTATTTGTCTTTGCATCACAGGGTACAAGCTCCATTTAATTTATCACAAAGTGATTGTATATTGGATATGGTTCTCTCCTCTTTATGACTGAGCTGATCTTGGTGAAAGGGAGAACACTTTCTCTCTTACTAGAAATATTTCTGGCCTTTTTTTCACATTCTAGTGCCTTCCAGAAATTTTATTCCATTGGAATAGTTTTCAAGAACCAGTCATCTCCATACCATGGTGAGACACCGAAATAGGACTTTGTAGATGTGGACAATATTGATCAATTACATATAATGATTCCTTCTATAATAGTAATATACCCCGAGGCTCCACAAAGAATAGGCCAAAAGAATACACAGGGGAATAGGCTTAGTTTTAATCAATCAAATATCAGGCACCTGCTTTGTGTTCTGTTCTAGATAACATTAGTTATTGTGATGGCAATCAAAATAGGATCTTTTGTTGTTTTTGTTTTAGTTCTATCAATTTCCTCTGATTGAATCTTGCCTTTATCAAACAAGAGTCTTTACAAGGAGTAAAGTAAAGAAACAAGAGTTTCTTTTACTAGAAACAGTGTATGTATTTACATTGTTAATCATTTTAATGCAACTATAGATCTTTCCCACTCATTGGGATGGGCCTGCCCATTGTGGGAACCTTGAGTAGAGAAATTATTTTGTAGGAGGATCCCAAATACCCTTTGTTTTTGCTATTGAGGCACTGTGTCAAAGGGTTGTATGCCCTCTGGCTCTAAAAAGGTACAAATACTCTGAGTTGAGGTTTTACTTTGGAGCTTAGTTTTTACAAGAAGGTTTCAGTGTCAGACAAGGATTCTGGGAAGCACTTTATGGACCTTTCTGGCTTTGAAAACCTAGATGTCAGTGCTTGCCTCTCTAGTAATTATGGTCAGACAGTTGTAACTGTCTGTTGAATCATGGTCAGGCAGAGGAATCTATGCCTAGTTATTACTTTGGGACTCACTGACTAGAAGTATTTGTTTGGTCAGATGAAGACTCTTTGAAATCATTAAAGGAGCATCCTGGTCAGTGCATACCTCTCTGGAAACTGTGGTTAGACAATGGAGCTCAAACTGTTTGTTTAATTCAGGCAGATGAAGCCATTTTTGTTGACTCTTTCATTTATTTGCATTTTATTTGAACAATTTGTTCCCATTGGCCCATTCCACCAGAGGAAGTCTTCACATGCTTGTGGTAGACACCCATCTAAACTCATCAATGGGTTGGTTACCCTCAACCAAGTTTGGCTGTCTGCAGAAACAGTTTATCAGGGTGTGGCTGCTGCACATGCTGCAATTTCTTGGAACCATAGGTGAGAGTTAGGTGGAACAGGTGGACACCAAAGGTGGAAAGAGCCCCGAAAAGACTTGGGAGCCATCATACCAAAGGTACTCCCTGAACACACCCTACATCCCAAAGGCAGATGAAGCAGGCGATGTGAAATGCTTAGAGCTTGGTTAGACACTAAAGATACGAAGGTCATCCATTGCGTCTTGAGACATCACCAGCCATCTTGACTCTGTCCTGCCACTGTAATATGATGACTCTGGAGGAGAGAGTGTGGCTGAAGACTTCATACAACTCTGCCTCACTTAAATCCCATTTATTCATGAATCAAAAGACATCACCATACCATTTCACTGTTATGCCTTAAAGTCCTGTGGTGACAGGCAAGTGATAAAGCAGCAGGTGAGGATACACTGGGAGCTGTAGTAACAACCCTGCACACAGGCAACACAGGCCATAGGGTTATTTCTCACTAGAAGCAGCAGTAGGACTCGGTAACCACCTGGGTGTCTGAGAAGACTTTTGAGGATTTTACTGCTCACCTCCGGGTGTGAGGAAGGGGGCTAGAAAAGTTGACCTAAGCATTGTCTGCTTACCCAATACTGGCCTGATTATTATGGCATGTGGAATCCCACTCTGTGGTTGAAACACAGAAAAATGTACAAAAGTTAGGAAAACATCTGGAAAGATGATTCCACTCACCATTGGCATAGGGAATATGCACACACTAACAAACAATACAAAATTCAGTAGACCTGAAAGAAGAACTGCTCTTGTTGCAAGAGAACTAACTCAATAGGTATCACATGTAAATAGTAGCCCTGAGTGAAAGAAGGTTGGGAAATGAAGGCTAGCTAACTGAAGTTGGAGCTGGATACACCTTTTTCTAGAATGCTCACAGTAAAAGGGAGTGCCATTAAGACCGCATGGGTTTTGCAATTGAAACTAATTTAATCAGCAGGCTGGTATGCCTGCCAAAAGGAATGAATGACAAGCTCATGGCAAGGCTATTTCCACTCTAAAGAAAACACCATGCCACCATCCATGACAAACTCTGATGAAGCCAAAAAAAAAATTTATGAAGACCTAGAGACCCTTATCATCAACATGTCAAAAAAGGACAAGTTTATAATTCTGAGCTACTTTAAACTAGAGTAGACTCAGACTACCAGACTTGGCAGGGAGTCCTAGGGAGGAATGGAGTTGGAAACAGCAACAGCAATCATCATTTACTGCTGAAGACTTGGCATCGCATGACCTTGTCATGACCAACACTGTCTTCTGTTTACCAAAATGCACTAAAACTTCATGGATGCACCCTTGCATCAAACACTGGCATGTAACAGACTATGTGATTTTTTTTTTAAATTTATTTATTTAACTTTCAACATTCATTTACACAACATTTTGGTTCCCAAATTTTCTCCCCATTTCTCCCCTCCCCCTGCCCCAAAACACTGAGCATACTAATTGCCTCTATCACCAATCTGCCCTCTCTCCTATCATCCCTTCCTTCCCTTGTCCCCATCTTCTCTTTTGTCCTATAGGGCCAGATAACTTTCTATACCCCATTACGTGTAATTCTTATTGCCTAGTAGCAAGAACAGTACTCTACAATTGTTCCTAAAACTTTGAGTTCCAACTTCTCTTCATCCCTCCCTCCCCACCCATTCCTTTTGGGAAGGCAAGCAATTCAGCATAGGCCATATCTGTGTAGTTTTGCAAATGACTTCCATAATAATCGTGTTATGTAAGACTAACTATATTTCCCTCCTTCCTATACTGCCCCCCATTGCTTCTATCCTCTCTTTTGATCCTGTCCCTCCCCAAGAGTGTGACTTCAAATTGCTCCCTCCTCCCACTGCTCTCCCTTCCATCTTTCCCCTCATCCTGCTTATCCCCTTCTCCCCCACTTTCCTGTATTGTAAGATAGGTTTTCATACCAAAATGAGTGTGCATTTTATTCCTTCCTTTAGTCGAATGTGATGAGAGTAAACTTCATGTTTTTCCCTCCCCTCCCCTCTTTTTCCCTCCACTAAAAAGTCTTTTGCTTGCCTCTTTTATGAGAGATAATTTACCCCATTCCATTTCTCCCTTTCTCCTCCCAATATATTTCTTTCTCACTACTTAATTTCATTTTTTAAAGATATGATCCCATCCTATTCCATTCACTCTCTGCTCTGTGTGTGTGTGTGTGTGTGTGTGTATGTGTATGTAATCCCACCAACTACCCAGATACTGAAAAGTTTCAAGAGTTACAAATATTGTCTTTCTCTGTAGGAATGTAAACAGTTCAACTTTAGTAAAGTCCATTATGACTTCTCTTTGTTGTTTACCTTTTCATGCTTCTCTTCATTCTTGTATTTGAAAGTCAAATTTTCTTTTCAGCTCTGGTCTTTTCATCAAGAATGCTTGAAAGTCCTCTATTTCATTGACAGACTAATTTTTCCCCTGAAGTATTATACTCAGTTTTGCTGGGTAGGTGATTCTTGGTTTTACTCCTAGTTCCTTTGACTTCTAGAATACCCTATTCCATGCCCTTCGATCCCTTAATGTAGAAGCTGCTAGATCTTGTGTTATCCTGATTGTATTTCCACAATACTTGAATTATTTCTTTCTAGCTTCTTGCAATATTTTCTCCTTGACCAGGGAACTCTGGAAAATGGCCACAATGTTCCTAGTAGTTTCTCTTTTTGGATCTCTTTCAGGCAGTGATCAGTGGATTCTTTCAATATTTATTTTGCCCCGTGGTTCTAGAATATCAGGGCAGTTTTCCTTGATAATTTCATGAAAGATGATGTCTAGGCTCTTTTTTTGATCATCTTTCAGTTAGTCCCATAATTTTTAAATTGTCTCTCCTGGATGTATTTTCCAGGTCAGTTGTTTTTCCAATGAGATATTTCATATTATCTTCCATGTTTTCATTCTTTTGGTTTTGTTTTGTGATTTCTTGGTTTCTCATGAAGTCATTAGCGTCCATCTGTTCCATTCTAATTTTGAAAGAACCATTTTCTTCAGTGAGTTTTTGAATCTGTTTTTCGATTTGGCTAATTCTGCTTTTTAAAGCATTCTTCTCCTCATTGCCTTTTTGAACCTCTTTTGTCAACTGAGTTAACCTATTTTTCAAGGTGTTATTTTCTTCAGCATTTTTTCGTCTCCTTTAGCAAGGTGTTGACTTGCTTTTCTAGCATCTCTCTTGTTTCTCTTCCCAGTTTTTCCTCCACCTCTCTAACTTGATTTTCAAACCCTTTTTGAGCTCTTCCATGGCCTGAGCCCATTGAATATTTATTTTGGATGTTTGGGATACAAAAGCCTTGACTTCTATGTCTTTTCCTGATGGTAAGGTTTGTTCTTTCTCATCTGAAAGGATGGGAGGAGATATCTGTTCACCAAGAAAGTAGCCTTCTATGTTCTTATTTTTTTTCTCTTTTCTGGGCATTTTCCCACCAGTGACTTGAATTCTGAGTTTCCTCTTCACACCCACCTTGCCTCCAGATCTGCTGAGCCTGCCCTCAGGGGCTGAGATTCAAATGCTGCTTCCCAGCCTCATGGCTTTCAACGGGCATGGGGCTGCTATTCAGTGTGAGATTAAATTCAGGTGCTCAGGTGGGGGCAGGGCAGCCACATGGGGCTAAGTTCCCTTAGGGGGTTTATGCAGAGACCTTTAACAATGGACCTGAGCTCCTGCGTGCTTTGGGAGCCCTTCTGTGCTGCTACCTCTCCTGCTGCCTCCCGAGGGAGCCTGAGTTATGGGGACACCCCACTCCCCTCTTGGTGAGCTGAAAAGACCTTCTCACTGATCTTTGGCACCTGTGGGTGGAAGGACCTGCGTGGCTGCTGGAGATTCCATCCCTGAAGCCTGCTTGGATCTGCTCCTCTTGGGGCCATGAGGCCAAGGCAGGGGTGGGGTGTGCTCCAGGTTTGGTGTGTGACAGACCTTTCGTGTCAGTTTTTCAGGTCTCTCTGGAAAAGAAATCTCCTCCACTCAGTTGTTCTGTGGCTTCTGATGCTCCAGAATTTGTTGGGAGTTCTTCTTTACTGGTATTTTATGGGCTGTCAGACTATGTGATTTTAAGGAGAAGTAACAGACAAGATGTCAGAGGAACAAAGGCAATTTGTGGTGTGGAGTGCTGGACTGATCATAGACTTATCCTTTCCAAGCTAAATATTCACAATGATCAAAAGCACCACCCCCAAGGCAAAATGACTACCAGAAAAATTGATTTCAACAAATTAGATTTCTTCTCTGAGTGTGAACAATTTCTTGCTGACTTGGAGGGAAAGCTGAGCCAACACACAGTTGGAACAGAAAAGGAGTGGGCAGCTTTCAGAAATTAGGTGTACAGCAATGCATCTGGGTCAGAACACTTGCAAACACCATGAATGGTTGGATGAAAATGATGGGGAAATTCAGAAGCTGCTAAATGAAAAACAAGAACTCCACAGCATTTATTAGCAGGGTAATTCATCCACCTCTAACAAGGCAACATTTAATTCCATCAAAAGCAAAATACAAGCAAATCGTAGAGAGATGCAGGATTACTGAATCAGTAAAAAGGCAGATGAAATTCAGTTTTATGTTGATAGTAACAATCCAAAGGGTTTTTATGATTCCCTGGAAGCTATTTATTGACCAAAAGTCTATGGTACATCACAACTACTCAGTGCTGATAAGGACACTTTGATTAGTGATAAGGACATGATCCTAGAGAGATGAGCTGAACACTCCTATACTGTTCTCAACAAACCAACATCAATAAATGCTGAGACTATTGACCGTTTACCTCAAGTTGAAGTCAATTCCTCATTAGCTGAACTTCCAACTAAAGAAGACATTTTGAGGGTCATTAGGCTCCTTTCTTGTGGCAAAGCATCTGGTGCTGATTCAATTCCAGCTGAGATTTACAAGGTATGGGGACTGTTGCTCATGCAAAAGCTGACTGAAGTTTTCCAGGTTATATGGCAAGAGAAGTTTATCCCCCAGGAGTTCAAGGATGCTTCCATTGTCCATCTCTATAAGGTAAAGGGAATAGATTGTCCTGTGGCAATCACAGGAGGAACTGTCTCTTAGTCATTGCTGGCAAAATTCTTGCTACAGTCCTCCTTAATAGGCTGATCCTTCACCTTGAAGATGGTCATATACTTGAGAGCCAATGTGACTTCAGAAAGGGCCAAAGAAGAACAGATATGGTGTTTGCTGTCTGACAACTGCAGAAGAAATGCCAGGAGCAGAACAGAGGTCTGTACACAATGTTTGTAGTTCTGACCAAGGCCTTTGACATTGTTAGTCATGAGGGTTTATGGAAAATTATGTCAAAATTTGGTTTCCTGGAAAAGTTCATTAATATTGTATGTCAATTTCATGATGGCATGTTTGCCTGGATTCTGGATAATGGACAATGCTCTTGTGCCTTCCCAGTCACCAATGGAGTGAAACAAGGCTGTGTACTTGTTCCCATGCTTTTCAGCATGATATTTTCAGCCATGTTGACAAATACTGTCAATGAGGATGAATATGGCAACAAGTTCAACTATCGTACTGATGGCAAGTTCTTCAACTGGAAAAGGCTACAAGCCAAGACCAAAGTGGAGGGAAGCTGGTGCATGATTTTCTGTTTGCAGATGATTGTGCACTCAATGCAGCCTCTGAAGCTGAGATGCAACAAAGTATGGATCAATTCTCTGCTGCCTGTGCTAATTTTGGCCTAATAATTAACACAAAGAAAACACAGGCCCTCCATCAGCCACCACCACACCATCCATATGTGGAACTATTGGCTACAACAAACGGAAAAGTTTTGAATGCTGTGGGTAAGTTCACTTACCTTGGTAGTATACTTTCCAGGAATGCACAATTGACAATGAGGTTAATGCACACATTGTCCAGAGCTAACTCAGTGTTTGGGAGGCTCTGAAGAAAAAGCAGGGGAGAGAAGAGGTATTAGACTGACTACCAAACTGAAGATCTATAAAGCCATTTGCTTACCTCATTGCTATATGCTTGTGAAACATGGACAATCTACCAGTGCTGTGACATGAAACTGAATTGTTTCCATTTGAACTGTCTTAGGAAGATTTTGAGGAATACCTGGCAGGATAAGGTCCCTCAGAAAGGGTACTATGCTCTTTGAGCAAAGCAGAACTAAGACAGAACAAATAAATGCAGGATGTGCAAATTTGGGATATCCACCACAGATATTCACATGGACTATCTGTGCCCAGCCTGTGGTAGAGCATTCCGAGCTTGTATTGGTCTGATTAGCCACAGTTGGACACCATGAAATTTCACTTTATCATGGTGATGTCATTTTGGTCCTCTTCAAAGACAAGGGACAACAACCACCAACCATTTTCTTTGAAATTCAGAGTGCTGACTCCCCTGAAATAACTGAATGATATATGTACTTGGTTAAAGGAATGATACACGTGCTTGATTAAAGTGATTGTTAACTCCTCAAAAGTTGCCTTTCCTTTTATGAATTCAGATCTCAAAACCTGTGACAGCAAGCCCCATTGTGTGTGTTGGGTTGCTTATTGTTACAGCTATTCCTTCACATGGTCAACTTTACCCTAGAGAAGAGAGAAAACATCTTCCTGGAAATACTGTATGTTGCTTAATTTTGACAGGACATTTCACTTAGTCTTTTAGTGGTTTTTTTTCAATAATGGCAACATATTAACTTCATATAAAATGATGGGTGATAAAGACAAAATTGGGTAGAGTGCCAGTCAGTAAACATTTACTATCAGTCCATTTAAAAATATTGAGTGACTGATTTCTTGAAAGCTATAAGTAAGATATTTATGATCCTGAAGCAGCCTTTGAAAAGTTGATCATTTTTCACTTTTACACCCTCTCATATAAAACAAGAGGATGGGAATCATACAAAATTACTAGTAAGTATATTCACGGTGAGTAGAAAGCAACATTGTTTTCTTTGAACATTCATTCAGTATGTGTTTGTAGAATTAATGGTCTAAAAGAAGCTAATAGTTTTTTCCACTAGTCAAATTATCAGCAAAGTTTTATGAGAAGACCAAAGATTTGTTTACTAGGGCCAAAGATAAATGAGATCTTTGTTCTCAGGGTAGAAACTTAGGTCAGGAAGAAATACTGGAAAATTTTCTGATGGCTTGCCCCAACAGGAAACTCTAATTACAAACGTCATGCTGGCACATTTAGAACCATACAAATAGAATTACAGAATTTTAGATTTGGAATGGACCTTGGAGAGTAACTAACCTGAGGCCTTCATTTTATTGAGGAGACATCAGAAACTCAGCAAAATTAAACAGCATTCTTGAGACTACATACTAAGAGCACTATCCCCAGAAGCTGGGGTTTCTGAGTCCCAGAACTATGTTACTATCATACACAACATTTTCTCAAGAATGAGTTCAGGGATAAAGGCTCTTTTCCTGGATAATAGCTGTCCTTATCCACTAGTATGTACTGCAAATTCTTTTATACCAGTGAAGGCTTGGAGAGAGTTCGAATGGTGTGGGAGTAACAAGTGGTCAATGATTAATAGAAAAGATAGGAATAAAGACCAACAAATGAGGTAGAAAGGAGACATAGAGGTTCCAGTGATAAAACAATAACTTCTGCTCATTTATAGAAGATAAGTTCTGGCCCTAACATTAAAGAATAATATTACTATGTATATGATATAGCCTTCTATCTACTTTTTAGTAATCTAATAAACACCATAACATTTTTCAATATGTCACTTGTTATAAAAACATTTTTTACATGAATGTAATAGCTACATTAAGCAATCATGATTACAGACATTCTTTATACTAGTGCAGATCATATCTACTCTCTACACTAGTAGCTTCCCCTTATAAGCTTGTTAAAGAAGTATTCGTCTCCCAGTGACCAATCATCTGGTAATGGACCTATCTACATTTTTTTAGCCTGGTTCTTGTGTGGCAGACATACATTTCATTTGCAGGACACACTCTAAGCATTTGCATCCCAGTAAACTTGAGAACATCCTAAAAACATTCTAATTAGGTCCATTAAGAATGTATTTTACAAAATTTCAAATAGACTTTCTCTAAGGAAAATTATGTTGTAACTCCCAACTTAATTCACCTTCCCTCTACATATATAGAAGTTCTTCCTAGTGTGTTCACCGCTCCTGAAATCTCTAATGACCCCCTCCTCTTCAACTAAGAAGTTCATGAAATATTTTATTGGAAAAAATGAGACCATTCACCAAGAACTTCCTCTTTTCTCTTTTTCCTCATCTCACACCATCCAGATAAATGCTTCTTGACACTGGCTAACATGAAGAGATGAGCTTTCTCCTTGCCACAGCAATACCCTTTATATTCACAAGTCAGTTCATCCCATTGCAGCTTATCTTGCAGATTGTCCTTCTATTTTCCCCACTCTCTCATCTTCCTCTCTTTTACCTTCAATCTTTCCTTATTTATTTGTGATTTCTCACTGCCTACAAGCATGCCATTTTCTCTCTTACCTTCAGATAACTTTCACTTGATGTATGTATCCTCATTAGCTATCATTCCACACATCTACTTTTTGTTGCTAAATTTCTTGAGAAGGATTTCTGAAATAAGTACTTCCTTTTTTCTCATTCTCCTCTTAACTCTCTGCAGTCTGGATTTCAACCTCATCATTCAACTAAACCTATGCTTTCCAAAAGTTACCAACAATTTCCTCATTGCCAAATATAATAACTTTTGTTTTCATTCCTCATTCTCTGACATTGTTGACACCTGGGTGACCATGGATAGAATACTGGGCCTCTATTCAGGAAGACTTTATTTTAAATCTGACCTCAGATTCTTACTAACTGTGGGACCTGGGACAAGTCACTTGACCTTAATTTACCTCATTTCTTTATGAGTAAAGTGGGGATAAATATAGCATCTATGTCCTCAAATGAAGTAATATTTATAAATTCCTTAACTTAGATTCTGGAATATAGTAGACTTTTAATACATACTCATTCTTTTCCCCTTCTCCTTGATATGATCTTTCCTGGAGGTATCCTTTACACTACTTTATGATGTTTCCTGCTATCTTTCCTTAGTCCCCTCTACTGAATTTTCATGCAGGTTATATCTACTAAAGGTGGTTCCCAGGGTTTTGCCCTGGCACTCTTCTCTTCTTTCTCTACATTACTTCACTTGGTGAAATATCAAGTTTTCCTGGATTCATTTATCATGTCTGTGATAATGAATCATCACTCACCTATTTTCTAACCTCCAGATCCCTATCTCCAACTACTTCTTAGATATCTGGAATTGGATTCTCACTAGACATATTTAGCTAAAGAAGTCTCAAATAGCACTCATCTTTCCTCCTAAAACCTCCAACCCCCACCTTCCCTATTACTATAAAGCAACAGTATCTTCCTAGTCCTCAGACTAATGATCTAGGAGTTATCCTTGACTCGTCCTGATATCTCACATCTCATATCTAGTCTGTTGCGGTCTTGCCAATTACACCTTTGAAAGAGCTCTAAGATATGCCCCATTCTCTTCTCTGGCATTTCCACTACCCTAGTGGAGGACCTCGTCACCTCACCTCTGAAATGTGCAATAGCTTGTTTGGTCTACCTTCTACAAGTCTTCCAGTTTCCATGAAAAGTCCTTCTTTATTCCCATTAGTGCTAACACCTTCCTTCTTTTGATCTTTTCCAATTTGTCCCGTATATATCTTAATTTTGACTGCAATGTTTTTGTTTGTGCAAAACATTTTTAATTTCACATAATTAAAAGTGTCCATTCGACTTCCCATGATCCTGTCTAATTCTGGCTCTGACAAAACACTTCCTTACCCTTAGTTCTCACAGGTACATAATTTGCTTATGATGTCACCTTTTATGCCTAAATGATTCATCCATTTTGATCTTATCTTAGTATAGAGTATGAGGTGCTGATCAATGCCTAATTTCTTTCAAATTGCTTTCCAGTTTTCCCAGTAATTTTTGTCAAATGTTCCATTCTTATAACAAAATCTGGGATCTTTAGGTTTATCAAACATTAGATTACTACAATGTATTTACAGTGTTTTAGGTACCTAATCCATTCCACTGACCCATCCTGTCAGTTCCAGATAAGTTTTGATCATTACCTTTTTGTAACATGATTTATAAATTTGGAATCATTATGCTACCTTCCTTCAATTGTTAAAAAATCAATTTCCTTGATTTTCTTAACCTTTTTTTATTACAGGTGAATTTTAATATTTTTCTACTTTTATAAATGAATTCTTTGGCAGTTTTGGTGGTACAGTATTGAATAAGTAAATTAATTTAGATAGACTTGTTATTTTATTGTATTGTCTTAGATTTCCCATGAGCAATGTATCTTTCTCCTTCTTTTTGATCTGTCTTTATTTGTGTAATAAATATTTTGTAATGTGTTCATATAGTTCCTGGGTTTTCCATGGCAGGTAGACTCCCAATATTTTATATTGTATACTATTATTACAAATAGAATTTCTCTGTCTCTTCCTCTGGGAATTTGTTGATAATATGTAGAAATGCTGAAGATTTCTGCCAGTTCATTTTATATCCTTACTTTGCTAAAGTTATTAACTGTTTCCATTAGATTTTAGTTGATTCTCTATTATAGAGTGATAATTTTCTTTCACATTGCTAAATTTTATATTTGTTTTCTGGTTTTATTACTGTAAATAGAATTTCTAGTATTATATTGACTGATAATGGTAAAAGAACAAGAAAGAAAACTGACATCATTGCTTAACTCCTGATCTTATTGGGAAGGTATCTAGCTTATCTTTATTACATAGTATACTTGTCAATGATATTAGATATTAGATAAGGAAAGTTCAATTTATTTTTATGCTTTTTAGCATTTTTAATAAGAATGAGTTTTATGTCTTGTCAAAACCTCTTCCTGCATCTATTAAAATAATGATAATACGATTTATATTAAACAACAAAATTATATTACAAATTGTTGTTATATTACAAATTATATTAAATAACAAAATATGATTTTATTATTTTATTATTGATGTAGTCAATTGTTCTGTTAGTTTTTCCAATATTAAACCAACTCTCCATTGCTGATAGAAATCTCACCTGCATGATTCTTACAATATATTACTATAATCTCCATGATAATATTTTATTAAAATTTTTGGTTCAATATTCATTAGAGGAATTAGTGTACAGTTTTTTTTCTCTGCTTTTGGTCTTCTTAGTTGAGATATCAATATCATATTTGTGTCATAAAAGGAACATAGTAGAACTTTTCTGCCTAGTTTTCCAAATAATTCATAGAGTATTGGAAATGAATTGTTCTTTAAATGTTGATAGAAATCACTTCTAAATTCCTCTGTTACTGGAGATGTTTTCTTATAATTTTAACTTTTCTAATTTTTTTCTCAGATATGTTAATTTAAGCAATTGATTTCCTTTTTTTTTTTTTTTTTTTTTTTTTTTGTAAATCTGGGCAATTTCTTTTCATGAATACTCATTCATTTTGTTAGATTGCCAGATTTATTTTCTTGCTTCACCCCCCTGGGGCTCAGGATCTTCTCCCAATTAGTTGAGGTGGGGCTGTCTGGGACAGCTCTGGTCCTGCACTGGTCCGCTTCTGCCACAGCAGCCTCCTTAGTGACCTTCCTAGCCTCAAGTGCTAAGAGTCTGTTTACCCCTTCAGCTCCTCCCACTGTACCAGTGTTTTTCCCAGGGAGATATTCTCTGGATACGTCAAGGTCAACAAGAGGAGGGAGATAGCTATTACCAATCACTCTGCCATCTTGGCTCCCCTTTATGATTTCTTCTATTTATTTTAATTCTTCTGTGCAACATGAACTTAATAGGAATGTATGGGTAGAAACTGTATAAGATTTTACACCATCTCAGGGAGGGAGTGCAGAGGGAGGAGGCAATAAGGGGGAAAGAGTGGAAAAATGATCTAAGATATATATGGAAGTGATTGTCGAACACTGAAAACAAATAAAATAACTCAGTTAAAAGAAAAACATTGTGAAGGTGCCATATACAGCTCAAAAAAATGTATACTCCTTTCTATTCCTGTTTAGTTTTCTCCAGAGTTCAATTATATTTAATTTTTCTAAAATTGTTTTCATCTCCATAACTTCTTTCTTATTTTATGCTTATATTTATCTACTTCTGAGAGGAGAAAACTGAAGTTGTTTACTACTATAATTTATTCTCTATTTCCTCATGTATTCATTTATCTTTTCCTTTAAAAGTGTGTATGCTAGGAGGTACAGCAAAGATGTCTTAGTAAAGACAGGGACTTGCCTGAGTTCTCCCTCAGACCCCTACAAATACCTTGGAAAATGACTCTAAAGAAATTCTAGAGTAGCAGAAAAGACAAAAAAAGTTATAAAACAAATTTCCAGTCCAAGACAACTTGGAAAGTTTGCAAGAAAAATCTGTTGTACCAGGGTGGGAGATGAGTAGAATGCCCATACAGACCAGGCCCTAGCAAACTAGGAACAAGTTTCTAGGAGATTGAATCATTGACAATAGTGGCAGTTTCCAGATATCTCAGCCCACAAAAGCCAAAGACATCTTACAAAGTCATCAGGAAAGGTCTGTCACACCTGGATGAGAGTGGAGAATAGTTCAGCACAGTCTGGGCCAACCTAGCCCCAGCCCTAGGAAACCAGGAGCAGGCTTTGGGAGTGACTGAATCAGCAGCAGCAACAGCTACTTCTAGAATTCTCAGTCCATAGAGAGTAAAGGAGTCAAATAACTGGTCAGAAGGAGATTACAAGGGTCTCTGCTAGCACTGAGGAAGGACTCTGTTGCTTTGCCCATACTTTGATCTGGGTCACAGTCCTGGGTTGCAGACCCAGGGTGAGAAGGAGCACTGGCACACCAGTGGTTTGTGGTCATGGTGGAAAGGGGACCCTTCTCACAGTTCCAGAGTAGAAAACAGGGGTTGGGGTCACTCACAGAGCAGAGTACAAGCCATGAGAGGAGTAAACACCTCTCCTTAGATCATATCATTTTGGAAGAATTGAAAACATATATCCCTAGAAGTATCTCTGAAAACAGCTGCACAAGACCCCTTAAGTTTGGGACAATGTGCCTTCTACCCTGGCAACAGAGCCCTACTTTAACAAAGAGTTAAAGGTCAACTAATAGGCTGGAAAAATGAACAAATAATGGAAAAAACCCACCTCTAACTATTAAAAGACAGTGTGGTTACAGGGAAGATCAAAATACACACCCAGAAGAAGACAACAAAGTCAAAACTCCTACTTCCAAAGCCTCTAAGAAAAATGTACATGAAGGAGCTTAAAAATAATTTTGAAAATCAAGTAAGTGCAACAGAGGAAAAATTGAAAGAGAAATGAGAGTACTGCAAGAAAATCATGGAAAATGAATGAAAAACTTGTTAAAGGAGACACAGAAAAATACTGAAGAATATAGATGCTAAGCCATTTGGTGGCTATATATTTAGTACTGGTATTCTTTTATTATCTTTGAGATCTTTTAGCAAAATATTATTTTCTTGCTTATCTCTTTTTTTCTTAGGTCTATATTTGCCTTTACTTTGTCTGAGATCATTATTGCTATCCCTATATTTTTTTAATCAGTTGAAACATTGTAGATTCTGCTCCAGTGCTTTATTTTAACTCTGTCTTTCTGTTTCAAGTGTCTTTCTTGTAAACAATATGGTTTGATTCTCATTTCTAACCAATTTTGCTATCTGTTTCTGTTTTATGAGTAGGTTCATTCCTACACTAGGGGTGTAGAGTTGCTCAGGGAAAATTAGTTCTTCTGGTTTGTTGGCTGCTGAGCTCCTTTCAGAACTGCTTTCTACTTTCAATGTCCACCTGATTAATCCAGCTCTCACTATTGGGTCTAAGAAATTGTACCATGCATAGCAGCTACATCCCAGGAAACCATTTCAGCAGACAGGCTAAACCAGTTTGAGGTAAACAAAGGGTCTCAGACTTGTTGGTGAGTTAGGTGGGTGTCCACCTCAAAAACTTCCTCCTGTAGAATAGGCAGGTAAGAACAATTTGTTGCAATACTGGTGAAGGTGGCTGAAGTAGGCATTTTGGAACACTTAGAACTTAGTTAGACATCCAATATATCAAAGTCATTCACTGTGTCTGCCTGTGGCAACAGACAAGTAATGAAGAGTCAGGTACAGATATACTGGGAGCTGTAATCAAAACCCTGCACATAGGCTGCCAGGCCATAGTAGAGTTTTTTTCACTGAACTGAAGCAATAGTGAGATTCACCAATTCCCTGGGTGTCTGAGCACGCTTTTTAAAGGACTGTACTGCTCACCTCCTGTTGTGAGAAAGGGACTAGAAAAGATGTTTTCAAAATTGTCTCCTTCAAGCAACCCCGGCATGCTTATCAGAGCAGGTGGGCATCTGATTCTTCAGTCAAAACCACACACACACACACACACACACACACACACACACACACACATTATATAAAAGCATTCACAAAGATGATTCTACTCACCATCAATACATGTAATGTGCACACATTAGTGGGCAATAGCAAATCCAGTTGACCTAAAAGAAGAAGAGCTCTTGTTGTAGAGAACTCAGCAGATATCATATACAAACAGCCTTCCTGAATTAAACAAGACTGGAAAATGAAGGCCGGCTTATCAAAATTAGAGCTAGATACATTTTTTTTTTCTGAACTGGGCACAGTGTTGAAAAATGCTGCAAAGTTGGCCTAGGTGTTGAAATCATAACTAATCTACTCAAAATGCTTATGTGCCTATCGAAGGAAGTGAATGACAAACTCATGTAAATGTGATTGCCATGTTACCATTAGCAGTGGCAACTGCCATCAATAGTTCATATGATCCTACCATGACAAATCCTGAATGAGGTCAACAAAATTTTATGAAGACTTGGAGACTGCCAGGCCTAGAGGCCTGTGTGGGCTACCCGAGTCTTCTTACCTCACCTCTGAGGTCTTCGGTTGGCCAAAACCGGATGCTCATATGAGAGAAAGGACGTTCCAGAGTCGAACAAGGGTTGAGCTTTATTTCAGGGTCTCGGTTACAAGTGCAGGGCGGTCTTCCTTAGGAGGAAGAGGGGGAGATTTCCTAAGGAGGCTAAGATCTTAAGGGATTGGAAGTAGAAGTACAAGCGGGGAGAGAGGGGGAGGGGAGAGAGGAAAGAAGAAAAGCGGAGCCTACTGTCCTCTTGGCTCCTCACGTGCTAAGAGCTTTCAGGCTTCCTCAATCCTACTTAACCTTCAGCCGCACAGTTTGCATCTGAAAACAATGCTGTTACATAACAATAGTGTGCCCAGATCCGGGACGACCTCGAGGGCAGGGAGACTCCACCCATCACATATCTCCAGGGGAGAGGCGGAAATACCCGAGCTAGCCGAGCTAGCTCAGTCTGACCTTCTCGAATCCCCGCTGTTCATGGAGGGCCTCGTAAGACTCTAAGATTTAGAAGTCCCACTTTTACCCGCCCGAGACCGTCCACACGGATTTGAACTTCCAATCCCAACAGGAGACCCTCATCATCATTAAGCCAAAAGTGAAAAAGTTTTTAATTCAGGGGAACTTTAATGCCAGAGGAGGCACAGACTATCAGACATGGCAAGGAGTCCTTGAGAGGAATGGAGCTGAAAACAGCAACAGCAATTGTCACTTACTACTGAAGATCAAGGTATCTCATGACCTCATCAACAACATTGTGTTCTCTTTATCTTATCTTATAAAACTTTGTAGATGTAATCTCACAACAAACACTGACATTTAATAGACTATGTCATTGTAAGAAGAAGGGAAAGATAGGATGTGAGAGTGATTAAAGTGATGTTTGGCATGGAGTGCTGGACCAATCACAGAATTATCTTCTCACTTATTTGCATTCAACAAAAGCTACAGCTCCAAGACAAGATGACTATCAGAGGACTATGTCGGAAGATTAGAGCACTTCTCCCAGCATGAAGAGTTCATTGTTTACTTTGAGGAAAAGCTGAGCTAACACATAAGTGACTATAGTGGAGCAGAAAAAAGAGTGAGCAACTTTCAGAGATTTTGTGTATAGCACTGCATTTACACATACAGGGTATAACACAGACAGAAATAAAGATTGATTTTATAAAAATGGTGGAGAAATTTAGAAGCTGCTAAATTCAAACAAAGAACTCCAAAAAGTTTACCGGCTTGATCGTTTGTTTTTCTCTAAAAAGGAAGTATTTAACTCCTTCAAAAGTAAAGTGCAAGCAAAGCATAGAGAAATCAGGATTCTTGGCTTAGTAAGAAGGCAAATGAAATTCAATTTTACACTGATTATAACAACACAAAGCATTTCTATGATGCCCTCAAAGCTATTTATGAGGCAAAGATCTATGGTGTATGTCAACTACTAAGAAGTGATAGAGTCACAGCGATCAGTAATAAGGACATGATCCTGGAGAGATGGACTGAATAATTTCATAGTGTTCTTAATAGATCATCATAAATCATTGTTGAAGTAATTGACCATATACCTCTGGTCAAAGTTCAATCCCTCTCTAGACAAACTTCCAAAAGTAGAAGAGGTTTTAAATATCATTAGGCTCCTCTTAGGTAGCAAAGCACCTGTTGCTGATTCTATTCCAGCTGAGCTTTACAAGGTAGGAGACCACAGTTCATACAAAAACTTTTTATTTCCTTTAGGATATGCACTAGTGAGGATAATAAGCTCTAGTGAGGGATTTTTAAGGATGGGGTGCTCATACCTATCTCTTTAGACATTATGGAAGGAATCAATAGATTGAAAGAGATTAGAATTTAGGGAGAAAGTGAAGGTGAAAGTAAGGGGAATCTACTGAATAAGACAGAGAGAAATGGAATCAAGGTGAAAGTACAAGTGTTAGAATTGGCAAAGAGAAGACCCATCTTTTCATCAGTCTTGAGTGAAGAAAGAAATGGTGGGAGATGATGTCCAAAGGATATGAGATGAGAAGGGGATAAGATGGAGTTCTCAGAAAATGACCTTATTTTGTTTGGTGAGGAGAGATTCTCAATTGAGAGTGTGGTTGGGAGGGGATGTCATGGGAAGCCTGAGAGGAAGTTTAGAACATCTGTTGGTGGATACATTATTAAGGCAGAATATGCAATGAAGTCTCAATGTAGTGGACCCAGTCAATATGTTTAATCAGTAAGTAGAATAAATACAAAGAAGGATAGTGACATTTGTATCAACAGGTGAAAAATGAAGCAGAATCATTAGAACAATACATATACTGATGCAAATTGTGTAAATGGAAAGAGCAGCAACAAAACAAGTGAAATGAATTGTGCAAAAGTATAGTAACTAAGCATGACTCAAAGAGGAGATATGAAAAGTGAATTTCCTCCACAATTCTTTTTGCCAGAAGTGAGAGACTGTGGATGTTGCGCATTCCATGTAACATAAGACCTTCTCTTTGTGTTTTTTTTTATTTGATATGTTCCTTTTTAATTCTTTATCGTAACTGATGTTTGAGGGATATAGAGTAGGAGCAGAGGATCATACTGGACAATGCAGGCAATGTAAAAACAAACTATTTTTGATGTCCTGTAAAATATTAGTTAGAATGAATTTAAGAAATAATCACAGATCATAGATTTTTAACTGTACAGGAATTTGAAGGCCACCTACTCCAAATATATTCTTGTTTGGGTGAACAATGGAGGTCTGGAAAACAGAAATGACTTGCACAGATACAACACAAATGCATATATAGGACACATATAGCTACAGTCTGAACGTACGTACATATACATACATAGTAATACAGATATATACACATTATGTTAGTCCTTCACTTTTGGAGAGGACCATGACATCAGAGAAATGATGATATGACTTGCACTTGACTTGTTGTGAGTGAGAGAGGGCTGTGCAAGGTCATCAGTCTCACTTTCTCCTCCTCAGAAATACATATATTCTACATTTCAAATGATCAATGAATAATAATCTTGCAAATAACTTATCATATGAAATATAAATATACTTCATATATTATATCTATTCTAAATACATATTATTTCATATATATGTGTATATGTGTGTACATATATACATAGTTGTAGACACATATATGGCAGACATACACAACATATATGTGGTCAGTATAATTATCTTTATAAGTAGAACCATTCAATTTTTATAGATGAGGAAACTGAAGTTAAGTGACATGCCCTAGTTCCCAAAGCTAGTCAGTGGGAGAGTTGAAACAAATTCAAATTTTTCTGACTTCCCAGTCCTATATTCTGTCTCTTACGTTACATTGCAGTTTCTTAAATTTAATATTTAACTTGTAATGAAATGATTTAGTTGTCCAGATTTCCTTGTGAAATGGTATGTTATTGAAAATCAGAAGTGCTACTTGTCAAAAGCTAAACTCCCGCATTCACTAAACTCTGGGTATTCACAGCATTATGTTGTTCTGCCTGTTTCTTTCCCTCCAAACTTGGAGATGGTCTCAAATATAACAGTCTTGAAGTGTCCACAGAAAGTGAGAAAACTGGTCTAGAGAGATAAGATCTAGTGGAAAAGTAACTTGTAGTTTTTCTTGTTTTTTTAATAATGAGAGAAACTGGATCTGTGATTTCACTGGTATAGGAAACTCACTGGTGAAGAAATCTTTATAATACAGCTTGTCCATATAGTCTTAGAGCGTTCTCTATAGTAACGAGAGGATAAAGGACTTAGCCCAGTTCATTGAAGCAGTTTGTGTGAAAGAAGGGAGTTGAACACAAGTTCAACGCTGTAGCTAGCTCTCAGTCTGTCTCACAACAACGCTTGACATTGTAGTTAAATACATGTGTTTTCATGGAAAAAAACAAAAGATAAAAGAAAGAAGAGAAAGTAAAAGAACATGGTTTATAAACAGAAAGTTATTTTCTATTTTAAGATTCACCTTTTAACTGCTTTCAGAAAGAACCTCAGATTAATTTTCAAAATGGCTGAAAAATGTCTGTGTCATTTATCATGTTCTTGCTTTCCTTAGAAACCTACAATGTAGCACAATTTAAAAACAAAATACATTTTGATCTTATATTGTTTGTAGTTAGATGAGCTAAGTAGATGGAAACCTTTTTAAATTATTGGGAAGATATAGTAATCCACAGAAGCCAATAGTGAATTTTCCTCCTTTTTGTTATTTCAGTAACATCCATTTAACCCTTAGGATACCAGAGAGTGGTCTTTGCAAAGCAGTTACAGCAGTTTCATTGTCTCCTTGGCTAATCCCACTGAAATATTCAAATCCTCCATTTAAAAACCATTAGCAACTGCTGCACTAGCTAATGCTAGAGGAAGAAAATGTAGCTGGGATTTCAGTGGCCATAAGCCAGGAAAATATATGCTAATGCTGTATGCAACATCTTGCTCTCAGCTCTTCTCTAATGACAATGCCACATGGCCAAGAATGGAAATGTTGACTTTGGGACCTCTGTGTGAGTGGTAGATAATAGTGAAGGCTGCACAGATGGTACAAGACTTGGCACCAGGTGAAAGACCTAGGCCAGGAGGCTTTGTACTCTCAAAGTGACACAGAGGGGGAAAAAAGCAGCTGGGGGTTGTATACATATGATAATTTAGAGTGAGCAAAAAATAGCACAACCAAAACAAGATTAAAAATGTATGTGCCCAGCTGAAGTAATACTGCAGTTCACAAAATAGAAAGGACGATAATATTATTGGAAAAATCAAGAGGCTTTATGTAAGCATCCTCCTTTATCCAGTACCATACTCACCCTGAGGCATTCTCTGTTCTTTTCTCACATTCCTTAAATAAGCTAAGGCTATATGATGGCCTTTGTCTCTTATGATGTCCTTATTCTTTCATATTACAGTCATTGTATTTGAATTTTGACCAAGAAGGCCAAATGACTTTTTTAATGAATATTTAGAAAGAGCTTATTTTTGGCCCTTTAAATCAATCATACCTTCATAGTAGAGAATAGATGCAGTGCTCATGGGGAATCTAAGGAGAAGCAGAGAGGTAAAAAGAATGGACTCAGAATCTGTAGACCTGCATTCAAGTCTTGGCTCTCAGGCTGACTACCTCTATGATGGGAAAGTAATTTACCTGAGTCTCATTTTTCTATTTTGTGGTTTTAACCTCTGATTTCCTTGGTATAAGTACTCCAATTATGAAAACTCCTTTCTCCAGTGAAGATCTGACACCTATCTTTAACATAGATTTTAGCTGCTTGGAGGCACTGAAAATCTAATTGATTTGCCCAAGGTCACAAAGGTAGACTAAGTTAGAGAAAGTACTTGAATACAGATCTTCCTAGCAGCTACTGAAGCATGCTGACTCTTTTTTCATCTATACAATGAGGATGATGATCCTTCAACTACCTGCCTCATGAGACTGTTGTGAACAAAGATACTGTGTGACTCAGTCTATCTGTAATTACAGGTAAAGAGAATACACTAAAGTTGAAGCAGATGTGAGCTAATATTCTAATATTAATAGTTGGAAGGTAGGAAGACTTATTCTGTGTTTCTCTTATTATTCTAAAGGAATAAAATGGAATTGTGACACATACATAGGCTGGACTTTTGAAAACTGAATTTGACTTTCAGTTCTGCCACTGACTCTTTTAACTGTGGACACATAACTTTCTCCCACTGGAACCTGTGAATCTGGGATACTGCAATATTATCATGCTATGTGCAATTACTGCTTCAATCTAATTTCATTTTTTTTGTTTCTAATGACAAATGGACAGTGTAAGATAATAATAATAAAAACAATAAAATGAAAACAAAAATAACAACAATAATAAAAATATTAATACAAGAGTTCTACATTTGAAATCAGGGAAACTTGAGTTTCTTATCCCACATCTTACACCACTATTATGATCCTGGGCCAATCTCTTAACTTATTTCTTATCTCAGTTTCCTCCTCTGTAATAAAAGACAAGTAATTTTTCCTGAGCTACTTAAGTATTTCCTTTTTCTATCGATGTGATAGCTAGTATATTCTGTTAAAAATATCGTTTCAATTTCTGTCTGCATTTATTTTTGCCCAAATATTTCTTTCCTCTGGTGCCTGGATTTCAGAAAATTCAGGAGAAGGATGAAATACAAAGGGTCCAAAATATCAAGAACCTATAGTCACTTAGTCTAGGAAAGATAGGAAGTCCTTAAGAAAGTACTTCATAAAATGTAACAATTTGCTAGTGTAAGCAGAGAAAAATTAGGGCACTTTTTTGCAGGCAGGGTTCTAAATGGACTGATGTGGATACATAGGGAGCTCATTAAACAATTTATATTTTAGAGGACATGCTAAACAAAAAGAAATAAAGGAAACCAACAGGTGATGAATACAATCATATTACAAGTCTGATAAGAATGGTGTTAGGAGTACTAAAATTCAGAATAAGACTAGAAAGTAAAATAGAACAACAAAAATATGGCCATTAGGCTATTTTGGAGAAAATAATATAGCACAAAATAAGAGATAGGACTGCTATTGTGAGTCCATCAGGACTTGACAACTGACCACATAGAAAATGGAAAAATACACAATTACTCTTTTGCTTTTTAACTGTGAAATCATGAGTTTTTGAAGAGAAGAGATAGAATACATGCTGATAAAGTTTTCATACAAAAAAAATAAAAATCATCATATGGTAGATTAAAAACTCATCTATCTATCATCTGTTTTCCTATCATTTGAGCCTCATAATAACCTCATGTGATACGTATGAAAGGGTTATCATCTTCTATGTATGATTGTGTAGTTTCCAAATTATATTCTATTTGCTTTTTGATTTGAGTACTTATCATACAATACAATGCAAATTCTTTGAGGTAATGAAATGTTTTGTTTTGCTTTGTCTTTTTTTTTTTGCTAACTCCACATTAATTTTTAATGTATTTAGTATTGTATTTTTCCTAATTACAAGTAAAAACAATTTTCTAACATTTGTTTTTGAAACTTTGAGTTCCAAATTCTTTCCCTTCCTCTCTCACCCCTCCTCCCAGCAAAGAAGACAAGCAATTTCATATAGGTTATACATGTGGAGTCATGCAAAACATTTCCATAACACGAATGCTGTGAAAGATAATATAAGTAAAAAAAAAAAAAAACACAAGGAAAATAAAGTTAAAAAAAAAGGTATGCTTCAGCCTGTGTTCAGAAACCATCAGTTCTTTGTCTGGGGATGGATGCCATTTTTCATCATAATTTCTTCAGAGTTGTCATGAATAGTTGTATTGCTGAGAATAGCTAAGTCATTCACAGCTGATCATCCTATGGTCCTGCCGTTACATTGTACATGGTACATTGCACTTTGCATGAGCTAATGTACGTCTTTCAAGACTTTTTTCACAATATCTTGCTCATTTTTTAAAGTGCAATAGTATTCCATCATAATCACATACCACACTTTGTTAAGCCATTCTCCAATTGATGGATATCTCATCAATTTCAAATCTTTGACCCTAGAAAAAGACTTCTTTACATATGCATTTTTTAAAATTTTAATTAATTTATTTTTAGTTTTCTACATTTGTTTCCACAAGATTTTTGAGTTCTAAATTTTCTCCTCATCTCTCCCCTCCCCCACTCCAAAACACTGTGCATTTTGATTACCCCTTACCCCAATCTGCCCTCCGTTCTATCACACCCCTCCATTCCCCTATCCTCAACTTCTCTCTTTTCTTCTAGGGCAAGGTAGACTTCTATACCCCATTACCTGTATTGCTTATTTCCCAGTTGCATGCAAAAACAATTCTCAACATACATTCCTAAAACTTTGAGTTCCAATTTCTCTCCCTTCCTCCCTCTCCACCCATCCCCACTGAGAAGGAAATCAATTCATTTTATATGTATATATATATATATATATATATATATATATATATATATATATATATATATATATATATTACATATATATGTGTATATATGTATATGTATATATATATATATATCCAAGTCAATTGTTTTTCTAATGAGATTTTTCACATTGTCTTCTATTTTTTCTTTCTTTTGATTTGAATTTGTACTTTCTTGGTTTCTCATAAAGTCAGTAGTTTCCATCTGCTCCATTCTAATTTTTAAAAATTTTTTTTTAATTTATTTAACTTTTAACATTCATTTTCACAAAATTTTGGGTTCCAAATTTTCTCCCCTTTTGTCCCCTCCCCCTCTCCCAAAACACCGAGCATTCTAATGACCCTTATCACCAATCCTGCTCTCTCTTCTATCATCCCTCTCTGCCCTTGTCTCCATCTTCTCTTTTGTCTTATTAGGCCAAATAACTTTCTAAACCCCTTTACCTATGTTTCTTATTTCCTAGTGGCAAGAACAGTACTCGACAGTTGTTCCTAAAACTTTGAGTTCCAACTTCTCGTCCTCCCTCCCTCCCTCCCCATCCCTTCCCTTTGGAAGGCAAGCAATTCAATACAGGCCAAATCTGTGTAGCTTTGCAAATGACTTCCATAATAGTTGTGTTGCATAAGACTACCTATATTTCCCTCCATCCTATCCTGTCCCCCATTACTTCTATTCTCACTTTTTGATCCTGTCCCTCCCCATGAGTATCGACCTCAAATTGCTCCCTCCTCCCACTGCCCTCCCTTCCGTCATCCCCCCCCCACCCTGCTTATCCCCTTATCCCCCACTTTCCTGTATTGTAAGATAGGTTTTCATACCGAAATGAGTGTGCATTTTATTCCTTCCTTTAGTGGAATGTGGTGAGAGTAAACTTCATGTTTTTCTCTCACCTCCCCTCTTTTTCCCTCCACTAATAAGTCTTTTGCTTGCCTCTTTTATGAGAGATAATTTGCCCCATTCCATTTCTCCCTTTCCCCTCCCAATATATTTCTCTCTCACTGCTTGATTTCATTTTTTTAAGATATGATCCCATCCTCTTCAATTCATTCTGTGCACTCTGTCTCTATGTGTGTGTGCATGTGCGTGTGCGTGTGCGTGTGCGTGTGTGTGTGTGTGTGTGTGTAATCCCACCCATTACCCAGATACTGAATAGTTTCAAGAGTTACAAATATTGTCTTTCCATGTAGGAATGTAAACAGTTCAACTTCAGCAAGTCCCTTAAGACTTCTCTTTGCTGTTTACCTTTTCATCCTTCTTTTCATTCCTGTGTTTGAAAGTCAAATTCTCTTCTCAGCTCTTGTCTTTTCATCAAGAATGCTTGAAAGTCCTCTATTTCATTGAAAGACCAATTTTCCCCCTGAAGTATTACACTTAGTTTTGCTGGGTAGGTGATTCTTGGTTTTAGTCCTAGTTCCTTTGACTTCTGAATACCCTATTCCACGCCCTTCGATCTCTTAATGTAGAAGCTGCTAGATCTTGTGTTATCCTGATTGTATTTCCACAATACTTGAATTGTTTCTTTCTAGCTGCTTGCAATATTTTCTCCTTGACTTGGGAACTCTGGAATTTGGCCACAATGTTCCTAGGGGTTTCTCTTTTTGGATCTCTTTCAGGTTTTGATCTGTGGATTCCTTGAATACTTATTTTGCCCTCTGGTTCTAGAATCTCAGGGCAGTTTTCCTTGATATCCATTCTAATTTTTAAAGAACTATTTTTTCTTCTGTGAACTTCCTTTTACATTTGTGTAATTCTGCTTTTTAAAACATTCTTCTCCTCATTGACTTTTTGGATCTCTTTTGCCATTTGGGTTATTCTGTTTTTAAAGGTATTATTTTCTTTAGCATTTTTTGCATTTCCTTGAGCAAGCTTTTGACTCATTTTTCATAATTTTCCTGCATCACTCTCATATTTCTTTTCCCAATTTTTCCTCCACCTCTCTTACTTGATTTTCTAAATTCTTTTTGAAGTCTTTCATGGCCTGAGACCATTGCATAACTATTTTTGAGGTTTTGGGTGCAGAAGGCTTGACTTCCTCTGATTGAATGCATTGTTCTTTCTCATCTGAAAGAATTGAAGAAAATACCTGTTTGCCCAGGAAGTAACTTTCTGTAGTCTTATTTTTTACCTTTTTGGGGCATTTTTCCAGCTAGTTACTTGACTATTGAGTCCTTTGTCAAGAGGAGGGTATACTCTAGGGACTTGTAAGTTTTCAGTTCCTTCAATTCGGCACAATCAAGGGAGAGGAGTTTACTCCTTTCCTGTCCTGCACTTTGGTCTCGGAGTAACCATAAGCACTCTTCTGCCCAGGATCTTTGAGTAAGATTCCCTGTCCAGAACCTATACCAGGCAGTGCTCCTCCTCACCCCAGGACCACCACTCAGGGTTGAGTCCCAGATCAGGCACTCAGTTCCCCCAGGCTCTTTAGGCCAAGGGCTACAAAAATGGATGCTGCTGCCACCTTGGACTGGAGCTAGACCATGTTACCTTCTCACTCTGGTGAAAGAGCTTTTTCACTGATCTTTGAAGCTGTCTGGTGCTTATGGGTTGAATAATCTGGGAACAGCAGCTGCTCCCTGTGATTCTGCCTGCTAGGGCCAGCTCTGGACCTGTTTCTGCCAGTGCTGCATGGCCAGAGCTGGTCTGGGCTCCATGGTCTCTGCTCTAAGACCGGTGCAATAAACCTTTCCTGTTGGCCTTCTATGCTTCCTTGCTCTGGAAATCTCTTTTATTCTGTTGTTTTGTATCTTCTGCTGCTCTAGAATTTGTTTAGCATCATTTTTTGCAGGTATCTTATGGACTGTGGTGGGGAGAGCTTATACATATTCATCTTTCTACTTGACCATCTTGGTTCTGCCCCTGCTATAAATATTTTTATACGTTGAGGTCTTTTTTGGTTGTTTTTTGTCTCTTTTGGCATGCAGAGCTAGTATTGGTATTGTTAGGTCAAAGGGTTTGCATGTTTTTCTTTTTTAATAATTACTGATTTTTTGGTAGTTTTTTGAAAACATTTTATTGCATTTAGACAATATGAATTTTGCCTATTTTCCCTGCATTACAAAAATTGAGTCATTACAAAATTTCTCACATAACTGGTAGACAACTCAAAGAGAACATCTTATAGGAATTTGCTGTGACAATTAGTAAAGATACAAAATGCATTCAACTTTTATTTCTTTCTAAATGCACTCTTAAATTAAATTCAAGATATCTGGGTTTGCTGGGGCATGATCTAGTGTGGGCACTGTATTGACACTGCGTTATTCTCTCACCCTGGTGGAACAGAACTTTCCTGTGACATCTCAACTTGTCTTGAACTGGAAATTTGTTTGATTCCCTCTTTGAGTACTTTCTGCTACTCTAGAATTTGTTCTGAGTCATTTTTACCAGCTATTTAGGGAGAGCTCAGTTGAGTCCCTGCTTTTACTCAGCCATCTTGGCTCCATCTACCACTTTTTTCTAACTCTAGCACATTGAACTTTGCCTTGATTATAGTAAGTATACAATACATTCTTCTACAGTGAATGAATGAATGAATGAATGATTTGTGTCAAAGAGTAATCATAAATAAGTTGAAGTCTCCTGTGAGTGGAGTGGCTAGTGACATGTCTCCACATTTTTTTTCATGCTTAGTCTTGTTCACTTTTTACGTTTTTACCAATGTCTTTTAAATAGCACAATAAGTTTATCAAACTTGTGCATGGTATGAACTTAGGAGGGAAAGAAAATGTGGTACATGATATAGTCAGAATTTTGTTAAAAAAAAAAGAAATGTTTTGGAATAGAACACTGGTCAAAATAGAGCTAGATGAAATTTAATAGGTATAAAATTAAAAGACTTACAATTGGACTTTTTGAAAGTCAACTACACAATTACATGGACTTTTTGTGGGTCCAGGGATGTGCTGGAGCCAGTTTTGAGACTGAGATAGCCACTTGTTAAATTAGTGTGAGCATTTATACCTCAGAAATGAGCAATTACTACCAATTGTGATTGACTTCACTTTTTTCTGTGGATTGTCTAGAATTGAAAAAGTGTCAGTAATGCAGATTATATTTAAATGTATGTATGCTTAGATTTTTCTGGTTAGACTTGCAAAAACATTTACCATCATGCCCCCCTATTGCTTTATAAACTTTGCTTGAGCTCAGCAGGAGGGCCTAAAAAGGATCAGGGAATAAAGTCTTCACTAGACTATAGGCCTGGGTGCTAATAATATTAATAATACTATTAATATTATAACTGTTATTTAAATAGAGATTTAAGGTTTGGAAGAGTTTTAAATCCACTGTCTCACTGAAGGCTTACAACACCCCTGTCCAGGTAGCACAATTTAGGACAGTAAATAAGCCCTCTAGAGAAAGACAATCAGAATGACTAAGGATCTTGATATTTGTTGAGAACTGAAAGAACCAGGGATGCTTCATATGGACAAGGAGTTTAGGGTACAGACAGTGTCTACTCTGAAGAACCTGAAAGATGATCATGTAGAAGAGAAATTAACCTTTTGAGCTTATCTCCAGAGTAAAGGACTCAGAGGAATTATTAGAAGATTGAGGAAGATATATTTTGGACCAAGGGGAAATTTTCCTAAGCGTTATAGCAATATAAAAGTGAAATATGATTCCTTGGGAGGTGGTGCATTGCCTCTAATTGCAAGTCCTTAATTTGAATCTGCATGATAACATGTATGGAATACCATATATGGGATTTTCTAGCATGGACTGTATTCTATCGACTCTGACGACCCCTTCTCATGTTATTATTCTAACCAAACAAAATTTGCCATCATAATGAAATTGGCTGCAAAGTGGTGAATAATTTTGATCATAGTAGTACTTGACAACAATTTCAAAGAGGAAATTATAGTTTGTGATAGTTGTCAGAGCATCTAGAAGCTAAAATCTTAGATATAATATCATGGCACCCAGGTCAAATTCCAGATATGTTATTTTCTTTTTTAAAAAAATGTGTTTATTTATTTTTTGTTTTCAACATTGATTTCCACAAGATATTGAGTTCAAAATTTTCTCCCCATCTCTTTCCTCCTTGACCCCAAGACACTGTGCATTCTGATTATCCCTTCCCCCAATCTGCCCTACCTTCTTTCACACCCCTCCCTTTCCTTATACACTTCTTCCCTATTTTCTTATAGGGCAAGATAGATTTCTATACACTATTACCTGTAAGAGAAGTGGAAGAACAATTGGGGAGTGAAATGAGAATGATGTAAGAAAATAATGAAAATGATTCAACTTGGTGGGTGGAGCCAAGATGGCAGAGTAAAAGAAGAGATTTACTAGAGATCTCCCTGGAAGCCCAGCCAAATACCTGTAAAAAATGACTCTAAAGAAATTCTGGAGCTGCAGAGTCCACAGAATGGCACAGTGAAGCAAATCTTCAGCCCAGGACAGCTTGGAAAGTTGACTGGAAGCTTCTATCCCACCAAACAGAGTACAGTACAGTATGGACCATGCTAGCACATATGTGACCTAAGCAGACTTCAGGGGACTAAATCTCTGGCACCTGTGGCAGTTTCCAGACTTCACAACCCCAAAACACAGAGGAAAAATTAGAAAGCCTGTTGGACCTTGGTGAGAGAGCAGAGTACTCCAAGGCAGGAGAGGGGGTGGAGGAGGCAGTGGCAGTTTGCAACCTCAGCTGGATGTGAGGCAGTGGCTGTTTCTGGAGCTCTAGGCACACAGATTGTGGAGGGACTGAGCAGCTGACAGGCATCCCCCACCCCCACTAGAAGCAGAGAACTACCTTGACAAAGAACTCAACAGTCAAGTAAATGGCTGAAAAAATGAAGAAAAATCAGAAAATGAATCAGACTATAGGATCTTACATTGGGGACAAGAAAGATCAAAATATACAAACAGAAGAAAACAAGAAAGACATAACTCCCACATCCAAAGGCTCCAAGGGAAACAAGAATTGTTCTCAAGCCATGGAAGAGCTTTTTTCAAGAGCTTACTTGATTTCTGAAAATCAAGTAAGAGAAGTAAAGCAAAAATTGGAAGGAGACATGAGAATGAATGTAAAAAAATCATGAAAAAAGGGTCAACTGTTTGCCAAAGGAGACCAAAATAATGCTAAAGGAACTAACACCTTAAAAACAGGCTAGCACAAATAATGAATCAGATCCAAAAATCCAATGAGGAGAAGAATGTCCTAAAAATCAGAACTTGCCAGATGGAAAAGGAGATCCAAAAGCTCACTGGAGAAGATAATTTCTTACATATTGGAATGGAGTAGATAGAAGCTAAAGACTTTATGAAAAATCAAGAAATTTTAAAACAAAACCAAAGGAATAAAAAAATAGCAGAGAATGTGAAATATCTCATTGGAAAAACAACTGACCTAAGCAATAGAACCAGGAGAGACAATATGAAAATTATTGGATTGCCTGAAAGCCATGATAAAAAAAAAAAGAACCTAGAGATCATCTTACAAGAAATTATCAAGAAAAACTGCTCTGATATTCATGAACCACAGGGTAAAAGACATTGAAAGAATCCACTGGTCATCTCCTGAAAGTTATAAAAACAATGAAAATTTCTAGGAATACTGTAGCCAGATTTGAGAGCTCCCAGATCAAAGGACAAGTATAGTAAGTGGCCAAAAAGAAACAATTCAAATATTGTGGAAAAACTATCAGGATAACACAAGATCTTGCAGCTTCTACATTAAGGGATTAAAGCACTTGGAATAAGACAACAAAGGAGATAGGATTAAAAACAAGAATAACCTACCCAGCAAAACTGAGTATTATAAATGTCAGGGGGAAAAATGGTCACTCAATGAAACAGACAATTGTCAAGCATTCTTGATGAAAAGATGAGAGCCAAATAGAAAATTTGACTTTCAAACACAAGAATCAAGAGGAACATGAAAAGGTAAACAGGAAAAAGAAGTCATAAAGAACTTACTAAAGTTCAACTGTTTATATTCCTACAGATAAAGACAATATTTATAACTCTTGAGACTTTTCTCAATATTAGGGTAGTTGGAGGGATTATATACACATGGACAGTGGGAAAAGGGTGAGTTGAACAGGAAGGGATGATATCTAAAAAAGTAAAATTAAGGGGTGAGATAGGAGCATATTGGGAGAAGGGAAAAGAGAGAAATAGAATGGGGTAATTTATTTCTCACCTAAAACAGGCAAGAAAACATCTTTCAGTGGAGGAGAAGAGGAGGGAGGTGAGACGGAAAGAGTCAACTTTACTCTTTTCAAATTTGGATTAAGGAGGGAATAACATGAATACTCAATTTAATATGAAAATCTATCTTACTCTATAGGAAAGCAGGAGGGAAGAGTAAAAGTGGAAGTGGGTAAGGGGATGATAGAAGGGAGAGCAAACAAGAGGAGAGGGGTATTAGAAGTAAGTATTTTGTGAGGAATAGGGTCAAAAGAGAGAATAGAATAAATGGAGGATAGGATAGGATGGAGGGAAAATATAGTTAGTCTTTAACAACATTGCCATTATGGAAGGAATTTGTAGTCACATATGTATAACCTATATTGAATTGCTTGCCTTCTCAATGAGCATGAGTAGGGAGGGAGGAAGGGAGATAAGTTGGAACTCAAAGTTTTAAAAACTAGTGTTAAAATGTGTTTTTGCATGCAGCTAGAAAATAAGATATACAGGCAATGTGGTATAGAAATCTTTGTTGCCCTATAAGGAAATAGAGGGAAAAGGGATAAGAGAAGGGAGGGGTATGATAGAAGGGAGGGCATATTTAGGAAACATGTAATCAGAATACATGCTCTCTGGGGGTCAGTGGAGGGGAGAGATGGGGAGAAAATTTGGAACTCAAAATCCTCTGGAAGTGAATGTTGAAAACTAAAAATAAATAAATTAATTTTTAAAGAGGAGAAAAAGGAAAGTAATAACACACATAATAATCTTGAGGACAGTAAGGGACTTCTCTGTGTGTGTGTGTGTGTGTGTGTGTGTGTGTGTGTGTGTGTTGATCCTTCATTGCCAGAAGACCATGCCATCAGAGAAATAATGATATGACTTGCACTACATGCATAGTAATACAGATATATACATATTATGTTTGTCCTTTGCTTTTGAAGAGAACCATGACTTCAGAGAAATGATGATATGACTTGCACTTAATTTTGTTTTGAGTGAGGGAAGACTATGCTGGTCACCAGTCTCACATGTCCTCCAGAGCCATCTGAATCCAGTGACCAAACATTCATCAATATGACTTAAGGTGAACCAGAATGAGGCAATTGGGGTTAAGTGACTTGTCCAATGTCACACAGCTAGTGAGTGTCAAGTGTCTGAGGTGAGATTTGAATTCAGCTCCTCCTGACTCTATCCACTGCACCACTAGTATTATAGATATAATAAAATCAAATGACTCATTAAGAACATTTTAAGAGCTAAATCCAAACATTACCATAGCTAGCAAATATACTTAGAAGGAAATCCAGGAATCATCCACCAAAGTATTTGAATTTGCAACAAAAGTCTCAGAGAAAGCAAGGAAGAAAGTTGTTCTAGGTCAGAAAATGCTAGGAAAGTTGAAAGGGCTATTATTGACCTGTTCTGTGGGGTTTATTAATTGTTGTAATAGCTATCTCTGTCTAAGGTCACCTAGATATTGACAGTGCATGTAGGAGTGTCAACATATTTGGTATCAACTGAGTAAATGCACATTCATTATGTGGGTTGTTACTGTATAAAGAACAGTTTGTTTCTATTGTTTGCAACTTGTGCTGGAATCATCATTTTACAACTGAAATGAAAATTCCCTGTATGAAGTGAACAAGATAATGCTTCCAAAATGTTCAAAGTCCCTCAAAAGAGTAGAGATGTAGATATTTCAAAGTTACTCCTACCAGATGCTCAACATTCATTTTCTTTGTCAAATTCTGCTCTAATGCTAGCAGAAACTTCAACTACACAGTAATTACTGGAAAATGGCTGGTTATGGTAGCCTCCCAACAATAGAAGTCAATAAGAAGAAATTATACTTGTCTACATGGGACTGGGAAACAATTTACTTGATAGTGGACACTCTAATGAATTAGAATCTGCTTAGAGTCAGATAATGTTACAACTGGAAACAATTTTAGACCTTATAAAACCCAAACTCCTCATTTCACAAGTGTGGAAACTATTGTCTAGAAAGATCAGGCTCAAGAGTGAAAATTGTAATATAGGTCTTCTTTCTCCTTTTGCTATAATAGTCTTTCACTAAAATGAATTGCATCATAAATACAAAAATCTTCAAATCAAAAGACTGCTTTCTTTACTGTTTACATTTCTAAAATAAATCCCCAATCCCTCTGGCTCTTATTGATTGACCAGAAATAGATCCCAGACTCACATGGTCATTGTTTGGGCCCTGATGACTCAGAGTAAGTGTAAATCATAATTGTTTCTGTTTTGGACAGAAACCCTGAGGGTTCTCCCCATTTGGCTAGTTAACAGAGGTCTTTCTTTGCCTCATTTCTTACCTAGCCTTAGTCATTGAATGTACTTTGCTCAATCAAACTCAGACCTGGGAAAGGCCTTAGCTCAAAAAGGGCAAGGCATCCCACTACAACCGGGGTCATCTCCAGTCATTCTGATCTATATATCTTGCCATTGGACATAGATGGCTCTCAAGGAAAGAGTGGTAGATAGACAGATAGATAGATAGAAAGATATAGATATAGAGATATATAGATATGCATATACGTATACATCTACATATACATTTGCAAACACATATACATACATATGTACTTATAGTTATAAACACATATGTGGATGTGTTTATATGTGTATGTATGTATATACATGTGTGTATATGTGTGTGTATTGTGTGTGTATGCGTTTAAGTGCCTACCGTGTACCAGTTGCACTGGGATACATGAAAGGCAAAATATTAGCTTGTGACCTCTCCTTAAAAAAAAAAAAAAAAGTTCAAAATCTAATGAGGGAGATAACTTACAAACAGTTATTTATGGACATGATCACATAAAACGAAGTTATTCAACTATAATTACCCTGGGGCTTTTTTCATTTAAATATAAAGATCTAGTAATTTTCCTGAAAAATGTGGTGATGAGAAAGTGAATGAAAATTTAAAATGATTTAAAAATTGGACCTCTAGTGGAGTATGGTAAAAAGACACATAAAGAGAGAATAGAAAAAAATAGATCTAGATTACCTTTGACTTTATTTCACCTCAAATCAGTCTTAATTTCAATAGGAATTTATTCATTTCTCAATTAGTGGTCAACCTTGTAGTTTCCGGTTATATGATACCACAAGAAGATCTACTATAAATATTTTTCTACATATGGGTTGTTTTATTTTTTCTTTCATCTTTCTGGAATATAGGCCAAGCAGTGGGTTAAAGACCAGTCATCAAAAAGGCTAGGTAATGAATAAATAAGCAAAATGAGCAATATTCTTTTTGGCTAACAAAAGTATGGGAATTTGTTTTACGCCATAATGTATATTTATTAAAGGAGTTTTCTTTTCAGGGAAGTGGATTAAGAGGGATAGAAAACAAATGCTGGTTAACTTAAAAAAAATGAAAAAAAATTGAGTAAGCATTCTTTTTTGACTTTGAGCTAGACACTTCCTTTGTCTGAGTCTTCATCTTCTTCCTCTGTAAAATATAAGTGTTGTACAATGTATCCCTTGACTTTTGGTGATATACATATGCAATACTCAATATGAAAGGAAATTACTTTTTAATTTTATCACATGCATGCACATAGAATGAAATGATAATTATCTTTTGTAAAGAAAGCTTTATTTGGCACTTAACATTTTTAGAATCATCTGATTGTTAAAAGTTTATCAGAACACAGTCAAATATCAAATAATTTAGTGATGCCATTGATTTGTTACTTTTCAACCAAATTTTATCCTCAGGACAGGTTTTGTGAGTCATACATGTATAATGTTCAATATCCACTTTTTCTCCCTTTTGTTGGACTTTGTAAACAGGATGGAAAGTTTTGATTCAAAGAAATAAATGCAAAATTAAAGCCTTTATTTCTCTGCAACAATCTCCTATCAGTCAAGCCAAAGACTTCTTAGTTGGAACTTTTAGAATTTTCTTGGATTAGATTGAGAGGATTTATATCATGGAAAGGAGGCTTCTTATACAAGAAAAGCTTTGACTATTTTTGTTGAGTAAAATTAGCATAGGTAGAACTAGATAAATTGAGGGTGAGAAACAGAAAATAATTTTTGATAGGAACATTTATTAAAACTCTAAGATGTTATCCACGCGAAAAAGAAATATGTAGCTTTTGACTAAGTAAAAATGTCATGAAATCATAGCATTTGGGACCTGGATGTGACCCTGGAGGTCATCTAGTCAAATCCTCTTATTTTAAAAATGAGGAAGCTGAAGTTCAGAGAGTGGAAGTCATTTGTTAAAGGTCACTAAGGCAGTAAGTGGCAGAATCCATGGTCTGAGTTAAGTTGAAGGGCAAAGGAAAGGAAATAGTGGAAAATAACATGATAACAGGAACAGACTATAAAACCCTAAGATTCTCTGAACAAAGATGATATATCAATATTCTGCTCTTAAACCTAAAATGAGGAGTCCATGCAGACCAATTATTTTACCTATTGTATGTGAATTCTGAATATAAGTATATATGTATGTCTTATATGGGCATGTAGGTTTTGAAATTCTTTAAAGTTCTTCTAAATTGTTATTTTTAGAAATACTTCTATAGTAGAAAAATATTTGTAGAAATATGAACATGTTTTCTTTGACAATTCACTTAACAATTTTTTATACATTCTTTTTTTTTTTTTGAGATGGACTTAAAGTATATATTTTCAGAACTACTTCTATTACGAATTTTTTCTCCAGTATTATGGATATGAGGCAGGAGGTTGGCAAGAAGTGGGGAACCTACAGGTGGCAGACTGATGATTTCTAAAGTGCTCTGCAACCTTGTCTATTAAGACAATCTTATTCCTTTTATTCCTGTCATAAATAGAATATCTTCTTTCTCTGCTTTTCAATTTTTCCTTCTTTGTCTTATTCTTCTAACTGTGGTATAGAGGGTAAACTGCTGGAGGACATGGACTTTACCTTTTAAAAATGTATAAGAAGCCAAAAATACTTGCTTTACTCTATATATGATTAATATTTACAGAAAAACAAAAAAAAACTGATTCATATTCCATTCAACATTAGCCCTTAGGTACTACATATTATTTATTCTTAGGTGGAAAGTAATATTGATTAAAATTTTCTGATGTTTTTAGTTAAGAGTATCTCAATATAACCAGGAAGTCTGAGTTACTTAAAGAAAAATGATTTGCCCTAAGATAGTTCAGTGAAGTTTGGTAGAGATTGAGCTAAAACTCATAAGCTTATGACTTCCAAACATTTGTGATATTTCTAGCCCTGTATGGAGGGGCAGATATAAGTAAATAGATTTATGTTGCTCTGATTTTCTTAACCATGGTTGTGGACATGAATTGCACTAATCTTTGGTCAAAGATGTGATAAAATCATAGTCTTAGAGATAGAAAGGACATTAAATATTATTTTGCTCAACTTTCATATTTGACAGATGATGAAAATGAGGCCTAAAGGTGTGAAATGATTTACCACAGGTTAGTAAGTTTCAAAGGTAGAATGTGAACTTACTTGAAATTGTCAAGTATCCCATTACAATGTTCTGCTTGTATACCTCTTATAACAACATCTATTAAAACATTTGAACTTCATGAAATACCTATGAGATAGATACAAGTGAAGACTACAGAAACCAGAGAAGGTTTAGAAAGCATTTGCATAATTGAAAGGAACAGTTCTTGCTTTCCTCACCTCGAATGTTCTCCCACTTCCTTTCTGACTATCCTCATCCTATTAATCTTTTAACATCCAGTGTAACTCCTTAGTGCTCTGCAAAGATTTTCCTGATTACTGCATTCAACACTGATCCTTTGAACATTTGCTTTCTATACAACTTACTTGGCACTTCATATATTGCTTCAGCACTTATGTGTTTCATATATGTCTTATCTCTCCAAGTAGATTATATACTTTTCAAAAATGGAAACCGATCATCTTCCTATTTCCCAGTACTTCAAGTATAGTATAACAGTTGTTCTGGTAAGGTTTTGGCTAGTTGCCTTGAAAGGATGCCTAAGTTGTTAAAGACTGGAAGTTTTATTTCTTGCCAGAGTAGGAAAAAAGAAGCTAATATGAGATCAGGACTGGAGTGAGAGGTTTTACTCCCACAGTAGAAATTTTGAAGGCTCTCTAAATAGGGTAAGGAGAGAGAATACTGGAAGAAGCAGAAGGTGATGGAACTTTCCCAACTCAGGTAGCAGTGTGATTTTGGATGTGCCTGTGTGTGACTATGTGTGTGTGTGTGTGTGTGTGTGTGTGTGTGTGTGTGTGTATGTATGTATGTATGTGTGTGTGTGTTGTATATGGAGGGGTGTTAATCTCTAGTACCTGTTCAGGTAATTGGAGTGCTAAAGAAAAAAGACTCAGAAAACTAGACAGTTCTTGCTCCTGGCCCCTTTATTACTTCAAGTGGATGTCACTAATATCCATTTTCTAACCATGTCCATTTATTCTTCTCTTTAAGACTGCATGACTAGTACAATCATAGTTCAAAAACATCTTTGGTTAACCCTGTTCTTTGCATTTCTCATGACCTTTCATTAGTGGCATGAGCATTTGGTACAGTTCTGAAAGGTATACAGGAGTGAGTAATGTTTCCTGACCAAAGACAGGGAAACCATTTCCCACACTTAACTTGCTTAAGTTTTGGGTCTCTAAAGTGGTAGCATCATTATGATTCATTCTTTTGTTTAATAACTTAACTTCCAAAGAAGTACTACAGATTTGAAGCCTTTTTAATCCGCCTTATAAAACCACCAGTCTAATGTAGTGATCCCTAAGGTTACAAATATACATACATGTGTGTGTGTGTGTGAATTAATAATTTACATGTGGGGGTGCTGAATAAAATTTTTCGTTTAATGATCTGTCATTTGTTTCTTTCTCATAATTCAAAACTAGTAAGTAGCATAGTTGAGATTCAAACCCACCCTTCTTACTCCAGACTCTGTCATATAAAGACCCAAATAATGAGTCTTCACCATTTTTCTGACTGAAGTATAGACCATTATGTGAAAATCAATATTTCAAGTATCAATGTGCAATATTGAAAAGAACCCTAGAAGATTTCTAAGGACTTTTGTAGTTTTAAATCTTATTTTCCTGATATGCAATGAAAATACTTGTTAGGACTTGCATTTGTCCTTTGCCTTATCTTTGAAAGAGAGTGAGGATTCACATAATTAGAGTGAATACAAATGTTTGTGTACAGTGTACATTTAACAAATGCTTTTTGAGTTTAGCAAGAAAATTTTAGCAAAATATAGTGGAATGAGCACTGAATCTGAAGTCAAGAGATTTGAATTTTAACTTTTCCACTTACCTGTTTGGCCTATGTTAAGTCATTGAATCTATTTGAGCCTGTTTCTTTAATTGTAAAATTAGAGAGAAGAACAAGGTAATTTTTTTCCTTAATAGTATTTTTTCTAATTACATGTAAAGATAGTTTTCAACATTCATTTTTGTAAAATTCTAAGTTCCGAATTTTGTTCCCTCTCTCTCCTTCCCCCTCACCAAGATAGAAAGGAATGAGATATAGGTTATACATGTACAATCATGTAAACCTACTTCCACATTAGTCATATTGTTTAAGAAGAATCAGAACAAAAGGGAAAAGCCATGAGAAAGGAAAAAAACAAATAAAGTGAAAATAATATGCTTCAGTCTTCATCCAGATTATATACTTCTTTCTCTGAATGAGGATAGCATCTTCCATCAGGAGTCTTTTGGAATTGTCTTACATCATTGTATTGCTGAGAAGAACTAACCCTGGCACAATGTTGCTATTGTTGTGTAACATTCTCATACTTATACTCACTTCACTCAGCATCAGTTCATTCAAGTGTTTCTTGTTTTTCTTTTTTTGAAATTCACTTGTTCATCATTTCTTATAGCAAAATAGTATTCCATTCCATTGATGAACATCTTTGAACTTCAAATTCTTTGCCACCACAAAAAGAGTTGCTGTAACTACTTTTGTGTATGTGGATTCTTTTCCCTTTTTAATGATATCTGCAGAAAACAGAACTAGTAAGGTTATTGCTAGATCAAAGGGTATACACAGTTTGGTTGCCCTTTGGGCAGAGTTCCAAATTGCATTCCAGAATGGTTGGATCAGTTCACAACTCTATCAAAAATCCATTAGTGGATGAATTCCAGTTTTCCCACAACTTTTCCAACATTTTTCCTTTTCCTTTTCTGTCATATTAGCCAAAGTACCTCAGAGTTGTTTTAATTTGCATTTCTGGAACTAAGCCTTATTGTAGCTCTACATCTACTACTTCAATTCAAATAATGTGTAGAAGAGGAAGGGCATTCTAGGTGAAAAGAATGGATGAATGAAGAGGAAAAAAGATGGGAGTGCAAAGCATCTTGGATTGAAGAAGAAAATCTGACTATGAGTGTTTGTATATACAGATTTAGTAAGTCAGGCTATTCCATGAAGACTGAGATGATAAAAGTAACATTCTAGAAAGATTAATCAGATGGAAATATGCTTCCTAAATTCACAGAGAAAGAGATCAGAACTTAGAAATACGTTGATACATTGTTCGATGAGAATAACCAATGTGGGAGTAAAAGAAAAATGCAAGACATATTATTAAGGAAGATTATGTAGAAATGATGCAATATGGGAGGATGGAAAAGAAAGGAAAAGTCATAGATGAGTGTCAGTCTCTGAGCCTAAAACACAGGGAGTATGAAGGTATCACAAGTAGAAACATGCAAACTTGGAGGTTTAGCTGTGTCGGTCAAGGGGAAGATGGCAAATTATACTACTTGGATGTTAAGTTTTTCTTGGGAATATAGTAATGGTAGAGGTAGTGGCAACTGGAGAGAGGTTAGAGTTATAGACTAAGATGTGTAAGTCATACATTTAACAGTTCATATTCCCTAGAATATTACTATCAAAGATAGGTACAAAAGATCAAAAAAGTAATAGGATAATATAGAATTAAATTAAAAACAGAAGACTTCATACATACGTAGGTGGAAAAAGAAACTCTTAACTACTATGTCATCAATGAAGGTAGGCATATATATATATATGTATGTATACGTATACGTACACACATATACACATGGTGATCCAAAAATCTTAGTATAGTTTTAAATTTAAGAAGTGAAGTTTAAAAGTACCTAAGACTTGTGTGTGTGTGTGCGTGTGTGAATATATATATAAACACACACACACACACACACACACACACATATATATATTCATACACATTTGTATAACCCTACATTTGATAATTACTACCTATGTGGCCATGGATAAGTCATTTGTCCTCTTTGGTCCTCAAATCCTTCATCCATATAATGGGGATGACAAAAGTTTAGTACCTGCCTCACAGGGTTGTTTTTAATTCTAAATGGGAAAAACAGGTTGAAGTATTGTATCAATGTCAGTTATTGTTATAGTTACTACTTTGCATCTCCTGCTAAATGGATTGTCATCAAGTCTTCGCATTTCTCCAAACTAAAGACTAAGGCAGAACAGAGGAGCAACACTGTTATATGGATACAGGACTGGTCTAGACTTAGAATCTTGGGTTAAATCTTTTGTAAAATGAGGACTATATATTTCCTGCAGGTAGTCATCATTAAATAAGCCTATATGTAAAACACTTTGGAAACTATAAAACATTATATAAATTTCAGCTGTTAGATATTCTTGTGCTTGTTATTTTGCTATTGTCTTTTGAATTTTAATTATTTTGCTTAAAGGAAATGCCTCTATATTGTAATGTTATAGTTGTTGTTGGTTCTCAGGGAATAGTCAATACTCCAGAAAAGTTATTTGCAATGTGTTTTATTTTTAGCTTACAATATTTTACCTCTAAATCTAGATTCTAAGCAATAATAATTAATTAATCACACAACAGACTAGAAAGATCATGAGAGGTAGCCTTTAGGCAAGACCTGTTTCAAGATCCAAGAGGAAGATATTAATTTATTCCCTGGACTGTTACATGTTCTGAGAAGAAACCCAGGCAAAGGAAAGTGTTAGACTTCCTGACCACAAATACAGAGCTACTGGTGGCAGAATTCTTTCAGTAGACAGGGATTTACTGTTTCCCATTATAGAATTATTAAGTTGAATAGCATGTGTCTAAGACATTTACTCATGCTGGCTTGCCACCTAGGTTTGGATCACCTAGCTAGGACTATACTCATTTTCTACAAGACATGTCACAAGATTCATTTCTTTCAAGATCTCTTTTTTATTTCACAGAACCATAGCATTAGAAAGGAAGTTAGAGGCCACTTAATTCAACCCCTCTACCTGAATTTTGAAAAGTTATGATAAATGTCCACACAGGCTCTGCCTGAATACTTCCAAAGGAAGCAAAATTATTTTTCCCCTGGGAAAATAATTTTATTTCTCTTATGTTCAATTTCTTCAACTCTAGAATGAGGGGTTGCACTAGTTGTTCTCTGGATCCCTTCAATTCATCTGAATTCAACACACATTAAATTCCTAGCATCTAGGTGGTGATAACTGCTAGGAATACAAAGAGTACATGACCTCAAGGAGCATCTTACTGTGTACAACATATACATAAATGAGATTGTAAAAAAAAAAAAGCAAAATTAACACAAAGTAATTTCTATGAAAGGGCAATTTCAGAGCTCTAGTAATAAGGATAGGGGAAGTATCAAATATCACCTGTATGAAAGATGAAGCTGAGGAAGAAGAACACTCAAAGCTTCCAGGGAAGTCAGTGTAAAGGTAGGATATATATCATGTGTGTTTGATTAGAGTATAGGGTAAGAGAAAGCAATTTTAAATCAGTGTGTAAAGAGAAGTCGGAGTCAGATAGAAAAGCGTTTAAATGCCAGGAAAAAACACTTTTATTTTTATGCTACAGGTAATACGAACCCTAAAGCTTCTTGAGTAGTAAAGAGACATTGTTAGAGGCACATTTTGCAGATGAAAAATTTGACCTCTTGTAAAAGATAGATTAGATGATGGAGAACACTCAAGAGATCTTTGAATTAGGGCAGTGATGAAGAGCTAAGAGTCTGAAGTAGGTTTGCACCTGTTGGAATGGAGAGAAAAGAATAGAAAGGATGGATATTGTCGTTATGGCATCAACACCTCTAATCTGACTGATAATAAGACTTCATGATAGTCCAAGGAAGTCATCTCATGAACTTCGTTTTGAAAGCTTTCATTGTTAGGAAGTTTTTCTTAATAGTGAGCCCTAATGCACCTCTGCATTTTTCACTTACTCAGTGTGCTTTTGCTCTCTGAAGTCCTCAGTCTAATTCTTTTATCATCAGATAACCTAAAAATATTTGGAAACAGCTACCAAGATCTTTATGTCTGATTTCTCAGCTGAGTACTCTCAGATTCTTTCACCTTTTACCATTTTTATGATTACCCAATCTGTAGTATATACCAGTTATCAGCTTTCTTCTTAAACTGTGATGACCAGAAGTAAACACAGATCACAGATTACAGGTATGATCAGACTAATGCATAGTGTGTTGATCCTGTTATGTCTTTTCTTTGCACTATATTGCAGCTTAAGATGCCATTATTTTTTTGTGACACTATCAACTTGTTGTAAGATCACTATGTTTCTCGCATAATCTGCTTTAAATTTTAATTTTTTTCTATCTCTTATTTGTCCTTTTGATATGTATTAATCTTTGTGTCTATTACATTTACTCTTCCTAAATTTTTATCATTTTTTTATTATTAACAATTGATATCAATGTAGAGCTTTCAGACATACAAATAACCTTTCATCACCACCATTTAGAGGTAGATAGCACAAATACTGTTACCCTCATTTTACATATGAGGAAATTATCACAGAGTGGTTAACTGTTCAATGAATTTCTGTTCCATTAATTGCTGATTAATATGTCATACAGTAAGAATTTAAGTAAAGATTCAAAATGAGCCATTCAAACTAGGATGACTAGAAGTTTTTTTCATGAAACCATGGGAGAAGAACTTTGAAAGCTTTCCTTTGATCGTGGGCCATACAAAAATAGGCATCAGACTGAATTTTTCTAACAGCCTAGAATATGTTATACCCTGTTCTAAAACATTCTAGTTTCTCTATCCTCTCTCATTTTTAGTTAATTTCTTTTGATTATAATTTTATCACTTGACTTACTATCTCTCCCTATTGTCTCTTCTCCAGAACTGTTAATCATCAATTATATATTAATTTAAATTATGGATAAATGTTTAACAGGACAGGACCACAATCAATGCTTTAATAAGTACCATTAAATATTTTCCATAGAAATATCAGTCGAATAAATAATGATAGGTATTTTTTATTCAATTTTTGAAATCAAACCAAGTATACAATTGTTAAGCACATATCTTTGCCCATTGTGACAAGGATGAAAATACTGTAACATTCTCATGAAAATATTGTGTCTCTTTTGCACAATATTTTTGATATACTCAAACACTTTGATAAAATCAAAGGGCTGTTTTTGAAATTGTGTTAATTTACCCAACAAATAATCCTTATGCTTCCTTCAAAAAAAAGCTTAGTCTTATATGACTTCTTCTTAAGGAACTCATAATAGCTCTAAGTAATCACAGTTTCCTTTATTATGTGATAATATACCATATGTTTTAATAGTTTGATCTAAATTCTCCCAAGAATCAAAATCAAATCAACCTCACTAATCTGTTGTCTCTTTTCTGCTATTTAGTTGCTTTTTCAGTCATATCCAAATCTTTATGACCGCATTTGGGGTTTTCTTGGCAAACACTGAAATTTTGCTGCTTAACTTCTGTAGTTCATTTTACACATGAGGAAATGGAGGCAAACAGGGTTAAGTGACTTGGCTAGGATCACCCAGAAAACGCCTAAGACCAGATTTAAACTCATGAAGATTATTATTCCTGATTCCAGTCCTGGCACTGTATTTACTGTGCCACTGAGCTGCTTGGTAGTCTCTTTGCTAGAATATTTGTCCATCTCCACTGTTCCAGTGACACAGCAGAAAGAACAAGGGAGTCAATCTAAAAAGATCTAGTTTCTAATTTCAGCTCTATGGTTACTATTTATCTATTGCTGTCAATCATTCATAGCCTAAGTTTTCTCATCTTTAAAGAAGGAAAAAGAAATACTGTCTCCACTCCTCCATTTCCTTTCTTTCTCTTTTCCCTTTCTCTTATCCTTTAGTTTTCCCCCTACCTTTGCCTTCCCTTCTCACCTATAATAGTAATTTAAAGAGAACAATTTTTCTCATTCATTAATAGACCCATGTGTTTTACTTAAATCATCTGGAAGCCTAAGTCACATGTGATGGGTGGAGCTTGCTGAACCAGTGGAACAGGAAGGGTTGAGCAGAACCAAGTGGAAGTGAGTGAGCATGGTCAGGTCAGAGGAAAGAGGATGCAGACAGGTAGGCAGGTACGGCAAGGCTCAAGCTGGTGAGGGTTTGCTTGTGAGAAGACCCTGGCTGGGGGAGGGGGTATGGTTTGGGAATAACTTTGCTCCCTGCAGTGATCATGTTTATTGACATGAGGTCATCATGAGGGATTTTGCTTTCTGGTTCTGGGATTTGGCTTTCTGTTATCTAAATAAATATTTTTCTTTTGCATTCTATATCGAGATTTTTTTATATTTTGTGATTGAGAACTACACTGGCATATTCATAGTCACCACAAGTGCTGTGAATATTGCCTTGGCAATTCATTTGGCATCGCAAACAGGATCAAAAGGCATAAAATCTCTATTTGGAAGCAGAAAAGATTTAGAGGAAGAAGCTAGTATCCCGAGGAAGAAACAAGTATCCCAAGTTGGGACTATTTAACTTTTTCATCACTAGCCAGAGAATGGTCCAAGCTGGGAATCGAGGTTACAGGAGTGGGAAACTGGAGATGTGGAAAGGTGTTTGCAAGGAATGTCAATGAAACCAGGGAAGGAGTTGTCAGGGGTAGGTAGGAGAGCCTAGATTTTATTAAAGGGTTAATATAATACATGTAAAAGCAGAGACAAGCTGCCTAAGGAAAAAATTCAGATAGAAAAGTGTTAGATAGTTTGCAGGGGAATTTGTCAGCCTTCCAGCTCTCCTTTATAACAGCAATCTTGGTGGAGCGGAGGGCTCTCAGGTAGAAAGAAAGGTTGTTCACTTAGCTTGCTCACTTAGCTTAGAAGAAGAAGCTGAAGGCTGACAAAAGAAATGCTCATATGACCTTTGTACAGACCCAGCCTAGTAGCCACAGGGACCAAGGAAGTGAAATAATTTTAGCGAGGCAGAAACAGGAGAGCCAAGAAGGTAAAAGGGTTTAGGGAAATAATTGAGGATTTTACTCACAGGAGGTCACAGAAATTTTGAGTCTGTTCAACCAAATGATGGGAGAATCATTAATATCTTGGATGGTGAGAATCAGTAGGAAGTTGTTGAAGATGGCGGAGTGAAAGCAACGACTCACCTAAGCTCCTGGACAAACTCCTCTGGATATCTCTGAAAGGAGTATCTGACCAAACTTTGGCGGTGTGGAATCCAGAGGGTGACAGACTTTGACAGATTCGGAGCCCAGGTTAGACTGGAAGGTCCATGGTAAGGATCTGTTCTGCGGGGGTAAGCCCCCAGAGCACAGCACAGCGCGGTCTGCGCAGCAGGGCGGAAGGGACCTGAGAAGCGCGAGAGTGGCGAGTGAAACCAGCGGAGCAGGAGACAAACCAAACCGAGCTGGTGAGAGCTGCTGAGCGCCAGATATCAGCACAGCAGCCCTTGAAACCTTCAGCCTGAAGACTAAACTTCGATAAGTCACCTACTTGAACTTCCAGGAGCCAGAATGGTGGAGTGATCAGTAAATGCTCTCTCCTCCCCCCTGACGACCGTGAAAGAACCACAAAATATTTCCCCAGATAAATCCTGGATCAGTGGGAACAGCAGAAGGGGGCAAATAGTCTCATAACACCAGAGGCTAGAAAAAGAGCAAAGGGGGATTCTTCCTACTGTGGTGGAGGCAATCTGAAAGGACAGAAGACCCAGGGCAGAGAAAATTCACACTGAGACCCAGGCAAGCCTTAGCGCCTGGAGATGAGACCCAGGAGGGGCGGGAACACGCATTAGCATTTCGGTGTGCCCCAGCCCTTCAGGGGAAAAGGGAAGACAATAGGGAAGCTGGGATCACCATCCCCTGACCTTGCCTTTGCCTCAGGTCAGCTGAGGAGATCTCCTGAGACCAGACCACCCCTCCCACACACCTAACAAGCTAACCCCAGGGTTGATCTGGGAAACAAAAAAACAAAAACCTGCTTTTAGCCTCGACACACAACAGCTCAACACAAAGATCTGTACCTTCTGACTGAAAGAACCAAAAGCTACAACACTCAGCCAACATCATGAATCGGAAAAAGCAGACGAAAAGTGAAAAAACCATAGAATCTTTCTATGGGGATAAGGACCAAAACACAAACACCAAAGAGGTCAGAGCTGAGACTGTACTTCCATCTGAAACCTCAGAAGGGACTATGAATTTCTTGCAAGCTCAACTAGATTACCTGGAACAGCTGAAGAAGGAAATAAAAGAAAAACTGGCCAATGATTTTAAAATTATAAAAAAAGAATTCACTGATGAGAACATCACTCTGAAAAGGAAAATTGAACAAATGGAAAAGGAAATTCAAAAATTAACTGGAGAGAATAATTCCCTAAAAGGAAGAGTTAATCAAACGGAAAAGGAAACCCAAAACCTAATTGGGAAAATTGATCAAATGGAAAAGGAAACACAAAACCTAACTGGGAAAATTGGTCGAATGGAAAAGGAAGCACAAAAATTAAATGGAGAAAATAGCTCCTTAAAGGGAAAAATTGGTCAGATGGAAAAGGAGATGCAAAAGCTAACTGAAGAAAACACTACGATGAAGATTAGAATTGGGCAAGTAGAAACTAATGACTCAATGAGGCAACAAGAATCAGTCAAACAAAATCTAAAGAATGAAAAGATAGAAGAAACTGTAAAATATTTAATTGGAAAAACAACTGACCTGGAAAATAGATCCAGGAGAGAAAATTTAAGAATTATTGGCCTGCCAGAAACCCATGATGAAGAAAAGAGTCTGGACAATATCTTCCAGGAAATCATCAAGGAAAACTGCCCAGAAGTACTAGACCCAGAGGGCAAAATAGTCATCGAAAGAATCCACCGTTCCCCTCCCGAAAGGGATCCCAAACTCAAAACCCCAAGAAATATCGTTGCCAAATTCCAGAGCTATCAAGTGAAGGAGAAAATACTACAAGCAGCCAGAAAGAAACAATTCAAATATCAAGGACATACAGTCAGGATCACACAGGACCTTGCAGCTTCTACATTAAAAGATCAAAAGAATTGGAACCCAATATTCCATAAGGCAAAGGAGTTCGGACTTCAATCAAGGATCAACTACCCAGCAAAGTTCAGCATAACATTTCAGGCAAGGAGAAAGTCATTCAACGAAATAAGGGATTTCCAGAGCTTCCTGACCAAAACACCAGAACTCAATAGACAATTTGATCTTCAAATGCAGGTCTCCAGAGAATCATAAAAAGGTAAACAGGGGGGAAAAAACAAAAACAAAAACTTGCTACTCAATTAGGGCAAACTGTTTACCTCCCTATAAGGGAAGATGATACCTGTTAATCTTGAGAACTGTGCAGCTATTATGATAAAAGGGATATACATAGAGGGAATGGGTATAAAGTAAATGATGTCATGTGAAAAATATGATTTAAGTATGAAAAGGGATTGTAATAGGAGGTGTGAAAAGGAGGAAACAGAAAATGGCAAATTATATCACAGGAAGAAGTACAAAACTATAGTAGAGGGAAGGAGGGGAGGGAGATGAGCATTGTTTGAGAGGTATTCTCATCTGATTTGTTTAAAGGAGGGAACAATAATCTTAAGTAGATAATCCTAACTAGCTCTATAGGTAGTAGGAGGGGAAGGGGGAAGAAAGGGGAGGGTGGCTAAAAGGGAGGAAAGAAGCAATAAGAGTAAAGGGGAGTAAAAGGGAGGGGGGCTAAAAGAAGGAGGGGAAGGCTGCAGGAGGAGGGGGAGAAAAGTGAATACTATTGAGGAGGGGAAGGGAGACGCGAGAGCTAAAAGCACAAATGGTGGGAAAGAGGTTGAAGGGAAATACACAGATTGTAATCATAACTGTGAATGTGAATGGAATGAACTCTCTCATAAAACGGAGACGGATAGCAGAATGGATTAAAAGCCATAATCCAACCATATGCTGCTTACAAGAAACACATTTGAAATGGGGGGATACACATAGGATAAAGGTCAAAGGATGGAGCAGAATATATTGTGCTTCAGCTCATGTAAGAAAGGCAGGAGTAGCAATCCTAATCTCAGACAAAGCGAAAGCAGAAATAGATCTAATCAAAAGGGATAAGGATGGAAACTATATCCTGCTAAAAGGCACCATAGACAATGAAGCAATATCATTACTAAACATGTATGCTCCAAGTGGTATACCATCCAGATTCTTAGAGGAGAGGTTGGGGGAGTTGAAGGAAGAAATTGATAGCAAAACTATACTAGTGGGGGACCTCAGCCTCCCCCTTTCTGAACTCGATAAATCTAACCTCAAAATAAACAAGAAAGAGGTTAAGGAGGTAAATAAAACTCTGGATAAGGTAGATATGATGGATCTTTGGAGAAAATTAAATGGAAATAGAAAGGAATATACCTTTTTCTCAGAGGTACATGGAACATTTACAAAAATTGACCATGTACTAGGACACAAAAATCTCACAATCCAGTGGAGAAAGGTAGAGATAATCAATGCATCCTTTTCAGATCATAATGCATTAAAAATTACATGTAATAAAAGGCCATGGAAAGAGAAACCAAAAATCAATTGGAAACTAAATAATCTAATTCTAAAGAAGGGTTGGGTTAAAGAAGAAATCATAGAAACAATCAACAATTTCATTCGAGAGAATGACAATGGTGAGACAACATACCAAAACTTATGGGATACTGCAAAAGCAGTTATTAGGGGAAGTTTTATATCTTTGAATGCTTACATAAATAAAATAGAGAAAGAGGAGATCAATGACTTAGGCTTGCAGTAGAAAAAGCTAGAAAAAAAACAAATTGAAAATCCCCAAGTAAATACCAAATTAGAAATACTGAAAACCAAAGGAGAGATTAATAAAATTGAAATTAAGAAAACTATTGAATTAATAAATAAAACCAATATTTGGTTTTATGAAAAAACTAATAAAATTGATAAACCTTTGGTCAATCTGATTAAAAAAAAGAAAGAAGAAAATCAAATTACTAATATTAAAAATGAAAGGGGTGAACTCACCTCCAATGAGGAGGAAATTAAAACAATAATTAGAAATTACTTTGCCCAACTTTATGCCCACAAATTCGATAATCTAAAGGAGATGGATGAATATTTTAAAAAATACAGATTGCCAAGATTAACAGAAGAGGAAGTTGAATACTTAAACAACCCCATCTCAGAAAAAGAAATTGAACAAGCCATCAATGAACTCCCTAGGAAAAAATCTCCAGGGCCAGATGGATTCACAAGTGAATTCTATCAAACATTTAAAGAACAGTTAATTCCAATACTATATAGACTACTTTTGAAAACTGGGGAAAAGGAGTCCTCCCAAATTCTTTCTATGATACAAATATGGTTTTGATACCCAAACCAGGAAGAGACAAAACAGAGAAAGAAAATTATAGACCAATTTCCCTAATGAATATAGATGGAAAAATTTTAAATAAGATTTTAGCAAAATGAATACAGCATCTTATCACGAGATTAATACATTATGATCAGGTAAGATTCATACCAGGATTACAGGGCTGGTTCAATATTAGGAAAACTATTAGCATTATCGATCACATCAACAACAAAGCTAACAAAAACCACATGATTATCTCAATAGGTGCAGAAAAAGCTTTTGATAAAATACAACACCCATTCCTACTAAAAACACTGGAGAATGTAGGAATAAATGGAACTTTCCATAAAATAATAAGCAGTATCTATCTAAAACCTTCAGCAAGCATTATATGCAATGGGGATAAGCTAGATGCATTCCCAATAAGATCAGGGGTGAAACAAGGTTGTCCATTATCACCACTGTTATTCAATATGGTACTAGAAATGTTAGCTGTAGCAATTAGACAAGATAAAGATATTCAAGGAATAAGAATAGCCAAAGAAGAAACTAAGTTATCACTCTTTGCAAATGATATGATGATTTACCTAGAGAATCCCAGAGATTCAAGTAAAAAATTACTTGAATTAATAAACAACTTTGGCAAAGTTGAAGGTTACTAAATAAACCCACACAAATCTTCTGCATTCCTATATATTAGCAACAAAGTCCAACAGCAAGAGATAGAAAGAGAAATCCCATTTAAAGCTAGGGTGGACCGTATAAAATACTTAGGAGTCTACCTGCCAAAACAAACCCAGGGATTATATGAACACAATTGCAAGACACTTTTTGCACAAATAAAGTCAGATTTAAGTAAGTGGAAAAACATTAGTTGCTCATGGGTAGGCCATGCTAATATAATAAAAATGACAATTCTACCTAAATTAATATACTTATTTAGTGCCATACCAATTAAACTATCAGACAATTATTTTCTAGAGCTGGATAAAATAATATCAAAATTCATTTGGAAAAACAAAAGGTCCAGAATATCAAAGGGACTAATGAAAAGAAATGCTTGGGAAGGTGGCCTAGCGCTACCAGACCTCAAACTGTACTATAAAGCAGCAATTATCAAAACCACTTGGTATTGGCTAAGAAACAGAGAGGTAGACAAGTGGAATAGACTTGGCACTCAAGATGCAGTAGGCAAGGAATATAGCAACCTTCTGTTTGATAAACCCAAGGACCCCAGCTTCTGGGATAAGAACTCATTGTTTGACAAAAATTGCTGGGAAAACTGGATAACAGTGTGGCGGAAATTAGGCATAGACCCATACCTGACACCGTACACAAGAATAAAGTCCAAATGGGTACATGATTTAGGTATAAAGATTGATACCATGAATAAACTGGAGAAGCAAGGAATAGTGTATTTATCAGATCTATGGAGAAGGGAAGAATTCTTTACTAAAGGAGAGATAGAAAGCATTATGAAATGCAAAATGGATAACTTTGATTACATTAAACTGAGAAGTTTTTGCACAACCAAACCCAATGCAACCAAAATCCGGAGTCATGTAGTAAATTGGGAAAGAATTTTTACAGCTAAGCTCAGGGATAAAGGCCTCATTTCTAGAATATATAGAGAACTGACCCAAATGTATAATCATACAAGTCATTCCTCAATTGATAAATGGTCAAAGGATATGAACAGGCAATTTTCAGAGGAAGAAATTAAAGCTATCTATAATCATATGAAAAAATGCTCTAAATCACTATTGGTTAGAGAGATGCAAATCAAAACAACTCTGAGGTACCACATCACACCTATAAGATTGGCAAACATGACAGAACAAGAAAATGATAAATGCTGGAGAGGATGTGGGAGAGTTGGAACACTAATTCATTGTTGGTGGAGCTGTGAGCGCATCCAACCATTCTGGAGAGCAATTTGGAACTATGCCCAAAGGGCTACAAAAATGTGCATACCCTTTGACCCAGCAATATCGCTACTAGGACTATATCCCCAAGAGATCATAAACATGGGAAAGGGTCCCACATGTACAAAAATATTTATAGCAGCACTCTTTGTATTTGCCAAAAACTGGAAGTCAAGGGGATGTCCATCAATTGGGGAATGGCTGAATAAATTATGGTATATGAATGTAATGGAGTACTATTGTGCCATAAGAAATGATGAACAAGAAGACTTCAGAGAGGCCTGGAAGGACTTATATGACCTGATGCTGAGTGAAAGGAGCAGAACCAGGAGAACTTTATGCACAGCAACGACCACAGTGTGTGAGAGTTTTTTCTAGTAGACTTAGATTTTTGTAATAACACAAGAACTTCTTAAAAAAAAAAATCCCAATGGTGGATCTCAAGGCAAAATGCCTTCCACACTCAGAGAGAGAAATATGGAAGTCACTCACATAATGTAGCAGATCATGTTTGTGTATGTGTATGTGTTTGTGTATCATATTCTGATTTGTTATACGATTGCTTTCATTTATCTTAGTCTGACTACATAGCATGACTATAGTGAAAATATACTCAGTAGGAAAGTATATGTAGAACCTATACAGAATTGTATGCAGTTGTGGGGAGGGAGGGGGGTAGTGGGGAGTAGGTGTGGGGGGATAAAATCTCAATTGTATGGCAGTGATTGTTAAACATTAAAAAATAATAATAATAAAAAAAGAGAATCAGTAACGAAGGGACTGGAAGAATATAATAGATAATGTGGACTGTTTGAAATTTATAGGTATTAGTCAGAATCCTTTTATTCAGCCAAATTTTAGAGATTACAATATGAAAGAAGTAAACATTACAACTAATCTTATAGCTCTGGCTTCAGAAAGTTGCAGTAGACAGTATTGTACTTACTCTATGTGGTCTAGTGGAGACAGACCCTGGTATACATTTAGTGACCATATAAAAAAGTTAAAGGAGGAGGTAATGAAGACTGCCATAATGATTAGACATGCAAATGCATTCTGTGATACCCCCTTTGCAGTTTACCATAGGAATATAATAGTGAAGAAAACTCCTCCTACTTATAAAGACTTGATTTTGACTCTAATAATTAGGGAAATAGGGCATCCTCTTTCAGAGGTTCTGGTCAAGATTTCACAGTTAAGTGACTTAGTAGACTGGGGAAAAGACAAAACTCCTAGAGAGAGAAGAAGCCAGTGGATTCAAAATCAGAATAAATTGACAAAGAGAAAATTGGTTACTGCTCTACTGATATCAGGGGTAGATTTTTGGAAGCATAGATGATATTCCAGCTACTGAACTAAACTACTGAATGTACTGAGAAAAGGAACTTGACTTCAAGAGATCATAAAAATGGGAAAGGCTCCCACATGAACAAAAATATTTATAGCAGCTCTCTTTGTGGTGGCCCAAAACTGGAAATCAAGGGGATGCCCATCAATTGAGGAATGGCTAAATAAACTATGGTATATGAATGTAATGGAATACTATTGTGCTATAAGAAATGATGATGAGGAAGACTTCAGAGAAGCCTGGAAAGACTTATATGACCTGATGCTGAATGAAAGGAGCAGAACCAGGAGAACTTTGTACACAGCAACAACCACAGTGTTTGAGGAATTTTTCTGTTAAACTTAGAACTTCATTGCAATGCAAGAACTTCAAAAATTCTGAGTGGATTCTTGAAGCAAAATGCCTTCCACATCCGGAGAAAGAACTATGGAATTCAATCACAGAATGAAGCACACCATTTTCTTTTGTATTTTGTTTTGTTTTATGATTTCTTCCATTCATTTTAATTCTTCTGTGCAACATGACTATAGTGAAAATATATTTAATAGGAATGTATGTATAGAAACTATACAATATTGTATTCCATCTCAGACAGGGAGTGGAGAGAGAGGGTGAAGGAGGGGGAGGGAGGGGAAAAATCTAAGATATATGGAAGTGATTGTAGAACACTGAAAACAAATCAAATAATTTAATTTCTAAAAAAAAGAAAAGGAATTTGATACTAGATGGAATAGAGAAGTAAGAACTACCCCTACAGATCATATTGAATACTTTTATCCAAATTTGTCACACGTTCAGGGAGAACAGGAAGTTGGCCAAACCTCAGCTCAGATTAAAGAAATACACAGATGAGATTATGGACCCTATATCAATTTGACCATATATTAGAAAAATGCATCAAATACTGTAACCAAGGCATTAATAGATACTGAGGTACAGTCCTTCCTTATATATACAAACCTTTATAAGTTCAAACATTTATCACCATCAAAGGATTGAGAGGGACTGAAATATCAGTCAGACAAGTAAATTTAATTATGAAAATATGATAATTACCTAAGAAAGAATATAACATGTTCTCATACCCAACTATAAATACATCTTTGGAATAGATATATGGAAGGGTATGACTTTAAATTTACCTGGGGGGAGATAACGGTAGCAAGGAAGGCAAGAATTAATACAGTTTTAGTGAGTTAAATAAAAATGGACCCAATCACTTTACCTGAGCCTTCTAAAGTAATTGCCTTACAGCAATATTGTGTGCCAGACGGACAAGATGAGATTGCCAGTACTATAAAGGAATATGTTGAGGCAGGAGTGTTAGTTCCTTACAACCACTCAATTGAATAATCCTGTCTGCTCAGAATGAAAATCAGATGGGACATGGAGGATGACAGTGGATTATTGACAATTGAACCAAGTCACTCCTCCCTTGTATGCTGCTATTCCAGATACCATTACCTTAATAGAAAAGATCCAGAAATATGATGGGACCTAGTATGCAATTAATGATTTAGCCAATGTTTTCTTTACTATTCCCATAGATTTGAAACAATGGGACCAATTTCCTTTCACTTGGCAAGGCTGACAATATACTTTTACATGCTTACCACAAGAATATCTACATAACCCAACTATTTGTCAAAGGATTGTGGCTGAACATTTGGATGAATTAGAGCTACCTGCTATACTGCTTACCCACTATATAGGTGATATTATGATAGAGAGTAAAACTGTAGAAGAAGTGGAGAAGAGTTTGACACTTTTAATTAAGCATATGAAAAACAAAGGGTGGGAGATTAACCCTGCAAAGATTCAACGACCAGTTCAAACCGTATAGTTTTTGGGTATACAATGGAATCAGGAAGTACGAGAGATTCTCCCATAAGCTTGACAAAAGATTCAGGATTTTCCTATCCCACAAATAAGAAAGAGGCCCAAAAGTGTATAGGATTATTAGGATATTGATGACATCATGTTCCGCATTTAGGACAAATTTTGAAACTCATGAAAAACTCCTGTGACAAATATGAATTTGATTAGGGACTTGAACAGAGCAAAGCATTTGATGAAGCTAAGGTTAGTATTCAACTGGTCCTAGATTTATGACCTATACAAAGTGGCCCAGTGGAATTACAAGTGACCACACAGAATCAATATGCAAACTGTAGTTTATGGAAAAAATAATAAAACCAAAATGTACCCTTAGGATTTTGGCCCAGGAAATTCCCTTCATCTGGAGCTCAATATAATCCTTTTGAAAAGCAGTATGGCTTTGGTAGGGACTGAACAGCTGACATTAGGCCATGAGGTAATACTAAGGCCTGGAATCCCAATTATGACCTGGGTAATAACTACCCCAGCTTCTCATAGAATTGGACATGTACAGGAAGCTATCATAATTAAATGGAAAAGGTGTATTCAAAATAGATCTAAAACAGGTAAAAATGGAGTTTCTGTTTTAAATGAATCTATAGTAGACATAGATACTAAGGGAAATGATATCACACCTGAACCAAAGCAACAGTTGGTACAATCCTTGGAAAAGTAGAATGAGGGATAGGATGGATAAACTGAAGAACAAAAGAGACATGCATGGTTTACTGATTGGACAGCAAAATATTTGGGCCACCAAAAACATTGGAAAGCAGCAGCCTGTAACCCATGTATTTTGTAGACTTTGGAAAGTACTAGGATAGGTGGAAGTAGTCAATATACTGAACTTATGGCAGTATGCCAAACAATCAAAACAGAACAAGGACATATATTCACTGATTCATGGGCAGTAGCTAAATCAAAATAGGGAAATTCATGGCAAACAAGTCTGGCACAAAGAATTATAGGAAGATATATGGGGATGTTTTTGTCTACTCATATGTCAGTTTTTGTTGTAGATGTTCATGTGCCCCTCACCATGCCAGAATGTGAGTATAATGCACATGCTGATTGACTATCAAAGATTGCTACTTTGCTACATCAAATGATGATCAGGTATTAGCAAAATGGGTCAATCAAATAGCCAGCAATTTAAGGGTCCAGGCCACACACTGGTGGGCACAAGACCAAGGTTTTAGTATCTCTCATTCATTGTTAAAACAAATAGCAAAGGAATGTTATATATGTCAGTTGAAAAAGGAATGAACTGTTCCTCAGAGAGACAGCAAGGGGAAAAGTACTAGCCTAAATTGGCAATAGATTATGTTGGACCCTTACTTCAAGATAAAGAATGAAATTTATATGTATTTTTGTTGACACCTATTCTGGTATACTAGTGGCTTGTCCCTATATGAATGTGACTTAGGAAAACACCTGTAAAACCTTAGATATCATAAGTCTATAATATGGAACCTCAATGCAGATTCAAAGCAACAATGGATCACATTTCAAAGGTAATGAAATGAAGAGATTTTGTATATTAAACAATAGAGAGTGGATATATCACATTCCATATTAGCCACAAGAATCTGGGTTAATTTAAATAATGAATGGGTTATTGAAAGAAGAGTTAAGGACTTTAAGTTCTAATAATTCTTACCAGCATTGGAAAGATAATTTGTTCATTACTTTATGTAATTTGAATAATAGACCACTGGGAGGAAGTACATTTCTAACCAGAATGATGACCTAAAATCTGCAAATTAGAAAACAACAAACACATAAGATCCCAAATGTTGAATATTGGACTGTGATTGCAGATATTCCAGTGCTGTATCCAGGAATACTTGGTTCAGCAGGATATGATTTAAGTTGTTTATTGGACTTTGGGTTGGATAGGAAAGAAAGAAGAACAATCTTTTTTTTTTTTTTTTTGATAACTAAAACAATGGCATTTAACGGGAGCTGGGGACATGGTTACAATTACAAAGTCCGACACAAAACAAGGATAGGGAACTTGTTGGGATGATTACAAAATAAAGGGTACAACAGTAGTGTCTGGAAGAAAAGATGGTCCAGAGATGCCTCAGCCAGATGGGACTCTTTCTTCTGTCTTGTCTGTGTTCACTCCTTCAGTCCATCTTGCCAGGTCCAAAGCCACCTCTGTCCCCTCCACCCCAGCCCTCTCAGAAATCCACCTTGGTCCCTGCCTCTGCCTCAGTACCCTCCATCGTCATAGCCACTTCTGCCACCTCTCCAATTATATCCAAAATTACCCCCCATATGAGAGCTTCCAGGGCCCCTTCCAGACCTATCAGGTTTAGGTGCCTTACACTGGTTACACTCGTTCCTCCAAGAAAAGTCCATATTTTCACATATGGGATTAGGATACTTCCAATCTCCAGCTGTCCGTTGCCTTCCACCTTCACCACCACCACTAGGGAATCTTCCTCTGCTACCACCACCACTGCCACCACCTCCAAAGTCTCCCCAGCCCATAGGTTCTCCACGCCCATGACCACCATGGCCATTGCCACCTCCTCTATTAAAGTCTGCTCTTGGAGTAGCAAAGCAGACTTTAATGGGGTTTCCAGAAAATTCTTTACCATCAAACCAATCAATGGTTGCCTTGGCAGAGGGGAAATTATTAAATGATACTGTAGCCTCTCCTTTCAGCTTTCCTATCTCTCTATCTGTATACAAATTGATTATAGGGTGCCTTGTCTTCTTATTAGTCTGAATAATACCAATCTGCTCGAAGTAATCTGCCACAGACTCAATGGTAACATTTTCACCTAAGCCTTGGACGAAGATGGTATTATTGTCAAAATTATCCTGTTCAGAGTCATGGCATGATTCTTGGTCTCCAGGTCCGTCAAATTTATTGAAGCCACCTTGATCACTTCTGCTCATGCCACCTCTGCCTCCATGGCCACATCCATGACCTCTGGGCTCATAGCCACCACTTCTACGGTTGTAGCCCCCCACCCCACCCCCCGTCCCACTGCTACATCCTCTTCCCTCTCGGTCCTGTTGCCCACCCCCATAGCTGCTGTTACCGCCTCCACTCTGGTCCTGGCTGCCATAGCCACCACCACTGCCATTACTCATAGATGACTAATCTTGGCCATAGCTACCTCCACCACCTCCTCTACTACCCCTGCTGCTGCTGTTACATTCGTTCTGCTGGCCATATCCCTGAGGGGGATTGTAGGAGCTTTGTTGCTGTCCATAGGAGCTTTGTTGTCCACCATAGCCAGACTGCTGACCATAGTCCCCACTCTGGGGCTGCCCATAGCTACTCCTCTGAGAGCTGCTACCGTAGCTCCCTGAAGTGCTGCTAGGGGCTGGCTGCTGGCTGTAGCCAGGATAGGATGATTGCTGACCAAAAGAAGGTTGGGAACTCTGGCTGCTGCCATAGTACTGGTTGAACCATATCCTTGGGGAGTTGACTGAGTACCATAGCCTGTGTTCTGGGTTTGTCCATAGGAAGAGCCATAGCTGCTTTGACCATAGCCTGAGGTATCAACTGACTGGCCATAACCACTGTAACTCTGTTGGCTGTATGACTGACTGCTTTGTTGGGAATAGCCTTGTCCAGGCTGGGTAGGGTAAGCTCCATAGCTTTGTGTAGCCTGTTGAGTGTAACTGTTGGAGGCCATGTCTGCACACACTCACACCGGCTGCAGAGCAACAGAAAATGGAAGGCAGCAGACCACCGATGCCTTGAGGACTCAAGTAAGAACGATCTTGATTGGAATATGTATGAGAATCCTAAGACACATTTTGGGCAGATATTACCTAAATCAGGATTAGCAGCTTGAGGAATACACACACACACACACACATATATACATACACATATACATATATATGCACACATATATATATACACACACATATATACATATGCGTATATATACATATATATATGTATGTGTATATGTGTATGTGTATATGTATATTATATATGTGTGTATATGTATATATGTATATGTGTATATGTGTGTATATATATATATATACACATACATACATACATACATACATACATACATACATACATATATATATATATATATTTAGTGGCTGGAGTGATTGATTCTAATTATCAAAGAGAAATTGTGACATTTCAAAATCTAAGTGATGAATCCACACAATTTTGTAAAAGTGATAGAATAGTTCAAATGATTGTTAGTCCTTGTGATACAAGACCGTTCGTGAAAACTGAACCTCCCTCAGAAATAACTGGCAAAGGAACTGAAGGATTGGATTCTGCTGATAGAATAAAATTGAGAGCTAAAGTATAGGTAAAACGGAAGCCAGATTATGTGGCTGTGGAAATTACAGCAGATGTTACTGTAACTGCTGCTTATTCAGGAGAGGATGATTACCAAATTGTACTCATAACTAATATATTCTACCATGAATGAGGGTATGATAGTGGATTCATGGACTCCAGAACCATAGCTGACCCTAAATCTACTCTGACTACCCTGCTTCTGGTTATTGTTTCCTTTTTCTTTTTAGTTTTTCATTTGTTAAACTTGTTTGCTAGATTTGTTTCCTATAGGCTTAGTATCCTCCACATGCAGAAGCCTGATTTCTTAAACTGGACATCACCCCAATCCATGATGGTGATGTGTCATCTCTAGATCTGAAGTTAACCAAACTCCAGATGCCACCTAAAGTACTGATCTTTCAAATGGGACCTCTTGGGACAGGGACAGTTCTACATCCCATCTCAGCAGGAATAGTTATGGAAAAAGAAACCTTAGCCTCTTACCCCCAAGACACATTTACTGAGGGGGCATGTTTGGGTGCTTGTGCACAGATCCCACCCTAAAATATTGTTTTATGTGCTCATTTTGTGTGATCCCCATTTACTGTTGTAAAATTCTGTTGACACTATTTGCCTAAATATTTTTAATATGCTTATTTTCTGTTATCCTTGTTAAAGTTCTGTTAATGCCAGTTGCCCCACTGCCCTATGTAATGAATATGAAAGATCTTGAGGCACAGTGGAATAGCAATTTAAATGTAACAATCTTTCTCATACATTAATTGGCCCATGTGATTTGCTTAAATCGTCTGGAAGTCTAAGTCACATGTGGTGGGTGGAGCTTGCTGAACATGTGTAACAGGAAAGATAGAGCAGAACCAGGAGGAAGTGAGTGAGCAAAGCTGGGGCAGAGGACAGGGGACACAAGCAGACAGGAAGGCGCAGCAAGGCTGAAGCTGGTGAGTATTTGCTTGTGAGAAGGCCCTGTCTAACGGGGAGGGAGGGCTTGGGAATGCCTTTGCCCTCTGCTGTGATCATGTTTATTGACTTCTTGGTCACTGTGAGGGATTTTTCTTTCTGGTTCTGGGATCAGACTTTCTGGTGTCTAAATGAATGCTTTTCTTCTGCCTTTTCTTATGCCTCATACATATTCCAGTCAAAAGAATAGAGATTCTTTTGGTTTTGTGATTGAGAACTTCGCTGGCACATTCACATTTACCACGAGTGCTGTGAATACGGCTTTGGTGATACATCATCCCAAACCATTTCATATCTCCTTTCATTTTCCTTCTCTGTCTTTCCAGGTACAGTAATCTACGGGAGTCATGGTACCAATGTCAATCCAGAGAAGCAAAAACTCTAAAAGAGGATATGAGAAATGCCTCTGACTCTCATGTTGTTCAAATTTTAAAATCTGAAAGCACCAAAACACAGAAGTGATAACAACTAAAAAATGTGGTAGGAACTTCTGAACCAAGATAAAACATTTCAGAAACTAGCCTATTCATTCCTCTTCTTATAATGAGTCAAATGTGCAGGTGTCAAATTAGTCAGTGGTGAGTCCACTTATTGGTCCATACAGGCAACAGAAACATTTTGAAATTTAAAATAAGAGAAAGGAAATTTCATTTACGTGAGAGAACCAGAGTTTAAAAACATTCCTCAACTCAGACTCATCTCAATATGCAGAATTTTAGCAGAACTTTCTTAAGAAGTATTCATTTCTTATGAAATTGTTAGAATGTGATAATAAAGGAAAAGAGGTTTATTGTTTTTTGCACTCTTCCATAAGCTTTTCACTTCTCAAAAGGTACATTTTCTGATATTTAATTGCATTCCTTAAAGGCATAAATTAGAACACATGTCCCTAATATCCACATTAATTGAGAGATGAATGAAACAGTAAATGCCAAAATCTATTTCATTCCTCTCTTCACCACTGCTGCAGTCCTAACATGTTGTCATATTGTGGTGATTTACAGGTTGTTTGCTGATCTTTTCAGTAATTAGTTTTTGAAGGTTAATTCCATTAGGCATTTCCAACATTAAATACTAAGGCTGATAAATTTTTGAATTTCAGAGCATGAATACACTGAAGAATGGTTTGAGATAATCTCTTCCATAAATCTAATGGATAAGAAAGGAATGATTACTTTGGCTTATATATTTTCAGTTTTTACAAGGCTATTAACTAAGGCAATGATATAAAGTCTTTATTTTTGCTTTAAGTGCTTGAACTTCAAGTATACAAAGCTGAGAAAAAGTAAAGTTGTAAAGTTCTTATTTGTAGCAATATTCACCGATTCCATTTACACACACACCCCCCAAAAAAACATTCAAAAAATAAAGAACAATAAAGCATCCAATGAAATTTTTAAAACATAAAACATACTCTATGAGATTTAAAAATCTTTCTAAAGACAAAAATTTGAAGTATAAGGTATTATGTTCAGAGGATGATCTTAAGAACGATTTTGTAGTAGAAATACCTCAATATTTTTTTTATCTGCAAATTGTAGTGAAGTCATATACTCTCCATAGACTGATTATTAGAAAACCAACCAAAGCTTGCTTCAATGCTTGTGTGAGTATTCATAAATTAGAATAGGATCAGACTATTACAAGCCCTGAAACTTAGAGTAATTGGAACATAAAGTCCAAATAAGGAGATCAAATAAATAAACACAAATATATTGAAAGGAAGATTAATATTTTGCCTCATTTGCAGCATGTTCACATTATGACTTGAAATGTGCTGCCTTGTTCAAAGTATGCTTCTTCCAGCTTCATCTTCTAACTCTTATGTATAAATTTGCCACAGTGTACAATTGACCTATCCAGATACTGTAGGAAAAGGTTTATAGGTAGAAAACAAAAGTCATTTTTATGCATTTTCAAGCCCCATTGTGAACTCTGCTTACTAATTTACAGGCTCAGTGTGTTCTTGTACTGCCAAGGCAAAATTCACAACACTGTTGGTGATTATGAGTATACCAAACTTAGTTCTCAATCGCAAAATATAAAAGACTCTCTATACAGAGGGCAGAACAAAAACATTTATTTAGACACCAGAAAGCCAAATCCCAGAAGCAGAAAGCAAAATCTGTCTTGGTGACCAAGAAGTTAATAAAAATATGATCACCACAGGGGGCAAAGGCATTCTCAAATCTCCCTCCCTTCCACCACCATCAGTCATGGCCTTCTCACTATAAACTGTCACGAGTCTGAGCCTTATTGTCTCACTTGGCCTGTGTTCTTTCCCCTTTGACCCGACTCTGCTCACTCACTTCCTCCTGGTTCCACTCCACCTTTCTTGTTACATTTGTTCAGCAAGCTCCTCCCAGCTTAGGTGGGACTTAGACTTCTAGGCTTCTAGGTGATTTAAGCAGATCATATGGGCATATGAATGAATGAGAAAGATCTTTCCACTGAAGTTACATTTACAGTTACATCATCCACTATTCAGGAACCTGAACTTGAGCCATCAACATGACAAAAAGGATGATTTTAGAAAAACCTAGGAAGATTTGCTGAACTGATACAAAGTAAAATGAGGAGATCCAGGAGATCACTGTACATAATCATTGTAATATTATATGATGAACAAGTATGAATGTCATTTATCCTCAGCAATATAATGATCCAAGACAATCATAAATACCTCATGATGAAAAATGCTTTCTGCCTTCAGAGCAATAATTGATGCCATCTGAATGCAGACCAAAGCATACTATGTTTCATTTTCTTTCCTTTTTTGTTCAAATTTTCTTTAATAAAATAAGTCATATGAAAATATTTTACATGATTCTATGTGTGTAACCTGTATCAGATTGCTTACTCTCAGAAACAGGAAGAGGAAGGAGAAAGAGATGGAATTTGGAACTCAAAATTTAAAAAGTCAAAAATTGTTTTGCATGTAATTAGAGAAAAAAAAATGAAATGCTATTTTAAAAATAGATAATGCAGGCCTGCATCCCAAAGAAATCACAAAAATGAGAAAAGGTCTTACTTGTACAAAGATATTTATAGCAGTTCTTTTTGTTGTGGCCGGAAACTGTAAATTGAGGGAATGCCCATCAGCTGGGGAGTGACAGAACAAGCTATTGTATATGAATGTAATGGAATACTATTGTGCTATAAGAAATGGTGAATGGTCAGACTTCTGTAAAACCTGGAAAGACTTATATGAACTGATGTTGACTGAAGTGAGCAGAACCAGGAGAACATTATACATGGTAACAGCCACAGTGTGCAAGGACTGTTCCTGATAGACTTAGCCATTCACAGAAATGGAAGAATCAAAAACATCCCCAAAAGACTCTTGAGGCAAAATACCACTGATTTCTAGAAAATGAAATAGGCGATCAGAACACAGAATGAAACACACTATTTTCTGTTGGGTTATGTTTGGTTTGCTTTTTTTTCTCATGGTTGCTCCCATTGGTTTAAATTTGTCTTTGCAACATGACTAATGTGGAAATGTATGTAATAAGAATGTAAGAGAAGAACCCATACAAGATATTGACTCTATGTGACCTAGTGGAGGTAGACCCTGGCATTCACTTATAGGCTGTATAAGAAAGTTAAAAGAGGAGGCAATGGAGATTGCAATAAAGATAAAAAATACACAGTATTTTTCTTTCTACATAAAATAATTTCTTGGTAGTTTGATTGGTATCATACTGAATAAGTAAATTAATTTAGGCAGAATTGCCATTTTTATTATACAAGCTCAGCCTACCCACAAGCATCTGTTGCTGTTTCTTTTTCTATTTATTTAGATCAGATTTTATTTGTGTGTAAAGTGTTTTGTAATTGCGTTCATATAATTCCTGGGTTTATTTTAGTAGGTGGAATCCCAAATATTTTATAAGGTCTACAGTAATTTTAAAAGGAATTTCTCTTGCTATCTCTTGCTGTTTGGCTTTGGGAGTAATATATAGAAATGCCAGTGCTTTATGTGGGTCTATTTTATATCGTGCAACTTTGGTAAAGTTATTTATTTCAAGTAGTTTTTTCTTGATTTTCTATATTTCTCTAAGTATATTATCATATCACCTGCAAATAATATTTAAGAGGATTTAAATCCCTCTGTTTCCCTATTGGACTTGGAGAAGCATAGTTATTCATGGATCAATTCCTATGAAAATTAGAAAATTCTATCAATGTCCAATTATTTAGTATTCCTAGAATTTGCAAATACAAAACCTTTTTAAAATTGCATTTAGATAATGTTGAATATTTGATCTACAATTCTCCAAAAGAAAGAAATGGAAAAAGGTCCTATACTAATAAGATGCAAAAAAAAAAAAAAAAAATATTACAACAAAAGAGTCTGGTGAAATTATAAAAACAAGTTAACTTCTTTTTTTTTATTTTTGGTATTCCACAATCAGTACCATCCAAGATAGATTTTTTTCCCTGCTTCTGCCTCTCTCCCCACCACCTACCCCCTCCCTCTCCATGATAGCATACAATTTTATATACATTCTACACGTATATTCCTACCAAACACATTTTCACCAAAGTTATGTTGTATAGCATAATTAAAATGAGTGGGAGAAATTGTATAACAAACCAAAACATAATACAAAAGAAAACTGTCTGCTACAATCTATGATTCAATTCCATAGTTCTTTCTCTGCATGTGGAAGGCATTTTGTCTTTAAAGATCATTGGGAATTATTCACGTCCTTGTATTGCAATGAAGTTCTCAGTCTACCAGAAAAAGTTCTTGCACAGCTCCACAAAGGTCTGCTGGTTCTGCTCCTTGTGCTCAGCATCAGATCTTACAAGTCTTTCCAGACTTCTCAGAAGTCTTCCCATTCATCATTTCTTATAGCAAAATAGTATTCCATTACATTCATATATCATAATTTATTCAGTCATTCCCTAACTGATGGGCATCCCTTTGATTTCCAGTTTTTGGCCACCATAAAGAGTGCTACTATAAATATTTTTGTACTTGTGAGACCCTTTCCCATTTTTATGATTGCTTGGGGATACTGTCCTAGAAGGGGTATTGCTGGGTCAAAAAGTATGCACATTTTTGCAGCCCTTTGGGTATAATTCTAAATTGCTCTCCAAAATGGTTGGATCATCTCACAGTTCCACCAACAATGAATTAGTGTTCCAACTCTCCCACATCTTCTCCAACATTTATCATCTTCCTTTTCTGTCATGTTAGCCAATCTGATATGTGTGATGTGGTATCTCAGAGTTGTTTTGATTTGAATCTCTCTAATCCATAGTGATTTAGAGCATTTTTTCATATGACTATAGATATCTTTAATTTCTTCTGAAAACTGCCTGTTCATATCCTTTGACCATCTGTCAGTTGGGGAATGTCTTGTATTCTTGTACATTTGACTCAATTCTCTTTATATTTTAGGCATTTAGGCATTTATCACAGATATTAGTTGCAAAAATTCCTTCACAGTTTTCTGCTTTCCTCCTAATTTTGGTTGCATTAGATTTGGTTGTGCAAAAACTTTTCACTTCTCACTTCATAATGCTTTCTATCTCTTCTTTAGTCAAAAATATATTCCTTCTCCTAAATCTGATAAATATACTATTCCATGTTACATTAATTTGTTTAAAGTATCATTCTTCATACCTAAATCATGAACACATTTGGACTTCATTCTTGTGTGCGGTGTCAGACATTGGTCTATGCCTAGTTTCTGTCGCACTGTTATCCAGTTTTCCAAGCATTTTTTGTCTAACAGTGAATTCTTATAACAGAAGCTGGGGTTCTGGGGTTTATCAAACAGTACATTGCTATGTTCATTGCCTACTGTGTCTTGAGCACCTAGCAAATTCCACTGGTCTACCCTTTTGTTTCTTAGCCAGTACCATGTGGTTTCACTAATTGCTGCTTTATAATACAATTTGAGATCTGGTAGAGCTACGCCACCTTCCTTAGCATTTCTTTTCATTAGTTCCCTTGCTGTTCTGAAACTTTTGTTCTTCCAGATGAATTTTGACAGTATTTTTTCCAGCTCTAGAACATAATTATGTGATAGTTTGATTGATGTGGTACTGAATAAGTAAATTAATTTAGGTAGAAATGTACACATGAACAACTGATGTTTTTTCACTTACTTAGGTCTTGCTTTATTTATGTGAAAAGTGTCTTGTAATTATGTTCATAGTTGCTGGATTTGTTTTGGTAGGTAGACTCCCAAATATTTTATAGTATCTACCCTAGCTTTAAATGGGATTTCTCTTCCTATCTCTTGCAGTTGGGCTTTGTTAATAATATATAGAAATGTAGAAGATTTGTGGGGGTTCCATTTGTAACCTGCAACTTTGCCAAAGATGTTTATTATTTCAAGTAGTTTTTACTTGACTCTCTGGGATTCTCTAAGTATATCTTCATGTCATCTGCAAAGAGTGACAGCTTAGTTTCTTCTTTGCCTGTTCTAATGCCTTCAATTTCTTTATCTTCTCCAATTGCTACAGTCAACATTTCTAGTACCATATTGTATAATAGTGGTGATAATGGACTTCCTTGTTTCATTCCTGATCTTACTAGAAATGTGCCTAGCTTATCTCCATTGTATATAATTCTTACTGAATTTTTTAGGTAGATACTGCTTATGATTTTATGGAAGGTTTCTTTTATTCCTATGCTCTGCAGTGCTTTTAATAGGAATGGGTGTTGCATTTTGTCAAAAAACTTTTTCTGCATCTATTGAGAAAATCATGTGGTTTCTGTTAGGTCTGTTGCTGATATGATCAATAATGCTGATAGTTTTTCTTATATTGAACCAGCCCTGCATTCCTGGTATGAATCCTACCTGATAATAATGTATTGTTCTCATAGAAGTTGCTGTATTCCTTTTGCTAAAATCTTGTTTAAAATTTTTGCATCTGTATTCATTAGAGAAAATGGTCTATAATTTTCTTTCTCTGTTTTATGTCTTCCTGGTTTAGGTATGAAAACCATATTTGTGTCATTAAAAAGAATTTGGGAGGACTCCTTCTTCCCCAGTTTCCCCAAATAGTCTATATTGTATTTGAAATTACTGTTCTTTAAATGTTTGATAGAATTCACTTGTGAATCCATCCAACCCTGTAGATTTTTTTCCTAGGGAGTTCATTGAAGACTTGTTCAATTTCTTTTTCTCAGACTGGGTTGTTTAACTATTCAACTTCCTCGTCTGTTAATGTGGAATGTTTATACTTCTTAAAAATAATCATCTATCTCAGTCAGATTGTTGAATTTATAGACATAAAGTTGGGGAAAGTAATTTCTAATTATTGTTTAATTTCCTCCACATTGGAGGTGAGTTCATGCCTCTGGATGTAGGACTTCTGTGCAGTTTTCCTTGATGATTTCTTGGAAGATGTTCTCTAGGCTATTTTTTCATCATGGCTTTCTTATAGGCCAGTAATTCTTAGATTTTCTCTCCTGGATCTATTTTCCTGGTCAGTTCTTTTTCCAATTAGATATTTTACATTTTCTTCTATCTTTTCATTCTTTAAATTTGGTTTCACTGATTCTTGGTGTCTCATAGAGTCATTAGCTTCTACTTGTCCAATTTTAATTTTTATCAAATTGTTTTCTTCAGTTAACTTTTGCATCTCCTTTTCTATCTGCCCAGTTGTTCCTTTTAAGGAGTTATTTTCTCCACCTAGGTTTTGTACTTCCCATTTCCAATTATCCAATTTTACTTTATAAGAAGTTATTGTCTTCAGTGAATTATTTTTTCATACTTTTAAAATCATTGGTCAATTTTTCTTCTATTTCTCTAATTTGGATTTTAAAGTCCTTCTTCAGATCTTTGTGCTTGTGACTAGTTCATAGTCCCTTCTGAAGTTAAAGATGAGAGTACAATCTCAATGCTGACCACTTTGGTGTTCATGTTTTGTTCCTTGTCCCCATAGAAAGATTCTATGGTATTATCTTTGCTGCTTTGCTTCATTCATCAAAAATTAAAATTTGGCAAGTGGAAGCTAATGAGGTAATGAGGTATCAAGAATCAGTGAAACAAAATCTAAAGAGTGAAAAGATAGAAGAAAATGTAAAATATCTAATTGGAAATTGGAAAATTGAAAAAGAATTGGAAATTCTTTGGAAATTGGAAAAAGAACTGACCAGGAAAATAGATCCAGGGGACAAAATCTAAGAATTATTGGCCTACAAGAAAGCCATGATGAAGAAAGAGCCTGGGCACTATCTTCCAAGAAATCATCAAGGAAAAATGCTCAGAAATTCTAGATCCAGAAAGTGAAATAGACATCGAAAGAATCCACTGTTCATCTCCAGAAAGGGATCCCAAACTAAAAACCTCAAGGAATATCATTGCCAAATTCCAGAATAATCAACTAAAGGACCAGATTATGCAAGCAGCCAGAAAGAACCAATTTAAATATTGTGGAATCACAGTAGGGATCACACAGGACCTTGCAGCTTCAATATTAAAAGATCAGAGGGATTGGAATATGATACTCCATAAGGAAAAGGAGCTTGGACTACAACCAAGGATCAATTACCAAGCAAAACTGAACATAATCTTTCAGGCAAGGAGATGGATATTCAATGAAAGGAGAAATTTCCAGACCTTCCTGAGGAAAATTCCACAGCTCAATAGAAAATTTGGTGTTCAAATACAAGTCTTAAGAAAGGCAAAAAACAGTAAATAGGGAAAAAAAAGAGTAAAACAAACTTGTTATTCAATATGGGCAAACTGTATATATTCCTATTTTTAAATATATAATTTATTGATTTTTCAGTTCTTAATATTCATTTCCACAAGAAGTTGAAATTAAAATTTTCTCTCCATCTATCCCCACCCTCCACCACAGGACAACATGCACCCCATCCACTCCTTCATCCAGTCTGTCTTCCCTTCTATTACCCATGCTTCCTCCATCCCTCTTCCCTCCTACTTTCTCATAGAGCAAAATAGATTTCTATATTCCTTTCCCTGTATAAATTAATTTTCAGTTGCATGCTAAAACAATTTTTCATATTCATTCTTAAAGTTTTGAGTTTCATACTCTCTCCCTCCCTCCCCACCCACAATGATTGAGAAAACAAGTAATTCAATACAGGTCAGATATGTGTAACAGTGTAAAGCACTTCCATAATATTTATGTTGTAAAAGATGAACTGCATTTGCTATCCATTCTATTATCTTCCCTCTCCTATCCCCTTCCCCCATGTCTTTCTTCAAGGTAAAATAGATTTACATATCCAATAGAGTGTCTTATTCCTTCCTTAAGCCAAGTCCTATGAGAATAAGGTTCAATTATTTCCTTCCATCTCCTCCCAATTACCTGCCATTGTAAAAGCACTTTCTTCCCTCCTTTATGTGAGATAATTTGCTATGTTCTACCTTTCCCTTTCTCTTACTGTTAGGACATTGCATTCAACAGCAAATTTTATTTTTTTTTGGTATTCTCCCTTTGTATTCAGATGACCCTGTGCTCTCTCTCTCTCTCTCTCTCTCTCTCTCTCTCTCTTTCTGTTTCTCTCTCTCTATTTCTATCAATCAATCAATCTATCTATCTATCTATCTATCTGTCATCTATCTATCTATCATCTATCTATCTATAAAGATCTAATGACTTTATGAGAAACCAAGAAATGACAACACAAAACCAAAAGAATTAAAAAATAGAAGATAATGTGAAATATCTCACTGGAAGAACAACACACCTGGAAAATAGATTATGGAGAGGCAATTTAAAAATTATGGGACTGCGTTAAAGCCACGATCAGAGAAAAGAACCTAGACATCATCTTTCATGAAATTATCAAGGAAAATTGCCCTGATATTCTAGAACCAGAGGACAAAATAAATAATGAAAGAATCCACCAATCACCTTCTGAAATATATCTGAAAAGAGAAATTCTGAGGAATATTTCAGTGAAATTCCAGAGTTCCCAGGTCAAGGAGAAAATCTTTCAAGCAGCCAGAAAGAAATAATCTAGTATTGTCGAAATTCAATCAGGAGAACACAAAATCTAGCAGCTTCTACATTAAGGAATCGAAGGGCTTGGAATATGATATTCTATGACTCATAGGAACTAGGAATAAAAGCAAGGATCACCTACCCAGCAAAACTGAGTATATTATTTCACAAGAGAAAATGGTTATTCAATTAAATTGAGGACTTTCAAGCATTCTTGATGAAAAAACCAGAACTGAATAGAAAGTTTGACATTCAACACAAGAATCAAGAGAAACATGAAAAGGTAAACAGGAAAGAGAAATCAAAAGGGACTTTCTAAAGTTCAGATGCTTACAAAACTACATGCAAAGGTAATATTTGTAACTCTTGAGACTTTTCTCAATATTTGGGTAGCTGGAGGGACTATGCACACACACACATATACATATATGGTAAGAGAGAGAGGGAGAGAGAGAGAGAGAGAGAGAGAGAGAGAGAGAGAGAGAGAGAGAGAGAGAGAGACGGAGAGACGGAGAGACGGAGAGACAGAGAGACAGAGAGAGACAGAGACAGAGACAGAGAGACAGAGACAGAGACAGAGAGACAGAGGGACAGAGGGACAGAGAGACAGAGAGAAAGCACAGGGTGAGCTGAATATGAAGGGATGATATGTAAAATTATAAAATTAAGGGGTAAGAGAGCAATAAATTGGGAGGAGCTAGTAAGAAATGGAATGGGACAAATTATCTCTCATGAAAGAGACAAGAAAAATCTTTTTCAGTGGAGGAGAAAAGGGAGAAGGTGAGAGGGAAAATTGTGAAACTTATTCTCTTCACATTTGGCTTAAGGAGGGAATAATATGCTTACTCAATTTGATATGAAAATCTCTATTAAACTACAGGAAAGTAAGGGCCAGGGGGCCAAGTGTGTAGTGAGGATGATAGGTGGGAGTGCAAATGGGAGGAGGGAGTAATTAGAAGTAAATACTTTTGGGGAGGGACAAGGCTAAAAGGGAAAATAGAATAAACGGGGGGGCATGTTAGGATGGGGGAAACATAGTCTTACACAACATGACTATTATGGAAGTCTTTGAAAACTACATATGTAGTCTACATTGAATTGCTTGCTTTCTCAGTGGGGAAGGGTGGGGAAGGAGGAAAGGAGAGAATTTGGAACTCAAAGTTTTAGGAATGAATGTTGAAGACTGGTTTTGCATACAAATGGGAAATAAGAAATACAGGTAATGGGGGTATAGAAAACAATCTTGCCCTACAAGAAAGGAAGGAAAGTGGGGATAAGGGAAGGGAGTGATGTGATAGAAGGGAGGGCATATTGAGGGAAGGGTTAACCAGAGTGCAAGATGTGATGGGGTGGGGGGAGGGGAGAAATGAGGAAAAAATTTGAAACTCAAAATTTTGTGGAAATGGATGTTGAAAACTGAAATACATAAACATTAAAAATAAGAATCACAGGGACACACACAGGTGAAGGTAAAATGTTGACTAGGATATATTTTTCTACACCTGAAGAAAATAAAAGTAGGAGTAGCAAGCCTATTCTCAGATGAAGCAAAAGCAAAAATAGGTATAATGGAAGGAGATAAGGAAGAAAGTTATATCCTTCTAAAAGCCACCATAGACAGTTAGATAATATCATTGCTAAATACACACACACACACACACACACACACACACACACACACACACACACACACACACCAAATAATATAGCATCCAAATACTTAGAGGAGAAGATAAGGTGCTATGGTAACGGCATAGCACACAGAGAGGAACAAGTCTTATGCCTGGCCAGCAGGCTGCTCGTCCTCTTGTGGAGCTCACGAACAAAAGAATGAGGTGGGAGAGTGGGTCATGATGCAACTCCAATTTATTCAAGCAAGCACTCTGATTATACAGTCTCTGCCAGTCAGCCCAATGAACCACAGTAACACACACAAACAAACCAGAAACTATAGTAACAAACACAAACCAGGGGTGGGGCTGTCCCTTCCAGGGCCATCTTGTTTACCCTTCCCTGCTCCGGACTCAGTTTACCTAATGTCCGTCAGTGTGGCATCCCAGATGGTGTGGTGGTCAGCGCCCCTTACAACTCCCCCTTTTTGTTTTAGATCTGGCGACCTTCACGGGTTTGTATATCTTTCATCTTGAATTGATTTCCAGTAAACATCCACATTGTATCTTTTACAGTTCATAAGGCACATTTGAGATATGCTGGTATAAGGCATATAACAATCAAGAGAACAATACCTCCTGACAACAACGGACCTCACCATTGAAACAATGAGGTGGAATGGCCAAACAATTGCATCATGCTCAAAACAAAATTCTCAGGTATTAATTTTTTCATCCCCTGAGTATTTATATCCAATGCCAATTTTTCCAACAGTTTCATTTCACTTGAAACACTGGTGAGTGTTAAACCATGCAGCTGAGCTCTTATTTCTTCCCAATTAAACTCAGTGCCATCATACAATTTGTTCATCATGCAAAAATGATGATATCTGTAATCACATCTTAGAGCCAATTGTGTTTCTATGGCCTGTTGTTCATCTCCAATGGCTATTACATCATTTTTTAACATTAGAATGGCCTGGTAGAATTAGTGATCCATCCTCAATTGTTCCCTAAATCTCACTGATACATTTTTGTATAAACACCAAGGATAGCCCTTCACCAGTCCTGTAAAGTTGAAATGTCTACTAATGTCCAAAGGCCCAATACTGGTCCTTGGCCTGGCTCACTGTTCGAAGCAGTAAGATGCAGCTGACTAATTTCATGGCTCAGGAGTTGTAGTTTCCCCTTCTTTCTCTAGCGGAATCCCTGTGATTTCTTCCCCGTGCTGTACGACCCATAGTCTTTTCACTGGTACCCAAATCTCCTTGTCTCCTGTAAAGATACAAGCATAACCCTTGCCCCAAGTTAGTATGGTATGTGTTCTAGTGGTCAGTCTGAGCTGACCATGTATTTCATGGCAGGCTTAAGACCGTGCTCATCGAATTTTAAAAATTGATTGTATAAAGTGCTAATTTCAATTGATTAAAAAAGCAAATGTGTACAGTGCCAGTGCCAATTTCCAATAATTGATTGTGTGCCATGAACCTGTGATTGTGTGCCATGGACCTGGGTCCTGAAACTCCCCCTTTTTGTTTTTGGACATATTGTTTTATGGTGTGGTTCACACGTTCTTGTCCTGTGGGGTTATATGGGATCCCAGTCATATGAGAGATTCCGAATTCTGAAAGGAATTATTGGAAGGCCAAAGCAGTGTATGCTGGGCCATTGTCTGTCTTTAATAGTCGTGGGACGCCATGGGCAGCAAAACATTGAAGCATATGACTACACATGTCTTTAACTGCCTCTCCAGTGTGTAGTGTACTTCCTACATTTTGGGCACGGTGTGGTTGGTCTCCTTCTAAAAGTTGGTCTATTTCCCGGGCCCTGAAATCCCTTTCTCTCCTCTTAGTTGTTTCTACAATCCCTCTTGTAATGTCCTATTTGTCTACACAGAAAGCATCTCACCTTAGGTCTTGCCAGTTTCAACCTTAAGCTTAGCAATATGCTCCTTCAGGGTCCTATTCATCTTTTCTACCTAGCCTGAATTCTGGGGCCCAAGTACATGTACTCAAGCACCCCACCCTGTCTCCCTTTAAGCAGATGAGACCCAACATATTTTGGGATAAGGGATGAAGTTCTCGGCTTCTGAAACTGCTTCCTGCTGAGACTGGACGTAGAGCTGACCCTGCCTCACAGGGTCCCAACATTGGAGGGGTTAGGTCTTTAACCAGTGTGAGGAACTTGATGATTCAGAGGGCGATAGGTGATATTACAATTCTGGAGAAAGGGACATCCCTCTGAGTAACTTCTGGCATATTCTTTCAGATACTGATTTGATGCAGACAACTACACCCAAATTCAAACTTAAAAATATTTATGGTCCCAAATGCTTTTACCTTAAACAGCAAATTTCACTAATTCCAACTTTAAGTCAAATACAGTTATTTGTATTCCCATGGAGTTGAAATAAGCAATGAAGATTAACAGGACTCACATACATAAGAGATTTCATTTAAGATCCTTCCTTCTCAAATTTAAAACTTGTCCTGATATAAAAGCCAATTGTTAAAAATTCTTTCTGTATAAGCCAAACAATTTTCTTAGGACTGATGACCGTATCCACATGAAAGGGGCCTTGGCAGTTTTACAAAATAAAAGGAATTGGCATGGATCCCATGTCTGCCAACCCCAAACATACAGGAGGACTGTTCTGAATGGGCAGAATCAGTCTAAATAAATTATTACTCCATTCATTTCTTTCCACACATAGTAAACAATTAACAATTTTAGGTTTAGCATTAAAATAGCAACTTTTTAGCTGTAACTTCTTTAACAGGCAAAGGTGAAAATACCTGGTTTTCTAAATAACATAACTGACTTTACACAACTTTTCCAACATCTTTTAGTTTCAACAAAATTCAGATTACAAATTGCTTTCTCTAACACCATTTCTGGATTATAGAGTAAAATAAAAATCTTGATGGTTCTAACTTTTACTCAAGAAAATTTCCTGTCTGTGTCCACTCCTTAAAAAATGTTTTTGAAAGAAAAAGTTGTGAAACTGCAAGAAGAAGTGAGGGAGACTCTGGAACAAAGTCCAGTGGTGCTTCGTCTCCTCCTTTCCACTTAGGAATTTCAAAGCTTTTCATTTTCAGATTTATGCATTTTCTCAATTTGCCTTAGTGTCAAATAATACAACAAATTCTGACCTGTCTTAAACATCCAATTAAGAGTGACGTGTTTCACTTAAATATGACCAGAATAACTACCTTTTGGTTGTATCCCATATACAAAAACTTTTCTCTTTTAGGTAAGGCATGAGATAATTAAAATGCTGACTGATGGTTCCACTGTAACGCCTGAATCTTAACAGGAAGGGGGGGGCTTTAGAGAGACCTTAGGGTTAGGATGGGGAATCAAATCTATCCAGATGCTGATATATGGGATTTGATCCGGATGGCTCAGGTCCCCATTCACTATTCTCTACGCCCTTCCTGCAATGGATTTATCAAAAGTCCCCTTTTTCTCACGTTTCATGCTTTTTCTTTTCTCACTATCTATGTTTCCTCCTTTCTCACGGTCGGTAATTCCTCTTTCCAACTGACTCTTTTTTCTTTCCTCAGTAGGTTTCTCAATTTATCAGTTAGTTCTTTAACACTGTTCTGCAAATCCTGCACCGTCTGTCTGTTCTACCATCTCTCTTGTTCTAGTGGTAAATTCGGATATGTAGATGCTGGCTGCCTTTCTGGACTGTTTTCTCTTGTACTACTCTCTGACTCTAACGGGGCTGTCTGTGAGGATATGGTGAATGTTCTCATTTGCACTGCTTTGCCACCATCTTCCTCTATGAACACATTCTTCAGCATGTTATATAGGAAGAATGTGCACTGATCCTGACTCAACTTTTGTGAGCTTTGCCCCATTTCAATTTTACTCATGTTTATACTGAGTCTCATTTGAGCTGAATGCACGTGTCTTCTCCTGCATCCATTTCTCGGATGCACTCCAGAGGCACTCAGTGAGGTAGATAGGCTATGGTTTCCTGTTGCGCTCAGGTATCTGCTTTTGACCCTGTCCTGATAGCTCCTGTACACCTCCTGTACACTGACTATCTAGGCTCCTGAGGGACCTGACTCCCTCGCCCCAGCCCTGCTCCTTCCCTTTGCTTGTGGCCCTTGTTTGGGTGCCAAGTTGTTATGGTAACAGCATAGCACACCAAGAGAAACAAGTCTTATGCCTGGCCAGCATGCTGCTCTTCCTCCTGTGGAGCTCATGAGTAACAGAATGAGGTGGAAAGCGGGTCATGAAGCAACTCTGATTTATTCAAGCAAGCACTCTGTATAGTCTCTGCCAGTCAGCCCAATGAACCACGGTAACACACACAAGCAAACCCGAAACCATAGTGATGAACACAAGCTGGAACTACAGTAACAAACACAAACCAGGGGTGGGGCCATCCCTTCCAGCACCATCTTCTTCACCCTTCCCTGCTCTGGACTCAGTTTACTTGATGTCCTTCAGTGTGGCATCCTAGATGGTGTGGTGGTCAGTGCCCCTTACAGTAAGGGAGTGGAAGAAGAAGTAGACAGCCAAATGATACAAGTGTGGGAACTCAACCTCCCCCTCTCTGAACTTGATAAATCCAACACTAAAATAAACAAGAAAGAAGTTAAGGGGATGAATAAAATTCTGAAAGGGTAGATATAGTGGACCTCTGGAGAAAACTGAAGGGGGACAGAAAGCAAGATATGCTTTTCTCAGTGGTATATGGCACATATACAAAAATTAGTTGTGTACTAAGGCATAACAACCTCACAATCCAGTGTAGAAAGGCAGAAATTGTCAGTTCATCCTTTCAGATCATGATGCAACAAACATTATATGTAATAAATGACTAAAGAATGATAGAACAAAAATTAATTGGAAACCAAATAATCTAATCCTAAAGAAAGAGTGGATCAAACAACAAAACATAGAAAGAATTATCAACTATTCAAGATAATGACAATATTGAAACAACCTAGCAAAACTTAAGGGATATGGCAGCATTGGGGAAGTTTTATTTCTCCAAATCCTTGCATGAATGAAATAGAGAGGGAGAAGATTAATAAATTCAACATCAAACTGAAAAAGCTAGGAAAAGAACAAGTTGAAAATCCCCAATTAAATATCAAATAAAAAAGGACAGAATAATAAAGTCAAAATTAAGAAAATGATTGGTGGTAGAGCCAAGATGGTAGAGGAGAAGCACAGACTTGTTATAGTCCTCTCTCCAAAGCCCTTAAAATGCCTGTACAAAATGACTGTAAACAAATTCTAGAGCAGCAGAAGCCACAAAATGACAGAGGGAAACAGATTTCTAGCCGAAGGCAGCCTAGAAGGCTGACAAGAAAGTTCTATTCCACCATGCTTGGAGCAGAGCGCAGCCCAGACTGGGCCACAGGGCATGCACAGGACTGGAGTAGACTTCAGTGTCCTGAATCATAGGTAGATGCTGTGGTTTCCAGATTTCTCAACCCACAAATGACAAAGAAATCTTCAAAAGTCTGTTTGAAAGCTCTGTCTCCTGGGTGAGAGAGGAGTGTGGTCCAGTCCCAACCCTGGTCTCCTGGTGACAGCAGTCACCGGGGCAGTAGCCCCTGGGGCAGCAGCATACACTTTTGGGCCCTCACCTTCAAGAACCTAGGGAAATGGAGCTACTCATCTGGGTCCCAATCCTGAGTGGAGGTACTGGGGTGAGGAGGAGCACTGGTGTGGTGAAGCTGGTGGTGGTCATGGAGAAGGAATCTTACTCAAAATTTCGGGGTAGCAAAGAGTGCTTTAGGTTCCTCGCAGATAAGAACTCAGACTAGGAGAGGAAAAATTAATTTCCCTTGATTTTGCCCCCTTGGAGGAATTGAGAACTTGTAGGTCCCAAGAAGTAGCTCAGAGAACAACTGCACAAAACCTCCCAAGCCTAAGATAGTATACTCCCCATTTGATAAATGAAGCAAAAGTCAAATAATTGACTTAAGAAATGCCCCAAGACTATGGAAGGCCACTTTCTTGGGGGAAAAAGTATTTTCTTCCATCCTTTCAGAAGAGGAAGACCAAAGAGTACAATTAGAGGAAGAAAGCAAGGTCAAGACTTCTACATCAAAAGCATCCAGAAAAAATATGCAATATTCTAAGGCCATGAAAAAACTTAAAAAGGATTTTGAGAATTAAGTAAGAGAGGTGGAGGAAAAATTCAGAAGAGAAATGAGAGTGATGCAAGAAAATCATGAAAATCAAGTCAACAAGTGGCTAAAGGAGACCTCTAAAAAAGCTGAAGAAATAGACTAACCCAAATGGTTAATGAGTTCCAAAAAGGGACTCAATACCTTACTAAAGTAGAACCAAAAATGCTGAAGAAATAGAATTTTTAAAGAGAGACTAACACAAGTGGCTAAAGAAATCCAAAAAGTCAATGAGGAGAGGAATACTTTAAAAAGCAAAATTGACCAAATGGAAAAGCAGGTTAAAAAGCTCACTGAAGAAAATGGTTCTTAAAAAATTAGAGTGGAGCAGATGGAAGCTAATGATTGTATGAGAAATCAAGAAATTATAAAACAAAATGAAAAGAGTGAGAAAAATAGAAAACAATATAGAATATCTCATTGGAAAAACAACTGAACAGGGAAATAGATCCAGGAGAGATAATTTTGAAATTATTGATCTATCTGAAAATCATAATCACAAATAGAGCCTAGACATCATCTTCCAAGAAATTATCAAGGAAAACTGCTCTGATATTCTAGAACAACAGAATAAAATGGAAATGGAAAGAATTTGCTGATCCTCTCCTCAAAGAGATCCCAAAAGGAAAACTCCTAGGAAAATTGTAGCCAAATTCCAGAATTCTCAGATCAAGGAGAAAATACTACAAGCAGCCAGAAAGAAACAATTTAAGTATCATAGAAATACAATCAAGATAAAACAGAGTTTACCAGCTTCTAAGACAAGGGATCAAAGGGTTTGGAATATGATATTCCAGAGGTCAAATGAGATAGGATTAAAACCCACAATCACCTACCCAGCAAAACTGAATATAATACTTCAGGGGAGAACAAAGAATTTCAATGAAATAGAGGACTTCCAAGTATTCTTGTTTGGTTGAAAAAACCAGAGCTTAAGAGAAAATTTTACATTGAAATACAAGAATCAAGAGAAACATGCAATGCAAACTGGAAACAGAATCCTTAAGAAACTCATTAAAGCTGAACTTTTTAAATTCCTACATGAAAATATTTCATTTGTAATTCATAAGACATTTCTCAGTATTAGGGTAGAAAGAGGGATTATACACATACCGATACATACATACATATCGGGGGCGGAGCCAAGATGGCGGAGTAGAAAGACGCACATACACATAGCTCCGAACCCACAACCCACAGAACGGCTAGAGGGGACCAACCCACGGTGAATTCTGCACTCAGAGGCCACGGAATATTGGAGCGAGGGAGATTTCTGTTCCAGAAAGAGACCTGCAAACCTCTCGCGGGGGGTCCTTTGCGCTGTGGACTGGGTGCCGGGACTGGGAGCTGAGTGCAGCTCTGCAGCGGCCAGGACACCGTGAGGAAAAGATCCGAGCAGGCTACGGGGACGAGATATCCTGCGGCCACGAGGGTCCCTCCACCCATAGAGGGACCTGCAAACCTCTCCCAAAAGGTCCGTCGCGCTGCAGACGCGGAGCCCAGCCCAGAACTGCGGCGGCCGCGGCTCGAGAGGTACAGATCCGAGTAGGCTTTAGGGACGGGATCTCCAGTGGCGGCACAAGCCCCCCCACCCACAGGTGACGAGGGTCGGTGAGAGAGTCTCTTTGGCGGGTCGAGAGGGGAATGGGGTGCCCCCATGGCTCGGGCCCTCCGGGAGATAGAAGCTGAGAGGCGGCTGCAGACAGGGACTCCCCAAACGGGCGGGAGCATGAATCCATTGTGGAAGGTCTGTGCATAAACCCCCTGAGGGAACTGAGCCTGAGAGGCGGCCCTGCCCCGACCTGACCATCTGAACTTAATTCTCACACTGAATAGCAGCCCTGCCCCCGCCAAAAGCCTTAAGGCGGGAAGCAGCATTTGAATCTCAGTCCCCAAATGCTGGCTGAGAGGACCGGGAGGCGAGGTGGGTGTGAGGAGAATATTCAGAGGTCAAGCCACTGGCTGGGAAGAATGCCCAGAAAAGAGAAAAGAAATAAAACTATTGAAGGGTACTTTCTTGGAGAAAAGACACTTCCTCCCTTCCTTTCTGATGAGGAAGAACAATGCTTACCATCAGGCAAAGACACAGAAATCAAGGATTCTGTGTCCCAGCCCACCCAATGGGCTCAGGCCATGGAAGAGCTCAAAAAGAATTTTGAAAATCAAGTTAGAGAGGTGGAGGAAAAACTGGGAAGAGAAATGAGAGGGATGAAAGAGAAGCATGAAAAGCAGATCAGCTCCCTGCTAAAGGAGAACCAAAAAAATGTTGAAGAAATTAATACCTTGAAAACTAGCCTAACTCAATTGGCAAAAGAGGTTCAAAAGGCCAATGAGGAGAAGAATGATTTCAAAAGCAGAATTAGCCAAATGGAAAAGGAGATTCAAAAGTTAACTGAAGAAAATAGATCTTTCAAAACTGGAATGGTACAGATGGACGCTAAGGACTTTATGAGAAAAACAGATATCACAGAACATAGCGTGAAGATTCGAAAAATGGAAGATAATGTGAAATATCTCATTGGAAAAACAACTGACGTGGAAAATAGATCCAGGAGAGACAATGTAAAAATTCTGGGACTACTTGAAAACCATGATCAAAAGAAGAGCCTAGACATCATCTTCCATGAAATTATCAAGGAAAACTGCCCTGAGATTCTAGAACCAGACGGCAAAATAAATATTCAAGGAATCCGCAGAACACCACATGAAAGAGATCCAAAAAGAGAAACTCCTAGGAGCATTGTGGCCAAATTCCAGAACTCCCAGGTTAAAGAGAAAATATTGCAAGCAGCTAGAAAGAAACAATTCAAGTATTGTGGAAATACAATCAGGATAACACAAGATCTAGCACCCTCTACATTAAGGGATCGAAGGGAATGGAATAGGATATTCCAGAAGTCAAAGGAACTAGGACTAAAACCAAGAATCACCTACCCAGCAAAACTGAGTATAATACTTCAGGAGAAAAAATGGTCTTTCAATGAAATAGAGGATTTTCAAATTTTCTTGATGAAAAGACCAGAGCTGAAAAGAAAATTTGACTTTCTAACACAAGAATGAAGAGAACCATGAAAAGGCGAACAGCAAAGAGAAGTCATAAGGGACTTACTAAAGTTGAACTGTTTACATTCCTACATGGAAAGACAATATTTGTAACTCTTGAAACATTTCAGTATCTGGGTACTGGGTGGGAGTACACACACACACACATGCACACATGCACACATGCATAGAGACAGAGTGCACAGAGTGAATTGAAGAGGATGGGATCATATCTTAAAAAAAAATGAAATCAAGCAGTGAGAGAGAAATATTGGGAGGAGAAAGGGAGAAGTTGAATGGGGCAAATTATCTCTCATAAAAGAGGCAAGCAAAAGACTCATTAGTGGAGGGATAAAGAGGGGAGGCAAGAGAAAAACATGAGGTCTACTCTCATCACATTCCACTAAAGGAAAGAATAAAATGCACACTCATTTTGATAGGAAAACCTATCTCATAATACAGGAGAGTGTGGGGCAGGGGCACAAGCAGGTTGGGGGTGAGGATGGAGGGGAGGGCATGGGGAGGAGAATGCAATCCGAGGTCAACACTCATGGGGAGGGAAAGGATCATATGAGAATAGAAGTAATGGAGGACAGGATAGAATGGAGGGAAATATAGTTAGTCCTATACAACACAACTAGCATGGTAATCATTTGCAAAACTACACATATTTGGCCTATATTGAATTGCTTGTCTTCCAAGGGGAAGGAGTGGAGAGGGAGGGAGCTAAAGAAGTTGGAACTCAAAGTGTTAGGATCAAATGTAATGTTCTTACCACTGGGAAATAAGAAATACAGGTTAAGGGGTTAAGAAAGCTATCTGGCCCTACAGGATAAAAGAGAAGACGGAGACAAGGGCAGGGAGGGAGGATAGAGGAGAGAGCAGATTGGTCATAGGAGCAATGCTTGGGTTTGGCGGGGGGAGGGGATAAAAGAGGAGAAAATTTGTAACCCAAAATTTTGTGAAAATGAATGTTAAAAATTAAATAAAAACAAACAAACAAAACAAGACAAAACAAAAAAAACCATACATACATATCTATATATATGTATATGTTTGCATGTGTGTATATATTTATACATATAGACAAAAACATGTATATGCATGTGTATATATGTATATATATATACACACACATTTATATGTCTAGGTAAGGTGTGTATGAGTATGTATGTATTTATATATTATATATGTGTACTGGTGTCTAAGTACATGGGTGTATGTGTTTATGCATGTATACACATAGACAAAGGACAAAGGGTGAGCTGAATATGAAGGGAGGACACCTAAAAAATAAAATTTACTGTTGATTGGAATGTACCAGAAGTAAGAGAAAGAGAAAGGTAGAATGCAGCAAATTATCTCACATAAAAGAGACAAGGAAGAGGGGAAGAGCAGGGAGATAAAAAGAAATAAGCAAACTTTACTCTCAAGGGATTTGGCTTATGGAGGCAATAATAAACACTCAACTGGATATGGAAATCTATTTTACCTTGCTAGAAGGTAAGGGAGAAGGTGACAGGAGAAGAAAGATAATAGAAGGGATAGAAAATTGGGGAAAGGGATGATCATAAGTAAACATTATTTGGGGAGGTTAGGTAAAGGGAAAGAATGAAATAAATAGAAGGCAGGACTGGAAACCGGGAAATGTGGTTAGTTTTTCACAATGTAACTGTTATGGAAAGGTTTTGCCTGGCTACACTTATACATCCTAAATTGAATTGCTTGTTTGCTCAATATGGGTGAGTGGGGAGGGAGGATGGGAGAGAATATGTAACTCAGTAACTTAATAATGAATGTTAAAATTGTTTTAGCATGTGACTGGAAAATAAGATGTACAGACAATGTATATATATATATATACATATATGTATAGATATAGATATAGATAGATAAATAGATAGATAGATAGATATAGATATAGATATAACAGATGTCTCACTGAAAGTGATTGGCAAAGAGAAACTTCTAGAAATATTGTACTCAAATTCCACAGTTCCTAGGTCAAAGAGAAAATATTACAAGCAGCTAGGAAGAAAAAATTAGATTATTGTGGAAGTACAATCAAGATAACACAAGATCTACCCAGCAAAACTGACTATAATACTTCAGGGGGAAAAATGGTCATTCAACGAAATAGAAGACTTTCAAGCATTCTTGATGAAAAGACCAGAGCTGAATAGAAAATCTGACTTTCAAACACAAGAATCAAGAGAAGCATGAAAAGGTAAACAGGAAAGAGAAATCATAAGGGATTTACTAAAGCTGAACTGTTTACATTACTGCATGGAAAGATAACATTTATAGGAAGGGATCACATCTAAAAAAATAAAATTAAGGGATAAGAGAGGAATATATTGGGAGGAGAAAAGGAGAAATGGAATAGGGAGGGAGAACATCAACAGAGATAATAGAAGAAATGGGGGCAGGATAGGATGGAGGGAAATATAGTTAGTCTTATACAACATGCCTATCATGGAAGTCATTGCAAAACTATACATATAGTGCCTATATTGAATTGCTTGTCTTCTCAGGGTTGATGAGTAGTGAGGGAAGAAGGAAGAGAAGTTGGAACTCAAAGTTGTAGGAACAAATATTGAGAAATGTTTTTGCATACAACTCGGGAATAAGAAATACATGTAATGGAGTAGAGAAATTTATCTTCCCCTACAAGACAAGAGAGAAGATGGGGATAAGGGAAAGGAGGGGTATGACAGAAGGGAGGGCAGATTCTGGCAGGGGCTAATCAGAATGCACAGTGTCTTGGAGTAGGGGAGGGGAGAGATCTGGAGAAAATTTGGAACTAAAAATGTTGTGGAAATGAATGATGAAAACTAGAATCAAACAAATGATTTAATATTGGTATTCCTTCATTGTCTAACATACCTTTTAGTAAACTTTGTTTGGCTTCCTTATCTCTTTTAATTAGATCTCCTTTTGCCTTTGTTTTGTCTGAGATCAGGATTTCTACTCTTTTTTTTTTTTTTTTTTTTTTTTAGTACTTTAACTAAAGCATAATAGACTGTGCTCTAGCGCCTTACCTTTACTCTCTGTGTGTCCTTCTAATTCAAATATGTTTCTTGGAGACAATAAATTGTAGGATTCTGATTTTTGATCCATTCTACTCTCTGCTTTTGTTTGTGGGAGATTTCATTCCATTCACGTTCATAGTTACGATTACTAACATTATATTTCCCTCCATCTTATTTTTCTTCTTGTTTATCCTCTATCTCCTCTCATACTCTCCCTCTTCAACAGTGTTACTCCTGTCTACCACATCCCTACCACCTCTGCACTCTCTTCTTTCAGTTTCTCTCACCCCTCTTGCCTTTAGTTAATTTCCACTCATACTACTTTACTTTTTGATTTCTATATTCAACTGATTGAGTATATTATTCCCTCTTTGAGCCAATAGTGATGAGAATGAACTTCAAGTAATGTCCATGACCCAACCTCCCAACTTCCCCTCCAGTGTAACATTTCTTTTATGCCTCTTTATGTGAAATAATTTACCCCATTCTACCTCTTCCTTCCTTCTACACCCAGTGTACTCCTCTTTCTCATCTCTTAATATGTCATTCCTTCCAGATGATCTTAAACTGATATCATCTGTCAATGTAACAGCTGTACTTCAAGTTGTATTGTTAGTGATACAATTTTTTAGAGTTACAAGTATTATCTTATCATTTAGGGGATTAACAGTTTAGCTCCCTTGAACCCTTTATGTTTTCTGTTTCCTTTTTTACTTTTTGTGACTTTTCTTGGGTCTTGATATTGGAGATATTTTTATTATTGTTCAATTCTGGTCTTCTTAAGGAAGTCTGAAGTCCATCTATTTCATTATGTGACCACTTTTGCCCTTGGAGTGTTATACTTAATTTCATTGGGTAGGTGATTCTTGCTTGTGGTCCTCACTTCTTTGCATTTCTGAATTTCATGCTCCATGACTTACAAACATTTAATTTTATAGCTGCTGAATCCTACATAATCCTGATTGTGGTTCCCTGATATCTGACTTGTTTCTTTCTGACCACTTGCAACATTTTTTCCTTAATATGACAGTTCTCAAATTTGACTGTAATGTGCTTAGGGGTTTTTATTTTGGGATCTCTTTCATGAGGGGATGAGTAGATTTTTTTGTCCTCTTGTTGCAGAATACTAGAGCAATTTTCTTTGTTAATTCCTGAAAGATACTCTTCAAGTACTCCTTTTGATTATGGCTTTCAGATAATCCAATCATTCTAACATTATCTTTCCTGGATCTATATTAGAGATTAGGGGATTTTCCAATGCAGTACTTTACATTTTCATCTATTTTTTATTCTTTTTTAAAAAAGAAAAACAACATTATGGAATAAGGAATGAATAAGTTTGATTGCATTAATTAAAAAAAATTTTCCCCCAGGAAAGCCAAATCCAACCAAGATTAGAAGGGAAACAGAAAACCTTTTATAGCCAGTGTCTCTGATGAAGTCCTCATTCATAAAATATTTAGAAAACTTAGTCAAATTCATAAAAGTACAAGTCATTCCCCAGTTGACAAATGCTCAAATGATATGAGCAGGCATTTTTCAGGAAAGAAATCAAAGCTATCTATAATAATATGAAAAAAATATTCTTTTTTCGTTGGAGAATTATTAATGAAAACAACTCTGAGGTATCACCTCACACATATCAGATTGGCTAATATCCCAGTAAAGGAAATAAAAAGTATTTGAGAAGATATGGGAAAAATTAGAATAATGCATTGTTGTTGGAGTTGTGAACTGATCCAGTAATTCTGGAGAGCAATTTAGAACTATGTTCAAAGGGCAACCAAACTCTGCATAGCCTTTCACACAACAATATTACTACTAGGTCTGTATCCCAAAGAGACAATCAAAGTGGGAAAATGAACCAAACGTCCAAAAATATCTATACCAGGTCCCTCTACAATGACAAAAAATTGAAAATTTACCTGATACCCATCAACTGGGAAATAAATGAACACGTGTTATATGAATGTAGTCGAATGCTGTTGAGAAAAATGAAATGATGAGCAGGCAGATTCCAGACCAAAGTGAAAGCAGATCCAGGAGAACAGTGTACAGACTAACAGCATCATTGTGCAATTATCAGCTTTGATAGACTTAGCTCTTTTCAGTAATACAACAAGCTAAAACAGTTACAAAAGACTCATGATGCAAAAGATAATCCGCACCCAGAGAAAGAAACATGGAGTGTGAATGCAGATTGAAACACACTATTTTATCTTTTTTTATTTTTTGTGCTTTTTTTTTCTTTTTGTTCTGACCCTTCTCTCACAACATGACAAATATGGAAATATGTTTCATATATCATATTGTTTGAAATATAGGGGAGAAGAAAGGAGCAGGAAGAAGGGAGACAGAAAAAATATTGGAAGTCAAAATCTGGTAAAAGTTAATGTTGAAAACTATCTTTAATTGTAACTGGAAAAAATAAATTAGAATTAAATGTGAATAAATAAATACACTAAAAGAGGAAAATTTATCCAATGGAGGAGTTCTATCAAATTATTTTTTTATGAAACAAATGTGGTGTTAGCAATATACCGCAAAGAATATAGTCTATCACCATGTAAGATATATACCATGGAAGAAAGACTGGTTCAGTATTTTCAGTAGGAAAACTATAAGCAAAATTCACCATATCAAAAACACAAGTGTCTCATGATTATTTAAGCAAATGCAGAATTAGAAATCTTCCTGCTCATCATTTCATTTTGCCCAACAGCATTCCATTACATTCATATAACACAATGGGTTCATTCACTTACTTTTTGACATACTACTACTCTAATTCCTATTAAAGACATTTGAGAGCATGTGATTAAATAAGTCTTTCTTTAAAATTTTAAGTAGTATCTATCCAAAAGCATCAACAAACAGTATTAATAATGGGGATAATCTAGAAGCCTTTCCAATAAGATCAGCAATGCAGCAAGGATGCCTATTATCAACACTATTACTCAATATTCTAGTAGAAATGCTGGCTATAACACTGAGAGAAGAAAAGGAAATATTAATAAATCAGAAGAAGCAATTAGGAAATAAAATCATTAGTCTTCACAGATGATACAATCGTATGTTTTGGAAATACTAGAAAATCAACTAAAACATTAATTGAAAGAATTAACAGCTTTGACAAAGTTGAAGGACACAACATAAACCCACATAAGTCATCACCATTTCTATTTATTCCTAGAGACAGAAAGAAGAACCCTATTTTAAACAGTAGCAGATGACCAAAAAATTTTGAGGAGTATAATTGACAAGACAAACTCAGAAACAGTATGCATACAATAACAAAACACTTTCCACACAAATAAAGTGAAGTCAAAAACAAGTGGAGAAATATTTTTTCACGGGTAGGCTAACACAATATGATAAAATTCATAATTCCACCTAAATTAATTTATTTTTCAGTGTCATATCAATCAAACTACCAAAAATATTTCGCAGAGAAAGAAAAACACAATAAAAAAATTTCTGTACGAAAACAAGTCAAGATTACCAAGGGAATCAATGAAACAAAAATGTGAAGAAAGGTAGCCTAGCCATGTAGATTTCAAACTGTATTACAAAGTGGTAATCATCAAAATAATCTGGCACTGAGTAAGAAATAGAGTGGTAGATTAGTGAAATAGATTAGGTACAAAATATAGATGAATAAAACACTATAGTAAGCTAATGTTTGATAAAGTCAAAAATCCAAGCTTTTGGAACTAGAAATCACTACTTGACAAAAATTGCTAAGAAGACTAGAAAATAGCTTGTCAATACTTGGCATAATTCAACATTTCAGACTGTATACCATGATAAGATATATATGTGTGTGTGTGTGTGTGTGTGTGTGTGTGTGTGTGTGTGTGTTTGTGTCAAAATATTATCTAGACATAAAGGGTGATATCATAAGCAAATTAGGGGATCATGGAAAAAGTACCTTTCAAATCTATGAATAGAGGAAGAATTTATGACCAAATAAGGGACAGAGAAGATAATAAGTTGTAAAATTATTTATTTGATTATATTTAATTAAAAACATTTTGCCAAAAAAACCCCCACAATGCAGCCAAGATTAGAAGAAGATCCAGGAAACAGAAAAACATAAAGTAAGTTTCTCTGATAAAAGACATCTTCCTCAAATATACAGACAACTGAGCAGAATTCATAAGAACTTAAATCATTCTCCAATTGATGAATGGTTAAAGTATATTAACAGACAACTTTTAGAGGAAATCATATATATATATATATATCATTTTCATATATATATATATATATATATATATATATATATATATATATATATATATATATATATATATATATATATATATATATATATGAAAATGATTTAAATCACTAGCCACTAGAGAAATGAAAATTCAAAGAACTCTGAAATGCTACATCACACCTATGAGATTGGCTAATATGACAGAAAATATTGTAGGGAATATCAAGAAATTGGGACACAATACAATGTTGTTGGAGTTGTGAATTGATCTGACCATTCTGGAGAGCAATTTGGAACTATGCCTAAATGGCTATAACCTAACAATATCACTGATATATCCGTATCCCAAAGAGAGACAAGAAAAAGGAAAAGAGCCTATATGTGCAAATATAGTTGCTCTTTTTTATAAGAAATAATTCAAAATTGAGTGACTGCTGTTCAATTAGGGGCTGTCTAAATAATTTGTAATATATGATTTTGATGGAATGCTATTTTGTTTTAAGAAATGATGAATAAGATGACTTCAGAAAAAAACTGAAAAGACATATAAACTAATGGAAAGTGAAGTGAGAAGATTCAGGAGAATATTATACAATGTTAAAACAATTTTATATGATGTCCAAATGTGAATTACAGTTTATTCTAAGCAATACAATGATCTAAGACAATTCCAAAGAATTTAGGGGAATTTCCATAAGCAAAAATGGTGGAGTGATTGGTAAATGATCTACTCCTTCCCTTGTTGACCTTGCAAAACTCATAAAATATTTTCCTAGGAAAAATCCTGCAGCAGTGGAATCAGGCAAAAGGGCAAACAGTCTCTTAACATGTGAGGCTAGGAAAATTGCAAAGAGGGGTTCATTCATGCTGTGGCTGAACAGTACTAGTGCAAGACAGGAGCTGTTCCAGACAGGCTCAACTTAGCAAACTAGGAAGAGATCCTGAGCCCTAGGGGGCTGGAGACCACAACTGCCAACACTAGGGCCCCAGGCATGCCTCAGAGCCACAGGGAAATATGGAAGACAGCAGTTCAGATGGGTACAGCAACCTCTGAGCATGTCTATGCTGTAGCTCAACAGAGGAGACCTCCTGTGGCGAGACAACCCCTCCCCCACACTTAACATACCTAGCTCCAGGGTAACTCCGGGAAACCCAAAAAGACTTTACCCGGCCTTTGCTTTTGAACACCAATCAGCTCAGCACCAGGTAAGCTGCAGCATTTTAGCTTCTAGCTGAAAGAACCAGAGGCCACAACACAGAAAGACTCAAGTTCCAAGCACAAGAACTATGAGAGAGAACCCCCTGTGCCCCAGAAGCAGAGATCTACTTCAAAAGCCAGGAAAAGGGTGATCATCACCAGTAAGAAGTCAACCAGAAAAGAAAAGAACGTAGAATATTTCTGTGGCAACAACGACCAAAACATATATACCAAAGAGGTAAGAATTGAGGCTGTACTCCTATCTGAAACTTCAGAAGTGAGCATGACCTGGTTGCAGTCCCAAAGAGCATTCTTTATAAAGTTCAAGAAAAATTTTAAAACCCAAATTAGAGAAATAGAAGACAAACTTGCCAATGGTTTTAAAAATACGAAAAAATAATTCACTGAAAAGAACAGTTCCTTAAAAAGGAAAACTGGACAAAAGAAAAAGGAAGTAAAAAACTTAACTAGAGAAAATAACTCCTTAAAAGCAACAACTGGACAGAGGGAAAAGGAGAATCAATCAAACAGAATCCAGAGAATGAAAAGATAGAAGAAAATGTGAAATATCTAATTGAAAAAACAACTGACTTGGAAAATAGATGCAGGAGAGAAAATCTAAGAATTATTCATCTACCAGAAAGTCATGATGGAAAAAGAGCCTGGGCACTATCTTCCAAGAAATCATCAAGGAAAACTGCCCAGAAGTCCTAGATACAGAGAGCAAAAAAGTCATCAAAAGACTTCACCAGTCACCTTCTGAAAGGGATCCCAAACTAAAAACACCAAAGAACATCGTTGTCAAGAACTATCAAGTGAAGGAGAAAATACTGCAGACAGCCAGAAAGAAAAGAAAAATTAAATATTGAGGAGCTACAGTCAGGATCACACAGGACCTTGCAGTCTCTACATTAAAAGACAGAAGGGATTGGAATATGATATTCCATAAAGGTGAAGGAACTGGTACTACCATCAAGGATAAATTATGCAGCAAAGTTGAGCATAATATTTCAGGCAAGGAGATGGATATTCAATGAAATAAGGCATTCCCAGACATTCTGGATGACAAGTGCCATGCTCAATTGCAAATTTGATTTTCAAATACAAGTCTCAAGAGAGGCATAAAAAGGTAAATAGGAAAAAAAAAGCTTGTTATTCCATATGGGCAAACTGTTTACATTACTATAAGGTAATATGATACTTGCTAATCTTGAGAATAGCTTATTTATTATGATATATCAAAGCGATATAGCTGGATAGAGGGAGCAGGTATAAAGTAAATGATGTGTAGATAAAAATGTGATATAAGCTTGCCAAGGAACTGTAATGGGATATGTTGTAAGGAAGAGGCAGGAAAAGATAAATAATATCACAGGAAGTGTCACAAAAATATATTACAGAAGAGGGAAAGAGGGGACCTAGATGACCATTATTTGAGATTTGCTCTCATCTCATTTGGTTCAAGTAGGGAACAAAAAACACAGTTCAGTATAAAAATCTAACTAACTCTATAGGCAGCAGGAGGGGAAGAGGGAAAGAAATAGGAGAGAAAGCTAAAAGGGAGGGAAGAAGTAAGGGAAAAGGAGAGTAAAATGGAGGGGTTCTGAAAGAAAGGAGGAAAGACTGAGGGAGGCAGAAGTCAAACATTAAAATTCTATTTTGGAGGGTAAGGGGAAAGGACGAACTACAAACATAAATGGGAGTAAATAGGATGGAGGTAAAGATATAGATAGTAATAAAAACTGTGAGTATGAATGGAATAAACTCTCCCAGAAAATGGAGATGCATAACAGAATGGATTAAAAGTCGTAACCCAACAATATGCTGTTTACAGGAAACACATTTTAAATGGGAGGATACACACAGGGCAAAGGTAAAAGGTTGGAGTAGAATATATTGTGCTTCAGCCAATATTAAAAAAAGCAGGAGTAGGAATCCTAATCTCAGACAAAGCAAAAGCAGAAATAGATCTGATCAAAACAGAGGGAAGGAAACTATATGCTGCTAAAAGGCAATATAGACAATGAAATAATGTCATTAAATATATATGCTCCAAATAGCATAGCATCTAAATTCTGAGAGAAGAAGTTAAGAGAGTCATAAGAAGAAAAAGACAGCAAAACTGTACAAGTGGGAGACCTCAACTTCCCCCTTTCAGAACTTGATAAATCTAAATTCAAAATAAACAACAAAGAAGGCAAGGAGGCAAATAAAGCTTTGGATAAGGTAGATATGATAGAACCCTGGAGAAAATTGAATGAGGAAAGAAAGGAATATGTCTTTTTCGCAGTGATCCATGTACAAAATTTTACCAATTACTAGGGCATAAGAACCTCACAGTCCAGTGCAGAAAGATAGAGATAGTCGATGCAAGTTTCTCAGATCATAATTTAAAAAATTATATGTAACAAAACCCAAGGAAAATACACCAAAATTTGATGGAAACTAAATAATCTAATCCTAAAGAATGAGTGGGTTAAGGAATGAATCATAGAAACAATCAACAACTTCATTCAAGAGAATGACAATAATAAAAAAGAAACTATCAAATATTATGGGATGCTGCAACAACAGTTTTAGGGAATGATTTTTTTTTTTAATCTTTGAATGCCTACATGAATAAAGTACAGAAAGAGGAGATGAAGGAATTGGTCATGCAGCTGAGAAAGCTAGATAAAGAACAAATTCAAAATCCCTAAGTTAATATCAAAGTAGAAATAATGAAAAGTAAAGGAGAGATTTAAAAACATTGTAAAAAAGAAAATTATTAAACTAATGAAAATAATTAAGATTTGGTTTTATGAAAAAAACTGTGAAACTGATAAACCGTGGGTCAATTTGATTAAAAAAGAGAAAGAAGGAAATCAAATTACCAATATCAAAAATGGAAAAAGTGAATTAACCTCCAAAGAGGAGGAAATTTAAACAGTATTTAGAAATTACATTGCCCAACTGTATGTCCATAAATTCGACAATCTAAATGAGATGGATGATTATTTTAAAAAATTATGAATTGCTCTGATTAACAGAAGAGGAAGTTAAATACTTAAACAATCCCATCTTAGAAAAAGAATTTGATCAAGTCATCAATGAACTCTGTAGGTAAAAATATCCAGGGCCAGATGGATTTAAAGTGAATTCTATCAAACATTTAAAGAACAGTTAACTCCAATATTATACAGACTATTTGGTAAAATTGGAGAAGAGGGAGTCCTACAAAATTCACTTATGACACAAATTTCGTTCTCATACCTCAACCAGAAAGAACCAAAAGAGAGAAAGAAAATTATAGACCAATTTCTCTAATGAATATAGATGCAAAAATTTTAAATAAGATTTTAGCAAAAAGAATACCAATAATGAAGGGCTGGTTCAATATTAGAAAAGCTATTAGCATTATTGATCATATCAACAGCAAAACTGAGAGAAAGCACATGATTATCTAAATACATGCAGAAAAATCTTTTGACAAAATACAACATCCATTCTTATTGAAAACATTGGAAAGCATAATAATAAATGGAAATTTCCATAAAATAATAAGCAGTATCTACCTAAAACCATCGGCAAGCATTATATACAATGAGGATAACCTAGATGCATTTCCAATAATATCAGGGGTGAAACAAGTATGTCTATTATCACCACTATTATTCGGTATGGTACTTGAAATGTTAACTGTAGCAATCAGAGAAGAAAAAGGAATTGAAACAATTACAATAGGCAAAGAAGAACCTATGTTATCTCTCTTTGCAGATGATAAGGTGATATTGTTAGAGAATCCCAGAGAATTAAGTAAAAAAACTCCTAAAATCGTAAACAACTTTGGAAAAATTGTAGGTTACAAAATAAAACCCTCGGAAATCATCTGCATTTCTATATATTACTAACAAAGCTCAACAGGAATAGAGAGAAAGAGAAATCTCATTTAAAAGTAGAGTAGACACAATAAATATTTGTGAATCTACTTGCCAAAACAAATCCAGGGACTATATGAACAAAACTACAAAACACTTTTTGCACAAAAAAAGTGAGACCAAAGTAAGTGGAAAATAAGTTGCTCATTGGTAGACCAAGCTAATATAATAAAAATGAAAATTCTACCTAAATTATTTTACTTATCCACTGCCATACCAAAGAATCAGATAATTATTTTCTAGAGCTAGACAAAAATTATATCACAATTTATCTGGAAGACCAAAGTGTCTAGAATGTCAAGGGAACTAATGAAATAAATGCTAGAAAAGGTGACCTAGCCCTACCAGATCTCAAATTGTTTTACAAAGCAGCAATCATTAAAACAATTTGGTACTAGCTAAGAAACAGAAGGGTAGATCAGTGAAATAGGTTAGATACTCATGACACAGTAGTCAATGAATATAGCGATCTCCTGTTTGATAAATCCAAGTACACCAGCTTCTGGGATAAGAACTCACTGTTTGACAAAAATTGCTAGGGAAACTGGATAACAGTGTGGCAGAAACTGGGCATAGACCAATGTCTGACACTGTATACAATGATAAAGTTCAAATGCATACACGATCTAGGTATAAAGATTGATAATATAAACAAATTAGGGCAGCAAACAGTGTATTTGTCAGATTTATGGAGAATGGAATAATTTTTGACTCAACAAGAGTCAAATAATTTTTGACTCAACAAGACTCAACAGAGATAGAGAACATTATGAAGTTCAAAATGGGTAATTTAGATTACATTAAATTGAAGAGTTTTTGCACAAACAAACACAATGCAACCAAGATTAGGAGTGAAGCAGAAAACTGGGAAAGAATATTTTCAACTAATATCTGTGATAAGGGCCTCATTTTTAAAAATATAGAGAGAACTGAGTGAAATTTACAAGAATACAAGTCATTCCCCAATTGATAAATGGTTAAAGGATATGAACAGGCAGTTTTCAGAGTAAGAAAATAAAGGTATCTATAGCCATATGAAAAAATGTTGTAAATCAGTATTTATTAGAGAGATGCAAATCAAAACAACTATGAGGTACCACATCATACCTATAAGATTGGCTACCGCGACAAAACAGGAAGATGATAAATGTTGGAGAAGATGTGGGAGAGTTGGAACACTAATCCATTGTTGGTGGAGATGTGAGCTTATCTAACCATTCTGGAGAGCAATTTAGAACTATGCCAAAAGGGTACAAAAATGTGCATACCCTTTGACCCAGCAATATCCCTTCTAGGACTGCATCCAAAAGCCATCATAAAAATGGGAAAGGGTCACATATGTACGAAAATATTTATAGCAGCTCTCTTTGTGGTGACCAACAACCTGAAATCAAAGGCATGCCCATCAACTGGGGGAACAGCTGGACAAGTTGTGGTGTATGAATATAATGGAATACTGTGTGTTACAAGAAATGATTAACAGCAAGGCTTCAGAGAGGCTTGGAAAGACTTATATGAATGGATACTGAGTGAAAGAGCAGAACCAGGAGAATTTGTGCACATCAACAACCACAGTGTGGGAGGAATTTTTCTGCTACACTTAGTCCTTCATAGCAATGCAAGACCCTAAAACATTCTCAATGGACTTTTGAGGCAAAATGCCTTCCACCTGTATAGAATGAACTATGGAACTGGATGACAGAATGAAGCAGACCATTTTCTTTCTTTTTGACCATTTTCTTTTGTATTCTGTGTTGTTTTCTTTTGTTTTATGTTTTCTCCCATTCTTTTTAATTCTTCTATTCAGCGTGACTAAGGTGAAAATGTGTTTAATAGGAGTGTATGTATAGAACCTATATAAGATTGCATGCCATCTCAGTGAGGTAGTGAGGAGAGAGTGGGGAAAGAGGGGGAGAGAGACAAAAAATTTATGATGCATGTGATGGTAGAATATGAAAACAAACAAAATAATTTCAATAAATAATTTATGACAAAAAAATTCTATCTGCTTCCAGGGAAAGAAGTGATGGAATCTGAATGCATATGAAAGCATACCTATTTTTAAATTTAATTTTCCTGTTTGTTTTCCTGTTTTTTCCATTGTAACATGTAATCTGGAATTGTCTTTTGCATAACTCATTTCTATCATCTGTATCAAGTGGCTTACTCTTCCAAGGGGGAAGCAAGGGAAAAAGAAAATGAGTGAATTTGAAACTCAAAATTTTTTAAATGAACCAAAATATTTTACTTCTTTTGTGAAAAAAAATTAAAATATTTTTCCATTGGTTCCATATGGCTAAAAGCCATGGTACATCATTATTAATAAAACATGAGAATTTAAGGTGGCTTAAACATGTGTATATATGTACACATATACATATATTAACTATAAATATAAAATTAACCTGCTCTGTAGTTTAAGCTTTGTATGCCATAAAAGTGTTAAAATAGAGAATGCAGATGTATGGTAGTGCAAAGGTAGTGGTAGAAATGGACCAGAGTTTCCCAAGATGAGAATAGATGGATAGGTTGTGAGGTCTGCCATTGATTAATATGAGCTCATGATGAATTTTGATATATTGTACTATCTACCCTTGGCTACAGAATTAAAATTGTAGGTGAAATCACTGTTTTCAGAAATATACATACTTTTTGTGGGTGGAAGAGGAAAATCATCAGCAACCTCATATACTATTTTTCTATTCAGGTTTCTTTTCTTCTGCTAACAATTTGCTTAAAGAAATACTTCTACCTTGATTGGTATTCTTAGCACACAAATATACCCCAAGATTAGAAGGGTTTTCTTAATCTTGCTTTCCAGTGGGAAAAATGCCAAAGCATTTTTATATAGCAAATGTTCATAAAATTAACCATCTGAGAAGAAAATAAATATAATCATTATTTTGTTTTGCTAACTTTTACACTTTAATGAGTGCACTAGACATAATGTGTTTTTGAACTGAAATATATTCGCTATGAAAAAAGACTCCCACATAACAGTGTCTGTCACTTTCTTGTTGAAGATGAGCATATGAAAATGCACAAGCAGCTTCTTACAGACATTTCAGAATGTGCTTTAAAAATGTGTATGGCTATGACAAAAATAAAAATAGTTTTCTGAGCACTCTAACTTTAGTCCCTGAAATGACTGAGTGAATAGTTAAAAAGTAAAACAAAAATAAAAATAGGACTTCAATGCTGTATTCTTTTCCTGACCATATCCTCAGAAATAATGTCACCATGATTTAAAAAATGTTACTATCTGTTGTCCAAACTTCTGCTGATGATTCTTTTGATACCAAGGATGTTGATCCAAATACAGCAGGTGCCATCTGTCATTGACACCTTTTCAACTTGGTAGAATTTGCCAGAACATTCAGCATTTTTGTATAGCCATTGAAAATTCAGATCACCTTTGCACCACGATGAAGCATCAAATATAGTTCGGCTCTTTGTGGACACAATGGGCAGTAGAAAGTCTCATGTTGGGTACAAATAAAGTAATATATGATGTATGGGAGATATGGAAAAGTTGGCTAAAAGATATCATCAAGGTGATGTACTAGTGGAATATTAGATATGATAGTAATATAATTACAGTGAAAGTCCTGTATATCTGGAATATTCATGCTCATAATAAAGACTGTATTCCTTTCCCCTCATCTTCTCTCTCTCATTGACACTCCTTTTCCCTCTCCTTTTCCTCTCTTTTTCACTCACTTCACCCACTTTCTTCCCTTCCTTTCCCTTTTCTTGTCCTTCCCTGCCCTTCTTTATCAATTCCCTTCCTTTGTGGGAGGGAGGGAAAATACATATTAATTGAAAGAGTGAAATTTATTTTAAAAGTTTACAGATGTATTTGACTCTTCAAAATATTAAGAGAACCGGTTGGAAAACCTAAATACATAGTTTTGAATGCTCTATGGAAGATTTGTGGAATCACATGGAGAAGAATAGGACAATCTTTAAAAAGCACATATAGAGGGTTGATAAAGAAATATTATCTAATGGCATTGATGAGTTTACAGGGCGTTCAGCTTTTAATTTTAAATTAAAAATTTTTTTTATGTTATTCCAAAACTAAGAAATAAAACAAGCATTTCCATAACAGCAGAATAGGAAAACAGATGATTTCACAAGGAACTGAAAAAAAAATGTTTAATTTGATATTCCTTTTAAATATATAATAAAATTACCATGTGATTTTCTTTTCCCCTCTTTTCTTCCCTCCCCTCTTAACATTAGAGATGGCTATGATTAAACACAAATATACATATATATGTAAAATCATTCTATACATACTTCTATTAATCAGTTCTTCTTCGGATGCAGACAGTGTCTTCTTTCAAAGTTCGTTTGTAGTTAATTTGGGTAATAGTCTAAATGACTCCATCATTGAAAGATGTTCCTAAAACAATATTGCTCTTATTGTATACAATGTTCTCTTGGTTCTGTTCATTTCATTCTTCATTACTTTCTGCAAGTCTACCCATGCTTTTCTAAGATGATTGAGTTCATTATTTCTTTCAGTACAATAGTACAGGACTGCACATTATTCAGTGCATTATACACAATTGAAAAGACTATAAATGAGCTCCCTACAAAGCACTAGGATCAGATGGATTAAGTAATAAATTCTATCAAATTTAAAGACCAACTAATTCCAATATTATATTAATTATTTGGAATAATAAGCAAATAAACGATCCTACTAAGCTCCTTTTTTGATACAAAGATGATACTGATACCTAAACTAGGAAGAGTGAAAAAAAGGAAAGAAAACTATAGACAATTTTCTTAATGAATATGAATGCAAAAATCCTAAATAAAATACCACCTAAAAGATTATAATAATATAGTACAAAGATTATATATTATTACCAAGTAGTACTTATACCAGGAATTCAGGGATGGTTTAACATGGGGAAAGTTATTAACATAATTGATTGTATCTATAATAAAATGAACAAAATTCATATAAGTATATCAATAAATGAAGAAAATTTTTCAATAAAATATAACACGCTTCTACTAAAAATACTTGATTGTGTAGGTAAAATGAATTTTTTTCTTAAATTGATAATAAGCATTTATCTAAAACCATCAGCAAGCCTTATTTGTAATGGAGATAAGCTACAAGTCATCCCAGTAAGATGAGGCATGAATCACGGATGCCTACTGACTTCAGTATTATTCAATCTTATAAATCCTAGCAGCAGCAGTAAGAGAGGAAAAGGAAATTGAAGGAATCAGGACAGGAAATGAGTTAATAAAGCTGTCTCTTTTTGTAGATGATAAATCTGTTAAATTCGAAAGACTCAATTAAAAATTTAGTTGAAACAATTTTAGCAAAATAGCAGGATTTAAAGTAAATTCATATGTCATCAGTATTTCTGCATATCACAAAAAAATCCTGTGAAAAATAACAGTAACAGATACTTCATTTAAAATAACTCATGCAGAATAAACTACCTGGGGGGGGGTACTTTATATTCTGTGCCACCTTGCTACCGCTATGGAGGATATGGCTATATCCAAAGTCACCTTAATGAATGCACTAAGGATACTTGGTTGAAACTTAGGGTTCTATGTTGCTCCCAAGAAAAACTGTTTATGCCAGGATAGTATCCTGGCTTAGTATCTCTTATTTGAAGAGTATCTTTTTTGTACTTATCTATAAAATGAAGCCAAGAGATTTACTTGCCCATTGTTTTGTAACTTTTCCACCAAAGTAATCTTGAGACTGAAGAAAATGAGGAATTATGAAAGGTAATTTTGTCTAGCTCTAGAGTAAATGTAGAGGCGGATAATATGATTTTTATGTGGCTTATACAACATAAGTCTCAGTTTTCTGGAGAAGTTTCTAATACAATGTGTTTGCAGCCAAAGTTCCAAAATCTGAGAATGTGGCCTCTTGGAGAGAAAAGTATTTTTGTGTTTGCTTGTTTTTATGCTTATCACTCATCTAGGTGATACCCAGAACGTGTCAGTCTTGGTCATGAGTTACAACTAGAAAATTTGGATCTGCACTCAAGGAAGAATCATCTAACGAAATACTGTTCATTGATATAATACCATTCCAAAACAGTATTCAGTGTTTTTACTTTCATTCTGTGGTTTTTGTTTAAGCTGCCTAAGTCTATGTAGAAATGATCCAATTGCTGGGATCCAATTTTAGTCAAGACTCAATCAAACTTTGAATTGCTCTTAAGATTTGAAATTTAAAAAATAAAAACAACAAACTCATCCAACCCCAGCTGGGAAGTGTTTTTAATTTCTCTGCACCTTCTGGCTATGATCAGGAATAGATTTGTAAGTTCCAATATAGAGAAGAAGAAGAAAAAACCCCAAACATCAAACCTCCAAACCTCCTGGCTATAATTCAAGCAAAGAAACTCTTAAGCAACAGTAGAATACATTAGAATTCTAATATCAATAACTCTCTATAGGAACCTCAACTCTGTGGTTTATAATATTCAGCATAACAGGTTTTTTGAGGCCTACTAAATATATAAAGTGTTGTGTGAGGGTTGTGGGGGAAAGAATAGAAGAAAGACAGTCCTCACCTTGGGAATTATTTTCCTGTTGGAAAAAAAATCAGTCAATATTTAGCTTTCTGATGATAGTTCCTTAGGGAGTGCTTATCAGAAAATTAAACAGTATCCATAAGGGAATATTAACCTAATCATAGCTTAAAATTTCCCTTATGACCTTTATGATTGTCAGAGTGACAACGATAGAGAGTTGATTTTGGAGTCAAGAAGGCCTAGGTTCATTTCTTTTTCCTATCAAACATTTTAATGTGTAGCTATGAGTAAGTTCTCTTACCTTATTAATGGAACACAAGTCTCTGAAATAGTAAATGACTGACAAATAGACTAGTTGCATCATTGGTGGAAGCAATTTCGAAACTAATAAATCATTATACAGAAGAAATTACAGAACAGGGAATACATACATACATACACACATGCACATATACATGCACACATACATACATATATACACACACATAAACACATATATATACACATATAGATAGGTGTCAATGGGTTCTTTTTGAGCTGTCTCATATATATACATATATATATATATGTATATGTGATTGTCATATACATTTTTAGGATATATAAATCCTAATTGGAAATCATGAGTTTAAAGTTACTCTATCCTCTAAAGTTTAAATAATGATAATGCCCCCTACTAGTGTCCTATTTTATTTCAACTTTTATGAGCAGCAACCTGGGCAGAAAAATCAAGAATAAGCATTTTTGTTTATTTGTTTGGCTTTTTCATGGCCAAAATATGAGTCAATTAAAAAAAATACAAAATAAAAAGACAAAAGCCTTCACTTCATTACACAAAGCAAAACCATGACTAAGGTATGTTTGCACACTTGGCATTACAAATAAGTCACAGAAATAATAGAAATGGCCTTATTTAGGAGATTTAATATCCCAAAATATAACTTGGCTACCACTTGAAATCTGGAAAAGTATTCATGAAATTGTATTTTTCTAAAACAGAAGAATGAGAAATCATGTTTGTTCTGTTTACTTCTATGTTTCATTCATAAAATGTCCTATTCTTATGCCTTATCATGACATGGAAGTGATCTTGAGTTCTCCAAGTCTATTTTAGTGGAATACAAATTTGTACAAATTCAATAAGTAGAAGAAGAGCAACAAAATATTGAGTCTGTCTCTAGCATCAGATTATGTTTGTTTTTCAAGGATGTCCCATTCTAAGTGCTGAGAGGTTGATTACCAGCAGTCTTGCCACTAGATGGTGAATTCATTGGCCAAGGCAAGTCATGAAATTAAAAAGAAAACAGAGAAAGCACTGTGTGGCTCTCTTCTTCATTTGCAGTGGTGGTAGCAAAGATGCAGGGGGAAAAAAGGATGTAGGAGAGAAGAGTTAAGAATTACTGTTTTTAGTTATGGTGCACATTATAAAATATCTAGGAGTCTACCTGCCAAATCAAATGTAGGGACTACATGAACACAATTACAAAACACTTTTTGCACAAATGAAGTCAGATCTAAATATGGAAAAATATCAATTGTTTGTGGGTAGGCTGAGCTAATATAATAAAAATGACAATTCTACCTAAAATAATTTACTTATTCAAGGTCATACCAATCAAACTACCAGAAAGTTATTTTCTAGAGTAAGAAAAAAATGCTATCAGAATTCATCTGGAAGAACAAAAGGTGAAGAATATCAGGAGAATTAATGAAAAAAAAAAGCTAGGGAAGGTGGTGTAGCCCTACGAGATCTCAAATTGTATTATAAAGCAACAATGATCAAAATCACTTGGTGTACTGGCTAAGAAACAGTGGAATAGATTAAGTACTCAAGACACAGTGGTCACTAAGTATAGCAGTCTATTAACCCAAGGACCTCAGTCACTGGGATAAGAACTAACAGTTTGACAAAAAACTTCTGGGAAAACTGGATAACAGTGTGGCAGACACTGGGCATAGACCAATATCTGACACTGTACAAAAGAATAAAGTACAAATGGATACAGAGTCTAGGTTTAAAGAATGATGCTACAAACAAATTAGGGGAGAAAGGTATAGTGTATTGGCCAGACTTATGGAGAATGGAGAAATTTTTGACCTAACGAGATAGAAAACATTATGAAGTGCAAAATATGCAATTTTGATTACATTAAATTGAAAAGTTTTGCACAACCAAACCCAATGCAGTCACAATTAGGAGGGAAGCAGAAAACTGGGAAAGAATTTTTGCAACAAATATCTGTGATAAAGATCTCATTTCTACAATACATAGAGAACTGAGCAAAATTTACAAGAATACAAGTCATTATCCAAGTGATAAATGATCAAAGAACATGAACAGGTCATTTTCAGAGTGTGAAATTAAAGCTATCTATACTCATATGAAAAAATGCTCTAAATCACTATTGATTAGAGAGATACAAATCAAAACAACTCAGGGGTACCATATTACAGCTCTCAGACTGGCTAACATAGCAAAACAGGAAGATGATAAATGTTGAAGAAGATGTGGGAGAGTTGGAACACTAATTCGTTATTGGTGGAGCTATGACTTCATCCAACCATTCTGGAGAGCAATTTCAATGTATGGCCAAAATACCATCCTCATCCAGAGAAAGAACTACGGAATTGGAACACAGAATGAAGCAGAATATTTCTCTTATGTTATGGTTTTTTTTCAACTTTTCTCATGGTTCTCCTATTCATTATAATTCTTCTTTGCAGCATAACTAACGTAGAAGTGTGTTTAATAAGTATGTATGTGCAGAAACCACATGTGATTGCATGCCATCTTGGGAAGGGAGAGAAAATTTAAGGCTTACAGAAGTGGTTCTAGAAAACTAAAAACAAATAAATTAATAATTTTTAAAAGTATTATAGTTTTTATACTATCTAGAAAGAATATTTTAATTATTGCTGTTTCTTCTCTCCATCAACCACAGTAAATGAATGAACAAAACTAATTTGATTATCTGTATTATACTAAAATTTTCATGTAGCGCTATCAGTTAACTTTCCAAAAACTATCTAGATCTTATGGGTAACTGTACAATGGAATTTTAGTTAGAGTAAGGACTTCCAGCTAACTTCTGACTCTCCCAACTCCGCTTCCAAAAATTCTCTATTTTTTTCATTGATAAGTGAAATCATTTTAAGACAAAAATACAACACAAATTTTTCATTCTACCATTAGAGATTTAGGATATACCATCCTTCATTTCTTTATTAGAAACCAGGATCAAATATCCTTGGGGAAATTAATATGTTCACTTAAATCATCTGGTAGCAAATAATTGATAGCAACTTCAGGTACTTACTTTTGGGAAACTCAGAGACTTAGTGGAAGTAAAGGAGGGATTCCACAGGGAAATGGTGCTAAAGATATGGTGGACATAAATGAGGAAACTGAGGTGAATATAAACAATGAGTAGCATTTTCCAAAAAAATGTATCTGTGGAATCATGGGAGAGAGGAGTCAAGATGGTGGAACAAGGCAGAAATTCACCTAGACTCTCCTTAATTCACCTCCAAACAACTGTAAAATAATGCCTCACAATGAATTCTTGAGTGAGAGAGTCAAGAATTTTTTGGCCTAAGACAACTTAGAAGGTTGACTGGAAGTTTGTCTCACTAGGGCAAAAGGAGAGCAAAGTCCAATGCAGTCAGCATGCATGAAAGCCAACAGTACGGCAGAGGTGAGGTACCTTGCCCGTGGTGCAACAAGCTTGAAAGAGTGACCTTCTATTTCAGGAGCAGAGCCCAACTATAACATAAAGTCAAAAGTCACAAAATAGACTGGAAAATTATTGAAAAACAAAACAGAGAAAAAAGAACCTGACCATAGAAAGTTACTGTGTGACAGGGAAAATCAATATATAAACTCAGAAGTGCACAAAAATGTTGACATGGCTCCTTGTGAATCTTCAAAGAAATATTATTTACAATAAGTACAATAAAATAATCAATGAATTTGTCAATGAAAAACACTTTCTAGATAGTCAACACTATATCAAGTGTAGAGTACACAAAAAAAGATTAAAAAATGTCTTTGGTCAATTACTTCACACTCTAGTATAGAAATAAACATATAAAAACTATGAATATTCAAAATATAAACAAAATAGATAGGATGAGATCTGCAATAACATGATGCCAGTGTCTAGGGTGGTTAAGAAAAATTTGGTGCAGGGGGGAGGGGTCGAGCCAAAATGGCAAAGTAGAAAGACGGATCTGTATACACTCCCCCCATTGACATTAAAAGACCTGCAAAAATGACTAAATAAATCCTAGTGCTGCAGAAGCCACAAAATGAGAGAGTGAAAGAGATTTCCAGTACAAAGCAGCCTGGAAGGCTAACAGGAAAGGTCTATAACATGGAGGATGGAGCAGAGCGCAGTACAGCCATGGTCGTGACACACTAGTAGGAACAGGACTGAAGCAGGCCTCAGGGAACAGAATCTATGGCAACAGTTGCAGTTTCCTGATTTCTCAACCCACAAATTCAAAAGAGAGTTTCAAAAGTCAGTGAGAAAGCTCCCTTACCTGGATGAGAAAGGAACTTTGTCTGGCCATGCTGGCAGCAGCAACTGTAGAAGCAAGATCCACTTTTGGAACTCTTGGCCTAAAGACCCCGGAGGAATTGAGCCACTGACCTGGATCTCAGCCCTGAGTGGCGGACCTGGGGTGAGGAAGAGTGCAGATGTGGTACAACTCGTGGAGGCTCTGGAGAAGAAACCCTGCTGGCAGAACCTGGCCATAACAGAGAGCATGCGGTTGCTCATAGACAAGAGCACAGGCCAGGAGAGGAACAAACTCCTCTCCCTTGATTGTGCCACCTTGGAGGAACTGAGGACTTACAGGTCTGCAGAGCACACACTCCTCTTAAAAAAGGACACAAAAGTCAAGGAACTGGTTGAGAAAATGTCCACAAAGGAAAAAATAAGACTATAGAAGGCTACTTTCATGGTGAACAGGTATTTTCTTCCATTCTATCCCATGAGGAAGAACAATATACACCATCTGAGGAAGACCTAAAAGTCAAGGCTTCTGCAATGAAAACATCCAAAATAAATGTGCAATGATCTCAGGCCATTAAAGAGCTCAAAAAGGATTGTAAAAATGAAGTAAGAGTGACAGGGGACAAATTGGGAAGAGAAATGAGAGTAATGCAAGAAAATCATGAAAAGTGAGTCAACAACTTGCTAAAGAAGACTCAGTAAAATGCTGAAGAAAATAGCACCTTTAAAAATAGGCTAACTCAACTGGCAAAAGAGGTCCAAAAAGCCAGTGAAGAGAAGAATACTTTAAGAAGCAGAATTAGCCAAAAGGAAAAGGAGGTTCAAAAGCTCACAGAAAAAAATAGTTTTATAAAAACTAGAATGGAAAAGATAGAAGCTAATGATATTATGATAAACCAAGAAATTGCAAAACAAAACCAAAAGAATGAAAAAAATAGAAAATAATTTGAAATATCTCATTGGAAAAACAACGGACCTAGAAAATAGATTCATGAGAGACAATTTCAAAATTATGGGACTATCTGAAAGTCATGATCAAAAGAGGAGCTGAGCCATCATCTTTCATGAAATTATCATGGAAAACTGCCCTGATATTCTAGAACCAGAGGGCAAAATAAATATTGAAAGAATCCACCTCCTGAAAGATATATGTAAAGAGAAACTCCTAGGAATGTTGTAGCCAAATTCCAAAGTTCCCAGCTCAAGGAGTAAATATTGCAAGCAGCTAGGAAGAAACAATTTGAGTATTTTGGGGAATACAATCAGGATAACACAAGATTTAGCACTTCTACCTTAAGGGATCAAAGAGCTTGGAATATATTCCAGAAGTCAAAGGAACTAGGATTAAAACCAAGAATAACTTACCCAGCAAAACTGAGTCTAATATTTCAGGGGGATAAATGGTCATTCAATGAAATAGAGGACTTCAAGCATTCCTGGTGGAAAGACCAGAGCTGAATAGAAAATTTGACTTTCAAACACAAGAATCAAGAGAAGCCTGAAAAGATGAACAGGAAAGGGAAATTACAAGGAACTTATGAAAATTGAACTCTTTACATTCCTACATGGAAAGATCATATTTGTAACTTTTGAAACTTCTCTTAGTATTTTGATAGTTGGAGGGATTACACACACACACACACACACACACACACACACACACATATATATATATGTATATATATATATATATATATATATATATATATATATATATATATATATATATATATATATATATATATATATATATATACCTATAAATATATATGCATATATTTACATACAGAGTGTACAGGGTGAGTATAATAAGGAGGGATGGTATCTAAAAAATTAAATCAAGCAGTGAGAGAGGAATATGTCAGGAGGAAAAAGGGAGAAATGGAATGGGGTAAATTATGTCTCCTAAAAGAGGCAAGAAAAAGATTTTTCAATTGAGAGTAAAAATTGAGGGTAAAAAAAATTGAGGGAAGTGAGAAGGAAAAAGTAAAGCTTATTCTCATCACATTTGACTTAAGGAGGGAATAGCATACACACTCAATTTGGTATGAAAATCTATCTTACACTACAAGAAACTAGGCTAGAAGGGCATAAGTGGGATGGGAGGATGATAGAAGGGAAGACAAATGGGAAGAAGGAGCAATTAGAAGTAAACAGGTTTCAGGAAGGGCAGGGTCAAAAGAGAGTATTGGATAAACGGGAGGCAGGATAGAATGGAAGGAAACATAGTCTTGTACAGCAGGATTATTATGAAAGGTATTTGCAAAACTACACATATATAGGCTATATTGAATTGCTTGTTGTCTCAGTGGGGAAGGGTGGGGAGGGAGGAAGGGAGAGAAGTGGAACCTCAAAGTTTTATGAACAAATGTTGAGAATTGTTTTTCATACAACTGGGAAATAAGAAATGCATGAAATGGGATATAGAAATTTATCTTGCCCTACAAGATGAGAGAAGATGGAGATAAGGGAAAGGAGGGGTGGGATAGAAGGGAGGCCAGACTGGGAGAAGGGGTAATCAGAATGCATGACGTTTTGGGGTGGGGGGTGGGGAGAGATAGGAAGAAAATTTGGAAATCAAAATTTTGTGGAAATGAATGTTGAAAACTAAAAATAAATGAATAAACATAAAAGACACTTTCGATAAAAAATAAAAATTTAAAAAAAAAATCTGCTCCAGAAGATAAGATTTGATCTGAGAAATGAAGTTATCTAAGGAACTAAAAGGAAAAGATTAAGAAGGATGAGATTCCAGGCATAGGGACTCTCATAATTATATATGTGTGATCCCAACATATTAGGAGGTGATTTGATAATGTTGCGCAGTTGTCTCATAATTTTTGATTCTTCAATCCTCTCCGTTTTAAAAAATTAGTATAAAGCTCCGATATCTGTTACATAAGTATTTATTATGCACACACACACACACACACACGCGCACACACACACGGGCACACACACATATGTAGACCAACACTTTTAGAAAAACTTTAGGCTTTAGAAGTTGCCTGAGGTATTGAGGAATAAAATAACTTTTCTAGTGTGACACAACCAGTTTACGCTAATTGGAATAAGTGCTAAAGGTAAATCCAATGCATTATGAAAGTGATGTGTAACGGTATTCTGAAGAAAGTATCAGATTGATTGTACAGAAACCAAGTCATGGGATTGGGAAATGGGGTGCTGAGCTTGGTGGACGGTCAAAGGATGTCATCTTGATGAGATTGTGAAGCAAGTATTAGAATTAAATACTGCTTTAGTGATGAGGTAAGTGACATGGCTTGAGTGAATGATGTAGGGTTCAGTATATGGCTATTCAAGAGTATGAGTCCTACATGCAAGTCATTCAGCTTTGAATATAATTCACCTTTATTATAACTATGTTTTTTTCCCATATATTTGATGCATAGTTAATCTTCCAGTTTCAATGATAAGAAAGTCATCTAAATTTTATTGCATTTTATTTTTTTTAACACAGTTTATAACAGATAAAGCAATTCAAACTTTTGGTCAGGTAATACTTCTTTCTAAAGCATTTACAATATGGACCACAAAAGAATTTGTTTTATACATTAACCAACTGAGACACAAATAATGTTTATGTTGCTAACTTCACAAGCTCTTGACCTAATTGTCTCCACAGTATTACTAAGAATTAAAGGACCCTAGCTTTTTGTTGGTGGTCTAAAGTCCTATGACTAATAGCTTAATTTTAGACTTAACCTCAGATGTTCCCATACCAATAATCTATAATTGAATAGATCTGACATTAAGTTTACAAACCTTTTGACTATAAGAAATTGCCACCAGAAGTAGGGACATTGCAGGGGTACAGTATCTCCCCAACTTCATGTAAGTTCCAGACAAGATTAGATGATCCACTTGCATTGAGTCAGGCTTAAAGTCTGCCAGGTGTCAGTGGGGAAATTGAGTCAGGAGAATCCTACCTCAGACCAGGTTGAACAGCCACTCTCCCACCCTTCCCATGAGATCACCTTAAACAGTTGATACGAGCATCTCACCAGCTTACTGGCATCATGAATTGGAGGCTCAGATTGCCTTTCTTGCTACCCATACCTGGAGTTAGACTAAGAAGAAGAGTCACTTAATAGTCCCATAGCATCTAAAAATGGCAAGTTCCAATAACCAGGTTTCAAATATGATTATAATTTCACTTTGGCTAAGGAACATCTTTTGAGGCAAGTCTTAAGTGGCTTACATGCCTTTCTATACATGTCCTAGTTCATGATTAAATAGCGATCATAAAATCAAATTTACCATTAAAACCTTAACTTTTCTATCAATGCCAAATTTTGCCCAAGGTTACCTCCCTCTAGGGAATTTAGACTAAAATTCTTTCGCCCAAACTAAAGATATCATTGATTTAATCTCAGTAATTAATTCAGTCAATTGTTTTAATGCTAATTGCTTTTACTTTACTTTGTAACATGTCCAATTTTTCTCCCCATCACTCCCCTCCCTCTGCTTCCTAATACCTTGCATTCTGATTATTCCTTCCCTCAAGGTATCCTCCCTTCTATCACACCCCACCCTTCCCTTAGTCCCATCCTCTCTTTTTTCTTGTAGGGCAAGATAAATTTCTATACCCCATTCCCTGTAGTTCTTATTTCCCGATTATATGCAATAAAAATTCTCAACATTCGTTGCTAATACTTTGAATTGAAACTTCTCTCCCTCCCCCCCTCCCTCCCCAGCCCCACTGAGAAGGGAAGCAATTTAATACAGATTAAATATGTATTCTTTTGCAAAAGACTTCTATAATAATCATGTTGTGTAATACTAATTATATTACCCTCTGTCCTACTTTATCCCCCTTATTTTTTCCCCTACAATTGACCTTGTCTGTTCTTGAAAGTGTTTATTTCTAGTGACTCCCTTTTCCCATTTGCCCTCCCTTCTAACATTCCCCTCACCCCACTTGTCGCCTCCTCTCCTACTTTCTGGTGGTGTGATATAAATTTTCACATCACATTAAGTGAGCATGTTATTCCCTCCTTCAGCCACATGTGGAGAGAGTAGCTTTATTTTTTCCCTCTCCCCTTCTCCCTTATCTCCTCCATAGAATAAGATTTTTCTTATCTCTTTTATGAGTTATAGCTTGCCCTGTTCCATTATTCCCTTTCTCTTCCCGGAATTTTCCTCCTTCACCCCTTAATTTTTATTCTATTTTATTTTTTGTGTGTGGATATCATCTCTTCTGATATAACACACCCCGTACTCTCTATCTCTGTGCATGTGTGTGTGTGCACGTATGTACAATCTCTCTAACCACCCAAATACTGAGAAAAGATTCAAGAGTTAAAAATATTTTCTTTCCATGTAGTAATGTAAACAGTTTAGCTTTAAGACAGTCGTTTATGATTTTTCTTTCCTGTTTACCTTTTCATGTTTCTCTTGATTCTTGTCTTGGGAAGTCAAATTTTATATACAGATCTGGTCTTTTCTTCAACATGAATGATTTAGTCATCTATATCATTGAATGACCATGTTTTCCCTTGAAGTATTATACATAGATTTACTGGGTAGGTGATTCTTGGTTTTAATCCCAGTTCCTTTGACCTCCACAATATTCCATTCCAAGCTCTTTGATCCCTTAATGTTGAAGCTGCCAGATCCTGTGTTAACCTGATGGTATTTCCACAGTACTCAAATTGTTTCTTTCTAGCTGCTTGTAGTATTTTCTCCTTGATCTAGGAACTCTGAAGTTTGGCCACAATATTCCTAGGAGTTTCTCTATTTGGGTCTCTTTCAGGAGGTGATTGCTGGATTCTTTCAATATTTATTTTTCCCTCTGGTTTTAGAATATCAAGGAAGTTTTCCTTGATAATTCCATGGAAGATAATTTCTAGACTCTTTTTTTGATCATGGCTTTCAGGTAGTCCCATAATTTTTACATTGTTTCTCCTGGATCTCTTTTCCAGGTCAGTTGTTTTTCCAAAGAGATGTTTCATATTATCTTCTATTTTTTCAAATTTTTAGTTTTGTTTACTAACTGCTTGATTTAACTCAAAGTTATTCATTTCCCTGAACTCAATCCTCTCTTTCAACAAATTATTTTGTTCAGTGAGCTTTTGAAACTTCTCCTTCATTTGGCTAATTCTGCTTTTTTAAACCTGCTTCTCCTCGTTGGTTTTTTGGACCTCTGTTTCCAAATGAGTTAGCCTCTTTTTAAAGCTTTTACTTTCCTCAGCATTTTTTTGGTTCTCTTTTAGTAAGCTGATAACTTGATTTTTAAGGTCTTCTATTGCCTGAGCCCCAGTTTAAGTTTCCTTTTGAGGCAGAAGCCTTGACTTCCTCTGACAGTATGCATTGTTCTTCTTCATCTGAAAGGATGGGAGGAGACACCTGTTCCCCAGGAAAGTAACCTTCTATAGTCGTGTTGTTCTCCCCAATTTGGCCATTTTTCCAGCCAGTTACTTGACTTCTGAGTTTCCTCTCCACAACCACCTCACCTCCAGTTCTGCCAAACCAGCACTGAGGGCTGAGATTCAGAGAAGCTGCTCTAAAGCCTCAGGGGATTTAGGTGGGGGCAGGGCCAATATTTAGTGTGAGATTAAGATCACCTACTCAGGTGGAGGCAGGGCCGCCACACAGGGTTCAGTTCCTTCAGGGCGTTTACAATGAGGCCTTCAACAATTCATATGGGCTACTGCCTGCTTTGGGAGCCCTTGTCTGCTGCTGCCTCTACTGCTGCCTCCTGAGAGGGCCTGAGTTATGGAGATACCCTGCTTCCCTCTCAGCCATTCGAAAAGACCCTCTCACTGACCTTTGGTGCCTGTGGGTTGAGGGATCTGCACTGCAGCTGGAGGTTCTCTTCCTGAAGCCTGCTCGGATGTACTCCTCTAGGTGTCAAGTGACCAAGGCAAGGCCGTGCTCTGCTCCACATCTGGTTCATGACAGACCTTTCCTGTAGGTTTTTCCAGTCTCTCTGGGATATAAATCTCCTTCACTCTGTTGTTCTGTGGCTTCTGCTGCTTTAGAATTTGTTGAGAGTTCTTCTTTGCAGGTATTTTATGGGCTGTGGGGTAAGAGCTAGCACATGTGTATCTTTCTCGCCTGCCATCTTTGCTTCTCCTCCCTGGTAATTTGTATTTTAATTAAAAGATATAATTTTGAATTTAATCTCTAGTAAAAGAAGAAAATAAACATTGCTCAAATAACCTTAAATTATTTCGTTCAAGGGGTCAAAGTAATTCAGTCAAGTTTTTAAAGTGTGCTTTGTTATTCAAAATTTTGAAATTTTATTACTCATTTTTTTCTACCCAGTGCAGCAGAGGGATGTTTAATTAAAATATATTTTGTAGTGCTTCATCATCAAAGACCACATTATATATGAATGACAGATGTTTATCCTCTCTAGTAGGTACAATGAAATTATCAGTCTGTAACCACTGAGAGACAAGTATCATGATGTTGTGAAGTAAAACATAATAAAATACACTGGCATTGTTTCTACTCTGTGTTATGCTTAGTGACATATAAATTTCTTACAAGAAAAATTATAATATTCTAGAAAAAACACTATGGAGAAAAGTTGGTATTGCTTTCTTCATAATAGAGGATGGAAAGATAGAGAGAGAGGGAGAGGGAGGGAGAGAGAGAGAGAGAGAGAGAGAGAGAGAGAGAGAGAGAGAGAGAGAGAGAGAGAGAGGGAGAGGGAGAGGGAGACAGAGAGAGACAGAGAGAGAGAGAGAGACAGAGAAAGAGAGAGAAAGAGAGAGATGAATCAATAATAGACAATAAATTTATTTATTTCTTCATCCTTTCCCAGAGTAACAGATCCCAAGAATCAAAAGGCACCAAAGAATTCATCTTAACTGAAACATGAATTTACAGAATATATCCTATCTACATTTCTGACAAGTGTTCAACAATTATTGGTAGGCTCTGGAATTCTAAATTACATTAGAATTTGTAATGGAGGGAAGAAAAACTTGGCATAGTCTCATGTACCCTTGATTTTTGAAGTACAAGCTTAAAACTATTCAGCAAAAGTACATGTAAAATCTCATCAAAAAAAAATTCTACAGAGAAAGTCAGTCCAATAATATTAGTAAATCAAAGTTTTGAAAATATGAAGGCACAAAGATTTAAAAATAAAAGAAAAGTAAATGAAAAGAAAAATTACAATGGAGGATTTGGAAAAGGGTCAATTAGGTGGACTGGGAGAAAGCAGTATAATTCCCAACAAATCTTTGTTGTGTGAGATACCTTTCTGGGAAGGAGGAAGAAGAGGAATATAGGGGAAATTTTAAGCAATGTAAAAACAAAGTTTATCAATGAAATTATTAAGCCAGCATATAGCTTTTGATTGCAGTTATGAAACTTGAAGCTCATATGTGATGGAGGGAGAGTGAGTGGTTAAAATTTCTCTCACCAAATCACTACACAGGATAGCAAAAGGGGAGGTGGGGGTGGGAGAGAAGGAAAGCAGGGGCTCAGGGTAAGATATCAGCAGTGGGAGAGCTGAGCATCATAAAGAGGAGATCTTGAAGCTACCATGACCAGCATTAATTTTTGTTTGTTTGTTTGTTTTTGTTTTTTGTAGAAAACCTGCAACAAAAATTTCCTGTGACAATGACTGGATTTTCACTGAGTCGAAAATTTCTAAAAATAGCACCTTCAATTTAAGAATTAATCCAAGTTCTTGCAATTTAGATAGTTTGGTATTTTTGATGGCTACTGAAGATTTTTAAAAGTCCTCCAAATACATTTAAGAAACCCCACAATATGGGGGAAGAAAGTCAGGCATCAACAAAGTAGATTTATATTGACCTGAGTTGTCCTATAGATAAGACAAGAAGCAGTGTGTCCAATGTGGTACCAAAAATATCTATTTTCCAGGTGTCTCTTATAAAGGTATCATTTTTCAAACAAATAGAGAACTGCGTCAAATTTATATAAAAAAATTCCCCCATTGATAAATGATCAAAAAGTTTTCAAATGAAGTAATCAAAGCTATCTACAAACATGTGAAAAAATGCTTTACTTCACCATTGATTGGAGAAATGTAAATTAAAACAATTCTGAGGTACTACGTCATACCTATTAGACTGGCTAATAGGATAGAAAAGGAAAATTACAAATGGTGAAATGGGTGTGGGGAAAATGGGGCATTTATGTACTATTGGTGGAGTTGTGAACTGATTCAACCAATAGAACAATTTGGATATATGCTCAAAGAGCTGTAAAACAATGCATACCTTTTGACCTAGCACTACTTGGTTTGTACTCCAAAAGAGATAAAACAAGGAAAAGGAAAAGGACCTATATATACACAAATATTTACAGCAGTTCTTTTCTAAAAGTAAAGAATTGGGAATAGCTGATCAAGCTATGTTATGTGATTATTATGGGTATATAGAGATATAAACAAGGTATTTGCATAAAAAATTTACTGATAATAAATCATAAAGAAATAAAATGATTCTTGGGTATATTTACAATCTTACCATTAACGATCAAAGCCAATTTGCATAACACTGAAATGTATGTTCTTGGGAATTTTTACTTGAAGAATTAAATATTGGCAGAATATTTGATCCGTAGAACATCTTCAAGGTTTTTCAGAGTTGATTGATATTTTCATTTTAAAAGTATCAATCCTGAGAATGCCACATTGGCACAGTTTTGAAAGCCATCAGTCTTTAAGAAAAGTATTAACAAAATCAGATTTCTGTTCAGTCAGAAATATAGCAATTTCATCATTCAGTTTCAATAATCCGTTTAAACTTCACCCTCTTGAGAGCCACCTTAACTCTGCATGTATTAATAACCTTTTGCAACCAGAGACGATAACTTTGTAAAGGTATAAAAACAAATGACTCTTAAAGGTATTACCTTTAATGAAATTCTTCTAGGGCAAGATAAATTTCTATGCCACATTACTTGTACTTCTTATTTCCCATTTGTACGTAAAAACTATTTTTAATTCTTAACATTCATTTTTAAAACTTTGATTTCCAACTCCTCTCACTTCCTCCCTCCCTACCCATCCTCACTGAGAAGGCAAGCAATTCAATACAGACTATGTGTGGTTTTGCAAAAGACTTCCATAATAATCATGTTGTGTAATATTAACTATATTCCTCTCTATCCTACCCTATTCCCCCTTATTTTTTATTCCCTCATTTGACCATGTCCATTCCCAAAAGTGTTTACTTCTAGTTACTCTCTTCTCCCATGTGCCCTCCCTTCTATCATTCCTCTCACCCCAGTTGTCACCTCCTCCTCTACTTTCCTGCAGTGTAAGATACATTTTCATACCAAATGTAGTGGGCATTTTATTCCCTCCTTAAGCCATACGTGAAGAGAGTAAGCTTCACTTTTCCCTTCTCCTCTTCTCTCTTTTCTCTTCCATTGCAGAAGATTTTTCTTATCTCTTTTATGAGTTACAGCCTGCCCCATTCCCTTTCTCCTCCCAGTATTTTCCTCTCTCATCCCTTACATTTTTTTTAATGGATATCATCTCTTCTGATTCAACTCAACCTGAACTCTCTGTCTATGTGTATGTGTGTACAATCCCTCCACCTACCCAAATACTGAGAAAAGTCTGAAGAGTTACAATTATCTTTTCATGTAAGAATGTAAACAGTTCAGCTTTAGAAAGTCTTTTATGATTTCTCTTTCCTTTTTCATGTTTCTCTTGATTCTTGTGTTTGAAAGTTAAATTTTCTCTTCAGTTCTGGTCTTTTCATCATGAATGCTTGAAAGTCCTCTGTATCACTGAATGACCATGTATTCCCTTCAAGTATTATGGTCAGTTTTTCTGAGTAAGTGATTCCTGGTTTTCATCCCAGTTCCTTTGAATTCTGGAATATCCTATTCCCAGCCCTTTGATCCCTTAATGTTGAAGCTGCCAGATTTTATGTTATCCTGATTATATTTCCACAGTACTCAAATTGGTTCTTTCTAACTGCTTGAAGCATTTTCTCCTTGACCTGGGAACTCTGAATTTGGCCACACTATTCCTAGGAGTTTCTCTCTTTGGGTCTCTTTCAAGAAGTGATTGGTGGATTCTAATTCTAGAATATCAGGACAGTTTTCCTTGATAATTTCATGGAAGGTACTGTCTAGGCTCTTTTTTTGATCATGAGTTTCAAGTAGTCCCATAATTTTGAATTGTCTCTCCTCAATCTATTTTCCAGGTCAGTTTTTTGTCCAATGAGATGTTTCACATTGTCTTCTATTTTTTTCAAGCTTTTATTTATTTTTTTTAACTGCTTGGTTTATCTCATACTCACTAGCTTCCCTGAACTTGATTCTCTCTTTTAAAGAACTATTTTGTTCAGTGAGCTTTTGAACCTTCTCCTCCATTTTGCTAATTCTGCTTTTTAAAGTCTTCTTCTCCTCGCTTTGTGGACCTCTTTTTCCAATTGAGTTAGCCTCTTTTTAAAGGTATTATTTTCCTCAGCATTTTTTTTTTTGGTTCTCCTTTAGCAAGATAACTCGCTTTTCAAGATCTTCTATTGCCTAAGCCCATTTTACATTGCCTTTGGAGGAACTGGAGGCAGGGTCCTTGAATTGCTCTGACAGTGTGCCTTGTTCTTCCTCATCTGAAAGGATGGGAGGTGACACCTGTTCACCAAGAAAGAAACCTTCTATGGTCTTATTTTTTTTCTCTTTTTGGGGCATTTTTCCAGCCAGTTATTGATTCCTGAATCCTTTGTCAAGAGGAGGGTCCTATTGCCCAGTGCCTTACTCAAGGCTGAGATTCTACTCAGCTGCTCAGTTCCCCTGGACTTTGGGTGGGGGCAGGGCAGTCACTGCTGTTGTTGTCTATGCCACCTGGGGCTATCGCTGGAGGAATCCCTTTCCCCTCTCGCTCAGCTGGGAAAGCTCTCCCACACTGACCTTTGGAGCTTTCTTTTTTGCTTATGGGTTGAGAGATCTGAGACCCTCACCAGTTGGGAATTCTTCCCTGGAGGTCTGTTCAGGTCCTGTTCCTCCCAGTGACACATGGCCAGGACTGGGCATGCTCTGCTCAGCATTCTGTGAGAATGCTTTCTTGTTGGCCTTCCAGGTTGCTTTTGGCTGAAAACTTCTTTCATTCTGTTGTTCTGTGGCTTGTGCTGCTCTAGAATTTGTTGAGAGTCATTTTTACAGGTATTTTATGGGCTGTGGGGGAAGTGTTAGAATGTATGTGTCTTTATATTCCTTCATCTTGCCTCCACAGCCTCAAATTCTCTTTTTAGAGGTATCTGAGGGTGTTTGTCTTAGAGCTTAAGTGAGTACTTGCTCTCACTCCACTATCTTGGCTCTGCCCCCACAAATATATCTTACATAAAGTAAGGATTGTGTTATCTTATGATATTAATTGTTTCATCTAACTGAATTGAAAATGTTAGGTTACCTTTAAGCTTGTTAATAAACTGGAATTCATTACTATTATTTTCAGAAATTCCTTTGGAAATGGTATCTTTCAATAAAATATTTTTTATGAATTCCATCCTCATCCTTTTTCATGTGAAATTTTTCTGACATTTTCATTGTAGCAGGTAACTCAAGATCTTCTCCTAATGCACAGGCTTTTTAGTTTTTGCAATTTAACAAGAACTTTCATAAGACACAAGTTAATACTTTTCATTGTCAGTAATAATATTTGTCAAAACATTGCTTTCTTTATTTGAAAATTTGAAATAATTGTTCAAAATATTTCTTTGGTTTATTCAATACACTGGACATTTGGTATTAAGATGTCATTTTAGTTTGACTATTTTCATATTCTCTGCAACCAAAAATTCATTACAAATCAAACAGAGGTTTTCCATACCATCATCAATATTAAAAGTAAATCTCTATATGCAAAATGCTTCAACGTATTTTCTTCTTCTTGTCTATTTGACTATTATAACCTGGTAGCAAAGACTGCTGCATTGTAATCAGTATTTTTAACTCTTCTGTCTAAATCAAGCAGTTTATACTTAAGAAAAATATTTTGTTTTAAAATGTAAATAAATATTGCTAATAATTTCTCAAATAAATACTATCTTTAGTTTATGGAATTTCTTTTGTGATTAACTTTAAAAATGATGTTCACACTTGCATATAAATACATTAGTGATGGTGGAGAAATATTATGAAAGGGCTTTTGTCTCTATTTAATGAATTAACCACTCTTTAAAAGAAGGAAATACCAGAATTTTTTTAAAATAAAGTATTCTAACACAATCCAATCCAAAAGATAATACTAGTTTGATACTTATATGCTTAGGTATGACAGTAAGAAAATATGAAAGGAATTTATTTCCCATAATTGAACTGCTGTATTTCTGTAGAAGCAGAAAATCTTGTATGCATAGTAAAAAAAAAAAAACCTGCAATTCATAGCATACTGTAGTCTCAAATCTGAGCTAATGTGTTTCAGGCAGTTCTGTGTGGTGTGCTGGAACATACAGGGCAAAGTGCACACATTGTGTTTCCAGAACAAAGGTTGTAGTGAATTCACATGATGCAATGTGGTAAGTGCAGCCAGAAAAATCTCAGATTCATCATGCATTTAACTTTGACTGATTGTTGCTTGTTGAGAATTTGGAAACCTTTTACTTCTTCCAAGTCTCTTGCAACTCCCACCTTAAGTTATGCCACACTCTATGGGGTCTATATTTTTGCTGAGTAACCGGACAATCTATATTTTCAAAAAGTAAAGGTTTTAATGGAAAAATTACTAAAAATCTATACAGATAGTGCTGGAGCAATGATAGGCAAGAATGTTGGATTTGTAACAAAAAAAAATTAATTTTTGTTAACATAACTTGTTGATTGATTACTTAGTGAATAAATGAGATTAAACCACAGAAAGAAGATAGAGCTACTTAGTTCTTACTTTCTTCCTACTAGTAAGACAAGAATAGTGAGTTAATACCAAAGCAGTTGGGCTGGAGAGATGAAAATAACACAGTCTCTGATATTTAGAAGGCATTTATTAAATGTTTTCTAATTGTTTGATTAATTAATTTTCTGAAATCAAAATAGGTAGAAAAAGGAACCAAGAATTAAATGCTTCTCTCTTTATCTCTCTCTTTTTATATGTGTATAGATATATCCATATATGCTAAAATATATGCTAAAAATATATATCACACCAGGTCAAAAAATGGCAATGAAGAAATTAAGGGAGAAGCAAAACCATTAAGGAAATCAAGACATTTAAAAATACCTTATAAAAGATCAAGAAGAAATAACAAAAAGAAAGAACACTATGCAAAACATAAAGGGAATATCAAAGACAATAAAAATACAGTGAATTTACTAAAGAGCAAAACTACTGTGGTCAAATCAGAGGAATCAGAGTAAACATCCACGTACACACACACACACACACACACACACACAACTATTTGATTGTCCAGATATAGAATTAAATGACAACTGTAAAATAGGCAACACCACATGATTTCTGAGATCCCAGTAAATTTAGCAAAACAAATGTTCTTGAATTCACTATTGCTGGAAATGGAGGGGGTGGAATTTGAGGAGAACAAGTGGCAAGGTAACACTAAATGATTTTCCTGTATTTGATACAGAATTTCAATTTAAAGAGGGTCATATTGCTATAAATATAAAAAGTATTTTTTTAAAAGTGATTTTGTAAATCTTGGATTAATAACAGAAAGAATAAAAAGTATGTGTATGCATTTATAATCGAACAATTATAAAAAAGATATAGCTTAAGATAAATGAAAATAGAGTAAATACTTCAATAACAATGGAAAAGACATATTTTTTTTACTCAGCTACACAGGAAAAAAAGGCATTGCTGTCATTCTAAGAAAGTAGAAAAATATCTTAAACAAAACAACGGATTTTTTATCCACATACAACGAATTGTATACAATGTAAAAAAAAATTCTAAAGAAAAGCAAACATGGGGGAATTAGAGGCTAATACATTAGATAAACATCTGACACCCAGAATCTATAAAGAACCAGTCCTTATTCATATGACCAACACATGTTGTCCAATGAAGCAGTGATCAAAGGATAAAAACAGACAATTTTCTAAGGTGAAAATACGAACTACTTTTGTTTCCTTCTTTTTAAATTTTTATTTGTTTCTTTTAAGTTCTCAACATTCATTTCCCAAAAAGATTGAGTGCCAAATTTTCTTCCCATCTTTCTGCTCCCCCAACTCATAATGTGCATTCTGATTACCCCTTCCTCCAATCTGCCCTCCATTCTATTACACCCCTCCCTTCCCTTATCACCATCTTCTCTCATTTATTGTAGGGCAAGATAAATTTATATACTCCATTACCTGTATTTCTTATTCCCCAGTTGCATGCAAAACAATTCTCAACATTCTTTCTTAAAACTTTGAATTCCAAAGTCTCTGCCTTCCTCCCTCCCCACCCATTCCCTCTGAGAAAACAATTCAATATAGGTGATATATGTGCAGTTTTGCAAAAGACTTCCATAGTAGTCATGTTGTGTATGACTTACTATATTTTCCTCCATCCTATTCTACCCCCCATTTATTCTGTTCTCTCCTTTGACTTTGTCCCTCCCCAAAAGTATATACTTCTAATTACTTCCTTCTCCCATTTCCCTTCCCTTCTATCATCCACCCACCTCACTTATCCCCTTCTCCCCTACTTTCCTGGAGTGTAAGATAGATTTTCACACCAAATTGAGTGTGCATGTTATTCTCTCCTTAAGCCAAATGTGATGAGAGTAAGTTTCACTTGTTCCCTCTCATCTCCCCACATCCCCACCCATTGAAACTGCTCTTTCTTGCCTCTTTCATGAGCGATCATGTGCCCCATTCCATTTCTCCCTTTCTCCTTCCAATATATTCCTATCTCACACCTTAATCTCATTTTTTTTAAAATATCATCCCTTCCTATTGAATTTGACCTGTGCTCTCTGTCCGTGTGTGTGTGTGTGTGTGTGTGTGTGTGTATGTATGTATGTATAATCCCTCCAACTACCCAAATACTAAGAAAAGTTTCAAGAGTTACAAATATTATCTTTCCATGTAGGAATGTAAACAGTTCAACTTTAGTAAGTCCCTTATCATTTCTCTTTCCTGTCTACCTTTTCACACTTCTCTTGATTCTTGTGTTTGAAACCAAAAATTTCTATTAAGGTCTGGTCTTTTCATCATGAATGCTTGAAAGTCCTCTATTTCTTTAAATGACTATTTTTTTCTCCTGAAGTACTATACTCAGTTTTGTTGGGTAGGTGATTCTTGGATTTAATCTTAGTTTCTTTGACTCCTGGAAAATCATATTCCAAGCCCTTTGATCCTTTAATACAGAAGCTGCTAAATCATGGATTATTCTGATTGTGTTTCTACAATCTTCAAATTGTTTCTTTCTAGCTGTTTGCAATATTTTCTCCTTGAACTAAGAACTCTGGAATTTGACTACAATATTCCTATGAATTTCTCTTTGTGGATCTCTTTTTGGAGGTGACTGGTGAATTTTTTGCATTTCTATTTTACCACCTGGTTCTAGAATATCAGGGCAGTTGCGTTGATAATTTCATGAAAGATGATGTCTAGGCTCTTTTTTTCTATCATGTCTTTCAGGTAGACCAATAATTTTTAAATTATCTCTCCTGGATGTATTTTTCAGATCAGTGATTTTTCCAATGAAATATTGCACATTGTCTTCTATTTTTTCATTCCTTTGGTTTTGATTTGTAATTTCTTGGTTTCCCACAGTATCATTAGCTTCCATTTGCTAAATTCTAATTTTTAAAGAATTATTTTCTTCGGCAAGCTTTTGAACCTCTTTTTCCATTTGGCTAATTCAGATTTTTAATGCATTCTTCTCCTCCTTGGCTTTTTGGATCTCTTTTGCCAATCAAGTTAACCTATTTTTAAAGGTGTTCTTTTCTTTTTTTTATTCTTTTTTTTGTATTTAAATTTATTTATTTAAATTTTCAACATTCATTTCCACAAAATTTTGAGTTCTAAATTTTCTCCCCATTTCTCCCCTCCCCTCACCCCAAAATGCCGAGCATTCTAATTACCCCTATCACCAATCTGCCTTCCCTTCTAACATCCCTCCCTTCCCTTATCCCCATCTTCTCCTTTGTCCTGTAGGCAAAATAACTTTCTATACCCCATTACCTGTATTTCTTTTTTCCTAGTTGTATGCAAGAACAATACTCAATAGTAGTTCCTAAAATTTGAGTTCCAACCTCTCTTCCTCCCACCCTCCCTACCCATCCCCATTGGGAAGGCAAGCAATTCAATATAGGCCATATCTGTGTAGTTTTTCAAATGACTTACATAATAGTGGTGTTGTGTGAGACTAACTATATTTCCCTCCTTCCTATCCTGCCCTCCATTTCTTCTATTCTCTCTTTTCATCCTGTTCCTCCCCAAGAGTGTTGACTTCTAATTGCTCCCTCCTCCCATTACCTTCCCTTCTATCATCCCCACCACCCTGCTTATCCCCCTCTCTCCTGTATTGTAAGATAGATTTTCATACCAAAATGAGTATGTATTTTATTCCTTTCTTTAATCGAATGTGATGAGAGTAAGCTTCATGTTTTTTCTCTCACCTCCCCCCCTTTTGCCCTCCACTGAAAATTCTTTTCCTTGCCTTTTTTATGAGAGATCACTTGCCCCATTCCATTTCTCCCTTTCTCCTCCCAATATATTTCTCTCTCACCTCTTAATTTAATTTTTTAAGATATGATCCCATCCTATTCAATTCACCCTGTGCTCTCTCTCTCTATGTGTGTGTGTGTGTGCATGTGTGTGCATGTGTATGTGTGTGTGTGTGTGTGTGTGTGTGTGTGTGTGTGTAATCCCACCAACTACCCAGATATTGAAAAATGTTTCAAGAGTTACAAATATTGTCTTTCCATGTAGGAATGTAAACAGTTCAGCTTTAGGAAGTCCCTTATGATTTCTCTTTTCTGTTTACCTTTTCATGCTTCTCTTGATTCTTGTGTTTGAAGTCAGATTTTCTTTTTCAGCTCTGGTCTTTTCATCAAGAATGCTTGGAAGTACTTTATTTCATTGAAAGATCATTTTTTCCCCTGAAGTATTATACTCAGTTTTGCTGTATAGATGATTCTTGGTTTTAGTCCTAGTTTTTTTTTACTTCTGGAATATCATATTTCCCGCCCTTTGATCCCTTAATGTAGATACTGCTAGATTTTGTGTTATCCTGATTGTATTTCCACAGTACCTGAATTGTTTCTTTCTAGCTGCTTGCAATATTTTCTCCTTGACCTGGGAACTCTGGAATTTGACCGCAATGTCCCTAGGAGTTTCTTCTTTTGGATCTCTTTCAGGAGTTGATTGGTGGATTCTTTCAACATTTATTTTGCCCCCTGATTCTAGAATATAAGCGCATTTTTCTTTGATAATTTCATGAAAGATGATGTCTTGGCTCTTTTTTTGATCATGGCTTTCAGGTAGTCCCATAATTTTTAAATTGTCTCTCCTGGATCTATTTTCCAGGTCAGTTGTTTTTCCAATGAGATATTTCACATTATCTTCCATTTTTTCATTCTTTTGGTTTTGTTTTGTGATTTCTTGGTTTCTCATAAAGTCATTAGCCGCCATCTGTTCTATTCTAATTTTTAAAGAACTATTTTCTTCAGTGAGCTTTTGGACATCCTTTTCCATTTGGCTAATTCTGCTGTTGAAAGCATTCTTCTCCTCATTGGCTTTTTGAACCTCTTTTGCCAATTGAGTTAGCCTATTTTTAAAGCACGTTTTGGGTCTCCTTAGCAAATTGTTGTCTTGCTTTTCATAATTTTTTTTGCATCTCTCTCATTTCTCTTTCCAGTTTTCCCTGCACCTCTCTTACTTGATTTTCAAAATCCTTTTTGAGCTCTTCCATGGCCTGAGACTATTGAATATTTATTTTGGGTGTATGGGACACAGAATTCTTGACTTTTATGTCTTTCCATGATGGTAAGCATTGTTCTTCTTCATCCAAAAGGGTGGGATAAGATATCTGTTCACCAAGAAGTAACCTTCTATAGTCTTATTTTTTCCCCTTTTTTGGGCATTTTCCAAACCAGTTGCTTAACTTTTGGGTCCTTTCTCAAGAGTATGGTATTCTCTGGGGATCTGGAAGATACCAGTTCCTCCAAGGTTGTACAATCAAGTGTGTACACTGGTCTGGGAACAGGAAGAGATTTTTGTGCCCAGAATCTTAGCAGAGTTTCCTCTCCACAGTCACCTGGCCTCTAGTTCAGCCAGGTCAGTACTGGGGGCTGAGATTCAGATAAGCTGTATGGGCAGGGCCACCATTCAGTGTGAGATAAAGGTCAGCTGCCTCAGGGCCTCAATACAGCTGCTCAGTGCCCGCAGGGTTTTTACTATGCAACAATGGATGCAGGCTGCTGTGAGAACTGATGCCTCCTGCCCCGATGTGGCCTCTAAGGCCACTACCTAAGCCTGGAGCTATGGGAAGACCCTTTCCTCTTCTAGGCCAGCTGAAAAAACCCTGTCACTGACCTTTGGCACCTGTAGGTTGAGGGATCTGCAAACCATTGATACTGATACTGGGGATTCCACAACTAGAGATTCCGCCCCCAAGGGCTGCTTGTGAGGTGAGTGACCAAGGCTGGTCTGGACTCTGCTCCACATCTGGTGCAAAAAATGCTTCTGGTTGACCTTTCAGGTCACCCTAGGCTGGAAATCTCCTCCACTCTGTTGTTCTCCACTTCTGCTGCTCCAGAATATATTAAGTCCCTCTCCACAGGTATTTTATGGGCTGTGTGGGGAAAGTCCACATATGTGTCAAAGGTGTTATTTTCTTCAGCATTTTTTGGGTCTCCTTTAGCAAGATACTCACTTTTCATGATTTTTTTGTGTCGCTCTCCTGTCATTTCCCATTTTTTTTTCCACCTCTCTTACTTGATTTTCAAAACCCTTTTTGAACCCTTTCATGGACTGAGACCACTGCATAATTTTTGTGGAGGTTTTGGATGCAGAAGCCTTGAGTTTTATGCCTTCTCTGATGCTATGCATTGTTCTTCCTCATCTGAAAGGATGGAAGAAAATATCTGTTCATCAAGGCATTAGCCTTCTTTAGTCTTATTTTTCTCCTTTTTTTGGACCAGTTCCTTGTGGAAGGTATACCCTAGAGACCTGTAAGTCCTCAGCTCCTCAAAGGTGGCACAGTCAAGGGAGAGGAGTTTACTTGTCTCCTGACCCAAATAAGCCACTCAATTTCCCCAGAATGTTTAAACTGAGGGCTCAAAAAATGGAAGCTACCACTGCAGTGACTGCTGCTAGTGGGGCCGGACTGCCTTCCCTTCTCATCCAGGTGAAAGAGCTTTCTCACTGACCTTTGAAGCTGTCTCTTGCATGAGTAGGTTGAGCAATCTGGGAACCCCAGATGCTACCAGGGATTCCACACCCAAGTCCTGCTTTGGTCCTATTCCTGCTGCATGTGACCAAGGTTGAGCTGTGCTCCTCTCCATAACCTGTGTAATAGACATTTCCTGTATGTCTTCCAGGCTGCTTTGAGCTGAAATTCTCTTTCACTATGTTGTTTTGTAACTTCTGCTGCCCTATAATTTATTTAGAGTCATTTTTACAGGCATTTTATGGACTATGTGGGGGGGAGCTTCTTCACGTTCTTCCTTCTACTCCACCATCTTGGCTCCGCCCCCAAAACAGAAACACTTAACCACATGAAAATATGTTCAAATTCCTAAATGATCATAAAAATACAAATGAATATTACTAAGTTATTGTCATACTGCCATTAGAATGACACAAATAACTAAAATGAAATTCAGCATTGAAGAGACTGTAATGAAACAATCTGATGCCAATCTTATGTATTGCTGATAGAAACAGACGTTAGTAAGGAAACTTCATAGAGTAACTTATAAATATATAATATCAGTCATAAAAATGTTTATTCTTAAGACCCAGTGGCTCTTTTAATATGGTTTTGCCCTATAAAGCCTCATAAAAGTACAGTTAAATGACCTATAAATATTAAAACATCAATAGCTCTGTAAAATATAACATTTTATGTGTAAATAAGAAGGGATAACCAGCAGATGAATCACACATTGAGCAGATAGAGCATGGCCAATTAATGTTTTCATCATAAGAAAACATAATGTAATAGAGTAATAAATGAAATAAATAAAACATATTGTAGTTGACAGTTGGCTAGCCTTGGAGACATAGCCCAAAACCCCTCATTTTATAGTTTTACATATAAGACAACTGAGATTCAAGGGTATTAAGCAATATATCCAAGATCACTTGGTATGTTATGTATAAGGGACAGAATTTGAACTCAAATCCTCTGACTCCAGAGCCAGTTCTCTTTCCACTGTACCTTTCTGTGTCACACTATTCAAATATTCAAATGAGTCTTTTATCTCACTGATTTGGGAATGCTCTCCCAAATTGCAACCTATCTATGGCTGTCATTTTTTTCATAGCTCTCATCCGTATTATCCCCAAATTTCTCTACCACTGGAGTTCCACCAAACATGTTGGAATCCTAACTCATTTTCTCTCGACAAGAACTGTAAAGGTACCAATTGAGAACTCTTCTACACTCCTGCTTTATTGCTCACTCTTGCCCAATAATCTGTCAATCTTATCCACTTTTGTAATAATGTAATTTTAATGTCATTCTTTAATCCTCTATTTCTTTGGAATTCATTGACTTCAGGATGTATCATGATAACATGTTCCATATGCTTCTCCAGTGCCCTCTGTTTGGTATCAATTTTTAATGTTTTGGAGATAGTGGTGTTCAGTGTCTCATTTTGATACATCAACACTAATAAATTTTAATATTGAAAAGATGGACCTTTCCATTTCTGCAAGACTTTGAGGTTAGAGAAAGGAAAACGACTCTGAAATTTCCTCCAAGTGATCCAAGTTTCTCTTCCTGTTTCATTCTGGGCATGATAGTCAACTAGCATTTATTTAGCATCAATTTCCCCTCAGTATTGTGCTAAGTCCTGAAAATAAAAGGAAAACCAAAAGGCACTTACTTAAGATACTCACAGTTTAAAGGGGAAGACAGGTCAACAACAATGTTCCAACAAAATACACATTGTATAAGTTAGGGCAGTCACAGAGGGAAATTAGTAAGATTGAGGAGTTCTGGAAAATGTTTCTTGTAGAACATGGAACTTTAGGTGAGACTTGGAGGAATGCAGGGAAACCAGGAAGCAGAGATGAGAAGGGAGGGTGTTCTTGGCACAGAGAAGAGTCAATGAAAATGCTCAGAGACATGAGGTTAAATGTTTTATGAGAGGAACAAGGAGGCGAGTGACACTAGATTAGTACATGAAGGGGAGGCAAAGATTTTGCTTCTATGACATTCCTCTCCTTCAGATATAATGTATATTTGTCCTTCAGTGTCTTTCAAATTATCTTTAATTGGTGAATGGGAAGGCAGGAGAGCTTTGTCCATTATCTAGAGCCTGGGCAAACATGCCACCATGAAACTGATGTACAATACTGATGAACTTCTCTGGGCAACCAAATTTTCACATAATTTTCCATAAGCCCTCGTGACTAACAATGTCAAAGGCCTTGGTCAGATCTACAAACATTGTGTACAGACCCCTGTACTGCTCCTGTCATTTCTCCTGGAAGTGTCAGGCAGCAAACACCATATCAACTGTTCCTCATCCCTTTCTGAAGTCACACTGGATCTCAGGTATATGCTCACTTTCCAGGTGAAGGAAGAGCCTATTAAGGAGGACTCTAGCAAGAATTTTTCCAGCAATGACTAAGAGGGAGATCCCCCTGTGATTGTCACAGGACAACCTATTCCCTTTACCCTTATAGAGATGGATGATAGAGGCATCCTTGAACTCCTGAGGGATAACCTCTTGCCATACAACCTGGAAAATTTCAGTCAGCTTTTGTATGAGTAATGATCCCCCTATCTTGTAAATCTCAGCTGGAATAGAATCAGCACCAGGTGATTTGCCACAAGAAAGGAGCCTAATGGCCCTCAAAACATCTTCTTCAGGTGGAAGTTCAGCTAAGGAGGGACTGGCTTCTACCAGAGGTAAGTGGTCAGTGACCTCAGCATTGATTGATGATGGTCTGTTGAAAACACTATAGAAGTGTTCAGTCCATCTCTCTAGGATCATTTCCTTATCACTAATCAATGTGGTTCCATCAGAACTGAGTAGTTGTGATGCAGCATAGGTGAAACAGGGCTGTGTGCTTACTGCCATGCTTTTTAGTATGACACTGAGCCATGATGACAAATGCTTTCAATGAGGATGAACAGGGCATCAAAGTCAACTTCTGTACTCATGGAAAATTCTTCATTTGAAAAGGTTACAAGCCAAGACCAAAATGGAGAGAGTGTTGGTGCATGCTTTTCTATTTGCAGATGATTGCGCACTCAATGCAGCCCCTGAAGCTAAGATGCAACAAAGTATGGATCAATTCTCTGCTGTCTGTGCTAATTTTAGCCTAATAATTAAAACCAAAAAACATAGTTGCTCCATCAGCCACCACCACACCATCCATTTGTGGAAACATCGGTTAAAAGAAGTGGAGAAGTTTTGAATTCTGTGGATAAGTTCACTTATCCTGGTAGTGTACTTTCCAGGGATGTACAAATTGACAATGAGATTGATGCACGCGTTATCTTTTATATCTACTTTTCTCCATATTTGCTCTCATCTGACTGCTTTTCCGAATTTTGTTTTCTTCTTATATAAACACATCTAAGGCCAGATGTTAAGGTCAAAATGTTATGGATCAACTATCCTTGAGGAAGAAGATCTATTTTGAAATAAATGTGATTTGTTGGTAACATCTTCCTTTTTGCTGTTTGTAGTCCTTTCATTTTTTTCATTTCTTTAGGATGATTTAGCTTCGTTGTATATCTTAGCAAATTTTATTTTTATTGACTTTATCCTCAACTTGGTTTCTTTGCTATAAAAGTATACCTAATCAGCGAAAAATGTCATCCTTTTTTATAAGATTTTGCAAACAAATTTACCTTCTAAACCGTTGTAGCCTTTCTTAGTCATTTCTTTCTTTGGCAAGTAAGTCAGATGTTTGCTCAAGCACTTCCTGGGCTCATTTGTGCTCTCCTCAGTGGCAATTAATTTGCAATTGTTTAAGGTTATATGAAATTTATATAATTGATGTCAATGTCATTTCTGTCCACTTTTTTCAATTGCTAGTAAAAGTAATTCAGAATAAATAATACCATTTAAAATGATAAATGTATCATCATCATCAAACTTTATTTCCCTTCCTCTTCTTTCCTCTCATCCTCCTTCCTCTCATCTTTTTGTCATCATCATCATCATTATTTCTTGTTTATCCACTAATTTTGTATGCATTTTTCATCTGTCTGTTGTCATTTGATCATCTGATACTAACTCTGAAAAGACAATGATCTATAATTCACGGGATAACAAGTCTTTGGCGCATTTCTTCTTTGTGAATCAGATTTTTCCATGTATTTCTCCCCATCCTCACCTTTTTTACTGGAGTCACCAGATAGACAAATGCAAGATAGTTTGATATAAAAGTCTTGACAGGTTAGTCATATAATTTTTCTGTCATCTCCTCTTTAGCAAATGATATGACTATATAAACAAATTATTTTCATTGTGGGTGTTTTTTTGCAAGTGCTCATTCCAAATACAGCACTATGGTTCAAATATCCCATGGAATGATTTTTCTGTTGTCCCTGGGGTACATGATAAAAGTTATTCCTTTAATTCTTTACCTTTCCAAAAATACTTGTGAATCCTCTATATATTTAGCTAAAATTTCATTCTTTTTTCTGGTTTCATTTAAAATAAGAATATTAAAATACATTGTGATTCTTTTCCACCAGCAATATGTCTAGTATTGTTATTAGACAAATATTTCATATCCAGAGTGTTCATACATAAATTCAAGTTTGTTAATCGTCTAAAAAAGTATGATTAAAGTGATGATTGAAAACTGAAAACAAATGAATTAATAAATTTGGAGATAACAATAAAAAATACATGCTTCTTGATAACCTCTACCATCTTCCTCCAGTCTCATCATTCTTATCACCGGAACATTACATATGAATGAACCTATAGACAGAGTTATTTCAGATTACTTTTATTTATTTCTTGGTTGGCCATGGCTATAGCCAAAAAAATCACTATGAGATGACCATCTACCTGGGGATGAAACTCTTCATATTAAACAAGACTTGTCCTTTGAAATTGGACACATTTTGTAATTCGGGAAAAAATCAAAGCCTTTTCAGTATAGGAGAAATAACTTGCTTTTCTTTATCACAGTCCTCAAAACCACAGGTCAACCTTCATGTTACAAAACAATATTGAAGTGTTATGTTTTATTATAATACTTAATAAGGAATAAATGTGAATACAGTGAAATGTGAAGAGAACCAAATGAATTTTTACAAAGGTCAACTGTCAAGAGATTACCTACAACTGTAACCATACATAAACATTAGGCAAAGGTAACTAAGCCTCAGATAGACACTGAAAGGCAAATGTAGTAGATATCTTTTTGTTAGTTTATTTTTGGGCTATTTTTTTCATTTATCGTTGTGCCATATGAGAAGCCTTTTCCACATTTTGCAATTTTTATTTCTTTTTGTTCTTGTAGGTAGTTTTTTTTTAATATTATTATGATTATAAATAATTGTGTTTCTACAGAAAGGGAAAACAAGGCTCTCATCTTTGGAGATAGCTAACTGACGTCAGTTCCATTCTATTCAAAATTATATGATTCAATACCTGTGTTTGTTACCTGTTGGTGCCTTTTTGTCAAATGATCTTTAAAATAAAACCTTTAATGTCAGTGTACTAGAATTACACACAATAACCCTTTTATTTGTAAAATTTTCAGAGATTTATTCAGCTCAATACCTTTACAGGTGCTTTACATTTTATATTTAATTCTGATACAATGAATATTATTAAAATACAGAGAAACAAAAATCGTTCTGAATCCCACAACTGAGGGACATAATTTTACAGTAACAACTTCCAAGTAAGTATGAATGATGAATTGAGTTCTGAATCACCTGCTCCAATGACTTTTTGAAGTTGCTGATGAAGATGGACCTATTTCCTATTTTCCTTTCTTATGAAATGATGCTTCCTTTGAGCCCTGTGGGTGGCAATAAGTGAAGAAAATCATAAAAAAGTTTGTCAGAGAGGCAATGTGACTTGGTGTGGGAAATAACTACCTAAAAAAAGTACTCTTAGAACTGGAACTTCTTTATTGATATGATGATATTTTTTCTAAAAACTTGTGCTAGAATTTAAAGTTAGTTAAGTAAAATGGAGATAATGAAGTCTAGTCTGTATACAGGTATAATAATAGTGCAATTCATTTGGAAATTAGCACACATTTACATACAATTTTATGGTTGCAATAATTATATGAATTTGAGTATTTTATCTCAAGGTAATTTGACAGTGTCCTTGTACACTTTCTTCTGGGCACCATGTGGTCATCTGACCCATCAGAGTTCTCCATAAAATAATCTTTTTGGCAAGCATACATTTTGCATTCAAATAATGTGATCAGCCCATCGGAGTTGCACTCTCTGAAGCACAGTTGGAATACGTGGCAGTTCAACTAGAGCAAGGACCTCAGCGTCTGATACCTTATCCTTCCAGGTGATCCTCAGAATCTTCCTAAGACAGTTGAAATGGAAACGACTCAGTTTCCTGGTATAGCACTGGTAGATTGTTTGTGTTTCACAGGCATACAACAATAAGGTCAACACAACGGCTCTGTAGACCTTTGATTTGGTAGTCAGTCTAATACCTCTTCTCTCCCAAACTTTTCTTTGAAGCATCCTAAACACTGAACTAGCTCTGGCAATGCATGCATCAACCTCATTGTCAATGTGTACATCCCTGGAAAGTACACTACCAAGGTAAGTGAAATTATCCACAGCATTCAGAACTTCTCCATTTGTTGGAATTGATGGTCCCAACTATTGATGGTGTGGTGGTTACTAATGTAACACCTGTGTTTTTTAGTGTTAAATATTAGGCCAAAATTAGCACAGGCAGCAGAGATTTATCCATGCTTTGTTGCATCTCAGCTTCAGAGGCTGTGTTGAGTGCACAATAATCTGCAAACAGAAAATTATACACCAACTCCCTTCACTTTGGTCTTGGATTGTAGCCTTTTCAAATTGAAGAACGTACCTTCAGTACAGTAGTTGCCCTTGACGTCATGTTCATCCTCATTGAAAGCATTTGTCTACATGGCTGAAAACATCATGCTAAAAAGCATGGGAGCAAGCACACAGCCCTGTTTCACTCCATTGGTGACTGAGAAGGCACGAGAGCTTTGTCCATTATCCAGAACCTGGGCAAACATGCCATCATGAAATTGATGTACAATATTGATGAATTTCTCTGGGCAACCAAATTTTCACATAATTTTCCATAAGCCCTCATGACTAACAATGTCAAAGGCCTTGGTCAGATCTACAAACGTTGTGTACAGACCTCTGTACTGCTCCTGGCATTTCTCCTGGAGGTGTCAGGCAGCAAACACCGTATCAACTGTTTCTCAGCCCTTTCTGAAGCCACACTGGCTCTCAGGTACATGACTGTCTTCTAGGTGAAGGATCACCCTATTTAAGAGGACTCTAGCAAGAATTTTTCCAGCAATGACTAAGAGAAAGATTCCTCTGTGATTGTCACAGGACAAACTATTCCCTTTACCCTTATAGAGATGGACAATGGAGGCATCCTTGAACTCCTGGGGGATAACCTCTTGCCATACAACCTGGAAAATTTCAGTCAGCTTTTGTATGAGTAATGGTCCCCCTATCTTGTAAATCTCAGCTGGAATAGAATCAGCACCAGGTGATTTGCCACAAGAAAGGAGCCTAATGGCCCTCAAAACATCTTCTTCAGGTGGAAGTTCAGCTAAGGAGGGACTGGCTTCTACCAGAGGTAAGTGGTCAGTGACCTCAGCATTGATTGATGATGGCATGTTGAGAACACTATGAAAGTGTTCAGCCCATCTCTCCAGAATCATGTCCTCATCACTAATCAATGTGGTTCCATCAGAACTGAGTAGTTGTGATGCACCATAGGTTTTTGTTTCATAAGTAGTTTTCAGGGAATCACAAAAGCACTTTGGATTGTTACTATCAGCATAAAACTGAATTTCATCTGCCTTCTTACTGAACCATGAATCCTGCATCTCTCTAAGTTTTACTTGTACTTTGATTTTAATGGAATTAAATGCTGCCTTCTTAGAGGCTGATGAAGTATTCCACTGGTAAATCATGTGGCGTTCTCGCTTTTCATTTAGCAGCTTCTGGATTTCCCCATCATTTTCATCAAACCACTCTTGGTGTTTGTGAATGTTCTGGCCCAGATGAGCAAATGCAGTGCTGTACACTAGATATCTGAAAGCTGCCCACTCCTTTTCTGCTCCTCAATTGTCAACTGTGTGTTGGCTCAACTTTCCCTCCAAGTCAGCAGCAAACTGTTCACACTCAGAGAAGAGCTCCAATTTGTTGACATTAATTCTTCTGGTAGTCCTTTTGCCTTGGGGTCAGTGTTTTTTTAAATATTTGTTTAAAGGGTTATTAAATGATTTATTCTATGGCCATATTTGGTTTACATTATCTGGGGAGGGGGGAAAATGGCAGAATAGAGAAAACAATGGAGCTCTCCTAACACTCCACTAAAACAATTTTAAAACAATGCTTCAATTTGAATTCCAGAATGACAGAGCCAAGAAAAATTTGAGTGAGATATTTTTCCAGACGAAGAAAAGTTAAGAGATCAGAAGGAGAAGTTTGTGATATTATGGTGGGAGGTGATCCAGAACATGCATAAAAGCAACATTGCCTAGCCACCTTGTGGAGGGCAATAACAGCAGCAGCTGCTTTAGGAAATCTCAATTCAGAGATGGTAAGGGGATCTGCAAACCTGTCAGAAAGATTTTACAAAGGACTCCTGTTCTAACACTGGATGCAGACCTAGATACTGTTTGACACTCGTTTGCCTATTCCAGCTTCTGAGTCATAGTTCAAGAGTTGAGAAAAGCACTTGTCATCACAAGGGACCAAGTGCCCTGAGGAACAGAAATTCTTTTGGTCATTTTCTTCAGTGCGTCACTTGTTTTCTCTTAGCCTCAGTTTCTTTATGAGTAAAAATGGTTGTAGTAACAGCTGCTACTATACAAGATGATAGGAGAATCAAATCAAATAATCTAGGTAATCTGTATGGTCAGTCTTAAATTACTTCATTGCCTTCCAGCTTTAAAACTATGAACCTATTAATGTCATCTATTTAAAATTCTTACTTAATTTTTGAATAAATTAAAGAGAAAATGAATTTTTTTCTGAAATTCATGTTAAAACTTGACTCAAAATGAGTGAAAATATTTTAGAATTATCATGTATCTTGATAAGATAAGTAGATGGCAAGTATATATTCCTGTCTTCTAAAGTCCTGCAATAGCATATACGTTCTGACTTTTAAATTAATCCAAATGATAACATTTTCATTATCTTTCTTCTTTCTCATCAAAGAACAGAGTTCAGCAAGAGCACAAAAAGGTAATTTGCCTTTATGGAAAAAATAGAACAGGGAATAAGTGTTTTGTAGAGATTTTGCCTTAGGGAGAGCATCTTGGTCACTTTGAAAGCACTATGTAGTGTCTGAATTGCAATGGGCAGTGGCTTCTTTTTCCCACCCAAATTTGGATCCTGTTCAGTGCCTATCTAAAACTTACACCCCTGATAACTGTACTGAAGGAATACATCAATGGACTCTTTAACCAGCTACCATCATCATGGTAATAAGTATTTTTAACCATATGTTTGTTTTTTTTTTTTTCTGAATAAATCTTAGGTAAATATTTTTGAAGAGGCCATGGTATTTGTTAAGGAAACTGACTGGTGCTTTTCACCCATTGTACCTGGAATCTGAAAGTCCTAAGTTCAAATCTTTCTTTAGAGACTTATTATGTGACCATAAGCAAGTCATTTAGCCTCAAATCCTCTACTTCTTCATCTCTAAAATGGGGATCATAATAGCCCTTTTCTTACTGGTTTGTTGTGAAGATAAAATGAGATAAAACATGTAAAGTGCTTTGCAGGCCTTACAGTGGTTTATAAATACAAACTATTGTATAATATAACACTAACTATACTTAACTAGGTACTTTTAAAATACACCCTTAAGCTAAGATGCAACAAAGTATAGATCTATTCTCTGATGTTTGTGCTAATTTTGGTCTACCAATTAAAACCAAGAAAACACAAGTGCTCCATCAGCCACCACCACATCATTCATACATAGAGCCATCGCTTACAGCAAACAGAAAAGTTTTGAGCGCCATGAATAAGTTCACTTACCTTGGTAGTATATTTTCCTGTGATTACACATGAAATGAGATTGATACATGCATTGTCAGAGCTACCTCTGTGTTTGAGAAACTCCAAAGAAAAATGTGGGAAAGAATTCTTAGACTGACTACCAAACTGAAAGTGCACAGAGCTGTTGTGCCATCCTCATTGTTGTATGCCTCTTAAACCTGGAAAGTATAACAGCACCATGCGAGGAAACTGAATTGCTTCCATTTGAATTGGCTTAGGAGGATTCTGTAGATCACCTGGGAGGATAAGACATCAGACACTGAGGTCCTTTCTAGAACTAAACTACTAACCATTTATTTAGTTTTTTTAAATTTTTTAATTAATTTATTTAACTTTTCAACATTCATTTTCACAAAATTTTGGGTTCCAAATTTTCTCCCCATCCCAAAACACTGAGCATTCTAATTGGCCCTATCACCAATCTGCCCTTTCTTCTAACATCCCTCCCTTCCCTTATCCTCATCTTCTCTTTTGTCCTGTAGGGCAGGATAACTTTGTATACCCCATTTCCTATATTTCTATTTCCTAGTTGCAAGAACAATACTCAACAGTTGTTCCTAAACTTTGAGTTCCAACTTCTCCCCATCCCTCCCTCCCCACCCATTTCCTTTGGGAAGGAAGGCAATTCAATATAGGCTATATCTGCGTAGTTTTGCAAATGACTTCCATAATAGTCTTGCTGTGTAAGAATAACTATAATTCCCTCCATCCTAGCCTGCCTCCCATTGCTTCTATTCTCTCTTTTGATCCTGTCCCTCCCCAAGAGTGTTAACTTCAAATTGCTCCCTCTTCCCACTGCCCTCCCTTCCATCATCCCCCCACTCTGCTTATCCCCTTCTCCCCCACTTTTCTGTATTGTAACACAGGTTTTCATACCAAAATGAGTGTGCATTTTATTCTTTCCTTTAGTCGAATGTGATGAGAGTAAGCTTCATGTTTTTTCTCTCACCTCCCCTCTTTTTCCCTCCACTGAAAAGTCTTCTGTTTGCCTCTTTTATGAGAGATAATCTGCCCCATTCCATTTCTCCCTTTCTCCTCCCAATATATTTCTCTCTCACTGCTTAATTTCATTTTTTTAAGATACGATCCCATCCTATTCAATTTACCCTGTGCTCTCTGTCTCTGTCTCTCTGTCTCTGTCTCCGTGTGTGTGTTTGTGTGTGTGTGTTTGTGTATTCCCACCAGATACTGAAAAAAAGTTTCAAGAGTTACAAGTATTGTCTTTCCATGTAGGAATGCAAACAGTTCAACTCCAGCGAGTCGCCTATGATTTCTCTTTGTTGTTCACCCATTCACGCTTCTCTTGATTCTTGTGTTTGAAGGTCAATATACTCCTGGATGAGGAAACTTCCTTTATCCCAGTTTTTTGATATAAACTTTACAAATCACAGTTTTGAAAAGCTGTCAAGATATAGGGTGACTTGAACTTTTTCTTCTTATGGTCTTTTTTTGCCTTTTGGAAGCACTCTTTGGAGCTTCACTGGTATAATGGCAAATGCACAGGCCAAAGTGTAAATGTCTTCTGTTCAGAACCAAGGCTATAGTGAAGTTAAAATGAAGCAACATGGCAAAGTGCTGCCAGAAACACCTAAGATTAATTATATATTTGATTTTTAATTAATTATTGGTAGGTATGCATTCAAAAGTAGTCAGATTGCTGTCAAATTTTTGTGACCACTGTTTGGGATTGTAACCCACAGTTTAAGAAGTTCTGACTCAACAAAGCTGTCCAAAGTATATCCCAAAGCAGTCTTGAGGCATATGGCCTGAACAACAATAAATTATAATTGAGAAATATTGAAAAAGATACAATAAATCATGGATATTATATTTTAGCTAGTAAATATGCGATCTCCATTCACATATATAAATATGCAGGCACACATATGTGTACATATATGTGTATGTATGTATTCATTCATGTCTTACTGCCCCCATTCCTATTTGAATTGGATACCACTGGTATAGGCCACCAAGATTTTAAATGGCTTGTTCAAATTCAACAGTCATCCTGTTTTAGAGATATTTTATGAAAAGATGCTACATTTCACTAATAATCAAAAAAATCTAAGTGAAGACTTACTTAAGATGCCTAAAATTGGTGATATGCTGAAAATTTTCCTTACTGACTGATATGAACTAGTAATTTTTTTTTATTTTCACCATATACAACTCAGAAATCAGCAAATGCTACAAATCAGAACTTGATTTACTATTGTTATGTAGATTATTAAGACTTAAGAAAGTGATAGAGAAAATACAAAAACACTTAAAAGTGTTTTGTATGCACTTTTTTAGTTAGCTGGTTGTTAGAATCACTGATTTTGCCACAGATAAAATGGAAAGGTGGTGGGGATAACATGCAAAAAAAAATTATGTTATACTGATATTAGGTACATAAATTGCCATAGATTTTGATAACACGATAAGGCAATATCCAATAAGGGTAGCAAAAATTCCCGTATTTTTGGTAGAGTACGAACAGCTCTTTTAGTAATAATGGCTATAAATGAATAGACTACATCCTATTTATACAATGGAGTATAATGATACTATAAAAATAACAAATATAAAAATATACCTATGTATCCAAATTAAGATACATATACATATATATAATGTATATATTTACATGTATAATCAAAATTCAGTAATTATAAAATTTCTTGTGAATTATACAGAGGTAGATCAAGTATATTTTTTTTCTGATGAGATTTTGCTAAGTTTTTTTCTACTTTGCTAATATTTATATAAAATTTTATTCTTCATTTTACATATTTGGTTATTTGGTTATTTGTTTATGTTAATAATTGCTAAAATGTGATTTTAAAAATTTATGGATCTTGAATTGAAGCTCTGTATCAGAAGTAAAATCAGGAAGATTTTAGTTCCTGACTCTACAGCTAATTAGAAATGATGTTACCTTTGACATGAAATCTCTTCTTCTGGGGAAGGGATTATAAGAATACTTGTTGGGTAGTATAAGATTTTATTAATAAAACATTTTCACAAAGTTTTTCTCTGGAGGGCTTAATAGCCTAGAATAATTTGAGATAAATAGGACTATTCTAAGAGTAAGGGGAATGAATTTTGTTATTTCCAAAGATTCTTTATTGCCCTATGATCACATTATCCTATGAAATTTGGACTCAGGGACCTTCACAAAATGATATTATTACCTCTGCTAAAGAGGAATTATTTTATCAAATTCCTATCTTATTTTAGCACCCTTTTATTATTGCCCTTATAATAATGATTTTTTTTTTTTTGTATTTTATGGGGAGAAAATTGGCTTTCAGTCCTAAATCAAGTTTCACCTTCCAGAAGACCAAATTTATATCACAAATATCATATTTGACATTTCAGAATCATTTTGAATTTTATATTTTAAATGCATTATCTCCAGAGAAGAAAATCCACTTACTAATATAGTTGAAATTTATCTAGATATATCCAATATTTAGTAGTATGCGTGTGTGTGTGTGTGTGTGTGTGTGTGTGTGTGTGTGTGTATGGTTGACAGGAGGAAATATAAAATGATAAAGAATACTCAATTTTATGGAACTCTTCACTAGTTAGGGCTCTGTGTAGGTCCTGGAGCTTTGTCCAACTACTCATGTGGACTTGAATATCAGTGTTGGATATAGATGTCTGATATTGCACTAACCCAGAATTGCTGAAAGATTAAGTCTGTCTGTAAGGGAACTTGGATCTTCAGGGTTCAGCTTATACCACTTGTATAGTTCATATAGAAATCTGAAAAATCCTGCAAAAACATTTATGACTTATCTATTGACAACTGGACAAGTAGGTGGTACACAAAGTGCCCACTTCCTAACTGTGTGACCTTAGACAAGTCACTTGACTCTGTTTACTTTAGTTTTCTTATCTGTAAATTGAGCTGGAGAAGGAAAGGGCAAACCACTCCAGTATCTTTGCAAAGAAAAACCAAATGGGATCACAATGATTTGGACACAACAGAAAACTACTGAACAACAGATTGGCAAAGTTCTGGTCACATATTGACACAAGGAAGCAAGGCCATATTCAATTGAGTTTTTTTGGTACATCATTTTCCAATATCCTTTGTGATTTCCTTCCCATCCTATCATACTTCATGATTGTCTCCATGTGAGTCTTCTCAGAATAGACATTTGTGCATGGCCCCAGAAATTTCTCCTGGGACATGTTTCTGAAGATACCAAAACAAAGACAGCAAAAGTCTCTTCTCATGGAAGGTTCATTATACAGATCTTTACCTTGTTGAGTTCTTACATTTTACTATGTGGGAAGGTGAAATTCTAGATCCCATTCACAATGTGCTCCTAAGTGCTGCTGTAGGGCACAAGATTCACTTTGTCAGTCTCATCAGACATCATGAACCATATAGGGAATAACTGCTGTACCAAGAAGTCCCAGAAACAGGGCACAAGTTTCCTAATAAGTGTTCCCAGAGACAGATTCTATGTTCCTCAACCCCACATTCCTCTAAACTCCATGACACAGCTGAGAACAATGCTTCACCTTTCAAAATTCATGCTTGTAGCATAGGTATTATAGGAATTGAATGAAAGGTTACATTTTGTCTATGGCAATCTGAGTAACTGGCTTTAACTGCATTGCATTCTTTAATCTTGACTTCAGTGAAATTATTCTATAAGCAGTGCAGCTTTCTAAAATTTGCTATACTAATAAATGATTATAAGAAAATGGTGTTCAAAGTAATATTTCTAGTTAATAGTTAGGGATAAGTGCTAAGTTACTAGGAAGCAGTTGAGCAAAATTGACATTCTCATCCTGATATGCTTGAGTAAGGGTGCCTAGAAGCAAAATATCTTCTTTGACTCTTTCCGACACTACTGAGTCCTATTGAGTTCCATTTTTGTTCAGTAGAGTGTATATCTTGCTAACAAGGAAGCATTCCCCTGAACTCCCAATCTTACTCAGTATATTTTGTACATATTTTGTATATTTTGATCTTGTAACTGTCCAAAGACATTTTTCAATGAAAACAACATACCTAAAATATGATGGCCATCTGACTATGAGAAACCTACAAGAATTTGACAAAGAAAAGTTTCCATCAACAATGATCAATATTTATAATACTCTGTCTAGGGCAAAGAGAAGTAATTCAGAGGAGACTAATCATTTTTGAAGTTTATGAAAAAAGACGGATCATTTTGAGAACCATGAAATAAAAAAAAAAAAATTACCAATATCCTTCTAGAGCCATGATATTACCAATTTACCAGGAATAGAATGTCATAGTCTCTAAAAATCAGAACTACAAATGACTCAAAGGATGTTATAGTCACGGCTCTAATATTAGCACCTTAGTATTCTTAGTACAGGTTTGATCTTGGAAAGACATGAGGCATTCACAAGAAAATTTAACATGGATGTGGTTACACTTAACTTCTATGATTCTGGCCCAAACTTATTTCCATCTGGAAATATCTTAGCATTTGGTGACATGTGGTCTTATGCACTCACTAAATTGGAGAGGTGCATATTGCACATGACTAGAGTTTTTACACCCCTGAAGGACCTAGAAACTGCATCATGGAATCAAGGGTAAATAAATTTCTGTCAATATCTTTATCCTTTAATAATCATCAGTGAAAATATGATAACTTGTTTGCAAGAAGAAGATGTGAAAGATATAATTGAGAAACTTTGGGATCATAAAAGTAGGTCAGTTATATCACTATCATAGTGCAACTGATAGACAACACAAATATTTCCTTGGTACTCATATAGTATAACAAATCCATTTATGAGTGTTGAGTTCAGTTTTGCTCCCAGGGTCCCAAACAACAGGTTATTTACTGACTCAGACGTTGGACCCAATCTCCCTGGAAACTTGCTCTTCCCTGGTCTGTGATGATGATGAACTAATTACTTAGTCTTTAAAACTCCTTAATATGAGTATTCCAAACTTATTCCTTTCTCCCACTCAGAGGAGGAATGTTTCCTAATTTGCTCTCCAAAATATCAGTGCCATCTATGACTAACTTCCTCTTATTACCACTTCACAATGAAAATGTCTCATCTTTGGAGCAAGCCTCTGATGAAGGCCAATACTTCTTCTATTCCAGCCAAAGATCCCATTCAATCTTGACTCTTCCAGGTGTTTGCTGATTTGATTATTGCCATTTCCTTATTTTCAATCTTTCCTATTTACTGGTACCTTCTCTGCTGCTTACAAACATGCTGATCCTTTCCTGATCTTTGAAAGTGCCTTTATTTAACTATTTCTTTGTCTTAAGTTCTTGTCATATATCTTTTTCACAAATTCTTGGAAATATCTCCCACAATTGCTGCTTCAATTCCCCAATCCCTCATCTCTAAGCCCTCTTTAAAAAATAAAATTGCCATTTATCCATTTTTGACATTCATTTAAAAAATTTTTTGAATTCCTTCCTTCCTGCCCCTCACTCACCCATTGAGAAGACAAAACATGTGATATAAAATATACATGTAAAATTATCCAAAAAAGTTGCATATTAGTCATATTGCAAAATAAAAAACAAGAAAAACAACGAGAGTGGGAAAATATGCATCAATCTTCACTCAGACTTTATCAGTTCTCTCTTAGGAAATAGATAGCACGAGTGTTTCTGAATTGTCTTGCATCATTGTATTGATAAGCAAAACTAATTCATTCACAGCTGTCACCACAATATTACTGTTACTGTGTACAAAGAACACCTGGCTATTCTCACATAACTTTGCATCAATTCACAGAGATCTTCTCAGCTTTTTCTGAAAGCATTCACCTCATCATTTCTTATAGCACAATAGTATTGCATCACAATCATATGTAACAGCTCCTTCAACCACTCCCCGCATGATGGCAAACCCCTCAATTTCTACTTCCTTGCCACCATGAAAATGGCTCACTCAGAGAAAGATATATGTATATACCTATATAATGTAGATATATACACACATGAATACACATGTGTTCCCTATATGTATGCTCAGACTTTTTAAATGACATTTTTCCTCCCACATTAAGTTCTTTCCTTTTTAAGGCTTCATCTGAGGAAAATATAGACACAAAGAGACTTTAGGGGATAATAAACTAAGCTGCAAAAAGACTCAGAAATATGACAAAGTTGAGTTAGGGACTTGGTATTTTAAAGGACTTTAAAACCTACTGAGAAAGCATGTTTGCACCAAAATCCCAAAGCAGGTATTTTCTAATTCCATTTAAAATTTTTTTGAGTTTGAAAATGAAATGCTGTACTATGCTAATAGTGATAAATCTAAAGAGGCACAAACTTAATAGAAGCAAAAAATGATAAAAAAGATTATATGTCACAAAGAAAACTTGTGTCCTGGAATCCATTTCTTGTAAATTATATTAATTTGACCAAGGTTCTATTTGGTTGAATATTAGAGTTAAACACTATTGTCTTATTTAGAATTAAATTTTAAAAATCAGTCCGTAAAGAAAATTATGTAACAGCCCATAAAATACCTGTAAAGAATGACTCTCAACAAATTCTAGAGCAGCAGAAGCCACAGAACAACAGAGTGTAGGAGATGTCTATCCCAGAGAGACCTGAAAGACCAACAGGAAAGGTCTGTCACACACCAGACGTGGAGCAGAGCCCAGCCCTGCCTTGGTCACGTGGCACTGAGGGGAGCATATCTGAGCAGGCTTCAGGGACAGAGTCTTCAGCTGCAGCACAGATCCCTCAACCCACAGGTGACAAAGGTCAGTGAGAGGGTCTTTTCGGCTGGCTGAGAGGGGAGAGGTGTGTCCACATAACTCAGGCACCCTCAGGAGGCAGCAGCAGAGGAAGCAGCAGAGAGGGGCTCCCAAAGCAGGCAGGAGCCCGGATCCATTGTTGAAGGTCTCCTTGTAAACCCCCTGAGGGAACTGAGCCTTGTGTGGTGGTCCTGTCCCCACCTGAGCAACTGAACTTAATCTCACACTGAATAACAGCTCCACCCCCCACCAAAAACCCCTAAGACCTGGGAGCAGCACATTTGAATCTCAGCCCCCAAGCACTTGCTGGGTAGAACAGGAGGCATGGTGGTTGTGGAGAGGAAACTCAGAAGCCAAGTTACTGGCTGAGAAAATGCCAAGAAAAGAGAAAAAAAATAAGACCATAAAAGGTTACTTTCTTGGGGAACAGGTGTCTTCCCCCATCCTTTCAGATGAGGAAGAACAAGGTATGTTGTCAGAGAAAGTCAAGGCCCTTGCCTCCAAAGAGAACTTAAACTAAGTTCAGGCAATAGAAGACCTTAAAAAACAAGTTATCACCTTACTAAAGGAGAACCAAAAAAATGCTGAGGAAAATAATAGCTTTAAAAAGAGGCTAACTCAATTGGAAAAAGAGGTCCAAAAAGCCAAAGAGGAGAAGGAGGTTTTAAAAAGCAGAATTAGTCAAATGGAGGAGAAGGTTCGAAAACTCACTGAACAAAATAATTGGTTGAAAGAGAATTGAGTTCAGGGAAATGAATGACTATGAGATAAACCAAGCAGTTAAAAAATAAAACCAAAAATTTGAAAAAATAGAAGATAATGTGAAACAACTCATTGGGAGCAGGGTGCTACCCTAGCCCTGGACCCAGGCAGTGGTGGAGGCAGCAACATCAGCAGGGTGTGGTGGCTCCAGGGGCTGTGGTCGTGGCAGCCAACAGCCAGTGTTCATTGTTGGAGCCCTCAGTTTAAAGCCCCTGGAGGAACTGAGCAGCTGATCTTAATCTCAAACTGAGTGTTAGCTTAGCTTAGCTCAGTGAGAACCCTCTGTCTAAAGCCCCTGGGGGTATTGAAAAGCTGATCTGAACCTCAGTCCTGAGCATGGTCCTGGGGTGTGGAGAAGCTAGAGGCCCCTGAGAAGTAAACTCCTCCCTTTTGATTGTGCCACCTTGGAGTAACTGAGTTATTACAGGTCCCCAGAGTATGCTCTACTCTTGACACAGGACTCAAACGTCAAGTAACTGATTAGGGAAATGCCTAGAAAAGGGAAAAAAAACCCATAAGACTATAGAATGTTACTTTCTTGGTGAACATGTATATTCTCCCAACCATTCAGATAAGGAAAAACAATGCTTGCCATCAGGGAAAGACATAAAAGTCAAGGCTCCTGCATCCCAAACATTCAAAATAAATATGCAATGGTTTCAGGTTATGGAAGAGCTCAAAAAACGATTTTGAAAATCAAGTAAGAGAGGTGGAGGAAAAATTGAGAAGAGAAATGAAAGTGATGCAACAAAAGCATGAAAATCCAGTCAATGGTTTGCTAAAGGAGACCCAAAAAAATGCTAAAGAAAATAACAGCTTTAAAAATAAGGTAACACAATTGGCAAAAGAAGTCTGAAAAGACAGTGAGGAGAAGAATGCTTTAAAAAGCAGAATTAGCCAAAAGGAATAGGAGGTTTAAAAGCTCACTGAAGAAAATAGTTCTTTAAAAATTACAATGGAAAAGATGGAAGCTAATGACTTTATGAGAAACCAAGAAATTACAAAACAAAACCAAAAGAATGAAAAAATGGAAGATAATGTGAAATATCTCTTTGGAAAAATGATTGACCTGGAAAATAGATCCAGGAGAGATAATTTAAAAAAGCGTAGGACTACCTGAAAATCATATTAAAAAAGTGTCTAGACAACACCTTTCATGATATTATCAAGGAAAACTGCCCTGCTATTCTAGAATCAGAGGACAAAATAAATATTGAAAGAATTCACTGAACACCTCCTGAAAGAGATACAAACAGAGAAAGTTCTAAAAATGTTGCAACCAAATTCCAGAGTTTCCATATCAATGAGAAAATATTGCAAGAAACCAGAAGGAAACAGTTTGAGTATTGTAGAAATATAATCAGGATAACACAAGATCTAGCATCTTCTATGTTAAGGAATTGAAGGACGTGGAATATAGTATGCCAGAAGTCAAAGGAACTAGGATTAAAACTAAGAATAATCTACCCAGCAAAAATAAGTATAATACTTCGGGAGAAAAAATGGTCATTCAATGAAACAGAGGACTTTCAAGCATTCTTGATTAAAAGACCAGAGCTGAAAAGAACATTTGACTTTCAAACAGAAGAGTCAAGAGAAGTATGAAAAGATAAACAGGAAAGAGAAATCACAAGGGATTTACTAAAGTTGAACTGTTTGCATTCCTACATGGAAAGATAATATTTGTAACTCTTGAAACTTTTCTCAGTCTCTGAGTAGTTGATAGGATTACACACACACACACACACACACACACACACACACACAGAGACACATATATGGAGAGAGAGAGCGAGAGAGAAAGAGAGAGAGAGAGAGAGAGCACAGAGTGAGTTGAATAGGAAGAGATCATATCTAAAAAAATAAAATTAAGGGATGAGAGAGGAATATATTATGAGGAGAAAGGGAGAAATGGAGTGGGGTCAATTTTCTCTCATAAAAGAGGCAAGAAGAAGCTTTTTCAATGGAAAGGAGAAGGGGGGAGGTGAGAGGGAAATGTGAAGCTTACTGTCATCACATTTGGCTCAAGAAAGGAAAAACATGCACACTCAATTTGCTATGAAAACCTGCCTTACACGACAGGAAAGTAGGGGGGAAGGGGATAAGCAGGGTGTGGGGGATGATGGAAGGGAGGGAAAATGGGAGAAGGGACAAAGTCAAAAAAGAGAATAGAAGAAATGGGGGAAAGGATAGGATGGAAGGAAATATAGTTAGTCTTACACAACACAGCTGCTATGGAAGCTATTTGTAAAAGTACACATATATACCTTAATTGAATTGCTTGACTTCTCAGTGGGGATGGGTGAGGAGGGAGGAAGGAAGTGAAGTTGGAACTCAGAGTTTCAGGAATAAATATTGAGGATCGTTTTGAGGTACAACTGGGAAATAAGAAATACAGGTAATTGGGAATAGAAATTTATCTTGCCCTACAGGACAAGAGAGATGATAAGGATAAGGGAAAGGAGTGGTGTTAGAAGGGAGGGCGGATTGGTGGAAGGGGTAATCAGAATGCGAGGCATTTTGTGTTTGGGGGAGGGGAGAGATGGAGAGAAAATTTGGAACTTAAAATTTTTTGAAAATGAATGTTAAAAACAAATAAATTAGTAAAAAAAAAGAAAAGAAAAAAAGAAAATTGCACTCTGTCCTTTTGTGGCTTCTGCTGCTCTAGAATTTGTTTAGAATCATTTTTTACAGGTATTTTATGGGCTATGTGGGAGAGTTTCTACAGGTCTATCTTTCTACTCCACCATCTTGGCTCTGCCCTGGCAGAAAACGACAGAGTGAAAGAGATTTCCAACCCAAAACAGCCTGGAAGGTCAACAGGCAAGGTCTATTGCACTGGGCATGGAGTTGAGCATGGGCTTCACAGTGGCAGTGACAGGACCTGGAACAGACATTAGGTAGCCACCAGTGGTAGCAGTTTCCCATTTGCTCAATCCATAAATGCCACAGACAGCTTCAATGGTCAGTGAGAAAGTTCCTTCACCCTGGAGAAGGGAAGTTGGTCTCAACTGCTGGCAGCAGCTATTGCAGCAGCAGAGTCCATTTTTGGAGCCCTCCACCTAAAACCCCTGGGGGAAATTGAGCAGATGATCTGAATCTCAGCCCTAAACCTTGCCCTAGGGTGAAGGGGACTGCTGGTGTTTTTTTAAAAAACAATTTTCATCATATTAATTTGAAAAGTTTTTGTACAAATAAAACCAATACAACCAAGATTAGAAGGGAAGCAGAAATAGGGGAAACAATTTGTACCATAAGTTTATCTGACAAAGGCCCTTTTCTCAAATATATATAGAACTCAGTCAAATTTACAAGAATACAAGCTATTTTCCAATTGACAAATGGTCAAAGGATATGAATAGGCAGTTTTAAGATTCAAAAAAGAAAACTATCTATAAGAATGTGAAGAATATGTCTAAATCATTTTGATTACATAAATGTCCTTTAAAACAACTCTGAAGTACATTTCACATCTCTCCTACTGGTTAACATGACAAAAAAGGAAAATTACAAATGGTAGAGAAGATATGGGATATTTGGGACATGGATGTGCTTTTGGTAGAACTGTCAACCGATCCAAACATTCTGCAGAACAATTTGTAAATATTCCCAAATGGTTACCAAACTGCTTACTCTTTGATCCAGCAATACCACTCATATGTCTGTATCCCAAAGAGATCATTAAAAACAAAAACAAAAGACAGAGGAAGAACTAAGATGGTGGAGTAGACAGTCAGACCTTTAGAAGTTCCCCCACACAGCCAATAAGATACCTGTAAATATGACTCTGAGCAAATTCTAGAGTAGCAGAATCCACAAAATAACAGAGCGAAAGAGATTTCCAGCCTAAGAGAGCCTGGAATACTGACAGGAAAGGTCAATTGCACTGGGCGTGGAGATCAGCCCAGTGTGGATTGTGCGACATGGCAGGGAATGGATCTGGCCACAGGCTTCAGAGAGCCACCAACAGAAACAGTTTCAGAGATCCCTCAACCCACAAATGCCAAAGACAGCTTCAACGAGCAGTGAGAAATATCCTTCGCCCAGAAGAGGGGAACATGATCTGAACCACTAGCAGCAGCCACTACAGAGGCAGCGTCCATTTTTGAGTCCTCTGCCTAAATCCCCTAGGAGAATTGAGCAGCTGATCTCATTCTCAACCCTGAGTATGGCCCTGGACTGAGGAAGAGCCCTGGTGTAAGGGAGCTGGAGGTGGTTGTGGAAATGGAATTCTATTTTCAGATCTGGTGCAGAAAAGTTTTTGGTTGCTCCCAGGTCAGTGCAAAGGCCAGGAAAGGAATAATCTCTTCTTCCTTGATTGTTCCATCTTGGAGGAAATGAGAACTTACAGATCCCTAGAGTATACTCTTCTCTTGACAAAAGATCCAAAGTCAAGTAACTACTTGGAAAAATTTCCAAAAAGGGAAAAAAAAAATAGGACTATGGAAGGTTACTTTCTTGGTGAACAGGTATTTTCTTCCCTCCTTTCAGATGGGAAAGAACAATGCATACCATCAGAGGAAATCAAGGCTTCTGCATCCAAAACCTCTAAAGTAAGTATGTATTAGTTTTAGGCCATGGAAGAGCTCAGAAAGGATTTTGAAAATCAAATAAGAGAGGTGAAGGAAAAGTTGAGAAGAGAAATAAGAGCAATGCAAGAAAATCATGAAAAGCGAGTCAACAGTTTACTATGGAGACCCAAAAAATGCTGAAGAAAATAACAGCTTTAAAAATAAGATAACACAATTGGCAAAAGAAGTCCAAAAATGCAAAGAGAAGAAGAATTCATTAAAAATCAAAATTAGCCAAATGGAAAAGGAAGTTCAAAAGCTCACTTAAGAAAATAGTTCTTTAAAAAATTAGAATAGAACAGATGGAAACTAATGATTTTATGATAAACCAAGAATAACAAAAACAAAAACCAAAGCAATGAAAAAATGGAAGATAATATAAAACATCACTTTGGGAATGCAACTGACCTGGAAAATAGATCCAGGAGAGACAATTTAAAAATTATAGGAATATCTGAAAGCCATGATCAAAAAAGAGCCTAGACATAATTTTTCATGAAATTATCAAAGAAAATTGTCCTGATATTCTAGAACCAGAGGCCAAAATAAATATTGAAAGAATCCACCAATCACCTCCTGAAAGAAATCTAGAAAGAGAAACTCCTAGGAATATCATAGCCAAATTCCAGAGTTCTCAGGTCAAGGAGAAAATATTGCAAGCAGCTAGAAAGAAAAAAATTCAAGTATTGTGGAAACACAATCAGGATAACACAAGATCTAGTATCTTCTACATTAAGAGACTGAAGGGCTTGAAATATGATATTCCAGAAGTCAAAGGAACTAGGATTAAAACTAAGAATCACCTACTCAGCAAAACTGAGTATAATACTTCAGGGGAAAATATGGTCATTGATTGAAATAGAGGACTTTCAAGGATTCTTGATGAAAAGACCAGAACTGAACAGAAAATTTGACTTTCAAACACAAGAATTAAGAATAGCATGAAAATGAAAACAGGAAAGGGGAATGATTCCTACATGGAAAGATAATATTTGTAACTCTTGAGACTCTCTTCACATTTGGCTTAAGGAGGGAATAGCATGCTCACTCAGTTTGGTATGAAAATCTATCTTACAGTACAGAAAAGTAAGGGATAAGGAAACAAGTTGTATCAGGAAGATGATAGAAGGGAGGGCAAATAGGAGGAGGGAGTAATTAGAAGTAAACATTTTTGGGAATGGACAAGTCAAAAGAAAGAACAGAATACATGGGAGGCAGGATCGGGTGGAGGGAAATACAGTTAGTCTTACACAACATGACTTATGGAAGTCTGTTGCAAAACTACACATCTATAGCCTACATTGAACTGCTAGCCTTCTCAGTGGGGATGAGTGGGGAAGGAGAAAGGAAGAGAAGTTTGAACTCAAAGTATTAAGAACAAATGTTGAGAATTCTTTTTTCATACAACTGGAAAATAAGAAATACAGGTAATGGGGTATAGAAATCTATCTTGATTCAAGAAAAGAGAGAAGATGGAGATAAGTGAAGAGAAGAGTGTGATTGAAGGGAGGCTATATTGAGGGAAGGGATAATCATAATGCTAAGTTTTATGGGATGGGGGAGGGAAGAGATGAGGAGAATATATGGAACTCAAAATTTTGTGGAAATGAATGTTGAAGGCTAAAAATAAATAAATAAGTTTTAAAAGTAAAAAAAAAAAAACAGAAACCAACTTGCATGTGTAAAGCTATTTATAGCAGCCATTTTTGTGGTGGCAAAATACTGACAATTGTGGGATTACCCATCCTGAAGAAGTTGTGAAATATGAATGTTATGGAACACTATTGTGGGATAGGAAATGTTGAACAGGTGAATTTAGAAAAACCTGAGTAGATTTGGTACAAACTGATGAAAAGTAAAATGAGCAGAATCAGGAAAACCTTATACACAGTATTAGGAATATTTTTGTGATCAAACATGAATGAATCAGCTCTTCTCAACAACAACACAATCCAAGACAAGTACAGAGGACTCAAGAAGGAAAATGCTATCCATATCCAGATAATGAACTGATGGACTCATAATGCAGCTTGACGCATATTTTTTCAGTGCTTTTATTCTTCATGGTTTTATTTCCCATAGATCTGTTACTTCTTTTATTTCTAATTTATTTATTTATTTTTAGTTTTCGCAAGTTCATTTCCACAAAATGAGCTCCAAATTTCCTCCCCGTCTCTTCCCTCTCCCTACCTCAAGACACATTCTGATTGCCTCTTCCCCCAATTTGCTCGCCCTTTTATCACACCCCTCCCTTCTCTTATCTCCATCCCCTCAATTTTCTTGTAGGGCAGGACACTTGTCTGTATCCCAATGTCTGTATATCTTATTTCCCAGTTGCATGTGAAAACAATTTTTACCATTCGTTTTTAAAATTTAGAATTTCAACTTGTCTCCTTTCCTCCCTCTCCCCCATCCCTACTACAAAGTGAAGTAGTTCAATATACATTATACATGTGTAGTTATGTAAAAGATTTCCTTAATTGTCGTGTTGTGAAATACTAACTTTATTTCCCTCCATCCTGTCCTGCCCCCCATTTATTCTATTCTCTCTTTTGACCCTATCTCTCCTCAAATGTATTTTAGGCCCTCCACCCATCAGCCCTTCCTTCTCTCATCCCACACACACACCCCCTTATCCACATTTCCCTTACTTTCTTGTAGTGTAAGATAGATTTTCCTAGGAAATTAGATATGCATGTTATTCCCTCCTTAAGCGAGACCTGATGAGAGTAAGCTTCACTTTTTCTTTCTTCCTTTCCCTCTCTTCCCTTCCATTGAAAAAGCTTTGTCTTGACACTTTTATATGAGAGAGTATTTGGCCCATTCTATTTTTCCTTTCCTCTTCCCAACATATTCCTCTCCCATTCCTTAATTTTATCTTTTTAGATATCACCCCTTCTTATTCAACTCACCCTGTGCCCTCTGTCAATGCATATGTATATAATCCCTCCAACTCCACTAATACTGAGAAAAGTCTCAAAAATTAAAAATATTATCTTTCCATATAGAAATATAAACAGTTCAACTTTAGTAAGTCCTTTATGATTTCTCTTTCCTGTTTACCTTTTCACACTTCTCTTGATTCTTGTGTTCAAAAATCTAATTTTCTATTCAGCTCTGGTCTTTTCATCAAGAATGATTAAAAACTGTCTGTTTCACTGAATGACGATTTTTTTCCCCTGAATAATTATATTCAATCCTATTGAATACGTGATTCTTGGTTTTCATCCTAGTTCCTTTGACTTCTAGAATATCATATTTTAAGCCCATCAAACCTTTAATGTAGAAGTTGCTAGATCTTATGTTATCCTGAGTGTAATTCTGCAACATTTGATTTTTTTTTCTTGTTGTTTGTAATTTTTCTCCTTCGTCTTGTAGTTCCACAATTTGGGTACAATATCCCTAGCAGTTTTCTGTTCAGGATCTCTTTAAGAAGCTAGTTGCTGGATTCTTTCAAAATTTATTTTTCTCTCTTGTTCTAGAATATCAGGGCAGTTTTCCTTGATAATTTCTTGAATGATGATGTCTACACTCTTTTTTTGTCTTGGCTTTCAGGTAGCCCCATAATTTTTAAATTGTATCTCCTCAATCCATTTTCCATATCAGTTGTTTGTAAAATTAGATATTTCACATTGTCTGCTATTTTTTTCACTCGTTTGGTTTTGTTTTATAGTTTCTTGATTTTTCATAAATTCATTAGCTTCCATTTGCTCCTTTCCAATATTTAAGAAATTATTTTCTTCAGTGAACTTTTGGATCTTCTTTTCCTTTTGGCCAGCTCTGCTTTTTACAGTATTCTTCTCTTCATTGGCTTTTTGGATCTCTTTTGTCATTTGGGTTAATCTTTTTTTTTAACAATGTTATTTTCTTCACAGCTTTTTTGACTGTCCTTTATCAAGCTTTTGACTCCGGTTTCATGATTTTCTTGCATCACTCTCATTTCTCTTCCCATTTCTTTCTCTACTTCTCTTATTTGATTTTGAAAATCCTTTTGGAGCTCTTCCATGGTCTGAGACCAATTCATATTTTTCTTGGAACCTTTGGATGGAGGACCTTTGACTTTGTTGTCTTCTGTTTGCATGTTTTGGTCTTCCTTATCACTAAAGTAAGATTCTATATTTTGACTCTTTTCTCGGTTTTTGCTCACTTCCCCATTCATTTACTTTACTTTTGAGCTCTTTGTCAAGGTAGATCTCTGCTTCCATTGAGGGGCGGGGTGGGGGTGTACTTTACTTTCTGCTACCCTGGGGCTTAAATCAGACCATTCCACTCTCCCACAGTGGTCTCATAGGCTTTTTCCTCTTACCTTCCAATTTTTCCTTGGCGTTTTGGGATCCTCAAGTCTGGAAACTCTCATGGGTGTGAGCGATTCAGTCTCCCCAAGGCCTACTCAGGTCCTGTCTGTGCTAGTGGCCCAAGCTGGGCTCCACCCTGCCCCTTGTGTGGTGCAATAGACACTTTCCAGAAACCTTCCATGGTGTCTTGGTGTGGATATTTGCTTAACTCTGTCATTCTGTGGGTTCTCCTGCTCCAGAAAATCTTTAGAGCCATTTTTACAGATATTTGTTTCAAGGGCTGCTGCGCTGATATCTGGCGCTCAGCGGTTCTCACCGGCTCGGTTTGGCTTGTCTCCTGCTCCGCTGGTTTTGCCCGCCACTCTCGGGCTTCTCAGGTCGCTTCCGCCCTGCTGTGCTGACCACGCTGCGCTGTGCGCTGGGAGCTTACCCCCGCGGAACAGATCCTTCCCGTGGACCTTCCAGTCTAACCTGGGCTCTGAATCTGTCAAAGTCTGTCACCCACTGGATTCCACACCTCCAAAGTTTGGTCAGATACTCCTTTCAGAGATATCCAGAGGAGTTTGTCCAGGAGCTTAAGTGAGTCGTTGCTTTCACTCCGCCATCTTGGCTCCGTCCCTCTATTTTTACAGATATTTGGCTGGGCTTGGGTGCAGCACTCTAGAAAGTGCATGCTGTTACTCTGCCATCTTGCCTTTGCCCCTGATCTGTTTCTTATTCCACAACTGTAACAAATGTGGAAATATATTTTACTTTATAACACATGTATTAACTATATTGAACTGTCTACCATTTGTAGAAGAGGGGAGAGAGGGAGAGAGAAATATTTGAGCTCAAAATCTTGGTAAAAAATTTCATTATATGTAACTAGGGAAAAGTAATATACTTCTTTTTTTCAAGGAAACATAAATTTCCTACAGATGCTCCCATTTAATAATATTTAAGTCACAGCCAAGTTCATCAGAAAGCATATTAATATGAAGCTCTCTGGATGAACTTTATAGTTTAGTTATCTACTTAAAATAAAACTACTTGAACATATAGGAGACTTACTTCCCTCCATTAGTTTTGAGTTCTCTTCCTGTTGTGGCTTTATTGGTAGATCCATAGTTATATTTGCATTTCTCTTAGAATTTGGACAAATGGGTGCTTTGAGGGGCTTAAGATGTTCAACTAGAGAAAGAAGTATCTGTGGCTGTTTGGGAATTCTAATGTTACAACTAGCCTGAATCTTAAAACTACTGTCACTGTATGGCAATTCCAGAAGTTGCTGCTTTGCACCTTCATTTGGTTTCTTCTTCTTTCACTTCATTTTCTATTGTAGTTTTGCTTCTGGGAACATAGTCTGCTACTAATTGCATCAACAGTTTTAGGAGAACTCTGGAATACATAATATGATGGGTGGCCTTCTTCACAATGAACTTCTCTCTTGAGAAGATGAATTGCTTGGGTAGGGGCAAACTTTGTAAACTCTTCAGGATGAGTTAACATCCTGCTAGATAAAGTATTTGGAAGCAGCCTGCTTTTTCCATGGCTCTTTGGAGTCCAAAAATTACTAGGAGCAGTCTGAGGCCTTACTTTGACTAGTTTTATTTTTTTCATTTTGTCCAGTTCGCATTTGTAGCCACTCTAGTTGAACAAATCTATCAATATACTTCCCAGGCGATTCTATGATCTATGAGAGGAGCTCATTTTTGCACTTTGTTCCTGTTCATGAAGTTATATTATTTAAATCCCGGGAGTTAAAAGGATGTGGAAGGAAGTCAGGAGAGTAATATTCATCTTTTTCAGAGCCTTGATCAGTGTGAGGATCAAAACAAATTGGATCCATTTCTTCAGCTCTAAGGTTAAGCTCTGGTAGTGAAAGAGGAGAAGGTGGAATAGGAATTCTTTCAGAATTAGAAAGTTCACTTGCACTGTCCTCATCAGCATCTTCTTTAATAATATTTAATGACTTAAAGTCAAGAAATAATTTGCCCATTGAGGTTCTGAAAATCTGGAACCAAATGGAATATCTTCAGCAACAGATCCTGGAATATTTCTTTTAGGATCGTCTTCCATATAACTACTTGCTTTAAGTTCATTCTCAGTTCTTTGTGAGATATCTATAATACTGCTTTTTAACTGGGAAGGAATGAGGGGTAACTGAGATTTACTCAGCTTTTTTCCCTAAGGAATCCTTCTTCTTTGAACCCTTTTTCTATTCAGAGGTGGATCAACATTCACACTGCTGCTTTTTTAACAAGATTCAGTCATCCTATTCCCTTTCTTGTAAAAACTCCGTGACTGAATTTCATCTAGGTTGCTGTGAGATGTCTTTTCTGTAGTACTGGAGATGTTCTTACTCAATCTGCTTGAAGATGATGTCAGCTGAGGACATGGTTTCTTTATTCCTTTTATATTTTTAAGGGATGTTCCACTGTTGGATCATTCTCTGGCATGTTTCATAAGACTGGTTTTCCTTTTTCTCTGTTCCTCTGGGCAATAACAAGGGGCAGTCTTTCATGCCTGGTCCCATAGCTGCTCCCAAGAGAGTATATTTGCACCTTTTTCACTGTAATGCCAAAGGCTCCAGGTCTTTGTATAATTAAGTCAGAAGGGGAGTAATATACTTCTTAAATAAAAAAGTGAGCAAAAAGAACAAAAAATGTTTATGTCTTCTAGGAAGGGACACTCAGAAAAATAAATACGAATAAATGTGCTAAATGGCTAATGGTGGATTGAAAAGCAAAACACAAATAAATTTAACTTTGGTCTCAACAAAACAAAAATAAATGGATTTTAATTCTCATTATCTTTGGTGACATGACTAAGTACACAACAGAGATGGCTGTTTAGAAATACCTAAACCATTTCTTCTCCCAATAAATAATTGGCATATTACTTGGTAATATGATAACATAAGAGTATAGAATTTTGGACTTGGAGTTGGGAGGACTTGAGATGAATTATACCTCAAACTCTTACCAGCATTGAGACCAAGGAAACATCATTTTATTTCCAATCTTCAGTTTTTTTACTCACAAAATGAGAATAAGAATAGCACCTGCTCCACCTTGTGATAATCAAATACAGTAATGTATGTAAAGTGACTGTTAAACTTAAAACACTATATGAATGTTAGTTTTCTTATTAAAATTATCAAAATAAAATAAAAGAGATGGCTGCAAATGTTTAAAATAGTTTTCATTTTAAATGTTTATCTGCCATCATATCAAATATATAGCTTTCAATACAAAAGATTGTATTTAATTTTATGAATAAGTGATATTTCCATGTCCTTATTATGTAAAGAAAACTATGCTGCATTTAACATCTATTTATTAAGCATTTACCATATACAGGAAATTATGTTAATTGCAGTGAGAAATTAAAAAAAAAACTTTTGGAAGAAATATATCACTTTCTTCAAGGAAGCTTATAGTTTAGAGGATAGATATGATGCAATCACAAATACCACAATACAAAATAATACAGGCAAAATACACTAGAGAAATCTGAGTTGAAGCTTTATATGTGATCTAAGGGTCAAAAGGTCGTTATCAAATGAACACATTAGGGTAGGTTACCTGCAAAGGATAATATTTTAATTGAGCTTAATTCAAGAGACATAGAGAAAAGAAGGATATTTCTTGCAAATGAAATAAGGTAAACAATGAGAGAGCGGCAGAGAAAACAATGTAAAGGGGACAGTAATAATTTAACTGGGTTAGAGAAAAAATAAATAGAAAGTGAGGATTAGGAGTGGGTAGGGATAATAAAAGAATGGAAAGATATGGTGGCAGAAGATTACAGGGAGCTTTGAATTAGGCTATGGCATTTGAACTTTTCTCAGTAGGCAAGAGTAAAGTATTACAAATGTTTAGAACTGACAAGTGATATGATTAGATAGATGAATAAGAAAACTTAGTCTGAATACAATTTGAATGACAGATTATGAGTGGAGAAGAAGAAAGTAATGGATTTTTTTTTTTTAAAGAAACGTGAACAGGATAATAAGTTGTATCAGAAGAGGTTGAGAGAACAGAGATAGCTTGACTGGATTTCAGTGAACAATAATCTTTCTGGGTCTGGAGAGTACAAAGTGGCTTTTCTCTACTTCCTTTGAAAAGCTCGCAACAGTTTAAATGTGATTACCAGGAGATTTAATGCTAAAATAGATTACTTAGGGCCGTATAAGTATTATGGGAGGCAAAGAAATATATTAAGTGACCTCTCAAAGTTCCTGCCAGACTATTTGTTTTTTAGTATTCTTAACCAGAAATGTCAGTATTTTCATCACAGCCTGTGTATTTCCAAAATGTGACATTAATTAAGCTGAAGATATTTTATCTTGACTGATACTGAACTTTAATGGTACCTTTAAATTCTGTCTGATGAATTTTAAGTAGCTTAAAAATCTATTTATAGAATTATCTTATTTCTTCCCTTTTTCAGTTAATTTTTAAAAAATTACCTCTTGAAATAAGCAGTGTTTTATAATGGATAGAACGTATAGAAAATGAATAGAATGGATAGAAAACCACCCTCAGTGCTAGAAAGACCTTGATTTTAGTCCTGCCTCCGATACATACCAACTCTCTGATGTTGGTTAAATTACTTCACTTCTCAGTGTTTAATTTAACTAAGGCTATCAATTATAGACAAAGTTTACTTGCTCTCTTCCTTAAGGTCCATTCTCTACTTCCAGAAAACACAACAAATATAATCTCTATTGGTTTAGTTTAAAGATTTCCTTTCAAATACCTCAGCCTATGTTGCTCCAAATTAATTCAATGCAATTTATGTTTATTGAGTTTATTCTATATTTAAGGCACTATGGGTAAACGGAAATAAACAAATAGTATGACTATCTGCAAGAAGCTTACAACAAAGAAAATAGGGCAGGTGTATGAATAGCTATAATATAGGGCCAAGACATTCTTTGCTATCGTTGTTCAGTTGTTTTGGTCAAATCTTGCTCTTTTTGACCCCATTTTTGGATTTCTTAGCAAAGATACTGGAGTCTTTTGTCATCTCCTTCTAGAGCACATTTTACAGATAAGAAAACTGGGATAAAAAGGATTAAGTGACTTGCCCAGGGTCATACAGCTAGGGTCTGAGGTTGGATTTGAACTCAGGAAGATGAGTCTTCCTCACTCTAGGCCTGGCACTCTATCCAATGTGCTACCTAACTGTCCATGGACATTCTTTAAATTTTATAAATTCTGTTGTGCAGTAAAATAAGTGTGTGCTCTCCCTGAATATATGTGTATATCCATAATATGTGGATGGTTATGATCTAACAAAAATTCTCTAAGGTTGAGTAAGATAAAATGATACCTCCCATATGCAGTGCTTTCTAGTTCTCAGAGTAATATTCCATGAATTATTTAATTTAAATGTCAAAACAATGATATGATGCAAATGAAGATATTGCTGTCATCATTCTTATCATCATCACTGTAATCACTGCTATCATCATTACCATCATCATTGCCATTGTCATCATCACCATCTTAACATATGGTAAGTTTAACTCAAATTTTGAATGATCCAAAGTCAAAATTAGAATCAGGCCTAGAACTGAGGACTTCTGATTCCTAGTTTAGTGTTCTTTCTTCTTCATCATGTTTTCTTCCTTATTTGTGAGGAATTTTCAGAGATTATTTCAGTTGCATCATATATAATATGTGTTGCTTGACTTAACCATTTGAGTTTTAAATAGATTTTGTTTGGAAACTCCTCCCACCCTATTTGAAAACTTTGTTGTAAAAAGAATTTGTTTTTCCTTATAGGGAATTTGAAAAGTAACATTGAACTGAAAATATTCCCTAGTTCCTAGCAATTATGACTTCTGAATAAGCAGTAAATTTTTAAGTAAACAATGACAGGATTTCTGCTAAAATTCTCCATGAATCATAATGGAACTTGATGGGCATCTTTATTCGAGAAATAGTTTATAGAAATCTTGTTAGAAAGGAAGTTGATCTAGCTCTTTTCCTCCCACTTTCCCTCCTGAAACCTGTTGCAATTCCTGCTGCTATTACTGATTGTGCAACTGGCTCCCCAAATTTTTAAGGGGGTCACAATAAACGTTTAGGCTCTTAAAACATCTCATAGATATAGGAAACATGCTTCACAGAAGAAAAAAACTATGTCTGCACATTCCAAAGATGGCTACTGATGAGTTTTCTAACTTGTGAATGGATAAAGAGAAATAATATTTCTCCCCATATATATTTGAGAAATGAAAGGATAAAATAATGTTTTTATTTTGAAAATTGTTCAAGTACTATTTCTTTTAATGAATCGAATTTGAATGTTTTAAAACAAATGCTAAGTGGCTATAATATAAGCCATGTACTATCCTGATATATTGATGTTAACATATGGCTGTCTTTAATACATACCTTTCATCCTGGTCATTGAAACGTGTGATTCAGGGTTGGATAAGCCATTGTTTGGTAATCAAGGTTCATATTTTATTTATTTAATGTTTCTCATTTGAGGAAACTTGAAATTTCTCATTTCAAGAAATCGAGATATGAATGTGATGTAATGATGCTATTATTATCAACAATTATTAACTGTATGAAAGACATGGGTCTAAACCCGCAACGTTGTAATCAACTATAAGGCATATAAAACACAGGATTTTTCTTCAAGACATATAGCATAGAAGACTTTTTTTAATTAAAGAAGAATTGAATCTCAGATTTTAAATGTAGTATACAAACAACAATCTAAGAGATAGTTTGCACCTTTTTCTTTCAGTACACTATGGGATAGTGAAGGCCTGCTGTTGAAGAAATTAAAATCTTATGTGTGAGGACACATTTGATTTAATCTCTTCTAATATAATTTCTGTCCTTCAGAGGAAGATGCGATGGAGAAATTTTTTTAAAAAAATTGAAATTGCCAGTGATTTAATTGATATATAGAACTCTAAGTAAAAAAACAAGAAAGCAAAGCAAAACAAAACAAAAACCAATCTCTTTTAACAGAATTGACTTACAAGTGTTCTTCAACTTGTTTTAGAGTGTTCCATCAAATTTCTTGCATGAGACGGCCCAGACAGTATATAATAGTGGAAGGATTAGAGTACAAATCTTCTAACTCTAAGATGGACTTTGATATAATGCTGTAGCATAATTTTAATTTTGTCATCATTTTAACTGAGATAGCAAATCATGTAACTATCAACAGCACTTTTGAATTTAGCTGAGATCTAACATATATAGTTCTTTTCAATGACTGAATAATTTTGGGCTCTGTTTATTGTCCCTATTAACTTTAGCTGAAGCATCTCATTTAAACCTGATGCTATGTGGTTACTTCCTACTCTGTCTGCCAATTCTAGTTAGTCTCCTAATATTTGCTGATCAGATTATTATTTTACTTAATGAAGTTTTTCTGGTATTGCTTCCTTCATAAATATTTACCTTCTCATTCGTCCTTTGTAAATAAATTCTAACGATAGATATCCTTTCTTCTGATATAACAAAAGGCTACACAGTTTTTTGGAAGTGCTATTCAGGATACTTTTTTATGTAGCATGAGACTGTGTTCAGACTATTTAAAAATCACTTATTGAAATGTATTTATACATTGGTTAGTATGACTGGCAGCAACACCTGTCAATCATTCCCTGAATTTATCTATATCAGTACTCCATTCCCTCTCAATAATCATTGCTTTTACATTTTTACAGAAAATTAAATTTCTTTAAACCTTGATGAAGAAAAAGAGATAGGACTACCAAATTAATTTCCATAACCCATTTAGTTCTATCCTAAAAACAAAGCAGCTTCTTCACGGCAATACTATGTCATTCATAATTTGAGTACTATTTTCTATTGAGACAGCTACGTGATGCAGTGAATAGAACACCAGTGCAAGATTCAGGAGGACCTGAGTTTAAATCTCACCTCAGACTCTTGACACTCACTACCTGTGTGACCTTAGGCAAGTCACTTCACCACAATTGTCTCATCCTGGGTCATCTCCAGTCATCCTGATGAATATCTAGTCACTGGATTCAGATGGCTCTGGAGGAGAAGTGAGGCTGGTGACCTGCACAGCTCTTCCTCACTCAAGACAAAGTCAAATGCAAGTAATCTCATCATTTCTCTCATGGCATGGTCTTCTTTGGAAACAAAGGATGAACACACACTATTTTCTATATTAGTTAGGTGAGAAACTTTACAGACAAAGGAGTTTCAGAGATTTGGCCCAAAATTCCAGAGCTAATGTCACAGACCAGGCTTGAAAAAATCCCTATGGAGTGAAGGGTCAGGGCTTGATTTCCTCCATAGCCTTTCTCTTCTTCTTGAAGTAAAGTATTCATATTTATTTTTGAAGTGATGATTTTCTGAAAGATCTAAAATCCTTAGATTACCTCTTCATATCATATCTTTATATTCAACATTCTGTTTTTTAGAGGTCTGATCTTTTCTTTTTTTGAAATACATTATTTATATATGTTTAGCATTCTTTTTTTTTAATAAAGTGAGCTCAACATTTTTTCCTTCCTTCCAATCCTTTCACCACCTACTCAGATGGCAAGGAACATGACAGAAGCTATACATGTGAAGTCAAGCAAAATGTATTTCCATAGTAGCCATGTCTCAAAATAGTAAGAAAAATAAAGTGAGAAGAATATGCTTTAATTTGCACTTAGAATTTATCAGTTCTCTTCCAGTACATGGATAGTTACTTTTTTTTTGCCATGAGTCTGAATTGTCTTGGATTTTTGTGTTGATCAGCACAGCAAAGTTCCACAGTTTGTGGTCTACAATATTGCTATTACTGTGTACAAAGATCTCCTAATTATTCTCACATCAATTTACATCAGTTCATACAGGTCATTCCAAGTTTGTTTGTTTTTTCTGAAGCCATTTACCTCATTTATTATAACACAATAATACTTCATCACAATCATATAACACAACTCATTCATCCTTTCAGTAATTGAGATTCCAATTTCCAATTCTTTGACACCATAAAAAAAAGATGTTATATGTTTTCTACATATACGTCCTTTTCCTTTTTTCTTTGATCTCTTTTGGATCCAGATCTAGTAGTGGTAATCTTTTACAGACCTCTGGGTATAGTTTCAAATTGTTTTTGCAGGTCCCTATTTGTCTCTTTAAATTAGGCCCATTTTTTGGGAAAAAGCTCCACATGTACAAAAATATTTATAGCAGGTCTTTTTGTGGTGGCCAAGAACTGGAAATCAAGGGAATACTCATCAATCGGGGAATGACTGAACAGGTTGTGGTATAAGAATATAATGGAATAATATTGTGCAGTAAGAAATGATGAACAGTAGGACTTCAGAAAAACCTGGAAAGATTTATATGAAGTGATGCTGAGTGAAATGAGCAGAATAAGGAGGACATCAAACATAGTAAAAACCACAGTGTGTGAGGACTCTTTCTGATATACTAAGCCCTTCACAGCAATTTAAGGACCTAAAACATCCCCAAAGAACTCTTGAGGCAAAATGCCATCCATATACAGATAAAGAACTATGGAATCAAAATGCAAAAAGAAGCAGACTCTTCTCTTGTGTCATGTTTTGTTTTGTTTTCTCATAGTTTCATTCATTTTAGTTCTTCTATGCAATAAAACTAATGTGAAAATGTGTTTAACAAGAATGTATGTGTAGAAACCATATAAAATTGCATGCTGTAATGAGAAGGGAGGGGGAGAAAATGTTAGACTTATGAAAGTCATTGTTGAAAACTGAAAAGAAATAAATTAATTAAATTTTTAAAAATTTAAAATAAATAAGTAAATTAGGTCCATTTTGTCCCTGTCTAATTTGAGATTATGATTGCTATCCTTGCTTTCCTTATTTCAGTTAAGGCATAACAAATAATGGCCCAGCCTCTTATTTAAATCTCTCTGTGTGTGCCTGTGTGTGTGTGTGTGTGTGTGTGTGCATTTGTGTATCTTTCTGTTTCAAATATGACTCTTGTAAACAACATATTCTTGGATTCTTGTTTCTAATTCATTCTGATATTTACTTCTGTTTTATGGGTAAGTTCATACTATTCATACTCCTATTATTTTCTGTTTATCTGTTTCTCTGTTTTTACACTATGCCTCCTCAAAAGTCCACTTTGCTCCTGACCACTGTTTCCTAGATCTACCCTTTTATTTAGTTCTCCTCCTACTTTCCTATTTGGTAAGATGAATTTATACATCCATTTGAGTATATATGTCTCTGCGTACACACACACACACACACACACACACACACACACACACACACACAACTCCCCCATCCCTCCCCCCACATTTTTCTCTCTGAACCAATTCAAATGAGAGTGAGCTTCAAACATTGCCCAACACACCCTCTATTTCCCATCCTCTTTGAAGGCTGTTTCTTATACCTTTCTTTTATAGCAGATAATTCCCATAATTCTCCTCACCATTCCTACTTTCCCCATTGAAATCCCATTTTACGACCTCTTTCTTACACTTCTTATTTTTTAGATCATCCCAACATAAGCAACACACACTCATGTTCTCTATCTGTAAAGACTACTTCTAACTTCCCTAGTAATGATAGAGTTCTTAGAAATTTTAAATAGCCATATAGGAATGTAGACAGTTCATCCTTATTCCTTTATGATAACTCTTTCATTTTACTTTTTTATGTATCTCTTGAGTCATTATTTCAATATGAAATTTTCTATTCAGCTCTGGTCTTTTCATCAGGGATATTTGAAAGTCTGCTATTTCATCACATATCCATTTTTCCCATAGAAGGATTACACTCAGTTTTCCTGGGCAGGTTTTTCTTGTTTATAATCTTGGCTTCCTTGAATTCTACAGTAACATATTCCAAAACCCTCCAGTACTTTAGCATGAAAGATACTAAATCTTGTGTTGTTCTGACTGTGGCTCCAAAATATTTGAATTGATTCTTCCTGGATGTTTGCACTATTTTCTCTTTGACCTAGTAGCTCTGGAATTTGGCCATAATACACCTGGAAATTTCATTTTGGGATCTCTTTCAGGAGGTGATCAGTGGATTCTTTCTGTGTCTATTTTATCTTCTGGAACTAAGATATTGGAAGAGTTAACTGTGATAATTTATTGAAATATGATGTCTAGGCCCTTTTTTTTAACCATGACTTTCAGGGAGTCAAATCATTATTAAATGATCTCTCCTGAATCTATTTTCCAGGGCATTTGTTGTTCAAATGATATATTTTCCAAAGATATATTTTCTATTTTTCCAACTTTTGGATTTTGTTTTATTTTTTCTCAGTGTCTCATAGAGTCATTAACTTCCCTTTTCCTGTTTTTAATTTTTCTGAATTTTTTTTTTTTTAGTTCCAGAAGCCACGATGGTGGGGTAATCTAGAATAACCTGAAATCTCCCACATTCACCTCAGTAACCAAAAGTAAAGTTTAGAATGATAGAAGAAACGAAAAGATAGGATGATACAAATTTTTAGCCCAAGACAGCTTGGTAGATTGGTCAGAAAGTTCTATTTGACTCAGGTAAAAGGAGAGCACACTGCAGGGTAGGCAGTCTCCCACAAAGACAGCAGTAACCTCTGTCTCAGGAAGCCAGAAGGAGGACCTGAGCCCCAGCACAGTATCAGGTGAAGTAGCAATGCCAACATTAGGAAACCCCCTGTACTTCAGTTTAGAATCAGAAAAAGACAGACATCAGCAACAGGGTCGCCACAGTAAGTATTATGTGTAATGGGGACAGAAGCCTACACATTGAGATCAGGGATGATGTAATGATGCGCAATTTCAACAACTATTATTTAATATTGTACTAAGAATGTTTCCTATAGCAATATGAGAAGAAAATAATTGAAAGAACTAAAATAGGCAAGGAGGAAAGAAAATAATCACTCATTATAGATCATGTGATGATATAGAGACTCCTATGGAATCAACTAAAAAAACACATGAAATAATTAGCAACTTTATTTTTTTATTTTTTAAAAATTTTTATCAAATTTATTTTCAGTATTCTACAATCACTACCATATAACTTAGATTTTTCCCCCTCCTTCCTGGAGATAGTATAAAATTTTATATAGGTTCTATACATATATTCCTAGTAAAAACATTTTTACTATAGTCATGCTGTGTAGAAGAAATAAAATGAACAAGAAAAATCATATAACAAACCAAAATGTAATACAAAAGAAAATGATCTGCTACATTCTGTGATTGATCTCCATAGTTCTTTCTCTGGATGTGGAAGGCATTTTGCCTTAAAAGACCACTGAGAATTTTTTTTTTTAAGTCCTTGCATTGCAATGAAGTTTTAAGTCTACCAGAAAAAACTCTCACACACCATGGGCACTGCTGTGCACAAAGTTCTTCTGGTTCTGTTCCTTTCACTCAGCGTGAGATCATATAAGTCTTTTCAGGCCTCTCTGAAGTCTTTCTGTTCATCATTTCTTATAGCAGAATGGTATTCCATTACATTTATGTGCGATAATTTATTCAACCATTCCCCAATTGATGGACATCCCCTTGATTTCCAGTTTTTGACCACCACAAAGAATGTTGCTATAAATATTTTTGTACGTGTTGGACACTTTCCCATTTTTATGATCTCTTGGGGATACAGTCCTAGAGGACATATTGCTGGGTCAAAGGGTACGCACTTTTTTCTAGCCCTTTGAGTCTAGTTGCAAATTGCTCTCCAGAATGGATGAATCAGCTCACAGCTCCAACAATGAATTAGTGTTCCAACTCTTCCCACATCCTCTCCAACATTTATCATCTTCCTGTTCTGTCATGTTAGCCTATCTGATAGGTGTGACGTGTTATTGTAGAGTTGTTTTGATCTGCACCTCTTCAATCAGTAGTGATTTAGAGCATCTTTTCATATGACTATAAATATCTTCAATTTCTTCCTCTGAAAATTGCCTGTTCATATCCTTTGACCATTTATCACTTGGGGAATAACTTGTGTTCTTGTACATTTGAGTCAGTTATCTATATATTTTAGAAATGAGGTCTTTATCACAGACACTAGCTGCAAAAATTCTTTCCTAGTTTTCTGCTTCCCTCTTACTTTCGGTTGCATTGGGTTTGGTTGTGCAAAAGCTTTTCAGTTTAATGTAATCAAAATTATCCATCTTGCACTTCATAATGCTTTCTATCTCTTCTTTAGTCAAAAAATCTTCACTTTTCCATAAATCTGATAAATACACTATTCCTTGCTCCACCAATTTGTCCATAAAATTAATCTTTATTCCTAGATCACGTACCCATTTGAATTTTGTTTTTGTGTAAGGTGTCAGGCCTTGGTCTATACATAGTTTCTGCCACACTTTTATCCAGTTTTCCCAGCAATTTTTGCCAAACGATGAGTTCTTATCCCAGAAGCTAGGATCCTTGGGTTTATCAAACAGTGGATTGCTATATTCATTGCCTACTGTGCCTTAAGTACTTAGCATATTCCACTTGTCAACCCTTCAGTTTCTCAGCCAGTACCATATGGTTTTGATTATTCCTGCTTTATAATACAATTTGATATCTGGTAGAGCTAGTCCACCTTCCCTAATATCTCTTTTCATTTTTCCCTTGCTATTCTCATCATTTGTTCTTTCAGAAGAATTTTGATATTATTCTTTCCAGCTCTAGAAAACAATTATCAGATAGTTTGATTGGTATGGCACTAAATAAGTAAATTAATTTAGGTAGAATTGTCATTTTTATTATATTGGCTCAGCCTACCCATGAGCAACTGATGTTCATTAGCAACTTTAACAAGCATGAAGGATATAAAGTAAACTCAGGAAATCATGAGAATTTCTATATATTACTCACAAAGACCATAAGCAAGAGACAGAAAAAGAGAAACTTAATTCAAATTAACTGTAGAGAATATAAAATATTTAAGAATTTACCCAAAAAGACAAACCCAGGAACTTTTCAATACTATTACAAAACACCTTTCATATAAATAAAGTCCTATCCAAAAAAGTTGAATATAATTGAATTGCTCATGGATAGGCTGAGGTAATATAATATAAATTATGATTCTACTTAATTTATTAATTCAGTACCATAACAACCAAAATACCAAAATAACTTTGATAGAGCTCGAAAAATCATGACAAAATTCATCTGGAAGAACATAAGGTCAAGAATATCAAGGGAAATTAATGAAAAAATGTAAACTTGATGATCTCGCTGTACTAGATCTCAAACAATATTCTAAAGCAGTAGCCATTAAAATGATTTGGCACTGACTAAAAAATAGAATGATGGATTAGTGGAATAGATAAGATACACAAGACAGAGAAGTAAAAAACAGTAGTAATCTAATGTTTGATAAACACAAGGACCCTAGCTTCTGGGAAAAGAACTCATTATTTGACAAGAAGCTGCTGGAAAAAATTGGAAAACAATATGCCACAAACTAGGTTTAGACCAACATCTTATATCATATACCAAGATAAGATAAAAACTTACAGGAACCAAGATGTGAGTGCAAGCAGTAAATTACTGTAACTCTTCCATATTCAGCTCCAAACCTCCATAAAATTACACCCCTAAACAAATCCTGGAATAGCAGAACTAGCAAAAGGACAGAGTGAAAGAATTTTTTTAGCCCAAGAAACTTGGAAGATCAGCAAGAAAGCTATATCTCACTTAGGTAAAAGGAGAGCACATTCCTGGACAGGAAGTATCTCAGAAAAATAGCACCAAACTGTACCTCAGGTAACATGTGGAAAAACTTGAGACACAGTCTGGTAGAGCAGGCTAATGCCAACACCAGGACAACCCAGGTGCCTGAACATGGCCAGGGGAGCTGATAAACTCCAACTCTGAGAATCACCATGTGCTTCAGTGTAGCAAACAAACATAGTCCAAAACGTCAAGAGAGTAGGCCAAAGTGGGGCAGAGTCAACAGGGCAGAGTGGAAGGATGACCTGGAAGAGCTCTCCCCCCAAAAGCCATAAATTGCCTGTAAAAAATGGCTCTAAACAAATTCTAGAGCAGCAGAAACCACAAAAGCACAGAGTGAAAGTGATTTCCAGTTCAAGATTGCCTGGAAGGCTGAGAGGAAATGTCTATTGCACAGGCAGCAGAGTGCAGCCCCACACAGCTTGGCAAAGAAAGGACCCAGAATAGACTTCAGGGCTCTACCTGCAGCAAGTCCCAGATTGCTCAATGCACAAACATCAGAGATAGCTTCAAAGGTCACTGAAAAAGCACTTTCACCTGGGTGAGAAGGGATCAGTGTCCTCTTGCCCTAGCCCTGGCCCTAGGGACCCAGGTGGTAGCAGTGTTAATTTTTTTTTAAAATTTATTTATTTAACTTTTAACATTCATTTTCACAAAATTTTGGGTTCCAAATTTTCTCCCCATTTGTCCCCTCCCCCCACCCCAAAACATTGTTCTTCCTCATCCAAAAGGATGGGAAGAGATATCTGTTCACCAAGAAAGTAACCTTCTATGGTCTTATTTTTTCCCCCCTTTTCTGGGCATTTTCCCAGCTAGTTACTTGATTTCTGAGTTTCCTCTCCACATCCACCTCACCTCCAGTTCCACCCAGCTAGCACTTAGGGGCTGAGATTCAAATGCTGCTTCCCAGCTTCAGGGCTTTGGGTGGGGGTGGGGCTGCTATTCAGTGTGAGATTAAGTTCAGCTGCTCAGGTGGGGGCAGGGCCACCATACGGGGCTCAGTTCCCTCAGGGGGTTTATGCAGAGACCTTCAACAATGGATCTGAGCTCTTGCCTGCTTTGGTACCCTTGTCTGCCGCTGCCTCTGCTGCTGCCTCCAAAGGGGGTCTGGGTTATGGAGACACCCTGCTCCCCTCCTAGCAAGCTGAAAAGACCCTCTCACTGACCTTTGGTGCCTGTGGGTGGAGGGACTTGCATGGCTGCTGGAGATTCTGTCCCTGAAGCCTGCTTGGATCTGCTCCTCTCAGTGTCACATGGCCAGAGCAGGGCTGGGCTCTGCTCTGGGTCCAGTGTGGGACGGACCTTTCATGTCAGTTTTCCAGGTCTTTCTGGAACAGATATCTTCTCCACTCAGTTGTTCTGTGGCGTCTGCTGCTTCAGAATTTGTTGGGAGTTCTTCTTTACAGGTATTTTATGAGCTGTGGGTTAGGACCTAGCATATATGTATCTTTCTACTCCACCATCTTGGCTCTTCCCTGCACTGTTCATTTTTGAGCCCTCGGCCAAAAGCCCCTGGGGGAAATGAGCAGCCAATCTGAGTCTCAGCCTTGAGTGACTCAAATGGGGTGAACAGGAGAGCTGGCATGGTGGGAATGATGGAGGCTTTGGAAATGATCCAGGGCAGAAAAACATGCAGCAACTCCCGGATTAGAGTGTAAGTCAAGAAAGGAGTAAATTCCTCCCTTAACTGTGCCACCTTGGAGGAAGTGAAAGCTTACATGTCTCCAGAGTATACCCTCTTCTGGACAAAGGACTCAAAAGTCTAGTAACTGATGGGGAAAATGCCCAAAATAGGTTTTAGAAAACGGCTATGGAAGGCTACTTTCTTGGTGAACAGGTATTTTCTTCCATCCTTTTGATGAGGAACAACAATGCATACCATCAGAGGAAGACCTAAAAGTCAAGGCTGGTGGAGGAAAAATTGGGAAGAGAAATGAGAGCGATGCAAGGAAATCATGAAAAGCAAGTCAACAGCTTCTTAAAGGAGACTCCCAAAAATACTGAAAAAAATAACACTGTAAAAACTAGACTAACTGAAATGGCAAAAGAAGCCAAAAAAGGCAATGAGAGAAGTATCTTTTAAAAAGCAGAATTAGCCAAATGGAAAAGGAAGTTCAGAAGCTCACTGAAGAAAAAAGTTCTTTAAAAATTAGAATGGAGCAGGTAGAAGCTAATGACTTTATGGGAAACCAAGAAATTACAAAACAAAACAAAAAGAATGAAAAAATAGAAGACAATGTGAAATATTTCACTGGGAAAACAACTTATCTAGAAAACAGATTCAGTAGAGATAATTAAAAATTATGGGACTACTTAAAAGCTATGATCAAAAAAAGAGCCTAGAAACAACCTTTCATGAAATTATCAAGGGAAGATACCCCGATAGCTAGAATCAGAGGATGAAATATTGAAAGAATCCACCAATCACCTCCTGAAAGACATCTGAAAAGAACTTCTGGGAATATTGTAGGCAAATTCCAGAGTTCCCAGGACAAGGAGAAAATATTGCAAGCAGCCAGAAGGAAACAATTTGAGTATTGTTGAAATACAATCAGGATAACACAAGATCTAGCATCTTCTACATTAAGGAATCGAAGGGATTGAAATATGATATTAAGGAAGTCAAAGGAAATAGGTTTAAAACCAAGAATCACCTACCCAGCAATACTGAGTATAATCCTTCAGGGGAAAAATGGTCATTCAATGAAATGGAGGACTTACAAGCATTCTTAATAAAAGACCAGAGCTGAATAGAAAATTTGACTTTCAAACACAAGAACCAAGGAAATCATGAAAAGGTATGCAGGAAAGAGAAACCATAAGGGACTTAGAAAAGTTGAACTCTTTACATTCTTACATGTAAAGACAATATTTGTAACTCTCAAGACTTTTCTCAGTATTTGGGTAGTTGGAGGGATTGCACACACACACTACATATATATGCATGTATGTACATATACACATCTATATATGTATATATATATATATATATACACACACATACATGTATATAAACAGAGGGCACAGGGTAAGTTGAATAGGAAGGGATGATATCTAAAAATATGAAATTAAGAAGTGAGAGAGGAATATATTGGGAGGACAAAGAAAGAAATGGAATGTGGCAAATTATCTCTCATAAAAGTGGGAATAAAATGTTTTTTCAGTGGAAGGGGTAAGGGAAAGATGATATGGAAAAAGTGAAGCTTACTATCATCACATTTGGCTTAAGGAGGGAATAACAAGCACACTCAATTCAGTATGAAAATCTATCTTACTCCACAGGAAAGTAGGGAAGAAGAATATAAGTGTGGTGTAGTGATGATAGAAGGGAGGGCAAATGGGAGTATGAGTAATTAGAGGTAAACACTTTAAGGGACAAAACTTAAAGGGAGAATGGAGTAAGTATGGGGCAGGATAGAATGGTGGCAAATATAGTTAGTCTTTCACAACAGAAGTCTTTACCAAGATTGCACATATATAGCCAACATTGAATTGCTTGCCTTCTCAGCTGGGATGGGTGGGGAGGGAAGGAGGGAAAGAAGTTGGAACTCAAAGTTTAAGAAATGTATATTGAGAATTGTTTCTTCATGTAATTGAGAAATAAGAAATACAGATAATGGGGTATAGAAATCTATCTTGCCCTACAAGAAAAGAGAGAAGATGGAGATAAGGGAAGAGAGGGGTGTGATAGAAGGCAGGGCAGATTGGGGGAAGGGGTAGTCAGAATGCATGGTCTGGATTGGAATATGATATTCCATGGGTCAGAAAAGCTAGGATTAAAACAAAGAACCACCTACTCAGCAAAACTGAGTGTAATACTTCAGGAGGAAAAATGGAATTAAAATAGAGAACTTTCAAACATTATTGATGGAAAGAGCAGAGCTGAATAGAAATTTTGATTTTCAGGTACAAGAATCAAGAGAAACATGAAAAGGCAAACAGGAAAGAGAAATCATAGGGGACTTGTTAAAGTTGAACTGTTTGCAATCCTACATGGAAAGATGATATTTGTAACTCATGAGACCCTAATAGGTAGATGGAGTAAAGATAGAAGATAGATAGACAGACAGATAGATGGATGGATAGATAGATAGATAGATAGATAGATAGATAGATAGATAGATAGATAGATAGATAGATAGATAGATAGATGATAGTTTGCACAAGGTGAGTTGAATATCCAAGAATGATAATTAAAAATAAATTCAAGGGGTGAGAGAGGAATATGTTGGGTGTAGGAGAAAGGGAGAGATAGAATGGGGTAAATTATCTCACATAAAAGAGACTAGAAAAATATTTCCTAATGCAAGGGAAGAGGTAGAAGGTGAGAGGGAATGAGTGAACTTTACTCTCTAATGATTTGACTTAACGAGGGAATAACATATACTCTGATTTGGGTATCTTACCCTACAAGAAAGTAAGGGGCAAGGGGATAAAGAAATGGGAATGGAAGAAGGGAGGTCAGATAGGGGAAGGGAGTAGTCAGAACCAAACACTTTTGAAAAGGGAAAGAGTCAAGTCTGAAAATAGAATAAGTGGGGGCCAGGATAAGATGGAGGGAGACACAGTTAATATTTCACAACTAGATTAATATGGAAGTTCTATGCCTAACTACACATGTATAAACTATGTTGAATTGCTTGCCTTCTGAATGATGGTGAGTGTGGAGGGAAGAAGGAAGAGAATTTGGAGCTCAAAGTTTTAAAAACAAATTTAAAAGAATGTTTTACATGCAACTGGGGAAAAAAGATGCATGGGTATTGGGGTATAGAAATCTTTATAACACTACAAGAGAGTAAGGGGTAAGGGAATAAGGAGGAAGTGATAAAGGGCAAACTGAGGGAAAGAGCAATCAGAATGCATGCCATTTTGGGGTGGGAGAGAGTTTAGGAATGGGGAGAAAATTTGGAACTCTAAATCTTGTTAAAATTAATGTTGAAAGTAAAAAATAAATAAATTAGCTTAAAAATAAAATTTAGAATTAGGCAAGGGGAAGTTACTGACTCTACGAGACATTAAGAATTATTCAAACAAATTCAAAAGTGTGAAAAATGGAAGAAAATATGAAATGCCTAATGGGAAAAATAACTGACCTGGAGAACAGATCCAGAAGAGACATTATCAGAATCACTGGACAACCTGAAAGCAATAATAAAAGAAAAGAGGACCTGGGCAGCATCTTTTAAGAAATTACTAAAGAAAACTGCCTGGAACCAGAAGGGAAAACAGACATTGAAAGCATCACTGATCATGTCAAGAAAGATATCCTAAAATAAAAAGCCCAAAGAATATTTTAGTCAAATTTCAGAACTGTCATGTCAAGGAAAAAGTACTAAAAGTAGAAAGAAAAAAAAAATTCAAATATCAGGTGTCACAATCAGGATTACACAGGACTTGACACCGACAAACAATATGACCCTTGCAGGGTTCTGGTTGTTGTTCTACCTGGTCTGTGCTGTGATCTTTAACCAAGAAGGGCCCTTGATCCTTTGTTAGCACAAGTGTTAGCACTCCTCTTGTCCCTGCAACTTTGACCAGGTCTTCTGTTCTCCTGCAGGTATGAGTACTAGTTGTTTCTCTAAAGGGACTGGGACCAGAGCCTCTGCTCCCTTGTGATAGACCATAAACACTCCTCTCCACTCTGGAAATATTACCCAATACTGAAAATGGGCAGTAGAATTGCCTAATAGTTCTTGGTCTTGCACACAGTGTCAGCTCCAGGTCTTCTGTAATTGCTTTCTGATCAGTTGTCACACTCCATTACCTTTTCTGGTTTGAGAGTTTCAAAACTGCAGCTGCCACTGTAGCAGTCACTTCCAGGGCCTTCTCCTCGTCTTGCCTCTCTATGCACTCCAGGCCATACCAACCCAGTGTCACAGACCTCCTTAGAACTCCTAAGTTGTTTTAGGCTGGAGAAATTCTTCAATTTTACAGTTTGTTGACTGTGCTTCTGTGGAGTATGAATTCATAATTAATTTAAAATTGTTTGGAAGGAAATGTTGGAAGAGTTTGACTAGTTTTCAGCTTCTACTCTATCATCTTGTGCTGACCTACCTATAGTACCAATCTTTTGAAAAATTTCTCTATTACTTCCAGGAGTCAGGATGGTGGAGTAATGGGTAATTGCTTTCTCCCTCCTCTTGTTCACCTTGAAGAGTCCAGAGAATATTTCCCCAGGAAAAATCTTGGAAAACTAGGAGCAGCAGACAGGCTAAACAGTCTCTTAGCTTGTAAGGCTATGAAAATCACTAAGGATGGTCCCTCTTGTTGTGGCTGAAGGGGACCAGTGCAGGACCAGAGCTGTCCCAGACAGTATCACCTCAGCAAACCAGAACAAGATCCTGAGGCCCAGGGGTTAAAGACCACAGCCGCCAACATCAGAACCCTAGGCATGCCTCAGGACTCCAGGGGAATCGGGAATACACTATTACAGACAGCTGAGCTTGCCTATACTCTAGCTCAGGAGAGGAGACCTCTTGTAGCCAGACCACCTCTCCACCACACTTAACGCAGCTAGCTCCAGGGTAAACAAAAATCTTTACCTGGCCTCTGCTTTCCAACACCACCTAGCTCAGCACCAGGTAAACTGCAACATTTTAGCTTCTTCATTTTAGCTGAAAGAACCAGAGGCAACAACACAGAGCCTCAAGTTTTAGACAAAAGAATGGTGGGACAGAACCCCCCTGTGCCACAGATGGAGAGATACACTTTACAAGCCAGAAAAAGGGTGATCGTCATGAGTAAGAAGCAAGGCAGAAAAGACCATAGAATCTTTCTATGAGGACAAGGCCCAAAACACACATACCAAAGAATTCAGCATTGAGACTGTACTCCCATCTGAAACTTCAGGAGGGAACATGAACTGGTCTGAAGCACAAAGAACATTCTTGGAAGAGCTCAGAAAAGATTTCAAAATCCAAATTGGAGAAATAGAAGAAAAACTGAAAAATAATTTTAAAAATATGAAAAAAGAAATCACAGAAAAATTTAAAAGGAACACTGGACAAATGGAAACAAAGCAGAAAAACTAACTGGAAAAAATAGCTGTCCAAAAGGAACAATTGGAAAGATGAAAAAGGAGATGCAAAAGTAAGCTGAAGAAAACAATTTGATAAAAATTAGAATCAGGCAAGTGGAAGTTAATGACATTATGAGACAAAAAGAAACAGGCAAACAGAATCTAAAGAATGAAAAGGTAGAATAAAATGTAAAATATCTAATTCGAAAAACAAGACCTGGAAAAGAGATCTAGGAGAGAAAAATCTAAAGATTATTGGTCTAACAGAAAGCTGTGATGAAAAATGATCGTGGACCATATCTTCAAATAAACCATCAAGGAAAACTGTCCAGAAGTGCTAGATCCAGAGGGCAAAATAGTCATCCAAGAATTTACCATTCCCCTTCAGAAAATGATCCCAAACTAATAACACCAAGGAATATCATTGCCAAATTCCAGAACTGTCATGTGAAGGACAAAATACTGCATGCAGCCAGAAAGACAGCAATTCAAATATCGAAGAGCTACAGTTGGTAGCACACAGGATCTTGAAGCTTCTACATTAAAAGATTGGAAGGATTAGAATATGGTATTCCATAAGCAAAGGAGCTGAGACTACAACCATGGATCAATTACCCAGCAAGGTTGAGCATAATCCTTCAGGCAAGGTGATGGGCATTCAATGAAATAAGGGATTTCAAGAACTTCCTGATGAAAAGGATAGAGCTCAATAGAAAATCTGATTGTCGAATGCAGGTCTCAAGAGAGGAATAAAAATGTAAACAGTAAAAAAAAAAAGCAAAAACCTGTTATTCAATATGGGCAAACTTTTAGGTCCCTGTATGGTAAGATGATACACGTTAGTATTTGGAATTGTATATTAATTATGACATATAAAAGGGATATACATAGATAGAGAGAGCAGTATAGAGTAATGATGTCATGAAAAAATATGATTTAAGAGTGGAAAAGGGATTGGAATGGGAGATGTGAAAAGGAGTGAGAGTTATTCTCATCTGATTAGGTTCAAGAAGTGAACAACAAAGTCAGTTAAGAAAAGAAATAGAACTGACTCTAATTGCAGTAGGAGGGAAAGGCGGAAAGAAAATGGAGGGGAGGCTAAAAGAGATGGAAGAAATAGGAAGGGAAAAGGGAATTAAAAGGGAAGGGAGCTGAAAGAAGGGAGGGAAGACTGAGGGAGGAGCTGGTCAAAAATTAAAACTATTATGGAGGGGAAGGGAGAATTAAAAGCATAAACAAGAGGAAAGGGGTTGGAGGGAAAGATACAAATAGTAATCATAATTGTGAATATGAGAGGAATGAACTCTCCCATAAAATGGAGGCAAATACCAGAATGGATTAAAAGTCATAATCCAACATATGTTCTTTACAATAAACACTTTTGAAATGTGGGCATACACAAAGGATAAAGGTAAAAGATTGGAGAAGAATGTATTGTGATTTAGTTGATTGACGTATATAAAAATAAGCATGGGTAGCAATCCTAATCTCAGACAATGCAAAGGCAGAAATAGATCTAATCAAAAGAGATAAGGAAGGAAACCATATTCTACTAAAAAGCGCCATAGAAAACGAAGCAATTTCATTAGAAAACATACATGCCCCAAATGGTGTAGCATCCACATCCTTAGAGGAGAAGTTAAGGCAATTACAGGAAGAAATAGACAGCACAACTATACTGGTGGGGAACCTCAACCTGCCCCTCTCTAAATTTGATAAATTTAACATCAAAATAAACAAGAAAGAGGTTAAGGAGGTGAATAAAACTCTGGATGAGGTAGATATGATAAATTTCTGGAAAAAATTGAATGAGGATAGAAAGGAAAATAACTTTATCCCCAGCGGTAGATGACACATATACAAAAATGGACCGTCTACTAAGCCAAAAATACCTCACAATCTTGTGCAGAAAGGCAGAGGTACTCAATGCATCCTTCTCAGATCATAACGTAATATATATATATATATATACATATATATATGTGTGTGTGTGTGTGTGTGTGTGTGTGTGTGTGTGTGTGTGTGTGTGTGTGTGTGTAATCAAAGGCCATGGAAATATAAACAAAAAATTAATTGGAAACTGAACAATATAATCCAAAAGAATAAGTAGGTGAAAGAAAAAATCATAGAAACAATCAACAACTTCATTCAACGTAATGACAGTAATGAGACAACCTACCAAATCTTATGGGATACTGACAAAGTGGTTCTTAGGGGATATTTTATAGATGAATGCCTACATGAGTGCCTACATGAATAAAACAGAGAAAGAGGAGATCAATGAATTGGGTATGCTGCTGAAAAAGCTAGAAATACAAGTAAGAATTGGGTTTATGAAAAAACAAATAAAATTGATAAACCTTTGGTCAATTTGATTTAAAAAAAAGAAAGAAGAAAATCAAATTACCAATATCAAAAATGAAAATGGTGAACTAACCTACACTGAATAGGAAATGAAAGAAATAAGTAGAAATTTCTTAGCACAAATGTATGCTCATAAATTCAACAATCTAAATGAGATGGATGATTATTTCAAAAAAATAGAAATTGCTCAGATTAACAGAAGAGGAATTTGAATACTTAAAGAATCCTGTCTCAGAAAAAAAAAATATTGAACAAATCATCAATGAATTCCCTAGGAAAATATCCCCAGCGCCAGATGGATTCAAAAGTGAATTCTATCAAACATTTGAAGAACAGTTACTTCCAATATTATCTAGATTGTTTGGGAAAATTGCCAAAGAAGGATTCCTACCAAATTATTTTTATGATACAAAACTGAGAAAGAAAATTATAGACCAATTTCTCTGATGAATACAGAGGCAACAATTTATAATAAGATATTAGCAAAAAGAATACAGCAACTTATCACAAGAATAATATATTATGATCAGGTAGGATTTATAACAGGAATTCAGGGCTGGTTCAATATCAGGAAAATTATTAGCATTATTGATCATATCAGCAAGAAAACTAACAAAAACCACAAGATTATCTGAATAGAAGCAGAAAAAGCTTTTGACAAAATACAACACCCATTTCTATTGAAAACTCTGGACAGTATAGGAAGAATTCCAACTTGCCATAAAATCATAAGCAGCATCTACCTAAAACCATCAGCAAACATTGTATGCAATGGGGATAAGCTAGATGCATTTCCAATAAGATCAGCGGTGAAAAAAGAATGTCCAGTATCACCACTGTTATTCAATATGATATTAAAAATGCTAGCTGTAGCAATAAGAGAAGAAAAATAAATTCAAGGAATTAGAATAGGCAAAGAAAAAACTAAGTTATCACTCTTTGAAGACAGCATGATGATGCTGTACATAGAGAATCCCAGAGATTTAAGTACAAAGCTACTTGAAATAATAAAAAAACTCTGGCAAAGTTGTAGGTTATAAAATAAACCCACATAAATCATCTGTATTTCTCTATATTGCTAACAAAGCCCAACAGCAGGAGAGAGGAAGAGAAATTTAAAACCATGGTAGACACTCTAAATTATATGGAAGCCTACCTGCCAAAACAAACCCAGGACTATAGGAACACAATTACAAAACTCTTTTTACCCAAATAAAGACAAATCTAAGTAAGTGGGAAAATATCAGTTGCTTACAGGTAGGCTGAGCCAATATAATAAAAATGACAACTCTACTTAAATTAATTTACTATCAGATAATTATTTTCTAGTTCTAGTAAAAATAACATCAAAATTCATCTGGAAAAACAAAAAATCTAGAATATTAAGGGAATTAATGAAAGAAATACTAGGGAAAGTGGCCTAGCCCTACCAGATCTCAAATTTTATTATAAAGCAACAGTGATCAAAACCACTTTGCACTGGATAAGAAATACAGGAGTAGAAAAGTGGAATAGGTTAGATACTGAAGACACAGCAGTCAGTGAATATAGCAATCAACTGTTTGATAAAGGCAAGGGCCCCAGCTTCTGGGATAAGAACTCCCTATTTGACAAAAATTGCTGGGAAAAATGGTGAGTGTGGTGGAAACTAGACATAGACCAATGGCTGACATCACACACAAGAATAAATTCCAAATGGATACATGATCAGGGTATAAAGATTGATACTGTAAACAAATTAGGGGGGCAAGGAACAGTATATTTGTCAGATTTATGGATAATTGAGGAATTTATTACCAAACAAAAGATAGCAAATATTATGAAGTGCAAAATGGATAATTTTGAGTACATTAAATTGAATGGAACCAAGATTCAGAGGAAAGTAGAAAACTGCAAAAGAATTTTTTGCAACTAGAGTCTGTGATAAAGGTCTCCTTCTTAAAATATATAGAGAATAGAGTCAAATGTACAAGAATGCAAGTCATTCTCCAAGTGATAAATGGTCAAAGGATATGAACAGGGAGTTTTCAGGGGAAGGAATTAAAGCTACCTATAATCATGTGAATAAAATGCTCTAAATCACTATTGATTGGAGAAATGCAAATCAAAACAACTCAGAGGTACCACATCATATCTATCAGATTATCTTACATGACAAAATTGGAAGCTGATAAATGTTGGAGAAGATGTGGGAGAGTTGGAACAATGATTCATTGTTGGGGAAGCTGTGAGCTGATCCAACCATTCTGGAGAGCAATTTGGAACTATACCAAAAGGGCTACAAAAATGTACATTCCCTTTGATCCAGCAATATGTCTTCTGGAACTCTATCCCAAAGAGAACACAGAAATTGAAAAGGGTGCCACATGTACAAAAATATTTATAACAACTCTCTTTGTGGTGGCCAGAAACTGGAAATGAAGGAGATGCCCATTAATTGGGGAATGGCTGAACAAGTTGTGGTATATGAATGTAACGGAATCCTATTGTGCTATGAGAAATGATTACCTGGAAGATTTCAGAGAGGCCTGCAAAGATTTATATGAACCTATGCTGTGTGAAAGGAGCAGAGCCAGGAGAACTTTGCACACAGCAATAATCACAGTGTGTAAAGAATTTTTCTGGTAGAATTAGTTCTTCATTGTGATGCAAGGACTTAAAAATTTCCCAGTGCACTCTTGAGGCAAAAGTTCTTCCACATCCAGAGATAGAACTACTGAATGGGATCACAGATAGAAGCAGACTATTTTCTTTTGTATTATGTTTTGTTTTGTTTTATGGTTTCTCCCACTATGTTCAATTCTTCTCTGCAACATGTATTTAATAGGAATGTACGTATAGAACATATATTAGATTGCACACTGTCTCAGGCAGGGAGTAGGAAGGTGGTGCGAATGAGGAGGAGGCAGGGGAAATAAAACTAGCATATATGGAAGTGATTGTGGAACACTGATCACAAATAAATGAATTTAGTTCTAAACAAATAATTAATTGATTATTCTATTAATTTTGATTTTTCTTTTCTTTTCACCTTTTAATTCTCTTCTCTCTTTCTCAGAGAGCCAAATCACACTGAAAATGTCTCTGTCTGTTCTTCAAATTTCACTACCCTGAAGTTAAACTCAAACCTTTATTGTTTGATCACTTTATTTTCCAAAATTTCCTTATGTGATAATTTCATATTTGTTTATGGTTCTTTTGTAAAACTGTGAAAGTTTTGGGAATTGTTTCATTTTCATTTTATTTATCTTTAGAATCTGTATTTGTAATACTTTTATATTTCTTATATTTATTTTTTTTTATTTTGTAATGTTTAACAATCACTGCCATACAATTGTGATTTTATCCCCCCCACCTACCCCCCACTCCCCCCCTCCCTCCCCACGACTGCATACAATTCTGTATAGATTCTACATATACTTTCCTATTGAGTATATTTTCACTATAGTCATGCTATGTAGTCAGACTAAGATAAATGAAAGAAATCGTATAACAAATCAGAACATGATACACAAACACATACACATATACAAACATGATCTGCTACAATATGTGAGTGACTTCCATATTTCTCTCTCTGAGTGTGGCAGGCATTTTGCCTTGAGATCCTCCATTGGGATTTTTTTTTTATACTTTTATATTTCTAAGAGGATTTTGTCTTAGTTTTTCACATTCCTAATGGGGTATGTGTTGAATGCCTACTTTGTTCAAGTTTTTATTCATTACTTCTCCTTACTAGGGTTCTATTTATCAATCAATTTGTTGATTGTATGCATATGGTGGAGGAGGTGGAGATGATTGCAATAGTTAGAACTTATTAATAGCTAATACTTGTTCCCAAGTACTCACACAGAGGTTTTTCTGAATTAGGTTCTTTCTGCTAAAATTTTATTTTGCCCCTGAGTATTTCACAGAAACCATACCTTCAGGTAGCTAAGGAACATAGTAATATATGAGTGATGGTCTTGGATATTAATAAAATCTGACTTTGAATCCTTCCTCAAATTTATGTGAATGTATTATCCTGGGTAAATCACTTTAACTCTCTCAAACTGTTTTCTTATGTATAAAATATGGTAAAATAACAACAATAATAGCAACTATCTTACTAGGTGATTGTGTATATGACAATGTGATAATATATGCAAAGTGCTTGGAAAATCATAAAGCACTGAGGAAGCAGCAGCACAGCAGGACAAGCGTTCAGGGCAAGCGTTCAGGGAGCAGAGGGAGTGAGAGCCATGGAAGGAGTCCCAGATATCTGCACCAGCTGCTCCTGAGACTTTCAGCCCGCAGATTAAGTGTCTCTAGCTCAGCACCAGGTTCTTTAGTGTCTAGCTGAAAGAACCAGAGGCCACAACACACAAAGCCTTACCATCATTAAAAGGAAGTAAAGGAGGAAAGAAAAGGCCATAGAATCTTTCTTTGGGGACAAGGATCAAAACAGGAATATGAAAGAGGTCACTATTGAGACTGTACTCCAATCTGAAACTTCAGAAGGGACTATGAACTGCTCACATGCACAAAGAGCACTCCTGGAACAGCTAAAGAAGGAAATAGAAGAAAAAATGGCCAATGATTTTAAAAGTTTGAAAAAAGAATACACTGACAAGAACAGCTCTTTAAAAAGGAGAATTGAACAAATGGAAAAGGAAACACAAAACCTAACTGAGAAAATTGGATAACCGGAAAAGAAAGCGCAAAACCTAACTGGGAAGATTGGACAAATGGAAAAGGAAGTACAAAACTAACTAGGGAAAATAATTACTTAAAAAGAATGATTGGAAAGATGGAAAAGGAGATGCAAACCTTAAATGAGGAAAACAATTTGATGAAAATTAGAATTGGACAAGTAGAAGCTAATGGCTCTATGACTCATCAAGAATCAGTCAAAAAAAAATTTAAAGAATGAAAAGAAAGAAGAAAATGTAAAATATCTAATTGGAAAAGCAACTGATCTGGAAAATAGATGCAGGAGAGAAAATTTAAGAATTATTAGCCTACCAGAAAGTCGTGTTGAAAGACAGACTCTGGACAATTTCTTCCAAGCAATCATCAAGGAAAACAGCCCAGAAGCACTAGATTCAGAGGACAAAATAGTCATCGAAAGAATCCACCTTTCACATCCTGAAAGGGATCCCAAACTAAAAACACCAAGAAATATTTTTGCCAAATTATAGAACTATCAAGTGAAAGAGAAAGTATTACAGGCAGCTGGAAAGAAATCATGCAAATATCGAGGGGTTACAGTCAGGATCACACAGAACCTTGCAGCTTCTACATTAAAAGATCACAGGAATTGGAAAATGATACTGTGCAAGACAAAGGAGATGGGACTACAAACAAGGATCAATCACCCAGAAAAGTTCAACATAACATTTCAGGCAAGAAGATGGTTATTCAGTGAAATAAGGGATTTCCAGAACTTCCTAATAAAAAGCCCAGAACCAAATATAAATTTCGATCTTCAAACACAGATGTCAAGAGAGATATAAAAAGGTAAACAGAGGAAAAGAAAACTTGTTACTCAATTTGGGCAAATTGTTTACCTCTCTATAGGAGAAGATGATACATGTAAATCTTAAGAATTGTACATCTATTGTGAAATATAAAAGGGATATATGGAGAGAGAAGGAAAGTGTATAGAGCAAATTATGTAAGGATAAAAATGTGATTTAAGCATGGGAAGGGATTGTAACAGGAGATGTGAAAAAAAGGAAGTATAAAATGGTAAATAACATCACAGGAAGGTGTACAAAATTGTATTATAGTAGAGGAAAAGAGGAGAAGGATATGAGCATTGTTTGAGAGGTACTCTCATCTGATTTGCTTCAAGGAGGAAACAACAAACTTAAGTACATAAATCTAAATTTACCTAAATCATTATTAATCTTAATTAAGTATTTAAATCTAATTCTATGGGCTAGTAGGAAAGGAACGAGTAAAGAAAGGGGAGAGGAGACCAAAAACGCAGGGAAGAAATGGTAAAGGTAAAGGGCAGTTAAAAGGAGGGTGGCTAAAAGAAGGAAGGGAAGACTGTGGGAGGTGGTCAAAAGTTAAAATTCTGTTGTGGAGGGGAATGGAGAAGGGAGAACTAAAAGCACAAATGGTGGGAAAGAGGATGAAGGGAAAGATACAGATAGTAATCACAACTGCAAATGTAAATGGGATGAATTCTCTCATAAAAGGGAGATGGATAGCAGAATGGATTAAAAGCCATAATCCAACAATATGTTGTTTACAAGAAACACATTTGAAATGGGAGGATGCATACAGGGCAATGGTAAAAGGTTGGAGCAGAATATATTGTGATTCAGCTGATGTAAGAAAAGCAGGGGTAGCAATTCTAATCTCAGAAAAAGCAAAAGCAGAAATAGATCTAATCCAAAGAGATAAGGAAGGAAACTATATCCTGCTAAAAGGCACCATAGACCATGAAGCACTATCATTACTAAACATATATACTCCAAGTGGTATAGTATCCAAATTCTTAGAGAAGAAGTTAAGGGAGTTATAGGAAGAAACAGACAGCAAAACTATACTAGTAGGAGACCTCAACCTCCCCCTCTCTGAAACTGATAAATCCAACCTTAAAATAAACAAGAAAGAAGATAAGGAGGTGAATAAAACTCTGAATAAGGTAGATATGATTTGTAGAAAAATGAACGAGAATGAAAGGAATCTACCTATATCTCAGTAGTACATGGCACACATACAAAAATTGAACATGTACTAGGGCATAAAAACGTCACAATGTAGTGCAGAAAGGCAGAGGTAATCAATACATCCTTCTCAGATTATAATGCAATAAAAATTATATGTAATAAAAGGCCATAGAAAGATAGATGAAAAATTAATTGGAAGCTAAATAATTCAATCCTAAAGAAGGAGTGGGTTAAACAACAAATCATAGAAACAATCAACAACTTCATTCAAGAGAATGACAATAATGAGACAACCTGCCAAATCTTATGGGATACTGCCAAAGCAGTTCTTAGGGGAAGTATTATATCTTTCCAAGCCTACATGAATAAAATAGAGAAAGAGTAGATCAATCAATTGGGTATGCAGATGAAAAACCTAGAAAAAGAAAACAAATTGAAAATTGCCAAGTGATTACCAAGTTAGAAATACAGAAAATCAAAGGAGAGATGAATAAAATTGAAATTAAGAAAACTATTGAACTAATAAATAAAACAAAGTGTTGGATTTGTGAAAAAACCAATAAAATTGATAAACCTCTGGTCAATTTGATTAAAAAAAGGAAAGAAGAAAACCAAGTTACCATTATCAAAAATAAAATAAAAACAAAAATTAGAAATTATTTTACCCAACTTTATGCCCATAAATTAGACAATCTCAATGAGAAGGATGATTATTAAAAAAAAAAAAAAAAAGCTGCCCAGTGTAACAGAAGAGAAAGTTGAATACTTAAATAACCCAATCTCAGAAAAAGAAATTGAACAATCCATCAATGAATTCCGTAGGAAAAACATCTCCATTGCCGGGTGGATTTAGAAGTGAATTCTATCAGGCATTTAAAGAATAGTTAATTCCAATATTATATAGACTATTTGGGAAAATTGGAAAAGAAAGAGCCCTCCCAAATTCTTTTTATGATTCTTAGGCATCAAAATATGGTTTTACTACCTAAACCAGGAAGAGACGAAATAGAGAAAGAAAATTACTGACCAATTTCTCTAATGAATATAGATGCAAAAATTGTAAATAAGATTTTAGCAAAAAGAATACAGCGAACTATCACAAGAATAATACATTATGATCCAATAGGATTCATACTTGGAATGCACGGCTCATTCAATATTAGGAAAACTATTAGCATTATTGATTACATCAACAACAAACCTAAAAGAAACCACATGACTATCGCAATACATGCAGAAAATGCTTTTGAAGAAAAATACAACACCCATTCCTATCAAAAAACATTATAGGGCATAGGAATAAAGGGGAAATTTCCATGAAATAATAAGCAGTATCTACTTAAAACTTTCAGAAAACATTAGTTGCAATGGAGATAAGCTAGATGCATTTCCAAAAAGATCAGGAATGAAACAAGGATGTCCATTGTCACCACTTTTATCCAATATGGCAGTAGAGAACATTAATTCATGAAGTTCTCAATTAGCATCCTTACTCCATCAACATACACAATCCAGCAAAGTGTACAAATGGATCCAATTTCTCCTGCAGCACATTCAGAGATTTCCTTAGAGGTACAAATATTTCTAGCAGCTAGATTGCACTGTCCAAAGAGAGCTGGACATGGAGCATGAAGACTAGACTCCAAATCCTGACTCTGACGCTTGCTAGTTGTTTGACCCAGGGCCAAGTTGTTTATCTCTGCCTCAATTTTCTATTCTAAAAACTGGGGATAATAATAGCATTGTTGTGAGGACCAAATGCCTACCACACATTAGGCACTTCATAAATCCTTATTTGTTTGTTTGTTGCCTTCCTTCCATTCCATGGTGTCCTTTTGCAATAGCAAGCAGTCATGGACCTTGCCTAGCTGAGTGAGAAGGAAATGAAGAAGTAAAAGATTAAAAACAAAACAAAATAAAACAAAACGGGTGGCAACTTTTGGCAAGCACTAGAAATGTCATCTTATTTTATCCTCAGAACAATTCTGGGAGGTAGCTACTACGGTTATCCTCATAAATGATCTTAGGATATTATGGAACTACAAAAAGATGTTCCAAGTTACTTTAAGAGAGAAACAGAATTCTTCAGATATGTCAGAAGGAAATATGCCACAGAATTTATGGTCTCAACATCATAAATAATGGAGAAACTTGAATCCACTATTTATAATCTTTACAAAGAAACAACAAAAAGAAAGCAGTAGCCTGGAAATGCACATATACATACATGTATGCCTGTACACACATGTATATGTATATGTGTATGTGAATGTGTATGTATATGTATATGTATGTGTATATGTATATGTATGTGTGTTAAGTGAGAAGAATCTAGAAGAAGAGAAGTAAAAAAAAATAAAAATACTATAAGAATACATCATCCCTAGTCTATTTATTTTTGGAGACAGAATACATAGAGGCAATTAGAGAATCACCAGTTTTTCAGAAGACCATAATAAGTCACATTCAGGAAAAACAAACAAAAAAATACATGCTCAAAGCTCCAAAATTCATAGTGATTAAAAGTGAATCATTCTAATAACAATCAATGAATTCTATTAGCAACTGAAGAATGATTTTCAAATATGAAGGAAAGACTAATATTAATAATGAATAGACATTCCTAAATAAACAACTAAACTAATTAAGCAAGTAGGTAGATGATAGATAACTAGATAGATAGATGATAGATAGATAGATAGATAGATAGATAGATAGATAGATAGATAGATGCAGAGATAGATAAAACCTGTCACACAGTTCATCGCAATTTAAACAATTTATTATGACCAAATTGCATTTGCACCAGGGATTCAAATATGATTCAGTGTCAGGAAAATAATCAACTGTAATTACATATTTTGAATGAAATATAAATAAGAAAGCCTTCAGATGCAAAATTAAAATACTCTACCTTAGGAAATGTCTAATCCTTCAATTGCATAAAAGGAACCTCAAAAGACATTGGGTTGACCTCTAGGTACAGGTACCTCTAGGGTACAGGCTGCATTCACATATGTGTTGTATTTGCTCATCTGCATAAGACTCTAAAATAAATTTGATAAGTGTAATTGAATTGGAAATATTTATGTCATTATAAGATAGATGAGGGAGACCTGATTTTCCAGCACCTCTTCTCTGTGGTGGTATCTAGCTGTGCCTTCATGATTATCAGATACTAGATCATATCCTTTAAATCTAAGCCAGTATGGTAAAGTTTGAAAGTTCCTACAATGCAATACTCTTCAGTGGCTTCTGTGAAGTGAATTAGTTACCTCAGGGTGATTGCTAAGTGAAGGTATTTGTATTGTAGAATTCATGTGTGTAAAATGGATATGATTGTGTTAAGCAAGGAAATTGCTAGTCCTAGTCTTTTACATTGCCACTGGGATCTATCTTAGTTAACTTAGCTGACTTCTTCTGAAAGGCTCTCACTGTACATTTCAAGAAAGTTTATACACAATAGTTCTTACTCACCTTACCCAATATATCTGATCTACAAATTCAACTCTCATTATCTTATTCCTAAACTACTACTAGTCATCCTAACATGTAAACTTTCAAACATGCAAAAAGGAAAACAAAATCCCACATTTGTGATTAGGCAGAATGGGTAAGAGAGAAGTCAAGAATTTAAGACTTAGGGTAGTACGAAGTTATTGTCCAGAAATGGATTTTACGTTATTTATTGCACAAATATGACTTAAATGTATACCTGAATTGTCCTTGAAAGGACATAATTTTGTTCCTCAAGAAATGCAATTTGTGACACTTTCTTTGTTGAGAGGGGTAGAGAATCTCCTAAATAACATACACACTTAGCCAGGTGCTTTCAAAAAATTCTAAGTTCACTATCTGACCTTCAATATTTAGCATAATATTAAGTATTTTTCAACCAGAATTTTTTAAAATTTTGTTTGTTTGTTTCAGATTTGCAGCTGATATGGGGAAAATCAGAACATAATATACTGCTATTAGGAAAGGGCTGCAAAAAAGAAATATTAAATAATATTCATTGTTGTTGGGAAGTAGTCTTTTGAAATTGTATTTTCATCTATTTAGAGACTTCTCACCAGTAGGAAAATCCATCTATCAATGCAGAAATGTAACTTATCTGTAAATTACAGTCTTATAGAGTAGCCTTGGCCACCCTCATTTGTCCAAGGTCACATAGCTAGGATGTTTCAGAAGAAAGACTTTAGTTCATCCTCATCCTGAGCCTGACTTCTCCCATATCATGGTTAGACATAGTGATGTATTGAAAAAAAAATCAAAAGTCGTAATTTTATTAGGACCTTTAAAAATAAAATTTAAGGAAATTATTATAGTTATAATCTTAGAAATATTAGAGTCTAATGCTTATAACTATCTGATTGTCTTATAATCATCTAATAATTAGATATTCTTCATCTCTTTCTTGTACTTTTCTCCTCCATATCTATTTCTCCTTAACCTACTTGTATCAGTAAGCACCCTAACATACACAATGCGACCTACTATCACAGGCTCTTTTGCATTCATAAAAGGAAAGGCAACTTTTGAGAAGTTAGCAATCCCCTTTAATCAAGTGAATATATCGTTCCTTTAAGCAAGTACATATATCATTCACCTCATTCAGTGGAGTCATCACCCTGAACCTCAATGAAAAGACAGAGAAATTAAAAGTCAGCAGATATGACTTCCTCAACATGAATTCAACAGACGGTTCCAATTGTCTGACCATAGTTACCAGGGAAGAAAGCACGACATCTGGATTCTCAAAGCTGGGGAGCTCCTTTACCGGTTTACCAGTGTCCTCATCTGACCAAATAAACACCTTCATTCAGTAAGTCCCCAAATAAAACCCACATCTCAGAATCTTTAGAGCTAGAAGGCATCATATTCCCTGAGAACCAATAGCTCATTAACAAAAGACATGGACTTTCTTACAAATTTTCCCAGGCCCTTCAATGGGCAGGATAGATCCTCCTGAAGCACATTCAAACAGAGGCATTATACTTCTTGATTATACTAAAACAAAAACAGCAAAAGATTATATTTCACTTGCCATTACACTGCTCTTACTTTTTCTTCTACTCTTTCTCCTCAAACTTCTTCCAAAGCAAACAAAAAAAAAACTCCACTACATTAAAATATTAAATTACACATAGTAATCTTGGTCATGCATTATGAAATTATTTACTTTAAAATCCTAACCTTACATGATCTTATTTTATTTTGCAGCCTTTCTATGTGTGAGTTTTAAGTTAAGAGGCTTATAGATTTAATTTGTTCCATTCTGAAATTTAGGCTAGTTCCCCATAATCTCAAATGCAGTCTCTTTTGGGGTGACAGACATGGGGAGTTTTTCACTTCATATTAGAAATACTCCAACATTTTTCTGATTCTTGTATAGTACTGGTGCTTTTTCAATCTACGTAGTAGAATTTCCACTGTCAAATGAAATGAAAAGTACATTTAATATATATGCATTTATGTTCAGCAATATAAGATGATTCATTTAAATTTAGAGCATTCTATAAGTCAGAACAGAAAGTTCTATTTATGAGAACAATTCTATCACAGAAATATTTAAGATGAAAAAAAACTTATCTTTATGTCCACTCTGAGTGATAACTTGGAACAGTTCCTAAATTAATGGAAAACTTTTTTTTAAAAAAAGAATTCTTATTTAATTAAAAAAGAACATGACAGAATCAGCAGAATTTTGACCAGCCACTGGAAGGATATGTCAAAATCCATATTTAAAGATATCAGTTACTAATTACAATCCACTTGATGTTGCCCTATCATAATCTCTGTTGGATAGTTATAGATTCTTCACTCCATTTTTTCAAGCACTCAATATTTTTAGCAATTGATGTTGTAGCCAGAAAATATGTCTTGCAGTATTTTTAAAAGATCTACTAAAATTGGATGGAAAAAAAAAAGCTCTTAAAAACCTGTTTTGGAACAAGGTTTATTAGGGTTATTTTTTAGCTTGAATTCACAATTCCATTGTGTTGCCAATGTTTTCCATCTTAGATTGCCACTTTTTGAAAGGTCAAGTTAAGATTTCAAATGCAGTCATTTAATATCAATACAGAGACTAGACAGAATTCTTCAGATATATCAGATACTTTTACGTAAGCGGAGATTTTGATGTTTGGGAGTGATGTCTAACTTCCAGAAGTTCAATAACAAGAAGTAATAGTGCAAGCACATAGGCCATTACATTAGGAGAAAACTAATAAAAAGTTCATGTTTAGTTAATTAACTAGTCTATATAATAATATCTTATATTTAATAACATTTGCCATCCATATATCATATATATCAGAATCATATACAACTCAGTAGGAAAAATGATTTCATATTGCATTTTAAAATTTTTGATAGGGAGAAAGGCATAGTAGATAGAGTACCAAACTTCGAGTCAGAAATATCTCAGTTTGAATCACACCACTGATTATTGCTAGCTGTATGTTCAGCTTAAATTATTCAAGCCTCCATTTCCAAATCTATAAAACATGGTGGTTAAACTCGGTGACTTCTAAGGTCCCTTCTATTTCTAAATGTATCATCCTATAAGGATGAACTCAACTGATAAAGGCCTACTTTCAAGATTTGCTTGATAAATACTAGCTGTGTAGCTCTAAGTGAGTTATTTAACATCTCAGTACTGCAGGAAATTCTCTGAAAGTAAAAGCCACAAAGCTTATGCTGATTTGAAATGGCAGAATGAATGTCCTCATCAGGAGTTATCTACACCAATAAAATCACTGAGTAAACCACCTCCCACAATACATATGCACATTTTTATACATAGATGTACATACATGGGTGCATACACATATGTGTATATGGCCATGCATATGTGTATGTATATATGTATGTGAATCTACACATACACACAAACATGCATATATATATCGTCTTATATATTTATCATTTTTCAGACACTACAGAACTTGTAATTATTCAACAAGCATTTATTTGGTTCCTATAATGTGCAAGGTACTCCTCTACACATTGACGATGAAATGAAAAATGGAATGAAGCTATCACTATCCTTAAGAAGCTTATATTCTGCTGGTAAGGGTACATTTTTATGTGGAATATAACAAATAACAAATGGTTTATCTTACATATTCAGGCATGCCAAGATCAGGCTTTTAAATTTTGGAAGGATAGTTGGTCAATATCAGATTCTATTGACTTCTTGCAATAATCTCTACAATATTATCCTCTGTGATGTGAATAACTGGGTAAGAAAGTTCTTGTTGAAAGTAGGGAAATTATGATGGCAGAGTAAAGGCAAGGGCTCACCTGAGCTCTCCCCCAAACTCTTCCAAATACCTTTAAATAATGAGTCTAAACAAATTCGAGAGTGGCAGAATGCACAAAAGGATGGAGTGAAACAGTTACCCAGTGTAAGACAACCTAGAAAGTCTACAGGGAAAATCTGTAGAGAGGAATGCAGACCTGGCCCCAGAAAACGAGGAGCAGACCTAGATTAACTGAATCAGTGGTATCAGTGGCAGATTCCAGAAATCTCAGTCCACAGATAGTAAATGGGTCAAACAACCAGAAGCAGACTCTTTTGTATTGCCTGTACTTGGATCTGGGACCCTATCCTCGGGCACACTAGAATAGCAGAGCTTATGTCTATACTAGAGGGGGAGGGCTGCTCACAATTCCAAGACTAAAAAGAGTGCTTGTGATCACTCATAAAACAGTACAGAGGAGAGTATTAAACACACTTCTACTTAGATCATACCAACTTGGAAGAGATAAAAACTTACATGTTCTCAGAATTACTTCTGAAAACAGTTTGCACAAACCCCTTGAAGCTTGGGAGAGTACATCCTCTATCCTGAAAGCAGAATCCTATCTTAACAAAACACCAAAAAGATAAGTAATTGACTGGGAAAATAAACAAAAATAAAAGATCAGACTACATAATCTTATCTTGGTGACAAAGAAGATCAAAATATATAATCAGAAGACAATAAAGCCAAAGCTCCAACATCTAAAGCTTCCAAGAAAAATATGAATCCATCTTAAGTCATAGAAAAGCTCAAAATGATTTTAAAAATCAGGTAAAGGAGGTAGAAGAAAATGGGAGGAGAAATAATAATGATGCAAGAAAATAATAAAAAAGAGTTAACAGCTTTTCAAATGAGGCAGATGAATCCAATGAAGAAAAGAATGTGTTCAAAAGCACAATTAGCTAAATAGAAAAGGTGGTACAAAAGGCCAGTGATGAAAATAATTCCTTAAAAGTTAGAATTGGAAAAGAAATCAAGAAACAATTAAACAAAATTTTAAAAAATGGGGAAAAAAGGAAATGTTAAATGTGACCTTCCTCTTTGGGTTGGGGGTCTTGGCCAGCAAGACCCTATGCTGTTCTCAGGAAACAATGAATGAGGTAGGACGCAGGGTGTAAGGCAATTCCGTTTATTATCAGTAAAGCAGCATTATTTATAACATAATTAGCCTCGTGAATTATGCCCTTCAACCAATCCCTTTGAAGGTCAAATCTACTTCTCCAACCCGTGCTCTGCATTCTCCTCGTATCCAGCTCATGATTACCCACTTTCCCCAAACTCCAGGAGAAAAACAAGGGTGGCGGTCCTGCCTCAGACACTATCAGTTCTAGGCACCTTGGGTGTGGTCCTACAATGGTGTCTGAGAGTTCCTAGCCCCCTTACAATTAAATATGGTATTGAAAAAAAAAACAACTGAATTGGAAAATAGATACAGGAGAAATAATTTAAGAACTATTGGACTACCTAAAAGTCGTAAAAAAGAACCTATACATCATATTTTCTCTTTTTTTGTTTTTTTTGAACATTTAGAACTCTGTATTATCTGAATTACCTGTCAAATGATAATTACCTAATGCACTCACTAGATTTATACATTAAGAAAATTATACATAGAATACTGCAAAAATGCAGTAAGACTGAAGTTTGTCCATTTTTGCTCAGGATGGTCCGTGTGTCCCTTTGTTCCCAAGCTTCACAAATGTTTTCCGAATTTCTGCTGCAGTCAAGGTCAACTGGTCACATTACTACTTCCTCTCCTTCTGATGTTTCTTCTGTTCCCCAGAAGTAGAACTTTCATATCCTTCTCTCTCAGATGCCACCTTTTTATATGCCATTTCACAGAGCTTTAATGACGCTTGCTGCAGAGTACATGCTGCCTGCCTGAAGCTTTCTCCTGTTTCACTATCTTTGTGAGCCAAACACTCTCTCATTGTAGAAATTTCTTCTTTTAGTTTATTGCACTCATCTGCTGGAAGTTGATCTTTGATTTCTTCCTTTTTTATTCCAGTATCATGAATAATTCCTTCTGCCATATTGACAGCTTCTGCACTTTCTTTATTCCTTCTATTTTCCTCAGCATTCTTAGCCCTATCCTCAATGTCATCTTTGCTTAATCCACCAGAAGACTGGATCACAATTTGTTGTTCATGTCCTGTGCCTTAATCCTTAGTAGAAACATGTACAATCCCATTAGGATCAATGGGAAATGTGACTGCAATTTGTGGGACTCCACATGGGGTTGGTGGAATGTCAATCAAAGTAAACTGTCCAAGAAGCTTGTTGTCTGCAGTCATTTCTCTCTCTCCTTGGAACACTTTAATTTCCACTTGTGTCTGACCATCAGCAGCTATAGAAAACACCTGGCTCTTCTTATTTGGAATAGTTGTATTCTTATTGATTAGTTTGGTGAAGACACCTCCTAGTGTCTCAATGTCCAGAGAAAAGGGAATGACATCCAGAAGTAGTACATCTGTGACATCACAAGCTAACACATCTCCTTGAATGGCAGCCCCCATAACCACAGCCCCATCAGGATTGACAGCTCTACTAGGGGCCTGGCCAAAGAGTTCTTGTACTGTCTGCTGAACCTGGGCATTCTGCTAATGTCACCAATTAGCTTGACTTCTCCAATATCACTCTTGCTGACTTCAGCATCTTGCATGGCCTTTTGGCATACATCAATAATCCTCCTGATGCGATCAGTGACAATGCTCTCAAACTGAACTTGAATTAGCTTCATGTTCAAGTGCTTGGGTCCAGAAGCATCCATAGTCAAATATGGTAAGTTGATGTCAGTCTGCACAGAAGAAGAAAACTCCCACTTGACCTTCTCAGAGGCCTCTCGTACTCTCTGAAGAGCCCTACTGTCTTTGGTCAGGTCAAGTCCTGTCCCTCTCTTGAACTCCTGCACAATGTGCTGGAGCAAGGCCTGTTCAAAGTTCTCACCACCAAGAAAAGAGCCCCCACTGGTAGATTTCACCTCAAAGACACCTTTCTGAATTTCCAGGATAGAAATATCAAAAGTTGCACCACCTAAGTTATACACAGCAATGATTTTGTCTTCAGATTTATCTAAGCCATAAGCTAAGGCAGCAGCTGTAGGTTTGTTAATCACTCGAAGTACATTTAGGCTAGATATTTGCCCAGTATTTTGGTGGCCTGTTGCTGAGAATCATTGAAATAAGCAGGCAAAGTGATAATGGCATATTTTTGCTGAATGTGCTAGGTAGTTTTCTGCAGTCTCTTTCATCTTCATCAACACTAATGCACCTATCTGACTTGGGGAATATAGCTTCCCATGGACATCTACCTAGGCAACAGCACTGGAGGAATGGATAATTATGAAAGGAACATTTTTAATGTCTTTTTAAACTTCAGGATCCTCAAAATGATGGACAATGAGGTGCTTAGTAGCACAGAATGTATTGTTTGGGTTGGTGACTGCCTATCGTTTGGCAGGCATTTGCCTGTCATTTGCCTCTTGTTGTCTGGTGTGAAGGCTGTAACTGAGGGAGCTGTTCTGGCACCTTCAGCATTTTCCAACACCTTTGCTTGTTTCCCTTACATTACTGTGACACTGGAATTAGTTGTACTCAAATCAATACCAATAACAGTCCCCTTGATTGTCTCAGATGCATAGTCTTGTCTTGAAATGATTCGAAAAGCCTTATGACTAAGACCTCTCCAGCCATCCTGGTGCAGGCTGACAACCAGGTCTTGGCAGGCAGCTCTGGTGAGGAGGGCAATGGTGGTGCAGCTGGCTCTGAGCATGGTAGACTGGTGTCAGAGGCAAAACGGACTGAGGGGGCAGGGACTACACATCATATCTTTAAGAAACTATCCAGGAAAACTGTGGTAATATTTCAGAACCAGAGGATAAAATAGAAATGGAAAGAATCCACAAATCACCTCCTAAAAGAGATCCCAAGATTAAAGTCCCAAGAACATTATTGTCAAATTCCAGACCTTCCAGGTAAAGGAGAAAATACTTTACACAGCTAAAAGAAACAATTCAAATCCTGTGGAGGCAGAATCGGAATAACTCAACATTTAGCAGCTTCTGTCTAAAGGATTGGAGGGCTTGCAATATGATGTTCTGGAGGGTAAAGGATTTAAGATTATAACTGATAATCATCTACCCAGAAAAAACTGATTATAATCCTTCAGGGTGATAAATGAAAATTCAATGAAATATTAATTAATTTATTTTTAGTTTTCAACATTTTCTTCCACAAGATCTTGCTTTCCAAAATTACTTCCCATCTCTCCCATCCCTACACCCCAAGACATTGTGCATTCTGATTACCCTTTACTCCAATCTGTCCTCCCTTCTATCATGCTCTTCTCCCTTCTTTTATCCCCCTCCCCTCTGATTTCCTGTAGGGTGAGTTAGATTTCTATACTCCAATTGCCTGTGTACCTTATTTTCCAATTGCAAGTAAAAACAATTTTTAATAATCACTTTCAAAACTTTGAGTTCCACATTCTCTCCCTTCTTCTCTCTCCACCCACCCTCATTGAAAAAGCAAACAATTCATTATAGGTTATACATGTGTAGTCATAGAAAATACTTCCATAATAGTCATGTTCTGAAAGACTAACTATATTTCCTTCCTTCCTGCCACACCCCCCCCATTTATTCTATTTTTTCATTTGACCCTGACCCTCCTCAAAAGTGTTTTCTTCTGATTACCCCATTGCCCATGTATCCTCCCTTCTATTACTCTTCTTCCTCTTATCTCCTTCCTCCTTACTTTCTTATACGGTAAGATAGATTTTCATACAAAATTCAATGTCCATGTTATTCCCTCCTTAAGTCAAATCCGTTGAGAGTAAGATTCTTTCATTCCCTCTCACCTCCCTTTACCTCCGTTGACTGTAAAAGTTTTTTGTTACTTCTTTGATATGAGATAATTTACCCCATTTTACCTCTCCCCTCATCCATCTCTCAGTACACTCTTCTCTCACACACACCTTAATTTTATTTTTTAGATATCTTCCCTTCATATTCTGCTCACTCTGTGAGTTGAACACACACATATGTATATATGCATGCAGACACATACACATGTATGTATGTATATTTCCTCCATCTACTGTAATACTGAGAATGATGTCATGCGTTACAAATATCATCTTTCCATGCAGGAATGTAAACAGTTCAACTTTAATAAGTCCCTTATGATTTCTTTATCCTCTTTACTTTTTCATGCTTCTCCTGAGTCTTTTGCTTGAAAGTCAATTTTTCTATTCGGCTCTGCTCTTTCGAATAGGAATGCTTGAAAGTCCTCTATTGCATGGAATAACCATTTTTCCCTTGAAGTATTATACTCAGTTTTCCTAGGTAGATAATTCTTGGATTTAATTTTATCTCCTTTGACCTGTGGAATATCATATTCCAAACCACCAAATTCCTTAATATAAAAGCTACTAAATCTTGTGTTATACTGATTATGTTTCTGCAGTACTTGAATTGTTTATTTCTGGCTGTTTGAAATATTTTCTCCTTGACCTGGGAACTCTAGAATTTGGCTACAATATTCCTAGGAGATTTACTTTTTGGATCCCTTTCAAGAGGTGATCAGTTGATTCTTTGCATGTCTTGGTTCTAGAATATCAGGGCAGTTTTCCTTGATAAGTTCTTGAAAGATGATGTCTAGGCTCTACCTTTTAATTATGGCTTTCAGGTAGTCCAATAATTTTAAAATTATCTCTTCTGGGTCTGTTTTGTATCTATTGGTTTTCCAATGAAATATTTTACATTATCTACAATTGTTTTATTTTTAATTTTTTGTTTTATAATTTCTTGATTTCTCAGAGATTTCATAACCTTCATTTGCTCCATTCTAATTTTTAAGGAATTATTATTTTCAGTGACTTCTGGACCTCCTTTTCCATTGGTCCAACTCTGTTTGCTTAGGCTTTCTTCTCGTCATTGGCTTTTTGAACCTCTTTTGACATTAATTTCAGTTAGTCTATTTTTAAGGTGTTATTTTCTTCAGCATTTTTGGGGAGTCCCTCTGGCAACCTATTGAGTCTTTTTTTCATGATTTTCTTCTTCACTTTCATTTCTTTTCCCATTTTTCCTATACTTCTCTTACTTGACTTTCAAAATTCTTTTTAAACTCTTCCATGACCTGGGACAAATTCAAATTTATCTTGGACGCTTTGGATGTAGGAGCTTTGACTTTGTGTCTTATTTTGGTTGCATGTTTTGATCCTCTTTGTCACCAAAGTAAGATTCCATAGCCTTATTTGTTTTGCTCATTTTCCCAGCCAATTACTTGACTTTTTAGCTCTTTATTAAGGTGTCACTCTGCTTCCATGGTAGAGGATGTACTGTCCCAAGCTTCAGGAGTTTTGTGCAGCTATTTTCAGAGATATTTCTAAGGACCTGTAAATGTTAAGTTCTTCCAAGGTGATATGATCAAAAGAGATGTTTCCTCCTCTTCTGGTCTGTGGTCTGGTCTGTGAGTGACCATAAGCACTTTTTTCTGCCTTGGAACTATGAGGAGCATTCATTCCCCACCACTGCCACAAACTCTGCCAGCATTCTTATTCTCCACAAGGTTGCCACCCAACACTGTGACCCAGATCTTCTTTGTAGTCCTTTGCATTTGTGGGTTGAGGGGGCACAGCCAAGATGGTGGAGTAGGAAGACACATATATGCTAACTTTCCCCCCATATCCCATAACATACCTGTAAAGAAAGACTCAACAATTCTAGAGAAGCAGAAGCCACAGAACAACAAAGTGGAAGAGATTTCCAGCTCAGGGTGACTTAAAAGGACAACAAGAAACGTTTGTCTCACGGGACATGGAGCAGAGTCCAGCCCAGACTTGGCCACGAGGTGGGGGCTCAGCTCTGAGAGGAGGATATGAACAGGGCTTGGGGGCAGAATCTCCAGTCACAGTAGCAGCAGTTCACAGATCCTTCAACCCACAGGCGCCAAAATCAGTGAGAGGGTTTTTTCATCTGGCTGAGAAGGGAGAAGGGTAAAGGGCTTTCCTATAGCTCTGGTCTCAGGCAGCAGCCATAGAGGCCACATCTGGCAGGTGGCAGCAGTTCTTCAAAAAGGGAATAATAGGTAGTCAGTTCTGAGGAGAAATCTGTCATATAATACAAGAAAGTAGGAGAGGAAGGGAAAAAATGGAGGGGTGATAGAAGGGAATGCAGTTTGGGTGAAGTAAAAGTCAGAAGCAAAAACTTTTGAGAATGGACAGGGCAAAAGAATGGAGGGAAATACATAATAATCATTACTGTGAAAAAATGCGGTGAGTTTCTCTGATAAGGACTTCATTTCTCAAATATAGAAAATTGAGTCAAATTTGGAGAAATAAGAGCCATCCCTCAGCTGATAAATGGTCAAAGATATGAACAGGCAGTTTTCAGACCAAGTAATGAAAGATATCCGTAGTTACATAAAAATGCTCTAAATCACCATTTATGAAATACACACACTTTAAAACAGCTCTGCACTACTATCTCCCTCCTGTGAGATTAGCTAATGTTACAAAAGAGGAAAATAACAAATGTTGGAGGAGATATGGAAAAATTCAAACACTAATGTGCTATTGGTGAAGTTGTATACTAATTCAAAACTTCTGGAGACCAATTTCGAACTGTGCCATAAGGGCTATAAAACCATGCATACCCTTTGACCAATAAATGCTACTGTACTCCACAGAGATTAAAAAAAAGATAAAGGACCTAAGTCTATAAAAATATTTGTAGCAGATCTTTTAGTGGTGGCAAAAAATTGGAAACTGAGGGGATGTCTATCAACTAAGTAATTCCTGAACAAATTCATTCATATATGATTGTGATTGAATAGTACTGTGCATTAAGACAAAATGAACAGGATGCTCTCAGAAAAATAAGGAAAGACTTACATGAACTGATGCAAAGTGAATCGAACATAACCAGGAGAATATGATCTACTATGAAGAACTTAGCTATTCTCAGCAATACAATGATACAAGACAATTCTGTAGGACTTCTGATGGAAGATGTGGTCCATCTCCAGAGAAAGAATTGGTAGAATCTGAAGGTAAATTAAATATACTTTTACTTTACTTTCTTTTTCTTTCTTGTTTCATTTTCTTTCACAAAATGACTTACATGGAAATGCCTTTTGCATTATTACATATATATATATATATATATATATATATATATATATATATATATATATATATATATATATATATATATATATATATATATATATATATATATATATGATCTTAGTAAATTGCTTGCCTTCTCAAAATTTGAAAACAAAAAGGGATGTTAAAATTGTTTTACATGTAAATGGAAAATATAATTTTTAAAAAAGAAACTGCAATAGAGGGAAATTTTTACCTTGTTTCTAAAACTGTACTCTCAGGAACGTTATAGGTTATTTCTTTTTTGGGGTAAAAACATCTGAATGTACACTGGTTTTCACTGACAGTGTGAAAGTAAACTTCTGGAGGGAAAACAGTGATGTAGCATTTCTACTTAGTCCAGCTTCATTAGAGGAACTCTCAGATAACAAAACCTATTTCCCCATAAGTTGAATGTTATCGTTTTGCTCAAACTCCAATACGCAAGGAGAATGCAATTTTCTAATGCACTTGTCATTCAGTGTTGAGTATTATTATATTTATTACCTTTTCCTCCTAAGGCAGATTTTCTATTTGCAACATTTTCATGGATTTCATAATTCTTAATTTATTTGATGAGCTTGACTGATTTCAATAAGTTCAGCTTTCTCCTTCACATTTTCTTAATGTGCTGTAGGCCAAATTGTCATCCTTCTTGGATATTGAAACATCAGCATAATTTTGGTTGATGCTAAGTAGACAAAATTATTATTGTCCATGTGATCATTTGATAAGAGGATAAAAATGAGGCACAGAATCTCAGAATTATGAAATTTAAGAGTTGGAAAGTGCTCCAGAGGCCATCTAATTAAACTCATTTCAGAAGGAAAAAAAAATACTCTTTTATATTTCCAAGTGGTCTTTCAGATTTTGTCTAAGATTTCAAGTAGGAAATAACTTAACATAATCTAGAGCAACACACTATAATTTCCAGCAACTCTAATTATCATCAGTTTTTTTTTACCTTTAAGAATAAATTTATTGGCGGCAGAGCCAAGATGGCGGAGTAGAAAGACGCACATACACATAGCCCTGAACCCACAACCCATAGAACAATTACAAAGAAGTAACTCACAGAGAATTCTGCACCCAGAGGCCACAGAACATTGGAGTGAGGGAGATTTCTGTTCCCAAGAGACCTGCAAACCTCTTGCAAAAGGTCCTTCGCGCTGCGGACTGGGCGCCGGGACTGGGAGCTGAGTACAGCCCTGCTGCTGCTGCGGCACTAAAGGGAAAAGATCTGAGTGGGCTTCAGGGATAGGATCTCCAGCGGCCACGTGGGTCCCTCCACCCACAGAGAGACCTGCAAACCTCTCACAAAAGGTCCGTCGCGCTGCAGACGCAGAGCCTAGCCCAGACCTGCTGTGGCCGCGGTCGCGGCACTGAGAGATACAGATCCGAGCAGGCTTCAGGGACGGGATCTCCAGTGGCCGCACAAGTCCCTCCACCCACAGGTGATGGGGGTCGGTGAGAGAATCTCTTTGGCGGGTCGAGGGGGGAGTGGGGTGCCCCCATGGCTTGGGCCCCCTCGGGAGACAGAAGCTGAGGGGCGGCGGCAGACCTGGGCTCCCCAAGCAGGCAGGAGCCTGGATCCATTGTAGAAGGTCTGTGCATAAACTCCCTGAGGGAACTGAGCCTGAGAGGAGGCCCTGACCCCACCTGAGCATCTGAACTTAATCTCACACTAAATAACAGCCTTGCCCCCACCCAAAGCCCTGAGGCTGGAAGCAGCATTTGAATCTCAGACCCCAAGCACTGGCTTGGAGGATCAGGAGGCGAGGTGGGTGTGAGGAGAATATTCAGAGGTCAAGTCACTGGCTGGGAAAATGCCCAGAAAAGGGAAAAGAAATAAGACTATAGAAGGTTACTTTCTCGGTGAACAGGCATTTCCCCCCATCCTTTCTGATGAGGAAGAACAATGCTTACCATCAGGCAAAGACACAGAAATCAAGGCTTCTGTGTCCCAGCCCACCCAATGGGCTTGGGCCATGGAAGAGCTCAAAAAGAATTTTGAAAATCAAGTAAGAGAGGTTGAGGAAAAGCTGGGAAGAGAAATGAGAGACATGAAGTCAAAGCATGAAGAGCAGATCAGCTCCCTGCTAAAGGAGACCCAAAAAAATGCTGAAGAAAATAACACCTTGAAAACTAGCCTAACTCAGCTGGCAAGGGAGGTGCAAGGGGCCAATGAGGAGAAGAATGCCTTCAAAAGCAGAATTAACCAAATGGAAAAGGAGATTCAAAAGCTCACTGAAGAAAATAGATCTTTCAAAACTGGAATGGTACGGATGGATGCTAAGGACTTTTCGAGAAAGACAGATATCTCAGAACATACAGCGCAGATTCGAAAAATGGAAGATAATGTGAAATATCTTACTGGAAAAACAACTGACCTCGAAAATAGAATCAGGAGAGACAATGTAAAAATTCTGGGACTACCTGAAAACCATGATCAAAAGAAGAGCCTAGACATCATCCTCTACGAAATTATCAAGGAAAACTGCCCTGAGATTCTAGAACCAGAAGGCAAAATAAATATTCAAGAATCCACAGAACACCGCATGAAAGAGATCCAAAAAGAGAAACTCCTAGGAGCATTGTGGCCAAATTCCAAAATTCCCAGGTGAAAGAGAAAATATTGCAAGCAGCTAGAAAGAAACAATTCAAGTATTGCGGAAATACAATCAGGATAGCACAAGATCTGGCACCCTCTACATTGAGGGATAGAAGGGAATGGAATAGGATATTCCAGAAGTCAAAGGAACTAGGACTGAAGACAAGAATCACCTACCCAGCAAAACTGAGTATAATACTTCAGGAGAAAAAATGGAAGACTTTCAAATTTTCCTGATGAAAAGACCAGAGCTGGAAAGAAAATTTGACTTTCTAACACAAGAATGAAGAGAACCATGAAAAGGCGAACAGCAAAGAGAAATCATAAGGGACTTACTAAAGTTGAGCTGTTTACATTCCTACATGGAAAGACAATATTTATAACTCTTGAAACATTTCAGTATCTGGGCACTGGGTGGGAGTACACACACACACACATGCACACACGCACACATACATAGAGACAGAGTGCACAGAGTGAATTGAAGAGGATGGGATCATATATTAAAAAAAAATGAAATCAAGCAGTGAAAGAGAAATATTGGGAGGAGAAAGGGAGAAGTTATACGGGGCAAATTATCTCTCATAAAAGAGGCAAGCAAAAGACTTATTAGTGGTGGGATAAAGAGGGGAGGCAAGAGAAAAACATGAGGTCTACTCTCATCACATTCCACTAAAGGAAAGAATATAATGCACACTCATTTTGATAGGAAAACCTATCTCATAATACAGGAGAGTGTGGGGCAGGGGCACAAGCAGGGTGGGGGGGAGGATGGAGGAGAGGGCATGGGGAGGAGAATGCAATACGAGGTCGACACTCATGGGGAGAGAAAGGACCATAAGAAAATAGAAGTAAAGGGGGACAGGATAGGATGGAGGGAAATATAGTTAGTCCTATACAACACAACTAGTATGGAAATCATTTGCAAAACTAAACAGATATGACCTATATTGAATTGCCTGTCTTTCAAGGGGAAGGGGTGGAGAGGGAGGGAACTAAGGAGGCTGGAACTCAAAGTGTTAGGACCAAATGTAATGTTCTTACCACTGGGTAACAAGAAGTACAGGTTAAGGGGTCAAGAAAGCTATCTGGTCTTACAGGACAAAAGAGAAGACAGAGACAAGGGCAGGGAGGGAGGATAGAGGAGAGAGAAGATAGGTCACAGGGGCAATTAGAAAGCTCGGGTTTGGGGGGGGAAGGGATAAAAGGGGAGAAAATTTGTAACCCAAAATTGTGTGAAAATAAATGTTAAAAATTAATAAAAAAAAATTATGGGACTACCTGAAAGCCATGATCAAAAGACGAGCCTAGACATCATCTTTCATGAAATTATCAAGGAAAACTGCCCTGAGATTCTAGAACCAGAGGGCAAAATAAATATTCAAGGAATCCACAGAACACCGCCTGAAAGAGATCCAAAAAGAGAAACTCCTAGGAACATTGTGGCCAAATTCCAGAGTTCCCAGGTCAAGGAGAAAATATTGCAAGCAGCTAGAAAGAAACAATTCAAGTATGGTGGAAATACAATCAGAATAACACAAGATCTAGCAGCCTCTACATTAAGGGATCGAAGGGCATGGAATAGGATATTCCAGAAGTTAAAGGAACTAGGACTAAAAACAAGAATCAACTACCCAGCAAAACTGAGTATAATACTTCAGGGGGAAAAATTGGTCTTTCAGTGAAATAGAGGATTTTCAAATTTTCCTGATGAAAAGACCAGAGCTGGAAAGAAAATTTGACTTTCTAACACAAGAATGAAGAGAACCATGTAAAGGTGAACAGCAAAGAGAAGTCATAAGGGACTTACTAAAGTTGAACTGTTTACATTCCTACATGGAAAGACAGTATTTGTAACTCTTGAAACATTTCAGTATCTGGGTCCTGGGTGGGATTATACACACACACATGGACACACGCACACATACATAGAGACAGAGTGCACAGAGTGAATTGAAGAGGATGGGATTATATCTTAAAAAATAATGAAATCAAGCAGTGAGAGAGAAATATATTGGGAGGAGAAAGGGAGAAATGGAATGGGGCAAATTATCTGTCATAAAAGAGGCAAGCAAAAGACTTATTAGTGGAGGGATAAAGAGGGGAGGTGAGAGAAAAACATGAAGTCTACTCTCATCACATTCCACTAAAGGAAAGAATAAAATGCGCACTCATTTTGGTATGAAAACCTATATTACAATACAGGAAAGTTGGGGATAAGGGGATAAGCAGGGTGGGGGGGTGATAGAAGGGAGGACATGGGGAGGAGAGTGCAATTCGAGGTCGACACTCATGGGGAGGGATAGGATCAAAAGAGAATAGAAGTAATTGGGGACAGGATAGGATGGAGGGAAATATAGTTAGTCCTATACAACACAACTATTATGGAAGTCATTTGCAAAACTACACAGATTTGGCCTATATTGAATGCTTGCCTTCCAAAGGGAAGGGGTGGAGAGGGAGGGAGGTAAAGAAGTTGGAACTCAAAGTGTTAGGATCAACTGTCGAGTAATGTTCTTGCCACTAGGAAATAAGAAATACAGGTAAAGGGGTATAGAAAGCTATCTGGCCCTACAGGACAAAAGAGAAGATGGAGACGAGGGCAGAGAGGGATGATAGAAGAGAGAGCAGATTGGTCATAGGGGCAATTAGAATGCTTGGTGTTTGGGGGAGGAGGGGATAAAAGGGGAGAAAATTTGTAACCCAAAGTTTTGTGAAAATGAATTTTTAAAAGTTAAATAAATAAATTTTAAAAAAAGAATAAATTTATTTCTTGAAAATTTCATGTATTAACCTCGAGACAAAGAATAACATATCTAATTCCTCTACTACCAGACAATTCTTCAAATACTTGAATTCTAATATCACGTCCTCAGTAATTTTTCTCTTGTCCAGTATGCTCTCAATTCACTTAACAAAACTTTATAAGGTATGCCCTGAAAGGCCTTCATTCTAACTTCCTTCTACTATATTATCCAGTTTTTCAATGTCCTTTTCTAAACTGTCATACCTTGAAGTGAAACCAGTGTTCTGAACAGCACAGAAAAATACTACCTTACTAATCGTGAATTGTGAAACCCAAAGAAGTCAAAAGTCACATTAAATTTTCCACCTGCCAATAAACCTTATGACCCATTAATTTTGTAATCTTCTAAAAATAAACACACACACACACACACACACACACACACATAGGCACACATCTTTTTAATTCTAACCATTTCTAGCCAGGCTTCCCCTATCTTGTTAATGTTAATTTGACTACTTGAACCTATGAGTGAAACTTTCCATTTTATTATTGCGGAATTTCATCTTAGCTTTCCAGTCCTTTAAGTTTCTTCTTACCTTTTAAAATCTAGGACTCCACGTTCTGGGGTTTCAGTGATCACTTACAATTTTGTGTCATCCCCAAATTTGATAGGAATGCTATTCATATCTTTATCCAAGTCATTGATAAGCATGTTAAAATAGAAAAGGCTCATGTATGGATTCTTGGATAACTCAACCTTATTTGTTGACATTAAGTCATAAAATACTAATCTTTGGTTCAAGCTATCAACAAATTTCTCAAGCAGCTAACTGTATTATCCTCTCTACCTTTTTTCCTAGGAGTACTTTGGAATTCTTTTCAATACTTTGCTAAAATTAATCAAATCTTGCTTTTTCTTCACCCTAGAAAGCTGTTCCTTGAATTCATGCAGGTAATTCTACATATACCCTCAAACACCTTCACGTTGTGCGGCTGTGATTGGTGTTACACCAAGCATAAACAAAGTGAAGGAGTAAAAACCTTACATCAAAGTTAGAGAAGAAACAACAGGAGTATGTAAAGAACATATATTCCAATACTTGTTCAGGGACAGGAAATCATGGATGTTTGAGATTAAGTGAACAGTAGAGATCATGTAGAAATAAAAGGATCATATACTCAAGGCTGCTGAGATCTTAGACGGTATTTAATTCCTTCACAATCAGTTTTTTAAACAGTGACAGAAACTGAGGCCCCCAAAAGATAAAGTGTCTTGTTCAAGTTGATCCAAACAGTGGGTAGAAGCATCAATTCAACAAGGAAGATTATCTCAATCCTAGTTTACTAATGAAAAGATTCAACTATGCTGATTTTATTGCTACTTAATTTTTGAAAGCAATTAAATATGCTTTCTCTTAACATTTCGTTAAGAAATGTAACTGTAAAAGCTCTATCTTCTAAGCTAAACTTTCCAAAAGGTAAGGGATCATGCAATTTTAATATGAATTTATTTATTTATTTATTTATTTATCTATTCATCTATCCATTCATTTATTTGCTTATTTATTTAAATTTTGAACTGAGAACTGCTTTTCTAAGAGTTGTCTATTAGTGACCTTTTATCTTTTGTTAGAATCTAGAAAACATGCTCTATGACACTGCTTTTTCGGTGGAAAGCTCCATTTGTGAGTGTTTCATGGAACATGTTGCTGGTCTTCTAGAAATACTAGGGAATCTTGGAAAAAAGTTTGGATGTAGAAGAATTGGTATTAGCAAGAATACATATAGTTTTTATCTAACAGTATTCTGTATCATCTGGTACATAGATTTTAGTAAGTAAGAACTTTATTTTGAAGAATTTGGAATGAGATTCTTTGGTGGCTCTGTCTTATTCATCATTTTGAAGCTGGATTCATTTCAGAATTTTATTTTTATGAAACAAGAAAAAAAAATTCTTATTTCACATCATCATCAAACTTCTCAATCTTGAGGCAATATCACATATGTAGTTCTCAGAATTGAGATACATCTGTATTTCTGGCACCTTCATACTTGCCTAATATCACATTAATAAAATTTCATCAGAGGGTCAGACTTCAGGGGCTATATTACCAGATTGCTTTGTGTTACTGCTTTGCATGGTAGTCAGATCATTTTACAGATCGTAAAATGAGGCCTTGGTAAACTAATTAATCCTAGTTGATTTAAAGTGAGATAGTTCACTGTCAAATCAGTGTTCACGTGTAGGTCTAGCAAAGTGGCAAATTAACAAAAATTCTGCTGAATTGGAGACATCTCAAATAACGCAAGTGATACTTTTACAAATTGCTGCCAAATATCACCTCTAGGGCAGCTAGAAATGAAATGAAGGATAACATATTCACTTGGGATGATCTGAAGACTGAAGCCAAATACATGGAAGTAGAATGCATTTTTGTGGTAAGATTGGGGTTGGGGTGTGGATGAGGAAAAGGAATAATTTTTATTACAGTGGAATTCATTATGGGGATCAAGTTCTTCTCTGCAGCTACACCTGACCAAAATGACTCTAGCTTTGAGTGTGCTCATAGAAGGAGTTATTGATTGGTATTGATGCTTCTATCTACTAATGTACTACAATAGTGCAGACAAAGGTTTACATCTAGTTAAAAATAATACAATCTATTTGGGGCTTTTAATTTCACCTTTCTTAAATTTGAATTCTTTTTTAATTGAAAATTTTATTAAGAAAAAATATTTAATATATATAGGGTTGGGGTTATGGTTAGAGTTAGGGTATACAGGATAAGAGCTGTCCTAGACAGCCCCATGTCAACAACCCAGGAGAATATCCCAAACCCCAGGAGAGTGAAGACAGCAACTGCTAAGAACAGGAACCCAGGTGCCCATCAATAGCCCAGAGGAATATGAATAGAGTAGCACAGACAGAATCAGCAACCATTTAGCTTGCTTATACTCTAGCTTAGCAGAGGAGACCTCAGGCATCTAGACCACCCTTCTCCACATTTAACGAGCTAGCTCCAGAGTAACTGCAGGGAAACTCAAAAACACCTCACCTGGCCTCAGCTTCTGAAGGCCACCCAGTTCAACAACAGGTAAGCTGCAGCAAGGAAACTTCTCATTGAAAGAACCAGAGGCGAAAACACACAAAGTCCCAACTTTTAGGCACAAGAACCGTGGGACAGAGATCCCTGGGCCAGAGATGCAGAGATCTACATTAAAAGCAAGGGAAAAGGTTGTTATCACGAGTAGGAAGCAAAGAAGAAAATAAAATACCATAGAATTATTCTAAGTGGACAAGGAACAAAACATAAATACCAAAGAGGTTAGCTGAGACTGTACTCCCATCTGAAACTTCAGAAAGAACTATAAACTGGTCGGAAGAACAAAGAGACTTCTTGGAAGAGCTCAGGAAGGATTTTAAAACCCAAATTAGAGAAATAGAGGAAAAACTGACAAATGAATTTAAAAATATGAAAAAAGAAATCACAGAAGAATTTAAAAGGACAATTGAACAAATGGAGAAGGAAGTACAAAACCTAATTGGAGAAAATAACTCCTTAAAAGGAACAATTGGAGAGATGAAAAAGGAGATGCAAAAGTTGGGGGGAGCCAAGATGGTGGAGTGAGAGCAAAGACTCACCTAAGCTCTTAAACAAGCTCCTTCAGATACCTCTAAGAAGAGAATCTGACCAAACTTTGGAAGTGCAGAATCCAATAGGAGACAGACTGTGGCAGATTCATAGCCCAGCACAGACTGGAAGATCAATGGGAAGAATCTGTTTCACAGGGGTAAGCCCATAGTGCAGCATTTTCAGCACAGTAGATCAGGAGGACTCCAGGGAGGCCTGATACAACAGCAGGTGGAATGGTGCAGCAGCAGCCCAGGGCAAGAGAGCAGTATCGAGCTAGTGACAGCCACAGAGCCCCAGATATCAGCCCCAGCAGCTCCTGATAATTTCAGTCTGCAGATTAAACATCTGTAAGTCACCTACTTGAACTTCCGGGAGCCAGGATGGCAGAGTGATCAGTAAATACTCTCTCCTCCCTCCTTGTTGACCTGAAAAGGATCTTAAAATATTTCCCTAGAAAAATCCTGGATCACTGGGGATAGCCAAGGAAACAAATAGTCTCATAACACCTGAGGCAATGAAAATAGTTAAGGGTGATTCCTCTTACTGTGACAGAGGTGAAGGAGAGGGGACCCAGGGCAATGGAAACTCCCACTGTTACCCAAGTGTGCCTCGTGCTCCAGGGGAAACAGGAAGACAATAGGGCAACTGGGATCACCAATCACTGAGCTTCCTTTTGGCTCAGCTCAACTGAGGAGATTTCCCGTGACCAGACAGCCTCTCCCCCACACTTGACAAGCTAGCCCCAGGGCTGATCAGGGAAACATAAAACAAAAAGATAAAAAGACACCTGCCCTTAGCTTTTTCACACCAGTCAGCTCAACACCAATTTTTGCAGCTTCTAACTGAAAGAACCAGAAGCCACAACACACAATCATCATCATGAGCAAGCAAAAGGAAAATGAAGGGCAAAAAACCATAGAATCTTTCTATGGGGACAAAGACTAAAATACAAATACCAAAGAGGTCAGTAGTAATTTCAGACTGTAATCCCATCTGAAACTTCAAAAGGGACTATGGATTACTCACAAGCACAAAAGGGTCTCCTGGAACAGCTGAAGAGGGAAATAGAAGAGAAACTGGACAATGATTTTTAAAGTACAGTAAAAGAATTCAGGGAGGAGAACAGCTCTTTAAAAAGGATAATTGAACAAATGGAAAAGGAAGTACAAAACCTAAGTGGGAAAATTGGGCAAATGGAAAAAGAAGTTCAAAAACTAACCAGAGAAAATAATTCCTTAAAAGGAATAATTGGACAGGCGGAAAAGAAGAGGGAAAAGTTGAGTGAAGAAAACAATTTGCAAAAATTAGATTTGGGCAAGTAGAAACTAATGACTCTATGAGACAGCAAGAATCAGTCAAACAAAATCTGAAGAATGAAAACATAGAAGAAAACGCAAAATATTTAATTGGAAAAACAACTCACCTGGAAAATAGATTCAGGAGAGAAAATTTAAGAATTCTTGGCCTGCCAGAAAGCCATGATGAAAAAAAGAGAGTCTGGACAATATTTTCCAGAAAATGATCAAGGAAAACTGCTCAAAAGTGCTAGCTCCAGAGGGCAAAATAGTCATTGAAAGAATTCACCATTCACCTCCAGAAAGGGACCACAAATAATAAACACCAAGAAATATCGTTGCCACATTCTAGAACTATCAAGTGAAGGAGAAAATACTACAGATAGCAAGAAAGAAATCATTCAAATATTGAGGAGATACGTCAAGATCACACAGGATCTTGCAGCTTCTACATTAAAAGATTGAAGGTATTGGAATCCAATATTCCATAAGGCAAAGGAGCTGGAACTACAACCAAGGATCAACAACCCAGCAAAGTTCAGCATAACATTTCAGGCAAGTAGATGGTCATTCAGAGAAGTAAGGGATTTCTGTATCTTCTTGACAAAATGGCCAGTACTTAATAGAAAATTCAATCTTCAAACACAGGTCTCAAGAGAGACATAAAAAGGTAGACAGGGAAACAAAACAAACAAACTTGTCACTCAACTTGGGCAAACTGTCTACCTCCCTATAAGGGAAGATAATACCTGTTAATCTTGAGAACTGTACATCTATTATGAAATATAATGGAGATATACATAGAAGAAATGGGTATAAAGTAAATGATGTGATGATAAAAATATGATTTAAGCATGCCAAGGGATTGTAACAGGAGGTGTGAAAAGGAGGAAGCAGGAAATGGTAAATTACATCAGAGGAAGAAGTACAAAACTATGGTAGAGGGAAGGACGGTGTAAGATAAGCATTGTTTGAGAGGTACTCTCATCCTATTTGGTTCAAGGAGGGAACAATAAACTCAAATATATAATTCTAACTACCTCTACAGGCAGTAGAAAGGGAAGGGGGAAAAAAAGGGGAGGGCAAGCTAAAAGGGAAGGAAGAAGTAGCAAGGGTAAAGGGGAATAAAAGGGAGGGGGTCTAAAACAAAAGGAGGAAGGGAATGCTGCAGAAGGTGGTGGTGAAAAGTGAAAATTATTGAGGAGGGGAAGGGAGACAGGAGAACTAAAAGCACAGATGGTGGGGAAGAGGATGGAGTGAAATACACAGATTGTAATTATAACTGTGAATGTGAATGGAATGAACTCTCCCACAAGACTGAGACAGATAGCAGAATGGATTAAAAGCCATAATCTAACAATATGTTGATTACAATAAACACATTTGAAATGGGAGGATACACACAGGGTAAAGGTAAAAGGTTGGAGCACAATATATCGTGCTTCGGTTGATGTAAGAAAAGCAGAGGTAGCAATTCTAATCTTAGACAAAGCAAAAGCAGAAATGGATCTAATCAAAAGAGATAAGGAAGAGAACTATATCCTGCTAAAAGACACTATAGACAATGAAGCAATATCATTATTAAATATGTATGCTCCAAGTAGTATAGCATCCAAATTCTTAGAGGAGAGGTTGGGGGAGTTTAAGGAAGAAATAGACAGCAAAACTATACTAGTGGGGGCCTCAACCTCCCCCTCTCTGACTTGATAAATATAAACTCAAAATAAACAAGAAAGAAGTTAGGGAGGTAAATAAAACTCTGAACAAGGTAGATATGACAGATCTCTGGAGAAAACTGAATGGAAATAGAAAAGAATATACCTTTTTCTCAGTGGTACATGGCACATTTACAAAAATTGACTATGTCCTAGGACATAAGAACCTCACAATCCAGTGTTGAAAGGCAGAGATAGTCAATGCATCCTTCTCATATCATAATTCAATGAAAATTATATGTAATAAAAGGCCACAGAAAGGTAAACCAAAAATTAATTGGAAACTAAATAATCTAATCCTAAAGAATGAGTAGGTTAAACACCAAAGCATAGAAAAAACCAACAACTTCATTCAAGACAAGGGCAGTAATGAGACAACCTACCAAATCTCATGACATACTGCAAAAACAGTTCTTAGGGGGAGTTTTATATCTTTGAATGCCTACATAAATAAAATAGAGAAAGGGGACATCAACGACTTGGGCATGCAGCTAAAAAAGCTAGAAAAAGAACAAATTGAAAATCAAGCAAATATCACATTATAAATACTGAGAACCAAAGGAGAGATTAATAAAATTGAAATTAATAAAACTATTGAATTAATAAATAAAACCAATAGTTGGTTTTATGAAAAACTAATAAAATGGCTAAATGTTTGGTCAATTTGATTTAAAAAAAGAAAGAAGAAAATCAAATCAGTAATATCAAAAATGAAAGGCGTGAACTCACCTCCAATGAGGAGGAAATTAAAACAATAGTTAAAAATTGCTTTGCCCTACTTTATGCCATTAAATTAGACAATATAAATGAGATGGATGAGTATTTAAAAAACGCAAATTGCCCAGATTAACAGAAGAGGAAGTTGAATACCTAAATGCCAGGCCTAGAGGCCTGTATAGGGCTACCCGAGTCTTTCTTACCTGTCCCAGGTCTTCGGTTGGCCAAACCGGATAAACGTATGAGAGAAAGGACGTTCCAGAGTCGAACAGGGGTTGAGCTTTATTTCAGGGTCTGGGTTACAAGTGCAGGGGAGTCTTCCTTAGGAGGAAGAGGGGGAGATTTCCTAAGGAGGCTAGGATCTTAAGGGCTTGGAAATAGAAGTACAAGCGGGGAGAGAGGGGGAGGGGAGAGAGGAAGAAAAGAAGCGGAGCCCTACTATCCTCTTGGCTCCACACGTGCTAAGAGAGAGCTTTCTGGCTTCCTCAATCCTACTTAATCTTCAGCCACACAGTTTGCATCTCAGTACCGTGCTGTTAGGTAACTAGGTGTGCTCCAATCCGGGACGACCTCGAGGGCAGGGAGACTCCACCCATCACGTATCTCCAGGGGAGAGGCGGAAATACCCGAGCTAGCCGAGCTAGCTCAGTCTGACCTTCTCGAACCCCACTGTTCATGGAGGGCCTCGTAAGACTCTAAGATTTAGAAGTCCCACTTTTACCCGCCCGAGACCGTCCACACGGAATTGAGCTTCCAATCCCAACACCTAAACAACCCCATCTCAGAAAAAGAAATTGAACAAATCATCAGTGAGCTCCCTAGGAAAAATCTCCAGTGCCAGATGGATTTACAAGTGAATTCTATCAAATATATATATACATACATATATATATATATATATATATATATATACACACATATATACACACATACATATAAATATATATACATACACATATATAAATATGCATTTTATTTATTTTTAATGTCCTATAATCACTGCCATAAAACTTAGATTTTTTTCCCCCTACCTATTCCCCCACCTCCCTCCCTCCCCAAGACAGCATACAATTCTATGTAAGATCTACACATACATTCTTATTGAATACATTTGCACTACAATCATGCTATGTAGAAGAACCAAAATGAATGGGAGAAATCATGTAACAAACCAAAATATAGCACACACACAGACACAGACACACACACACACACACGATATACTACATTCTACTATTGAACTGGACAGTTGTTTCTCTGGATATGGAAGGCATTTTGCCTTAGAAGATTATTGGGATTTTTTTTTTATGTCCTTGTATTGCTGAGAAGATCGTAGTCTACTAGAAAAAAATTCTCACATGCTGTAGTCGTTGCTGTGCATAAAGTTCTCCTGGTTCTGTTTCTTTTGCTCAGCCTCAGATCATATAAGTCTTTCTAGGCCTCTCTGAAGTCTTCTTGTTCATCCTTTGTAATGACGCAGTAATCCATTACATTCATATTCTATAATTTATTCAGCCATTCCCTACTTGATGGGCATCCCCTTGATTTCCAGCTACAAGTGAATTCTATCACACATTCAAGGAACAGTTAATTCCAATACAATACAGACTTTTTTTTGAAAACTGAGGAAGGAGTCCTCCCAAATTCTTTCTATGTTACAAATATGGTTTTGATACCTAAACCAGGAAGAGCCAAAATACAGAAAGAAAATTGTAGACCAATTTCTCTAATGATTAAAAATGTAAAAATTTTAAATAAAATTTAACAAAACAAATGCAGCATCTTATCATGAGAATAATACATTATAATCAGGTAGAATTCATATCAGGAACGCAGGGCAGGTTCAATATTAGGAAAACTATTAGCATTGTTGATCATATCAAACAAAACTAGCAGAAACCACATGAATATCTCAATAGATGGAGAAAAACCTTTGACAAAGGTTTGAGAAAATACAACATACATTCCCATTAAAAACACTGGAGAACATAGGAATAAAGGAACTTTCCATAAAATAATAAGCAGTATCTACCTAAAACCTTCAACAGGCATTATATGCAATGGAGATAAGCCAGATGAATTTCCAATAAGATCAGGGATGAAACAAGGATGTCCATTATGTTCACTATTTTTCAATATGGTACTAGAAATGTTAGCTGTAGCAATTAGACAAGATAAAGAAATTGAAGGAGTAAGAACAGGCAAAGAAGAAACTAAGTTATCATTCTTTGCAGATGGTATGATGATGATATATTTAGAGAAAACCAGAGATTCAAGTAAAAAACTTCTTCAAATAATAAACAGCTTTGGCAAATTTGCAGGTTACAAAATTAACCCACACAAATCTTCTGCATTCTTATATATTAGTAACAAAATCCAGCAACAAGAGATAGAAAGAGAAATCCCACTTAAAGCTAGGGTAGACACTATAAAATATTTGAGAGTTTACCTACAAAAATAAACCCAGGGACTATATGAACACAATTACAAAACACTTTTCACACAAATAAAGTCAGATCTAAGTAAGTGGAAAAACATCAGTTCCTTGAGGGTAGGCTGAGCCAATATAATAAAAATGGCAATATTACCTAAATTAATTTACTTATTTAGTACCATATCAATTAAAGTAGCAGAAAATTATTTTCTAGAGATGGATAAAATAATATCAAAATTCATCTGGAAGAACAAAATGTCCAGAATATCAAAGGAACTAATGAAAAATAAATGCTAGGGAAGGTGGCCTAGCTCTTCCAGATCTCAAATTGTGTTATAAAGCAACAATTATCAAAACCACTTAGTACTGGACAGAAGGGTAGACAAGTGAAATAGGATAGGTACTCAAGGCACAGTAAGCAACGAATATAGCAATCTCTAGTTTGATAAGCCCAAGGACCCCAGCTTTTGGGATAAGAAACCACTGTTTGACAAAAATTGCTGGGAAAACTACACAATAATATGGCGGAAACTATGCACAGACCAATGCTTGACACCGTTCACAGGAATAAAATCCAAATGGGTACACAATCTAGGTGTAAAGATTGATACCATAGACAAATTGGAGGAGCAAGGAATAGTGTATTTATCAGATTTATGGAGAAGGGAAGAATTTTTGACTAAAGAAGAGATAAAAAGCATTATGAAGTGCAGGACAGATAATTTTGATTACATTAAACTAAAAAGTTTTTGCGCAACCAAAATTCAGAGGGATATAGTATATTGGGGAAAAAAAATTTACAGCTAATCTTGGGGATAATGGACTTATTTCTAGAATATATAGAGAACTGAGTAAAATGTACAACAATACAAGTCACTCCCTAATTGATAAATGGTCAAAGGTTATGAATAGATAATTTTCAGAGGAAGAAATTAAAAATATCTGCAATCATATAAAAAGTGCTCTAAATCACTTTTGATTAAATAGATGCAAATCAAAACAACTCTGATGTATCACATCACATCTATCAGATTGTTGATGATTTCTGTGGATTTATTTTGAATTTTGTAACTTTGCTGAAATTTTAACTTTTTCAACTGGCTTTTAAGATGATTCACTAGGATTGTTTATGTATGCTATTATCTCCCAAGAGTGATAGTGTTGTTTCCTTGTTGCCTATTCTATTTCTTTTAATTTATTTTTCTTCACTTCTTGCTCTAGCTAAAGTTTTTAGAACAATATTGAATAATAGTGATAATGGATTTCCTTCTTTCACTCCTGATCTTGTTGGGAAGGCCTCAAGTTTATTCTCACAGTAAATGTTTGTTCTTAATTTTATATGGACGCTAGTTATCATTTTAAGAAAAGATGCATGGGGCAAAGGCAAGATGGCGGACTGGAAAGACACAAATATGCAGGGTCTCCTCACACAGCCCATAAAATACCTGGAGAGAGGGGCCCTCAACAAATTTTGGAGCAGCAGAAGTGGAGAACAACAGAGTGGAGGAGATTTCCAGCCCAGGGTGACCTGAAAGGGTCATGGGAAACATCTGTTGCATGGGATGCAGTGTGGAGCCCAGCCCAACCTTGGCTGCTGCTCAACTCGTGAGCAGCCCTCAGGGGCTGAATCTCCAGTTGTGGAATCCCCAGTGCTAGTACCAGCAGGTTCTCAGATTCCTCAAACCACAAGCTCCAAAGGTCAGTGACGGGAATTTTTCAGCTGGCCAGGAAGGGAGAAGGGCTTTCCCATAGCTCCAGGCTCAGGTAGAGGCTGCAGAGGCCACATTGGTTGGGCAGCACCAGTTTTCAGGGCATCCTGAGACCATAGTTGGATAGTAAAATCCCTGGAGGCACTGAGGAGGTGATTCTTGCCTCCACCATGTGTAGAGGCCTTGAGAGAGATTGGTGGCCCTGACCCCCCACCGCTTGACTGAATTCCACCTCCCCAGTGCTGGCTTGGCGGAACTGGAGGCCAGGTGACTGTGGAGAGGAAACTCTGCTAAGATTCTGGACACAAAAATCCCTTCCTGTGCCCAGACCAGTACAAGGGAGGGCAGTGGGAGGAGGGAGAAATTTGAAGTCAACACTCTTAGGGAGGGACAGGATCAAAAGAGAGAATAGAAGTAATGGGGAGCAGGATAGGATGGAGGGAAATATAGTTAGTCTTACACAATATGACTATTATGGAAATAATTTGCAAAACTTCACAGGTATGGCCTATATTGAATTGCTTGCCTTCCTAAAGGGAATGGGTGGGGAGGAAGGGATGAAGGGAAGTTGGAACTCAAAGTTTTAGGAACAACTTTCGAGTACTGTTCTTGCTACTAGGAAATAAGAAATACAGGTAATGGGTTATAGAAAGTTATCTTGTCCTACAGGACAAAAGAGAAGATGGGGATAAGGGAAGGGAGGGATGTTAGAAGAGACGGCAGATTGGTGATGGGGCAATTAGAATGCTTGGCGTTTTGGGGTGGGGAGCAGAAATGGGAAGAAAATTTGGAACCTAAAATTTTGTGGAAATGAATGTGAAAAGTTAAATAAATAAATTTAAAAAAAAAAAAAGCAAAGATTCATTAATTCCTATACTTTCCGTTGTTGCTATTTGGAATGGGCATTGTGTTTTGCCAGAAGCTTTTTTTAGATCTATTGACATGATAATAGTATCACTGTGTTATTTTTGTTACTTGTGGGATCAATTTTTCAAAATTTTTTCCTATTCATAGTGCATAATTGGTGAAATATTACTTTAATCTCCTTGCTATTAATTTATTTAAAACTTTTGTGTTTATATTCATTAATAAAATTGTTGTACAGTTTTCTTTCTTGCATTTGGTATCAAAGCCATGTTTGTGTCATAAACAGCATTTGTTAAGATTCCTTCTTTACCTATTTTTTGCATAATTTATGAAGTATTGGAATTAATTGTTCCTTCAGCATTTGGTAAAATTCACTTGTAAATCTATCTCTTCCTTTTTTTTCTTCGAGAACTCATTGTTTACCTCTTCATTTCCTTTTTTCTAAGAGAGAGCTGCACATGTATTCTATTTTCTTGTCTCTTTATCTAAGCAGATTACTTTTTTAAAAAAATTTTCTTTTACACTGAGATGTTTAGTTATACTGACATGTTACTGAGAAAATTAGCTCAATAGGTGCTTTGATTTCACCTTCATTGATGGTACATTCACTCTTATCATTTTTGATACTTGTAATTTGGCTTTCTTCTTAAATAAAATTAGCGAATGAGTGACATGGTTTTCCTCATAAAACTAGTTCCTAGTATTGTATATTATTTTGAGGGCTTTTTAAAATTTCATTTTTATTAATCTCTCCTATTTTTCAGGAATTCCAATTTGCTGTTTAATTGGGGGAGTATTTAATTTGTACTTTGTAGGATTCCTTTCACCTAGGAGCTCCTTTGGTAGAGGGTCTTGACCAGCAAGACCCTCATCTCAGAAGCAATGAATGAGATGGGAGGTAGGATGTAAGGCAACTCCACTTATTCAACTGAGGATCAGGGTATTTAAGGTGTGTAACCACAATCATGTGTAGACTGAGCTCATCCCATTACTTCACCATCTCATGACTTACCCACATCCTTGAACCCGAAGCAAGTAACAAAGCTTATCTTGCTCCTGAAGATAGTTTTTGAGTTCCCAGACCCAAATGCAACTTTTCTGCAAAGAACGTCAGTATCTGCAGGAACATCAGGTTCCAGGGTCATGGAGAGCTTCTGCCAGGGTTTGAGTAAGCACAAGTCCCACAGGAACAGGCTTTGCCTCAGCTATGGCCTTGATCATGGGACCTGCACTCCCCTTAGCCCCCCCCCCCTTTTTTTTTACATCTCCCCCCACCCTTTATTTTTTTTGTAAATGCAGACAATGAAGTTGGGTATGAAAGAAAGTCATCTGGGAATAGACGAACCTCACAATGGGAGGCCCACAAAGGAGCAGTAAGATAACTGTTACAAGCAAGGGCATCATGGACATGAGCCAATGCACAAGTGATTCTAGCAGATTTACATGTCTGAACCATTTCTATATTTCTTCAGCTGTAATATGTGGATTCAGCTCTTTTTCCACAGCTTTATTCATTTCTATGGTTAATTTACAGAGCATATCAATATCCAATGCCACCGAATTATTTTCCCATATTCCATTGAGGTGATTTCTGATATTTGTCCAATTATAATACATAGTTTTTGCTCCATCTTAACAGCCAGATACCACACTGTCTCTTCTGCAGGTAATGCACACCCTTGAGTTTGACACCAAGTATGGTTTACTGTAACAGGGAACATAGCATATGCATGTTGTTGCACAGTCATTGCAAATGGGTCTGATGGAGGATTGATACATCAAGATAAAGTACAATGTATACCATTTATAGTATATAACCCTCCTTCTTATCTCATGGTGGTATATCTACCCAATCTATTTTTTGGTTTTTGCAAGGAAGGAGGGTGGCCTAATGAGCTGGGATCCTGATAGAGAAGGGCAGTCAATCCCAAGTCAGGGGATATTTTCTATTTGTTCCATCACAATATAAAGAGAATGAATATCTAGGGTGACATTCAATAAAAAATTGAGAGTATAGATATGTCTGAGTGTAGTATATACATGATTGATCAGTGAATAGTAAATGTCATTATGACCTATTACATAGTCAGTTCTGTACATAGCTGGCAGTTGAGTTCTATAGGTGCAGCTGACTACTACAGGAGGAAGGGAGATAACAGTTGTTGCTAGGGAAGGCTGTGTCCTTGAGGGAGAAACTGCCTGAGATAGTATTTTGAGGCTAGAGAGAAATATGATTTTTAAATGTGATTTTAGCATTAGGGATTTTTAAATGTAATTTTAGTATTAGGGCCCAAGTATATGCATCCAAACACCCCATCATTCCCCCCCCCTTTTTTTAAATAGATGATCTTTTGGGGTGACGGACGAAGGTCCCAGTGTTTGCAATGGCTTCCTGCAATTCCTATGAGTAGACGTAGAGCTGTCCCCACCTCACAGGGTCCTGACAGTGGAGAGGTCGTAGTGGTCCAAAGGGTGATGGGTCATGGACAGTGGATCATATACAGCCAGAACAGTCATCTTTAAAGCAGAAGACACTAAGCCTGGAGGAGACAAACCTGGCAAGGAGGGTAAGCAAACAAAGGCCAAAAAAATGACCAGAAGGGATTAAAAATGGTAGTTACATCATTTTTCTCTCTTCTGAAAATACTTCCCCACACCTTCTCGGCATACTTAAACCCTCTGAGACTGGCACAAAAGTACCCAGGGCAACTACCTGGGGATAGGAGGGGCTTTGATGACCCCCATTTGCCCCAACTTTCTTATCTGCTTTCCATAGTTTCAAACAAACCTTTTATGTACCCAGATCCTTTGAACCCATCATTCACACTCCTTCACCTTCCTCAATCTTTTTAGCACAGACAGGATAACTCACAAGTTATTACTCTTCACTAGCATAGCCATATTGCCTTAAACAAAAGAGGTTCCTAACTTGAACTTCACAACTGAATAGATTTATATCGATGTTTCACAGGCTTGTTTACATTTTTCTAGATAATATTCATTCTGGAAGAAAAACTCATAGAAATGAAGTTGTGAATACATTCACACATGAATTTCAACTGTTGCTTATCAAAACAGCAAGATACAAATAATATTAGTTTTCCCAGTACAAAAGGCTCACATATTTTTCCTGTCACTTGCTATTGAGCATAAAAAGTTGCTGTGGAAGGAAAAAGCAGGGACATGCAACATACCAAATATGACAGAATAAAGCATCCTTGACTTTGTTTGAATTCAGATAAGAGTGAAATTCTCCAGTCATGCAGTGCCCCACATCCAGCTCGTGGTCACCCACTTCCCCTAAACTCCAGGAAGAAAACAAGGGTGGAGGTCCTGCCTCAGGTACATCAGGTCCAGGTACCTTGTGTGCGGTCCTACAATGGCATCTGAGAGTTCCTGGTCCTCTACAATTCCCCCACCGTGCTTTTGGTAAAGTGGGCTTTCTACATAGCCTGGCATATGTTGGTCAATGCATTGCTTAGAGCCTTGAAAAACATTTTTAAAATAAAGGGTAAAACACACAATAGCAATAACAAACATGAAAACTAGAAACAATGGTAGAGAGCATCTTTTCTGCCCAAGAGGAGGGATTAAGCCTTTTAAAGAAATCAATAATATTATGAGCCATCTTATCAGGCATCAGATCCAGTTTCACAGCACCAGTAATTTCATTGGCCAGATGAAACAAATCATCATTAGTTAGTGTAAGATTTGAGGAGAGTGCAGGAACACATTCCCTCTGAATAACTTGTGGAAGTTTTCACAAATACTGATTTAATGCAAGCAACTATACCCGAAAAATAACCATGGTCCCAAATACCTTACACAGCAAGTTTCACTAACCATAGCTTAAGGTTGCAATAAGCAATAAAGATTTACCAGTGTCCCACTATATATACCCTTAAGGAGAGGCGGACTTCCCATGTGGCTTAGCAACAGGTGAGCTCCAACCAGAGAGGAGACTACTCCCTTAATGGGGAGTACTCAATACACTTCCTTAGTTCCAGTTCTTAGGCCCGGGACTAGGGAAGTAGATCTCACCCCTCGGTGCCTCACAGCCACATCCTGTGCCTGCCTTGTTATGACTCTTGGTCATGGCTCTAGCCTTAGCCTGCTTTGCTGGGTTGTCTCTCACATGACGCTCTTGAGTTTGAAGGTGTTGGGGCTTGTGCTGTAGGGCCTGAATGTCTGCTAGAATTTGTTGCTGTGCCACATGAGGCGGAAGTGGTGTTTCCAGCATCTCAGGGTGCACCGAGAATTTCCGCTGTGCCACAGACTGCGAAAGTGCTACTTCCTGGTTGAAAGCCTGTGTAAAGGGCGCCACTGTAGCTATCTCAGGAAATCATCTGTTACCCTACTACCTCCCACTACTGGGGGTCCATCCCTGTGTCATATAACCAGGGGGAAACCATGAGAATGTTCTGCACAGAGCTTCCACATTGCTTGAAGTTTACTTCGATTCTTCCTTTACCAACTTATATATCTTCCAGACAAATAAGTCCTGATCTAAGGGCTTAATCACGGGGAGAGACACTTTGTTCCCTATGTCCTCCCATTACTCCTCATAGCTGGGCGCTCAGAGGGTTTTCTCGGTTTCCCGAGGACTGGCTTCATCCCACTCAGCTGTTGCGGTTTTGATTGCTGCTGTCAGCCAGTTCTTACCTTAACCCGGTCTTTGGACATCTCTGGACGTGACCCACACGTTCAACACCCAATGACTCATTGACAATGTTAAGTTTCAACATTAAAGCAGTAACTCCAAAAATTTAGTTAACAACCTAACTTACAAGTTTTATAAATGATAGTCAAATTGTTTTAGCTGTAACTTCTTTAACAGCCAAGGATGAAAATACCTGGTTTTCTAAATGGCAATTACAAAACATGAGATAAGGTGGCAGGACTGATAAAATATAAAATAATATAACTTGTGTTACACAATTTTCCGAGCATCTCCAGTTTCAACAAAATTCAGATTTAGAATTGCTTTTTCTAACACCATTTGTATTACCATGGTCACTAAATTTTCATGCTACAAGAAAATTTCATTACAATTTAGAAACACAACAGTAACTCAGACAATGAACTTTAGGTGCCATTATTTACATTTCCAAGATAAAAATCATTAATAGAAGACTAGGCTTACCAAATGTAGAGGCTAGTTGACTTGTGATCTCATATTGCCCTGGTCCATCCCTTACTCCCAGGGAGGATGACTTAAATTCCCTACTATCTTTTAGCACTCTCTTCCTTAGCACTAATCCAAGATGAGAGGAGTTAACAGAATCTATTAAAACGTTTTTAACTGTCCTAAGTATTCACTGCAGTCTTAGCTAGATGGTGGGAGTTGGGACTACAGGGTAAAAAATCTTAATGGTTCCAACTTTTTCTTAAGTAAATTTCACTTCTGTGTCCACTCCTTAAAATTTTTTGTGAAAGAGATAGCTGTGAATCTGCCAGTGGAAGTGAGGGAGACTCTGGAACAAGATCCAGTGGCACCTAGTCCCCTCCTTTCCACTGTGGAGTTCAAAGCGTTATCTCTGCGGTGTCTTTTTTCATAATCCCAATTTGCCTTAGTGCCAAATAATATAGCAAATGCTGACCTGTCTTAAACATCCAATTAGGAGTGACATCATTGACTTAAAATAATTACCTTTTGGTTGTTCCCATTAAAGAAAAACTTTTCTCTTTTTGATGAGGCATGAGATAATTAAAATGCTAGTCAGTTAGCCTCTGTAATATGAGGGGAAAAGTTTCCCCGATTTCTTGTCTGTCTTCTCACCTTCACAACCTGGCCAGGGTTAGAAGGTAGAACGAGAGAGCGAATTTTACCAATAAGTTTCCAACACTTTCCAAAACTGTTATGCTTACCCTTAAGGTAGTACTTATATTGTTCTCCTAGTGGGGTTTGATTACAACTCCTTTTAAAACTGTACATACATTGTTTCTTTGTAAATGTTTCTGACCTGAAACTGACTTAGCAGTCATATAAACTAAACAATACAAGACACGTTTCTCTCTTTCTCTCTCCAATTCTCTTCCCTGATGCCGCAGCCATCAGAGAGAGAGAGAGACAGAGGGGGAGGGAAAGAGATAACTGCATTCCAACCAGCGCAATGGCACTGGCCATATAAACACACAAACAAATGCACACAAAATATAGAAAGATAGAACACATATACAGACAATAAAAAAAACCAAAAACTGAGCAAAAATTGTCAAAACTCCTATGCACAAATTAGACCTTTAGCTTGCTTTCATTCATTGTGTCCCAAACATCTTTTATATATTCAGATTTCCAAACTAAGTAATCTTGTCCTTCAGGAGTGGTTTAGCTATATTGCACCAATCAGTGGGACATGGGGCTGTCTGAAAAGTGTTGTCTAGAAGGGATTGAATGCAAAAACTCCATAATTGGGTAATTTAATGTAAAGGTCCATAATTGGGTAATTTCTTAAAGAATTTACAATCTAGAGGGGTGTGGACTCTATCTTTACTGCTGGAATGTGCTTCTCCCATCTTTACTTTCGTTTCACCAAATGTCCTTCTGTTAAAGTTGCTTTTTGTTCAGTTGGCCTTGAGATTGCTAGCCAGCTCAGTTCAGCCAACTGGCCTTGAGACTGCTAGCCAGTTCAGTTCTGCCTGGTGAGATATTCACAACTGGTGAAGTATTTACAACAAAAATCACCCTTATTGAGATTTTTGATCCTTTTCCTTGAATTTTGAGTGTCCCCTGTTTCTGGGGCTTCAAAGATGCTTTTGCTGTCTCTGGAACACTAACACACCTCCCGGTAAGCCTGCTGAAATGAGTTTCTAGTGCCTGAATGTAACTTGAGTGAGAGTGAAAGTGTGGCTTGAGTCTTCCCCTTAACTTGACGCTGTCTCCTACAGCACTCTGAGCTCCTTCCTAAGAGGGTTGCTGCTACACTGGAGACTTGAAGTATCAGGTCCAGTCCTTGTTCTTCCACTAACCCAGTCTTTATAAGATTGTACATAAAAAAGGCTCCTGGATCAACTTTCCTGGGGTTAGAGAGATCATACTCTATAAATTGTTCTCCTACTATTATCCAAGCCTCCAAAGTTACCAGAGGTCTCTGGCTGACCCAGGGGGATGGCACTTGTACTGTCTCTGAAAACTGTCCTATCTTTGTAAGCTGCACTGTGCAGCCTTGCTTCTTAAGGATCTTATACATAATCTTTACAAAAGTATTCATATCGGATATTTCTGTGACAGAAGCTGTCAGCCCCATGATAAGAAAACTTTTTCTTACCTCACTGAAGCATACTTACCCCTTCAGGTTGCTTCTGAAGACTTATGATCCATGAGCTGATTTCTTCTCTTGTGATTGGTCTGGTTGCACTCCTCTGGAACTGTCTTCCCTCGTCCCATTGACGAGAGGCCTCACAAGGTACAGGGGTCTTCTTCGAGTCCCTGTTTGGGCACCAGTTGTAGGGTTCCTTTCACCTAGGAACTCCTTGGGTAGAAGGTCTTGATCAGCAAGACCTTCATCTCAGAAGCAATGAATGAGATGGGAGGTAGGATGTAAGGCAACTCCATTTATTCAACTGAGGATCAAGGTATTTAAGATGTATAACCACAATTACGTGTAGGCTGAGCTCATCCCATTACCTCACCATCTCATGACTTACCCACATCCTTGGACCTGAAGCAAGTAACGAAGCTTATCTTGCTCCTGAAGCTAGTTTTTGAGTTCCCAGACCCAAATGCAACTTTTCTGCAAAGAACGTCAGTATCTGCAGGAACATCAGGTTCCAGGGTCATGGAGAGCTTCTGCCAGGGTTTGAGTAAGCACAAGTCCCACAGGAACAGGCTTTGCCTCAGCTATGGCCTTGATCACGGGACCTGCACTCCCCTTAGCCCTCTATAGTTCTTTAGTAATTTTTTGGTTGCATGCTCAATTTGCTTATGTGTTCTTTCTCTTTTTATTGGCCTGTATATTAAATGAAGTATTATTCATAATTAGTAATTTGGCCGCATCCCACAGTTTTTGAAACGTTGTCTCGTTGTTATTCTCTTTAATGATATTATTGATGGTTCTTATGATGTTTTCTTTGTTACACTCATCCTTTATGATTAGAATTTTTAGTTTCCAGTTAGCTTTTAATATTTTTGCTTTTCTGCTTTTGTTTGTGAGGTTTTTATGTTTAATACCTGATCAATTTTTTTGAAGGTGCCATGGGAAGCTGAGGGATAGGTATACTCCTTTTTATTCCTATTTAGTTTTCTCTAGAGTTCTATCATATCCAACTTTCCAAACATTATATTCCTTTCCTTAACTTCTTTCTTACTTTTTAGCTAGTAGTTTTATCTAGTTCTGAGAGGGGAAAGTTGAGCTCACCCCCCACAGTTTTATTATTTTCTCCTGTAGTTCATTTAATTTTCCTTTAAGAATTTGAATGCTATGACGTTGGAGGCATATGTGTTTAGTGTCGCTATTATTTCATTTTCTTATGAAAGGATTTATGATTTTTATAATAATCAATACCTCCGTCTTTATTTCAGCAAGGTAGAATTCTGATCAGAAAAATTTCTGATTTGCAAATCTGTTCCCTATAATGAAACTAATTAAATGATACTAGATTCCTGATACTTTGTCTCTGGCTTGCTGTTTTGTCTTTCTCAGGTTAGAGACTGGCTTAGTAAAATCCTCTTAACCCTCTATAGTTTTTTTATAGCAAGATATATTTTATTTTATACATTTTAATTACATCTATTTTTTCTTTTGATTTGTCTGTGATTGTAATTTCTACCCCTGCCTTTTTTATTTTCACTGAAGCATATTCGATCCTGCTCTTGACTTTTTTTATTTTAATTCTGTTTTTGTCAATCCCTTTCAAGAGTGTTTCTTGTAAATAACATATTTTTCAATTCTAGTTTCTGATTCATTCTTTTTTCTGCTTCTGTTTTATGGGTGAATTCATCCCATTCACATTCACAGTTATGATTTCTAACTGTGCATTTACCTCCACCTTATTTTCTTCTCTTTGTCCCTCTCTCTCTTTTATTTATCCTGACCCTCATCTATAGTAGGCTGTGCTTCTGACTACTATCTTCTTTTATCTGCCCTCCTTTTTATCACCTGTCCTTTCTGCTATTCCCTTCCCCTCCTACTTCCTTTTAGGGAAGATAGATTTCTATTTCCAATTGAGTACATAGATACATTTTTCATTCTCTTTACCACTTTAGTTGCAACGTTCAAGTACTAACTCTTCTCCCATTTCCCTCTCCATTATAAAAGCTCTTCTTTAAACATCTCTTGTGTGCGACTATTTTTTTCCCATTCTTCTCTCTTTCCCTTTCTTTTCAGACATACCTCTAACTTGCCTATCCATTTATTATGTCATCTGAATATAATAAGCTCACTCTCATGGGTTCTTTCTATGTAGACTCGTCAATGTCATAGTAATGATTAAGTTCTTAGAAGACACATGTATCATCTTCCTGTATAGAAAAACCTTATTGAGTCCCTTATGATTTCTCTTTCATGTTTGCCTTTTTATTCTTCTTTTGAGTCTTGTATTTGAAATTAAAATCTTTTATTCAGCTCTGGGCTTTTCAACAGGAATTCTTGAAAGTCTTTTGTTTCATTAAATATACATTTTTCCCTTGAAAGATAATACTCAGATTTCTGAGGAAGGTTTGTCTTGATTGGGATCCCAGCTCACTGCTTTTTACAATATAATTTTATAAGCCCTTCATTCCTTTTAGGTAGGAGTTGTTAAATGTTTGTGATTTTGACTGTGATTGCACATGGTCTCTGTCTTACTGCTTGAAGTATTTTGTCTTTGACCTTGGAGCTCTAGAATTTGGCCATAATATTCTTAGGAATTTTTGTTTTGCAATCTAGTTCAGGATGTGATTAATTTATTATTTCCATTTCTATTTTACTCTCTGGATCTAAGATATTGAGTTAGTTTTCTTTGATTATTTAATGAAATATATCTAGGCTCTTTTTATTATGGCTTTCAGGTAGCACAATAATTCCTCAGTTATGTATCCTTATGAACTCTTTTTAAGGTCTGTTTATTTTTTTCCAATGAGATATTTCACATATTCTTCCATTTTATTACTCTTTTCATCTTGTTTGATTGTATCTTGATGTCTAATTCAGCCATTACCTTCCAATTGCACAATTCTAATTATTAAGGATTTATTTCCTTCAGAGATCTTTTGTTTATCTTTTCACATCGACTAATTCCACTTTAAAAAACATTATCTTCGGAAAATTTCTGTACATCTTTTTCCATTTGTTTAATTCTGTTTTAATGTGTTATTATATTCAGTATTTTGTGCCTTTTTAAACCAAACTCTTAATTATTATTTCATAGTTTTTCTTCTTTTGTTTGTATTTCTTTGCCTAATTTTTCCTCTACCTCACTTATTTTATTTTGGAAAAAAAAAGCATCTCTAAAAATTCTTGCTCTGCTTGTGTCTAGTTCACATGGTTTTCCTCTTTGAAGTTTTGCTTGTAGTTACTTTGATTTCAGTGTCTTATATTGACTTTGTGTCTTAGTCTTCCCTCACACTACAGTACTTCTATGATCAGGTTCTTTTTTGTTGTTGCTACTCGCTCATTTTCCCACTCTATTTTTCATTTGAAATTTTATGTTAATGTTAAGTTCTATTTCCAGTATGAGGTATGATGGACTCTCTCTCAGCCTGCAGGCTTTTTCCCACTTGTATTTTCAGAATTAGTTCTGAGGATTATCAAGTTTTCAATCTTTCAAAGGTTATATGATCTAGAGAAAGGTGTGATTACTGCTTTCTTAGTCTCTATTTTGCTACTTACTGAGGAAGGGCCTCTGATCCCTTCATACTACTTTTTAGGGCCCCTGTTCTCCTGGGACCAGAAACTTTACTATTCATCACGTTTCCTGATAACTTGGGGCCTGAAAAGATATTTTCTAATGTTAATGTAAGGTTAATTATGGGTGAGAGAAAGAGTTAAAGATCTTCCCTGCCCATCATTAGGCCTCACTACCTTTTGTTAATTTCTATTGAGGCACTGGGTCAAAGCATCGTATCCTTGGACTCTGAAAAGCATATATATACATACATACATACATACATACATACATACATACATATATGTATGTATGTATGTATGTATTCTGAAAAGTATATATATATTTGTGTATATACTCTGAGGTGGATGAGACTCTGGGTAGCCACTAAGGAACCCCTTGGCTTTGAAAACCCAGATGTTGATGCATCCCTCTCTGGTAACTATGTATGTATGTAATGGTCAGACAGTTTTATATGTCTTTGATCTGTGATATACGTGTTGCTTATGGTCAGACAGTTGGAAACTCTCTCTGTTTGTCTTTGTGCTTTTAATTTCTGCTTTTAATTTCTGTGTCTTTTTCTCTGAAGTTTAGGATACTGACTTTGTCTCCAGAACTAAGTAAATGCTATATGTGCTTGATTAAAGTAGATTGTTGACCCCTCCAAAGTTGCTTTCCTTTTAGAAAAGTAGGTCTAAGTACCTGTACAGCAGACACCCTGTGTCTGCTGGGTTCCTTGCTGTTATATATTGCTCCTCAGGGTTTCCAGTTCTGGTTACTTGAAAGTGATAAATACTGTCCTTTAATGATGATCCTGAAATCAGTATAGGCAATGGGTTTGCCAAAAAGCTTCTGGTTGTGCATCTGGAACTAGCAAAGAGCTAAGCCTGTAATCTCTTAGCAATTCCCAGGTGCCTTACTGTCTCTGTCTTGAAAGCTCCCTAAGTTGCTGCTGATTCTGTTTCTGCCACCTAGTACTGCCACTTGTTTTTCATTCACATGGGCTCTGGGCCAGGTTCTTCCTCAATGTCACAGATCTCTCCTTTTAACCTCTGATACTGTTTTTTGTTGTTGTTGTTGTTGCTGAAAGAATGTCACATACTGAACTTTTGATGGCTCTGTCATTCCAGAATACTAATTTATGGCTTTATCTTAAAGTTGTTTGGAGGAAAATGTTGGGAGAGGTCATCTGAGTGTTTTTTTCCACTATGCTATCTAGGCTCTGCCCAGGAAATCTGATTCAATTCAATTTCCTCCCTTTCCATTCCCTCAAAAGCAAAAAAAAACTGAAAACAAACAAACAAACAAAAAAATAGCAAATACAACAAAAAGAAAAAAAAAGAAGCACTTTAGTTAGAGCAACTAACTTCATATGAAACTTAGACTATGCTGGTAAAACAGAGGGACATAGGGATGGAGCCAAGACAACTGAGTTGAAGGACAGACCTGCTGTAGCTCTTCACACAAAGTCCACAAAACACATGTAAAAATGACTCTAAACAAATCCTAGAGCAGTAGAAGACACAAAGCAACAGAATGAAAGAGATTTCCAGCCCAAGGTAGCCTGGAAGGCTGACAGGAAAGGTCTATCACAGCAGGCTCAGAGTGGAGTGTAGCCCACGGAGCCTTGGCCATGTAATATTATTTGGACATCACTTGAGCAGGCTTCAGGGCACAGAATCACAGGTAAGACCTGTGCTTTGCATATTCCTCAACCCACAAACCTCAGAGACAGCTTCAAAGGTCAGTGAGAAAGCTCTTTCACCTGAGTGAGAAAGGAACAAGGTGTGCCCTGGCCCTGACTCCAGGTGACTGCAGCAGTCATTTTTGGAGTGATAAACCTAATGACTATGGGAGAGTCAAGCAACTGATATGAATCTCAGCCCTGAGTGGTGGGCATGGGGTGAAGAGGAGCACTGACATTGTGGATTTGGAAGCAGTTGTGGAGATTCTGGGCAGAAAAGCTTGTGGTTGCTCTCAGACCAGAGCTCAGGACAGGAGAGAAGCAAAGTCCTCTCCCTTGATTGTGCCATTTTGAAGGAACTGAGGACTTACAGGTCTGTAGAGTATAACCTTCACTTGACAAAGGACTCAAAAGTCAAGTAACTACCTGGGAAAATGCCCAGAAAAAATGAGACCATAGAAGGATACTTTCTTAGTGAACAGGTATTTTCCTTCATCCTTTCTGATGAGGAAGAAAAATGCCATCAGAGTAATACCTGAAAGTCAAGATTTCTGCATCCAAAGCCTCCAAAATAAACTAGCAATGGTCTCAGGCCAATGAAGACATCAAAGTGATTTTGAAAATCAGTGTAGATTTAATGTAATGAAAATTATCTATTTTGCACTTCATAATGTTTTCTGTCTCTTGTTTAGTCAAAAATTCCTCCCTTCTTCATAAGTCTGATAAATGCACTATTTCTTGCTCTACGAATTTGTTGATAGTATCAATCTTTATACCTACTTTATGTACCCATTTGGACTTTATTCTCGTGTACAATGTCAAGCATTGCTCTAAGCCTAATTTCCACCACACTGTTATCCAGAGATCACAAAAATTGGAAAGGGTCCCACATGTGCAAAAATATTTATAGCAGTACTCCTTGTGGTGGCCCAAAACTGGAAATCAACAGGATGCCCTGTAGAGAACCTTGAGGGGTTTGAAAGAGCCCCTTACCAAGAGTTCCCATCCTCCAAGGGAGAGTAGGTGATTTGAGAAGTTGTGATATATTGTTCTCAGGTGCACGTCCTTGAACTCAGGTGTTGAAGTTCCAGGAATCAGGGCCCCTGCTACACAGAATAACAATCCGATAAAGAGGCCTTGAGGCCTCCCTTTCTGCTTATCACAATCTCTTCTGTTTCATGCCTCAATTGTTACCTCTATGGTTTTTTACTATTTAAGCACCCCAACCCCCTAATTTATTGGATCAGTATGTCTAGAATAAACTCAGCTTGTTCAGACTGTTGTGTCCCACCTGTCTTTTCATCCTCGCTCTGTGAGCCCCGTAACCACCCCGGATCTGCTGTACTGTGCTGATTGCAGCAATGCCCATCAAATGGGGAATGACTGAATAAATTGTGATTGATGAATATAATGGAATACTATTGTGCTATAAGAAATGAAAAACAGGAAGACTTCAGAGAGGTCTAGAAAGATGTATATGAACTGACGCTGAGTGAAAGGAGCAGAACTAGGAGAACTTTGTACACAGCAACAACTACAGTGTGTGAGGATTTTTCTGATAGACCTAGAACTTCATTGCAATGCAAGAACTTAAAAAATTCCACATGGTCTCTTAAGAAAAAATACCATCCACTTCCACAGAAAGAATTATGAAATTCAATCACAGAATGTAGCAGATCATTTTATTTTGCATTAAGTTTTGGTTTGTTTTATGATTTCTTCCATTCATTTTATTTCTGCTATGCAACATGACTATGTTGCAAATGCATTTAATAGGAATATATGTGCAGAAGCTACAGAAAATTGTATACTGTCTCAGGGAGGGAGAAGGGAGGTAGTGGGAAATAATGAGAAGGGAGGAAAAAACTAAGTTATGTGGAAGTGATTGTAGAACACTGAAAAAAAATAAAATAATAAGAAGTTAAAAAAACTAAATCAAGTTTGAGAGGTGGCAGAAAAATTGGGAAGAGAAATGAGAGCAACACAAGAAAATCATGAAAAATGAGTCAACAACTTGCTAAAGGAGACTCAAAAATTGCTGAAGACAATAACACCTTCAGAAATACATTAACCAAAATGGCAAAAGAGGTCCAAAAATTCAATGAGTTGAAAAAGGCTTTAAAAATCAGAATGAGCTAAATGGAAAAGGAGGTTCAAAAGTTCACTGAGGAAAATAGGTCTTGAAAAATTAGAATGGAACAGATGGAAGCTGATGACTTTAGGAGAAACTAAGAAATTAAAAAACAAAGCCAAAAGAATGAAAAATTCAAGACAATGGGAAACATCTCTTTGGAAAAACAACTGACCTGGAAAATAAATCTAGGAGAGACAATTTAAAAATTATGGGGCTACCTGAATGTCATGATGTTAAAAAAAAGGAGCCTAGATATAATCTTTCCTGAAACTATAAAGGAAAACTGCCCTGATATTCTAGAGTCAGAAGGTAAAATAAATATTGAAGGAATCCACCAATTTCCTCCTGAAAGAGATCCAAAAAGAAAAACTCCTAGGAATATTGTAGCCTGATTCCAGAGTTTCCAGGTCAAGTAGAAAATATTGCAAGCAGTCAGAAAGAAACAATTTGAGTACTGTGGAAATACAATCAGAATAACACGAGATCTAGCAGCTTCTATATTAAGGGATCCAAGGGCTTGGAATATGATATTCCAAAAGTCAAAGGAACTAGGATTAAAACCGAGAATCAGCTACCCATCAAAGCTGAGTATAATATTTCAGGGAAAATAATGGTCATTCAATGAAATAGAGGACTTTCATGTATTCTTGTTGGAAATAACAGAGCCAAATAGAAAATTTGGCTTTCAAACACAAGAATCAAGAGAAGCATGGAAAGGTAAACAGGAAAGAGAAATCATAAGGGACTCATTAAAGCTGAATTGTTTACATTCCTACATGGAAAGATGATAGTTTTAACTCTTGAGATTTTTCTCAATATTTGTGTAGTTGGAGGGATTATATACATATAGACTGAAGGCACAGGGTAAGTTGGATAGCAAGGGACGATATCTAAGGAAACAAAATTAAGGGTGAGAAAGTACTATATTGGGAGGAGAAAGGGAGACATGGAAATGGGTAATTTATCTCTCGTAAGAGCAGCAAGAATGATCTTTGTCAATGGAGGGGAAAAGAGGGGGAGGTGAGAGGGAAAAAGTGAAGCTTATTCTCATCATATTTGGCTTAAGAAGTGAATAACATTCACAATCAATTTGGTATGAAAATATATCTTACACTACAGAAAAGTAGGGGAGAAGGGGATAAGTGGTTTGTGGGGGGATGGTAGAAGGGAGTGCAAATGGGAGGAGAGAGTAATAAGAAATAAACACTTTTGAGGAGGGACAAGATCAAAAGAAAGCATAAAATAAATGGGGGACAGGATAGGATGGAAGGAAATGTAGTCTTTCACATCATGTCTAATATGGACGTCTTTTGCATAATTACACATGTATAACCTATATTGAATTGCTTGCCTTCACAGTGTGGAATGGGTGGGGAGGGAGGAAGAGAGTGAAGTTGGAACTCAAAGATTTACTAGCTAGTGTTGAGAATTGTTTTTGTTTGCCTCTGGGAAATAAGAAATACAGGTAATGGGGTATAGAAATTTGTCTTGTTCTACAAGAAAAGAAAGAAGATGAGGATAAGGGAATTGACGGGTGTGACAGAAGACTTGGCAGATTGGGGGAAGGAGTAATCAGAATGCACAGTGTCTTGGGGTGAGGGGAAGGGAGAGATGGGGAGAAATTTGGAACTCAAAATCTTGTGGAAGTGGATGTTGATAACAAAAAATTAAGCAATTAACTAAAATTTTAAAAAAATCCTGGACATTACGACACTGAGGTTGAAGTCATATTCTGTACATACTTTTGAAGTATTCATCTTAGTAGTTAATATAAATGTTGTGGTCATAAATAATAGTCATAATATTTTCTCCAACCTTTTCTTTGAAACCTTCTTGTCATAGTGAAGGGAAAGAAATGTTCACGACCTAAAAATAATCCTATAGAAATTAATTATTATCTCTAAGACCCATTGAATTAAATTTCCACTAATCAAATAAAATCAAATAAAAGATCTTTCTTTTCTTACAGTAGTCTTATTTTGATTTGAAGATGTATCTCATCAAACATTTCAATAATGATTTCATTAAAAATATTTTCTCTCTCATAAAAGTCCAAGTATTCAACAACCTGCAATAAGAATTAATAAATGCCACATTTTACATTTAATGGTATCTTATACTCTGAAGAAAAGTGTCTTGTCAGTTTGTTTTACTTTCTTTCCTTTCTTCTGTTCTTTTACTATATACTATTCAATTTTTTACTTGCCTTACTTTTTCTTTATCTCTCCATATTCTCTGTTTCATTTTGGAGGTTTCTTGTTTGTCGTTTGTTTATTTTTATCTAGTATTTTGCCCCTGACCTGATTTGTCAATCAACATTTATTAATTAAGAAATATTTATTGATCCCTTAATTCATTGTGCTAAAGGGGGAGCAAAGGAAAAAAAATTCCTTCAAGGAACATAATAATAGGGGAGAAAATGTATAAATAACTACTTATGTAAAATTAAATATTTATAGCAGCACTCCTTGTAGTTGCCAAAAACTGGAAATCAAGGGGGTGCCCATCCACTGGGGGATGGCTGAATAAATTATGGTATATGAATATAATGGAATAGTATTGTGTTGTAAGAAATGATGAACAAGAAGGCTTCAGAGAGGCCTGGAAATATGATCTTATGCTGAGTGAAAGGATTAGAACCACGAGAACTTTGTGCACAGTTAAAGATTTTTTGCTATAAATATTCTTGTACATGTGGGACCCTTTCCCATTTTTATGATCGCTTGGGGATATAGTCCTAGTAGTGATATTGCTGGGTCAAAGGGTATGCACAGTTTTGTAGCCCTTGGGGCATGGTTCCAAACTGCTCTCCAGAATAGTTGGATGAGCTCACAGCTCCACCAGCAATGAATTAGTGTTCCAACTCTCCCACATCCTCTCCAACATTTATCATTTTCCTGTTCTGTTATGTTTCCCCATCTTATAGGTGTGATGTAGTACCTCAGAGTTGTTTTGATTTGCATCTCTCTAATCAAAAGTGATTTAGAGTACTTTTTCATGTGATTACAGATATCTTTAATTTATTCCTCTGAAAATTGCCTTATATCCTCTGACCATTTATCATTTGGGGAATGACTTGTATAGTTGTACATTTGAGTCAGTTCTCTACATAGTCTAGAAATGAGGCCTTTATACCCGAGATTAGCTATAAAAATTCTTTCCCAATTTACTACATCCCTCTGAATTTTGGTTGCATTGGGTTTGGTTGTGCAAAAACTTTTCAGTTTAATGTAATTAAAATTATCCATCTTGCATTTCATAATGCTTTCTATCTCTTCTTTAGTAAAAAAAAATTCTTCGCTTCTCCATAAATCTTATAAATACACTGTACCTTGCTCCTCCAGTTTGTCCATGGTATCAATCTTTATACCTAGATAGTGTACCCATTTGGACTCAGAACAAAAATTCTTTACGGAGAAAAAGAGAGATGAATATTTTTGAAGTGGACACTTCAATTATTTTTGTTTACATGGTAGAATTCACAAATTTCCAACTGGAATGTTCGATCTGCAGTCAGGAAGACCTAAATTCAAATCCATTCTCAGATGATTACTTGTTTTGTCCTGGTTACTTGAACACTGTCTTTCTCAATTTCCTCTCCAGTAAAATAAGAAAATAAAAATTACACTCCCCCCCAAGGCTGTTGTGAGATTAAAATGAGGTAATATTAATAAAATACTTTGCAAAATTTAAATCATCACTTAAGAATAGTTATTATTATTGTTATTTAGCAACCCTAAGTATGTATGCCCTATATTTCTGGTCAAAAAGAAAAGAAATGGTATATTCTTCATGAAGTATGGAACTTTTTGAAGTTATACTTCTGTATTCTAAAGGGATTAGATGAATGGAAACTTTCTGTTGATAAGTAGTTCAAGGCAAAGTAATGCCTCACGATCATGAAGAAACTTTTTTTCTTCCTGACAGTTACAAATTGTCAGTACCTTATGGTTAAAGATATATAACACAATAATTGTGTTTTAAAGTTAGGTCCTGGTAGTGACCTCTAAATTTTCTTTCAAGTATTGTTTGGAATTTGAGCTGCATGAAGCCTTTAAAACTGATTGGAATATTACAGTTAAAAACCTACAGACAGCCCTTGGGGAATTAAAATGGGACTCTGTGCCCGCTGAAAATCTCATTTTTCCCCCAATTTCAAAACCACATATTGCAAAACTAATCTGAGAGGTTGATTTATTCCTTTGAAATAGTAAAGCTCTTTTGCTCTGGCTCTTATGTGATTTGTTAAGAGCTGCCTTTAAGTCAATGCCCTAGTAATGCCACGGTTGCCTCTGTCTGTGCTTCTGACAAGTTTTTCTCCTTAATATCAATCATAAAGTCATTTTTAAACTAAAGCGCGATGCTTAAAATACACAGATATTGATAAAGAAGCAAATAACAAATTGTGAAAGAGTAGGTTGTCAGTCAACCATGAGAGATGGCAATAAGTGTCATATGCCAGTGAGTATATATATTCCTCATTCTCTTTTTTTTGAAGTCGTCTTGTCAAGATTGTGATAATATTTTCTAATTCTGAGACTATTGATTTCTCTTTTGTTTTGAGGCTATTCTGCTTTAGTATTATAATAAAGTGTTGAAATAAGTAGACAAACAAACAATAGTAAATGATCACTGGTCTCCATGGAAGTACCTGAAAAGAGTACCAGATGAATTTTTTCATATAATTATAAGTACGTTTTAATTTCTATATGGTATGATGAAATTTTTACCAGTCATTCAATTAATTTGCATTTCATATAAAAATGATTTTTGCAAATCTTTTCTACAATTTATAAAATGTCAGTAAGTGTACAACAAAAGCTTTTTTATACTTATATGCACATTGTTCTTAATTTTTTTCCTCTTTAAGATATCATAGCTCTGTTTCCAAATATGGCACACTATTTTCATATTCTGAATTAAAGACCTACCAGCTTTTGTGACCTCAGGATTATGGAAATGATCACTATAGGACATTTTTAGTTCATATACCGCCCTTCCCCTGGTAAGTTAAAAATACCTCACTTTGATTATCTTGGTGTCTTCAAAAAGAAGTGGTACACACATATTATTATAATAAGTCACCAGTGAAGAAACTGAGATAAAGTTGCTTCTTTAAGAACACTCACCTTCTCAACTTTGCAAAATTATCAATTGTGTGTCTATATTTCAAATCATCAGACTGGATTTAGAAATGAAACGGACATTGGAGTTCATAAAGTGAAGCATCCTCAGCTTATGAATGAGGAAAATGAGGACTAGAGAGGGTCTACAATTTGCCCAAGGTTTCCCAGGTAGTACATACCAGATCAGGCACTGTATTCCAAGTTAACTGACTTTGAGTACAATGGACTTCTGACTACAACATATAAACTTGTTTCCTTTCCAGAAATAACTTTACAGTGAAACATCTTTTTCCAGCCTGTGGGCAAAGATGCTCTGAGATAAAGACCTAATGGTATATTTAGCTTAGATAATAGTATGAATCATTTATTTGGACATTGATTGAGTCTGCCAATCAGTTGCATCTTAACGAATAATATTTTTAACAGAATTTCTACAATTTCCCAACAATGTACTTGAATTGAATCTTGAGTGTGAATGTGAAGACTCCCTTGTGTTTTCTTATGGTGAAATACACACATACTCATGCACACACTCACACACACATATATGAAGGAAGGGGGAGGGAGGGAGAGAGAGACAGAGATAGAGAGACAGAGAGAGAGACAGAGATAGAGAGACAGAGAGAGAGACAGAGAGAGAGAGACAGAGACAGACACACACACACACACACACACACACAGAGAGAGAGAGAGAAAGAGAGAGAGAGAGAGAGAGAGAGAGAGAGAGAGAGAGAGAGAGAGAGAGAGAGAGAGAGAGAGAGAGAGAAGCTTCTTGGCTACTATCCAAAGATCAGCTGAGCTAAGTATGAAGAAAATCATCACCCATAGGATGGTTTACTGGGTGATTAATTTTTTGGTTGTATCAGTCAATACCTCCTATAAGCATTATAAACTTTTCTTCCACAGAGAACTTATTTTAATAGTACTGCAGTCAAAGGAAAATTCCTATCTTCCTTTTTTTTTTTTTTTTGGAAATTTCCTTTCTTGACATATACCTTTATTTTCCCAAAGGCTAATTCATTAAATTAGGAACAGTGTAAGGGATTATAGAGACTACTTTTGCTTTTCTATAAATCTATTTTACAAATTACCTTTTTGCATGTGAGAGAAAATTTTTTTCCCAGATGACTCAGCTCTATGCCTTTGAGATAATTTATATGACTTACCTCTGAAAAATACCAGTAACTAGATGACAAAAATGAAAATAATTTTCAAGTTAATTTCATCCCAGTATGCTATCTGTATAATTTTGATTTTTTGGAATTAATATAAATTTGTTCTAGAATGAAACTAAAAAGGGTGATAGAAGATGGCTCATAAACATCAAAGAAAGAACATTATTTGTGCTAATTAATTTATTTATTCTATCTAGGCTACCAGACTAACAAATGTCCCTCACTGATGCCTTAAGTACTATTTAGTACTAAAACTGTTTCATTTCTCTGTTACTTTGCCACCATAGAAGCTAAGTCTTAGCATCCAGGACTTTACTATTAAAGTCTAAGGTCACATAAGTCACAGCTTTCTTGTTTTGTAATGGCTTTTCAATTTATTCAATATGACAACTGCAGAGGTAGATAAACTCACAAGACACTATGGACCTCTTCATTTCCTGCTGTGAAGAGTTGCTCATGGAAATTAACTTTGTGCTTTGAATGAGTGCTAAATCAGGGGTACAAAAAAGCATTGATTTTTTTGTAAACTGAACTGCATTAAAAGAAGTAGATCTACTAAGGAGAAAAAAATGAATAATTTTGATGTTTAAGGGAATGCTATCAAAGGGATTTGTTCAAGACGGCCTCTCAGGGCTTCATTTCTGCATTCCTGGTTTTAACTTTCATTTAAAATGACCATGAAAATTAAACTCTAATGGTCCTCAGTAAAAGATTTTTAATATTATGTAAAATTAATTATCAATTTTCTTAACTCCTTCCTTATTTTAATATTTTTAAAACTTCCATTTTAACTGAGGAATTTTCTCAATTATATGTACAATTTTAAGTTTTTTTTTTCAAATTTTGAATTCCAAATTATCTCCTTTCTTTCTCTCTCCCATTGGGAAGGCAAGCAATTTGAGATAGGTCATACATGTGTAGTTATGAAAAACATATGTCCAAGTGTCATTCTGTGAAAGCAAACTTGGTGAAAAAGAAAGAAAAATAAAGTCAAAAAAACTATTCTTGGTCTTCATTTCTGCTCTACCAGTTCTTTCTTTGGAAATAGTACTTTTCATCATAAATCATACAGGATTGTCTGAGATCATTATATTTTTGCAATTTATTCATAATAATATTGCTTTTACTGGGTACATTTTTCTAGTTCTGCTCATTTAACTTTGCATCAGTTCATATAAATTTTTTCATGCTCCCATTCCCTCACCCAGAGAAAATCCTATTCTTTATTTGTTACAGCACAATAGTATTCCATGACGATCATATTCAATAGCTTGCTTCATCCTTCCCCAATTGATGGACCTCCTCTCAACTTCCAATATTTTAGCAAAAGTGAAAGAGCTGCTATAAATGTTTTTGTACATATAGATACTTTTGTTTTTTGTTTCTTATCTGTTTGGGATACAGAAGTAATAATGGTATTATTTGGTAAAAGGGTGGTTTTATAACCCCTTTTGGCATATTTCCAGATTGGTCTTAAGCATGGTTAAATCACTATACAACTTTGCCAGTAGTACAGTAATGTTTTAATTTTCCCATATGCCCAGTAACATTTATCAGTTTCCTTTTTTTGTGTGTAATACTACACAATCTGAGAGGGGTGATGTAGTAACTCAGAGTTCCTTTAGTGTGCATTTCTCTCATCAGTGGTGTTTTAGAGAATTTTTATATGACTATAGATAGTTTTGATTGCTTTATCTGAGAACTGCCATTCCTTCTAGCAACTCCTCACCACCTTCTCTTATTCCCTTCCTTTCCTACTTTCCTGTGTGGCAAGATAGATTTCTACACCCATCTGAGTGTGTACATTACTCACTCTTTGAACCAGTTATGGTGAGAATAAGGTTTGTATGCTTCCCTTTCTGCTTCCCCCTTCTACACTTCCACTGTAAAATCTCTTTCAGATTTCTTTTATGTCCAGCAATTTATCTCATTCTGCCTCTCACTTTTCTCTTCTCCCAGTCCCTTCTTCTTTCTAATCCCCTAATTTCATTTTTTTTGGATAATCATACAATCACATTTAACTCACATCTCTGTTTTCTGTCTGTGTATACACCTTCTAACTGTCCTAAAATTGAGAAAATTTGTAGGAGTTATAAATATACCAGTTTCCCATGGAGAAAAATAATCATCTTGATTTTATTGAATTCCTTATGATTTCTCTTTCCTGTTTACCTTTTTTTGCTGCTTTTGCATCTTGTGTTTGAAAGCCAAATTTTCTTTTCAGCTTTGGATTTTTCGATTAGAATGCTTAAAAGTCCTCTATTTCATTGAATATCCATTTTTCTCCCTAAAGAATTATACTCAGTTTTGCAGGGTAGGTAATTCTTGGTTGTAATCTAAGATCTTATTCTCTACTGAATATCATAATCTAAAACTGCCGGTCCTTTGATGTAGAAACTGCTATATTTTGTATTAACCTGACTATGGCTCCACAATAATTAGATTTTGTTTAAAATTTTTGCTGATTAAAGTATTTTCTCTTTGATCTGGGGTGTCTGTCGTTTGGTTATCATATTTCTGGGAGTTTTCATTTTATAATCTCTTTCATCTGGTAATTGGTGAATTCTTTCAAATTCTATTTTAATCTCTGGTTCTAGGATAACAGGGCAATATCCCTTGATAATTACTAGACCCTTTTTTGATTATAGCTTTCAAGTAGTCCAATAATTCTTAAATTATCTGTCCTGGATCTATTTTCCAGGTCATTTGTTTTCTTCAATGGGATATTTCACATTTTCTTCTATTTTTTTCATTGTTTTGATTTTGTCTGATTTTTTCTTGATGTCTCATAACATCATTAGCTTCTATTTACCTAATTCTAAATTTAAGAAATTATTTTCTTCAATGAGCTTTTGTACTTCAATTTCCATTTGGCCATTTCTCTTTTTAAGGAGTTCTTGTCAGTGAATTTATGTGTGTGTGTGTGTGTGTGTGTGTGTGTGTGTGCTTGTGTGTACGTGTGCATGCACAACTGTTTTCAGAAGTAATTTTTTTGCCTTGTTTTAGGCTCTTGCAAGGTGGTATGATCTAGGGAGAGGTATCTTTATTACCCTCCTGTATTGTGAACTAGTCTGTGAGTGATCATAAACAATTTTCAACCCTGTAACTGTGACTAGGGAACCTACTCTCCTGTGGCTGCAAGTTCTATTATGCTAGGGTTCCTTTTTGCACTGGGACTAAGAGACTGAACTATGATCTAGACTGCAGTATAGGCAATGCAGCAGAGTCTTGCCTCTGGTGATAGGAAAGGGACCCCCGGAAATCATCATGTGACCAGTTGTTCAATCTCTTTAGTGTCTGTGGGCTTAGAGCTCTAGAAACTGCTGCTGCTGCCATTGATTCAGTCATCTTGAGGCCTTCTCCTGGTTTGCTAAGGACTAGTCTGTGCTCCTGTCTCAACATTTTACAGTAGACCTTTCCTGCAGACCTTCTAAATTGTCTTGGGCTAGAAAACTGTTTCACTCTGTCTTTTTATGGGATCTGCCACTCTAGAGTTTGTTTAAATTCATTTCGTAAAACATATAGAGGTTTTTGGGGAAGAGCTCAGGTGATTCTGTGACTTTAATCCACCATCTTTGGCTCTACCCACCAGAAATACCTTTATTTGCATGGTTGTGTGAAGCACAGAAACATACAATAAGAGAATGGTCTGTCCTCATCAAAGTGTCAGTCAAAACTCCCTGGGTATAGAATGTCTTCCTTCCTTCCTTGATGCAGTTTTTACAATGTACTTTTATTTTGTCAGCATACATAGAGAGAAAGCAAATGTTGGAGGGAACAGGGGAAAAAAATGAGACAGTAATGCACAGTTGGTGGAGTTGTGAACTTATTCAACCATACTGTCTAGTGTTTTGGAACTATGCCAAAAAGTGCTATAAAGTCATGCATTTCCTTTGGTCTGGCAATATCACTTCCATATACACATGCATACATATACATATACATACACATATTTTTATAGCAGTTCTTACTTGGCGGTAAAGAATTAGAAGTTAAGACAATGCCCATCAATGGAAGAATGACTGAACAAGTTGTGGTATATTATCGTGATGGAATACGTTTGTGCTATAAGAAATGATGAGCAGGATGCTCTCAGAAAAACCTGGAAAGACTTGCATTGGCTAATGCATCGTGATGTACTATGTACAAAGTTCCAGCCATATAGTAAGATGATCAGCCAGGAATGATTTGGCTATTCTCTGCAGCATGATTCAAGACAACTCTGAAGAACTTAAGGATGAAAAATGCTATCCATCCCCAGAGAAAGAACTAATGGCGTATGAATACAGAGTAAAGCTTAATTTTTTAAACTTTCTTTTTATTGAAATTTTTAGCTATGTTTTCTTTCATATGACTATTGTGAAAATATTTTGCATGACTACACCTGAATAAACTCTATTAAATTGCTTCCCTTCTCAGTGAAGGGGCATGAGGGATGAGAAAGGTAGAGAATTTGGAACTCAAAAGTTTTAAAAATGAATGTAAAAATTGTTTTTACATTAACTGGAGGAAATAAAATACTAAACAAAAGCTTAAAATTTAAAAAATGCAAAGTTGTTTGAAATACACATTAATGGGCTGGCAACATTTCCTAATTTCCCATTAATTCTTTTGATTAAAAACGTAGAATGCCTTCACAATAGCTGAATATGGATGAACAAGTTGAATGTTAATTTATGTGACTGGAGTATTAGTGCTAAGACATGGAAAGTAATTTTCTGTGGACTTGAGATATAGTTGAATATGATAGATAAAGAATTCTTCCCAAAGGTCCATGCTGCTGCTGTTCTCTAAAAAGATTCACTGGCTCATGACAGTAACAGAGTAAAAGTCTGTCACTTGATTATATGCCTTTAGCACTATAAATAGCATTACTGCCCTTTAGATACATCAGGGATATTTTAAATGGTATTTGAAGTACCATCCTAAAAGATCAGTATTAAATGGTTTAATATATATTAAAATAAACAATATATACTGAAGAATTGGTGAAAGGGTATATTTCATAGGATAAGACAGATTAAAAGAAAGTTCACTTTGATGCAACAAACAGTTTTTGAGACCCATCTCTATGCAAAGCACTGTGGTAAGCACTGGGGATACAAAGAAAAAAAATAATAACCCTTGCCCCCAGAAAACTTACATTCTACTAGTATAAGGGCTATGTGTGGTATGAGGGCAGGTGGGGAGGAAAAAATGAAAGATGTACATAGGCATATTTTAAATAAGATTGGAGGTCAGGAAGACAAAACCATCAGATACAAAACTCTCGAAAAATTTAACAAGGGAGAGAGTAATAATGGAATTAGATATGTCCTCATAAAACAGATAACACTTGAGAGAACATAAGGATTTTTAAAGGTAGAAATGAATTGGAAGTGTATTTTAGAGGTAAGATTGTGAAATGCTGAGTATAGGCAACAGTCCATTTAGTCTTTTAAAGTAGAGGCTGCTGTTGCTGGCAAAGTATGTTAGATTCAGATTTGGAGAGACAAATTCTGGGCTCTTATTCTAGGAGCAATAAGGGAGCCACTGAAAGTTTTTGAACAAAGGACTATCATGGTAAAAAATATTTCTTAGCAATACTGTTGTTACAGTCCTATGGAGGATGGATTTTAGAGGGAAGAAAGTGGAGGAAATAAAACCGAGCATCTTTTTATGACTTCAGGTTCTTCATGATGAATGCAGATTACAGTTCCTCTTTAACTGAGTAGATGTTATTTGAAGAGTGCTATGGTCAAATAATTTGGCATCTTGTGGCCAAATTGGATACAAGCCAGTCTGATCTTAGTTGGAAAGCAGATGTACTGTCAGTTGCTGGTCACTTTCCAGTGTTTTCCAGCCTGTCAAACTACGTGCTTTTCTGGCATAGCATTGAGGATTCCCCTGTCACTTCCACATGACAATGAGGCACTTACCATGTTACTTGAAGTGGAAAGATACTATAAAGAAATGGATAAAGCCAGGTGAATTCTGAAGCAAAATTTTGCATTAAAACTATTCCCACAGCTGCAGAAAAACAGGTCATTACTCTATTCCACAAAAGAAAAATATAAAACACTTGTGAATGTTGAATCAGTATAAACACTCCCTAGCCTTCCTTTTCTCCATCACTTGGTAAAATATGAGAGGCCAGAAAGCTCCTTATGTAGCAACAGTGTATTTGATAGAGAAGTAAATATTTCATAGACATGATTTTAGAGATCTTAGAGGTAGCCAAAGGTAATGGTGGAAGATTATGGATAGTATTGCCTATAAAAATGCAAGAAGAACTGAAAAGGAAAGTAGGATACCACCGAACTCCTTTTGTGAAACAAACATGATACTTATACCTAAACCAGGAAAAATAAAAACAGAGGAAGAAAACTAGACCAATTTCATTCTAGGGAAAACATTGCAAGAATATATTACAAAGATTACATATTATGATCAAGTGGGATTTATATCAGGGTGTATTAATGGTTTAACATAAGGAAAGCTTTAATTATATCAATAATAAAAAAAACATAAACATATGATTGTATCAATAGATGTAGAAAAAGCTTTCGCTAAAGTACAACACTAATTTTTTAATTAAAAATACTTATAAGTGTAAATATAAATAGATTTTTCCTTAAATTGATAAAAAAGCACATTTACCTAAAACCATAAACAAACATTATTTGTACGGGAATAAAGCATAAGCTTTCTCAATGGGATCACGTGTGAAACCAAGAAGCCCACTGTCACCAGAATTACTCAATATTTTATTAGAAATCATGGCAATAGCAGTAAAAGGAAAAATAAATAGAAGGAATAAAAATAGGGAAAGAAGTGAAAAAGCTATCTCTTTTTGCTGACAATATCATGGTGTACTTGAAAAATTCCAAAGACTCAACTAAAGTTAGTTGAAGCAATAATTTTAGCAAAATAGCAGGATATGAAGTAAATCTACATAAATCATCACCATTCTTACATATCACAAACAAAAGCCTGCAAGAACATACTCCCTTTAAAGTAACTCTAGATAGCATTAAATGCCTGGGAGTATGACTGCAAAACAAACCCAGGAGCTATGTGACAAAAATTATTGAAAAAAAAAGTTTTATTCAAATAAAATGAGATTTAAATAATTTGAAAAAGTGTGATCGTTCATAGGTAAGTAAGGCCAACATAATAAAATTACAATTTAACCTAAATTACTGTGCTATAAGAAATGGTTAGCTCAACAATTTAAGAAAAAACATAGAGAGACTGATCTGAAATAATAACAAGTGAACTGAGCAAAACCAAGAGAGTATTATATTCAGTAACAGCAATATTGTTTTAAGAACAACTTCCAGGAACCAATTCATTTTGATATAAATACCAAAACTAAATACAAAGGAGTTATGGAGGAAATTGCTATTTGTATCCAGAGAAAGAACTTATAAATAGAAGTATATGTAGAACGATTACACACACACACACACACACACACACACAAACATGCACGTGCATTTTTATGTCTAATGGTAGCCATCTTTGGGATGGGGAGAGGAAGAGGGGAGAAAAGGAAAGGTACATGAAAACTTTGATATATATTTAGAAGGAATAGTAAGTTATACCTAATAGACATGCAGTTTCATGTGCAATCATCTTTTTTTCCCTTTTCTACTATCTTATGGAAATGCTTGTTTTATTTCTTAAATTTAAAATAAAATAACTATAAAAGTATCATGAAAGACCTGACATTAGGGCCAAATTATCATGCAGCCATATGAAAATGAACCAGAAACGAAGACAATGCTTGGAAAACAAAATATTTGTAAAGACTTCTATAATTTTTATCTACCAAGACAGTGAAGACAGCATATTTGTATTCCAACATTGCAAATTTTGCTGTGATGTAAAATGAAGTTGCAATGATACTGAGACAGACGAAGATGGAAAGAACAGCTGACTGGACCAAATATACCTATAGGACATCTGCCCTGAAGAGTACAATCTATCTACGTATCTATCTATCATTATTTTCCTGAAAAAACTTGGGCAATTTCCTTCTTGTCTTGTATGGTTTTCATTTTCAATTTCTGATATAGCTCTGAAAAGACAGGATTTTAACAGCCCATTGAGAATTTTTCTTTGAATTTTACACTTTATATTATTTTAGACTCAATGTCAGAACACAAATACAGAACAGAGAAAAGAACCGAAAATATACCATAAGCTTAAATATTGCAACTTAAAAACAAAGTTTAAAAAAAATTATGTCATGTTCAAGCAGAACATAAGATAGGATTTAGATTATGTAATACCAAATTTTCCTTTCAAGAAAACCTGTTGGATAAACAATACTTATTGCATTGAAAATTGTCCATTTTTGCTTCTTTGTGAATTCTTCTGTTCTCTACTGCGCACTTTTTTTATTTGTTCTTTTTCCCCCTCCTCACAACCAACCTAGAAGGCTATAATAAAGGTCAGAAATGTTTTTCTGTAAGAATAGATATGTGCATACATACATAGACATATAGTTTCCCAAACATATTCTACTGCTGATCTTTGTTTTCTTGGTTTTTTTGTTTGTTTGTTTGTGCATTCCTCTTGTTTCCTATCTCTCCTGCTACCTCTACTTTACATTTACCCACTAACTTGCCCTCCTGTTACTTGGCTACCCTCCCTTCAAGGATGCTGCCATTCTCCCATTCCCATAAATCTAAGCATCCTTCTATAACTCACTTTTCCCTTTCCTTACCTATGACCCTACCATTTTATTATTATTATTATTTATTTATTTCTTCTGAATTTAGAAGACTTTTACATTCTTATGAATAAATATAAATATTATATATATATGCATGTATTATTCCCTGTTAAACCCATTCTCAATGAAAATAAGTTATGAAAAATGCCAGCCCTCCTCTCCCATCTAATTCCTCTGTGTCAATTCTTCCTCTTGTGACTTATTTGTATAAAATAATTACTCTTTTTAGTTGTTCTTAAATGGTTTTACTTTTTAAATTCATATACTTTTCAGGCTTTCACCAGTTTTACTTATGAGCTACCCAATTATTAATAAGAATCTTAGACACACATTTGTGTGTGTATATGTATACATATGTGTATATGTATATATGTATGTAAGTTCATGTGTATGTATATGTGTGTACATATGTGTATGTATGTATGTATATGTGTGTATGTGTATATCTATCTATCTATCATCATCATCATCTACATATATATATATATATATATATACATATATACATATATAGAGTAAAAAGTAAAGTGTCTGTCCTTACAAATCCCTTATGTCTTGTTATGTTTCTCTTGGTAGTTCTATGTCCCAATTTCTACTAAGTTTAGGATATTTTTTAACAAAGTTTTGAAAGTCTGATAGTTTATCAAATGTCCATTTCTTTTCATTCAAAATATTACTGAACCTTGCAGGGTATAATATTGTGGGTCAGAGTCCCAGTTCTTTTGCTCTTTGATAAATTATGATAAAAGACCTGCCATCCTTTACTGTCTCTACTGCTAGGCTTTGTGTAAGTCTAATTGTGGCAGCACCATAATTTAAATTATTTTAATCTTGATGATGTTAATATTTTTCCTTGAGTTGGTGGTTTCAGGATTTGGCTATGATATTCCAATAAGTTTGCTTCATAGAATCTCTTTTAAATGATGATCAATGTGTTTTTTTTTTTCTATTTCTTCTTACCCCATGCCCTCTTGCTCTAATGCTTCAGGACAATTTTCTTTAATGATTTCTTGCATTATTATACCAAGATTCTCTTATTAATTAAATTATTTAATTTGTTTTATGTGTTTAACAATTACTTCCACATATCTTACATTTTTTCCCCTCCTTCTGCGTGATATCCCCCCTCCATCCCCATGCATTCCCTGAGTTGGAGTACAATCTTATAAAGGTTCTACAGGTGCATTCCTGTTGAATATATGTTGCATAGAAGAATTAAAATGAATGAGAGAATAAAAGAAAACAAAGCATACTAAAAAAGAAAATGGTCTGTTTCAATCTGCAATTGAATTCCATAGTTCTTTCTCTGGAGGTGGAAAGTGTTTTGGCTCAAGAGTTCACTAGAAATTTTTAAAGTCTTTGCATTGCAATGAAGGGTTAAATCTACAAGAAAAATTCCTCACACACTGTGGTTGTTTCTGTATACAAATTCTCCTAGTTCTGCTCCTTTCACTCAACATCAGTTCATATAATTCTTTCTAGGGCTCTCTGAAGGCTTCCTGTGCAGCATTTCTCATAGGAAAATAGTATTCTATTACATTCATATACCTCAACTTGTTCAGTCACTCCCCAATTGAAGGACATCCCCTTGATATCCAGTTTTTGGCCACCACAAAGACAGCTGTTATACATATTTTTGCACATGTGTGACACTTTCCCATTTCTATGATCTCTTGGGGATACAGTTCTAGAAGTTATATTTCTGGGTCAAAGGGCATGGACATTTTTGTAGACCTTTGGGCATAGTTCTAAATTGCTCTTCAGATGGTTGGATTAGCTCACAGTTCCACCAACAATGAATTAGTGTTTCAACTCTCCCACATCTTCCCTAACATTTATCATCTTCTTCTTTTGTCATCTTAGCCAATCTGATAGGTGGGATGTGGTACCTCAGAGTTGTTTTGATTTGCATCTCTCTAATCAATAGTGATTTAGAATATTTTTTCATATGATTTTAAATGCCTTTAATTTTTTCCTTTGAAAACTTCCTGTTCATATCCTTTGACCATTTGTCAACTGGGGAATGACTTGTATTCTGGTACATTTGACTCAGTTCTCCATATACTTTAGAATTGAGACCTTTATCAGAGACTCTAGTTGCAAAAATAATTTGCCAATTTTTTGCTTCCATGCTAATCTTTGTTGCATTGGGTTTGTTTGTGTAAACACTTTTCAGCTTAATGTTAACAGAATTATCCATTTTGCACTTCATAATGTTCTCTGTCTCTTGTTTGGTCATAAATTGCTCCATTCCCCACATATCTGACAAATGCTTTATTCCTTGCTCCAATAGTTTGTTCATAGTATCAATCATTACACCTAGATCATGTATCCATTTGGAGTTTATTCTTGTGTACAGTGTCAGGCCTTGGTCTATGCCCGGATTCTGCCACACTGTTACCCAGTCTCCCCAGCAATTTTAATCAGACAGTGAGTTCTGAACCCAGAAGCTGGAGTCCTTGGGTTTATCAAAGAATAGATTGCTATATTCATTGACTAACATGTCTTGGGTACCTAACCTATTCCACTGGTCTACCCTTCTGTTTCTTAGCCAGTACCAAGTGGTTTTGATATTTACTGCTTTATAAAACAATTTGAGATCTGGTAGGGCTAGGCCACCTTCCCTAGCACTTCTTTGCATTAGTTCACTTGATATTCTGGACTTTTTGCTCTTCCAGATGAATTTTGATATTACTTTTTCTAGCTCTAGAAATTCATTATCTGGTGCCTTGAATGGTATAGCAATTAATAAGTAAATTGCCTTAGGCAGAATTGTCATTTTTATTATATTAATTTGGCCTGGTCACAAGCAACTGATGTTTTTCCACTTACTTAGACCGTGTTTTATTCATGGGAAAAGTGTTGTGTAATTGTTTTCGTATAGTCCCTGGGTTTATTTTGGCAGGTAGTGTCTACAGTAGCTTTAAAAGGGAGTTCTCTTTCTATCTCTTGCTGTGGGGCTTTGTTAGCAATATATAGAAATGCAGATGCTTTATCTGTGTTTATTTTGTAACTCCAAATTTGCCAAAGTTGTTTATTATTTCAAGTAGTTATTTTACTTGATTATTTGGGATTCTCTGAGTATATCATCATATCATCTACAAAGAGTGATAACTTAGTTTCTTCTTTGCCTGTTTTAATTCCTTCAATTTTTTTTTCTCTTACTCCTACAGTTAGCATTCGTACTACCATACTGAATAATAGTGGTGATAATGGGCATTCTTGTTTCACCCTTGATCTTTTTGGAAATGCATCTAACTTACCCCATTGCATATAATGTTTACTGATGGTTTTAGGTAGATACTGCTCATTATTTTATGGAAAGTTCCATTTATTCCTATGCTCCCCAGTGTTTTCAATTGGAATGAGTATTGTATTTTGTCAAAAAATTTTTTCTTCGTCTATTGAGATAATACTGTGTTTTCTGTTAGTTTTGTTGTGGATATATTCAATAATGCTTATAGTTTTCCTAATTTTGAACAAGCCCTGCATTTCTGGTATAAATCACACCTGATCATAATGTATTATTCTCATGATAAGTTGCTGTATTCTTTTAAAATCTTATTTAAAATTTTTGTATCTACATTCATTTCAGAAGCTGGCCTATAATTTTCTGTCTCCCTTTTAGCTCTTTTCGGTTAAGGTTTGAGAAGCATATTTATATCATGAAAAGAATTTGGTAAGAATCCTTCTTTGGACCTTTTCCCAAATACTTTATATAGTATTGGAATTAATTATTCTTTAAATGTGTGATAGAATTAATGTATCCCCAAAAGATGTTAAAAATAGGAAAGGGTCCAACATATACAAAAATATTTAGAGCTGCACTTTTTGTGGCAGCCAAAAACTGGAAATCAAGGGGATGTCCATCAAGTGGGCAATGGCTGAATAAATTGTGATATATGAATGCAATGAAATACTGTTGTGCTGTAAGAAATGATGAACAGGAAGACTTCAGAGAGGACTGGAAAGACTTATATGATCTGATGCTGAGGGAAAGAAGCAGTACCAGGAGAACTTTATACACAGCAACAACCAGAGTGTGCAAGGAATTTTTTTCTGGTAGACTTAAAACTTCATTGCAATGCAAGGACTTAAAAAATTCTCAGTGGTCTCTCAAGACAAAATGCTTTCCACATCCAGAGAAAGAATTATGAAATTAGATCACAGAGTTTAGCAAATCATTTTTTTAATTACATTTTAGATTATTTTATGATTTCTCCCATTCATTTTAATTTATCTATGCAACATGACTGTGGTGAAAATGTATTTAATAGACATATATTTGTGGAACCTATATCAAATTGCATGCAGTCTTGGGGAGAGGGGGGGAGTGTGCAAAATCCTTGCCCACTGTGGTTGTTGCTGTGTATAAAGTTCTCCTGGTTCTCCTCCTTTTACCATTGATTTCCAGTTTTTGGCCATCACAAAGAGTGCTGCTATAAATATTTTTGTACATGTGCGACCTTTTCCTATTTTTATGATCTCTTGGGAATACAGTCCTAGAAGCTGTATTTCTGGGTCAAAGGGAATCAGCATTTTTGTAGCCCTTTGAGAGTAGTTCCAAATTGCTCTCTAGAATGCCTGGATCAGTTCATAGCTCCAACAACAATGAATTAGTGTTCCAACTTACCCACATCTTTTCTAACATTATCATCATCCTGTTTTGCCAAGTTACCCAATTTAATAGGTGGAATGTGATATCTCAGAGCTGTTTTGTTTCGCATCTCTCTAATCAATAGTGATTCAGAACATTTTTCATATGACTATAGAGAGCTTTAATTTCTTCCTTTGAAAACTCCCTAGTCATATCCTTTGATCATTTATCAATTGGGGAATGACTTGTATTCTTCTATATTTGATTCAATTCTCGATATATTTTAGAAATGAGACCTTTATCACAGAAACTAATTGAAAAAATTCTTTCCCAGTTTTCTGCTTCCCTCCTAATCTTGGTTGCATTCGGTTTGTTTGTGCAAAAACTTTTCAATTTAATGTAATCAAAATTATATGTTTTGCATTTCATAATGTTTTCTATCTCTTGTTTAGTCAAAAATTCTTCCCTTCTCCATAAATCTGATACACTATTCCTTACTCCACTAATTTGTTTATAGTATCAATTTTTATAGCTACGTCATGGACATATTTGACTTTATTCTTGTGTACATTGTCAGACATTGATCTATGCCTAGTTTTTTTGTAGAACATTGAGTTCTTATCACAGAAGCTGGAATCCATGGATTTATCAAATAGTACATTGTTATATTCATTGACTCCTGTGTCTTGGGTACCTAACCTATTCCACTGGTATACCCTTCTGTTTCTTAGCGAGTACCAAGTGGTTTTGCTAAATACTACTTTATAATGCACTTTGAGATCTGGTAGGACTAGACCACCTTCCCTAGTATTTCTTTTTATTAGTTCCCTTGATATTCTGTACCTTTTGTTCTTCCAGATGAATTTTGATACTATTTTTTCTAGCTCTGCAAAATAATTATCTGATAGTTTGCTTGGTATGGCACTGAACAAGCAAATTAATTTAGGTAGAATTGTCATTTTTATTATATTGGCTCAGATATCCCATGAACAACTGATGTTTTACTACTTAATTAGATCTGACTTGATTAGTGTGAGAAGTGTTTTGTAATTGTGCTCATATATTTCCTGGCTTTATTTTGGCAGGTAAACTACCAAATATTTTATGGTGTCTACAGTAGCTTTGAATGGGAATTCCCTTTCTATCTCTTGCCATTGGCCTTTGTTAGTAATATATAGAAATACAGAAGATATGTGTAGGTTTATTTTGTATCCTGCAACTTTGTCAAAGTTTTTTTATTTCAAGTAGTTTTTTACTTGATTCTCTGAGATTCTCTAAGTATATCATCATATCATTTGGAAACACTGATAATAATTTCTAATTTGCCTATTCTAATCCCTTCATTTACTTTTTCTTCCCTTATTGCTACAGCTAGCTTTTCTAGTACCATGTTGAATAATTGTGGTGATAATGGACCTCCTTATTCCACCACTGATGTTATTAGAAATGCATCTAGCTTATCCCCATTGCATATAATGCTTGCTGAAGGTTTTAGGTAGATACGGCTTATTATTTTATGGAAAGTTCCATTTATTCTTATTTTCTGTACTATTTTCCATAGGAATGGGTATTGCATTTTGTTAAAAGCTTTTTTTGCATCTATTGAGATGATCATGTGGTTTCTGTTCATTTTGTTGTTGATATGTTGAATAATGCTAATAGTTTGTGTAGTATAGAATCAGTCCTGCATTCCTGGTATAAATCCTAACTGATCAAAGTGTATCATTCTCTTGATTAGTTTCTGTATTTTTTTTGCTAAAATCTTACTTAAAATTTTTGCATCTAAATTCATTACAGAAGCTAGTTTATAACTTTCTCTGTGTTGGATCTTTTTGTTTTAGGTATAAAAATATTTGTATCATAAACAGAATTTGGGAGAACTCCTTCAGTAATTATCCCAAATAGTCTATATGGTATTGGTATTAACGGTTCTTTAAATGTTTGCTAGAATTCACTTGTGAATACATCTGGACCTGGAGATTTTTTCCTAAGGAGTTCATTGATAGCTTGTTCAATTTCTTTTTCTGAGATGGGATTAATTAAGTATTCAACTTCCTCTTCTGTTAGTGTGGGTAATTTGTATCTTTCAAAATAACCATTCATCTCATTTAGATTGTCAAATTTCGGGTCATATTGTTTGACAAAGTAATTTCTTATTATTGTTTTAATTTCCTTCTCATTGGAAGTGAGTTCACCCTTTTCATTTTTGCTATTAATAATTTCATTTTCTTCTTTCTTTTTTAAATCAAATTGGCCAATGCTTTATCAATTTTCTTGGTTTTTCATAAAACAAACTCTTAGCTTTATTTATTAGTTCAACAATTATCTTAATTTCACTTTTATTAATCTCTCCTTTGGTTTTCAGTATTTCTGATTTGGTATTTACTTGGGGATTTTCAATTTGTTCTTTTTTGAGTTTTTTCAGCTGCATGTCCAATTTATTGATCTCCTTTTCTCTATTTTATTCATGTAGGCACTTGAAGATATAAATCTTCCCCTAAGAACTGCTTTTGCTGTATCCCATAACATTTGTTAGGTTGTCTCATTACTGTCATTCTCTTGAATGAAGCTGTTGATTGTTTCTATAATTTGTTATTTAACCTACTCATTCTTTATGATTAGATTGTTTTTTTCCAATAATTTTTGGTTATGTTACCATGTCCTTTGATTACATGTAAGTTTTATTGCATTGTGACCTGAGAAGGATGCATTGACTATCTCTGCCTTTCTGCACTGGATTGTGAGGTTTTTATGTCCTAGTAAATGGTCAATATTTGTATATGTGCCATATACTGTTGAGAAAAAGGTGTATTCTTTTCTATCTCCATTCAGTTTTCTTCAGAGAGCTATCGTTTCTACCTTATCCAGAGTTCTATTTACCTCCTTAATTTATTTCTTGTTTATTTTGAGGTTAGATTTATCAAGTTCAGAGAGAGGGAGCTTGAGGTCCCCCATTAGTATAGTTTTGCTGTCTATTTCTTCTTGCAACTCCCTTAACTTCTTCTCTAAGAATCTGGATTCTATACCACTTGGAGCACACATGTTTAGTAATGTAATTGCTTCATTGCCTATGGTGCTTTTTAGTAGGATATAGTTTCCTTCCTTATCTGTTTTGATTAGATCTTTTTCTGATTTTGTTTTGTCTGAAATTACGATTGCTACCCTTGTTGTTCTTATATCAGCTGATGCACAATAAATTCTGCTCCAACCTTTTGCTTTACCCCATGTGTTTCTCTGCTTTTCAAATGTGTTTCTTACAAATAACATATTGATGGATTATGGTTTTTAATCCATTCTGCTATCAGTCTCCATTTTATGAGAGAGTTCATCCCATTCAAATTCACAGTTATGAGTACTATTTTTGTCTTTTTCTCCATCCTCTTTTCCCTCGTTTATGTTTTCGGTTCTTTCTTCTCCCTTTCCCTCCCCAATAAAGTTTTAATTTTTGACCAGAGCTTCCTTCAGTTTTCCCTCATGTCGTTCAGCCCCCTCTCTTTTAATTCTCTTTTCGTTTACTACTTCTTCCCACCCTTTTATGCTCCCCTCTTTTTTCTTTCCCCCTTCATCTTCTATTGCCTATAGAGCTAATTGCATTTCTTTACTTAACTGAGTTTGTTGTACCCTCCTGAATGTAATCAGATGAGAGTATTTCTCAAACAATACTTATCTCCCTCCCCTCTTTCTCTCTACTGTGCTATACTTTTCTACCTCTTCCTGTGATGGTATTTATCATTTTTTTCTGCCTCCTCCTTTTCCCATCTCCAATTACAATCCCTTCACACCCTTAAATCACATTTGTTATCATCACATCATTTTATTTGTACCCACTTCCTCTGTCCATGTATATCCTTTTTACATTTCATAATAAAGTTATAATTTTCAAGATTAACAAGTATCATCTTCCATTACAGAAATATAAACAGTTTGCCCATATTGTGTAACAAGTTTTATTTTTTCCGCTGTTTACCTTTTCATGCCTCGCTTGAGAACAGCATTTGAACATCAAATTTTCCATTGAGTTTTGACCTTTTCATCAGGAAGGTCTGGAAATCCCTTCTTTCATGTCCATTTTCTTTCCTGAAATATTATGCTCAGCTTTGCTGGGTAATTAATCCTTGGTTGTAGTCCCAGCTTCTTTGCCTTACGGAATATTGTATTCCATTTCCTTTGATTTTTCAATGAAGAAGCTGCAAGATCCTGTGTGATCCTGACTGTAGCTCTTCTGTATTTGAATGGTTTCCTTCTGGCTGCCTGCAGTATTTTCTTCCCTTGATAGTTCTGGAATTTGGCAATGATATTCCTTGGTGTTTTTAGTTTGGTGACCCTTTCAAGAGGTGAAGGCTTGATCCTTTCAATGACTATGTTGCCCTCTGGATCAAGGACTTCTGGGCTATTTTCTTTGATGACTTCATGGATGATATTATCCGGATTCTTTTTGTCATCACGGTTTTCTGGTAGACCAATAACCCTTAGATTTTTCTCTCCTGAAACTATTTTTCAGGTCAGTTGCTTTTCCAATTAGATATTATACATTTTCTTCTATCTTTTCATTCTTTAGATTCTATTTGAGTCATTCTTGATGTCTCATAGATTTATTAACTTCTACTTGCCTGATTCTATTTTTTTTTTATCAAATTGTTTTCTTCAGTTAACTTCTGCATGTCCTTTTTCATCTGTCCAATTATTCCTTTTAAGGAGTTAATTTTTCCAGTTAGGTTTTGCACTTCTTTTCCATTTGTTCAATTTTCCTTTTTAAGGAGCTTTTCTCTTCAGTGAATTCCTTTTTCATATTTTTTTTAAACCATTGACCATTTTTCTTCTATTTCTCTAATTTGGATTTTAAGATTCTTCCAGAGCTCTTCCAAGAAGTCTCTTCGTGCTTCTGACCAGTTCATATTCCCTTCTGGAGTTTCAGATAGGAGTACTGTCTCAATGTGCTCCTCTTTGGTATTTGTGTTTTGTGCTTTGTCCCCACAGAAATATTTTATGGTCTTTCCTTTTCTGCTTTTATTTTTACTCAGATAATAACCCTTTCCCTGGCTTTTAAGACAGATCTCTGCATCTGTGGGAGAGGGAACTCTGTCTCACAGTTCTTGTGCCTAAAACTTGAGGCTAGAAATTAAATGCTGCAGCTTATCTGCTGCTGAGCTTTCTGGAGTTTGAAAGCAGATGCTGGTTATGTCTTTTTGGGTTTTCCCTGCAGTTACCCTATAGATAGCTTTTTAAGTGTGGGAGAAGGATGGTCTGGATTCTGGAGGCTCCTCTGCTGAGCTAGAACATAAGCAAGCTCAGCTTTCTGCATTATTGTCTTCCTGATTCCACTGGGGTGCTGAGGCATGCCTGGGGTCCTGGTCTTGACAATGGCTGGCTTCATGCCCCTGAGGTTCAGGATCTTCATGAGGTTTGTTGAGGTGGTGCTGTCTGGGACAACTCTGATCTTGCACTCATCGCCTTTGACCACAGCAAGAGGAACCCTCCTTAGAAATCTTTCTAGACTCCCAGACTAAGAGTCTGTTTACCCCTTCTGCTTCTCCCATTGTTCCTGGGTTTTTCCTGGGGAGATAATCTCTTGACAGGTCAAGGCCAACAAAGGAAATGAGATAGCAGTTACTGATCACTCTGCCATCTTGGTTCACAGAAACAGAAATCTCATTTGGTTTTTAAACTCTTTTTTAAGACCTTCTAAGACTCCTTTTTTTGGCAAGTGACCATTTGACACTCCTCTTTGGGGTTTCTTTACTTCAACATCCTCCTCTGAAGATGATCTCTGTTCATCTCTGTTCCCATGTATCAAAGGCTTCTATAGATTCTTTCTCCTTTGCCTATGCATTTTTTGTGGCAATAGCTTAATTTTTGTAAACACTTCTAGTCCTGGGATTTGAGAAATGGTTCCTCTTTTCCCAGATTTTCAATTCTCTCCTCTTGCCAGGAATGATAGTCAAATTTCTAACCTCTTTTAATTGCCTGCAGCCAAGGGTTTTCTGCCCCACTTCCTTTGCACTCACTGGGAATAAGCTGGATCCTTCCAGGATTGAGCTGCTCTTCCTAGCACAGCTAGGTCTGACTTTCCTTATCAGCAGAGGTTCTCTCAATTTTCCCAGGCTCAAACATGCAACTCCTCTGAAATTTCCTGTAACTGGGGTCAAGGTAGCCTCTCAAATCATATAAACCCAGGGCTTTCCACTTGTTGTTAAAATGGCCCCCAGCCTGGAGGTGTTTGCTCTTCACAGGGACCAAACCTGGTCCTGTGATTTTTCTTCTGTGTCTCTCAAATTGTCCCAGGCTGACCCAGATTGTGCTCTTATTCTTATTTGTCTCCACCCACACTTTGTTCAGTCTAAGGTGTTATTTTAATTCTTTTGTGAGGGAAAATCTCGAGAGCATAGAATTTTCTGACCCACTCCTCCATCTTCCCAGAATCCTCTCTCTCCATACCACTGTGTTTTAATATTAGGCAATCTGACACGTGTTAGATAGTAAATCAGAGTTGTTTAAATATGTAACTTTCTCATCAATGGTGATTTAGGGCATTTTTTCATAATATCATAGATAGCTTTAGTTTCTTCCTCTGAAAACTGCATGTTCATATCCTTTGACCATTTGTCAATTGAGGAATGACTTGTATTCTTATACCTTTAACTCAGTTCTCTATATATTATAGAAATGAGGCCTTTATCACAGTCATTAGTTGCAAAAATTCTTTTCCAGGTTTTGCTTCCCTCCTAATCTTGGTTGCATTGGGTTTGTTTGTGAAAAACTTTTCAGTTTAATGTAACCAAAATTATGCATTTTGCATTTTGTAATGTTCTCTATCTCTTATTTGGTCATAAACTCCTCCATTCTCCACAAATCTGACAAATACACTATTCCTTGCTCCCCTAATTTGTTCATAGTATCAGTTCTTATACCTAGATCATGTCTTCACTTCAATTTTACTCTTGTGTATGGTATCAGGCATTGGTCTATGCCCAGTTTCTGCCACACTGTTATCCTGTTTTTTCAGCAATTTTTGTCAGACAGTGATTTCTGATCCCAGAAACTGGGGTCCTTGGGTTTATCAAAAAGTAGAGTCTTATATTCATTAACTACTGTGTCTTGAGTACCTCACATATTCCACTGGTCTACCCCTCTGTTTCTTAGCCAGTACCAAGTGGTTTTGATGATTTCTCCTTTATAATACATTTGAGATCTGGTGGGGCTAGGTCACCTTCCCTAGCATTTCTTTGCATTAATTTCATTGATATTCTGGACGTTTTGTTCTTGAAGATGAATTTTGATATTATTTTTTCTCACCCTAGAAAATAATTATCTGATAGTTTGATTGGTATGGCATTGAATAAGTAAATTAATTTAGGTAAAATTTTCATTTTTATCACATTAGCTCAGCATTAAAAAAACAACAAATTGGGGAAACCATCATAAAGTTCAGTTATGTGCAGTCATGCACCATAAAAAGCATTATTAACATATCAAGTATATTAATATTAGAGGTTGATCATGATAACATGAAAATCATTTGTGTTAACCTTTGCTATGCAATAAAAATTTCTCTTCCTTTTTCTGTTATTTCCTTTGGTCTTTTATTGACTGTCATGGGAATCTACTGGCAAGCATATCCCAGAGAGGGAGGGAATAAGGAATTTAGCTGAGCTAATATAAGTCAGCTAGGGTAGCTTGTACCACAGATCTCTTTTTCTCGTACTTCACCTATTCTGGGTTGCTATGTGTTTAGTGTCCGCTGATCAGCTCTTGAAAGAAATCTCAAAGCTCCCCCAACCCCACTCCTCTAACAAAAAAGCTGCTAAATTTTCTGTGATCCAGACTGTGACACTGTGTTACTTGAATTGTTCTTTTTTGATTATTTGTAATGTTTTTCCTTTACCTAGGAGTTAAAAATTTTTGCTATAACATTCCTAGAAGCTTTTAGTTTTAGTCTCTTTCATGAGGTGATTAGTAGATTCTTTCCATTTGTATTTTACCCTCTGGATCTAAGATATCTGGGTAGTTTTCCTGGATAATTTCCTAAAATATGATGTCAAGGCTCTTTTAAAAAAATCATGGCTTTTGGTTGGGCCTCTGGAGCAGTCTGTGGGCACCTGGGGCTTTGCACTTCCCAAAGCCTGGACGGAAGCTGACAGCCCTCGGTCTAGACTATAAGAGGTGGCTGGCAGGGCACATAAACTGTCAACCAATGCTGAGGCGCTGCAGGGCCAGAGCTGAGCAAAGCAGCCTGGGAGACTGTGGGCTTCACAGGACTCAGGTCCAGGCCTCATCATGTCTGGCATGAAGCTGACCATCCATGCCTACCGAAAGATGGTGCTGCACAGAGGCCAAGTAGCCCCACTCCGCTGTCAATGGGCTCCTAGTGGCTCTTCCACAAGGAAAAGCCATCACAAGGCAGCCCCAATCCGCATCAGGCCCTTTCTGTGGACTGCATCACCCTTTTCACGGCACCCTGGTGCTGGCCCCCATGCTGGAGGTGGCCCTCACCTTGACTGATTCATGGTGCAAAGATAATAGCTATGTGATTGCTGGTTATTGTCAGAATAATTAACGTGTGAAAGATGTCAGTCCAAATCAGGTTGCTGAGAAAGTAGCTTCCAGAATTCAGGAAGGCTTCAATGATACCATATTCATCATACTAGACAACACGAAGTTTACAATGGAGTGCATAGAACCCACAATTCATGTGTATGAGCATCATGGAAACAAATGGGTGCAGAGATCCATACTGTGGTTATTTTGAAGACTGACCAGAAGCCCAGAGGATCTCAGTGTCTCTCTTGTGTACAGGTCCTGGAAAACTCTTGTGGATTTTGATGACCACCTGTATGATATCTGGAATTTCTGGACAAATCCAGAAATCAATAAAGCTTTTCTGTACCTGTTTCAGAGAGGGACTCCACTGACTGATTTATATAACTTTTGTGGAAAGGCAACAGTTTTAAGAAATAGCATGTGGCTCAAATGGCAGTGTGTCTAAATGGTCATCTTTTTAAAGCAAAGATCTCTCGAGGAGATATGAACTGCCAAGTCTAACTGCCCCTGTGGATTCTTTCTCAGTTGTATGTTGCTCTGATTTTCAAAATCAAAGCTATTTCTGTTTGTCCAAGGTTGTTCCTATTAAACAATTTTAACTAACCTTAAAAGAAAAAAACATGACTTTCCGTTAGTCCAATAATTCATAATGTAACTCTCTTGCTGACCTCTATTTATGCTTCAGTGTACTCATTTACATAATGATTGAGTTGGATTATATTTTATCCAATGTTCTATGCAATTCTAAATCTATTATCTTATTTAGGTTAATTTAAGGAAGCATTTTTTTTTGACAATAGGTCATCGGACTTTAGAATTAGTCCCCATAACGTACTGCTGAATCCCCCTCTGGGGAGGTCTTTAAAAAGAAACCAGATTTTTATCTATCCAGGATGATATAAATATAGTCTTACCTTGAGATAGGAGCGCAGACTAGATGGCCTTTTAAGCCACTCCATGCTCCATGGTTCTTGATATTATCACTAGGGTTAATTTTTCCCCCAGAAGATGAACATTCATCAAGTCTGCACAGAGAGCTTTCATATATGTTTCTTTTGGGCTATGTCTCAGATTTTCAACTTTGATTAGTGTGTCTCTCAGTAATATTGAGAGCAGTATCACTGAATAATTTGCACCTGCTTTTATGTGTCAAATAAAGTGAAGGATATTTTCTGACAATTATATTTTTCAGTCCATTGCATCCAGATAGATAAGTGTGAAAGCCAGGACCCCAACATACACAGGAAGGCCCACTATAACAGGTTCTTAGATCTGCATTTCTAAAAGAAAAGCAACTTTGGGGGAATCAGAAATAACTTTAATCAAGCACGTGTATCATTCATTTAATTCAGGGGAAAGTCAGTATATAGAACTTCAGAGAAATACAGAGAAATCTGAATCAACAGACAGTGGTTCCAGTTACCAGACAGATAAACAGAAAGAACAAATGGTCTGACCATACATACATAGTTACCAGAGACAGAAGTACCAACATCTGGGTTTTCAAAGCAAGGTAGGGGGCAGAGGAGAAGTTCTTTAGTGACTACCCAGAGTCTCCTCGGGTCAAACAAATATTTCCCATGAGTAAATCCCAAAGCAAAACCTCACCTCAGAGTCTTTATATACTTTTTAGAGCCAGAGGACATCACAACCCTTGAAAACCAGTGCCTCATTAACAAAAGGTATGAGCCTTCCTACAAATCTTCCCAGGCCCATTAATGGGTGGGGAAGATCTTCTTTAATCCCATTATTCAATCAGAGGTGCTTGATTATATTAAAACAAAAAATTAATTTTTCAAAAATGTGTTTATATTTCTTCAAAGGTGTGCAACTATAAATATAAGCACATATTGTGAACTTAGACTATATGTTCAAATATACACACACATATTACTATATGACATTATACCTTTTGAAGTGTTTTTTTTAATCCATACTTCCTCCCTGACCATTTCTAGTAAAATACAGTTTAAAAAACTGATATTTTTGTAAAATATTCCTTTTAAATATGAGGTCATAGATAACATAACTTTAAAAGTTAGGTGGTTAAATTGGTTGGTCACTATTCCAAGATTTAGAACTCAGAATTTTTCACTTAATGTAGTCTCTTAGAGCCTCTGATCATTTACTCATATAACTGTGTTGGGGGTTTTCCTTCTTATTTATCATATATTTAAGATTATTATTAAGAATTATTTTATCTAGGGAGGTTGCAGAATAAAAGCAAGAGACTCATCTGAGCTCTCATCAAAACCCCTCCAAATACCTTTAAAAATGACTCTAAACAAATTCTGGAGCAGCAAAAGCCACAAAAAGACGAAGTGAAACAATTTTCCAGCCAAAGACAACTTAGAAGGTCATAAGGAAACCTCTGTTGCACTAGGTTAAGAGTGGAAGCAGTGCAGCACAGGCCACACCAGTGCAGAACTGGCCTCAGCAAAACAGGAACAAGCTTCAAGAAGATTGAATTAGTCACAGCAGTGGTGGTTTCTGGACCTCCCAGACTAACTGCAAAACCTAACTAAAAAGACAACTTAGAAAGTCAGCAGAAAAGGTGTGTTCCACCTGGGTGAGAATGGAGCACAGGCTGTACCAGCACAGACTTGGACCCAGTAAACCACTGCAGGCCTTGGGAGTCACTGAATCCGAAGTGGCAGTGGCTTCTTCTAGAGTTCTCAGCTGATAGAGAGTAAGGAAGTTGAGCAACTGGTTACAGAGGTCACTTTGCTGGAAATGGGGGAAGGACTTTGCTGCTTTGCCCATACTGAGATCCAGATTGCAGTCCTGAGTGGCAGTATCAGGGCAAGGAGAAACACTATGACACCAAAGCTGCACAAGAGTGGGGGCCCTCATCACAGATACAGGGCAAAAAAGAGTACTTGTGGTCACTCAGAAAAAAACACAGGCCAGAAAAGGAGTAAAATCACTTCTTAGATCATACCACCTTGGAAAAACTGAAAACTTGTAGGTCCCTAGAAGTATCTCTGAAAACATCTGTGAAAACTCCGTGAAGCCTGTGACACTACGTCTTCCACCTGGAAGCAGAGCCCTATTTTAACAGAACTAAAAATCAGGTAGTAGTCTAAGAAAAAGGAACAAAGAAGAGAAAAAAATAACTCTGACCACAAAAAGTTACTATTGTGACAAAGATGATCAAAAAGCACACTCAGAAGAAGACAACAAAGTCAAAGCACCTGCGTCAAAAGCCTCCAAGAAAAATATGAATTGGTCTCAAGATATGGAAGATCTCAGAAAGGATTTAGAAAAGAAGGAAAACTACAAGAAAAACTGGGAAGAGAAATCAGAGTTATGCAACAAAATAAGGAAAAGAATGTCAGTGGCTTAATAAAGGAGACATACCAAAAATCGTGAAAAGAAGAATGCCTTAAAAAGTAGTATTAGCCAAATGGAAAAATTCACTGCAAAAACGAAAAAGACCATCAAAACTTCTTTTTTTTTTTTTATTTTTTATTTATTTATTTAACTTTTAACATTTATTTTCACAAAATTTTGGGTTACAAATTTTCTCCCCTTTTATCCCCTTCCCCCTCAAACCCAAGCATTCTAATTGCCCCTGTGACCTATCTGCTCTCTCCTCTATCCTCCCTCCCTGCCCTTGTCTCCATCTTCTCTTTTGTCCTGTAGGGCCAGACAGCTTTCTTGACCCCTTAACCTGTATTTCGTGATACCCAGTGGTAAGAACCTTACATTTGGTCCTAACACTTTGAGTTCCAACTTCTTTAGCTCCCTCCCTCTCCACCCCTTCCCCTTGGAAGACAGGCAATTCAATATAGGCCAAATCTGTTTAGTTTTGCAAATGATTTCCATACTAGTTGTGTTGTATAGGACTAACTATATTTCCCTCCATCCTATCCTGTCCCCCATTACTTCTATTTTCTTATGGTCCTTTCCCTCCCCATGAGTGTCGACCTCATATTACATTCTCCTCCCCATGCCCTCCCCTCCATCCTCCCCCCCATCCTGCTTGTGCCCCTTTCCCCCACTCTCCTGTATTATGAGATAGGTTTTCCTATCAAAATGAGTGTGCATTATATTCTTTCCTTTAGTGGAATGTGATGAGAGTAGACCTCATGTTTTTCTCTTGCCTCCCCTCTTTATCCCACCACTAATAAGTCTTTTGCTTGCCTCTTTTATGAGAGATAGTTTGCCCCAAATAACTTCTCCCTTTCTCCTCCCAATATTTCTCTCTCACTGCTTGATTTCATTTTTTTTTAAAGATATGATCCCATCCTCTTCAATTCACTCTGTGCACTCTGTCTCTATGCATGTGTGCGTGTGTGCATGTGTGTGTGTGTGTGTACTCCCACCCAGAACCCAGATACTGAAATGTTTCAAGAGTTACAAATATTGTCTTTCCATGTAGGAATGTAAACAGTTCAACTTTAGTAAGTCCCTTATGACTTCTCTTTGCTGTTCACCTTTTCATGGTTCCCTTCATTCTTGTGTTAGAAAGTCAAATTTTCTTTCCAGCTCTGGTCTTTTCATCAGGAAAATTTGAAAATCCTCTATTTCATTGAAAGACCATTTTTTCTCCTGAAGTATTATACTCAGTTTTGCTGGATAGGTGATTCTTGGCTTCAGTCCTAGTTCCTTTGACTTCTGGAATATCCTATTCCATTCCCTTCGATCCCTAATGTAGAGGGTGCTAGATCTTGTGTAATCCTGAGTGTATTTCCACAATACTTGAATTGTTTCTTTCTAGCTGCTTGTAATATTTTCTCTTTCACCTGGGAATTCTGGAATTTGGCCACAATGCTCCTAGGAGTTTCTCTTTTTGGATCTCTTTCATGTGGTGTTCTGCGGATTCCTTGAATATTTGTTTTGCCCTCTGGTTCTAGAATCTCAGGGCAATTTTCCTTGATAATTTCATGGAAGATGATGTCTAGGCTCTTCTTTTGATCATGGTTTTCAGGTAGTCCCAGAATTTTTACATTGTCTCTCCTGATTCTATTTTCCAGGTCAGTTGTTTTTCCAATAAGATATTTCACATTATCTTCCATTTTTCGAATCTGCGCGGTATGTTCTGAGATATCTGTCTTTCTCATAAAGTCCTTAGCGTCCATCCGTACCATTCCAGTTTTGAAAGATCTATTTTCTTCAGTGAGCTTTTGAATCTCCTTTTCCATTTGGTTAATTCTGCTTTTGAAAGCATTCTTCTCCTCATGGGCCCCTTGCATCTCCCTTGCCAACTGAGTTAGGCTAGTTCTCAAGGTGCCAATTTATTCAAGATTTTTTTGGTTCTCCTTTAGCAGGGAGCTGATCTGTTTTTCATGCTTCTCCCTCATCCCTCTCATTTCTCTTCCCAGTCTTTCCTCCACCTCTCTAACTTGATTTTCAAAATTCCTCTTGAGCTCTTCCATGGCCTGAGCCCATTGGGTGGGCTGGGACACTTAATCCTCGATTTCTGTGTCTTTGCCTGATGGCAAGCATTGTTCCTCCCCATCAGAAAGGAAGGGAGGAGGTGTCTTTTCTCTGAGAAAGAACCCTTCAATAGTTTTATTTTTTTTCCCTTTTCTGGGCATTTTCCCCAGCCAGTGACCTGACCTCTGTATGTTCTCCTCACTCCCACCTTGCCTCCTGGTCCTCCCAGCCAGCGTTTGGGGACTGAGATTCAAATGCTGCTTCCCGCCTTAGGATTTTTGGCGGGGGCAGGGCTGCTATTCAGTGTTAAATTAAGTTCAGGTGCTGAGGTCAGGGCCAGGGCCGCCTCTCTGGCTTGTTTCCCTCAGGGGGTTTATGCTCAGACCTTCCACAATGGATCCAGGCTCCCACCCATTTGGGGAGCCCCTGTCTGTAGCCACCTCTCAGCTTCTATCTCCTAGGGGGACCCGAGCCATGGGGGCACCCCACTCTCCTCTCGACCCGCCAAAGAGACTCTCTCACCTACCCCCGTCAGTCGCCTGTTGGTGGGGGGGCTTTTGCCGCCGCTGGAGATCCCGTCTCTGGAGCCTTCTCTGATCTGTGCCTCTCTGAGCCGCGGCTGGAGCAGGTCCGGGGTGGGCTCCGCGTCTTCAGCGCGACGGACCTTTTGCGAGAGGTTTGCAGGTCCCTCTGTGGGTGAGGGGATCCGCGTGGCCACTGGAGGTCCCATCGCGTGGCCGCTGGAAGTCCCGTCCCGTAGCCCGCTCTAATCTTTTCGTCACAGTGTCGTGGCCATGGCAGGGCTGCTCTCTGCTCCCCGTCCCGGCGCCCAGTCCGCGGCGCGAAGGACCCCCTGCGAGAGGTTTGCAGGTCTCTCCGGAACAGAAATCTCCCTCACTCCAATATTCCGTGGTCTCTGGGTGCAGAATATGCCCTGGCTTGGTCCCCTCTAGCCGTTCTGTGGTTTGTGAGTACGGAGCTATGTGTATGTGCATCTTTCTACTTCGCCATCTTGGCTCCGCCCTCCCAAAACTTCTTAAAAAATAGAATTGACTAAATGGAAAAGGAGGCAAAAATATTCACTGAAGAAAATAATTCCATAAAAATTAGAACTGAGGTATTGAAAGCTAATGACTTTATAAGAAATCAAGAAGCAATAAAACAAGATCAAAAGAATGAAAAAAATAGAGGACAGAGTGAAATATCCCATTGGAAAAACAACTGCCCTGGAAAATAGAACCAGGAGAGATAACTTAAAAGAGCTTAGAAATGGAAATAATTCATCAATCACTCTGAAATAAAAGAAAAAAAAGAGCAAAAGCTCCCAGGAATATTATAATCAAATTCCACAGTACCCAAGTCAAGGAGAAAGTACTGCAAGAAGTCAGAAAGAAACACCTTATGAATCATGGAGCCATAGTCATGATAATACATGACTTAACAGCTTCTACATTAAGGGATCAGAGGGCAAAGGAGCTAGGATTACAACCAAGAATCACCTACCCAGCAAAACTGAGTATAATCCTTCAGAGAAAAAATGAATATTCAGTGAGATAGAGGGCTTTCAAGCATTCTTGATGAAAAGATCTGAGCTGAATAGAAAATTTAGCTTTCAAATACAAGACTCAAGAAATGTATAAAACAAGCAAACAGGAAAGGAAATTCATAAGGGACATAAAAATGTTAAACTGATTATATACCTATGTGGAAAGATGATACTTGTAGTTCCTAATGCCTTTCTCTCTCATTATTAGGGTAGTTAGGAGTGTATATAGAAAAGCAGAGGTGTGAGTTGAATATGAATGAATTATATCTAAAGCTTAAAATTAAAGAGTGAGAGAAGAAAGTACTGGAAAGAAGGAATAGGGCAAATTATCTCATATAAAAGAAGCAAGAAAAAAAACTTTTACAGTGGAGGGGAAGGGGGTGAAAGTGAGGGAGAGAGTGAACCTTACTCTCATCAGAATTGGCTCTGAGAGGAAATAACATACTCATTTGAGTATAGAAATCTTTCTTACTCTGCAAGAAAACAGGAGCAGAAGGAGATAAGAAAAAGCGGGGAGTGATAGAACAGCGGGCAGATTGGGGAAGGAGGTAGTCAAAAGTCCCTTTTGAGGAGGGAAAGGATAGAGAGAATAGAATAAAAGAAGGGATAGGCTGAAGGGAAATACAGTTAGGAATAACTGTAAAAAAATTTGAATCAAGTTTCTCTGACAAAGACCTTATCTCTCATGTATAAAGCAATGAGTGAAATTTGCAAAAAACAAAAAACAAACAAACAGAAAAGAACCATTCCCCAATTGACAAATGATCAAAATGGGAACAGTTTTCAGATGAAATAATTAAAGCTACATATATTTATATGAAAAAATACTCTACCTCACTACTGATTGGAGAAGTGGAAATTAAAAACAAAATCTAAAATACTAATGAATATATATTAGACTGGCTAATAGGACAGAAAAGCAAAATGAGGAATATTGGTTGGGATGTGGAAAAAAAATGAGACAATAATGCACTCTCGGTGGAGTTGTGAGGTGATTCTAACATTCTGTAGAGCAATTTGTAACTAAGTCAAAAAGCCTGTAAAGTCATGTTAGATAAAACATCACTACTAGGTCTGTATCCCAAAAGAGATGAAAAGGATCTATATGTATGGAAATATTTATAGCGGCTCTTTCCTGGCGGCAGGAAATTGGAAAATCTGAGGTTGGTCATCAATTGAGTACAAATTGAGCTATGTGATTGTGATGAAAAATTATTGTGCTACAGGGAATTCCAAGCAAGATGCACTCAGAAAAAGCTGGAAAGATTTACATGAGCTGATGCAAAATGAATTGTTTTATGTACAAAGTAACAGCAATATTGTTAAGATAATCAGCTGAGAATGACTTAACTATTATCAGCAATACAATGATCCAAGAAAACTCTGAAGGACTTTTGATGAAAAATGTTATCCATCCTCAGAGAAAGAACTCAATGCAGGCTGAAGTATACTTTTTAAACTTTATTTTTCTTGAGTTTTTTTATCCATGTTTTCTTTCATAACATGAATATTGGAACCCAAAATTTTGTGAAAATGAATGTTAAAAGTTAAATAAATAAATAAGAAGAAAAAAAACATGAATATTATCGAACTGCTTTGCATGACTACACACATATGACCTACATTGAATTGTTTGCCTTCTTAATGGGGGCTGAGTGGGTATTAGAAGGGAGAGAATTTTGTCAAAGTTTTAAAAAGAAATGCTAAAATTGTTTTTTTTTTTTTACATGTGATGGTTGGAAAATACTAAATAAAACTAAAAAGAATAAAGAGAAACATATTATCTAACTCTTCTCAAAAGAAGTATTGCCATCTACTAGAGATCAAATAATATTCTAAATCACTAATAGTTGCATGAATACAAAACAATCCTGAGGTTCTACTTCAAACCTTGCAAATCAGCAAAAATGACAAAAGGTGGAAATAGTCAACATTTGGAGAATTGTGAGGACGGACATTCTACCAGATATTGTTGGAACATCTGGGAATTAGAAATAATTTGGTTTTGTAAACATAAAGGTGACTAAAATGTTCATTCTCTTTGACACAGAGGTTTCAAAACTAAGCAGATAAACCAAAGAGGTCACTGATAAAAAGAAAATGTCTATATGCAATAAAATATTTATGCTAGTACTTCTTATGGCAGAAACCATATGCAAACAATATATTTGTCTTTTGACTGAAAAATGTATAAACAAATTTTGGAATATGAATGTAATGGAATATTATTGTGCTTTAAGAAATGATGAATATGATGATTATACAGAAGTATGTAATGACTTACATGAACTGATGCCAAGCAAGGTAAACAAAACCAAGAAAATAATATACACCACAATTATGTGAATAAAAAAATAAATAAAACAATGAAGTGAACTGATTACTCTAATACAAAACCAGTCATGTATCCTACTAAATGTGAAAAAGTAGACCCTCAGGTATTGTTAAGTTAAGTGGCATCATTTATAAGAGCCTGGGGAAAAGAGTCAAATAATATCCCATTATCTCCTCCCTCACTGGAATCCTGAATCCTTGGACCCTCGTCAAAGCCACTTCCTTTACATACACTTTGATGCCATCCTCTTCAGATATTTCTATCAGTTTCCTCCCACTATCAATCCCCCTCTCTTTTATCTTTCATGTCTCCCTATTTATGGACTCCTCCTCTACTGAATATTAAAATATCATTAAAAATAAAAATCTTTTGATTTTATGATAATTATACTCTTAAATTTTTTTTCTTTTCTTAATAGCTAAACTAAAAAAAAGAAAAACATCTATATCTAGTGTCTCCACTTTTCTCACTACTATCCAAGCCTTCATCATCACCACTGCTGTATTGAAAGCTACCAATGGTTGTTTAATTTTCAAATCTCATGCCTTTGTTCAGTGCTCATACTCCTAAAGGTCCTTGTAATATTCATCCCTGTTGATTGCCTTCTCCACTGAGATTTCCTTGCTTTCTTTTATGTTTATGATTGGATGAGGAGACTTTCTTAATTCTCCTAACATGTAACCATTTTTTCTCGGCCTCTTTTACTGGTTCTTTAACAAAATTATTAATACAAATCATTATTATCCCACAAGACTGAGTCCTAGGCCTTTCTCCTCTATAGTTATAATATTCCTTCTGTAGCCATATGTAGACAGATATACTATCTAACTTGAGATTTTGTCTTCCGTCTTCTCTGTGTATATTATTCTGTATTTATTTTTTTCTGTCAAGTTATTTATATGTTTCTTCCTCCTTCAGACCTTAAACGCCTTGAGGCCATGGTTTTGTTTTTCTTTGTATTACTTAATATAGTCCAGAAATTGCAAGCATTTAATACACACCTGTTCAATTGCTGGATGGATCCTAGCTAAGTATTAGTCTATTGACAGTGATAGAGACGTTTACTATCTTGCTCCTGCAAGTGTCTAGCACATAAACCTTTTTGAGAGTCATCAAATTCTAAGACTATATCTACTTAATTTTTTTTCACATGAGAACAGATGATAGAGACAGAAGGTATCTGTAAATCACTCCCAGAGATTAGGAAGTTATGGGCAAGAAATTGAAAATTTTCGAAGTACAGATGGTGTTCTCATCACTGACAATGAAATACTAAAGCTTCAGAAGGGAAAAGCAGATTTGGGAGTTGAACAGCTGGTTAACAAGACTATGTCTGAGAATGGGATTTGAATTTTTTACCATACCCTGAAATATAGGAATGTTTGGCTCCTGGTCAGAGATGGAATGCATATAACAAGGGTTGATAAAAGTATATTTGGCTGGAGTCATGTAAATATATTCAAAAGGGTTTTTATCTAAAAAAGAAAGCAAATGAAAAAACTCTTCCACTCTTTCTCTATGTCTCTGTATCTGTCTGTATCTCTCTGTCACCCTCCTCTCTTCTTTTCTTTTCATCAAAATTTCTCTTTTAAACTTAGTGTGAAACAGAATTCTTCTTGACTGTTACTCCCTCTGCCATACAATCTATTCATTTGAATACCCATCTTTAGTTGTACCCCTTTCTGATAAATGTTAGCTTAATCTTTACTTCATTCTCATTCTAGGACATACTACTGTCTACCACGTCATTTTTAAGTTTTCTGTGTAGTTATTCTATTCCTTATTTATGAATCACATTTATAGGCTTATTTCCTCTCTATCTAGCCAAGCAACTGTCACAATTATAATCGATCCCAGTATCTCTTCCTATTTTCTTAATTTGTAGAACCTCATGTTCAAGTGTTTCTTTCCTCCAATTATAATTTCAACAAAAAGATAGTGCAACATGATAAAGGGAGCCCTATATTAAGAATTGGGGAATTTGAGTCAAATCCAGATCTTTTTATCTACTCCTTACATATCCTGGGCTGTGCCATACTATCAATTGGGAGGTGTATCCTCCCAGCTGCCTTAATTTTGTGCTGGGTAACCCTGAGATCTTTATTCTTCTATTTCTGATGTGGTCTCAGGAGAATCACACTCCCTTCCTTCAGTTAAAAAATTCCATTAAGTACATGCTTTCCCTTAAAAGCATTATGTGAAGACCCTAGATTAGATCTTTTACATAAACAGAACTTGATTTCTGTCCCTGTTTCCCTGTATCTCATCAGTTCTCTGTAGTTGTTCTCCCAATATCCTTCATGCAAGGTAAGAAATAAAAAAGACTAAAATGCTCTTTCCTCTCTTGACTAGGTTACTATGAGATACGTCTCTGAATCTTCCCACTCCACACTTTCCCATTTGAAAGACTTCCCTCTTTCCCACTTACCATAAATGAGAAATGATATGTTCTAGTCAAAGAAATATTAATTTAATTTCATTTCTGCTAATGGTTCATTTGACCCCTCCTACTTTTAAAATTTCACTCATGTCATAAGACTATAGATTTAGAATAGGAAGGAAATTGATCTGAGGCACAGAGAAATTAAATAATTTATTATTCTCATGATGACTCTTATATAAGGAGAAAGTTTTAAACGAAATACCCTTAGTTATCCAAAACTGCATGCAAGCTTTGTTTCAGCTGTTAATTTCACTTGCTATTGGACTTTGGTTACTTTTTTTATTTCTTCGGTTTGATAAATTTGAATGTCAGTTGCCCAGCCTGCCTCTAGTTTCTTCAGAAATAAGGAATCAAATTCTTCCTTCTTACTTGAAATAAACCTTAAGATTATTCTCTTGGCTTTTTGGAAACTATTTTGTAAGAGTAAACGACTTTTCCTTTTGTTTTCAGCATATAGTCAAATATCCCTTTGATTTTTTATAAAGGAGGTAAAATCCTGTCCATTTGAACTCTCTTACCCCACTGATATCTGAAGGGTTTCCTCATTGTTTGCAAGATTGATTATTTAATGTTTAAATTATACAACTTGAACTTGAGATTTAATAGGAGTATTTTTTCAATAATATGATGTTAAGTATTCATCTTTTATATTCATTACCTTCTGTTTTCAAATCTTCTGGGAGATTTTCTACTAAATTACACCAATTATGACATTTCAGACTTTTATTTATTTGTGTGTGTGATGCTTTTTGTTTGTTTGTTTAATTAATTTTCTTGGAAAGAAAATGACCTTTAGATTGTTCAGTTGCATTGCATCTTCAGCGTATGTTTCCAATATTAACTTATTTGTTCTTCATATATTGTTATTCTTGAATTTCTTAGATAATTGTTTATTTTACTTCTGCATTTTTTAGTTCCAAATCTACCATTCACGTTATCAGAAAATGTAATGTTTTGGGTAGATTCTCAATCATTTGCTCCGAAATCTATTTTTCCTTTTTGGTTATTCTTTGGAAACTCTAATTTCACTCATTTTCTTCTTTTATTATTCTCTTAAAATTATTGTTTTTATTTTATATGACCGTAATTATTTCATACATACCCATCCCCAAGTCAGAGAACTGTCTCATAACAAACAAATAAATAAAGGACAGAGCAGAAGATATTTTAGTAAAAGTAATCAAACTACAGTACATGTAGTCTTCTACATCCGCTGTTTTCCAGCTTTGCAAAAAAAAGAAGCGTATTCCTTCTTGTATCTCTTCTTCAATGTTAAATTTGTTTAGTAAGAAGATAGAGTCCAGTTTTTATTCCCACGTTGTCCTTTCCAATTTCATTTCTGTAGTCACTGTGTATGTTGATTTTTATGATTCTTTTCTTTGCATCAGTTCATATAGATTTTTCCATTCCTTCTTCTATTTTTATATTCACTGTTTCTTATAGAACACTAACTTTTAATGTTCTTTAAGTTCAATTATTAGTCTTCTAAATAATCTTGCCTTTATTACAATTACTCCATTTTATTTTCTAGGAGCTTTATAATAGTTATTGTAGAATTTTTCTTTTTATCAAGAGTTTTTTTTTTATTCTAAGGAGTTTATTCATTGTATTGAATTTATTTATATCCTCCCTCCCATTATTGTTACAGAAGTGTCTACTGGTTTTACTGTGTTGGTTTTCTTTTGATGAATTCTGCCCTATGACTTCATTGTCATATATATGGATACAGGTATAGATACAGATAGATAGATGGATAGATAGATATAGATATTTATATACATGTATATTATATATAATATAATATTACATATATACATATATTTAGGAGTTTTGGTATTTTATTCTTTTGAAGGGTTTTGTTTGTTATTTTGAAGTTATAAAGGGGAGATGGATTGTCAAAAATTCTTATTCTGCCTACTTGATAGAATTCCTCCTACCTTTTTTCTTTGTAATGTTTTATTTAGCTTACTTTGTGCCTTTTTAGCTATGTAAAGTTGCTAAAGGATATCTATATATGTACTTAAACTTTTATTTAGTCTTCTTGCTGGAGATACTTACTCAATTCTTTCCTAAGTGATATGAAGCAAGTCTAACACAATATGATCTTATTTCCACCTTAGATCACCAATTGTCAACTCCTCAAACTGAGGAACATGAATTGCCTTGCCTTCCTCCCTCTCAAAAAGAAAAGAAATTTCAAAATGCTCTAAATCACTGTTTATTAGAGAAATGCAAGTCAAACTCTTCTGAAATACCACTTCACAGCTACCAGATTGGCTAACATGACAAAACTGGAAAATGAAAAATTTTGGAGGAGATGTGGGAAAAATTGAACACTAATACATTTTTGTGAACTTGTGAAGTAGTGAACTGATCCATTCATTCTGGAGAATGATTTGGATCTAAGCCCAGAGGGCTATAAAACTGTGCATACCCTTTGACTAGCAATATGGCTACTAGGTGGGCATCCCAAAGAGAACACAAAAAAAGGGAAAAGGACCCACATGTACAAAAATATTTATAGTCGCTCTTTATGTGGTAGGAAAGAATTGGAAATTGATGGCATGGCCATCAATTGGGGAATGCCTGAAAGAGTTGTTTTATAGGAATGCAAAGGAATACTATTGTTCAGTAAGAAATGATGAGCAGGCTAACTTCAGAAAAACCTGGAAAGACTTGCTGATGCTGAGTGAAGTGAGCAGAACAAGGAGAACATTGTACACAGTAATAGCAACATTGATGACTGACTTTGATAGACTTATACAATAGATACATAATTGATAAATACGATTCTAAAAGAATCATGATGAGAAATGTTATCCACATCCTGAGAAAGAAATATGGAGTCTGAATGCAGATCAAAGCATACTATTTTCTCTATTTTTTTTTTTTTTGGTTCTTTATTTCTCGGTATTTTTCCCTTTTACTCTGGTTCTTCTTTTACAACCTGAGTATTGTGGAATTATGTTTAAGATCATTGTACATTTATGGCCCATATCATATTATATGCTAATCACCATAGCACACCTGAGGACTGTTTCTGTGAATAATTTTTAAGATTTAATAGCAGAGTACAATGAACTCTCTATTTATGCAACAATGGACTAGAAATTGCTCAGTAAAGTAAAGATTAACATTTATAGCAACATCCTTAAGCATCTCATAATACTTAGTGTATCATATGGCACATAGCATACAGCCTTCCATTCAGTAACATTCCCTCAAAGACTTGCTCACACAATCAGGGGGTCCTAGGCTAAGGTCTTCCCTAGCACAATGCATCCTTAAGGGGTAGCAGAAAATACCACACCATATACTCCCTTGGTCAAAATAAGAACAGTCTCTCTAATCAATACCAAGTGTCCAAGGAAATTGCTTTTTCATTTTAACTAGAAGTTGACTTTCAAGTTCCATGACTCTTCCTCTGTAGGCTAATTATTCCCGACTCTCTCCTGGATTCACATGTAGGCAGCTCTCTGCTCCTGCTCCATGTCTCATTTCACCAGATTGCTCCACTCCAAGCTCTTTTTGCTCCTGGCCACTGCTGTGGCCTTCTGGGAAAACAAAGTTCAATGGAGAAGCAATACTGACACATACAATTAGCACTGTCATTTCAATTCACCACCAAAGTCCAGAAGTTCGGTGATAACAGCTCAGTTCACTTTAATACCTCTCAAAAGGTCCTTAAACTAAGACTCCTTCTCACTAGCAGGTTTCTGCACTACAGCTCTGCCATAAGAGTTAGCCTCTCAGCTCTCTTTTTCTCAACAGTGGCTCATGCCTTCAATTCTAGCTCTCTCAATGTCTGTTTTTCAACACTGGCTTTCTTCATATGTAGTTCTCCTCAGCATCTGATTGACTAGAGCCCACATGGAAATATCTGATTGGCTGAAACTTAATTTACTTTGCTTAAAAAGTTGCAGAAAAGGGTAAAGGGAGTAAGGGAAAACAATATCAAGTTTAAAATCTTGCAAAAGTGAATGTTGATAATTAAAAAGTAATTAATTTTACGAATAGATTACAAAATCTACCCCCACAATATCAACCCATCCATAGTTTTCCCTCTGATCACATTATGAACATTGTTCAGACCTTCAATACCACTTACCTAGATTGTTGTCATAACCTACTAATTTAAATTCTTATCTCCTATCTCACCTTTTTCCCACTGAACCCTTTCAAAGTTTCAAAGATTATTATCTTGAATCTTTCATCTAACTATACCACTCATTTGCTCAAAGACTTTTCCTCCTTTCCCATTGTTTCTATGATAATATGCAAACTCTATGCTGTTCCCTTTAAAGTCATCTGCATTATTAACCTAGCTTTCCTTTTTTCATTAATCCTCTTTATTTAATCTATTTTCCTTTTAAATTGGAGTAGTAGATAGTGCTTCTCCAGTTTTCTTTTTTTCTTTATAATTTTATTTTAGACTCAAGGGCTGGAACACAAATACAGAATTGAGAAAAGAAACGAAAGCATATCATAAATTTTAGAATGAAAACTTAAATACAAAGAAAGAAAAAATATGTTGTATGTATAACACAACATAAAAGAGGATTCAAAATATGTAACAATAAATTTTCATTGCAAGAAAATCTGTGTGATAAATAATACACTTTCGGTTGAGAATGGTTCATCATTTCTTCCTTTAAAGATTCTTTTTTGTTCTCTGTTGTGCACTTTTTTACTTTGTTCTTTTTTCTTCCCTCAACTCCAGAAGACTGCAATAAATTTTACATATACATATATATATATCTATATATCTATAGCCATATACATGAAATATACATATATACCTACAATACAGATATAAACTTTCCCAAACACATTCTGCTCATTTTTATTTTTATGTTCATGCATATATATTGTTTCTTATGCCTTCTGCCTCCTCTACTTTACTTCTATCCACTATCTTGCCTTCTGTCTACCCACTCAAAAGATCCTTCCCCTATCCTCTCATTCTCATAAATCTAAACACTCTTCTATACACCCCTCTTACCTATTCCCTCATTTTTCCCTCTAAAAATCCCTCCCTTGTTCTGTTCCCCCTCCCTATGTTGGTACTTTTTTATTTCTTCTGAATTTAGAACTTTAATACTCTTATAAATATATGCGTATATGCATGTATGTATGTATGAATGAATGCATGTATCTATTGTTCCTTCTTAAACCCATTGCAAATGAAAGTAGGTTACTAGCAGACCAGACCAGAATGTAGAGGGCAGACAAGCACGTGGAACTCAGATTAGCCCACACCAGCTGGGACAAGACCTGGAACAGGTTCAGTATGCTACCAGTAGCAGCATTTCCCAGATTGCTTAACCCACACAAGCCGCAGACACCTTCAAAGATCAGTGGAAGGGGTCCTTGACCCAGGAGACAGAAGTACAGTCTGGACATCAAGCAGCAGGCACTGCAGTGGTAGTTTCCTTTTCTAGAGTCTTCACCTAGAACCCCTGGGGGAATTGAGCCAGTGACTTTCACATCAGCTATGAGCTCTGCCCTGGGATGAAGAGGAGTTCTGGTGTGGTGGACCTGGAGGCAGTTTTGGTGAGGGAATTCTAATTGCAGATTCTGGGCAGAAAAGACTTAGTTGCTCCAAGACCAGTGTGTAGGCCAGGAGAAGAGTAAACTCCTGTCCCTTGATTGCATCACACAGTTCCCGGATCAAGGAGAAAATATTGCATGAAGCTAGAAAGAAACTTACAGATCCCCAGAGTATATCCACCTCTTGACAAAGGACTCAGAACACAAGTAACTGACTGGGAAAATGTCTGAAAAAGGGAGAAGAAATAAGACGATAGAAGGATATTCTCTTGTTGAATAGGTATTTTCTTCAATCCTTTCAGATGATGAAGCACAAAGCACATCATCAAAGGAAGTCAAGGCTTCTGCATCCAAAATAAACATGAAATGGTCTCAGGCCATGGAAGACCTCAAAAAGGATTTGAAAATCAAGTAATAGAGGTGGAGGAAAAATTGGGAAGAGAAATGAGAGCTATGTAAGAAAAACATGAAAGTGAGTCAACAGCTTCCTAAAGGAGACCCCCGAAAATACTGAAAAATATAACATCTTTAAAAAGAGACTAACTCAATTGGCAAAAGAGGTCCAAAAAGCCAATGAGGAGAAGAATGCTTTAAAATAAGAATTAGTCAAATAAAAAAGGAAGTTTAAAAGCTTACTGAAGAAAATGATTCTTAAAAAATTACAATGGAGCAGATGGAACCTAATGACTTTATGAGAAACCAAGAAATTACAAAACAAAACCCCCCAAAATAAAAAAATAGAAAATAATGTGAAACACCTCATTGGAAAAACAAGTGATCTGGAAAATAAATCTAGGAGAGACGATTTCAAAATTATGGGATTGCCTGAAAGCCAAGATCAAAAAAAAGTCTAGATATCATCTTTCATGAAATTATCAAAGAAAACTGCCCTGATATTCTAGAACCAGAGGGCAAAAATAAATATTAAAAAAATCCACAGATCACCTCCTGAAAGTGATCTGAAAAGAAAAACTCCTAGGAATATTGTAGCCAAATTCCAGAGCTACCAGTTCAAGGAGAAAATATTGCAAGCAGCTAGAAAGAAACAACTCGAGTGTTGTGGAAAGACAACCAACAGAGGATATGGCAGCTTCTGCATTAAGAGATGGAAGAACTTGGAATATGATATTCCAGAATTCAAAGGAACTAGGATTAAAACCAAGAAACATCTATCCAGCAAAACTTAGTATACAGGGGAAAAAATGGTCATTCAATGAAATAGAGCATTAAAAGGTAAACATAACAGAGAAATCATAAAGGGCTTTCTAAAGTTGAACTGTTTATATTCCTAGATAATATTTGTAACTTTTGAGACTTTTCTCAGTATTTGGGCAGTTGGAGTGATTATGCACACACACACATACAAAAAGCACACACATGCACGTGTGTGTGTGTGTGTGTATATATATATATATGCCGACAGCACAGGTGAGTCGAATAAGAAGTGATGATAACTAAAAAATAAAATTGAGGAGTGAGAGAGGAATATATTGGGAGGAGAAAGGGAGAATGGAATGGGGCAAATTATCACTCATAAATGAGGTAAGAAAGAGCTTTTTAAGTGGAGGAGAAAAGGGAGGAAGTGAGAGGGAAAAGGGGAAGTTTATTCTCTTCACATTTGGCTTAAGGAGGGAATGACATGCTCACTCAGTTTGGTATGAAAGTCTATCTTACACCACAGGAGGCTAGGAGAGAAGGGGACAAGGGGGTGAGGGGGATGATAGAAGGGAGAGCAAATGGGAGAATGGAGCAATCAGAAGGAAACACTTTTGGGGAGGGACAAGGTCAAAAGAGAGAATAGAATAAATGGGGGATAGGATAGAATGGAGGGAAATATAATTAGTCTTACACAACACGACTATTACGGAAGTCTTCAACATATATAGCCTATGTTGAATTGCTTGCCTCCTCGGTGGGGATGGGTGGGGAGGGAGGAAGGGAAGGAAGCTGGAATTCAAAGTATAAGAATGAATGTTGAAAATTATTTTTGCATACAAGTAGGAAATAAGAAATACAGGTAATGGGATATATAAATCTATCTTGCCCTACAAGAAAAGAGAGAAGGTGGGGATAAGGGAAGGGAGGAGTGTGATAGAAGAGAGGACATATTGATGGAATGGGTAATCAGAATTTTAGGCTTTATGGGGTGGAGGAGGGGAGAGAAGGGGAGAAAATTTCGAACTGGAAATTTTATGGAAATGAATGTTGAAAACAAAAGATAAATAAATAATTATTTTAAAAAAGTAAGTTACCAAAACTGCCAGCCCCCCTCCCCCATGTGATTGTTCTGTATCAGTTCTTTCTCTTGAATGTCATTTATTTAAGATAATTACTCTTTTTAGCTGTTTCTACACAGTTTTAATTTGTAAAATCATGTCATTCTCAGTTTTACCCCAAGCACTCTTATGAGTTCTGAAATCATTAATAAGAATCTTATACATACATTTGTACATTTTGCAAACATAAAAAGTAAATAGTCTGTCCTTATGAATCCTTTATAATCTACCTTTTCTATATGCTTTATATTTCTCTTAGTTCCTATCTGACAAATCTTCTATTAAGTTCAGGATTTTTTTAAACAAAGTATTGAATGTCAGAGAGTTTATCCGTTGAATTTTTTTTCTATTGTGGATAATACTTAGCTTTTCAGAGTATGATATTTCCTGCCCCAGTTCTTTTCTTCCTCTATATATTGTGTTCCAAGACCTGAGATTCTTTCATGTCTCTATTGCTAGGTCTTGTATAATTCTAATTGTGGCACCATCAAATTTTAATTGTTTTAATCTTGATGCTTTTAATAATTTATCCTTGAACTGGAGGTTTCAGAATTTGATTATGATATTCCTATGAATTTTCCTCACAGGGTCTCTTTTAAGTGGTGATCAATGGATTTTTTTCTACTTCTAGTCCTACTGCCAGGCCCTTTGTTCTAATGCTTTAGTACAATTTAATTATTAGTTGTATTATTGTATCAGTTAGTTCTATGTTTTATATTTTCTTTCCTTGATATATTCTCTAAATCTGTTTTTTTCTTATAAGAGGTTTCACTTTCTCTTCTTTTATCCATTATTCATATTATGCTTAATTATTTCCTGATGTCTTATAATTTCATTGGATTTACTTTGTCCAGTTCTAATTTTCAGTTTCATTTTCTTCTGTAAGATACTGGAAATTGGTGGAGTCAAGATGGCAGAGTAGAAACAGGGAAGTGCCTCAGCTTTCCCCACCAAATCTTTCAAAATACCTGCAAAACTTAATCTAAACAAATTGTAGAACAACAAAAGCCACACAATGACAGTGTAAAACAGATTTCCAGCCCAAGACAATCTGGAAGGCTGACAGGAAGGGTCTATTGCACCTGCTTAGAAGTGGAGCACAGCTCAATGTGGGCCTTGCCAGGACAGAAGGCACTGGAGCAGGCCTTGGATTGGTGAATCACTGGCAACTGTAACAGTTTTATGACTTCTTAAACAGCTACAAAGGTCAGCAGAAAAGCTCTCACCTGGGTGAGAGAGGAATGAGATCCATTGTCAGCTCCATCCTCAGGGAAGCAGCAGCCACTGGTGAAGCATCTGGGTATTTCTGGAGGTCTTGGCCTACAGAAAAAAAAAATAAGTTGCTGATCCCAGTCACAGTCCTGGGTGTTGGTCCTGAGTTGAGAAGGAGTGCTGCCATGACAGAGCTGGTGGTGGCTGTCAAGAGGAAATCCTACTCACAGTTCCAGGGCAGAAAAGATTGCTTACAGTTGCTCACAGACCAGAGTACAGGCCAGGAGTGGAATAAATACTTTTTCTTTATTCATATCACTTTGGAGGAATTGAGAATTTACAGGTCCCTAGATGTCTCTGAAAATAGATGCACAAAACCCGAGAAACTTGTGGTAGAACACCTTCCACTTAGCAAACAGTTCAAAAGTATAGCAATTGGCTGGGAAAATGACCAAAAGGGGGGGAATAAGAGTATAGAAAATTCTTTTCTTGGTATTTTCTTATGATGAGGAAGATCAAAACATTTAATTGGAGGAAGATCAAAGCATACCATCAGAAAAAGACAGGAAGATCAAAGTTCCTACATTCAAAGCCTCCAAGAAACATATGAAATTGTTTCATGTCATGGAAGAGCTCAAACAGGATTTTGAACATCAAAATAAGAGAAGTAGAGGAAAATTTGGGAAGATAAATAAGCATGGAGCAAGAAAAATGAGTCAGCACATTTCTAAAAGTGAACTAAAATACTGAAGAAAATGACACCTTGAAAAATTGACTAGCCCAAATGGAAAAAGAGGTCCAAAAAAACCAATGATGAGAAGAATGACTTAAAAAAGCAATATTGGTGAAATGGAAAAAAAAAAAAGGACCAAAAAGTCACAGAAGAAAATAATGTCTTCAAAATTAGAGTAGAGCAAATGGAAAATAATGACTATGAGAAATTATAAAAGAAAACAAAAAAAAAGAGAACATAATGTGAATTATATCATTGGAAGAACCACTGACCTGGAAAATAGATCCAGGAGAGATAATTTAAAAATCATTGGTCTACCTGAAAATCATGGTAAAAAAAAAAATAGTCTTGACATCATCTTTCAAGAAATTATTAAGGAAAACTGCCCTGTTATTCTAGAACCAGAGGGTAAAATTAAAATGGAAACAACCCACCAGTCACCTCCTGAGATCCCAAAAGGAAAACTCCTAGGAATATTGTAGCCAGATTCCAGAATTCCCAGGTCAAGGAGAAAATATTGCAAGCAGCCAGAAAGAATCAATTTGAGTACTGTGGAAATACAATCAGGATAACACAAGATCTAGCAGCTTTTACATTAAGGGATCGTAGGGCTTAGAATAAAATATGACTATTGAATGATGGTTGAATTGAATTCACAATGAAATTTGAGTCTATGTTGCATTGAACTGTTGTTTTTTCCACATTTGCATTTCTTGCCTTCCATGATGGACTTTTCAGTTCCTGGAGTATGTGTCTATGCTTCTTTTTCCTTTTCATCTCCCTCAGACAGTGCTTTGAATGTGGTAGGTACATGATAAATATTTGTTGAGTGAAATTCAAATACCTAAATTATGCATGATTAGTAATCACTTCAATCAAGAAAGAATATCTTTAAAATAAACAGATTGCAAACATTAGAACAGAACCATGAGTGAGACACTAATTTAGGTATTTGCTAAATGCCCTTCCCTCTTTATGTATCTGTTGTTTTGACTGGAGAAATGAAACACATATTTTCAAGTTGCTAAAAGAATCATACTTTATAACTTGAGAAAGGTCACTGAGATTTTGCCTAGCGTTCCCTTAGCCTCTGGCTTGGGTTCCCTTCTTTCCTTCCAATAAGTTTCTATTTTGACAGGGAACAACGTAGATTTGTTTTGTTCATTATTTGATGATTCTTATGAAGGTACCAAAGACAGCATGGCAAAGCCACACTGGAGTTCTCTGATTGTCCTTAGGACAAGCCATCTATAGCTAAGTTCATATTGTAGTAGGTAGATAATCTTGCCAATTTTATAATGGACTATTATAGCTCACTAATACATATACTGAGTAAGACTGATCTTTGTCCCAGTCCCTGGGGTTTATTCTTTTTCCCACGCTGTGAGCCTTTTATGCATTCATTGCTTCAATCAATTCTTAATCGGTGACAGGTCTTTGCCTCTTACTCGTTACGTTCCCACTTCTTTAAATTGTTTTTCAAGGGGCTTTATTAAAAGCACTTTTGAACATTTGAATAAATTATGTTCACTACTTAGATTTTATTTTCCTCTTCCATTCTCCTCTCCTTAAGCTCCAGTGAATAGCTTGTTTTTTGTTGTTGTTGTTGTTTGTTTGTTTGGTTTTTGTTCAACTGAGATGGATTGAGTGCTCAATTAGTTTTGGTCTTCTAGGTAATACGTGGGGAAACTTTAAAGATTTGGCTGTTATTGAAATGATGTATGTAGGTTTAAAAACCCATCATAAGCTATTTAAGGAAATTGCAGTTTTGCAAGATTTTCATTCACTCATTGCTAGTGCTTGTAGTTCAGGGATTTGACCCCATTGAAGGAGGCTGGATATACCAGGGCAATAATAATGTGTGTGTGTTTGTGCGTATATGTCTGTGTGTTTGGCTGAGGACCCCTCCATAGCCACTACCACAGTCATATATAGTGTTACATTTTCTAGTACAACATTGTCTCAGAGATTCATAGAACTTCATAGCTGTTAGCAAGCTGTTTGTCCTGGTTATTCAGTCTTGGCAATATCACTATCAATTGCCCCAAGTCTAGCTATGTGGAAGGTTGGGGAATTACAACTCACTGATTCTCACCTCAATAATAGTTGACATACTCATTGTTGACAACTGTATTGAGAAATAGGTTTTCTGTAGATCCAGTATGGCACATAACATAGCAGAGAAATATAAATCCAAAGAGTAAGTGAAAATTTGCTACAAATTTGGGTATATTTCAGGAACACAGAGCTTGACACTAGTACGATCCTAGAATGTTTAGTATAGATGTCATTTGAGTAGGGCCTTCAAGGATGGGTAAGTATTGATGTATCCTTAATCACTTTCTCATTTGTAATCCTTGTCATGATCCCTAACTTTTTCAGTTGTTTTTTGTTTTACTTTTATGAAGTAACTTGATGTTAGCAATATAATTTGAGATTACTTTTACTGTTTTAGTTTGCTTTTATTATGATATTAACATATAAATAACAAATTATTGGCAATTGACACAAGGTAATGAAAATATCGATTAGATTATAAAACCATAATTTTCTACTATCTCATACTAGAAGAGGGAAAGGAAATTTATATTGGAGTTTCTCATCTTTTTGGTTATCTTGTTTTTCTAACTTGGAGTCACAAAAATTGGACCTTTATCTGAGATCATCATTACCAACAAGGAAAAACATTAATTGTCCATGTGCAAAACACTGTGCTATTTATTGAAGATCCTAAAAAATTCAAGGTATGGCTCACGCCCTAGGGCGTTGCAAGTGTAAATGCAGAAATAAGAAATATTGTTCAAATGAGAACTTATAGCACAGGATGGTGAGGTTTACAGACAAGTAAGCCTGTGGGAATTCAGAAGAGGAAATAATTACTAAAAGCTGGTATGATGAAGTAGCTTTTTTGAACTGGGTCAAGATAAAGGGAAAGACTACTTAGGTACAAAAAGAGAAGAAAGGGAAAGGAAAAATGACAAAAAGAAAGTCTTAATCTCCAGTTTTGCAATATTTTAGAGTTCAAGAATTTTACCTACATGATCTTATTCCAATCTCTACAAAAACTCTGAAAGGTATTCAAGGTGATTTCACTGCAATTTTACAAAGTTGGAAACTGAGGATTAGAGAGGGAGAATGATATGATATCAAAGTCATATAATCATTAAAGTATGGATCTGGAATCAGAATATGACCCTTCTGAATCCTTCTTATCTTTATGCTATGTTATATAACTTCACTATATGGCAGACAGGTAGAAAATCACACAGAGTGTTTGGCAGGGAGAGAGGAGAGTATAAGAAGGTCAGTTTAGTTGTAATGAAAAATTCATGTACGAGGGTAGTGTGAGAAGTTTCAAGATTTTTAATAGGTGACAAATTATGTATAACTTTGTTTATGTATACATTGTATACTATGCATATGCATAACTTTGAATACCATGTTGTAGAGTTTGGATTTGATTCTATAGTCAATAGCAATAACAATGTGTTTATTTGTTTTTAACGCAGATGTAGGTGAGCAACATATCCATTGTGGTATTTTATGAATTTTGTTTTATTTTCTAAATATTATTCTTTGCTAGGAGGTAGCCTAATATAGTGGATGGCAACCATAGAATTAGGAAGACCTAGGTTCATATCCAGCCTCTGATGTATGCTAGTTGTATAATTAAAGGTGAATCAATTAGTATTTTAATGTCCCAGGCAATTCTCTAAGACTTTAAGTTGCAGTGAAGTTTCTGATCAGTATTGTTAGAGGGAAATTCTGTTTCATTCCTTTTCCCTACAACTATTTTCATCATATGTTTTTGATAATAGCAATCATTACAACTCTAGCAGATATATTTATATACATATATGTATACACACATATATGAAATACATATATATGTGTGTGTGTGTATGTGTGTGTGTATGAAATCTAGAATATAGAGTTTGTTTTTTTTTAAATTTTATCCAGACAAGTTTTAATGAGCTGCTGACCAAAACACTGGTTTAGTGTGGGATTTAAAAAAATATATATATATATATATATATATATATATATATATATATATATATATATATATATATACACATATTATAAGTAATATACATAATATAAGTAATATATTATGAACCAATGTAAGACTTTTCTAATAAATGTTTTCTAAAGTGAATGTTGCTTTTTTTCCCCCAAAAACCAAAGGTTCAGCTGGAATTGAGGTAAAAGAAATAGCTTTGCTCACCTTTGGAGCCAAAGCCCATGTTCTTTGCTCTGCAGGAAGAAAATGTGACAGATGGGGGAAGAGGAGTCCAACAGGATGGCACAGGTTGGGTAATTCAATACTCACATGCCTCCCCTCCACATTTTTACCTGCCTTTTACCAAATGGTACTAAGTAGATGCTTTACTATAATTCTGGTTAAGAACAGCTGAGGTGGCTAGGCTACAAGAGAGGAAATCTGAAGATTTGTCTTGTAAGCTCTAAAACAACTCCTCAATTTGAGACTTTCCACCTCCTTGGTAAAAACTCAGTGACCTTCCTCTGTTCAGGTTGACCTTCCCAGCAGCAGAAGGGCAGGAGGCTGAACAGTGGTACCAGATTCTCACCTCATGAGTCAAGCCTTCCCACCCTCTACCACCATCAGTAGTGGACAAAGTCTCAGTTAGCCTCCTCCATCTTGTACAGGTCATGTTTCCTCTTGACCACAGGGCCTTGGTTGTGAAAAGTCTCCAGTAATTCACGAGACAGCTTCTCTAGCATTAGCATTCTATGGGGTTATTTCTCCCTGCATTCTTGAACCATCCATTTCATGACTAAAAATTGCCAGCACCTGTTAGTCAGAGAAGCTGGAACCTGATAGAAGTGGCCACCTTTAAGGATGCTGATCAGGTGGAGGAAAGGTTGACAGTTCTGGAGAGCTTCAATCACCAGGGATCTACTCAGTATTTTGTCTTCTCCTTTCATCATCATGTTGGAGATCTTACCGATCACTCATTCCTCAAACAAAGAGCTTGTCTTTGATGCTGGGGGAGCTTGGATGAGTTGTGTGGTTCTGAGATCCCACTCCAACTTCTCCTGTTCAGTCAGGTCCTCAAAGGCCTTAGGGTTGGGGTTCTTTGTAATTAGCATCATAGTGGCTCCATCTCACTTGTGTCAATCTAAGCTGAGCCCAGAGAGTTCTCCATACCCCAGGCCCCAGGCTGAGCCTATCTTGGAGCCTGCTGTCTTGGCTTGAATATAGAAGTATTTTGTAATACTTTAGAAGCTTCCAGTTCCTTCTAAATCAAAACTATTAGCCTCATTAATTACCTTATTCTGTAGTTTTAGCAGGACTTGACTACATTACCTATTCCAGCACTGAAATCTGCCCCTCTCTCCTCATGAATACTGGAAAACCAAGTGACTTGAAAACAAATAATCATTGATAAGTAAAGCATTTTTATGGTCTATTCAATGAACATGAAAACACTGCAGAAAAACTAAAGTAATCTGAGTCAATTCCAGCTATTATTGAATTTGCTTCTAGTTGATTCTGTCTATTCTAAACAAACATCATACTCTTGTTTCATTGTTGCTGTTGTTGTTGCTGTTTCTGTTGTTGTTTTTCATGAGCTTCCTCTCCATCCCTGAAGTTTATTTAGTTGAACTTTTATGAGGCAACTAGCATTCAAGATAACAAAGGATTATTGCCAACTGTTATCACTGCAAGCTACATACCACAGTATGTAAGGAATATTACGTATAAAACTTTAAGAGAATTAACAGAATTTCTGCAATATTAAGGAGAAAAATATCACTGATGAATGGTAGCAGAGGAAATTATGTATAGCAGTGTTAGCTCAGATGATCAATGTAAGCTGTCATTTATAATACCCATTCATCATATTTTCCAAGCCAAATTGTGTCCTCTTTAGAAAAGAAAAAAAGGTGTGAAGATGGCGAAGTAGAAAGAAGGACATACTCTAGCTCTTCCCCCACAGCTCATAAAATACCTGTAAAGAAAGATGCTCAGCAAATTCTAGAGCAGCAGAGGCCACAGAATGATGGAGTGGAAATTTCCAGCCCAGGGTAACCTGAAAAGCAGATGGGAAAAGCCTGTCACACTGGCTGTGGAGCAGAGCCCAGCCCAGCTTTGGCTATATGGTGCTGAGAGGAGGACCAGAGCAGGCCTTGTCTGTGTAGTCTCCAGCAGCAGCAGCAGCAGCAGCAGCAGCAGCAGCAGCAGCAGAGTTTCACAGATCGCTCAACCCACAGCCACAAAAAGCAGCTTCAAAGGTCAGTGAAAGGGCATTTTCAACTCCTGACAAGGGAGCAGGGTCCTCCCTTAGCCCTGGCCCCAGATGGTGGCAACAGCAACAGCTGACACAGCAGCTACAGTGGCCTAGCACACAGCAGTCAGCATCCATTGTCGGATAAAGCCCCTCTGGGAACTGAGCAGCTGATCTGAACCTCAGCCCGAGTGATGGCCCTGCCCCCACCTAAAGCCCCTGGGGGAATTGAGCAGCTGATCTGAATCTCAGCCTGGAGTCCAGTCAGGGAGCAAACTCCTCTCCCTTGATTGTGCCACCTTGGAGGAACTGAAATCTTATAGGTCCCTAGAGTATACTCTCATCTTGACAAAGGACCCAAAAGTCAAGTAACTGGTTGGGAAAATACTCAAAAAAATGGAAAAAAGAAGGCTATAGGAGGTTACTTTCTTGATGAATAATTATTCTATTCAATCCTTTTAGATGAGGAAGAACAAGTTTTACCATCAGAAGAAGACATAAAACCAAGGCTTCTACATCCAAAGCCTCGAAAATAAATATGCAATTATCCCAAGCCATGGAAGAACTGAAAAAGGATTTTGAAGATCAAGTAAGAGCGGTGGGGGAAAAATTGGGAAGAGAAATGAAAGCAATGCAAGAAAATCATGAAAAGTGAGTCACCAAATTGCTAAAGGAAACTCAAAAAATGCAGAAGAAAATAACAGCTTTAAAAATAAGCTAACTCAATTGGCAAAAGAGGTCCAAAAAGTAAATGAGGAGAAGAATACTTTAGAAAGTAGAATTAACCAAATGGAAAAGGAGGTTCAAAACCTCACTGAAGAAAATAGTTCTTTAAAAATTAGAATGGAACAGATGAAAGCTAATGACTTTATGACAAGCCAAGAAATTAAAAAACAAAACCAAAAGAATGAAAAAATGGAAAATAATGTGAAATATCTCATTGGAAAAACAACTGACCTGGAAAATAGATCTAGGAGAGAAAATTTAAAAATTATGGGATTACCTGAAAGCCATGATCAAAAAAAGAGCCTAGAAATTATCTTTCATGAAATTATCATGGGAAAAAAGTGTTATTGAAACACATAGTTTATGGAAGCAAGGAAAAGAAAAGTTTAAAGCTCTTCATAAGGTATCTATGTCACTAGTGACTACATAGCCAACTTTAAATAAAATTGCATCATCTTTAAACCTAGGTATTTCTTACTTTTCTTAGTTACTAGTAGGAAAATCAAGTTAAAAGCTATAAAATAATTGCTTACTCATGTTGCACCTTCTAGCAGAAGTCTTCTTCAATGCCTCTTATTTCCAGTGCCTTCTTCTCTTAATTAGTTCCTATTTATTCTGTGTATAGCTGCGCCACTGTACATAGCTTATTCTTGTTTTCTTGTTTTCTTCTCATTAGTTTGTAATATTTTAAGGCAGGGACTGTCCTTTGCCTTTTTTTGTATATCTAGTAGAGGGTACAGTGCTTGGCATATGGTAAGTACTTACTAAATGTTTATTGGTTACATACTGTGTTATTGTTTAGTCATATTTCAGTCATGTTCAACTTTATGTGACACTATTTGGGGATTTCTTTTTCTTTGTAAGCTTTAAGTTTATTTCAAACTTAAACACAAAATAAGAAATTAAAAGTACAGTACCATGTATACAGCAGCACATGAGAAGATTCAATATAAAAAAATAAATTTTCTTTTCAAGAAAAACTATATCCAGCTCTTCTTTCCTTCACTAGAAGTTTTCTTTTATTCTCTGCACTCTTTTCTTTATTTTTCCCCTCCCTCCCTTCCCAAAGAAGTCTACAATTAAAGGTTTGTGTGTGTATGTATGTGTGTGCGCACACACACACACATAGAATATTCCATCGCATCACATACTATTTGAAAGATTGTCTATGGAAGTTTTTCCCCCTAATTTTCTGTATTCCTTCTATCTTGGCTGCATGAGGTCATTAATATAAGAAAATTTTAATTTGAAAATAATCAAAATTATCAGTTTTACACTATCCATTTTACAAACTTACATGCTTTCATCTCAAAATATAGTTTAAGGTCTGACACTACCAAATCTGCTTCCTCTGCATGTCTTTTCCCCTGGTTTCTCTGAAGTTACTGACCTTTTTTTCTTCCATAAGAACTTTGTTCATGATTTCTGGTTCTTGGAGCCAAGATGGTGGAGTGATCTGTAATTGCTATGTCCCTCCACTTGTTGACCTTGAAAAGTCTAGAGAACATCAACCTGGTCAAAATCTTGGAACAGTGGGAACAGCAGAAGGGGTAAATAATTCCTTAGCCTGTGAGGCTAGGAAAATCTCTGAGGAGGGTCCCTCTTGCTGTGGCTGAAGGCGACCAATGCAGGACAACAGCTATCCCAGACAGCCTCAACTCAGCAAACTGGGAAAAGCTCCTGAGCCCCAGGGGTGCTGCAGGCCTCAACTTCCAACACCAGGACCCAATGCATGCCTCAGCATGCCAGGGAAATAGGGAAGACACTAGCACGAATGAGATCCCCACACTCTGAGTCTGTCCATACTTGAGCTCAGCAGAGGAGACCTCCTGTGGCCAGACAACCCCTCCTCCACACTTAACACAGCTATCTCCAGGGTAACTACAAGGAAACCCAAAAAGACTTCACCTGGCCTCCGCTTTCCAACACCAGCCAGCTCAGCACCTAGTAAGCTGCAGCATTGTAGCTTCTAGATGAAAGAACCAGAGACCATAACTCACAAAGCCTCAAGTTTTAGGCACAAGAACTGTGGGACAGAGCCCCGTGTGCCACAAGCAGATATTTATTTTAAAGACAAGGGAAAGGGTGATCATCATGAGTAAGAAGCAAAACAGAAAAGACCATTTAACCTTTCTATGGGGACAAGGACCAAAACACAAATACCAAAGAGGTCAGCATTGAGACTGTACTCCCATTTGAAACTTCAGAAGGGACTATGAATTGGTCTGCAGCACAAAGAGCATTCTTGGAAGAACTCAGGATAGATTTTAAAAACCAAACTAGATAAATAGAAGAAAAATTGACCACTGATTTTGAAAGTATGAGAAAAGAAATCCCAGAAAAATTTAAAACAAAAATTGCACAAATGGAAAAGGAATCACAAAACCTACCTGGAAGAAATAACTCCTTAAAGGAGCAATTGGATAGATGGAAAAGGAGATGCAAAACTTAATTGAAGAAAACAATTTGATAAAAATTAGAATCGGGCAAGTAGAAACTAATGATTCTATGACACATCAAGAATCTGTCAAAACAGAATACAAAGAATGAAAAGGAAAAAGAAAATGTAAAATATCTAATTGGAAAAATGACTGATCTGGAAAATAGATCCAGGAGAGAAAATCTAACAAGTATTGGTCTGTGAGAAAGCCATGATGAAAAAAGTGCTTCAAAAATATCTTCCAAGAAATCAACAAAGAAAATTGCCCAGGAGTCCTAGATCCAGAGGACAAAATACTCATCCAAAGAATCCACCATTCACCTCCTGAAAGAGATCCCAAACTAAAAACACCAAAGAATATCATCATAAAATTCCAGAACGATCAAGTGAAGGAGAAAATACAGCAGCAGCCAGAAAGAAACAATTCAAATTCTGAGGAGCTAAAGTCAGGATCACATAGGACCTTGCAGCTTCTCCACTTAAAATTGAGGGAATTGGAATATGATACTCTGTAAGCAAAGAGGCTGAGATTATAACCAAGGATGAATTATCCATCAACTTTGAGCATAATATTTCAGGCAAGGAGATGGACATTTAATGAAATAAGGGATTTCCAGACCTTCGTGTTGAAAAGGCCAGACTTCAATAGAAAATTCGATCCTGAGGTGCAGCACTCAAGAGTGGCATAAAAATTTTAACAGGTGAAAAAAAAACTTGATATTCAATATGGGCAAACTGTTTACATCCTTACAAAGGAAGATGAAACTTGCTAATCTTGAGGATTATGATATATAAAAGGGATATACAGAGATAGAGGGAGCAGTATAAAGTAAATAATGTCATGATAGAAACGTGATTTGAGTTCACAGAGATTGTAATGGGAGATGTGAAAAGAAGGAGTCAGGAAAAGGTAAGTTAACTCACCAGAAGAGCCACAAAATATATTGCAGTAGAGGAAAAGAGGGGAGGGAGATGAACATTGTTTGGGAGTTGCTCTTGTCTGATTGGGTTCAAGGATGGAACAACAAATTCAGGTAAGTATAGAAATAGAAATATATCTATAAGCAGTAGCAGGGGAAGGGGTAAAGAAAAGGGAAGGGAGGCTAAAAGGGGGGAAGAAATAGTAAGGGAAAGGGGGTTAAAAGAGAGAAAGAAGGGAGGGAAGCTTGAAGGAGGTTATGGTCAAAAATTAAAACTCTATTGTGGAGAGGAAGGGAGAACTAAAAGCATAAATGGGGGGAAAGGGGATCGAGGGGAAGGCAAAGATAATAATCATAACTATAGATGTAAATGGGATGAACTCTCCCATATGACAAAGACAGAAAGCAGAATGGATTAAAAGCCATAATCCAACAATACATTGTTTACAAGGAACACATTTGAAACGTGGGCTTACACACAGGATAAACAGTTGGAGCAGAATATTTTGTGCTTCATCTGATGTAAAAAAAGCAGGGGTAGCAATACTAATATCAGTCAAAGCAAAAGCAGAAACAGATCTAATCAAAAGAGATAAGGAAGGAAACTATATTCTGCTAAAAGACACCACAGAGAATGAAGCAATTTTATTGCTAAACATGTATGTTCCAACTGATATAGCATCCAGATTCTAAGAGAAGAAGTTCAGGGAGTTACAGGAAGAAATAGACAGCAAAACGATACTGGTGGGGAACCTCAACCTCCCCCTCTCTGAAACTGATCAATCCAACCTCAAAATAAACAGTAAAGAAGATAAGGATGTGAATAAAACTCTAGATAAAGTAGATATGATAGCTCTCTGGGGAAAAATGAATGGAGATACAAAGGAATATAGCTTTTTCCCAGTGGTACATAGACCATAAAAACCTTACAGTCCAGTGCAGAAAGGCAGAGACAGTCAATACATCTTTCTCAGATCATAATGCAATAAAAATTATATGAAATTAAAGACCATGGACATACAAACCAAAAATTGATTGGAAACTAAACAATCCTAAAAAATGAGTGGGTTAAACGACAAATTATAGAAACAATCAACAATTTCATTCAAGAGAATGACAATAATGAGACAACCTAAAAAATCTTAGGGGACACTGCAAAATCAGTCCTTAGGGCAAGTTTTATATTGTTGAATTCCTACATGAATAAAGTAGAGAAAGAGGAGATCAACGAATAGAGCATGCAGTTCAAAAAGCTAGAAAATAACAAATTGAAAATCCCCTAGAAAATACCATGATAGAAATACTGGAAACCAAACTTGAAATTAATAAAATTGAAATTATGTAAAATATTGAACTAATAAATAAAACTAAGATTTTATGAAAAAATAATAAAATTGATAAATCTTTGGTCTATTTGATTAAAAAATGAAAGAAGAAAACCAAATCACCATTATCAAAAATGAAAGGGGGGAACTAATTTCCAATGAGAAGGAAATTAAAGCAATAATTAAAAATTACTTTTTCCAACTCTGTGACCACAAATTCGACAATCTAAATGAGATGCATGGTTATTTAAAATAAGTATAAATTGTCCAGATTAACTGAAGAGAAAATTGAATACTTAAATAACTCCATCTCAGAAAAAGAAAATGAACGAGGCAACAATGAACTCTTTAAGAAAAATTCTCAATGGCCAAATAGATTTACAAGTGAATTCTATGAAATGTTTAAAGAGCAGTTAATTCCAATATTGTATAGACTATTTGGAAAAATTGAGAAAGGAACCTTACAAAGTCTTTTTGCGATACAAATATGGTCCTGTTACCTAAACCATGAAAAGCCAAAGCAGAGAATGAAAATTATAGACCAATTTTTTTAATGGACATAGATGCAAAAAATTTAAACAAGATTCTAGCAAAAAGAATGCAGCAACTTCTCATGAGAAAAATACACTAAGATCAGGTAGGATTTATATCAGGAATGCAGGACTGGTTCAGTATTAGGAAAACTATTAGCATTACTAATCATATCAACAAAACACCAACAGAAACCACATGATGATCTCAATAGAGGCAGAAAGAGCTTTTGACAAAATACAACACCAATTCCTTTTAAAAACACTGGGAAGTATAGGAATAAATAGAAATTTTCATAAATTAATAAGCAGTATCTACCTAAAACCATCAGCAAGCAGTATGTGCAATGGGAGTAAGCTAGATGTACTTCCAGTAAGATCAGGGGTGAAATAAGGATGTCCATTATAACCACTGTTATTCAATATGATAATTGAAATGCTAGCTGTAGCAATAAGAGAAGAAAAAGAAATTGAATGAATTAGAATAGGCAAAGAAGAAACTACGTTGTCATGCTTTGTAGATGATATGATGGCATACTTAGAGAATCCCAGAGAATCAAGTAAAAAACTGCATGAAATAATCAACATTGTTGGCAAAGTTGCAGGTTACAAAGTAAACCCAGATAAATCATCTGCATTTCTATATATTATTAACAAAGCTCAACAGCAAGAGGAAGAAAGAGAAATCTCATTTAAAGCTGTGCTAGACATTATAAAATATTTGTGATTCTACCTACCAACAGACCCAGGGACTACATGAATAAAATTACAAAACACTTTTCACCCAAGTAAAATCAGATCTAAGTAAGTCCAAAAACATCAGTTGCTCATGGGTAGGCCAAGCTAATATAATAAAAATGACAATTCTACCTGAGTTAATTTACTTATTCAGTGCCATACCAATTAAACTACCAGATAATTATTTTCTAGAGCTAGAAAACAATATCGAAATTCATTTGGAGGAAAAAAATATTGAAAATATCAAGGGAAGTAATGAAAAGAAATGCTAGGGAAGGTGGCCCAGCCCTACCAGATCTCAAAATGTATTATTATGCAGCAGTTGTGAAAAACACTCTGTACTCACTAAGAAACAAAGGGGTAGATCAGTGGAATAGGTTAGGTGCTCCAGATACAGTAGTCAATGAATGCAGCAATTTACTGTTTGATAAACCCAAGGATCCCAGCTTCTGGGGGTCACTGACAAAAATTGCTGGGAAAACTGGATAACAGTGGGCATAGACCAATACCTGACACCATACACAAGAATAAAATCCAAATGGACATATGATCTAGGTATAAAGATTGGTACTATTAACAAATTAAGGGAATAAGGAATAGTGTATTTGTCAGAGTTATGGAGAATGGAGAAATTTCTGACCAAACAAGAGACAGAGAACATTATGAAGTATGAAATGGATTATTTTGATTACATTAAATTGAAAATGTTTGCACAAGCAATGCCACCAAGATTAGGAGAGAAGCTTAGGAGAGAAGTCTCCTAAAGGAGACCCCAAAAAATGCTGAAAAAAATAACATCTTTAAAAAGAGACTAACTTAACTAGCAAAAGAGGTCCAAAAAGCCATGAAGAGAAGAATGCTTTAAAGGAAGAATTAGTCAAATGAAAAAGGAAGTTCAAAAGCTCACTGAAGAAAATAATTCTTAAAAAATTGGTATTGAGCAGATGGAACCTAATGACTTTATGAGAAACCAAGAAATTACAAAACAAAACCCCAAAAATGAAAAAAATAGAAGATAATGTGAAACACCTCATTGGAAAAACAAGTGACCTGGAAAATAAATCTAAGAGAGACAATTTCAAAATTATGGGATTGTCTGAAAGCCAGGATTAAAAAAAAGCCTAGAAAAACTGGGAAAGAATTGTTTCAATTAGGGTATGTGATAAATGCCCAATTTCTAAAATATATAGAGTACTGATTCAAATGTACAAAAATATAAGTCATTTTCCAATTGATAAATGGTCAAAGGATATGAACAGGGAGTTTTCAGAGTGAAGAGATTAATGCTATCTATAATCATATGAAAAAATGCTCTAAATAACTATTGATTAGAGACAGGCAAATCAAAACAACTCTGAGGTACCACATCGCACCTATCAGATTGGCTAACATGACAAAACAGGAACATGATTAATTTTGGAGAAGATATGGGAGAGTTGGAACACTAATTCATTGTTGGTGAACCTGTGAGCTAATCTAACCATTCTGGAAAACAGTTTGGAACTATGACCATAGAGCTACACTAATATGTATACCTTGTAACCCAGCAATAATCCTCCTGGGACTCTATCCCAAAGGGATCATAGAAATGAGAAAGTGTCACAAATGTACAAAAATATTTATAGCAATTCTCTTTGTGGTGGCCCAAACCTGGAAATCAAGGGGATACCCATCAATTGGGGAATGGCTGAAAAAGTTTTGGTATATGAATGTAATGGAATACTATTGTGCTATGAGCAACGATGAACAGTAAGACTTTAGTCAAGCCTGGAAAGACTTACATGAACTGATGCTGAGTGAAAGGAGCAGAACCAGGAGAACTTTGTACACAGCAACAGCCATAGTGTGTGAGGAAGTTTTCTGGTAGACTTAATACTTCAACAAAATGCACAGACTTAAAAATTTCCAATGGACTCTTGAGGCAAAATGAATTCCATATCCAGAGAAAGAGCTATGGAATTGGATCACAGATAGAAACAGCCCATTTTCTTTTGCATTTTGTTTTGTTTTCTTTTATGCTTTCTCCCATTCACTTTAATTCTTCTATGCAACATGCATTTAATAGGAATGTACGTGTAGAACCTACATAAGATTGTAAGCTGTGTGAGGGAGGAATTGGGGAGGGAGGGGGGAATGAGGGGTAGGGAGTGGAAAAAAAAATTAAGATATATGAAAGTGATTGTCAAACACTGAAAACAAATAAAATGCTTCAATTAAAAAAATTCCAAAGACTCTTGAGGAAAAACACCTTCCATATCCAGAGAAAGAACTATGGAATTGGATCACAGATAGAAATAGACCATTTTCTTTTGTATTATGTTTCAATTTATTTCATGGTTTCTCCCATTCATTTTAATTCTTCTATGGAACATGAATTTTAAAGTAATGTATGTGTAGAAGTTATATAGGATTGTATGCCATCTGAGAGAGGTAGTGGGAAAGGAGAGGGAAAAAAATCTAAGATATATGGAAGTGATTGTTGAACACTGAAAACAAAATAATCCAATTAAAAAAAAAACAAAAAAACGAAGGAAGCCAAACCTAGGTTTCAATGGCTCCATAGACCCTCACTCAGTGTTGTTGGTCATTGAAAGAGGTCATTGGCTCAATTTATTAGTTATTGCTAATTCAAGTAATAAATTGATCATTCTGCAGTCCTGGAACTTTTGGTTGAGATGGTCATCGTAACCCATCTTACTGACAGTTTGCATATCACTGTTAATAAAAATGTTATCTTGACCTGGACAAAAAATAACTTTGTTTTTACTTTTTCTAAGTCAGTAAGATAAATTTAAGAATTTAATTGGGATGACATTAAATTGATAGATTGATCAGGCAAAATTGAGATACTTTTATTATATTGACTTTACCTACCTATAAGCAGTAAATCTTACTCCAATTACTTAGATCTGACTTTGTACAAAAAGTATTTTGTGTTTATGTTCATATACTTTCTATGTCTTTTTTTTGGCAGGTATACTCTCAAGTATTTTATACTGTCTAGTTATTTTAAATCTTTGTAGTGTCAATGCAATATTCACAGCACCTTTGGATGCCATGAATAACCCAGAGCAATGAATGGCTAAATACAAGAGACTGTCCATATGAATAGAACCAAAATATTTATTCAGACACCAGAAAACCAAACTCATCATAATAGCAAAGGCATGTATACAAAAATGCAGAATGCAACACCAGCCCCAAGCCTTTCTCTGTTAGGCTTCCCACAAACCTGCTCTTTTAAGCAAATCACAAACAAAATTCCCTTCTCTCACTCACAGCCAACTGTATACTTGCCTGCATCCTTCACTTCTGACTACTCTCTCACTCTCTCCCTCAACTCTGCTCTAACTCCTCCTCTTCCTGTTCCACCCTTCCTGCTCCACTCCTTCCTGTTCCATGGGATAAGTCTAAAAACTTATGGCACTCAGGCTTCCATGTAACTTAAGCAGGTCATATGAGCCTACTAATGAATGGGAAAGATGTTTCCATTTAAATTACCATTACAGTCTTTTTTTTTTTTATTAAACTTTTAACATTTATTTTCACACATTTTTGGGTTACAAAATTTTCTCCCCTTTTTTCCCCTCCCCTCCCCCAGATCCAAGCTTTCTAATTGCCCCTGTGACCTATCTTCTCTCTCCTCTATCCTCCCTCCCTGCCCTTGTCTCCATCTTCTCTTTTGTCCTGTAGGGCCAGATAGCTTTCTTGACCCCTTAACCTGTATTTCTTGTTACCCAGTGGTAAGAACATTACATTTGGTCCTAACACTTTGAGTTCCAACTTCTTTGGCTCCCTCCCTCTCTACCCCTTCCCCTTGGAAGACAGGCAGTTCAATATAGGCCATATCTGTTTAGTTTTGCAAATGATTTCCATACTAGTTGTGTTGTATAGGACTAACTATATTTCCCTCCATCCTGTCCTGTCCCCCATTATTTCTATTTTCTTATGGTCCTTTCCCTCCCCATGAGTGTCGACCTCGTATTGCATTCTCCTCCCCATGCCCTCCCCTCCATCCTCCCCCCCATCCTGCTTGTGCCCCTGTCCCCCACTCTCCTGTATTATGAGATAGGTTTTCCTATCAAAATGAGTGTGCATTATATTCTTTCCTTTAGTGGATTGTGATGAGAGTAGACCTCATGTTTTTCTCTTGCCTCCCCTCTTTATCTTACCACTAATAAGTCTTTTGCTTGCCTCTTTTATGAGAGATAATTTGCCCCATATAACTTCTCCCTTTCTCCTCCCAGTATTTCTCTCTCACTGCTTGATTTCATTTTTTTTATAAGATATGATCCCATCCTCTTCAATTCACTCTGTGCACTCTGTCTCTATGTGTGTGTGCATGTGTGCATGTGTGTGTGTGTACTCCCATCTAGTACCCAGATACTGAAATATTTCAAGAGTTACAAATATTGTCTTTCCATGTAGGAATATAAACAGTTCAACTTTAGTAAGTCCCTTATGACTTCTCTTTGCTGTTCACCTTTTCATGGTTCTTCCTCATTCTTGTGTTAGAAAGTCAAATTTTCTTTCCAGCTCTGGTCTTTTCATCAGGAAAATTTGAAAGTCCTCTATTTCATTGAAAGACCATTTTTTCTCCTGAAGTATTATACTCAGTTTTGCTGGGTAGGTGATTCTTGGCTTCAGTCCTAGTTCCTTTGACTTCTGGAATATCCTATTCCATTCCCTTCTGTCCCTCAATGTAGAAGGTGCCAGATCTTGTACTATCCTGAGTGTATTTCCACAATACTTGAATTGTTTCTTTCTAGCTGCTTGCAGTATTTTCTCTTTCACCTGGGAATTCTGGAATTTGGCCACAATGCTCCTAGGAGTTTCTCTTTTTGGATCTCTTTCATGCGGTGTTCTGCGGATTCCTTGAATATTTATTTTGCCTTCTGGTTCTAGAATCTCAGGGCAGTTTTCCTTGATAATTTCATGGAAGATGATGTCTAGGCTCTTCTTTTGATCATGGTTTTCAGGTAGTCCCAGAATTTTTACATTGTCTCTCCTGACTCTATTTTCCAGGTCAGTTGTTTTTCCAATAAGATATTTCACATTATCTTCCATTTTTCAAATCTGCATGGTATGTTCTGAGATATCTGTCTTTCTCGAAAAGTCCAAAGAGTCCATCTGTATCATTCTAGATTTGAAAGATCTATTTTCTTCAGTGAGCTTTTGAATCTCCTTTTCCATTTGGTTAATTCTGCTTTTGAAAGCATTCTTCTCCTCATTGGCCCCTTGCACCTCCCTTGCCAGCTGAGTTAGACTAGTTCTCAAGGTGTCAATTTCTTCAAGATTTTTTTGGTTCTCCTTTAGCAGGGAGCTGATCTGTTTTTCATGCTTCTCCCTCATCCCTCTCATTTCCCTTTCCAGTCTTTCCTCCACCTCTCTAACTTGATTTTCAAAATTCCTCTGGAGCTCTTCCATGGCCCGAGCCCACTGGGTGGGCTGGGACACAGAATCCTCGATTTCTGTGTCTTTGCCTGATGGCAAGCATTGTTCCTCCCCATCAGAAAGGAGGGGAGGAAGTGTTTTTTTCTCTCTGATAAAGTACCCTTCAATAGTTTTATTTCTTTTCCCTTTTCTTTGCATATTCTCCACCTAGTGGCCTGACCTCTGAATGTTCTCCTCACACCCACCTCGCCTCCTGGTCCTCCCAGCCAGCGTTTGGGGACTGAGATTCAAATGCTGCTTCCCGCCTTAGGATTTTTGGCTGGGGCAGGGCTGTTATTCAGTGTGAAATTAAGTTCAGGTGGTCAGGGGCAGGGCCACCTCTCTGGCTCAATTCCCTCAGGCGGTTTATGCACAGACCTTCCACAATGGATCCAGGCTCCCGCCCGCTTGGAGATCCGCTTTCCTCAGCCGCCTTTCAGTCCCCACGTCCCGGGGGGGGGGGGGGGGGCCCAGCCCTGAGGGCACCTCACTCCCCTCTCAACCCGCCAAAGAGACTCTCTCACCCACCCCCGTCAGTCACCTGTTGGTGGGCGGGCCTGTGCCGCTGAAGATCCCGTCTCGCAGCCCTCTCAGATCTTCTTCCCACGTTGTCGCTGCCGCGGTAGGGCTGCTCTCTGCTTCTGGCCCCAGCGCCCAGTCCACGGCACGAAGGACCCCCCGCGAGAGGTTTGCAGGTCTCTCCGGAACAGAAATCTCCCTCGCTCCAATATTCCATGGTCTCTGGGTGCAGAATTTGCCCTGGGTTAGTCCCCTCTGCCGTTCTGTGTTTTGTGGGTTCGGAGCTATGTGTATGTGCGTCTTTCTACTTCGCCATCACCATTACAGTTTTTTAAAGCAATGTTGAATAATATTGCTGACTCAGTGTAGTTTACCAATTTTTTTCTTTTAATTGCATCTATTATAGCTTCAATTTTGTCTGAGACCATGATTACTATCCATTATTTTACATAATAAATTATACACCTGGCCTTTATTTTATCTTTGTGTATATCTCTCATTTTATAGCATTTTCTGAAAGAAATATACTGTTAAATTCAAATTTTTAACCTGCTATCAGTTTCAATTTTATTGCTAAATTCATCTCATCCCCATGCTAAGCTATAATTACTTATACATTTTTCTCTTTCCTATTTTTCTGCACTATCCTTCTCACCCTATTCCTTGCCCTGCTCACTTCTCTGGTTTATTTCTACCTGCTAGCTTGCCCCTCTATTCCTTAACCTATCCAGCCCTGGGGTTTTCTTGGAGATTTGTCATTTTCTTCTCCAGCTCATTTTGCTGATGAGGGTACTGAGGCAAACAGGAATAACAGCTGACAAATGTTGGAGGTCAGATTTGAATTCACGAATATATGTCTTCCTGATTCTAGGCTGGTGTTGTATTCTCTGTGCTACCTAGCTGCTATTGAATACTGCAACTACAGACGATATTCTGGGGAGGTGCTTAGTCACCAACAACTAAACTCCCTGAATTCTCACATCTTTATCTTATCCCAGCTATTTTTCACCTTGTCATCAAGTCGAGGAATCCCACACCACTTCTTTCATTCCCCTCTCTTGTTTAAAGAACTGAAATGAAATCAACATTGCCATTGCTTCTGGAGAAAGACACGTCTTTGGACTGCCCAGTAGTTCTACTTATCAATTCTGTGATTTCCCAGAATAAAATCCCTTCCCCAATCAGGACTCCCCTAAATATTTCTCCCCATTAGAATACAACCTTCTTCAGTGTAGGAACTCATTTAAACATTTTGTATGAATATTTATCATAGTGCCTTATGTATTGTGCTTAATAAAGTATTTTTCCTTCATTCATTGAATGCAACAAGTATTCTAGTAGGAATCAGGAAGACCTGAGTTCAAATTCTGTGCCACGCACTTAGCAACCATCCTATTCTGAGCAATTAACTTAACTTCATGGTGGTTCTGTTTCCTTAGTTGTAAAACAAGAAGAGCAAAAGTAACTAACTCATAAAGCTATTGTCAGGCTCAAATGAGATAATATGTATACAGTGCTTTGCAAACTTTAAAGCATTATTTATCTAGGTATGGAATCCACCTGCAATCTCTATTGCTAGGACAAGCTAACTTGTGCAATTGCTGGAATTCTGGAGTTCTGAATTGCAGCAGGGATAAAGCAGGTGACAGAGCTAAATCCAGTACCAATATAGAGAGCCCTTAAAACTGGAGGGCTACCAATTTGCTTAACTCTGCAGTCTGGAAGCAGAGCTGGTCAAAGCTTCTATCCTACTCATCAGTGGGGCTGGGTCAACAAAACAGTTTTTTTTTTTTAACTCTCACTATGTAAAGGTTGTATCCTTATCCTTATCATCATCATCTTCATTATCACCATTATTCATGAAAAATATTAGTTTTGCTTCATTAGAAATGACTTTTAAGATACATTTTAATAATCTAGTACTGACTTTTTAAAATTAAATTTACTGAAAGAGCTAGTTTTTCTTGGGAATATAGAATCCTTTATTTTACATTTGCTTCATATCACCTTAATTAGTTATTCCCTCTGGAGGAGACAGAAAAACTAGCAATTCATAGACAAAGAAAGAGTCAGTCATAGCAATATGAGTTAAATGTGTATTCGTTTTTTAACCAAATAGAAGAAGTGAAAACTTTGACTTTGGCATGTGAGTTTTCAGGAAGTTGTGCTAATGGAGGATAATTATAGATAATTGAAATTAGGAGCAAAATTATGGTAATTGAAAATGTTATCTTCGACACTTTGCTATTGTGAAGATGGTAATTAGTTTTGTTTTGCAAAAATGGTTCTAAGTATATACAAATGTGATACCAAGAATGGGTTTCTTTTAAACTTACTACTACTATTCAGACTGTTTAAACATTTTATGATTTTTATTTTCCTTTCACTTGTACTCTGAAGAAGTAGTCCTTGGTACTGAGAAAGCTGAGTTGGGTCCTTTCTGCCTGAGGTGTAGCAAGGGGCTGTGTACAAGCAGTAGCTAGTTCCCCAACTTTTGGCCCGCTCTTATCCAGCTTTCTTTCTCCCAACTCCAGCTCCTTCCCCCTCAGTATCCATGACAGAACAGGCCATCTCCTTCGCCATGGGTTTCCTGGCCAGTGGCATCTCCGCTGCTATCTCCAAGACTGTGGTGGCCCCCATTGAGAGAGTTAAACTACTGTTGCAGGTACAGCATTCAAGTAAACAAATTGCTGCAGATAAGCAGTACAAAGGCAGAATGGATTGAATAGTCCAAATTCCAAGGGAGCAGGGAGGGCTTTCCTTCTGGTGGGTATCTTAGCAAATGTCATCAGATATTTCCCCACCCAGATCCTTAACTTTGCCTTTAAGGATCAGTATAAGCAGGGGATTTGGGGAGGGGTGGACAAGCACACACAGTTTTGGAGGTATTTTGCTGGGAATCTTGCCTCTGGTGGTGCAACTAGAGCCACTTCTCTCTGCTTTGTCTTTTCCTTGGATTTTGGGAGAAGCTACTTGGCAACTGATGTTGAGAAATCTGGCACTGAGAGAATTCAAAAGCCTGGGAGACTGCTTTGTGAAAATCACCAAGTCTGATGGAATCTGTGGCTTGTATCAAGATTTCAATGTCTCAGTGCAGGGTATCATTATCTATAGAACAGCTTACTTTGGTATCTATGATACAGCAAAAGGTATGCTCCCAGATTCGAAGAACACTCATATTGTGATATGGTGGATGATTGCACAATCAGTGACTGCTGTAGCAGGTGTGGTCTCTTACCCTTTGAAACAGTTAAGGCCACGAATTATGATGAAGTCTGGGTGAAAAGGAGATGATTTCATGTACACTGGGACAATTAACTGCTGGAAGAAGATTGCTAAAGATAAGGGTGGCAAAGCTTTCTTCAAAGGTTCCTGGTCCAATGTTCTTAGAGTCATGGGTGAAGGTTTCATGCTTGTCCTGTATGATGAATTGAAGAAAGTAATCTAAAAATATCTTAATTAAGGAACCATTGAATAAAGGTCATATAGAATACTTAACCATACTTAGCATTTTGGACCATTGACCTTCAAGAAATTCATGCTGTCTTTTTATTCAGTCTAGATCATGTTTGTAGGGGAACCAGAAAAAAGTTCTTAGAAAAAGGGACTCATTTATTGTGATCCATTATTCATACAGTAGAATTGATGATGATTCAGTGTATTGATTCTATTTGTTTTTGGGAAAATAACAGTTTCTGTGGGTCCAAGGAGGCAGATCAATTTATACCATCTAGTTTAAATGTTCTTTTGTAGGACCATAAATTTACATTAAATATTTATTTTAAGAAAATCATGTCTCCCATTTGTACTTAAGCACTATCTATACTATTTTACACAGTTGACTATTTGGCAATTATTATGATCTGTGTTGGGAATTCTTCTGTTAAACAATAAATACACAAAAGACTCTAAAAAAAAGTTGGTTAAAGGAATGACTTTTAACAATGGTATTCTGTCCCCTTCACTGTGTTGCTTTGTAGGTACCTTTCTTTCATACATCAACATATATCCACTATAAACTACCTTTGTGATCTTGAGGAAGTCACTTAACTTATATGAGACTGAGTTTTCTAATCCATCAATGAAGTCGTAAGTGGCATTGCCAAGATTTGAAGCCAGGTAGTTGGACTCTAAATCTAGCCTGCTTTCTAACCTAATTAAGTGATCTGAACAGATACATCACACTCTAAGCAACAAAAATTTAATGTATGCTACTTAATTTTTTTGTTATCATTATGCAATAGCTGAATTTTTAATATGCTTACTTAGCTGATATAGTTGACCAGATTTAATTTGTTCAGGAAACCTTATTAATTCTGAAGATCGTGTGGACATTACTCATGAACATAGTTTATTAAGAGTTAAGTGAGATCTCATAAGGTTTGCATTATTGACAGCACTTTCTGTGAGTCTCTGGAGATATTTTTTTTTTCTGAACTTTGAGTTTTTTATTTAAGTTGATCTGTAAAGTCACTGAAGTGGTTATTAGAAGTGTCATTTTAAGGGTTTCCATGCAACTCTGTTTACTTATTTGGCACTTTGATCTAATTGTTATGGGCTTAGAATCCTCTAAAATATTTAGCTATTAGCCAAAATATTAGCTGTTCATTCAAGCCATTGCTAGAAATCCTGTCACCTGGAGAAAATTCAGTTAAGCAAAGGTGTCAAGGTAGATAAGAATTCATCTCTCCTGTGCATGTTTCAGATGGAATTTGAAGCCTGCTATCTTTGGAGTTGAGAAAGTCAAGGAACATAGAAGCAAAAACATTTGAAATGGACAGATTTTAGTGTGTAGAAGAGGACTGTGAGCCAGATACTGAATATAATGGGACCAGAGAGAGAGAAACTTTGAGGTCAATAGATGACAGAAAAAAGAATCTGGAAAAAAAAAAGAGAGACATTTAAGGGAGGAGAGGGAGTTGGTGAGTGTTGGCAGGAGACAGTTTCAAGTATCTGAATTCCTCCCAGCCCTGATTATTAAGGCATGTCAGAAAACGAACCTTGAAAAGGGTATCAAGAGATAAGTTACAAGAAAGCAACATTTCAGGAAACACCAGAATGGACAAAACTAGGAGTAAGAGATCAAAAATCTAGAATTATAGATTTATAGGTGAAAGTGATTTTAGAGTTATTCTAATTCAACCTTGTCATTTTATATACAATAGGGCTGAGGCTAAAGGTTAAAAGCGGTTAAAAGGGCTTACATTTCTCCCTCTTACATGCTTTCCATTCTGGAAATTTCTTGAAACAAAGTGCAGAAGAGTATTGAATATGGCCACATTAGTTTTGGATGGGGGAGAGCCAGGACAGCCACTGATGATAGAGTCAAGAGGAAGATTTTGATTTCCATTGCTTATCTTACAAACATTCTTAGTTTCCAATGAGTCCTCAGGTTTAACAACATTTGACCTATATAAGGTGAATGAAAGGGTACTCTGCTCTACCCTGCTGGAAAGGTAGTTTAATAGTTTTGGGACCCTAAGAATGACAGCATATGGACAAGTAGAAGGATCTTTTAAACTTGATGCCATAGAGGCATAACAGACTAATTATGTCAGAAATTGAACTCATTACCTTCCCTCCAAACCCTGTTCTTTTCCATACTTTCCCATGTCTGCCTAAGGTCTTACCACCTTTCCAACTTCCCATCATTATCCTCAAGTCCTCATTCTCCCTTAATTTTCGTTCCAAAATATTTTGCCAAATTTTGCCTTTTCTCCTTCTCCCTTGGGTAGTAGTCCTCTTTTCCAGTCCAACCAGACAATCATCATGCAGTGAGTAAATCCATACTGGACTGCAGATGCTGTAGCACAATCCTTTCCAGAAACCACAGCTTCTAAATACTCAAAAGAGAGAGTTCTTTTTAACAAAGTCTTTGGCATTGTGAAACAGATCATTACCAGAGATGAAGATAATGTTAACAGTAAAAATGACATTGAAGAAGATGAATTACTATTTGCTTACCAAAGCACCATGACATCTTTTCATCGGACCTTCACTTGTAACCTCTTACATGTATTGCTTCTATCGTTAGAATGTGAACCTCTAGAAAACAGCTATTGTCTAACTTCTTCATTTTGTATACCCAGTGCTTAGAATGGTCCATAGTAAATGCCTAATAATTGCTTTTTATTCATCCAGCCATTCAATCTGTCACTCCAGTATCTCTCCCATCTGATTCATTCTTTCCATTCATATAGCTATTATATTTTTAAAGAATTTTAAACTAATTTATTTGTTGCATTTTGAATTCTGCCTTCCTGCCTCCCTCAAAACTTTTGCACTGCGTGCTTGATTGCAATATCTTTTTCTGCATGTGGATGGCATTTTCTTTCAAAAGTCTTTCACAGTTGATTTGATTAACCATGTTACTTACAATAGCCTAGTCACTCACAATTACTCTTGCAACAATATTCCTGTTACTGTATACAGTGTTCTCTTGGTTCTGCTCATTTCACTCTGCATTTTTTTCATGAAATTCTGTCCATGTTTTTTCTAAAAACCAACCTGCTTATCATTTCTTATAGCACAGTCATATTCCACATTTCTTAATTCAGGTCCTCATTATTTCCCACCTAGATTATTATAACATACTCCATATTGATGCTTGCCACAATTATCTCACCACTCCACACAATTCTACCCATTGCTGCTAAAGTGCTCTCATTTAAGTTCAGATTTTACTATCTCATTTTTCTAAAAAATTACAGATTCCCTATTGTCACTAGAATGAAATATAAACTCATCCAAGTATCTTTTAGAGTCCTATACAAACTGGCCTATTCTCTGTTTCTTATGAAGGACTCTCCATTCCCTATCTCTTTGTTTTTGCTCTGTAACCCATCCCTGGAATGTCTTCCTTCCTTTCTTCTTCACAGAATCTCTCTTTTACTTCAAGACACAGTTCAAGTACAACTATTTATATAAATGCTTTTATGATTCCAATATGTGCTTAGTACTTTTCTTTCAATGATCTAGCACAATTGTGGCATCTTTCTCCAAGAATTATTAATTTACATTACACTCATCAATATTTCTTTCTCTTTCTATCCTTATTTCTTTGTAGTCTCTCACACTTGGGACATATACTTATCATATATATATATATATGTTATATATATATGTTATATATATATATATATGCATATATATATATACATATATGTATATATTTCCAAATGTGACTTTTGTTTAAGAAAAAAACGTTAAAAAATCTTAAGTTTCCATATTTGAATTTGAAGATTTTATCATGTTCATAACACTTAATTCAGAATAGGTTTTATAAAGTTGCCTTCCAACAAAATGTTACATCATATGTTTGGAAAAAAATAGTACACTGTTAGTGTAAACTTATTCTGTGTACATTATATTGGGATTTTTTCTCTGATTGATTAAAAATGTGTCTGGTAATTCACTTTCATTACTCTGTAATCCAGAGATACTCATCCCTTTTTTTTTTTTTTTACCTACAGTGATTTCTTAATGTTAATTTCATTATTTATAATATTCAACATTCATTTTCACAAAATTTTGAGTTCCAAATTTTGTCTCCATCTCTCCCCTCTCCCACTCCATAAAGCCTTGCATTCTTATTAACACTTCCCTCAATATGCTCTCCCTTCTATCATACCCTTCCCTTCATTTATCACCATCTCCTCTCTTCTCTTGTAGGGCAAGATAGATTTCTGTAACCCATTACCTGTATTTCTTATTTCCCAGGTCTATGCAAAAACAATTCCCAACATTTATTCCTAAAACTTTAAGTTCCAACTTCTCTCCCTTCCTCCCTCCCCACCCATACCCACTGAGAAGACAAGTAATTCAATATAGGCTATATATGTGTAGTTTTGCAAAAGACTTCCATAATAGTCATGTTGTGTAAGACTAACTATATTTCCCTCCATCTTATCCTGGTCCCCATTTATTCTATTCTCCCTTTTGATGTTGTCTCTCCCCAAAAGTGTTTCCTTCTAATTACTCCCTCCTTCCATTTGCCCTCCCTTCTATCATCCTCCCCATCCTACTTGTCCTCTTCTCCCCTAATTTCTTGTAGTGTAAGATAGATTTTTATACATAATTGTGTGTATATGTTATTCCCTCCTTAAACCAAATGTGAAGAGAACAAGTTTCACTTTTTCCCTCTCACCTCCTCCCTTTTCTCCTCAAATGCAAAGGCTTTTTGCTTGCCTATTTTATGGGAGATAATTTGCCCCATTCTATTTCTCCCTTTCTTTTTTCAATGTATTCCTCTCTCATGCCTTAATTTATTTTTTAGCTATCATCCCTTCTTATTCAACTCACCCTGTGATCTCTGTATATAAATATACATATTTAGAGAGAGAGAGAGAGAGAGAGAGAGAGAGACAGACAGACAGACAGACAGACAGATAGATAGATATGTATGTATCTCTCTGTGAGTATAATCCCTAGAAAATACTGAGAAAAGTCTCAAGAGTTACAAATATTACCTTTCCATGTAGGAATCTAAAGAGTCCAACTTTAGAAAGTCCTTTATGATTTCTCTTTCCTGTTTACCTCTTCATGCTTCTCTTTGTTCTTGTGTTTGAAAGTCAAATTTTCTATGCAGTTCTGGTCTTTTCATCAAGAATGCTTGAAAGTCCTTTATTTCATTATATTCGGTTTTGCTGGGTAGGTGATTCTTCGGTTTAATCTTAGTTCCTTTGACTTCTGAAGTATCATATTTCAAGCCCATGGATCCCTTAATGTAGAAGCTGCTAGATCTTGTGTAATCCTGATTGTATTTCCACAATACTCGAATTTTTTCTTTCTTTCTAGCTACTTGCAATATTTTCTCCTTGACCTGGAAAATCTGAAATTTGACTACAATATTCCTAAGAGTTACTCCTTTGGGATCTCTTTTCAGAACTGATCTATAGATTCTTTCAATATTGGGGCAGTTTTCCTTGACAATGTCATGAATGATGATATCCAGGATCTTTTTTTGATCAAGTCTTTTGGGTAGTCCCACAAATATTAACTTATCTGTCCCGGATTTTTCTAGGTCAGTTGTTTTACCAATGAGATATCTCACATTATCTTCTATTTTGTCATTCTTTTGGCTTTGTTTTGTAATTTCTTGGTTTCTCATAAAGTCATTAAGTTCCATCTGTTCCATTCTAATTTTTAAAGAGCTATTTTCTTTAGTGAGTTTTTGAACCATTTTTTCCATTTTACTACTTCTTCTTTTTAAAGTATTCTTCTCTTCATTGGCTTTTTGGACCTCTTTTAACAATTGAGGTATACTATTTTTAAAGGTGTTATTTTCTTCCGTATTTTTGGGGGTCTTGTTTAGCAAACTGTTGACTTGCTTTTCATGATTTTCTTGCAATGCTCTCATTTCTCTTTCCAGTTTTTCTTCCATCTCTCTTACTTGATTTTCAAAATCTTTTTTGAGGTCTTTGATCATCTGAACCCATTGCAAATTTATTTTGGAGGTTTTGGATGCAGAAGCCTTGACTTCCTCTGATGGTATGCATTGTTCTTCCTTATCCAAAAGGATGGAAGAAAATACCTGTTAACCAAGAAAGTAACCTTCTATAGTCTTTTTCCCCCCTTTTTGTGCATTTTCCCAGCCAATTGCTTTACTTTTGAGTCCTTTGTTAAGAGGAAGTTATACTCTAAGGACCTATAAGTTCTCATTTCCTCCCAGGTGCCACAATGAAGTTAGAGGAGTTCACTCCTCTCCTGGCCTGCACACTGGTCTTGGAGCAAGCAAAACTTCTGTGCCCAGAATATGTGAATAGAATTCTCTCTACACAACTGCCTCCACCTCCACCATGACAGTGCTCCTTGTTACCCCCAGGGTCATGCTCAGGGCCGAGATTTAGATCAGCTCTTCAATTTCCCTAGGTGCTTTAGGCAGATTGCTCCAAAAATGGACACTGCCACTGTAGTGGCTGCTGCTGGCAGTCCAGATCTCATTTCCTTCTCCTTGGTGAAGGAACTTTCTCACTGACTTTTGAAATTGTCTTTAGCATTTGCAGGTTGAGAAATGTGGAAAGTACTGCTGTCAGTGGCTCCCTGAAGCCTGTTATGGGTCCTGTCCTTGCCACAGCATGGCTCCCACTGGGCTGTGCTCCACTTCGTGCCCAGTGCAATAGACCTTTCCTGTTGGCCTTCCAGGCTTTCTCTTTCATTTTGTCATGTTGTGTGTTCTGTTGCTCTAGAATTTGTTTAGAGTCATTTTTTACAGGTATTTTATGGGCTATGTGGGGGAGCTTCTTCAGGTCTGTCCTTCTATTTGCATCTTGGCTCGAGCTCTGGGTCATATACTTACCAATTATTTCTTTATTTTCTCTATGCCCCTTATGAAATGTGTTTGATGCTGAGATAAGCATTGATTCTCTTCTGTTCATTTCACTTCTTTGCTTGCTAACTTTTCCCTTCTTTATATTTTTAAATTTTATTTTACTTGACAATTGAGAGGAGCTTGCTAACTTTTCCCTTCCTTGTATTTTTAAATTTGATTTTACTAGAAAATTGAAGGGAATGTCTTGTGATTAATCTCATTCTTAGAATTGTTAATTAATAGGGTAACTACTTGGTGCTTCATTCCTTCTCTGCAAAATGAGGACATTGGATTTGAGGTCTCCTAAGACTCTTACAACTCTAAATCTATAATCTCATGACCCTAAGCAGTGTGGTAGAAATCACTGCATTTTTCAAGACACAGGGCAAATATCTTGCACCATAAACTACTGTCCACACTCACAGTAAAATTGATATTCTAGTATGCAGATTCATCTCCCAAGCAATTATTCAACTGTCTCCCCAAAGCAGTGTGTTACTTGTCACTGAGTCACTTGTGACAGTATGTACTGTTAAAATATTTTAAAATATAACTAATATATGACCAATAATATCTTTATCAAAATATTTCATATAACTTTATTTATTATAATTTTGATCTGTGGACTTGTTGTTCAATGAAGATAAAGTTCTGCCAATTTTCTGACGGGAGAAAGCTACAGTCTTAGGAGGTATTGCTACCATTTCACAACAGAATCCTCAATTGCAACCATGAAATATTTACCTTGCTGTTGAAAAGCTATTTTTAGTATCATGATCTTTGAGGAGTCACTTCTAGTTCTGTTACTTGACTAGAAAAGATTACTTTCACTCCTTTTTTTCAGCTCTCACCCATTTTAGGGCTGTATTATTATTATTTTTTCCTTTTTCACTTTTCCTGGATTCTCTGGATATCAATAATGAGAATTAAACCTTTGATTTCTCTTACAGTGCTTATATGAGATCTTTTCACTGAACTTCTCATATTAATATTGAAAGGAATGGTATATTAGTATGAATCAAGTATAGGGCATTTGGAAATGATTTTGCCTGGAAGGTTGTAATGCCCAGGTGAAATAACCTGACAATGGCTTTAGTGATGAGATTGTTATAAGTATAGGTAGCACAAGACTGTAATGGCAGTGGATCTCATTGGGAAGGGGTTATAGTGCCCTTAGCTTTGCTATAATCAGAGCAGGTCATCCATGAAAGTGAGCTTCTTTAAGTTCTAGGGCCTCTCTCTTCCATTTGGATTTTGCTATGTGTGTATATACAGATTATATAGAGAGATAGACAGAAATAGATATATCTTTAGAGACTGATATGTTTATATAGTGTTTATATGACAGTCTCATATATATCTATCTATATCGTGTATATCTCTATAGATAGATATAGATGTGTAACTATCTATATTTATGTCTTCCAGGATATGAATAAATAACTTTGGTGAACAGCTACATCTCAGTTTTATCCCTTGTTGGATGCTGGTTGTGGATCATTAGGCAAAGAATTCTTTTTTAAAATTTTTGGCTATTTTTGTATATAATCTCCCAGCAAAGTCAAACCTTTGTCACGATACAAAAGAAACTGGCCAAAAACATCCATAATTTATGATTTTTTTTTCTGCCCAAATGCACAGTATACATTGATCTACTTTGTTGGCTAAAACCATTCTTGTCATAAACTTCTGCAAATTAGTGATGCATATCTGCAGCAGAAGAATTTTTTAGATTTTAAAAATCACATCACAGCATATTTTGTTTGTGAGCTATGAATCTAAGGCTTTTAAATTAAATTTTTCCAGATCTCAGTTTTAACTAATCTGTTGTGCATTATATCTATTCAAGGAGCCCAACAGTTTGGGAAAAGAATAAGAATTATATCTGATCAAGGACTTTGGATATACACAGCACAAGTCAATTTAAGCCAAGGGGAATTTAGGCAGGAGATGTTACTGATGGGTGGGGAAGAGAACTGAGGAGAAATTGGGTATAGGCAAATTGACCATAAGTGCAGAACAGGAAAAAAGATTGCAATCCTGGGAAAGCATTGAGTTTGAATCCTGATTCAGACTCTTCCTAGCTTTGTGACACTGTGCAAGTTATAGCTTCTTTCTCAGTATGTTTCCTCACTTATAAAATGATGATAAATAATCATGTTGATCTCACAGAAAAGTTGTGAATATATGTGTTTGTCCCTTGTTGCCGAAGAAGACCATGCCATCAGAGAAATGATGGCATGACTTGCACTTTACTTTGTTTTGAGTGTGGAAGGGCTATGCAGGTCACCAGCCTCACTTCTATCCCAGAGCCATCTGAACCCAGTGACCAGATACTCATCAGGATGACTGCAGATGACCCAGGATGAGGCAATTGGGGTTAAGGGATTTGGTGAAAGTCGCACAGCTAGTGAATGTCAAGTGTCTGAGGTGAGATTTGAACTCAGGTCCTCCTGATTCCTGCACACATGCTCTATCCACTGCACCAGCTGCCCCTAGTTGTGAATATAAAATGAAAAGAATATATAAAATCATGGGAAGTGATTTTCAAAACTTAGTATTATATACTTATTATTATTATGTTATGCTACACCTTTTTCTTAAATACAGCTTTAAAATTGGTTGTTAATTGTGCTCCAGAAAGACAGTTGAATCTATTTAGAGATTTTCCCTAGATTTTGGCTTGGAAGCCAGAGATAAGAGAAGTGGAAAAGTCCCTCAAAATGTATCAGTGCCTTCCATGAGGTGAAAAATCTCTTTTCCAGAGCAGCAGGTGGAACCAGTTGAGCCACAGACCAGGGTTAGAGGCCAGCAGAGAAGAGCCAGTGACAGCTGCTGAGCACCAGATATCAACCCAACAACTCCTGAGACTTTCAGCCCTCAGATTAAACATCTGTAAGTCACCTATTTGAACTCCCGGGAGCCAGGATGGTGGAGTGATCAGTAAATGCTCTCTCCTCCCCCCTTGATGACCTTGAAAGAACCATAAAATATTTCCCCAGAAAAACCCTGGATCCCTGGGAACAGCAGAGAGGGCAAATAGTCTCATAACACCAGAGGCTAGGAAAATAGCTAAGGGGGATTCCTCCTACTGTGGCAGAGGTAAACAGGAAGGACAGAGGACCCAGGATGGAGGAAACTTGCACTAGGACCCAGGCAAGCCTCAGCTCCAGGAGAGGAGCCCCAGGAGGGGTGGAAACTCATACTAGGATCTAGGAGTGCCTCAGCACTCCAGGGGAAACAGGATGTAAATAAGGCAGCTGAGATCACCATTCCCTGAGCTTGCCTATGCCTCAGTTCAGCTGAGGAGCTCTCCTGCCACCAGACCACCCCTACCCCACACTTAACAAGTTAACCCCAGGGCTGATAAGGGAAACACAGAACAAAAACCTGCTCTTAACTTTTTCACACAAGTCAGCTCAATACCAAGTTATGCAGGTTCTAACTGAAAGAACCAGAAGTCACAACACACAATCACCATCATGAATGAGAAAAAGCAAAAGAACAGAGAAAAAACATAGAATCTTTCTGTCAGGCCTAGAGGCCTGTGTGGGCTACCCGAGTCTTTCTTACCTCACCTCCGAGGTCTTCAGTTGGCCAAAACCGGATGCACATATGAGAGAAAGGATGTTCCAGAGTCGAACAAGGGTTGAGCTTTATTACAGGGTCTAGTTACAAGTGCAGGGGGGTCTTCCTTAGGAGGAAGAGGGGGAGATTTCCTAAGGAGGCTAAGCTTAAGGGATTGGAAGTAGAAGTACAAGTGGGGAGAGAGGGGGAGGGGAGAGAGGAAAGAAGAAAGCGGAGCCTACTGTCCTCTTGGCTCCTCACATGCTAAGAGAGCTTTCAGGCTTCCTCAATCCTACTTAACCTTCAGCCGCACAGTTTGCATCTCAATACCGTGCTGTTAGGTAACTAGGTGTGCTCCAATCCGGGACAATCTCGAGGGCAGGGAGACTCCACCCATCACGTATCTCCAGGGGAGAGGCGGAAATACCCGAGCTAGCTGAGCTAGCTCAATCTGACCTTCTCGAATCCCCGCTGTTCATGGAGGGCCTCGTAAGACTCTAAGATTTAGAAGTCCCACTTTTACCCGCCCGAGACCGTCCACACGGAACTGAGCTTCCAATCCCAACATCTTTCTATGGGGATAAGGACCAAAACACAAATACCAAAGAGATCAGTGGTGAGACTGTACTTGTATCTGAAACTTCAGAAGGGACTATGAACTCCTCCCATGCACAAACAGCTCTCCTGGAACAGCTGAAGAAGGAAACAGAAGAAAAGCTGGCCAATGATTTTAAAAGTATGAAAAAAGAATTCACTGATGAGAACATCTCGTTGAAAAGGAAAATTGAACAAATGGAAAAGGAAGTACAAAAATTAACTGGAGAAAACAACTCCTTAAAAGGAAAACTTGGACAGATGGAAAAGGAGATGAAAAAGTTAACTGAAGAAAACAATTTGATAAAGATTAGAATTGAGTAAGTAGAAACTCATGACTCTATGAGACAGCAAGAATCAGTGAAACAAAATCTAAAGAATGAAAAGATAGAAGAAAATGTGAAATATCTAATTAAAAAAACAACTGACCTGCAAAATAGATCCAGGAGAGAAAATTTAAGAAGTATTGACTTGCCAGAAAGCCACAATGAGAAAAAGAGTCTAGCCAACATCTTCCAGGAAATCATCAAGGAAAACTACCCATAAGTGCTAGGTCCAGAGAGCAAAACAGTCATCAAAAGAATCCACCGTTCACCTCCCAAAAGGGATCTCAAACTCAAAACCCCAAGAAATATCGTTGCCAAATTCCAAAAGTATCAAGTGAAGGAGAAAATACTACAGGAAGCCAGAAAGAAACCATTCAAATATCAAGGAGCCATAGTCAGGATCACACAAGACCTTGCAGCTTCTACATTAACAGATTGAAGTAATTGGAATCCAATATTCTGTAAGGCAAAGGAGTTGGGACTAGAACCAAAGGTGGCCATTCAAAGAAATAAGGGATTTCCAGACCTTCCTGACAAAAACGCCAGAACTTAATAGAGAATTCAATCTTCAAATGCAGGTCTCAAGAGAGACATAAAAAGGTAAATGGGGGAGGGGGGAAACTTGTTACTCAATTGTGGCAAATTGTTTACCTCCCTACATGGGAGATAATGCAATGACTCATATGATCTGATGCTAAGCGATAGGAGCAGAACCAGGAGAACTTTGTGCACAGCAATGATCACAGTGTGTGAGAGTTTTTTCTAGTAGACTTAGATCTTCATAGCAATGCAAGGACATAAAAAAAAAATTCCCAATGGTCTTCTAAGGCAAGGTGCCTTCCTCATCCAGAGAAAGAACTATGGAATTCAATTGAAGAATGTACTGGATCATTTTGTGTGTGAGTGTGTGTGTATGTGTGTGTGTGTGTGTGTGTGTGTGTGTGTGTGTATTATGTTTTGGTTTGTTATATGATTTCTCCCATTTATTTTAGTTCTTCTACACAGCATGACTATAATGAAAATGTATTCAATAGGAATATATATGTATATCTTATATAGAGTTGTATGCCTTCTTGGGGAGGGAGGGGGTAGTGGGGAGTAGGTAGGGGGAAAAGAAAAATCTAAGTTTTATGCTAGTGATTGCAGAACTTTAAGAGTAAATAAAATTAATAAAAATAAAACAAAATAAGACAGAACTTCCTAGTAGGATGTCTCTAGCCTCCCTACTCCGTGTTCGAGCTGTCTTTCGTCCACTATTATGGCATACAACTTTTCTCTTATATAGAACCCTAGTGATGACTATGTTAACCTGTTCAACTTAAGGTAATATGATGTGTCACCTAGATCCCTGACCAGAGTAAATAGGTATGAGAGAATCCTGGATGGGCAGCAATGTTTCTGATCCTTTAACCTTGAACAGAGAAGACCAATCCATTCTAGCTAATCTTATGCTGCTGCATACCCTTCCCCACCTCCAGCCTCCACAGTCACACTCAGTATTGGCCTTCATGTTAGTGAGTCAGATGGCATTTATAAAGCACTCATTAGGTGCCAAACACTGTGCTAAGCACAAAGGCTACATAGAAAGGCAAAAACAGTTCCTACACTCCTTTCAGTTGGCTGGAGGGGCAGGGTGATTATTTTCAGTCTTTTAAGGAATAGCAGTCAAATTCTGACCTACTCGTTGGCATGAGGGGCTGGGTACTTAAAGGAGCATGATCAGTTCTTATACTTGTCCTTATTGTGCTCCACATGCAGTATGGGGAGGGTGAGTGGTGACTTTATTTCAACCCCTTACATATTAATTTTACCTTGAACAATGTTGGTGCTTTTTTATCTTACTAATTACTCTTTAATTATTATTGATCTAACATATATTTTCTTTTCTTTTTCTTTCTTTGTTATGAATATCTGGTTGAGATAGTTATATAGAAAATAACTACTCCAAATTCTTGGTCTTCCACTTGTTTTCTGAAGGGCAATTATGGTATTTACTTTTACTCAACAACTGAGCCTCTGTAATATGAGCAGGGAAAAATACCTATATTAAAATCATTTCATGGAAATTTGGAGTTCACTAAGTAAGTTGAAAATGTTAACAAGAAGGTGAACGCTATGATTCTGGTAAGTTCCAAACCAGGAAAAATCGTTTTAGAATTTAAGCATTTTGTTATTGCTTAGTCAGTTTTCAGTCATTTCTGACTCTTTGTGACCCCATTTGGAGTTTTCTTGACAGAGATTTTGGGAGTAGTTTGTCATTTCCTTCTCCAGTTCATTTTATTGATGAGGAAACTGAGGTAAACAATTAAGTGAGTTGGCCAGGGTCACACAGCTAGTCAGTGTCTAAAGTCAAATTTGAACTCAGAAAGATGAGTGTTCCTGACTCAAAGCCTGCCATTATATCATTGCACCACTTAGTGGTGCAAAAAATTTAGCACCAACTTAATCAAAGCTATTCATAGAATCAACAAACTACTAGAGGCACTTAGCTTGGATTCCTAGCAATCGTTTTCATGGTTATTCTGACAACCTAGCTCTACTATTTGGAAACCTACAGGAAGATTCTAAGAAGAGTCAAAGGATCAAGAAGACAGTTAAGAAATCCATGTGCCATCTACCTTAATGGTTGCACCACAGAAATTTGATTTTAGAGTTTCTCTAGTAACTGAGGTACAGAAAGATCTTATGAAGTAGTCATCATGACAGTCATTATTCTTTACAGACAAGATGTAAGAAATGATTATGAGCAATACTTCTTAGTAATTCTTAATATTTTTTACCATATAATTAGATCATATTTCTATTATATTAACATAGTAGGGACAGGAAAGGGTCTGCAACTTCAATCAAGAGAGCAGAAAGCAATGTAGGAGTACATTTACTTTCACCCTGACAAAGGCATGCTTAAAGATGCGAAAGTTATAATACATACAACAAAAGAGCATGGTGTATTAACTAATGTATTACTTGTATATTATTAGATACTACTTATATAATATATATTATGCTACTTAAATAATAACTTAAAATTTATCATAGTACCTCAAAATTCCTAGCATATTCTCCCAAGAAATTAATGCTTAAACCTTAAATATTTCATGGGACTACAGAACGAGTGTTTAGCTTTCACCTCAGAGTCTTAATGTCTAAATAATTTTTTAAAAAATCATCTGGTGGAATGCCTGGAGGGCTGGAGGATATGGACCTTGAATAAAGTGAAACATTTATTCAGCAGTTTCACAAAGTATTTCATTAAAAAAAAAATTCAACCTCCTTGTAGAATATATTAGGATAAATAAGACCCTATTACATACTTTAAGTATTTATCAATATTATTTTGTACCTTTGTGTTTCAAATATTAGAAGATATATACATGTAGATTGCCTTCCCTTTCTGTCTTGAATATTGAATTATACATATGGAGAATTTCACCATCATTTTTGCTGAGCAAGACAGAATAGAACATCTACCAGTCTATATTCTACTTAGCCTTGTGGCCAATGATTGACAGGGGACTCTCTATAGTCACCATGCTTAAGATACTCAGTAGACTCGAGTTCAGGTTGAAGGACAAAATTTAAGTAGTTGTCTCATGCAGACTCTTCATTTTTTAATTTGCAATCATGGAGAGAGTGGCATAGACTCTTACTTGTTTCCAACACAAAACATTACAGTTTCTTGACTGAGCATTTCACTGGCTGTCCTCAACGCCTGGAATTCTCCCTCCTTATTTCTATCTCCTAGTTTCCTTGACTTCCTTCACGTCCGACCTAAGATCCTATTTTTTACACACAGCTTCTCCCTCTTGACACTAGTCTCTTCTTCTGTTGATTATTTCTACTTCATGCTATAAGTTGCTTGTTTGCATAAAGTTTTTATGTATGTCATCTCTCTCTCTCATTAGAATGTGATCTCTTTTAGATTAGGAACACTTTAATGAATTTCTTTGTATGTGCAACAGCAACCCTCTGTCTGGTACATAGTAGGCACCTAGTTATTGTCTTTACTTGATTTATTGGTAGAAATGACCAGGTATAGATTTGCTACCTTGTTCAATCTCTTCGAATGTATCATATTTTCCCCTAATAAAGCCATCATAAAGATGTCATAATAAAACCATCAATAAAGACTGCAGGCATAAAAAAGAAAAAAAAACTTGTTTATCATCAAGTGCCCTTTCTTTTGAACATCTGGTAAATGTATAGGTCTCAGAGTAGAACAGCAGGAAATAGACTGCTGAACATGAAAAACAAAAATATACATGTGATCTGGACAAATAAGAGAGAGAGTGAAAGAGAGAAAGAGGAGAAACAGAGAAACACACACACACAGAGGGAGCTGTGAGAATTTTGCAGGGTTCAAGGACTACTACTGACATATTAGTATAGTATTGAATAACGTCAACCTGATTTCATTCATAAAAAACATAGGTAAACACAAGGATAAAAAAGAGCATCCTAACTAAACTTTTTCATATTGTTGAAAACTATTTGGATAAAAAATGTGAGTAAACATTGGAGGAGTTGATCATTTGCCTCAGACATGCACTGGTGAATAAAGCCAAAGAGAATAAATCATATAGGAATGCAGTGGAAAGAAGGCTATTTCTCATGGCCCTGAATATCAACACAGATCTCACTCATGGAAGAAACCATGAGAAAAGAAATGCAAATCTTTGACTTGAGGAGACCTTTATTTGGAACTTCTAAGACGAAAAGTCCCTGAAGGTTTCTTAAAATAAGCAGAACTGGGAAACCAAAAGGAGAACTCAGTCTCCCCTAAACAACTGAAAATACTCATCTCTTGTCCCTTTAATCAGCTTTCTCTTCTTTATCCCATATGCACAGAAGGTTTCTTTGTTTACATACTTGAATTAATGATTTGGGGAATGGAATTGGAAATGGAAAAATCTTAGAATCAAGTTTCCTCATATTACAGATAAGAAAACTGACGTTCCTACAAAGTACAACTTGTCCAAACTCTCACAGCTGGACAGGGTCAAAGCACTTGAACCTCAGTTTCTTGTATTCAAATCCATTTTGATGTTACTGTCCATGTCAGACTTCAGAAAACATAGAAGACTTCAAATAACACACGAAAAGAGTACTGTTTTTAGATACCATTTTTCTCTTTGAAACCTGTAGCTGTGTAATCCTAAAAGTAAACTTGACATGAGAGTTTGTGTTTTTGGTTTGTTTGTTTTTTGTTTTGTTTTATATCAGTCACTGAGATATTTATATGAGAAGCTGCTCAGCTTGGCAAATCACCAGTAACTGCTGTCCTAGCTGTGATTTGCTGAGGATGAATAGGAAAAATGATGTCCTTCCTTTTGTAACCTCAGCCCTTCTGGAGAGTGAACAAGCTTGTGGAAACAATTTTTGAAAAAATTTTGTCTTGCATAGTTATTTACAAGTTTGAGGTATGATGTACAATAGAAGAAAATTAAACTCCTTCAGGATTTGTTTTGATCTGGTTTTCTGATAGTCACTGGCCACTTTGCTATTTAGAATGAAGCCGAGCTTCCCTTCCAAATGTCGGGAGAAATTTGCTATACTCTCCAGGGGTAACCAAAGTTTCATTTTCAACGAGTACTTCAGCCCAAGCACAAGACAAGGGAAACTGATTAAAAGGATGATTTATACTCTGACCCCTCATGATCATTTTAATTACCATGGTGTTTTGCTGGGCCTGCCTAATTTATCAACCTGCCTAGCTACTGTAGCAGACAACAAATCATTCATTTTCGAAATTTTATATTCTTTCAGACAGAGCAGAGACTCTAAAAGTCATAGAGGTGTGCCTTAGCAAGCTAAGAAAGAGGCAAATATCTCAATGTCTATGAAATGTAATTCAAGTCCCATTTCTTAATAATTCTCACCTCTGAATACACTAATATGATTGGGACCAGAAAACACAAGCATCTCTTAGCCTTCAGAATGACAATGAAATCTAAAATGAAAGTTGCTTTTTTTTTTTTTGTAGTGACCTCAGTTCTTTTGTATGTCATAGGTTTTACATGAAAATATCTAGGGAAGCCCATTGTGTCAACATTGGTTTGGGACATTTTTTCCCAAAATATGGAATATAACCCATCTATATTTTACAGTTTTAGAGATTTCCCTAAAGTTGGAAGACAGTAAACGACTAGTAATTTCACATACAAAATTTAAAGTCATATCTTCCATGACTGCAAATCGAGCATTCTAATGTTTCAGGTGGCCTTAGGCATAACAGAAATGTACAAAAACAAAAAAAAGAAAAGGTTATCTGGATATAGAAACAATTTGGACTCATTATTTGAATACAGACAAGTGACAGTCTTTGGTTATTTCATTTTACTAATATGAATATTTCACACCAATCTTACCTCCAATTCAAATGAGATCTGGTTAGTAAACTATAATAACTTTGAAAATATTAGCAGTGAGGAGATCAGAGGCATTATCTCAAATTGGTATGTACCCATTTGCTTAACAGTAATGGGCAGAGTAGTTACTTAATAGTTCTTATATTTGATTTTATCAGTTACTAGTAAAATGATTTTCACATTGCCGTCTAAGGGAAATACTGTGACTAAATCATTGTTCCACATGGAGTAGAAGTGTTCTTGAAACACTGATGACTGATTAAATATTATGCTTCATTACCTATGTTTATGACAAGATTAGCAACTTCTCAGAAGATGGCTGCTAAATTGTTGAACTTTTTTTTCTTTTGGTGTTTTAGGGAAGGAGAAAAGACAGAAACAGTGGAGATAGAGAGAGGAGAAGGGGTGAACAAGCATAAGTATGAGAAATAATGAGAGATTGATTTAGGATAACAAGATTCATTTTTGAAATATAAATTCCATTGTGAGGTTAATTTATGAGTCACTTCATATCTGGTGGTAGTTATTCCAATCAATATTTTCCTTATACCTAACATAAATTATACAGGATTTTATCTTATTTTCTAGAGGCAAACCAATCTGAATCCTGAAGTACCTTGAAGAGAAGGCTAATATTAATGGGGTGACTTTGTAGATGTTGCTTTGGATAGCCAGAGAGCAAAATAGGCATCTGGGGATCCTGGAAAAATGGCTATCAAGAATCATAAAATCATAGATTTTAAGATCTGAAGGACACCATAGAGATAACTGAGTGCAATTTTCCCTCTCTCCAGTATTCAAGTTTATGAAATTTATCTACAGAGAGGTTTGGTGATTTACCTAAGATCACATAGCTAGTGTTTCTGAATTAGCATTTGAACTTTGGTCTCCCAGATTTCAGGTCTAGGGACCTATACAATACACCACACTGTACAGAAGGATACCTACATGCATACACACACAAATACACACATTATACATACATATGTATGATGTATGTGCATTTATATTATATAAGTATATATGTATATACACATATATATGTGTGTATATATAATATAATATAATGTAATGTAATGTAATATAATGTAATGTAATATAATATAATATAATATAATATAATATAATATAATATAATATAATATAATATAATATAATATGTGAAAAGACATTTACTATGGTACCTATACACAATAGGTACTCAATAATGTTTTGTTGACAATTAGGATGAAAAGACAGATGTTACCTATTTTGCACATTTATCAGAAACCTTAGCTATGACAATAATCCCACATTTCCCCGAAAATATGAGCTTCTATGGAGTCTTTAGATAATTTCCAGTGAATATTGTGTGATGACAAAAAAAAAAAACAAGTAAATAGACTGCTGTGGGAATTATACACACACACACACACACACACACACACACACACACACACACACACACACCCTTACAAATGGCACTCCCCATTTATACATTGTTAACACAAAGATTTAACTTTTTATCTTCATCAGTTTGCTATTAAAATTAACTATGCATCAGACTTTCATTTTGCTTGACTTTCAATATTAACTTCATTTACTCTGATGAAATAATTAAATTTTTAGAGGTCTTACTGCTCTCTCTCTGTATATATTTATATACACACACCTACATGCATGCATGCATACATATACACATATGTGTATGTATACATACATATATAGACATATATGCATGCATTGACATATATACATATATATGTGAAGTATGTGCCTCTTCTGTGAAGAGCATTATGTTGTGGGAGGGACAGTGGTAGACTGAAAAAATGAAAAATCATTTACTATGTGCAAGACACTGTGTTAAGTGGTGGAGACACAAATAAAAAAGAAGGATATTTGTTGTGGTTTAGAAAATTGAGATGAAGAAAAACTGAGGTGCAGAATTGTAAACATGATCAATTTGTTAGCAAGATTAGCAATTGCCAAAAAAAGGCAATGGCTCCTTGGTTTCCAGAGATACCTCTTAGAATCAGAGCAGCTTTTTGTACAGTAGAAAAGTAGCAGATTATGTAGGATACCAAAAATAATCCAGTGATGCAAACTAAACTAAGGCTGTGGTTGATCTGAAAGAAAGGGGAAGGGTGAGATATATATTTCACTTAACAACTCTGACTTGCAAGATGGAATCATCAGAATCTACAATGGGAAAAACACAGAGTTGAACAAAATTCATCAGAAAGTCTAACGCCAGATATTACTGAATACCAGAGATACCCTGTGCTAAGCAAAACATTTCCTGACCTGACTCATCTTCCATCTATTTTCCTGATCTCCTCATGAGACCAGTTTGTAGCCTTTAAAATTAGAAGACCTAAACTCCTACAAACTGTACTACTAATCAATAATCTAAATCAATAATGTAAATTTCACATTGCTTTCAAGATAAAATATAGTTTCCTACACTCCTGAGCTTACATCCTGATAAGAGAATATTAGAAATACAACAAATAACCATAATACGTATAATAAATTTGCCAGTGCTTAGAATAATGTTTCTGGCATTAATAGTGCCTGAAATGCAGTAGATGCTTAATAAATGACTGTTTTTTTCCAAGAATAAGGCAAAACCTTATAATAAGGCACATTCTCACAATAATATTTTGAAAATCATGAAATTTTAGGGTTGCAAGGGAAAAAGTTATAATGAAAAATATAATAAGCATAGATATACATCTTGCATATGTTCATGTATGTGTATGTGTATATTTATTTGCATGTGTGTGTAGGCAAAAAAAATTCATGGACTCCATGTTGAGGAGCTAGTATTTGAGTTGGACTTTAATGTTTGATAGAGATATAATAATAAAAGCTAGAGAATGAGATTATTTAGAAATGGAATGCTAGCAATGCAGAGCAGTGTAAAAAAAGTACAGAAAGCATAGGACAAGAAAAGGGGTGGTGGTCTGCTCTTTGTCTTATTTTCTTAGATAGAGATGGAGCCCTGGGCCTGGAGTCAGGAAGTTGAAACATGACCTCATATAGTTACTAGCCATGTGACCCTGGGTAAGGCACTTATCTATTTTGGCCTTAGTTTCCTCAAATATAAAACAGGAACAATAGCATCTACCTCCCATGGTTGTGGGAAGATTAAATGAGAAAAAATGTGTAAAGTATAGTGCTTGGCACATAATATTCACACAATAAATTATTCTTTCCTTCCTTCCTTCCTTCCTTCCTTCCTTCCTTCCTTCCTTCCTTCCTTCCTTCCTTCCTTCCTTCCTTCCTTCCTTCCTTCTTTCCTTCCTTCCTTCCTTCCTTCCTTCTTTCCTTCCTTCCTTCCTGGCAGCTATGTAATAGACTGTTTGACTTGGAGTCAGGAAGACCTTAGTTTCAATACCCCCTCAGAACCTTACTAGATTTGTACTCTTGGGAGTCACTTAACCTCCCTCAGTCACATTTTTCTCATTTCTAAAATGGGAAAAATAATAGCACTAATTTTCCACAGTTTCATAAGGACAAAAAACCTGAAATAATATTTGTAAGGAGTTTGGCCAATTTTAAGCAAGACTTTATAATATGAGCTGCTTCTCTTAGAAGGGAGTTGAATCAAACAAAATTAAAAGAGTAGCTTTAGAGTAGCTTTGTGAAATTACCAGAGTTTCCATTTCCTGGAAACAGGGATTACTTTTCTCTGAAAAGCAATACAAATATCTGGATCAGTAAGCACCCCAATAGACAAGGGGGCCTACTACAACAGGTTCTTAGATCTGCATTCATAAAACCAAAGGCAACTTTTGAGGGACTAACAATCACTTTAATCAAGTACATGTATCAGTTCTTTAACCAAGCACATATATCATTCACCTGTTTGAGGGGAGTCAGCACCCTGAACCTCAAAGAAAATACAGAGAAATTAAAAGCCAGTAGACATGCTTCCAAAATGTCTGACCATTGGCATATACTCATCTTCACCAGAGAGTAAACATTTGGGTTTCTCAAAGCCTGGGAGCTCCTTAACTACTTCCAAGAGTCCTTCTAGTCAGTAAGCCCCAAAGTAATCAACAAACACGGCTTCCTCTCCCTGACCATAATTCAACAGACAGTTACAGCTGTCTGACCAGCTACCAGAGAGAGAAGCAAAATATCTGGGTTCTCAAAGCTAGGGAGCTCCTTAGTGGCTTCCCAGAGTCCTCATCTGGTACTCAAACCTTCTTGCCAAAAACTAAGCCCCAAAGTAAAACCTCATCCTCACCCTCATAGTATTTATACCTTTTCTTAGAGCCAGACAGCATCCCAATCTTGAGAACCAGTGCCTCATTAAGAAAAGCTGTGGGTGTTCCTACAAATCTTCCCTAATGAGACTCCCCTTAATGGGCAGGCCCATTCATGAGTGGGAAAAATCTTTAATCACATTAACAATACAAATACATATACTGTTTATAGATAAAGAAACTCTTGTTCTTTACTCCTAATAAAGACTCTTGACTGATAAGGGCAAAATTCAATCAGGCACTTGATCATACTAAAACAAAAAACAGCAAAAGATTACATATTTTTTTTGTATTTAAATTTATGTATTTAAGCTTTCAACATTTATTTCCGCAAAATTTTGGATTCCAAATTTTCTCCCCTTTTCTCACCTGCCACCACCCCAAAATGCCAAACATTCTAATTACCTCTATCACCAATCTGTCCTCCCTTTTAACATCCCTCCCTTCCCTTATTCCCATCTTCTCTTTTGTCCTATAAGGCAAGAGAAAATACATTACCTGTATTTCTTATTTCCTAGCTGCAAGAACAATACTCAACAGTTGTTCCTAAAACTTTGAGTTCCGACTTCTCTTCATCACTCCCTCCCCACCCATTAACTTTGGGAAGGCAAACAATTAAATATAGGCCATATTTGTGTAATTTTACAAATGACTTCCACAATAGTCATGTTGTGTAAGACTAACTATATTTCCCTCCATCCTATCCTGCCCCCCATTTCTTCTATTCTTTCTTTTGATCCTATCCCTCCCCAAGAGTGCTCCCTCCTCCCACTGCCTTCCCTTCCATTATCCCCCCCCAATCTGCTTATTCCCTTCTCCCCCACTATCCTGTATTGTAAGATAGGTTTTCATACCAAAATGAGTGTGCATTTTATTCCTTCCTTAAATCGAATGTGATGAGAGTAATGTGATGAGAGTAAACTTCATGCTTTCTCTCTGACCTCCCCCCTTTTTCCCTCCACTGAAAAGTCATTTACTTGTGTCTTTTATGAGACAAAATTTGCCCCATTCCATTTCTTCCTTTCTCCTCCCAATATATGTCTCTCTCACCGCTTAATTTCATTTTTTTAAAGATATAATCCCATCCTATTCAATTCACCCTGTGCTCTCTGTCTCTGTGTGTGTGTGTGAGTGTGTGTGTGTGTGTGTATGTGTGTGTGTGTGTGTGTGTGTGTAATCTTACCAACTACCCAGATATTGAAAAAAGTTTCAAGAGTTACAAATATTGTCTTTCCATAGAGGAATGTAAATAGTTCAACTTTAGTAAGTCCCTTATGATTTCTCTTTGCTGTTTACCTTTTCATGCTTCTCTTGATTCTTGTGTTTGAAGGTCAGATTTTCTTTTCAACTCTGGTCTTTTCATCAAGAATGCTTGAAAGTCCTCTATTTCATTGAAAGACCAATTTTTCCCCTGAAGCATTACACTCAGTTTTCCTGGGTAGGTGATTCATGGTTTTAGTCCTAGTTCCTTTGACTTCTGGAATATCATATTCCCCACCCTTTGATCCCTTAATGTAGAAACTGCTAGATCTTGTGTTATCCTGATTGTATTTCCACAATACTTGAATTGTTTCTTTCTAGCTGCCTGCAGTATTTTCTCCTTGACCAGGGAACTCTGGAATTTGGCCACAATGTTCCTAGGAGTTTCTCTTTTTGGATCTCTTTCAGGTGGTGATCGGTGGATTCTTTCAATATCTATGTTGCCCACTGGTTCTAAAATATCAGGACAGTTTTCCTTGATAATTTCATGAAAGATGATGTCTAGGCTCATTTTTTGATCAAGGCTTTCAGGTAGTCCCAGAATTTTTAAAATGGCTCCCCTGGATCTATTTTCCAGGTCAGTTGTTTTTCCAATGAGATATTTCACATTATCTTCTATTTTTTCATTCTTTTGGTTTTGTTTTGTGATTTCTTGGTTTCTCATAAAGTCATTAGTCTCCATCTGTTCCATTCTAATTTTAAAGGAACTATTTCCTTCAGTGACCTTTTGGACCTCTTTTTTCATTTGGCTAATTCTGCTTTTGATAGCATTCTTCTCCTCATTGGCTTTTTGAACCTCTTTTGCCAATTGAGTTAGCCTATTTTTAAAGATGTTATTTTCTTCATTGTTTTTTTGAGTCTCCTTTAGCAAGGTGTTGATCCACTTTTCTTGCTTTTCTTGCATCTCTCTCATTTCTCTTCCCAATTTTTCCTCCACCTCTCTTATTGATTTTTAAAATCCTTTTTGAGCTCTTCCATGGCCTGAGACCATTGAATATTTATTTTGTATGTTTGGGACACAGAAACTTTGACTTTTATGTCTTTCCCTGATGGTAAGCATTGTTCCTCCTCATCTGAAAAAATGGGAGAAGATATCTGTTCACCAAGAAAATAACCTTCTGTAGTCTTATTATTTTTTCTTTTTTTGGGCATTTTCCCCAACCAGTTACTTGACTTTTGGGTCCTTTGTCAAGAGTAGGGTATACTGTCAGAATCTCTAAGATCTCAGTTCCTCCAAGGTGGCACAATCAAGCATGTACTGGTCTGGGTGTAGGATGGGATTTTTGTGCCCAGAATCTTAGCAGTTACCTCTCCACAACCACCTGGCCTCCAGTTCTGCCAAGTCAGCATTGGGGGCTGATTTTCAGATAAGCTGGATAGGCAGGGCCGCCATTCACTGTGAGACAAAGACCAGCTCCCCGAGGGCCTCCACACAGGGCAGAGGCAGGAATCAGATCCTCAATGCCCCCAGGATTTTTGTGCTCCAACAATGGATCTTGCTGTTGCCTCTGATGTGGTCTCTGTGGCAGCTGCCCAAGGTTTGAGCTGTGGAAAGCCCTTCTCCCTTCCTGGCCAGCTGAAAAACCCCCGTCACTGACCTTTGGCACCTGTGCATTGAAAGATCTGTGAACTCACTGCTGCTAGGACTGGGGATTCCGTGACTGGAGATTCTGTCCATAAGGCCTGTTCACTGAGCTGTGAGCTGTGGCCACAGGCTGGGCTGGACTCTGCTCCATGTCATGTGCAACAGACATTTTCCATGGGCCTTTCAGGCCATGCTGGGCTGGAAATCTCCTCCACTCTGTTGTTCTCCACTTCTGCTGCTCCAGAATTTGTTGAGAGTCCCTCTCTAGAGGTATTTTATGGGCTGTGTGGGGCGAGGCAGCGTCTTTCTACTCCACCATCTTGGCTCCACCCTCAAAAGATTACATTTTGATTACTGTCCAGTGTTCCAAATGTGATTGACCCCCTACCCTTCTTGAAGAAACTTTCTAATCACCTAGGAACATACAAATTACTACCCATATGAATCTGAAAACATCACTCTGCTGAGAAGACAAGTTTCTATGTGGAGCATCAGAAAGTTGTTATAGAAACCATATGCCACACTATTTGATGCACATCCTTGCTCTGTTAGGACAAATAAGCATTTTGTTATATATTCAATGATATGTAAGTGACTCACTGCATCTTAAAATGAACCTAAACTCCTAGGATGTTGGTATTAAACCTATCCCTAAGAATGCTAGATACTAAGCTGTGTGAATTTTATTTAAATGCATTAGGGATCCATTGGAGGCTGGAAAGGAATTTCAGGTCTGTATGGATATATAAATGTCCTCACTGGTAGTCCCCTCTAATGATGAAAAACTATATCAGTTTAAAATAATAAAATTTGATTTGTTAAGCAATTTATTCAGGGTTACATAGATAGTATGCGTCAATTACAGTATTTCAACTTGCTTTTTTCTCTGATTCCAAGACTACCCAGTACCTGATATTACATTGTCTCTCCAGAGTTCTTATAGCTTGAATTTTTTAACTTCTGTGTTTATGAAGTTGCATTAATGGGGTTCATTGTTTTTATTTATATGGAGAAAATTAATTAAATGACTTGTGTTTGTTTTACATACAATGTATCCTTATAATAGCAAATGCCTTAGGGTAAATATAGTGTAATAGGAAGAGAAAGAACAGATAGAGAAAGGAAACTATGATTAACCTAAATTTTAGGTAACTGAGTTTCAGCTAATCATCTTTTCACCATGTTCCTAGAGAACACAGAAGTATATGAAAATTGAAGAAATTCTAAGGGAAATTATACTATGATGACCCATTTTGGGCACTCCAAGCTTTTTTTATGCTTTCACATTTTTTTTAGTTTTAAAAAATAATATTGATAGTAGTATTCATATATCCCTTTACAGTAACTAGAACCTTTTAAATCTGATACCTCATATAATCCTAATGACTGTTGAAAAAAGATACTATCATGAACCCCACTTGGAAGGAAGGAAGGAAACTGAAGCTGAAATAATGTAGGAAACTTGTAAGATAACATAGGAATACAATATCTTAGATAGACCCAGAATCTGAATTCAGGACTTCCTAAGTCTTGTTCCAATGCTTATACGAGTGTGACTGCTTCCTACAAATGGTTAACAAAAGAGATAGTTATATTAACATATTTCCTGTTTCTCTGAAAAAACAGCTTCTTGGGAAAACACATTTAAATCTCAACTTAGGACTTGCCATATGAAAAATCTAGGTCACACTGTAAAGTATTATATGATAATTTTTCTTCTTTTGAAAGATCATCTGTTGGCATAACATTTGCAAGCATTATTTTGCCCCAATTTCTGTTCTTTAGGAATATATATGACCCATATATTACATAGATAAATGAAATGGTGTTTCATTTGCTTGTCCTTCTTTACCAAGCAAAAATTGTGGCTTTGAATTACAATTACATATTTTACATAGCCCATCACTTAAAGAAATTGTATGTTAGAACAAAGAGTAATTTTTCCACTGAATTCAACAAAGGTCCTTGTTGAAATTCTGTTTGAACATACACATAGCTCCGAACACACAAACCACAGAACGGCTAGAGGGGACCAAGCCAGGGCGAATTCTGCACCCAGAGACCACGGAGTATTGGAGCGAGGGAGATTCCTGCTCCGGAGAGACCTGCGGACCTCTCGCGGGGGTTCCTTTGCGCCCCGGACTGGGCGCCAGGATGGGGTGCGGAGTGCAGCCCTGCTGCGGCCGCGACACTGAGGGGAGGAGATCCGAGAAGGCTACGGGGACGGGATCTCCAGTGGCCAAGCGGGTCCCCCCACGCACAGAGGGACCTGCAAACCTCTTGCAAAAGGTCAGTCGAGCTGCAGACGCGGAGCCCAGCCCGGACCTGCGACAGCGGCGGCCGCGGCTCCGAGAGGTACAGATCCGAGAGGGCTCTGGAGGCGGGATCTTCAGCGGCGGCACGGCTCCCCCACCAACAGGTGACTGACGAGGGGGGGGGTGAGAGAGTCTCTTTGGTGGATTGAGAGGGGAGTTGGGTGCCCCCAAGGCTCGGCCCCCCCGGGAGGTGGGGGCTGAGAGGCGGCTGCTGACGGAGGGGCTCCCCAAACGGGCAGGAGCCTGGATCCATTGTGGAAGGTCTGTGCATAAACCCCCAGAGGGAACTATGCCTGAGAGGCAGCCCTGCCCCTGACCACCTGAGCTTAATTCTCACACTGAATAGCAGCCCTGCCCCCGCCAAAAATCCTAAGGTGGGAAGCAGCATTTGAATCTCAGTCCCCAAACGCTGGCTGGGAGGACCAGGAGGCGAGGTGGGTGTGAGGAGAACATTCAGAGGTCAGGCCACTGGTTGGAGAAAATGCTAAGAAAAGGGAAAAGAAATAAAACTATTGAAGGGTACTTTACTGGAGAAAAGACACTTCCTCCCTTCCTTTCTGATGGGGAGGAACAATGCTTGCCATCAGGCAAAGACACAGAAATCAAAGATTCTGTGTCCCAGCCCACCCAATGGGCTCGGGTCATGGAAGAGCTCCAGAGGAATTTTGAAAATCAAGTTAGAGAGGTGGAAGAAAGACTGGAAAGGGAAATGAGAGGGATGAGGGAGAAGCATGAAAAACAGATCAGCTCCCTGCTAAAGGAGAACCAAAAAAATATTGAAGAAATTGGCACCTTGAGAACTAGCCTAACTCAGCTGGCAAGGGAGGTGCAAGGAGCCAATGAGGAGAAGACTGCTTTCAAAAGCAGAATTGACCAAATGGAAAAGGAGATTCAAAAGCTCACTGAAGAAAATAGATCTTTCAAAACTGGAATGGGACGGATGGACGCTAAGGACTTTTTGAGAAAGACAGATATCTCAGAACATACTGCGCAGATTCGAAAAATGGAAGATAATGTGAAATATCTTATTGGAAAAACAACTGACCTGGAAAACAGAATCAGGAGAGACAATGTAAAAAGTCTGGGACTACCTGAAAACCATGATCAAAAGAAGAGCCTAGACATCATCTTCCATGAAATTATCAAGGAAAACTGCCCTGAGATTCTAGAACCAGAAGGCACAATAAATATTCAAGGAATCTGCAGAACACCGCATGAAAGAGATCCAAAAAGAGAAACTCCTAGGAGCATTGTGGCCAAATTCCAGAATTCCCAGGTGAAAGAAAAAATATTGCAAGCAGCTAGAAAGAAACAATTCAAGTACTGTGGAAATACAATCAGGATAGCACAAGATCTGGCACCCTCTACATTGAGGGATAGAAGGGAATGGAATAGGATATTCCAGAAGTCAAAGGAACTAGGACTGAAGCCAAGAATCACCTACCCAGCAAAACTGAGTATAATACTTCAGGAGAAAAAATGGTCTTTCAATGAAATAGAAGACTTTCAAATTTTCCTGATGAAAAGACCAGAACTGGAAAGAAAATTTGACTTTCTAACACAAGAATGAAGAGAACCATGAAAAGGCGAACAGCAAAGAGAAATCATAAGGGACTTACTAGAGTTGAACTGTTTACATTCCTACATGGAAAGACAATATTTATAACTCTTAAAACATTTCAGTACCTGGGCACTGGGTGGGAGTACACACACACACACACACACATATGCACACACGCACACATACATAGAGACAGAGTGCACAGAGTGAATTGAAGAGGATGGAATCATATATTAAAAAAAAATGAAATCAAGCAGTGAGAGAGAAATATTGGGAGGAGAAAGGTAGAAGTTATATGGGGCAAATTATCTCTCATAAAAGAGGCAAGCAAAAGACTTATTAGTGGTGGGATAAAGAGGGGAGGCAAGAGAAAAACATGAGGTCTACTCTCATCACATTCCACTAAAGGAAAGAATATAATGCACACTCATTTTGATAAGAAAACCTATCTCATAATACAGGAGAGTGGGGGACAGGGGCACAAGCAAGGTGGGGGGAGGATAGAAGGGATGGCATGGGGAGGAGAATGCAATACGAGGTTGACACTCATGGGGAGGGAAAGGACCATAAGAAAATAGAAATAAAGGGGGACAGGATAGGATGGAGGGAAATGTAATTAGTCCTATACAACACAACTAGTATGGAAATCATTTGCAAATCTAAACAGATATGGCCTACATTGAATTGCCTGTCTTTCAAGGGGAAGGGGTGGAGAGGGAGGGAGCTAAGGAGGTTAGAACTCAAAGTATTAGGACCAAATGTAATGTTCTTACCACTGGGTAACAAGAAATACAGGTTAAGGGGTCAAAAAAGCTATCTGGTCCTAGGGGACAAAAGGGAAGATGGAGACAAGGGCAGGGAGGGAGGATAGAGGAGAGAGCAGATAGGTCACAGGGGCAATTAGAAAGCTCGGGTTTGGGGGGGGGAAGGGATAAAAGGGGAGAAAATTTGTAACCCAAAATTGTGTGAAAATAAATGTAAAAAATTAATTAAAAAAAAAAAAGAAATTCTGTTTGAGAATCTCTTAAGAAAGACAAACATTTCTTCCCCTGCCAAGAGTAGGCCCTCTGAGCTCTTGATTCAATCATTACTTGCCTTATGTAGTACCTGTCAATCATCTCCATTCTCTTTTATATTTTTAATCTCTCCTCTTCTGCTTACTTTTTCTCTATCTCAATACATGAATATGTTTTCGGTATCCTAAATAGTTTTTCTCTTTAGGTAACTTTCTACGTATTATTTTAAGCTTTCTCCTTCATTTACCAAATTAAAAACTTACTACTTTTTATTTTCTTGATTCAGGTGTTATTTAACCAAATATATAGGTAATACATTTAAATATAATCTTATTTATATCTAGATTTGTCTTATCATTCCTTTAGCTGAAAACCTTTGATGCGATTAAGTAAAAGTTTGCTGACTGCTTTTTTCTCACTGGTTAAAATCATAGATATGTTAGGGGAATTTTAAGAAACTCTTAAAAGCAAATAAAAGCCTTCCTTGCTAGACAACTTCAAACACAATCCAATTAGAGCCTGTTTTTTGAGTAACATTTTTTCTATGAAAAATCCAACTATGTAGAAAACCACATACTTTTTTTAAAAAGCTAAAATATGCCAAATAATGTTTATCAAAAAATTGAAGATGTTTATTTTGTAGAAAAGATTCAGGAGGAATAAAATAGTGAGAAACTTTAATGGCTTTTATCATTCTAGAAATAAACAAAAATTCACTTTAAAGTCCATAAGTTACTTGAATGTGAGTCACTAGCAAAGCTGGTTCGATCTTATGCACAAAGGATAGTAACCTGTTAACAAAATGAAAGCAAGGAAAGTCTGAACCCTTTGTATCCAGAGACAGGAGCAATCCCACAAGGAACTCTTAAGGTCATCAAAAATATTCACTTTGGAGGTTAGAAGACAGTGGGAATGGGAAAGACTAGTTTAAGTACCAGCACTCAATCCAGTACATCTCAGTCCTAGATTCTTATCCCTGTATCCTCAGTTGCCCTATGGGGTTCTGAATATAGCACTCTATGAACCTCAAAGAAATGGAAGGTGGGAAAATCCTGGAAGGGAGACAAGGATGTGACCATAGAAACCCACATGATCTCGGTTAAAACCAAGCATGGCTGATCAATGTTCGCAACAGCACAACAGGAACCAAACCTTGAAAACAGCACAAAGTCCAATTCAGGCACTAAGTTTGGATTGAAAACTGCTTCTGAACATACAGAAGAAATAACATGCTTCCCAAAATCCAATTGAGAAAGAGAAAATGTTGTTTTGTCTTTTGTTTTCAAAGGGGACAATGACATCATAGGTAATGTCTTAACTGGCATGTGAATTGGATTTAAGTGAGGCAGAATTGCACAAAGTCTTCAGCTTCTGTCTCTCTTCTTCTGAGTTACTGATTTCCAGTGGCAAAATAGGAGTCAAGATGACTGGTGATGGCCCAGGTTGCAGTGGTTGACCTTAGCACCTTCAATGCCTGATCAAGCTCTAAACGCTCCACAGTGTCCAATTTAGTCACATTCATATCCATTGGAACAAGCAGTTCTTATCCATTCATTCCTCTGGAAAAATTATTCATATGATAGACATTCCCCTAACTTATGGACAGGTTTGAGGTCTGTCAGTTACCCTCAACCTGGTTTAGTCTGTCTGCCATGAAAAGGGCTCATCAAGCCTTCACACCAGAGGTATTAGTCCTCCTGAACATCCCATATGTATATATGAATCTTCTGTAAGGATTATTTCAACATCTGGAATAGATGATGAAAATAAAAACGAAATAAAAAACTTTAAAATTTTGGAAGGGAAATAGTTAGCTTAGAATAGAAAGTTGCAAATTTTACCTAATAATAGCCTTTTCAAAAAAATGTAATAAGTCAAACAGAAGACACTAACTCCAAAAATGTAAGGAATATTTGAACAAAATCAAAAGATATTTTAAAATAGAAGAAAAGGAAAAGTGTCTGCTATAGAAAACAAGTGATATATAAAGAAAGTCAAGATAAATGGCCTAAAAATCATGAATCTCCGAAAAACATGGCTTTACAAAAAAATCTGAGCACTATATATTGAGAAATCATAAATGCTACTTGCTCAGATCTATTTGAATTGGAGGGCAAGGTGAAAAAATCCACTGATCACCTTAAGAAAGAAACTCCCAAGTGAAAACACTTGAGGCTGTCATAGTCAAAATTTTCCACACCCATATCAAAAGGGAAAAAAAAATGCTATAAGCAGCAGAAAAAAAGAGTTAAATTCCAAAGAATAAGTCTATTGTAACATATTAGACCTAGCAACTTCTATAAAAAAAGATAAGAGATTCAAATAAAGTAATTCCAGACACAATGTACTGGAACCAAGTTACAAGAAAGAGTAAAACCCCCAAATTGAACATAATCCTCCAGGGGACATAATAGACCTTTTAGAAAATAAGGAACTTTCAAATATTTCTGAAGGGAAAACGGTAGATGAACAGGTAATTTGGAATGAAAATATAAGCATCAAGAGAAACCTAGAAAGGTAAATTTACTTTTCATTTGGAAGGGTCTATACGAAGATGATAGGATAGCATTCTAAATAAGGAGAGAAGTGTGGCTTCAGAATTCAAATGTCTTTAAAGAGAATTGAGAAAATCAAAAAGAAGAGAGACCCAGCAGGAGATGGTGTTCTTCTAATGATTTTAAGAGGGAGAAAAGGGGGAGAAAAAAGCAACATATTAGTGAGTAAAAGATGAAAAGGGGGTAATCATACTATTATTGTGAGAAGAGGCTACGTATATGGAAAAAGGGAGAGGAGTACAGAGATAAACCTCATTTTTATATGAATAAAGAAAGGAGAGTTGAACCCAGAGAATTTGGTGTGTAAGTACATAATAGTTAACAAAAAAAGAAACTGTTAATGAAGACATGGTGGTAAGAGAAAGAATAATAGCAGGGAGAGAATAGTCTGAAGCAAAAAAAAAAAAATACTGATCCTCAAAAAGGGATTAAAAGTGGGGGAGGGGGAGGAAAAGAAAATAATTAGAAAACAAAGAGAGTTGACATCAAATGCATATGGCTTAATATTATGGTATATGAATGCAATGAAATGTTATTGCTCTGAAAGGCATGAAAAAGGACATGATTTCAAAAAATTCTGGAAAGAACCAACTTATGCAAAGTGAAGTGAACAGAATTAGAAAAGTAACTGTTAACATAAACAGCGTTGAGAGACTTCAGAACTCTAATCAAAGTAATGGCACATTACCAAAGAACCAAAAATGAATCATATTACCTTCTTCTAGACAGCTATGAGAGGCTCAAAGGATAAAAGAAAACATGACCACTCCATGGATTTATTTTTTAAATCCTTATTGGGTATAAGGGGGTTTGTTGTTTGATTTTTTCCCTCTCTTTCTTTTCTGTTTTTACCTGGAGTGGGTTACTAAGGGAAGGAGGGAAAAATATATAGCAAAGATAATACCAAAAAACAAAGAAACAATAAAAAAGAGAATGGTCACTAAAATACTCAAATGTATATACAAGGCAGAGTAGCTACTTTACAGAAGCATGATAGTTTTTTTTAAAGTAATTGGTTAAATTTATTGTCTATTTTAAAAGGAAAACTAGATGCATGAAGAGAAGTTCGTAATTTTATATATAATCTAATATAGAATTGTTCTTGTTCATTTAATTTAGTTTTTTTTGGGGGGGGATGTTTGTTATTTGCAGAAAGTTTTTAAAATGAAAAAGAAAAGACCATAAAATCCTGGGTGAGGAGTCAGGAAGACATATTCAAATCCTGGTTTAGAGGATTGGAATTCACCTTGATGGATAGTGTTCTCATTCCCAGAATTTTCATTGCTGATAAAAATTAAATCTTCTTATGTAAATGTAGAAGACGATCAATTTATTATTGCTAATTCAGTTAGAATATTAGTAAAGAAGATCCAACTCATGTGTTTTCTTATTTGAATATCACAATTCTGTAAATTCATGCATATTTGGTAAGGCAATAGTTTTGTTTTAATTTGAAGGTATTGACCAATTATCACTCTTCTTTAGAGTTGCATATAATCTATATGTCAAATAAATGTGTTTAGGAATCATTATTACTACCACCTTTCAAACAAAATGAAAGACATTTAAAACTAATTTTTATAGAATATACACTCCAACTTGAACTTCTGAGAGTCAAGATTATAGAGTAAACCTTAAGTGCTCTCATCCTCCTTTATTGACCTTAAAACACCTAGATAATATTGCCCCAGGAAAAATCATGGAATAGTGGAGCCAGCAGAAAGGATACAGCAGTCTTCTAGCTAGAGAGGCTAGGGAGATCAAAGGTAAATTTCCCTCCTGCTATGTCTGAAGGGGAGTAGGGCAGGACAGGAGGTATCCAACAAACTCCACCTCAGTGGAACAGCAAGGGATTCTGAGCCCTGGGGGGATGGAGCCTGCAAGTGCCAACGCAAGGAACCAAGGCATGAACCTCATTCAAGAGAATGACAATAGTAAGATAACATACCCAAACTTATAGGACCGCCCAAAAGCAGTCTTGATGGAAGTTTTATATTTCTGAGTGGTTAAATGAATAAAATAGAGAAAGAGGAGATCAGTGAAATGGGCATGAATCTGAAAAAGCTAGAGAAAGAACAAATTGAAAATTCCTAATTACATATCAAATTAGAAATACTGAGAACCAAAGGAGGAATTATTAAAATTTAAATTAAGGAAATTATTGAACTAGTTAATAAAACTGAGCTAGTTTTATTGAAAAAAAAACAATAAAAATTAATAAGCCATTGGTTAATTTGATTTAGAAAAAGAAAGAAAAAAATCAATTACAAGTATCAAAAATGAAAAAGGTCAATTATCACCAATGAAGTGGAAATCAAAACAATAATTAGGAATTATCTTGCTCAATTGTTTTCCCATGAATATGATAATTGTAGTGAAATGCATCAATATTGACAAAACTATAAATTGCTCAGATTAATGGAAGAGAAAATAAAATACCTAAATAACATCATCTCAGAAAAAAGCAATTGAACAAGCCATCAATGAACTCCCTAGTGAGAAATCTTTAGGGTCAGATGATATTGCAAGTGAACTCTATCAAATATTTAAAGGACAATTAATTCAAATATTGTATAGATTATCTGGGAAGATAGCAGAAGAAGGAGTCCTACCAAATTATTTTTGTGATGCAAATATATTCCTGATACCCAAGCTGGGAAGAACAAAAACAGAGAAAGAAAATTATAAACCATTATTTTTAATGAATATAAATGCAAAAATTTTAACTAAGATGCTAGCAAAAAGATTACAACAACTTATCATGAAAATCATACACTTTGATCAGGTAAGGTCTATCCCAGGAACCCAGGGCTGTTTCAATATTAGGAAAACTATCAGCATAATAGATCAAATCAACAGTAAAATTAACAAAAACCATATAATTGACTCAATGATGCATAAAAAGCTTTTCAAAAAATACAACACCCATTCCTGTTGAAAACACTGGAGAGTTTAGCAAAAAAAAAAAAAAAATGGAGTTTTCCTTAAAATGATAAGAAGCATTTAGATAAATCAATGATCAAGCATTATATGTAATGGGGATAAGCTAGATGCATTTTCAATAAGATCTATGGTGAAATGAGGATGTCCATTAACAGCACTGCTATTCAATATGGGGCTAGAAATTTTAGGTTAAGCAATAAGAAAAGAAATTAAAGGAATTAGAATAAAAGAGAAGAAACTAAGTTATCACTCTTTGCAGATGATATGATGGCATACTTAGAGAATCTTAGAGAATCAAGTAAAAAACTACTTGAAATAATAAACAACTTTAGCAAAGCTGCATTATACAAAATAAACCTCCATAATTCATCTGCATATCTATATATTACTAACAAATCTCAACAGCAAGAAATAGAAAGAAAAATTCCATTTAAAGCTATGGTAGACATTATAAAATGTCTACTGGCCAAAACAAACCCAGGGACTATATGAACACAATTGCAAAATAATTTTCACACAAATAACTTCGTATCTAAATAATTGGAAAAACCTCAGTTATTCGTAGATAAACTGAGCTAATATAAAAACAAAAGATAATTCTACCTAAATTAAATTACTTACTCAATTCCATACCAATAAAACTACCAAAAATATGTCACAAAACTAGAAAAAAATATCAAAATTCATCTGGAAAAATGAAAGGTCCAGAATATCAAGGGAATTAGTGAAAAGAAATGCTAGGGCAGGTGCTCTAGGCGTATCAGATGTTAAATTGTATTTTAAAGGATCAATACCACTTGGTACTGACTATGAACTAGAGAGATAGATCAGTGGAATAGGTTAGGTACACAGGACACAGTAGTCAATGATTATAGCAATCTACTGCTTGATATACCCCCAAATCCTCGCTTCTGTGATAAGAACTCACTGTTTGACAAAAACTGATGGGAAAACTGGAAAATAGTTGGCAGAAACTGGGCATAGACTAATATCTTACACTCTCAGAATAAAGTTGAAATGGATGTACAACCTAGATACAAAGGCTAATGGTATTAACATACCAGGGGAACAGGGAATAATTTATGTGCCAGATTTATGGAGAGTGGAGGAATTTGTGACCAAGCAAGAGAGAGAGAGAATAATTTTGATTATGTTAAATTGAAAATTTTTTAGGTGCTATTTTTTAGCACAAACAAAGCAAATGCAACGAAAATAAAGAGGGAAGCAGAAAACTGGAATATATATATATATATATTTACAAATAGTGTCTCTCATAAAGGCCTAATTTCTAAAATATATAGAGACCTGAGTCAAATTTACAAGAATGCATGTCTTTTCCCAACTGACAAATGGTCAAAGTATATGAGCAAGTTATTTTCACAGGAAGAAATTAAAGCTATCTGTAGTCATATGAAAAAATGCTCTAAATCACTATTGATTCGGCAGATAAGGTACCACATCACACCAATCAGACTGGCTGACTTAACAAAAGAGGAAAATGATAAATTTGGGAGAAGATGTGGGAAAGTTGTAACACTAATTGATTGGTCCATTTTAAATGAATTTACTTAAAATAAAAAAGCACACCATAAAAATAAGTGTTGCATATAAAATCCAATAGTTCTATGACAGATGAAACTGCTATAATTAAGCCAAAAACTATTTAGATAAGAAAAATTTCTGCAATTTCATCATGGAATCTACTATAAGATTGTGTTATATTATACTATTCTAACTCTGAGAATATGTAAACAAAATATATTGCTCTTATTCTATAATACATCTTTCTAAGCTAAGGGTGATATTAAGATTTTATTGGTGGAGGTCACCATTGATATTAAGGATCTTTGACTCCTCACTTGGACTATAGGCTTGGATTTTTATTCTTAGACCAAACCCTGACTAGCAAGGAAGTGAAATAGTGACCTAGTTAGTTTTCCTGTTTATTCCTGAAGATGACTGTTTAGCTTATGCACATAAACTTATCAAGTCAACCTATAAACATAATTTCCTTACTTTGTTTTTTTAAATTTTTACATATATATGTAATATATACACACATACACATAGGTACATGTGCATACACATATGTAAGCGTGTATATATGTATACGTATGTGAGTATATATGCACATGTGTGTATATGTATATGTGTGTATGTATGTGTGCATGTGTATACAATATGTTTGTATATAGATAGATATAGATGTAAATATAGATATAGATCTATCTATCTATCTTTCTATAGGCCTGCGTTTTGTTGTAGGTCACATATATATTCATTTTTGCCAGGGAAATGTTATCATTTTACTCATAGTATATAAATTTATCCAAGAGATCCCTAAAATGCCATGCAGAGTTGTATGGAAGGTTTAGAATTTTATAATTTAAAATGGAATATCCTTATCAATACTGAATTTATGGAGGTAAATACTGGAGTTCTATAGTTAATCAATTCATAAATATTTACTCAGCACCTGCTATGTGACTAGGATTTTGTTGGGTACTTTCCAATCTACATGAAGATTACCTTCTTGGAAGATATTAAGCAATTAAAGAACAAGTAAAAAACGTATGAAAAGTGTCCTTCACCACAATAATTCAGAGGTGGCAAACCCAGTGTAGACACTGAAGGAATAGAAGAAAGAAAGAAAGAAAGAAAGAAAGAAAGAAAGAAAGAAAGAAAGAAAGAAAGAAAGAAAGAAAGAAAGAAAGAAAGAAAGAAAGAAAGAAAGAAGGAAGGAAGGAAGGAAGGAAGGAAGGAAGGAAGGAAGGAAGGAAGGAAGGAAGGAAGGAAGGAAGAAAGAAAGAAAGAAAGAAAGAAAGAAAGAAAGAAAGAAAGAAAGAAAGAAAGAAAGAAAGAAAGAAAGAAAGAAAGGAAGGAAGGAAGGAAGGAAGGAAGGAAGGAAGGAAGGAAGAAAGAAAGAAAGAAAGAAAGAAAGAAAGAAAGAAAGAAAGAAAGAAAGAAAGAAAGAAAGAAAGAAAGAAGGAAGGAAGGAAGGAAGGAAGGAAGGAAGGAAGGAAGAAAGAAAGGAAGGAAGAAAGAAACAAAGAAACAAAGAAAGAAAGAAACAAAGAAAGAAAGAAAAAGAAAGAAACGAAGAAACGAAGAAACGAAGGAAGGAAGAAAGGAAGGAAGGAAGGAAGAAAAAAGAATGAAAGGAAGGAAGAAAGAAAGAAGGAAAGAAAGAGAGAAAGGAAGAAAAGGGAGGACGGAGAGGAGGATAAAAAAGAAAGAAGCACTCATTAAGTGTCTACTATGTGGTAAACATTGTGTTAAGTGCTTTATAAATACTATCTCACTTTGACTTCACAATAATCCTGAGAGGTAGATGCTATTATTAGCCTCATTTTACTTCTGAGGACACTGCTACAGACAGAGGTTAAATGACTTGCTCAGGGTCATACAGACAGTAAATGTCTTGGCCTGGATTTGAACTTGTTGTCTTGATTCCATGCCAAATGTTTTATCCACTGTTTCATGTAGCTGTCTCATTGATAGAGAGAGGAAGAGCGTCAATTTCTTGGCTTGGACCTTCATTAATTTATATGTAGATCTGTATGGGGAGAGAGAGAGAGAGAGAGGGAGAGAGAGAGAGAGAGGGAGAGAGAGAGTGAGAGAGAGAGAGAGAGGGAGAGAGAGAGTGAGAGAGAGAGAGAGAGAGAGAGAGAGAGAGACAGAGAGACAGACAGAGAGAGAGAGACAGAGAGAGAGAGAGAATCTATCTTAGTGAGGTCAAGTAACAATATTTCTTGAGATTATGACACCATAGATGAAGGCCATTATAACACAGACATGGAATTTGGCTTGGAGAGAGAAATTTTATGAGCCTCAGTTTTATCTTATCTATCCAAAGGAAATTTAAAGCAATTTAAAGTAGATGTCACTTAGCAAGAGATGGTTCTTGGACAGGGAATGGAGAATGAGTGTTTGAGGCTGAGACAGAAACCTGGATGTAGGGAATCACATCAAGGAGAGTAGATAGACAGACAGACAGACAGACAGACAGACAGACAGATAGATAGATAGATAGATAGATAGACAGATAGATCAGAGAGATAGACGAATAGAGTTATATAGATATGGATGGTTAGAAATGTATGGAGATTTGTGTGCATACATACATACATATACATATATATGTTTTATATGTGTATACATACGTGTATGTACATAGGAATTCACATAAAATATATATGTGTATATATAAACACAAATACATATATATAAAATATGTGTGTATATATTATAAATACACACATATATATGTATCTATTTTTTTTAACTAGAATAAGCAGCACTTATTGAAGTGTCAGGACAGTTAGATGGTGCAGTAGACAGACTACTGAGCCTGAAAGAAGAAAGTCCTGAATTCAAATGTGACCTTAGTAACTTACTAACTATATGACCCTGGGCCAGTCACATAACCCTGTTTTCCTTAGTTTTCTCATCTGTAAAGAGCTGCAAAAAGAAATGGCAAAGTACTCTATTATATTTGCCAAGAAGACCCCAGAAAGGCTCATGAAGAGTAAGACATGACTGAAAAATGACCAAACAGCACTCAAATTGTCACTTGGCCAGGAGAATCAGAGAAAGGGACACTGGACTTGGATTGTTAAGTTACAGAAGTACCAAAACATCTTTAGACACATAATAATGAAAGAAGAAAATGTATTTCTTAAAATTATTTTGATGTTAATAAAACACTTAAAATAATAACTGCGAATATGAATTAGGTGAACTCTTGCCTAAAACAAAAGTATCAGACTGGACTGAATTAAAAAATAGAACACAGTGTATTGTAAATAGCACCTGATTTAGAATCATTGGAATTGTGCTTAAATCTTACCTATGCCAATTATTACCTTTACTTATCTTACAGCAAGTCATTCTCTGGACTTTAGTATAGTTATCTGAAAAATGAGAAGGGTTAAGTAAATGATACTGTCATGTTCTCTGTCATTCCATGAAACCCCGCATTTAACATACATGTGAAACAAGTTTTAAACATGAAGATTTATGCAGAATTAAAAAATAGAGTTTGGTATGCAATTCTTTATCCCTGATCTTAATCAGAAGAAAGGATGAATGACAGTTATCTCAGGCAAAGAGCAATGAAAAGACATGATAGGGTTGAAATATAACGAAGAGATTTATGATTTGTTGAAGATAATATATACATATATGTATTGTGGATAGATATATTTTAATTGTTGGGAGGGTTGTAATAGAAACTTGGAAATACATCAGCTGAATGAATGATGAAATTTCTTCTATCAATGAAGTTTTATAATACTAAAGAATTTTTATTTTCTCTTACCTGGAGCACTGATATGATACATCTTGTCCAAAGTAAAGCTCCCAGCATGTGTCAGAAGCAGAATTTGAATATGTTTTTTCTGACTCCACGATGGCTATCATTGCCTGTTATACCACACTACTGGTATTTAATATTAATATTAGTATTTATGCACCCAGTGTTGCAATATATGCATTTTTAATGAAAACTCTAAATGAAATGCAAAAGTCTGTGATAACAGGAAAACAATTATGGATGATTTTAATGCAACCCACAAAGCATAGATAAATGTAGCAGAAAGTTAAGCCAAATACACCTTTGTAGACAGAGATATATACATTTACGTACGCATACTTACATACATACATACATATGTGTATATATGAAGAGAGCTGTTGGAAAAAACTAGATACAATGTATATTTGGTAATTATTGTTATATATATGTACATATATATCCTATATAAATATCATATAACATGTTTAAAGTTAATCATTTCATAAGGTAATGAGAATTTAGTACATGAAGGAAGAGAAAAATATTAAACTCCTTTACAGAACATAAAAATATAAAAATAATTAATCAACAAGTGAAACAGAAATAAGGGATACAGACATAAATGAATTTAAGTGATGCTATGCACAAAAGGGCCTAAAATAAAAAAAATAAATTCTTTGATAAATAACTTTAAATAATGTATATGTACAAGGTACTTGAAATACCAAAATAAGTTAAATAAGTGCTTAGATTTACTAAATTAAAAATGAAGGAAATATTAGTATTTATGGAATATTGATAAACTATGGAGGCAAATGTAAATCTCTGAAGCATTAACAAATAAGATAAAATTACGAATAAATTGAATACACAGCTTCAGCAAACAAAATTCCAAATATAAAAATGAAATTATGAAAATTCAATAGGAAATTAAAATAGTTGAAAACAAACTATTGACCCAAAAGGGTGAAGTATAATTTTCTCAGCTACCAAGTGTTCAAGGTGGGACAAAGACATGTAGAACTAAGCACCACTCTTCAAAAGACAAATCATTAAAAGTGTTATGAACCAATGATTTTTCAAAAGAAGAAATACAAGCTATCAATAACATTTTAATATTTCAAAATAAATTAATGATCACAAAAACACAAATTAACCTGTGATATCAGCCATAACCACTAAGATAGAAAATTAAAATCACTGAAAGATGAGAAAACCATTAGAAATATTAACTGTATCATGTCATGTTAACTTAACTCTTCTCTGAAATACAACGATCCAAGACTATTCCAAGTTCCTCATGATGGAGAATTCTGTCTACATCCAGAGACAGTACTATGGAATCTGAATACAGATCAAAGCACACTATTTTCGCTTTTACTGTTATAGTTTCTTTCTCGTGCTTTTTTCCTTTTATACAGGTTCTTCTTTCACCACACGACCAAAATGGAAATATTTTTAATGTGATTGCACACATATAACCTTTATTAAATTGCTTACTGTCTTGGGAAGAGGAGAAAAATTTGAAACTCAAAGTTACATAAAAATGAATGATGAAAAATATCCTTCCATGCAATTAGAAAACAATAAAATACTATGAAAATAAATATTGACTGAACTCAAATAAGGATGCTGATCCACTGATGGTACTGAATTAATTCACCTGTTCTGGGGAAAAAATATGGAGCTGGACTACTTAATTTGCTGAATTGTTTATCCATTTTAATTTTAACCCACCCCCCCCCTCCAAATTCATCACAGACTCTTTATTCCAAGGAAATTATTGACAGTGAGAAAAGGACATATGGGTGTTCATCTATATGTACAAAAATGTTCCCAGCTGTACTATTTGTCGCATTACTGAGGTTAAAAGAAAATATGAATCTGATGATTGGAGAAGGACTGGGTTCATTATCAGGGTGTTTTAAGAGTAGCGTTTTGAATTTCAAGTGAAAAAAAAAATTTAGTTTCAGATCTTGCCTCAGACACTTAAAAAACTCTGTGACCTTGGGCAAATCACATGAGCTATATGTGCCTCAATTTCCTTGTGTATGAAATAATAAAGGCTGGACTCAAAAGGCTCATAACCCTTTCCCCACTAAATCTGTGATGTCATCATGGAAAATGAGATATTACTACTCTATAAGGGATTACATACTTGAAATTTTCACAGAAGTATGGGAAAATTTGAAGTGATGAAGAATTAAGATAGAAGAGCGCTAAAACCAAAAGACATGATGACTACAACAAAAAAATTACAGTCAATTTTGAAATACATCAGAACTGGTCTAATTGCCAGTATTAATGCTATCATGTCAAAGTTCAAGTACATAATAGAAAATGTCTTTTTCATTAAAGCAATTTTTAAAAGTTATAGATGGCAGTTGATTGCAATTTTCTGCAATATTGTCATCCATCCACATCTGGTTAATTAAGGGGGAATATTCTCTCTGAGTCCTCAAATAGTTTGCAAAATGTCAGTATCAATATTTTCATGCATATCTTGTTTTGAGACTAAAGGATTCAAAAGGAACCAGTGATTATAATATTGGTTGCTTATAAAGGTCAATTACCATATCTTTTACAAAGCCTTGTACTAAGGAGATGCCTCTATATATACATAATTATACATACATATATACATATATATTCATGCATATATATATATGTATATATATATATATATATATATACATATAATTTCTTTTTAGAGAAAAGAAAGAGAAGAATAAAATCTAAGTTGTATGCTTAGGGTCCATAGTTGGATACTGGAATAGAATCAAAAATTGCGCTTCCCGCGACACTTTCAGTTCCTTATATCTTTGTCATTGACCTTTAAGAATAACCAGGAACTCATAACCAAAAAATAATTTAAGATGGAAAAAGAAACAATAATAGCTCATGATGTTTTCCTTCAGGCTTCATAAGCCATATATCCTGTGTGTCAAACATATGCTATACATATGTTTTACACTTCAAAATAGTTACTTCTAGCCTCATTTACTTTTGTGTGAATTTTTTTAAAGTAATAGGAGCCTGAAGCCACCCATTTAGAAATACAGAAGAGATATTATGAGCCATGAGTGACAGTACATTTAAATGCAAGCCTGATCTCTGCAAGTTTATTTGTATGCTGTTAGAGAGGAAGCCTTGCATTGAGTGCTGTCTTTTTTTGGTGTGAAATCTCATTCCAAGACTTTGGAGCAATTTGTTTCCTATAATCAAGGCAAAAAGAGGACAAATTAATGATGAATCAGTCACTAAAAATGTCTATATTATGAAGGCACCATCATACCCAATTCAAATACCTTTCATTTTTTTTAGATCCCATTACTAAATTTCAACTTTTATCGTCTATAAACCAGTATGTAAAAATGATTGGAAAATTACTCTTTGGACAAACTCTAGCTGGTGGTTTCTTTCTTTTTTCATTAGATTGTCCACAAGTTGATAGATAACTCTGCAATCTACTTAGAACTGGATTAAACAGATTGGTGTTTGACTTCTCATTGATTATTCATGTCATTTTCCTCAACTCAAAATAAGCTATAGAAAAGTGCATGGAGGCTGAAATAAGTATGATCTGTACAAAGGGAAGTCTAGGGCCCAGGCTGAGCAGAGTGGAAGGGACACTGTGAAAAGAGGAATTTGAAATAAATTTATACTTGGTGAAATTTTATTTGCACTTAACCTATGCAAAATTATGGACCAGTACTCAAAATACTGTTAATTGAAATGTGATACCAAGTATGAATATTGATAAATAACACAGATTATCTATCTTCAGGCTCTTAAAGTAACCTAGACCATACAGCAGCTCTATCATTTTGTGTCAAGTACTCCTTTGGTAATATAGTGAAGCTTGTGGAATTACTCATAGAATATTTTTTAATGAATAAAATAAAATGCATAGATCACAGAGAACCAAGTGCAGTTAAGTAAAGTTATATGTAGTTATATATACATATGCATGTATACATTTACATACATACATATATGTGTATACAGTTATCCATTCCACATTGTGACTTTCCTCATTATGGTTTTGATACATCAAGGATTAGCATAAGAAACTAAATACCAATTTTTGGAAAGTTTTGTGGAAACTGCAGATGATACAGAAAACATTTAGAAACTCAAAAGTTCATAAGATATATATCTATCTATATATCTATATAATATTGTATAATACCAATACACTGCATCTTTTAATATTATAATAATTCAAACTTTTTCTCTGCTGTGAAGGGAAGGTCAAATAATTTTACGTGGATTTTGCAGATTGTGGGGAATTGTACTCCGCCCAATCCCTTTAATATGGAAAGGATAATTGTATGTGTATAAACATACACACACACCATATTATATATGTACACATATGTGTATATGTATATATACACACATGCATAATACATGTATGTGCATATAAATGTGTATTTGCGTGTACACATACACAAATTTTTTTAAAGTTCATGGAACCCAGGTTAAGGACCCCTAATTATAGAACTCTAAAATACCTCAGAGGTCATGCCATAAATTTTCTTATTTTACAGATATATAGAAGAGAAAAAAATAAACAAAGGTAAGTTTACTTATCAAAGGCCACAACAATTTTAAACATTGAAGAGAGGATTTGTAGCCTAAAATGGAGAGGGAAGGAGAGAAAAAAGAAAAGAGAGGAAAAAGGGTGGGAGGGAGGGAGGGAGAGACAGAAACAGAGAAAAACAGAGACAGAGAGAAAGACAGAGAAAGAAAGAGAGAAAGTTCTATTTGTATTACATGGTTATAAAAAAAAAAGTGAAGGGGCCAGAGTCAAGTGAACACTTCATGCTTAAATAGCAGTGTTGTTAAAAGTGAATAACTCTGAAGGTCCCAAAAACTCTCATCAATGGTAGAGCCAAGATGACTGTGTAGAAGCACAGACCTGCTAGAGTTCTCCCTGAAATACCTCAAAAAATCCTGTAAAAATGACTCTAAAGTTCTAGAGCAACAGTATCCACAAAAGGACATGTTGAAGCAAATTTCCAGCACAAGATAATACATAAGATCAACAGGAAAGGTCTATTCCCCCAGACTGGGAGTGGAGCACAGTTTGGCATGGGTCATGCCACAGACAGAGATGCAGGAGACCTTAGAGGACTGAACCTCTAGTGCCTGATGTAGTTTCCAACTTCTCAACCCACAAATGCCAAGGACAGCTTCATAGGTCATTGAGTAGCAGCTCTCAACTCTCTGAGAATGGAGTGTGGTATAGCTCTAGCATCACACCCAGCCCTGGCCCCTTCCACCAATGAAGTGGAGGCTGTTTCTGTAGCCTTCCATTGAACAAAGAGCTCAAAAGTCAATGAATGGCTGGGAAATGAGCAAATGGGAGAAAAAGAAGCAGACTAAAGATTTTCACTTTCTCTATGAAGAGACATTTTCTTACATCATTAGTGATGAAGAAGATCCAAATATGCAAGCAGCAGAAGACAATAAAGCCAAAACTGCTCCATCCAAAGACTTCAAGAAAAATATGCATTGGTCTCAAGCCATGTAAGGATTTTAAAAAGGATTTTGAAAATCGTCAAAGAAGTAGAGGAAAAATTGGGAAGAGAGTGTTGCAAGAAAATAATGAAAAACAAGTCAACATCTTGCTAAGGGAAACCTAAACTAATGCTGAAGTAAATAACAATTTTAAATTTAGACTAACTCAAATGGCAAAAGAAGTCACAAAAGCCAATGAGGAGAAGAATGCCTTAAAAAGTAAAATGGGCCAAATGGAAAAAGAGGTCTAAAAGCTCACTGAAGGAAATGATTCCTTAAAAATTAGAATGGAACAAATGGAAGCTAATAACTTTATGAGAAATCAAGAAATTATAAAACAAAAGCAAAAGAATGATAAAAAATAGAAGACAATGTTAATATCTCATTGGAAAAAGAACTGTTTTGGAAAATAGATCCAGGAAAGAAAATTTAAAAATGATTGGACTACCTGAAAGCCATGATAAAAAAAAGAGCCTACACATCATCTTCAAGAAATTATCAAGGAAAATTGCCCTGATATTCTAAAACCCGAGGGGAAAATAGAAATGGAAAGAATCCACTGATCACCTCCTGAAAGAGATCCCAAAAGGAAAACTAGGAATATTATAGCCAATTTCCAGAGTTCCCAGATCAAGGTGAAAAATTTTTTTTTAAAAATTACAAGAAAATATTACAAGAAATAATTCAAGAACCATGGAAACACAATTAGGATAACAAAAGTTTCAACAGCTTCTACACTAAGGGCTCAGAGGCCTTGGAATATGATATTCTAGAGGGCAAAGGAGCTAGAATTAAAATTAAGAATCACCTACACAGAATAACCGGGTATCATACTTCATGGGAAAAAATGGAACTTCAATGAAACAGAAATGACTACCAAGCGTAGTCCCACCCCCCATGTCACTGTGAAGGGAAGCAATGTGGCATCCATCACACATGTGACAAAAAGCAAAATATTTTTCCATATTACCAATGTCACAAAAAGAGAGAAAAATAATCACAAAATGAGCAATATTTTAGAACATGTTGGTTCTTTTTCTTTTTACCTAATCATCTTGAGAAACAGAAGTAGTGGTTGTATTCCTGTGTCAAAGAGTATATAGGTAGTTTAATAACTCTTTGGGCATAATTCTTGATTACTCTTCAAACTATTGAATCATTTCCAAGTTCCACCAGCAACGAACTAATGTCCCAATTTTTCCACAACCCCTGCAACATTTGTCATTTTCTCCTTCATTCATTTTAGCCAATTTGATATTTGTAAAATGATATCTCAAGGTTGTTTTTCTTTGCATATATCCAATCAGTAATGATTTAAAATATATTTTATATGGATATAAACTACTTTGATTTCTCCATAAGGAAATTGTCTGCTCATATCCTTTGACTATTTATCACTTGGGGAATGACTCATATTCTTACATATTTTACAGTTTTTTTTTTTTTTTACAAATGTATATTTGATATATTAGACCTTTAGATGAGAAACTGTCTGTGAACATTTTTATTGAATTTTTTGCTTTTCTTCTGATTTGGCTATGTGTGTTTCATTTGTACAAAACTTTATTTTTTATTTAATGTAATTGAAATCCATTTTTCACCTCACATTGCTCTTTTTTATTCATAAACTGGTCCTTCATACATATATATATATATATATATATATATATATATATATATATATATATATATATACATATTTCTTTAGTTCCTTTGCGATTGTTGATTTTATTTTTGATTAAATTTTGTTATTTTTTTCTAATTCAGTAAGGAAAAATGGTAATTTGATTGGGATAACTTTAAATCTATAAATTAATTTAGGAAAAATTGTCATTTTTATTTTGTTGCCTCTGCCCACCCAGTAACAATAAATATTTTTCAAAATCTTTATTTGTATAAAAATTATATACATACATATATATACACATGTGTGCATATGTGCATATGTATGTATGTATGTATACACACATATATGTTTATATGGTTTCTGGATTTGTTTTGGCAGGTGTAGTCCCAGGTATTTTATAATGTATAGAATTATTTTAAATGGAGGTATTTCTAACTATCACTTCTGGTAGGGTTTCATTTGGGGTATATAAGAATGCTGATGATTTATGTGGATTTACTTTATATCTTCTCATTGTTAAAATTATTAATTGTTTGAGATAAACTTTTTAGTTAAGTGTTTGGCATTTTTTCCAAGTATATCATCTGCAAAAAGATTATCTTATACTCTATTCTGATTCCTTCGATTTTTTTTCTTGTCTTATTGATATTGCTGGGATGTCCAATGCAATATTGAATAATAGTGGTGACAGTTGGCATACTTATTTTCCATACTGGAAAAACTTCCAGCATATTCTCATTACAAAAAAAAAATTGTATTGATAGTTTTGGGTAGTTTAAGAAAAACAATCAATATATACTTATACTTTCAAGTATTTTTAATTGAAATGAGTGCTGTACTTCATTAAAAGTATTTTCTGCATGTATTGATATAATCATATGATTTTTGTTACTTTTATTATTGAGACAATCAGTTATATTAGTAATTTTCCTTATGTTAAACCATATCTGTATTCCTAGTATAAATCAGCTAAAGCATAATGAATACTATTCCAACCTTCTATTTTAACTCTCTGTGTATCTCTCTTTTTAAAATGTCTTTCCTGCAAAGAATATATAGTTAAATTCTCATTTTTAATCCATTTTGCTGCCCATTTTCATTTTACGGATGAATTCATTATATTCACTTTCAAATTTATAAATATAATTTGTGAACTTCCCTCTTTCTCATTTTCATTATCTCCTGTCCTTTTCAGTCTCTCTTTAACATAATCCAATTACCTTAACCTCTCCCCATACTCTCCTATTTCTTATTCTATCCACCCCTTTCTTTCCACCCTCCTAAAACTTAATCTTCACACCCTTCTAAAAGTCTTTGACTCATCCTCTTATTAGTCCTCTTATTTCATTATAAGTTGAGAAGCCTTTCATACTTTTTTAGATGTATATTCATTGTTCCTCTTTAATTCAGATCCAATGTGAGTAGGGTTCCAACATTACAGTCCTCTGCCCCCACCTGTTTCCTTTGTATTAGTTCTTCTTTTCACACCCCACTTCCATGAGATAATTGGTCCTTTTATACCTTTTCCTATCCAATATTATTCCATTAGAATAACCCATCATATACAACTTAGCCCCAGCCTTTATTTCAAACAATTCTGGTAATAATAACAGTCTTAAAAATACTGATAATATTTTTACATATAAAAGTATATAATTTCACATTAATTGATCCCTTAGAATTAGTCTCTAATGCTTTTCTAATATTTCTTCTGAATCTTTATATCAAATTTTCCAATGAATTCTGAGGGTTTTTTTGTCACAAATATCTGAAAGTCTTTCACTTAATCCTGTATCTATTTTTTAATTTTAAGATTATACTCAACTTTGTTGGGTAAATTATTCTTGGATTCAATCCCAGTTCTTTTGCTCTTCAAAATATAATGTTCTAAAACATATAGTCTTTTAGTGTAGAAGACGCTGGGTCTTTTGGAATCCTGAGTATGTCTCCACAGTATTTAAATTTTGTTTCTTTTTTTTGTGGCTTGCAAATTTTTTCCTTAACCTGAGAATTTTGAAACATTCCTATGTTTTCCTCCTGTGATCTCTTTCAGGTGATGAACAGTAGACATTTTTATTTCTACTTTACTGTCTTGTTGTAGAACTTTAGACCAATTGTCCACAATAATTTCTTGCAATACAATATTAAGATTCTTTTAATAATCATAACTTTCAGGTAGCTCAACAATCCTTACATTGTCTCTCCTCAATCTGTTCCCCAGATCAATTGTCTCTCCAATGAGGTGCTTCAGATTCTCTTCTATGTTTTTTCTAGCTTTATTATTTCTTGGTGTCTCATAATATTATTTGATTTTCCTTGCCCAATTTTAGTTTTCAAGACGTTATTTTCTTCCATAACATTTTTGATCTTGTTTTCCAATTTGTTAAACTTTCTTTCTAAAATTTACTTGGAATTGCTTTTATTACTCTGCTAATTTTTCCTCAATTTCTCTCAACATATTTTTAAAATTCTTCCAAATGGGTAAAGGTCCCACATGTAAAAAAAAGATATTTTAGCAGCTCTTTTTGTGGTGGTAAAGAATTGCAAATTATGCCCATCATTTGGGTAGTGGGTGAACAAGTTGTGGTACATGAATGTAGTGGAATACAATTTTTCTAGAAGAAATGATGAGCAGGCAGACTTCAGGAAAACCTACAAAGACTTTTATGAATGGACATTGAGTGAAGTGAACAGAACTAGGAGAACACTGTATGTAGTAAAAGCCACATTGTGTGAGGAGAACCTTTGGTAGACTTAACTCTTCTCAGCAATGAGGGGATCTAAGACAGCTCCCAAAACCCATGATAAAAATGCTATTTACATGCAGAGAGCAATAATGGAATCTGAATTTCATCAAAGCATGCTGCTCTCTCTTTCTCTCTCTCTCTCTCTCTCTCTCTCTCTCTGTCTCGTGTCTTGCTTCTCATGTTTCTTCCCTTTTGTTCTACTTCTACTTTACAACATGTCTAATGTGAAGATATGCTTAATATGAATGTATATGTACAACCCATATTGGATTGCATGCTGTCTTGGGGAGGGGGGAGGGAAGGAAGAGGGAGAAAACTTTAAACTCAAAATATTGTTTAAGTGAATGTTGAAAACTAAAAATTAATTAATTAAAATATTAAAAAAGAAAAGTTCTTCCAAGAACTCTTTTTGAGTTTGTGACCATTTGATATTACTCTTTGAGGTAGAAGCAACTTTTTTTTTTTGGCTTCACTATATTCCTCTGAATATTAACCCATATTTTCCTTTACACAATAGTAGTTATCTATGGTTGGGTTCTTTTACCTTTGCTTACTCATTTTGATTTTGAATTGATTTTATTTTTAGTAGTTTATTATTACAATCATGTTTTAATCCTGATTTATGGATAATCGTGTCTTGAATCTTCCTGATTGTCATTTTCAGAATTCTCTCTGAGTACTCAACCTCAGGCACTCATCTCTCCTAAGCTGCAGTTAGGGCTTCCAGTCACACTGTCACCCAAAATGCTCTTGCTCCCTATATTACTGAACTCTCTGGGTATGTTTTCACTCCTCCTTGTGCTCAGCCACAGCTCAAGATCACATCTGGTAATCACCACTAGAATTGGTGTCTAGAAATAGTAGGAACTGGGGTTGGTGTCCTCCAATCTTCCCCCACTTTGCTGTCTGATCTTCACAGTGTTCATTAGATCAAAGTGTGTGATGTGAAAGTTTGTGAAAGAAAGGTTTCTAAGGCCTAGTCTTCTTCCCAATGGAAGTCCCTGGGGCCTGCTGTTTGTTGGTTCAGCAGAGTGGACTTGGAAGTGCTAATTCTTCACTTAGGTCAAACCCTAGTCCCTAGAGGTCCTGTATTTTCTGAAGCTCTCTCAAGTTGTCTTATAAGGATAGCAGTTTTACCCCTTTATTTTTGTTGCCCTACATTCATTTTATGGCAATGTTCTTTCTGTCTATAAAGGAAATTTGGAGAGCCTGGAATTTTCTGACCTATTCCACCATCTTCTTAGAATTCTCTTCATGAAATTTTCCCTTAAGGAGTTATTTTATCAATGAAGTTTTGTACAGCTTTTACCATTTGGTCAAATTGTGCACCCCACCTTACCCCTCCTCCCCCCACCCAAGAGGTTATTTTTCTCAGTACTTTTGTCCCTTTTTTATCAGGCATTTACTTGCTTATCAATAGTAACTGTTCCTCTTTCCCTCCCAGCTTGATTTACTTATATTTTTTTTCTTCTGATCATGTAAGGGGGCATTCCCTGATTACTTCTTAAAGAGGCCTATTTGCTAAATGGGTGTCTACTCACTGTAAATGAGCACCTGAATAGGCCTTAGGCAAAAAAGGTCAAGGTCTCCCATTACTTCCTGGGCTTTTTCCAGTCATCCTAATGAATATCTGGTCACTGGATCCAGATGGCTCAGGAGGAGAAAGTTAGGCTGGTAACTTTGCACAGCCCTCTCTCACTCAAAATAAAATCAAGTGCAAGTCATGTCACCATTTCTTTGATGTCATGATCTTCCTTGAAGATGAATGATGAACACAACAACAGCAACTTGTCTTTTAATAATTCTCTTGGATCACTCTCATTCTTTTCCCAATTTTTCTCCACCACTTTCATTTTATTTTTAAAATATATTTTTAAGGTCTTCCACGAATTCTTGTTGGACTTGTATCCAATTCATATTTTTTCACTGAGGTTTGGTTTGTAGCTGTTTTATCATCATTGCACTGTCTCTTTAAACATAATAGTTTTTTAATGATCACGTTCTTTTTTGTCATTGTGGTTTGCTCACTTTTCTAGCCTATTTTTTCCCTTTGAGCTTTATTTTAGGGATACTGTTCCAAGCTTCATTTTTTTTTTTTACGTATGACTAATTTCGTAACTACTTCTGGGGTTTGGGGAACTTTATGGTTATTTACAAGGTGGTGTGATCCAGAAAAAGTTACTATTAATATTTTTCTCCTCTGTAATCTGGTCCTTAACCTGGAAGGGTCTCTGAAAACTTTAGGCAGAAAACGATACTGCTCGTGAAAATTACTGTTCCCTTGGAACTTCAAACACTTCTCTCTGATCTGCAACAGCAACACAAAAGTACGCTTGGACATAGGAGTTGCCAAAGGGCACCTGGTCCTACACCCAGTGCCAATATAGGGTCATGTTAAATCTCTCTCTAACCAGTTGCCTGATCCCCTTTCTGTTTCTGTCTTGAGAGCTCCCAAAGTTCTTGGTGCTGCTGTTGCTGCCTCCTACACCCATAGCTGGTGTTACTACTATTTGGATTCCAGTCCAGTCCTTACCTATGCATCACAGATTTTTCCTTCAGATCTCATAAGTTGTTTTGTCTAGAAAAATGTCTCACTCTAACCTTTTGTTAATTCCCCCATTCATTTTCAGACATTATTTTAAAGTTGTCTGGAGGGGAATGTTGAATGAGTTCTGGTATAACACTTACTCAATTCTGCCATCTTTGTCCCAGGAATAGAAGTACAATTCTAAATTTTAGCAAAGTATTTTCCTGATTCTCTCCTGCATTCTTGTGGGAATGATAGAAAGAAGTTAGAAATGCAAGAGTACAATTAATTTCAAACCTGTTGAATAAAATAGCTAGATTAAAATATATAATTATTGCATAATCCATATCATCTTAGAAAGAGGACTGTAATAAAGTGCACTTGAGACCTGTAATTGATACTGCACTGTTTCATATTTTAATCTTGAATTGGAAAAAGACACAGAACAGGAATTCTTAATCATTTAAGAATGTTATGCAGCACTTTGATGGTCTTGTGTAGTCTATGGACCTTTTCTTTGAATAATAATTTTAAATGTATAAAGTAAAACTGTAGGATTACAAAGGAAATTCCATCTATTTAAATTTTCTATCTGTTTGTCTATCAAGTTATCTAATAAATTCATTGACCCCTGGCACAAAAAATAGAATACTTTTTAGATTTACAGATGATAGCTTAGATGAGGTAGTTTATTCATTGGATAGCAGTATCAGGATTGAAAAAAGATCTGACAAAATAGAATATTTAAGAAACATCTAATGTGATGCGATTTAATAGAGAGAAATGAAAAGTCTTATACCTTGTTAAAAAGTAACAAATTTTAGAAGTACAGAGATAGCTTTGAAATATATCAAGAAAAGACATTGGCAGTATAGAGGACTTTATTTTGAACTATTATGTGATACAGTGAAAAAAGAAAAATATACTGAAATTTTAGACTGTATTCAGAGTAACATTAGTGTCCAGGGTTAGGAACATTATAGTACTGTCATATTTTGCCTTGGTTGAATATATATACATGTATATGTATACATATACATATATGTATTTAATAATTGTATTCATTTCTGGGTACCACATTTTAGGAAGGACAGTTATAAGTTAGGAAGAGAATCCAAAGAATGGTAATCTGGATGGTGAGAGGCCTCATTAACATCATTTTGCATATTTTTAATTCAGAAGGATTTTCCTTGTATTTGGCTGGGGGAAGGCTGGATATTTCTATACAATGTTGATGTGCATCCATTTTTCCTTGTAAGTATTGGTTGCTAAAATAATAACTGTCAATATTATATTCTACTTTTCAGTTCTTGAACTTCAGTTGTAAATATAATATAGTTCTAGTGACAGAATATGTGTCAGTTAAGCAAAATTGACACTAGTTACTCTTTTTCAGTTGAGTTTCTACAACACCGATTCCTAGTTGACTGAATAGTTTTGATGAAATTTTACCTTCTTGACTTACTCTTCTGAGTAGCTATGTACTGTTTGAGTTGACTATTAAAACCACTGTTTTTATATAATCGTGGCATAAATGTCACACTATTAATTAAGACTTGAGACTTTATCTCAGTGAGAATAGAATACCCTAGAACAATGTACAATTTGAAACATCTTGACTTGTCAGCGGAAAAGACATACATTCTTTCCTTTCATCAAAACATATATTGCTTCTAACTATAATGAGACTGAGTAGATATTTGAAATATAACTTGGTACCAAAGACAAAATACTATTAAAAAAAAAAAACAAGATATCTGATTTCTCCTATTAAATCGTTATTTACATCAAATTAGGGAAATGCTTGTGCAGATTTCTCTGTGCTGATAATGGTTACTTCTAATTCAGATTTTGACAGCAACATATTGGAAGCTCTATCTTTGAATGAATGTCTCTTCAAAATGATATTTTTTATGAATTAAACTTTTAGCAAACACGTGTTAGCTTTGTAGGTATCTGATTTCTATTTATAAGCAAAAACTTTAATATTATATGGAAAGGGGGATATGAAATAATATTTTAAATATAATTTTTTTATTTTCAGTTTTCAACATTCACTTCCACAAAATTTATGAAATCCAGACTTTCTCCTCATCTCTACCCTCCCCTGTCCCAGGACAGTGTGTACCCCAACCACCCCTTTCCCCAATATTCCCTCCCTTCTCTCACCTCCCTTCTCTTATTCATTTATCCTACATTTTTCTGTAGTACATGACAGATTTCAACACCCCATTGCCTGTACAACTTATTTCTCAGTTGTATGGAAGAAAAATTTTTCACTTTCATTTTTAAAGCTTTGAGTTCCACATTGTCTCCCTTCCTCCTTCCCTACCCACCATCATTGTGAAAGCAAGCAATTAGATACAAGTTATACATGTGTAGCCTTTCAAAAGACTTCCATAAGAGTCATGTAGCAAAACACTAACCACATTTTCCTATTCTGTTTTCCATTTATTCCATTCTCTCCCTTGACCTGTTCTCCCACAATAGTGTTTGCTTCTGATTACCCCTCCCTCCAATTTAGCATCCCTTCTATTGTCCTCCCTCTCTTATTCCCTTCAATCTGCCTTTCTCCAGGGTAAAATAGATTTCCATACTCAACTGAATGTGTGGTATTCCCTCCTTAAGCCAAATCCAGTGAAAGTGAGGCTCACTTATTCCCCCTTACCTCCCCCTTGCATTTTAAAAGCTCTTACCTCTTTTATATGACATGATTTACTACATTCTACCATTACACTCCTCCCTTTCTATTTCTCCCAGTACATTTCCCTCAACACTTATTTATAATTTTTAAGGTATCCTCCCTTCATATTTGGCTCACCCTGTACTCTCTTTCTCTTTGTCTGTCTAATATACATATGTATATGCATATATGTATTTATATATATATACACACACATATACATGTACACATACACATATATACTTACATATATAAATATATGCATATATACTTACATATAAACATATTTATGTATGTATATATGTCCTAAGCATAGAGTAAGACATTAGCATTAAAATTATTCCAAATTTGTTCAACTCCTGAGGTACTTCCAGGTTAGAAGATGTAAGGGTGGGAAGGCATTTAGTAAAGCATTATTGCTCTGGGTATCTCCTAACTGTAGGTTATATGGTACATATACCCTTGGTTCATCCATTCTTCTCTTTCCTTTATTCTCTTAATTAAGAAGACTTTCATGGACCTCTTTGGTTGAAATTGTGTTCTCACTCTTTGTTTGAGCTGAAATATCTCAATCCCAGAAGAAATTCATTTGCTCATGTATTTTCCTGTTAATTCAAACATGTTGCACTTTTCTAATTTCTCTTTGCTATTTTGCTTGGATTACTGAGTTATTTGTATTTTCTTGTTCTGTCTGCTTCTTTGTTCCATGTTTGCATGCTGGCCTTACAAGCACTCCAAGTTCTTCCCTTCTCTGCAGAACAAGGGCAATGACTCAGACCATAGCCATCTATTCCATCTACAAGGCACATCTATTCATTTAGGCAGCCATTATTGAAATGCCATCTATCTTATATGTAGCAACATATCATTCATATGGATAAACATGCATATGTATGTATTCACTCATATACATGTGTGTGTATGTATGTGTATATATAGTATCAGCTTATGTGTGTACATATTATTTGTGCCCAATCTATGTAAATTCATTAAGGCTATGGATTATCTCAAGTTTGCAGACATAACGCAGCATCTAGCATAATACATGGCGTATAGTACACACTTAATACACACTCATCGTTTGATTAATTTATTAAGCTTCATTTTTCAGGCAGAACTGTGTGTGTATGTGTGTGTGTGTGTGTGTGTGTGTGTGTGTGCATGTGTGCATGTGTTGACCTGAAGTTAATTAGAATCCTCACAATAATATTATAACTAAAATGCTAACACAATAGTACACTTTTCTAATTTTCTTGGAATGAGTATTTTAGAATAAGCTAGATGCATGATTTAAAAAGAATGCCATTTCCTTCTAAAATCCTTCCAGCCATATCCAGTAAAGGGAATAGATGAAGGATATAAATGAGGCTAATATTATAATGTATTGCCTCTTGCTAAAAAAGGAAAATTTATTTTAAAATATAAACTTCTTATTTTAAGAGAAGTGATTTTTTTAAATTGATGAATGTATTTGTTTTATGATTTACTAACTTTCACAATTTACTAAATGTTTGCTACTAGAGAGGTCAAATCTTATAACAAACAGAGTGCTAGTTTTGGAATAAGGGAGACCTGAGTTTAAATCCCACTCTGACACTTTTTAGCTGTGTGACTATAGGAAGATCACTAAACCTCAGTTTATTTATTTGTAAAATGTATCTAATAATGACTGCAAATTCTATCTAATAGAAATGCTGTGAGAAAATGAAGTAGTGTATGTAAAGTTCTTTTTAAACTTTAGTGTACCATATAAACTTTATGCTGTTATTACTACTTTAGAGACAACTTAGCATAATGGATAAAAAACTAGCCTTGGAACTAAGAAGGCTGTTTTTAATTCCTCCTGCCTTTCACAGATAGGAATTGTGTGATTTGTGCAAATCACTGAAAGTCTTCGTGTCCTAGTTTCTTATAGAGTATAAGTGAGAGACAAGTTGCCTATTTGCATTTGTTTGGAGAATTTCCAGAATAAAACTTCTCTATGCAGAGAGAATCATAATTCTAGACTTTCTCTGGAAATTGTTAATAATTATATAAGAAATGTGAGAGAAACCTCTTCATTTGTGAGATTACAGTACCACTGGGACGTTAAAGGGCAACATACTCTCATGTTAATGAGTTTGTAATGAATTATTTCTGTAAATGACATTAGAATTTTTATATTTGTTTCTTCGTTTAGAGTAGAACTCCTAACTTTCATTTTAATGGATTTGCTGGAATTTATTTATGAGCAAGTTTGGATGATTTCAGATGGAGTCAAAAGGGTCTCTCTGATATTCACATTTCACCATGTAGGCAGTCACCTACATTGTCTATAGTTAGAGTCACCCTTATCTACTGGCCGACTGTTTGAAAAGCCTGTTTGCTTCCTTATTCTTAGCAATGTCAAAATCATTGCATTTTTAGCTACTTGGAATAGGGTATAGCAGTTTGCACTTATTGATCTCCCAAAATAAAGAAAAGAGATCCTTAAAAGAGGGTGGAGTAGCAATAGTCAAATGATTGAATGATTAATGCAATTTTCTATTGTTCCATTCCAAATGTAAACAGAACATTTAGTGCTTGTCAGATCTGTTATGGCTTTTAGAACAGAGGAAAATGTTTCCCTTTCAACCCTATGGTGGCATCAGTAAACAAGAAAAAGGACTCTAGAAAGAAGGAACGTGACCTCATGATTTAACTAGATGAGAAATAGAGTAGAAGTAGTGGTACACTGGCAAAAGTTTAATAGGCTCTTGGGGAAGAATTCTACTCACAACATGCTTCTAAGTTTAATTTCACTTGTTGAAATTTTCTACAATATTTTCTTACATCTTCTAGACAATTCAACAAAAGAATGTGAACCCCTGATCTGTAGTGTTGGGTATATGGAAATTTTAGCAGACAACTCAAACAAATCAGTTTGAGCTGGGTCCAGCATACCTGTATAGAACTTATACCTAAGCTATCTGATTGGGATAAAATTTCTTTATATTACAGAAAAGAAATGAACCAAGGCATGTTGTAACTATGGAAATGTTCCTTTTATCTTAGGACCAAAGTAATTTTCTAATCTAAGCTTCAGTGAATATTGAGTTATATTCATGCTATATATCTTTACTGACCCACTGATATTAAGGTTTTGGTAAAAATGCTTATTTTGTAATACTTATTCACAACATAGAAAACAAAAAAAATGTTTTATTTTCTTTTGTTTCTCAGTAAATGATAATTGTTGTGGGTGGATCCTTTGAAAGACAATATATATATATATATATATATATATATATACATACATACATATATATGCATATCTATCTATCTATATATATATATATAGACACACACATATTTCTTGTTTCTTAATAAGTCTAGTCAATGTTAAATTAATGAGTGTTATATGATTTATAACTGGAGGAATATGATTTTAGGTCTAGTGGAGAAAATGGGGAACTTAATCAATCTAATATCTTCATTTGTCAGGTGAAGAATGAATAAGAAATAGGAGTACAGATCCTTTGTTCCGTACCACAATCATAGTCAGGAAGATCTGAGTTTAGATCCAGTCTCAGAGCTTTATCATCTGGGTAACTTGTCTAGTTCAGTTTCATAAAATGGGAATCATAATAGCATTTTTCGGCAGCTGAGAATCAACTGAGGTAATTTCAATATAGCACTTAGCAGAATTCTTGGCACAGAATAGCCATTTAATAGTTATTCCTTACCCCCTGGTCCCTTTCTTAAACATGATAAAATGGATTTATCAATATCCAACAGTTAACATAATGAGAAATCAATGAAAAGCTTTTCTAGTAAGAATATGGATAAAGCAAAGTTGCACAAGTGAGGAAATAGTAAAAAAAATCTGGGTAAATCATCAAATTCAACTTGACATTCAAAAGGCATGGGGTGTGGAACTTTTGCAGAGTTGAAAACAATAATGCTTAAGGTAACTTGGATCTAGCAGCAGTGTGCCAGAAAATATTTAGCAACCAACTTTCTGTAATAAAGTGTATCACACAAGATACTTTTAGGTTTGTTCTGTACTCTTAACGTTCTTGTTATCATTTCAAGTGTAGATAATCAACAAAATAATAAAATAACCTGTACTTTTAACCTTTGCTGATTTCCAATCTATAAATGCTTACAATGGAATTTTAACAACTAGCTTTCTTGAGTAAGTTTGAACTGGCTCCAATACACTCATAGTTCTAAGTGGGATAGTTTGATTTATGGATGAATACATCTGAAGTCAAAGGCAGGAGATGGGGTGGGTAGTTGGACTGGGTGAGGGATAGGTCTTCACTGAACAAAACAAGGCAATCAATTCAGAGCTGTGAAGGGTTTTGACTAAAGTTGATGTGTTTTTTCATTTTAAGGTATCATGTTAGCCACATACTTTACCCCACTCATAAACTCAGTGGAAAGCAGAGAAGCCTTTAGATTACCAATTTATTACCTAAAGGGTTCCATAGATAAATCCAGGTATTAAAACTATAGTCAGAACATTGAAGAAACTTAAAAATCAGGAAGAAATATTTTGTGAATTCTAAGTAACTCATTGCTAGTATATGTGTGTATGTATGTATGTATGCATGTATATACGCACACATGCATATGTAGAAAGTGATGTGTATACTTAAATACATCTATATCTCTAAAAAAGAATACCCTGCTTCCTCTAATCTTCAAATTTGCCCAAAAATTTCTTTAGAGCCTCAAGTCTATGATTCTTTTCCGTGAACAATTGATCTAATCATTGTCATTTTAAAATTTATAATTCTCTCAAATATTGTTATTTGACTCATTTGTAGCTAATCAAATGCACATTTCTGCTTTTAAAAACAGAGTTTATTCTTAAAATTTGATAAATATTTATTTAGAATTGTATATTAAGATTCTTTGTTAGTTGCCTTGAACAAAGTACATTTTCTGCTGCCTAAAAGATTACGATCCAGGACAGTTTCAAACCACTCAGGAAGTTCTTCTTCATTTATACTCAGCAACTTTTACAGAGGAAGACTTAGCAAAAAAAATTATGGGTGGAAGGATTAATAAAATAATAGTCTAATACCAAATAATGCTTTGTATTTGTGTCTCAAGTGTATGCTACTGTAAACATTTTGGGAATGGTTGCAATCCATAGACCTCAGTAATTTAAAGTATTCTTTTAATAGAATCTCAATAGCATAATATTCAAGAAGTCTTAGTGCTTTCTGTTCCTGTGAGCTTGTGGGGTAAGATGTTTTAGAGCTTATAAAATATAGAATACAATTAAACACTGAAGTATTTATGAAGATTGCATAGATATTTTCTGGTTTTTTTTTTCCCCAGAAAGACAAGTCTAGTTAAACCTTTATTTAAATTCATTTTACATGGAATTTCTTCATTGGATGAGCAAAAAAAAAAAAAACACATATGTTTTTACATAAAATATGTCTGAGGGATTATTAGACTAAAAATGGCTCAATTCTATTTCTCTGCCATAATATAAATATAAGGAAGGAAACCAATGAAATGGTGAAATAGAAAATGACACATAGATGATAGGTGTCATCTAAGATATGTGCTATAGTTTGGAATATGAATATAATCTTAGACACAGGTACAACATTGCTACTATTTCCTTTCTTATCTGTAATACCTAGACATATTGAATGATTAAAATCTTAATTATCAGTGGTGGCTTATAAACAGAATTTGACAACTCTTTTTGGTAGAGGCAGCTGGTTTTATGGTTCTTTAAATAGATCCATTTTCAAGTAATTTTCATATGCTTATGTATTTATGAAAACTGCAGTCATGCCTTCTCTTTTTGTAGTTATTAAATTCTGAAAAAATATGCACACATGTGTGTGCAAACACACAAACATACATATACACATAGCCCCTAAAGTATGGAATAGTGGCTTTATAATAAAATATCTGTATTTATAACGAGACATTAACAGCAATAAAATTTCTTCACAAATTTTAAAAGGCTAAATGTGAGTTATTATCATTGTAATTATTGCATTTATGCAAAACGTATTGAGTTACTTATAGTTAACATGATAGATTCATTATTAGAGTAAAGAATAAACCAAGAAATCCTTACTTTTGTTACCTTTCAAGATTCACTTGTTCCTTAGTTCATTTATAAATGTTGCCCTTCTATGAGAGACTAATTTCTGATATCCAGGTACAGGTACACTTTTGAGACACCTCCCTTTTTGTCTTATTACTCCTACCAAGATTATTTCCATTTTTCATTATCTGGAACTCAGCAAGATTAGTCATGACATCCCTTTACAAGTAAACATTTACATGATTGAAAACATCAGTAATTTTGGGTTTTTCACTCACTTGTCAAGAAATTCAATGTAAAATGAGTGTAAATAACGATTTGATCAGACTTGTCTTTCATAAAAACAGAACAAGGGAAACTATAGGAAAAACTTTGGATTTTTTATCTTCAGCCATAAAACGTTGCAGTGTTCCTTAATGAATAATATCTCCCTAGCTCTGGTCAGCCACTAACGTGATTTTCCTAAAACACAATTCCTATCAAATCACAGTTTCTATCATTCACACACCCAGTCTCCATTCAATAATAGCGGCTTCCTGTTGCCTCTAGTAACAAATAGTGCTGCTTGGCGTTCAAAGTCCTTCATAACCTAATGCTGTTCCTAATTTTGCAATCTAAACTTTGCTCCCTCATAAATACTCTTCAATCTAGTGATGCTTGTCTCCTGACTGTTCCCTCAACAAGAGGCTATATCTTTTGTTCTGGTCAATTGTCTGAGCAATTATCTCTAGCTATTCCATATACCTGGAATGCTGCCACTGCTCTCCATAGTGAATCTAGTCCATTATTCCCAAAGTGGGTGATACCACCCCTTGGGGGGATGTTGGATGAATAGAAGGTAGTAATAGCCTCGGGTGCAATTGAGGTGTCGAATAAAACAAAGGCGCAGTGGAAACATAAGGAAAGAAAACAAACAAACAAAACTTTGTAAAACCTTTAGTACATGTTTCATCTGTTGTGTGACAGAATTAAAGTAGTAGTGACTGCATTATTTTTCAAATAAATACACAAAATGCAAGTTCCATTTATACAACAAACAAATTATTGCCTGTGATCACTTATCTTGAGTTTGATAAACACAATTTAATTTCAAAACAATAAATTTTGTTTTCTATATGTTCTGCAATCAATGCACTAATCCTTTAATAAAAGCAACTTGATTCCAGTGATCTTAGTGGAAATTATACTGATATAGGGTAAATACAGTTGTGGTGTCTAATAAAAGAGGAAGATGGGAATAAGCATTTATATAGTTCTTATGATATGCAAAATATTGCTCTAGAAGTTTTACAAATATGCTGACATTTGAGACTCACAATAACCTTGAGAAGTAGGTGCTATCATTTCCCTATTTTACAGTTGAGGAAACTGAGGCAAAGAAAAGTTAAGTCATTTACCCAGGGTCACACAGCTGAGAAGTATCTGAAGCTCTATTTGAACCTTTTTCTGCCTGACTCCAGGCACAGTACTCTATCCATGGAGCCACCATCTGCCTGTAATGTTAATGCAAGATTAGTGGTGGGTTGAGAGAAGGAGTTAAAGATCTTCCCCACCCATTAATAGGCCTAAATACTTTTTATCTTGAGGAACTGGGTCAGAGGGTTGTGTCCTCTTCTCCTAAAAGTGTATATATATTCTCAGGTGAGGTGTTATTTTGGGGGCTTACTCATTGGAAGTGTTTGTTGGTTCAGATGAGACTCTGGGTAGCCGCTAAGGAGCACCCTGACTTTGAAAACCTAGATGTTGGTGCCTTTCTCTGGTAACTATTTATGTATGTAATGGAAGTTCTATTTTTCCCCCTGAAGTATTATACTCAGTTTTTCTGGGTAGGTGCTTCTTGGTTTTAATCTTATCTCCTTAGACTTCTGGAGTATCATATTCCAAACCCTCAGATCCATTAGTGTAGAAGCTGCTAAATCCTGTGTTATCCTGATTGTGTTTCCACAATACTTACGTTGTTTCTTTCTGGCTGTTTGTAATACTTTCTCCTTGACTTGGGAACTCTGGAATTTGGCCACAATATTATTAAGAGTTTTTCTTTTGGGGTCTCATTCAGGAAGTGATCAGTGGATTCTTTTCATTTCTATTTTAACCTCTGGTTCTAGAATATCAGGACAGTTTTCCTTGATAATTTCTTGAAAGATGATATTTAGGCTCTTTTTTTGACCATGTCTTTCAGGTAGTCCAATAATTTTAAAATTATTTCTCCTGGATCCATTTACCAGGTTAATTGGTTTTTTTTCCCAATGAAATGCTTCACATTATCTTTTATTTTTTCATTCTTTTGGTTTTGTTTTGTAATTTCTTGATTTATCATAAAGCCATTAGTTTCCATTTGCTCCATTCTAATTTTTAAAGACATTTTTTTCAGTGAACTTTTGGACCTGCTTTTGTATTTGGCAAATTCTGCTTTTTAAGGCATTCTTCTCCTTATTGGATTTTTAGACCTCTTTGGCCATTTGGGTCAGTCTAATTGTAAAGGTGTTATTTTCATCAGCATTTTGGGGAGTTTGCTTTAGCAAACTCTTGACTCATCTTTTATGATTTTCTTGCATCATTCTCATTTCTGTTCCCAATTTTCCTTCTCCTTCTCTGACTTGATTTTCAAAATCCTTTTTGATCTCTCTATGGCCTGAAACCAATTAATATTTTTCTTAGAGGCTTTGGTTGCGGGAGCTTTGGCTTTGTTGTCTTCTTCTGGCTGTATATTTTGATCTTCTCATTACCAATGATGTAAGAAAATGCCTCTTTACTAAGAAAGTGAGAATTTATAGTCTGTTTTGCCCCCATTTGCTCATTTTCCCAGTCAATTACTTGACTTCTGAGTTTTGTTAAGTGGAGGCCTCCAGAAACAGTCTTTGCTTTAGCAGTGGCTGTAGCTATCCTAGGGCTAGGACTAGACAATATTACCCTCTCAGCCAGATGAGAGATGCTTCCCACTGACCTTTGAAGCTATCCTTAGGATTTATCAGTTAAGAAGTCAGGAATCCACAGCAGATTCCAGTTATTCAGTCCCCTGAGGCCTGGTCTCACTCAATGTGCACCAGTGTGATCAAGCTGTGCTCCACTCCCAGCCTGATGTGATAGGGTGCTTCCATCAACTTTTGAGATTTTCTTGGACTGGTGCTTTGCTTTCAAGTGTCATTTTGTGGCTTCTGCTGCTCTAGAATTTTTTAGAGTCATTTTTACATGTTTATTGAGAGGTTTGTGGGGAGAACTATAATAGGTTTTGGCTTCTACTCCATAATCTTGGCCCCATCCCCTTGTATATATGTAAAGGTCAGACAGTCGTATCTGTCTGTTGATCTGTGATGTATATATATCTTATGGCCACACAATAGGAAGCCTTGTCTATTGGTCTTTCTCTGTATTTTCTCTGAAGTTCAAGATGTTGGCTTTTTCCGCTGTACTAAGTGAACGATGAATATGCTTGATTCAAAGAGACTGTTGACCCCTCAAAAGTTGCTTTCTTTTTAGAAAAGTATATCTAAGAACCTGTACAGCAGGCCCTCATGTGTACATTAGGGTCCTTGTTGTTACATTGCCTCTGGTAAAATATTACAAATCTTTTGATTAGTTGAAAAACATGATGGACATACCATAAGCAGTAAAACTCTAGAATTGGCAATGATTTCTAGAATTGTAGGTGGTGGAAAAAACCCTATGTTCATTTAAATTAGCAACATCAATTTCCATTATTATCAGCTACCTGAAAGCAAAGAGCATGCCAAAGGATAATGTTGTGTTCTAGTTTCACACATAGATTAACTGACATATTGCATGAATTTCCTGAATCATCCTGAGATAAACATTATTGGAGATATATTTTTAGTTTGTTTGCCTGTTTTTTTTTTTTTTCTTCAGGATGCCTTATCAAGGTGCTATAATGATTCTGGATTTTTAACCATGATCTGAGGAGATTAACACATTGAAGAACAGAAAAAAAAAACCTTCTGAAAAAAAGATTTATTTTGAGCAAGAAACGGCTATTCTAATTAACATCCTAGATGAATTGCACTTTTCATTGAAATGAGTAGTTTGTAGGCTACAGTCAAACAAAACAATTTCCTTTTACATTGTGACCTTTCATATTTATTTGGAAAATACCTGCATGTTTTTAATAGAGAATGAGCATGATTTTTCTTGGAGGGATAAGAATAAAAAGCATCATTTCACACAATTTTTAAATCTTACAAATGTGGATAGGTAGCATGAACTAATGGATAAAGCGCAAGCCTTAGATACAGGAAGAAAGATGCGTATCACTGTAAACAATTGTGTATAACCACATGAGAATGATCAAGTTACTTAGCCGTTCAGTCTCCAAATCTACTCTCTAAGACAATGAGTTAGAATTGAGTTGGTTGTCTGCTTCACTGGAAGGAGTTTTCAGAATGGGAATTCCCTACATTAATGATTATATACTTGAAACTATATTAGGCAAGTTTCTGAATCATGGGCATTTAATAAGAAAAAGCAAAGTATGCTAAGTGTACTAAAGCCCCAAATTTGAGTGAATCTAAAATGATCTAGATTTCAACTTTAATATTTCAGTGTATTTATGATTCTGCCAATGTGAGTATCCCTCCAATTGCAATTTATATAAACTCACTGAAATGATAGGACATATATTCAGATGTAATGATGATAGATTATTATATGCTAAGGTTGCAGAGACGTAAAAAAAATGAATGTTTTGTGTGCTTTCTATTTTCTTTAAGAATTTTGCTCAATAATCTAAACCACAAGATGGCATTACCAGTTCTGGTGAGAGGTCATGGAATTATATTAGAGAAAAGGATTTCAAAAATTGTCAAATGACTTCCCTAAAATTAATCCCAAGTGCAATTTCCTTCACAGGGAGAATCTAGGACTTATTATGTTGTGGTTTCTGTATTGATTAGTCAATTTTTATGAATTTGATACACACACAGAAACAAACATACACATATATAAATGCATATGTAAGTATTTATATATACATATATATAAACACAAATATATACATACACACATGACTATGTGTGTGTGCATGTACACACATGTATATATAACATACACAAACACACACACATATATGTATTTAACTACAGAGTATTTATTTGGGAACTAGGTATTATTATTATTACTAATATCTGTAGAAGCCTAGATATAAGAAATATTTGAGAATTTCAAAGAGTAAAAACAGGATGAGGAGAAAGAAGCAAAGGAGAATATGACCTTTGTGAGGGAGTGATGCTACAATATTGGACCTGGTCCATGTGATCACAGAGTTTGGTGGGAAGAGCCTGGGATACAATTTCTATGGATATATATATATACACATATATATATACACACATATGTATGTATATATACATATATGTGTGTGTGTGTAAATGTGTATATATAATGTATAAACAGCACTGTAAGATCTGCAAAGCAGTTTAAACATCATTGAATTTGATCATCGCAACAATTCTGGGAGGTTGGTACCGTATTATATGTGTTTAACAGATGAGGCAACTAAGGCAAGCATAGGTTAAGAGACTCACCTAAGATCATACAGCTAGTAAATGCCAGATACTAAACTTGAATTCAGTTCCTCCTGATTATGTTCAATACATTCATGTATTTGTATGTGGAATAAAATAGAATAGAATAAATGTATTCTGTGAGAAGCACAAGTGGAGGAGTGAATAGAGATTGAGCTGTGAAACCAAGATCTAGCTTCAAATCCTTCTTCTGACTCTTATGGACTCTGTGACTCTGAGCAAATATGTAATCTTTGAGTGTTTAAGCAAATTTCTAAGACTCTGAGTTGAAGAAATGATATTAATCCATATTTGTAGAGCTACCTAACACACAAGTTCTCTATAAAAAATATCCTATATTAATGACATTATCAACTTTAGACAAGTCCCTTAACTTGGTCTTATTTTATTCATTTGTAACATATTTTTTTGACTAGATTATTTCTTAAGTTTCTTCAGCTTTTCATTTTTGATCCTATGAGAATTTCCTGACTTAAATATTGTTATGATATGATGAAATGGAAATTTCAAGGAATTCATAGAATCTCTACCTGAAATCTTTAGAAAAAAAGACAATCATTGCTGTCAAATGTTTAAATATGATTTTGGATTATGGCTTTTTATTATATATTTTACAAAGGGATATTTACATGAAATACATTACAAGCACAGTGCAAACATTTCCCAAAAGATCTAGGAAGTACAATTTCTCCTATACCCCTTCTATCCCAAGAGGCTCAGACTTAACTAAATTTTCATATAGAACTACTCCTATCAAGTTGATGTCGATATACAGCATTGTTACTGGATTAACATTCATCTCAGTTACTCTGTCCTAAAGGTGTTTCCTTGATTTTCAAGGACTTGATTCTGCATTGACTATCTGTAAAATGTGTTTTGAATTCCATTCTTATACTTCTGGATAGCTTGTTCACCTCATCTTTAGCAGTTGATAAAGTCTTAGACATTTCCAATCTCCTTCACACAAAAACACAAGAGAATAAATTCAGAGTCAAAGAAGGAAATACTATATTCATGGGCTACATATAGGTTTTGCAGGTGAATGACCTGAATCATCTCTCCCTATAGCTTTGTTTCTTCTCTGTTCTCCCAACTGAATGAAGCCCAGCAGGAATGAGTCATACCCTCCCTTATCCTTCCCCTCTAAAAAAAAAAATGTGTTTTGGCTTTTTTTTTTGAATACTTGAAATAGAAGATTCAATGATGATGACTTCAGGTTTCTTTCAGATTTAAATGGAACTAGATTTGTAAATACTGTAGTCTAAAAAGCAGCTGCTCTATAACAGAGAGACAGAAAGCTTTGAAATTTTAAAATTTAAAAATCTAATTAGTATATTCTGATTTTAATTCCATTAGTTGCTCATCATGGAAACTTAAAAACACTACTGGAGCATTCTAGCTTCTGAAGCTGTGGTGTCAGACTAGCTTTGTTTCAGGAAAGGTTGCTTCTTGGAAATAAGTGAAATGAGGAAATTAAAAATGCTTGTTCTGTTTATTGGTGTAATTGCTAATTTAGTTAACTCACATTGCTTCTGGCTACAAATTACTTCTGTTGCTTACTTTGGCTGATGATGATTTGCTGTTTTATTCAATATTGCTGTTTGATTTTACTCATTTAGTAGCTTTCTGAAATGGTGAAACGGATGCAAAAACAGTGATCTTCATGTTTTGAAAGAATCTGAAGTGTTTCAGGGTCACAGTTCTCTATTTTGAGATTGGGAATTGTATAGTAGTAGAGTGAAATTATATACAGCTTTTTTATTTTTAATTTGTAAACAATTTTATATGCCTTCCTTTAATAGGACTATATGTGTTGAACCTATAGAAAATTGTATGTCATCTCATGGAGAGAGCAGGGAGGTAGGGGAAATGGGGGGAAGGAAGGGAAAAAGTCTAATTTATATGGAAGTGATTGTAGAACACAGAAAACAGATAAAATAATAAAAAATTAAAAATCAGATAAGAAGAAGAGGAAGAAGAAGAGGAAGAAGAAGAAGAAGAGTCCCATAATTTTTAAATTATCTCTCCTGGATCTATTTTGCAGGTTAGTTGTTTGTTATCTTCCATTTTGTTATCTTCCATTTTTTCATTCTTTTCATTCTTTTTTCATTCTTTTGGTTTTGTTTTGTGATTTCTTGGTTTCTCAAAAAGTCATTAGCCTCCATCACTTCCATTATAGTTTTTAAAGAACTATTTTCTTTAGTGAGCTTTTGAATGTCTTTTTCCATTTGGCTAATTCTGCTTTTTAAAGCATTCTTGTCCTCATTGACTTTTTCAACCTCTTTGCCAATTGAGTTAGCCTATTTTTAAAGGTGTTATTTTCTTCAGTGTTTTTTTGTGTCTCCGTTAGTAAGGTATTGACCCACTTTTTATGCTTTTCTTGCATCTCTCTCATTTTTTTCCCATTTTTTCCTCCACCTCTCTAACTTGATTTTCAAAATCCTTTTTGAGCTGTTCCATGGCCTCAGCCCATTGAATATTTATTTTGTATGTTTGGGATACAGAAGCCTTGACTTTTGTGTCTTTCCCTGATGGTAAGCACTGTTCTTCCTCATCCAAAAGGATGAGAGGAGATATCTGTTCATCAAAAAAGTGACCTTCTATAGTCTTATTTTTTTCCCTTTTTTTGTGCATTTTCCCAACCAGTTACTTGACTTTTTGGTCCTTTCTCAAGAGTAGGGTATGCTCTGGGAATCTGTAAGATCTCACTTCCTCCCAGGTGCCACAATCAAGCATATACACTTTTCTGGGAGCAGGAAGAGATTTTTGTGCCCAGAATCTTAGCAGTTACCTCTCCACAGCCACCTGGTCTCCAGTTCTGCCAAGTCAGCACTGGAAGCAAATGTTCAGATAAGCTGGATGGGCAGGGCCGCCAGCCATTCAGTGTGAGATAAAGATCAGTTCCCTCAGGGCTTCTACACAGGGCTGAGGTAATATTCAACTCCTCAGTGCCCCTAGGAGTTTTTAAGCTCCAACAATGGATGCAGTGGCTGTACCAGCCCCTGTGGGAAGTGCTGCAGCCTGCCAGATGTGGCCTCTGGTGCAGCTGCCTGAGGCTACAGCTATGGGAAGGCCCTTCTCCCTTCCCAACCAGCTGAAAAAACTCTGTCACTAACCTTTGGGGCCTGTGAGTTGATTGATCTGTGGACCGCTGCTGCTGGGAGTGGGGATTCGCTGCTACTGAGACTGGAGATTCTGCCCCTGAGGTGTCCTCCTCCCAGAGTTGTGCCCTGCTGCACAGCCAAAGCTGGGCTGGGCTGGGCTCTGCTCCATGTCCAGTGCAACCAGCTTTTCCCATGGGCCTGCCAGGTCACCCTGGGCTGGAAATCTCCTCCACTCTGTTGTTCTCCACTTCTGCTGCTCCAAACTTTTTTGAGAGTCCCTCTCTACAGGTATTTTATGGGTTGTGTGGGGATAGCCTGCTTATGTGTGTCTTTCTACTCTGCCATCTTGAAATGGGAGTACAGTCTCAATGCTGACCAGTTAGGTATTTGTGTTTTGGTCCTTGTCCCTATTGAAAGATTATATGGTCTTCTCTTTAATGCTTTGCTTCTTACTCATGATAATAACCCTTTTCCTGGTTTTTGAAGTAGATCTCCAGGGAGCTCTGTGCCATAGTTCTTGTGCCTAAAACCTGAGACTTTGTGTATTGTGGCCTCTGATTGTTTCAGCTAGAAGAGAAAATGCTGCAGCTTACCTGGTGCTGAGCTGGCTGGTTTTGGAAAGCAGCAGCCAGGTGATGTCTTTTTGGGTTTCCCCACAGTTACTCTGGAGATAGCTTGATAAGTATAGGGGGAGGTCTTCTGGCAGTAGGAACTCTTATCTGCTGATCTAGAGCATAAGCAAACTCTGTTGTCTGCACTAGTGTCTTCCTGATTCCCCTTGGTTGCTGAAGCATGCCTGGGGTCCTAGTTTTGGCATTTGCTGGCTTCACCCTCCTGGAGCTCAGAATCTGCTCCTGGTTTGTTTAGGTGGTATTCTCTGGGGCAGCTCTGATCCTGCACTGGTCACCTTTGGCCACAGCAAGTGGAATCCTCCTTAGCAATATTTCTAACCTCATGGGCTAAGAGTCTGTTTACTCCTTCTGCTGCTACCACTGTTTCAGGGTTTTTCCTAAGGAGATATTCTCTGGGCTTATCAAGGTCAAAAAAGGGAGGGGGGCAGCAATTACTAATCACTCCACCATCTATTTTATATGATTTTTAAACTCCTTTTTAAGCTGTTCCATGAATTCTTTCTGAGTTTGCAACCACTTAAGTTGTTTTTTGATTGTTTTAGGGGAGGGGGTTTGCCCATAGGTGTTTTGATATTGTTGCTTACTTATAAGATTGTTTCTTGGTCTTCCCTGTCTCCATAATAATTTCTTTCTTTTTATGGTCAGATTCCTTCTGTCTTCTTTTATGTTCATCTTCTTTTAAACCTTTATTCTTTCTTTTAAATTTGACCTTTTCACCCTGTGTGGAAAGTGCACTATCTAGGACTTTCTGTGACAATGGCTGAAGTCCCTAGTGCTATGAAGATGTTGCTCTGAGACCACCCAAGAGACCCTAATGTCTGGTGCTGTGTTGAGGGGTGTGGTGTGGTGGATGTCTCTAAAGGCCATAGGGTTCTAGCAGACTACATGATGCTAAACTGGGGTCCTAATGGTTGGGTTTGGCATGTGCTAAGATCTGGTGGGATATTTCTCCATTTCCCAGTGCTACACTGAAGCACATGGAACTCTGGTCACTGGAGGATGCCTGTTTTCTTGGGGTTATGCTCAAACATGTGATAGTTCTCAGAACTAGAGTCTGCCAGTTCCCTTGGCTATGCTAAGGTATAAGGTGTTTGGGGGGTTCTGGTTCTGGTGTTGTTTCCTGCTCTACCACGCTACAGCTCAGGCTCTCTTTCTGGTTTTCTGCCTTTGTGGTATGCTTACTGTCCTGGAATGTGCTCCACTTTTACCTGAAATGGACCTTTATTGCTGATCTTTCAAGTTTCTTGGGCTAAAAGATTAGTTCATTCTGTCTTTTTATGATTCTTCGATTCCAGCATTTGTTCTGAGGGCACTATTTCACGGTTGTTTTGGGGTGAATATGGGAAAGTTAAAATGATTTACAGCTTACTTCAGCATCTTGGCTTCTGGAAGTTTATTGTTCAGTTTTATAAGCTCTCTTCTTTTCTCTAAATTTTATTTAGTAACAGATGACTGTCTGGGATTGTGTAAGGGAGGAATGCAATAGGAAATACAGATGACATAGAAACAAAATATATTATTAAAATATTAAAAGGAAGTTATAATCTAATAAATCAGCAGGCCCAACACTAGAAAGAACAGTACATTTCCTCTTGTAAAAGTTGCATGTAGTATGACCCTTTGTTGATGCTCTCAGTGAACTGTGGAGTTTTAACTCCTCCCCATTCTCTCTTATTCCTCCGCTCTTTGGTCTTACATATTTTTGTGTAGGAGAAAACAAGATTGGTAAAGAGTGAGTTATCAGGATGAGTAAATAATAGATCCATTTACTCAGCAAAAGGTTAACAATAAGGAGGCCAAAAGGCATAGAACATCAATATGAGGAAGGCAGAAATCTCACAATATTATACTTCATTACATAATTTTATTTTTGTTTATGTGTAATAAATTGAACAAAATTAATACTTATTTATTACACATGGATCTATTATTTACTCATCCTGATAACTCATTCTTTACCAATCTTGTTTTCTCCTACATAAAATTCTTATAGCTTATTTCCTTGAGTTTTATTTTTCTTCTTATCCTCTTTTTTTTTCACAGACAGTAACATTCTGTTGCAGCCACCTGTTCAGTAGCGTTTTTTTGCTAATCAGTTTCAAAGTCTCAAATGACAGCTGCCCCTTAACTGTTTTGCACTAAATATACTTATGTTCTAAACTTTTGAAAATATCTATATATGTATCCCATCTCTATCATCTATTTATCCTTGACTTTCACTTTTTCTTCAATGCTTTATCAAATAGAAGAAAACATCATAACTATTTACAATTTTAGTACATGAAAATGACAGAATGGTAAAATACTTAAAATCCCCAGGTCATCTCTGATCTCATCATTATAAGAATAATGTACATGGTAGGTACAATGAATTTACATATTTTATGAGGTTTAAGGTCTAAAGTTAGTTTGTAAAGGAAAAGAACCTCTTATTCAAAATCACTGTTGAAAATCACTTAAACTTCCCAAGAAGTACAGTATAATATCTTTAGTAGAAGCTGGAAATGGGCTAGAATTTCTTTAAAAGAAAACAATCAGTATTGGAGAGCAGATGGATATTATATTGCTGCTATGGAAACATTTGGATCTAAATGCGATTTTCCACTACACGCAGCTAAACTATTGATTGGGTGATAGACTTGAGCCAGGACATTTTCTCAAATAGAGAACAAATAAATAAAACAGGTAAACTCCTAATAGCTATAATTCAGTGCAACATAAGTAACATGAAAATGTGTTTAATGGGAAACTTGTGACATAAGTGTGATTATATTAAATGACACAACCATTTCTTCTTCCCAATTCTTCAGAAGGTAGTCAAGTATATGAGAAAATCATAGGGAATACATCAAGGGCATTTTAACTCACCAGGAATGCAAGAAAGGCAAGAATGTGTGTGTGGGTGTGTGTATGTTTAATCTCTGTGAATGTATGTATCTATTTAGTATTCCAGAATATAAATGGACTTTCTTTCCTCCCAAGTTTTATCAAATAGAAGAAAATGTGCCTATATAACACACATGTATACACATATGTATCTACATATATAATATATACATATATGTACGTACATATGTACACATATATGCATATACATTGAGTAGAATGGCGGACAAATCTCTGTTGTGGATATTTGCATTACAAGGTATATATAATTCACTTCATGTAAATTTAATGTGCATAATGATGCAACTCTATTGTACTTTTTATTGATGCAGATGACAACTCATCCATTTCTTCTCATAATCTGAATCACTAATATTAAGGAAAATTCAATTAAAACAATTTTGAGGTTTCATTTTGCAGCTTCCATCACATTGGAAAAGATGATTAAAACGAAAATAATAAATTGGAATGGCCCTGTAGGAATAGCTTCTAAAAGACTTGTGGAGAAGAGGAAAGGAAACAATCATTTTTGTTTTCTTTCTCAAATTTATTAAATTGTTTACTGTTTTGAACATTTGCTTCCACAAGTTTTAAATTTTCTCCCCCCCCCTCCCCACCAAAGACTACATGCAATCTTATATGGGTTCTACACATACTTTCCCACTAAAAACATTATCACATTGCTCTTGTTGCATAGAATTAGAGTTAGTGGGAGAAACCATGAGATAATCAAAGCAAAACATAACAAAAGAGAAAAGAGTCTGCTTCATTCTGTGTTCCAACTCCATAGTCGTTTCTGTGGATGTGGATGGCATTTTGGAAAAGTTTTAGGTCCTTGCATTGTTGAGAAGGGCTAAGTCCATCAAAACCAGTCCTCTCACACTCTGGCTGTTACTGTAATGTCATCCTGGGTCTGCTTGTTTCACTCATCATTAGTTCATATAAGTCTTTCCAGGCTTTTGTGAAGTCAACCTGTTCATAACTGCTTTTTCAACATTTTTAAAATTAATTTGTTTTCAGGTTTCAGCAATCACTTTCATACGTTTGAAATTTTCTCTCTCTTTCTCCCTCCTCCCTCCCCAAGACAGCATGCAATCTTATATGAATTCTACACATGCATTCCTACTAAACACATTTTTCACAGTAGTCATGTAGCATAGAAAAATTAAAATGAATGGGAAAAACCTGGAGAAAAACCATGATAAAGCAAAATATAACCAAAGAGAAAACAGTCTGCTACATTCTGCCTTCTAACTCCACACTTCATTCTCTGGTTATGGATGGCACTTTGCATCAAGAGTCTTTTGGAAATGATTTAGGTCCTTGTATTGCTGTGAAAGATAGGTCTATTAAAAACACTGTGGCTGTTACTGTGTGTAATATTCTCCTGGTTCCACTTCTTTCACTTAGCATCAGTTCGTATAAATCTTTCCAGGTTTTTCTGAAGTTCACCTGTTTGCCATTTGTTATAGCACAATAATATTCCATTATATTCATATACTACAACATGTTCAGCTGTTCTCCAATTGATGGGCTTCCTCTCGATTTCCAGTTCTTGTCCACAATGAAAAGAGCTGCTTTTTTTGCACACGTGGGACCCTTTCCCATTTTTATAATCTCTTGGGGATACAGTCCTAGAAGCAGTATTGCTGAATCAAAGAGTTTCCACATTTTAAAGCCCTGTGACCATATTTCCAAACTTCTCTTCAGAATGTTTGGATCAGCTCCCAGCTGTACCAAAAATGAATTAGTGTTCCAACTCTCCCACATTTTCTCCAGTATGTATCATTTTCCTGTTTTGTCATGTTAGCCAATCTGATAGGTGTGATGTGGTACCTCCTAGTTGTTTTGATTGCCATCTCTCTAATCAATACTTATTTAGAGCATTTTTTGATATGAGTATAGATAGCTTTAATTCTTTCTCTGAAAAATGCCTGTTTATATCCTTTGACTATTTATCAATTGGGGAACAGATTGTATTCTGATAAATTTGACTCAGTTCACCATATATATTAGAAATGAAAGCTTTCTCAGTTTTCTGCTTCCCTCCCAATCTTGGTTGCACTGATATTGTTTGTGCAAAAAATTTCAATATAATGTAATCAGTGTTATCCATTTTGCATTTCACAATGCTCTCTATCTTGTTTGATCATAAATTCCACCATTCTATATAAATCTGACAAAAAAAAATTGATGCTTCCCTAGTTTATTTGTTGTGTCAACACTTATACCTAGATTACGAACCTATTTGGACTTTACTCTGGTATGCAGTGTCAGAAATTGTCCTATGCCCAGTTTCCACCACATTATTTTTGAGTTTTCGCAGCAGTTTTTGTCAAACAGTGAGTTTTTATCACAGAAGCAGGTGTCCTTGGGTTTATGAAACAGTAGACTGTTTTAGTCATCGACTACTGTATCTTGAGTACCCAACCTGTTCCACTAATCTACCCTTCTATGTCTCAGCCAGTTTTGATGATTACTGCTTTATAACACAATTTAAGGACTGATATGGCTAGGCCACCATTCCCAACATTTCTTTTCATTTATTCTCTTGATATTCTGGACCTTTTGTACTCCTAGATGAATTTTGATATTATTTTTTCTAGCTCTAAAAAAATGTTGGTAGTTTGATTGGTAAGGCACTGAGTGAGTAAATTAATTTAGGTAGAAGTGTCATGTTTATTATATTAGCTTGGAATATCCCTGAGCAACTGAATTTTTTCAAATTATTTATATCTTCCTTTATTTATGTGAAATGGGTTTTGTAATTGTGTTCACATAGTCCCTGTGTTTGCTTTGGCAGGTAGACTCCAAAATATTTCATAGTACCTACAGAAACTTTAAATGGGATTTATCTTTCTATCTCTTGCTATTGGACTTTTTTTTAGTAATATATAGAAATCCAGATGTGGGTTTATTTTATATACTGGAACCTTGCTAAAATTGTTTATTATTTCAAGTAGTTTTTTTTTTCACTTTATTTTCACAGATTCTCTAAGTATATCATCATATCATCTCCAAAAAGTGATGCTTAGCTTCTTTTTTGCCTATTCTAATTCCTTCAATTTCTTTTTCTTCTCTTCTTGCTAAAGTTAACATTTCTAGTACTGTACTGAATAACAGCGGTGGTAAGGGGCATCCTTCTTTAAGTCCTGATCTTACTGGAAATGCATCTGGCTTATCCCCATTACATATAATGCTTGTTAATGTATTTAGGCAGATGCTATGAATCATTTTAGGGAAGGCTCCATTTCTACCTATGCTGTGCTGTGTTTTCAATAGGAATGAGTGTTGTATTTTGTTGAAAGATTTTTCTGCATGTATTGATATAATTATATGGTTTCTGTTTGTTTTGTAGTTGACATGACTGATTATATTGATAGCTTTCCTAATACTGAAACAACCCTGCATTCTTGATATAAATCCTACCTGATCAAAGTGTATTTTTCTTGTGATAATTTTCTGTAATCTTTTTTTGCTAATATCTTACTTAAAATTTTTGCATCAAAATCCATTAGGGAAATGGATCTATAATTTTTGTTCCGTTTCTTTTGACTCTTTCTGGTGTTGGCATCAGCATCCTACTTTTATCATAACAAGACTTTGAAAGAACTCTTTCTTCACTGATTTTCCCCAATAGTCTTATGGTATTGGAACTGATTGTTCTTTAAATGTTTGATAGAATTTGGGTCTAGAGATTTCTACCCAAGGAGTTCATTGATGGTTTACTCATTTTTTTTCTGAAATGGGGTTATTTAGGTATTTTACTTCCTTTTCTGTTAACCTGGGAAATTTATACTTCTGTAAATTTTCTTTCAATGGCATTGTCAAATGTATGGGTATGTAATTGAGGAAAGTAATTTCTAATTATTGTTTTAATTTTCTCTTCATTGAAGGTCAATTCACTCTTTTCATTTTTGATACTGGTAACTTGGTTTTCGTATTTCTTTTCTTAAATCTTATTGAGCAAAAATCTTATTGATGTTTTCTTTCCATAAAACCTGATATTATTTCATTTATTAGTTCAATACTTTTCTTGATTTCAATTGTATTAATCGCTCCTTTGGTTTTCAGTATTGGGGATTTTCAATTTGTTCTTTTCTTAGCTTTTTCAATTACATGCCCAATTAATTGATTTCCTCTTTCTCTATTTTATTCATGTAAGCATTCAGAGATATAAAACTTTCCCTAAGAACTACTTTCTCTGCATCTCATAAGTTTTGGCAAATTATCTCTTTATTGTCATTCTCTTGAGTGAAGTTATTAATTGTTTCTATGGTTTGTTGTTTTGCCCATGCATTCTTTAGGATTAGATTATTTAGTTTCCAATTATTTTTTGATCTATCTTTCCACACCTCTTTATAACATATAATTTTAATTGCATCATGATATGAAAAGGATGTATTGACTATTTCTGCCTGTCTGCACTCTATTGTGATGTTTTTGTGCCCTAGTACATTTTCAATTTTTGTGTATGTACCATGTATTGATGAGAAAAAGGCATATTCCTTTTTATCCCCATTCAGTTTTCTCCAGAGGTCTATCATATCTACCTTTTCTTTAATTTTGTTCACCTCTTTATCTTCTTTCTTGCTGATTTTAAGGGTAGATTTATAACGTTCAAAGAGGAAGAATTTGCGGTTTATCACAAATATAATTTTGCTATCTATTTCTTCCTGTCACTCCCTTAATGCCTCCTCTAAGAATTTGGATGGTATGCCACTTAGTACATACATGTTTAGTAATGATATTGCTTCATTGTCTATGGTACCTTTGAGTAGGATATAGTTTCCTTTATTATCTCTTGAATCACATCTGATGTGAGTAAACCTCAAACAGTGCTCCTCTCCCTCCCTTTCTTCCCTCTACTATGTTATGTTTTGGTGCCTCCTCATGTGATGTGATTTCCCTTTACTTCCTGCTCCTTTCCTTTTCTCCCTTCACACCCTTTAATCATATCAGTTAACTTGTACATGTACCATCTATCTATGTATATCTGTTTAAATGTCATAATAAATATACCATTCCCAAGATTAACAAGTGTCATCCTTCCATACAGAGATATAAAAAATTTGGCCTTATTTAATGAAAAGTTTTTTTTTTTTTTTGGTTTTTTCCTGTTTACCTTTTTATGCCTCTCTTGACTCTTGTAGTAGATCAAATTTTTCATTCAGTTATGACCTTTTCATCAGGAAGTTCTGGAAATCCCTTATTTCATTGAATATCCATCCCCTTATCTGAAAGATTATACTTAATTTACTGGGTAGTTGATCCTTGGTTGTGGTCAAAGCTTTTTTCCTTATGGAATATCATAATCCTATACCTCTGATTTTTTAATGTAGAAGCTGCAAAGTCCTGTGCAATCCTGACTGTAGCTGCTAAATATTTGAATTGTTTCTTTCTGGCTTCCTGCAGTATTTTCTCTTTTACTTGATAGTTCCAGAATTTTGCAAGGATATTCTTTGTTTTTTTCAGTTTGAGATCCCTTTCAGGCGGTGAACAGTGGATTCTTTTGATGACTATTTTGCCCTCTGGATCTAGGGTTTCGGGGCAGTTTTCCTAGATGATTTCTTGGAAGATGTTGTTCAGCCTCTTTTATCCCTTATGACTTTCTGGTAGACCAATGATTCTTAGATTTTCTCTTCTGGATCTATTTTCTGGTCAAGTTTTTTTCCAATGAAATGTTTTATGTTTTATTTTATTTTTTTCATTCTTTAGATTTTGTTTGACTGATACCTTTGTTAAAGATTTTACCTATTTATTTGTTTTGCATTTTCATCAGTCACATCCATTAGTTCTAAATAGTCTCACCTCCCTCTTTCTCCTCCAGGACTACATACAATCTTATATGGGCTCTACACACACATTGTAACTAAACACATTTCAACATTAGTCAATATGCATGCATAGAAGAATTAAAAGGAATGAAATAAACCAAGAGTAAAACTAAACAAATCCAAACATAACTAAAGAGGGAAGGATCTGTTTCATTCTGCCTTGGAATTCTTTGGTTAATTCTCTGGATGTGGATGGTATTTTGTTTCATAAGTCCTCTAGAAATGTTATAGGTTCTTGCCTTGTTGTGAGGGGCTAAGTCTGTAAATAACTGTCCTTGCACACTGTAGCTGTTCTTGTATGTAATGTTTTTCCTGGTTATGCTTACATCACCTAGTATCAGTTCATATAAGTCAATCCTGGTATTTCTGAAGTCTGTCCCTTCATCATTTCTTATAGTACAATATTATTCCATTAATGTAACTGATTCTTGATGCCTCATTGAGTTATTAGCTTCTACTTGCCTAATTCTAATTTTTAATGAATAATTTTATTCATTAACTTTGTACCTCATTTTCAGTTTCTCCAATTTTTCCTTTTAATGAGTTAGTTTCTCCTGTTAGGTTGTATACCTCCTTATTTATTTGGCCATTTTTTCTTTGTAAGTAGCTGTTCTCTTCAGTGAAGTCTTTTTTTTTCTTCATTTTATCAATTGTATTTTTAAAACCATTGCTCTATTTTTCTTATGACTCTCTAATTTGGCTTTTAAAATTCTTCTTTAGCTCTTTGAAGAATGGTTTTTGGTAATGTGACCAGTTCATATTCCTCTTTTGAAGTTAAAGTTGTTAGTATAGTATCAATGCTGTCCTCTTCTGAATTCATATTTTGATCTTCTCTGTCCTTGTAATAAGATTCTATGGTCTTTATTTTTCTAACTTATTTCTTGCTCATAGTGATTGTTCTTTTTTTTCCTGGCTCTTAAAGTGGATCTCTGTTTCTAGACCTCAGGGAACTCTCACTCATATTTCTTGTGCTAGGAGCTAAGGGCCTGGTTACTCACTTTGTGTGCTGTGGTCTCTGGTTCTGTAAAGTAGAAGGTGTATAATGTTGCAGCTCACCTGGGGCTGAGTGGACTAGTCTGTGCCAAGACAGAGGCCAGGTGAGCTCTTTCTGAGTTTCTCTATGGTTACACTGAAGCTCATGCTGTAAAGTGTGGGGGAGGGGTGATCTGGTTGATGGAGGTCTATTCTTTCCCTAGGGTTATGGAAAGCACAGGTAGATTCAGTGTCTGGCGGAACCCCAGTCTTTCCTGGTGTCTTCCCAGTTCCCCTGGCTGTGTGAATGCATTCCTGGTGTCCTGATGCTGGCACGTCCTGGCTCTGCCCCCCTGGGGTTCAGGATCTTCTGCTAGTTCTTTGAGGTTGGGCTTGCTGGGATGCTTCCAGTCCTGTACTAGTCTCCTTAAGGCACAACAAGAGACACTCTTCCCATTGATTTCTCTAACCTTTTATCTAAAAGACTGCTGTACCCCTTCTGTTGGCCCCACTATTCCAATATTTTACCTTGGACAATATTTTCTGGGCTTTTCAGTGTCAACAAGGCGGGGGGGGGTGGATCAATTATAGTTTAATCTGCCATCTTGTCTCCTAGATGTTCAAGTTGGTGACTTTCAAGTGTTTAGTCTGTGGGCTGACAACCTCAGGAGTTGCACCTGCTGCTGCCATGGGCCCTGTTCTTCTCTCTCACCCAGTTCTGCCAAACTCCTGTCCTGTTTTGAGAGGTTTGTGAATTGCCACTCTGGCTGTTAATTCCAGCCACCTGGGCCCCAAAGAATCATTTATTAAATACCACCTATATAAGAATAGTTGTGGTAACTTCGGGAAAAAGATCTAATTTGGTCCTCAAAACAACCCTGGGAGTTAGATGCTACCATTATCCTCTTTTTTACAGTTGAGGAAACTAAGACAGGTAGAGATTATGTGATTTTCTTAGGGGTATACAACTAATATTTGTCTGAAGCCAAAGTTGAACTCAGAAATTCTGGGCCTGAAGCTAGACTCAGTGGCCTATCCCCTCCTCTACCTAGGTACTTTTCCAAGGTTATCTGTAGATTTAATTGTTCTACAAAATAATTTGGAATTATAATAGATAGGTTACTAAACTTTTTATACCTTTGGTTCAGGCATTCTGTCATTTCTATGCACTTTAAAAGTTAAAGAAAGATCAAACATATGCCAAATATTGATAGAATGTTTGTGTATGATTAAAAAACTACTAATAACATGATATATGCCCACTAATTGGAGACTAATGGCAGATCAGATTTGAATATGTGAGTGTAATGGGACATTTTTGCACAGAAGGAATTGAAGAAACGTGAAAAGATTGCTACAATCAGAGGCACATTAAAAAAAGCTGAAAAGGAATTAAAAGTTCACTAAATTGAAGTGAAACTTGGAGTATTGGGAAAGACACACACACACACACACACACACACACAAAAGTTATCGTTTTGTCTAATCATCAAAGAAGCTTTTATCTCTTAACAAAGAAGTATATATGATAAGGGCACTATTTATTGTCAGGCGCTATCATTTGTCCGGTTGCTTTTACTTGATAGTTTTTCCATGTATATGTGAGGGAACAGTTCTATATGTCAAGGTAGAGGAACAAAAAGAACTATCATGTAAATAAAAACTATCAATATAATTTTTAAAAGTTTTGCATTTTATTTTATTTTTTATTTAAGTTTTCAACATTCATTTCCACAAAATTTTGAGTTCTAAATTTTCTCCCCATCTCTCCCTTCGCCGCACTCCAAAACTTCGAGCATTCTCATTACCCCTAACACCAATCAGCTCTCCCTTCTATCATCTCTCCCTTCCCTTATCCACATCTTCTCTTTTGTCCTGTAGGGCAAGATAAGTTTCTATACCCTATTACCTATATTTCTTATTTCACAGTTGTATGCAAGAACAATACTCAACAGTTGTTCCTAAAACTTTGAGTTTCAACTTCTATTCCTCCCTCCCTCCCCACCCATCTCCATTGGGAAAGCAAGCAATTCAATATAGGCCATATATATGTAGCTTTGTAAATGACTTCCATAATAGTCATGTTGTGCAACACTAACTATATTTCTCTCCATTCTATCCTGCCACCCATTTCTTCTATTCTCTCTTTGAACCTTGTCCCTCCCCAAGAGTGTTGACTTCTAATTGCTCCCTCCTCCCATTGCCCTCTGTTCCATCATCCCCCCAATCCTGCTTATCCCCTTCTCCCAGACTTTCCTGTATCTTAAGATAGGTTTTCATACCCAAATGAGTGTGCATTTTATTACTTCCTTGAGTCGAATGTAATGAGAGTAAGCCTCATGATTTCTCTCTCACCTCCCCCCTTTTTTCATCCACAGAAAAGTCTTTCACTTACATCTTTTATGAGAGTTAATTTGCCCCATTCCATTTCTTCCTTTCTTCTCCCAATATATTTTTCTCTCATCCCATAATTTTATTTTTTAGATAAGATCCCATCCTATTCACCTCACCCTGTCATCTCTGTGTGTGTGTGTGTGTGTGTGTGTATGTAATTCCACCCAGATACTGAAAAAAGTTTCAAGAATTACAAATATTGTCTTTCCATGTAGGAATGTAAACACTTCAACTTTAGTAAGTCCCTTATGATTTTTCTTTGCTGTTTACCTTTTCATGCTTCTCTTGGTTCCTGTGTTTGAAAGTCAAATTTTCTTTTCAGTTCTGGACTTTTCATCAAGAATGGCCCAAAGTCCTCTATTTCATTGAAAGACCATTTTTACCCTGAAGTATTATACTCAGTTTTGCTGGGTAGGTAATTCTTGGTTTTAGTCCTAGTAACTTTGACTTCTGGAATATCGTATTCCATGCCTTTGATATCTTTTTTTTTTTAATTAATTTTTAACATTTATTTTCACACAATTTTGGGTTACAAATTTTCTCCCCTTTTCTCCCCTCCCCCCCCCCAAACCCGAGCTTTCTAATTGCCCCTGTGACCTATCTGCTCTCTCCTCTATCCTCCCTCCCTGCCCTTGTCTCCGTCTTCTCTTTTGTCCTGTAGGACCAGATAGCTTTCTTGACCCCTTAACCTGTATTTCTTGTTACCCAGTGGTAAGAACATTACATTTGGTCCTAACACTTTGAGTTCTAACCTCCTTAGCTCCCTCCCTCTCCACCCCTTCCCCTTGAAAGACAGGCAATTCAATGTAGGCCATATCTGTTTAGTTTTGCAAATGATTTCCATACTAGTTGTGTTGTATAGGACTATTTATATTTCCCTCCATCCTATCCTGTCCCCCTTTACTTCTATTTTCTTATGGTCCTTTCCCTCCCCATGAGTGTCGACCTCGTATTGCATTTTCCTCCCCATGCCCTCCCCTCCATCCTCCCCCCCACCCTGCTTGTGCCCCTGTCCCCCACTCTCCTGTATTATGAGATAGGTATTCCTATCAAAATGAGTGTGCATTATATTCTTTCCTTTAGTGGAATGTGATGAGAGTAGACCTCATGTTTTTCTCTTGCCTCCCCTCTTTATCCCACCACTAATAAGTCTTTTGCTTGCCTCTTTTATGAGAGATAATTTGCCCCATATAACTTCTCCCTTTCTCCTCCCAGTATTTCTCTCTCACTGCTTGATTTCATTTTTTTTAATATATGATCCCATCCTCTTCATTTCACTCTGTGCACTCTGTCTCTATGTATGTGTGCGTGTGTGCATATGTGTGTGTGTGTACTCCCACCCAGTACCCATATACTGAAATGTATCAAGAGTTATAAATATTGTCTTTCCATGTAGGAATGTAAACAGCTCAACTTTAGTAAGTCCCTTATGATTTCTCTTTGCTGTTTGCCTTTTCATGGTTCTCTTCATTCTTGTGTTAGAAAGTCAAATTTTCTTTCCAGCTCTGGTCTTTTCATCAGGAAAATTTGAAAGTCTTCTATTTCATTGAAAGACCATTTTTTCTCCTGAAGTATTATACTCAGTTTTGCTGGGTAGGTGATTCTTGGCTTCAGTCCTAGTTCCTTTGACTTCTGGAATATCCTATTCCATTCCCTTCGATCCCTCAATGTAGAGGGTGCCAGATCTTGTGCTATCCTGATTGCATTTCCACAATACTTGAATTGTTTCTTTCTAGCTGCTTGCAGTATTTTCTCTTTCACCTGGGAATTCTGGAATTTGGCCACAATGCTCCTGGGAGTTTCTCTTTTTGGATCTCTTTCATGCGGTGTTCTGGGAATCCTTGAATATTTATTTTGCCTTCTGGTTCTAGAATCTCAGGGCAGTTTTCCTTGATAATTTCGTGGAGGATGATGTCTAGGCTCTTCTTTTGATCATGGTTTTCAGGTAGTCCCAGAATTTTTACATTGTCTCTCCTGATTCTATTTTCGAGGTCAGTTGTTTTTCCAGTAAGATATTTCACATTATCTTCCATTTTTCAAATCTGCGCTGTATGTTCTGAGATATCTGTCTTTCTCGAAAAGTCCTTAGCATCCATCCATACCATTCCAGTTTTGGAAGATCTATTTTCTTCAGTGAGCTTTTGAAAATCTCCTTTTCCATTTGGTTAATTCTGCTTTTGAAAGCATTCTTCTCCTCATTGGCCCCTTGCACCTCCCTTGCCAGCTGAGTTAGGCTAGTTTTCAAGGTGTTATTTTCTTCAGCATTTTTTTGTGTCTCCTTTAGCACGGAGCTGATCTGCTTTTCATGCTTCTCCCTCATCCCTCTCATTTCCCTTCCCAGTCTTTCCTCCACCTCTCTAACTTGATTTTCAAAATTCCTCTTGAGCTCTTTCATGGCCCGAGCCCATTGGGTGGGCTGGGACACAGAATCCTCGATTTCTGTGTCTGCCTGATGGCAAGAATTGTTCCTCCCCATCAGAAAGGAAGGGAGGAAGTGTCTTTTCTCCGGTAAAGTACCCTTCAATAGTTTCATTTCTTTTCCCTTTTCTTAGCATTTTCTCCAACCAGTGGCCTGACCTCTGAATGTTCTCCTCACACCCACCTCGCCTCCTGGTCCTCCTAGCCAGCGTTTGGGGACTGAGATTCAAATGCTGCTTCCCACCTTAGAATTTTTGGCGGGGGCAGGGCTGCTATTCAGTGTGAGAATTAAGTTCAGGTGGTCAGGGGCAGGGCTGCCTCTCAGGCATAGTTCCCTCTGGGGGTTTATGCACAGACCTTCCACAATGGATCCAGGCTCCTGCCCGTTTGGGGAGCCTCTGTCCGCAGCGGCCTCTCAGCCCCCACCTCCTGGGGGGGCCCATGCCTTGGGGGCACCCAACTCTCCTCTCAACCCACCAAAGAGACTCTCTCACCCACCCCCGTCAGTCACCTGTTGGTGGGGGGTCCGTGCCACTGCTGAAGATCCCGCCTCCGGAGCCCTCTCAGATCTGTGCCTCTCGGAGCCGTGGCCGCCGCCGCCGCAGGTCCGGGCTGGGCTCCGCGTCTGCAGCGCGACGGACCTTTTGCGAGAGGTTTGCAGGTCCCTCTGTGGGTGGGGGGACCGGTGTGGCCACTGGAGATCTCGTCCCTGTAGACCTCTCGGGTCTCCTCCCCTCAGTGTCGCGGCCGGGGCAGGGCCGCACTCCGCTCCCCGTCCCGGCGCCCAGTCCGTGGCGCGAAGGACCCCCCGCGAGAGGTCCGCAGGTCTCTCCAGAGCAGGAATCTCCCTCGCTCTAATACTCCGTGGTCTCTGGGTGCAGAATTCGCCCTGGCTTGGTCCTCTCTAGCCGTTCTGTGGTTTGTGTGTTCAGAGCTATGTGTATGTGTGTCTTTCTACTTCGCCATCTTGGCTCCGCCCCTGCCTTTGATATCTTAATGTTGAAACTGCTAGATCTTGTGTTATCCTGATTGTATTTCCACAATAACCAAACTTTTTCTTTCTAGCTGCTTGCAATATTTTCTCCTTGACCTGGGAACTCTGGAATTTGGTCACAATATTCCTAGGAGTTTCTCTTTTTGGATCTCTTTCAGGAGGTGATAGGTGAATTCTTTCTGTATTTTTTTTGCCCCCTGGTTCTGGAATATCAGAGCAGTTTTCCTTGATAATTGCATGAAAGATGATGTCTAGGCTCTTTTTTTGGCCATGGCTTTCAGGTAGTCCCATAATTTTTAAATTGTGTCTCCTGGATGTTTTCACCAGTTGTTTTTGCGATGAGATATTTCACAATATCTCCCTTTTTTTTCATTCTTTTGGTTTTGTTTTGTGATTTCTTGGTTTCTCATAAAGTCATTAGCCTCCATCTATTTCATTCTAATTTTTAAAGAAGTATTTTCTTCAGTGAGCTTTTGAATCTCCTTTTCCATTTGTCTAATTCTGTTTTTTAAAGTATTCTTCTCCTCATTGTCTTTTTGAACCTCTTTTACCAGTTGAGTTAGCTTATTTTCAAAGGGGCTTTTTCTTCAGTCTTTTTTTTGGGGGGGGGTCTCCTTAGCAAGTTGTTGATCCACTTTTCATAATTTTTTTTGCATCTCTCTCATTTTTCTTCCCAGTTTTTCCTCCACCTATCTTACTTGATTTTCAAAATCATTTTTGAGCTCTTCTACAGCCTGAGACCTTTGAATATTTACTTTGGATGTTTGTGATACAGAAGCCTTGACTTTTATGAATTTCCCTGATAGGAAGCATTGTTCTTCCTCATCTGAAAGGATGGGAAAAGATATCTGTTCACCAAGAAAGTGAACTTCTGTAGTCTTATTTTTTCCCTTTTTAGGGCATTTTCCCAACCAGTTACTTGACTTTTGGGTATGTTGTCAAGAGCAGAGTATACTCTGGGGATCTGTAAGGTCTCAGTTCCTCCAAGGTGGCACAATCCAGAGTATATGCTGGTCTGGGAGTCATAGACATTTTTGTGTCCAGGATCTTAGTAGAGTTTCCTCTTCACAACCACCTCAACTCCAGTTCTGCCAAGCCAGCACTTGGGCCTGAGATTCAGATAAGCTGAAGGGGTAGGGCTGCCATTCAGTGTGAGATAAAGAACAATTGCTGCAGGGCCACTACACAGGGCTGAGGTAAGAATCAGCTGCTCAGTGCTCCCAGGGGTTTTACAATCTAACAATGGATGTGGGCTGCTGTAGGGGTTGCTATGGGAACTGTTGCCACCTGCCAAATGTGGCCTCTGGGGCTGCTGCCTGAGGCTGGAGCTATGAGAAGGCCCTTCTCCCTTCTGAACCAGCTGAAAAACCCCTGTCATTGACCTTTGGCACCTGTGGGTTGAGGAATCCTCGAACCTCTGCTACTACAACTGGGTATTCTGCCCCGAGGCCTGCTTGTGTCCTCCTCCCAGAGCTGGCCACAGGCCAAGACTGGGCTGGTCTCTGCTCCCCATCCAGTGCTACAGACGTTTCCTGTAAGCCTTTCAGGTACCCCTGGGTTGGAAATCTCCTCCACTCTGTTGTTCTCCACTTCTGCTCCTCTAGAATACATTTCTTTACAGGTATTTTATGGACTGTGTGGGAAGAGCTAGTATATGTATGTCTTTCTACTCTACCATCTTGGCTCTGCCCCCCAAAGTTTTACATTTTAGGAAAGAAAAAGTAGATATCACATTAGAGGTAGCTTTATTTAGTGACTTTCTGCTTATTAATTAATATTAATTGAAAGATTAAATACATAAGCATATGGTCTCCAAAGGTATTCACTATTGTCTAAAGAAGATTCAGCACATAGTTTAAGTTGAAGAAGAGTTCCTTACAAATAATGAGGTCCTCCATAAGTGTTTGGTTATAGATGACGTTGTGTGGATTTTATCAAGGCCAGAAACACTGTGGAAACTCTAAGATACAAAATTTTCAAAAGAGTTTGGTCCAAGTATCTAGATGAGAAAATAAAAATAAAAAAATTAGGTAGATGAAGATGTAATTGAATGAGAAAGTATTACACATATACGTTTGTATGTATACATAGATAGGTATATATGTATGTACATGCACATGAACATGTTATATAGTATGTTATGTGCATATCTTATATATACTCTTATTTATTTATTGCAATACATGTGAAATTCTTTTTCCAGTAAACATTTAACAAATAATAAGGATAACATATTTAATCTATTTATCTTTATGTGCTTGCAGGTGTATGTATTAATGCTGATACAAATATCTCTATTAATATAGTAAAAAATTCTATTCAATATATATAATCTTGTACTTATATTATACATTTATGATAAAAATTCATAGTTGATTTAACAAAGTCATTCAAAGTCATGTACTTTTGTTGTCATTAACAAGCCATACATTCATCAGACATTAATGAATTGCTTCAAATTACACAACTACTGAGTGCTAGTGATGTAATTTTAATTCAAGTTTCCTTTCATCAAAACCACTAGTTATTTCATTTCTCCATGCTGCCTTTCTAATCTCAATTTGCCTGTAACTAGTCTGTATTAAAGACTCTTAAACTAAGTACTGTTGAAGAAATGACCTACTTTTGACAATGGTGTTATTCTGAATTTATTGAGTCCAAATTCATGGCTATACAGTCTGGCTCTAATTCTTTGGAAGATCCTTATTCACTAAATTGGAAGTTGTATTTCTCTTTTAATAATTCCTCAACTACTACCTAGTGGTTATATCTAGTTGCTTAAAAGTAGTTGAATTCCAGTAGAGTGTGAAGTGATTACAATTTTTTATAAATTTGGTGAAGACATTCTGGATATTCTTCAGCATAAAAAGTTCCATATAAATGTAAATTATTATTATTTTCTAGAGGGATTTTTATCTTGGTGTTTAAGAAAAAATGAAATAATTTAGAGCAGAATGTTTTAATATTATAACAAAAGGGGAAGAAAAGAATCCAAGCATAAGAGTCTACAAGAGGTTTATCAAATGTTCTTTGCTATTCCATGTCTCACTAACTTCGTGGTTAGTAATGCTTTTCTCTGGATTAGCAATTTGTCAGACTTTTCCTTGCTGCTCTTCTCACCAACTGATAAACCAGTGTTTAAGGATGATGTGAAAAATGGTGGTTTCACATATGTCATGCTTTCTTCACACTATTGCAACTTCATAGTTCAAGATTCTCTTAAGAATGTCAATTCTTTGGAGGAATTTTTGACAGAAACTTGAAAAAGCTCTCCTTAATTAAGCTACTTAGGAAATAATCTAAAATGAATCACAGAAGCCTACCTAATTGACCTACCAAAGTAGTTGGTGTAGAATTTGATATCTAGCTGTGTGACCCTGAGTAGTTCACTTAATGCTGTTTGGCTCAGTTTTCTCATCTGTAAAAGAAGAGGGAGAAGGAAATATCAAATCACTCCAGCATCTTTGTCAAGAAAACACCAAATGATGTCATGAGAAATTGGTCACAACTAAAAATGACTGAAAAACAACATATGGGTAACAGTATAGATTAAGTGAGAGGTAGAATGGTGTTGTTGAAATAGCAATGGAGAACCAACATGGCAAAGTAGAGAAGCTCTCAGACAGGCTCTCTCAACATTCCCTTCCAAAGAACTTTAAAATAATGCCTCAAATCAAATTCTGGGGTGCCAGAGTCAAGGAAAGGTCAAAGTGAGACATTCTTCCAGCCCAAAATGACATTGGAGGTCAGAAAGAGAGATCTGTGAAGTGGAGGAAGAAGCATGAAATTGTTATGGTAGAACTTTGTGGTGGTGACAGAAGGAGCAACAAATCTGGGAGCTCTCAAAGGAAAGGTGCTAAGGAGATCTGGCAACTTGTAAGAGATTACAGCATTGGATATAGTATGACATACTGTTTGGCAGATCCATTGCCTATACACACTTTTAGGCCATAAGTCAAAGGCAGAGAAGAGCACTTTTGGTCAAGCGAGAGTGAAAGCCAGAAGGAACAACTTTTGGTAACTCCACTGCATAGACCCACTTCTTGGACATAATTTCAGGGCAGGGAGGAGCACTTTCAGTCAAGAAGTAATGGAAGTATCATGCTTGACTCCAAGGGATCAGGGACCTTGAGGAATAGTAACACTTCTGGTGAGGAGGAAGAGCTTTGAAAAGAAGTAACTGATCAAAATCTCAAGTGATAAAGAGTCCTCTGTGGGTAAGAATCAAGGTACAACTGAAGAGCAGAGACCATACCTCTCCCCAGATCATATTGCCTTGGAAGCATTGAAAGCTTCCAAATCTTTAGGACTAATTCTGAGAGCAGTAGCATGAAAAAGCCTAAGCGTGTGCACAGTGGCTGCCAAGCAGGTAAGTTGCATCCAGGAGTCAGGGGATCTGGTGGCGATGCATTTGCCTGTAGGAGCCACCCACGTTTTTTGTACAGATTGGCATGAATGGAAAGACAACACAGCAATACACATCACCTTGGCAATCAGACCAGCAACTTGTGTCATAAGGCAAGTACAGAGTATGAGTTTGACCCCTAAAGACACTTGACTTTGTTTCCCTATCACTGTACCTTAACTGTCTTCCAGATAGAAAAGATAGGCTGAGGGTAGTTCAGTTAATTTTTTCAAAGCAATTTGTCTCCTGGACAGGAAATCTGTTGCTCTGAAGAAAGTTCAGATATTTGAAATGATGTATGCCAAAGTCGGACAAGACTGTATTAAAGACATTGATCTTTTAAAGCAACTGAACCACTCAAATATCATTAAACATTTGGACCCTTTCACTGAATAGTGAACTGAACATTGTCCTGGAGCTAGATGATGCAGGTGACCTGTCTCAGATGATTATTTTTTTTAAAAGCAGAAGTGGTCAATTCACCACAGTACAGTTTGCAAGTACTTTTTGCAGTTTTGCAGCTCCATGGACCACATACACTCCCACAAGCTGATGCAGAGAGACATAAAGCCTATCAATGTGTTTATAACAGTCACAGGTGTAGGAAGCTTGGAGATCTTGGACTGGGCCTCTTCTTCAGCTTCAAGGCCATGGCTGTGCATTCCTTAGTTGGAACACCTTACTATATGTCCCTGGAGAGAATCTATGAAAATGATTATAACTGTAATTCTGATATCTGAGCTGTCAGGTGATTATTGTATGAGAGGTCGGCTCTTCGAAGTCCCTTTTGTGGAGATAGAATGAATCTTTTTCCTCTTTGTCAGAAGACAGAGCAATGTGCCCACCGTCTTCTTCCAGGAGAACATTACTTTGAGTGTGTTGCTAACTTGGAGGGAAAGTTGAGTCAATACACAGTTGGCAACAGTGGAGAAGAAAAGGAGTGGGCAGCTTTCAGAGATCTGGTGTACAGCACTGCATTTGCTCATCTGGGTCAGAACATTCTCAAACACCAAGACTGGTTTGATGAAAATGATGGGGAAATTCAGAAGCTGTGAAATGAAAAACAAGAACTCCATAGGATTTACGTTCAGCATAGTTGATCCACCTCTAAGAAGGCAGCATTTAATTCCATCAAAACCAAAGTAGAAGCAAAACTTAGAGAGATGTAGGATTCCTGACTCAGGAAGACAGCAGATGATATTCACTTTTATGCTGATAGTAACAATCCAAAGCACTTTTATGATTTACTGAAAGCTATTTATGGACCAAAAACAAGTGGTGCATCACAGGTACTCAGTGCTGATGGCGTCACATTGATTATTGATAAAGATATAATCCTAGAGAGATGGGCTGAACACTTCCATAGTGTTCTCAACAGACCATCATCAATCAATGCTGAGGTGATTGACCATTTACCTCTGGTTGAAATCAATCCCTCTTTAGTGGAAATTCCAAATGAAGAAGTGATTTTCAGAGACATTAGACTCCTTTCATGTAGCAAAGTACATGATGTTCCTTCTATTCCTTCTGAGATTTACAAGGTTGGGGAATCATTGCTCACACAAAAGCTGACTGAAATATTTCAAGTAATATGGAAAGAGGAGGTTATCCCCCAGGAGTTCAAGGATGCTCCTATTGTCCATCTCTATAAAGGTAAAGGGAATAGATTGTCCTGTAACAATCACAGGGGGAGGGTCTCTCTCTTAGTCACTGTTGGAAAATTCTTGCTAGAATTTTCAGACTCCTTAATAGGCTGATCCTTCACCTGGAAGATGGTCATATACCTGAGACCATCAGCCATATCCGAAAGGGGTGAGGAACTGTCAATATGGCGTTTTCTACCCAACAACTCCAGGAGAAATGTCAGGAGCAGAATACAAGTCTGTACACAACGTTTGTAGATCTGACCAAGATCTTTGACACTGTTAATTGTGAGGACTTACGGAAAATTGTGTCAAAATTTGGTTGCGCTGAGAAGTTCATCAATATTGCATGTCAATTTCATGATGGTATGTATACCTGGGTTCTGAATAATGGACAATGCTCTCGTGCCTTCCCAGTCACGAGTGGAGTGAAAAAGGGCTGTGTGCTTGCTCCAATGCTTTTTAGAATGATGTTTTCAGCCATGTTGTCAAATGCTTTCAATGAACATGAACTGGGCATCAAAGTCAACTACGATATTGATGGTAAGTTCTTCAATTTGTAAAGGCTACAAGCCAAGACCAACGTGGAGGGAGTGTTGATGCATGTTTTTATGTTTTCAGATGATTGTGCACTCTTCAGCTTCTGAAGCTGAGATGCAACAAACTATGGATCAATTCTCTGCTGCCTGTGCTAATTTTGGCATAACAATTAACACCAAGAAAGCACAGGTACCCTATCAGTCACCACCACACCATCCATACTTGGAATCACTAGTTACAACAAATGGAGAAGTTTTGAATGCTGTGCTTAAGTTCACTTACCTTGATAGAATACTTTCCAGGAATGTACACATTAACAATGAGGTTGGTGCATGCATTGCCAGAGCTAGATTAATGTTGGGAGGCTTCAAAGAAAAGTTTGGGAGAGAAGAGTTATTACTGACTACCACACTGAAGGTCTACAGAGCCGTTGTGCTGACCTCATTGTTATGTGTTTGTGAACCATGAACAGTCTACCAGGGTCATGTCAGGAAACTGAATTGCTTCCATTTGAATTGTCTTAGAAAGATTCTGAGGATCACCTGGCAGGATAAGGTACCAGATACTGAAGTCCTTGCTCAAGCCGAACTGCCCAGTATTCAAACTATGCTTCAGGAAGCACAACTCCAATGGACTGGTCACATTGTTCAAATGCAAAACATACGCTTGCCAAAAAGACTTTTATGGAGAACTCAACATGGGGCAGGAGATCACACAGTGGTCAGAAGAAGTGATACAAGGACACTCTCAAGGTCTCTCTCAAGAACTTTGGATTTGACTGTGTAACATGGGACACACTGGCACAGGACTACTTAGTATGGTGTGCCCACATCTGAAAGGATGCTGTGCTCTTTGAGCAAAACAGAATTGAGGCAGCACAAAGTAAACATAGGCTGTGCAAATTTGGGATATCCACTCCAAATATTCACATGGATTAACTGTGCCCAACCTGTGGTAGAGTATTCTGAGCTTGTGTTGGTCTGATCAGGCACAGTTGAGCATGCTGAAATTTCACTTTATAATTGTAGTGTTATTTTGGTCTTCTTTGAAGATCATGGACAACAACCAAGCAACTCTGAGAAGTTACATAAACTGGTCAATAGGTGTACATATCCAGACCCTAACCAGAGATGTGACATTGGCTATGTAAATCAGCTAGCCAAACAGGTGCACATATGGAACATCAGCACTTGAATCCAGAAGAGATATGAATAATAAAGCCATGATCACTTAACTTTGCTTTAATTTTCTTTTTCCAATAAAGCTGACTTGTGGAGCATGAGTGGAACGACTGAGAAAACAGGCCCAGGTAATTCTACAGGTTTTTAGTCATTACTTTAAAGTAGAGGCAATGCAACATTTGTGGGGGTTGAGGGTGGAGTGGGAGGGAGTGGGGGAAGCTCAGGACAGTTACCATTCCTCTTCAAAGAGTCCTTTCTTTAAACAGCTTTGGAAAAAATAGGCTAGTTACTTTAGCCAAGGAAATTTCCAGTGAAACATTCTTTGTATCTCAATTGTAATATGAAATGCCAAAAAAGAATTCCTTCACTGAATTTTTTCATCAATGCTCATACAAATGTAAGATTTGCCATGGGGTGGTAATTTGAATAATTGCTAGTAATGCTCTTTTGCAAATGTTTAATAATACATTTAATTAAGTCTTTCATTTTCTTTTGAAGTGATCAAACTCTGCAATTGGGGTTCTCTGTTGTAAAGTGAAAATGTGGGGAGTAGTAGTATTGGATTTGATTTGGTAATTTTAAATTTTTTAATGGAAAAGTGGAGATTTTGCTAATATTTTATCTGTTTATAACTTGCTAAATAAGAAGTAGAAAAGAGTTAGAATTATAGCATATTAGAGGTGGAAGGGATCTAAAAGATTGTCCAATCCAACTATTCATATTGCAGAGAAGGAAACTGGGACTGGTATAGAGGATGCAACTTGCTCAAGGTCACATTGCAAATTTTATTATGAAGCCAGGATTAAAATCCTCATTTCCTGATTCCTGGTGCTTCCACTCTACTGGGAATTCAAGAAGCAAATTTTCAAGAGAGATCATTTATTTTTCTCTTCAAAAGTTATCTGCTTGAATGTAGCCAGTTTCCTCTCAACATTTTTGTCCCATCATTGTCAGCCTTAACAAGTTCAAACATTTATCTTGTTTTTACTCATACAAAAATGCCAACCAAGATTATGGATGGCATCATTCAAGAGAAATATCCAACTTAGTTACGTACAGAAATGTTCTGCTTATCTTGTTTTCTGCCTTCCAATTTCATAGTTATTCCTCTGGATGTATATGGTATTTTGTATCATGAGTCCTTGCTAAATGTTATAGGTCCTTGTCTTTCTGTGAGGGGCTAAGTCTATCAAAAACAGTCCTCACACTGGCTCTTCCTGTTTCTTGTTTCTGCATACTTCACTCAGAATAAGTTCATATAAGTCTATCCTGGTATTTCTGAAGTCTGTCTCTTCATCATTTCTTATAGTACAATAGTATTCCATTTATTTGAGTGGTTCTTGATGCCTCATAGAGTCATTAGCTTCTACTTGCCCAATTCTAATTTTTAATGAATAATTTTTTTCATGTAGCTTTTGTACTTCATTTTTCAATTGTCCAATTTTTCCTTTTAATGAGTTATTTTCTCCAGTTAGGTTTTGTACTTCCTTATCCATTTGTTCAATTTTACTTTGTAAGGAGCTATTCTCTTCAGTGAATTCTTTTTTTTTAATTTTGTTAATTGTATTTTTAAACTTAATGCTCAATTTTTCTTCTACCGCTCTAATTTGACTTTTAAAATCCTTCTTTAGCTCTTCAAAGAATGGTTTTGGGAAATATGACCAATTCATATTCCCTTTTTCAAGTTTAAGATGTTAGTATAGTATCAATACTATCCTCTTCTGAATTCATATTTTGATCTTCCCTGTCTCTGTAATAAGATTCTATGATCTTTGCTTTTCTAACTTGCTTCTTGCTTGTGATGATTGTTCTTTTTTTTCCGGGCTCTTAAAATGGACCTCTGAGATAGTTTGTTTTCCTTTTTCTAAAATTTTAATAGGAGGAAAGAAAAAAGATCAGAAGGGCTTTGAGGTTCATGAAAAAATTGAATAGAAGTATTGGGAAACATGAGGGCATTATAGTAAAAGAAAAGTTGGTAGAAAAGGAAGATTGAGACATCAAAAATTAATTCTATATAAGGGTTTTACTTAAGGGCCGTTACTGGACAACTTGGGGGTGTAAACATCCATGCACTTGGAGCAGTATAGCCTCACCATGGCCTCACCTGGTATGTCTGACAGTCCAATAGGCAACATGGGCTGGTTTTCACAATATTCACGAGAATAATAGCCAAAGTCTCCCTGCTGGTATTTTTCCAACATCTGGGTGATGCCATGGTTTGTGAGGATGTAGCAGACATGAATCAATCCATACAGCATCTTGGCCTCCTGCTCCATCACGTCACTCTGGTTAGGGTTGTCCAGCAATTCTTCATCAGCTTGCAAATTGAGGATCGTGTCTAGTGTCTGCCTATAGTTGAGCACCTGTTCGTTAAGCCCTGTGAGGTTAGACTTGTCTTGGATATGGTCTTCATCCACCTCACAGAAGAATTCATTGCCTTGAAGCCCACAGAACCATAAGATCCATGATACTTCCTCTGAGCTACTCATCTTTATGTCAGCTACTGAACCGGGGCTGGGGAAGGAGAGGGAGAAGTTGTTCTCAGGGAATAGCAGCAGCAGCAAAGCCTTGCAGCTAAGGCTGTGGTCCTGACCATGACAGGCAAAGCAGTGGAGGGTTAGGGAGGAGGAGAAAGGGGCTAGCATAGGTTTTTCAATATAAACTAATCTAGTCAGCAAGTCTGATATGCCTGACAAAAGGAGTGAATGACAGGCTCATGACAATGTAATCGCCACTTGCAGGAAAACACCATGCCACCATCATCAGTGCCTATGCTTCCAACATCACGACCCCTGAAGAGGTCAAAGAAAAAAATCCTAGAAACCTTTATAATCAATGTACCAAAACAGGACAAGCTTATAATTCTGAATGACTTTAATGCTAGAGTAGGCTCAGACTACCAGACTTGGCAGGGAGTCCTATGGAGAAATGAAGTCGTAAATAGCAAAAGCAATGGGCATTTACTGCTGAAGACTTGTGTATAGCACGACCTTCTCATCACCAACACTGTTTTCTATTTATCTAAATGCAAAAAAACTTCATGGATACACGCTCACAGCAAGCATTGGCATCTGATAGTCTATATGACTGTAAGGAGAAGAGAGAGAAAAGATGTCAGAGTGACAAAGGCAATTTGTGGTTCAGAGTGCTGCACTGATCAAAGACTTATCCTTTCCAAGCTAAATATTTTCATTCATCAAAAGGGTAGCCCCCAAAGCAAAATGACTACCAGAAGAATTAGTCAACAAATTGACCTCTTCTCTCAGCATGAACAGTTTGTTGGTAACTTGGAGGGAAAGTTGAGTCAACACACAGTTGGCAATAGTGGAGCAGAAATGGAGTGGGCAACTTTCAGAGATTTGATGTACAGCACTGCAGTTGCTCATCTGGATCAGAACACTTGCAAACACCAAGACTGGGTTGCTGAAAATGATGGAGATATCCAGAAGATGCTAAATGAAAATCAAGAACTTCACAGGATTTATCAACAGGATAGTTCATCCATTTCTAAGAAGGGAGCATTTAAATCTATCAAAAGTAAAGTACAAGAAAAACTTATAGAAATAAAGGATTCCTGGCTCAGTAAGAAAGCAGATGAAATTCAGTTTTATGCTGATAGAAACAATCCAAAGCGCTTTTATGATTCCACTAAAGTTATTTACGGGCCAAAATCCTATGGTGCATCACAAATATTCAGTGCAGATGGAGCCACATTGTTTATTGATAAGGGCTGAACACTTCCATAGTGTTCTCCACAGACTGTCATCAATCAATGTTGAGGCCACTCACCTGTTACCATAGGTTGAAATAAATCATAAAACAAAACAAAACACAATACAAAAGAAAATGGTCTGCTTTATTCTGTGATGAAATTCGATAGTTCTTTCTTGGGATGTGGAAGGCATTGTGTCTCGAGTTCAGTGGCAATTTTTTTAAGTCCTTGCATTCCAATTAAAGTTCTTAGTCTACCAGAAAAATTCCTTGCACCCTTTGGTTGTTGCTGTGTGCAAAGTTCTCCTAGTTCTGCTCCTTTCACTCAGCATCAGTTCATATAAGTCTTTCCAGGCCTATCTGAAGTCTCTCTGATCATCATTTCTTACAGCAAAATAGTATGCCATTACATTCAAATATAAAAATTTATTCAGCCATTCCCCAATTGATGGGCATCCTCTTGATTTCCAGTTTTGGGCAACTACAAAAAGAGCTGCTATAAATATATTTGTACATGTGGGACCTTTTCCCATTTTTATGATCCCTTTGGGATACAGTCTTAGAAGCATTATTGCTGGGTCAAAGGGTATGCACATTTTTGTAGCCCTTTGATCATAGTTCCAAATTGCTCTCCAGAATGGTTGGATCAGCTCACAGCTCCACCAGCAATGAATTAGTGTTCCAACTCTCCCACATCTTCTCCAACATTTATCATTTTCCTGTTTTGTCATGTTAGCCACTCTAATCAGTGTGATGTGGTACTTCAGAGTTGTTTTGATTTGCATCTCTCTAATTAATAGTGATATAGAGCATATTTTTCGTATTACTACTAACAGCTTTAATTTCACCCTCTGAAAACTTCCTGTTGATGTCCTTTGTCCATTTATCAATTGGGGAATGACTTGTATTCTTGCACATTTGACTCAGTTCACTATATATTTTAGAAATGACGCCTTTATCACAGACACTCAATGCAAAAAATCTTTTCCAGTTTTCTGCTTCCCTCCTAATCTTGGTTGCATTGATTTTGTTGTGCAAAAGCTTTTCAATATAATGTAATCAAAATTACCTTATGATATATACATATATATAATTTTGTATATATATATATATATATATAACATTATATTGCAGTCTATCTCTTGTTTAGTCAAAAATTTGTCCATTCTCAATAAATCTGATAAATACAGTGTTCTTTGCTCCACTAATATATTTTCAGTATCAATCTTTTCATCTATATCATGTACCAATTTGGACTTTATTTTTGTGTATTGTCACCAGCATTAGACTATGCACGGTTCCCATCACACTGTTACTCAGTTTTCTAAGCAATTTTTGTCAAATAGTGAGTTCTTATCCCAGAAGCTGGGGTCTTTGAGTTTATCAAACAGTGGATTGTTATATTTAATGACTACTGTCTCTTAAGTACCTAACCTACTCCAGTTGTCTACTCTGTTTCTTAGCCAGTACAAAATGGTTTTAATAATTGCTGCTTTATAACACAATTTGAGATCTAATATAAATAGACCACCTTCCCTAGCATTTCTTTTCACTACTTCCCTTGATATTGTGGACCTTTTGTTCTTCCAGATAAAATCTGATATTATTTTTTCTAGATCTAGAAAATAATTATCTGGCACTTTGATTGGTATGACACTGCAGAAGTAAATTAATTTAGTCATAATTGTCATGTTTGCCATATTGGTCTGGCCTACCCACAAGTAACTGATGTTTTTCCACTTACTGGGATCTCACTTTATTTGTGCAAAAAGTGTTTTGCAATTGTGTTAATACAGTCTCTGGATTTGTTTTGGCAGGTAGACTACCAGATATTTTATAGTGTCTACCTTAGCTTTGAATTAGATTTTTTCTTTCTACCTTTTGCTGTTGGGCTTTCTTCGGAACATATAGAAATGCAGATGATTTATGTGGGGTTATTTGTAACCTGCAAAATTGCCAAAGTTGTTCATTATTGCAAGTAATTTTTTATTTGATTCTGTGGGATTCTCTTTGTATATCATCATATCATCTGCAAAGAGTTTAACTTAATTTCTTCTTTGCCTATTCTAATTCATTCACTTTCTTTTTCTTCTTATATTGTTACAGCTAACACTTCTAGTGCCATATTGAATAATAGTGTTGGTAATGGACATCCTTGTTTCACCACTCATCTTACTGGTACTGCATCTAGTTTGTGTCCATTGTATATAATGATCGCTGAAGGTTTTAGTTAGATACTGTTTATTATTTTATGGAACATTTTATTTATTCCTATACTCTCCAGTGTTTTCAATAGGAATGGGTCTTTTTGTGACATAAGCTTTTTCTGCATCTATTGAGATAATGATGTGGTTTCTGTTAGTTTTATTATTGATATGATCAATAATGCTCATAACTTTCCTAGCATTGAACCAGCCCTGCATTCCTGGGGTAAATGCTACCTGATTGCAATTTATTATTCTCATGATAAGTTAATGTATTCTTTTTGATTATATATTATTTAAAATTTTGCATCTATATTCATTACAGAAATTGGTCTATACTTTTCTTTCTCTACTTTGGCTCTTCCTGATTTAGGTATCAGAACCATATTTGAGTCATGAAAAGAATTTTGGAGTACTCCTTCCCCAATTTTCCCAAAGAGTTTATATACTATTGGAATTAACTGTTTTTTAAATGTTTGATAAAAATTCGCTTGTAAATCCATTTGGCCCTGGAGAGTTTTTCCTAGTGAGTGGATTGATGCCTTATTAAATTTCTTTATCTGAGATGGGGCTATTTAAGTATTCAACTTCATCTTCTGTTAACTTGGGTAATTCATATTCTTTTAAAAATAATTATCCATCTCATTTAGATTGTCGAATTTATGGGCATGAACTTGGGCAAAATGATTTCTAGTTATTGTTTTAATGTCCCCATATTAGAGGTTAGTTCACCCTTTTCATTTTTGTATTGGTAATTTGTTTTTTTTCTTTTTTCTTTTTTTTTTTTTTGTTTATCAAAATGACCAAAGGTTTACAAATCTTATTGGTCTTTTCATAAAACCAACTCTTAGTTTTATTTATTAGTTCAAAAGTTTTCTTAATTTCAATTTTATTAATCTCTTCTTTGATTTTCAGTATTTCTAATTTGCTGTTTACTTGGGGCTTTTCTATTTGTTCTTTTTCTAGTTTTTTCAGCTGCATGCCCCATTCATTGACCTCTTCTTCCTCTATTTTATTCATGTAGGTTTTCAAAGATATAAAATTTCCAATAAGAACTGCTTTTGCTGTATTCCATAAGATTTGGTAGGTTGTCTCATTGTTATAATTTTCTTGAATGAAGTTGTTGATTTGTTGTTTAACTCACTCATTCTTTAGGATTAGACTTTTTAGTTTCCAATTAATTATTGGTCTATCTTTCCATGATCTTTTATTGCATATAATTATTATTGCATTATGATCTGAGAAGGATGTATTGATGATCTCTGCCTTTCTGAAGTGGACTGGAGGTTTTTATGGCCTAGACCATGGTCAATGTTTGTGTTTTTCTCATGTACTCTGAAGAAAAGATATATTCCTTTCCAACCCCATCCAATTTTCTCCAGAGATCTATCATGTATTCCTCATCCTGAGTTGTATTCACTTCCTTAACATCTTGTTTATTTTGAGGTTAGATTTATCAAGTTCAGAGAGGAGGAGGTTGAGTTCCCCCACGACCATCGCTTTACTGTCTAATTATTCCTGTAACTCCCTTAACTTCTCCTCTAAAAATCTGGATGCTTTACTACTTGGAGCATGTATGTTTAGTTGTAATATTACTCCATTGTCTCTGTTGTCTTTTATCAGAATATAGTTTTATTCCTTATGTGTTTTGATTAGATCTAATTCTGCTTTTGAATTGTCAGATTAGTATTTCTAGCCCTGCTTTTTTTTCATCAGCTTAAGCATAATATTTTCTGCTTCAACCTTTTACCTTTACCTTGTGTGTATTCCCCCTTTGCAAATGTGTTTCTTGTAAACAACATATTGCTGGATTATGGTTTTTAATGCATTTTGTTATCCATTTCTGTTTTATGGGAGAGTTCATCCCATTCACATTCACAGATGTAATTACTATCTCTCTCTTTCCCTCCATCCTCTTTCCCTCCATTTGTGCTTTTTTTTCTTCCGTCTCCTCCACAATAGAGTAATAATTTTTGACCACAGCCTCTCTCAGTCTTCCCTTCCTTTTTTCAGCCCCCTCCCCTTTGCCCTTCCTATTTCCTCCCTCTCTTTTAGACTTCCCTCCCTGTTCTTTCCCCCTTCCCCTCCTACTGCCGATAGAGCTAGTTGGGTTTCTATACTTAACTGAGTTTATTGTTCCCTCCTTGATGCAAATCAGATGAGAATATAGCTTAAAGAATGCTCATCTCCCTCCCCTCTTTCTCTCTACTGTAATATATTTTTGACCTCTTCCTGTGATGTAATTTCCTATTTTCTTCTTACTCCTTTTCATATCTCCTGTTACAATCCCTTTTCATCCTTAAATCACATATTTATCATCACATCATTTACTTTATGCCCAGTCCCTCTATGTGTATTCCTTTTATATATCATGAAAAATATTCAGTTCTCAAGATTAACAGTTATCATCTTCCCTTATATTTATACAAACAGTTTGCCTATATTGAATAATAAGTTTCTTCCCCCTGCTTACCTTTTAATGCCTCTCTTTAGAACTGTGTTCGAAGATTAACTTTTCTATTGAAGTCTGGGCTTTTCATCAGAAAGGCAGCATATTCTTTTGTTCATTGAATGTCCATCTGCTTGCCTGAAATATTATACCCAACTTTGCTCAATAATTGATCTTTGCTTGTAGTCACAGCTTCTTTTTCTTAGAGAAAGGAATAGCTTTCCTATAGAAGCTGCAAGGTCCTGTGTGATCCTGAATGCAGCTCCTCAATATTTGCATTGTTTCTTTCTGGCTACCTGCAGTATTTTATCTTCACTTGATAGTTCTTGAATTTGGCCACAATATTCCTTGGTTTTTTTGATTTGGGGTCCCTTTCTGGAGGGGAACGGTGGATTCTGTCAATAACTATTTTGCCCTCTTGATCTAGGATTTCTGGGCAGTTTTCCTTGATGATTTCTTGGAATATGTTGTCCAGGCTCTTTTTTTCATCATGGCTTTCTAGTAGATCAATAATTCTTAGATTTTCTCTCCTGGATTTATTTTTCATGTGAATTGTTTTTCCAAATAGATATTTTACATTTTCTTCTCTCTTTTCATTCTTTAGATTCTGTTTCAGTTATTCTTGATGTCTTATGGAGTCATTAGCTTCTACCTGACTGATTCTAATTTTTGTCAAATTGTTTTCTTCAGCTAAACTTTGCATCTCCTTTTGCATGTGTCCAATTGTTCCTTTTAATGATTTGGTTTCTCCACTTCATTTTTGTACTTCCTTTTCTATTAATCCAACTTTCCTTTTAAATTTTCCTTTTTAAATTAATTTAATTAATTAATTAATTAATTAATTAATTAAATTTCTCTTAATATTTTTGAAATCATTGGTCAGTTTTTCTTCTATTTCTCTAATTTGACTTTTAAAATCTTACTAGAGGTCTTCTAAAAATGTTCTTTGGGCTTGTGACCATTTCATATTCCCTTCTGAAGTTTCAGATGGGAGTACACTCTCAATGCTGACCTCTTTGGTATATGTGTTTTGGTCCTTGTACCCATAGAAAGATTCTATGGTCTTTTCTTTTCTTCTTTGCTTCTTACTCATCATGATCACCCTTTTCCTAGCTTTTAAAGAAGATCTTTGCTCCTGGGGCACAAGGGGCTGTGTTTCACAGTTCTTGTGCCTTAAACTTGAGGCTTTGTGTTATGGCCTCTGGTTCTTTCAGCTAGAAGCTAAAATGCTGCAGGATACCTGCTACTGAGCTGGATGATATGAAAAAGCAGAGGCCAAGTGAAGTCTTTCTGGGCTTTGGCTTTGCCTTGGAGCTAGCTGAGTTAAGTGTGGGCCAGGAGTGGTCTGGCCACAGCATATCTCCTCTGCTGAGCTAGAGCATATGCAAGTTCAAGGGTTGGTGATCCTAGTTGGGCTAGTGTCTTTCCAATTCCCCTGCGGTACTGAGGCACCCCTGGGGTCCTGGTGTTGGCAGTTGTGTGTTCCACCCCCATGGGGCTCAGGATCTCCTCCTGTTTTGTTGAGTTGAGTCTGTCTGGGACAGCTCTGGTCCTGCACTGCTTCCCTTCAGCTACAGCAAAAGGGACCCTCCTTAGTGATTTTCCTGTCCTCATGTTTTAAGACACTCTTTACCCCCTTTGATTGATCCCATTGTTCTAGGATTTTTGCTAGGGAAGTACTTTATGGGTCTTTCAAGGTCAACAAGGGGAAGAGGAGTACATTTACTGATCACTCTGTCATTTGGCTCCCGGAAGTTCAAGTAGGTGACTTACAGATATTTAATCTGCAGGCTGATAGTTCATGGCTCTCACTCATTCAGTTCCACTGGACTCCTGGGCTGATATGCCCAAGTTTCTTTGGAATGCTATAGCTGCCTTCAACCATCCAGAGCTTCCTGCTCGGCCATGTCACAGTGGAGACACTCTGCTGAAGAACAGATTTTGAGTGCCATTAGACTCCTTTCTTGTGGCCAAGCAACTGGTTCTAATACTATTCCTGCTGAGATTTACAAGGTAGGGTGAACATTGCTCACACAAAAACTGACTGAAATATTCTGAGTTATAAGGCAAAAGGAGGTTATCCCTCAGGATTTCAATGATGCCTCTATTTTCTATCTCTATAAAGAAAAAGGGAAAAGATTGCCCTGTGATCATCACAGGGAAATCTCTCTCTTGGTCACTGTTGGCAAGACTTGCTAGACTCCTCTTTAATAAACTGATCCTTCATCTGGAAGATGGGCATATATCTGAGAGCCAGTGTGGCTTCAGAAAGGGCCAAAGAATGGTTGGTATGGTGTTTACTGCCCAACAGCTTCAGGAGAAATGCCAGGAGCAGAGCAGAGTTCTGCATATGATGTTTATAGATCTGACAAAGGCCTTTGACACTGTTAGTCATGAGGGTTTATGGGAAATTATGTCAAAATTTGGTTGCCCAGAGGAGCTTATCAGCATTGTGTGTCAATTTCATGATGGCATGTGTGTCTCGGTTCTGGATAATAGACAATGCTCTTGTGCCTTCCCAGTCACAAATGGAGTGAAACAGAGCTGGGTGCTTGCTCTCATGTATTTTGGAATGATGTTTTCAGCCATGTTATCAAATGCTTTCAATGAAGATGAACTGGATATCAAGGTGACCTACCATACTGATGGTAAATTCTTCAATTTGAAAAGGGTACAAGCCAAGACCAAAGTGGAGGGAGTGTTGGTGCATGTTTTTATATTTTCAGATGATTGTGCACACAATGCAGCCTCTGAAGCTGGGATGCAACAAAGTACGGATCAATTCTCTGCTGTCTGTGCTAATTTTGGGATAATAATTAACACCAAGAAAACACAGGTCCTCCATCAGCCACCACCTCACCATCCATACATGGTGGTTACATCAGTTACAATAAATGGAGAAGTTTTGAATGCTGTAGATAAGTCCACTCACCTTGGTAGTATACTTTCCAGGAATGTACACATTGACAAGAGGTTGATGCATGCATTGCCAGAAGTAGCTCAGTGTTTTGGAGGCCCCCAAGAAAAGTTGGATAAAGAAGAGGTATTAGACTGACTACCAAACTGAAGATCTACAGAGCTGTTGTGCTGATTTCATTGGTGTATGCCAGTGAAACATGGACAGTATACCAGTGCCATGCCAGGAAACTGAATCACTTCCATTTGAACTGTCTTAGCAAGATTCTGAAGATCACTTGGCAGGATGAGGTACCAGACACTGAGGCCCTTGCTTGAACCAAACTGCCAAACATTCAAGCTATGCTTCAGAGAGTGCAACTCCAGTGGGCTGGTCGTGTTTTTCAAATGTAAAATGTACGTTTGCCAGAAAGACTATTTTTTGGAGAATTAGCATGAGGCAAGTGATCATATGGTGATCAGAACATGTGATGCAAAGACACTCTCAAGGTCTCTCTCTCAAGAATTTTGAATTTGATTGTGGGATATTAGACACTGGCACAGGACCGCTCATCATAGTGTGCCCATGTCAGAAAAACTGCTGTGCTCTATGAGGAAAGCAGAATTGAAACAGTAGAAAGGATATGTAGGAAGAACAAATTTGAAGTAATCACCCCAAATGCTCATGCAGATTATTTGTGTTTTCGTCCTTCATTGCCAAAGAAGACCATGCCATCAGCGAAATGGAGACCTGACTTGTACTTGACTTTGTTTTGAGTGAAGGAGAGCTGTGCAAGTCACTAGCCTCATTTCTCCTCCAGAGGCATCTGAATCCAGGGACCAGATATTCATCAGGATGACTGGAGATGACCCAGGATGAGGCAGCTGGGGTTCAGGGACTTGACCAAGGTCATACAGTTTTAATGTATGGTGAAAAATGTGGGAAAATGCTAAGATTAGAGAATAATGGTCCTCCAAAAAATTTTCACTGAGATGAGAATTTTGCATAGGATTGGTTCTTGAAGTGTGAAGGTTGTTTGTTTTGTCCTCCTTCTCCTCCCTCATCTTCTGTTCCACCTCTTTCTTCTTCTATCACCCTAAACATCCCATTGTGGAATGAAATCTTTCCCTCCCTTTCCCCATTCAGCCTACGAAAAGGTTAAGATTGTGAAAGTCAGATATAAGGAGGGAGTGTATTCCCTGAACGGAAAATGGTTTGTGTTGATAGAACTAGGTATGTAATAGTCTTAATGATCTTGGTGTATCAGTGCATGATAATGTGTTTGTCTAAATAGATTGAGTGGGCATCAGATTATGAAAGAAATGTACTCAGTAATGATGGCATTTTAAGGGGTAATTGTTTATTCCATATGAAAATTATTTCCTTAACTAATATGAATCATGCAATTGTCAATTCCTCAGTGATCATTCCCCACCCCAACCCCAACCCCTCTTACTTATCTCTTTATTCTCTTTTCCTACTTTCACTCCAAAAAACTAAGAGCTTTGTAGCATGATTCATAGTGTCACCAGTGCATGACATACACAATGCACTTAATAAATAGTTCTTGATTAATTGATTGAATTGGATCAGCCTTTAGAGGTCATCTAAATCAGTGATCAAGCGCAAATAGAAATGGGCCAATAAATCATACAAATTCGTGTGGGCAACTTATTGACTTAGGAAACCACATATTAATCTCATTTACATTTCATTGTATTTTCATTTATTTTATTAAATATTTCCTAATGACATTTTAATCTGGTTCCAGCAGCACTGGGGAGCCATATATGGCTCATAAAACTCATGTTTCACTCCTCACTTCTAGTCAAACTTACTCATTTTATAGATAAAAAAAATGATGTCCCATAGAGAACAAGTTCCTTGCCCAAGGTAAAACTAGTAGAAAGTGGTGAAACTGGAATTATATAGTATTTTTAAAAATTCATTATTATTTTATTTTCAATTGAGAATTCTCTCTCTCTCATTTCTCCCTTCCACTGAGAAAGAAAGAGGAAAAAAAAAAAACCAACACTTTACAAAAATGCACAGTAGTTATATATTCCACCCCCACTCTCATCCAGACTGCTGTTCTTATGTCTAACACTTTTCCCACTATCCCACACTGACTTCCTTTTTTTAAAAAATTTTTTTTCTTAAATTATTTGTTTTCAGTTTTCTACAATCATTTCCATAAATTTTAGATTTTTTTCCCTTCTCTCCCCTTTCCTTTCCCTTCCCTCCCCAAGACAGCATGAAATCTTATATGGATTCTACATATATATTCTTACTAAATAAATTTTCACTTTAGTCATGTTGCATAGAAAAATTAAAATGAATGGGACAAACCATGAAAAAAATAAACCAAAACAAAACACAACACAAAAGAAAATAATGGGCTTCATTCTGTGATCAAATGGACTCTTAAGGCAAAACGTCCATACTGACTTCTAAAATATGTTTCTTGAGATATGTAAAATCATACCATTTAAATTTGCCAGTGGGATAATAGACGCTGAGAGACATGGCTAAGGGGAAGCAAGAGTAGGTATGGGAGTTCTTGGCCTTAGCATCAAAGGATCTGCTACTTGAGGAAAATGTAGAAATCAATGCTAGATCAACTGCACCTTTCAGAGGTCAGAAAACTGAGACCAAGAGAATACAAGTGGCTGACAAATGGATATAAAGTAGCAGATTCAAGATTCAAATCCCAGTTGTTTAACTCCAATCAAAAACTTTTTTCTTTATACTACATGACCCAAAGAAAACAGGTTCTTACAAGGTTTTCATGGCCTCTATAAAAACCCTGTCATGATTTTGAAAGGTTCGTTTTGTGCATCAGGCTTGCCTTTACCAAGTTTCCTTCCTGTGGATTTGGCTAGACTTTGTATTTTGTTAAAAGGGGTGAAATTGAAAGTGTAAGAAAATAATTTTCTAAAATAAATTTTGATAGGTCTATCCCTATTATTTTGAGTACTAACTCCATATAGTTCCATTCAAATACACAAACTATGCAAATATATTGTGAAAAATTATTATTAGCCAATAACTTCAAGATTCAAAGCTTGCCCCAGCTCCTTCCTTGCAAGATCTTGACTTCAGATTAAGATTTTCTTCAGAAAGACATTACTGATAATTATGGGGCAGCTAGGTGGTGCAGAAGTCAGGAGGGCCTGAGTTCAAATCTCACCTCAGACACTTGATACTCACTACCTGTGTGACATTGGACAAATCACTTAACCCTAATGGCTTCATCCTGGTTCATCTCCAGTCATCCTGATGAATATATGGTAACTGGATTCAGATGGCTCTGGAGGAGAAGTGAGGCTAGTGATCTACACAGCTCTTCATCACTCAAAGCAAAGTCAACTGCAAGTCATGTAATCATTTCTATGATGGCATGGTCTTCTTTGACAACGAAGGATGAACACAACTGATAATTATATTTCGTTTTCCCTCCTTATCCTGGTCAGCCCCCCACACAAACTTGCCAGTGATTTAATCTAAGGTAGCAAATTCCATTGTGTTCTGCTCAGGCTTGGGTGGAGACAGATTTTTTTACCTCTATAGCTCAAATTGGGGATGACAGGGTCTGATAAAAGAGATATTTCTTTTGTCCAGGGTGAAATTTTGATGGAGGGATATCAGCCCTTATTGAAAGGGTGTACAGATTGTGCACTCTAATCCCAAAGTGAACTCAGTTATAAACTGGCTCTCATGCATCGAAGCATACATGCTGCCTTGAGAGAAATAAACACAGATACAATCTAATTCTGAGGGTTTGCCTTTCTTAGACTGAATTCTGAAGGTTGACTATACACAATATATATCAGTATGTATATATAGTATACATATGTACCCACATATACAAACATAAATCTGCACATACACATATATGTCTATGTAGATATAAAAGTATGAATATATATACTAGAAAAGTAGAAAAATGTGTATGTTTGTATATGTATACACAACATATCGTTTCTAGCTTTACAAAATATCTAATTTTATTATTTATGTCATATATATTTTTGTCTTATGTGTTATATATCCACATGTGTATGCATGTATATATGTGTGTGAATATATGTATTTATTCTAGATAATCAGAAATTAGAAAAAAATATATTGTATATATGTGTATATGTATACACACATATAATTTTTCTACTTTTATAATAAAGTAACAAGTTTTATTATTATGTATCTCATATATATGCATACACATCTATGTATGTATGTATGTTTATGTGTGCATGTGTTTGTATGTATATATAGATAGATATATAGATAGATAGATAATCTATGAATTCTAATGCAACTTTCAGACTGTCTATGCATTATCCTTTTATCTTACTATATACCTTGCCCACTTCATTTCCCACTCATCTATGATTTTGATGCATTTTAGTACAGTGAACACTTTTCATTTAGCAATTGCTATGTTCTGAGATTTGCTTAGATGTATAGCTTCATTGTAATTTAGATATTCCTACAATTTTAACTCTTGTGAAATGGATATTCCATATGAAATGCAGCCTTTTCCACAAATTAAGATAGTGTTTAAAATATAAACTTTGCCAACAAGGAATATATAGTTTGTATATCTGCTTAATAACCAAATGTGGTCTAATTTGCTCTGTATCTCTGATTTACTTCTGAGTCTCATATATGCACACAAAGTATCCTCCATTTATGACATGTACTTCATCCTTATCTCAGACTTTCAGAAGTTTTATTAATTGTCTCACTTTATGGACTACTGTTTCTGTGAATCCCTCTGAAAACCCCCACCCGATATTGTTAGTACTCTGCCTTTCCACAATGTAGTGTGTATTAAGTAATTTTGAAAGGTAATGTCATATAGTGTCTTAAAATCTCATCTTGGAGCCAGGAAGGACTGTATTCAAGTTTGTCCTCCTGGAAATTCTGGCTATATATATATATATATATATAATTCTGGCTATCATAGAGATAATAATTCCTAAGTTGAGCCTAGATGAATGTTAAGACCATGAAAGTCAAAGATAAGGAATGGGGAATGACTTTTACGCATACATGGAGGTCCTAAATTAACCTAATTTGCACAACATTGCCTTTGTGCTTGATTCTGTCAATAAATCATGTATGACCTCTACATATGCATGGGAGATACTTTGTTGGAGACCCTTTGAAGTTGTGCTTTTCATTACAAAGTCAAATCAACCATATGAAGCCCAGTGGGATCTTGTATTTTCCACACTTCTAAGACTGTTATTTGACTATAAAAATATGGCCTAGTACAGGAAAAAATAATTTGCAAATGACTGAAAATTTTTTTTTCTCATATCAGTATTAGAGATAGCCCTTAGAGGCAGCACAGGAGAGTGGACATTGGAGCTTTAAAGACCTGTATACAAGTTCTTCCTGACACCTACTGAGTGATCCTGGATAAGACACTTAAATTCTTAAACTCATAGTTCTCTATGCAACTTTGTATGATAATAAATTGCAAAGAAAACACTGATAAAAGCACATACCACTGGCTGAGGGTGTAGCCCTCACCAATGGTGTAAACAACGTGAGATTAGGAAAATCATTCCACCACTGGAATTTGACAACTCTTTAGCCATTTATTGCAGCAGAGAGTACCCTGGAGAGCTGAAATGTTTAGGGACTTCCCATGGACACACAGAATTTATGTTGTCAAGACATGAACCCAATTCTTCCTTAGTATAAGGCCATCCTTCTATCTACTAATGGTTAGTATATATTCTAATGCCATTGACCTAAACAAAGAAATGGCAAAACTTTACTAGAGCCAGAGAGAGAGAGAGAGAGAGAGAGAGAGAGAGAGAGAGAGAGAGAGAGAGAGAGAGAGAGAGAGAGAGAGAGACAAGGTGATCCTTGGGGGCTGGGAGGAAGAGACAGTTAAAAGTTACTCATTCATTTAACAATCATTATTATCTTCCGAACTGTGTTTCAAACTCTGGTATATATGACATTTAGATAAGAAGTGGTCCCTATTATCAAAGAGTTTATTATAATGCAATAGGATAACAAACATCAGAAATAGTAAACATTCAAGATTTTACACAGAAAGCACTTTAGAGAGTTGAAAAGGAAAGTGTTACCCAAGAATGTTCATACTGACTGAGCCACTAGGCATTTTAAAGAATGGATGGGAGTTTAACAACCAAAGAGAATGACAGATGATTTTCTAGGTATAGTATTACCAAGTTCATTTTTGCTCTTTTTTTTCAAGTGAAGTTGGTAAAGCTTTATTTTATTTGTTTTTTGTACTACTACAGCTTCTATTTCTTTTTTTAAATTAATTTATTTTTGGTTTTCAACATTCATTTCCACAAGATTTTGAGTTCCAAATTTTCTCCCTGTCTCTACCTACCTCCACCCCAAAACACTGCACTTTCTGATTGTCCCTTTCTCCAATCTGCCCTCCTTTCTATCACATCCATCCCTTCCCTTATCCCCATCTTCTCTCTTCTCTTATAGGGAAAGACAGATTTCTCTGCCCCATTAGCTGTATTTCACATTTTCCAGTTGCATGCAAAAACAATTCTCAACATTAGTTCCTAAAACTTTGAGTTCCAACTTCTCTCCCTTCCTCCCTCCCCACCAATCCTCACTGAGAAAGCATGTAATTCGATATAGGCAAAAAACTTCCATGATAGTCATATTGTGAAAGACTAAGTATATTTCCCTCCGTCCTATCCTGCCCAGCATTTCCTCTCTTTTCTCTTTTGACTTTGTCCCACCATTAAAGTATTTACTTTTAGTTACTCCATACTTCTACTTGCCCTCCCTCACCCTTCTATCATCCCCCCATAGCCCACTTATCCCTTTCTCCCTGACCTTCCTGTAGTTTAATATAAATTGTTGTACCAAATTGAGACTGCATGTTACTCCTTCTTTAAGCCAAATATGATGAGAGTAAGCTTCACTGTTTCCCTGTAACCTCTCTAATTTTCCTCTCTATTGAAAATATTTTTTCTCGCCTCTTTTATGAGAGATAATTTGCCCCATTTCATGTCTCTCTTTCTCCTTCCAATATATTCCTCCCTCACACTCTAATTTTATTTTTTTAGGTATCATCCATTCCTATTCAACTCACCCTCTGCCCTTTGTCTATATTTGTGTGTGTGTGTGTGTGTGTGTATGTGTGCATAATCCCTCCATCTACCCAAATACTGAGAAAAGTTTCAAGTGTTAGAAATATTGTCTTTCCATGTAGGAACACAAACAATTCAACTTTCATAAGACTCTTATGATTTCTCTTTCCTGTTTATCTTTTCATTCTTCTCTTGTTTCTTGTCTTTGAAAGTCAAATTTTCTATGCATCTCTGGTTTTTTCATGAAGAATCCTTGAAAGTGCTCTATTTCACCGAATAATCATTTCTTCCCTTGAAGTATTATATTCAGTTTTGCTGGGTAGGTGATTCTTGGGTTTAATCCAAGCTCCTTTGACTTCTGGAATGCCACAATCCAAGCCCTTTGACCCCTTAATGTAGAAACTGGTAGATCTTGTGTTATCCTGATTGTATTTCCGCAATATTCAAATTGTTTTCTTCTGGTTGCTTTCAATATTTTTTTCTTTTAAATAGTATTTTTTTAATTACATACAAAGACAATTTTTAACATTCATTTTAAAATAAAATTTTAAATTACAAATTTTCCCCCTCCCTAAGAGGTTAAGCAGTTTGATATAGGTTATATATGTGTAATCTTGTAAAATATATTTCCATATTAGTCATGTTGTATAAAAAGAAACAGATAAAAAGGACAAAAATGAAGAAAAAACTAAACTGAAAATTATATGCTTCAATCTGCATTCAGACTCCACCAATTCTTTCATGGATGTGAATAGCCTTTTTCATCATGTCTTTTTATTATTATTATTATTTTATTTGTTTTCAGTGTTCTACAATCACTTGCATATAAATTAGATTTTTTCCCCCTTCCTTCCTCTCCATTTTCTCTCCTCACCCCTCCCTCCCCACCACGGCATGCAATTTTATATAGGTTCTACACATACACTACTATTAAATATATTTTCTCCTTAGTCATGTTGCATAGAAGACTCACAATGGATGGGAGAAATCATAGAACAAACCAAAACGTAACACCAAATAAAATGGTCTGCTTCATTCTGCAGCTGAATTCCATATTTCTTTGGATGTGGAAGGCATTTTGCCTTAAGAGATCATTGAGAATTTTTTTAAGTCCTTGCACTGCAATTAAGTTCTAAGCCTACCAGAAAAAAATTCCTCTCACACTGTGGTAGTTGCTGTGTATAAAGTTCACTTAGTTCTGCTCCTTTCACTCAGCATCAGTTCACATAAGTCTTTCCATAGCTCTCTGAAGTCTTCCTGTTCATCGTTTCACATAGCACAAGAGTATTCCATTACATTCATATATCACAATTTATTCAGCCATTCCCTAATTGATGGGCATGTCTTTGATTTCTAGTTTTTGGCCACCACAAAGAGAGCTGCAATAAATACTTTTGTACATGTGAGACCCTTCCCATTTTTATGATCTCTTGGGGATACAGTCCCAGAAGCAGTGTTGCTAGGTCAAAGGATATGCACATTTTTCTAACTCTTTGGGCATAGTTCCAAATTGCCCTGCAGAGAGATTGGATCAGCTCACAGCTTCAGCAACAATGAATTAGTGTTCCAACTCCCCCACATCTTCTCCAACATTTATCATCCTCCTGTTTTCTCATGTTAGCCAATCTGATAGGTGTGATGTGATATCCCAGCTTAGTTTTGACTTGCATCTCTCTAATCAATAGTGAGTTACAGCATTTTTCATATGATAATAGATAGTTTTCATTTTTTCCTCTGAAAATTCCCTGTTCATATCCTTTGACCATTTTCAATTGAGGAGTGACTTGCATTGTTGTACATTTAACTCAGTTCTGTATATATTTTAAAATGAGGCTTTTATCACAGACACTAGTAGCAAAAATTATTTTTATATAAGTTTATTTATTTATTTTTAGATTTTGACACATTTCAAAGAAATTTTAAGTTCTAATCCCTTACTGTAGAAGCTGCTAGATCTTGTGTTATCCTGATTGTATTTCCACGATACTTGAATTGTTTCTTTCTAGCTGCTTGAAATATTTTCTTCTTGACCAGGGAACTCTGGAATTTGGCCACAATGTTCCTTGGAGTTTCTCTTTTTGGATCTCTTTCAGGAGGTGATTGGTGCATTCTTTCAATATTTATTTTGCTCCCTGGTTCTAGAATATCAGGGCAGTTTTCCTTGATAATTTCATGAAAGATAATGTCTAGGCTCTTTTTTCAATCGAGGCTTTTAGGTAGTCCCATAATTTTTAAATTGTCTCTCCTGTATCCATTTTCCAGGTCAGTTGTTTTTCCAATGAGATATTTCACATTATCTTCCATTTTTTCATTCTTTTGGTTTTGTTTTGTGATTTCTTGGTTTCTCATAAAATCATTAGCCTCCATCTGTTCCATTCTAATTTTGAAAGAACTATTTTCTTCAGTGAGCTTTTGAACCTCCTTTTCCATTTGGGTAATTCTGCTTTTTAAAGCATTCTTCTCCTCACTGGTTTTTTGAACCTCTTTTGTCAATTGAGTTAGCCTATTTTTAAAGGTATTATTTTCTTCAGCATTTTTTGGGTCTCCTTTAGTAAGGTGGTGACCCGCTTTTCATGCTTTTCTTGCATCTCTCTCATTTCTCTTCCCAATTTTTCCTCCACCTGTTTTACTTGATTTTCAAAATCCTTTTTGAGCCCTTCTATGGCCTGAGCCATTGAATACTTATTTTGGATGTTTGGGATACAGAAGCCTTGACTTTTATGTCTTTCCCTGATTGTAAGCATTGTTCTTCCTCACCCGAAAGGGTGGGAGAAGATATCTGTTCACCAAGAAAGTAACCTTCTATAGTCTTATTTTTTTCCCTTTTCTGGACATTTTCCCAACCAGTTACTTGACTTTTGAGTCCTCTGCCAAGAGTATGGTATACTTTGGGAATCTGTAAGTTCTCAGTTCCTCGAAGTTGGCACAATCAAGGATGTACTGGTCTGGAATCAGAGAGGAATTTTTGTGCCCAGAATCTTAGCAGTTACCTCTCCACAGCCACCTGGCCTCCAGTTCTTCGACGTCAGCACGGGGGCTGATTTTCAGATAAGTTGCATGGGCACAGCCACCATTCAGTGTGACACAAAGACCAGCTCCCCCAGGGCCTCCACACAGGGCCGATGCAAGACTCAGCTCTTCAATGCCCCCAGGGGTTTTTACGTTCTAATAATGGTCCAGCTGCTGTTCCTGCCAATGTGGCTGCCTGACTATTTGGCCTCTGTGAAGGCTGGCTAAGGTCAGAGCTATGGAAGGCCCTTCTCCCTTCCTAGCCAGCTGAAAAAACCCCATCACTGACCTTTGGTGCCTGTGGGTTGATGGATCTGGGAACCTGCTGTTGCTGGGACTGGGGATTCCCAGACTGGAGATTCTGCTCCCAAGATCTGTTCACTGCCATGCAGCGGCCAAGGCTGGGCTGGGCTCCACTCTGTGTCCCATGCAACCGATGATTCCTGTGGGCCTCTTAGGTCACCCTGGGCTGGAAATCTCCTCCACTCTGATATTCTCCACTTCTGCTGCTCCAAAATTTGTTGAGAGTCCCTCTCTACAGGTATTTTATGGGCTGTGTGGGGAGACCCTGCGTATGTGTGTCTTTCTACTCCACCATCTTGGCTCCACCCTACAAATTGTGTATATGAATTTAATGGAATGTTTTCCTTCTTTAAGAAGAAAGGATAAAGGTTAAAAATTCAGAGATATATGAGTCAGTATACTAAATATTGCAAAATGAATTAACCTGAGCTCAAAATATTAATTATATACTTACTGTTGTATCACTTGGAGCAAATAACTTAATAGTTTTTCTAGTCTATTTACTTTTATGTAAAATGGGGCTAAAAATAGCATCTACTTGCTAAGGTTAGAAGGACATGGCAAATCTCGTTAGTATCTTTGCCAAGAAAACCCCATGGACAATATTGGGGTGATATAGTCTATAGGGTCATGAAGTCAGACACAACTGAAAGACCAACCAATAACATCAACTATAACACTTCCTAAGAAAGCTACATAAAAGTTGATCACTGTCATTGCTACAAAACAAAACGAACATCGCAGAAATGCAAACACAGCAACATGAGAGGGCTAAGCATGGACAAGATGAGAACATGTGCCTCCCCCCTTTTGTTGACAACATAGGAGACTATGGTTAAAAGACATGTCCCATCCATTCAGCTAGCCAGCAGTTGATCTGCTTCTCTAAAGGAAAATGCAGCTTTTGAGGGGATTACAATCACTTTAATCAAGCACAGGTATCAGAGAAAATAAAAATAAAAATTTCAGAAAAATGAAAAATCAGCAGAAGGCGCTTCCAAACTGCCTGAGTATTACCAGAGAAGGAAGCATCAACATGTGGGGTTTCAAGGCTGGGAGGCTCTTTAACAGCTTCCCAGAGTGTCATCTGGCACACAAAACTACTTTCAAAAACTAAACCCCAAAGTGAAACCTCATCCTCAGAGTATTTGTACACTTTTCAGAGTCAAAGGGCATGCCTCTCTGACCAAGTGCTTCAATAGAAAAGAAAAAGTACTAGGAACCCTCCAAAAAACAACTCCCCTAGTCAAGCTTACCACAATGGGCAGGCCCAAAAATGGGTGAGAAAGAGTTATTCAGGGACATTAAACTTCTTGGTATAAACAAAAACATCAAAAGATCTTACTTTGCTTGCCCTCACAACCCCTCAGCGTTTACAATTATTTTTTTTTTTTTTATATTTGTACACTTTGATTTAACCCAATAAAAGTCTCACCAGCCCCAGGACTTTTCTTAAAGTTTGTTTTAAGTTAAGAAAAATGTTTACTGGTAGTACTTAAGACTATTACTGTGAATACATGTATATTTCCATTCTTATATTTTGTTATTTCTTAGCAAAAAGCAAGAAAATACATTTAATGTCAATCATTTAGAATAAGAAGCCAGTGTGGTTTGGTAACCAAAATAGAGCCTATAGTAATCATGACTTTTATTAACATAAAAATTACTTTGTATTTACTATATATTGTTTCATCTGAATTATTTTTATAGTTTTAATTTCTTTGTATTTTACATTTACTAGAGAGCTTAGAAAGCAATTCCAGACTCTTAGAAGACTTTGGTTCAAATCCTACCTTTGAAACATAGGACTGCATGATCCTTTGCAAGTCACTTAAGCTCCCAATTTTCTGGGTAACAGTTTAAACCAAGTTACTGAGAAAATAACTATTTGCTTTATTAGCAGAAAGTCTCTGTTGGATCTGGAAAATCAGAGGCCCAAACATTATCCTCCCCCATAGATCTTGACTTTTGTCTTTGACCTGAATTCAATTGTAGTTTATTATTATCTTTCTATACACATTACTTGAGTCACTGTGTTTTTTTGTTTTTGTTTTTGTTTTTGTTTTTGTTTTCAGTTTTTTTTTTTTTTTTTGTTGTTGTTCCTTTGGTTCTTTTTTTTTTTTTTTTCACTTTGCATCAGATCATATAAATCTTGCTATGTTTCTCTGAAATCCTGGGCCTCTGGTCTCTGCTAAGTGAAATTTTTGTCCTATTTTGCCTGGAAACAGGCTTTCATGAGACTTACTAGCTATTTCCAAACCATGCCCTCTGCTCTCTGGCTAGCCTTTTTCTCTATTCTCCCCATCTCACTATCATTGTATCCTGTACTTTGCCCCTGTTACTCACAGAATGCTTAGCATTAAAGCCTGGCAAATAGTGAGCACTTAATAAATGCTGCATTATTCATCATTCATGCATTCATTCATTCATTCTTTCATCAATCCTTACAGTGTAATAATATTCCGTTACATTCACCTTACATAATTTCTTCAGTCATTCCTCAATCAAAGTGTATATAATTTGTTTCAAACTTTTTAGTGTTACAGATAGTGCTGCTATGAAATAATAGCTTTAAATGACACTTTTTAACTTTGGCAATATACCTTCCACAGATTATCTCATCTGGGCATTACAACTGCCTCTAAAAGTAGGTATTTTAGTAGTTTTTAGCCTTTATGAGATTCTGACTTTCATTCACCTAAGGACAGTGTGTTGCCCATTTTACACAGTAACCACTGGCGTAGTGGAATAGAATCCTACACTATGGAGCCATAATCTTTAAATATGGATGTTGATCCCCATTATATATTCAGGTAACAGAATAAGGCTGTAGAGAATTAATCAATGAGTTTTTATCAATTGCCTACTAAATTCCAGACACTGTGCTAAACATCAAAAATACAAAAAAAAAAAAAAAAAAAAAAAGGAAACAAAGACAGTCTTTGCTCTCAAGGAGCTTGCTATCTAATGAAAAGAAATCCATCAAGTTATGTTAAAATGATTTTGAATTAGCGTCATTTAATTTAACTAATACACAACATTTAAAAATGTTCTAAACAACAAAAATGGTTATTTCCCTGCTCAGAACACAAAAAGAAGATTCTATATGCAAACTGTAAACGCTGTTTAATATTATTTGGTATACACATACCCACACATATGTGTGTATGTGCATATACACGTATATATTTATATTGTATGTACCCCTTTCAAAATTGTCCTGTTTAATTTATGCATCTTAATGAATTTTATTCTGTCCTTTTTTTTCCTGTATGTATAAAGCAGTCTTACAATGGTCCTCTTTTTTGTGCCATTATTATTGCTAAGTTTTGTCTTTTCAACACAACCTTAATAAAGAGAAAGAGGAAGGTGTTATTAACTTTTAAAGATAAGCAAAGTAAAGGCAAGGTGAATCTAACTGGTACATATGTAAAAACAGGTATTTCTCTGTGCTTTGTATTAAGCATCGCTTTGTCAATAGGTGAGTAACATGCTTCATCATATATCCTTAGAGATGTGTTTGGTCATTTTATTCATTAGAGTTATTAAAGATTTCAAAGTTGGTTTTCTTTGCAGTGTTGCTGTTGTGTAAATTGTTCTCCTCTGTAATGATGGACTGACCCATTTACAGAGTACATCAGCAAACTTAGCTGATGGAATTTTACCAAGTGGACATTTCTGGGAAGCCTAGTTCTGGAAGACTCATGATAACACATAATAGAAATGCCTTAGAAATACTGTGGAACATATGGAACTGGTTCTGATGTGCTAACCACAAGGTAGACAATAGCTTCTTTGCCTTCAGCTGGAGAAAGAATTGAAGAGACATTCAAAAGGTCTCATTCACCTTTAGCCATTCTTAGTTCTCTCTTGGTTGATTGCTGCTCTTAATTGGGCTTATTCCATAATGGCACTTAGTGAAAGAGAAAATGTAAGAAGATAGGCTTTGAGCCTCTTCCCTTCCAACATCACTATGATGAAAATGGACCTTATTATTTTGCATTATGATTAGTTCTTTTGTTTTCAGTGAAGATTGGCCTGGATGCTCTAACTTTATCATGAAGGCCAGAAAAACAAGCTATCTGGACTCCCAGGAGTCATTATGTCCAGTAGCCTGGTAACTGACTGCACTCAAAGTTTTGTAGCCAGTAAACGATAGATGCTCTGAGAAGCCAGAAGTGACCACTAATCCTCAACCTTCTCCACCATGCCTCAGGATTCTTATTATTGGGACAAACTCACCATCCTGGAACATCTCATTAGATCTTATGAGTGCACCACCTCATCATTTCCTTCTGTCTCTTTTATTGGAAGGAGAGGCCATATGCCGCAAACTTTCATTTAAAGAGAGAGTATAGCTTACCCAGTTGTACTTCTTTGCTTCTCTCATTGCCTTCTACACCATGTCCCTATGTTAGGTACTTTTCAGACATTTCCTACTTTTCATCTTCCATATGTATTTTATTGCTCTTCATTAGACTGTAAGATCTTTGAAGGTAGGCACTCTGTCTCTTTTTTTAATTGTGTAGCCTCTGAATTTAGCACAGTGCCTGGCACACATGAGGGTCTTAATAAATGTTTATTGATTAATTCTCTACAGCATTATTTGTTGCCTGACTACATAATGTGGATCAACGGGAATGTTTAAAGGCTCTTTCTCCAGTATGTAAGATTCTATTCCTCTATGCCAATGACGATTGTGTAAAATGCTTATTTCTTATAGCATAATAATATTCAATTACAATCATATGCCTTAGTTTTGTTCAGCCATTCCTCCATTTCTGAGAGTCAATCTAAGTAAATTCTGTGTGTGTATGTGTGAGTGTGTGCATGTGTGTGTTTAATCATTTTGATCCATATAGGGTAAGAGTAGGCTTCTTTTGATGTCAACTTTGCCCATCCCTTTCTGCAAGTTTTTCAATTCTCTCTCTAATTAAGAGGCATCATACATTTTCCCTCATACCTGTAAATGAATTTATCTCTCTTGTTTCCTCAGACTTTTAGGTAAAAAATTCCAGGTCTTGTGTATTCTTGCTTAATGATCTCCTATTCTAGACCTGATTCTTTCGCAATGCTTGAAAGGATTTCGCTATAACATGAGATCTCTAGATTTTGTCTAAGATATACTTGAGTCTTTACTTTTTTATTTCCTTTCAGAACATCATTAATGAATTCTTCCTTTAATTTGACTTCTGATTCTTATAGATAAAGATAAGTTTATTGAATTCATTTATTTTTATTTTTTTAATTTTTAAAATTTATTTGCTTATTTTTACTTTTTAACATTCATTTCCATAAGAATTTGAGTTCCAAACTCTCTCCCCATCTCTCCCCTCCCCCCATTCCAAGACACCTTGAATTCTAATTACCCCTTCCCCTGATCTGCCCTCCCTTTTATCTCACATCTCCCTTCCCTTATTCCCATATTCTCTCTTTTCTTGTAGGGCAGGATAGATTTCTATACTCCATTATCTATATTCTTTATTTTCCCAGTTGCATGTAAAAACAATTCTCAACATTCGTTCCTAAAACTTTGAGTTCCAACGTCTCTCCCTTCCTCCCTCCCCACCCATCCCCACTGAGAATGCAAGCAATTCCATATAGACTATATATGTGTAGTTTTGCAGAAGAATTCCACAATAGTCTTGTTGTGAAAGACTAACTATATTTCCCTCCATCCCATCCTGACCCCTTTTATTCTATTCTCACTTTTGATTTTGTCTCTCCCCTAAAATATTTACTTCTAATTACTCGCTCCTCCCACTTACCCTTCCTGCTATCATCCCTCCCAACCCCTGCTTATATCCTTTCTCCCTCTTTTCTAAGATACATAATCATATCATATTGAGTGTGCACGTTATTCCCTCCTTAAGTCAAAAGTGATGAAAATAAGCTGCGTTTTTTCCCTCTCACCTACCCCCTTTTCTCCTCCTTTGAAAAAGCTTTTTTTGCCTCTTTTATGAGAGATAATTTGCCCCTTTATGTTTCTCCCTTTCTCCTTCCAATATATTCCTCTCTCATCCTCTAATTTTATTTTTTGATATGATTACTTCCTATTCAACTCACCCCGTGCCCTCTGTCTGTCTGTCTGTCTATCTATCTATCTATCTATCTATCTATCTATCTATCTATCTATCCATCTATGTCTGTCTGTCTGTCTATCTGTCTCTCTATGAGTCTGTCTATCTGTCTATCTATCCATTCATCTATCCATCTATCTATCTATCTATCTATCTATCTATCTATCTATCTATCTATCTATCTATCTATCTATCTATCTATCTATTGGTGTGTAAAATCCCTCCAACTACCCAAATACTGAGAAAAGTCTCAAGAGTTACAAATATTATATTTTGATATAGGAATGTAAACAGTTCAGCTTCACTAAGTCCCTTCTGATTTCTCTTTCCTGTTTTCCTTTTCATGTTTCTCTTGATTCTTGTGTTTAAAAGTCAGATATTCTATTCAGTTCTGATCTTTTCATCAAGAATGCTTGAAAGTCCTCTATTTCATTGAATGATCATTTTTCCCCTGAAGTATTATACTCAGTTTTGTTGGGTAGGTTATTCTTGGGTTTAATCCAAGCTCTCTTGACTTCTGGAGTATCGCATTCCAAAGTCCTTTGATTCCTTAATGAAGAAGCTTCTAGATCTTCAGTTATCCTGATTGTATTGCCACAGTACTCAAATTATTTATTTCTGGTTACTTGTAATATTTTCTCAAAGATCTGAGAACTCTGGAATTTGACTACAATATTCTTGGGAGTTTTTCTTTTCAGGTTTTTTTCTGATCATGGCTCTCAAGTATTCCCATAATTTTTAAATTGTCTCTCCTGGATCTATTTTCCAGGTCAGTTGTTTTTCCAATGATATATTTTATATTGTCTTCTATTATTTCATTCTTTTGATTTTGTTTTATATTTTCTTGGTTTGTCATGAAGTCATTAGCTTCCATCTCCTCCATTCTAATTATTAAAGAAGTACTTTTTTAAGTGAGCTTCCAAAGCTCCTCTTCCATTTGGCTAATTCTGCTTTTCAAAGTATTGTCCTCTTTTGTCATTTGAGTTAGTCTATTTTAAGGGTGTTATTTTCTTCAGCACTCACTGGGTGTCCTTTCACAAGCTTTTCACTCACTTTTCATGATTTTCTTGCATTGCTATCATTTCTCTTCCCAAATTTTCCTCCACCTCTCTTACTTGATTTTCAAAATCCTTTTTGAACTCTTCAATGACCTGAGATCATTGCATATTTCTTTTGGAGGTTTTTGGATGCAGAAGTCTTGACTTCTATCTCTTCCTCTGATGGTATGTATTTTTATTCCACATCTGAAAGGATGCAAGAAAATACCTGTTCACCAAGAAAATAATCTTCCATAGTCTTATTTTTAACTCTTTTGGGACATTTTCCCAGCCAGCTGCTTGGCTTTTGAATCCTTTTTTAAGTGGAGGGTATACTCTTGGGACCTGTAAATTGTCAATTCCTTCAAGGCGTCACAATCAAGGGAAAGGAATTTCCTCCTCTCCTAACATACACTCTGATCTGGGAGCATTTTTCTGCCCATGATCTGTGAGTAGAATTCCCTGTCCAGAGCCTCCACGAACTCCACCATGCTAGCCACCCCACCTGCTCTTTTCAGTATCTTTCCTTACTCTGGCACCCAGTGCTCTCGCATTGTTTAGTGTTCTTCTTATACAGAAATACATAGTTAACAAATATTTTGAATGTCACAAAAAGTGACATGTTTAGACTAGAACTTCAGCAAATTGAAGCGACCTAATATAATTCTCTCCAAAGATGCATTTGCCTTCTAAAAGTGGATGAAAAGGAGAGGGTGATGCTTATATATACTTATATATACAAGTTACTCTACAATCATGAAGATCCTTTCATTTTCCATGAAAAAAATCTTCAGGCACAATATCTTAAATCTAAACCAAGAATATATCATTGTTTTGGAATATATTTGCTGATGTCTTGATGCATGATATTTTATAATACACAGGGTCTTAAAATATTCATGAAATGACTCAAGGAAGTACTTGAGAGTCCATATCAACTTTTGCAAAACAAAGTATTTATAATTCCCAAGTAAGTTTACTTTTCAAGTGTGAAAAAGTAAGATTGGTGTAATGGGAAAGATGGTGAAATGAGTTTATTGGAGAAAAGTAATGACCTTGAGAATTATGACTCTGTGATAATATACTTCTTATTAAGTAGCATATGTTATATGAGTATTATATAAAGTAGTCTTCTTTAAATATTCTCTTTAGAAAAAATCTAGAGTGAAAGTTGATGTGTTCAATTCAAAACAAAATTAAGCACTGGAAAGCCAAATCCCAGAATAAGAAAGCAAAATTCATCATCGTGACCAAGAAGTTGATAAACATGGTCACAGCAGAGGGCAAAGCCATTATCAAACCTCCCCTCTCCCAGTCAGGGCTTTCTCAAATGTCAGCTGTCACAATGTGTCAGTATCAAACCTGCTCTCCCTCAGCCAGAGACTTCTCACCATCAACTGTCACAATGTTTCGGTTGGGGCTGTGTTCTTTCCCCTCTGATCTCACCCCACTCACTCACTTCCTCCTGGCTGTGCTCCACTCTTCCTCTTCTGCCTCCTCAGCAAGCTCCTCCCACCACATGTGGTCCAGGCTTCCAGGGAATCCAAGAAGATCACATGGGCCCATTAATTCATGAGAAAGATCTTTCTATTTTAAATTACTATTACAATTAGAATGGATGATGGTAACTTGCTGAGAGAACACAGAAAACTCGGTTAATTCCTAGTAGTTCAGACTGCCTTCAAGGTTATACTTGACTGAAGGGGACAGAACCAAGGTGGTGGAATAGAAAGACCTACATACTCTAGCTCTTCCTACACAGCCCATAAAATACCTGTAAAGAATGACTCTCAAGAAATTTTAGAGCAGCAGAAGCCAAAGAATGATGGAGTGAAGGAGATTTCCAGCCCAGGGTGACCTGGACGGCCAATGGAAAAGGTCTGTCGCACCAGACATGAAGAAGAGCACAGCCCAGCCTCGGTCACATGGCAGCGGGAGGAACAGGATGGGAGCAGGCCTTGGGAGTGGAAATCCCCTGCAGCAGCAGGGGAGGTTCCCAGACCCCTCAAACCACAAACGCTAGAGGCAGCTTCAAGGGTAAGTAAGAGGGCTTTTTCACCTCTGTCACAAGGGAACAGGGTCTTCCCCTAGCCCTGGCCCCAGGTGGTAGCAGCAGATGGCAGAACAGCTACAGTGGCCATAGTAGGCAGCAGCTAGGTTCCATTGTTGAAGACCTCAGTATAAAGCTCCTGGAGAAACTGAGCAACTGATCTGAACCTCAGCCCTGAATGACAGCACTGCCCTGCCTAAAGCCCCTGGGACAATTGAGCAGCTAACCTGAATTTCAGCCACATGTCAGAGCAGGGGGTAAACTCCTCTCCTTTGATAGGGCCACCTTAGAGGAATTAAGAATTTACAGACCCCAGACTATATACCCTACTCTTGAAAAAGGACACAAAAGTCAAGTAACTGGTTGGGAAAATGCCAAACAAAGGGAAAAAATAAGAGTACAGAAGGTTACTTCCTTGGTGAACAGGTATTTTCTTCCATCCTTTGGAATGAGGAAGAACAATGCATACCATCAGGAAAAGACATCAAAGTCAAGGCTTCTGCACCCAAAACCTCCAAGATAAATATGCAATGGTCCCAGGCCATATAAGAACTCAAAAAGGATTTTGAAAATCAAGTAAGTGAGGTGAAGGAAAAATTGGGAAGAATGAGAGTAATGCAAGAAAATCATGAAAAGTAAGTCAACAGCTTGCTAAAGGATACCCAAAAAGGTGCTGAAGAAAATAACTCCTTTATAAATAGGCTAATTCAATTGGCAAAAGAGGTCCAAAAAGGCAATGTGGAGAAGAATGCTTATAAAGTACAATTAGCCAAATGGAAAAGGAGGTTCAAAAGCTCACTGAAGTAAATAGTTTTTTAAAAATTGGAATGGAACAGATGGAAGCTAATGACTTTATGAGAAACCAAGAAATTACAAAACAAAACCAAAAGAATGAAAAAATGGAAGATAATGTTAAATATCTCATTGAAAAAACAAATGACCTGGAAAATAAATTCAGGAGAGACAATCTGACAATTGAGGAACTACCTGAAAGTCATGATCAAAAAAAGAACCTAGACTTCATCTTTCATGAAATCGTCAAGGATAACTGCTCTGATATTCTAGAAACAGAGGGTAAAATAAATATTGAAAGGGTTCACTGATCACCTCCTGAAAGAGATCTAAAAAGAAAAACTCCTAGAAATACTGTAGCCAAATTCCAGAGTTCCCAGGTCAAGGAGAAAATATTGCAAGTAGCTAGAAAGAAACAATTCGAGTATTTGGAAATACAAGCAGGATAACACAAGATCTAGCAGCTTCTATGTTAAGGGATTGAAGGACTTGGAATATGATATTCCAGAAGTCAAAGGAGCTAGGATTAAAACCAAAGAAAATCTACCCAGAAAAAACCGAGTATAATACTTCAGGGGAAAAAATAGTCATTCACTGAAATAGTGGACTTTCAAGCATTCTTGATGAAAAGACCAGAGCTGAAAAGAAAATTCAACTTTCAAACACAAGAATCAAGAGAAGCATGAAAAGATAAACAGCAAAGAGAAATTGTAAGAGACTTACTAAAGTTGAACTGTTTACATTCCTATATGGAAAGATAATATTTGTAATTCTTGAAACTTTTCTCATTATCTGGGTAGTTGGAGGGATTACACACACACACACACACACACACACACACACATGCCCACACACATACATATATACATAAATGTGTATATATAGAATGAAAGAGAGACAGAGAGATAGACACACAGAGGCAGAGAGAGAGACAGAGAACACAGAGTGAGTTGAATAGGAAGGGATCATATCTAAAAAAAATAGTAAGAGGTAAGAGAGTAATATATTGGGAGGGAAAAGGGAGAAATGGAATGGAGCAAATTATCTCTCTTAGAAGAGGCAAGGGAGCCAAGATGGCGGAGTAGAAAGACGCACATACACATAGCTCTGAACCCACAACCCATAGAATGGCTACAGGGAAGTAACTCACGGCGAATTCCGCACCCAGAGGCCACGGAACATTGGAGCGAGGGAGATTTCTGTTCCAGAGAGACTTGCAAACCTCTCGCGGGGGGGTCCTTCGCGCTGCGGACTGGGCACCGGGACTGGGAGCTGAGTGCAGCCCTGCGGCGGCCGCGGCACCGAGAGGAAAAGATCCGAGCAGGCTTCACAGACAGGATCTCCAGCGGCCACGCGGGTCCCTCCACCCACAGAGGGATCTGCAAACCTCTCGCAAAAGGTCCGTCGCGCTGCAGACACAAAGCCCAGCCCAGACCTGCTGCGGCCACGGCTGCGGCACCGAGAGAAACAGATCCGAGCAGGCTTCAGGGACGGGATCTCCAGCGGCCGCACAAATCCCTCCACCCACAGGTGACAGGGGTGGGTGAGAGAGTCTCTTTGGCGGGTCGAGAGGGGAGTGGGGTGCCCCCATAATTCAGGCCCCCCCCCCGGGAGGTAGAAGCTGAGAGGCGGCTGCAGACAGGGGCTCCCCAAGCGGGAGGGAGCCTGAATCCATTGCGGAAGGTCTGTGCATAAACCCCCTGAGGGAACTGAGCCTGAGAGGTGGCCCTGCCCCGACCTCAGCACCAGAACCTAATCTCATACTGAATAGCAGCCCTGCCCCCGCCAAAAGCCCTGAGGCTGGAAGCAGCATTTGAATCTCAGACCACAAACACGGGCTGGGAGGATCAGGAGGTGAGGTGGGTGTGAGGAAAATATTCAGAGGTCAAGTCACTGGCTGGGAAAATGCCCAGAAAAGGGAAAAGAAATAAGACTATAGAAGGTTACTTTCTTGGTGAACAGGCATTTCCTCCCTTCCTTTCTGATGAGGAAGAACAATGCTTACCATCAGGCAAAGACACAGAAATCAAGACTTCTGTGTCCCAGCCCACCCAATGGGCTCAGGCCATGGAAGAGCTCAAAAAGAATTTTGAAAATCAAGTTAGAGAGGTGGAGGAAAAGCTGGGAAGAGAAATGAGAGACATGAAGTCAAAGCATGAACAGCAGATCAGCTCCCTGCTAAGGGAGACCCAAAAAAATGTTGAAGAAATTAACACCTTGAAAACTAGCCTAACTCAATTGGCAAAAGAGGTTCAAAAAGCCAATGAGGAGAAGAATGCTTTCAAAAGCAGAATTAGCCAAATGGAAAAGGAGATTCAAAAGCTCACTGAAGAAAATAGTTCTTTCAAAATTAGAATGGCACAGATGGAGGCTAATGACTTTATGCAAAACCAAGAAATCACAGAACAAAGAGAGAAGAATGGAAAAATGGAAGATAATGTGAAATATCTCACTGGAAAAACAACAGACCTGGAAAATAGATCCAGGAGAGACAATTTAAAAATTATGGGACTACCTGAAAGCCATGATCAAAAGAAGAGCCTAGACATCATCTTTCATGAAATTATCAAGGAAAACTGCCCTGAGATTCTAGAACCAGAGGGCAAAATAAATATTCAAGGAATCCACAGAACACCGCCTGAAAGAGATCCAAAAAGAGAAACTCCTAGGAACATTGTGGCCAAATTCCAGAGTTCCCAGGTCAAGGAGAAAATACTGCAGGCAGCTAGAAAGAAACAATTCAAGTATTGTGGAAATACAATCAGGATAACACAAGATCTAGCAGCCTCTACATTAAGGGATCGAAGGGCATGGAACAGTATATTCCAGAAGTCAAAGGAACTAGGACTAAAACCAAGAATCACCTACCCAGCAAAACTGAGTATAATACTTCAGGGGAAAAAATGGTCTTTCAATGAAATAGAGGATTTTCAAGTATTCTTGATGAAAAGACCAGAGCTGAAAAGAAAATTTGACTTTCAAACACAAGAATGAAGAGAACCATGAAAAGGTGAACAGCAAAGTGAAGTCATAAGGGACTTACTAAAGCTGAACTGTTTACATTCCTACATGGAAAGACAATATTTGTAACTCTTGAAACATTTCAGTATCTGGGTACTGGGTGGGATTACACATGCACACACGCTCACATACATAGAGACAGAGTGCACAGAGTGAATTGAAGAGGATGGGATCATATCTTTAAAACAAAATGAAATCAAGCAGTGAGAGAGAAATATATTGGGAAGAGAAAGGGAGAAATTGAATGGGGCAAATTATCTCTCATAAAAGAGGCAATCGAAAGACTCATTAGTGGAGGGATAAAGAGGGGAGGTGAGAGAAAAACATGATGTTTACTCTCATCACATTCCACTAAAGAAAAGAATAAAGTGCACACTCATTTTGGTAGGAAAACCTATCTCACAATACAGGAAAGTGGGGGATAAGGGGATAAGCAGGGTGGGGGGGATGATAGAAGGGAGGGCATGAGGAGGAGAGTGCAATTCGAGGTCGACACTCATGGGGAGGGATAGGATCAAAAGAGAATAGAAGTAATGGGGGACAGGATAGGATGGAGGGAAATATAGTTAGTCCTATACAACACAACTATTATGGAAGTCATTTGCAAAACTACACAGATATGGCCTATATTGAATTGCTTGCCTTCCAAAGGGAAGGGGTGGGGAGGGAGGGAGGAAGAGAAGTTGGAACTCAAAGTGTTAGGATCAACTGTCGAGTAATGTTCTTGCCACTAGGAAATAAGAAAAACAGGTAAAGGGGTATAGAAAGCTATCTGCCCCTACAGGACAAAAGAGAAGATGGAGACAAGGGCAGAGAGGGATGATAGAAGAGAGAGCAGATTGGTCATAGGGGCAATTAGAATGCTTGGTGTTTGGGGGGGGAGGGGATAAAAGGGGAGAAAATTTGTAACCCAAAATTTTGTGAAAATGAATGTTAAAAGTTAAATAAATAAATTTAATAATAAACAAAAAAAAAAAAAAAAGAAGAGGCAAGAAAAAAAAAAACTTTTCCAATGGAGTGGAAAAGGGGGTAGGTTAGAGGGAAAAAGTGAAGTTTACTGTCATCACATTTGGCTCAAAGAAGGAATATTATGCACTCCCAATTTGATATGAAAATTTATCTTCCACTACAGGAAAGTAGGAGAGAAGGTGATAAGCAGGGTGGGGTGGATGATGAAAAGGAGGGCAAATGGGAGGAGGGAGCAAGTAGAAGTAAACACTCTTGGAGGGACAAGGTCAAAAGATAGAATAGAAGAATTGGGGGGCAGGATAGGATGCAGGGAAATATAGTTAGTCTTACACAATATGACTATTTTGGAAGTCATTTGCAAAACCACGTATATATAACCTATATTGAATTGCTTGCCTTCTCACTGGGAATGAGTGGGGAGGAAAGAAGGAAGAGAAGTTGGAATTCAAAGTCTTAGGAACAAATGTGGAAAACTGTTTTTGCGTACAACTGGGAAATGAGAAATACAGGTAATAGGGTATAGAAATTTATCTTGCCCTACAGGGCAAGAGAGAAAATGGGCATAAGGGAAGAGTGCAGTGTTAGAAGGAAGGGTACATTGGTGGAAGGGGCAATCAGAATGCAAGGTGTTTTGGGCTGGTGGAAGTAGAGAAATGGGGAGAAAATTCGGAACTTAAAATTTTGTGGACATTAATGTAGAAAACAAAATAAAAAAATTTAAAAAGGCGATATGTGACTGAGAATCACAGAAATAATTTTTTTTTCTGAAAAGCTAATGTTTTCCTTGTCTGTAAAATATAGCTAGCTTTTCCTTTCTCTCTTTTTCTGCACCTTGTGCTTCAAGACTGATATGCAGAAAGCAAATTTTTATTGCCAGTCTTCTTCCTTCTTTGAGAATCAATGTATTGAAAAATTTTTTTCTTTTACAAACCTGGTGCCCAGACTCTCCTATATTAAAACACTCTCATTTGGTTTTCTTGATGAAGTAGTAACTAAGGCTGGACAATCCATTCTCAGTATCTTTCTTCTCAGGTCATACCTTGACTCTTTCTATCTCTGCTACATGCTTCTATATAAATTTACCAATATTTTAGATTCTTGGATAGGGATCATTCATCCTCAAGCACCATAATTTATGACCTGTGGACCATAAAGATATAGATAAAGATACAGAAAAAGAGACAATAATAAGCAATTGAGATCCAGGCCATCTGGACCAGTTCATGCATCTTGACATGTGCTTTCTGCACATCTTCACTAAATGCTTTGTTTATTTATGTAAAAGGAGAGAAATCTTCTCAATCTTCTCCTTAAAAGTTCCTTTTTTGAAACATAATAAAAAATTAAATCTCTACTGTTGGAACATAAATTCACAATAACTAAATTGAATATCAGGATGAAGATGGGCTATATTGCATTTAATAAATTGCAAAATCCTTTTAACAACAAACTCTTTGAAACTGATCTTTTATTTACTTTTTTAAAAAATATCACTCTTCTTTAGGTGATTTTATATGAGTGTGAATAACTAAACATTACAGTCTAAAGAATATAAGTTGAAGCACACGTATGTCAATGGAAAAGAGCATGGGGGCATGTGACAACACAAGATAAAAAATCTTGAAGAAGTTATTAATGATTATCATAAAAGAAATATATAATCAAAAGAGATGAGACAGTCATATAATAAAAGTGAGGGCTCACCAATGTACAACCTTCTTGCTCCACTGGTATCCTCATGATGTTCAAAGAACACAGTAAAGTCCCACCTGCTTTTTTGATTAACTGCTATAGTGAAAGTGAACTTTTTTAAAGGCATTGTAAAAAGATATAAAAAATCAGCAGGCATAGATGGCTATAATTGTAACTTGTATTGCTGAAGAAAATGATAAGTATGAAATCAGAGACGCTTTGGAGTATTGAAGGAGAGAAATTTTAGGTGGAGGCCCTTCCTAGCATTCTTCAAATTATGACATGTAGGTTGAGTTCTCTTCACCTAGAGAAAATAAGTTGACACAGTGCATAGATCCCTGCACCTGGAGTCAATAAGAACTAAGTTAAATTGCTTCTTTCATTACTAGCTGTGATTTCCTGGGAAATTCACTTAATATCTTTCTGCTTCATTGTCTTATTAGGTTTGTTGTAAGAATTAAACGAAATAATATTTTCAGAACACTTTCATCCTTATCCTTATCACCTATCAATAAAACCAACCTTGATGTATTTTCTGTAACAGTGTTTTCAGGAGCTTTTGGGGGAGGTCTAGGTGTATACTGTTGTTCAACATCCACTGTTTCTTAAAAACCTTTGCAGTTGAGTCAGCTTTTGCCTAAATATTACAGAATCATATCCTTCTAGAATGGAAAAGCATTATTATTAATAATGATAATTTCTATAGTAATTTATGGTTTATAGAGTACTTTACATTTATTATTTCATTTGATCCTCACAACAATTCTGATGATATTTATTTGCATCCTCATTTTGCTGATGACAAAAATAAGGCTTAGAGGGAAGATTGGTGATTTCCCTAGGGTAATACAATTAATATCTGAGAAAGGATATGAATCCAGATTTTCTTGCTGTCAAATCCAACTATATTACCTAGCAGGAGCAAAGCAGCTCAGATTCATGTTACTGTTATCCACATTGACCTTCAAGGTGAAAACAAATTGATCATCCTTCATTGACCTTAAATGCAACTCACAAAAGTAATTCTGTATCATCTCCTTTTCTGGATATCTTAACAGTGAAATAAAAATTACAAGTTTGGATTAAAGAAGGTAACATGTTTTCCCTGAATGTAGGAAAATGAAGAATATGACTTTTACAGGTTTCTTAAAACCTTTCATTTCATAAAATTGTGAGTGATTACGATTGAGACTTACGTTTCTAATGGATGAACTTTGAGAGATAATGATACTATCTGGTAGCTATCTTCTTAAAGCAAAAATGATTAATATTTGCCTTGATATTGTTTTCACTGTTATGATTTGTTGTATTTGATGTACAGTGAAATGTAAGTTAGTATCTCTTGCTACCAGAATTGGTGATAGCTAGACATTTTGTCCCACCTGATTATAACTTGTTTTAGCACTCTCCCAAGTGTAAAATTCAGTAACCTCTGTTGTGTAGTATCAGCTAAAGGATGAGAGATTAAAAGATTTCTGCCAAAATCCATTCCCTGCTGTAGGAAGTCCTTTATGAAGTTTTACTTCACTAAGATTACCACTCTCTGTACCAGCATCTTTGACTCAAAGATCTCCCTGTCTTCATGCACCAACATTTGAATGCCACATTTTAGGAAGGACTGATAAAGATGAATGTCTAGAAGAAAGCAGCTGTGATAACTGGAGGGAGGAGTTAAAGCATCCATTTGGGCCCTATATAATCCTAAAAATATTATAAGCATCTTTTCAATTTGTAGGTTTCAGAGATTATACCTAATGAAAACCAGTAGTTATTCATTCTTAATTCTGTGATCAGTTGTTTTACAAGGAATAAAAGCCTCTAGAAATTACCTCTGTGTACTGGAGTTATTTAGAATTTGGACAAAACTTTGGGCCCCAATTCTCAGCAAAATATTACTCCTAATGAAACCTACAAGGATAGTTTACTCATTATCTCTTTCATTCAACCAAACATATTTAATTTCTTCTATGTACAATGTACTCTACTGTTTTGACTTGCCAAGATAAATTCAAAGTAATATGTACTCCATCTTGAAATAGAAAATTATTCTTCTCATCCAAATTTCGGATTGATCAATCTGTTAAATGTTCATTCCGAGCTCTATATGGGCTCTTTTTTCCTCAAAAGTTTGAAGTTGTGTTTCAATATTTATTAAGTTATAAGTGATATTTTCATTAAATGATTCATGTTTTTCTTACCAATTAAACTAAAATTTTCCCTTAGAGTTGTATTTAATGTTTCATTGTAATAACCATTAACATTTTAAAAATTATTTTGCTTTCAGTTTTCTACAATCAATTTTATATATCTTAGATTTTTCCCCTTCCCTATTTCGCCCTCTCTCCCTCCTCCCTCCCTGACATGCAATCTTATATAGGTTCTACACATATATCCTTATTAAGTACATTTGCATTTTAGTCATGTTGCATAGAAGAACTAAAAATGAATGAGAGAAACCATAAAAAAGGACAAAACAAAACAAAACACAACACAAGAGAAAATTGTCTGCTTCATTCTGTGATTCAATTCCACAGTTCTTTCTCTGGATGTGGAAGGCATTTTGCCTCAAGAGTCCATTGGAAATTTTTCAGGTTCTTGCATTTCTGTGAAGGGTTAAGTCTATCAGAAAAATTTCTCTCACACTGTGGTTGTTGCTGTGTACAAAGTTCTCCTGGTTCTGCTCTGTTCACTCAGCATCAGTTCATATAAGTCCTTCCAGGCCTCTCTGAAGTCTCTTTTTCATCATTTCTTGTAGCACAATAGCATTCCAATAACTGTTAACACTTAAAAAGAGACAGAACTTCCTATGGAAATGTAGACATATGAAAAGACTAAATTGCCTGCCTATTTTATCAATGATGTCTAAATGGAAAAGAACACTATCTTAATGAGAAATACAATTTTTTTTTCTATTCAGTTGAAGTAAAGCTCTTTTTGTTTTAAATGATTTCTGATATTTCTTGCCTGGCAATTACCTAAATGTATTATTTTCCTAGTAACTCCCATTGTGTTGTTCCTATAGTTATGCTTTGCATTTATTAATGATTTATATAAATACACATGTTGAATTTGAGACATACAGATTCTAAAAATGCAGAGCAATATACTTTTATTACTGCTGGTTTCATTTAACTTCTCTTGGCCTCTGTTTCTTCATCTGAAAATGAGATAATTAGACTAAATAGCCTTGGAGATTCTTTCCCTAGACCTACAAATATTTATACAGTATTTGGAGACAATAATGTAAAACTGGAGCCAACAAAATGGTAGAAAATCATGTTAAAATTCTAGCTTCTGTAGCATCACTTTTTCCAATAGAAAAAATGGTTAATTTTCAAAGCTAATGTTTCATTGGCTACTTAACTCCTTCCTCAGATTTAAGTTGTAAATAACAAGGAATACAAATGTTATTTTCTCAGCCTCTCAAATATTGAAAAGGTCAAGGAAGCAATGTCTTGACAACTTTAATTCTGCTCCCATGACGCATCAGGAGAATTTGACACTTTGAATTTTATATATCTCCTCTTCAAAACAAAATTAACAATAAGAGAGGATAGTAGCAAAAAAGTCATCCATTTTACTGACAAACTTTGTAATGAGAGTGGAAAAGGGCAAACTTTCCTTTTCTGTTTGGCTTGTTTCCTTCTTTGAGAGTTGTTCCAAGAGTATTTGGAGTCTGTCCTTTAAAAATACATAGGCACACTGGTACTTATGGCATATGTGTGGGGGAACATGTATTCAGAAACATATTGTGCTAGAAGGAAGCATGTACATTTTTTTGATGTGTCTGATTATATAAAGGTAAACATCAAAGTCATTCATTGATCCAACTTGACCAGTGAAAATTTCCTTCACTGGTATGGCATTATTTTGTGTTTGTTTGTATGCTTGGCTTTGTATTTACATTATCTGAAACAGATTACTCCACCAACCCGGAATTTTTTTTTCCCTGGAATTCTCACTTTTCATATGTACTTAGTTGTCAACATATATTATTGTTTGGGGTAAATTTTTTGCTTCTCTGCCACATTACACACTGCCAGAGGGAGGATATTAAATTCCTTTTTTGTAGTTCTATTCCCATAACTAAACGTAAGTGCTTGAACACAGTAGATACTTAAAATATGTTTGAGCTGAATGGTGAGGCAAAGAACGTGAGCACTGCAGACAAAATACTCGCAATTGAATCCTAGCTCTTTCTCTCTCACCTGCTCTATCAAATGATAATTGCAAGTCTTTGAACTTCTTTTATACACTGGGCTTAACACCATTCATAACTATCACTTAAACTGAGGCAAACAGGGTTAAGTGACTTGCCCAGAGTCCACAGCTAGTAAGTGTCTGAGATCAGATTAGAACTCAGGAAGATAAATATTCTTGAATTCAGGTCTGCCACTCTATCTACTGAAGTGAATGGAGCACTAGACTTGGAATCAGAAATGCTCATCTTCTTGAGTTCAAATTCAACTTCAGAATTTTACTAGCTTTAGGAATCTGGGAAAGTTACTTAATCCCTCTGTTGGCCTCATTTTCCTCATCTATAAAATTAGTTGGAGGAGGAAATAGCAAACCACTCCAATATCTTTGCTAATAAAACCCCAAATAAAACTCACAAAGAGTCAGACACAACTGAAATGATACAAGAACAATAATTAGTACTTACCCCTGAATTTTTAGATTTGTGGATAGAAGAGATTTAAAAATCATCTAGTTCAACTTTCTTATTTTACTTATGAGAAAAGAGATCAAACTGGTTTAAATAATTTATTTAAGTTTATATAACTCAAGGACATGTAAGCTTAGATATTTTATAATAATGTTAATATAACATTAAACAAACTTGAATGTATCTGCTTTTTGTTGAACAGTGTTCTAGAGGAAAAGCAAATTATAGACAATATTTCTGTCATCATGGGATTAGCAGTCAAAAGGAATATGAAATAGTAATCACTCACTGTTAAATCACATGTTCAAAAGAAGTAGGTTGGAAATTATCATTCTCATCACTCTGAAATTCAGGAAGATACCTCTGAAAATAAGTAACAGAAATAGAATTTGAAATGAGAAGCCACTCAGTAGCACAGTGGATAGAATGCTGGTCTTGGAGACAGAATGATCGGAATTCAAATCTAGCCATAGATACTTACCAGTAGTTTAAGCGTGGTCAAGTTGCTTAATCTCTGTATGCCTCAGTTCCCTCAAATGTAAAATGGAGATAATAACAAGATGTGCCTCACAGGCTTGTTTTCAAGGCCAACTGAGACAAAAATTTTGAAGCACTTATGATGCCTGGTAAATCATAGGCACTAACTATGTAAATGCTTTTCCCCTCCCCATTCTCATTTCCTATTGTGCCTCACAGAAATGTTGTGACAAAGGTTCTCTGTAAACCTTAAGATACCATTTATGTGAGATAACATTTTCCATTTTACACCTCACCCACCGAAGTCACAGAATGCAAGGTTCCAATTTTCAAAGTTGTTTGAAGATATTATACTCTCAGATTCTCAAAACAATCATCAAATTAGATAAGGCAAATAGTATGTTAATTTGACTGAGGTAGATATTGGGGCTAGCAGAAATTGCTTGCTGAAGGTCACAGTGAGAAGAGTCATAATTTTCATCCTTCATACCTTTTTGGACATGAAATTTAATAATTATTATTTATTGTTTAGCATTCCATTTATACGTTCTTAATTTGAAGTTCATAATTTTAAATAAATTTTGATAACCATATTATCTGACAGAATTCTCTATTTTTTTTTAATTTTATGCATTAAATATTTTATCCTGAGAAGGCCATCAGTAGATTGCCAAAGTGTGTCAGTAAGCAACCCAACATATGCAGGAGGGCCTGCTATCACAGGTTCTTTAATCTGCTTCTCTAAAAGGAAAGACAACTTTTGAGGGGGTTAACAGTTACTTTAATCAAACACATGTATCATTCTGTTAGTTCAGGGGGAAAAAGTCAGCACCCTGAATCTTAGAGAAAGTGCAGAGAAATCAAAGATCAACAGACATGGCTTCCTCTGCCAGGCCTAGAGGCCTGAGGGCTACCCGAGTCTTCCCTTACCTCTATCGGAGGTCTTCGGTTGGCCAAACCGGATGCTCGTATGAGAGAAAGGACGTTCCAGAGTCGAACAAGGGTTGAGCTTTATTTCAGGGTCTAGTTACAAGTGCAGGGGAATTCTTCCTTAGGAGGGAGCGAAGAATCTCCCAAAGAGGCAAAGATCTTACAATAAGAGATTGGAAGTAGAAGTGTAAGTGGGGAGAGAGGGGGAGGGGAGAGAGGAGAGAGGAAAAGCGGAGCCTTGTTGTCCTCACCGCTCCGCGCCCCTCCACCCAAGAGAGCTTTCAGGCTTTCCTGATCCTACTTAAACTCTCCAGCAGCATAGTTTGCATCTGAATACTGTGCTGTTAGATAACAATAGTGTGCCCAGATTCGGGACAATCTCGAGGGCGGGAAGGGCTCTCTCCCATCACGTTTCTCATGGGAAGAGGCGGAAATACACGATATAGCTCGGTTCACCTCGATTCCCAGTTGTTTCCTGGGGGGGTCTCGTGAGAACTCTAAGATTTAGAAGTTCCCACCTTTATCCGCCCTAGACTGTCCACCTGGAATTGAGCTTCCATCCCCAGCATTCCTCTGTCTGACCACAATCAATATATATCTATATATCAATATATATCTATATATCAATATATATCTATATATCTCTGTCTCTATCTGTCTATCTATCTATTTTGCAATTTAACAGACAGGTCAAACTATCTGACCATAGTTACCAGAGAGGGAAGCACAATCATCTGAGTTTTCAAAGCTGGAGGGCTACGTAGTGACTTCTTAGAGTCTCTCATCTGGCACAGAAACCTAGCTCCAAAAATTAAGGCCCAAAGTAAAATCTCACCCTCAGAATATTTTTACACATTTCAGAGCCAGAGGACAAGACCCTTTGACCCAGTGACTCAATAGAAAAAAAAAAAACAAAAGGTACTTCAGACCCTCCTACAAAACAACTCCCCTAGTCAAACTTCCCTCAATGGGTAAGTGCATCAATAGGTGGGGAAGATCTTTGATCATATTCAAATGGAGGCATTATACTTCTTTGTTATACTAAAACAAAAACAGCAAAAGATTCTACTTTGCTTGGCCTTACACAAAGTTGTCTGTGATACAAAAATGTTTAAAAATTCCTCCACTAAAATTGCAATCCTAAGAGGTCACAAATCTTATTTGATCAAAAACATCCCCATTCCCTAGCAACCTGTATGGTTATGTTATTGTTATTATGTTTTTCTTTCATTCTTGAAGCCACCATGACATCAAGATAATGACATGATTTGCAACTGATTTTGGTTTGAGTGAGGGAGGGCTGTGTAAGGTCACCAGTCTCACTTTCTCCTCCAGAGTCATTTGGGTCAAGTGGCATGATATTCATCAGAATGCTTGAAGATGGTCCAGAATGCAATGTGGGACCCTGGTCCTTTCAAACTGAGGTCATACCAAGTTCTCACTTTGAGTGAGATACACTCATTCAATGAATAAGTTTCTTTAAGCAGTTGCTCAAGGGATGGCCCCTTTAATAAAAAAAAAAAATCAAACGGGGAATGGAAATACTCTTAGCTTCCTTTAGCAAAAGAGAAAGAATTACTATTTACTAATTACATTCACTCTGCGCTAGGTGTGTGGGGACTCTGGTAGAACTCAAGAGTGAATTGAGTTTAAGGCTTGATCTTTGAGTAAGAAATGTAGCCAGTAAACCCAAAGGAAAAAAGGCAGCTTTTGGCCATGGAGTGTAACTTCTCCTGGGTAGAACAGGTGAGGAGAGGAGAGAAGAATAAAGGATAGGAGAGGAGAGGAGAGGAGAGGAGAAGAGAGGAGAAGAGAGGATAGGAGAGGATAGAAGAGGAGAGGAGGGGAGGGGAGGGGAAGGGGAGGGGAAGGGAGGAGAGGTGCTACTCATTTACAAGTTGTATTTGTCCTTCATTCTCAAAGAGCACTATGACATCAAGATGATAACATGACCTGCAACTGACTTTGATTTGAGTGAGGGAGGGCTATGCAAGGTCATCATCCTCACTTTCTTCTTCTGAGCCATCTGGGTCCAGTGGTTTGATTTTCATCAGGATGTCTGAAGATGGCCCAAATTAAATCAACATATTCTTACCAAATATTTATTTTGGAATTTTTAAGTGGCATGGGATCATCTGACAACGTGGTGATACTTTTGAAGTTCTTCTCATAACAATGTTTTAAATGTTTACATTAAATGTTTTTAAATGATATAAATAAAATTATAAAGAAAACCAATTATATTTCAACAGTTATTAAAATATAAAAATAGTTCATAGACATGATGGTTAAGAACTGATGTTTTATGTTCATATTTACTCAAACTGATGTTACCTTTTGACAATGGGACATAAAGTATATTAACTGTTGAATGTGTATGTGTCTTTGGGACAGTTTCAGATAAAAACTTAACACCTATATAAAAGGACTAAACTGTGCTTTTTCTTACAGGTTTCTTTCATAATTTCCTTGAAAATTATTCAGAGTCTGCTTGTTGTTTGCCCATCCTGGCAATACAAAAGAAGATTGAGAGGTTTCTCTTAGGAGAAGTACACTCAATCTACAACCTTGGCAAGACTAACATTACTAGAAAATGGCAAAAAAGAGCAGAGCCAAAATGACAGAGTAACAGCACAGATTTTCTAGAATGCTCTCAATAAGCCCAGTCAAATATCTGTAAAAATGGTTCTAAACAAATTCTGGAACTGCAGAACCCACAGAATGATGGAGTGAAGCGAATCTCTAGTCCAAGACAGCCTGGAAGATCACTGGGAAATGTCTATCCTGCCATGCTGAGAACAGAGTGCAGTGCAGTTGTGTGCACAGAGGGGATCTGAACAGGCCTTGGGGAGACTGAATCTCTCCCATCTGTAGTGATTTCCAGACTTCATTGCACCAAAGCTCTGAGAATAAATTAGGAGGTCAGTGGGAAAATCCTGCGAGACCAGTGCAAGAGAGTGGAGTGGTCCAGCTCTAGCCCCAGGGTAACAGAGAGGGAAAGGGTCAGAGGAACCTGAGGGAGCCACAGCAGCAGTGGCAGCATCAGTCAGTGTTTCTGGAGCTCTAAGACCACAGATGATGGGGGATAAAGCAGCTGACAGTACACTCCCCACCCCCCACTGAAAGCTGAGACCTTCACAAAGATCTCAAAAGTCAATTAAATGGTTGGTGATATGAGCAAAAACCATAAAAAGAATCAGACTATAGAATTTTATTTTGGTAACAAGGAAGAACAAAGCTTACAAAGAGAAGAAAACAAAGTCAAAGCTCCTCTTCCAAAAAAATATGAATTGGTCTCAGGTCATAGAAGAGCTCAAAAGGGACTCTGAAAATCAAATAAGAGAAGTAGAGCAGAAATTGGGAAGAGAAATGAGAGGGATACAAGAAAATCATGAAAAATTAGTCAACTGCTTGCAAAAGGAGACTCAAAGATGCTGAAGTAAGACTTTAAAAAATAGACTAACTCAAATGGCAAAAGAGATCCAAAAAGTCAAGGAGGAGAACAATGCCCTAAAAATCATAATTGGCCAGATGGAAAATGAGATCAAAAAGCTCAGTGAAGAAAATCATTCCTTAGACATTAGAATGGAACAGATGGAAGCTAATGATTTTATGAAAAAAAAGTAATTATAAAACAAAATCAAAGAAATGAAAAAAATAGCACACAATGTGAAATATCTCACTGGAAAAACAACTGACCTGGAAAAGAGATCCAGAAGAGACAATCTAAAAATTATGGGGCTACCTGAAAGACACGATCAAACAAAAGAACCTGGACATCATCTTCCATGAAATTCTCAAGGAAAACCGCCCTGATATTCTACAATGAAATAAATATTCAAAGCATCCACCAATCACCTCTTGCAAAAGATTCAACAAGAAAAAGTCCTAGGAATATTGAAAGAAAATTCCAGAGTTCCCAGGTCAAGGAGAAAATATTGCAAGCACTCAGAAAGAAGTAATTGAAGTATTGTGGAAATATAATCAGGATAACACAGGATCTAGCAGCTCCTACAGTAAGGGGTCAAAGGGTTTGGGATGTGATATTCCAGAAGTCAAAGGAGCTAGGATTAAAATCAAGAATCCCCTACTCAACAAAACTGAGTGTAATATTTCAGGGGAAAAAATGGTCATGCAATGAAATACAGGACTTTCAAACTTTCTTGATGAAAACTCTGAATTTTTCAGAGCTGAATAGAAAATATGACTTTCATACACAAGAATCAAGAGAAGCATGAAAAGGAAAACAGGAAAGAGAAATCATAAAGGATTTGCTAATATTGAACTCTTTACATTCCTACATGAAAAAGTAACATTTGTAACTCTTGAGATTTTTCTCAGTATAAGGGTATTTGGGTAGTTGTTGGAATTATATATGTGTAGACAGAGGGCACAAGGTGAGTTGAATAAAAAGCAATGATATTTAAAAGAAAGAAAATTAAAGGGTGAAAGAGGAATATATTGGGGAAAAGGGGGAGAAATAGAATGGGGCAAATTATTTCTCATAAAAGAAGCAAGAAAAAGTCTTTTCAAGGGAGAGGAACTGGGGGAAGATCAGAAGGAAAAAGTGAAGTGCCAGGCCTAGAGGCCTGAGGGCTACCCGAGTCTTCCCTTACCTCTATCGGAGGTCTTCGGTTGGCCAAACCGGATGCTCGTATGAGAGAAAGGACGTTCCAGAGTCGAACAAGGGTTGAGCTTTATTTCAGGGTCTAGTTACAAGTGCAGGGGAATTCTTCCTTAGGAGGGAGCGAAGAATCTCCCAAAGAGGCAAAGATCTTACAATAAGAGATTGGAAGTAGAAGTATAAGTGGGGAGAGAGGGGGAGGGGAGAGAGGAGAGAGAGGAAAAGCAGAGCCTTGTTGTCCTCATCGCTCCGCGCCCCTCCACCCAAGAGAGCTTTCAGGCTTTCCTGATCCTACTTAAACTCTCCAGCAGCATAGTTTGCATCTGAATACTGTGCTGTTAGATAACAATAGTGTGCCCAGATCCGGGACAATCTCGAGGGCGGGGAGAGCTCTCTCCCATCACGTTTCTCACGGGAAGAGGTGGAAATACACGAGATAGCTCGGTTCACCTCGATTCCCAGTTGTTTCCTGGGGGGGTCTCGTGAGAACTCTAAGATTTAGAAGTTCCCACCTTTATCCGCCCGAGACTGTCCACCTGGAATTGAGCTTCCATCCCCAGCACTGAAGCTTACTCTTATCCCATGTGGCTTAAGGGAGGAATAACATGCACACTCAATTTGATATGAAAATCTATCTTAAATTACAGGAAAGTAGGGGAGAAGGGCTGAGTGGGGTGTTATGGGAATGATAGAAGGGAGGGCAAATGGGCAGAGGGAGTAATTAGAAGTAAGCATTTGGAGAGGGACAAGGTAAAAAGAGAGAATAGAATAAATGGGGAGAGGGTAAGGTGGAGGGAAATACACTTAATCTTTCACAACATGACTATCAGGGAAGTCTTTTTCATAATTATCCATGTATAACCTATATCGAATTGTTTGTCTTCACAGTGGGGATGGGTGTGGAGGGAGGAAGGGAGACAAGTTGGAACTCAAAGGTTTAAAAATGAATGTTAAATATTGTTTTACATGGAACTTGGAAATAAGAAATACAGGCAATGGGGTATAGAAATCTATCTTGCCCTACAAGAAAAGAGAGAAGATGGGGAAGGGAGGGGTGTGATAATAGGGAGGGCAGATTGGGGGAAGAGGTAATCAAAATGCATGGTGTCTTGGTTTGGGGGGAGGGGAGAGACGGGGAGAAAATTTGAAACTAAAAATCTTGTGGAAATGAATGTTGGAAATCAAAAACATATTAATTAATTTTAAAAAAAGACAATGGCAAGAAAGTGAAAAAACAAAACAAACCAACACATTAATGTCTATACGTCACTCTATGAGAAATAGGGATTTAGTTTCCCAAAACCACTGAGAAATTTAATCTTTTGCTAAATATTGCTGACCATAAAATTTTTGAATATATTTCCTTAAAATAAACATTAATTGTGTTAACATACTCATTTTCTAACCCAGTAACCATGAAATAACCACGAAAATGCAGAGGAGAGTAGAGAGGCAGGACATGGAAGGGCAGGGGCAGAAAATCAAAAGAATTCCTAGGGGAACAAAGGGAAAAGGGCAGCGTGCTGTCTCTAATCTCCCTTTTGGTTCAGTGGTTGAACTGTTCCTTGATGAAAAGCACATTCCTCAGGATTAAGTTCTGGCTTGTTATCTGAGCTGGGAAATCCCATCTCTAGTGTCTTTGCTGGACTCAGAACAGCACAGTTCTCTGCAGGTCTAGATGTGAGTAGACTATTTTTTTTTATTATTTTATTTGTTTTCAGTGTTTTGCAATCACTTCCATAAATCTTATATTTTCCCCTCTGTCCCCCCTATCCCCCTATCTCCCCACTCCCTCTATGAGACTGCATACAATTTTATATAGGTTCTATGCATATCTTCCTATTAAACACATTTTCATGTTAGGTTGCAGAGAAGAATTAAAATGAATGGGAGAAATCATAAAACAAACCAAAACACAATACAAAATAAAATGATCTGCTTCATTCTGTGATCAAATTCCATAGTTATTTCCGTGGATGTGGAAGGCATTTTGCCTTAAGAGATCACTGGGAATTATGTAAGTCCTTGCATTGCAATGAAGTACTACATCTACCAGAAAAATTTCTCCCACACTGTGGTGGTTGCTGTGTACAAATCTCTTCTGGTTCTGCACCTTTCACTCAGCATCAGTTTATATAAGTCTTTCCAGGCCTCTCTGGAGTCTTCTTGTTCATCTTTTAACATAGCACAATAGTATTCCATTACATTCATATATCATAATTTATTCAGTCATTCCCCAATTGATGGGTATCTCCTTGATTTCCAGTTTTTGGCCACCACAAAGATAGCTGCTATAAATACTTTTGCACATGTGGGACCCTTTTCCATTTTTATGATCTCTTGAGGATACAGTCCCAGAAGTGGTATTGCTGGGTCAAAGGGTATGTACAGTTTTTGCATCTCTTTGGGCATAGTTTCTAATTCCTCTCCAAAGAGGTTGGATCTGCTCACAGCTTCATCAACAATCAATTAGTGCTTCAACTCTCCCACATCTTCTCCCACATTTATCATCTTCCTATTTTGTCATGTTAGCCAATCTGATAGGTGTGATGTGATATCTCAGAGTTGTTTTGACTTTCATCTCTCTAATCAATAGTGATTTAGAACATTTTTTTCATATGACTATAGATAGCTTTAATTTCTGCCTTTGAAAACTGCCTGTTCATATCCTTTGATCATTTATCAGTTGGGGAATGACTTGTATTCTTGAGCATTTGACTCAGTTCTCTACATATTTTAGAAATGAGGCCTTTTGTCAGTTGCAGAGAGACATAGCCTGAGGAAGTTCATGCTCTCCAAGTCAACGCTTTTTGTGAACTTTCAACCACTCTGCTGTCTCTACCTCCATCGGATGTGTCACTTTGTTTCCTGCCTATTTAGATTGGAATTAGAAGTGGGACACCATGAGTGACTGTAGAATGTTCATTGGAGGGCTAAATCCAGCAGCCCAAGAAAAAGATGTAGAAAGACTCTTTAAAAGATATGGATGAATAAGAGACAGTGATCTGAAAAGAGGCTTTGGGTTTGTGAAATTTGCAGATTCAAGAGATGATGATGAAGCTTTTTATTAACTTGATGGAAAGGAACTCTGCTATGAGCGGGTTACTGTTAAACATGCCAGGGCTCTTTTGAGATGTGAACAAGGAAGACGGAGATGCTCTGATAGAGTTAGTAGCCATTGTCCCCGAAATGACAGGAGAAATGCCCCACCTGTGCGAACAGAAAATTGTCTTGTAGTTGAGAATTTATCTTCACCAGTCAGCTGGCAGGATCTCAAAGATTTCATGAGGCAAGCTGGGGAGGTATCCTTTGCAGATGCTCATAGACCTAAACTAGATAAAGGGGTGTTTGAGTTTGCCTCTTACAGTGATTTGAAAAATGCTATCAAAAATCTTTGTGGAAAAGAAATAAATGGAAGCAAAATTAAACTGATTGAAGGCAGCAAAGGGCACAGCTGGTGGAGAAGTCGGTCATGTTCCCACACTAGGAGCTCTTCCAGATCTCGGAGCTGATCTGATTCTTGTAGTTGCAAATCTTAAAACAGATCCAGAAGCTGAAGCAATAGCAAATCTTGATCTGTTAGTAGGTCTCCTATGCCTGAGAAGAGTCAGAAACAGGACTCTTCAAGTAGATCTAAATCTCCACCATCTATGGATCTCCAGAGATCTAGACAATCATTTTGAGAGAAAAAGATATGTTTTGTCTTTTAGAACATTGTCAGTATCTATAATTTTCTTTTTAATATGCATTTAGAAGATTTCATTTAATTGCTCTTTCCTGCTTGTAAATGAAGTGGTTTTAATAACTGCAAGTACTACCATGATTGAATGGTTACAAGAGGCAACTAGAGAAAGACAATTTTAATAATCCTTCCTTTATCTAGACCTCCTGGGACATTTGACTTGGTAAATGAAAAAAGAGTTCATTCATCTTCAATGTAATAGGTAAAACAAATGTCCTTTGTCAAAGGCCAGTTTTTCTTACCTTCAATTAAACTTCAAATTGACTTTCACACATGAGTAGCTGCATAGAAAACAAAATCAATCTTTTCTATTTTCCTTGCATTTGTATTACCCCATATGATAAACATTGATCCTGCAAGCTGATAAAAGAATTCTGCTAAAGTTTTCAATTTTATGGCAATTGAACTTCTAACTGGGAGTGTGATGATTATTGCCTTTGCTGTCATTTTAACTTCATTCAAATATGTCATTAACCTCAATCTGTTCATTGTGTTAAATGTACATGTAAAAAATATTCCATGTTGGGTTAAAATATTAACTATCAAGCCATAGATAACAGTTAGCAAAATATTATGTAGATTGCTAGTATATTACTCCATGTGACAAACCTACTTTATGGGAAACCTCAGCCAGTATTTAAGTAAAAGGAATTTCCTTGAATTCTTCCAATCAATAGCAACAGGAATTGTAAATGCACCCCTTAGAAGAGATTTCAGACATAGCAATCTACCTTGACAGTATGATAAAACCAGAAACTGCTTAGATCAATCAATATACTTATCTCATTGAATATTCTTGCTGAATATCCTTCCCCCTATATTACTAAGTAAATTTTTCAGTGTCTCACGATTGTCTTGTCTCATCCCAGTATTGATTCTCAGAGGTCTGGAGTGTCATCCTATATTAAGCTCAGTCTAGGACAGGCCCTGAGCTCTCTCACAGATCTAAATATGTGATCCTATGTTGACTGAACTTACTGTAAATTTAGTGCCTAATTTTAACTTTATCTTCCTAATTGTGTAGCAAAGAAGTCATCTTCCTTGATGACTTTATCTGACTTTCCTCACCATTTATTCTGAACTGTTTCTTTCCTTCAATTTAATATACTGACAATTGTTTAACACTTCACCCTAGAGGAGAAAAAAAGAACAGACAATAACTTATTCAGCTTAATCTGTATTATTTACATTGTCTCTTTTGTGTAGATATCCTTAGGTCTAGGCAAATAACAAAACAATAAATGAAGCCCTGATCTGTAAATGTTGAAATTACTGAGGTATAATGCTCACACTAAAAATTTAACAAATCAGCTCTGGAGAGCTGGTAATATAAATACATATTCATATATACATATACATATGTATATATGTGTGTATAGTATGCATATATGTATATATTTATGTATGCACATGTATATATACATATATACAGATATATACATACATACATGCATACACACATATATGTCCAAGAGACCTCTAAAAGGTCAATACTTGCTTCTTGTTTCACTTTTTCAGCAGATATTTTTACCTTTTTTTCAAGTTAGGTGAATAGAACACTGGACTTGGAGTCAGAGAGATCTCAGTTCAAATTTGGCCTCAGATACTGTTGACGTGAAAGTTTGGTTAAAAAAGACAAACAGGCTAATTTCATATTGTTTAGTCCCTTAAAGCAAGCAGTTACATGGTCATGGAGCCGGAAGAAAACTACTAACTGTTTGATACAAGAATGACCAGGCTTAAATCTGTTTTAGGACAATCCAAGAATGTCTGCATCCTTTACATTTATGGTCTCCAAGTGTGTTTAAGTATACCATGAGAAAGGAATTTTCTTAATTGAATTATTTGTAAATATAATAAGATAAGAGAATTGACAAAGTATCTATTGAAATTATGACCCAGGATATCTGTGTTTTCTTTACCATTAACATGAGATAACATAGTATATACTCACAAAATATTAAGATCCAGAAAGAAGCCTTACTATTCAAGATAATGTCCTGGATTAAGAGTCACATAAAGCATGCCAAGTCAGCCCCATCTAAACTTGTTAACATAAGTACAGGTATTCTCTGAGTTTACTTCAGAGAACAAAGAGACTGTTAGGTCCAGGCTCTTCTTCTGATTGATTAATTCATACTTAGCTAGCTGTGTGATCCTGGGCAAGTCACTTAACCTCTGCCGTAATCCATTAGGGAAGGAAATGGCAATCCACTCCCATACCTTCATCAAGAAAACACCAAAGGAGTCATGGAGAGTCTTCAATGACTAAGCAACAGCAACCTTAGGTTCTATTTTACTCAGTTAATAGAGGTATTCCACCATGAATTCTAGCTTCTCTTCTCCATACCTCAAAATGCTTGTCATCACTCATCTTATCATTCTTTACAACAACAAACAATCTCTGACAAAAGTGTGTCCTTTCTTCCTGCAATCCCTCTAACCCTTGTCTTTGATCCCATTCCAATTTTTTTGTTAGTGCAATATCTTCAAATTACCATGTGTTTCCTTATTTGCATAAGAATATAGGCTCTTTGGGGAAATAGCTGCTTAAATATATTGTTTGGGCTTAGCACTATAATTTACTTGGTGCTTAATAGATGCACATTTTAAATTAAATTGTATGCATAACTTCATCCTGACATTGAAGGTTCACTTTAGAATTTAAGTGCTTTAGCCAATCAAGGTAATGTTTTAATATTCAGCCATTGAATACTTTCTTGTAATAATGAAAAAAACATCAAAAGTCAAATAACTATGATAATAATTCATTTCGTACTTTTTAAAACTAAAAACTCCTGTGAACTACTGAAATATAAGAAACCTGAAGTCCGAAAGGGGGACCTAGGATGAACCAGCTGATCACAATTTACAAACATTACAAGTTAATTTATTGCCTGAGAAGAAGAAACTTGTAAGCTGGAGTAGTGAGACAATGTTCTTATCTGCTATAGGTGAGTGGGAAAGGGTAAGTTATCTATACATACATGAGGCATTTTTGGCTAAGGGTTAAGGGAGAAACACAACAAATTGGGAAGTCAGGGGAGAAGTGGGGGTGTACAGGGTAGATATCTGTACATGCAATAAATCAGAAAGCAGGATTGCTACTTTTTAGATAAATTAGAAATCAAATGTTTGCTTTTCTTTCAGAGCTGATGAAAACTAATTTCAGCAGTTGCAGTCATCTCTGAGTTTAGCTAAAATTGACTTCACAGAGGATCACTTGTATATCAAGCCACCCTGGATATCAGAATTTCTCTCATTTTGCTAGTTCTTGTGCTACCCCACTGTCTGGTTCCCCATGAAAAAAGGAACGTCTAGTATATTTAATCAATTTCTAATAACATTGAATAACTCACATTCACAACTTTAAGGTCTGAAAAGTACATATGTTAAGTCAGTAGATCCTCATAGAACTCTGTGAGGTAGGTGTTAATATTATCTCAATTTTATAGGAAAGTGAAGCACAGAGAAGTTTGGTTGCTTTGTCCAGGTTCACATAGCTAGTGTCTGAAGTCACATTTGAACTTAGGTATTCCTGACTCAAGTCCTTTGTTCTATTTTACCACCTAGTCTAGCAACAAGTTGTATGAAAGTATATGTAATATTCCTAATGAATACTAAAATCCAAAGATGTTTCTCCTTCTTTTCTCTAGGCAAAGATTGGTCATCATAATCTAAATTTAGCAGCATGATAGTAATATCTTCATTGGCATTGTCATAACCATTCTACTCTATTTGTTTTGAATTATAAATCAAGCATCCAAGGCAATTAAGTGGCATAGTGCTGATAAAGTGGTGAGCCTGGAATCAGGAAGACTCATCTTTCTGAGTTCAAATATGTTTCAAACACTTATCTGCATGACCCTGGGGAAGTCATTTAACTCTCTTTGCCTCATTTCCTCATGTACAAAATGAGCTGGAGAAGAAAATGATAAATCGATCTAGTATCTTTACCTGGAAAACCCACATAAGAATATGAAGAGCTGGACACTACTTAGATAATTCAACAACAATCTAAACAGAGAAGTAATAAAAAAATATAATTATGGAGATCAATTTTGTTTTGCTATTTTGGAGATGTATGAAGAAATTCTTGAATTTTTTGGATACAAAAATATGTTTCAGTCAATGGCATGGATCCAATTAATTCCTAACCCAATTGGACTTATCTTTCCCTTTAGTAGAATGTCCTTTAAAAAAAATTAAAATAATCTGTGTTACCTCTCTCTCAAACTCCTCACCAAAAAAAATCACAAGCCTTGCAACAAACATGCATAAGTAAACTAAATAAAACTCTTCATTACCTATACTATACATACCTATATAATACACACACACACACACACACACACACACATACACACACGTACACAATTTATATTTGTGAATATGTTTGCTTATGTGTGCATATTCTGAGTCTCTACCATGAATCCATCACCTCTCTATTAGGAGGTGGGTAGTATTGTATTTTTCAATATGGAGTCTTTAGAATAAGGGGTGATCATTGCATTGATAAGAATTGCTAAATCTTTCAAATATTTTTTAATCTACAATGTTGTTATTTCATTGATTATTCCTCTGGTTCTCTTAAATTAGTATCAATTTATGCAAGTCATACCAGGTTTCTGTGGAACTCTTTCCTTCATCATTTCTTGTATCATGATATTATTCTGTTATATTTATATATCATGATTTGTTCCTCAATTGAATGGTAACTTCTTTTTCTAATTTTGTGCCATAAAGAGACAGAGAAGGAAGGGAGGGAAAACAGAGAGAGATGCAAAAACTGTATGGGTTTTTTTCCTCTTCGATTTCTTTGAGAGAATAGTTATATTGCTGAGACAAGGATTATTCACAGTTTATTCCCTTTTGGGGCATAGTTCCAAATTGCTTACCAGAAATATCTCCACTGGGAATGCAGTATGGTACATGTTTCCCAGAGCCACAATAATATTTGTATCTTTCCTTTTTGGGAATCAACTTTGACTTTATAGTAGTGGTGAGTTGAAAGTTCTGAAAAGCTTTACTTTGCATTTCTCTGATTATAATTGCTTTAGAAAAAAATCCCCCACAGCTATTGGTTCCTTGTATTATTTCCACCTCAAACTCATATTCTTAGCTCATGAGTCAATTGAGGTATTACTTATTCTTAGAAATTTAAATCAATTCCTTTTTTAACTTTAAAATGAGATCTTTGTGCAACTATCCCTCTCTATTCTTCAGCTTCCCATATAATTTTGCCTTTACTGGTTTTGCTGGTGGAAAATACTTTTGAATTTTGTATAATCTCAATTTTCCAGTATTTTCACTATTTATTCTGTGACTATACCTTTCTTTAATAATGAATTCTTCCTTTATCCATACATATGAAAATATATTTTTTCTTCTGTCCTGTAATTCTTTATGATATCATCCTTTACTTCTACATTATGTACTACTTGGAACTTATCTTGGTATACAGTGTGAGGTGCTGGTCTTTAACTTTGTTTTGCTAGATTTCTTTCAAGTTTTCCCAGGAGTGGGGGGGCAGAGCCAAGATGGCAGAGAAGAAAGATTCACATATACTAGCTCTTCCCCCACAACCCATAAAATACCTGTAAAGAAAGACTCTTGACAAATTCTAGAGCAGCAGAAGCCACAGAACAACAGAGGGGAGGAGATTTCTAGCTCAGGGTGACCTGAAAGGCTGACAGGAGATATCTGTCACACCGGACATGGAGCAGAGCCTAGCCCAGCCTTGGCTGTAGCATGGCTCTGGCAGAAGGACAAGAGCAGGCCTTGGGGGTGGAATTCTCAGTCCCAGTATCAGCTTTTCTCAGATCTCTCAACCCACAGGCCTCAAAGGTCAATGACAGGGTTTTTTCAGCTGGCCAAGAAGGAAGAAGGGCCTTATAATAGCTCCAGCCTTGGGCAGCCACCACAGAGGCTGCATCAGGTGGGTGGCAGCAGCTTGCACAGAAGCCCCTATAGCAGCCCACATCCATTGTTGGATCGTAAAAGACCTAGGGGCATAGAGCAGCTGATTCTTACCTCAGTCCTGTGTAGAAGCCCTGCCCCCACCTAACACTCCTGGGGGATTTGAGCAGCTGATCTTTATCTCACACTGAATGGTGGCCCTGTCCCTGCAGCTTATCTGAATCTCAGCACCAATGCTGGCTTGGCAGAAATGGAGGCGAGGTGGTTGTGAAGAGAAAACTCTGTTACTCAGATTATGGGCACAAAGATTTCTGCTTGCTCCCAGACCAGTGTAAACGCTTGATTGTACCATCTTGGAGGAACTGAGATCTTACAGACCCCCAGAATATACCCTACTTTTGACAAAGGACAAAAAAGTCAAGTAACTGGTTTGGAAAATACCCAAAAAACGGGGAAAAATAAGACTGTAGTAGGTTACTTTCTTGGTGAACAGATATCTTCTCCCATCCTTTGGGATAAGGAAGAACGATGCTTATCATCAGAAAAAGATATAAAAGTCAAGGCTTTTGTATCCCAAATATCCAAAATAAATATTCATTGGGCTTAGGCCAAGGAAGAGCTCAAAATGGATTTTGAAAACCAAATAGGAGAGGTGGAAGAAAAATTGGGAAGGGAAATGAGAGAGATGCAAGAAAATCATGGAAAGTGGGTCAACACCTTGCTAAAGGAGGCCCAAAGAAATGCTGAAGAAAATAACACCTTTAAAAATAGGCTAACTCAATTGGCAAAAGAGATTCATAAAGCCAATGAGGAGAAGAATGCTTTAGAAAGCAGAATTAGCCAAATGGAAAAAAGAGTTTCAAAACCTCAGTGAAGAAAATAGTTCTTTAAAAGTTAGAATTGAAGAAATGGAGGTTAATGACTATGAGAAACCAAGAAATCACACACACGCACAAAAACAAAAGAATGAAAAAATGGAAGATAATGTGAAATATCTCATTGGAAAAACAACTGACCTGGAAAACAGATCCAGGAGAGACAATTTAAGAATTATGGGACTACCTGATAGACATGACCAAAAAAAAAAAAAAAAAAAAAGAGCCTAGGCATCATCTTTCATTAAATTATCAAGGAAAACTGTCCTGATATCCTAGAACCAAGGGGCAAAATAAATAATGAAAGAATCCACTGATCACCTCCTGACCCAAAAAGAGAATCCCCTAGGAACATTGTAGCCGAATTCCAGAGTTCCCTAGTCAAGGAGAAAATATTGCAAGCAGCTAGAAAGAAACAATTTGAATATGGTGGAAATACAATGAGGAAAACGCAAGATCTAGCAGCTTCCACGTTAATGGATTTAAGGACATGGAATATGATATTCCAGAAGTCAAATTTACTAGGACTAAAACCAAGAATCACCTACTCAGCAAAACTGAGTATAATACTTCAGGGGAAAAAATGGTCATTCAACGAAATAGAGGACCTTCAAGCGCTCTTGACGAAAAGACCAGAGCTGAAAAGAAAATCTGACTTTCAAACACAAGAATCCACAAAAGCATGAAAAGGTAAACAGGAAAGAGAAATCATAAGGGATTTACTAAAGTTGAACTGTTTACATTCCTGCATGGAAAAACAATATTTGTAATTCTTGAAACTTTTTTCAGTAACTGGGTAGTTGGTGGGATTACACACACACACACACACACGGCGGGAGAGAGAGAGAGAGAGAGAGAGAGAGAGAGAGAGAGAGAGAGAGAGAGAGAGAGAGAGAGAGAGAGAGAGAGGCGGGGGGAGAATATGGTGTGTTGAATAGGATGGGATCATACCTAAAACAAATTAAGTTAAGGGGTGAGAAAGGAATATATTGGGAGGAGAAAAGGAGAAATGGAACAGGGCAAATTATCTCTCATAAAAGAGGCAAGAAAAAGACTTTTCAGGGGAGGGAAAAAGGGGGGAAGTGAAAAAGAAAACTTGAAGCTTACTCTCATCATATTTGACTCAAGGAAGGAAGAAAATGCACACTCATTTTGGTATGGAAACCTATCTTACAATACAGGAAAGTGGAGGAGAAGGGGATAAGCAGGGTGGGGGGATGATGGAAGGGAGGGCAATCAGAGGAGGGAACAATTAGAAGCCAACACTCTTGGGGAGGGACAAGGTCTAAAGAGAGAATAGAAGAAATGGGAGGCAGGATAAGATGGAGGGAAACATAGTTAGTCTTACACAATACGATTATTATGGAAGTAATTGGCAAAACTACACAGATATAGCCTATATTGAATTGCTTGCCTCCCAACAAGAATGGATGGGGAGCGAGGAAGGAAGAGAAGTTGGAACTCAAAGTTTTAGAAGCAACTTTTGAGTATTGTTCTTGCATACAACTAGGAAATAAGAAATACAGGTAATGGGGTATAGAAATTTATCTTGCTCTGCAGGACAAAAGAGAAGATGGGGATAAGGGAAGGGAGGGATGTTAGAAAGGACTGCAGATTGGTGCAAGGGGTAATTAGAATCCTTGACGTTTTGGGGTGGGGGAGGGGAGAAATGGGGAGAAAATTTGGAACTCCAAATTTTGTGGAAAGGAATGTTGAAAACAAATAAATTCATTTAAAAAAAAAAAAGTTTTCCCAGGAGTTATAGTAGATTTGTGAGTTCTTATAGATGTAGCTGGCATCTGTGCTTTTGTTCTATTTTGTTTTCCCCAAACATTATCTGTTTTATCACTTTGCATATTGCCGGAACCTAATCAGTTAAACTGGTTGTCATCTCTGTTTCTTGACAAGTTCCAAATCATTTTTGTGAGTGTTTTTCCTTTTAGGATAGTTTGAACTCTTATATTGCTAGCCCCTTTAATATCCCACTTTTCTTTTTTATTATCTCCCTTGAGAATTTTTATTTTTGATCCTCTTGATTTATTTCACTTCAATTTTCTTTGCTATATAAATAAATAATTTGGTAGTTTAATTGGTACAGCACTGAATAATTAAATTAGCTTAGGAAGTGATGTTTTTTTTTTATTTGTTCAGTCTAACCATAAGGAATTATTGGAAATATAATTTCTTTAATTATTAAGCCTTTTTTATATAAATATATACATATATGGATGTGAATGTATATTTATGTGTGTACATGTATATACACATATATGTATATATACATATATGTATATATATGTGTGTATGTGTGTGTGTATGTGTGTATATATATGTACACGTACATATACATACATTCATATTGTCCCTGTCTTGGCAGGTAGATTTTCAAGTATTTTATACATTTTTTAGTTTTCTTTAAGTAGAATTTACCTTTTTAGGTCAAAACCCTTGCTGAGTTTTGTTAACAAAATGCAGAAATGCTATGATTTACATGGATCTATTTCATATAATGAAACTTTCCTAAAATTACTAATTGTTTCCATTTTTAGTTGCTTCTATTGGGTTATCTAAATAATCCATAATATTATCTGAAAAAAACCAGTAATTTTTCTTTTTCATTGCTTATATTTATCTACTCAATTTCTTTTTTTTCCTGTCTTTTTGCTGTAGTTAGTGTTTCTAGCAATATAAGACATGGTTTTAATGGATATTTTGGTCAATTACATGGCAATAAAATGGACAAACTAAATGAAATGGAGGAATATTTTTTAATATTAAATTCTTATTTTAATAGAATCAATAGAATTTAATGGAAAATCAATAGAATTTAATAGAATTAATAGAAAATACATATAATCTAGACTCAGAAAAACAAACCCAACAATGGATAAATGACATTCAAATGAAAAACAATAACAATAGCAATGACAATAACCCCTGAACTAGATGAATTTCTCAGCTACTTCTACCAAACTTCCAAAGAAAAATAATTCTTTTCTTTACTTTTTGAAAAGTTTTTGCAAAAACATAGTAAAAAAATTCCTTTCATATTCCTTCTCTGAGAAACAAGTTAATAGTAAGAATGTCCATTACAACCACTGCAAAAAATAGCAGTATTACTACATTAAACCTGCTATAAAACACTTGTGAGGCACGTTGATTGGAACAGACTTTAAAACATAGTTTATGTTTAATCTTTTTCACAAAAAAACAACAAACGAAGAACAGCGACAATAAAAAAAAAAAAGAGGAACCAGATTTATTATGCTTGGCTCTGTGAGTTAGAAATAGTAGTGAAACAAAGGATCAGTTAGCTCTGAGGCAAAATAAGGACTATTATCCTAATAATCTGAGCTCTAGAAAATGCAATAAGTAGAATAAACCAGTAGACACAGAGAGTTCCACATCACTAGAGTCCTGACAAAATTGAAAGGTCACTCTATGGAGATCATAGGGTTATAATTTTACTATAAATGTGTAGGTAGAAGTGAATATTTTAGAAGGGGTTCATGCTTCCTATTTGATCTCACCTAAATTACATCTGGTAACTTAATTAGCTGAGTAGTGAAGTAGATAAAATGTGGCACCTGAAACCAGGAATGCTCATCTTCCTGAGTTCAAATCTGACCTCAGATGCTTGCTAGGTTTGTGACCCTGGCAAGTCATTTAATCTTGTTTGCCTCAGTTCCTTCATCTGTAAAATGAATTTGGAAAGACGTCATAAATCACTACAAGTTATTTGCCAAGAAAAACACAAATGGGACCACAAAAAGCTAGAAGTGATTGACCAACAAAAATTATATCTGAGATCACTTTTACCTCTAAAATACAACTTAATTTCTATAATAAGAGCCTGCTTTAAAAATAGAATAACATGATTAGGGAAACTATATGTGGTATTGGTTGACATTTGAATATCCTAATTTTGGACTTTTTTGTCATTTGGCCAGAAAACTTCCATGTATTCAAAAACAGCAACAGTCTTTCCATGACCCTACAAATCACTGTAGTTTCACTGGTTTATTTATATTGGCCTGTGAGAACCCTCATCCATCTCTTGGCAAACTCATAGAAGAAGTAGAGGGGTTCATGTGCATCTTCAGGTGTTTGCTTCTCCCATTATTCAAGTGCTCTCAGTGGAATTGTTTTTTTTTTTTTCTTTCTGTTTCTTTTCTCTGTTTGGAACTGTGATAAGAATAAGAACTAGGCCTGATATTTCTTCAGTGTTGGAAATTCTCAAGTAAGGTAACTCATCACCCCTACAAATTCAGATCAATTCCTTTTTTGCAACTCATAGACTAAGCCAGTTTCCTGGAGTACTGGGAAAAAAGATTAAGTGACATAGTCATTACAAATTAGAGATAGGCCAGAAGCACAGTTTTTTTTTTTTTTTTCTGACTTTGATGCTAGGCCTCTAGTCATTGTTCCATGTTAATTCTCACTTAGAGGGAAAAAAAAAAGATCCAAATTAATTCAGAAATTCCAATTGTCTCCTCAGCCCCACCCACCCTTAATTATCTTATCTTCTTAAAAAATATTAAGAGTAAAGTTTTTGGCACAAGTAATTCTTCTTCTTCTTTTTTTTTTTTTTTGATACTCTTTTCTTTCTAAGGCATGTTATTAGTCATGAACCACGGGAGCTCCTTTCCAGTTTAATTTGGTTGTCTCTAAGTCAAACTGTTATGAACTTGGAATTATTTTCTCCCTTTAAAAATATTTTTTCTGGTTTTTACAGAACATAGGAAAACCACTTCACATTACTTTCCATATAAGGTGGAGACTTGATCTATGGCATCATTGGGGGCACTCCTGGGGGAAGAAACTTTTTCTGTCAAGGCAGGTATGTACCTTCTCTGCAGTGTGCAATATTACAGGGTTACTCAGAGCACTGAAAGGTTAAATAACTTCCTCAGTGTCACACAACCAGTATGTGCCAGAAGCAGGACTTGAACCTAGGGCTTCCTACTTTTAAAGCCAGCTCTTTTTTTTTTTCTTCCTTTAATTCACGCCAGCATTCTTCCACACAGCTCAAAGACTCAAGATCATAATAATCCTACAATGTAAATGACTTTGTGAGTGTATGGATATTTTTTTAATTCCTTTTTTTTCTTAAAATTCTCATTTAAGTAAATTTATTTATATTTGTTAATTTAACTTTCTTCAGCATGTATTAACCATATGGATGTCAGGAGGAAGAGAAATGAGGAAAAAAGGAAAAAATCTTTCAGATATTCATGCTATTAAATAAATATTGTTTAAAACAGAAGATGAGTTGTGTCATGCAATCAAAGTAATGCATGTCTTTAACTTCAGATATTTTAAAAGCTATTTTTATTCTACCAAGAATTTTTCAAAGATATTTATGAGACAGGTATTTGATTATTGTTTCACTTAAAATATTTGATAGTGGATGGCATGGGGAATGTCTGAGATTGAGGAAGATTTTAATTTTGCAAGGATAAAACCAGTTGGTGACTACACACCCATAAATAGCCTGTGAAACAGTTAATCACCCACTGTGATGCTAGGATACTTAATTGATCACTGTACACCTCAGTCATTCTTCCAAAAGGAAAAAAAAAATCTTTGAAATTTTATTTTAGTTATTTTAACTCACCTTGGTAATTTTATACTAATTTTTCATATACTTCTACTCTGGGAAGTAATGTATTAGGAAAAAATGGACTCCAATGTCATTATCTACTTTAGACCTTTCCTGCTCCCACCAGCTGCTCCTGCTTCCCTGAAAAACTGCCTTTGAAACCCTCAGCTCCAAGTATATTTAAATAAGACTCTTTCATTGGTAGAAATTTGATTTCCACCAATTTCAGTGCTCCATGTCTGTCTGAGGGATGAAATTCGCGAGAGCTGGAGAGATTTTGGTTTTCTGGAATACGTTATTTTTATATTTTGTTTGTAAGTTGTGCATGTCTTCTCCAATAGACTGTGAATTCTTTATGATCAGAGATTTTTTTTTTTTTTGGTCTTTTTATTCCCAGAGCCTTCTTGGTACATAATGAAGGCTAAAACATGTATACTGATTTGATCAAAATATGCATGTACATAAATCTATACTCTAGTAGACAGGAGACATTTTTTAACATATGTGTGCTTGTTGACTGGATTAAAGAGATAAAAACTAGTTAGTTCCCATGAGGAAATATTAAATGTATTATTTAGTTTGAAAAAGTGAGGGGTGAAGCAATTAACTAGTATTAGATCACTAAAGGATGTTAGAATCTTAGTATCTTAAAATTCAGAGGGATCAAAAAGGTTTTCTAGTTACATCAGTCACCTATGAAGTACTAGCTCTGATTTTGCCTAGTGGTTGTACCTTTCCACTGATGATAAAATTATGGAAAATAGAACTGAATGTCAGAAAAGAAGAAAAAACTACATGCATATGATTTTGTAGATAGTGAAGATTAAAAGCAGTACTCATATGTCTATATGTATATGACTATATTTCAAAAGTTGAAAATATGATTGTAATTATCAATCTCTCCCTATATTTAAATAGATTACAAACTTAGTTTATCTTTTCAGATCTTTGATCATTCTAAACTGTTCCTCTTATTCATTTATTAATGTTTTTCTTTACACCTGATATGATGTTAATGTGTCAAAATCAATCATTAAATTAGCAAATAATTCTTGATTACCTATTGTGCATTAAGCTTAGGGTTTAGCTGATGGTTATAAAAAATAGACGTAAAATATCTTCAGTTTCTCAAAGAGTACACACATACACGTGTATATATGTATATATGTATGTATGTATATGTGTGTGTATATATGTATATATGCATGTGTATATGTATAGGTATATGTGTATATACCTACACACATATAATACCCACACATATATACATATACACATACATATACATAAGTATGTATGTATGGGTATTATGTGTATATGTGTATTGTATATGTCTGCACATATGTGTAAATACAAAGAGACATGTGTGTATGCATATATATGTGTATACAGACATATATTTATGAGTGCATGCATATGTGTGTGTATGTGTCTGTCTGTATTGATGCTATAGTGAAATCTTTTCTCCTGTTTCTATACACTTCAACCTGGATCATTTGCTTACGAAGATTGTCCAGTTTCACTGAAAAATCATTTCTTAATCTTCATCATTTCTTCTTTTAAAATTAAATTATTTTGTTTTCAGTGTTTCATAATCACTTCCATATACCTTAGTGTTTTTTTTCTCTCCCTTACCTTCCTTCTCTACTCCCTCCCTGAGATGCATATAATTATATATAGGTTGTACACATATGTCCCAACTAAATACATTTTTATCTTAGTCATGTTGCATAGAAGAATTAAAATGAGTGGGAGAATCATAACACAAAACAAAACATAATGCAAAAGAAAATGGTCTGCTTCATTCAGCGATAAAATTTCATAATTCTTTCTCAGGATGTGGATGGCATTTTGCCTCAAGAATCTACTGGGAATTTTTTAAGTCATTATATTGCAATGAAGTACTAAGTCTAACAGAAAAATTCCTAGCATAGTATGAGTGTTGCTGTGTACAAAGTTCTCCTGGCTCGGCTCCTTTCACTAAACATCAGTTCATATAACTCTTTCCAGTCCTCTCTGAAGTCTTCCTGTTCATCATTCCTTATAGCACATTAGTATTCCTTTACATTCATATACAACAATTATTTCAGTCATTTCCCAATTTGTGGGCATCCCATTGAAGAGAGCTGCTATAAATATTTGTAAATATTTTTGTACATGTGGGACCATTTCCCATTTTTATGATCTCTTGGGGATACAGTCCTACAAGTGGTATTGTTGGGTCAAAGGGTATGAACATATATGTAGCCCTTTAGGCATAGTTCTAAATTGCACTCTAGAAAAGATGGATCAGCTCACAACTCTACCAAAAATGAATTAATGTTCCAACTCTCCCACACCTTCTCCAACATTTTTCATCTTCTTGTTTTGTCAAGTTAGCCAACCTGATAGGTGTGATGTGTTATCTCAAAGTTGTTTTGATTTGCATCTCTAATCAACAGTGATTTAGAGCATTTTTTCCATGACTATAGATAGTTTAATTTCTTCCTCTGAAAACTGCCTGTTCATATCCTTCAACTGTTTATCAATTGGGGAATGACTTCTGTTCTTGAACATTTAACTCAATTCTCTGTATATTTTAGCAATGATGCCTTTATTGTAGACATGAGTTTCCCAGTTTTCTGCTTCCCTCCTATTCTTGATTGCACTGGCTTTGGTTGTGCAAAACATTTCAGTTTAATGTAATCAAAATTATCCATTTTGCACTTTATAATGCTTTCAATCTCCTGTTAATCAAAAATTCTCTTCTTAATAAATCTGATAAATTCCCTGTTGTTGCTCTACTAATTTCTTTATACTATCAATCTTTATACCTAGATGTTGTACTCATTTGGACTTTATTCTTATGTATGGTGTCAGGTTTTTGTCTGCGCCTAGTTTCCACTATATTGTTGTCCAGTTTTCCCAGCAACTTTTATCAAACAATGGGTTCTTCTCCCAGAAGCTATGGTCTTAGGGTTTATCAAAAAGTAGATTGTTATGCCCATTGACTACTGTGTCTTGAGTACCCAACATATTTCACAGGTCTACCCTTCTGTTTCTTAGCCAGTACCAAGTGGTTTTGATAATTGCTGCTTTATAATATGATTTGAGATCTGATAGAGCTAGGCCACCTTCCCTAGCACTTTGTTTCATTAGTTACCTTGATATTCTGGACATTTTGTTATTCCAGATGAATTTTCATATTATTTTTTCTAGCTTTAGAAAATAATTATCTGGTCATTTGATTGGTATGGCACTAAATAAGTAACTTAATTTATGTAGAATTGTCATTTTTATTTTATTAGCTTGGCCTACTCACCAACAACTGATGTTATTCCACTTACTTACATCTGACTTTATTTGGGCTAGGAGTGTTTTGTAATTGTGTTCATATAGTTCTTATACATACAGGTAGATACCCAAAGATTATATAGTGTCTACCCTAGATTTAAATGGAATGTCTCTCTATCTCTTGCTGTTGGGCTTTGTAAGCAATACATAGAAATGCAGAAGATTTGTGTGGGTATATTTTGTAACCTGCAAATTTACTAAAACTGTTTATTATTTCAAGTCGTTTTTTTACTTGAAATCTGAGATTTTCAAAGTATATCATCATGTCATCACTAAAGAGTCATAACTTGGTTTCATCTTTGCCTATTCTAATTCCTTCAATTTCTTTTTCTACTCTTATTGCTACACCTAGCATTTCTAGTACCATATTGAATAATAGTGGTGATAATGGACATCCTTGTTTCACTCTTGATTTTATTTGGAATGCATCTAGCTTATGTCCATTACGTATAATGCTTGCTGAAGGTTTTAGGATGATACTGCTTATTATTTTATAAAAAGTGCCCTTTATTCCTATGTTCTCCAGTGTTTTCAATAGGAATGGGTATTGTATTTTGTCAAAAGCTTTTTCTGCATCTATTGAGATAATCATGGGTTTTCTGTTAGGTTTGTTGTTGATATGATCAATAATGCTAATAGCTTCCCTAATATTGAACCAGCCTTGCATTCCTGTTATGAATCCTACCTGATCATAATGTATTATTCTCGTGATAAGTTGCTGTATTCTTTTTGCTCATGCCATATTAAAAGTTTTTGCATCTGTATTCGTTAGAGAAATTGATCTATAATTTCCTTTCTCCATTTTGGCTCTTCCTGGTTTAGGTATCAAAACCATATTTCTATCATAAAAACAATTTGGGAGGACTCCTTCTTCCCCAATTTTGCCAAATAGCTTATATAATATTGGAACTAACTGTTCTTTAAATATTGATAGAATTCACTTGTAAATCCATCCAACCCTGAAGATTTTTTCCTCAGATGGGGTTATTTAACTCTTCCACTTCCTCTTCTGTTAATCTGGCAATTCATATATTTTTAAAAATAATTATCTATCTCATTTAGATTGTTGAATTTATGGGCATAAACTTGGGCAAAGTAGTTTCTAAATTTTGTTTTAATTTCCTCCTCATTGGAGGTGAGTTCACCCTTTTCATTTTTGATACTGTTAACTTGGTTTTCTTCTTTCTTTCTTTAAAAATCAAATTGAAAAATGGTTTATCAATTTTATTGACTTTTTCATAAAACTAACTCTTAGGTTTTATTTATTAGTTCAATAGTTTTCTTATTGAATTTTATAATTCTCTCCTTTGGTTTTCAGTATTTCTAATTTGACATTTACTTTGGGATTTTCTATGTGTTCTTTTTTCTAGCATTTACAGCTGCATGCCTAATTTATTGATCTCCTCTTTCTCTATTTTATTCATGTAGGCATTCAAAGATATAAAACTTTCTCTAAGAATTGTTTTTGCAGTATCTCATAAGATTTTGTAGGTTGTCTCATTATTGTCATTCCCTTGAGTGAAGTTGTTGATTGTTTCAATCATTTGTTGTTTAACCCACTCTTTCTTTAGGATTAGATTATTTAGTTTCCAATTAATTATTTGTCTATCTTTCCATGGTCTTTCATTACATATAATTTTTATTGCATTATGATCTGAGAATGGTGCATTGACTATGTCTACCTTTCTGCACTGGATTGTGAGGTTTTTATACCCTAGTACTTGTTAAATTGTTGTATATGTGCCATGTACTGCTGAGAAAATGCTATATTCTTTTCCATCCCCATTCAATTTTCTCCAGAGATCTATCTTATCTACCTTATTCAGAGTTTTATTCACCTTTGTAACTTCTTTCTTGCTTATTATGAGGTTCGATTTATCAACTTCAGAGAAGGGGAGGTTAGATCTATTTCTGCTTTTGCTTTGTCTTAGATTAGTATTGCTACCCCTGCTTTTCTTACATCAGTTGAAGCACAATATATTCTGCTCCAACCTTTTATCTTTAACCTGTGTGTATCCCTATGTTTGAAATGTGTTTCTTGTTAACAACATATTGTGCTATTATGGCTTTTAACTCATTATGCTATCTATCTTTGTTTTATGGCAGAATTCATCTCATTCACATTCACAGTTACGGTTATTATCTGTGTCTTTCCCTCCTGTTCCCTCCCTCTTTCCCACTGTTTGTGTTTTTAGTTCTCCCTTCTCCCTTCCCCTCCACAATAGTTTTAATTTTTGACAATTGCTTCCCTGAGTCTTCTGTTTTTTTTTTCAACACCCCTCCTTTTTAATCCCCTTTACCCTTACTACTTCTTCCCTCCCTTTTATCCTCCCCTCCATTTCTTTCCCCCCTTCCCTTCCTACTCTTTATAGAGCTAGTGAGAGTTCTATACTTCACTGAGTTGTTGTTCCCTCTTTGAACCAAATCCATTCAGAGTAAGTATCAGTGCTCATCTCCCTCCCCTCTTTCCCTTTACTGTAATACAATTTTGTATCTCTTCCTGTGATGTAATTTTCCATTTTTTGCCTCCTCCTTTTCACATCTCCAATTGCAATTCCCTTGGCACAGCTAGGTGGTACAGTGGATAGAGCATCAGCACAGGAGTCAGGAGGACCTGAGTTCAAATCTCACCCTAGACAGTTGACACTCATGAGCTGTGTGACCTTGGGCAAGTCATTTAACTCCAATTGCCTCATCCTAAGTCATCCCCAGTCATCCTGATGAATATCTGGTCACTGGATTCAGATGGCTCTGGAGGAGAAGTGAGGCTGTTGACTTGCACAGCTCTCTACTCAAAACAAAGTTAAGTGCAAGTAATGTCATTATTTCTCTGATGGCATGTTCTTCTTCAGCAATGAAGAATGAACCCACATTACAATCCCTTCACACCCTTAAATCACATTTTTATCATCACATAATTTCTTTTTTGCCTGTTCCCTCTACCTTTGCATATCCCTTTTAAATAGCATGATAAATTTGCAGTTCTCAAGATTGATAAGTATCATCTTCCCTTATATGGATATAAACAGTATGCCCATATTGAATAACAAATTATTTCCCCTATTTACATTTTTATGCCTCTCTTGAGACTTGTGTTTGAAGATCTAATTTTCTATTGAACTCTGGTTTTTTCATCAAGAAGGTCTGGAAAACCCTTGTTTCATTGAATGTCCATCTCCTTGCCTGAAATATTATGCTCAGCTTTGCAGGTTAATTGATACTTGCTTGTAGTCCCAGCTTCTTTGCCTTATGGAATATCATATTCCAATTCCTTTGATCTTTTAATGTGGAAGTTTCAAGGTCTTTTGTGATCCTGACTGTAGCTCCTTGGCATTTGAATGGTTTATTTTTGGCTGCCTGTAGTATTTTCTTCTTCTATTGATACTTTTGGAATTTGGCAATGATATTCCTTGATGTGCTTAGCTTGGGATCCCTTTCTGGAAGTGAACAGTAGATTCTTTCGATGATTATTTTGCCCTCACTAGGACTTCTGGGCAGTTTTCCTAGGTGATTTCTTGAAAGATATTGCGCAGGCTCTTTTTTTCATCATGGCTTTCTTGTAGACCAATAATTCTTAGATTTTTCTCTCCTGGATCTATTTTCCAGGTCAGTTGGTTTTTCAGTTAGATATTTTGCTTTGTGTTCTCTCTTTTCATTCCTTAGTTTCTGTTTGACTGATTCTTGATGTCTAATAGAGTCATTAGCTTCTACTTGCTCAATTCTCATTTTATCGAATGGTTTTCTTCAATTAACTTTTGCATCTCCTTTTCCATCTGTCCAATTATTCCTTTGAAGAAGTTATTTTATCCAGTTAGTTTTTGTATTTCGTTTTCCATTTGCCCAGTTTTCCCAGTTAGGTTTTTTGCTTCCTTTTCCATTTGTCCAATTTTCCTTTTAAATTCTTCTGTGATTTCTTTTTTCATATATTTTAAAATCATTGCCCAGTTTTTCTTCTATTTCTCTAATTTGACTTTCGATGTCCTTTTCCAGCTCTTCTCTGAATGCTGTTTGTGCTTCAGACCAGTTCATATTCCCTTCTGAAGTTTTAGATGGCAGTGCAGTCTCAATACTGACCTCTTTAATAATCACGCTTTGGTCCTTGCCCCCATAGAAAGATTCTATGGCCTTTTCTTTTCTTCTTTGCTTCTTACTCATCATGATGATGATCATCCATTTCCTGGCTTTTAAAATAGATGTCTGCTTTTAGGGCACAAGGGGTTCTGTCCCACAGTTCTTGTGCTTTGAACTTCAGACTTTGTGTGTTGTGGCCTCTGGTTCTTTCAGCTAAAAGCTAAAATACTACAGCTTATCTGGTGCTGAACTGGCTGGTGTGAGAAAGCAGAGGCCAGGTGAATTCTTTCTGGGTTTCCCTGGAGTTATTCTGGAGCTAACTTGTTAAGTGTGGGGCAGGGTGGTCTGGCTACAGTAGGTTTCCTCTGCTGAGCTAGAACCTATGCTAGCTCATCTGTTGGTGATCCCAACTGCCCAAGAGTCTTCCTGATACCCCTGGGTGCTGAAGCATAACTGGGGTCCTGGTGTTGGCAGTTGTGGGTATCACCCCTTGGGGCTCAGGATCTCCTCCTGCTTTAGCGTGATTGAGTTGTCTGGGACAGTTTCTTTCCTGCAGTGGTCTCCTTCATCCACATCAAGAGGGATCGTGCTTAGTGATTTTTCCTAACCTCCCATGCTAAGAGACTGTTTATCCTTCGACTGATCCCACTGCTCCAGGATTTTTCTGGGGCAATATTTTATGAGTCTTTAAAGGTCAACAAGGGGAAGAGGAGAACATTTCCTGATCAATCTGCTGTCTTGTCTCCTGGTAGTTCAAGTTGGTGACTTACAGACATTTAATCTGTGAGTTGACAGTCTCAGGATCAGCTGCTGCAGGTACCTGGGGCCTCAGTGCTCTCACTCCCTTGGTTCCACTGGACTCTCGTCCTGGGCTGATGTTCCCACAATTCCGCAGTGTGGACACTGCCACAGAGCACCTGGGACTTCCTACTCATCACTGTCACTGGGGGGATGCACTGGTTCAGCCTGTGCACTGTGCTCTCCTCCATCCCTGCACAATGGATTCTTCCTGTTGACCTTCCAGTTTGTCCTGGAATGTGAATCTGTCACTGTCTATCTCCTATTGGATTCTGCCTCCTCCAAAATCTGATCAGATTATATTTTTAGAGGTATCTGAAGGTGTTTGTCTCAGAGCTTAGGTGAATAGTTGCTTTCACGGAGCCATCTTGGTTCTGCCCCTCTTCATCATTTCTTAAAGAATTAATATGGCGCAATGTATTCAACCATTCACTGCTTGATGGATATCTCCTTTTTTCTCAATACTTTCTCCCCTGATAAAGAGTTGCTATAAATATTTTTATGCTTACACATTGAAACAAGTCAACAAATTAATTGAAGTCTAATGGGAGATTTGGGGTGGTCTACAACACTCATTCAATTTAATACAAGCAATATATCTGTAGAATATATTGTAGGTAACCTAAGAAAAAAGACACTAATATTAATAAGAACTAAGAAGTACTTATTCCTGAAGGTAGGATTTGAACTCTGACTTGAAAAAAAAAAGCTGGAGAAAAAAAGAGACAGAAATGAGAATGGAGAGAGTTCAGGGAATGGAGGAATAGCCAGGGAAAATGCACTCACTTGGACAATGAAGTGTATTGTGTAAGGAATAACACTGGATCACAGAACAGAGGAATAAAGTGCAATAAAACTATAAACTTTTGAATGGGCCAGTTTATGAAAGGCTTTAAGAGATAAACACAAAATTATAATTTGCTCCTGGAGGTAATAAGGAGTCAATGAAACTTATTGAAAAGAGGAGTGATATGGCTGAACCTGCACTTTAGGAAAACGACTTTGAAAACTGAGTGGAGGGGGCAAATATTTGAGGCAAGAAGGCCTGCTGTAAGGCTATTGCACTACTTCAAGCATGAGTTGATAAAGGTTTGCACCAGAGTGATAATACTGTCAGAGGGGAGAAGGGGATATGTAGGACTAATGTTCTTAAAATAAAATTGACAGGACTGGGACGCAGATTTGATATGGGGTGATGATAGTGAAAAACTGAGAATAACACTCAGATGATCTTTTTCTCTATCTTTGATCACTTTGATGTATGGGTCCAGTGGCAGTAAATCTGGGACAAATGTTGTATAGAAGTTAGAAACATTTTGGACATAGTTTCAAATTGCTTTCTCCAATGGCTAGACCATCTGACACTTCTACCAGCAGAGCATTACTATAACATTTTTTTTTCCTGACAGCCTATCCAAAATTTATCGTTTTCCTTTTCTTTCAACTTTACTAATTTCAGGAGTATGAGGGGGCACCATAGAGTTGCATTAATTTGCATTTCTTATTTGTTAGTGATTTGGAGCTGTTTTCCTATGACTTTCTACAACTTTTCTTTCCTTCATGGAGGAACATTTATTCATATCCTTTCACCATATGTCATTTGGGGAATGCCTGTTACTGTAGTAAGCTGAATCATTTCCTTTTATTTCTTGGAAATAAATCCTTAGTCAGGGAACCTTCCTACAAATCTTTTTCCCAGTCAACTATTTTTCTTCTAATCTTAACTGCAGTGACTATATATATATGCATATGTATATGCATATGTATATGTGTGTATATACACACACATATATACACATATATGCACACATATAATATATATACATATATACACACAAGTATACATATATATGTGCATATATATGTATTTAAACTTTTAAAGTATTACTTAGTAAAAAAGGTTTTTTTTTAAATTATACTTGTGTACTACAGAAATATGTGTACATATGTATATATATATATATAAACTTCCCTCTTGAGTTTCCACATTAAAAAAATAACAACAATGAAACATCTGTAGTTAAATCTCTTATAGTGTTTAATGTTTCTGCTGTTGTGTCTTTATCACATTCTTCTTTGTATTTTCCTTATTTGGTACATATCTTTCTTCCTAGTAGATATATTTCAAAGCAAGGTATTATATTTCATCAATATTTGAATCTCTTCATGCTTATGCCTTAGAAATGAGCAGTTCAAGCTTAATATGTTTCAAATTTATAAATAGCATTGAGATATTTAGTTTTATAACTGTCAGAAAAAGGGACTAATGAAGAAAAACATTTGAGAGGCCTCCTGGCTCCATAACCTTTTACTCTGTGAGGGAAAAAAATAATGTTTTTCAGTTGTATTGTATTTCTATCATTCAATGAATTCTTATCACACTGGAAAGTCATATTTTCATTACCAATATTGTATAGGTGAGAGAATTTTTCAAATAATAATCTAGGGAGAATTTGCTTACAGCTTGCTTGTGGAACTTGAAATTCTGGCATTTTGAAAAATAAGTGAAAGCAAAAATGTGATGCAATAGATTGAATACTAGACTTGAAAATGAAGAGCTGGATTTAAGCCTTGGTTGTATGACCTTAGGCAGGTGAAAATTTTTCTGAACCTCATCTTCCTAATTTATAAATTTAGAATGACACTTATATGCCTCAAAATATGTTTTAAATATCAGAGGAAGTGCTTGGTATCCAAACCAGAAGAAGTACAAATATAAATTTTCAGTTTTCAAAACAAACTGTTGGTCTGGACACATGGTCACAATGAGGCAGCAAGTTTCAACAAAAAGGTACAGCTAGATCCCACTCTGTTATAGGAATATATATATATATATATATATATATATATATATATATATATATATATATATATATATATATATATATATATATATATATATATATATACAGTTGAAGCTACTGATTTGAAAAAAACTCCATTGAAACACTCAAATTCAATATTAGGTGTCTTTTTCCAGAAGCCTTTGTTGTTGTTTTTTTTTTTTTGGTTTTACCTTTCATTGCGAGTAATTAATTTGTGATTATATAACACACGTACATATATACTTGTATAAAGACATGTGTATGTGTTTTCCCAGAACTGTCTTTATCTATGATCCGGAAGTGGCAGTCAAAATGTGAATAAGTCTGTTAAAAATGTATAGCCCTGGAAGCAGGGCCAAGATGGTGGAGTAAAAGTCAGGAACTACTTGAGTTCTCCACCAAACTCCTCCAAACACCAGTAAAAACTAAATGTAAATGAATTGTAGAGCAGAAAAACCACAAAAAGACAGAATGATACAAATTTCCAGCCCAAGACCACCTTGATGGTAAACAGGAAAGGTCTGTTGCACTGGGTTGGGAGAGGAGCTCAGTCCAACTTGGGACATACCAATACAGACTGAGCCTGAGTAAACACAGAACAGGACTCAGGGGACTGAATCACTGCAGCTGAGGTGGTTTCTAGACTTCCCAACCCATATATGTCAAAGATAATTTCAAAGGTCAGTGGGAAAGATCTCATGGAACTGTGTAAGAGAGGAGCACAGATCAGCCCCAGCCTCAGCACAGACCCAAGGCAGCAATGGTGGCTGCTTCCAGAGTTCTCAGCCCATAGATAAAAAAGTGGATTGAACAACTGATCAGAAAGAGATTATAAGGATCTCTATTCTGACACTGATGGAGTATTCTCTGACTATGCCCATACCTGGATCTGGGTCACAGTCCTGGATGGTAGTCCTGGGATTGAGGAGGAGCCCTGATGTAGTAAAGTTTGTGGCATCAGTAGAGAGTGAATCATCCTCACAATTCCAGGGCAAAAAGGAATGTTTGAGGTCACTTACTAACCACAGCATAGGGTAGGAGAGTACCAAACAGCTCTCCTTATATCATACCCTCTTGGAAGAACTGAAAACTTACAGATTCCTAGAAATATCTCAAAAAAGTTGCACAAAACCCCTGAAGCTTGGGACATTACACCTTCCACACTAGAAGCAGAGACTTTAACAAAGAGATTAAAAAATTAAGTAACTGGCTAGAAAAATAAGCAAACAGCAGGGAAAAAGTCAGACTATAAAATATTACTTTTGTGACAATGAAGACCAAAACATACAACTAGAAGAACACAACAAAGTCAAGACTCCTACATCCACAGACTACGTGAAAAATACGAATTGATCTCAGATCATTGAAGAGCTCAAAAAGGATTTAAAAGATCAAGTGAGAGAAGAAGAGGAAAAATTGGGAAGAGAAATGAGAGTGATGCAAAAAAATCATGCAAACCCGGGTCAACTGCTAAAGGGGACCCTAGAAAATGCCAAAAAGAAACATAAAACCTCTAAAATAGACTAACCCAAATGGCAAAAGAGATTTGAAAAGCCAATGAGGAAAAGAATGTCTTCAAAAGCAAAACTGACAAAATAGAAAAGGCAGTCCAAATGCACACTTAAGAAAATCATTCTTAGGGGGGTGGAGCCAAGATGGCGGAATGAGAACAACTATTCATCTAAGTTCTTGGACAAACTCCTTCAGGTACCTCTGAAAAGATAATGTGACTCAATTTTGGAGGTTTGTAATCCAGTGGGAGACAGACTGTGGTGGATTCGGAGGCCAGGACAGACAGGAAGGTCCATGGGAAGGATCTGTTCCACAGGGGTTAGCCCCCAGTGCACAGTGCAGCATGTCCAGCACAGCAGAGCTGAAGGGGCCCAGGAAACCTGAGAGCGGCTAACAGAACTGGTGAAGCAGCACCCAAGGGCAGGAGACAAGCCTAGCCGAGCCAGTGAGAGCCACTGAGTGCCAGATATCAGCACAGCAGCTCCTGAAACTTTCAGCCCACAGATTAAACATCGGTAAGTCACCTACATAAACTTCCAGGAGTCGGGATGGCAGAGTGATCAATAAATGCTCTCTCCTCCCCCCTTGATGACCTTGAAAGAACGATAAAATATTTCCCCAGAAAAGTCCTGGATCAGCAGGAACAGCAGAGGGGGCAAATAGTCTCATAACACCCAAGGCTACAAAAATAGCTAAGGGGGATTCCTCCTACTGTGGCGGAGGCAAACCAGAAGGACAGAGGACCCAGGGCAGAGAAAACTCACACTAGGACCCAGGCAAGCCTCAGTGCCAGAAGAGGAGCCCCAGGAGGTGTGGGAATTCACACTAGCTTCTAGGCGTGCCTCAGCACTCCCGGGGAAATGGGAAGACAATAGGCCAGCTGAGACCACCATCTCCTGAACTTGCTTTTGCCTCAGTTCAGCTGAGGAGATCTCCTGTGACGAGACCACTCCTCCCTGACACTTAAAAAGTTAACCCCAGGGCTAAAGGGAGGGAAGAAGTAATAAGGGTAAAGGGGAGTAAAACGGAGGGGGGTTAAAAGAAGGAAGGGAAGGCTGCAGGAGGAGGTGGTGAAAAGTGAATACTATTGAGGAGGGGAAGGGAGATGGGAGAGCTATATCGCTATATCAAGTGAAGGAGAAAATACTACAAGCAGCCAGAAAGAAATAATTCAAATATCAAGGAGTTACAGTCAGGATCGCACAGGACCTTACAGTTTGAACATTAAAAGACTGAAGGAATCAGAATCCTATATTCTGTAAGGCAAAGGAGTTCGGTCTACAACCAAGGATCAACTACCCAGCAAAGTTCAGCATAACCTTTCAGGCAAGGAGATGGTCATTCAATGAAGTAAGGGATTTCCAGACTTTCCTGACAAAACGCCAGAACTTAATAGACAATTCAATCTTCCCATGCAGGTCTCAAGAGAAGCATAAAAAAGTAAACTGGGGCGGGGGGGGCTTGTTACTCACTTTGGGCAAACTGTTTACCTCCCTATAAGGGAAGATGATACCTGTTACACTTGAGAACTGTATATCTATCATGAAATATAAAAGGGATATACATAGAGGAAACAGGTATAAAGTAAATGATGTCATGTTAAAAATATGATTTAAGTATGAGAAAGGATTGTAACAGGAGGTGTGAAATGGAGGAAGCAGAAAATGGTAAATTACATCAAAGGAAGAAGTAGAAAATTATAGTAGAGTGAAAGAGGGGAGGGAGAAGAGCCTTGTTTGAGAGGCAATCTCATCTGATTTGTTTCAAGGAGGGAACAATAAACTTAGGTAGATAATCCTAGCTAGCTCTATAGGCAGTAGGAGGGGAAGGGGGAAGAAAGGGGAGGGGAGCTAAAAGGGAGAGGAGAAGCAATAAGGGTAAAGTAAAAGGGAGGGGAGCTAAAAGAAGAAAGGGAAGGCTGCAGGAGAAGGTGGTGAAAAGTGAATACTATTGAGGAGGGGAAGGGAGATGGGAGAGCTAAAAGCACAAACTGTGGGAAAGAGGATGGAGGGAAATACACATGTTGCAATCATAACTGTGAATGTGAATGGAATGAACTCTCCCATAAAACGGAGATGGATGGCAGAATGGATTAAAAGTCACAATCCAACAATATGCTGTTTACAAGAAACACATTTGCAATGGGAGGATACATACAGGATAAAGGTCAAAAGTTGGAGCAGAATATATTGTGCTTCAGCTGATGTAAGAAAAGCAGGAGTAGAAATCCTAATCTCAGACAAAGCAAAAGCAGAAATAGATCTAATTGAAAGGGATAAGGATGGAAAGTATATCCTGCTAAAAGGCACCATAGACAATAAACAATATCATTACTAAAAATGTATGGTCCAAGTGGTATAGCATCTAAATTCATAGAGGAGAGGTTGGGGGAGTTGAAGGAAGAAACTGACTGCAAAATGATACTAGTGGGGGACCTCAACCTCCCCCTCTCTGAACTTGATAAATCTAACCTCAAAATAAAAAAGAAAGAGGTTAAGGAGGTAAATGAAACTCTAGATAAGGTAGATATGACAGATCTCTGGAGAAAATTGAATGGGAATAGGAAGGAATATACCTTTTTCTCAGTGGTGCATGGCACATTTACAAAAATTGACCATGTACTAGGAAATAAAAATCTCACAATCCAGTTCAGAAAGGCATAGATAATCAATGCATCCTTCTCAGATCATAATGCAATAAAAATTATGTGTAATAAAAGGCCATGGAAAGATAAAGCAAAAATCAATTGGAAAGTAAATAATCTAATCCTAATGAAGGAGTGGATTAAAGAAGAAATCATAGAAACAATCAACAACTTCATTCAAGAGAATGACAGTAATGAGACAACCTAACAAATCTTATGGGATACTGCAAAAGCAGTTCTTAGGGGACGTTTTATATCTTTGAATGCCTACATAAATAAAACAGAGAAAGAGGAGATCAATGACTTGGGCATGCAGCTCAAAAAGCTAGAAAAAGAAAAAACTGAAAATCCCAAAGTAAATACCAAATAAGAAATACTGAAAACCAAAGGAGAGATTAAAAAACAACTGAAATTAAGAAGACTAATGAATTAATTAATAAAGCCCATAGTTGGTTTTATGAAAAAAGCTAATAAAATTGATAAACCTTTGGTCAATTTTATTTAAAAAAGAAAGAAGAAAACAGGAAGGACAGAGGACCCAGGGTGGAAGAAACTCGCACTAGGACCCAGGCAAGCCTCAGTGCCAGGAGAGGAGCCCCAGGAGGGGTGGGAACTCAGACTAGCATCTTGGTGTGTCTCAGCACTGCAGGGGAAACAGGATGAAAATAGGGCAGCTGGGATCACCATCCCCTGAGCTTGCCTGTGCCTCAGTTCAGCTGAGATCTCCTCTGACCAGACCACTCCTCCCTGACACTAAACAAGCCAACCCCAGAGCTGATCAGGGAAACAAAAAAACAAAAACTTGCTCTTAGCTTTTTCACATGTCAGCTCAACACAAAGTTCTGTAGCTTCTAACTGAAAGAACCAGAAACCACAACACACAATCAACATCATGAATTTTAAAAAAGCAAAATAAGCATGAAAAAAACCACAGAATCTTTCTATAGAGATAAGGACCAAAACACAAATACCAAAGAGGTCAGTGGTGAGACTGTACTTCCATCTGAAACTTCAGAAGGGACTATGAACTGCTTGCATGCACAAACAGCTCTCCTTGAACAGCTGAAGAAGGAAATGGAAGAAGAACTGGCCAATGATTTTAATATTACAAAAAAAAAAAAGAATTCACTGAAGAAAATCATGCCTTCAAAATTAGAGTGGATCAAATGGAAGCTGATGACTTTATGAGAAATCAAGAAACCATAAAACAAAACGAAATAAAGGAAAAATAGAAGACAATGTGAAATATCCCATTAGAAAATAGCTGTTCTGGAAAACAGATCCAAGAGAGAAAATTTAAAAATTATTTATCTATCTGAGAACCATGATTGCAAAAAGAGACTAGACATCATCTTTCAAGAAATTATCAAGGAAAATTGCCCTGATATTCTAGAACCAGAGAGTAAAATAGAAATTGAAAGAATCCACCCATAACTTCATTAAAAGGGTCCCAAAAGGAAAACCAATAGGAATATTATAGGCAAATCCCAGAGTTTCCAGGTCAAGGAGAAAATATTGCAATCAGCCAGAAAGAAACAGTTCAAGTATCGTGAAAACACAATCAGGATAACACAAGATCTTGCAACTTCTACATTAATAGCTGAAAGTCTTGGAATATGATATTCCAGAGGTCAAAAGAGCTAGGATTATAATGAAGAATCACCCATCCAGCAAAACTGAGTGTAATCAGTGAGGGAAAAAAGTGATATTCAGTGATGCAGAGGAATTCAATATATACTTGAGAAGTCATAGCTAAATAGAAAAATTGATTTTTAAATATAAGACAAGAGAAGCTTGAAAAGGTAAACAAGAAAGTAAATCATAAAGGACTTAATAAAGTTGAAGTGTTTACAATCTTCCATGGAAAAATTTATTTGTAACTCCTGAGACTTTTCTCATTATTAGAGTAGTCTGAGGGAACATATAGATAGATGGATAGATAGATAGATAGATAGATAGATAGATAGATAGATAGATAGATAGATAGATAGATAGATAGATAGATATAGATATAGATATGGATATATAGATACACACACACACGGTGGGGGGGTATTGGATGAGTTGAATATGAAGGGCTGATATCGAAAAAGTAAAATTGAAAGATGAGAGAGGGATGTACTTGGAGAAGGGGAAAGGGAGATGTAAAATGGGGTAAAATATCTTACACGCATGAGGCAAGTTACAGCTTTTACAGTGGTGGTGGAGAGGAACAGGAGAAGTGAGACAGAATGAGTGAATCTTACTCTCATTGGATTTGACTTAAGGAGAAAATAACATTCATAATCAACTGGGTATGGAAATCTATCTTACCCTACAGGAAAGTAGAGGGAAAAGGGATAAGAGATGGATGGGTAATAGAAGGGAAAGCAGGTTGGAGGAGGAGTGACCAGAAGCAAACTCTTTTGAGGAGGGACAGGGTGAAAGGAGACAATGGGATCAATGGGGGTGGTGGTATAGGATGGAGGGAAATATAATTAGTCTTTCACAACAAGACAATTATTGCAGTGTTTTACTCGACTATACATGTATAACCTATATCAAATTGCTTGCTTTCTCAATAAGGGAGCATGAGAGAGAATTTAAAAATTCTTTTTACAGGCTTCTGAGAAATAAGATACACTGGCATTGGGTATAGAAATCTAGCTTACCTTACAGGAAAAGAGATGAAGATGGGGATAAGAGACGGGGGGTGAAAAAAGGGAGGCCAGATAAGGGAAAGGGGTAATCACAATACATGCCATTATGGGATAGAGGGAAGGAAGAAATAGGGAGATAATTTGGAACTCAAAATTTTGTGGAAGTGAATGTTGAAAAGTAAAACAAATAAGCAAATTAGTAAAAAAAAAATATAGCTCTTAATGGCTAGGAAATAGTGGTGGATCAGAAGGACAGATTTGTTACACAATACACAGCAGTAAATGACCATGGTGTTTTGGCTGTTTTATAAAACCAAATGACCAAACTTTTGGGACAAAAACTCACTATTTGACAAAACTTCCTGAGAAAACTGGAAAGAAATTCTCAGGAACTAGACATAGACCAACATCTCCCACTTTATAAATGGGTAAGTGATTTATATATAAAGGATTATACTATAAGCAATTTAAGGGAGTATGGAAAAATTACTGGTCAGATCTCTGGATAAGGGGAAAACTTATGGCAAAACAAGTGATTGAGAACAATGAAGGATAATAAGTGGATATTTTTATTACATTCAATTAAAAAGAGTTTTTATGCAAACCAAACCAACATAGTCAAGATTAGAAGTAATGCAGGATAATGTGTGTGGGGAGGTGGTGGTGGTGAGGATTAAAGCAAATTTCTTTAATAAAGGTCTGATTTCTCAGACCTATAGAGAAATCTGTCAAATTTATAAGAATATGAGTCTTTCTGAAACTGATAAATGGTCAAAGATTATGAGTGGGCAGTTTTCAGAAGAAATGAAAGGTATCTGGAGTCATATAAAAATGCTCTAAAATACTATCTTCAGAGAAATGCAAATTAAAACAACTGAGATACTACCTCATACCTATCAGATTGGTTAATGTGACAGAAAAGGAAAATGACAGATGTTGGAGGGGATGTAGAAAAAAAATTAGGCACTAAAGCACTGTGAACTCATTTGGCAGTTCTGGAAAACAATTTGAAACTATGCCTAATGGTCTATGAAATAGTACATATCCTTTCATCCACTAGTATCATTAGTAGGTCTGCATCCCAAAGAGATCAAAGGAAGTAAAAAGGTCCTACATGTACAAAACTATTCGTAACATATTATGTGCATTTGTGTGTGTGTGTGTGTGTGTTGTGGTAATGAATTGGAATTTGAGTGGATGTCCAAGGGAGCAGAGCCAAGATGGTGGAGTGAGAGAGCAACAACTCACCTAAGCTCTTGGACAAACTCCTTCGGATACCTCTGAAAGGAGAATCTGACCAAATTTTGGAGGTGTGGTACCCAGTGGGAGACAGACTGTGATGGAGTTGGAGCCCAGCTTAGACTGAACAGTCCATGGGAAGGATCTGTTCCACAGGGGTGAGCCCCCAGCACACAGCACAGCGTGGTCAGCGCAGTGGAGCATAAGAGACCTGAGAAACCAGAAAGTGGTGGGAGGAACAAGCAGAGCAGCACCAAGGGTGGGAGACAAGCTAAACCAAGCCAGTGAGAGCCACTGAGTGCCAGATATCAGCACAGCAGCTCCTGAGACTTTCAGTCCAAAGATTAAACTTAGGTAAGTCACCTACTTGAACTTCTGGGAGCAAGGATGGTGGAGTGATCAGTAAATGCTCTCTTCTCCCCCTTTGATGGCCATGAAAGAACCATAAAATATTTCTCCAGAAAAATCCTGGACAGGTGGGAACAGCAGAAGAGGGCAAATAGTCTCAAAACACCTGAGGCTAGGAAAATACCTAAGGGGATTCCTCCTACTGTGGTGGAGGCAAACCAGAAGGACAGAGGACCCAGGGCAGAGAAAACTCACACTAGGACCCAGGCAAGCCTCAGTGCCTTCAGAGGAGGCCCAGGAGGGGTAGGAACACTCATTAGCATCTAGGTGTGCCTCAGCCCTCCAGGGGAAACAGGAAGACAATAGGGCAGCTGGGATTACCATCCCCTGAGCTTGCCTTTGCCTCAGTTCAGCTGAGAAGATCTCCTGTGACCAGACCACTACTCCCTCACACTTAACAAGCCAACCCCAGGGATGATCAGGGAAACACAAAACAAAAACCTGCTTTTAGCTTTTTCATACATCAGCTCAGCACAAAGTTCTGTAGCTTCTGACTGAAAGAACCAGAAGCCACAACACTCAATCAACATCATGAACAATAAAAGCAGAAGTGTGAAAAAACCAAAGAATCTTTCTATGGGGATAAGAACCAAAACACAAACACCAAAGAGGTCAGAGCTGAGACTGTACTTCCATCTGAAACTTCAGAAGGGACTATGAATGGCTCACAAGCACAAGCAGCTCTCCTGGAACAGCTGAAGAAGGAAATAGAAGAAAAATTGGCCAATGATTTTAAAATTATAAAAAAAGAATTCACTGATGAGAACATCTCTTTGAAAAAGAAAATTGAAAAAATGGAAAAAGAAGTTCAAAAATTAACTGGAAAAAATAATTCACTAAAAGGAACAGTTGATCAAATGGAAAAGGAAACCCAAAACCTAATTGGGAAAACTGGTCAAATGGAAAAGGAAGAACAAAACCTAACTTGGAAAACTGGTTGAATGGAAAAGGAAGTACAAAAATTAACAGGAGAAAATAGCTCCTTAAAAGGAAAAATTGGTCAGATGAAAAAGGAGATGCAAAAGTTAACTGAAGAAAACAATTTAATAAAGATTAGAATTGGGCAAGTAGAAATTAATGACTCAATGAGACAGCAAGAATCAGTCAAACAAAATCTAAAGAATGAAAAGAGAGAAGAAAATGTAAAATATTTAACTGGAAAAACAACTGACCTGGAAAATATATCCAGGAGAGAAAATTTAAGAATTATTGGCCTGCCAGAAACCCATGATAAAGAAAAGAGTCTGGACAATATCTTCCAGGAAATGATCAAGGAAAACTGCCCAGAAGTGCTAGATACAGAGGGCAAAATAGTCATCAAAAGAATCCACCTTTCCCCTTGCAAAAGGGATCCCAAACTCAAAACCCCAAGAAATATCGTTGCCAAATTCCAGAGCTATCAAGTGAAGGAGAAAATACTACAAGCAGCCAGAAAGAAAAAAATTCAAATATCAAGGAGATACAGTGAGGATTACACAGGACCTTGCAGCTTCTACATTAAAAGATTGAAAGAATTGGAACCCAATATTCTGTAAGGCAAAGGAGTTGGGACTACAACCAAGGATCAACTACCCAGCAAAGTTCAGCATAACATTTCAGGCAAGGAGAAAGTCATTCCACGAAATAAGGGATTTCCAGAGCTTCCTGACCAAAATGCCAGAACTCAATAGACAATTTGATCTTCAAATGCAGGTCTCAAGACAATCATAAAAAGGTAAACAGGGGAGAAAAAACAAAAACAAAAACTTGTTACTCAATTAGGGCAAACTGTTTACCTCCCTATAAGGCAAGATGATACCTGTTAATCTTGAGAATTGTGCAGCTATTATGACAAAAGGGATATACATAGAGAGAATGGGTATAAAGTAGATGATGTCATGTTAAAAATATGATCTAAGTATGAGAAGGGATTGTAACAGGAGGTGTGAAAAGGAGGAAGCAGAAAATGGCAAATTACATCACAGGAAGAAGTACAAAATTATAGTAGAAAGAAAGAGGGGAGGGAGATGAGCATTGTTTGAGAGGTACTCTCATCTGATTTGTTTAAAGAAGGGAACGATAAACTTTAGTAGATAATCCTAACTAGCTCTATAGGCAGTAGGAAGGGAAGGGGGAAGAAATGGGGGGAAGCTAAAAGGGAAGGAAGAAGCAGTAAGGGTAAAGGGGACTAAAAGGGAGGGTGGCTAAAAGAAGGAGGGGAAGGTTGCAGGAGGAGGTGGTGAAAAGTGAGTGGATGTTCATTGGCATTTTGATTGAAAAATGACTGAATAAGTTGTGATATATGATTGTGATGGAATACTGTTGTACTATAACAAAATTAATGAAAAGGATGCTTTCTGAAAAATCTGGGAAGATTTATTTGACCTGATGGAAAATGAAGTGCTTAGAACAGGAGAACATTGTACAGAGTAAGAGCAATATATATGCTGATAAACGGTGAAAGTCTTAGCAATTGTCAGCAATACAATGATCCAAGGTAATACCAAAGGATTTATAACAAAAAATGCTATTTACCTCCAGAGAAAAAACAGAATACAAATCAAGGCATGCCCTTTTAAAAAAAAAAAAAACTTTTTTGTCTTTCCTTTTCTTTTTGTTTTTGTTCTGTGTTTTCTTTTGTAACATGGCTAATATGGAAATATATCTTTTGTGGCTTCTCATATATACTCTTCATCAATTTGCTTGCCTCCTTAAGAATGTTGGATTAAGAAGGGAAAAGAAAAAGTTGGAACTCAAAATATTGCAAAATAAATGTTAAAAAATTGCATGTAATTGAGTAAAAATAAAGTAAAATAAGAGAGAAAATGAATGAACTTTTCAATGTTGCTAACTACTATGCTGTGATCCCTTACATAATCAACTCTAAATATTATTTAATTTCTACCATATTTTAAGTGGTTCTTGCCATCTTACCTTTTCCTCACTTATTCATCTAAAATAATTAATTTTTAAAATTTTTGTTATTTGACTCATTCATTTCTAAGTATTAAATCACATGGTTTCTAATTAACTTTTATTTCATTTCTAATTATATTTTAATCTCTGTGTTCATAGTATTTTAATGTAATTTTACATTATCATCTGAAAAAGGTGTATTTAATATTTCTGTTTTCTGCATTTGTTTAAGAAGTTTTTAATGTCCTAAAATATGGTCAAATTTTGTGATGGTGCCATGTACAGCTGAGGAAAAGGTATCTTCCTTTACATACCCATTCAATTTTCTGCAGAGGCCTATAGTATGCAAATTTCTAAGATTCTATTTATCTCTTTGAATTCTTTTTTATTTATTTAGGGTTAGATTTAACTAGTTTTGAGAAGACAAATTTGAACTTCCCAAGTTTTATCATTTCCACATGTGATTTATTTAACATGTTTTCTTAACAATTTCAATGCTATGCCATTTGATCAATATATGTCTATTATATTTACTACTTCATTTCCTGTGCTGTCTTTTTTCAAGATGTAGTTTTCTTGCATATCCCTTTAATTAAATCTCTTTTTTTTCTTTTGTTTTGTCTGGGATCAGGATTGCTATCCCTGTATTTTTAGCTTCATCTGTAACCATAGATTCCCCTTCAACTTCTTATTTTAATTCTGTGTGTTTCTCTCTTTTTCAGGAGTGTTTTTTTTTTCTAAGCAATATAATGTTGGATATGTGTTGCTAATCCATTCTGTTATGTACTTTTGTTTTATGGGTGAGTTAATCCCATTCACATACACAGTTGTGATTTCTACCTGTGCATCTCTCTCCATCTTATAATTTTCTTTCTTTTTAACCTTCTGTCTCTTCTAAAGTCTGCTTTGCTTCAGACTACTGCCTTCTTTAATTGACCTCCCCTTTTGCTACCCTCCATTTCTGTTATCCCCTTTCCTTCTACTTCCCTCTTGGGTAAGACAGGTTTCTATTATCAAATCAATATGTGTATATTTATATTTATATGTAATCTCCATCCTTGAAGCAATTTAGACATAAGTGAAGTTGCAGCATTGCCTCCCCCTATGCTCCACCATTTCCCATTTCACTGTAAAAGCTTTTACTTGCTCACCTCTTTTATTTGAGTTATTTACTCCCATTTTTCCAAGGCAAAAGCTCTTATTAGTATGTGTCAGCACCAATATATGATCAATGCACAACTTCAGAGAAGAAGAATAAACATGCCTTGGGGTAAAGTATTATGGGAAGAGAAAATAGACTTATCATATGGTGAGGGTGAGGTAATGAGCCAGGGGGATGGACTAGTGTATTGATAATGACAGGAGATAGCAATGAGGGCTTCTGACACTTTACATGGATGTCCTGTGATAAATTTATGGAAGAAGATAGGACAAAAGTCACATCCTGCCACTGTGAACAGAAGTTGAGGGAAACTGCTATTTCTTCTTGTTCTTGCCCTTGTTCCTCTTCATGTTTATGTTTTTGTTGTTGTTCTACTTGTTCCTTTACTTATTTTATTCTTTCTTCTCCATCTTTCCTCCTCTTCCTCCCTTTTTTTCTTCTCCTTCTCTTTCTTCTCTCACCATATTTAGTCCTTTTCTTTTCTTGTGGCATCACATCTTCCCATGTGGGTGCTCTATACATAAATATAACTTTGGTCACTTATATTTTCTGAGATATTGGAGGATTTGGGTTTAGATTTTTTTCAATAAGCTGAGAAAATTCATTTTTTGTCCTGTGCAGTTTTGATTTATGATTTCCCATAATATAACTCAGGAAAACAACAACAGGAAGCTTTAAGCAAGCCCATTGCGTTTCAAATTCAGTTACTTGATTATGCCTATAAACCCAAATCACTCTGGCTTTCAATGAAATCCAATAGTGGCCCTAGGCCCAAGCCTCTGTGGCTCATTATTTAGTTTTGGATGTCTCAGAATTAGTGCAAATAGCAATTATTTTCTCATGTGACCAGAAACTTTTAGTATCTTTCCCTCACAGATATATATTTTTGTGATGGAAAATCATGTCATATTTTCTCATAATTATCACCTAGACCTTAGTCATTGAATCAGTGTTGTCTCAGACAAACTTAGACCTAGGAAAGGTTTTGCTTTAGAAAGACCAAATTCACCTCCTGCATCCTGGGCCAATTACCAGTCATCTTGACCGTTGTCTTGTCACTGGATTTTTATGACTCTGGAGGAGATAATGAGGTTAATAACCCTGCATAACTCTGTCTCACTTAAATTTAATTCACTAGCAAGGCAAGATGTCACCCTCATGACATTATTGATCCTCTTTGAGGACCAACAATGTTTGGACAAAAAAAACCTGATCATTCCTTTGTGCCATGCTGTATTTTGTCTCAGATTCATTTCAGTTTTGAATATTTGAGGTCTTTCCATTAACTTAAATGTTAAACATGTTTTAATTTTTCAAAATATCTATTATCATCATTTTCCTTACTCCCAAATACAGATTGCAACTATTCTAAAACTTAGTAGATAGTTTTATGAATTGTTATATTTCAGCATCACAGCTCTCACTGATTTTAGCTAAACTGGTTCTTGAGTAATGGTAAAAACCATTTATTATAGCTCTTTAGCATTTGCAAATGACTTAACATGTGTAAATTTATGTTTTCCTCATTGTATACATGAGAAAACTGAAGTTAAAATGAAGTGAATTCTTACTATTAAGTGTTGGAGGTAGAATTTGGGCTCACATCTTCCTATTCCATCTTCTATCCAGTAAGCTATTTAGCTACCCATGCTTCTGCATCACTTCCAGAGCTTGTAAACCAGTGGTTTAGCCTTTAAGAATCCAAGGTCATTTCCCCACTTGGTATGAAGTAAAAAGAGTAAGACATTACAGGAACAGTAGTACATAGTACCACATTTAAAATTTAGAATATAATTGTATTTTGAAAGTTAAATGCACAGAATGGTTTCAAATGAAAATTCTAACTAAGAATTAGCTAATTTATGTAATAATAAAACATCATCAGATATCCTTCTGTATGGTTACAGAAATAACATGAGTTGCTAACATACTGTAGGAATTGAGATATTTTCTAGTCCATGCTGAGAACATCCCTATATTCCTAAAGGTCCACCCAATGGTACAGCCTCAGTGTTTTTGCCTCATGATTATCCACTATGTGTATTGCTGAGGAAGATTTTCTAAATGTATTTTGACATATCATAAGACCTTAATTGGACAATATCTTATTTTTCTATTGCTTCTTTTTAAATTCACAGGTGGTATATGTTCATATTTTTTAAATATTATAATTTTAGTTTATATGAGAATTCTGTAAGCATGAGTATGTAGAAGTCACTGGAGTGAAATATTAAAAGCTCAAAACATAGTTGTGATGAGGTTCAGGAGCACCCCAAAATGTTGGGGTGTAAGGTCATCTCAAAAAATTTGCTCGGGCTGTCTCCAAATCAAGTAAAGGCATTTATTTAGGGTAACACAATACAAGTAGGCTCCTCCATCCTTAAGGGAGACACCAGCTTAAGGGATGAGGGAACAGATCCTTAATGGAGATAAGAGTAACTTAAAAGAGACAACCCCCACCAAAGCCAATTGAGGGAGATGCCTCCTGCTAAAAGGAGATGCTGCTTGAGGAGGACACTCCATACCTTAAGGAGACATTCATTTAAGAGTGATACTCAATAAAAGGAGATGACCTAAAGGGAGATAGTCCTAAAGAGGAATACCCTCTGATTAAAGAAGATACCCAAATAAGGGAGATGCTCCCCACTTGAGGTGGGCACCCACTAAGAGAGGTTAGGGATTCTTAAAGAGTAAAACCTGTTGTGGGTGGGTAGATGAGGTGACCAGTGACAGTGGTTCATTGTTTCATGAATATGCAGGCACTACAGTATTCCACTGATGCTCAGCCCTGAGCATAAGGATAGAGGGGCCACAGTTAGTTTTGGTATTTCATTGATCAGCCTGCTTGAATCTCAAGTGGAATTTGAGATAATGGGTTTCTCACTGACCACTCTATTTGAATCTCTCAGCAGTTCAATTCCATGTTACCTTCATTATTCGTCATCTTTTTTAGAAGGTTTAAAGGAAATTACGTTAGGATTTGACAGTCTATGATTATATTTACTAAAGAAAGCATATTAGCAAAGTGTTCTCATTTATAACTATTAACATTAAAATCATAATATAAGACAAAAGGTCTTTCAAATGCATTATTAGAATACTTATTGAAATTAAGTTCCATGCAAATGAAAATAAAATATAAGTAAATACATTAAGTATTTGCTATTTGTTTAGCCTGAGGAGCTTCTTGCTTAGAACTCCCTCCACCAATTCATTAGTACATATGTCTTAGGAAGCATCTTAATAATAGAAGTTAAATGACTTGGTTGAAATTTCACAGTATTAGGTATCATACATGAATCCAAGTTTTCTGGACTATAACTGTCCATTATGCCATGCTGTCTCTTTCTCTACAAATTGAAGCCCAGTTCATAATAGATATTCCTCCTGATGTAAAGTAATTTTGATGCTAGCACAAACTTGAACTAAACCCTGAAATCCATAAATTTTATATAGATATACATATAGATACAGATAGATATGCTGATATAGATATGATTACGTCCACCATGCCACCAAGCCTCTCTTCATGGATGTGTGTTTATATGTACAAAAATGTAAACCTACATGTACTAACACATACATGAATAAATATGTATTGATATTTATTTAGGGAGGTATAGTAAAGTTAAATATAAAATCATGCCATTTCATATAAATATGAGCTCAGTTCTGTTAAGTGAAGATACAACAGAATAATGTCAGACCTAAAGTAAAATAGTGATATAATGGATAGGATACTAGGCTTGGTGTCAAGAAAAACCTAGTTTCAAATCCTGGTAGTTACCATCTGTCTGACCCTAGACAATTTATATATTTTTCATTGGCCTCAGTTTCCTCATCTATAAAATAAGAGGTTTAAGCATAATTGCTTCTTCTTCTACATGATGATCCATAGCTTAATGGATAGGTATAACCAAGTATAAGTAAGCTTCATGATATTACCAGTAATGGTTTATATGATATAGTGGTGAGCTTACAGAATCATAAATGTGAATTAACAACAAAATTGTGAGGTGGTCAAAATTTCCCTTTGCTTCTCTCAGCACTTCTTTCCTTCCTCCTATGATCTAACCCAAATAGAAATCTTAGGCACTTAGTTCTCTCATGCTATCCCTTGGTTGCCCAATATCAAGGTCCAAATGAGATTTTAGACCTCAGAATGCTCTCTGACATGCTTTCTTAGTTAAGTGCACCCATCCTAACTGTAATTACCCCATGTTTCACTACAAAGTGGTCACACTAAAAGCATACCTATTCAGTAAGAGTCCGTACTTAATGATGATTTTATGTGAATCAATCAATAAACATTTTTCAAGCACCTACCAAGTGCCAAGCACTGCGTTAACTGTTAGGGACACCAAAAGTGACAAAAGACAGTCCCTACACAAAATAAACTTACAATCTAATGGAGGAAATAACATGCAAATAAATATACACATAGTAAACTATATATACATATATATGCATATATACATATGCTAAATAGAATATAATTGTAATAGGAAAAGCACTGAAATTAAGAAGGGGAATGGAAGGTTATTATAGAAGTGGGATTTTAGTAGAGAATTAACAGAAGCCAAGGAGCTAAGTAATTGAGGGAGAACATTCCAGGTATGGGGAACAACCAGAGAAAATACCCAGAACTGATACATGGAGACAACAAACTCATTCATATCCTTCTTATAGAGAGATTCCAAAGAATTCCCCAAATGGATCAAATATTTCCTTGTCCTCAAATACCAGAGAAATAAAGGAATTATTCATAACACAAGCCAGTAGATATTTTTATAGAGTCCATTAATTATGGATAATTTGACAGTCATCCTTCAGAACTTGACCTTTTGACTTATTATCCCATTAAATTATCTATCTTCCCTACCTTTCTTTCTCCCATGGTATGTGAGATTGATATGGTTTTAGAATGTGATTTTACTGTCTGATGTCACATTCACTTCAAGCTCTGATCAATTTAGATCATTTTCTTCTCCTTATTGTACATAATTTCCACTGTTTGCCATCCAGGCTTTCCTATTTTAGTCTGTGATCTATATCAATAAGGATACATATTGCCATAATTAAGCATTTGTGGTAACTCAACTTCCTGGGCAAGGGGATGGGTGATTAAAAAAAAAAAAGAGGTATCTTTAGTTATCTGATGGTAACAATTTGAGGTAAAAGCATAGTCTGAAAAAGAATTAAAAGTATCCCTTTAGAAGATACTCCAAATTCTCTAACACAGGTATTCACTCTTAGAGTTACAATGAGTCTAAATGATCAAGGCCACACTAGATCTTAATTTCTATGTATTCATTACAGTTATTTCTGTGAATAGTAGGGAGCAGACCTGACTTAGAAAATTTATACAAAACAAAGATTTCACACTTTTATTTGCATTAAAATTTCTAAACACAATTCTTAGGGCACTGAAACATTTGTTCTCTTTGATATGTTAACATTCTGAAAGGATCATGTACTCTTTCATCTTTTTTTTTTTATACATGTCAAATTATCAAAATCACTCTAGAATAACAGAATGCTGGGAACATGAACAAACTTTCACTAGCTGAATATACAAACTGTGTGGGTGCTGCCTAGATTTTTAAATAAACCCAGAACAAACTTGAAGGATGTCAGAAATAAAGGGGCTGACTGCCCCCAGGAGGGAAATCAGCACATTTTCTCATTATCTACAATTCTGGGAAGAGATCTGCTTTGGCAAGGGATTTTTTTAAACAAGAAAGGCCAATAATGAAAGAGAGGAACATTTCTCTTAATATCATATACTTCAGTTTAATGCAGGGCATCTGCTGTCAGACTGGTGACATAAAAGGCTGATGATGACTTTAAAATTGTGAAAACCAAGTGAGAATACACTTGAGGCAATAGAGATTATAGTCATAGGGCATTCATTTTTGTTTCTAAAAATCATTAAGGACGATAGAATTTAGCAAGTGGAACATGTTGATTTGTTTTATTTTTAAAGGAATGATCCTGAGAGACCCAAGGATAACAATTTCACAAGTGCATAGGCACAAATAATTTTAAGTAACGCTCACATGTGGAAAACTTCAAAAAGCGTCATTTTGTTTCTTGTGTTCACTTTCTGGATCGAAAATTAAATGTCTATGATTGAGAGATTATTTATATAATTTACTCAGAACACATTTTAATCAACTGAGAAATGAGGTGAAAATTTTCATATATGCATCTTAGAGGTATATACCAATATAGAGGAATATTCCAGATACATGTGATTTGAATAATTAACCTTTGTATTTAGTCCTGTCTTCTAACAAAGCATTTCGAAAACATGGTTAAATGAAATGCATTGTCACAACAGGTACTAAGGAATCATACTTAGTCCTTTGGTGAGATGGGGTCAGCTAGCTTACATAATAAAGTTATTATGTGACTGGACAAGAAGAAGAAACAATATGATAATGTATGATTGTCAATATGCAGCATTTTAAAATATCCCCCAGTAGATCACTGAAAACTCTTATCATGCAGCTTAGGACCTTAGAATCACAGATTTAGAGTTGAATGAGTTCTTGAGGCCATGGGAAATCTGCATCACCTGAGCATACCAATGCACTATATACATACATATATGTATACATGCATATACATATATGTATACATACATATACATATATCTATGCAGGTATGTATGTGTATATATATATATATATATATATATATATATATATATATATATATATATATACATATGCCTATCATTTTAACATGTATATTGTTTTCCTAGACTTACTTCTGCTTACTTTACTTTATATCAGTCCATATATATTTTCTCATTCTGTTCTTAATTCTTGTAGTCTTCATTTTTTATGGGCCAATAATATTCTATTACCTTTGTGTGTGAGAATTTGCTTAAACATTCCATAATCTATGGACATTTGTTTTATTTCCCGAGGAAAGGAGGCAAGTTTTGAGTATAATATCAGAAGAAGACAGAAAAATTCAGTTTTGCTAGACCACAGAGAACACTCTTTGGTACTACAAAATGACCGCCTGAAAAAGTTTTGTTGTATATGATCTAGGATGTATGTCTATCAGTGAGAGCTCTGTGTCAAAGAGTATGAATATTTAATTCATTTTCTTACTATACTTCCAAATTGCTTTACAGAATGGTTGAAACCAACTCACAACTCTACCAATAGTAAGCTAGCATTATGGTCCCGGAACAATTCTTCTAACATAGATTATTACCCATGTGGGTAATTTTTCTGGATATGAGATAAAACCTCAGAATTTTCTCTAAATTTTGTATATCATGCATTACTAGTTGATTTATAGCTATCTTTGAGGAAATTAACAATAGCTTGCTATTTTTTGAGAATTGTTCAGATCATTTGATCACTTATGCATTGAAGAATGTATCATTTTTATATGTGCATATATACATATTTATATTATAGATACACACAGTTGTATGTATATATAGATATGTATATATATATGGATATGGGCATTCATATGTATACAAGTATATGTTTCCATCTGTGAGTATTCATATATATGTATATCTATTGCATTCACATATATGTATGTGTCTGCATGTGTATATATACATGTGTGTATATATGTTTATTACTTATATATCACAGATATAAAACCCTGATAAGAGATTTTCTCCTTGATTGAGGACTTCCTTTTTACTCTAGTTGTATGAATTTTGATTTTAATGTAATTGAAATTGTCTATCTTTTTTGATCATCTATATCCATTGATAAGTCAAGAATTCTTTCTCTAGCTATATTTATGTAAGTTTCCTAATTTTAAATGCAAGCCCTTCTAACATCTGCCTCATTAGAATCCCCAGATTTTTTCAAATGTTCATTCAAATGTTCTTTCCTTTAGAGAGCCTTCCTAATTCCCATATTTGCTAGTTTCTCTCTTTGAAGCTACTTTTGCATATTTTAGGTTTAATTTCCTTAATGATTACTTCTCCCATTTGATTGTAAGCACTATGAGGCTGAGAACTTTTTAAAATATTTTGTCTCCTTAAGCCCTCTTCCAGGAGTGGATTAAGGGCTTAATACATGCTTGTTGAATTTTTAATTATTTGCTTATTAAATGTTAGTTAATTTAACTTTTGTAATGCTAATAATAAACATCAAATACATCATTAAACAGAGCTATGTCAGGGATTGCATTTGTCAAGGAACCTTGTATGATCCTAGCATATGAATGAGAATTCCCTTCTAGTAGGAGAGCTTTTAAGGCTGTATTCTGTTCTACTCAGCCAAATGCTCCTCTGCCCCTCTCCATACTCAGTCAACAAGTTATTAATAAAATAAGATATCTTATTTTCTGCATCTTTCAGTCAGTAATACCAGTTAGGGTGTCTTCTGTATAGTTGGAGCTGAGTAAATGTTGAACTGAAATGAATTATATGGAAATAAAGGTTCAGTCTATCTGTGTCCATTGTGGCAAAATTGATAGGATATTTGTCTTTGAGTCAGGAAAACTAAATGCAAAGCCACATCAGGTAATCACTCAGACACCAGACATGACATTTTACATTTACTTGCTTCAGTTTCTTCATGTATAAAATTAGGGGGTAGGAGTTAGTGAACTTTACGATCTTTTCAAGCTCTAACTTTATGATACTTTTTTTTAACTCATGTATGCATGTGAACTCTAAATTTGATTCTAGTCAGACTAAAAAAAAATCCCACTAGTAAAACTTCATACCTCAAAATAAACAAAATTTCAGCAGGTGTTATCAGTCTTTTGACACTTCTCAAAAGTCAACAGAAGGATGCTGGTTCGATCCATCTTCATCATATTCCTATCAATCATGTTCCTAGTAGATGGCTAACACTTGTCATATCAACAAGCTTACCAAAGAAATGAAATAAGAGATGACTGCATGATAAAGACATTTCCCTCCAAGTATAAGATCCTAAATGTGATTTCCCTTCTTTTCCCCTCCCCAATAATGTATTGAAGGGGAAATCCTAAGGTAGTGAAGCAATTTGAAATTACACACACACACACACACACACACACAGACACACAAACACACACACTTTGATCTTAAAGGCCACAGAACATTAGGATTCATGATGAGCTTCAATACATTCAAGTCTATAAAATGGACATTACAATTTAGAAAGAAGGATTAGATTTCTCTTCTGCCAAATCATTTTCAGTATGAAAAATTTACTGAAAGCTTACTTTTCATTCCTTACCTCCAGTAATTTTTTCACACTGAACTTCTGCCCTTATTTCTAAATCTTGAATTTCATTACAAAAGGAACTCTTTCCTGAAGAGCATGCAAAACTAGATATTCATAAAAGCATGATTCAGTTATATTCATTTGGATTCCCAATGTAATTTTATGTGCTTATATCTCCCCCATTCTTTTATATTGCAAAATTCCACAGTTTGATGATTTTTTTTTTACTTTGACTTTGAAATCTTAAGTGACTTTCTCAGGGTCACATATAAGTTGAACCTTTATCTAAATCATGCTTTCACTGAGGTTGACTTTATAACTCCTTTCCTGTGCTACTTCTCAAATGATACCTACATGAGTATAAATACTTCTAAATATTTAATAATTAATATGAACTGCAGACAAATAGTGTCTACACAATGACTAGTCAACATATGGCTAAGAAATGGAACTTATATGTGATGTCACATTTTTTTTTCTTTCCCTTTCCCCCTTGGTAGAATATGAACATAAGTAAACTTTATAAACACTAGATTTTGCACATTTAATGTATAACTTGTATATGTGATCTATGATTTAAGTTGCAACAAATGCCTCCTTTGAGTTGATCAGTTAAGCACCTGTTATGTGTCAGGCACTTTGCTAAGTGCTGAGGTTCCAAATATACATATTAATGGTATTTTTTAATCTGAGAGTGATTATTATATTACAGTAGCGGATGTGTTCATATTAATATATGAGTTTTGGAAATGAAAATCTGAAAGTCTTTAAAGTAATGTGGTATACAAAATAATTTTAAACTAATCTCTGTACACAAGAACTACCTATCCACCCAGCTGCAATTTTGGTTATCTGCTTCTATCAATAAAGCATGATATAAAATCAGTATCTTCTGTTTATATATTAGGGCCTAAAAGAGTGAAAGGGGCACTTAGATGCAGTAGAGGGAGCACTAGACCTAGAATCAGAAAGACCAGAATTCAAGTGTAGCCTCAGATGCTTGCTAGTTCTGGGACTTGGGGAAAGTCATGTAACTCTGCCTCAGTTTCTTCATCTATAAAATGATCTGGAGAAGGAAATGGCAAACTGCTCCAACATATTTGCCAAGAACACACAAAATGGGGACAGGAAGAGTAGGACACGGGTGAAATGACCAAACAACAATATAAATCAGGGTAAACTGAGTAAGCATAGGGAGAGAGCAAAATAACAATTCTTGATCTAATAGGTTGCATTTAAGAAAGGTACATGTAATAAGCTGTACAAGTGGTACCAAGCTTTAATATATGTATAAGAAAAATACCATATAGAACAAAGTTTGAGCAAAGATGGTAGAGCAACCAGTAAACTGCTGCAAGCCTCCCATACTCTCCTCCAAGCAACCATAAAATGGAGACTCCGAACAAATCACAAAACCAGCAAAAAGACAAGGTTAGAAAAAGACAAGGTTAAAAAGCCTTTTAGTCTAAGAAACTTGAAAACTCAGCAAGAAAGGTCAATCTCACTCAAGTGAAAGGGGAGCCCAGCCCAGAACAGGAAGCAGCAAACCCCACCTCAGAAAACCAGCAGGAGATACTGAGCTTCAGTGTGATTGAGCAGGCAAACACTAACACCAGGACCCCCCACATGCCTTAGCATACAACTAGTAGAATCAATGGACTCCAACTCTCTGACAATCACCATGTGCTTCAGGTTTGCCATGGAGAAACAGGCAACTTCCAGACATCAGACCTCTACATGCTTCAGCACAGTATTGGGCAAATAGGTAGATGCCCACTCAATAGGTGCCTAAGCAAACAGGCAGCTGCTAGCAGCACCTGCAATATCAGTGCAGCACCAGGTAAAGAGTCAGGGCCTGCATCCACAAGCACAAGAAGCCACAGACAGTGCCCCTTCTACCCTGGAAACACAACTCAAATTTAAAAGAAAGAATACCCTCCCCACCACCAAACAAGAAAAAAAAGAAAATGGGGATGAGAAGAAAAGAAAAGAATCTGACACAGAAAATTATTATGGTGACAGAAAGACCAAGAAACACAAAAGAGGACTATAATGTCAAAATACCTATGAACCAAAGTCCAAAGGAAAACAGGAAGTTGCCTCAAGCCCTGAAAGATCCCAGGGAAGATCTCTAAAAGGAGCTTAAAAATCATATAAGAAAAGTAGAAGAAAAATGGATAAAAGAAAAGAGAGTGATGCAAGAAAAGTGTGAAAACAGAGTCAATAACCTGGAAAACTGCTTAAACAGCAGAATTGGCCAAATGGAAAAAGAAAGTACAAAAGCTAATAGAAGAAAACAATAACTTAAAATTTAGAACTGAACAAGTGGAAGATAATGACTCTATGAGACATCAAGAATCAATCAAACAGATATGAAAAATGAAAGAAAATATAAAATAACTCATGAGAAAAACAATTGACCTAGAAAACAGATCCAGGAGAGACAATATCAGAATGACTGGACTACCTGAAAACCAAAATCAAAAGGAGAACCTGGACAGCATCTTTCAAGGAATTATCAAGAAAAACTTCCCTGATGTCCTAGAACCAAAGGACAAAATGGGCATTGAAAAAATCTACAATCACTTGAGAAAAAAGATCCCCAAATGAAAACCACCAAGGAACATTATAGCCAGATTTTGAAAGTATAAATTTAAGGAACGAATAGTACAAATGACCAGAAATAAACAATACAAATATCAGGGAGTCACAATCAGGATCACATAGGACTTGGCATCTGTCACATTATAAGGATCAGAGGTCACAGAATATGATATTCCAGAGGGAAAATGAGCTAGAACTATAATCAAGTATCATTTTCTTTGGCAAAATTAAGTATCAAGGGAAAAAATAATCATTCAATGAAATAGAATGATTTCAAGCTTTCATAAAAGAGAAGACCAGAACTAAACCAAATATTTGACCTCCACTATAAAAACCCAAGAGAAGCATAAACAGGAAAAAAAAAAGAAAAGAAAACCTCAGGGATTAGATAGAGCTAACCTGTTTACATCCATAAATGGGAAGATGATACTTGTAACTCTGAAAAATTATATCACTAGCAATATACATAAAAGGAATATACTTAGGAAGAGGATATGGGTATAAGGTTAATTTGAGGGAATGACAGAAAAAATTGAGGGATGAGAAAGAGGAGTACAAAGAGCAAAGAGGGAAGGCAGAAGTAGATTGGGATAAATTATCTTATATTAAGAGGTGAGAAAGACCTACTACTGTGAGGGGGAAGATGGAAGGTTGGCCAATGAACTTCACTTGAATCTTGCTCTCATCAGTATTGACTCAAAGAAGGATAAATACACAAATTAGTTGAATATTGAATTTTATCTTACTGGACAGGGAAATAGGAGTGGAGGAGATTAAGTTGGTGGGAGGATGACTGACATAAATTAGTGCAGATTATGGAAAGTGGTGAATAGAAGCAAAATATTTGTGCGGAAGGAAAGGCTGAAAGTAGAGAGGATCTATGAGAAGAATAATAGGAAAAGAGTGAAATACACAGGTAGTAGCCATGAGTGTGAATGTGAAAGGGATGAAGTCTCCTACAAAACAGAAGCTGAGCAGACACAATACGTTTTTTATAAAAAACAACAACACACACACACAGAAGAGAGAGAGAGAGACACACACACAGAGTAAAGGTAAGGGGCTGGAGCAGAATCTATTATGTTTCAAGTGAAGTCAAAAAAAATAAACTGGGGTAGTAATCCTGATCTCAGGAAAAGTAAAAGTCAAAGTAGACCTAATTAAAAGAGAAAAAGAAAGAAACTACATCTGCTATAAGGTACCATGAAACAATCAAAGTAGAAGAGCAAGGAATAGTCTACCTGTCACATCTATGGGAAGGTGAAGGATTCATGATCAAACAATACAGAGAAAATATTCTAAAATGTAGAAAAATGATTTTGTTCATAATAAATTTAAAAGATTTTGTACAAACAAAACCCCTACAATTATGATTAGAAGGAAAAATCTGGGAGATGATTTTGATAGCAAATATCTACAATAAAGGCCTCATTTTGTAAATATTTAGAGAACTGAGTCAACTTTATGAGAATACAAGCCATTCCCCAATTGATAAATGGTCAAAGGATATGAACAGGCAATTTTCAGAAGAAGAAATCAAAGTTGTCTATAGGCACATGAGGAAGGGCCCTAAATTACTTCTGATTAAAGAAAGGCACATTAAAACAATTCTGAAATACCACCTCACATCAATGAGTTTGGCTAATATGATAAAAAAGAAAAATGATAAATGTCAGAGGATATGGACAAAATGGAGTATTGATGCACTGTTGGTGGAGTTGTTAACTGATCCAACCATTCTGGTGACCAATTTGGAATCATATTCAAAGGGCAGCCAAACTGTGCATACTCCTTGATCCAGCAACAACACCAATAAGTTTGTATCCCAAAGAGATGATTAAAAAGGAAAAAGGACTTACAGGCGTAAAAATATTTATAGTAGCCCTTTCTGGGGTGGCAAAATTTTGGAAATTCAGGGGATATCCATAAACTGGGAAATGGCTACATAAGCTATGGAATAGGATTGTAATGGAATACTATTGTGCAGGAGGAAATGATGAACAAGCAGATTTCAGAAAAACCTGGAAGGACTTGTACAGACTGATGCAAAGCAAAATGAGAAGAACCAGGAAAAACATTGTATATGGCATCAGCAACATCTGGTGATGATCAATTATGAATGATTAAGCCCTTCCCAGCAACAGAATGATACAAAACAAGCACAAAGGACTCACAAAGGAAAATTCTACCCATATCCTGATAAAAACTAATAGACTCAGAATGCAGATCAAAACATATTTTTCATTTACTTTATTCTTTCTCATGGTTTTACTTCCTTTTCATCTTCTTCTGCAATTGTAACAAATATGGAAATTTGTTTTATAGGACACCACATGTATAAATTTGGTCAAACTGCCTACCACTTTCAGAAAAGGGGAGGGTAAGAAATGAGGGATAAAAAATTTAGAAATCAAAGTCTTATAAAATGAAATTAAAATTTTTCTTAGTATGTAATTTGGTAAAAATAAAATGCTACTTAAAAAAAAGAACTTAAAGCTTACAAAATGTGTTGTGGTCATACCCTGCCTAATGTAACTGAGAGCTTTCATAAAACCACAATTAAAGAGAAAACAAGGAGGTAGTTAAGCCACAGGAACAACGATTAAAATTTAAAAGTAAATAGACTGATGCTCAGAAGAGTTGAAACCTTTGTGCCCAATGATGAGCTTGAATCATTATTTTTTTCCAATTTTGCACCTCAAGAGAGTGGAAGAGTAGCACATTCTAGTGATTTATGAACATTGGAGACAGCCTGGAAGAGAGAATTGATTATTGGATTTACAGTCAGAAATACATGAATTCAAATCTTACCTTTGGGACTTACTGCATATGTGATGATGGACAAGTCTCTTAATTTCTCTGTGTACTAATTTCCTCATCTTTAAAATAGGTGTAGAGGAGGAATTGTATTAAACCTGTTGACTTTCCAGATCCCATCCAACTCCATGATCATTTGTGATGCTATGACCTTGATTCAAGGCCTACATCAGGTATTTATAAACTGTGTGAGCTGGGACAAGTCCCTTCAACACTGGTTTCATCATCTATAAAATAATAATAAAAATATCACCAACCTCACAGTGAATACTACACTACATGTATGCATACATACATATAAATATACTGATGGTAAAAAAGAATAATTGTTTATGCAGCACTTAATATGTGTTAGGCAGTGGGCTAAGCACTTTGTAATTATTATCTCATTTGATCTTTACAGATACCCTGGGAAGTAGATAATATTCTGTTATCCTCATTTTATAGATGAGGAAAATGAGGTAGAAAGAGATTAAGTGACTTTCTCAGTCTCATAGTAATCTAGATTGAACTCAGGTCTTCCTGACTTCAAGTCCAGAATACATAATTCCTATGAAGTAGTTGGTGATACAATGGATAGTGAACTGCACTTGAAGTCAAGAGGGTGCAAGTTCAGCTATGCCTCAGACACTTACAATATTATGAACACAGTGAAGTCATAAAATTTATCTTGCTCACTGTTCTCATGTGTTAAAAAGGGATGAGGAAAGCACCTGTGTCTCAGAGTTCTCATGGGAATAAAATGAGACAATAGGGGGGTGGAGCCAAGACGGTGGAGTGAAAGCAATGACTCACCTAAGCTCTTGGACAAACTCCATTGGATACCTCTGAAAGGAGAATCTGACCAAATTTTGGAGGTGCAGAATCCAGTGGGAGACAGACTGTGGCGGATTCGGGAGCCCAGGACAGACTCAAAGGTCCACAGGAAGGATCTGTTCTGCTACAGTGAGCCCGCAGCACACAGCTCAGCATGTCCAGGCAAGCAGAGTGGAAGGGCCCTGGGAAACCTGACACAGCAGCACGCAAAACCTGCACAGCGGCAGCCGAGGGTGGGAGACCAGCAGAGCAAAAGTAGTGGCCACCACCGAGTGCCAGATATCAGCACAGCAGCTCCTGAGACTTTCAGTCCTAAGATTAAACATCGGTAAGTCACCTACTTGAACTTCTAGGAGCCAGGATGGTGGAGTGATCAGTAAATGCTCTCTCCTCCCCGCTTGATGACCTTGAAGGAACCATAATATATTTCCCCAGAAAAATACTTGATTAGAGGGAACAGCAGAGAGGGCAAATAGTGTCATAACACCAGAGGCTAGGAAAATAGCCAAGGGGGATTCCTCCTACTGTGGCAGAGGCAAACAGGAAGGACAGAGGACCCAGGATGGAGGACACTAGCACTAGGACCCAGGCAAGCCTCAGAGCCACCAGAGGAGCCCCAGGAGGGGTGGGAACTCAGACTAGCATCTAGGTGTGCCTCAGCACTCCAGGGGAAACTGGAAGACAATAGGGAAGCTGGAATCACCATCCCCTGAGCTTGGCTTTGCCTCAGTTCAGCTGAGAAGATCTCCCGTGACCAGACCACTCCTTCCCCACACTTAACAATCTAACACCAGGGTTGATCAGGGAAACACAAAACAAAAATCTGCTTTTAGCTTTTTCATACATCAGCTCAGCACAAAATTCTGTAGCTTCTGACTGAAAGAACCAGAAGCCACAACACTCAATCAACATCATGAACAAGAAAAAGCAGAAGTGTGAAAAAACCATAAAATCTTTCTATGGGGATAAGGACCAAAACATAAACACCAAAGAGGTCAGAGCTGAGACTGTACTTCCATCTGAAACTTCAGAAGGCACTAGGAACTGCTCACATGCACAGACAGCTCTCCTGGAACAGCTGAAGAAGGAAATAGAAGAAAAACTGGTCAATGACTTTAAAATTATATAAAAAAAAATCACTGATGAGAACATCTTTTTGAAAAGGAAAATTGAACAAATGGAAAAGGAAGTACAAAAATTAACTGAAGAAAATAACTCCCTAAAAGGAATGGTTGGTCAAATGGAAAAGGAAACACAATACCTAACTGGGAAAATTGGACAAATGGAAAAAGAAGTACAAAAATTAACTGGAAAAAATAACTCCTTAAAAGGAAAAATTGAATAGATGGAAAAGGAGATGCAAAAGTTAACTGAACAAAATAATTTGTTAAAGATTAGAAATGGCCAAGTAGAAACTAATGACTCAGTGACACAGCAAGAGCCAGTGAAACAAAATCTAAAGAATGAAAAGATAGAATAAAATGTAAAATATCTACTTTGAAAAACAACTGAACTGGAAAATAGAACCAGGAGAAAAAATTATTGGCCTGCCAGAACACCGTGATGAAAAAAAGAGTCTGGACATTATCTTCCAGGAAATCATCAAGGAAAACTGCCCAGAAGTCCTAGATCCAGAGAGCAAAACAGTCAACGAAAGAATCCACTATTCACCTCCCAAAAGGGATCCCAAAATCAAAACCCCAAGAAATATCATTGCCAAATTCCAGAACTATCAAGTGAAGGAGAAAATACTACAAGCAGCCAGAAAGAAATAATTCAAATATCAAGGAGTTACAGTCAGGATTGCACAGCACCTTACAGTTTGAACTTTAAAAGACTGAAGGAATCAGAATCCAATATTTTGTAAGGCAAAGGAGTTGGGACAACAACCAAGGATCAACTACCCAGCAAAGTTCAGCATAACATTTCAGGCAAGGAGATGGTCATTCAATGAAGTAAGGGATTTCCAGACTTTCCTGACAAAACGCCAGAACTTAATAGACAATTCGATCTTCCAATGCAGGTCTCAAGAGAAGCATAAAAAGGTAAACGGGGGGGTGGGGGTGGGGGTGGGAATTGTTACTCACTTTGGGCAAACTGTTTACCTCCCTATAAGGGAAGATGATACCTGTTACATTTGAGAACTGTATATCTATTATGAAATATAAAAGGGATATACATAGAGGGAACAGGTATAAAGTAAATGATGTCATGTTAAAAATATGATTTAAGTATGAGAAGGGATTGTAACAGGAGGTGTGAAAAGGAGGAAGCAGAAAATGGTAAATTACATCAAACGAAGAAGTAGAAAATTATACTAGAGGGAAAGATGGGAGGGAGATGAGCCTTGTTTGAGAGGTACTCTCATCTGATTTGTTTCAAGGAGGGAACAATAAACTTAAGTAGATAATCCGAACTAGCTCTATAGGCAGTAGGAGGGGAAGGGGGAAGAAAGGGGGGGGGAGCTAAAAGGGAGGGGAGAAGCAGTAAGGGTAAAGTAAAAGGGAGGGGAGCTAAAAGAAGAAAGGGAAGGCTGCAGGAGGAGGTGGTGAAAAGTGAATACTATTGAGGAGGGGAAAGGAGGTGGGAGAGCTAAAAGCACAAACTGTGGGAAAGAGGAAGGAGGGAAATACACAGATTGCAATCATAACTGCGAATGTGAATGGAATGAACTCTCCCATAAAACGGAGATGGATGGCAGAATGGATTAAAAGTCACAATCCAACAATATGCTGTTTACAAGAAACACATTTGAAATGGGAGGATACATACAGGATAAAGGTCAAAGGTTGGAGCAAAATATATTATGCTTCAGCTGATGTAAAAAAAGCAGGAGTAGCAATCCTAATCTCAGACAAAGCAAGCAGAAATAGATCTAATCAAAAGAGCTAAGGATGGAAAGTATATCTTGCTAAAAGGCACCATAGACAATAAAACAATATTATTACTAAAAATATATGGTCCAAGTGGTATAGCATCTAAATTCATAGAGGAGAGGTTGGGGGAGTTGAAGGAAGAAACTGACTGCAAAACGATACTAGTGGGGGACCTCAAACTCCCCCTCTCTGAACTTGATAAATCTAACCTCAAAATAAACAAGAAAGAGGTTAAGGAGGTAAATGAAACTCTAGATAAGGTAGATATGACAGATCTCTGGAGAAAATTGAATGGGAATAGGAAGGAATACACCTTTTTCTCAGTGGTACATGGCACATTTACAAAAATTGACCATGTACTAGGACATAAAAATCTCACAGTCCAGTTCAGAAAGGCATAGATAATCAATGCATCCTTCTCAGATCATAATGCAATAAAAATTATGTGTAATAAAAGGCCATGGAAAGATAAAGCAAAAATCAATTGGAAAGTAAATAATCTAATCCTAAAGAAGGAGTGGGTTAAAGAAGAAATCATAGAAACAATCAACAATTTCATTCAACAGAATGACAATAATGAGGCAAACTATCAAACTTTATTGAATACTACAAAAACAGCTCTTAGGGGAAGTTTTGTATGTTTGAATGCCTACGTAAATAAAACAGAGAAAGAGGAGATCAATGACGGGCATGCAGCTGAAAAAGCTAGCAAAAGAACAAAAGGAAAATCCCCAAGTAAATACCAAATTAGAAATACTGAGAACCAATGGAGAGATTAATAAAATTGAAATTAGGAAGACTAATGAATTAATAAATAAAACCAATAGTTGGTTTTATGAAAAAAAAAACTAAAAAAATTGATAAACCTTTGGTCAATTTGATTAAAAAAAGAAAGAATAAAATCAAATTATTAATATTAAAAATGAAAGGGGTTAACTCACCTCCAATGAGGAGGAAATTAAAACAATAATTAGAAATTACTTTGCCCAACTTTATGCCCACAAATTCGATAATCTAAACGAGATGGATAAGCATTTTAAAAAATACAAATTGCCCAGATTAACAGAAGAGGAAGTTGAATAGTTAAACAAACCCATCTCAGAAAACAAAAGAAAACAAAACAAAACAAAACTGAACAAGCCATCAATGAACTCCCTAGGAAAAAATTTCCGGGGCCAGATGGATTTACAAGTGAATCCTATCAAACATTTAAAGATCAATTAATTCCAATACTATATAGACTATTCTTGAAAACTGGGGAAGAATGCGTTCTCCCAAATTCTTTCTATGATACAAATATGGTTTTGATACCTGAACCAGGAAGAGACAAACAGAGAAAGAAAATTATAGACCAATTTCTCTAATGAATATAGATGTGAAAATTTTAAATAAGATTTTAGCAAAACAAATACAACATCTTATCACGAGAATAATGCATTACAAGCAGGTAGGATTCATGCCAGGAATGCAGTCCTGGTCCAATATTAGGAAAACTATTAGCATTATTCAACATATCAACAACAAAATGAACAGAAACCACATGATTATCTCAATAGATGCAGAAAAAGCTTTCGACAAAATACAACACCAATTCCTATTAAAAACGCTGGAGGACATAGGAATAAAGGACACTTTCGATAAAATAATAAGCAGTATCTACCTAAAACATTCAGCATGCATTAAATGCAATGGAGATAACCTAGATGCATTTTCAGTAATATCAGGGGTGAGACAAGGATGTCCATTATCACCACTATTATTCAATATGGTATTAGAAATGTTAGCTGTAGCAATTAGACACGATAAAGAAATTGAAGGAATAAGAATAGGCAAAGAAGAAACTAAGTTATCACTCTTTGCAGACCATATGATGATATACTTAGAGAAGCCCAGAGACTCCAGTAAGAAACTACCTGAAATAATAAACAACTTTGGCAAAGTTGCAAGTTGGAAAATAAACCCACACAAATCTTCTGCATTCCTATATATTGCCAACAAAGTCCAACAGCAAGAGATAGGAAGAGAAATCCCATTTAAAGCTAGGGTAGACATTATAAAATACTTGAGAGTTTACATGCCAAAATAAACCCAGGGACTATATGAATACAATTACAAGACACTTTTTGCACAAATAAAGTCAGATTTAAGTAAGTGGAAAAATATCAGTTGCTCATGGGTAAGCTCAGCTAATGTAATAAAAATGACAATTCTACCTAAATTAATTTACTTATTTAGTGCCATGACAATTAAACTATCAGATAATTATTTTCTAGAGTTGGATAAAATAATATCAAAATTCATCTGAAAAAACAAAAAGTCCAAAATATCAAAGGGACTAATGAAAAGAAATGCTAGGGAACATTAAAAAAATAAATAAAATTAAAAATTAAAAAAAATAATGAATAAAACAAGATAATATTGTAAACCATTTCTCAAACATTAAAGCACTATATGAATGCTAGCTATTATTATTATTGTCAACAGAAACAACAATAATAACACATTCTGCAGGGAGTAGAAGGACTGACCTCTAGAAACCCCCCCCCCCATAGTCCATAAAATAACTGTAAAAAATGACTTTAAACAAATTCTAGAGCAGCAGAAGCCACAAAATGACAGAGTAAAATAGATTTCCAGTCCAAGAGAGCCTAGAAGGCTGACAGGAAATGTCTACTGCACCAGTCTCGGAATGGAGTGCTGCTCAGCCTTGGTGGCACAGCCTGGCAGGGACAGGACCAGAGCAGTCTTCAGGGCACCACCACTGTCAGCAGTTCCCAGATTGCTCAAACTACAAATGCCAAAAACAGCTTCAAAGGTCAGTGAGAAATCTCTTTCACCTGGGTAAGAAGGGAGCAGGGTATTGCCCTAGCCCAGGCCCAGGTGGTTGCAACATTTATTTTTGGAGCCCTCTGCCTAAAGACACTGTGGGAATCAAGCAGCTGATTTGAATCTCAGTCCTAAGTGGCAACCCTGGGGTGAGGAGGAGCAGTGGCGTGGTCCTGGAGAAAGTTGTGGAGAGGAAACACTACTCGTAGATCCTTGGCCCTGACAGCAGCAGCCACTGCAGTGGCCGCATCCATTTTTGGAGCCCTCAGCTTAAAGACCCTGGGGGAAGTGAGTGGCTGATCTGAGTCTCAGCTCTGAGTGGTGGTCCTGGGGTGTGGATTAAGGCTCGTTTGGTGGACCTGATGGAGGCTCTGGACAGGGAATCCTACTCGCAGATACTGGACAGAAAATTTCTTATGGTAGCTCCCAGAACAAATTTCAGGGAAGGAAAGGAGTAAATTCTTCTCTCTTGATTGTGCCACCTGAGAGGAACTGAGAACTTACAGGTCCTCAGAGTATACCCTCCTCTTGACAAAGGACTCAAAAGTCAAGTAACTGGCAAGGAAAATGCCCTAAAAAGGGGAAAAAATAAAACTACAGGAATCTCCAGTTTTAGAGAACAGGTATTTTCTTTCATCTTTTAAGATGAGGAAGAACAAGGCAGAGGAAGACCTAAAAGTCAAAAATTCTGCATTCAAAACTTCAAAAATAAATATGCAGTTGTCTCAGACCATAGAAAAGCTCAAAAAGGGTTTTGAAAATCAAGTAAGAGAAGTGGAGGAAAAATTGGGAAGAGAAATGAGAGCAATGCAAGAAAATCATGAAAAGTGAGTCAACAGCTTGTTAAAGGAGACCCAAAAAACAAATCCTGAAGAAAATAACATCTTTAAAAACAGGCTAACTTCATTGGCAAAAGACCAATTTAAAAAAGCCAATGAGGAGAAGACTGCTTTAAATAGCAGAATTAGCCAAATGGAAAAGGAGGTTCAAAACCTCACTAAAGAAAATAGTTCTTTAAAAATTAGAATAGAGCAGATGAAAGTTAATGACTTTATGAGAAACAAAAAAAAAAAAATACCAAACAGAATGAAAAGAATGAAAAAATAGAAGAGATTGTGAAATATCTCATTGGAAAACAACTGACCTGGAAAATAAATCCAGGATAGACAATTTTAAAAGTATGGATCTACCTAAAATCATGATCAAAAAATGAGCCTAGACATCATCTTTCATTAAATTATCAAGGAAACTGCCTTGAAAATCTCGATCCACAAATGGGTACATGATTTAGGTATAAAGATTGATACCATGAATAAACTGGAAAAGCAAGGAATAGAGTATTTATCAGATCTGTGGAGAAGGGAAGAATTCTTTACTAAAGCAAAGATAGAAAGCATTATGAAATGCAAAATGGATAATTTTGATTACATTAAACTGAGAAGTTTTTGCACAACCAAACCCAATGCAACCAAAATCCGGAGGGATGTAGTAAATTGGGAAAGAATTTTTACAGCTAAGCTTGGGGATAAAGGTCTCATTTCTAGAATATATAGAGAACTGACCCAAACGTATAATCACACAAGTCATTCCCCACTTGATAAATGGTCAAAGGATATGAACAGGCAATTTTCAGAGGAAGAAATTAAAGATATCCATAAACATATGAAAAAATGCTCTAAATCACTATTGGTTAGAGAGATGCAAATCAAAAGAACTCTGAGGTACCACATCACACCTATAAGATTGGCAAACATGACAGAACAAGAAAATGATAAATGCTGGAGAGAATGTGGGAGAGTTGGAACACTAATTCATTGTTGGTGGAGCTGCGAGCGCATCCAACCATTCTGGAGAGCAATTTGGAACTATGCCCAAAGGGCTACAAAAATGTGCATACCCTTTGACCCAGCAATATCGCTACTAGGACTATATCCCCAAGAGATCATAAAAATGGGAAAGGGTCCCACATGTACAAAAATATTTATAGCAGCACTCTATGTAGTTGCCAAAAACTGGAAGTCAAGGGGATGTCCATCAATTGGGGAATGGCTGAATAAATTATGGTATATGAATGTAATGGAGTACTATTGTGCCATAAGAAATGATGAACAAGAAGACTTCAGAGAGGCCTGGAAGGACTTATATGACCTGATGCTGAGTGAAAGGAGCAGAACCAGGAGAACTTTGTGCACAGCAACGACCACAGTGTGTGAGAGTTTTTTCTGGTAGACTTGGATTTTTGTAATAATGCAAAAACTTCTTACAAAAAAAAAATCCCAAAGGTGCTTCTCAAGGCAAGATGCTTTCCACACTCAGAGAAAGAAGTATGGAAGTCACTCACAAAATGTAGCAGATCATGTTTGTGTATGTGTATGTGTTTGTATATCATGTTCTGATTTGTTATACGATTTCTTTCATTTATTTTAGTCTGACTACATAGCATGACTATAGTGAAAATATACTCAATAGGAAAGTATATGTAGAATCTATACAGAATTGTATGCAGTCGCGGGGAGGGAGGGGGGTAGTGACGGGTAGGTGGGGGGGATAAAATCTCAATTGTATGGCAGTGATTGTTAAACATTAAAAAATAAAAAGAAAATTAAAAAAAGAAAAAGAAAATCTTAATCCAGAGGGTAAAACAAATATTGAAATAATCCACCTATCACCTCCTGAAAGAGATCCAAAAAGAGAAACTCCCAGGTATATTGCAGCAAAATTCCAGAGTTCCCATTTCAAGCAGAAAATACAGCAAGTAGTTAGAAAGAAACAATTTGAGTATTGTGGAAATACAATCAGGATAACAAAAGATCTAGCAGCATCTGCATTAAAGGATCAAATGGCTTGGAATATGACATTTCAGAAGTCATAGGAACTAGGATTAAAGGCAAGAATCACCTACCAAGAAAAACTGAGTATAATACCTCAGGGGAAATATGGTCATTCAATGAAACAGAAGACTTTCAAGCATTTTTCAAGAAAAGGCCAGAAATGAATAGAAAATCTGACTTTCAAATACGAGAATCAAAATAAGAATGAAAAAGTAAACAGGAAAGAGAAATCATAAGGGGATTTACTAAATTTGAACTGCTTGCATTCCTACATGGGAAGATAATATCTGTAACTCTTGAAACTTTTCTCAGTATTTGGGTAGTTGGAGCAATTATACACAAATACATATAGACAAGGAACACAGAGTGAAATGAATAGGAAGGGATGATGTCTAAAAAATAAAATTAAGGAGTGAGAGGAATATATTGGGAGGAGAAAGTAAGAAATGGAATGGGGTAAATTATCTCTCATAAAAGAGGCAAGAAAAAGCTTTTTCAATGGAGGGGAAAAGTGAGGAGGTGAGAGGGAAAAGGTGAAGTTTACTCTCATCACATTTGGCTTAAAGAAGGAATAACTTGCACACTCAATTTGGTGTGAAAATCTATCTTACACTACAGGAGAGTAGAGGAGAATGGGATAAGTGAGGTGGGGGATGATAGAAAGGAGGGAAAATTGGAAGGGGAGTAATTATAAGTATATACTTTTGGGGAGGGACAAGGTCAAAAGAGAGAATAGCATACATGGGGGGCAGAATAGGATGGAGGGAAATATGGTTATTACTACACAACATGAGTATTATGGAAAACTTTTGCAAAACTACACATATATAGCCTATATTGAATTGCTTGCCTTTTCAGTGGGAATGGGTGGGGAGGGAGGAAAGGAGAGAAGTTGGATTTCAAAGTTTTAGGAATGAATGTTGAGAATTGTTTTTTCATGCAACTGAGAAATAAGAAATACAGGTAAAGGGGGATAGAAATCTATCTTGCCCACAAGAAAAGAGAGAAAATGGGGATATAGAAAGGGACAGATGTGATAGAAGGGAGGGAAAATTGGGATAACAGGTAATCAGAATGCAAGGTGTTCTGAGTGGGGGAAGGGAAGAGATGGGGAGAAAATTTAGAAGTCAAAATTTTGTGGAAATGCATGTTGAAAACTAAAAATAAATAAACATAAACAATATATGTTCTGCATACCTTAGAGCAAGGTGATGCCAAATATCATTATGATTAGGCCTAATCATAATGTATCCATGAAGTTACTGATGATGTGTTGGTATGTGACTTTAAGTGCATTGTATTTTTTGAGACTAACAATAAATCTATGAAATAGGGGATGCATATATCATTAGTGAGTCCACTAGGATATGTAGTAGATGATAGAATACTGTATTTTGTAAATCAGAATACCGTGAGTTTGAGTACAACCTCAAATACTTAGTGGTTGTGTGACTGGACAACTCACTGAACATCTCACTCTACCACTATTTCTCTGTATGTAAAATACATCATAGCAGCAGGAGTATTTGTGAGAATGGGATGAAATAAGTGAAAAATACTTAGAAAATTTTAAAGTGCAGAAATGTTAGCATCTCTTACTAACTTGTATAAAAGTGGCACAATGCCTTGTAAATGTTAAACACTTTAAAAATATACCATTGTTGATTCACTGATGAGGGAACTGAGTCAAAGAGCAGTTTATTAACTTATCTGAATTCCAATAACTAATGGATGGATGACTTGATTTTTCCCAAGCACAGATCTTATGCCTCCAAGTTCACTGAAATTTCCAGTAGAATATATTATGTCCCTAGGAACTAGACCTGACAGAGATATTCTTGTTAGGGAAAAGAATTTTGCACCAAGAGGAACCACTATTATTAATCAGACTAGTGCATGTAATTGATAGGAAATCGCTGGCAGGACAGCTATTATCTAGATTATATTGGTGGCTGCCAATAAATCTAGTTACTTCCGGAAATAGTGTCAGTTTTTGAGAAAGTGCCCATTTTTCTCAGGTCATATAAAAACTAAATAGCAATGACAATATGGCAGCAAGAAAATTGGAGCTGGTAAAATTTCCTCTTAAATTAAGGTATAAAAATGATGTTCAGTGTAGTACGAATGGTGCTGCATTAGCAAGAAATGGGTCTTGAAGTTAGATAATATGATTTGTGATTTGACCAGAAATTTACAATTTTTTGGTGGGCAGTTAACTTGTTTTAGCCCCAGTTTTTCATCTGAAAAATGAGAATAATAGTAATTTTTATTAGAAGTTATATATGCTAGTGATTCTAGCTGTGGAGTCAGGAAGACCTCTATCCTAGCCTAGGACCCTGATCCCTTGGGACTGAAATTGCTACTGCTTTTCAAGGCACATTGAGGTATATATACGTATACAGATACATACATACATACATACATACATATATATATATATATATATATATATATATATATGTGTGTGTGTGTGTGTGTGTGTGTGTGTGTATGTGTATACACACACATACATGTATATAAAAATCTGTCAAGTTCATAGACTATAAGTTAAAATGAGTTAAGTAGAGGGTGACTAAAAAGTAAATTTACATTTTGAAATCGTGTTCATGTAGTGAGATTTGACTACATTAGACAGAGACTCCTGAAAGAGACAGATCCCTTAGTGAAGATGGTATTTTTCCTGCATTAGTTTGAACTTGTCACTTTACCAGAAATTCTTAAAGAAGAAATCCCTCTTCCAATACAGGCACACAAGTGTGCTGTTACTTTTGGTGTTAAAAATTACATGAAGCAAGCTGTAGAGCCAAGATGTTGGTATAGAAGAAGCACTCAGAGAAGCTCTCCCAACATTTCCATTCAAACACTTGAAATAAGGCCTCAAATCAAATTCTATTGGATCAGAGTCAACAAAAGGTAAGAGTGAGGCATTCTTCCATCCAAAACCAGATTGGAAGGAAAAATCTGTAAAATGAAGTGGAGGCTGCCCCAGACCCTATGTGTATGCAATTAAATAGTAGGACTTGGTTGTGGTGAGAGCAGCATCATGAGCTTCAGGAACTCTTAGACCAAATACTTGTCAGAACTACATGTCAAATAGTCAGAAAGCAATTATAGAGGACTCTTGTGCTAGCACTAGTCACAGAACCAGATGCTGATTGGCAATTTCTTGGTCTACACCTTCTTCTAGGTTGTAGTTCAATGAGAGAGAGGCACACTTTTGTTTAAGAGAGCTCAGGTGCCCTGAAAAGCAGTAGCAACTTCAGTCCCAAGGGAACAGGGGCCCTTCCTGGGTATAGACTAGAGACCTTTATTGAATATAATTTTATTGTATTTTGTTCTGAAAAGGATTCATTTAATATTTCTGCTTTTTTTCTATATTTGATTGTGAAGTATTTATGCCCTAGAATGTTGTCATCTTTTTGGTGGAAAATGTGTATACCAGAGAAACATATACTCCTTTCTGTTTACATACATTTCTTTCCTGAGATTTATGATGACTAAATTTCTAAAACTCTATTCATCTCCTTAAGTTCTTCTTATGCATTTTGTAGTTAGAACTATCTGTCTCTGAGAAGGAAAAGTTGAGTTCTCCCCACTAGTATGGTTTTACTATCTATTTTCTCCCGTGATTAAGTTAACTTTTCCAGTAAGAATTCTGATGCTACTCCATTTGGTGAATATGCATTTAATACTGATATTATTTCATTCTCTCTGGTGTCTTTTAGAAGATGTAGTCTCCCTGGTCATCTCTTTTAATTACTTTTTTCTTGTTTTCCTTTCTTTTTCCTTCCTCATTGTGTGGAATCGTGATTACTAACCCTGGTTTTCTTTCTTATTTCAGCTGAAGCATAATAAATTCTGCTCAAGCTTCTTATTTTAACTTTGTGTGTCTCTCTGTTTCAAATGTGTTTCTTGTAAATAACATATTGCTGGATTTCATTTTTTATTCCTTCTGCTACCAGTTCCTGCTTTGTGAGTAAATTCATTTCATTTACTTTCATGGTTATGATTGCTAACTGTGTATTTTCTTCTATTCCATTTTCTTCTGTTAATCCTACTCTCTCTTTTTATCCTGTTACTTCACTAAAGCCTGTTTTGGTTCTAAATAGTACCTTCTTTTATTTGTCCTCCCTTTTATCTCTCCCCACAACACACTCCTTTGCCCCTTTCCCTACTGCCCTATTGGTTTGTCCTCTTTACTCCTTCATTTAATGAAATTTAAGGGAAATAAAACTGTAAGACAGCCTACCACAACTTGTGAGAATCAGACAAAGCAATATTGAGGGGAAAATTCATACCTCTAAATGTGTACCTCAATAAAATAAAGAGATTAGTGAATTGGGCATGCAAACTTAGAAAATAAAAAGAATAAATATAAAATCTCAAATATAACATCAAAGTGGAAATCCTAAAAAAACAGAAAAGAAAAAAATAATAAAACCCAGAGTAACAACAGTAATTGTGAAGTCATAAATTAAACTAAAAGCACAACCCAAAATATGAAATTAAGGCAATTATTAAGAATTATTTTGTTAAATTACATAACATTAAATCTTGGATGAACATATGCAAATATATACACTGCCCAGTTTAACAGAAAGTGAAGTAGAATACTTAAATAACCTTATTTAGAAAAAGCAATTGAAGAAACCATCAATAAGCACCCTGGGAAAAATCCCCATTAACAGACGGATTTACAAATGAATTCACCAAACATTTAAGGATGAGTTAATTCTAAAACTATACAAAAATAGACAAATAAAGAGCCCTACAATATATTTAAAAAAAAACCCCAAAGAAATAGTCTTAACAAATGTTTTATGATGCAAATAGGGTTTTGATACCTTAACCAAAGACAGGAACAACACATAAAGAAAACTATAGATCAATTTCCTTAATAAATGTTGTTGCAAAAATTTTAAATAAAAATGTGTAAGATATTCCACCAATATATCACTGATTTGAAACTATGATCAGATGGGATTTATGTCAGAAATTCAGGGCTCATTCAATACGTACAAAACTATCAGCTTAATTGATCATATCAGTAACAAAAATCATATGATTATTTCAATTGATGCAAAAAAGCTTTGACAAAATACAACATCCATTTCAATTAAAAAACACCAGAAAGCATAATAATCAATAGATTCATTCTTAAAATTAAAATCAGTATCTATATAAAACCAAGATCAAGAATTACCTGTAAAAAAGATAAATTTGAAGCTTAGCCCATAAGATAATGGATGAAGCAAGGATGTCTATTATCGTCACTATTGTTCAATATTTTATTAGAAGTGATAACTATAGCAATAAGACAAAAAAGAATTTAAATGAATAAAAGTATGCAATGAAGGAAAAAAAAACTATCATTCTTTGCAGATGATATGATGGTACACTTAGAGAAGACTGGAGAATCAGCTAAAGAAAACTGGTTAAAAAAATTAACAAGTTTAGCAAAATGGCAAGATTAAAAAAACCCGCAAAAATCATCAGAATATCTATATACCACTAACAAAGGCCAACATCAAGGAACAGAAAGATAAAATTCATTTTAATTAATGACAGACAATGTAAAATACTTGGGAGTCTACCTGCCAAAGCAAACTCAGGGACTGTGTGAACAGAATTATAAAACACTTTTCACACAAATAAATATAGATCTTAATAAATGAAGAAATATTAATTGCTCATGGGTAGGATGAACCAATATTATAAAGTGGGAACACTAGCTAAGCTCATTTACTTATTCATTGTATTGCCAAAAAAACTATCAGAGAAATATTTTTATAGAGCTAGAAAATATAATGATGAAATTCATCTGGAAGAAGAATTTGTCAAGAATATCAAAGGAATCAATAAAAAATTAAGAAAGACAGTCTAGTAGTTCCAGATTTCAAACTGTATTGCAGAGTGAAAATAACTTTTAACAATTTTATGCTGGCTTTGACATAGAGTGGTGAATCAGTGGAATAGATTAGTTGTACAGTACTAAATTGCAAGTGGCCATAGTAATTTAATGTTTAATAAACTCAAGTACTGAGATTTTTGAAACACAAACACATTTTGACCAAAAAAAAAATGTGGGAAAACTGGGAAGCAATTGGGCAGAAACTAGATTTAGGCCAACATCTCACAACATATAACAAGATAATATCAAAATGGATAAATAGCTTAAACCAAAGGAATGACATCATAAGTAAATTAAGGGAACATGGGAAAAATGAACCTATCATATATTTGGACAAGAGAAGAGTTTAATTTTCAAACAAGATATAAAAAGCATCATGAAAAATGAAATAGATAACTTTGACTGCATGAAAATGAAAATCTTTTGCAGAAACAAAAGTATTATAGCCAAAATTAGAAGAAATGAACTAGAAAGAGTGTATGTTGTTTCTCTGTAATTTCTGAAATATATAGGAAACTGAGCCAACTTTATGAAGATAAGAGTCATTCTCCAATTGATAAATGATCAAAGGATATGAACAGGCATTTTTCAGAAGGAGAAGTCAAATATATCCTTAGCCACATGAAAAAAATGCTTTAAATAACTATTGATTCGAGAAATGCAAGTTAAAATAACTCTGAACCTGATACCTATCTAAATGGCAAAAGAGTAGACATGAAAAATACAAAAGCTGGAGGAAATGTGGAAAATTTCGGATACTAATGCCCTGTTGATGGAGTGTGAAATGGTCTAACAATTCTGGAGAATGATTTGGAACTGTTCCCAAAGAGTTATAAAAGTATTCATAACTTTGATCCAACAATACCCCTATTAGGTCTGTATCAAAAAAGTAATCAAAGAAAAAGGCAAAGGACTTAATTTTAGAAGAATATTTATAGAAAATCTTTTTGAAGTAGTAAAGTACTGGAAATTGAGGGGATGCCCATCAACTGAGAAATGCTTAAACAAAAAATGGTATGTGATTGTGGTGAAATGTTTTTTGTGATATAAGAAATTACAAGCAGAATGATTTCTAAAAAACTTGTGAAGACTTCTTTGAATTAATGGAGAGTAAAGGGAGTTGAACTAGGAGAATTTTCTATATAGTAGAATTTTCTACATAGTAACAATGGTATTGTAAGGTTGATGAACTATGAAAGACTTAGTCTCATTGAGAAAATGATCTAAAGCAATTTCAAAGAACCTCTGATGAGAAGTGGAATCCCCCTCCAGAGAGAGAACTGATGAACTCTGAGTGAAAAGTGAAGCATACATTTTTCACTTTATTTTCTTGGGGGTTTTGCGTGTTTTCTTTTCAATATGGATAACACAGACATATATTTTGCATAACCTCATGAGTAATGAATATTTAATTGCTTTCTGGATAGAATTTGGAACTCAATTTTAAAAATCAATATTAATTTAAACATGGAAGTGTGAAATATTGAATGAAAAAATTATATATATATATATATACACACACACATACATGTTTATGTGTGCATATGGAAAAAATAATTATCTGAAGCACTGAAAATAAAGTACTTTCTCATTACTATATATGTATAGTTTTCTTCAGAAATGGTACTTCCTTCCAAATGTCCACAATTCTGAGATGGGTTCTCTATTCACTGTGCTATGTTGATTCTCTGAAGAGACAATTTAGACGAAAAAATAGACTTAAGCCTTAAGGTTAGTTTGAGGATGGTTTTGTCTTCCAGAGAGTTCAATACTTAGACTGAAGAATATCCTTCTGGAAAAGAAAGTCCTTTTAGGCAAGTCTCTGAGAACATAATTAGGGAAGAAAAAATAAAAAAAAAACACCACAATTAGTTTTTCTCTTTTCTCACATCCTAATGTTTTAAATTTTAAGCCTTCCTAAAAAGACAAGAACAGAAACAGCATAGGACATTAAACTAAGAGGGCAATGGTACAACCTGCTTATCTCCCTACAAGGAAAAGATAACACCCCAACTGAGTACTCCAGATGCAACAAAAAATTAAAAGCAGATAGATATTATATTCCCTCATGACCATTAGAATCTTGTAAGATAGTGGACAATAAATATATTTTGCTAAGTAGCAGTTATTCTTGAAAAGCAAGGAGTAACTTCCAACAGAGAATACAAGTCCTATGGAAAATATAGGCCTTGTGGGAATTACACACACATCAGTCACAAAGTCCAGAAAAACAACAAGGTAAAATGCCCTTTGAGAATAATGCAATAACACCATTAAAAGATATCAGAAATCATCACTTCTGAAAGGTATGTTACCCCTCCTCATGTCCACCATGGACGCACATGGATCTACATATATGCATCACTACACTCGTATCACCAGGCTATATTAAGTTCCCTACACACACACTTCTGCGATGTTGTTTATCATTCAGTCATGTCTGACTCTTTTTGACCCCATGTACTATAGCACTCCAGGACCTTCAATTCTCCACTGTTTCTCAAAGTCTGTCCAAGTTCATGTTCATTTTTTCCCATGAACTATCTTTTCATTTCTTCCTCTGCCCTCCCCTTTTTCTTTTGCCTTCAATCTTTGCAAATATGAGGGTCTTTTCAAATGAGTGGTATCTTCTCATTATAGGCCAAGATATCTAGTCTTTCAAATTCAATATTTGACATTGAAGTGAAAAACTTGAATGAATTTCCTTAAACATTGACTGATTTGGTCTTGCTAAGAAAGGGATTCTCCAGTCTTCTCCAGCACCACGATTAGAAAGCATCAGTTTGACAGTGCTCAGTTTTCCTTATAGTCCACCTCTCACAGCTATACATTGCTACTGAAAAGGTCATAGTTTTGATTATATGGACTTTTGTAGGCAAGGTGGTGTCTCTGTTATTGAGTATATTGTTCAGATTTGTCATAGCTTTCCTACTAAAGAGTTAGTTCTTTTAATTTCATGGCTGCAGTCATCATCTGAAGTGGTCTTTGAGCCCAAGAATGTATTTAAAGTCAGCAAGATGATTCATCTGACTTTAGGCCTGTCATTCTATTCACTCTGTCACCTAGCTGCCATGTACTTCTGCAAACATGCATCCTAATCTCCATAAACCCATGTAATCCCTACGTGTTTATTTCTTCACACATCTTCCTTTATCACTCCCTGTATGTGTAATTCTTCACACATATTGTCTATGTGTCTCTTTTTCATACTTTTATAAAAAGTGTCCTCTACATTTATAGTGAAAGAATTTTGTGGATAGTTTTCTTTTTTTTTCTTTTTTTTTAAAATGTATTTATTTAATTTTTAACATTCATTTTCACAAAATTTTAAGTTCCAAATTTTCTCCCCTTTTGTCCTTTCCCCCCACCCCAAAACACCAAGCATTCTAGTGGCCCCTATCATCAATCTGCCTTCTCTTCTATCATCCTTTCCTTCCCTTGTCTCCATCTTCTCTCTTGTCCTGTAGGGCTAAATATCTTTCTATACCCCATTACCTATATTTCTTATTTCCTAGTAGCAAGAACAGTACTCAACAGTTGTTCCTAAAACTTTGAGTTCCAGCTTGTCTTCATCCCTCCCTCCCCACCCATTCCCTTCGGGAAGGCAAGCAATTCAATATAGGCCATATCTGTGTAGTTTTGCGAATGACTTCCATAATAGTTGTATTGTGAAAGACTAACTACATTTCCCTCCATCCTATCCTGCCCCCTATTGCTTCTATTTTCTCTTTTGATCCTGTCCCTCCCCAAGAGTGTTGACTTCAAATTGCTCCCTCCTCCCATTGCCCTCCCTTCCATCACCCCCCCACCCTGCTTATCCCCTTCTCCCCCACTTTCCTGTATTGTAAGATAAGTTTTCACACCAAAATGAGTGTGCATTTTATTCCTTCCTTTAGTGGAATGTGATGAGAGTAAACTTCATGTTTTTCTCTCACCTCCCCTCTTTTTCCCTCCACTGAAAAGTCTTTTGCTTGCCTCTTTTATGAGAGATAATTTGCCCCATTCCATTTCTCCCTTTCTCCTCCCAATATATTTCTCTCTCACTGCTTGATTTCATTTTTTAAGATATGATCCCATCCTCTTCAATTCACTCTGTGCACTCTGTCTCTATGTGTGTGTGCATGTGTGCATGTGTCTGTGTGTAATCCCACCCAGTACCCAGATACTGAAAAGTTTCAAGAGTTACAAATATTGTCTTTCCATGTAGGAATGTAAACAGTTCAACTTTAGTAAGTCCCTTATGACCGCTCTTTGCTGTTTACCTTTTCATGCTTCCCTTCATTTTTGTGTTTGAAAGTCAAATTTTCTTTTCAGCTGTGGTCTTTTCATCAAGAATGCTTGAAAATCCTCTATTTCATTGGAAGACCATTTTTTCCCCTGAAGTATTATACTCAGTTTTGCTGGGTAGGTGATTCTTGGTTTTAGTCCTAGTTCCTTTGACTTCTGGAAAATCATGTTCCATTCCCTTTGATCCCTTAATGTAGAAGCCACTAGATCTTGTGTTATCTGGATTGTATGTCCACAATACTTGAATTGTTTCTTTCTAGCTGTTTGCAATATTTTCTTCTTGACCAGGGAACTCTGGAATTTGGCCACAATGTTCCTAGGAGTTTCTCTTTTTGAATCTCTTTCAGGAGGTGATTGGTGGATTCTTTCTATATTTATTTTGCTCTCTGGTTCTAGAATATCAGGGCAGTTTTCCTTGATAATTTCATGAAAGATGATGTCTGGGCTCTTTTTCTGATCTTGGCTTTCAGGTAGTCCCATAATTTTTAAATTGTGTCTCCTGGATCTATTTTCCAGGTCAGTTGTTTTTCCTATGAGACATTTCACATTATCTTCCATTTTTTTCATTCTTTTGGTTTTGTTTTGTGATTTCTTGGTTTCTCATAAAGTCATTAGCCTCCATCTGTTCCACTCTAATTTTGAAAGGACTATTTTCTTCAGTGAGCTTTTGAATCTGCTTTTCCATTTGGCTAATTCTGCATTTTAAAGCGTTCTTCTCCTCATTGTCTTTTTGAACCTCTTTTGCCAATTGAGTTAGCCTGTTTTTAAAGGTGTTATTTTCTTCAGTATTTTTCTGGGTCTCCTTTAGCAAAGTGTTGACCCACTTTTCTTGCATCTCTCTCATTTCTCTTCCCAGTTTTTCCTCCACCTCTCTAACTTGATTTTCAAAATCCTTTTTGAGCTCTTCCATGGCCTGAGCCCATTGAATATTTATATATTCAAGAAGCCTTGACTTCTACGTCTTTCCCTGATGGTAAGCATTGTTCTTCCTCATCTTAAAGGGGGAGGAGATATCTGCTCATCAAGAAAATAATCTTCTATGGTCTTCTTTTTTTTCCCTTTTCTGAGCTTTTCCAGCCAGTTACTTGACTTCTGAGTTTCCTCTCCACACCTACCTCTCCTCCAGTTCTGCCCAGCTAGTGCTTGGGGACTGAGATTCAAATGCTGCTTTCCAGCCTCAGGGTTTTCGGCAGGGGCAGAGCTGCTATTCAGTGTGAGATTAAGTTCAGGTACTCAGGTAGGTGTAGGGTTGCCACTTGGGGCTCAGTTCCCTCAGGGAGTTTACGAGGAGACCTTCAACAATGGATCCGAGCTCCTGCCTGTTTTGGGAGCCCCTACCTGCTGCTGCCTCCTCTGCTGACTCCAGAGGGGGCCTGAGTTATGGATACACCTTGCTCCCCTCTGGGAAAACTGAAAAGACCCTCTCACTGACCTTTGGTGCCTGTGGGTGGAGGGACCTAGGCTGCTGCTGGAGATTCTGTCCCTGAATCCTTCTAGACTCCTCTCAGTGCTGCGTGGCCAAGGCAGAGCTGAGCTCTGCTCCTGGTCCAGTGTGCAGTGGACCTTTTGTGTCAGTTTTTCAGGTCTCTCTGGAACAGAAATCTCCTCTGCTCCATTGTTCTGTGGCTTCTGCTGCTCCAGAACTTGTTGGGAATTCTTCTTTACAAGTATTTTATGGGCTGTGGGTTAGGAGGTAGCATATGTTTATCTTTCTACTCTGCCATCTTGTCTCCTCCCCAATAGTTTTATTGATATGCTATTTTAGTTAAATGCATTTGCTGTAGATTGCATGCTTAGAGTGGTCTATAAGGTTAGCACATTGTAGGGTCTTGTGAGCTATGGCTTGAATAAATTCAATCAAAGAAGGTACAGTGAAGCTAGAATATCCTTGCCCAAGGTATTCATGTAGTATTTGAAGAGCACATTAAGGGGCAACATTCTTATGGACATAAGAATACTACAAACATATGAATTAATTTTAAATATTTCTCTTTTCTATAAGTAGAAAGAAATTGTTCAATTAACAGTACCTTGGTATGACACACTTTTACACATCATTTTGTCAAGTTCATTAATATTTTCCACTCTATTCAAATACATTAGGCCAATTAAATAGTCTTTCTGCAAACATGTACAATCTTATACTTTGGAAGTACTTGTGGAAAAAAATTGAAAATGAATTTCTAGAAAGGTAGTTTTTTAAAAGTTTCTCCAATACTCCTTTTCAAAGTTGGCTTACCTTGACATACCCCTTGAATTCTTCGAATAGATGATTTCTAAGTCCTAATTCTTGAGGTAAAATAATGAAATAAAGTGGTATTCTGAAAAGAAAACTGAACTAGAATTTATAAGCCCTGAATCCTATTTGTGGATCTGTTATTCACTAATTATTTGACCTGTGTCATGCACTAGCTTCCCCAAAACTAAGATACTTCAAAATTATATCATGAAATTTCTGCAGTCTCTTTTAGTTAAAACAATACCTAGGACTCTAGTAATTGAGTTTTCCAGATGAATTCAATTCTAAGTATTTATAAGTACTTGGTATTTGCAGGTACATACAGAACTATATAGTGCTAGGAAAATGCAGGAGGTGAAGAGAATTGATAATTGGGTGAGTGAGAAAAGACTTTATGAAGAAGGCATTACCAAAGTCAAACCTTTAGTTAAGAACTCTGAGAGATGATGATGAGCAGAGAGTATATTCCAAATATGGAGGATGACATGCAAATTTTGGAGGCAGGAGATGGAATCCTGAGATTAGGAAATAGTAACTCCTCTTTTTTTCATTGCAATGTAGAGTCCACAAAGTGGGGGGAGAGGGTATATTAAATAATATGTGAGTGATTGCTGGGAACCAGATTTTGGAAATCCTTATATGACAGAGTAAGTAATTTGTATGAGTATTTAATGCTATAAACAATGGGGAAACAATATCATTTTTTGACTAGAGGTATAACTTGATTTAGGCCTGTCCTTTAGAGGGATTACTTTGGAAACTGTGTAGGCCTGCCCTGTGTTTTAGCCAAATTCTTTAGTGATTCATGATTGTCAGTTACATAATCATAGGAATATAGATTAAGGGCTGAAAAGTATCTCAGAGGTCATCTTATATTTTACAAATGAGGAAATTTTACAAATGGGCCTAGAGAGATTAATTTACTTATTCCAGGTAAAACAGGTAGTATGAGGTAATCAAAAACCCTTTCTCCACAACCATTTCCTACATTCTCATTTATGTCCAACTCCACCCCACTCCTAAATTCCTATCCAACCCTGCCTTCTACTTCCATTGTAGCAGCCCACATTATCAAGTCCTAATCTCGTTTTCTCCCCTCATTTTTCACACTTTCTTCTGCCTACAGAAACATGATTCTCGTCCTATCACCTAGAAGACATTCATTCCAGTGTTGTATGACAAAAATAATAACAACTAGCATTAATGCTCCTATTTAAGGTTTGTAAAAGCACTTTACATATTATTTCTCTTGGTACTCACAACTCTATGAAATATCTGCCATTATCACCCAAATTTTACAGATAAAAAACTGAATCTGAACGAGGTTTCAAGAAATAGTTATAGAACTTCTAAACCTTAATCCTCCTACTATCATGGGCAGCTAGGTGGCATAGTGGATAGAGTAACAAGCCTGGAGTCAGAGAGATTCATCTTTCTGTGTTCAGATTTGACCTCAGATGCTAGCTGTGTTACCCTGGGTAAATCACAACTCTGTTTACCTCAGTCCATCTGTAAAATGACCTGGAGAAGGAAATTGTAAACCCCTCCACTATCTTTGCCAAGAAAACCCTATATGGGTCCACAAAGAGTCAGATATGACTGAAATGACTCAACAAAACTCCTATCACTAAGATTTCTCTCTTCTTTTGAGGTTTACTGCATGTATCCTTTTCACCTGGGTGGCTGATCCTGTTGTATCCCACCTCTTCTA